>NC_089252.1:18744817-21194817 GCF_963930625.1 Muntiacus reevesi | reverse complement strand
CGCGCGCGCACACGCACGCGCTCTCAGTTGCTGTGTTGCGTCTGACTCTAAGGCCCCATGGACCATAGCCCACCATGCTCTTCTGTCCATGGGATACTCCAAAGAAAAATGTTGGAGTGAGTTGCCATTTCCTCCTCCAGGGGATCTTCACCACCTAGGGATAGAACCCACATCTCTTGCGTCTCCTGCATTGGCAGGCGGATTCTTTACCTCTAGCGCCCCCTGGGAAGCCCTAAGAGATCATCAGTAATAAGCAGAGTAATTATATCTGCTGCTGCCAAACTGTGCTGTGATAGAGTACTAATTACAGTTGATTCTTCTACAGTTGTTCTATATCTGCTCTAATTTATTCTAAGCAGCATATAGAAATTTATACGTCCAACTTATTTCTTTGTGTATGAGGTTTTTTCAATGTGGCATAAAGAGACACCTCTACTTCACAATGGCTTTGCATGAGCCAAGGTAACATTTTGTTCCTTTTGACGTACATTAAACATTAGTCTAGGGATTTCCCTGGTGTTCCAGGTGTTAAGATTCTGAGATTCCACTGCAGGGGGCATGGGTTCGATCCCTGGTTGGGAACCTAAGACCTACCTGTTGCATGGTGAAGCCAAAACTAAATGAATAAATAAATAAAAATTTAAGAAAAAATAGATTATGATGCAAACAACAATATATGTTATGTAATAAGCATATTTTTCTCTCTGCCATTCTGTATTATCTTCAGGAGGCAGTAGTTTTTGCTAGCAGACATAGTTAGAAAATAGGACTTAGGTTAGTCATTTAAGTTCTTTACTTACATATATAAATAATGATACTTTTTAGCTAACTCACAAATATTTACTCATAAGAGCTCAAACAATGCTTTGAAGGTAAGGTTGTTTTTTATTTCAACATTTACCCTGCATCTAGAAACTAGAGTCATCACAAGGCAATGATCCCTGTGAAGCTGCCATCTTGTGCCACCTTTACTGCTCATCTTGGTAAATGCTATTATATCTTGGTAATGAACATATCCATCTCCATTTTACATGCCGTCGCTGAAACATTTATAACTAGTTTACTGCAGCATATCTCTTGAAGTTATGATATATACTTAAAGCAGTATACAGCCTAGCGAGGACTCAGAGCTAAAAATAAATAAGATAAAATGAAAAGAATTTGAGAAAACAATTTAAAATATTAATTGATAAACTCTGTCCATTTTAATCTCCCACTTTAGATATTTGTGGAAATGTGTGATTGAAGCTTTCAGAATATAGCTTTAGAAAGATACCAGTGTTATATAAAAATATTTATTTGGGAATAGTTTTATGAGAGGTTTAAAAAGGGATATTACTGATGGATGTAGACAGAGACAATATAAAATTGTTGTGATTCAGTGCCCAACAACATATTACAATATCCTATGTCTGTATTACATTTTAGATCCTACAACATTCGTCAATGCTTTATCTTTTTTAAGCACATGACGTGTTGGGAGATGTAGGAGGTAGGTTTAGTTGACAGAATTTCTGCTCTTTAGAGAAAGAAGCCCGAAAGCTTATTGAAAGCTATGATTTTATTTTTTCACATTGATGAGTGATTTTTTTCCCCTTGCACATGGACTGATTTTTACCAGCAGGGCTACCATTTCAACATTCCCTTGAAGGTAAAAGCATTCTTTGTCAAGGTCTTAATTGAGTCACTCATAGGAGAAACAAGAGACAATTTGAAACTGCTAAAATATTGCCTTGAGATACATATTCATTCCTCAAGTAGAGAATAACCATCAAAGTCAACACAATTGGCAAATTTGCTTGTGTCAATGTAACCTTATTTTTAATGGCTGGTCTGTTCTCCAATGTATAATTAAGATGCGAGATATTTCCCGGCTCTTGTGTGACAGAACAGTTTGGATGATCAACGCCTGGAAAGGCCGACCTTGACTAAATCATAAGGTGACCCTGGCCAGCAGAGAGAGAGAATTTCTCTACATAATACTACTGTATCATAACAGCAATAGTGATGTTTCTCCAAAGACGTCACATACAGCTGTCTCAAACTGGCAATCTACGCTCACCCTCTACTATAACTAGACTTTTCAGTTTAATCTTATTCTTAACCCTCCTATGTAGAAAGGACCCCAAAGGTAGATGACATTCATGCACACCAAAATTTCTACTTTCCCATTCCTTCTGAGTACATACTCCCTAGGGTTCGCGCTCAGTCGCTTCAGTTGTGTCCGACTCTTTGTGACCCTAGGGACTGTAGCCCCCGCCCCAGGCTCCTCTGTCCATGGGATTCTCCAGGCAAGAATACTGGAGTGGGTTGCCTCACCCTCCTCCAGGGGATCTTCCCAACCCAGGATTTGAATCTGCATCTCCTGCATTGCAGGCAGATTCTTTACCCACTGAGGCACCTGGGAAGCCCACATACTCCCTGAAAGTTGGGTAAAGACCATGCCACTTCCTTTGACTGCATGAGATTATTTAAGGTTTGGCGCACAGTTTTCCATATCCTCTTCCCTTGTCATTGTGCTCATGAAGATGTCACAGGAATGAGCACATGAATGATGAGTCATCATGAGAGCTGCCCTGGACACTCTGCATTGAGCAGGGAACTAATTTTTGTTGTAGGAAGTCACTGAGACTTTAGGGATGTTTATTACAGCAGCATAATCTAGCCCACCCTAACAGATGCAGCCTCTGAGCCTCTCAATCCACCCTGATCACCATTTACGTAGCAGCCCACAGCTGCCTGTGTGGCTGTCATACCAGTATTGTTCAGTCACTCAGTTATGTCTGACTCTTTATGATCCCATGGATTGCAGCACGCCAGGCTTCCCTGTCTTTCACCATCTCTCAGACCTTGCTCAAATTCATGTCCATTGAGTTGGTGATGCTATCTAACCATCTCATCCTCTGCTGTCTCCGTCTCCTTTTGCCTTCAATCTTTCCCAGCATCAGGGTCTTTTCCAATGAGTCAGCTCTTTGCATCAGGTGGTCAAAGTATCGGAGCTTCGGCATCAGTCCTTCCAATGAATATTCAGGGTTGACTTCCTTTAGGATTGACTGGTTTGATCTCCTTGCAGTAGTCCAAGGGACTCTCAAGAGTCTCAGGAGTCATATCAGTCAATTGTGTTTAGACATGAGTTGGCCCCAGTCCTTGTTGAAGGAAAGTCTCACAGAAACGTCTGGGAGCAGCCAGAAGGTAGCTGGAATAATCATGCTGTGTGAACCACACCCCAGCCACGTCCCTGAATTAGCACTGAGGGCTTTCCAACACAAATAATCATCTTGATTTATTACCAAGGAGGTATCGGCTTTATAAGAGGAGAGAGGAGTTTACTTTAGAATACACTGAAACTTCTAGGCTAGTGGGAAATTTAGTGGAAATGCCTAGCAAATAATTGATAATCCAGAAATGGAGCTTGGAAACAGGTCAAGAATGTGGGCATAGATTCAGAAGTAATCTCCACACATTTGGAAGTGGAACATAAGATAGGAATAAAATTTCCAAGGGAAATGGCAGAAAGTGAGAAAAATAAAAAGCTAAGAAAAGAGTCTCAGGAAACAATAACATTGGGAGGGGTGGCAGAGAGAGGAGAGAAGGGAAATATGAGAACTATGATGACAGTACCCATTCATTTTGAGAGCCAAGAATACATATCTTCATTAATAAATTCATTTCCATCTAAATTTCAAGGTTTTTAATGAGGATTAAAAATGTACTACTCTTTAACAATCCATTTACTCTCTCGGATATTAAAATAGATTACCCATCCGACAGGCAACTGGACATTATCTGTAATAAAAAGCAAAATGATTTTTTTAATTCAATATCCCAGGACTCATTTATCAAGATTTAAAGTTCTGCAGAAGAAACAGAACTTTAAAATGCTTTAAATGTATGATTTGCTGTGCATTATAGTCGTTCATTTGTTTAATGACCTATTCTGCACATCTGGCCCATGCTAGGTGCTCTGGGTCCAGAGCACAGACTTTCAGGCAGGGTGCCTCATCCTGAGCCCATGGCACACACTGTTCCCCTTGCTGGTACGCTGGATTTTGTGCCAAATTTGCTCCTGCAAGGATCACCCCCAGAGCAAATTAGCTAACATTTGTTAAACCCTAGGTTTGGGGCGGGGGGGGCTTCCCTGGTGGCTCAGCGGTAGAGAATCCACCTGCCTACGCAGGAGATGCAGGTTTGATCCCTGGGTCAGGCAGATCCCCTGGAGGAGGACATGGCCACCCACTCCAGTATTCTTACCTGGAGAATCCCATGGACAGGGGACCCTGGAGGGCTACAGTCCGTGGGGTCACAAAGAGTCGGACATGACTGAGCATGCGCGTACAGGTTCGTGTGGTAGGACTATACTAGGTACTTTAAATGGGTTTTCCCCTTTAATCTTCAAGATTGAGTTGGATCATGGCTCTTTTACAAATGTGGAGGCTTAAGTATATTAAGGAACATGCCTAAACTCACAAAGCGATGAATTGGGGCAGTTAGGACTGTAAAGAGGCTGGTCAATGCCAAAAGGATGCTCTGAGCCTTGCTACTCAAAGTGTGGCCCTTACACCAGCAGCCCAGATGTTATCTGCCTACACGTGCTAAGTCGCTCACTCATGTCCGACTCTTTGCGACCCTATGGACTGTAGCCCACCAGGCTCCTCTGTCCATGGGATTTCCCAGGCAAGAATACTGGAGTGGGTTGCCATGCCCTTCTCCAGGGGATCTTTCTGATCCAAGATTGAACCCACATCTCTTATGTCTCCTGCATTGGCAGACAGGTTCTTTACCACTGGCACCGCCAGGTAAGCCCTTGATGTTACCTAAGAGTTTGCAAAAATACAGGAACCCAGTTCCAACTTCAGACACACAGATTCAGAATTTGTTTTAACAAGGCTGGGTGGTGATCCTTCTGCACATCACTTTGGGAAGGGCAGTGCAAAGTCTATGTGGACTTCACTTTAATGGATGCTGGAGACTTGGGGACAGGATTTCCCATGAGTTGCAATTTGGGGAGAACAAAGGTATGTGTGTGTCCTCCAAGAGCAAAAGGAAGGATTCCGACAACAGGTTCCTGCAGTTTCAAGCACTGGCCATTAACAAGAGTTGGGGGAGGGGGCACTTCCAAAAGCGGGAGAGACCCAGCTGGGTCTTGAGGCCCGAGCATTTTCTCAATTCATTTCATTAAAACTTGGTGCTGTTCCAAATGGACGCGTGCCCACATCAATAATCTGGAGTTTGCGTCCGCAGCCTGGATTCCGTTTTCCAAATAGAATCCAAATATCAAGCGGCACCAACAACCAGCAGATTTGAAACCTCCGGAGAACTTGCTATTATTGATTACACTGTTTATCATATGGTTCAGCTTAGAGTTGCCTAGTTTAGTTAATAACGTCCAGGACAAAACTAGTTTGCTCCGCAGTAGCCATTGTTCGCCAGGTAGGAGTATAAACATTTGGCCCTTTGGCGTAGGAAGTAGATGCGGCAGGCCCCCAGTTACAGGCACAGACTTCGGGGTGCGGCGTCGCCTCTTAGGCCGCCCTTTGGAGCCGCGCCGGCCTCCGCCCTCTTGGGTGCGGCCCAAAGCTCTGCGCGTTTCACCCGCTGTGACTTTATTCCTTGTCACCAACTCACCCTAGCTTCCTAGAGCCCTAACCCGCGTGCCACCTTCCAACTGACAAGCCGGCGGGTGGCCTCCGACCTGCCCGGGGCCTCTGGGGGGCGGCGGTCCCCAACTGCACCCCGCACCCCGGGAAGGGGTGGCCCAGGCCGGGGTGCCCCGGGTGGCCCCGCCGGCGGCCGCAGTGGCAGACGGCGAGTCACGTGTGGCGGTGGGGGCGGAGCGCGGCCGCCCGGGTGGGTGGAGAAAACAAAGCCCCCAGCTGTCCGTAAAGGAAGGAGGCGACGGCGCCGGAGCAGGTGAGTCAAGTGCATTTAAAGCGGTACCGCCCCGGCGCACCCCGACACCCCCAGTCCCGGCTCAGTCCCTCCCAGGCCGGGCGCTGACCGCGCATCTCCCGCCGCCGGGGGGCTGCAGTCCGCCCGTCGCGCAGCCTGCGGGACCCGGGGTCTCTGAGTCCAGCAAGAAGTTGTGCCGGGGTCGGCGCCGCGCCCCCTAGGTGTGCACCCGCCGCTCTCCCGCGGGCCACATCCCTCCTTTGGGGCCCCAGAGCCGCGCACCCCGGGAAAGGGGGGTGAATCAGGGCTGCCACGCTGGCAGAGGCAAAGTGGACCGGCTCGGGGCTGAGGGCCGGGCTGGCTAGGACAGGGACACTTGGCGCTGGTGAAGGAGGGGGTCTTGGGAGTGCGCGCCCGGAGCGCGCGGACCTCCAGGCGCCAGAGTTGGGGAGCAGGGACCGAGAACTAGGGGCGCTGGTAGGGACTGCGCGCTACGGGACAGACCAGGAAGTGGAGCTCGCGGGGTCCCGCCCGCTGGGGACCAAACACTGGACCCCCGGCCCAGCTGCCGCCCGCCCCCCGAACCCCGCCAGAGCTTCTCCTCCCGCGGAGACCAGACCCATCTCTCTCCACTCCCATTCCTGCTCGCGCTGGGGTTCCCGGCCCCCAGGATGCGGGAACTGGATGGATGCAAAAGAGAGCGGGTTATTATTATGATCCCAAGAGGTTTTCTGCAAGGAGCACCCTGAGCGCAAGGCAGGGGCTACTCAGCGACTCCGCACTGTTTGCTTAAGAAACTCTTCAGTCTACTCTTCGAAGGGCTGGGCCGTGACCAGAAATCCCACAAAGGGCGGGCGGGGTCGGGTGGCAGAGAAAGATCCTTCCCTCTGAAGCCGGAGCGCTCGGTCACGCAGACTTTCAGACCCCGAAAGGGCCAGTGGACTCGGTCACCCCCTTGAGTCACTTTGCCAGTCCCTTGCCGAGGCCGCCCAGTGCAGAGAAAAAGCAGAGCTGTAACCTCGGAGGCAGGGGAGCTGCAGCCGTTTGATCAGGAGGAGTCTTTGTCTTAACCCCCGGTCCCCTTCTGCTAGTCCTCGCCGGGTCAGCAGCGCGTAGAGTAATTACTATTCCGAGCATTAGCCGTCCCTTCACCCGGGCGCCAGCCAACGCTGCTGCCCCCTCCCTGCGGGCTTTCTCCATCACTTGCGCGCGTCTTCTCCTTTTCCAAAAACATGGAACGTGGTCCAGACCCGCCAGGCAAGAGGCGGTCACTAAACGCCCTATAGCGCAGTCACGTAAGACCAAGGGTTAAGTGTTCAAACCTGCACCCGCCCGCCGGCGAGGAGACGGAAGAACTTTCTTGATTAGCATAGTATCTGCCCTGAGGCCGCGCTGCTAGGCGGCCGCTCGGTCCCGGCGAGGTGAAGCGTGCAGTCGCGTCTCGATTGAGGTTTGACTCAGCAGTACCAGCTTCTAATCCGAAGGACCCGAGCCTTCCAGCTTTGCCGAACAAGACACTGTGGAATGAAACAGAACAGAGATCAAAAGGTAACAGAAAGAATAACAGCGTTTGAGATACTTCGGGGAAGCGCCAAATTTAGCTAAGTTTTTTAGCAAGGAAAGGAGCGGGGAGGAGGACCTTGTCTAGCCAGCGTCCCTTCTGGAAATGCTCCTTGGTTTGCCAGCCTTCTTTGCTGCCAAATTGAGATGCTGGTTAGGGGCTGTTAGTAGATCACCAAGATAGGAGGTTTGGGGAGCCCAGCCGGTGGTCGTTAGGTAAGCGTAACTGGCAGGTTTCACTTGCATAGGAAGAGCAATGCTCCCAAATTTTGCGCTTGAGGAGCTCTGAAAAATCCTCATGTAAGTATCTCATCCTAACCCATTTAGGCAGTTTGGAGATGACAGCAAGGCATCGGTTTGGGGTTTTTGTTGGGGGGGGGGGTGTGTGTGTGTGTGTGTGTGTGTGTGTGTGTGTGTGTGTGTGTGTGTGTGTGTGTGTGTTTGGAGATGACAGCAAGGCATCGGTTTGGGGTTTTTGTTGGTGTGTGTGTGTGTGTGTGTGTGTGTGTGTGTGTGTGTTTGGAGATGACAGCAAGGCATCGGTTTGGGGTTTTTGTTGCGGTGTGTGTGTGTGTGTGTGTGTGTGTCCACATGTGTTTATCTCCAAGTGATTCCATTGTGCAGCCAAACCTGAGAACCACTGAGGCAAGGGCAGAGTTCAGTGACCGGCTCCTGGCAGCTGCCAGACAAGATACCAGTTTAACCACCTGGGAGGGCGGGAGAAACCAAGCTGAAACTGGGGGGCTACTGACAAGGAGGGGGCTGTCTGTCATCTGGCAGCTTGGCTAGCGGTGGTACCTGCCACATCATTTTTCACCCCCTTAGCCCAGAGTCTGGTTCTTACTGGAAAGATTGAAGTTCACTCTCCGTGCCTGGTTTGTGCAGGGTTGTTAAGGATACGGTAGAAACTTCATTCCAGCGTGATTCACGTGTAGCAGGCAGTGGGGAAACCCAGCAGAAACTAACTCGGAGCAGCTTCATGAGTCAGCAGGCTGTACTCCAAGGCGGAGCCCAGAGTAGAAAATAGTTCCAGCCAGTAGCTTATTGACACGCACTATTCCACTCCTTGGAAAGCTCATTTAAATGTCTGATCAGGATCTGTCTGCTTGTACCAGGCTCTCGCTTTTTCACCAGCTTATTCCACCTGCTTCCTATAATGCTGTCTTCTCTTAGAAGAGGAAACATATAACCAACTAGATAGATGTCTTGTAATTTCCTTGGTGGGAGGCATTAAAAAAAAAAAATGTTGGCAAGGTGGTTTGGGTTATTTCAATTATGCAAAACAGACAGGATGAATTTGCAGTACATACATTTTGAATACAAAAAAAAATCAAATAACTGATGACACATTCAGGGGTAAATTAAAGGGTCTGTTTAAATAGAAATGATTACATCTAACATTTTATGTCATGTTAGATTATGTTAGATTTTATGTTACTATCCAAAGTTTCTTGTTTTAAAAAGATCATCCTCAAGGCATGATCATAGTAAGATAGCCTATTTAAAGTTGTACACAGTTTATGAAATACTTATTTTTATTACTATTAACTTCTATTTTTACACCTCTCTTTTCCTCATTATTCTTTACATCATATCATCATAACTCTCTTGCCTAAATGCTTTCTTCCCCATTCTCAGTTTCTTTATGGGGGAACAACCATGCCTAGTATGTAGCAAGTATTCAATATCATCAGCTATTGAACTTTTTTTGACCCTATGTACCCTGCTTGGTATTCTATTAACTGGAAGGGGCCTTTAATGTCTACAACTCCTATAGCACAGAACACAGACCTTTTGTAAATATTCATACTGAACATTATCAGAAGGTGCAGAAGATATTTTTAAGCAAAACATCTTGAGTACATTCATTTTTTTTTCCCAAGACAGATATTCTGGATATGTAGGAGCCAAAGTTCTGTTACAGTTCTTAAGAACCATAAGATGGTAGCGCTTTGTTCGCTTACTTCTTTATATAAAGCAATTTCACATCAGGACTTCCCTAGTGATTCAGTAGTTAAGATTGTGCTTCCACTACAGGGGGCATGAGTTTGATCCCTGGTCGAGGAACTAAGATCCCTCACGCCCCATGGTGTGGCCAAAAACTGAAAATAAAATAGCTTCCTGAGTATAACTAATAATTGTCCTGTTACTTAACTATACTCTCATGGATCAAAGATTCACTTCACAAAAATTTCACTCTCTACCACTTATTATCAGAAACACACACACACACACACACACACACACACACATTTAACCATGTGGATGCCAAAAGGAACTAATTAAGTTAGGAAAGTTATTTCAGAGTAGGATAAATGGTAGGTTAATAGTTAAGACAGCTTTAATAAAACCTTCTAGGCTTCCACGTACATTAAAAATAGCACAAAAACATCTATATAGCCAGAATATTTAAACATGGAAATTTGGGTGTATTCCTTGGTAGATGCCAGCAAAATAAATGTTAATAAGAATTTCCAAATGTCAGATGACATAAATGCACCCATTCTCATTTCAGTGTAGTGGAGAAAAGTCACTGAGAATACACTTCTGTTATTTCAACTCCTTTGGGGGAAGTTGTAAGATACTGAAAGGCTGAAATACAATCTAAAAAATGAAACTAATCCAGATTAATTAGAAACTATTCATCAGAGGATGCTAAAAACCTAGCTCAGTGATAGTCACAAGTAGGCCAAAGAGGGTGAGGTACAAAGAAAGGGTGTCAACTCAACTTTAGAAGCTCTGAAGTTTTTGAGAACCACCCAGCCTTATTATCTTAAATATACACAGCCCATTGATCTTATTAACCTAAACACAATTGGGTGGATAGTTTTTCCATGTGCCAAATAGCACATGTTGTTAAATGATCTGGCAAAGTGGGGAGAAACCTGGAATCCTGACTTCTTTTCGAGGGTCTATTCTATCACCCTGCTGTTTCTTCACTAGGGTTTTTTGTTTTGTTTTAATATTTATTTATTTGGCTGCACCAGGTCTTAGTTGCAGCACACAGGATCTTTAGTTGTGGCATGCAAACTCTTAGTTGAGGCCTGTGGGATCTAGTTCTCTGACCAGGGATTGAACTCAGCCACCCTGCATTGGAAGCACAGAGTCTTCCACTGGACCACCGGGAAGTCCCTTGACTAGGTTTTGATGTAATCTTGCCTGGAGGTTCTGGGTAGCCAAGCTCAATTCTAATTGTCTCCTTCCTCCTAGAGAAAGGAGAAACTCTTCACATATATCATACTCTAATTTATTCTCAAATTATCCACCTTTGGCCTAGGCCAACCTGAAACAGTTGGAGCCATCATTGGCTTCTTATCCAGATAAGCACAGTAAGAATTTTTAACTTGTATGGTGGTGGTAGTGGTTTAGTTGCTAAATCGTGTCCAACTCTTTGCAACCCCGTGGACTGTAGCCTGCCAGGCTCCTTTGTTCATGGGATTTTCCAGGCAAAAATATGGAGTAGGTTGCCATTTCCTTCTCCATTTAACTTGTATAAGGGCCCTTAAATATTAGTCACATCATTCAGCAAATGTTAAATGCATTGGGACTTCCCTGGTGGTCCAGTGGCTCCAAAATCACTGTGGATGGTGACAACAGCCATGAAATTAAAGGACACTTAGCTATGACAAGCCTAGACAGCATATTGAAAAGCAGAGACATCACTTTGCTGCCAAAGGTCCATGTAGTCAAAACTATGATTTTTCCAGTAGTCATGTACAGATGTGAGAGCTAGACCATAAAGAAGTCTGAGTGCCGAAGAACTGATGCTTTTGAATGGTGATGCTGAAGAAGACTCTGGAGAGTTTCTTGGACTGCCAGGAGATCAAACCAGTCAATCCAGGGTTGATTAACCCTGAATATTCATTGGAAGGACTGATGCTGAAGCTGAAGCTCCAGCTCCAATACTTTAACCACCTGACTTGAAGAGCCCTCTCATTGGAAAGGAGCCTGATGCTGGGAAAGATTGAAGGCAAAAGGAGAAGAGGGTGGGAAAAGATGAGATGACTAGATAGCATCACCACCTCAATGGACGTGAATTTGAGCAAACTCTGGGAGATAATGGAGGACAGAGGAGGCTCGAGGACAGAGGATCCCATCCATGGGATCACAAAGAGTCAGACATGACTTATTGACTGACCAATGAACAGTTCCCCTATTGAGGATATTTTCAGAAGCAGGAAAAATTTTTAAAAAGGAATTTTAGTGATGTGGTAAACCATAAAACTTCTGAACCTAAACAACCCAACAGTGAAATACTTAGATTGAGCTGTCACTGTTTCCAGAGGTCTAGAAAATGCGAACATACACCCTTGACAGCAAGTCCACAGTCACACTTGCTTCAGCTCTTTAGCCATAGAAACTTTGTTATGCCACCTATGAGGGCATTTCCAGTCTTCCTTGTTTTAGTATCTGAATGCATAATTTGAGGATCTATTCAGATTTTGACATTTTTTCATTGGCTGTCATGTCATTCACTTAAAGCTTTATGCGGAAACTTGCTTCTTTGGGAAATTGCACCTCTCTTCTAAAGTATACATTTAAGATATTAATAAATTGCTTGCTACTTACCAAGGCAATGGTCATTAGATAATAAGCAAATATACATATAATCAGGCTTCCCTGTGGCTCAGACAGTAAAGAATCTGCCAGCAATGCAGGAGATGCAGGTTTGATCCCTGGGTCGGGAAGATCCCCTAGAGAAGAGAATGGCTACCCTCTCCAGTACTCTTGCTTGGAGAATACCATGGACAGAGAAGCCTGGCAGGCTACAATCCATGGGGTTGCAAAGAGTTGGACATGACTAAGGGACTAACACTTCACTTCCACTTCATACATATAATCATTTATATCACTAAAGACTGACAGTATGCTGTGAACAATTTAGTTTGAAATTTCCAAATTGAAAAATAGATCAGATTAAGATCCAGAAATTCAAATTATATGCCTTCTTCTCAAAGTTGACTAGGTTACTCCTGAGTCCAGAAGAAATATTTGAAAGGACAACTACGTTGATAGGAACTTGTTGTAATTTTTTACTGTAAATGTTGCCGCTCATAAAATTTCCTTCAGTTAAGAGAACTTCCTCTTCCTGATGACTTGTTCATGCCACAGACCATTTCCAAGTGAGTTTCACTTAGGTTACTAGAGCAACTTTAAAGTTTATGTATGTATAATAACTCTTGTCCTCTTCATCTCTTCCAGAATCAGTACACCTGAAATTTAGAGATAAAAAATCAAACATTGCACTATAATGTGTATTTTGAAGTATCTGAAATCAGCTAAATCATTCCTAAAAATGAAAACAAATTGTAAATGTATTTAATCCCATCCTAGAACTATGGGTAGTAATGGCTTGTTGATAACTAACTTCTCAGGTAACATAACCCAGCAGTGTTCCTGATGGAATAATTGGAGAAGAGGAGGAGGGGACAATGGAAGATATTAATAGATTGTATAATTCCTATGCTGACTGAGTGAGGAACTAGTTCAAGTGAAATTAGCTTTCCTACCTTATCATAATTTAGCCTTCACTAAATCTTTTTTACTAAATACATTTTGTTTGATAAGTGTCTGCCATACATATATATATATATATATAAGGGATTCCTAGGTGGTGCTAGCGGTAAAGAACCCACCTGCCCTTGCAGGAGACATTGGAGACTCAGGTTCGATCTCTGGGTTGGGAAGATCCCCAGCAGGAGGGCCCAGCAATTCACTCCAGTGTTCCTGCCTGGAGAATCCCATGATAGAGGTGTCTGGCAGACTGCAGTCCATAGCGTCACACAGAGTTGGTTACAACTGAAGCAACTTAGCATGCATACATATATCACTAGTAGTTCTCTCCAAAGTAATTCCTAAAATTAGGAATTAATTGGATTTATTGTATTTTTACCAGAATAGGGAATTCATAATTGTCAAATGCTTAAGCAGGGACAAAACTGATACCTTGCCAGGGCCCTGTAGGGCCTTTCTGTGTCCCCCATCTCTTTGCTTATAGGAAGCAACTTTGTTCAGCTTCCTTAATCTTCCCTGAGTTCAATGGGTGAATTCAAGTAGTTGTTAATTAGGGAAGGGAGGGGATGTGAGACCCAGGAGAAATAGTCAAGGGCAGCCTTGGGGCAAGATCCTGTTTCCCCATCAGTGGATACACACAATACGTTTGAGCTGTTTTACAGATACTGAAAGCCCTCCAGGTGAAGTAACAATTTACAATTGTATGCCGCCCACAAGCATGTAGACCCCAGACCAGTTGGACCTGAAGGTTGTCAACTTACCTCACCACCAACCCATTAGAAGAATGTCTACAAGCTGATCACACCCTCTTTGAGCAATTGCTATAAAACCTCCCACTATCTTCCCCAAGTTGGAACACATAGTTTTGAAGGCGTTAGCTCGCTGTGGCCCCCTTTGCGGGACAAAGCAATAGAGCTATTCTTCTCTACTTCACTGAAAACTATCTCCAAGATTCGATTTGGCACCAGTGTACAGAGAAGCTGAGCTTTCAGCATCAAAACATTCAAAAACATTCTGGTAAAGGGCAGACCTTGGTTCTGACTTAGAGTTGATTATAAACATCATGGCAGGAATGACTGTTGGTATTTGAAGTCAGTAGAAGGGAAAATAAGCAAGAAAAAGCAACTGGAAAATGAGGCAATTCGTGGATTTTTTGCTAAAATTTTTGAGGCTTTTTATTGGCTCTCATACATAAAAGTGAAATCAGAAGACTAAATTACCCTCTTTAAAAGTTAGTCAAGTCAGCTTTCAGCAACCAATAAGCAAGAGTGGTGAGAATGTCTGCAGCCACCTTATACCTCCTTCCCTCAAAGATAATCTTAAATCCAATCAACCTGCCAAAATGTGGTATATTAAGAATCACCTCTCATGAGTCTAAGGAACCACTATTTTCACTTTCCCACTGAACATCTCCAGAAGAAGAAAAGACAGGGAGCTAGAAAAAAAACCTTCCTGCTTTTTGCCACCTCCTTCTTCTCCAGAAAGGAAGCTTTTGATACAAGACTCCTGTTAGCTTTACTTCCAACTTATCATATATCATAATTTTTTTAAAGGGTGGTCTTCAGGGCACAAATCTCCCAAAAGAAGTTCCCATAAATCAAGGCAGTAATAGCCAAGTGCTCCATGTGGTACTGACAAGTCCAGAAAACAATTCCCTGTGCAGCTGGGATGTTTAAACAACGTTGTCGGTGGGTCTGTTAATTCTCCACCCCAGCATCTGCTCTCCTAGCATTTACATGTAAGTTAGAATCTAGGGTGTGTTTTTAGCAATTGCCAGATAAAATACAGGAACCCCAGTTAGGTCTGATTTTCAGATTAACAAGGTTGTTTTTTTGTTTTTAGTCTAAGTATATCCCATTTATTGCATGGGATATACTCATACGGAACACATTAATCTTTTATGTAAAATTCAAATTTAACTGGGTATCCCATCTTTTTGATGGTGGTTGATTAAAGTTTTGTTTTATTTGTTTTCTTCTTTTCCCCTAAATCTTACAATCCTACTTTTATCCCATAATCTCAATATGACTAGCTTTCCTGGTCTATAGAATACGTGACCTGCAACTATATTTCTGAGGATGATAAAATATCTGAGTTGCCTTTACCTACTAAAGAGAAAAATCAAACCACTATCAGAAGTTTTGTGCACCTTTTGCTTACTTAAGGAGGGAAATAAAAAGTAAAGCCAGATCTAGAAAATTAGCAACTTTTTAATAATTTTATTCATTTATTTAATTTTTGGCTGTGCTGGATCTTCACTGCAGTGCCCAGGCTTCTCCTTGTGGTGGCTTCTCTTGCTGCAGAGCAACATCTGTCAGTCCTTGGGCTTCAGTGGTTGCAGTATGCGGGGTAGATCACAGGCTCAGTAGTTGTGGCTACTGGGCGTCGTTGCTCCTTGGCTTGTGGGATCTTCCCAAACCAGGAATCCAACCAGGGTCCCTGGCATTAGTAGGTGAACTCCTATTCACTTTGCCTCCAGGGAAGTCAGCAACATTTTTTATTTATAAGATATCTTAAGGTACTTTCTATTCTTTTGCAAACCTCTCAATAGATTCTTTCATAGGTACATGGAGTCACGTGAAAAAACCCATCAACCACGTCCATAGGACACTGCCGATCGAAGTTCACCCTCAGCTGGTTCCAATGATGCCTTGCTAAAGTGAGGTCCCAGGTCCTATATTATCAGCATCACCTGGGATATCTTGAAAGGCAGAGTTTTGGGCTTCACCTCAGACCTTCTCAATCAGAATCTTCACTTTAACAAGAGCCATAAGTGATCCATATACATATTAAAGTTTGAGAAGTCCTGAACTGAAGGATCCACTTTTTCACCATAAATTGGTCTTTATATTTAATGTCATGTGGCAGTAATCCTTAACAAACTGTCTCTTTTAACACATTAGGAATAGTTTCCTTTGATCCAGTATCTTCAAGATAGGGAACTACTGTATTTCTATTTTATTCATATGAAAATCCTAAATGACCATTTCTAATATTGTTTTATAATGAGCATATGTAACAAAATAAGATAAATGTAAGTTTAAAAAAGTCTCTCACTAAAACTAATTCAACAACCTATTATAACATTCTGGGTTGTCCTTGCTGCTGCTAAGTCACTTCAGTCGTGTCCGACTCTGTGCAACCCCACAGATGGCAGCTGACCAGGCTCCCCCATCCCTGGGATTCTCCAAGCAAGAACACTGGAGTGGTCTGCCATTTCCTTCTCCAATGCATGAATGTGAAAAGTGAAAGTGAAGTCACTCAGTCATGCCCAGCTCTTAGCGACCCCATGGACCGCAGCCTACCAGGTTCCTTCTTCCATGGGATTTTCCAGGCAAGAGTACTGGAGTGGGGTGCCATTGCCTTCTCCATGGGTTGTCCTTAAGAACCTACAAGTCACCAGCAAATCTTTTTGTGCCTTTTTACTTCATATACTACAACTTACATAAGAATATTTCAGTTCAGTTTGGTGTTCTGTAATAAGCTAGGGGCGTGAGATGGGGATAAGGTGAGAGGTAGGTTCAAGAGGGAGGGAATATGTGTATACATATTGCTGATTCACTTCATTGTACAGCAAAACTAACACAACAGTATAAAACAATTATACTACAATTAAAAAAAAAATTTAAGAATAATTATATGCCAACACCATGCATTCACAGTATTCCTAGGTTCCTCTAAAACTGAACAAAGGACATGCAGTTTTGGGCCTATGGCAAATTCCAAACTACTGTTATGAAAATCTAAATTTTAAAAAGTAATTTAAAAGGTTTCGTAAATCTTAATGCCTCTGGAGTTCAAAAACCTCCCTTTATAGTTGCCTGCTTGTTTTTTAGAAGTTACAGGGTTGTATGCTAGAAGGAATTCTGGAATTGGCATGAGAACATCAGAAGGCCTGATGCGTACAACCAGTTCTGCGGCTGACCAACTAGGTGATTTGGGAGACTTTAACATCCTTCATCACCATCCCTCAAATTGAGTTTTCTCAGCTGTCAGATAAGAGTGGCGTCTGAAACTGTCTCACAAGATTCTTATAAGAATCTTGAAAGGTATCTTATTTGTGAGATATCTTAAGGTACTTTCTATTCTTTCACAGACCTTTCAATAAAATAGATACTTTAACAGGTAAATTGTCAGCTCAAGTATAGTAACGGGAGAAACCCATCAGCCATGCCCACAGGACACTGATGATCGCAGTTCCATCTCAGGTGGCCCCAGTGATGCCTTGTTGGTCAAGTGAGGGCCAAGACCTGCAGCATTAGCATCACCTGGGATGTGTGTTTACCCCAGATAAAATGTGGGAGAGGGTCTTTGTGCTGACTGTGCTGTGTACGGCGATGTGGTCTTAAGATTTGTTTTGTGTCCTGCTTCAGCTAGGGCTGGCAGTTGACTGAAGATTACATCATGTGGTTTTCCACAACATGCCTGATTTGGGAATAAAGTGAAAGTCACTCAGTCGTGTCCGACTCTTTGAGACCCCATGGACTATACAGTCTGTGGAATTTTCCAGGCCAGAATACTGGAGTGGGTAGTTGTTCTCTTCTCCAGGGGATCTTCCCAACCCAGGGATCGAACCCAGGTCTCCCATACTGCAGGTGGATTTACCGACTGAGCCACAACGGAAGCCCATTTGATTTGGAACAGAGATGGTAATTTTAACAGTCCGGTCTACGGAGCCATTGCACACACACCTCATAGACTTGCAACCTGAGGCTCTGTGACCTCGGCAACCATAACTCTCCTCTCTGCACCTCAGAAACTGAAAGTTCTCCTCCTGGTTGGGGTCAGCAATGTGTCCTGGGGGCACCGAACAATGAATTCCTCATCAGGTTACCACTCAGGGCTCTGTGAAATCAAATGATACAAGGCTTTTTCCTGCCTGCATTCTATACAATCCTCTTGCACTTTTTCCCAGGAAAAATTTATTAACGGGTTATAAAAAACATACTTTAATATTTTTAATTAGCGTTTTAAAGAAAATGTTATTCCTTCAAAAACATGTTTTTATGTCACCATTAGCACATTCATTCTATAATTGTGGTTATCGGTTATTAAGTAGCTTTGTATCTGAAACAATCACATAATCCCAGATAGAAAGAAGCTTCATGGTCAGTTTGTTAAGACGCCCCAGGGCAGAGTTTTCTCCCCTCTACCCAGCCCATGGAGGAGAAACTCAGTTTTTTTTTTTTGTTTTAATAAATTCATTACTGAGAGTCTGAAAAAGATAAGGGAGGGGTGTGAGGGAAAACACTCCTCCTCTAACCACCTTCATGCAACTCTCGCAAATCTATTTGTATGTTTGCGTGGAGCTCTTACTGTCTGCATTTACATTCAACAATATTGCACCTAAAAATTTCCCTTAGCTTGTTGAATGCTGTTTCCCATATTCAACAGCACTTCTAGCTTCAGTATCTTTGCCCTGCCCTCTGCCTAGGATGACAGTTATTTATGCTTAGCCTTTGTCTTAGCTCAGCTGTTAATCCTTTTAGGGCCCCACCCCTCCAAGTGTGCTCCACTGACCAGTGAAACGTCTTATAAGTGCCCAAGCTCAGGCTCCACCCCGGACTTTCTCCATCAGAATCTGCCCTTTAATGAGATCCACAGGTGTCGGTTGTTATGAGTGAGCATTGTTCAGGAAGGCCTTTCCTAATCTCCTAACCACCCCTTCCCACCACCTCCCACTGGCCCACCCATCCAGGATAGGCTGGGATAGGTGGATCCTCGTGATTGCGTTTTCGTTCCCCCCACACCCCACCCCCGTCTCTGGTTGGAGATGGTGGTGGACTTGTAGTTATTGCCAGTTCCTGGGTCCTAGAGTAGCTCTTGATACGTAAGAGCTTTCTATTCGGAATTTTCGTCATTTTCTAGCCCCCTGCTTTCATAGATGAAGAAATGCAGAAGACAAGTTTTCTTCCTGCTGGGAAACGGGGTGCTCAGGTAGGACTCTCTGGACATTGGCCTGCAGTTCGGGGGTTCCCATCCTCTTCAGTTTTTATGTTTGTTTGTTTCTGTTGCAAGTTTTTATGACGGAAAACTCACGGGGCAGGTGATGCTTCTCTGCAAGTACTTTCTAAAAGTCTACTGCTGGAACTTTTATTTCTTTTGCCTAAAATGTTGGTATCTTTTAAACACCAACATCTCTGAGAGGAATCGTGCTTTACACTTGGTGTGAAGGTGGAGCAGCCGGCAGGTTTGGGTCAGTGTTTAGTGAGAGACAGAAATAGTGATTATCTGCTGGAAGGAGATACACAACGCTTGTAGGTGATGTGCTGTGTGTGTGTGTGTGTGTGCTAAGTCGCTTCAGTCATGCTTGACTCTCTGCAACCCTGTGCACCATAGCCCGCCGGGCTCCTCTGTCCATGGGATTTTCGAGCAAGAATACTAAAGTGGGTTGCCATTTCCTTCTCCAGGGGACCTTCCTAACCCTGGGATCGAACCCATAGTCTCTTATGTCCCCTGTGTTGGCAAGCATGTTCTTTACCACTAGCGCCATCTAGGAAGCCCACAGTAGGTGATAGGAAAGACAATAGTGAAATGCTGCAAAGCTGCTTCTGATTCTGACTGGTGTTACAATAGTTTTGTCTTGATTCATACCACTGGTCATTTTTCCATTTAAAAAATATTCACATTTTTTGGATCTGTAAGAATCTCAGGATGGGGCTTCCCTGGTGGCCCAGTGATTAAGACTCTGCGTTTCTACTGCAGGGGCGGGGGTTCTATCCCTGGTCAGGGAACTAGTTACACATACTGCAAGGTGTGGCCAAAAAAACTCAGGATGGACTTTTCTCCCCCATCTTGCATCTCATCTGTGATGAATTTCATCTGCCTGCTACTGATTTTTCTTTTCAAATGTGTGTTTTTAAGTTGTAGGCAAAGTGCAGGTGCATTGATACTGACGTTTTTAAACTCACCTTAAAACTAAGCAACACCTCAACCAAGGGGAGCTTTCACTAGATTCATGAACCACCAAGTCTTTTCACTGTGGAAGAACTATTTTGTAAACTCGGGGACGGACAATCTGCTGGAGGGAGGCTGAGCCCTGGAGGCTGCTGTTTTGAAGTCGTGGGAGACTGATCAAGGCTTTGGAATCAGATTGTACCCAGAAACAAGAAACATCTGTCCTGCAGGGCTATTGTTCCTCATATCTGAAAAGAACAAGAGGCTCCTGGTACTGCTTACCAACCGCTCTTACAATTAGCTACACAGATCACAAGAGTATAATTATATTCAAGAGCGTGTTGCTCCCCATCCTCCCGCCCCGAGAGTCTACCGCTATACTTCCCCGTCACCATGGACACCCACTCCAGAGGAATCCTAAGTCGAAGTCAGGTCTATCCCTTGGGGAAGCGTGTACAAGGTTGTCTCTCTGTCCTAAACTGCTTATCTGAGTGTCTGTGATACGATTCATGGTAGTTTGCCCAGACTTTGGACCTTGGGTGGAGTTTGCAAGTCATTTGACGCCTTCAGAGTATACCCTGTTGAGCAACCTGATGCAGCTGAGCCACGCAGGATGACTAGAACGATTGTGTGTTCTACGTGCTGTGACATCAAGCTTAAATTCATTTGAGTCACACTTTCCCATGGGGGTTGTGGCCCATCCCAGTGAAGAGAGATTTTTAACAATATATTCTTGGGAGGCTTAGTGGTGTTCTAAGGGTTGTTCTTAGAATCTGAAAGCATTTTGGTGGTTTGTTTTTCACATTTGGGGTGTTTGTTTAAAAAAAAAAAACCTTGTTACTAACCTTGAACATTTATTTTTCTACTATATTAATAATTTTGTAGGACTTTGGTTGAGTTTTACACCTTGATTTCTCCATTGGGAAAAACTATACAGATGTTTGCTACTAATGCTCATGAGTAGAGGTTCTAGAGATGAAAACGTTAAGAGTCAGTTAAAATTATTCCAGATGTGAACAGTAGGAGAGATGATAAAGAGTCTTCAGCAACATCTCCCAAAACACACAGATGTACAGAACAGACTTTTGGACTCTGTGGGAGAAGGCGAGGGTGGGATGTTTAGAGAGAACAGCATCGAAACATGTATATTATCAAGGGTGAAACAGATCACCAGCCCAGGTTGGATGCATGAGACAAGTGCTCGGGGCTGGTGCACTGGGAAGACCCAGAGGGATCAGGTGGAGACGGAGGTGGGAGGGGGGATCGGGATGGGGAATACATGTAAATCCATGGCTGATTCATGTCACTGTATGGCAAAAACCACTACAATATTGTAAAGTAATTAGCCTTCAACTAATAAAAATAAATGGAAAAAAAAAAGTAAATGAGTTAAGACAAAAGAAAGTGAAAGTGTTAGTTGCTCAGTCTTGTCTGACTTTTTACGACCCCATGGATTATACCCCACCAGGCTCCTCTGTCCATGGGATTCTCCAGGCGAGGACACTGGAGTGGGTAGCCATTCCCTTCTCTAGGGGATATTCCTGACCCAGGGTTCAAAGCTGGGTTTCCTGCATTGCAGACAGATTCTTTACCATTGAGCCACCAGAAAAAAAAAAAAAAAAAAAAAAAAGGTTGTCTCTATTCAAGTAAGGACCTTCTCTTAAAACTTTGCAAGTTAGGCATAACTTCATCCTTATTGTTTTTATTAATAGTAAGTCATTTAATTTATTTTTAAATTTTTATTTATTTATCTACTTCAGGGCAAGCATTGGGTCTTCCTTGCTGCGTGCAGACTTTCTCTAGTTTCAGTGAGCAAGAGTTACTCCCTAGTTGCAGCGCTCAGGCTTCTCTTGTTGTGGAGCACGGGCTCTCGCACATGGGCTTCAGTTACTGTGGCTCCCGGGCTTCGTTGCCCTGTGGCCTGTGGAATCCTCCCAAATCAGACATCGAACCTGTGTCCCCTGCACTGGCAGTCAAACACCCAACTAATGGACCATCAGAGAAGTCCCGATGATCAGTCACGTAAAACATTATCCAGGGAGTCGGTTCTCATCCCAGTTCTGCTCAAAGAGTGATTGAAACAGTTCCGCTCACCTGTGGCCCCTACTCATCAATGAGGAAGGGGTTTTTATTTTTAACTTATTCTTTTCCCACAAGACATCCTAGTGTGCTGAAAAATGGTTGTTAATCCAGCTTTCTCAGAATAAAGTACAATAGAAAATGCACTGAGAACTGTATTTCTTCTCCTCTGGAGAATTCACACATTCTTTAAAACATGAGGAAAATATATAGTTTTGATAACCCACTAGCACATCAAATTAATTGGGTCAGATTGTAACAGACAGAAGCGGTGATAAGATTCACACTTCGACTTAATATGTGGAGAATGCCCTTGCAGCTGGTCAGAATAGAAAGCAGAGGGATTTCTAGCAGGGTAGATGCATCTTATAAAGGATGCACTTGGAAACCCTTCTCTGCTCACTTTCCCCTGTGCCTGTGGTTGGCACCAAGTCCTCTCTCCATCAATTAACTTGGACTGAGATGCAGAGATATATACTGCATCCTGTTAGACAGAAGTGAAAACATGGGAAAAGCAGAACCTCTGACCTGGTCCAGCAGTGAGTTGTACTGTGCGCCCACACACACAGTACAGGCAAGACAAGAAAGCCTGCATCCCATGGTGCAAAGGGCATTCCCTTCTACAAGACTAGCCAAGTGCTAGAAAACGTGAAAAGGCCAAACATCAACACTTGTGACCAGGGGTAAGAATCATTGCTGTTTTTGTCGTGTGGCCCTGGCATCATCGTTAATGCCAGATGGCGCTTGCGGAGGGGCTTATGATGAACAGAGCCTCCCCCTGAGTGGGCCATAGTGTCACTGCTTCTGGACTCTGGAGACACGGCCCTGGGATGCCTTCCTGCTGCTGGTGGGAGCAAACACAGGCAAGTGTGTTCTACACATCTTTCAGTCTAGCATCATCAGTATGTTCTATTAGAGATCATCTCACAAAATCAGTGCCTAGCTCGCTGTATGCGTTTCTTTACGCCAAGTAGTATCATAGTGCAACTGATCCTCGATCAATGTAGGTTTGAACTGCACAGGTCCACTTGCACTTGCAGATTTTTGAGTAGTAAATACTACAGTGCTGCGTGGACCTTGGTTGGTTGAATCCTTGAATGCAGAAGAACCTTGGATGTGGAGGGCCAACTGTAAATTATACTTGGATTAACCCCCACTTTGTTCAAGGGTCAACTATTTTTAGAGCTGCATGTAGCTTTGGAGGTCATCTCATTGAATCTCATTTTTCTAGATGAAAAACCGAGGCCTGGAAACTTTTCCTACTAAAAACTTAGTAATTTTAGAGTCCTAAAGAGTTTTTTTTCAGCTTGTTTGCATTTGGCAGTGCTTGTTGGGTCATCTAAGCAACCTCCTGATTTTCAAGCACATGGTGCTCCTGTGTGCTAAGCTAACAACTCAACCTTGACTGTCCCCCTGAGGAGCAGAAAGGAAGGACTTTGTGGGACGGGGAGGAACAATAAGGCAGAAAAATAAGCATCTCTAGGATCCAAAAGACTTGAAAGACTTCAGACTGTTAAACACTGCATTAAATGAAGTGATATCTACAAAACCTGAAATCCCTCCAGCAGGTCCTATGACATGTGAGGATTCTACTCTAGCTAACAGGAAAACTTCCACTTGTGGTCAAAAGATTAAGTTAATTTTTTGTGTTGTTCCCCTTGACTGCCAACTTTAAGGTGGTGGTCAAAATGTGGGGTTTGTTTGAGATCAAAGACTACAGCCCCTCCCCCAAAAGGCAGTGAAATAGGTTTCAGAAGGGCCAGTAAGTGTCCTGCTCAAAGGATTCCTTCGCATCCCTTTCATGGAGACCATATTAACAAGATCTCTTTCAGTCATTGTCCTCCGTTCCATTTAAGCTGTTGAGTCTCCCTAGAGTTGATTTTATTTTTATATTTCCTGGCTATCTAATTAATACTCAGACCTAGTTGATGAGGGATATGTATTCAAATTCAGCTGTTTAATAGTGATAATGATAAACACAAGTATTTTCCATTTACCTAGAAATTTACAGTTGGTAAAGAGATTTTACACATAGCAGTCACACTCTAAGTAGCTGCAGTTTACAGAAAACCATAAAATTAGGGCCCAGAGTTTAAATGGCATGCCAAAAGTCACTCAACCAGGAAAACCTCAAGCTCAGAAGTGGAGAGACCACCTGCCTTGCAACTCAAAATATGGTCCCCGGATTGGCAGCAGCATCATCGCCTAGTATGTATGTATGTATGTATGTATGTATGTATGTATGTATGTATGTATGTATTTATTTATTTATTTATTTAGGTTGCACCGGGTCTTCGTTGCTGCATGTGGTATTGCTCTAGTTGCAGTGAGTACAAGCTGTTCTTTGTTGCAGCGCCCGGGCTTCTCATTGCAAGTGGGTTCTCTTGTTATGGAGCATGGGCTCTAGGGTGCCCAGGCTTCAGTAGTCACATGTGGCACATGGGCTTAGTTGCTCCCCGGCATGTGGACTCTTCCTGGACCCGGGGTCAAACCCTGCATTGGCAGTAGGACTCTTATCCACTGAACCACCCGGGAAGACCACCTAGAAGTTTTAGAAGGATAGACTCTCAGACCTTACCCAAGAGCTATCAAAGCATAGTCTGAATTTTAACAAGATTCCCAGGTGACTCCTGAAAAACTCTTTCAAACTCTACATAGTATCCAAGAGGACAGCAGTCATAAGATTTTCCCTTTTGCATTCACAGCCCTATGATATAATTAATTTGTGTGTCTGTAAGTATTAGAGCTTACAGACTGTGCTGTGTATTAGAGCCCCCTTGATGCCTGGGATTAAATAGATGTACGGTGGCACTCAAGAGGTCCAGCTTTGAAGTCCAGACATCTGAGTTTGAACTCCAGCACTGCCCAAACCTCAGTTCATGTACCTATAAGAATAAAAATAGCCCTCCTCATAGGGTTATTGGGAGTGAATGACCTGATGCATGTAATAAACATGGCCCAGCACCTGATGTCCAGAAGAGCATGCCTTTAGCTGCATGTACGTGGTAGATGTTAGGTGCTCAATAAATGTTGAGCAAATAAAAGAACAGAAACTTTAAAAAAAACTTTTGCAAATGTCAAAACTTGGTGCCCTGTTGCTCCGAATACATGAAATTGAATTTTAAAATAATATGCAGAGGAAGCCTGACAGAAGAAAAAGGTAGGATGGGTCATAATGGATCCACAGGAAAGCATACAATTCAGAATCAGGAGACCAGAGTTTGGATACCAGCTCTGTCCTTTGCGAGCTGTGTGATCACCTATAACACACAAGCTCCTAAGCCTCAGTTTCTTCACCTGAAGTATGGGATCAATGATCCTCTTTTTTCTCAAGTTCTGAAAGAAAAAAGAAGGTTTTGTAACTGACAGAGTATCCCCACCTCTCAGCACAGACCTGGCACCTAGGAGATGCTCCATAATGGATGTTTCCTCAGTTGAATTAGAGTGTGCCATGTCAACAGGATGAAAACTGGATGTTAGAATGGTGTGTGGCCCTCCAAAACACAACCCTAACAAAATCCTGTTCCTTAGTATTTCATTTGACATCATTTCACCAACAAAGGTCTATATAGTCAAAGCAATGGTTTTTCCAGTAGTCACGTACGGTTGTGAGAGCAGGACCATAAGGAAGACTGAGCGCCGAAGAATCGATGCTTTGAATTGTGGTGCTATAGAAGACTCTTGAGAGTCCCCTGGACTACAAGGAGATCAAACCAGTCAGTCCTAAAGGAAATCAACCCTGAATATTCACTGGAAGGACCGATGCTAAAGCTCCAATACTTTGGTCACCTGATGCAAAGAGCTGACTCATTGGAAAAGACCCTGATCCTGGGAAAGATTGAGGGCAGAAGGAGAAGGGGGTGACAGAGGATGAGATGGTTGGATGGCATCATCGACTCAATGAACATGAGTCTGAGCAAACTCTGGGAAACAGTGAAGGACAGGGAAGCCTGGTGTGCTGCAGTCTATGGGGTTGCGAAGAGTCCAACACGACCTAGGGACTGAACAACAAGAAGAAATATTTAGTTTCTTGGGGGTAGAAAGCGTCTTTAAAAGCCCCCTGTGAGCAGGTGTTAAGGGAGGGAGGTGACAATGAAAAAACTCTGAGTTAGAAGTTTGGCTCTGCGACTCAGTGCCAGGTGGGAGTACCAGGGAAGATATAAAGGAGCAGTTAGCCAAAAAGCAAGCAGAGTGATCCTCTAGTTGTAAGAGAACTATGATTTCAAGATCTAGGTGTGATGTCATATGTGAAAGAACATTGCAAAATTAAGAGCTGTAGACGTAAAATTATGGAAAGAAAAGACTCTAAGGAACAGTCCTCTAGATCAAATTCATTCTGCAGATCGTTGGATCTGTGGATGCCAAACTCTATGATACAGAAGGCTGACTGTGCCATTTTATATAAGGGACTTGAGCACCTGTGGATTTTTTGGTATCCATGGATGGTCCTGGAACTGTGTGGCAAATGTTTTCAAGCTGGATATTTTACCTGGATTTATTTCCCATAATAGATTGATTAGGGGGGAAAAAAACAATTATGAAGAAAATTAGCTTCTTCTCTAGAATTTCACCAGGTTATTTTCCAGGTGAGTGGAATTCAGCATGAATTTCTCCATAAAGGAATCTCTTTACTAATACAACCCCGGAACTTTTTGTAAGTAGACTCCTTTGTAAATCAAACCCCACGAGCAGTGTTGGTTGGTGCCACATCACATTCTAGGGTCCACATGACCCCAACAGAAAACTTACAGGCAGAGGCCATACAAACATACCTGTACTTTTTTTTCCCCAGAAGTCTAGTTTATTTCCCCCACCTCTTTCAGAAATATTCCTCTTACATCAAAAGCAGTGCAGTGATTTAAGAAGAAGCACGCATGGGGTTTGAACTGTGGTGTTGGAGAAGACGCTTGAGAGTCCCTTGGACTGCAAGGAGATCCAACCAGTCCATCCTAAAGGAGATCAGTCCTGGGTGTTCATTGGAAGGACTGATGCTGAAGCTGAAACTCCAATACTTTGGCCACCTCATGCAAAGAGTTGACTCATTGGAAAAGACCCTGATGCTGGGAGGGATCGGGGGTAGGAGGAAAAGGGGACTACAGAGGATGAGATGGCTGGATGGCATCACCGACTCGATGGGCATGGGTTTGAGTAAACTCCGGGAGTTCGTGATGGACAGGGAGGCCTGACGTGCTGCAATTCATGGGGTCTCAAAGAGTCGGACACGACTGAGCAGCTGAACTGAACTGAATGCATGGGGTTTGGAGTCAAAGAGAACTACATTCAAATCCTACCTCCCTTACTTATTAACTATGTGACTCAGAGTAACAGATTGTCTGTTATCTCACTTGTAAAATGTGGGGTGGGGGGCGGATAACAAAACTGGATCATTGTAAAACTGAAGATAATGCTTACAAGGTGCTTAATCTGTTGGCTGGTTCAGTTCAGTTGCTCAGTCATGTCCGACTCTTTGCAACCCCATGGACTGCAGCACGCCAGACCTCCCTGTCCATACCTGCACATTTTAAAAAGTTCTGTCCACTTACCAACACTTCTAACAGACTCTGCTGGAAATGTCAGAGTTTGAAAAGATTTCCACACAGCACAAGTTGGACAATGGTTATTCATCTTTTAAGAGAGATCATAGCAACCCTCTTGCTATTGCCAAAGTCTTAGATTTCACATTATCTTTCTTACACTGTTAATATGTTAGTGGGTTTCTTTTTTGGGTGGTCGAAGGAATGACAAGTATAGATAAGATACATGTAAAGCAGGGTTCTAGTTTTCACTATGATCTCAGCAATAAACTTGAACCCTGAACTGTAAGTGAACCTGACACTGTTCTCTGTGCTGTCTTTCTGCTTTGTAAACATTCTGCTACATTTCCTTATCAATCACACTTATGAGCAAAGAAGCTGTTCTATTCCAACCCCTCTATTTAAAATGGGTAAAAGGATGAGTGAAAAATAATTATCAAGAATATTTCACAGAAATACAGTGAATGTGGTATTTCTCATACTTAGTTTGTCTCATCATTTTTCCAGATTTCTTGTATACATTAGTGGTTTAGTTGCTAAGTCATGTCCAACTCTTGTGACCCCTTGGACTGTAGCCCACCAGGCTCCTCTGTCCATGGGATTTCCCGGGCAAGAATACTGGAGTGGGTAGCCTATCCCTCCTGCAGGGGATCTTCCCAACCCAGGAATTAAACCTGAGTCTCCTGCATTATAGGCAGATTCTTCACAGACTGAGCTACAAGGGAAGCCCCCTTTTATATATTGACACATGAATATTCTAGAATAAAAAGGTCAATCTGTCTACTTCTATGGCTAGTAGCAGATGGATAAAGGAGGATTCTAGAAGAGGGGGGTAGCCTCAGTTTGTGTGAAAAGAACTGAATTTTTAATTATAAAATGGTCTCTTTGGATTATCTTTTACAGAAGCCCAGATCACATGACCATAAGAAGTTTATAGCATCATTACCGCGCTTAATCCCTCCCACTCAAATCCGTTTATCAACCAGCTACAATTTTTTTAAAGCCTTTTAATATGTAATATGGGATATTTGTGGTCTGCTTTTCTTAAGGAGAAGAATGCATTGTACCATACTCAATACCAAAAATTCAGTATAATTTGACCCTTTCTTGCCAGATAACCCCATCTGGGTTTGGTTTCCCTGGTGCGAGCTCAGCTCTCTGCTTCCTGGCAGTCATGCCTCTGGTCCCCTGAGAGAGCTGAACTGGGCAGTCTCTGGGCTTCCTTCTGCTGCCTGGGAGGGCCCTGAACCCAGCCAGAGGCCACTAACTGAGGCAGTGCTCATTGGAGGCGCACCGCTCAGGAAGGCTGACATCAAGGAGGCTCTGAGGATCTGTGACCTTTCACTCATGCTTACAAACTGCATGATTCCTAGAAAGCCATGGGCCTCCCACACTAAAGAATGCAATTTACAACTGGAGTGATTTAGTATCTTCAAGCAGCTACAGGGAATTTGGAATTCAGGATACAGCTCGTTCAAAACATGCACAGATAGCCAAGTCAAGTCCTGGGAAGAAAACCTAGGTTCAGGTCCCAGCAGTGTTCTCTTCTTGAAAAAGCTGGGCGCAGCTGGGGAGGCAGGAATAACTGCCTCTTTGTAGGAGGAGGCTACTTTAACTTTACCTTGAGCAGAAACCTCGGTGGCACAATAGATATGTATTGTGTATGTAGTCACTTTAGTCGTGTCCGACTCTATGGACTGTAGCCCACCAGGCTCCTCTGTCCATGGGATTCTCAAGGCAAGAATACTGGAGTGGGTTGCCATGCCCTCCTCCATGGGATCTTCCTGACCCAGGGTTCGAACCCGACTCACTCACATCCCCTGCGTTGGCAGATGGGTTCTTTAGTGCTGAGCCACCAGGAAAACCCCCACTGGCGTGGGTAGCCATTCCCTTCTCCAGGGATTTTCCCGACTCAGAGATCGAACCTATGTCTCTTTGTCTCCTGCATTGGTACACAGGTTCTTTACCACTAGCACCACGTGAGAAGCCACAGGTATGTTGGGTTAGCCAAAAAGTTCATTGGGGTTTTCGCATAACATCTTATGAAAAACTTAAAGTTTTTGCCCAACCCAATAGTACTGAAAAAAAAAGAGAGAATTCTTCCTTTCAATATGGCACAAGTGGCAATATTTTTACAACCCTTTTTCCATTCTGACATATCGCTTATGTACCTGTGGTTTTATGGCTAGACAAGGAAGCAGTGTTTTGGGGGGATTTGGAACAAGGATGGAAGTTGTGCTGTGCCCCACCCATGAGATGCCAGAATTCTGAGTTTGTTCAAAGAGGATTTGAAATTTCCAGAGGTTGGGAGAAAACAAAATGTGCTTTGTTAAAAGAGTTTGACCGTGTCATGACTCTCTTCCGAACAAAGACATTTGGTCTTTTCAAGTAAAACAAATCCAACAGACAGGCCAGGAGAAAGTAACTGGTTTACGGCCACTCATTTCTGGGGTGGCTGACTAGTGCTCAAAATGAGAAGAGTCAACAGGGTCTCCCCTAAGGTGAGGGAAAGCCCACCAGCCCCTCTTTGTGGGGTGATTACATTGTGTGTGCTAAGTCGCTTCAGTCGTGTCCTGCTGTTTGCAGCCCGCCAGGCTCCTCTGTCCATGGGATGGATTCTCCAGGCAAGAATCCTGGAGTGGGTTGCCATGGCCTCCTCCAGGGGATCTTCCCAACCGAGGGATCGAACCCACATCTCTTATGTCTCCTGCATTGACAGCCAGGCTCTTTACCACTGGTGCCACCTGGAAAGCCTGGGGTGATTACAGTTAGGTCCTTATTTAGCGTGTGGCGCAGGTTAGATTACAGAACACCTGCCTTGTCATCAACAAACCACAAACCATGAAATTCTATTCCTGTGCAAATAATATGTGGGAATTTTGGAACTTCATGGAAAGCATGAACTCGAAAGTATGAGAGATCGTTTCTAAAATGCAGAATGTATCACACTGCCATTTAGAAGTCATTTGTTTTATGCATCAACTTCCCATTAGCCGTCTATTTTACATATAGTAATGTATGATGTTTCTATGCTACTCTCTCAATTCCTCCCAACACAGGGAGCTCAACCCAGTGCTCTGTGACAACCTAGAGGGGTGGCCTGGGGTGGAGGGTGGGAGGGAGGCTCAGGAGGGCGGGACATACGTCAACTTATGGTTGATTCATGTAGTTGTACGGCAGAAGTCAGCACATCATAAAGCAATTGTCCTCCAATTAAAAATACATTTTTAAGAAGTCATTTCTGGCTTGCGGTGTGTGTATTTGTGTCAGCATTTTGGCCGGGAAGGTAAGTGCAAAAGAAAGAGGAGATAACAGCAGAGAAAATTCCAAGACAGGCAAGATTGGACAGCAAATGCTTGGCAGTGGGTTCTGAATGCTAAAACCGTGGGTGAAGATTATTTTTCTTGGATCTGCGCAACATGGAGCAAATTCCTGACCCCATCTGGCCCACTGCCTCAGGGCTTTTGTTCTTCCCTGAAAAGGTGGGGGGAAGAAAAAGAAGCGGTATCTTGCTCAATTCTAGTTGCTGTCCAATCTCCTGATTTTAAGTTAAACTTTATTTTGAGACAATTGTACATTAACATGTAGCTGTAAGAAACAATATAGAGAGATCTGCTCAGTTTCCCATCAGCGGTATTATCTTGCGGCTCTGTGTACAAGGCTACAACCAGGTTATGGATACTGATACATGCTTAAGGTACATGATGTTTCCGATCCCACAACATTGAAACATGTTTAAGGTACATAATGTTTCCGTTCCCACAAAAGTACCTAGTTTTGCCCTTTTATAATCATACCCTCTTCCCTCCAGCCCTCACCTTCTTTTCAACTGGTAAGTGCTAACCTGTGGTCTTTTTATGTAGTCTTCTAATTTTAAAAATGTTAGATAATGGAATCATCCTGTATCTGACTTACGGATTGACTTCTTTCACTCAGCATAATTCTCTGTAGAGCCAACCAGGTTTTGCAGTAGTCTTTTTTTCTCTCTTGATGTGTAGTATTCCATGGAATGGATATATCAGTTTGTTTAACTATTAACCTGTGAAAGGACATCTGGGTTGTCTTGATTTTGGCTACTGTGAATAAATCCACTAATAAAAAGTTTTAACTTCCCTGGAAAAATGCCAGGAGTACCTTGGGTGGGTTGTGTGGTAGCTGCATGTTTCATTTTTGGTTTGGTTTCATTTCTTATGACAGTCAAATATTTTCTAGAGTAGCTGAGTCATTTTACATTCTCACAGGCAATATATGAATGATCTAGTTTCTTCTCATCTTCATCAGAATTTCAGTCAGTTCAGTCACTCATTCATGTCTCTTTGTGACCCCATGGACTGCATCACGCCAGGTTTCTCTATCCATCACCAACTCCTGCTCAAACTCATGTCCAGCGATTTGGAGATGCCATGCAACCATCTCATCCTCTGTCATCCCCTTCTCCTCCTGCCTTCAATCTTTGCCAGCATCAGGGTCTTTTCCAGTGAGTCAGTTCTTCACGTCAGGTGGCCAAAGTATTGGAGCTTCAGCATCAGTCCTTCTAATGAATATTCAGGACTGATTTCCTTTGGAATTGACTGGTTTGATCCTGCAGTCCAAGGCAAGTTGAGTTCAGTTCAAGTCGCTCAGTCATGTCCGACTCTTTGCAACCCCGTGGACTGAAGCACACCAGGCTTCCCAGTCCATCACAAACTTCTAGAGCTTGCTCAAACTCATGTCTGTTGAGTCAGTGATGCCATCCAACCATCTCATCCTCTGTTGTCCCCTTCTCCTCCTGCCTTCAATCTTTCCCTGCTTTCAATCTGGGAAAGACTGAAGTCAAAGGTAAACCACTGCAGTATTCTTGCCTTGAGAACCCCATGAACAGAGCCAGAATTTCAGATTGTTACCATTTCTTATTCTGGTCATTCTGATAAGTGCCTAGTGATATCTCATTACAGTTTCATTTTTTTTCACCAAACTAGTGGCTAATAATGTTGACTGTCATTTCACGTGCTCATCTGTATATCCTCCTCAGTGAAATGTCTGTCAGTGTCTTTTGCTCTTTTCCTGATGATTTTCTAACTGAGTTTTGAGAGTTCTTATTCTAGATACATGTCCTCTATCAGATGTGTGGTCTGCAAATATGTTCTCCTAGTTTATACCTTATGTTTGTATCTGCTTCACGTGAACAACGTGAACAAGTTCTTAATTTTGGTGAAGTCCAATTTGTCCATTTTCCCCTTGTGTGGATCATGTTTTCTGTTGTCAAAAACATGAAACTCTTCGTCAGGCCCTAGATCCCAAAGCTTTTCTCTTATTTCAGTGTTTGTGTGAAAGTTTGATAGTTCTGCATGTCACATTTACACAGTGATCTATTTTGAGATCATCTTTTTTAAAAGTTTGAAATTTATAGACAATAGCTTCTCTACATGTGCCAGACAGCCCAGAGAAAAACATTCACCTGACCAGGCATGCCCACTTAGCTCTCCACCTCACAAGGCCATACCTTATTGAGCATCTCCTATATCCCAGGAGTGTACCAGGCGCTCTCCAGGAGTTTCGAATCAATGGCGAAGGCCGGGCTTTTACAATGATGCCACGTGGACCTAACAGCAGCGTCTGTCAGACTCAATTAGGACTTGTTACTAGTTGCGTCATACTGAGAGACTGCTCCGCTGCTCCTAGCCTCAGTCTTCATTTTAATAAGATGGATTTGAGGTTTGAATTAGATAAAATATGTCAAATGACTTGTGCGGGGATATTCAATCAATGGTCTCATTCTTCCCCAAACTGATCCATTGCAGCTGTTGAAAAATTCGCAATGGGCTGTTGTAGTCCGAACAGAAAAAGGCCAATTGTGTACAGCTGACCTTGACTTTTCTAAAGGCTAATTATCTGGTTTATAGAAAAACTAGGAATCTTACACTCTTGCTTCCTAACTTCATAGCCTGCATTTTGCCTAGTAACATAGCTACTGGTACTAGCTAAATAAAGACGGCAACTGAAATTTTTTTTCTGATTCAGTTAAAATATCTCAAAGATGGAAGGACTTAGGAAAAGGAACTGATGTGGATGGGAACAGATTTTTTTAAACCAGACTTTTTTAGTTTTATTAACTCTTGTTAAATTATGGGAAAGATATGAAACACTCATAAAATTAAATTCTATGAAATATGTGAGGAATTTCTACTAAGGGGAAAAAAACTAGCTTACCTGAGGTCAGTTCTTGAAACCATCCACATTAAATTTTCTGATTTTTATACAAGCCAAATTATATGAATGACTTTTGAACTCTCTCATTGAATGGTATAACACTGAAAATTCAGCGGTCCCCATTGCTTGTCATCTCAGCACTTACCATTTTGGTTTTTTGCATTTTTTTTTCCTTTTCACCATCTCCTCTTTCCCTTATTTAAAAAAAAAAAATGTAAAATGCCAAATGCCTCTCTTTCTTTAAAAAAAAATTGATTGTTTTTGGCTGTGCTGGTCTCCATTGCTATAGATGGACTTTCTCTAGTTACGGTGAGTGTGGTCTGCTCTCTAATTCCAGTGTGCGGGCTTCTCAGGATGGTGGCCTCTCTTGCTGTAGAGCTCAGGCTCTAAGGTGCACAGGCTTCAGTAGCTGTAGCTCATGGGCTCAGTAGTTGTGGTACCCAGGCTTAGTTGCTCTGCAGCATGTGGAATCTTCCTGGACCAGGGATCGAACCCATGTCCCTTGCATTGGCAGGCACATGCCCAACCACTGGACCACCAGGGAAGTCCCTCTTTTCTCTTGCTTAAAAATCTTTCTCCCAGGGACATCTGCAGAACTATGTCTGGGATTAATCACATTGTGTTGGATCTGTCACAAATATTTTATTTTTGTACAGTTGATTTGAAACTAAACAAGCACCAAAGGCTTTTCTGAAATAGCCACATACAGAAAACATAGGCAAGCAATGTGCGGAGCGAAGGCTTAGGTGGCAGGTGGAGAGGGGTGATTTCTAATTGGGGGGTGGTGGGAAGACCCCTGCAGCTCCCACACATCTGCATCTTTGGGTCCTTTTTAGTAGCATCTGCTTAAGCCACAAGCAGCCTCCCCAGTTCCCATTCATCCCCAACCTGGGACCCCCAAAACCCAGAGCTCACAAGCATTTCTCAGCCTCTGGAATCAGATCTATCCTTCATCAATTTACTTTATCATTTAGTCAAAGCATGATTTGAATATAAATAGCAAATTCATATAAAAGAAAGTAATTCCTTGGTGGTGTGTATATATATATACGTGTGTGTGTGTATATATATATACACATACATATATATATATATGCAAGTTTGATCCTGGCATTGTTTATAATGCTTATCCTGTTAAAATTAAACACATCTCTTAACTAGAAGAATAAGCCTGTGTTGATACTAGAGATAAAATCTACAAATTAACCCAACTTTGGGAAAGTCAGTACTTTAATTGATGTTGGCATTTGATACCTCACTGGGGGCCCTGGTTCCTCAGATTATATGCTAACACACGATTCCCATCACATCAGGCTACAAGGGCGGGGGGGAGGTAAAAAAATTCCCTTTATAGGATGGTTGTTATATAAATACTCTCCAACTATAATCGATCAACCCCAGGATTGATATAATAATGTAGCTGAGAAACCTAGTGTTTGGCTGACTTTCTCTCATAAGATACAATCGATTGAATGTGGATATTTTGTGCACTTTTTGATTTTCTCTTCCATTGCTGGCCACAGCCAATGAACTAAATTATAACTCTCTGCTCCTATGTTTTCATCACATTAAATGCTTTTTTCTGTGGTTTTTTTTTTTTTTTTTTTTTTTTGGTTGCTGTTGTTCTACACCAGTATCCCGTTTCTCAGAGGAACATTTTATCTCGACAGCCAGGGAGAGAGCCTGGATGCTCAAGGTAAGCTTTAAGCATAAATTATGTTGCACGACTCCCTGTTTACAGATTGAATTGGAGTGTGTATTATTGATGCCTTTGTAACAAATTTATTTTCAAAATTTCATTATACAGTTAAAGGGAGTATTCCAGTAAATATGCTTCATTTGAACATTATTTTTCAAGCAACATTCCATTTCCCATGGGTACCAAGAGCTAATTAGTTGTTATCAGCAATTCCTCTAAAAATACTCAAGCCAGTTGAAGTTTAATTTTGGAGATTTTCCTGGTGAGAAGTGAAGTGAGAAAATACCAAGATACCTCAGGATATTTCTAATTATGAGGCAGGGATTATTTGTTAAAAATCCAGGCCACTGCTCCATTGACTTTAAAATAGAGATGGGTGTCTTAAAGGAGATGAAAGCTCAGAAAGCATAATTTTTTTTTTCAGTTTGGGATTTGTGTTTGAGACACAATCATTTGACCTTCTGTTATTTCCCACTGGTGCTCTATCTAATATTCCAGGAGCTCACTAGAACAAAGAAACAATTAACTGAAATTCCAGCAGATGGCAATATTTGGAAAGCCATCCTGAGAGATTTCAAAGCTGTGAGCTATTTTTGTTCACATAGGGAAGAGTCTCACAGAGTGTAACATCCTAGATTTCATTCAGGGTGCCCTAAAGATCTTTTATTTTTTTGCCCATAGCAAAAAAACTTTTACAGGGGGTGGGGGATAGATGTGTGTGTTTTAGGGTGGGAGGGGTGGAGTATGTGTTGTTTTATTTTGTTTCATTCTAAAAGGATAAAATTAGAAACTTAATTCTTCAATAGTTTTCCAAACAGTATTGGTGAGTATTAAAAGCTCAAATCAGTGGGTAATGTACTGTTTTTGTCTTGGGATCTTTGGGATAAAATGCTATGGTTGTTGGTCATTTTTTTTTTTTTTTTAATTTTTCAGTGGATTTTGTCATACATTGATATGAATCAGCCATATGTTGGTCATTTTTAAATAAATTATTTGATAAGAGAAACGAAAAATTCTTAAGAGTAGAATTTTAAGGAGTTACCTAGATATTAAACCAAGTGAAATTTACAGGTACAAAATTCTTATTTGTAATGATTTGAAATGATTAAGGTTTATTTAAATAGGATGAATAAATTTGCTCCTTTTACTCTAATGAATGAAGAGATGCTGTGTGTACCCTGAGTGGTGCCCGAACAGCTAGACTCTTCAAGAACCAGAGCTGAACCTAGGACAGAGCTGAGACAGAGGGAAGGAAGTAGAAAGGCATCTGAGAGCAATTGAAATAGAAGAACCACTAAGAGGAGCTGCCTGAGCTTTCTGTATGCATGTAAAAGCAGCCCCTAATATGACCCTTCAATACTGTTGGTAGGAATGTAAGTGACTACACTATGGAAAACAGTATGAAGTTTCCTCAGGAAACTAAAAATAGAATTACCATATAATCCAGCAATTCCATTTCTGGCATATGTCCAGACAAAGCTATAATTCAAAAAGATACTTGCATCCCTGTGTTCACAGCAGCACTGCTGACAATGGCCAAGACATGGAAGCAACCTAAGTGACAATCAGCAGAGGCATGGATAAAGATGATGGGGCATACAATGGAATAATACTCAGCCAAGAAAAGAATGAAATAATGCCATTTGCAGTTAACATGGATGCAACTAGAGATTACCAAACTAAGTGAAATAAGTCATAAAGAGAAAGATATATACTATATGATATCACTTGTATGTGGAATCTAAAATATGATGCAAGTGAACCTATCTGTGAAACAGTAACAAGCTCATGGATATAGAGAACAGACTTGTGGATACCAAGGAGTAGGCAGTTGAGGAGGACTGGGATGAGAGGTTGGGGTTAGCAGATATAAGCTATTATATATAGAATATACATATATATATAGCCCAAGGGTGTGTATTCAATATCCTATGATAAGCCATAATAGAAAAGAATATTTTTTAAAAAAAGAATGTATAGATAGGTGGAAAACTGGATCACTTTGCTGTTCAGTTCAGTTCAGTCGCTCAGTCGTGTCCAACTCTTTGTGACCCCATGAACCGCAGCACGCCAGGCCTCCCTGTCCATCTCCAACTCTCGGAGTTCACTCAAACTCGTATCCATCGAGTTGGTAATGCCATCCAACCATCTCATCCTCTGTCGTCCCCTTCTCCTCCTGCCCTCAATCTTTCCCAGCATCAGGGTCTTTTCCAGTGAGTCAGCCCTTTGCATCAGGTGGCCAGAGTATTGGAGTTTCAGCTTCAGCATCAGTCCTTCCAATGAACACCCAGGACTGATCTCCTTTAGGATGGACTGGTTGGATCTCCTTGCAGTCCAAGGTACTCTCGAGTCTTCTCCAACACCACAGTTCAAAAGCATCAATTCTTCGGCACTCAGCTTTCTTTATGGTCTAACTCTCACATCCATACATGAGCACTGGAAAAACCATAGCTTTGACTAGATGGACCTTTGTTGGCAAAGCAAGTGTCTCTGCTTTTCAATATGCTGTCTAGGTTGGTCATAGCTTTTCTTCCAAGGAGCAAGCATCTTTGAATTTTATGGCTGCAGTCACCATCTGCAGTGATTTTGGAGCCCCCCAAGATTAAGTCTGTCACTTTTGCCAATGTATCCCCATCTATTTGCCATGAAGGGATGAGACTGGATGCCATGATCTTAGTTTTCTGAATGCTGAGTTTTAAGCCAGCTTTTTCACTCTCATCTTTTACTTTCATCAAGAGGCTCTTCAATTCCTCTTCACTTTCTGCCATAAGGGTGGTGTCATCTGCATATCTGAGGTTATTGATATTTCTCCCGGCAATCTTGATTCCAGCTTGCATTTCATCCAGCCTGGCATTTTGCATGATGTACTCCACATGTAAGTTAAATAAGCAGGGTGACAGTATACAACCTTGACATACTCCTTTCTCAATGCAGAACCAGTCTGTTGTTTCACATCCAATTCTAACTGTTGTTTCTTGACTTGCATACAGATTTCTTAGGAGGCAGGTAATGTCCTCTGGCTATACTTCATTCAAAAAAAAGAAAAGTAGTCTCTGGACAGGCATTGAATACTCTTTAAAACCTGCTCTTGGCTCAGTGGGTAGAAAATCTGGCTGCAATGCAGGAGACATGGAGACTTCAGTTCAACCCCTGCATCAGGAAGGTTCCCTGGAGGAAGAAAATGGCAGCTCACTCCAGTATTTTGCCGGGAAAATCCCATGGACAGAGGAACCTGGCAGGCTATGGTCCCAAGTGTCACAAAAGAGTCAAAGATGACTAAGCAACTAAGCAGACATATACACTTATGCCCCGGGAGGGTGCCCATAGATCTGGTGTCCAGGACTGTCCTAGGTAACTTCTGTTGTCCTGGAATAGTATCCGCTTAGCACTCCCTTTTGCCCTCAAAATTATGCTTGGTTAATAAGGTGATCACATAGTTTATCTTCCAAGCTGGCATGTATGAAGAAAAAAATTAATAGAAAAAGATGACCCTAAACTGGGCATCTATGTATTGCATCTCCTTATATAGCTTATATAACAAATTCCTTTTCTGTAAAGAGCTACATTGTAAATACTTTCCTGCTTTGTGGGTGGATCACACAGTCTCCGTCACAAGTATCCAACTTGTAGAATGAAAACATAATGAACATTAAGTGAATGGACCTGGTTGGGTTCCAATAAAACTTTATTGGCAAGCACAGGCAGCCAGTGGCCTTAGGCTGGCAGGCTTACAGATTTAATGTGAGATAATACACGGTCATGGGACAGGAAATGGTAGCAATTCAAAAAGGCAGCCATCCTTCACCCTTCTCCCTTCTCTTCATACCCCTGCTGGATGGCAGCCTCCTCATTTAACCCCCTCAGAAACCAGTATGAATGGTTTCCTTGAGTGAGTGATCTCATCCTCATTTGTGTGATCTTGAGATTCCCTTGCCGGGTCTAATTTCTTGCTTCTCATCCAAATGTGTTTCTGTATCTGCACACCATCCCTTGCTTTGTATTCATAACACAGAATAGCATCCCTACTCAGTACCACTTGAGTGCTAGAGTTAAATACTGGAGTGATAGCTATTAGCAGACATTTTAATTTAAGCTTTGATGATGTCTGCTGAGTCAGTCAGTCATGTTCTGGTCTTTGAGACCCCACGGACTGTAGCCCACCAGTCTCCTCTGTGCATGGAATTCTCCAGGCAATAATACTGGAGTGGCTTGCCACTTTGACCCTCACTAAATAGCTGTCTATGGGAAATATAGCCACATTAGAGAAAGGTTAATGTTGATTATCAAATTTTTTTATTATAAAAACAATAAATTTAAAGGAAACTTTGAGAAAAAAATATACCTACCAACACCATTCTAAAATAATTATTTTTCTTTTCTTTGCATATTTGCTATTCCCATGAGTATTTCTGTTTTTCTAGAGTGGTTAACAGTGCATGTGAACCCTGTGTCTTATTTAGCATTAGTCACAAGAATCTTTCATGAGTAATCAGAAAGGTCATTAGGGCAAAATAGTATTATATTACATCAATGTCCCACAATAGTTGCTAATTTTTCACTAAAAATATGCTGTCCTAATGTTTTTTTGGTACATTTTGTTATTGTTTTGGTTGGTTTGGTTTGTTTTTTCCCTTAGGACAATATCCCAGAAGTAATGTTATCCAAGGATATGACCAGTTTTATGACTTTTTTTAGTCTAGTTTACCATATCTTTTCTTAAAAGGTTTGGAGTATTCTTCAAGTGTTTGCAATTTGAGAGTATTAGCCTCACCACAACTTTATAAGAAATAGTACTTAATTTAATAATAATTAATGTCTTCTATATTTAAAGAACTGGGACAGTTACTTTGTATATGTGAATATATGTTTGTATGTATATATATGACATTCTACTTCCACAAATATTTATTGAATGTCTACTATGAACTACCACTGGGAAAGACTGAAGGCAGCTGGGTGGCATCACTGATGCAGTGGACATGAAATTAGGCAAACTCCAGGAGATGGTGAGGGACAGGGAGGCCTGGCATGCGGCAGTCCATGGGGTTGCTAACAGTCAGACATAACTAGGCAAGTGAAGAACAGCAAGTATGAACTATGTATTATAGGGTTTTAATGGTTAGCAGAGGATAGCTTCTGTGTGAATCTGATCTTACTAGGGAGTTAAGATATACGCATAAATAACTGTAATAAAATTTAGAGGATGAGACACATCATGGAAGAAACACAGCGACAATAATGATGGGCGGGGTGAGGGGAAGTAGAAATGCTGTCTGAGCTGAACTTTGAATGTAAATTTCATTGAGATGCTTGGAGGTGGTAAGATTTGTCCTTCATTCCATAAGCATATCTTAATTGACAACTACATGCCAAGTCCCCAGCTACTAGCTAGGAATACAAAGGGGAATAGACAGAGCTCTTAAAGTTTGCTCTCTAGTGGGGTAAACAGCCTTTTTAAAAAAAAAGTTGTATGCTCAGGGGTCATGGAGGGGTGGGATAATTAGGAGATGGAATTGACATATATACAATATTGATGCTATGTATGAAATACATACATATGTATATATATAAGGAGAAGGAAATGGCAACCCACTCCAGTGTTCTTGCCTGGAGAATCCCATGGACAGAGGAGCCTGGTGGGCTGTTGTCCATGGGGTCGCATAGAGTCGGATAGGACTGAAGCGACTTAGCATGCATGCATGGATTGGAGAAGGAAATGGCAACCCACTCCAGTGTTTTTGTCTGGAGAATCCCAGGGATGGAGGAGCCTGGTGGGCTGCCGTCTATGGGGTCTCACAGAGTTGGACATGACTGAAGCAACTTAGCATGCAGCAGTATATATATATATATATATATATAATAGATCCCTAAGGATAACCCACTGTATAGCACAGGGAACTGTACTCAGTGCTCTGTGGTGACCTAAATGAGAAGGAAATCCGAAAAAGAGGACATATATGTAAGCATGTAGCCAATTCACTTTGCTATACAGCAGAAACTAACATAACATTGTAAAGCCAGTATACTTCAATAAAAATGAATAAAAAATAATACATAAAATTTTCTGTATCCAAAATAAATTAAAAGTGTGATCAGTGGGATGGCTGATCTAGCAGAGGCTACAAGGTGGTAGGGCTGAACCTAGGGTTTTCTTGGAGCTGGGGCTTTTCCCCGGCTCCTCTTCTGGCAGTGTCTTCATCATCAGTTATCATGTTAGGATCTGTGGGACACATGCTTCTGGAAGTCTGAAGGTTGTCCTGCCTGCACTGACCAACATTGCAGTTAACACCGGTCTCCGTTTACGGTTCGTTGCCCCAGGGAGCACATTCACTGAGTGCACAAAACCTAGGGCTGAGATCAGTCAGACCTCCATCCCACCCCTCGCCAGCTGATGACCGAGGTGAAGCACCAAGAATCACAGGGATTCCCGTGTGTTTGTTTTGTAGCAGCTGGAAGGAACCTCAGTCATCATCCAGCGCCACCGTTTGACAGGTGAACGTTGTTGGGTGACCAGCCTAGTGTCAGACATTTGGTGACAAAGCCAGGGCACCAGGTCCCTGGCTTCTGATCTCACGTGCTGCTGGTTCTATAGATGTTCACTGTTGTAATTTTCTCTGCCTCATCTGTACCACAAAGGGGTGTGTCTGTGTGTCCTCAGTCACATCCAGCTCTTTGCAACCCCATAAATGGTAGCCTGCCAGGCTCCTCTGTCCATGGGATTTTCCAGGCAAGAATACTGGAGTAGGTTGCCATTTCCTCCTCCAGGGGATCTTCCTGACCCAGGGATCAAACCTGTGTCTCCTATGTCTCCTGTATGGGCAGGCATTCTTTACCACTGAGCCACCTGGGAAACCCACTGTACCACAGAGCTAGAAAGAACTAAAAAGTTAGCCTAGACATTTCTTGTGCCTGTAGAAGCAATAATATGTGTTTTAGTCATCTTGAAAGTGAAAGTGAAGTCACTCAGGTGTGTCCGACTCTTTGTGACCCCGTGGGCTGTAGCCTACCAGGCTCCTCCGTCCATGGGATTCTCCAGACAAGAATACTGGAATGGATTGCCATTTCCTTCTCCAGGGGATCTTCCCAACCCAGGGATCAAACTGAGGTCTCCTGCCTTGCAGGCAGACGCTTTACCCTCTGAGCCACCAGGAAAGTCATCTTGGACCACAGCAAAAAAAAAAAAAAAAAAAAAAAAAAATTTATTTTATATATTTTAAATTGTAATTTAAATAGTAATGAATAGTGGTGGAGAAAGAGGGAAACCTGGAACAAATTCCTACATCTGCCATTTTCCTCCCTTAGGTTCTGGGCCAATAACTTGACCTCACTGAGTTTTTACATCTTGAGTTTGTTGTGAGAGTAATTGGCAGTAACGTAAGTGTTGGATACATCATGGGCTCTCAGCAAATGTTTATTTTCTTTCTCCTTCCCTCCTAGAGCTACAGGTTCTTGACAGAGTTCCTTTTGTTTATTAATGAGGTGACCTTGTAAGGCTCATGAGAATTAAATGATGGAGTGAGAGTACATTTATAAAAGTATCTGGTGCACAGCTTAACATTCTCATTTCTGAATTTCACTTAACTGCAGTTAGGTAGAGATTTAAAGGTTTCTATTCCTATTTCTTTATCCTCTTCTTCCGTAGTTCATTTTATATGGTCGGTGGACATGTTGGTAAGATTTAAGAATTCATTCATTTTCTCTATGATTTGCTTTAAAATGATTTGTCAAATAGATTAAGATATTAGATGAAGAAAATGTGGCTAAACATTAACTACAAAATATAGCTTGTGAGTATGGTGTATGTTATTGTTGTTATAATTTTGTAACTTTTATAAATTTTATAACTTTTATTATAAAAAGTTTATAATTTTTTTCTGCTTTCTTGGATGCTTGAAATGTCCCAGGATGAATTATTTTTGGAGGATTGCAGTTAAATATTAAGCTTCTACCATGGCCCCATCTCTGTGCAAGGTGCAGAGGGTATGTTTGGGTAAGAAAGCGTCTCAGCCCTGATGGAGCTGTGGCTGACCATGGGGGACACAAATAAAACAGGCAGCTGCTTCTTCAGGGTGCTGAGTACTATGATAGGGGCTCCCATGGCATCCTGTGATCCCCCTAGCAGTGACAGCAAAGCCATGACTGGAACAGGGAGGTTGGATGAGACTTCCAAGAGGCAGTGACACCTCATCTAAGACCTGAAGGAAAAGGAGGAGCTAGCAGGTGTTGATCAGAGAGGGGTTGCAGAGAAGCAGGGATTGTTTGGGCAGGAAGAGTAGCATCTTCAAAGACCTGGAAAGAAAATATGAGAAGCATATGGTGTGTTAGCGAAATTGAAAGAAGTTCGGTAATGAGCTGCAGCATCAGATTGATAGTGAGAGGGAGGGCTGGATGGACAAGCAGGTCAGGAAGGGCCTGGGGAAGCCAATGGTGAACTTTGGGTTGTATCCTCAAAGGGATGGTTGAGGTGTTTAAGGAGAGAAGTAAAACTTCTATCATTTTTATCTAACGATGGTCACTCTATATGGAAAGTGATCAGCAGGGGATGAGATGAGAAGTAGAAACACAAAGTGAAAGCTGTTGATGAGCAACTGGATTAGGTGATGGTGATAGCAGGGCTTCCCAGGTGGCTCTAGCGGTAAAGAACCCACACGCCAATTCAGGAGACATAAGAGCTGTGGGTTCGATCCCCAGGTCAGGAAGATCTCCTGGCAGAGGGCATGGCAACCCACTCCAGTGTTCTTGCCTGGAGAATCCCCATGGACAGAGGAGCCTGGAAATTAGAATCAGACACCACTGAAGCAACTTAGCACGCAGAGGTTAGAGAGAAGTTTGAGCACAGTTTAGAAAGCGAAATAGACAGGGTTGGGTAAGTGAGAGGTCAAGGTCTCATTCATTCATTCAGCCCATCTATTGAGCGCTTGCCAGGTGGTAACCCTATTTCAGTGTTGGGAAGAAAAAGTCGGGTGAGGGATATAGGGAATACAAGGTGTATCAAGAGGGGATTAACGGAGCAGCATCTTCTGCGGGAGCACAGACTGGTTCTTGGGGACCCCCTTCAGGGATGCCTAGGTAAAAAGTAGTTATCCAAGAGGATGTATGTTCCTGTTAGGGATCTGAAACTCAAAACAGAAAAACTGAACCACGGTATAGTTTTGAAAGTCACTAGCATGTAAACAATAAGCCATGAATACAGGTAAAACTGCCCAAGGAGGATACAACCTTGAAGATCACCAGTATTTAACAGGTAGATTAAAGGGAAAAAAAAAAAAGAGTACACGCATGTTTATAGTAATATTATTCACAATACCCAAAGGCAACCAAAGTGCCCATCAACAGATGAATGGATAAACAAAATATGGTGTATACATACAATGGAATGTTATTCAGCCTTAAATAAGGAAGGTAATTCTATTACGTGCTACAGCATAGATGAACCTGGAGGATGTTAAGTGAAATATCTGTCACAGAAAAGCTCCACTTTTACATGAGAATGCAATTCCACTTACATGAGATACCTACAGCAGCCAAATTCATAAAGCAGAAACAAGCATCGTGCTTGTCACGGTCTGGGGAGGGGGAGGAACTGAGAGTTACTGTTCTTGTGTTTTTTGAATTTTTCCTGGAGGACAGTTACTTTCCAGTCTTGTGCTAGCTTCTGCTGGACAGCAAAGTGAATCAGATGTACATATGTATGGGCTTCCCTGGTGACTCAGTGGTAAAGACTCCGCCTGCCAGTATGGGAGATGTGAGTTCAGTCCCTGGGTGGGGAAGATCCCCTGGAGGAGGGCACGGCGACCCACTCCAGTATTCTTGCCTGAGAATCCCATGGACAGAGGAGCCTGGCGGGCTTCATGTTCATGGGGTCGCAGAGGAGTTGAACATAACTTAGCAACTAAACACTAGCAAAATATATACTTGTATGCCCTCTTTTATAGATTTCCTTCCGACTTAGGTCACCACAGAGCATTAAGTAGAGTTCCCTGTGCTATCCAGTAGGTTCTCATTAGTTATCTATTTTATACATGCTGCTGCTGCTGCTGCTAAGTCGCTTCAGTCGTGTCTGACTCTGTGCGACCCCATAGACGGCAGCCCACCAGGCTCCTCTGTCCACAGGATTCTCCAGGCAAGAACACCGGAGTGGGTTGCCATTTCCTTCTCCAATTTTATACATAGTAGTGTATACTTTGGAGAAGGCAATGGCACCCCACTCCAGTACTCTTGCCTGGAAAATCCCATGGACGGAGGAGCCTGGCAGGCTGCAGTCCATGGGGTCTCGAAGAGTCGGACATGACTGAGCGACTTCACTTTCAGTTTTCACTTTTATGCATTGGAGAAGGAAATGGCAACCCACTCCAGTATTCTTGCCTGGAGAATCCCAGGGATGGGGTCGCACAGAGTCGGACACGACTGAAGTGACTTAGCAGTAGCAGCAGCAGCAGGGTATACTTGTCAATCACCATCTCCCAATTCATTCCACCTGCTCTTTCCTCCTTGGTACCATAAGTTTGTTCTCTATATCTGTGTATCTATTTCTGCTTTGTAAACAAGTTCATCTGTATAATTTTTCTAGATTCCACATATAAGCGATATTACTATATTTGTTTTTCAAAGTTATTGTTTAATGGGTGTAGCATTCTGGCTTTGTGAGAGGAAAAGTGTTCTAGAGAAGGATGCTGATGATGGCTGCACCGCAGTGTGAATGTACTGCTGACTTAAATGGTTAAAATAAGTTCTCTGTGTGTTTCATTACAATGAGAGAGATTGATAGTGATTAACCAGAAACATGGGAGAAAGACCAGCTTCTCATGGAAGCCAGAGGAAAGTAACATTTGAGACTGAACAAGTCTACAGCCACCCTACCCTGAATGCGCGTGGTCTTGTCTGATCTCGGAAGCTAAGCAGCATCAGGTTTGGTTAGCACTTGGATGGGAGACTGAGCAAAAAGCAAAGGATTTATAAATCCAGATGCTCCACAGAGGTTAAGGGATATGACTAAAAAGTGCCTACTGATTCAGCAACAAAAAGGTTGTTACTAATCTTGATGATGATGATTTCCATCTCATGGTGGAAGTGGGATCCAGCATGGAAGTTCAGGCGTGAGGGGGTCATGGAGAGGGCAGCTTTGGATAAGCCTTGAGATATTTGGCTCTAAGGATGAGGAGAGAAAGAGGGACCTATAGGGAAGAAGGGTTGATTGAGAGTGAATGGAAGAGACTTGACCACTTCAGATACCGCTGGGAAGGAGCCAGTAGAAGTGGCATGTAAGGAAGGGTCTGGTAGAAGGTTACAGAGCAGAAGGCAACTAGCCAGGACATGCCTCTTCATTGCAACAAACAAGAAACAGAATAAGATGGCTGCCTTGCAGGTAAACGTGTAGGTTTGGGGCAGGAAGTTAAATGCTGGTCTAATGGCTTCAATTACCCTCTGAAGTCCCAGACAAGACCATCTGCTGAGGGAGGAAAGGTGGAAGGGTCAGAGATCTGAAGAAACTGACAAAGTATTGAAATGACTGCTTCACGAATAATGACAGACCGCCAACTAGGAAGCAGAGGGCGCCCTGGAAGCACTAACACCCACTGGAATTTGAAGGCCGTGAGCTTACAGTTGTGCTCATTTTTTAGGCGGGGCACCTTTCCACCCCCCACCCCCAAAAGGGTTCAGAAGTTCAAACGAGGCCTGTGTCACCTGGTTAGATGAAAACTTCATAAAGGCTCCTTTTGAGGGAAACATGAAATTGATCTCAAGGACAACAGGGTTACGTTAAAGGGGGCAAATGCTGTATTCTTTTGAAAATGTTGCAAGCGCCCAGTGACTGGGTTAAGAGCTGCAGATACTGTTTGGTTTATGAGTTTGACAGATTGGGACAGTACAGTAACTAACTCACGAGGGCCCCCTGTTGACGGAATAGGTTATTGGGGGCCACCCTTAATTAGCGATTGATTCAGAATGAAACTTTGGAGAGTGTACCAAGCCGTTTGGTGTCGCATCTCCCATTTCCAAACTTGTGTTGCCTGTCACAGGCACTTGTGGAGCTGAAGGCAAGTGTTGCCTTCGTGTGAAGAAATAAACCTGCCGAACTGCTTGGCAAGTCTTGAACAAATTGTATATCCCTAGAGATTTCTGCCTTATGCACAGACTACCAGGGTCTGGTTAAGAAGTGCTCATTTTTGCTAGCAAAAATGTCACTTAAATTACTGAAGTGGATGTAGCTTATCACAGTTTTTTTGCAAGTGGCTTGTGGTATGTGGAAAGAATGCTATTGATGTCTCTCATGGGCTGGTGTATATTGAATGCTTGTGTATATTGAGCCCCCCTAATCAAGAAATGTGTTTGTCTTCTACCCTGCTTCACTATCTGAGTTTATCTTTTTGGGCTGAACGTCATTAAAAAGCAAGGTGAAAAAACAACCCTCAGAATGGGAGGAGATAGTAGCAAGTGAAACAACTGACAAAGGATTCATTTCCAAAATATACAAGCCTGACATTTTTTATTCCCACTGATACCTCCAGAACCCAGAGTGGAGTTATAATTGTTCTGCAGTGATCAAAATGTTCTGTCTATGCCAGATAATTTGGTAGCCACTGGCCATATGTGCCCATTGATTATTTGAGGTATGTGATGGGGAAACATTTTTATGCATTTTAAACTTTATTTCATTTTAATTCAGTGTAAGTAGCCACATGCAGCCAGTGGCTACTGTATTGGACAACCAGTTCTAAAAGGCAGATTAGGGACTTGCCTGGTGGCCAAATGGTTAAGACTGAATGTGCTTCCAACACAGAGAACCCAACACAGAGAGTGTGGGTTCTCTCCCTGGCCAGGAAACTAAGATCCCACATGCCTCATGGCGAAACAAATAAATAAATAAAAGCCAGATTAGACAGGACCAAAGTTTTAAATACAGCTTACAAATAGAGCCAACCCAGGAAATTCACTCTGATGTGATCTTAAATGTCCAAACAAGTCTGGCCTGATCTCATCCTGCCATCAAGTTGGTTATAGCCTAGGGATGCTAATGCATGGGAGGGGAAGCATGGGGGAGGGAGCAAGCTCTGCAAACAACCTACTGCTACGAGGGAGTCACCTTCATTTCTGCCTGAATTTTGCCTCTGATACCTGAACACCAGAGTCCTGTGTACCAAGGAAAATGTGGGGGAGAGAACAAACTTAATGCCAAGTGGGTACAAATACTCTGCAGCAGCTTCACACTCATTACCATCTTGTTCACCTTTAGATGCCCGCTATGAAACTTGCTTATGCTTTTTTAGAAAGGAGGAAATGGAGTTTCAAAGTGATAACTAGCTTGTTCAAGGCACAGAGCTGGTCAGTGGTAGAGGCAAGATGAGAATACTGGCAGGTGTGAATCCAAAGTCATTTCCACAAGCAGTACTCATGGCCGGATGCTCATGCTTAGAACTATTCCAGCAGCAGAACACCTCAGGGTGGGATTGGAAGTACAGTGGAGGCAATAGGAGGCAGATGACTTTAACTGTGTGTGTGTAATCCGATTATCTCAGAAGTTGTACCTGTATTCCACCTCTCTTGCCCGCCTTGCACCCTACCACTTCAGTTGTGTTGATTGTAGGTACCTCGTCATGGAAATACAACTATTAATGTCATAGACGTACTATCATTTGGGTAAAAACGACAAGAAATAAAGACAGGTCCCAGCATCTTGGTCACCATCATGGCAAAATCTCAAACTTCCTGATACTTGCATAACTTAGGATGTATCCTGGGCTTCCCTGGTGGCTCAGCTGGTAAAGAAGCCACCTGCAATGTGGGAGACCTGGGTTCAATCCCTGGTTTGGGAAGATCCCCTGGAGAAGAGAAAGGCTACCCACTCCGGTATTCTGGCCTGGAGAATTCCAGGACTGGATAGTCCTGTATAGTGGGCTGTATATGGACTGTATAGTCATTGGGGTCGCAGAGAGTCAGACATAACTGAGCAACTTTCACCTCACATATATAATTTTTAACTTCCAGACATTATATTCTCAAGAACAATAGAAGATGCATTCTATCTTAACTATCACCCCCTCTCCCAGACTTTGGGAGCTTCCCAGGTGGTGCAGTGGTGAAGAATCCACCTGCCAATGCAGGAAATGCAGGTTTGATCCCTGGGTTGGGAAGATCCCCTGGAGTAGCAAGTGGCAACTTGCCCCAGTATTCTTGCCTGGAAAATTCCATGGATATAGGAGCCTGGTGGATTAGAGTCCACAGGGTCACAAAGAGTCAAGACATGACTGAGCAGACTCCTAGACGTTAGGTACTTAATATATGCTTCTTGTGGAGAAGAGCACTGCAGCCCACTCCAGTATTCTTGCCTGGAGAATCCCATGGACAGAGGAACCTTGTGGGTTACAGTCCATTGGGTCACAAGGAGTTGGATATGACTGAAACGACTTAGCACACACGCATATGCTTCTTGAACTCTGTACAGACTATAAAACTGGCTTGGGATCAGGTTGCCCAGTGACTTGTAGATGACAGATTTTCAACATCTCTTACTTCAAATATCATTCTGCTTAAAATGCATGCACTGACATGCTTGTCTCTGTTCTCAAGTTAGTCACGTTTGAGTCTTCAAGAAAGCCATTCAAATGAATCACAGATTATCAGGTTGATGTCAACCATATTAGGGAACATGAACAGCCAATGTAGGAATAAGCCTCAGAGTGCCTGCCTAAAGGACTTAACCTTTGGACATGAGGATATTTTATTTTCCAATACTTCATACGTCTGCTTTGGGATATGGTGTCAAGCCTTAACTGGACCATGACGTTTCCAAACACTGATGTGTCATTCTGTTATTTCTCAAGGCAATGACTAGGCTATAGAATATCTGCCTGGTAGAGTTTCTCTCATGGGATTCTGGTTGCTAACTTTATTTTTGCTCTTGGGGAGAGAGATCTTTCAGATCTGTGTGAGGTCATGCCACTCATGCAACATTACTTTGGCTTCTAAGTTGGACTGAGCCATAAGCACATCTTTTTCCAGTGCCTGGCTTAGATTCTTTGCTTGGTCTGTCAAAAAATATGAATTGAGTGCTTGGAATATTGTGTAATGATATTGTTGCCTCCATCCAGGCATAACAATTCTATGCAGCTTTCTTGAAATAAGAATGTCTAGCCACTCTTGTGTCCTGATCAAGAAAACAATCTATAATGAAAATTGCCTGACTCAGGCAGACTATTTTTTTTTGAGCTGCATCTCATCAACCTTCTGATATGTTTATTGTTTAGTAGGGCTTCCCAGGTGGCACTAGTGGTAAAGAATCTACCTCCCAGGGCAGGAGACTTAGGAGGCTACTCTGATATTCTTGCTTGGAGAATCCCATGGACAGAGGAGCCTGACAGGCTATGGTCCATAGGGTTGCAGAGTAGGACACAACTGAAGCAGCTTAGCATGCATTGTTTAGTAAGATATCAAAACATGAAACATTTGCCTTTAAAAGTTTATCCCACTTGAAAGTGAACATGAAAGTGAAAGTCGCTCAGTCGTGTCCAACTCTTTGTGACCCTATGGACTATACAGTCCATGGAATTCTCCAGGTCAGAATACTGGAGTGGGTAGCCTTTCCCTTCTCCAGGGGATCTTCCCAACCCAGTGATCAAACCCAGGTCTCCCACATTGTAGGCAGATTCTTTACCAGCTGAGCCACAAGGACAAGCCCAAGAATACTGGTAGCTTATCCCTTCTCCAGCAGATCTTCCTGACCCAGGAATTGAACCAGGATCTCCTGCATTGCAGGCAGATTCACTTACGTAAAATTATTTTTGGTTTCAGAATAAGTATAGTAGATAAAATTTTGGTTGAAAAAACTGACATTGTTGGTTCAAAAAACAATCATTTATACAGAACTCAAATGTTTTTAAGTAATGCAGATTTTTGGCCATCTTAGGATGCTCATAAAGACTTCAGAAAGGCGACTTTGAGCCCAATCTACCTTTGTAAAATGTGAGTGGATAATAAAAGGAGAAAAAGGACATTACAGGTACGAGTCAGAAGGTGCAGGGAGCAGAGCATGAGCCTTCTCAGTGGGGCAGGGGGTGACTGATTCTTGAATATAATAAATGGAGGATTAAGAAGAAAAACAAGCTGAGATCTAACTGCACTCAGCCCCAAATACCAGACTAAGTTATTTAAGCTTTACATTTGAGATAGTAGGAAATACTGAACACAGTGCAAATGCTCTACAGGAAAGCGAGTTTTTAAGATGGTAGTTTCTACAGCTGTTTCTCCTCTGTCCACATCTTCAACTGAAATATTAAGGAGGCAAAAAAAGTTCGTTTGGGTTGTTCTGTACCATCTTACAGAACAACCCAAACAAATTTTTGGCTAATTGAATAAAATTTTAAAAGAATAAAGGCATGCCCATTCTGGACACATGAATGAGGACCAGAAAGTGACAAACATCTACAAGATGGAAAGAAATAGGATTACATTGCTTGCTAATTTTTTAATCTAAATAAAAATGAAAAAAGAACAGATGAAATGATTCAGAGAATTATTATAATCCAAATAAAATAATTCTGAGAATAGAAAAAAACAATGAAAAAATCTAATTACTCTCCTTAGACAGTATGAAAAGTATTGCATCCATTAAACTTCACTACCCCCTTTTCAAAAGAAGAGTAGCTGTGGACACAAAGCCGTTAGAAAACATGAGTTCCTACAAACTGAAAGTCAAGAGAAAGACTTCCTGAATGTGGCTGGAGACTATTTCAGAGTATAGAGCCAAATGTGAGAAGATAGAAAAGGTAAAAAAAGTATTGGTGATATGGAAAGATGATCCTAAAGTTCTACCATTGTTTAAAAAGAGTCCCTGAAGGAAAAATAAAGACATAACAATTCAGGAGAGGCCACTGACTGTTGAGTAAAATAAAAATCCCAAACCCACATTGGTGAAATTTCAGAATAAAAGAGACTTAGAGCATTTGAGGTGGAATGTCAGACATTGAGAGGATTACCCACAGAAGAATGATCGCCTATATGGCATGAACTTTGGTACATGATACTACAGGCTGGGAGACTGTGGACCCATGCATGCAATGTTCAGAGGGGATTGAGTTTGGAACTATGGTTCTGTACTCAGCCCAACTATGAATAAAGTATGAAAACAAGTAGACATTTTCTTACTTTAAAACTTCTCTTAGCCTCTCAACAAAACAACTGAAGATATAGTCTAGGAAAATAAAAGAGAATAAAATAAAGATACATTAACAGTCAAAAAACTATGGAACTAATATTGGAAGAGTCCAGTTACAAGAAATATCAAGATGCCAGCAGTAATATCAAAGCAGTTGGTCCAAATTAGATAGTGGATTCCATGATGAATGTCTTGCAGAAGAAAAGGTCATTCTATGATATGTATTTAGGTTTAGAATCTGAGTATTTTTTTATCATAAGATGATATATGTTTCTTCTTCCCCCCCCAAATAGTTAAAATCTCTAGGAAAAACAACTATATAGGTATAGAAATATAGAGATATAGAGAACATATCTGCATATTTAATTTATCTGTTAAAAATTCAAGTTCACTCTTAAAATGAGGCATATTTTGGAATAATTAATAGCCTATAGAAAAAAAAGATTCATTTGATCTTGATATTATATTATTATTGTGATTGCAAGATATAATGACATATTTATTTCTCTATGAAAGGTAATACCACCTGAGTTTGGAGAGAATAAGAAATTATATAATCATAAATGCCATTTCCTAGATTTCAAATTTAAAAGCAATCTATAGTCAAAACAAGGAAGTCTTAACTCCAGTCATAGAATATAATGCAAATATAAAGGATAAAGGAGACATAATGGTAAAACTATGCAAATTAAAAGAGGAAAGTTGAGAAGAAACATAAAATGAAGAGTTAAATTCCTTAGAATGAGTCAAGAAATTTTAAGACTAGGGCTTGAAGTTATAAAGGTAACCACTGGAATAACTAAATATTAACAGCAATTGAGAGAAGAAAATTAATAGAAGTATGTTGAATTTCTTTTATAGTAGAAAATAGATAGTATGTTGATATAATTGTGACCTTATAAGAATTAAGCATAGTTTTTAAAAAATTAACTGCACATTTAATATTATATATTCTGTAGTCCTCAGACTCTAAACATGTATATACTATTTTTATAAACTACAATTACCTATACACACACACACACACACACACACATATATATATAGAGAGAGAGAGAGAGAATGGATTGGAAAGAAAGTGCTTAGCCAGGAAGACTCCCAGAAGCTATTACATTTCTCTACCTCTCAAGTGATATGAATTTGGTGGAAACAAAAAAAAAAAAACCCAAGCAAACAAACAAAAAGTTGAGGCAATCTGAGAAGAATTAATAAGATTTAATGGTTGGGTAGTTATTTGAACAGGACAGGTTTTTAAAAAGGAGTGAAGCAAATATATATAATATTTTCATTCTTCACAAGGTAATATATACTGAAGCTACTGACAAAATGGTACCCAGGATAATATACTTATTTTAAACTTACTGTTACCTTGCTGTCTCTTACCCAGTTGTATGTCTCCAGGCTAGCTGAAAAGTGAAAATGTAGCATTTTATCTGGTGATATTTATAATATGGTGAAATATTTGTCATAAGAATATAGCTCAAATATTTTTATTTAATCATAAATGTCAAATATATTATACTAAAGAGCCAATGTGGGCTGCAGTAATGAATAATAACATCACTTTTGGGTCAAAACTTTCCTATGGACAACCAAGAATTGATGTGTCAGGTGAAGTGTGTGTACTGGCTCTATCATATTTCTTTCAGTGATTTGATTTGTGGCAGAAAGAAAGTGCTCACATTTTATTACATTAGAAGCTCTCAAAGTCCCAGGACTCAGAATATTTGTTCAGTTTTCGACAAGTTTCTAATCCTGTTCTGCTACCTAATTTCTAATCCTGTTCTGAACTGGGATTTTAGCATCTGCCTGGGCTTGGTCCTATTTACTAAAAGTTTTTAAACCCTTACTTAACGTGAAGCTGGGAAGGACAGAGATCTTTTCAAACCACTTTAAATTATGAACTCTCCAGGTCTCTCTTTCTTCATTCACATTCTGACCTCACCACAGTTGTGGAGTATCCACTGCAGTTATTTACTGAAAGCTTTTGACTATAATTGCCACATTTTTCAGACTGCAGTAGAACAAAGCATTTTATACAAGTAAACATACTTCAGTTTTACCGATAACCACGTAACTTGCTTTTCTTTAGCAAATGGAAACAAGAATCTCAAGATTAATGAAATTTACTAAGTAAGATCTGTGAGACAGGATCCAAAAGTTCACTTAACCTCCATTTCCCGCTTTGGAGAGAATTATAATCATGTGCAAAATCATGCAGAAAATCTGGCTCTTACATTTGCCTGATTGACACTCGAAAGGAATCAGGAAAAGGTCTCTTCAGTAAATTTCGTATCTTTCTTTATGTTGTTGTTAGTCGCTAAGTCATGTCTGACTCTTTTGCAATCCCGTGGACTATAGCCGGTCAGGCTCCTCTGTCCATGGGTTTTCTCAGGTGAGAATACTGGAGTGGAAAAAAAAAAAAGAATACTGGAGTAGGTTGCCATTTCCTTCTCCAGGGGATCTCCCTGACCCAGGGATCCAACCCTCATCTCTTGCATTGCAGGCAGATTCTTTACCACTGAGTTACCTGGGAAGGCCAAGGTGGTATATTGCTTTATACCACAGTCAATATTATGGACAGCAGCATCACTCATCACTATCAGGCACTGTCTTTTTCCAGATAAAGTAAGTGTGAAGAAGCTCTGAGAGTTTGGACAGCTTCTTTTTGTTTTGGGTTGCAGTTGGGTTTTTTCCCTCCATCTTGTAAATGGCTAGGGTGATGAATTAAAGGATGGAAGGAAGTGATTCTTTGGCTTGGAGGTGGGGAAATGGAGAAAATAAAAGTAATCCAGATTAATAATACATTTTAGAACCACATAATTAGGAAACACTGGAGGTTATTCTTTTTTTTTAATTAATAGCTGCAAACATATTCTACTCTTGGGTTGTACTATGTTTTATTTGATCAATTTTAATTGTTAGACATTAGATTACTTTTTATTTTTCTTACTACAACTCACTATGTATTCTTAAAAGCCTTCTGAGTCGAAATCAAGCATCTTGCTTTAACACTAGCAAAGCCATATTTCTTCTCTTGATCTGAGTGTCCTTAATGTAGTATTTGTACAACGCATGACATAAGCATGGATTTGCAGCTGTTTCATAACCGCTGTGAAGTTTACTGGCTCTGCTCCACAACTCTGTGTCCAAACTTCAGGAACTCTCCCCAAGTATTGCAAATGTGGGAGGAGGCCACTTGTGCAAGGATTTACTTCGCCCCGAGTTGAGTGTTTTGCGTGCAGAATATGAGGCTGCTGTTGAACAGGCTGTGTCCAAATGTAAGTGACCGGGCAGAGAGACTTTTTTTGGACCTGTCATCCAGCCTCAGAACTTATCCTCCGAGGAGCCGAAATTGTTCTCACCAGCGGTAGGAAACAGCAACGCTACGATTCTTTATTTCTTCTCAGCAATAATGGCCTCATGAATTTTTTAAGCTAATATTTTGATTTGCTGAAAGCCATGATTTGGATGTTAGTGATGTAATCTGAATAGTCAGAGCAGTTGTGAGGGTGAGATGGCGGTAGCTGAATGTTCCTGGCTCTCTCTCCTTGTCTTGGATGGATAGGGACTCTGCAAGGACAGCTCAGATATGGTTACACTGACATCATAATTCATCTGACCGAGCTTCTCTCCTCTTCTGAGCTCCGTGATGAAGCAAGCTGAGTTGTTTTAAAGTGATAGCTTCAAGGTCTTGCAGTCACACTGAACCTAGTCCAATACAATAATCAGATGGAAAAATCTGTTTCTATAGGAACATTCGTAAAGAATTCACCATCAGAACATTTACATGCTTCTCTGCTAATTTCATGCAGAGGAAGTTTTTTTTTCTGCTGATACCAGAAGGCAGAACTAGCATTTCCAGTTAAAGTTAACCAGGTTAAATTCCATTCTCACCATATGTGGTGATGGACATATTTCCAAGGGTAATAGTCAGAGCCTTGAGTGACAAAAGTGAAATGTGGAATTTTCATCCTGAAAGCGATAAGGAGCCACTGAAGGTTTTTGAAAAAGAAGGGCGGAAAGATAGATCTCATGGCGGTTCGTCAGCAGCACTGAGAGGAGCATCAGAAAGCAAGAAAACACCTACAGAGGCTCTGGAGCCAGGCGTGATGTCTGCAGTGGGGTGTCAGGAGTGGGAGAGGAGAGGGAGGGACGCACGTGACACGTTGTGAAATGAACAGGTTAATGGCTACATCAGAGAGACGGGCAAGAAGGTGGGCAGATGCTGAGGACTCAAAAGTCAGTGCTAGATTTGGGTCCGGTTCAAGGAGAAGATGTGGAGACTGAGGGAGCACAGTAGGGGAGAATCTTCCTGGTTAAACGCACTGTAAATGGTCCAAACCAATGGCACCAACCTAATTTCTGCTTCTGCCTTCCGGAGTAAGTGAGAGAATGCGGCGAGGACTACAGACACCACACCACAGTTTTACGAGGTACTTCTGGAAACCTGAGGGGAGATTTGATGTTTTTTGAGTTGCTCTCATGGCAGCTGTCCTCAGGAAAAACTGGCTGGTCAGTACACAGGCCGGTTCTTTTCTGCTGATCTTTCCGTCCCTACCCTCATGGGGTCAGATATGTTCTCCCTCCCTCCCCAGAAATATTTGGCAGCTTTGCAGAAATATTGGTGTCACCCCAAACCCTTCACCAGCATCTGTCCCCTCCTGTCCCTGTGTTGTAGTGAGTCAGGAACTTCCGTGTGGCTTTGCCATCCCTCAAGCCTCCAGGTATGAAAAAGGACAGTCTGGGAACTTCCCTGGCAGTACAGTGGTTAAGACTCCTCATCAGACTCCCTTGCCTGATGCAAGGGGCATGTGTTTGATCCCTGATCAGGAACTAAGATACCACATGCCTTGTGGTGTAGCCAAAATTTTTTTTAATTAAAAAAAATTTTTTTTTTTTAAAAGAGAAGGGACAATTTCCCTCTATTTGTAAACTCCCAACCTGGCTGGGGGTATGGCTGGGGAAAGGAGAGAGGACAGGGTTCCTCTTAGGGATGCTCACCGGCCTCCACCTCAGCTGTTTCCAACTAGTCACAGGTCTGATAGCTGATGGCATGAAATTTACGTTCTGAGTTATTCAAGGGTCTTGAGATTTTGATCATTGAAAATCAGACTTTTGAGGTTCACAAACTTCGTCAGGTTATCCTGTCTGCCATAGGATTAAAAGTCTATTTTGAAACTTGAGTACTTGAGCCCTGATTCTTTTCTTGCCTGGAGTTCCTTCTATAGCAACCCCATACTGAGGAAACAAGGGGTAAGAAGATGAAACAGGGTGTGTGTGGCTGAATGCCTTTCCCAAAGCTGGCTGCCACTCTACATCCATGTGCTTCCCTATGGTGTGATATTGACATTTCTCCCATTGAGTGTATCAGTGAAGTCAATATCCCTTCCTCTTGAATCTTGATGAACTTAACTGGTTGCCTTGACCGGAGTAGTAGGACCAAGTTATGGTCTGTGAGAAGACTAAAATCTGCCATTAACTTCTGTCTCGCTGCTGTGTTGTGAGGGAGCCCAGCCCACATGAAAAGATGGTGTGGGTATTCAGCCAGAGCTCCAGCTGAGGTCCCAAGTGAAATATCAACCTCCAATTGTGAGACCAAGAAAGTACTAAGATGACTTCAGTAGTCAGCCACTTCTAATTACAGCTGAAAACCACCCAGCTGAGCCCAGACAGCCTCCAGAATAACAGAAGATAGTAAAATGATTGCTGTTCTTTTAACCAGCTGAGTTTTGGGGTGACTCCTTATGCAGAAATAGAGAATCAACAGGATGGCATTATCTATTACTTTGTAACAGACTACCCCCAAACTCACTAACTGAACCATCTTTGTTACAGCTCATGAATCAGGAGTTAAGGAAGGTCTTGGCTGGGCAACTTACCTCTGCTCCGCATAGTAGGTCACCTTTAGCTGTGGTGGCTGGATCTGTAGGAGGTGTCTTCAGCCACATGTTTGGAGGCATGGAACTCTGCAGGTTCACTGTCACTCCCCTCCCCCCTCCTCCCCATGATCTCCTCCTCTGGGGCCCCTGCACAGGGCTTGTCCTTCCCATGGCATGGTAGTCCCAGGGTAGCCGAACTTCCTTCCTACAGGGCATGTGGCTTCCCAGAGTCCAAGACAGCAGCTGCCTGTCATTATAAGGTCTAGACTATGAACTGGTTAGCGTAATTTCTATCAAAATCTATTGCTCAAAGCTGCCACAGCGCCTGTCCAGATTCAAGGGGAAAAGAAATAGATCCAACCTCTGGAAGAGAAGAGTGTCAAAAATTATGGTCCCAGTGGACAAAGTAGGAACCTTCAGAGCTTTATATCTCAAAATATTGCTTTGTAAATCTTAGTACCCCAATTTATGGATGAAGAAGCTGAGGCTGGGAAAAGTGATTGTCCAGGCTACTCAACTTGTAACTGGATCAACCTGATCTGATTTCAAATCCAAGTCTATATTAATCCAAACCATGACCACTTTTCACTTCTGTGCAAAATCTACTAAATGTACAATTTATGCTACACTTTGTTTTTAAATTGAGATATAGTTGACATAACATACTAGTTTCAAGTATACAACATAGCAGTTCAATATTTGTACATATTATGACATGATTTAGTTAACATTCATCACCACACCATTGCAAATTTTTTTCGTGTGATGAGAACTTTTAAGATCTACTCTCTTAGCAACTTTCAAATATACAATGCAATATTATTAACTATGTGCATCGTTATTACACAAAAAATAAGTCCTATATTACATCCCCAGGACTTATTTATTTTGCAACTGAAAGTTTGTACCTTTTGACGCCCTACACCCATTTTACAGACCCCTTACCCCCCACCTCTGGCAACCACTAATCTGTTCTTTGTGTCTATGAGTTTGGATTTGTGGTTGCTACTTTTTGATTCCACAGATAATTGAGATTAAATGGCATTTGTCTTTCTCTGCCTGACTTATTTCACTTAGCGTAATGCCCATAAAGTCTATCCATGTTGTTGTAAATGGCAAAGTTTCCTTCTTCTTTATGGCTGGAGTGTGTGTGTGTGTGTGTGTGTGTGTGTGTGTGTGTGTGTGTGTGTGTATGTGTGTACCATTTTTCTTTATCCTTTCATCTGTTGATGAATACTTAGGCTACTTCCATATTTTGGCAACTGTAAATAATGCTGCAGTAAACATGGAGATATACATATCTTTTTGAGTTAGTGTTTGTTTTTTTTTTCCTTCAGATAAATACCCAGAGTGTAATTGCTAGATCACATGGTGATTCTGGGGCTTTACCAGTGGTTCAGCAGTAAAGAATCTGTCTGCGAGGCAGGAGCGGAAAGAGATGTGGGTTCGATCCCTGGTTCAGGAAGATGCCCTGGAGGAGGGCATGGCAAACCACTCTAGTATTCTTGCCTGGAGAACCCCATGGACAGAGGATCCTGGGGGGCTACGGTCCAAGGGGTCACAAAGAGTACTACACAAGTGAAGCAACTTAGCATGCGTGAAACATGGTGGTTCTATTTTTAATTTTTTGAGGAAACTCCATACTGTTTATAATAGTGGCTGCACAAATTTTACTTTTCCCCCAATAGTGCACATGGGTTCCCATTTCTACAAATTCTCACCAACACTTTCTTATTTTTATGATAGCCATTCTAACAAGAGTGGGGTGATATCTTATTGTGGTTTTGATTTGCACTTCCTAATAATGAAAAAGACCCTGATGCTGGGAGGCATTGGAGGCAGGAGGAGAAGGGGACGACAGAGGATGAGATGGCTGGATGGCATCACCAACTCGATGGACATGAGTTTGAGTAAACTCCGGGAGTTGGTGATGGACAGGGAGGCCTGGCGTGCTGCGATTCATGGGGTCTCAAAGAGTCGGACACGACTGAGCTACTGAACTGAACTGAACTGATTAGTGATGGTAAGCATTGTGTCATGTACCTCTTGGTCATCTGTATGTCTTTGGAAAAATATCTTTTCAGGTCCTCTGCCCATTTTTTAAACCCATATTACTAGTTTTTTTCCTATTGAGTTGTGTGAGTTCTGTATACATTTTGGATATTGATCTATAAGTATTTTGTCCCATTTGGTAGGTTGCCTTTCCATTTTGTTGATGGTTTCCTCTCTCGTGTAGAAGTCTGTTAGGTTGATGCAGTCCCACTTTCTTGCACTTTTGTTGCCATTGTTTTTGGAGTCAAATTCAAAAAATCACCATCAAGAACTTACTGCCTATGTTTTCTTCTAAGAGTTTTATAGTTTTAGGCCTTAGGTTCAAGTCTTTAATCCATTTTAAGTTAATTTTAATTTATAGCATAAGATAATGATGTAGTTCCATTCTCTTGCATGTAGCTCCTCAGTTTCCCCAAGACTGTCCATTTAAGACAGTCTGTCTTTCCCTATTGTGTATTTTTGCCTCCTTTGTGTAAGTTAATTGACCATACATGTTTGTGTTTATTTCTGGGCTATATGTTCTCTTCCACTGATCTTTGAATCTTTTTATACCAATACTGTACTGTCTTGATTACCATTTGTTGTTGTTCAGTCCCTAAGTTGTGTCTGACTCTTTGCAACCCCATGGACTGCAGCATGCCATGATTACTATAGCTTTGGGATGTTATTTGTAATTGGGAAGCATGCTTCCAGCTTTGTTCTTCTTTCTCAAGATTGCTTTGGTTATTTTGGATCTTTTGTGGTTTCATACAAATTTTAGGATTGTTTATTTCTGTAAAATATGTCACTGGAATTTTGACAGGGATTGCATTGCCTCTGCAGATTGCTTTGGGTAGTATGGCCATTTTAACAGTATTCTTCCAATCCATGAGCCTGGAATATCTTTACATTTACTTGTGTATTCTTTAATTCTTTCCATTTCTTTTATCATACTTTTCAATGTACACATCTTTCACTTCCTTGACTAAACGTATTCCTTTATTTATTATTTTTAATGCAATTATAGTAGGATTGTATTTTTAAACAGTTCGTTATTAATGTATAGAAATGCAACAGGTTTTTGTATATTGATTTTGCATCCTGCAACTTTACTGAATTTATTAGTTCTAACAGTTTTTTGGTGGAGTTGAATATCATGCTATCATGCCGATAACAATATCATGCTATCTGCAAATAGTGACAGTTTTACTTCTTCCCTTCTGATTTGGATGCCTGTTATTTTTATTGCCTAACAATATACTGTATTAATTCTCAAGTGCTCTCTTCAGTAAGGAAGTTACCATCTCCCCAGCCTCTCCTCAAACACATACTCACTGCAGCTGTAATTTTTTTAAATCCTAGAGATCTATTCAGTGACCTGGATTGGGTCACAGACCTAACTCTGAACCAATCTTTAGGTCCAGGAGGATGGAATATTATAATTGGCAAGCTCTACTAGAATCACAAGGCTTGAGGGAGTAGTTCCCAGAAGAAGGAGGGAAAGACAGAAATAATAAAAATGCAGTAGACATGCTTTTTGCACGGCATGCCATTATGCCTCATTCACATTGATTCTATTGCCGCCTCTTTGAAGGCTGATACCATCCTCACTGAAGAGACTGGAGATGAGGCTTTGGGGGAGGGTGTGAAAAGTAAGCTATGTGAGCAGTTAATCACAAGAATCGATCTAGCTCTCTCAGCTGACTGTTAACTCATTGTGGCTCCCTGTATGTTAAGAGTAGGACCGGTTTGGATTTGCTAAGGGTCTGGGTCCTTCACATAGAAATTAAATAGACTCTACTTGAAGGCGATCCTTTATGCTTCATGTACTATCCTCTGTCGCTGGACCCCTCATGCTCACATCCAATAGTGAGCGTGAACTGAGGATATGAAGATACTTGGCATTATGAGCTCTGGAGTAAACAGAACATAAGTGCTAATTAAAACATTTCTGATGGAAACTTAAATCTTATTTCATGATTTCCAGTTGCATTCTCTCTCTCTTTTAATGAAGCAAGCTTCTTTAATTTTCTTTTTAAAAATTTTATTTGAATGAGGTCAGAAATGGGGGAATTTCTCTTCCATTACTCATACTGCTTCCCAGCTGTTGGCCTTATGTTCCCTTGACACGCTGTTGAGGAACCACCCGTAAGCTGTCGTTCTGCCCCTGTGTGCACCCGCCTTGACAGAGAAGCCCCAGACTCAGGAAGACCCTCCCTCCCCATGCCCCTGTCATTGGTGGCCTGGGTCCCAAGTAGGTCTGAAACTCTGGAGGCCAATTGTTTGAACTCCTGTCTTCCCATCCCTCCAACTCGGCTTTGCATTTATATTAAGGAGTCTCTTTATTCTGTTACTGCTTGTTAATATCAAAGTCAGAAATAAAGCTCTGTAGGTTGATTGACTTTTGAGAGCCCTAAGCAAATCATCTCTTGAAAGCTCGTGAGCCTTCTGGAAGATAATTTACTTGCTAAATGGCACTTAGCGTCTCTGCCTTTCCTTTGCCACTCAACTGAGCTCGAGAAGACTTTTATCCTTTTTCAGTTGTGCTACCCAGTCAGTTCAACAAGATGTGTTTTGTTCAAATGTGGAAATAAAATAGGGGAAGGAAATAAAGGAGTTGCATGAACTTGAGCATGGACACATTTCAGAGAGAACATTCAAAGAGGCGTGTCTAGAGCAGGACCGTTGAATTATCACAGTCTTAGCCTAGTGAAAATGAAAACAGATTTTAGCTTTGGAAACAAAAGCAAAAAATGCCTATCCAAAGATATGAGAAAAGTGTATATTGATAGCTGGGGCTTACTCAGAAAAAAAGTTAGTTGCTATAAAAAAAGGGAAGAAACTTCATTTCCCCTATTAATCACATACACTGTTAACCCCTAATCTTTGGGTCTCTCTCCCTCCCCCTCCATCTTCCTTTCCCTTAACCATAATTTACAACTCCTATCCTTCCATGTCTTTCATCCCTTTCTCCCGTTAATACTGCTCTCTCATCCCATCCCCACCCACGCGCTGTTTTCTCACCTCTGCACTTTTCCACCATTACCTCCTTGCTCCCTAGAATGAGCTGCCTTGAGGGCAGCTATCTACCTTCTCTTGCTTCTACATCCTTCTGCTGCCTCATCCCTAGATTCTGCATTTTTGCACCCAGATTTTATCAGACCCTAGTAGAAGGCAGCCTGACTTCGTGAATAAGAATGCTGGCTTGGACACCTGGCAGGCGGGTCCATGTCCAGCTTCGCCACTTCCTAGCTGATTATCTGGATAAGTTATTTAACTGGTCCTCTGACAAATGAGATGTAAAATTGCCCCTTCTTCATAAGTTTCTGTGAGGATTAAAACACCCACCCAATTAAAACATAGCACTTGGTCCTTAAAAAGTACCCAATAAACATTAGGAATCGCTGTTTTTGCTGTGATTGTCATTGGAGAGAATTCCAGGTCTGTGTCAATAGACATTGTGAACCTTACTACTAAGTAATGCTTCTGACTTTGGCGTTTAAGCCAAAGTCTTCACAATGGCTGTTCAAAGCTCTGTGCATTCTTCTCCCTCCATGATCTTTCTGACCTCATCTCCTACAACTACCCTCCCACCCCATAAAATGCACTCAAGTATAAGATTCACGAGGGTAGAGAATTTTGCTAACTTTTGTCAATTTCTGTCTCTTAAGCACCTGTCATTCCTAGCGCATAGTAGGTCCTCAATAAATGTGTTGACTGTTTGAGTCCCAATACCAATATCACTACCTTGGTGAAGCTTGCCCTGTCTCTCCAGGCAAGGTTGCTTTATTTTCTATATTCTGGTGATACTTAATACATTCTTCAATTATAGCATTTCTCACATTGTATTTTTATAGAAAACATATTTAAAGCTCTTAAATTTAACCAGATGGTATAATTCAAAAGCACATTTTTATTTAATAGAATGAAACCTCACATTGCACAGATTTGATTGATTGATTACAGAAATCATAATGTTCTGCAAGTTTGTAAATTGAGTTCCCATCATGTTTTATGAGTTATTCCATAAAAATTAAGTCCAACCTTGAGAAAATCCGAGGAAAAGCAAATTAGAAAGCAATTCCAACACACAGAGAAATCTTCTCTTAAGCAGCGGCACCTTCTGTGTTTTGACATTACAGAAAACTCACTATTTTACTAGCAGAGAGGAAAGAGACTTGCAAAATTCTGCCTTGTGAGTATATCGGCATAGCTATCAGTGTGGCTGATAAATAATCTGCAAAGACACGTAACTTCCAAAGTCAGTCCTGGAGGAGCCCACCTGTTCAGGTTGGTTTTGAAGGAGAACTTTCTTCATCTGGGGGAAAGATAGTTACCAAATTTTCTTAAATAAAATGCTATCACTAAAAGTCAGGAGGCATAGGCATATTATAGAATTCTCATCAGATCTAAGGGAAGAATGAATAAAATCTTCTATGCCTCAAGGTTAAGGTAACAAACAAGAACCACTCTCAAGTACACCTCTATGCCACCAATGTAATTTCAGGGCCAGCACCACTGGCTAGCCAATCATGTATTTATTCACTGCTCTTGTTTGGGTGTGGAATATATTTTAAGCTACCGATTGATAACCTGTCCCTGCCATTCCCTACTGGAAAATCCCAAGACATACACATGGGAGAAATTACTTGTCCCAAGGCAGCAGTGGTGACTGCTAAGTGGAATCTTCTGTCTGTATTCAGGGGTGATAACAATCTAAGGAAGCCCCCCCATCTAAGGTGGTGTGACAACTGTGAATGCCTTTGACAGCAGTGATTATCAGCTTCAGTGAACACATTTTAACTTAGAAAAGGCATTTGTGATGAGTAGGTACTGTGGGGATGGAATTGGGATTCCTGGTTAATGATTTCATATCTTCTCTCCTGTTGGATTTCTCAAAACCAAGGCAATGCAAAGTCCCTGTTTTAGATGAATCTCACATGTTGGAGAAGTAGAGAGACAATGATTTCTGCCAAGATGCAATTATCGGTGCTTGCTGGCCTAACTCTCAAGAGAAACGGGGCTGTGCTATAACCCAGGAGCTTGGAAAATTAAAATCTGGGTTGGTGCCCAGCTCCATCTTCCTTGATTGGGCCTGTGGACGGGGACAGCGGCTGGTTTCCTTTTTTGCTCATTGCTCTGGCTCTGTGTCTGCTGGGTCCGCCTTAGTAATCCTGCTCTCCAAACACATATCTGAAATATTTGTTTGCCTTTTGGAGGGGAGGGTGGGTTGAGGCAGGATCAGTTCATCTGGTGCCTAACAAGTGCTCATTAATGAACACATCGGCCCCTCTAATATTGATGAGAGCTTTTTAGTGCAAATACTTGCTGACGCTAGTTAGTTGCTGATATTAAATACATGATCCTTAATTTAATATCACCTCATTATCGATCTTGCTAACAATTTAGGTTTCCCTACTTGTTGAAGATTTCCTTATTTTCTTTAGTAATCCTTGATGGGTCTGATCTGAAATACAACCTCTTAAAAAAAATACCTTTGAGAATGCCTTATCAGATCCAGTCAACACTTCTCTGCCCTTATCTGATTCAAACTTCCTGTAATATTTGGCCCTAGAGTCACCTCCTTTCTCTCTGATACCCACTTCTCCCCTGGGCTCAGTGAAACCACTCCTTCTTGGGATTGGCTCCATCAGGCAAAACCCTTTCCCATCTCTTTGCAGGCTTATTGTTCATCACTCAGCTTTCACAGAGTGCCATCCGAGGCCTTGTCTCTCTCCCTGAGTGAAGGGCATCCACATCTTCGGCTTCAGTGATCACCCTTAAGATCATTTCTGCAGATCATCTGTATCTCCAAGTCAAACATACACATCAAAGGCCCCCATGTTCCCTTATTCAAGAATATGTAGTGTACGCTGAGGAAACCAGGATTGAAAAAGACACATGTATCCCATTGTTCATTGCAGCACTATTTACAATAGCTAGAACATGGGAGCAACCTAGATGAATGGATAAAGCAGCTGTGGTACATACACACAATGAAATATTTCTCAGCCATAAAAAGGAACACATTTGAGTCAGTTCTGATAGGTGGATGAACCTAGAACCTATCATACAGAGTGAAGTGAGTCAGAAAGAGAAAGATAAATATCGTATTCTAATGCACATATATGGAATCTAGAAAAATGGTTCTGAAGAAATTATTTACAGGGCAGCAATGGAGAAACAGACATAGAGAATAGACTTATGGGGAGAGGGGAGGAGAGGGTGAGATGTATGGAAAGAGTGACATGGAAACTTACATTACCACGTGTAAAATAGATAGCCAACGGGAATTTGCTGTATGGCTCAGGAAACTCAAATAGGGGCTCTGTATCAGCCTAGAGGGGTGAGGTGGGGAGGGAGATGAGAGGGAGGTTCAAAAGGGAGGGGATATATGTATACCTATGGCTGATTCATGTTGAGGTTTGACAGAAGACAACAAAATTCTGGAAAGCAATTATCCTTCAATAAAAAAAATAAATTAAAAAAAAAAAGAATACATAGTGAACACCCGCTGTGTGTGAAGCCTGGTGACCCCTCATTGTCACCACTCAGATGTCTTGTTGGCACTTCTCTAGGGCCAAAACACACTAGGAGACTTTCTTCCAGAAGACAATTCAATCTGTTATTTCCCGTCTTGGTGAATGATAACCGTTATCCACTTGGTCACCTAAGCCATAAGGTTAGGATTCACTTGAAATATCTTTCTCCTTCACAGCCCACCCTTAATTCTCATCAACATCCATGCCCACAGTCAGTTAGTCTGGCAAATCATGGCAGTTATTCCCTCTGAATATCTCAAATCTGGGCTTGCTTCTGCAGCCCCTTGGCTCCTAAGTTTAGGCTTTGGTAACTGTTTGATGCATTTGAATCTCCAACGTGTCTTCTGTACTACTGTAACATCAGACTTTCTTGATATGCAAACGTCACCGTGAAGTTCCTTCCTCAAGCACTTCATGGTTCCAAAACATCCTCAAAGTGAAGGTCAAGCTTCTTAGCCTGGCCACAGCCCCTCCTGCATCCCACCCTGGCCCCTGCCACTGTGTACTCTGTTCTCCATCCCCACTGAACAACTTGCTGTCTCCCTGGGACATCACACCCTTTCCTACCTGTGAATCTAAGCATATCTGCTTGAGGAGCCCTTAGTCTTCCTCTCTACACTGCCATTCCTCCTTTAATTTTTAAAAGTTAAAAAAAAAAAAATGTTTTTTTGGCTGTGCTGGGTCTTCATTGCAGTGCATGGGCTCTTCTCGTAGCTCATGGGTTTAGTTGCCCCTAGGCATGCGGGATCTTAGTTCCCTGACCAGGGATCGAACCTGCATCCCTTGCATTGGAAGGTGGATTCTTAACCACTAAACCAGCAGGGAAGTTCTGCCATTCCTATTTTAAATAATAGTACAGCCTAGTCGAGAAGCATGTCAACTTTGGGGCTAAGATTCCTGGATAAGTTGCATTTACTATTTGAGTCTCGACTTCATCTCTAGGGTTATTGTGAGAATCAAATCAGATGTTTGTTGAATAAATGAATTATGTATTCATGTAGTGTCTATTGTATGCTAGGCCTTATTCTAAGCACTAAAGATATAGTAGTGAAGAGAACAGTTGAAGAACCCTCCCTAAGGGATCTTATATTCTGTTTTGGAGAAAGAAATGGCAACCCGCTCCAGTATTCTTGCCTGGGAAATCCCATGGACAGAGGAGTCTGGCAGGCTACAGTCCTTTGGGTCGCAAAGAGTTGGACACAACTGAGCACATATATGCATTCTGTCTAGCACAGAGAAAGGGAACAAAAAAGGTCATAATTATTACTCATCCAAGGCTTAAGTAATAGCTCCTTGGGGAAACTTTTCCGGCCTATTTCAGTTTCCATTCTGAATGAAATGGAATTCCATTCCCTCATCTTCTGTGGCCCTATATCAGCCTGTCTGATACCATTATCAGGGCATCACGTTGTGTCATAATTGCAAATAATTTTATCTTGCTCACCTACAACTCTGAGTTCCCTGAGTACAGAGCCTGGGACTTTTCTTTTTGTTTTACCAGCTTCCAGTACACAAGAAATCCAGTCATAAGTGTTAAGTGAATGCACATTTTAGAGTATGTGCTTAACTTATTGTTTAAAAATAGCATCTACCACTAAAGAGCATTTGTTACAGGCCTGACACTGTGTCAGTTGCTTCAAGTATAATATATTATGTAATTTAACCTTCACAGCAACACTGTGAAACCAGTATTATTACACCTACTTTACAGATGAGAAAACTAAATCTTAGAGATGCAGAGTAACTTGTTAGTGTCAAATAGTCAGCAAGTGGTGAAACCAAGCTGGGGACCCAGGTCTGTCAGAGCCCCAACTTCAATCCACAGGGCTTGGTAAGAGGAGCCATTTCTCCATGGGGTAGCTGGAGATCTAGGTCTGCACACATTTTATTTTTGGTACACCTGTGTACATAAGATAAAACCTCAACCACAGTCAGATGTACATAGACATTTTAGTTTACTTTTTTCTATAATCTGTATGATTCCCTTTTCCCTGCTGAGGGAGACGGGAAACGAAAGGTTTTATTTAAAATTGCCAGTTCAAAGTATAGCCTCTTCTGATTCAGTCCATCTTTAGAGCACTCCATATCTTGGGTGGATATTCAGTCTTTTAGATGTCCTCCTCTTTCCTACACCCTACCTCACCATACCAAACCACTGATTTTTCTAGTGTGATGAGGCTGCAGCTTGATTGGGAAGGAAGGTGTTGGGGAGACACTCTTTAAAAGCCATCTCTTCCCAGAATCCCAAATGCGACATTTGCCTCTTTAGGCTCAAGAAAGTCCCTTAGGCTGAGAACAAAGCCAAAAGCTCTCTAATGGCTCCCTTCAGGGAGCTGAAAATGGGAGATGCTGCTTTTTCTCACTTTCACCTGCTTCTTTCCAGCCTTGGGGTGGGGGTACTCTCCCCTCCCTCTTCCTGCGGAGTCTGTGCTTTCCCTGTATCCTAGCATTCTCCCTCCCAAAGTGGAATGTGCCTTCCCCTCCTTCCTGGGGCTAAACAAGAGAATGGCTGCCAGGTAACCTGATTTATGGGGAGGGGAATGAAAACACATCTGTTCAATATTTTCAAATTATTACCCCTGTTACCCCTGCGTCTTGGAGGGTAATCACAAATCTCCGGGGCCTCTCTGGGGCCCTTTGGAGTGCTGTGGTTCAGAACTGCCCCAGTGGAAGATTTACAAGGGTTCTTAGGTACCTCCTCCACCTGCCTCACTACCGCTCCCCTTTCAGCCCATCCCCCCAAATTCCTGGTCATAGTCCTCTCCTTCAAGAACAACCTCGAAACAGTGGGAGAGTTCTCTCCATGAAATTACCTAGTGGAATGACCTATATTACATTCAAATTCTGACAAACATAGTCCCTGTGATAGTACCAATTATGTGACTTGTTACTCAAACATGGGATCATAGAAAAGTAAGCTATCCTCAGGAGCCCCAAGTGAGACGGCTGAAAACATTAAATATTTGATTTGTAGACTCTGCCTTTTAACTTCAGACTGTCCCCAAAGAAAGGGGAAGCTTTTGCAAAGGGGAATTAATTAGTAGGGAAATTGACAGCCATGGGTCAAGTAACAGAAATAGTAGGAGGAAATGTTGGTCTTTGTAGCAGTAACTACACTCTCATGCCCTTTTAGTTCATTGTGCAATGTGAGGCTTGCTGTGTATCTCTTGTACTTAGATATTTATCTGATGTACCTTGTCAAGACTTAGGTCAGAACTGGATCTTTATTATATATAAAAAATACTCATGTAAGCTGAGATATGGATGAAAGAATCAACTTCTACACTGTGAAGTCACTGGAAAAAGTAGAAAATAAAATTATTAAAATATAGTTCAAAAGGAGACTGTAGAATAGGAAAAAATGCCCCCCTTATTTGAGATTATCCTTACCATCTGTGTTGTAAACCATTTGATTCTAATTCTAGAAGCTTGATGCCAGAAATAGCTTATTACCAGGGAAATATGCTAGAGAATTGTCAGGAATGACAACGTTTTTACTTGTTTTAATATCTGTATCACAAAATAATAAAGCTGGTAAGCTGTACAATGGAAGGCATGAGCCTAGTACTTTCTGCTACATATATTTATTCTGACTTTTACCCACCCCAGGGAACATCAGAGACCACTTCTGATACGCAGAGAACCACTTCTGATGAGTTGAAGGCAAACTCTTCTTCTCTCTGAAGGAAGCACTGGACACATCTGGAATCTGTTCAGAATTTATAATCTAATCCATAGACTTTGCACTGCACTAGCAATTCTATTCACAGTTGTCCTTTCACTGTTGACAGTATGTAAGGTACTTGATTCTTACCTTGATCTATAACATTTATGAGTTCACATTAAACACACATCACTACTGTCCAATCACATTGATAAAAAGCATGTCATCTTGAGTTTCCAGCTCACTGCTTCCTGACTGTGTGACCTTGAGCGCCGCACCAGTTACTTCATCTCACTAGTATACTCATCTCTAAATTAGGGATGATAATAATGATAGGACCTGTCTCATAGCCAATGTATTTGAAAGATGCATAGCAATGATGCAGAGCAGCTTAAATGTTGAGAGTTTCCATCCAGATACTAAATTGGATGTTCACTTGTTTAATTCAAAGAAAATAAAATACATGACAAGGATTTAATTATCTGTATCAGGAGGCAGTGTAAGAATTTGAATTGAGAGGTCTTGGGTAACCATGATGTTCTAAAATGGTGGTTCTTTAAAAAAAAAGAAAAACTTCCCTTTGGGGATTCTTTCGTGCAGAAAATCTTCATTTGCAATTCTTGATTTTCTCATTATTAATGTAAAGGTATACTGATTAGAAGGAAATGGAGCTTCCTATTCGGTTTTCAAGTTTGGGGTTGCTTTGGGGGAGGCGGTTGCTGCTGTTTGGAGAATGGGGGAGAACCTGGAAATTTTAACCCCTTAGTCTGATAAATTTTCTTGAAGCAGGCTACCAGGTCGTCTTATATATTTCTGAAACCAGACCGAGTTTAATTTTCATGGAACAAGAACTTGGTGTGGAAGGAGTTAAAGGGTCTCCCACACCCCTCAGCCTGAATCGTTCTTTTGTGTACACAGCTGCAGTGGGAGCTCGGGCTGGAAAGGAAATGGTTAGAGGAAGAGCTGGTTTTCAGACCCAGGCGAGTCAGTGAGGGGGGCCAGGGGTGGCCTGGGGTTTTACATGCCAGATGTAGGCCGGCCCGGGTGCCTGCCTGGAGCCGCCGGCATGGTCGCGCAGCGGCCCAGCGCGATTCCAGGCGAGGTGATGAGTTAGCGGGTTGCTATGGGGACGGGCCGGGCCACGTGACCAGGGTGCTGCTGCCGGCGCTTTGACGTCAGCAGCCGGGAGGGCGGGCCGCGAGAGGGCGGGGCGGGAGCCGAGCGCCGAGCTGGGAGCTGCGAGCGGCGAGCAGGCTGCAGGCGCGGTCTGCGCGAGGAGCGGGCGAGCGGGAAGGCGAGACACAGCCACCTTCCTCCCCAGCCAGCCCACAGCGGTTTGTTCTCATCCTCGGGAGTGCGCCAATGCCCGGGCCGACCCAAACCCTGTCCCCAAATGGCGAGAACAACAACGACATCATCCAGGATAACGGGACCATCATTCCTTTCCGGAAACACACAGTGCGCGGCGAGCGTTCCTACAGGTAATGGGGCTGGCCGGGGAGCGGCGGCGGGCGGGCGGGCGCGCGGAAACCCGCCCGTTATATAATGGAGCGGACGCTGCCCCCGGCCCCGGCTGCAGACGGCCGTTTGTAAAGGCGGCTGTGGTTATTTGCTGTCTGTTTCCATGTGTCATGTTGGGTGTGCACGGAGGCTGCCCGATTGCAGATGGGAAGCATTTTGTGAATAGGTTTGCTGCCTGCAAGGGGTCTCCCTCCATCTCTTTCCTTCCACATTGATTTCAAAATGCAAACAAAATTTCCCCTTCTCTCCAAAGGGAGACAAGCCGGAGCACTTCCTTTCCTCCTTCCTTTTTAGATTTTTAAAGGAACCATGAGGTAGCTTGTGCCTAAAGACCAGGAGGAGGGCGAGGAAAAGGTTTGCGCTTGCCCTGGTGTGTGTGTGTATGTGTGTGCAGGAAAGATGGAATCCTCTAGATTAAGCTGCAGTCTGTGATGTTGAACCGCCAGATTGATGGAGCTTTGTAAGAATTCTGCTCGCTGATTGGTGCAAGGATTGACAGCAGAGGTCACGGTGTCAGACATTCACCGAAATTTTCTCCATAGAACCCAAGGTTTATTAGAAAGAGATTGGACCGCAATGGACCTGAAAGGAACTAGGTGCCCTTATGCATTTTCTTAGGAGTTTATGGCCTCCGCATGGGTGGGGGAGCCCGCCCTTCTTATTTACAGTAGGAAGGTAATTCCTGGTATTTTGCTGAGGTCTGATGTGAGGATGAGACTGATCTTGGTCATTGTATTGTGAGCTTTTTGATTAATGAGTCGGCTTGTACGGTTGGCATCGTTTTTACATTAGCATATCTGGCAATATGTTCTAGGAGATAAGCTCATTAAAATTGTTTGCATTGTTTGATAAGGATAACAATGTAATGGAGAATGCAGCTCGAATCTAAGGCAGCTCATGGCCAGACTTGAAGGGAGACTGATAGCTTCGCTCATATTTCCTCTGAAGTTCTTTTGTACTGGGGTAGTTATTTTTAAATGCTACCTTGATAACCGCTAACAATGCTTTCGCTCTGAGGCAGAGCACACATACCTCTAAAACGCATCCTTTCAGCTAGGGAGCAACAGGAAATAACTTTTTTTTTTTTTTTTTTAATGCCTTCATCTAAACATTCAGATGGTGTTATGGGCAGTAGTCTGTGTATATAAATGTTGCATGTTTAAAAAATAGAGCCAAAAGTACCCCCACTTCCTCTCTCTTTGACCAAAGACACACTATTAACTGACTCAAAAAAAAAAAAAAATTATAAGCGATCTTTGCCCTGTCATCCCTGGCAGTTACATAAATACTGGGAGTTAATTTTGGCTGTGCCCATGAGGTCACTAAAATCTCATGCCTATGGTTCCAAGTAATATGTTGACATGACATCCTCAGAGATTCCAAGTGCTTGTTGTTCTCTTAATATAAACCAAAATTGGTTCACAACCTCTGGGACTCTGCTTTTGGAGACCCATGTGATTGGAACATTAGGTCCCTTCTCTCCCTTCCTCCTTCACCTTTCTCTGTGAACATTCCAAAGCTTAAAATAGAATTTAAAAACAAAAACTGGAGTTGCTTTTAAATCTTCACTATTTAAACTGCTCTTATAGGTAATGCATTTGAAGCCCTTATTTATTTATTTTTTTCAGTGATTTCAACTCTGCCACTTAGGTAGCAGTTGCTTTTAAGCAGAGTTCGAATTTTACCACGTGAGCTGAAGGCAGTTGCCTGGTTGGGTTTTATTAGTCATGTGAATTAAGTTGCAATGGCAATGGAAAGATCACTTGGGGGAAAGGTTAAATGCTACCTTTTGTTGATGAATTATTGTTTTACAGTAAAAATTTATTCACCTTTTAAATTCAATCCAAGTTGTTTTTTCCATTTCCTGAACTATTTCCAGTTTGCTGTCCAAGTCCCGGTTTGGTACCCGAAATGATGTGAGAAACAAAACTGAATTTGAATAAAGATCTGATGGAGCAAAATGTTAAGTCACAAACAGCATCGTGGCCTTTGTATTTTATATAATAGGATTATTGGTCCCTATAGTGAGAGATGCCATAGGTTAAGTGAAGAAAGAAGACTCCAAAATAGCTTTTGAAATGTGTGATACAAAAGGTGCACAAGGAGACAGACACACTTGTTTTCCTTGGTCTGCTTTTCTTTCAAAGTGGATGACCAGCATAGCATAACTGCCACTTATTTTGGGGGGGTAAAGGAAGGAAAGGAAAAATGTGACACATTTTTCTATCCAGTAAGTGTTCCATAATTATTTTGGCATCCTGAAGCTGGAGTAATATTGCCATTTAATTGCTGAGGAAACTTGGAAGGCAGTTTGAAAGCCAGAGATTCAGAGATTCAACCACATAAGTTTTACTTTGGCTGTAGGTTAAGTCTGGTCCCCATGAATGGGGTGTGTCAGAGAGTTCTCTTGGAGTTCCATGGAGGGGCCTGGGTAAGCCCAGAGCTCTGGGGTGATCTCTTTCTGGGAATTTCCAGGGAATTCTCTTTCTGGTTCCTTTACTGACTTCTAGGTAGTCCCAGCAAGTCCTTCTGCTTTGGTTTTATTTTCTGCATTTGCTCATTGCATATAGACTCTTTCATTGCTTTCTCACGAAAGTCTTTGTAAGGCTAACCGAAACATTTAAAACAAAAACCATCTTAAAAGAAGTATGTGAATATAAGAAGAATGCTATTGTTACTGAAAGGGGCCTCTTCAGGCACTCCAGGATAAGAACACCCCTCACCTGGCTGGGAGCACAGGTGACAGAAGAGCCCAGAGAACAAGCCGTTCTTTCTAGCACCGTTGGGGGCAAGTGGTCACTCTTCCCAGCAGGAGACATTATTGTCATAAGGTTTGCACCAGATTGTTTATTATAAATAAGGATCAAATGTGGTTCACGATCCAGATATCCAGGTATCTCTTGGTATAAACAGAACCCGTTTTTACAGCCTGAACCAGAAGGAGTGGTAAATCATATTGAAACAGAGTGCCCTTTGATTAGAAGAGCAAGTTACCTTTAGAAAATTACCCTTCCATTAGCAATTTCAGTTGAAAAGAGCAAGTGCAAAGATGGCTCAGCAGAGCCGTGTGGTTGTGTTCTGTGGCTCATGTCCACCACTCCTGTGTGATTGCCTTCTCAGCCCCACTTCCTCGTTGCATTTATGAACACTAGAAATCCATATATTTTAAGAGCGGCCTAAAAAACAAATGTGGTGTGGGCCAGCTGAGGTGACACTGTTTAATTCACAGAGCGAATAGTTGTGCTCTGCCCTCCCTGGAGAGGCGACTCCCTATAGTGCTGTTTCATGCAGATGCTCATAGATGAGATTTATTAACTGGCCCTCTGCCCACCGCATAGCATCTTTGTTTGCATACTCCAGGCTTTTAAGAATGAATGTATAAGTCCAGAGGACTAGTTCCACATGGGTATTTGAACATGCAACTACAGTAGCATATGTTTCTGAATTCTTAAAAAGAAAAAAAATTACTCGACCCGAGGCAGTGGGCTGTAAAGAAAAACACAGCGAAAACTTAATCCTAAGACCTTGACTCTGACATCCAACTTTGCTAGTTTTGAAAAATGAGCTCGTGGTAGGGCACACAAAAAGAAATATGTGTGTATGTGCCCACAAACACGTGTGCAAAAGATAGTTGCGAAAGCATGTTCTGTTTAATAGAAGCTATTGTAACATGCCTCACTTTAACCAGAATGTAGATTTCAGATCACATTCCCCAAACAGTGACTGCAGAAGTCTCCTTCATGCATCTCCATTAGGTATTTGTTAGCATCATCTGGGTTTACTCCTGTCTTAGGAGGTTTTTGAAAATACCGATTTTTGTCCTTAATGTTTTTCTTAGTATTTTTAAAGGGTGACTAGATACCTTGACTCTAGCCCACCAGGCAGCTCTGTCCATGGAATTTCCTAGGCAGGAATCCTGGAGTGGTTTGCCATTTCCTTCCCCAGGGATCTTCCCGATGCAGGGATTGACAGGTGTCCTGCATTGCAGGCAGTCTCTTGCTTTGCAGGCAGATTCTTTACTGACTGAGCCACCAGGGAAACCACCTTAATTGTTAGGCGCCCGGTGTATTTATTTTCTTTTTGACTGTGTTGAGCCTTTGTTGCTATGCATGTGCTTTCTCTAGTTGCAACGAGGGGACAGGGGACGGGGTGGAGGGAGCTACTCTCTAGTTGCAGCGCTCGGGCTCTCTTTGAGGTGACTTGTCTTGTTGCGGAGCACGGGCTCTAGGGCACATAGGGTTCAGTGGTTGTGGCATGCATGGACTTAGTTGCTCCGAGGTATATGGGATCTTCCCGGACCACTGGGCCACCAGCAAAGCCCTAGGCGCCCATTTTTTGAACTTCTTTTCAGGGTCCTTTGTCAGAGAGTCTGTTAAAGGAGATGATCCTCCAGGTGCCCCTGGTCGGAGGCTCACCCCTGCTCAGCCACTGGTCTCATCTGTTAACGGGAGCATCGTCTTAGCAGAACAGTGGTTTGGGATGGTCCTCTGAATTTAGGAGGTTGATTTCCATATTCAGTATCTTTCTGTATATACAGAGACCTCTTGAAGCTACAGTGAATAATCCCTCAGATTAGTGCAGGGGGAAATAGTGGGACTAATCTAAATATTCTGTATGGCTTGGAGGATTAATTTGACAAATGCTTGAGAATCTCACTCTGGCCATGCTCTCTGCCAGATGCCCCTCGAAGGACCTTGAGTTGTAGCAAAGTCAGATGTCTGAGCTGCTCATTCTGTAACAGGTTTACTTTGTTGTGAATATTTGGCTTGGTCTGATAGCAGAAGTGGTTTGCGCTTTGAGCCCACAGTGACTCAAAGTAGAAAAAGATACCCTCAAGACCAGTATGTTGTAGGAAGCTAAAAGACCCTGTTGGGAGACCAGCTCTTCAGGTGAAAGGAGTGGAGGCTGTAGAATCAGAGTTTTCATTGGATAGAATTTTCCTGTGGGATAGGAGCATTGGAAGCCAGGCAGGGTGACCGGAACTTGAAAATTGAAAGCATGTTGATTGAAAGACAGCATAATAAGAATGGAAGTGCATGCTGGAATCGAGCTCCTGTTCTGCAGTGAGAGTTGAAGAGAAAATGGAATCCTCCATTGCCCCACCCTACAGTGTCCAGAATTCTTAGGGAACCCTTCATTTGCTCTAATAGAGAGACCTCTCCGGCTCTGTTGTAGGGCTCAGGAGAAGGGAGGTAGATGTTCCTGGCTCAAGGCGTTTTCCCTCAGTAGAAGCGATCAGTGCAACTTCTTCCCATAACAGCCTTGGTACTTAGGTCAGATGGTGGCTTCTTGATATACAGATGCCAGCTTCACAGTTAGCAGGCCAGAAGGGTTGCTGCTGCATAGAGTTTACACGCTTTCAGTCCTCCCAGACTCAGAAGCAGAGTGTCTGGTATTTCACTGTGAAGGATCCTCAGGAGTCATCTAATGCCAGCTGATGACATGGCTCAGAATGCCCCTCAGGGTTCCGGTGCCATTTTTCTCACAGCTGGAAAGTGACACCTTCGCTGGCAGGTTCTGGTGTGGACTGAGTTTAACCCAGATGGTGTGGATCGCTTTACTTTCGAATTTTGTCAATTTCACTTTAAAGGAATTGATTTACTGCTCTCCTGTGAACAGTGTCTTTTCCACCAATGAAATTTGTTAGGATATGTATGTTAGAATAATTCCATTCTTCCTGACTTCGGGCTGTCTTTCGGATACCAGTCTCTAGAATTCTACAGTGGATGTGTCATACTCATCTAGTATCCTTTTTTTTTGAAGTATATTTGCTGTACCATATCTATGTTACACGTATAGTGATTCGCAATTTTTTAAGGTTATACTCCATTTATAGTTGTTATAAAACATTGGCTGTATTCCCTGTGTTGTACAATCTATCCTTGACCATGTTTTGTACCTAATAGATTGTGCCTCTCAGCCCCCTGACCCTATATTGCCCCTCCTCCTCCCCTCTCCCGAGTGGTAACTACTGGTTTGTTTTCAGTATCTATTACTTTGCTTCTTTTTTATATTCACATATTTATATATTATTTTTGAGAATGCACAGATAAGTGATATCACACAGTATTTTGCACTTAGCATAATACCCTCCAAGCCCATCCATGTTGCTGCAGATGGCAAAATGTCATTCCTTTTTATGTCTGAGTAGTGTTCCATTATATGTGTATGCCTCATCTTCTTTATCCATTTCTCTGTCGATGGACAGGTTGTTTCCAAGTCTTGGCAGCTGTACATAAAGCTGCTATGTACACTAGGCTGCCTGTGCCTTTTTGAATTAATGTTTGTTTTTTCCTGATATATACCCAGGAGTGTTTATGTCTCTCATCTAGTATCTTAAGCGCTCTTTCAGCAACTTTTGTCTTGGAGCACACCATACACCCCCCATGGGTATCACAGGAACCTCATTTTATAGCTCACTTTAAAATTCTGATTGTTCATCTCCTAGTTTTTGACCTTTGGAATTTATATTATGTTGAGAGAATGCAAAATGGAAGCCTACAGTTCACATAGGCAAAAACTGAAATTATGTGCTTTCACCTTATAGCATGTATCAGAGACATGGCTCCTAAACATGTTTTTGTTAGATGCATCCCCAAAGATAACTTATTTTAACGGAATTAACTCATTACTGTGGTAAAAATGAAACAGGGTTTTATAGGCCACCAAGAAATAATTTCTTAGTAGGTTACTGTGAAAAAAAAAAAATACTTGTACATTTTCAGTGTCATATCTCCCCAACCTAATTAGGATCTTATTCACTTGAACCAGGGCGCACTTATTTAAAGCATTATTTTTTTTTCTAAAGGATCCAAAGGTGGTGATAGGTGCATAGGATGGTCAACCTGATGACTGCTTTTTGTGATAGATGCTTTTGAGTAATTATCTCATAAAGGAAATGTAATGAGAGCTTAGCCTTTCTGTTACTTAGAGACTTCATTTGCTTTGAGCAGGTAAATGTGTCAAAGAGCCAGGTTTGTGCTATGACTTGAAACAGAAGAGGAATGGGGGAGAAGCTTGAAAATGAAGAGTACGCGTTGTAAATATTTAGTGCACATTGGCAGAAGTCTGTGAAATGTGGGATCTCACACACAAGGTTGGTCCAGAGGTTTATGACCAGCGCTTGGTGTTAAAAGTCATTCTTAAAATGACAGTGCTCTTCCTATGAGGCACACCTTAGGTTTCTGTGATCTGTTTTATTTTTTTCCTAGAAGTTGTGTCTGATTTTCTTTAATAACATTAGTTTTTCGTTCTTAAGAGTCAGCCTGCCCTGGCAAAGCCCTGAGAGATAATTTGTCTGAAATCACAGTGGCAGTGACATCTCAGGGAGGCGTTCTTACTGTCACAGTTCTACTCTGATCACAGACAGTAGTATCCCCTCAGCCAGGAGCCCTCCCGCGTGGTTCCCTGCAAGGCTCAAACATGGCAGCTCAGACGGTAAAGAATCTGCCTGCAATGCAGGAGACCCCAGGTCAGGAAGATCCCCTGGAGAAGGGAATGGTGACCCACTCCAGTATTCTTGCCTGGAGAAACCCATGGACAGAGAAGCCTGGTGGGCTACAGTCCATGGGATCGCAGAGAGTCAGACACAACATGACTTAGCCACTAACACTTTCACTTTCAAATCAGGAGAAAGCGCAAGCACTCACATGGGCTCCTTTCCCCCTCCCCAGACTACTTCCTTTTTGTCATTTTAGAAAACCAGAGCCTGTTTTCAGGTTGCTGATGATAAAATCTTTTAAATTTCCACTGTGTAAATAATTATACAGTTGCAGCTTTATTAAAATTTAAGCCAGAATTCCAGTCATCTAAGAATCTGTTCTTTCAGCAGACTCACCGGGTTCCTTCTATATGTCATATTCTGAGCTGGGCACTTGAATTCAAAAATAAGTCACACAGGGGACTTAGCCGGTGGTCCAGTGGTCAGGACTCTGTGCTTCCACTTAAGGGGGTGCAGGTTCAATCCCTGGTCAGGGAACTAGGATCCCACATGGCGCAGCCAAAATAAAATCATGAGTAGCCCTTTTCTTGAAAAGCCTCTAAGTCTTGGGGATAACAGTCAGGAAGGCATTGTTTGACTGGAGGAATCCGAGGTGGAGAAGTTCCACTGACCCCAGGAAAGTAATTCTGTGAGTCTTCTGCTGATAACTTAGCAAGCGCAAAATTACCCTTGTAGCTCATTTGGTAAAGAATCTGCCTGTAGTGCAGGAGACCTGGGTTCGATTCCTGGGTCGGGAAGATCCTCTAGAGAAGGAAATGGCAACCCACTCCAGTATTCTTGCCTAGAGAATCCCATGGACAGAGGAGCCTGGCAGGCTGCAGTTCATGGGGGTCTCCAAGAGTCGGACATGACTTAGTGACTAAAGCACCACCACGGTTTTCAGGAGCTTTCAGTAATGGCACCTGTAGATAATAACTATGTTTGAGTGTGTGTGTTCCCTCCTATGACCTCTGTGTATAAGTTTTAATACAGCCTCATGGCATAGTTTTGAGCATTGTTGAATGATGTACGTGGTGGTGGTGGGAAGGTTACTTCTCCCTTACAGAAAGTCATTTGAGGAAAAATAAAATGCTTATCTCTTTTGATCCTCCAATTTTTATGGTATTTTTTAATGGAGCATCACTATGTTAAATTAGTGCAGTAAACTAACTTTTATGTAAAGAAAATGTATACATTCATATTTCCTTAATGGGCATGGAGAAACTGGAAGAATGTTAACACATGTGGACCTGGACACATGTCACAGTGGAACTGGACAGATGATGGGTCCCTGGGTACCTTACTATGTTTGAAAAAGAAATCGGAAAACTATGTAAAATGCACTCCCTAATCAAACAGTGGTGTTTCACTTAACCCCTTAGTGGCAGTTTGAAAATTAAATGAGTTTTGATTTTTCACAGTGAGTTTTACATGCGGAAAGGTGTTGGGAAGCATCTCAAAATATCCTTGCTGAAATCACATGGATGATGTTAAAGATTTGCCTGACCCGAGTACCATTCTTATTCGCGGCTGCGGCATCCACCTCTTGAGGTTTCACACGGAGCGAACGCGTAGTCCATATTTTGTTTCGTTTTCTCCAGAGTTCATCAGAGCTGCATTTGGTGGTGTTTTTTGTGATGCGGCCAGCCTGCTTAGTATGCTCCATGAATCTTGCTCTGACTGCAAAATAATCCTCTGTGAAGATCATTGTCAATATCCTCTTTGGATGTTTTTCTTCTCATTTATTGAGCACCTGGTGTGTCTCAGGTATTGTGGAAGGGCCCTAGGGTGTGTGATTGCAGGTTTTGGCCATTTTTTTAGGCATTCTGCTGCTGTCCTCTGCACACTGCCCCCACTTCTGAGTCTGACTCCCCTCCTTATGGAAGTTATTGAGTGATATCTGGCCTTGAAGTCTGCCCCACTCTCCAACCCGTGACGGTGCTAGACGCCCGCCAGGAAGCAGGCCATCTGCATTCACAAGCCCTCCCTGCCCCCTGCCCCTCCCCCTCCCGTCTGGGTGAAGGCTGAGTGGATGGCAGGGAGACTGACCAATTTAGAATAAAACAAAAGGGGAGCTTTGAATACGCTCTCCCTGCCATCGGGACCTGCTGCTCACCGGCTGTAACAGTGAAATAGAAAGCCTGTGGAGCCTGCGCTCTGCTAGAGAAGGAGGAAGTGGAAGAGGGCGCGATTGGTGGGTGCTGTGTGGGTGGGGGAGGGGAGCGCAGGATGAGGGCTTCTTGGGGGGGACGTGTCAGCCCCCTCCCCCTCCCCCTGGCCCCCTGGCTCTTTCTGTTTCTGGGGACCTAGTACATCTGTCCATTGACACGTCTTCTCCAGGGAGAAGGAAAGAGAAATGAGCATCATCAGCCACCCAGGCAAGGAGGCTGAGGATAGGAGGAGTCAACTTTTCCAACATCCCTTAGCGGGGCTGGCAACACAACAATAAATGGAAAAGCAGGTTTGATGTTTGGGAAGCCAGTATCCCTCTCCCTGGAATTTCTCACGGGCAGATAGCATGGTTGGATCGCCGACTGTAAGATGTCAGTGTGAGTAACAGTTGAACATACTTCCAGCCTGTGTGATGAGGGTCATGGTCTCCTCACCTCCCGTTCAGAACGTGGTCTACCTCCCATTAGGACCAGTTGGGGCACTCAGAGTCCCAGATTGCTGCTCAGAGAAGCAGAGAGGGGTAGCAGGCAAAGCTTGGGCTCTGGCCTCAGACTTATTCTCTATTTCAGCTCCACCCTTTTCAAACTGTGTCATCTAGGGCAAATTTTTTAGCCTCCCTAAGCCTCATTTCCCTAATACGCAAATGGAAATAATAATAGCATCGACTTCACAGTTCTTAATGAGGACTTATGAGATGCAGAATATAAAGTATACCAAGCAGTTGAATGGTGCACAGTAAATGCCTTTTAGAATACTAGCTGGTATTGTTGCTTGTCATTTCAATGTACTCTTTTACCTTGGCTTTGTAATAAACTATGATCTTTGTGTCCGCAGTACCTCTTACAATTCCTGACACACAGCAGTTGTTCATTAAAAGTCCGACTTCAGTCTGGAAAAAATTCAAACAAATTATACTGTGATCTCCCCACCTTACCAACTTGATTAAGAATTAATCTTACATACAGTGAACTGCATCTGTTTAAGGCATAATGATTCAATGCGTATTGGTGGTATGTACGCCCTTGAAGCCATCACTCCCAAAAGATTCCTGGTGTCCTTTGCAGTTCATAGCTCCTCTGTTCATGGCATAGGAAACCACTGCTTTGCTTTCTGTCACCCTAGATTAGATTACATTTTGTATAAATGGAATCATATGGATTGTACTCTGTAGTGTCTGACTTCTTTTACTTGGCATAATGATTTTGAGATTGACCCAGCATGGATGAATACACCTCGGCCACAAAGGATATCAACCCTGAATATCCATTGGAAGGACTGATGCTGAAGCTCCAGTACTCTGGCCGCCTGATTTGTGGCCGAGTGGTATTCTGTTCTATGGCTTTGTTGTTCTTCGGTTGCTCAGGCGTGTCTGACTGTTTGCGACCCCGTGGACTGCCTCACACCAGGCTTCCCTGTTTTTCACTGTCTCCCGGAGTTTGCTCAAACTCTTGTCCATTGAATCAGTGATACCATCCAACCATCTCATCTTCTTTCATCCCCTTCTCCTCCTGACTTCAATCTTTCCCAGCATCAGGGTCTTTTTCAATGAATTGGCTCTTTGCATCAGGTGGCCAGAGTATTGGAGCTTCAGCATCAGTCCTTCCAATGAATTTCCAGGGTTGATATCGTTTAGGATTGACTGGTTTGATCTCCTTGCTGTCCAAGAGACTCTCAAGAGTCTTCTCTAGCACCACAGTTCGAAAGCATCCGTTCTTCGGCACTCAGCCTCTTTTATTGTCCAACTCTCACATCCATACATGACTACTGGAAAAACCATAGCTTTGACTATACAGACCTCTGTAGGCAAAGTAATATAGCTATACCATATTTTATCAGTTACCAGCTTGTGAACATTTGGGTTAGTTTCAGTTCTTAGCAATTATGGATACAACTTCTATGAATATTCATGTATAACTCTTTGTGGAACAAATGTTTTCATTTCTCTGAGAGAAATATCTAGGAGTGGAATGGTTAGGCAATATAACTGCTGTTTAAGAGACTTAAGGAACTTAAGAAGACTTAAGGAATAGTTGTCTAAAGTGGTTGTACCATTTCACATTCCTACCAGAAGTGTAGGAGAGTTCCAGTTGCTTCACATCCTTGTCAACACTTGGTATTGTTAATCTTTTAAACTTGGCCATCCTTACAGATGTGGACAAGTATCCTGCTGAGACTTTAATTTATATTTTGATTATTAATGATATTCAGTGTCTTTTATGTGTTTATTGGCCATTTGTGTACGTTCTTTAGTGGACTGTGTGTTCAGATGTTTTGCCTATTTTAATAAAAAAGATTAGGTGGTTTATTTTACTAGAATATGGTCTTGATTTAGATTTCAATGAGTTTGAGTCCTGTGTTCTTAACCTGAATGTAAACCTCTTAAGAAAAGGAGTCAGTGTTTCTACCTGTTCTTTATCCACAATGCTTTTTCTGGAAATTAGGTCCAGTTCTCAGTAAGTACATACTAAATGATTTTATTAAAATAAACTTCAAAATAATAACTGGATTGTTATTTTTAACTCAGGGAAAAACTACTAAAGCCACTTTAAAAGTGTATATGAAAGAGTTAAATTTTGGAGCTATAATTTCTTTGAGGTCTTGACATAGACGAGATACTCTTTTAATTCTGTGAACACTATAGTTCTGTAGATAGAATTTTCTTTGTACTTAACACCGTATCAGATTTTACACCATTGAATTTAAAAGGAAAATGTGGGTAGAAATGTCTTCCTCTTTAAAGGTAGCAAGGAACCATTTCCATATTTCAGAAATTTTGCCCAGGATAATCAAAGCATTACATGCCATTCCTTGCCACCTTTTTTAAATTCTTAGGCTAACATTCCCCCAACTCTTGCTCACTCCTCATTCTATGTCATTTGATGTTTTTTGTTCTTGCTGCCCAGACTGGCTCCTGACTTCTTAAAACTCTTAAGGAGAAGTTGCCTCAAGTAGCAATAGAATTTAGAAACTAGGAAGCTAAAACTCAGTAAAATCAGTCAGTCATGTCTGATTCTTTTCAACCCCATAGACTGTAGCCCACCAGGTTTCTCTGTCCATGGAATTCTCCAGGTAGGAATACTTGAATGGATAGCCATTCCCTTCTCCAGGGGATCTTCCCAACTCAGGGACTGAACCAGGGTCTTTTTCATTGCAGGTGGATTCTTTACCATCTGAGTCACCAGATAAGCCCCATAAACTCAGTAAGGCCCTGGATTTACCTGAAAGGATCAGCTGAGGACCCTTGTGATTTTTAAAAGGGAATGCTTGGCTTCCCGAATCTTTGCAGCCAAAAATCAAATTTCTTAACCACATATGTTTCAAAATCCAAATATACTATGAAATAAAGGTCACTTATGATTTCACAAATGCCCTAGGTCTTCTAGTAAATTCTGAGTGCAACATCTTTCATCTATCACTTACTCATTTTATTGCAAAACCATGAGGCCAGATTTCAGATGAGTTCCAGCTTCCATAATGGCAGTAATCTCTTGCTGTCTTGGTCATAGATGACTATTTTCTGTCTCCTGTTTAGGACTGAGCAAGTTACAAGCCACTGGAGTATCAGTTGAGAGTTGAGAGTGTTCTTTTTTTGCTTTAATTGAGGTTGTTCCATGAAAGGAAGCCAAATACCATTCGACAGGACATCCTGTGATTCCCTTAGTTTACGATAGCCAAGGACGTGGCTTTGTTTTTTTTTTTAAAGAGATGATTGCTTACTTCCTTTCCTGTTAACAAGGGAACCCAGAACTGATGCTGTCCATTCGGCTTTAAGAACAATAACTAGCAAATAGCTAAAGCTCACTCCAAAATCACCCGAAGAATTTTAGGACATGGAAGAACTTCCAGGTCTTTTTGCATGAGCCAAAAATGGTTTGATCACGGTTAGCATTTAACTGACCATCAGTTCTGTTGTCTTGCAATAATAATTAAGTGAAGAAGAGAGGAAATGACCAAACTAGAAGTTCAAGAAATTAGATATGTTAACAGAAAATCTGAAATCAGGTATATTATGAGATATCTGAACAATGACATCTAAGTGCGGATGCTACACACAGAGCAGACAGGGAAAATGCTCACAATGTTAGGAGAAACAAGCTGATGAGGACAAGTGTGTAAGCGTTGTATTGATGCCCTGGGGCTCCCCTATCAAATGGCCACGCACTGGTGGCTTGAAATGCCTTCCCTCACAGTTGTGGAGGCTGGAAGTCTGGAATGAAGGTGCTGGCCGAGCTGTGCTCCCTTCCGAAGGCCCTGAGGGGGAGTCTTTCTTCGCCTCTTCCTGCCGGGTTGCCTTCTGCGTTCCTTGGCTTGTCGCCGCGTGGCCTCAGTTATCACATGACCTTCCGTGTGTGTCTGTGTCTTTCTGCGTCTCCACACGGTGTTCTCATGAGAATACAAGTCGCTGCGTGCCCTTGAAGGGAGTTCAGGGTCGAGAATGACACATTTTGTACTCCAGCGAAACTGGTGGAACAGGTCTTCAGAAAGTCAGGTATTTTCAGGAATTGGTTTCATATTCCCAATCCTCGCATCTCCTCATATCTAGAAAAGGACTCAGTCCCTTCATGGTGACATCAGCTCCTCTTGACTGGCAGAAAATCTTTTATAAGATACGTGCTCGATTGCACTGAAGTCCCCCTTCACCAAAGTCACATGTATTAACTTTCCTCCCCCCACCTCTTTGGAGCAGTTTCTCAGAGCTGAGGTGCAGTCTCCCAGGCTGAAGTCCTCATTTTGCCCCAGATAAAACTTAACTCACACACACAAAAAAAGAATGCAAGTCATTGAATTTAAGACTCTAACCTTATCTCGCCTAATTAAATCTGCAAAATGTATTTCCTAATAAGATCACGTTCTGAGGTTTTGAGTGGGCATGATTTCTAGGGGAGAGGGTGATGCTATTCAATCTAGTGTATATATGTGTGCTCAATCACTCAGTCATGTCCGACTCTTTGCAAGTCTATGGACTGTAGTCTGCCAGGCTCCTCTGTCCGTGGGATTTTTCAGGCAAAAATACTGGAGTGGATTGCCATTTCCTCTTCCAGGGGATCTTCCCAGGGATCAAACCTGAGTCTCATGCATTGCAGGTGAATTCTTTGCTGCTGAGCATACACACACACACGTGTGCATGTGTAATCATTTTTATAAATGTACATGTATAAAATACTCACTTTTCTCATATAAAAGATATTTAATTTTTATCTTAATTTTCTACTTTTTCTCTACTAAAAATGTGCTGATTTTCAATATAAAAATATTTTTAAAAATAACACTTTGACATCTACTTTTAAAAAATAGTTTTTTTTTAATAAGCATTCTACCTTGGATTTGTTTTCTCTGTTTCATCAAACTATTATGATTTTTTAAATCATAATTTAAAATAGGAGTTATTCCTTTGTAGTGTATATACACACAGAAATATATGGAGTCAATATTTTTATGATATTAATTATGTTTATTGTGCTTGTTACATTATAACAATAGATAAGACTGAAGTAATGTAAAGTAAACCAGTCTTGGAGACATTGGGTCAACCAGTATAGTATCAGGTCTTTGGTTTTAAGTCTGCCCTCGGCCTAGCTCAGGTGTGTCTGACTCTTTGGGACCCCATGGACTGTAGCCCACCAGGCTCTTCTGTCCATGGAATTTTCCAGGAAAGAATACTGGAGTGCGTTGCCATTTCCTGCTCCAGGGGATCTTCCTGACCCAAGTATCGAACCTGTGTCTCCCGCCTTTGCAGTTGATTTCTTTACCATTGAGTTGCCTGGGGAACCCCCCGCCCCCTGCAAAAGTGATAATTATACTCAATTGCTGATTCAGATTAATTTTTAAAATATGTTTCAGAGTCTCTAAGTTAAATTAATCTTAGGAACCTAGAAACTAGGGTTTGGGACAGAATGGGGGGGCACTTTGCAAATCTCACATTGCCTCATATACGGGTAACTTTTAACACACATTCACTCTAGCACTAATTTCATCTACTTACCGAGTGCGTTTAGACTTTCCTGTCTCCAGTAACATCTCTGGTTATTTCGTCAAGTAGTTTATATGGTCTTGTAAGTAATTTCCTTTTCCTTAATTATTTCTGAATGCTCATTAATCAGCTGTTACTTTTCCATTTTTATCCCAGGTTTAACAAAACATTCCAAATTCAGCAGAGACCGTAATCCCACACATTTATTAAACTACAACGGTACGTTAAATTTTGTCCTTTGCTCCCATGAGTCCTCATAGCATAGTACTGCAGAATCAAAAAAGGAAGCTCCAGTTCAAGAAACTGCTATGCATTCTCTCCTCCCAGACCCAGAGGTCTGACCATATCTGTCCCTCTGGTATTTCTGTACCTGATTCAGTTTGAACATGGCACACTTTTAGCCACTTTTTACCCACATGCTCAGTGTTTTGTACTTCCTTTTGGGAATTACAGTGTTTCTACACTGATACTGGAAATGCTTTCCCCTTTGACCTGGGTCAAGACAGCAGACAGGAAAGCGGAGAGGTATTGCAAATGAAGTGTGTGTGTGTGTGTGTGTGTGTGTGTGTGTGTGTGTGTGTGTACGAACTGATTTTTGTCAGGGACTTCTGGGTCTTTTGATGCAAGTCTATCAACCCTTTCTTCATTCCCATAAATAAATGGTAAATGACTTTACTGCCTTAAAAAAAAAAAAGAGAAAAACCCTCTTCTACTCCCATACAAAGCAGACGGGATTGGTGTCTGGTTGCCCAGACAAGAGTAGCAGGAAACTGGAGCAGGGGGAAGAAGGATGAACTCTGACTCTGGGGTGGAATTGTGGACAAATAAGAGGGAAATCTATTCTCTGGCCTAAATGAATCATTTCACCTGGGAAGGGAAGTTTCGGGAATGATGGCTTGGGGAACTGGTGATGAAATAGTGTTCCTAGTTTTGATGGTATTTCCCCATCGCTACACCAGTTTGGCTGAACTTTACTAATCTTGGACCAAAATTTCCATTTCCTGTGCTCACGACCTGCAGCCGTCTTGGACGTAATTCACAGGATGTCCTCTGGGGTTGTGGAGTGGGTTTGAGGTAGAAGCTGATCATACCTTGTCAACCAAAGGTCATATTTAAGAAACTTAAGGAAAGAATCAAGAGTGGGTGACATGAAGAAGGCTGGGGGTGTGTGAGTGTCCATCACCCATTTTAGAATTAAATTCACCAGGATGTATTCGAACAGTCGCCTGTACTTCCCTCCTTCTTTGAGGCTTAATTTTATTGGTACTTCACTTCCCATTTCAGAATGTTCTCATGAGTTTAAAAACAAATTTTGCCACAATGTAAATACAGACCTTTGGATAGGCACCAATCTCTAGAAGTGAGATACCAAGAGATTTGTCGTTTTTGTTTGTTTATAAGAGATTGATTTTTCTAAACACGTTGTCAGGACACCCATCTGAAGTCTTTTATTAGTTGCAAAAATTATAAGCAGCAATCATGTATGTGGCCTCTACCCATTTTATCTAAGCTACCACAGAAAGCAAATTGAGAGACCTGAGTCCAAGATGAAATGTAAAGTAAGTAGAAATGTAAAAGATGGTGACTCCTAAAGTATTAGCATGCCTTCTATGTTACAGCTGGTAGGCTTTTGAGCCAAAAACCATTCCCAACATTAAACTGAGTAAAGCTAGTCACCAAATCTTTCCATGTCAAGCTCTTCTTCAGGGAAACTTATATTAACAAATCATCTTGGTTAAAGGGAAAATGTACAGTGGGGCCTTGGTAACACTAAAAAAGGAAAAAAATGGTTTTATTCAAGGCCACAATTGTATCTGGAAAAATGGTACTGATGAACCTATTCTCAGGGCCGGAATAGAGATGCAGACATAGAGAGTGGGCTTGTGGACACAGCAGGGGACAGAAAGGGGGGGATGAACCGAGAGAGTAGCGCTGACGTTTGGACACTGTCTCGTGTAAAAGACAGCTGGGGGGAAGCTGCTGCATCGCGCAGGGAGCTCAGCTCGGAGCCCTGAGATCCCCAGAGGGCTGGGATGGGGGAGTGGTGAGCGAGGCTCCAGGGGGAGGGGGTGTGTGTATACTTATAGCTGATTCACGGTGTTGTAAGCAGAAACCAGCACCACATTGTAAACCAATTAACCTCCAATTCAAAATATAAATAAAATCAGGAATGGCGGTGGGGAAAGACCACAGTTGTGTTCTCATTTGGAGGTCTGTCATCTTCTCACTTAACTGTCGTGACATGATAAAACCTGAGAGCAGAAAGGGACTTGGTGGAGGGCAGGAATCCTAGAATCAGCCCTCGGCCCAGATCCCAGCTGTTGCGTTAGATAATTGTGACCAGGGGAGTGACGAACCCTCTCTCCCCCGGTCTGTGAACCTTCTCCGCATCATGGTCTGTCTGGACACAAGCTCTGTCCCTGTCACATAGCATTGTTGTGAAGACTAAATGAGAAGGTGAGTGTTAGCTGTGTACTCCTGGGACGGAAAGGAGAGCCAAAGAAGTGAGGCATCTGTGCCCAAGTTCACCTGACTGGTCGGGTTAGGTCTGGGGTTGGCAGCCAGTGGCCCTGATCAGGGCTGTCGTGAAGCTGAAATATGTACACACAGTGAGTGTGTATTTCGTACTGGAGACATGAAGAATGGCATGTTTCTCTGTTGCTTTCTTTCTTTTAGATATCAGACAACAGAGTCCTTTAATCCACTCAACCCTGATTTCTCCTCTGCTGACCATGTCACACTACAGACATGTATGAACTGTGGTATGATTTCAGGAACCCTGTAACTTTCTCCTCCCCCATGAAATCCTCCTCATGTGCATCCACTAAGGTTTTACTTCCTGTGTACCCACGATGTGCTTGGCATGCCTTGAGACATAGACTATGGCTCAGATGGTTAAGAATCTGCCCGCAATGCAGGAGAGACACGGGTTCAATCCCTGGGTCGGGAGATCTCCTGGAGAAGGAAATGGCAACCCACTTCAACATTCTTGCCTAGAGAATCCCATGGACAGAGGAGCCTGGTAGGTCCATGGGGTCACAAAGAGTTGGACACGACTGAGTGACAAACGCTTTCATTTTCACTTTTCACTATGTGCCGGGCACTCCTTTAGACATAGAAGGCACACAGTAACAAATGGATTCTACAAAGAACCTGCCTTCATAGAGCTAACCTTATGGGGGCATGAGGTAGTGGAGAGACAGTAAACCAACGAAAGAATCAACAGATTGTGTTAGTATCATGGAGGAAAAAAGAGTGTGGTGGAGGGGTCCCTGGAGTAGGCCACCTCAGAGGGAGGCCAGGGAGGCCTCACTGAGGACGGAGTGTTTGAGCTGACCCTGAAGCATGCGATGCAGCCCAGCATGCCAAGTGCTGGGAATGGCCTCTTCTTTCAAGTAAGACCTTGAGCACGGTTATCCCAAAGGATTAGGGACGACGTGAAGCTGTCATCCTTCATTTGTTTTTTTATTGTAAGAAGGTTTAGGGGAGTCAGGCGCCTGAGAATAATACCTGAGGAGGAGCTAGTACCACCAAGAGCACAAAATAGTTCAGAACCAGGAGGTGAGGGTCACGTCGGACAAAATTTGCCCCACTCCCGACTTTGCTTGGCATGGGTGGCGTGTTCATGTGGTCACCACACATTCTTCTGCTATGGCTTTTTTTTTTAGAATTAATTAATTAATTTTAATTGGAGGCTAGTTACTTTACAATATTGTAGTGGTTTTTGCCATACACTGACATGAATCAGCCATGGGTGTACATGTGTCCCCCATCCTGATACCCCCTCCGACCTCCCTCCCCATCCCATCCCTCAGGGTCATCCCAGCGCACCAGCCCTGAGCACCCTGTCTTATGCGCTGAACCTGGACTGATGATCTATTTCACATACGGTAATATACATGTTTCAGTGCTATTCTCTCAAATCATCCCACCCTCGCCTTCTCTCACAGAGTCCAAAAGTCTGTTCTTTACATCGGTGACTCTTTGACTGTCTTGCATGTAGGGTCATCGTTACCATCTTTCTAAATTTCATATATATGCGTTAATATACTGTATTGGTGTTTTTCTTTCTGACTGACTTCACTCTGCTTCTGCTACGTCTTATGCACCCAGTTTTTTGCAGGGGGGGGGGTGGTAAGTGTTAACAAATGAACATGACCGCTCCTCCCCATGGTGGCAGCAACTCTGAAAGGTGGACCCAGGGTCGTGCTGGGTGGGCAGGCTGGGGACCTGAATGGGAATGCTTAGGATCATGGGCGAGAGCTAAGGTCAGGGGGAGAGGGAACAGGGCCAAGTAGGGCTGGGAAAGTAAACAGAAGGCATATGGTCAAGACCTAGTGGATGTACCGGGAGCCAAGTTGAGGGGGAGGCGGGGGGACTGGGCAAAAGTTGGTGCCCTGCGGAGGCCAGCCAAGCCTGTGGCATGGGAATGAGCTGCAGGTCATGAAAGTTATTTTCAGAGCAGGGACCAAGCCACCCACTGTTTGAAACAGATGGACATTTAGGCAAATGTAATCCCTTATAATCAGTTGCATTTCTGACCATATGAAGAAATATCTGCTGTGTGTGTGTGTTTAAGGCCACAGACTTTTGCAGTTACGTTTTACTCATGGCCATGAACATTATGAATGCCCCAAAGAACTTTTTTAAGAATTCCTAAATTTCTTCATTCCTTGGGTAAGAGCCAAGTTTTCAAAGTCATTTCAAGGCCATAGCTATTGACTCTTAATTATGAATTAAACAACGCAAAACATGTATGTGCTTTTTTTTAAAAAATAAAAATTATAGTTAGCATGCAGTTTTCACACATTGACTGAATAAATGAACACGAATGCTTTCTGTCTTTCATCATTCAGCCTGACCTCAAAATCTCCATCAAGCTAAACAGTCATCCTGGACTTCAGGGGCTGGAGCCAAGGAGGAGTGGGTTTGGGTTTGTTTTTGTTTTAATTATTGAAGTACGGTAGATTTACAGTGTTAGTTTCAGATACACAGCACAGTGCTTCAGTTATGCATATATGTATATGCTATTTTGAAAGTTGCATTTCTGTTTCAATTTTTTGCAGTTACTAGGGGGTAGCCAAGCCACTTACTGAATAGTACCTGATGGGGTTCACCCAGGTAAAGACAAGGCTGTTAAAATGGAGGTTGATTTTCAAGACTAGTAGAAAATCTCATTTTGTAGATGATTGGAGAAATCTGTGTGTTTTAATCATACCCTAGTTTTTAAAAATTGTCCTTGGAATACTTAGTGATATGGCTGGAAGGAGCTTAATCTCTGTTTTAAAAAGGAACAGTTAGCAGTAAATGGGATGGACACCCTGAAAAAAGAGTATTATTCTCTGTTCTGTTGTTGCTGAGAGAGATGGCAGTTATTAGCTGGAGTAGGACTTCCGATTGTGCGATGACATGGAGCTTTGTGGCCATGTGAAAAGCATCATCAAGCAGTGAATGATAATGAAGGGCACGTTAATAATCACAGTGGTAGGGCGTCTAACAGCCTGACATAAAGAGCAGGCTCTTGGACCTTTTGATAAAGCTCATGTTTTTGCCAACGTTTCTCTAAGCAGCTTAGTATTAAAATTATTTTACACTGGTTTTCTTCACTAGCTCTAAATTGTACTAAAATATACCAATTTTTCCTCAAAATTAGGCTATTCACAATTTTTTAAAAAAGCTCTAAATTGTGAATAGCCTAATTTTGAGGAAAAATCAATATATTTCAGTATCTGTGTTTTAATCCAGTCTATGCATTGCATAATTCTGGGCATACCTTGCTGTTTCTCCGCCATCCTTGTCTGAAGTCAGCGTTGCCCTCAGGCCTCTCCCCCACCAAGCTTCCCAGGGAGGCCTGGTGCCTGGGGGAGTTAGTTTTGCATTCTTTGTCTTATCCCATAGACAGTCGTAGAGTCCTGTAAAAATAAAACGTCTACATCCACCCATGGTGGCTTCAGCGTGTTATTATTACCTGAAGACAACAAAATAAGAAGACAATACACGATCTCTTCAGTTCCCCTCCCAGCCCTGGAATCCACGCAGCCATCAGTTATTCCACAAATTAAATGAAAGCCTTAATACCCAATCTCAGTGAAACCCAGTACAGTTTCCAGAATGACTCTTACCTTGTCAAGGCTTGTCTTTGAGAGACCCTCTGTGACCCCAGCCTCCCTCTAGCCTGCTCTCCCTCCCCAGCCAAATACGGCACCCCCCCGCCTCCGTGTTCTGGGTCACAAAGAAAGAGCAAGTGATGAATCGAGAATTATCTGGAGATAGTCTTTCCTTGGTGAAACGTTTAAATCCTCCCCCCCTGATGGTATTGAATCTGGAGAATGAATTATGGGCAGCTCAAAGGCTGGGAAGTTTCTGGTTCAGGGGACACATTTGCAAGTCGCTCCCAGTGGATGCCCAGTTCATTGTCTGGGGCAGCCCGGGGATTCCACATCAGCCTTTTGTGAAGAGGGAGCCGGGAAGCAGGCACTCAGGCAGAGTCTGGGTCTGCTGTTACAAGGCTTTTCAGGGGAAAACACATACATTTAAGTGAACGTCTGCTGCGGGACCCAAGCTCTTCAGCCCCCCTGAGGTTGATGAACAGCTTTTGGAGTTTCTTCCTTTGTCTCAGTATTTGATCAGTGGATATAAATATGCACTTCTTTTCTTCGTGTATGATTTCAGCCTGCAGTAAGTCCCCTACACACAAAGGAATTCTGAAAGCACCTTTATAAGTCCAATTTATTTGAAAGTCCAACAGAGTTAGCCCAGGTACCCTGATGCAAGAGCTGACTCATTGGAAAAGACCCTGATTCTGGGAAAGATTGAGGGCAGGAGAAGAAGGGGGCGACAGAGGATGAGATGGTTGGATGGCTTCAGCAAATCAATGGTCATGAGTTTGAGCAAGCTCCGGGAGATGGTGAAGAACAGGGAAGCCTGGTGTGCTGCAGCCCATGGGCTGACAAAGAGTCGGACACGACTGAGCGACCGAACAAAACAACAGGTACAACAAAGTTAGCTTAGGTACCCAACTAATGCAATTGTCTATGCAGTACTGTACTGTAATAGGTTTATAACACTTCTCACACAAATAATAACATAAAAAGCAACCAACACAAAAAATAAAGAAAACATTTTTAATCTTGTAGTACCTTGAAAATTGCAGTTGTACCCTCTATATCACTGCTGCTTTTACACTTGCTTCTGGACATCTTGGGCTTGAAACAAAGATATCGTACCACCGTACTCTATACCACACTATACTGTAAAGTGATGTGCACACATGGTAATGTAAGCCACACAAGAACTGACTTAGGTGATCGGACATGAGAACACGTGTTCGCATCTTCGAAAGTTCGCAACTTGAAGGTGTGTATGTCGGGAACTTACTGTATTTTAGAAATATGGCACTTGTAAGAGAAGGAAATACTCATTTTTATATCAGCAGTTGTTTCGATCTACTGGTGGGTACATAGAAGTGTTTGCAAAATGGCTGTTTCTGTTAGGATGACACTGAGAAGATTCTTAGAAAAAAGCCATGACTGATAAGTGTGTTTGAAATAACGCACCTCCCTTTACCTGGTATGTCAGAATAGGCCAACCTTGTCCATCATAAAAATGTGAACTAGAGAACACCTTGTGGGATGGGAGTTCAGGGTGAGATCTTGACCTTGACCAAGGTCTTAAGTCCAGTGATTAGTAAAGGAAGTGTTCTTGTGACTTGCAGGTACTTTTCCCACCGTGACATATATGGAGACTTCAGAGCCATTTTTGGTCAGCGTGACTTGTCTTCCTGTGAAGCAATGGTACCTTATGACTTAAGAAAACACTTGGGTTGTAGATTATTATATGGACTTCAGAAATCCTTATGTTCCCAAGATCAAAGAAATATTTCCCAGGTGAAAGGAAAATACCATTATTCTTCATTCATCTTTTCCTATCTGTTCTTTGTTTTGTTGGGCTTCCCCGTGGCTCAGACTGTAAAGAGTCTGCCTGCAATGCAGGAGACCCAGGTTTGATCTGTGGGTCAGGAAGATCCCCTCGAGAAGGAAATGGCAACCTGCTCTAGTATTCTTGCCTGGAAAATCCCATGAACAGAGAAGCCTGGTGGGCTACAGTTCATGGCGTTGCAAAGAGTCAGACGCAACTGAGCGCTTATCACTTTCACTTCCTTTGTTTTGTCCGTGGGTGAAGGGTGGATTGCATGTATTGGTCTTAGGCTGGTGGAGGTGCATTACTTCCCCCAGTGATGGAGAAGCATGTTGAAAATACAGATTGTTATGAGAGAGTGAAGAAAGACAGTCATAAATATGAGTATAGTTTTCAGTGCAAGATTGTGTGAACGGAGTATATTGCCATGGCAACGGGGAGCTTAGTTTACAGAACATGTTATGTTGAACACGAAGTTTCCAGTTGGGTATAGACTCCCTCAGGGAATGAAATAAAGAAAATAACTTAAGTCAGGGTGGGAGAGGTGGGTGGCTTTTAAAGGTTCAGCTTCAGAACGCATTTGGGGTAAATCTCGGGGCTTCTCTGATGGTTCAGTTCGTAAAGAATTTGCCTATAATGCAGGAGACCACAGTTCAATTCCTGGGTCAGGAAGATCTGCTGGTGAAGGGATAGGCTACCCACTCCACTATTCTTGGGCTTCCCTTGTGGCTCAGCTGATAAAGAATCCACCTGCAATGTGGGAGTCCTGGGTTTGATTTTTGGGTTGGGGAGATCCCCTGGAAAAGGGAAAGGATACCCACTCCAGTATTCTGGGCTGGAGAATTCCATGGACTGTATAGTCCATGGGGTCACAAAGAGTTGGATATGACTGAGCGACTTTCACTTTCAAGCCAAACTGGGCCTTCTTACAGAGCAGCAGACAGAAGTCAACCACTTAAGGAAGGCAGTTCTTCTGCAGATGGTCGTGTCTAAACTTGGGAAGGCTGGCATACTCAGATGGTAGTTGTGAAAAAAAAAAATTCAAAATAGGTTCCACATGCCTCAGTCCCAAAATTAATTTCTCAAGCCCCTCTTCCTACAGCCACACACCCACAGAAGCACTAGAGCCAGAATCTTGAGACACCTGGTCTACTGTGAGCCTTGCTGGAAAAACACCACCTCTTCCTCCAACTTTACATGAGTGGTCTGTTTGTAAGTGCGAGGTGCAGAGACAGAATGAGTTATGTAAGAAATAATTCCAGTTTTCGTTAGCTGTGACATTTTATATGTTTGTCACATTTTGAAGAGGCCCTCCTCTGGAATAATTCACAAACCTTGCCCAGTTTGTTCTTGGACAAAACTGTGAACTACTTTGTCATTGGTTTGGGAGCTGATGACTGGTGAGGGGGTAGAATCCATGTTTTGGTTTCCATAGGTCGGGGCTTGCCAAATCTTTATCCAGGCTTTGTTCAGTAGGCAAACTCAAGTCCCACTTAGTCATGTAGAATTCCTTTTGTCTCAGTAAGCAGAAATGCAGTCTCTGATTTGTATGGTTGAGTGACTGCTGCGGAGCATAAACTTAGTATACTTGTCCTGCCACCACCCCCAAGTGCTGCATACACGGTGCATGCATGCTCAGTCGCCTCAGCTGTGTCCCGCTCTTGGTGACCCTGTGGACTGTAGCCCACCAGGCTCCTCTGTCCACTGGACTCTCCATCAAGAATACTGGAGTGGGTTGCCATTTCCTTCTGCAGGGGATCTTCCTGACCCAGGGATCGGACCCGCATCTCATTATGTATCCTGCATTGGCAGGCGGGTTCTTTACTACTAGTGCCACCTGAGAAGCCCACGCATGCAGGGTGAAATGGGGCAAAATCCACACACTGGCCCTTAGGCTAAGGCTGGCCTTTTTCCAGAGTCACATGGGTCAGTGATCACTGTCCATGGACAAGTCAGAAATGTGACTTCACCTGCTGGAAGGGATTTTTTTTTTCTGTGTGTTTTTCTTTCTCTCACTTGCAAAAAAATATATATGTATATGTATATATATACATATATAATATGTATATAATATAGTGTGTACACAATATTATATGTACATACTATATTAGCTATAATATATATAACATTATAGATTATATATATACACATATATATATAGCGCCAGTTTCCCAGAAAGGCATTTAGACATTCCTAGAAACAGTATATAAACTATACACTGTGTATAAACTATGTGGTGACTATTGGTTTATTTTCAAGAAGGAGCAGTGGATGCAAATTCATTTTTTAAAAAGTTGTTTTATTGAAATATTGTTGGTTTACAATGTTGTGTTAATTTCTGCTGTGCAAGTTCATTTTAAAATGAAATTTTAATGCTGTATCAAGATGTGTGGCCCAGAGACCAACATGCTAGGAAATTGTCTCTCACTTACTACTTTCAGTGCTGTTGTACTTACCAGGCTTTAAACACATAGTGATCTAGTTAGAGCACCAGCTGAAAGCCGCAAATTAGAGGACAGGGCTTGGACTTCCTTTTTTACGAGGGTGACACAGAGAGAAATGCTTGTCCTAGAGACCAGATGTCAGGTCATCGAAGAATAAACAGTAATTTCTCTGGAACAGGCATGCTGAGGAACCAAACAGAATAAACCCTGCACAGTCCGTTGGTTCTTTATTCTGTCGCATTCAGTGTTATCTTACCTTTTTAGCCATTTACTTTGCTTGCCTGAGTCTTTGCAAATTACTCAGTAAAATTTTAAAAATTAATATTTTGAATTGTCCTTCAGAAAGACTAGAAGTCCACATTTGTCAGCAAAGAATACGGTTCCTGCCCTGCCCCCACATAGGATTTTTTATTTTTCAAGAGTCAAAATGGGAGCAGGGAACCACTTTAACTATAACATGATGGAAAAATTTCTTTATAAAGAAAATATAGATAATTATCTATACAACATATTTGATGAATAAGTAGAGACCAGTACTTTCACCTTTATATTGCAATATATATTGACATCTAAGAAATTATAATGACGTCTTCAGATTTTAGTGGATGTTTAGACAGGAGCTAACTCCACTGGCCTTGAGTTTAACCTTTGGAGATATATAAATTCTCATTTGTGAATTGTTGAGTCAGATGAATTATTTCAGCTTAAATGTATTGAAGTTGCACCTGTAGGAAGTTTTCTTTTTCTGAAGGAATTAGGGGGAGAAAAGAGTGACTGGCAGAGCAGAAATAGAATTCTTTTTCTACTTCAGTTGCCTTCCCTGCACAGAGGAAATCTGGACCTCAAGCTCTCCCCTGCAAAATCTAAAGGTGTCACACATTTGGATGGGAAACTAATAGAGGAGGTGAAAGATAACCACAAACTGAAATGAATTTAGAAGTATCTTGGTAAAATATGGAGAAAGATAGATTCTAAGAATATTCTCATCAGCACAGATGGTAAATAGAAATGAACTATGTTGATTCCACTGGTATTAATTTGAAGTAGGTATATTGTTGTTGTTCAGTTGCTAAGTCGGGTCTGACTCTGCAACCCCATGGACTGCAGTATGCTGGCCTTTCCTGTCCTTCACTATCTCCCTGAGTTTGCTCAAACTCATGTCCATTGAGTTAATGATGCCATCTAACCATCTCATCCTCTGTCGCCCCTGCCTCTTCCTGCCCTCAGTCTTTCCCAGCATCAGGATCTTTTCCAATGAGTCAGCTCTTTGCATCAGGTGACCAAAGTATTGGAGCCTCAGCTTCAGCATCAGTCCTTCCAGTGAACGTTCAGGATTGGTTGTCTTTAGAATTGACTGGTTTGATCTCCTTACGGTCCAAGTGACTCTCAAGAGTTTTCTCCAGCACCACAGTTTGAAAGCATCCATTCTTCTTCGGTGCTCAGCCTTCTTAATGGTCTAACTCTCACATCCATACAAGACCACTGGAAAAACCATAGCTTTGACCATACGGACCTTTGTCGGCAAAGTGATGCATCGTCGTCGTTTTATTTTAGAAACTGTCAGAAAACATTCCTAACCCTCACTGCTCCGCCCTTCCTCTTGTCTGTCCTCTCTCTTTGTTCGCCCACAGGTCCCTCAGCAGATGTTATGTTCTTACTTCAGGGTTTCTGGGGGCTGCAGTCGTGTCCGGTGGAGATGGGGATGTGGTTGAGGTTAGAGTGTGAGTCTAGTAAATAATTAACTGAAGTTTTACTAAAGCAAAAATCAGCTGCTCTTCTGTTGCTTACCTGGTCATCTTAATGAGCTCCTTGAAGGCAGATAATGCTTTACTTGCTCTTGTGCACCGAATGTCTCAGTATAAAAGAATTGTTGTCCTTTGGTGAATGTTGTCAATAAAGACGCAGAAAAGAGTGTGATTCATTGACAGAACGTGCAGCAAATGACTTGCTTCTCCATTCTTAGGATTTTTTAAAAGCTATCATAACTCTTCAACCTGTTCTTTTGTTATGCATTTCTATCTATTACGTAACCACAGACCATCTTTACTCACTTACTTGTGGATAATCTTTCTAAAACACAGATCTGATTGTGTCTCCCCTGCTTTGCATTTAATTCTGTGTTTAAATCATCTAGAGCAAAAATCTCATCCCAACTTGGCTTTTTGCCCTCTGGCACAGTTCTGGACCTTGGTGCCTCATCCGCCAGCAGTACATTGCCTCTTAAAGCAAAAGCTTCTCCCTGCTGCCTGCAGGCACAGCCATTAGAAAAATACATGGACTGCCAAAAATTATGTCGGTAAATGAAAATTACACCAGACACTCCAAAACATTTTAAATTTTGAATAACTTTTACTGAAGTTTTATATAATTTACATAGTTGATTTTTTAAATTGACTAGTAATTAAAAACAAATGGTTTGTATGCTAAATAATAAAGAAAACAATGGAAGTTATTAAGCAAAAAATTAAAAGCATTTTTAATAATGTTGTAGAGAGGCAGTAACTGTGGTCACATTTGTGGGGATGCCAGTGTCAAGTTTTTTCACATCTTCAGGGGAAGAAAATTTAGAGATGAGGGTGCTTCTGAGGATGGATAGATGTTTATTTTTATACTTACCTATAAATAAATAAAATTGTCACTTAGCACTTTAAGTAGAAAGCTGATTTTTTGTTGCTTTAGAGTTAATAAGAATTTCAAATACAACTGTTTAATACTGTGTAGATTTTTATTTAAAATCTGTATGTCTATATTTTTCTATTGTATATAGTTGTGCTTAAAAGTATTATCTCTAGCATTTGTGACCAAAGGAATAAGGAACTCTTGGAGAAATGACTGGTTTTAGGTCTAAGGCAGCAAATGTACAAGTTAAGCCTGAAGCTTTTTCTCATACCAGAAAGCAGGGAAGTTAGCAAAGACTACTAGAACCTTATCAGAAAAAAACTCAGAAGCCAGTGATTTAAACTGTGATTCAAATGTGTTTAAATCTGTAAGTTCATAATTACACTTTAGAAATAAAAACCTCATTGGTCATGTTTGGAGACTATTAGGGAACTTACCTCATTGTTGTGAAAATCTGAAGATACAGGGGAAGAATCAGGCATCTATCTTGCCTTTCTTATATGATCAATATCTCAGAGAGGAAATTTCTCTTTGTAGAATTATTCTAGTTAATAAATCAAGAATAAATAGGAGAAAAGAGAGAGAACCCAAGTAAACAAAATGAGAAATGAAAGGGAGAAATAACAACCAATACCACAGAAATATAAAAAGTCACAGTAGAATACTATGAACAGTTATATGCCAACAAGTTGGATAAGCAAGAGGAAATGAACAGGTTTCTAGAAACATGCAGCTCACCAAAACTGAATCAAGAAGAAGTAGATAATTTGAGTAGATAGAATTCACTAGAAGTGAAATTGACTCTGTAATTACAAAACAAACAAACAAACCTCCCTGCAAACACAAGTCCAGGACTAGGTGTCTTCACTGGGGAATTCTACCAAACATACAAAGAAGAACTTACACCAGTCCTTGACAAACTCTTCCAAGAGATTGAAGAGGAGGGAACATTCCTAAAGCCATTCCGTGAAGCCACCATCACTCTGATACCAAAACCAGACAAAGATAGTACCGGAAAGGAAAATTACAGGCCAGTATCGTGGATGGATACAGATGCAAAAGTTCTCAACAAAGGATCATACACTATGGTCAAGTTGGATTTACCCCAGGGCCACAATAGTGGTAAACATATGCAAAGCAATCAATATGATATATCACATCAACAAAAGAAAACGCAGAAACCAAATAATCTTTTCAGTAGATGCAGAAAAAGTATTTGGTAAAATTCAGCATCCATTTATGATAAACACTTTCACTGAAATGAGTATAAAGAGAACAGATATCAGTATAATAAAAGCTATCAGAAACCCACAGCCAACATAATACTCAACAGTGAAAAGCTGAAACCTTTCCTACTGAATTTTAGAACACAAGGATGTCCATTCTCACTTCTTTTCAACATAGTATGGGAAGCCCTAGCCACAGCAATTGGATGAGAAAAAGAAATAAAAGGTATCCAGGTTGGAAGGGAAGCAGTAAAATTGTCATTATGTGCAGATGACATGATACTCTCTGTAGAAAACCGTAATGACTCCACACAAAAACTATTAGAACCAATAAACAAATTCAGCAAGGTACAAGATTAACATACAGAAATCTGTTGCATTTTTACACTAATAATAAAATATCAGAAGGGGAAAGTAAAAAAAAAAAAAAAAGAACCTTTTAAAATCACATCAAAGAGAAAACTAAGGAATACACCCGACAGAGGAGGTGAAAGAGTTACATGCTAAGAGCTATAAAAGGAAATGGATAAAGGAAATGGAAGGTTGATAAAGTTGATAAAGGAAATGGAAGGTGATTCAAAGAAATGGAAAGATATCTCAGGCTCTTGGATTAGAAAAATGGATATCGTTAAAATGACCATACTACTCAAAGCAATCCACAGGTTTCACGCTATCCCTGTCAAATGACCTATGAAAATTTTTCACAGAACTGGAATAAATAATCCTAAAACTTATGTGGAACCAGAGAAGACCCAGAATTGCCAAAGCAATCCTGAAGGGAAAGAGCAAAGCTGGAGGCATAACCCTCTCAGACTTCAGACAATACTGCAAAGCTACAGTAATCAAAACAGCATGGCATTGGCATAAGAACAGACATGTGGATCAGTGGAACAGACATGTGGATCAGTGGAACAGAGGAGAGAGCCTAGAAACAAACCACACACCTGTGGCTAATTAATCTTCAACAGAGGAGGCAGGAGGACACAATGGGGAAAGACAGTCTCTTCAGCCAGTGGTGTTGGGAAACCGGAACAGCCACATGTGAACCGATGACATTAGAACACTCTTACATGATACACGAAAACAAATTCAAAATGGCTCAAAGACTTAAATATAAGTCATGACACTTTAAAATTCCTAGAAGAGGACATAGGTAAAACATTGTCTAAAATAATATTGCAGCAATACTTAGATTAGTCTCCCATGATAGTAGAAATACAAGTGAAAATAAACAGGACCTACTCACGCTTACAAGCTTTTGTATAGCAAAGGAAACTATAAACAATACAACCTACAGAATGGAAGAAAAGATTTGCAAACGATGCAGCCAACAAGAGCTTAATTTCCTAAATATACAAACAGTTCATACAGCTCAATATCAAAAAATAAACAGCACAATCAAAAAATACGCAGAAAATCTAAATAGACATTTCTCCAGAGAAAGTATATAGCTGACCAGTAGACATATGAAAAAATACTCCACATCGTTAATTATTAGAGAAATATAAGTAAAAACCATGATAAGATATCACTTCATACCAGTCAGAATGGTCATCATCAAAAAATCTACATGTAATAAAAGCTGGAGAGGCTGTGGAGAAAAGGGAACTAACTCTGCTATACTGTTGATGAGAATGTAAATTGGTATAGTCACTATGGAGAACAGTATTCAGGTTCCTTAAAAAAAAAAAAAAATCCAAAATAAGGAGTTCTTGGTGGTCCTGTAGTTAGGACCTGCCTCCACTGCAAGGGGCCCAGATTTGGATCCCTGGTTTGGGGACTAAGGTCCCACAAGTCACACGACCAAAAAAAAAAAAGCAACTAAAGTGAAACTATAGTTACCGTATGATCCAGCAATACCACTCCAGGGCGTATATACAGGAAAGATGAAAACTCTAATTCAAAAAGGTGACATGCACCTCATTGTTCATAGCAGCATTACCTGCAATAGCCAAGACATGGAAGCAACTTAAGTGTCCATTGACAGATGAAAGGGTGAAGAAGACGTGGTAGACATTATCAGCCATTAATAAAAAATGAAATATTGCCATTTGCAGCAATGTGGATGAACCTAAAGATTGTCACACTAGGTGAAGTAAGTCAAAACAAATAAAGACAAATATTATATCATGTGGAATCTTAAAAAAAAATACAAATGAACTTATTTACAAAACAGAAACAGACTCACAGACATAGAAAACAAATTTTTGGTTACCAAAGGAGAAAGTTGGGGGACAGATAAATCAGAAGTCTGGGATTAATATATACACACTGGAATATAGAAAATAAATAAAGACAAGGACCTATTTTACAGCACAGGAAACTGTATTCTATACCTTGCAATAACCTTTAATGGAAAAGAATCTGAAAAAGAATATATATATATATATGTATATCTCTGAGTCACTTTAATGTATACAATATTGTAAATCAACTATACTTGAATTTAAAAAAAGAATAATAGAATATCACTTTGAAGTCTCTAAAGAGTTGGGTTTTGGTGGTGGTGTTTAGTTACTAAGTCGTGTTTGACTCTTTTGTGACCCCCATGGACTACACAGCCCGCCAGGCTACTCTGTCCATGGGTCCCAGGCAGGAATACTGGAGTGGCTTGCCATTTCCTTCTCCAGTATACACCTGTTAGAATGGCCAAAATCCAAAATACTGACACCACCAAGTGTTGGTGAGGACATGGGGCAATAGGACGTTTTATTCATTGCTGTTGGGAATGCAGGATGGTACAGCCATGTTGTGAGACAGTTTGGCAGTTTCTTATAAAACTGAACACACTCTTACCATATGACCCAGATCGGTCGTGCTCTTTGGTATTTATCCTAATGAATCAAAACTTACAAAAACCTGCACGTGAATATTTATAGTAGCTTTACTGCTATTTGCCAGAACTTGGAGGCCACCAAGATGTCTTTCAGTGCTACACATTCAGACAGTGCAGTATTATTCAGTGCAAAAAAAAGTGAGCTCACAAGTCGTGAAAAGACACGGAGGAACCTTCAATGTGCATTAGTGAAAGAAGCCAGTCTGAAAAGGTTATGTACTGTATGCTTCCAACTGTATGACCTTCTGGGAAAGGTAAAGCTATGGAGACAGCAAGAGGGGTCAGTGGTTGCCAGAAATGGTAGGCGGGAAGGATGAATTGACAGAGCAGAGAGGATTGGTTTTTTTTAGGATTCTTTGTGATACTGCAGTGATGGATACATGTCACTGTATGTTTTTCATAGCCCAGAGAATATACAGCACCAAGAGGGAACCTAATGTAAACTATAGAATTTGGGTGATGAGAGTGCATCAGTGTGGGTTCGCTGATTGTATGAAATGTATCAGCTGATAGGGAGATTGTCAGATGAGGGGGTATATGGGAAAGCTCTGTTCTTTCCACTCGGTTTTGCTGTGAATCTAAAGCTGCCCTAAACACATTGTTTATTAATTAAAAAGAGGAAACCAATCTTACCAAACCATAGCTATCAAAGTATTTTAAGCAAAACAAACCTTTTCTGTTACTTTTTCCGCAGCCACTGTGTGCCACTCCAGAGAAAAGTTGGGGGAAGTAGCAGGTGTCATGGAATGGTCAGAAGGAGAATATTAAAGTCAGAGATGAAGGGAGGACTCATGCAGTCAGTTCCAAATACTTTCTGTATAATTTTTTCTTTTTTTTTTTGCTTTATCCAAAGTGTTTAGGGATAGAGACTATCTGGTGAAGATTTTTTTTTCTAATGAAACATGTATGTATCCTATTTCTCAAGGGAATTTCCTTTTCTCTAAAGCTAATTAAGAAAAAAAAAATTGTTCCCAACTCATCTTCTAAGTGAGACACTAAATTACATGAGACATTAGGAATCTCAGAGCCTGAACAACATTTGAATCAAGTTGAAGGAGATATAAAATGATGATGCATGAACCATATATGAGTTTTAACAGTATTAGAATTCTGCCAGAGTTGGATGGATGTCTGTCATCTTTCTGAGTTCATTTTTTTCCTTGTAGGTAAATGAATGTTGTTTGTTTGTTTTTTCTAGTTGGGGAATGGCGGTCAATGTGTATTCTACCTCGATAACCCAAGAGACTATGAGCAGACATGACATCATCGCTTGGGTTAATGACATAGTATCTTTAAACTACACGAAAGTGGAACAGCTTTGTTCAGGTAAGAGAATTCTTTTAAGTATTTACCTAAACATTTACTCATGTGGAATGTGATTTTATAAACCACAGATGACGTATTTGGAATTGGAATATATATATACGTATCAACTTCAATAGATAATTTAAGGAGAAAACCTCAGGTATAAATTAAAGAACGTATGGGGGGAAATGGTGATGTTCACCAAAGAGCATTGAGCCACTGCAAAATGTGTTACAGGTGATCTTGATGAAGTTCTGTAACGGGTCTCCCAGCCTTTTCTCTGTCACCCCCCAGTAAGCCACCACACATCTCTTCCTAAAAATGCAGATTGGATCGTGCAAAATTACCATTCCGGGTACCACGTTGTCCTTCCTACAGGATAAAATTCGCTGTTTACGTGACTGATAAGGTCCTTTCCCTCTGGCTGCTATGCATCTCCTCAGTTTCATGGTCCACACCTCCCTGCCCTGCGCCTCTGCCCCACGATGCTCTTTGTTCCTTAAAGACTCCTTCCCTTTTGCATTGCATGGATTTTTTTCATGCTCCCATTGCCAAGAAGGTCTTTCCCCTTCTCTTCATTTGCAGTAAAATCTCGTTCACACTTTAAAATCCAACCCCATTGTCATCCCCTCTGAAGGGTTCCCCAGACCTCCCAGGCTTCGTGGTATTCCTGGAGCACTGTGCCCGCCACCCTTCCAGAATAACGCCTACCACGCTGTGTTAGATGGCCCAGCTCTTATTCCCCTGAAGGTACCCGGAGCCCTTGAGGGCAGGACTGTGTCTCATTCTTTGTCAAGTGTCAGAGCTGGCACCCTGCCTACTATGAAGTAGGTGTGTAAGGAGTGCATATAGAGCTAAATTAAAAAAAAAAAAATTTTGATTTCAGTGATTAAGTGGGGGCTTGTTAAAGAACATGTCACTAGTTAAGTAATTCATTCTTAGGTTAGAGTATTTAGCAGAGACATAGTCTTCCTTTTGGAATAGGAAGTATTTTATTCTTATGAACTAACAGATGAGAGATTTCCTCTCTGCCTCTGACCCAAAATGGTATTCGAGACTAGAAAATATTCCTGAGATGGATTCGTGTGAAATCCCATGAGACATGATCGATACGGAAGCGTCTTCAGGTGTAGCTGGTTCGGCGGTGCTGGGGCGGCAGCAGGACATCCTGTGAGTCGTGTATAGACAGATTTCATGCAGGGCCGTCAGCCCCCCACCAGTCCAGGCCCACCAGAGAGGACACTCTCGCTTCTCTGCATCTAGGCTGGATCAGAATCAACTAGTGGACAAATTTCCCTTCTACTGACACCTCTTCTCCCATTGTCATTTTCTCATGAGCAAGACAGTCAGATATCCAGAAGCTCGGCCTTGCCTGACCCACCTGCTCTGTGTCCAGGCTTCAGGCATCAGTCCTCTGATCTGGGAGGTCAGTAATGGATGCAAACCGAGCAGTTCTTTACCCTTTAGTATGATCTAGAGAAAACCGACTTAGACTATGATGACACCCAGGAATGATGTGTTGTTCGCCTATTGAAATGACTCTGGCAATGCCTGTCAGAAATGGCCCCTGTTGCATCCTGCTCAGCTGCAGATCTCCACTCAGTCAGGTTTTCTGGTGTGTTCTTGCTCTGCGTGCTGGAACGCCCTGCTATTTTGTTTTATTTCTAAAAGAAAGTATTTATGCATGTGTTTGGTTGCGCTGGGTCTTTGTTGCTGTGCGTGGGCTTTCTCTAGTTGCAGGGAGCGGGGGTCTGCTCTTCATCGTGGTGCGTGGGCTTCTCGTTGTGGTGGCTTCTCTTGTTGCAGAACTCGGGCTCTAAGTACTTGGGCTCAGTAGTTGTGGTGCAGGGGCTTAGTTGCCCGGCCACCTGTGGACTCTTCCCAGACTAGAAATCGAACCCATGTTCCCAGAATTGGCAGGCAGATTCCTATCTACTGTACCACCAGGGAAGGCTTAATATTTTATTTTTAATTTGTTGGAGGAAAAAAAAAAACCCCAGAGTGTTTTCTGTTATCAGCCATCCCTTTTCTATTAATAACAAATACCACTTTACATTGTAACTGTGGGTCCGTTTCTCCATGGGGCCTGGCACACATTCTTCCCTCAGAAGTGCTCATATTAGGATGAACGCAAATCAGTTTGAAACTGCTGTGGGGCAAAGACAAAACTGTGTATCTTTCCCATGAAGTGGCTGTGTGTACCTGTGGATAAGGGCCATGGGGTTGGTTATCCAGAAAAAAAGAGACCCAGTGAAGGAAAGAGATAAGAAAAAACAGTCATAAAGAAAATTGCCAGTCATGGGTCTAAAGTATCAAAGGGGCCCATGAGGAGCTTCCTGTTTAACACATTTGTGGAAGTTTTTGCAGACTAATGAAATGAGAAGCAAATTAGAGTTTTTAGATACAGTGGTAGTAAATGCTGGAGTGTCTGTGTGTGTGTCTCTGTTCTTTGTATATGTATATATAATTTCCTTGCATACCTTTTCAATTTCTCATAAGGCAAATTCAGTAAAATTTTAGCAGCATTTGTGAAGGGTTCTTGAACAGTTACCTTAAAGAAAGCGTTGGTTTGCATTTTCCAATTATATATAGCTACGTTGCCATCCAGTGTGACTTGATGAAACCTGTGGAAAACATTTTGATCACAAGAACAGATAATTGTCATTAGGGTAACTCACTGGCTACCAAATATGTTGTATTTTTTCCCTCAAAAAGCAAACAAACGTGTTAATCCCCATAGTAGAGAAATGGGTGTTTTATTTTAGGCAGTCGTTTCATCAAAGTGTAAACTTGGGACTGAGTGCATTTATAATCTTCTGGGAAGCTGCTTAAGAATGCCAGTTTGGGGGATCCTTGACTTTCTAAATCAGCATCTCTGGATGTGCAAAGCGTAAAGTGTGCCAGCCAACAAGCACCCCAAGTACTTCTGGGCTGCAGCCAAGAGCTTGCTGTGCATTTTAGAGGAACCCCAAACCACCAACAGTAAAAATATCCAGAATTTACCTGGCACAGTTTCCCTATTCATAATTTAGTCTTTGACCTTTGTCTTCAACAGTGGCATTTGGCAAGACATTCTATCATTTTATTTATTTATGAACTTATTTATTTATACCCTTCTTTGTTCTAGAAGACGGTGCAAGCAGTGAGGACAGTGTCATTAGGATAAGAACAAAACCAGATATTGGTGACCTTAGTGATTTGTCCTCAGCACACTTATTATGAGTAGTCTGATTTCTTGGATAGTATCTTTTTCTTTTACTTTCATTTTACTTCCTTTAGTTTACTGTGTATAATTTTGTTTTAGTTATAAGCTGTGGAAAAACACACAAAATACCTTCACATATTTAACTGATGTTTTTTCTTGTTCAGTAAAATCGTTCCTTACTCTTTTTTTCTAAAGACTTATGTTCCAGCACTGTCAGTCCCCCTTTGGCATTATTTCCCCATTTGCATTATTTCCTATTTCTTTTTTTATTTCCAGCTAAGAGCTCTCCCTCCAGCTAACGTTAAAACTAACATCAGCTTTTCTTTTAGCTTGTGAATAGCTGACATACTGCTTCACATGTGTGCATCTTTTTCTGCAGAATTTTCTATCTTTATATCATCTGTTTCCATCTAAGCATTTTTAAAGCTTTATACAGGAGAGATGGTGTGAGGTTTAACATTTTGAAACACATTGTAGTAAGTTGCAAAAGGATGAAAATTACTTGCTCTTTTCCTGTTACTTTAACCCAGGGATGTAACCATATGAAATTGACTTTGAACATGAAATCTGGGTTATACAGTCATATGCATCTTTAGTTTGCATCCATGTCTTGTGAGCAGCAACCTTTATGTTTCAAGTGAAAAGCTGGACTACATTAATGAAGGACAGACTGTCAGTGGGTGTGAATATGGCCTAATAATATGACAGGATATGGCTTATCTACGTTTGATTTGAACATGAATATTTGTGGATTTCCCGTGTTGGGATGGGGGATTGAACCACATGAAATACCTGATTAGTTTGGCTTAAAAATATTTTATGTTTTAGTTCAACTGCTTTATAAAATTTCTAGGGCTTTTTGCAGAGTGACACATTTTGGTTTTACTTTAGTACCAGCTCAAACCAGTTTGATAGAATTTTATAAGGGATTTAAGAGAAGACAGAAAATTAAAAAAAAATTTATTTAAAGAAGAGAAGGATGGACAGTCTGGTGCTTAAGAAGCCATGAAATTCACTTTAGTGACTAGAAATACCATTTTGGAGAGGATAGAAGAGGTAGTGAACTATCTGGAGCAGAAAAGCAAAGAGAAATGAGGCAGTGAGGTGGTTGGGAGTGAAAAGAATGTACCTTTCCTTTTCCTCTTCACCCTCCCCATTCTCTGCTCTGATGCATGAATTTCCTTTGAGACTTTTTTCTGACAGCCATTTCTCTGTGCCCCAGTCCTGTCCCCTCAACTGGGATGCAGGCAGCCAAGCCGTTGGGTCCACAGCTGAGTCACTGCCAGAGCCTGGCCAGCCAGCAGCTGACCAGCGACACCCCCTTGCCCCAGAGACTCTTGCAGACTGTCCTCTCTTTCTCCCCCATCTCCTGTCTCCTCCCCACTCCCCCCACGGGAAGAGCAGACTGCTGATGCTCAGATGCCACGCCTGTCCCCAGCCTGGTTATAACAGCTCAGTTGTTTTCCTGAGCATTTTAGTATTTGAGTAAAGTGTAGTTTGAATTAAACCATTTTTTAGAATGAAAAAATTTTAGGTCTTCTCTTGACTAGCAATTTTTTTTTTTTAAAAGACAGAAAAATGATCAGGATTTGATTCAGTTTCATTTCGTGTTCTCGCTCTAGATGGTTTCAGGCTTTGTCTTGGATCAAGTGTTTGGTGTTTACTTCTTCCAGGAAAGCTCCTGAGTCCAGCTGGCTGTGTCGTAGTCACACTGACCATTCTGAGTCCTTGATAGCTCCCGGAAAGGACTCGTCTTTACAGCAACACTGCAGGATTTAGAGGTGTGGTTGTCAGCCATGCCCGGGACCTATGCGCTTTGTGACTGTTTTTGGCTGCAGTCTATGCCTATGAAATAAGTCGATCCCACCCCGGTATTCCCATCCCTCCTGTCCGCAGAGACCTCTGTCAGGAGGACAGGTTGCTGATGAAATCAGCTCAGAGTCTAAATTTAGTAGACCTCCTCTCGTTGAACTGAAACCAAGTAAGGATATTTTGTCGGTGTCTGGTAGCTCCAGAGCTTACTTAGCTTTATAAAATATCATTGCTTGTTACTTGCTTTCAGAAAGTTAAGTCATCTTGGATTGTGTTACTGTTGTTGCAGATGTCATTGTATTACAGTGGAATATTATTCATATTTGTGACATATTACATAGAGGTGGTGTTTTAGGGGTTTTGCCCATAGTTTTTCTCTGATTTTATTTGGCTGAAGATGGTTTTTAAAACCTATTTACTTGGTCTCAGCAAACTAACTAATTGGAGAGCAGGGGGGGCAAAAAGTGAGTTGAAAAATCAGGCGAAGGAGATTCAGAGTAGGGTTTAGCTGCTGCAGTGGGTAATACACTCCCATGTCTCTACTAATGTGCTGCTTGAAAGGAGTTTATTTTTTGAGTAGAATATGGAAAATAGTAGTGTTTTTTCCTTCTAAATGTGTTTGTTTATATATATATATTTGATCCTTTGTTACCAAAAATAAACATAAATTGCTGTTTTTGTTGGGCTTTTCTGTTCACTGCATTTTGTAATGCTAAATACCATGGTGGGAAAAAGTGTGTATGCACTCATCTTCATTTATCCAGCTGCCCCATACATAGATGGATGATATATTTGTGTTCATGTGTGTACATACATATACGCATACATACATATTGACCTTGAAAGCAATCAACCATCTCTTTGTCTCATTACTGTATTCAGTCCTGACAGTTTTTTTTCCAACATCTTTTTTTTATGGTTGCTTTACAGTGTGTGAGTTTCTGTTCTACAGCAGAGTGAATCAGCTGTGCTTATACATGGATCTCCTCCCTTTCGGACTTCCTTTTCATTCAGGTCATGACAGTGCATTAAGCAGAGTTCCCTTTGCTATATGATGTGATCTCATTGTGTGCGTGTGTGCATGCATGCAGTTGCTCAGTCATGTCCGACTCTTTGTGACCCCATGGACTGTAGCCCGACAGGCTCCTCTGTCCATGGAATGCTCCAAGCAAGAATCCTGGAGTGGGTTGCCATTTCCTGCTCCAGGGGATCTTCCCGACCCAGGGATCAAACTTACGTCTCTTGTTTCTTCTGCGTTGGCAGATGGATTCTTTACCACTGCACCACCTGAGAAGTCCTCATTAGTTACCTATTTTATATATAGTATTGGGCTTCCCTCATAGCTCAGTTGGTAAAGAACCCGCCTGAAATGCAGGAGACCCCTGTTCGATTCCTGGGTTGGGAAGATCCCCTGGAGAAGGGCTAGGGTACCCACTCCAGTATTCTTGGTCTTCCCTTCGGGCTCAGCTGGTAAAGAGTCTGCCTGCCATGCGGGAGACCTGGGTTCAATCCTGGGTTGGGAAGACCCCCTGGAGAAGGGAAAGGCTACCCCACTGCAGTATTCTGGCCTGGAGAATTTCCTGAACTGTATAGTCCATGGGATCACAAACTTTCACTTTTATATATAGTAGCAGTAGTGTATGTATGTTAATCCCAGTCTCCCAATTCCTTCCACTCCCCGCTCCCCCTTGGTATCCTTACATTTGTTCTTGACATCTGTCTCCATTTCTGCAAGTAAGATCATCAGTACCATTTTTCTAGATTCCACATATGTGTTAATACACAATATTTGTTTTTCTCTCTCTGAATTGCTTCTCTCTGTGTGACGCTCTCTAGGTCCACTCGCATCTCCACAAATGACCCAGGTTCTTTTATTTGACACACACGCTGTAAGCCCTTCTTTGGTCTCGGCCCCAGGGACCTTGATTAATAAGACGGAGTCATGGTCCGCTAAGAGCTCAGGACAGCAGGGCTCTGTCCTGAAAAAAACTAGAGAGCACACACAGTTGTCGTGTTCTGGAAGAGCTTTGAGCCTGCCAAGGAGAGGTGGGACGTGGTGAGTCTGTGGAGACGCACCTTCCTTCAGATTCTTTGGGAGGAAGTGGGCGCCGCCTGGATGCCTTAGAATGGCCAAAGTTTGGGAAACACCTCAGAAACCCTCCCTCTTGGGTCACGTGGAGTGACCAGGATGTAGCATAATGTGTGTTTTATTAGGTCCAGTCCTTAAATACATGGAGGGTGTTGTTCCTCTAAGAGGAATGTGGAGTTTTTCCTGATGATGTCATATGAGTATGTGAAAGTTGTTTTTACTCTATTTCTTTGAAGAAACTGCATACATCTGGGATTTTCTCCGGAAACCGTGGAATTGCTCATTTCTTTGGGAGAAATGCAACAAATATTTTCAGTTCCAGGAAGCCAGTGATAACTGCTCAGATCTTTGACTAGAGAGGTGTCAGGCAACTCCATTAGTATTTTCCAGACGGTTATAAGTACAGATGTGTCCTCTTGGTTCTTATCCCTTTCTACTGGAGTCCCCCCTAGGTAGAGATGAACACCATAAACTAGGGAAGGTAAACAGGGCAGACAGGTCACCTGGGATGAAGGCTGACAGTTTATATACTAACCCAAAAAATCAAGAAACTTGTAATCATTGTGAACTTAATGTATTGCCTTAACTGGAGCTAAGCAAATTGGTGACATGTTATTAGAAATTTTAGCCAATGATCGCCTTTGAGAATTCTCAATTGCATCACAATAGGAATTTGTATAAAGCAGTACCCTTAATTAAATCCTAGACTTTCATCTCTTAACTGTTTTCCCTTATCTGAGAAAATTCCCAGATGTCATAGATGAATACAGTCTTCTGGGTTCTTAGTAAGTATATTGCTAATTCACAAACTCTTTATCATGCAGTCTCCCTTGGGTTCAGATCTTTTTCTTTAATCTACTGTAGTTAAGACTCTGCTAGATATCACCTGCTCAGAAACCATGAATGGGTCCATAGGTGTGAATCTAGGGATGAGAATTGTTGTACCGTGAGCAGGTCATCAAAAGAAGTGTAGGATGGGTCAGGTGATGAAGGTGATACCGATGAGAGGAGAGTGCTTTGACTGAGGAATGAACCTCCAAGTCCCCAGCACTGACTTCATTAGCTTTAGGCTGGAGCCCTCAGTACTGGGTCCCCAGAAATCTTGGTGAAGTTTGTGGGACTCATAGCGCTAGAGCCCAAGGAAATGGTGAGTTTTGTGATTCATAATTGTGATTTCAGAAACCTTCAGAGCCCCTTCTCTGATTTTTGTCTTTGCTTTACAATAAGATGCTCAGCATAATGATATGTTTATTTTGAAATCATTCACCAAGATCTATAAAACAAGTATCTTAAGGAAAAAAAGTGTATGTTCATATTGTAAGTTATGTTGATTTTTTCCTAAAGATGGTAATTACTTATATGATGGATGTAGTCTTTATCAAACATTATTTTATATTTATATTGCTTTTTTTTCTTTCCCTTTTCTCCTCTTCAGTTTAAATCATCTAAAGACTTTAACGGAAAGAGTAGAAAATTGGGGGAAAATAGTCATTTCCTTTTATAAATGAATTTGTGATTACTTAAGCACCTCATATGTTTATCTGGGGAAAGACTTAAGGACTGGAGAAACCCTTGAATGTTTTTTAGTAGATAAACTCGAGGATCTTAGGAATGTGTTCATCTCCTTACTTTGCTAGGAGGAGGCCAAGGACCTCATTTTGTTCTTTGATTCTTTGCCCTTTGAGTCTAAAACATGCATTTTGGAGATTCATATTTCATAGCTGAAACAACTCCCTTCCATCCTATTCATTTTTATAGCTTCGATTATTTTTAACCAGCCACATAATGCATGGTTTTATACGTTAGGGGCAAAATGATGTCATAAGGCTTCAACTTTTATGTATCCTTCTTCAGCATTTTCATTGTGCTTTTATATGTATTATCTGTTTTAATTCTTGTAACAACTGTGTGCAGAAGAACAATGGGACTTTTCTGTTCCTGTTTTATACAAGAGGATAAAAGCCCAAAGAAGCCAAGTGTTTATAGCGGATGCTATTTGGAACCTCCCTGGATCACTGGCTTGCTCTCTTCTTGTTCGTGTGTGCGGCTGCTGTAGATGTGAGAGAGGGTGTCTGTGTCTGTGTGTGTGTGTGCGCGCACGCATGTTTCTGATTTTTTTACATATCCATTTATCAGATGCCCACTGAACGGCTCTAGGAACAGAGTAGTTAGAAGTCCATATCCCCACCCTTTCAGTTTCTAATTGAGGAAATGAGACACAGCTGGTATTCTGCGGGTTGTCCACTGTGACCTGGTATCATTATCAGGAACTTTCTTAGCAAAGATAGTGAGATGCTAGTAGAAACACACGAGCTTTTGCTCTCGATCTTAGAATTTTTTAAAAATGGGTTGGGTTTGTTGTTGTTGTTAATATTTATGTATTTGGCTGCACCTGGTCTTAGTTGTGGCATGTGGGATCTAGTTCCCTGCCCAGGGATTGAACCCGGGTCCCCTGCATTGGGAGTGCAGAGTCGTAGCCACTGGGCCACCAGGGAAGTCCCTCAAACTCCTTTTTACTCTGCTTGCTGAGAGTGGGTGGGGGTGAGGGGCCCCTTTCCCCTACCTGGCTTCCTTTCTTCTCTCCTAAACGCTCTTGCCCTCTAAGCAAGGCTAGAGGGCTCTGGCATGTTGCCACCTGCTCTGATTCAGGTCTCTCGGGATAATCCCCCTGGTCAGCGGAGCAGTAACCGGAGTCATGGCTCCTTAGAGACACACACATGCACATTTGAAGCCCAGGCATGTAGCCCTTCCCTTATGTTGGACCCAGGCTTGTTTTAATAAACTTGGAACTGCAAGGACACTTACTAATAACATCCTCAGTTCCTCAGTGAGAGAAAGAACATCTTCTAGAATAATGTTGTTGTGTATGTACTGGGTCCCCCAAAGGATGTGTGACTCAAGGAATCACTGTTTCCCATGCATTTCCTTCTGTTCACTGAGCCGGTATTCCTGTAGCTGTGCTGGGCGCCTCTTTCAGTTCTTCTCCAGCTCCTTTCATATGAAAAGCTGTTGTCTGCTTAGCCCTATACAAAAGGGACATGCTGGTGCAACATTTAGGAGTAGTTGTCTGAAACTGTGCCATTTGCCGAGATGCAGATAGACCTAGAGACTGTCATCCAGGGTGAAATAAGTCAGAGAAAAGCAAATACATTAATGCATATATGCAGAATCTAGGAAAACAGATCATCCTGTTCACAAAGCAGAAATAGAGACGCAGATGTAAAGGGCAGACATATGTATACCAAGGGGGATGGGAGGGAGCAGTGAGATGAGTTGGGAGATCGGGATGGACACATACACACTGTTATGTATAAAATAGATAACTAATGAGAATCTGCACAGGGAACTCTGCCCCGTGCTCTGTGGTGACCTAGTTGGGAAGGAAATCCAAAAAAGGGGAGATATATAAAAACATACAGCTGATTCACTTTGGTGTACAGCGGAAAGCAACAAAACGCTGTAAAGCAACTATACTCCAAGAAAAATTTAAAAAAGGAAAAAAGAATTGTCATCTGTTTCCACCCAGTTCTAGCCTCTCTTCGTATCTGTTTCCCAGTTCCAGCCAGGTTGCAGCCCCTCAACCTCTTCTATAAAGGAAATTCTAGAGCTGCCGGCAGTCTACAGGCACAGCAGACCCTCTGGCACCACAGTAGAAAGATGAATTGGACCCCATCCCCCATGTTAAAGAGCTGGTAAAGAGTTACCCAGCAGTCGGCTAAGAGAGATGGCTAATTAAAATGCAAGTCCAACTTACTACTTGGCTTTCATAGCCATTGTAGTGAAACAGCTAATTCTGTACTGGGCACAGAAAAACTCCATAGAGAAGACGATGCTTGGGCTAAACTTAATGAAAGAGGGATTTCTGTTCAGTTGTAAAAGGTGGCAAAAGGATATTTTAGGCAGAAAATGTCTGAGGCCCCTGTCTCCTGCCCTCAGTCTTTCCCAGCATCAGGGTCTTTTCCAGTGAGTCGGCGCTTCACATCAGGTGGCCAAAGTATTGGAGCCCCAGCATCAGCATCAGTCCTTTCAGTGAATACTCAGGGTATGTCAGCCTAGAAAAGCTTCTTGAGTCTTTGGCCAAACAGCCATGTGGATTTAGTGGATAATTAATAAATGTTTCTGAAATGGAGTTTAATTGAAATGCTCTCTAAGCTAGGTTCAGGTTGAAAAGAGAAAGTTGGGGGTTTTGAGTAAATGTACTATTGCTAATGTTGAAACTGAAGCTCTAATACTTCGACCACTGGATGTGAAGAGTCAACTCATTGGAAAAGACCCTGATGCTGGGAAAGATAGAGGGCAGGAGGAGAAGGGGGCGACAGAGGATGAGATGGTTGGATGGCATCACCGACTCAATGGACAGGTGTTGCGCAGGCTTTGGAAGATGGTGAAGGACAGGGAAGCGTGACATGCTGCAGTCCATGGGGTCGCAAAGGGTCGGACATGACTAATCGACTGAACAACAATGACTATTTAGCTATTTTTTGATGTTCTAACGTATCGCTTTAGGTATTTCTAAAGTCACCAGATATTTATTGAGCACCTATAGTGTGTCAGAAGGCAGGCTAGAATCTGGGGATACAGCCAGATACAAAAAGCAGTAGAGGGACGTCCTTCCCTAGTGGTCCAGTGGTTGAGAATCTGCCTTGTAATGCCGGGGGGTGGGAGGTGGGTTTGATCCCTGGTCTGAGAACTAAGATCCCATGCGCTAAGGAGCACTTAGGCCCAAGCACTGCAACTTCTGAGCCTGTGTGTTGCAATTAGAGAGTCTGTGTGTCACGATGAAAGATCCCACATGACACAACTAAGACTCAATGCAACCGGAAAAAAAAGGCAATACAGATGATACCTAGTACGGACCCATTCCTTTACTACCCAAGTTCTCCTTGATACATTTGTATCCAAAGCATTTAAGTTCCTTTTCTTTCTCAGCTTTTCCTGAGTACAAAGCAAAGGTTAAGCAAGGTCCCTAGACAGAAGTGGTGGCCATCCAGCCCTTGTCACCATTGGACGGCCTTACAACATGAACAGGCAATCTGTGCTCTGAATATCTGAAGCAGAGGTAGACCATCTAGTTTCTCTACAGCTGAGATGATCAAGCCAGGCATCTTCAAGTTCTACTGTTCTTCAAAGGAAAATATTTTTTCTAACCTAGTTTTTTCCTGAATTGTTTTTAAATTTACAGTTTATCAGTCATGTAAATACTATTTAAAAAAAAAAGTGTCAGAAGTCATCATCAAATGTTTGGGCATGTTGGGCATGTTAGAATGACATACCTGAAAACAGAACAATTGCTTGGCAGTTCTTAAAATAACCATCACTCCACAGATTGGGTCAGGAGTTTGTTCTTATCCAAGAGTTTGGTCTTATCCTAGACCAATTTGACAATAAGAAGCATATAAATGCGAAACTTGTGATGACAAAATTTCCTGCAGTTTCTCCTAGCATTCTCCAAAGGAAGATCACTTCTCCACTTTGATTTCTTTTAGATTATGTATTTGTTTGACAATTCATAGTGTATGTCAACTTTAAAATTACACTTGATTACAGTTAAGTATAGCATTAAAAAATTGAATGTTTTTAAAGAAAACTTCTTTTTTGCCTTCTTTTCTTTCTTTTTAAAATTACATTTCATTCTTTCAGTTTCTTCTAGGATTGAATCTCAGAAGTAAATACTTGTACATTCCTCATACTAATTTGGGGTCCTCATAATACTAGAACTGTGCTTAGAAAAGTGTTCAGTTCAGTTCAGTCATTCAGTCGTGTCTGACTCTTTGCAACCCCATGGACTGTAGCATGCCAGGCTTCCCTGTCCATCACCAACTCCTGGAGCTTGCTCAAACTCATGGTTCATAGAGTCAGTGATGCCATCCAGCCATCTCATCTTCTGTCAAACCCTTCTTCTCCTGCCTTCAAACTTTCCTAGCATCAGGGTCTTTTCCAGTGAGTCCGTTCTTCGCATCATGAGGCCAAAGTATTGGAGTTTCAGTTTCAGCATCAGTCCTTCCAATAAACATTCAGGACTGATTTCCTTTAGGATGGACTGGTTGGATCTCCTTGCAGTCCAAGGGACTCTCAAGTCTTCTCCAACACCACAGTTCAAAAGCATCAGTTCTTTGGCGCTCAGTTTTCTTTTTAGTCCAACTCTCACATCCATACATGACTACTGGAAAAACCATAGCTTTGACTATATGGACCTTTGTCAGCAAAGTAATGTCTCTGCTTTTCAATATGCTGTCTAGTTGTCGGTTGGTCATAGCTTTTCTTCCAAGGATCAAGCATCTTTTAATTTCATGGCTGCAGTTACCATTTGCAGTGAATTTGGAGCCCAAGAAAATAAAATCTGTCACTGTTTTCATTGTTTCCCCATCTATTTGCCATGAAGTGATGGGACTGGAAACCGTGATCTTAGTTTTCTGAATGCTGAGTTTTAAGCCAACTTTTTCACTCTCCTCTTTGACTTTCATCAAGAGGCTCTTTAGTTTTTCTTCACTTTCTGCCATAAGGGTGATGTCATCTGTATATCTGAGGTTATTGATATTTCTCCCAGCAATCTTGATTCCAGCTTGTGCTTCATCCTGCCTGGCATTTCTACTCTGCATATAAGTTAAATAAGCAGGGTGACAATATAGAGCCTTGACGTACTCCTTTCCAAGTTTAGAACCAGTCTGTTTTTCCATGTCCAGTTCTAACTGTTCCTCTTTGACCTGCATAAGGATTTCTCAGGAGGCAGGTCAGGTGGTCTGGTATTCCCATCTCTTGAATTTTCCACAGTTTCTTGTGATCCACACAGTCAAAGACTTTGACACAGTCAATAAAGCAGAAGTAGATGTTTTTCTGGAACTCATTTTCTGTGATCCAGCAGATGTTGGCTATTTGATCTCTGGTTCCTCTGCCTAGACAAGGATAAACCTGGGAAATATGCAGAAAGCAGTGTATTATAGAAAAATACTGTCTTGTGTATCATGGTCTGCATGAATGTGACATGGTAGTTCCTCTGCAATGCTGGGGGCTTCCTTTGGTACCACCTTGGTCTTTTGGGCTCTCTCTGGCTTCCAGGCCTCTTCTCAGGGAGCTGTGGGGAAGACTGTCATCTTTGGAAAGGAAGGGATGGTGTTGGTATTGATGATAGTTTTGGTATTGGTGAGAGCTTGTGGACTGGATGTGAGGAGGGGTTGCAGTAGGGAAGGAACCCCCAGCTGCAAGCCTTGGAGAGGAGGTAAAATGGCTTTGATCTGGGAAGAACCTTGCAGGTCCCAGTCCCAGGGACAGTGACTTTAGCCACTAAGAAGGCAGTCTTTCTAACACTGATTCGTAGTGAGTGGTCCATAGTGTAGAAATGGACTGCGGGTTTGTGCTCTGTTCATACCTACTAAAAGCTTCTTCATCAACTATGACACCTGGAGGTCAGACAGTGGCCTGCATATAGTACTGTTGATAGAGTGATATGAGCAATAGTCTAATAGAAATTTCCTTAGAAATTGGGATGGTTTATAAGCTTTAGGGATTAAAAAAAAATTTATTGAAGTATAGTTAGTTTATGGTATTCTGTTGATTTCTGCTATATAGCAGAGTGATTCAATTATACATACCTATATTATTTTTCATATTTTTTTCCATTATGGCTTATCTCAGGCTATTGACTATAGTTCTCTGTGCTGTAACGTAGGCCCCATACTCCCTTCCCCTTGGCGACCACAAGTCTGTTCTCTGTGTCTGTGAGTCTGTTTCTGTTACATAAATTAGTTCATTTCTGTCGTATTTTAGATTCCACAATAAGTGATATCCTATTTATCTTTTTGTCACTTACTATGATAATCTCATTCTTTTTAATGGCCGGCTAATATTGCATTGTATAGATATTGTATATACTACATTTTCTTTATCCACTCATCTGTCGATGGACAGCTTTAGGTTATTTATCCTTAATCTCATTTGCTTCTAAAATATATACATTCTTAAAATTGGAGCTTAAAAATGGCACAGTTTAAGGGACTCTTCTCTAAAGAAACCTGTGCCTAGAAATATTGGTTCCCCCACTACCTACCAAATTAACTTAAGCCGCTGCTTTTAAAGCCTTGAATAGTCTGTCTGCAATCCATCTTCCTAGCATCTTCCCCCTTCACTTCCCTCCCTGTAGCCTGCATTTGCCCAAACTCAGCTTTCACCAGCTGCTGTAATTCCCTATTTTTGCTTGAAATGCCTCTCTGAGGACCATCCCCAGTACTACCTTCCAGCCTATTCATTGAGCAAAATGTGTGTGTTCCCTCTTCAGGTCTTAAGGTCATTGAGTACCATTAATCTCAACACCGGAAGTCAAGGTCCTTCAGGTCTAGAAATGACTGTGCAAGTTTGACTTGACTTTATCTGTTTGATAATATTGATTACTCTTTGGGGGGAGTTTATTGAGCAGTTTATTTTCTTGGACTCCAAAATCACTGCAGATGGTGACTGCAGCCATGAAATTAGAAGATGCTCCTTGGAAGAAAAGCTATGACCAACCTAGACAGCAGAGACATTATTTCTATGCCTACAAAGGTCTGTATAATCAAGGCTATGGTTTTTCCACTGGTCATGTATGGTTTTGAGAGTTGGACTATAAAGAAGGCTGAGCACTGAAGAATTGACGCTTTTGAACTGTGGTGTTGGAGAAGGCTCTTGAGAGTCCCTTGGACTGCAGGGATATCAAACCAGTCCATCCTAAAGGAAATCAGTCCTGAATATTCATTGGAGGGACTGATGCTGAAGGTGAAGTTCCAGTACTTTGGCCACCTAATGCAAAGAACTGACTCATTGGAAAAGACCCTGATGCCGGGAAAGATTGAAGGCAGCAGGAGAAGGGGATGACAGAGGACAAGATGGTTGGATGGCATCACTGACTCAATGGGCATGAGTTTGAGTCAGCTCTGGGAGATGGTGAAGGACAGGGAAGCCTGGCATGCTGCAATCCATAGGGTTGCAAAGAGTCAGACACAACTCAGTTACTAAACAACAACAGTTGGACAGAAGTTTTGAACTAACTCCTTTAATCCTTGTGTCTCTGCCATATAGTTTAACTCTTAGAGACATTTTGTACTTTTGCTAGAATTTCCATGTATGTTTCTCTGGTCTCTCAAAACTAAATTTCTTGGTCCTTTAAGGGTAAAATGATTTTCCTCAATAAGTATTTGTTGGTTTATTGATTTTTTTCATTGATTAAGAAACCAAGCGACATCCGTCTGTACCACCTTCCAGATGGGCATTTCTTTGTAACCACAGAAATTAGATGAGAAATCCAGCTTTTCAGATTCTTACCTCCTAAAGCTTTTCTTAATTTAAACCTTGCCTTTTGGACTTCTCTGGTGGGTACGAATCCACCTGCCAGTGCATATGGACAGGTTTAATCCCTGGTCCAGGAAGATTCCATGTGCCATTGAGCACCCAAGCCCATGCGTCACAACTACTGAGCCCATGTTCCAGAGCCCGTGTGCCAAAGCTACGGAGCCCCCACGCACTACAGCTCTTGCTGCAGCTACTGATGCCCCTGCTTCTGGAGCATGTGCTCTGCAACAAGAGAAGCCACCGCAGCAAGAAGCCTGTGCATCGCAACTAGAGAGTAGCCCCCCGCCCTCCACAACTAGAGAAAGACCCAGCCCAACCCCAAAAATAAATTAAGTGAAATATTCTGTTTAAAAAAAATACAAATCTTGCCCTTTTACATAGTCACTCATGTAATTTCAGTACTTAAAAAATTTCTTTTTGTCCATTAGAGGAGGTAATACAGACAAATGTGTGAAAATCCATGAGTGCATAGTCATAGAGAAACTGTATCCTCTGCTATTACAGCTTTACCAAACTTTCTATTTTGATTACCCCGGTAAGAAAAGTGACCCCTTCAGAATGGGTTTCCCATGTATCTTTCTAACTTGTTTTTTATTTGTAATAAAAGCTTTTCCTGCTGCCTCTCTTCCTCTGTCTGGAAAGCCAGATTCTAACTTCAGCTCTATTCTCGGACTTCGGCCTTAGGGACATCGCGCTGCCAGTTTCAGCATCTGGGAGTCAGTGACATTTTGTCCTACCACCATTCCTGTTTGCGCTCCGAGTGCCTCTCCCATTCCTGCATTCCTGATTCCCATGTAGAAGCCAGAGCTTATGGTACGAAGCTGCTTATGTCAGACAGCTTGTTTTGATAAAATTCGATGAGTGCGTTACCCTAAAGGAAGTCACTGGTGTTAGAAACGAGAAGTGAAACCAAGCACCCAGCTCCGGGTTGTCATAAAAAGAAACCTTTCATACCAACACGGTGATTCTTCACCTGCCATTTCTTTCTTGTGTCAGGTGACTGAATCTTTGTTTGCATCAGCAGGCAGATTTGAAGTTTTGTGTTTTTCCGTAAGGCATTCAACTGCAAGATGCTAAGTTGCAGGGTAATTATGATTTCATTGAACAAAACAACTGGAAACGGTCCAGTTAGACTTTAGCATTCTTTGCATCCAGTTTGCAACTCAGAGTTACAGTTCATGTCTGTGAAAATTATTTTCAGATTTTACTTTACCACTCTTAAAATACCAGCTCTGTTCTGAGTATTACATGTTTCTATCTGTCATAATCTAATTATTTCTCTAAAATATACTTTTAAATACAAATATTGATACCTAAATCTTAATCAAGGGCTATTTGGTATGTAGATTTTTGTGCTGTGCTCAGGGGCTGTGCCGACTCTTTGGGACCCCATGGAGTATAGCCCGCCAGGCTCCTCTGTCCGTGGGATCTTCCGGACAAGAATACTGGAGTGGGTAACCATTTCCTATTCCAGGGGTTCTTCCCAACCCAGGGATTGAATTTGAGTCTCCTGAATTGGCAGGCGGATTCTTTACCACTAGCGCCACCTGGGAAGCCCAATGTAGATTTTTACTGTTTTGAAATTTCCTACTGTAGAAAGAAAACAGTCTTCATTCTTCCATGATTTTTTGATGAACAACCACTTTTAAATCAACTCACTGCATTGATCTTGGGGGGCTTACCTGGTGGCTCAGACAGTGAATCTGCCTGCAACACAGGAGACCCAGGTTTGATCCCTGGGTCGGGAAGATCCCCTGGAGAAGAGAATAGCTACCCACTCCAGTGTCCTTGCCTGGAGAATCCCATGGACAGGGAGGAGCCTGGCGGGCTACCATCCATGGGGTCACAAAGAGTTGGACATGACTGAGTGATTAATACAACACTTACTTTATAAAAAGACTCCTGGTTTTTGAAGGCAGGTTGTGAACAGAGAGCTTTGGTATCTTTAACTGCAATTTGCTGCAGCCTTGTAAGATTCTTAAAAAGGTTTTATATCATAGGAATCAGTAAAACTTGAGGACATGTATCAGATGAAAGCCCAATGACATGGTTTGACAAGGATTTTTAATATACCTGATGATACTCTTAAAAATCCATCTGTTGGCATAATGATTGCTAGCTTATTTCTTTTTCTATAAAAGAAAGATGAAAATATCCTTTGACAGCTTCCTGAGTGGGAGAAGGGCATGGATGGAGTGCTTTTAGTATCGAGTATAAGTCACAGAAGTTTTCTCCATCTATGTCTGCAGGAGTTGAAGTCTTCCTGCTGGTTCCAACTCCTTTTCCTCTTCAAGGCATCGGTTTGAAAGCTATCTGTCTTTGAGACTCGTTTAAAATATGAATTAAAAGTTTCTAACATAACTCCAAGCCGAAGAAGAAGCAGGAAGCTCAGCTGAGGACCCTGAGAATTCCAGGGCTTGAACTCAGTTGAAACCAAGTTTCTCAATTCCAGATCTCTGTTTGTGAATCTGTGATTCTGGACAGGTGAAGTAGACAGCGTCCTAAGGTCACTTTCACCGAGTTAAATAATACTGTGTAACTGAAGCTATGAAGCTGCTGCTCATGCCAGGAATGCAAAAGATGCCTGTGAAAACAGCATGGGGCTGCTACCAATTTCAGCACATTTTTGTTGGATTAGAAAAATGGAGTTGAAATTGGGAACTATAAATTCCTTTAAAATGTTCACGTTTCAAAGCATTGTGTCATAGTTGCCATTAAAGTCTTCAAGCCTTGTGTTTGTGTAGGTCGCGTGGTTTCTGCTGATGTGATGGAAATCTGTAACCCTGTGTTTTGCAGCCTCGCTTTGCTCATTAGGAAGCCCCGATTTCCCAAAGGGAATACTGCCTCCAGCATGAGGTTTGGGCTTTGGTAACTGATGCAGTTCTGCGGTGAGATCAGTTCAAGGAAAGATGGGCTGAATGCAAAAACAGAGCGGGAATGATTTTGTGATTATTGTATAAAAACAGTATTCTAATGGGAAAGATACTTAATAGTCAGCTGCCGAAGATGACAGAAAGTATGATTATGTTGCTGAGTGTATCAGTATCAAGAGCTCAAAGAAGGGTACCTGGGTGGGAAGGACATGAGTGGGTGCTCCTGGGAGCATCCTGCAGATGCAGCTACATACTCCTGTCTCCTGTAGCAACCGAGCAAAAGATGGCGATGGCTACAAGCAGGCACGCTGGCAAAAGTCTTAGTCATATGAGGATGAAACACATTGTTGTCTCCTAATTAGCAGAAATATCAAGTGTCCCTTAAAAGACAAGTTGGTGATGGACTGCGAATTAGAGAATCATCTCATTTTAGGGCTTAGAGATCTGTCCAGACCAGGCATTTTGCAGCTAGGAATACTGTTGACTTAGAAGGGTATGATGACATGTCACAGTGCATTCAGGATGATCGAGTCTTTGATCCAAGGACCAATAGTCTGGTTTTCTATCCTTCCCACCCCTGCCTCTGTCTTCACTGATAGTAATTTGAGAAAATAAGCTTTTTTAAAAAGTTGTATGATTTCTGTAATTAAAGGTATAATTGCACAGATGTGTCCATTAAATAGATGTCATCTTTTTGCTTCTGACCCTTTATCAGTACCAAGTAAGATTATGCAAAGTGATAAATGAATACCTCAGTGACATAGGCTTTTCTGTAGAAGGGTTCCCTGGCCTGGGAGAAAATCAGATGGGCAATTTGAGTAGCTGTTCATGGCCAAACCAAATATAGCTTGATGTCTTCTCCACAGATTGTGTCCCATTTCTGGGAAAGTACTGTGAAATCTTGACAGCAGTAATGTATTATTTTTTTTCAAGGACTATAGAAATTTATTTATTTATTTTAATTTTTGTTGTAGAATAGTTGACTTACAGTGTTGTGTTACAGGTGTGCAGAAAAGTGAATAGTAATATATTATTGGGAGAAGATATGCTTTATATATATATATACACACACACATATATACACCCTATATATGTAAAATAAAGTTATTAGGAGTATGTATACTAAAATATAAAATCATGACTTTGGGGCAGATTAATGAGCTCTCTGTCCAGCCCAAGGTCCTCCTATGAGGAGGAAATGGCTGACACCGCTCCCATCAGTCTGAAAGGTTCGTATGTTCTCTTTCCTTTGTGACTCCTTATAAAATTATAATCTAGCAAGTTTTCTAAGCTCTCTTTGAACCTTTAAATTTTATAAATCTTGGAAGCAGCATAGAGAAGGAGAAGAAAAGAAACTTTTTAATTGGAGTTCACAACAGAGTGTAAATTCCTCTTGTGTTACTTTTGTTAGCAGAATGACTTTCTGAACCTGTTCCCAAGTCTATAAAATCGGGTGATGATAATTTAAAATACTTACCTCCGTGGGATTCAGAAGGTTTTGAATAGATAGGAACACTTTACAGATTTTACACAAATGTAGGTGTTTTTCTTTTGTCTGTTTCTTGGCATAATACAACCCATAAACTTGTTGAGTACTATTTCCTTTCTCTTTTTTGTTATCTGAAATTTTCCTTTTAAAAAAATGTCAGTTTATTCTGATATTCTTCTGCTGGGGTGCTAGGATGGGATCTGGTAAAAATGAGATTATTTGTCTTCTCGTGCTGTTCATGATTTCATAGACCTAAATCACACATCCTCAAGTCTTTTGAGTCTGAATATTCATTCTTGAGTTCTGCCTTCATACCGTGCCCCAGCTGTTCATTTTGAATTCCTGTCCCCCAATTTTTCAGCTCCATTATGTCACTTTTGATATATTGCAACTGAAATTATCCTCAGGGCTATAAGTTCAGGCATAGCATGGCACTGTACAAAGGCAGAATATTTTCCTTTTTTCTGCTTTTTTCCTGATTATTTCCAGAATCTCATTGACCTTCATAAAACTGCAGTAGCACCTTGAGCCAATGGGCTTAGAGCATAGCCCATCATAATTAATGTCTTGGTTAGCACAACATCCTACAATTTGTATTGCTTTTATCTTGGTGTGATAGCTAGTATTTAGCCTTTTAAAGCTTATTTTTCACTTTTCTGAAGACTGATTTCCAGAGTAGCTCTTGTTTTGGTTAGGTTTTTGTTTTGTCTTTAATGTACTTCTACCCCATCAATTCTTAAAAAAACAGATAGCAACTCTTCCAGTAATGCCTCTTATCTGGGACTTTGGTAACATTAGAATTTTATTGTTTACCAGCCCTTGTTGTGGTTCAGCTGCTACAACCTGTAAACCTTCATTCATTAACCAGATGTTTACTGATGCTCACACTGTGCAAGGTACCACATTAAAGGCTTGGATACAGAGCGGACCCAGCCAGATTAAAGTGCAGACTCTCTTGAAACCTGCATTCCACAAACCAAGGTATGAGTTAACCATAAAATACCAGACATAAAACTAAATGAGGTGGCCGAGTAACACAGGGGTCACTTCAGTTGCCGTGGTCAGGGACGGCCTCTGAGGAGGTGACCTCTAAGCCTTGCTATGAATAGCAAGACGTGGAGTAACAAGGAAGCCAGTGTGAAAGGAGCTTCCAGGGAGTGGTGGACAGAGGCCTGGTCACCGGGCCCTGCAGGCCAGGGAAGGAGTTTGAATTTTGTAATGGTTTCACAGGAACCACTGGTGTATCCTTAGCAAGGGGCGGTCCATGAATCACGGCAACCTTGGCATCATCTGATGAAAGTGGGATCTGTGTGAAATGCAGGCCACATTATTGTGAGATGAATGAAATGACCCCAAATCTCTACACCTGTCAATGAGGTGAGCAACATCCTAAACTGTGGCTGGCTAGACTTTTAGGACAATGGCAGCGATTCCTCAGTTTTCAAGTTAGTTGGTACCTGTTTTGTCTAATTAAGGAACAAGATACAGACTTTCAAGATGGAGGTACTGGTCACCAGAGCCCAGTACTATTCAGAGGTTGAGCTGGATGAAGAAAAAAAGGTGACTATTTGACTCAGTAACAGAGAGATTATTGATAACCTAGGTAACCTCTATAGTAAGATTGGAAGACAATTGAATTGGTTTGAGTGGTAGAGTAAACATTGAAAATAAAGACAGTTTTGTCAACTTTTGCCGTGTATAGGAGGAAATAAATGGCATAGTAGCTAAAAGATTGGGGCTTCCCTGGTGGCTCAGTGGTAAAGAATCTGCCCACAATGCAGGAGACACGGGTTCGATCCCTGGGCGGGGAAGATCCCATGGAGATGGAAATGGCAATGCACATCAGTATCTTGCCTGGGAAATCCCATGGAGAGAGGAGCTTGGCAAGCTGCAGTTCATGGGATCGCAAAAGAGTTGGACACAGTTTAGGGACTAAACAACAACAAACTAACATTACATGAAGTTAAGGAGGTTTTTAAAATCTTATTTTGCCAAAATCGTATGATAGCAGAGCATGTTTGCACACGTTAAGAAAAGTCAGGGGACACTGCTGGCGCTGACTTTGCTGGCGCTCTAGTGGTTAGGACTTCACATTCCAGTGAAGGGGATGTGAATTCAATCCCTGCTTGGAGAGCTAAGAGCCCAGGTGCCTCAGGGCCAAAAAATCAACACATACAACAGAAGCAATTTTGTAACAAATACAATACAGACATAGCTCAGTTGGTAAAGAATCTGCCTGCAATGCAGGAGACCCGGGTTTGACCTCTGGGTCAGGAAGATGCACTGCAGGGAATGGCAACCTACTCCAGTATTCTTGCCTGGAGAATCCCATGGACTGAGGAGCCTGGCGGACTACTGTCCTTGGGGTCACAAGAGTTGGACATGAGTTAAAAATGGTCCACATGAAAAAAAAACAACGAAGACCACATGGAGAGAAATTGACGTTGCAGGAGAGTGAGGAACGTTGCAGTAGTGACATCCATGAGAAGGTGAGGGGAGGTGGGAGCCAGAGCACAGATGAAGGGGTGCCCTTTGATGGGAATCAGAACATGACAGCCTTAAGATATGCCTGAGTGTGGTTACCTGCCCTACAAGAACCACTGATCTTAGTAGCAACAGTTAATGTCAAGGTATCCTTTTCATGATGTCTCTTTTAGAGATTTAAGGAATGAAGTTGAAAATATCCAAATGGACATACCCAGATGCAGTAGCAATTCTTTAGCAACATTTTCGAAGTCAGTAAGATAGTTTTTAAAAATTTGCAGGGCCTCCTTTGACTCTAGAAAATGACATACAATGTTATACCTAAATGATCATATAACATAACTTGAACTTACTGCAAATGCTAATGTAATCCACCCTTTAATTCATTGTTTACTGAAGAAATTAGTTAGCTTCTTTGCTGTTCACGTGAAACGAGTAGGGAAGGTGTGAAAAGCCCAGGACGTACCAGTAGCTGATGTGCAATAAGGATTCTAACCAGATCTTTTTTTTTTTTTAACTTTAGTGCTCAAGCTTTTAGACCCTCAAAAATGTGGACGATTTCCCATAGTTTTAAGTTATTTCTTTAAACTTAAAAGGACCATAAGAAAAGAAGACAAAACCACACAAAAAATGTTGTACACAATCTCATTTAAGAGTTTGTGAATCGGACCGGGATGGGGATTACGTGTAACTCTATGGCTGATTCATGCCAATGTATGACAAAACCCACTGAAAAATAAAAAATAAAATAAAAATGAAAAAAAAAAAAAAAGAGTTTGTGAATCTAAGCCAGCACTGTAATGAAAACTTTGTGGACATCACCAAGTAGGACTTAGTTCAGGAATGCAAAGATGATTCAACATTAGGAAATCAATGATGATGACTGAAGAAATTTACTGTTAATCAAAGGAGGAAAACATTTTTGTTATCTCCATGGTAGCTGAAAAGGTAGTTGGTATGTATTTTTTGTATACTTTATGTATATGTACATATATATATATGGTACAACAAATGCATTATTTTATGCATAGATTTCTCCTGATAAAACCACAGAGAACTAACTGAAAATTTATTAGAACTCATGAATAGTAACTATATCAATAAAAGTAAATGTTTAAAATCAGTAATTTTCAATCTAGATAAAATGGACAAATAACCTAAAAAGACATAAACTACTAAAATTTAAAAAATAGAAATTGTGAATAGTCCTGTGTAACAAGAGATTGCATTTGTAATTAAAAAAGAAATAATTTCCACAAATAAAAACCCAGACCCAAATAACTTAACATCGAATTCTACCAACATTTAAAGAAAATCTAACACCAATCCTTTAAAAACTGTTTCAAAAAATAAAAGAGAATGAATGCTTTGCAATTCACTCTCTGAGGTCAGTATCACCCTGATACCAAAACCAAAAAAAAAGATATCACACAAAAACTATAGATCAGTATCTCTTACGAATATAGACACAAAAATCCTCAACAAATACTAGCAGAATAAATCCAGCAACAAACAAAAAGGATTATATACTAGGATCAAATGGGGTTAATGCAAGGTTGTCTTAGCACATGAAAAGCAGTGTTGTACTCAGTATTAATAAAGGACAAAATCCACATGATAGTGAATATTAAAAAAGGAATTTGAAAAAATTTAATACCCTTTTATGATTAAAATCACTAAAACTAGGAATAGAAAGGAACTTTTCAATCTGATAATGTCATCTATGAAAAACCCATGGTTGTTATTATATTTGGGCTTCCCAGGTGGTGCTCGTGGTTAATTTAAGAACCTGCCTGCCAATGCAGGAGACATAAAAGATGAAAGTTCAATCCCTGGGTCAGGAAGATTCCCTGGAGGAGGGCATGGCACCCCACTCCAGTATTCTTGCCTGGGAAATCCCATGGGCAGAGGAGACTGGCAGGCTATAGCCCATAGGATTGCAAAGATTATCATACTTAGAGTGAATAACTAGTTGCTTCCCCCACAAAGACCAAGAATAAGACAGGAGGTCCACTCTTAGCACTTTTATTCAACATTTTTCTAGAGGTTCCAGCCAGGCCAGTTGGGAAAGAAAAAGAAATGAGATATTGAGCTTGGAAAGAAAGAAGTTAAAACTAGAGTCATGATCTTATATGTAGAAAATCCTAAGGAACCAACAAAAAGCTATTAAAACAAATGAGCAGGATTGAAGGATACAAGATCAGTATCCCAAAATCAATCTTATTAGTGTTATCTGAAAATAAAATTGAGAGTACAATTCCATGTAAAATAGCATTAAAGAGATTACAATAGGAAGAAATTTAACGAAGAATTGGAAGACATACACTAAAAACTTTGAAACATCATTGGAGGAACTTAAGTGGAAAGACATCTCCTGTTTGTGGATTGGAAAGCCTAATGTTAAGATGGCACTGCTCCCCAAATTAATCTTTAGATTCAGTTACGTCCCTGTCAAAATCTCAACTACGTTTTAACAGGAGTTGAGCTGATTCTAAGATTAATAGGTAAATTCATGGAACCCAGAATAGCTGAAGGAATCTTGAAAAGGAAAAACAAAGTTTGAAGACTTCTACTTTTGATTTGAAAACTGATTACATACCTGTAGTAGTCAAGATAGTGTTACTGGCCCAAGGATAGGTATATAGATGGAATAGAATTGAAAGCTCAGGAATAAGCCGTGTGTGTGTGTGTGTGTGTGTGTGTGTGTGTGTGTGTGTGTGTGTACACATATATATATAATTAATTGATTTCAACAAGAGTGCCAAGATAATTAAATGGTGCTGGGATAGCTGAATGATCATGTACAAAATAATGACATTTGGATCCAAACTGCACAGTGTATAGAAGAAATAATTGAAAATGCATCATTGACCTAAATGTAAGAACTAAAACTAAACATCTTTTAGAAGAAAAGTTAGTGAAATCATTATGCATTTGGATTAAGCAGTGGTTTCTTAGATATGACAGAAACCAAGTAATTACCAAAAGAAACAATGACTGAATTGTGCTTCATCAAAGTTAAAAAATTTTGTGCTTCAAAGGATATCATCAAGAAAAAGACAATCAGGGACTTCCCTTGACGGTTCAGTGACTAAGAGTTTGCAGTCCCATTGCAGGGGGCCCAGGTTCAATCCCTGATCAGGGAACTAGATCCCACATGCCACAACTAAAGATTTTCCGTACCACAACTAAAGATCCTGCATGTTAAAACCAGGATCGAAGATCCCACTGGATCCTGTGTGCCCCAACTAAGACCTGGTGCAGCATAAATAAATATTTTTTCAAAAAGGAAGAAAAAGACAATTCACAGTAAAAAATATTTGCAAAGCAAATATCTGATAAACGACTTGTTTCTGAAATGTAGCAAAACTCTTCAATTCACCATAAGAAGACATTTAACCTCATTTAAAAATGAGCGAGGGATTGACATTGGAGAAGGAAATGGCAACCTACTCCAGTATTCTTGCATGGAAAATTCCATGGACAGAGGAGTCCAGTGGGCTACAGTCCATGGGGTCTCAAAGAGTTGGACATGACTGAGCAACTAACCCTGCCCCCTGGAAAGGATTTGCATAAACATTTCTCCAAAGAAGATATAAAAATAATCAAAAAGCATGTGGAAGAGATGTTTAACATCATTTGTCTTTAGGGAAATCAAAAATATACATGCACTGGGATGACTAGAATCAAAAAGACAGTAAATGTTGGTGAAGATCTGGAGAACCTGGAACCCTCATACATTGCTGGTGGGATTGTGAAATGGAGCACCTGCTTTGGAAAACAGTCTGGTTGTGTCTCAAAATGTTAAACACAAAAGTGCCATTTTCCACTCCTAGGTATGTCTCAGGAGAATTGAAAACTTATTTTCATGCAAAATCTTGTACATGAGTGTTTGTAGCAGCATTGCTCATAATAACCCCAAAGTGAAAACAACTCAAATGTTGATCAGCTGATGATTGAATCAATAAAATATGTTGTATTCATACAATGGAGTATTATTCAGCCATAAAAAAGAACATGACATTCTGACACATGCCACAACCTGGATGAACCTGGGAAAAGATTTTGCTAAGTGAGTGAAACCAGATACAAAGGCCACATACTTTGTGATTCCATTTATATGAAATGTCCAGAGTAAGCAAGTCCATAGCAACCGAAAACCGATTTAGTGCTTAATTACCACGGCCTTGGGGGAGGAGAGAGTCAAGAGTGGCAGCTAACATGACTGGGGTTTTGTTTTTGTTTTTTTTTTAAATATTATTTTATTAGTTGGAGGCCAATCACTTCACAACATTTCAGTGGGTTTTGTCATACATTGACATGAATCAGCCATAGAGTTACACGTATTCCCCATCCCGATCCCCCCTCCCACCTCCCTCCCCACCCGACTCCTCAGGGTCCTCCCAGTGCACCAGGCCCGAGCACCTGACTCATGCATCCCACCTGGGCTGGTGGTCCGTTTCACCATAGATAGTATACATGCTGTTCTTTCAAAACATCCCACCTTCACGTTCTCCCCCAGAGTTCAAAAGTCTGTTCTGTACTTCTGTGTCTCTTTTTCTGTTTTGCATATAGGGTTATCGCCACCATCTGTCTAAATTCCATATATATGTGTTAGTATACTGTAATGTTCTTTATCTTTCTGGCTTACTTCACTCTGTATAATGGGCTCCAGTTTCATCCATCTCATTAGAACTGATTCAAATGAATTCTTTTTAACGGCTGAGTAATATTCCATGGTGTATATGTACCACAGCTTCCTTATCCATTCGTCTGCTGATGGGCATATAGGTTGCTTCCATGTCCTGGCTATTATAAACAGTGCTGCGATGAACATTGGGGTGCACGTGTCTCTTTCAGATCTGGATTCCTCAGTGTGTATGCCCAGAAGTGGTATTGCTGGGTCATATGGCAGTTCTATTTCCAGTTTTTTAAGAAATCTTCACACTGTTTTCCATAGTGGCTGTACTAGTATGACTGGGGTTTTTTTGGCGGGTGAAAGTCTTGAAAATCTTCTGGAATTAGAAAGTGGTGATAGAGGCATGATTCTGTGACTGTATTAAAAACCTCTGGATTATAAACTTTAGAAGATTGAACTTCATGGTATATGAATTATATTTCAGTAAAGCTCTGTCACTACATAGTAAATGACTGCTTTTAAAAGAAAATCTAAAAAAAAAGAAAAAAGAAAATCTATTTTCTTTGTGCTGTGAATGACAAATTAAAAATATTATAGAAAGAATAAATGCATAACAATTTGAGAAATTTTTGAGGAAAGGGAGAGGAGAAATTATTCTACATGTAGTAATACTTGTGATTGCTGTTGTTTAGTCACTAAGTCACGTCTGACTCTGTTGTGACCCCACAGATTGTAACCCCTGGCTCTGTTCATGGGATTTCCCAGACATGAATACTGGGAATTTCCCTCTCCAGGGGATCTTTCCAACCCAAGGATCAAACTCAGGTCTTCTGCGTTGGCAGGCAGATTGGCAGGACTCTTTACCATTGAGCCACCAGGAAGAGTGTGCAACTATCACAGGGACAGAACCCCACCCCCCCCCAAAAAAAAAACTAAGAAAAGACTTTAAGAGCATGTATTAGAAAAGTCATAGAGAGTAAAAACAGTTATTCCTCAGTGGGAAAAGTATAGATTATTTATGAAACGATGGTGTTCAACACCTCCCTAACTTTATCAGTCAGCATTTGGGGTTGGAAAATAGCAGAAAATAATTGTGGCAAGTTGAAGCAGAGACAGATTTACAGAAACGGTACTGGGCAGCTCAGGGTCATTGGGGAAACCAAGCTCAGAAGATGACAGCAAGCAAAAGATGCTGAGAAACTAGAAAGAGAACCTTGCTCAAGCCACTGGCCTGGGATGGTCAGGATGATGATGGGCTGCTCCAGCTTCTGCTAGATCCCACCGCGGCCACCATGACCAAATTCTAATGGTCCCTGCATGTTTCACTCACCCCCTCAAGATTCAGAAACCCAGGCAAGAGCATCCAAAGACAGAGCCTAAGTCACAAGCTGGGTGTGGGGAAAGGACTGTCTGCCCACCTTCGGTGCTGTGGTGGGAGGCAGGGTCCTGTTGCATCAAGTCAGATGGGAAGGCGTCCAATTGCTGGGGAGCCAAAAATGCCATTTTCACTAACATTTGGAATAACTAAAATTAGAACCATCCTTTACATCATAGACCGAAATAAATTCCACATGGATTCAGAATGTAAATGTAAAAGTTGAGACCATAAAAGTACTTAAAGAAAATACACATGCATATTTATGTAATCTTGGCTTGGGAAAGTTGCTAAGCATGATATAAAAATCAGAAGGCCATTAAAAATGTCAGTAGAGAATATTTAATGATCTGGAAAAGGAATCACGGTCTGTTAAATTAAAAAAAAAAAAAAATAGAATGGTTTGTGCCAGAGTATTAACAGTGGTTTTCTCTGGATGATGGAGGTGATTTTTCGCTCCTTGCTTCACACTCTGTATGCAAGTTGTTTCTTTTTTTCCTCAAAAACTGCTATTACTTTTCAAATTTGGAAAACGAGTGATTCACTTGGTAGGTTTGTAAGAATGCATAGATACTGGTGTCTCCATAAGTAAACTTTATGCTGAACACTACAGAAGTGAAAATAACTCTTTAAATGACAGGTAATGAGACACTTGGGTTTAGACATCCCCTTTTCTATAAAAATCAGGTTGAGTGGCTATTGGTATTGGCTCCATCTGGTGGCACGTCAAAAGGAAGAGCCAGATGATGGATGACAGCTGTGAGAACACCCCCCAGGGTCATGATGCTTATTTCTTCCAGTGTATTTTGTTTGGGTTTGTTTTATGTTCTCTTGTTTTTAAGAGAACCCATCTGCTTGACTACAAAATCCCAGTTTTGTACTCAGGGTATTGGCGTCTAAAGGAGGCATCACAGATGTAAAGATTCTGGAGGTGATAACTTATTGTGGTCTCTATTGTATCACCTTATAGTCTTACCTACACATAATGAGTTGCCTCACCGTTTTGTCTTTAGCAGCCCCTAGATCCTTGATAGGGCTTCCCTGGTGGCCCAGATGATAAAGAATCTGCCTGTGATGCAGGAGACCTGGGTTCGATCCCTGGGTCCGGAAGGTCCCCTGGAGAAGGGAATGGCAACCCACTCCAGTATCTAGCCTGGAAAATCCCATGGACAGAGGAGCCTTGTGGGCTCGTCCATGGGACCACAAAGAGCTGGACACGACTAATTGACTAACATTTTCTGCTTCCCTCTTTTCTTGGATTCCTATCTCAGTAAAAGATGCTCAGCCTCTGTTTGACATAAGAGACCAAGTGGTCTCTTCCTATGTAAGGGAGAGTTTCTCAAACAGAATAAAAGACTTCTTACAAAACCTTGATACCAGTGGATGGAGGGGAGCCCTTTATGTTCAAAAAGGCACATTACTGGCATATTATAGAAACAGACTGAGGATCTGGAGAAGTGCAGAAGCAAAGAGCACTCATAAATGGCTATTTGTTCCCATTCTCACCACTCAATTGCTTTTCCTACTTGTAAAAGAAAAATAACCTTTCTGACTCGGAATTTCTTTTACTCAATGCTTTTAGCCTTTACTGTTAAGAAGATTTGAATCAATATTTGTGATCTTTCTGCAGTTTTCTGGTTGAAATTGTCATGATCTAAGAGTTCTTCATAAAAATGTACATACAGATGTGTATGAAAGACTTACTAATGAACCCTTTCTTCTATGACTGTTTCCTCAGGGGACTCATCGGACATGTCTTATTATTTTCATTTCTCAGTCATAAACAGTATGATTCCGAACTTCTGTAAGTTTCAGAGTCTCCATGTCGCCATCCTTCATGTTAATATAGGAACCCCATTGCTCTGGACTGGAATTAAATCGGTACACAACTGTTTTTGGTATTAGATGGCTTAGTCAAACAGTTTAACTTCAGCCATTTTGCAGGATGGATGTAAAACAGCTTGGGCATCGTATACATATTCTTTTTCCGAGCTCCATATTTCCTGTAGTTTGCTCATGTAGACATTTTCGGCTGTTTTTCTCTTATATATGTTAATGATTTGGAGCTGGTAGCAGCTCGATGGAAGGAAAAAATATGCTCCTTTTTTTCTGAGAGAAGCTAAGAAGTGTTGTTCCTACCCTGATTTCCTTATGTGTTAAAGAATGAAGTTCTGTTCATTGTTGATGGAATCCGGTGATGCCGTCGTGAAGAGCGTCTGTACCACAGTGGTTAGGGGTGAGGAAGTGGAGGAGCTGCATCCAGACACATCCGTGCCCTCCAGCACCCAGCCCCGGTGGACCAGGAGCTGTGGGTGCAGTCAGGAGGGGAACACACACAGCAGGAGGGCTGAGGACGTGGGGCTCCCTCCTGCCCAGCGCCCCTCAGTCACACCTGGCGCCTTCAGACTCACACCTGTCGTGTCCTTGTCTCTTTTCAGGAGCGGCCTACTGCCAGTTCATGGACATGCTCTTCCCAGGCTGCATTAGTTTGAAGAAAGTAAAATTTCAAGCGAAGTTGGAGCATGAGTACATTCACAATTTTAAGCTTCTGCAGGCATCGTTCAAGCGAATGAATGTTGATAAGGTAGGAGACAGATTTGTACCTCTGTAAAATGCATCATCTTTGCTTAAACTTCTTTTTGTGCAAAAATCCAAAAACATTTCAAGGGGCTATATCTTGATATCAGTAGACTGAGTTTTGTATGTACAGCATAAAGCACAACCCTCACTTCTCATACCTGGTTGAGGTTTTTATCTAAGGAGATTTCTAAACTTGTAGCCATTCAACTAAAAACTCTAACAGAAATTATGAATGCTAACATGTTGTTATTCTGTATTAGCAATGCAGGTGAGAAATTTTCATGTTTGCCAGATGCCACTGTGGCTCTTCATATTCGTTTTGTTTCTTTAAAGAAATCTTGAAATCCCGTAGAAATGGCATGGCTTTGAACCTTAGCGCCATGACTTGAGCAAGTTATTTAAATTCTTTGAGTATACCCATCTGTAAAGTGGGATCGGAACCCCAGTCCCTGTGGTTATGAAGTTAAAGTGAGGGACTACCCGTCCCAAGTGTCCTGTGTATGTACTCAGATTCTCACTCATTGTCCATAAAATGTTCTTTTACCCACTTTGAACTTTAAAATTTTGTCCTGGCATGATACAAGTGAAGTTAGGCTAGAGTCCTTTTTCCTCCCATAAGGACTATTGCTGAAGCCCATTCAGTTCATATACGTATTAAATTCATAGTCTTTATTTAGGATATAGCTCTTGCAGGGAATAAGTTGGAAAAAATGAATTTTAAATAAGGAAAAAGAGAAAAGCAAGGGAGAAATGGGAAACTTTGGTTTGCATAGTAATAAATAGGCTATGAAAATAAAAAAGTTAAATATTGGGTTATAAGAGAGGTTAAAAGAAAACAGAAAAGTTTGCTGAACTGTATATATTTTTAATTTAATGCAGGTAGTGTCTTCAAAGCATATAATCAAACATTCTTATCAAAATATTAAGAAAACTTTGGCTTCTCATTATTTTTATTGCAAAACATATATTCTCTTACACATTTCAACCTCTTGAATCATTTTCAAGTTTATGACCTTTGCTGTGGTTAATTTGCAACTTGGCTCCTTGTGTATTTATTCAAAACTAGAGCTTAGAGTGCACCTAGAACTATAATCGATTATAATTCAATATAAAATAGCAAGTTAAAAAAACAGAATTGTGCAGGGTCTCCTTCTTCATTAGCATCATTTCTCTGTACATTTCTGTGTATGTGGTTCTAGACCAAAAAGAAGAGAGACACCCATTCATGGGTTTATTGACGAAACTTGCCATGTAACAAAATTGGGGCTTCATATCCGTAGAAGTGTTCACACAGAGAGTGGGTTAGCCATTGGTAAGAATGTTGAAGATTAAAAGAAAAAGAATGTTGACGATAAAATTCTGGTACTGTCACTGGAGGGACAGTGACCTTGATGACCTTCGTTGGCCTCTCCACGCTTAATATGGTCCGATTCTACCCAAAGGTCCTGGTGTAGAGACAGTGTCCCTGTCCGTGTTGGCCCTAGCCTGTGACAGCACAGGAGAAGTACCTGTACAGGTATTTGCTTGTCACCTCTGATTTTGGACTTATGACCTCGGGACTTTAATTTTGATTGGAAATGCAAAATTAAGTCAACAGAACCAAGTGCCTGCTTTGGCTAATGCAGCAGCATCTAAAACTGTTGATAGGTGTTCATGTTTGGCAGAAAGCAAAATACAGTAGCATGTTAATGAAAGGCCCTTATGCTCCAAGAAGGCTCTTTCTAAAATAATCACAGTATTAGCATAAACAAAAGTTACAAAATATTTATAAATAGCAAAATGTTTATTTTTAATAGTACAATATTTTTAATAGAAAATATTTATAAATAGTACAATGAAAAGTCCTCTGAAGGTAATACTGATTGGCTTTTTAGGTTACCAATAGGAAAGTACTCCATGAAAAGCTAGCTCTGTCTCAGAAATTGACATAAATGCTGAGTGTCTTCTCCTCCTGGAGGCCTTCTGTGACTCCTCTCACCTGAATCTGTTTCTTCTTTCCTCCGCACCCCCACCCACCCATGGCACATTAACTGTGCTCCTGTGTAGCCCATGAATGACTGTGCCCTATATTGTGGTTAGTTGCTTTTATTTTATGCTTGTGTCTCTACATTGTGAATAAGTTCCATGAAAGCTCATTTTGTTTCAGAAGAACCATTAGATTAGTATGTATTTTCATTGACTTGAGTTCCTATTCATTGGTACTCTCTAATAGTTACAGTCGGTTTAAGAGCTTATTCCAACACAACTGGACCAAGTGGTACAAAGAAATAAGGAAAACCCATCGAGCTGTGTGTGTCGGAACAGCACAACATCCCAGACGCAGATGTTTTTAGGGGGAGATGCTCTAGCAATAAACATTCTATGAAGAGGCTCCACCCTTCTTGACAGCTCAGGGTATTCCTTGTTTTGGAAGATTTGTTCAGATGTGTTAAATATTCCAGGAGAATTGGCTGCAACCTTTTAATTTTCCTTATGGTTTGTTCAGATGTATTAAACATCCCAGGAAAATCAGCTACACCATTTTAATTTTTCTTTAGTATAATGAAGAATTATATAAATTTTGGGATACCACTGGCTAAGATACTAGGGGAGAGGTCAATAGACGTGAATTGCAGACACAGAGGGAAATAGTTCTGTTTCGGGAGCTCTTCAGTTGTGTTAAATACAAACCAGCCTGGGGATTGTGACTCACCCAGTGCTTTTTATATTGCAGGTAATTCCCGTGGAGAAGCTAGTGAAAGGGCGTTTCCAGGACAACCTGGATTTTATCCAGTGGTTTAAGAAGTTCTACGATGCTAACTACGACGGGAAGGAGTATGACCCAGTAGAGGCACGACAAGGGCAAGACGCAATTCCTCCTCCCGACCCCGGCGAACAGATCTTCAACCTGCCCAAGAAGTCCCACCATGCCAACTCCCCCACAGCAGGTACTGGAACAGTGTCATTCTGCAGTCACTTTTGTGTTGGAAAATGCCTCAGGCCCTCCTGTGTTTGCCTGGTTCTTCCCAGCAGTCAGTATTTTCACACCTCTGGATGATTTTTATTGTTGTCTGTTTGACCACATTTATCTTCCTAGTAATAAGTCTGACAATCAGGATTTAAACTATTAAAAAGGCAGAGCTATTCACTTGATGTCACTGAAGCTATACAACTTCAGGGATAGGTTGCATTTTCCTTCCTTTCTTCTTCTTTTTTTTTTTTTTTTTTTTTTTTGAGAAATTTCAAGTAATCTGATTAGATTTTGACATATTTTTATTGTTTAATTGCTGCCAGTAGAGTCTAGAATATAAACTTGCTAACACTTTTAAATGTGGATCATCATCTATAATCCTTCAGAGGAAATTCATGAAAAATCCATCCTGTCTCCTATGTGGACTGTGCCAGTATTTATGGGACCATGTTCAGCAAGACCTCACTTAGCCAACTTTGTCCAAAAGTGAAGTCACTAATACCTTGAACTTTAAAAAATGTTTGAACTCTTCTAGAGAAAAATCTTTCTAAAATATGTTACAAACATGCCTGCCTTAAAAAAACAAACTTTACCAAGCAGAATGTGTTCTGTTAAATGAGGGTCATTATTATAAACACCAACTGTGGTACTGGACAATTATACAATGAAATCCTCAGAAACCATGTGCTTCCATTTGAAAACCAGCATTTACACTTGTTAATTCAGTAACCTTCATTTTGTCAGAACACAAATTCCTTATTTATGCCCAATCTCTAATCAGAATGATTAAAAACGGTTATAATAAGACTTCCCAGATGGCTCAGTGGTAAAGAATCCACATGCCAATTCAGGAGATGGAGGAGACACAGGTTCAATCCCTGGGTCGGGAAGGTCTCCTAGAGAAGAAAATGGCAACCCACTCCAATATTCTTGCCTGGAAAATCCTTGGCAAGGGACGGAGGAACCTGGCGGGCTACAGTCCATGGAGTCACAAAGAGGTGGATACAATTTAGCAACTGAGCATGCATGCATGCAGTAGTAAACAATGCATACAGGTATCTGGAACTCAAGGGAGTGTCAGCTAGAGATAAACACTGGTGAGTCTCCCACATCCAGGTATTTGAGGCTGGGAGTTATTCCCGAGTGAGAAAGGGCGAGTCCCCAAGGAACTTGAACATCTAATGTTTGGGTAGAAAAGGAGGGACTCACCTGGGAGCAGGGAAGATGCCAGAAAGATGCAAAGAAATGAGGGAATAACGTGTCAGGGGAGCAGAACAGTTATCAGTGTCTAAGCCTGTTGAGTCAAGTACACTGAGGACTGGGAGAGTCCATTGGAGGTTTCAACTTGGGGGTCTCTTAGTGGAGTGATGGGTCCAGGAATGGGTTAAAGGAATTGGAGGAAGGAAATTGAGACAGCATAAAAATCCCAACTTTGAAGCCATAGAATTAAATAAGCTTAAAAAAAAAAAAAAAAAAGACAAGAGACTTCCCTGGTGGTCCAGTGGTTAAGAATCCACCTGCCAGGGCAGGAGACATGGATTCGATCCCTAGTCCAGGAAGATCCCACATGCCCCCAAGCACCTAAGCCTGTGCACCGCAGCTGCAGAACCCGTGGGCCCAGGCCTGTGCTCTGCAACAAGAGAAACATGGAAGTGAAGTCCCTCAGTCGTGTCCAACTCTTTCCGACCCCGTGGACTGTAGCCTACCACGCTCCTCCATCCTTGGGATTTTCCAGGCAAGAATACTGAGTGGGCAATGGCAATGGGTGGGTTGCCACCCAGCCCACCGAGTGGGTTGCCATTGCCTTCTCCAGAGGATCTTCCTGACCCAGAGATCAAACCCGGGTCTCCCACATTGTAGGCAATCGCTTTACCGTCTGAACCCGAAATGGGAAACCCGAGCACCACAACGAAGCCCTTGCTCACCGCACCAATGAAGACCCAACGCAGCCGTAAATAAATAAACGAAGCGCAGATCTTTGGGAACACATACACTTACGGGCAAGAAGAAAACCAGAGGAAACTGAGAAAAGGGGAATCTCAGGAGACAAAACAGCTCAATATCAGAGTAGGACATTTCTAGTAAGAGGGACCACCAACAGCGCTGAGTGTTAATTGCAGAGAGCTCAAATAGGATGAAGCCTGAAAATAGGCTGAGGAAATCTGGCTCCTGGGAGGTGATTAATTGTCCTTGAGCAAAATTGGTCTGTTGAAATGCTGAGTCCATCCACCTCGATGGCAGCGGCTTACCAAGGGTGTTATACACAGCTGTGAAAGTGATGTGGGGAGAGGAGATTCTGCCTTCACCAAAAGGTCAGGAGAAAGGTGGAGGAAAATAAAAACATTGTGATGGTATGTTCCCCCATTTTGATGTGGAAGAGCTGACAGATGCTTTAGAAAGTTAGACTGGGGGGAGAATGATATTGTCCTGGATTTGATTTTGCTTGCTTTTCGGGCAAGGCACAAGGAGCCGATTTGTAAGACGGAAGAAAGATTCTGTGAGAAGGAATAGTAGGACACAAGAGGGGAAACGGGTGGAGCGTGACTCTGAGGCTGGAGGGAAAAAAATGGGGTCAGGGCCATCGAAAGAGGTTTGGAGAGGAAAGGGAATGTGTTTAGCTTTTGGGGGGACAGAAGTGCTGGAAGAGGTTGGGTAAAAATGAAGCCACAGGGAAACTGGGGAACCAAAATGTTCGGCGGTTTAAATTGGCCTTCAGCTTTGATCAGAGGCTGTCATTCTTCTCGGACCAGAATTGAAAAGGGGAGTGCTATGTCTCCTGCGGAGCCGGGGAGACACGGGCAGATGGAGCTGGGGGGACAAGGAGGTGTGAAAACCAAGAGCCACTGGTAGCTCTGACCTCCGGCCCTTTTTCTGCAACTGCTAATGACGTACCAATTCATCTTGAAACACAGCTGCTACTTTTTCAAGTTTTCAGCAGTAGACCTGGACAGGCCTCAAAACATTTTTCTTCTGCAGTCATAACGTGTCCTTAAACTGGCACCAACCCCCTACCCCGCCGCCCCCCACAAAAGAACTGTCCTTGTTCTGCCTTGGCTTTGCTTTCCAGGAACTCCCTCATCTGTCTTTCACAAAAGTCACAGAGAGAAAAAAAAAAAAAAGCCACAGAGAACCTTGTGCCATTTTGATAGAAAGAATGTCCATGAACCTGGAAGAGAAATAATATTGCTTCTAGAGCTTAACTTCTTGGGTGACAAAGCTCAGGAAACAGATGATAAATTTGGTTTCTCATATTTGGGAAGGCAGTATTCCTCAGGTTTGTGTTCCTGATGCCTTGACCGCATTCACCTCTCTGGTCCTAATCAAGGAGAAAGGATATTTCCAGGAGTCAGACCAGCCGTCCCCCTTTTTATGAACCGTGTCCTGACTCTTGGACACGGTGGGGTAGTAAAACGACACTGAAAAAATGATAGCCTGGGTATACGTCACACGTATACATCACCATCACAGGTAGAACGTTGTTTTAAAAGCTATCATAGGAGAAAGATGCCTATAAATACAGTGAGAGTGTGTTTTCCCCCCCTAGGGGTCATGTATCCAAGTCTTGGGAAAGCAGCCAAGAAAATGTAAGCCAGAATATTCTAAAAGTCAGAATAGGTATAGAATCTGTGCTATCAAATTCATATACTTGAGAAAGGGAGAGTTCCTAGAATACTTACCCAGAGCCTATTTGCTTTTTCTTTTACATTTATTTATTGGATTTTTGTGTTTTTTTCCAAACTGACATACAACACTATATTAGTTTCAGGTGTGTAACATAGAGACTTGTCATTTGTATACACTGCAAAGTGATGACCACAGGAATTCTAATTACCATCTGAATCATACAAAGTTAATACAATATTCATGACTATATTCCCTGTGCTGTGTTTTATAACCTCATGCCTTATTTACTTTATAGCTGGAAATTTGTATTTCTTGATCCACGTTATTTTCTCTTTCTTAATTTGGATAGAATTATAACAAACATGGGGTATAGTTTCTCAGAACCTCATTCAGTTCAGTTCAGTCACTCAGTTGTGTCCAACTCTTTGCGACCCCATGAACTGCGGCACGCCAGGCCTCCCTGTCCATCACCAACTCCCGGAGTTTACTCAAACTCATGCCCATCGAGTCGGTGATGCCATCCAGCCATCTCATCCTCCGTCGTCCCCTTCTCCTCCTGCCCCCAATCCCTCCCAGCATCAGGGTCTTTTCCAATGAGTCAACTCCTCGCATGAGGTAGCCAAAGTATTGGAGTTTCAGCTTCAGCATCAGTCCTTCCAATGAACACCCAGGACTGATCTCCTTTAGGATGGACTGGTTGGATCTCCCTGCAGCCCAAGGGACTCTCAAGAGATTCCCCAACACCATAGTTCAAAAGCATCAATTTTTCGGTGCTCAGCTTTCCTCACTGTACCTTATTAGGACAAGGGGTACAGTGATAGCAATAGAAAGTATGAGTATCGGTAAAAGAAGAGACAAAAAAAAAACTTAACAAAATGTCATCAGTGGTCCAGCAGCCTGAGATATTTATTGCTGAATCAGAGTGCCATGTGTCTTAGTCATCCTCGGGATCCACACAATACCAGCATGTACTGGTTGATAACACTCAGAGTTCCCTTCTAATTCTTAAGATTTTAATTTTCTCTTGATAATCATCTCTCCCATAAACTGTTTATAGTCTCTAAATTGGCCTCTCTGCCTCCTGTCTAAAACCATTCAAAGCCATCCTCGTACATAAGTCTGATTTTGTCCATCCAAAATGTAAGACAAGGAGTCCCCTGGTGGCCTAGTGGTTGGGATTCTGGGCTTTCACTACCATGGCCCATGTTCAGTCCTTGGTCAGGGAGCTGAGATCCCACACGCTGTGCTGCGTAGCCAAAAAGAAAAAAAAAATTAAGACAAATTAAACTGCTTGATGAGGTGAGGGCCCCCAGCTGTCTGGGAAGTTCACCTACCTACAGGAGTTATTACACAGTGATGCCAGGTTAGTAACACTTGGAAGTAATTTGTTTCCACCTCTAAGCCTCAGTCATTTCTTAATTATCTGCATTAGTGAAAACAAACAACGTCTGGTATAATTGAAAATAGGAGATGGTCTTTAATTATTTTTTTTTCACTTTGGCTTTGAAATATTTGGTCCACTTTGCAGTGGCTTTCTCTCTCTCTAAATACTTCCATCCCAAAGGAGATCAGTCCTGGGTGTTCATTGGAAGGACTGATGCTGAAGCTGAAACTCCAATACTTTGGCCACCTCATGCAAAGAGTTGACTCATTGGAAAAAACCCTGATGCTGGGAGGGATTGAGGGCAGGAGGAGAAGGGACGACAGAGGATGAGATGGTTGGATGGCATCACTGAGTTGATGGACATGAATTTGAGTAAACTCCGGGAGTTGGTGATGGACAGGGAGGCCTGGCGTGCTGCGATTCATGGGGTCGCAAAGAGTCGGACATGACTGAGCGACTGAACTGAACTGAACCGAAGCTAATATTAAAGCTAACGTGCCGATCCTGACTATCATGCATGAAGAGCAGTATGTGGGGACCACAGTGTGGCTCGTGGCAAAGAGGCCATGTTAGAATTGGAAAAGTGATCATGGGATACATCATCCACATTGATAATTAAGAAAGGACTGTCTACATGGGAAGAAAAAAATTGTGTTTTTGCATCATACAGAGTACTTATACCCCATGCACCATAGGTTATTTGCTTGTGTACAAAATAGATGCACTACAGATGCTCCGTGTGTTCTGTCTCTGTGAGAATGTGCCAGATTTTTTTTGCCATTTCAGTACAGACAACAAGATAGTCTGTGGCTTCAGAGAAGCTATGGAGCTTATTGGTGTCTGTGTGTATTTGGGTGATTTAGCTAGGCTATAGAAAGCTTCAGCATGGCACAGGCTTTTGCTAAGGATGAATGGCTGCCTGGCAGAGTCTTATTCTATCTCCATCCTGAGAAATTGCATCTTGAACTGTTTTTGATCTACCAACTAGGAGCATGTATTAAAATGCACATTTTCTTAATGACAGATATCTATTAAGTACATATATCATCGTGAGTCATGTTTATAAATTTATTGCTGTGAGCCATATCTGCAACTTGAGATATCTGTCAGGGGGATCAGTTTTTATGTGTGAGCACTTACTAAACTTAAAAGGAAATTTGAAGTTGCGGTTCCTATAGCAACCACAGCTTAGACATGTTGCAAATCCACATATATTAATGTACTTAAATCAAACTCCCATATACAAATATAGTGTGATGGATTTAGAGTTGCTATGGAAATTGATTCTGAGCTTTCTCTTTTCCTTAGGGACTTTAGCATTCAAGTCTCAAAATAAGATTAAACAGAAATACTAGAAAAATGATTTCAAAAAGGAAGCAACATAAGACATAGAATAGAATAAAGCATTTGAATGATCATAATTAAATTCCTAAATGGAGATGTAAATAAATCCGAACAGCATTTTTCAGAAACTGTATTGAGTATTTGAATATTCTCACTCTCAGTTATCTTTAATTTGGGGTTCTTGAAGGCTGTTGATACAACCTTAACAAGTGATTGTGTTTATTTATATAACTATGTTTGCATATTTTTTGAGTACCTGTAATCTAAGTAAGCATCACCGATCACCATTGGGTAAAGAAGAGTTGCTTTTACTTTCCCACAAAGTTTGTTTTATGTGTTTTAAGAGGAGCAGTGAAATGTAGCAGTTTACAGAGGTTTTTTAAAATCCTTGTTCTGATCTTGATTTTCTGGCCCAGAAGGTGGTCTGTCTTGATCATTGTCACTTGAAAAGAATATGCATTCTGCAGTTGTTAGTTGTATGGTGTTTTAGAAATATCAATATCAAGATAGTAGATGGTGTTATTCAGATCATCTATGTTTTTACTGCTTTTTCTTTTTAGTAGTTATCAAGTTCTCACAATTGCTACAGAGAGCATTAACATTAATTATGGAATCATCCATGTGTCCTTTTAATTCTGGGCTTCCCAGGTGGCTCAGTGGTAAAGAATTCAGCTACCAATGCAGGAGATGTGGGCTCAATCCCTGAGTTGGGAAGATCCCCTGAAAGAGGAAATGGCAAGCCACTCCAGTGTTCTTGCCTGGGAAATCCCGTGGACAGAGGAGCCTGGAGGGCTACAGTCCATGGGTTTACAGTCAGACACAACTGAGCTACTAAACAGCAGCAGCTCTTTAATTCCAGCAATTTTTGTTTCCTGTGTTTAGGGCTCTGTGGTTAGGTTCATAGAAATTTCTGATTGTTGAGTCATCCTGATGAATTGAGCTTTGTATTTTATGAGGTGCCCGTCTTTATCTTTGGTAAAAGATATCTCTGTTTTAAAGTCTATTTTATCTGATATAATATAGCCACTCCGACTTTCTATGCTTACTGTTTGCAGGTGTATCTTTCTCCATACAGTAAATTTCCACCTATCTTTGTCTTGATATTTAAAGTATGTTTCTTAAAAACAGCATGTAATTGGGTCTTACATTTTCTGTTCGTTCTGGTAGTCTGTGGACATTGGAGTGTCCAGTCCATTGTTAATGTCCTTATTGATTTGGCTGGAGTTAGAGCTACCATATTATCATTTGTTTTCTGCTTGTCCCCTCTGTTTTTTTTATGTTTCTCTTTCCCTGTTGTCTTCTGAATTAAAAAAAAAACTTTTTTTAGTATTTCATCTTATTTTATCTATTGCCTTTTTAACAGTATCTCTTTGCATTAATTTTTTTCAGTAGTTGCTTTAAGGATTACCATATATATTCTTGCCTTTTCAGTGTACTTTATACCATTTCATGTAAAATGTGGAAGCCTGACAACCCTTCCCTCCAGTCTTCTCTGTTTTGCTTATCATACATATTATACTATAAACATACATACATTATAAACACCACAAGACAATGTTATAACCTTTGTTTTAAATCAGTGCTGTATTATACAGTGGCTTTTGAGCACTTGCAGTGTGCTTATTCCGCTTTGAAATGTGCTGTATGTATAAAATGCATACTGAATTTAGAAGACTTGGTATGGGAAAAATATAAAACTAGCTTAATAATTTTTATATTGATTACAGGTAGAAATGATAACTTGCATATATTGTGTATATTCGACATGTATTACAAGTTAATTTCAAGATTTTTTTAATGTGGCTACTAGAAGCAGTTAATGTACATGGCTCCTATTAGGCAGGGCTGCTTTAAATAGTCATATGAATTTTAAAGACATTAAGAGAAAAAATTTATTTTTCCTATTTTTACTATTTCCAGTGTTCTTATTCATTCCTGAACATCTGAGTTCCCTACTAATTTCATTTCTCTTCAGACCCAATAACTTTAAAAGAGAAAAAGAAGTTATATCTTGTAAAGCAGGTGCAATGACATCAGATTCTTTTAGTTTTCCTTTTTCTATGAATGGTTTTATTTCACCCTCATTCTTGAAGGATATTTCCCAGATAAAGAATTCAAACTGATCTTTTATTCCTCCTTCTCTCCCATTAGGGCTTCCTCAGTGGCTCAGTGGTAAAGAATCTGCCTGCAATGTAGGAGACGTGGATTCAGTTCCTGGGTGGGGAAGATCCCCTGGAGGAGGGCATGACAACCCACTCCAGTATTCTTGCCTGGAGAATCCCATGGACAGAGGAGCCTGGAGGGCTCTGGTTCACATTGGGTCACAAACAGTCGGACGCGACTGTAGTGACTGCGCACGCTTTCCCAGTAAAGACGTCTTTCCACTTTCTGTGGCCAGAAATGTGTGCTCACTCTGATCACCTTCCCCTCTAGCGATAGGCTGTTTTCTCTGGATGCAGTTAAGATTTCTTTGTCTGTGGGTTTCAGTAGCATGGCTGTGATGTGCCTAATCAAAGTTCTCTTTGAATTTATCTTATTTTGGAGTTCATTAAACTTATTAAGTCTCTAAGCAAATGTGTTTTACCATGTTGGGGTGATTTTCAGCATTTTTTTTTTTTTTGAGTATTTTTTCAGTTTCATTCTCTATATCCTATATTTCTGGAACTTCATTTTTCCATGTACTAGAGCTTTAGCTATTATCCCTCAGGTCCCTGAGGCTCTGTTCATTTTTTTCCAGTATTCTCTCTATTCTTTAGATGGTTTCTATTAATGTATCTTCAGGTTGACCGTCTTCTTTCTCTGTCATCTCCATCTACTGCTGAGCATTTTTTATCTATCATCTGTTTCTTTCAGTTTTAATTTTTTTAAAACTTTCCCTGTTGAGAGTGCTTATCTTTCATTTATTATAAGCATACTTTACTTGATGGGCATGGTCATGATAGCTGCTTTAAAGTTTTTGTCTGATATGTCCACCATTTCTTGACTCTTCATATATTGAGTAATTTTGGACTGTACCCTAGACATTGTGATGTTATGTCCTAGAGACTCTGGATTTTGTTTTATTGCTCTGTTGAGTGTTGATGTTTCTTATTTAACAGACTTTAATTCAAGAGTCCAAGTAAAAAGTACTCAAGAAGCTAAATTCCACTCAGGAGTCCTAACCTTGACTCAGGGCTGTATCCTTATACAAGACCTTTTTCCTTATTATTGCCATGATGTAAGGCTTCATTTACTTTTTGAGAAATACCACTCTTTAAATACAAATGTTGATCTCAACCCCAGAGTCATCATTTACTCCAAGAAATGCATGTTTTTCATATCTTCTCTTTAGACTAAAACAGCCCATAATGGCATTTACTCACTAGAACCCCATTAGCATAAAAACAGGCAGCATCACCTTTCTTGTCCCTTCATAGTCTATCCATCAAAAGGAGTCATGACTGTTTATTCTTACAACTTCCCAGTGTGTATCTGCCTGATACTGCTGTCCCACATACCCCAGTCACTAACCACATACTCTGTTATCCATATACCTACTTCAAGGATCAAATGTTAATTTAAAAAAATCATGCAATATCAACTCATAACAAGGAAGAATTGCATTTTTCTTACCAGTCCCGTAATTAGCAAGACTTCTTTTAAAATGGGTGTTAGCACTTCTCCCTGTTATATGAACAATGTATTTTTCTCTCAGTCCCTGCCCTCCATCTGCATGGCACGCCCTTGGCCAGTTTGCATTGGGAAATCATCCCCTAAGGTGCACACCAATTAATGGCTGCTCCTTTAGCCACATTCAGGCCTGGAGAAAATGTGGGGGGAAATTACATTGGTCCAATTAATTCGATTCTTAAAGGACATTCCCTACTCCTTGGAAGGAGAATGGGGGTAATGGTGGCTTTACTCCTCCAGTTACACATCTATCATATGTGAAATATATAAGATAGATGTCAGGATACTTTTCTCCTCAAAGTGTAGTTAAAACTGTGTTTCTCTATCTGTAACGGTGATAAAACCACAGCGTAAAATACAAGCAGCACTCTGCCTTGCGGGATACTGAATATCTGCGAGTTTGGAATATTGGGCACAGAGGGGAACAGAGAATCGTTAAGAATTCAGGAGCCTCAGAGAGGACTCTTCTGGCAGTGTCTGTGGAAGAGGCTGGGGCTTCTTCCTTGGAAGAGATGTACGTCTTCCATGTCTATCTTAATGTGTTTGTTTTAGGAGATTGCACATTTGACAGATGACTTACTAGTTCAGTTTATAAGTTTTAATTATTTTGGTTTCTTGGAATCAAAGTATATCATAGGTTGGGTTTTTTTTTTTAAATCTACTGTGAATTTTTAATGGAAGTTAGGGAAAGGGAAAATGTGTAAAATACTGTTGTTGTTCGGTCACTAAGTCTAACTATTTGTGACCCCATGGACTGCAGTGCACCAGGCTTCCCTGTCCTTCTCCCTCTCTCAGAGTTTGCTCAAATTGAGGTCCATTGAGTCAGTCACGATATCTAACCATCTTATCCTCTGCCTCCCCCTCTGCCTCTTGCCTTCAGTCTTTTGCAGCGTCAGTGTTTTCCAATGAATCAGCTCTTTACATTGGATATAGAGGGAGTAAGTATTGAATACATGCTAGTGGGCATTTGCCCACTAGTGTTCTAAACTTAACCTGTATGAGCTCAGTGGAGGATCACAGCAATCCTAAACGGTAGACAGTCCCCATCCCACCCCTGTTTTAGAGTTGAGAAAACTGAGGCACAGAGATGTTCAATAACTTGTCAGCGTCACACAGTAGAAACTGCGAGCCCTGTGGTTCCAGAGTCTAGTGCTCTTTAACCACTGTGTTGTTATATTGCCTCTCAAATATCTTTCTCTGGTGGCTCAGATTGTACAGAATCTGCCTGCAGCGTAGGAGACCTGCATTCAGTCCCTGGGTTGGGAAGATCCCCTGGAGAAGGGAATGGCTACCCATTCCAATATTCTTAGTGGCTTCCCAGGTGGCGCTAGTGGTAAAGAACCCGCCCGACAATGTAGGAGACTTAAGAGATGCGAGTTCAATCCCTGGGTCAGGAAGATCCCCTGGAGAAGGGCATGGCAACCCAATCCAGTGTTCTTGCCTGGAGAATCCCATGGACAGAGGAGCTTGGCGGGCTACGGTCCGTGGGGTCACAAAGAGTTGGACACGACTGAAGTGACTTAGCACGTGCACACGCAAATATCACGGGTACGGTCTTGTCTTATGTTCTCCTCCTCTTCCCACACGAACTGAACTGCAGTAAAATTTCACAAACCAAACGGAAATTGCATAGTTAGTGGAGGAAATAAAAGGCCCTCCTGTGTTGTAAAGGCTTGAAACAGAGCACATGCTGTTCTATTTGAATGGCGTTTATGTTTTTAAACAGCTATCATTTTTAAAAGTTCTAAAGCATTCCCGTGTATCCTTGGAATAGGCTCTGGGGTGAGAGTCGCTATATTTTATATATGCTTGTAAATGCACAAAACATTCGACTGCTTGTTCCAGACCTGTCAACTCCAAAGCAGAAATGTGTATAAAGTCCAGAGAACCGAGCCCTAGGTTCATGGGATTACTGATCTCTGATTTCTTAATCCTTCAACTCAGAGCATTCTCTGAGTAGATGATCTGGGTGATTTCAAAGTGAAGAGTAAGCCCCTTGGACAAAACCAGCACGAATTTCAGCACGAATTTCAGTCTCTTACATGGGACTTGGCAGGAGGAGGTGAGGGCATCCATTGTCACCCCATTTTCACCTGGGAAGCAGAGCATCCTGGCCCTTTTCTGTTTTGGGCTGTGCAACACTGCATGTGGGATCTTAGTTCCTCAACGAGGAATCAAACCCGTACCCCCCTGCAGTGGGGGCGCAGAGTCTTAACCACTGGAGCACCGGGGAGGTCTGTCCTGGCCCCGTTTTCAACAGCACTGGGTCCTTTCATCACCAGCATTGGGCCATTCTTACACAGCTGCCCCCTGTACGTGTTGAAATATTCATCAGTTCTGGAACTCAGACCCACGCGTTTCCATGATGGATCGTCCCTTTTCTTTCCTCGGGTATAACAACTTGGCGCTTGGCTTCTCAGCCTCACAGGAAAGTTTGTCAAACCTCAAAAGGCAGTGACTTAGCATTTGTTTGTTTCCATGAGCAGAATATCACGAGTCACCAGTGAGCCTATTTTTCTTCATCACTGGTGCCTTTCTTTGACCCTTGGTACGTTGGGCGGGAACTGAAGACAGTTTTGACCTGAAAAATTCTCTCGATCCCCCTGGAACTGGGTGAACCAAACTATCAACCAGTTCTGTCTTGTTCAATCATTGTTTCCACATTGCTTGACACATAGAAGGTTCTCACGTAGTGTTTGTTGAATTGATTTAAACTGAATCACTGCGGTGTCCCTGTGGATCAAGGAGAATGCAGCATTTACGCCAGCACGTGGCTGTTTGGACGTTTTCAGCAATCATCTCCATCACTTGAGCAGCCCCTGACGCCGTAGCTCAGAAAATGGCATAGCGCACTGCCCAGGAGCTCAGAAAATAGTTCTTAAAGAACAGTTTCTTTTTGTTGGCTTCCTTGCCCTTTTGTGAAAACTTTACTTGAATTCTCGTTCGTTCTTGAAACAGCTATTTAAGGCACTGTGAGAGGTTCTGGAAATAGACAGGGAATCAGGAAGTTACAGCCTATGAGAGAGTCTGGCACTAAATAGACAACAGCATTAAAGTGAGGTAAGTGCAGTGAGGGTGTGTAGGAAGACGACCACGTGAGCTGACCTAGCGTACTCTAGGAAAGCTTCTTGGAAGACGTGAGGTTTGACTAAGACTTAGCAAATGAGTAAGAGTTAGCCAGGTGAAGGGTATGGAAAAGAGCCTTACAAACAGGATAGAATCTTGCAATCAAAAGAGAGCATGCTCAGGCTTCCCTGTTGGGTCAGTGGTTAAGAATCCGCCTGCCAGTGTAGGGGACGTGAGTTCGGTCACTGATCCGGGAAGATCCCACAAGCTGCAGGGCAGCTAAAGCCCCTGCGCTGCAACTACTGAGCCAGCACTCTAGAGCCCATGAGCCACAGCTTCCGAGCCTGCACACCCGAGAGCCTCCCAACAAGGGAAGCTACTGCAGTGAGAAGCTGGAGCACTGCAACTAGAGAGTAGCCCATGCTCACTGCAACTAGAGAAAGCCCACAGGCAGCCAGTGCCAAAGACACAGCACAGCCAAAAATAAATAATGAATAATTTCTTTTTAAAGAAAGGACATGCGGTATTCAGTGACGTGCATGTCATTCCATATGGACTTTGAGGTGTGAGGCTGGCTGCAGAGGTGAGCCAGGGCCCTTGTATCATGTGTGAAGAGGCAGTATTCATGTCCTGTTGCTGCAGAACTGCTACCAACTTAGCAGCCTAAAACAACACTCATGTATTGTGTCACAGCTTCTAAAGTCCAGGCACAGCTTCGCTTTGTTCTCTGCCTTTGGTTCTCACCAGGCTGCAATCCAGGCATCTGCTGGGGCTGTGGTCTGATCATAGGCTCGACTGGGGAAAACTCCCTTGTGTTGCTGGCAGCTTCCTTGAGGCTGCAGGACTGAGGCTTCACTTCCTTGCTGGCAGCTACTCCTAGTTCCCATAGGCCACCTGCAGTTCCTTACCCTGGGGGCTTCTCCAACATGGGTGCTTGCGGTGGAGGTTGACTTCTTCAAGGCCAGGAGGGTGAGTCTCTGGTGTGCCTGCCAGCAAATAGAGTCAGAGAGAGAATCCTATGGGATTCCATGTGATGGGAGTGGCATTCCATCACCTTTCGCATATTGTGTTGGTTGGAAGCAAGCCACAGGTCCCACCCATGCTCTGGGGGAGGGTGGGTATGCCAGGAGATAAAGAGCACAGTGGTGCAGTCGCCTGAAGTTCTACAGGCACAGATGTTTACAGTTTGTTATGAGGATTCTGGGGAGTCACTGAAAGGTTTTAAGTACAACAGCCAAGAAGCTGGTGCAGCCAGCCATGTAGGAGAGGAGAGTGGCCTGAACAGAAGTCATAGCCATGTGGGTTATAGAGACTTTAAGGAGGTTTAATCAACAGAACTTGATGGTAATGCGATATGAGACGTAAAGGACAGGGGAAGCCAAGGATGGATGATGCACAGGTTTCTGGCTTGGTCATTGGGTGGTGGAAGCAGAAACCTGGTTGCTGTTGTTAATTCATGTCCAACTCTTTGTGACCCCATGGACCACAGCCCGCCAGGCTTCCTTGTCTTTCAGTGTCTCTTGGAGTTTGCTCAGACTCATGTCCATGTAGTCGGTGATAACATCCAACCATCTCATCCTCTTGCCCTCAGTCTTTCCCAACATCAGGGTCTTTTCCAGTGAGTTGGCTCTTCACATCAGATGGCCACAGTGTTGAAGCTTCAGCTTCAGCATCAGCCCTTCTGATGAAAATTCAGGCGTGATTTCTTTTAGGATTGACCTGGAGCGGGAGTCAACTGGAATGGAAGAGAGTAGGTGGTTAGAGTCGGGCTCAGCTCTGGTTCTCACCTCCCTGGGCTCTTGCAGCTGTGTGGCTTCAGCCTGTTTCTGTCTCTGCAAGAGAGTCCCAGTAAGACAGTGTTAATGGAGCACAGTGAACTTAACCACCATCATCAAGACAACGTGAAACATTTGGTCTTGTCAGTGGAGCCAGTAGGTCTCTGACTGAACATCATAAAGGATGAACGTAAGTAGTTGTGTTCCCCAGAATGGCCATCTCAGTCTGTAAGCTTCTGGCTTGAATGATTGCTGTGTGCCAGGAGTGCATGTGACACTGATGTAGTCATGGTGACGCCCGTGTGTCTTTACTCTCAGTGGGCTGATTCGGGTTGCTGGCCTCGTTCAGCCACCAGCGTTCCTTCTTGCTGCAGTAAACAAGCAAGGGAGTGTTCCCCTCAATTATTATCGGAATGCTGGTACATGTTGTTTTCACAGGGGTAAGGGAGCTTCTCTACTTCTAGAGAGAAATTGCTCTGAGAACAATTTCAAAACAAGAATTTGAACTTGTTAGAATATGATAGTAATTGGTTGGCACCTTATGCATTTCAAAGCACACTTAATTCTCTACCAGGATGTGAAAAGTCAGCTCATCAAAAGAAATATATACCATGCTCAAATAACTACGTAAAGTCAGAATCTACTATTGAAGCCATTTCACGAAGAGGCGTTCCTGCATACTCCCCCCCATCCCCGCCCCGCTCTGAAAATTTCTCCGAAACCGGAGTGACTCAAGCCGAGCCTGGAAAATACTGGAGAATCACATGATGGCTAAAAATAAGCACATCCTCTCCAGCAGGGACAGTAACCAGGGCAGAAGTAACTCAGTTTGTGAATGCTCACGCTGGCTGATCATGCCCAGCGGAGTCAGGCCCGCTCTCCCCTCTCGGTGACCACCGGTCGGGGAGGCCTCGGGCACTGGGGCTCGGGCCTGGGCTGTCGGCATTGTCCCCCGGCACGTTCTCCCAGGGCAGAGCCGGTTGGCACATGTGGGATGGCTCCAAGCAGTGAGCCGGGAGGGACCCCAGCTGACTCATGGCTTTTGTCACTGCCGCCTCGTCCTTCTGTCTCCCTGTGGAGCCAATAGCAGATGCTGTTGATCCCAGAAGACCTTTTAGTTGTTGTTAACGATGAAGACGGGAGAAGGGGACGACAGAGGATGAGATGGCTGGATGGCATCACCGACTCAATGGACATGAATTTGGGTAGACTCCGGGAGTTGGTGATGGACAGGGAGGCCTGGCGTGCTGTGGTCCATGGGGTCACAGAGAGTTGGCCATGACTGAGTGACTGAACTGAATGATGGAAAACCTAAGTTGTGATCAATGGCCAGATGTTTGGTGCTTTAGGATGTATCATAGGGTTTTCTGAACTGTCGCATTGTGAACGCTTTTCCAAACCCACACTCATCTTGGGCACTCACCGCTCACACCAGGGGTGGCTGCGGTAGCCGCCCAGGTGGGCCTCTGCACCTTCAGCCCCGCTAGTCTGTGGTCCACACAGCAGGCGGAGAGAGCCGCCTGCCGTGGCTGCCCTTCTCCCTCAGAACAGAAGCCGGCCTCCTGGCGGTAACCTCTGAGGTCCGTGGCGGCCGCCCTCCAGTCCCTCTCGAGCTCCCTCCTCCCACAGCACCCCCAACTCCCTCCATTCCAGTTGAGGCCGGGTCTTTCCTCCGCCTGGAATGTTCTGTTCCTGGCTGTCCAGAAGGCCACCTTCGCCTGTCTCGGGTCTTTGCTCAGCTTGCACTTTCCCCCTGGGGCTTTGAAGTCAGGGTGACTCCTGCAAGTGGCATGTCCCTTCCAGGGATCCTGGAAGCTGGAACCAAGGGGCTGTTCCAAACACACATCGGCTTAGGTGAGGAGGGAGGTTTTGAGCCCGGGTGAGCCCCACGCATGCCCAGTGTGGATCCCACCTCCTGGCATCCCTACTGGGCTGCCAGCCAGGGGAGCGGGTTTGTGACCCCTGTCTTTCTGGAGGGACTCCGGGAGGTCCTCTGGGTCTGAGGAAGGGCTTGAGACTGGAGGGGACTACACGATGGATAATCCTGAACTTCAGGCTTCTGAAGTTTCTGTTCAGAACTGCCACACTCCCAGCCCCACCCGGCACTCCCTACTCTTGCCTGGCCCTGCCTCTCCCATAGCATTTACTTTCTGGTTTATCATGTCACCCACTAATTTATTAACATTATCGTCTGTTATCGAATTCCCCCTGTTAGAACGTGAATTCCACACGGACCGGCATCTTTGTGTTTCATTCCCTGTTTTATCCCAAGTGCCTATAGCTTGCCAGAAACACAGTCAGGGTTCAGTAAATATTTGTGACAGGAATGCATGAATTGGGGTAGTTTCAGAAGGAGCACAGAGACTTGGGCTCTGGTCTACTGATTCTCAAGACAGGAACCCAGGCCTGGGAGCCCACCAGTGGGTTATGCGTTAAACCCGTTTTCATAAAGATTTCCTTTAGATAAAAATGAGTCTCATTTCCTTTTCATTTCAGCAGTTTAGTTTTTATCTCGCTGGCGTCTAGAAGTGAGAAGCCTGTGTGGTTTCTCGTCATTAGTTGAATCAGGCCTCATTTGCTGAGTAATAATAATAACAGGGTGTGCTGATTTATTGTGTGCCAGGCCCCTGGGTAGGAACTTTCCACGGCTTAACCCAGGTACTCTCCCCAGCTCTGGGAAGGAGGGACTGCTGCTGACTGTGTAGGACAGAAGGAAGTCCAGGTGGCAGCGAAAGTCCTGCCAGTGAGCTGGCCGCGGGGCCAGGGTTCTTCCGAAGGCTGCAGGGCGCCCGCCCCTGCTCCTCACCACCACCTCCCGGGGCAAGAGAAAGCACGCGGTGTTCCCACCAGCTCTTCCTCCTGCAGGACTGGCAAGGTTCAGGCTCGGCTCTATGGAGCCCCGCCCCGAGCTGCTTGGAGGTGGAGCCACCCAACTTTTAGAAGCCAACACCAAAGTGGCAAAAAGGAAAAGCCCAATTTTGCCACTGGCTGCCCTGGTGGACCAGAAGCCGTAAGACCTCTGAACTACTCATTGGAGAGTAAAAGAACCAACCTGTCAATGATCTCGTGAATCAGGGTACCCCAGAAAACCACTATTAAGGTTCCATTTGGACAAAACGTTGGCCACTGAGATGTATTTTTTTCACCACCCTTAGGGCCAAGCAAATTACAGAACACACACAGTGGAGGTGTAGAGGTATTTTCAAAGGAAAGCGTTAGATCTTGTGTTTGCAGGGTTGCATGGGAGCTTGTTAGTCGTTCCGCAGTGTGACAGCTCTGGTGTCAGTTTAGTCACTGGGGAGATCCTCTTCCTGTGGGAATTCTCTCTTTTCAATCAGTCCCACCCCAGGCCATCTCCCCCAGCAGTGGCCTAATTATTTATTTTAACCAGGGTCATTATCCCAGTTAAACAATAACACCTGTTTGCCAGAGTTAATGGGGATAAGGAAGTGATGTCAGGTTCATCCACAAACAATTAATCAGTGTAGGTACGAGATCGCTTCAGTCATGTTTCAGTTGCTCTCTGGGGTTTGGGTTTGTTTTTATTGTGGTTTATTTGACATATAACATTTTATTAGTTTCACATGTACAATGTTAATGACTCAGTGTTTGTGTATATTGTGAAATGGTCATCACAGTAAGCCTAGCTAACAGCTATCACTGCAGTTACAAGTTGTTTTCCTCTTGTGATGAGAACTTTTAAGTTCGATTCCCTTAGCATCTTTCAAATATGCAATACAGTATCATTAACTGTAGTATTAATACCTATAGTTAATGCTGTACATTACATCCTGGGAACTTATTTATTTTATAACTGGAAGCTTGTTCCTTTTGACTCCCTGCACCCATTGCATCCCCACCCCTCCTCTGTGGGCTTTTTAATTAAGTGAGAAGGAAGCGGGTGTGTGTGTGTGTGTGTGTGTGTGTGTGTGTGCATGTGTGTGTGTGTGTGTGTGTGTGTTGGGGGGTGGTTGCTTCCTGAGTGACGTGTGTTTCTTTACTGTCTCTGAGGCTCTTGTCAACAGTATTAATGTCATATTTTTAGCTCCTCTGTTTAAGATTTTGGCAGAAAGAATATGGCAGATTATGTGAGAAGAATTTCTAAATTCCACCAGAGCCCCAGCCACAGAGGATAAAGCCAAGTATAAAGAAGGGTAGAGTGCTTTTATTTGCTTCTTGGTTATGAATTCATTGGGCCTCATAGGCCTAAAATGGTGGAGCATTTTTCCGTAAACATTAAGCAAGCTACTAATTATTGACATTTAGACACAGCAATGCTCTGGCTTTACTAAGACAGTGAATCAGGCCACTCTTTGTTTTTTTACAACTATGGTTTAAAATGTCTTAGAATCATATTTATACCCCCAACTCCTGAAGGCATTAATTAAGACACAACTGCTCAAAGACTAGCATTGTAAATCATGTCCCTATCCAGTGGGTCAAATCAGAGAATTATAGGGACTTGTACAGAATTTATGTCTAGTTTCCTCCACTTCTGAAACTCCTTTTTATTTTGAAGGGGGATGTTAGGGATAGAGAGAAAAACTTGAGGGAAAAATGACTCTTGTAAGACGAGGCTACCGCTCATTATATTTTCAGTACATCATCAAATGCAACCTCACAAAGAAATTGAAATGTCTGATAGCTGCAAGAAAAAAATTCTGTATCTGTATTCTTGCCGAAGTAGCTGTGCTCTCTTTAAAAGGTATTATGTAAATGTTTTCCATGTAAGCATCACTGAGCAGAGAGGCATGGGAAGGCACAGAAGTGAAGTCAGCAGTGGACTTGGGGGCATTTGAGGAAGCATGAAGGCAGCATTTGAGAACCCCTGTGTCTAAAGCCATGAATGGATGCTCTCAAGGACATCCTTGGGTCACTTCACAATAATGGAATACAAATGTTAGCTTACATAAAAGAATTGTATCAGTGTTAAATTTAGTATCAGTGATAGCAGTACAGTTTTCTGGTAACATCCTTATTGCAGCCCAGGAAAGGATATCTGTCATCCCACAAGCTGGGTACACCCCAGAAGACAATAGAAGGTAGCAAGACTTTATTTTTTTTTTCCACTTATTTTTATTAGTTGGAGGCTAATTACTTTACAATATTGTAGTGGTTTTTGCCATACACTGACATGAATCAGCCATGGATTCACATGTGTTCCACATCCCGATTCCCCCTCCCGCCTCCCTCTCCATCCCATCCCTCTGGGTCTTCCCAGTGCACCAGCCCAGAGCACCCGTCTCATGCATCCAACCTGGGCTGGTGATGGTAGCAAGACTTTGAAACAAACAAAAACCTAGTTCTTAACTGTCTAATGAGCGTGATATAACACAGGATATTGTCTACTATTATTCTAAAAAGTTAAACCATGAAAGCATTAAATACAGCGAACGCAAGGTTTGGTTTTATCTTTATAAACTTTAGTATTTTAGCCTTTAGTGTCTCTTGGTGTGTGTTGATCATGAGGGGTCAGTTACGTCCATATCAGATTGCAGCCTGTGAGGATTTAAAGAGCTCAGTTTACATTCTTTTGAAAAATGAGCTTTAATTGTGTGGTTTTAAAAAAAAAACTTCTAACCTCTAAAGATACTAAGATCTTCCCTATGTCCTTCCTGTTCTTTCATGTCTTTGCCTTTATTGACTGGAAGGTAGAAATGTATAGTTAACTGATGCCGACCTCATGGATGTATCCTCATCCATCAGATGTCTATTTCTATTATCAGTTTCTTTCCAAACAAATCGGAATTCAAAACCCCTCTAATTTTAAATTTCAAGTATTAATTACTTAATTGAGCTTTTTACATTTTTCGAATTTGTTTTCCCTTCTTTACTTTGTTCTGACTGTGGAGGCAGCAGCTTTGCTCCCATCCCCCGTGTCGCGAGTATAGCGGGTGGGGCGTGGACCAAGCCCCCTCTTCTCCACCATCCCCTCCCCGCCCGGCAGCAGGGGGATGCCAAGTCTGACTCTCCCTGCCTTCATCTTTCTCATCCCAGAGACCTCCAGGCTGCTTGCACTGTGCCAGTTTATAGGGTCTGTGAATCACAGCTGGCACTTGAGTGCCAAGACCTGTGAACCACAGTCGGGTTGGACTCTTGTCAGCAGCAAGGGATGTGTTTCCTCAGGAAAAAGCTGGAACTGGGACAGTGCCAGCGACGGCAGCCGCTCTGGTCTCTGCCGTGAGCTGCCCGCATCTCCCATGACCCCATTTCCCTCCCAGCCTGCTCCCTCTGCTTATTTTTAGTTTTTCTTCCCTGATAACTTGGTCTTCCATGGGGCTCTGGCTTACCCTGACGTCTTCTACTTTAACTTCTTATCAGAAACTTCAGGTTTTTTTTTTTTTTTTTTTCAAGCTGCATTTGATGATGTCCCGAAAATATATTCTTGCTGGGAAATCCCATGGACAGAGGAGCTGGCCGGGGTTGCAAAGAGTCAGACATGACTGAGCAACTAAGCATGCAAGCACACACAACCTTGTTTTACAAGCAACCGGCTTCTCTTCCTTTCATGCTTTTCTTTTAAAAAATTTACGTGAGACTGGGTAAGGTGGAGCAGAAGAACGTGTGTCCGATGGACCTCACTGGGCTCCTGCAACCAGCCCCGTCCCAGGTGCTGACCTGCTGAGGGACGCCTGCCCGAGGGCGGGGGGTGGTCACTCGCTCTCCAGGGAAACCCCTTCTGCAGCTCTGTCCTCTTCAGGAGAGGCATGGACGAGAACATGGCAGATATGGAATTTGGACAGCCCAGCACAAACCACCTTGCTCCTTCCTACTCAGAGTTAACTGTTTACTGACTGAATTTACCCAGGTGAACTGCTGTCCTGATTCCATCTCTAAGGGGCCTCAGTGATGATGGAAGGTGACCTTGAAACCCAGTCAGAGATTCTCTGTCTGGGAGGCTGGTGGGTTTTGTCTGGTTTCCTTCAGTTAGTGCCAGCTCTTGCTGTCAGTGATTTTGAAGTTGCCATCAGCTCCTCGAGCTTCCCCTGGGACCTGTCCCCTGGATACCTGCCTCTCCCAGGAGTTCTGTCATGAGTCACAAAAGCGTAACTATCAAGTGTCTCCTCTGGATCAGGCATTGTGGTTGGCCGTGAGAACACAAAGCAGATACAACTCCTCCCTTGTTGGAGTTTAAGTCTAATGGGAGTGCTCAGTCGCTTAGAGTCATATCCGACTCTTTGCAGCCCCAGGGACTGTAGCCCGCTGGGCTACTCTGTCCACGCAGTTTTCCAGACAGAGTACCAGAGTGGGGCAGGCAAGAGTACCAGAGTGGGGTACCACTTCCTATCCCAGGGGAATCTTCCCGTCCCAGGGATCTCCTACATCGGCAGGCAGATACTACCAGCGCCACCTGGGAAGCGCTCTAATGGGAGAAGCAGGCATTAAATAAATCACTCCATACCGCTCCAGTTGATGGGTGCTGTGTGGATGGCGTTTGGGTCCTGTCACCTCCCTGCACGGCCACATTTAAGCTGTGACCTGAAGGATGTTAGACTCAGTCACTCAGAGGAGAAGAGGGAGGAGTTTCAGCAGAGGGAATGCAGCCCAATCAAGCTCTGTGGTCATGTCTAGAACACTGCCTTGTTCCGGAGAATGTTGAGAGTGGCCATGCCTGGGCAGTTTTGTTTTTTTTTTTAATATATTTATACATTCATTTGCTTTACATTTTAGATTCCACGTGTCAGTGATGACATAGACTGTCTTTCTGTCTGTGAGCATTCTTAAATGATCACGCCCATGCGATCATGAGCTCCTCTAGAGCAGGGACCGTCAATACAGGGCTCATCACTCTTGTGTTCAGTCGGTCAGTCGTGTCTGACTCTTTGCGACCCCATGGAGCCCACCAGGCTCCTCTGTCCATGGGATTCTCCAGGCAGGGACACTGGAGTGGGTTGCCATTTCCTTCTCCAGGGATCTTCCCGACCCAGGGATTGAACCCGGGTCTCCTGTGTCTTCTGAATTGCAGGTGAATTCTCCACCCACTGAGACGTCGAGGAAGCACAGGGCTCATGGTAGGCACTTAGTAAGTCTGTATCTAGTAATAAAAGGGGTTGGTCATGGACAGTCTTTGAGCTGCTTTCTGTTAGACCTTCTTTATATTAAAATATGACACACAGCTCATGAAAAGATCTGCAGTAACTCGATTTGTCAACAGCAACTTCCCCAGCGAGGCTGGCTGGTGGCCCCCCTTGGAGAAGGCTCTTTGCCAGGTCCACACATCCTCGCCCTGCCTTCCCTGCTATTCTCTGTGCTGTGTTCCTTACCCTGTTGGCTTGGCCTGGAGTTAAACAGCCTGGTCAGTGGGACACGGAAGCCGTGTCCAGGAGTGTTTTATCTGGGCTTCTACAAAGATGAAGGCTCCTCGCAGCTTTGGTGAATCACAAAGCAGGCCATCTAATGTCTACACCTGGGAAGGTCTGGTGCATAAGTGAGGTTTCCAGGTAACTAACGGTGTGCATACTCAAACTTCTTCAGTCACACCTAATTTGAGCATTCTCATTTTCAGCATATTAGGCATTTCCCTGTATTTCTAGAAGAAAATTCTTTTTTCCTCCTTTATAACAGGCATGTATATTAAAGGGTATGTTGCCGTCAATGCCTCTTGAGGGTGTGTATGACTTGGCACCTCTCACTGATGACTTCCGGCACCTGAAGACAGACAGATAGGAATTTTATAGCCTTCCCTGTTTGCCACTTTGTAATTAGGAGATTGGTTGGAACTTGTTGCTGTTAGCTTGCCTGTATAACCCCTTGCCTTTTTCTTACCTCTTGGTCCCAATAAACTGTAAAGTTGGAAATAAAATGTAAAGTTGGAAACCACAACCAGGTTTTATTTACTTGTTCCTGTATTTATTTAAACAGTTGTTCCTTCACCAAATATATGTTCTGCCAAGTATTGTGCTAAGCTCAGAGCTTACAGAGCAGAGAGTGATGAGCCAGGGGGTGGGGGGACTGCGGTGGAGAATTGGGCCAGCGGGAGCACCTACACCAGGCTGAGCTGTTCAGAGGAAGAGGGAGTGGCTGGGCCTCAGCAATGACTCTGAATTTCTAAACCCATGAAGTGTATAAACTTCATTGCTTATACCTTGTGCTTCTCTTTTGGCTGCAGAAGCCATTTTCTATGTGTGTCAAGTTCTAGATAGGGAGAGTCTGTTTTAAGCTGAGCTTCAGGTAGATGAGGTCTTACCGGACATCAGTGGTCTTTTATTTTTGCCAGTTTCTGTCATTATTAGTGATGCTGCTGGATAACTTGGCTACTGTCTCAATTCCCAGGCTTCCCTGTTGTAAAGGCATGTCTTTCTCCCATTATAAGCAACTTTACAGGATAAGGACTTGACATGTGTTGCTATTTGGTTCTCCAAAAACCTCTCAATGTCTTAGTAAAAGAGCAAAAGATTTATGCAATATGAAAAGAAACCAGAGTATTCAATGTCTTAGAGTCAGTTGATGAAACCTCCCTGGATCAGTTAAGTGTACTGCAAAATGGTGACTTTTCTGTAGCATTTCTTTGGCAATTTCCTAGCTATCAGTGTTCTGTAAAGATCTTTATATCCTTCCTCTCCGCTCCCCTCATCGTAGACTAGATTTTTGTTTATTCAGTGCATTGTAATACAATTGCAGCCATTATTCTTTTTGGTTTGCAAAATGGCCTGAGTGTGGCTAGTTGGGAGCCCCTTCAGTCTGGCCCCTGTCTCGCTGACCGAAATTCTTGAGCACATCCTTGCTCTTTGACATAAGATGTTCCAGGCCCACGCCTGGAGTCAGCTCTATCTCAAGAAGCCCTTTTATTGCAGAATAACATTTAGAAACCAGGACTTGGGCACCAGGAGTGCCCATTGCTACAGAGATGTCTTTTAATGGCTCCTAGAGTCTTTTAATGGCTGAAACTAGGGTATACATTAAAAGAGGAAAAAATAGACATTTGCATTGATATTTCTCCTAAAGTGTTACACTGTTATAAGATCTGTATTAGAAATTCAATTAGGATGATGCTTGGAGCTTATCAGAGAACCTTTCCTTCTTAAAAGAAAAAAAATAAACAACTTAAAATCCCTTTGTGTCTGCTATTCTCATTTCTCTGGAGGGAGAAAGGACAACTGCATTAATCTCATGTCACTTGAGGGAAAAACTGCTCAGAAGGGTTAAGTTGCCCAGGATGACTCTCTCATTTTATTGCGTGCACTCTTCCTAAGTGTGTTTGTGCTACTTCTGTGCTGGGAGGGATTTCCCAGATGGCATGAGTGGTAAAGAACTCACCTGCCAATGCAGAAGACGTAAGAGTCTCAGGTTCGATCCCTGGGTCAGGAAGATCCCCTGGGGAAGGAAATGGCAATCCACTCCAGTATCCTTGCCTGAAAAATCCCACGGACAGAGGAGCCTGGCGGGCTACAGTCCATAGGATCGTGCAGAGTTGGACACAACCAGTGTGACTTAGCATCCACACAGTGTGCTGGGAAGGGATAGCTGGCGGTTATCTCTTACATGTTTTAGTAAATTCCTTTTGTTATCATAGTTTTGCTGTCAACCGAAAAAGCATTTCTCATGTTGCCAGTGCTCATAATTTATTCTGGTTGCTTTCAGGTGCGGCTAAATCAAGTCCAGCATCTAAACCAGGATCCACACCTTCTCGTCCCTCATCAGCCAAAAGGGCTTCGTCCAGCGGCTCAGCATCCAAATCTGATAAAGACTTAGAAACGCAGGTCATACAGCTTAATGAACAGGTAACCCAGCATCCCCTGCCCGGTCTGTGGGAGCAGTGATGGGTATGAGGGCGAGATGAGCAGACCCCTCTGGGCCTGGGATGGGGAGGGGAGGGACCCAGTGACTTCAGCCAAGTCAGAATGAAAGGAACTAGTGGGGTGGATAAAATCAGTGGCCCGTTGTCAATAAAAGATGTTAAGTCACCAATCTCATAGCTGCACATTGAGAGAACAGCTTCCCAGGTGGCTCAGTGGTAAAGAATCTGCCTGCCAAGCAGGGGATATGGGTTCGATCCCTGGGTTGGGAAGATACCCTGGAGAAGGAAATGGCAACCCACTCCAGTATTCTTGCTTGGGAAATGCTATGGACAGAGGAACCTGGCGGGCTACAGTCTATAGGGTCGCAAAGAGTCAGACAAAACTGAGCGACTACCAAAAACCAAAATACACTGAGACAGGAGGACAGATGAGGCAGCCTCAGGTAAATGCAAGCGGGCAGGCTAACCAGCCCCCCTCATCCGCACCCCACAAATACACACCTCAGTGCTGTTAGGAGCTCCAGGCTAGACCACGGCCACTTTGAGCCAGTCTAGATTGTGTTACAGGCATCAAGGGTTAGTCTCCCTCCCTTTTTCCTTTCTTTCAGCAACCATCAGTTAAGCCTGTTCAATGTGACAGACAGTCTGTTTGATGCTGATTGTAAAGTGGCAGTAAGACAGAGAACTTCCCTTCCCTCGCTGAACTTACAGACAGACAGACACACACCACCAGCTGTTTCACCAGCAAAAGCCAAACACCGAGCCCTTCCCACAAGAGTGAACGTACACAGGAGCACTGAACCCAGGAGTGGGGGGATCGGAAAGGCCACAGTGAATTAGAACTTTTCTTTTTTATCTACCATCCCTGGGATTGCAGTAATCTATCTCTGCTGTCTTTGAAATATTCAATATGAAAGCTTACATATGCTTCCTAATCAACAATAGCTAACTTTGCCTAAGTGTATACATAGCTTAAGGGGCTTTCCAGATGGCCCTAGTGGTAAAGAACCTGCCTCCCAACTCAGGAGAGACACTGGTTCCATCCCTGGGTCAGGAAGATCCCCTGGAGGAGGGCACGGCAACCCACTCCAGTATTCTCGCCTGGACAATCCCATGGACCGAGGAGCCTGGCAGGCTTCAGTCCACAGGGTCGCAGATAGTTGGACATGACTGAAGCAACTTAGCATAGCACAGCATACATAGTTTAAAAGTTATGACATACATCAGACTCCCACTGAGGGTACCCAAAGCCAGTGCTCTCTGATAGTCTGGAGGGATGGAGTTGGGAGGGAAGTGGTGGGGAGAGGGTGGGGACACATGTCTGCCTGTGGCTGATTCATGCTGATGTGGGACAAAAATCATCACAGTATGGTAAAGTATATCCTCCAGTTTAAAGAAAGAAAGAAAAAAAAAATAGCTTACTCTAATTGCAAACTTGAAAACAAAAATGTAATATGACAACTGGGAGCTCAGGACCCAGTGTAGAAAACGCCCACCCTCGCCCTGAGTTGGGAGGAGAGTCTTTTATCCTGGCCACCCCCACTCCTGGGCTTCCCTGGTTGCTCAGCTGGTAAAGACTCTGCCTGCAAGGCCGGAGACCCTGGTTTGATTCCTGGGTCAGGAAGATCCCCTGGAGAAGGGATAGATTACCCACTCCAGTATTCTAGCCTGGAGAATCCCCATGGACAGAGAAGCCTGGTGGGCTACAGTCCGTGGGGTCACACATCTGAGCAGCTAAGCATATAAGCACACCCCCACCGCTGGGACAGGAGCCTTTATTCCAGGTCCTCAGGCTGTTCCCAGCCACTCACTGGCCCAATCCCGGTGATTAATCTGATTCTTGATGAGCCAGCAAGAGTCTGGAAACAGTTTTTGAGGTAATTGTATATTTGCAAACAAGGATCTGGTTTAAAAGCCAGCAGTTGCCTAACGAGGGTGTTTCTTTACAATTCTGAACACTTTAATGAAAAAGGTAAAACCTTAAGTCATCCGGTGGGTAGGACTTTGGTTTCTAAACTGTGGAAAGTTCTAATTACCTGCTGATTCTCAGTTTGAGCCCTTATACCATATCCCTAATGAGTTCTTCCAGGATAGGAGGTGGTTAGGCCAGCGCTAATTAGCCTGGAGCCACATGCCTGGGGCTCTATGAGAAGAGGGTCAGGCATGGGTCTGTAATACCTTAGATTTATACCCCTTTCTCCTTAGGAACTCAAATTCTCTTAATAGCTCTATTATCTCATGCTTCCTCATCATCTACCTCTACCACACTCAGGTTCCCAACCTTCTAACCCAAAGTAGAACTGCCTGGGAACCTTGGATCCTGCCTGCCCCTCTGGCTGTACAACCCGCACCTACCAGCCCCACTTCCTCTCCTGGGGCCGGTTCTAGGCTCCCAAGAGCTCACCCAGAGCCTTGGAGCCCTGAGGGCCCATGCCCTCTGCGATGCTTCAGTGAAACCGTGCATGCTCCGTCACTAAGTTGTGTCTAGCTCTTTTGCAACTCCACAGACTGTAGCCCACCAGCCTCCTCTGTCCATGGGATTTCCCAAGCAAGAATACTGGAGTGGGTAGCTTATTTCCTACTCTAGGGGATCTTCCCGACCCAGAGATCAAACCCACATCTCCTGCATTGGCAGGCAGATTCTTTACCACTGAGCCACCAGGGAAACTAAACTGTCCTTCTATCCGTAACACCACTTTCAAGAAGACAGCAGAGAGAAGTGCGTTCCAGCGGTCTTCCTCCCCCTGGCTGTAATTCCTCCATTACTGCAAAGGCCTCGCCCCCGGGCTGCCCCCAATGCCCACACATGGAGAGCATTGTGCCCGTGCCTCCATCTGTCCCTGTACCTCCGTCTGTCCCCCGGAGGGAAGGTCGGATACCTCCTGCATCGTGAGCCTTCTTTCACCCGCCGCTTACTGAGCAGCTCCGCCAGCTGCCTCCAAGGCTGTGTTAGCGCTCCCTCCATTTGCTGTCCCCGAAGCCTACAGGGTGCCCCCCTGAAGCTGGTGGGGAGCCGCACACAGGCATCCTGTGTTAGAACTGAGGACGTGAAGATGAGGAAGGGCTGAGTGATGGGGCCCAGGCCAAGGAGCAGATAGCAGGGGTAACAGACGAGGTGACAAGTGCCATGGACTTTAAGAATTCTCACGTACTCGGTCCCGTGCCTTGATGCGGGCTGTCTCCCGTGACATGCCCTGAAAGTGCCACTGTGCCAGACAGTGCAGGGATAGAAATGAATCAAGGGAGGAAAAGACATGACTGAAATAATCAGGGGCCTCGGGGTGTGTCCCTGCCATGCTTGGGGACCACAGGCGGAGGAGAGTGGGCCTGGCTAGCCCTCGCAGACCCTGTCTGTGGCTCAGACAGGAAGGCTGGGCAGATTTGCAGTGTGTGGACACCTGGGTGGTGGAGAATCGGGAGAAGAGAACTTGACTCTCCTCCAGGCTGCATCCCTAGCATTTGCCTCTCTGCTGTTCAGGCTCCTGCTCTGACACGTCGGAGTGGGACTGTGAAAATGGCGTCCCCTTCGCCAATTGATCTTTCACCGGGTAATTTAGCTCCTGTTGTTTTTACCAGGGAATGTTTATAGCTGCATGTATTACCTGATGCACCTGGAATAGCCACAAAAGCTGACCTGGGCTGGGTGTTTCTACTGAGCCTCAGCTCTTTGTTCACTGCACAGACCACACCAGTCAAGACGCAGATGAACCTGTGGTTTCCATGGGGTAGCGGCATCCAGAGACCCTTCTTGCCTGGTCCAGGGAGGGGGCCCTGGCAGATAGCAGATTCCTGAACTCCACAGACCTGTCCACTGACACCAGTGCAGGCTTGAGATGGACCTGTGGTCAGGTCTGGGGAGGAGGATGCCAGAGTCAAGAGGGTTTTCCTTTTTTTTTCTGGAATTCAGGCAACTGGGTTACCTTCAGTTTTTACAAACATCCATGGACAGAGGAGCCTGGTGGGCTACAGTCCATGGGGTCACAAAGAGTTGGACATGACTGAGCACAAGCCACAATGCCTTAGTATATTCAGAAAGAAGAGTTAAAGTCAGAAGCTGATGATCCTCCATTACCCTTTTGTTTTTCGTTTTTTATTTGTTTGGCTGCACTGGGTATTTGTTGCCGCATGCAGGATTTTTAGTTGCAGCATTTAAACTCTTAGTTGCACCCTGTGCGATCTAGTTCCCTGACCAGGGATCGATCTCTGGCCCCGTGCATTGGGAGCACGGAGCGTTAGCCACTGGACCACCAGAGAAGTCCCTCCTCTGCCTTGTGAGTAGCTGCGTGAGGGCGTCAGTGGGGTTAGCTCTGAGGAAGACCCATACTCTTGAGTCTTGCTGGATGGATTCAGGTTTGCCAGGTGCATGAGGAGAGGGCCACTGCATGTGCTGAGTATCTGTTTCAATGAATCAATAACTCCAGACATATAGCACATACAAAGGCCTGGAGTTACTAGAGAGATTTTCCATTCCAAGTATTGTCTTTGAACCTGTTAAGGGTGATTTTTCATATACTGAGAGAGAAGTTACACCTGAGGAGGACCGTGAAAGACCTCATTTACCTCCTCAAGATGTTCTTTGCATAAATTTATAACTACTCAAAGGGTTCAGAAAAATTGAGGGATTTTCCGAGAGCAGGAGGGGGTGATGGTTTGGGCCTGTGTGGGCCCTGCTGGGCCTGCAGCCTGGAATTTGAGACCAGGTCTGTCTACAAGCCCTTCCGGGTTTCTTCAGCCCAGGTGATGGCTCTGTCGGACTCAGCCTCGTAACTTGCCCCCTTTCCCTTTATCACCATGAGAAGCTGGGAGGCCCCTGAACCAGCCACAAGGGAGAATAAAGGGGATGGGGACTATTGTGCTGAGGGATTGGGGCTTCCACACTACCACCTTTGCTGTGATGAGCTCGAAGTGAGACCTGGAGGGATTGAGGCAGATCCACTCAGCCTGCTGATAGTCTTCCCTGTGCAGCCAAGCCCCTGGCTCCCCGTAGAAGCATTTGTCCAGTTTGGGTCGGGAATTGGGGCTCCAAAGCTGAGGGCAGCTCTCCATGCAAGTGACGTGAAGAAAAAAAGGAGGGTCCGAAGCCTGCCCCGTCCCCCTGCCCTCTCATCCCCCCTCCCTGCAGAGGACCAAGGAGATGGGGGGAAGGTGTGCCCCCACCCATGTCAGCGGGAAAGGAAGGCTGACTCGGAGCCCAGGTGGAACTGTCTCCTGACAAGGATCCCAGGCCTGAGGTTATTATAAACGCTCAGCTGACAGGAGTAATAGACGTGCTGCTGCAGTTGGGTTTCCGGGCCCAGGCTCGGGCTCCAATAGCAGCCCCTTGTCTCTCCCTGGACCTGCCCATCCGTTATTGTTGCACATCTGTCATTTTTGCACATCTGTCTTTTCACGCTTCGCATCCTTATACGCAGGCATGCTTGGTCACTTATTTCTTAATGCTGTATTTTTTGAGGGTTTTCTTTTCCACCTTCCCCACCCTCACCAGGTACATTCGTTAAAACTTGCCCTGGAAGGCGTGGAAAAAGAAAGGGATTTCTACTTCGGAAAGTTGAGAGAGATTGAGCTCCTCTGCCAGGAACACGGGCAGGAAAACGACGACCTCGTGCAGCGACTAATGGAAGTCCTCTACGCTTCGGACGAACACGTGAGTGTGAGCAGAGCGCGGATGCTCGTGGTCTAGAGTGATGCTCTTGGTCACGGCGCAGTGATGGCTGTACCTTCAGAGACCGCCCCGGGGCTCAGTGAGCTCGGCCGGGGCATGCGATGTTTCCAGAGGGTTCGGCATGACCCTCACCCGCTGACCCTGCGGAGGGGACTGGCATTCCTAAATCCCGGAAGAGAGGAGTGGACGTCACCAGTCGTGGGGGCGGGGCCGGGGAGCCTTGGGTTGAGAGAATCAGGCTTGCGCAGCCTCGAGTGGTTTTCAGCTCCCCGAGCAAATGAGCAGTAAGAGTGTGTGTAGAGATTCTTCTTTCTTCATGACGGAGCAGGGCGTGGTGAAAGGAAACATTAATGTCGATGCTCTTCCCGTCCCCGTCAGCCCCCACGGCCGTCTGGTTTTTCCTTCCTGGCTCGTTGTCTTGGTTACTCATCGCCAGCGCAGAGTAGCATCGTGAGACGGCCTTCTGTGTGAAGATGCTCCGGGAGGCCTCCTCCGCGGGGAGGCCCGGGGTTGCTCCCCATGAGTGAATGTGCTGGGGGGGCACCCGGGCGGTGGCTCCATCCGGGGGTGGGAAGCAGGCATGCGGAGGAGCGGGAGTCTCGGGAACAAAGGGAAGGGGCAGGATGAACGGTAGAGCCCAGGGCGGGTCACCCCACGCTCGCCTGGACAGGGCAGGAGAAGTCCCGACAGCGGTACTGGGAGCCCAGTGGGGCTTCGCCTTCCGGACGGCAGGGGAGCCAGGCCCCCGGGGGCGGCGTGGACGGCAGGGGAGCCAGGCAGGTGGCTGGCGTCCTTCTGCCAATGTCTCTGCACCACCCCGAGTGGCGTTTCCATGACGTTCTGTGTATACAGACTGCTTTGTCATCCGTCAGGCACTAGATGAATTGTGGTTACTGTCTTCACAAGTTTGTTTGAGGCAGAACCTGATGAGGTCTGTGTGGTTCCATGAGCCGGAGTGAACTGTGCTGCCGCCATCCAGGGTGGTGCCTGCTCACGGGAGCAGGGCATCTTGCAGGATGGAACCTTCCCACCATGCTGCCAGCAGGAGGAAAAGCCTTCTGCTCCTAACCTTCAGCCAGATCTTGTCCCAAGGAGGAGTCCTTGTGTAGGAGCACCAACAAGCAAACTCCAAATTAAGGGTTGGCCGGTCCTCCCACTTCCTGGCTAATGACATGAGTGCTGGCTGTGGGCAAGAGCTCTTGGCTTGGGGAGAGAGTTCAGGGGTGTCTTCCTCCATGACTACATACTCAGCTTCTGTTAGACCGTTTCTACCACCACCACCACCAACCCCCCCACCCCCAGCATACACACCAGCACCAGCTTGCTGAGGTCTGGCTTCAGCGAGCCATTCTGCAGAGTATGAGCAATGAACACACACCCTGCCTCCCCGCAAAGAAGTAATATTTCAACACATCATCAGTCATGGAGACTAATGGGTTTATTAGCAGGGCCTTTCCACAAACTCTAGGGATGGGAGATGAGGGGGAGGAGCCAAGGGCTTTCCATGTGTCAGCTCCTTTAATTCTCCGGAGAATTAAGTAGATACGGGTGTTATCCCATTTTACAGATGAGAGGAACTAAGGCGGCAGATTAAAGAACATTCCCAAGCAAATAAGCATCATAATTTGCTTTTGAACTTGAGCGCTGAGTTCGTGCCCTCTCTTCTGCAAGCCTGAGCCACCTTTTAAACAGGGAATATTTTAAATAGGAATGCCTTTTAAGTAGGAACAGTAGTGATAGCTGACATTGCATATTTAGCACGTGCTAGATACTACATTCGTGTTCTAAATACATTTCTCACCACATCCTTTTACGTTGTGTACTATTACTTATCTCTGCGTCACAGATAAGATTACTTGTCCAGTGATCCACCCTTAGTATGCTCCATCACTACCCATATTTCACTAACTCAGAGCCCCAAAATCTTGAGGACTGTGTTCCCTCTTCTCAGTATACTGGATGCTATGGGGGAAGGCAAAAGTGAAGGTAATACCTCATAGGGGAACGACAGGATAGACTTCGTCTAATTGACAGTATTGAGTTGCCCATGTTCTGTACGTGAAGAAGGAATTAGTCAAATTCCTTCCTGGGTTTTCTCAAACAACTCCCTTCATCTCATTTTGTTGTTTGGCACCTTCAAAAGTATCATTCTGGCCACTAGGCTTCCTGTTAATTCAGCACCCACCGAGAACGTCGATTTTCTTCTGGCTGGCAGCATCACCAGACCCACCTTTGTTGTTCGGGCTGAGATGACGCTAATGTCGTCAGAGAGGGAGAAACATGGTCGGGAGGAGAGAGACAGACAGTGGCCTTGCTGCCGGGTGTGTGCTGAGAAGCATCTGAAGTCCAGGAAGAGATTTAGAGGCAGTAAGTAACCAGGCCACTGGAATCTAGAAGATAGACAACACAAACTACGTGTGTGGGTGACCAGAGCGAAACCTTCAAACCCCGTTGCTGCCTTAATTTTTCTCATTCCAGAATAACTTCTCATGCAACTCTGGGTCTGGACAGCTCCAAAAGAAACACTTCAGGCTATGCTGAGTTTTCCGTAGAGGATCAGCTGGAATATGCCAGGTGTCCTTGTTTAAAATGTGACAAGACCCTTTTTTTTTTTAAACTTTGGTTTCTATATAGAAAGATGGGAGTGATTGCTGTGTGCCCGGACACTCCAGGGTATCTCCCTTACTGCACACACGTGAACACATGACACTTCTTAGCAGTGGATGGGGAGGGGCTCCAGAGTGCTCATCCTGCTCTGCTCTCTGCTTTTCTTCCTCGAGGTTCACAGAACCATCCTAGATACCCTAGACTCATCAAGGTTTGCCTCCCTCCCTGAGCATAACGAATCCTGTTTCTGTGGCCGCCTCCCAGCTTATCCAGGTTCTACCTTTAAGGGAGTAAGCCTTTAAAAAGCTTCCACTTGGGCTTCCCTGATGGCTCAGTGGTAGAGAAATCCACCTGTCAATGCAGGAGACGTGGGTTTGATCCCTGATCTGGGAAGACCCCACATGTCTCAGAGCAGCTAAGCCTGCGCACCACAGCGACTGAGCCTGTGCTCTAAGCCCCTGCTCCACAGCAGAAGTCACCGCAAGGAGCAGCCTGTACACCTCAACTAGAGAGCCTGCGCAGAGCAACAAAGTCCCAGTGCAGCCAAAAACAAAAATTTTTTTTGGAAAAAAGCTTCCACCCTTGCCTAGGAAAGGTGTCAGTTGGGGAACAATGGGCTCAGCAACTTCAAATGCAGTTGCTGCCTTAATTTTTCTCATTCCAGGGTAACTTCTCATGCAACTCTGGGTCTGGACAGCTCCAAAAGAAACATTTCAGGCTATGCTGAGTGTTCTGTAGAGGATCCGCTGGAATATGCCAGGTGTCCTTGTTTAGAATGTGACAGTCTACTGCACCCACCCCAAAAGCTCCAGAAGCCTCCTTTTTCCCCCACTGTGCTTCACCCTGACACTGCATCCTGTTTTCAGGCCATTCACACACTTCAGTCCTGGCTGGACATGCAGCCATGATGCATATGGTGTCTGGGAAAAAATGCCAGCACTTTACTCCTGTTGCCGCTGGCCTGACTTCTTTGCACCTCCGAGAGGCGGAGATTTCTGGTTGCCTTCCTCCTGGAAGTGGGAGAGGTGCTGAGGAATCTGAGGCTGCGCTGAGGCTCTGCTCGGCAGTTAACCACAGACAGACCCTGCATTGGCACTGCAGGTGGAGAGGTCTCCTCCCTCAGTCTTTATTTCACCTTGGCTGGTCTTTGATTCTTATAGTCAGCCGATTTTAGAATAACATGTTTGGAAGATGTAGACATGCACATGAGTTTGGAGTATAGAAGTAAACGGAGGCAGTTTACTTTGCAGTCGTAGAAACCTCATGGAAGTTTCCAGAGCAGATGGCCAGCGTGCTGTACAGTTCCTGTCTTGATGATTCTCATCATCTTTAATACTTGGCTTGGGGCCACAGGTGTCTGGGCTTAGTCCTTGGGTAGCTGCTGCCCTGCGCTTCTGTCAGCAGAGCGTCACCTGCTAATACATAGGCGCGTGTTTCCTGCGGTCCTGTCCCAGAAGCCACTTTGGTGGAATGGCTTAAGCTACGTCCCCAGCTCCACCCACGTGTTTTGGATTCAGCCTGCATTTCTGTCACTGGACGCAGCATTGGGTATGTTCAGAAGGCAGACACAGCCCCTGCCTTCGCAGAGCTTGCTGCCCTGGCGAGAGAGACAGAACGTGGACACCGCCGACTGGAATATGTCAGGCTGTGATAAATGCAGTAATGGAGACATAAATAAACTTGTGTGGGGTGCACATAAAGACAGCCTGGAGGGACAGGCCGGGACTTCACAGAGAAGATGACATTTGTGTTGGATGTTGAAAGATGACGAGGAATGTGACCAGTTACAGAGCTCAGGACAGGGAGTGTTTTTTTCTGCAGAGGAAACAGCACGAACAAAGCAGAGAAAAGAACAGCCGGATGAGCTGGTGTAGGAGTGGCAGATGAGCCTCCATCTAGGAAGGTGGGAGGCGCCCCCGCTCTCCCCACCACAGTATCCTGGAGCCCCCTCCAGGGCTGACTTGCAGCTCGCTTCTCCTTCTGTTGATCATTGAAAGAATAAGGAACTCCAAAGCAGCCGCTGACAGCTAATCATTTAGGAAGTGGTGATGGACTGACATGCAGATGTTAGACTTAATTAAGCAGGTGGCACCCCAGTGCTTGAGTCACGTATTTGACCTAGGTTTCGCCTGGCCTCCTCCTCGCCTGTGCAGTTGAGTTCCTCCCTCTTGCGTGGGGCAGAAGAGAAAGATCATCTTTGAGCATGAGCGCCTCCATGGCACAGTGGGCTGGGAGCTCCCCATGGTGACGTGTGATGGGTGTGTCCTGCCAGGCCTTCAGGGCACCTTCATTTGCACCCCAGGGGTTAGCAATCCATTGGCAGCACAGGACATTTGCTCTTCACACTCGCGTTACCCAGTAAAAAGAGTGCTCTGGGGTCCGAGGCTCCTACCGATGAGATGTGTGACCTCACAGGGGCACCCCGTGAGTGAGGGGCTGCCCTCTGCCAGCTGGAGACCCGAGACCTAGGCCGGGACACCACACCCACCCCCTTGCTCAGCAAGTGTGGAAAGCAGGCCTGGGGAGGGGCCTAACCCAGTGATGGGTTTCTGGGCCCACCGCTGGCGTGACAGGCCCACGGTTCCTTGAGTCCACCTCTTCCGACTTCTAGTCCGGGATTAAATCCATCATCCCACAGTTGACTCCCAGTCCTGGTGTGAGCAGACAGGATTTCCTGTAAACTGTCAAATAGAGCCTCATTTCTTTGATCTTCCCACCAACTGCCTAACACTCACAAAAACAGTTGTGTAAGGAAGGCATACTTGAAACCAGCTGAAGTCCGGGTGATGTGATATGGAAGCAGCTAACTCTTTAAAGTTAGGGTGATGAACCAAACAAGATCTCTAACCCCTGGGGGACTCAGAGGCTCAGAGTCCTGCTGGAGACATTGAGTAGAGTAAGCTTGAGTCTGCAAGTCAACCTTGTAGCCAGACAGCAGAGATGTGCACACAGACACACACACACACACACACACACCTACACACCTGCAGTGTGCACCCTGATGGAAGCATGAGCATAAAGCTCAGAGGAGCAGCCTGTTCTGGGGTGAAGGCAGTGAGGGAGGCGTGGAGAGGAGTGTGCAGCAGAGCAGACACGGGGGTCCCTGGTTCACCACTGCTGGTCAGCTCCCAGGAGCAGGACTTCCCTTCTTTGCTCCCAGACTGGAGGCGGCCAGTGGCTCCTCCTCCCTGTCCGATCCCAGCAGGAGGTGCTATTCTGCTCCCAGGAGGGTGGGAGGGCGCCTCTGTCCATGAGGCCCTAACTCTGTGCAGAGTGGGGGGTACAGAGGCATGAGGAGGATGCTGCTGGGCTGACCTGGGGAAGAACTGGCAGAGCCTGGAGTAAAGGAGGGCTCAGGGCTCTGAGGTCAAAGGACACAGCGGTTAAGGGATTAAGGAGTGAGGGGTCCCGAAGGACAGCAGATGTGGGCAGAGGAGGAGCGGGGTTTTCATGCTTCAGAGGTGGAGCCGTGTTGGGTGTTGATGATAGGTGTGGTTGTAGGGAAACCGAATATTTCACGTGCATCTTGACCCCAGTCCAGCAAGGGATGGCGCTAGATTTGAACCTAAGTCTTCAATATGGTGTCATTTTCTCCTCCTGTTGTAGAAAAGATTACTTTTTAAAAAATCATTCTTCTTTCTAAAATATATTCCAATGAGTTTTCTCCTTCCAAGAAAAAAATAATCACAGCTCACATTTATGTGCCAAACACTCTTTTAGGCACTTTACCTATGTTAACTCAGAGCCCTCTGTTGAATTCAGCGACTCCATTGATTTACTGATCAGTGACACTCATTGAAAACTGACAAATGGGCACTTGTGGTCTGTCACCCATTTTACAGATGAGAAAACCAAGGCACATAGCAGTTAAGTCACCCAAAGTCACTCAGCTTGTAAATAATGGATCTGGGAGACAAACTCCAACTCCATGCTTATAACCTTGACGTTAATGCTGCCTCTTAGAAGATAAGTGATAACGTGACCTTGGCTGATAATCTGTTTCTGTTGTGGCACCCTCTCTGATGTCCTTCTACTGACACATGTGCACAAGACTTGTACACATATGTGCGGTCTGACACAGATGGATGAGGCCCTGTCCCAACTTCTGGAGCCTCAGGATCCACTGAATGAGGCCACAAGGCTCAAGACAAGCAAGATTACAAATCAAAGTTTTACAGCCAAAGCATAAGCAAAATGTTGCAGGAAGAAGGAAAGAGAATCCTGTCTCTGGGGTCTGGGGAGATGATCCTGCTGTGTTTGAGTTGGATTTTGAGAGATTCATCCTGGGCTAAAGGGAATAGGGCCAGACAGGGAGGAGGTGTGCAAAGTGTGAGAGAACATGAGTGTGTCTGTGTGTCCCAGCGGGCGCTCCTGACAGCAGTGCAAAGCGTTGTGCATTCTGGAGGCAGCAGTCGGCCCTATTGATCAGCTGCACTCCCTCTGTTTGAGTAACAAAGAGCTGATTCTTATTTGAGAGGTCAGAAAATTAAAAGATTTGCAGGTATGGCTGACCAAGGTTGGTATTCCCCCAAGTTGGTGTTCACAATGTATTTCCGTGGGTTAAAGGCAAGCAGTAAATAGGTCATTTGGAACCAAGTGGAGGACACCTCAACCATCAAAAGTAAGCAGAAAACGCCTCAGGTACCCAAAATAGATGGCTGGAAGGAGCTCAGCTCCTGCGCTCCCTTGATGGAGAAACCACCTGTCCCGGGGCAGCCCGGAACCGTAACTGACACCCTTTTCTTTACCTAACCACTCTTGACAAGCTGCTTCTCCACATCACAGGAGTAACAGGTTCTAACAACGGGTCTGCTTCAAGCAGATATGCTACCAGGTGAGGAGGAAGAGCAGGGCAGGAGACGGAGCCCTCGGTCACCCTGGGGGGCCTGGGGCTCAGGCCCTGCCACAGCAGGCTCACCCCCGGTGATCACAGCACCCCTTTGCTTTACTGTCTTCCGGAGGGTGGGAAAGTATGTCATAGGTCTGTGAGGCTGTGCTTCGAAAGCGGACAGAAGGAAAATGTGGTGCACAAATCCTGCTGGCTGTGTTCTAGAAGGATCCATCTTTGGAGGGGCGGGGGACGGGAAGGCGTCCGTCTGTGTGCTTGGCTCCTGGGAGCAGGGTGGGCTCCGCGTGGCTCGCGCCATGGAGACGCCGTGCCGCGCAGTCACGGTGGGGCCAGGGACACGGCGGGGCCGCCGGCCGTGAGCTCCATCAGTTGAAACCTCGCCCCCGGCCCCTCTCACCCCCGCAGGAGGGCCACCCAGAGGAGCCGGAAGCAGAGGAGCAAGTCCACGAGCAACAGCCCCAGCAGCAGGAAGAGTACTGAACCATCCCGGCAGCTCTCCACACTTCCGTTTTGGTGGGAACTTCTCTTCCGGAGAATTGGAACACGTGTGGCCTCAAGCTCATCAGAAACCAGTCGTTCCCAGTCTGCTGTTACATCTTCGCGCCAGCGCCCACGCCAGCACCGCGCTCGGGTCCCATTTCCTTTGCCAAGACACACTAGCGGCGGCCACGGGCGGCCTGCCCGAGACATCCCGGGGCTCACACACCTTCAACTTCCCCACTTGGCTGCTTGAGATTGGTTCTGCTCTTTGCATTTCTTTCCAGAACAACTTCTCCCCAACCCTACCACCATCACCACCACCACCGTTCCCTTTTTATCCTGGTGTGAAACAATGGTAATTTGATATATGGTATTTATATTGGCATTTCTCAACCCAGTGTCACTAGATGTCACACACATTTGTGGTGCTTTGATGTTTGCAAGTCTAACCTCTGTGAACATAAATTTGGTCAAATAATAAATTGGAACAAAGGGAAAGAGATAACTTGATATGAAAGCCATATGACAGTGACTTGTTTCATGGGGAAAAACAGAGTCAGTTTCTCCCTCCACTCACAAACGAAAGGGAAGAAAAAAAGGAAATAAAACTAGGACTTCAGGGCCTAGCAGTGTTCATCCATCAGCATGTTAGACAGCCACACAGTATGTTGTTAGTTTGGAAAGACATTCACTCAAGGAGAACACCATCTCGACTTGGCCCTCCAACTGCTTCCCCTCCCCCCACCCAGGTTCTCACGCTGTTTTCTTTCTCAGGGTCCTCTTTGGTGGGCAGCCACTCTCCCTAAAAGCTGTCATCGGGTGTCTGCAGTCAGAGGGGGTCTGCACGGACACAGGTCCTTCCTGCCTCTTCGTGTGGGTTTTAGCCCCAACCCTGTCATCCACACTAGGGGGTTCCTCCTAAAGAATGACTTCAGGGTGTGCAGCCCTGGGCATGCCACACACTTGCTGGAAGGCCTGGAGTGACGAGCTTATGATAGGAGTGTAAGCCCAAGGGAGAACCCTGCTTCTGAAGTCTGGTGTTGACACTGGAAAGACAGCACAGAAAAATCTGACTCCCAATGCCTTCTGGAATAAGGAATTCCCCCTCTTCAGTACGATGGCCCTCCTTGTCATTGACCTTCGCTAAACCGTGGCAATTCATAAATAGAGGAAACATGAATGAATTAAAAGCATTCCTTATTTTTTTTAAACTAATATTTGCACATTTTCTTAGTATCTTTCCAAATCTTTGCCTCCCCCCCCCCCCCCAACCACTCCTTTGAAAGATGGTTTCCCTCCCTGGATCATTCATTTCACTTGGTTTCTAACTTTAGATTTTCTTTCACTTGTTATTTGACTTAGCAGGTGCAACGAAAAAAAACAAGTGTGCCCCCTCCACTTTCCTCTTAACTGAAAAAGCTTCAAATAAATTTCTGAATCATGTCTCATAAAGCTTTGACATTTCTTTATTAACTGATGAAATACGAATTCTAAATTCTAGCCTTGAAGCTTTCCACCAGAAGGAGTCTTCTCAGATCTTTAGCGGCAGAGTGGTATTTATCGAGTTACACGTGAAAAGGATTGCTTGTATTTTTGAGGTGGTTACAGGACACTGTGCAGAAGTGGACAGCTGTTCCATGGGGCTTGGTTTCCCTTTCTTCTCTCTCCTGCTTGCTCTGCGCCTCGGCGACAGCTCGTTTCTCTCAGGCTGGAGTCCAGCCTGGCTCTCTGCGGTGACATCCTCCCACACCTGGTCGCAGGGCGTGGTGGTGCTATACGCAGCATCGTGCTTCACGGCGTGTCCCCTCCCAAGCCTGGCACACTCACTGAGTTTCCTGCTTTTTAAACAGCTCTGGTGAAGAGGCACAATAAGTAGTTCCCTGCAGGTGACACTTGAGTGGTTCCCAGGCGGTTCTTTGCTTGCCCTGGACACATCAGTAACACCCAGTGCCAGGTAGGGCAGGACCCACGCGCCCATCATGAGGGTGATTATTGGGTAGTGTGCATAAGCCTCCCCAGTGACACTCAGCCACTCTGTTCCTCCCTAGATCCCCAACTTTCTTGCCTATTAACATACTGGCCAGATACCTGGCAAAGATAACTTTCGCCAGTCATCCTATTCCTGCTTCCTTCCCGGTATCTTGGGGCAGACTCTTGGTTTCTTTAGAGAGGAGCTATATACTTCCCTTTCTGCCTCCTCCTGGGGCGTCTTCCACCGCACGGGACATCACTGGTGCCTCGGGGAATCTTTGACAGCTAAGTTTCTCAGTCCTCTTTGTCTGCACCCCAGCCTATAGTGCAGCTCACCTCTCATTTCCCAGGACTGCTCCTTTCTCCCTGATGACTACCCCATCATTCGTCTCGGCAGCCAGTCCCCTGCCCTCGTCACCCATCCTCATGCTGGGCTGAGAAGCATCCGCTGGACTTGGGTCTTAGTGTCCCCTTCACACCCGCCACAGCTGATTATAGTATGTCCACTGCTCACATCAGGTAGGAAGTGATTGAAGCAGGGGGTAAAGAGAAAACAGCAGAAAAGCAGAAAAAAGACACACCCCGTTGACTCGAGAGAAGTAAACTCCAGAAGGGAACCAGGAACTCCTCCCTCCCCTGGTGAGTATTTCCATTATTCCGTTAAGGTTTAATATGCATTCAGATTCCTTTTACTAAATAGTACACCATAAAGCTTTTGTTATATATTAAATGTAAACTGAAAGGAATGTAAACATATGTATTGTTAATTATAAATATAGATAAGTAATGACATAATAGATGAAAAGGTCTTATTCAGATGTATCACATTCATTTTACATTACCCATCTATTGTCGCATGGTAGAATAGTTTTTTGTCTCTGAATATGTGAATAACTTGACTTGCGTTTATCTTTTTACATATTTAATAAAAAAAAGTATATGTTAAAATCAGTCTGGTTCTAGAGTCTTGAATTTTTATGCTTTATGTCCTTTTGAGTGAGCATGTTTATACTAACAAGTTCTTTATATAAATTTCACACAAAGTCCACATGGTTTACATGGGGAGGGGGGTGGCTTCTTTTTATTGATGGCAAATGTTTTAGCAGGAATTACAGGTTAGTATCTAAATCAGATGAGGCAGCTATACCACTGTTTTAAAATTCCACAATTTTTTTTTTAAATACAGGCTTTTCTGGTGGCTTAGATGGTGAAGAATCTGCCTGCAATGTGGGAGACCTGGGCTCAATCCCTGGGTTGGGAAGATCCCCTGGAGGAGAGCATGGAAACCCACTCCAGTTTTCTTGCCTGGAGAATCCCCATGGACAGAGGAGCCTGGCAGGCTACAATCCATGGGGTCGCAAAGAGTCGGGCACCACTGAGCGACTTTCACTAAGAATCCCCCTTTAGGAAACATTCCACTTGCAAGCCAACGAAGTCTTCACTCCCATCTGGACAACACAGGGGCTGGGCAAAAGCAGGTAGATGTTTTGAAGTAAAGCTTTGTGGCAAAATGACCTGCAGTTGGCAAAAGCTCTTTGATTAAGTGTATTTCCTCCAGTTTGCTGACTTTAACAGCGATAACTGACAGACATACATGGAATACACACCTTGCAGGAATAACTGAAGAAATGTATTCAAACTGGCCTGGTGCCCCCCTGGACACCCTGTAGAGCAGGTGCCAGTCTGCAGAAGACTTCGCCCAGGAGCCTGCAGGTTATTGGAGTTCATGCCGCAGGATGCCAGCCTTCCTGAACCTGCTTTCAAGCACCACCTAGAGGCCAGTTTTGTGTCTGTACTGCCCTTGGCAACTCTTTCCCATTCATTTGCCTTCAGGCCCTTGAAGCAGGAAAATCACAGAGCTATCACCACTGCTGTCCATTCACACATTACTCCACAGGGTACTTTCGTGATGGAAGTCTGAGCCACAGTTACCTGGGCTGGGAAATGGTTTTTTGTTTGTTTGTTTGTTTATGTTCAGTCACTCAGCTGTGTCTAACGCGATGGACAAGTAATCTGCCAGGCTCCTCTGTCCATGGGATTCTCCAGGCAAGAATACTGGAGTGGGTTGCCATTTCCTCCTACAGGGGATCTTCCCGACCCCAAGAATTGAACCCGTGTCTCCTGTGTCTCCTGCCTTGCAGGTGGCTTCTTTACCCACAGAGTCAAGCACATGCTTAGAGCACATGTGAAAAGTGAAAGTCACTCAGTCGTGTCCAACTCTGCGACCCCACGGACTATACAGTCCATGGAATTCTCCAGGCCAGAATACTGGAGTGGGTAGCCTTTCTCTTCTCCAGGGGATCTTCCCAAGCAAGGGATCAAACCCAGGTCTCCCTCATTGCAGGTGGATTCTTTACCAGCTCAGCCACCAGGGAAGCCCCTAAACAGTTCAAAAGTGGTGAGATAACATATTTGCTCCATTTTATAAATCTGAGATCATGGATAAAAATTTGAGGTGTTCCTACTTGGTATGATTTGTAAGCCCATGAGTCCAGAGGGAAGGGAAAAAAGTTAATGCACCCCACTAAGTTCGAGTTACAAGATGCTAGTTCTCTAAAATTAAACATACCTTCATGTCTGGCCTTTCTCACTCTTGCTCTGAATGGCTAGAACAGAGCCACCATGACCGCTGAGGCTGCTATTACAAGTAAATATTCAAGCACTGATACAGTGTCCCCAAACAGCACCACGTGTAAGAGCACCTTCTCCCTGGATGTCTAACAGCTCCTGTCTGGCTAAATTAGGAACTCATAAGAGCCTATTCTTCATTCATTGGAAGAGCTCTGGCTTCACTGCCTAACATGGCAAAGTGTAAAGTCCACTGAACCCCTGGGGGCCCTCAGATGGCACCAAGGCTTCCGGTCACGAGACTGCTCAAGGGCAGACCCCTCCCCCAAGCTGTGACCTGGACCCCACAGTGATCAGCCGTGTTCACACCGAAGGTGCTTTTGCTAAGGCCTTGTCACCTGTGTTGGGCTTATGATTGGAACAAAAATGGAAGGCTCAGCTGGAGCCAATTTGTTGAATGCCTTTTTCTCTCTTTCCACTGGCAGAAAATGTTGAACCTTTTCTAGCTTGCCACGTTTTAAATTTATTAAATAGGTTTCTCTTTGTATTTTGTAACTATTTTATCAAGATGGGGTGTAAATTGACCTTAAAGGGCAATAGCATGTTAATGTGTGCTTCCCAGGTGGCGCAGCAGTAAAAATAATCCACCTGCCAGTGCAGGGTTTGATCCCTGGGTCGGGAAGATCTCCTGGAGGAGGAAGTGGCAACCCAGTCCAGTATTCTTGCCTGGAAAATCCCATGGACAGGGGAGCCTGGCAGGCTGTAGTCCTTGGGGTCGCAAAGAGTCAGACATGACAGAGCACACACATGTACACACAGCATTATTAATGTACCTTTGAATTTATGCTATTCATTAGAAACTAGCCCTGTAGCTAAATGTATTCTTCAGAAAATAAAAAAGTAGACATCTCTTTCCATGTAGCAAGAGTCCTTCATGTTTTTACACTACGGTATTCCTTTCAGTCTTAAAGGTTACCTGTATAACTTTTTAAATAATTTTGTAAGATATGTTTATGTTATTCATTAAGTGTTTGGGTCAGATCTGATCATTTAAATGAGACTTTAGAGAAATTACAGAAGTAATGAAAAGTTTCCATATCATGTATTCAGAATTTTAGCCTAATCCAAGTTCACAGCTTACTACTAGGACACTCTCTTCCAATCTGATACATATATATTATATGGAGGAAATGTGACCTCCTACCAATGGAACAGTTTTTCCACCAGCATGAAAGTTATGTCAGAGAAAGACCACAGAGAATGAGTTTCAGTTTTGTCTCTTCTAGGCTAAGCTCTCTCAAAGACAGGTTCAGGGACCTTCCCGTCCTGTAGACACAGACACCATCAAAAACCTTTGGTCATTTGAAGACCTGTGGTCTTTTGACCTACTAATGTTGGTCCTCTGGAGAAAACATGCCCTGGAAACCAGAGAAGGAAGTGGCTGCTGCTGCACAGAAAAGTTGTTTATTCCTGGTCCCATTTTTTAAATGGAAAGATGTATATGTTCAAAGACTCACTCAGCTGTCTCCTCAGGGGAAGAAGCATTTACCAAACACAGCCTCTCTCTAAATGTAAAACATAAGTCCCACAAAGCTGCTAGTTCCACCTCAGAACCACCCAAAAGAACATTTTAAGCCAAAAGAAGACAGTGGGGAGGGAAGAGTTTTTTGTTTTTCTCCTCCAATTTAATCGTTGGAAAAAACTGAGCACTAACCGTGGGCAAAATGCAGCAGTCAGTCGTGACTTTTTAACCACAATATCGGGTCACCGTCCCTCAGTTAACTCTGAAGAGGCTTTCTGAATCCACACCGGCCTCAATCCATAAACAATAAACTGAAGCCATTTACATATTTTTAAAAGCAGTATATCACGCCTAAGGAAGACATCAGGGGGAAGGAGAGAACAAAGAAGCCAGAAGTATGTCAGTAGCCTCACACATGCCGCATGGTCTTCTAGACTTTACTAGGGCCAAGGGGGTAAAATACCTCTGATCTTCCTACTTGCCAACACAGAGAGGAAGTAATCGTTACTCAGAAGTATCCACATCACTTCGGGGAAAGGAACAGGTGGGATGAACCAAGAGAGGAGCATTGACATGTACACACTACCATGTGAAAAACAGCAGGAAGCGGCTTTTATAGCACAAGGAGACCAGCTCGGTACTCTGTGATGGCCTAGCGGGGTGGGAGGGAGGGGATATATGTGTGATTCAGCTTGTTGTGCAACAGAAACTAATCCAATATGGTAACGCAATTACCCTCCAATTAAAAAAAAGAGTGTCCATAAGCTGAAAACAAATCAGTTGCTTAGAAGGACAGCTACCTAGGCCTGAGAGAAATTTCCCCATAGCTCCTCCTCCTAAGAAATTAACGATGCAGGTAACCTGATCTTCACACCATCTCCCAGCCAGTACAGTGATGGTCTTACTGGCCTGTCCCTGTTAGTCATCAGGACTATCCCTAATGGCATAAAGCTGAGACTCGGTTCAGCAAAAACTAGCTTGCCAAGGAGCAAAAACTGGTTTACTGTCTGTGTGTGGAAATAGCTCCTGGAATTTGGGGCTTCATCCCAGGATGCAGAGTACCCAGAGGAATAGGTTGCAGGTGGAAGGCTACAGGTTCAACTCTGCCATGGAGGTTGAGGCAGACACTGCAGGGCAGAGAGCATGACCTTGTGTGACTGACCAGCACTAGACAGGTGAACACTCTATCAGGACCCAGTCCCTTCCCTAACAGCACACTTAGGTGTCACGGTTTCCCCCAGGGGCACTGTGAGATCTGACACGTGCGTTTCTCAGTTATCCTTGACAAATCACTGACAGGGCAGTTTTCAGTGTAGATTGCAAATATGAAATGGTTGGCTGTCCCATACTCACATAACCCTCAGAATGATCCTGGAGACAGGAAACATACCATCTGTCTGTGGACTAAGTCCAAACATAAGTCTGCAGGGAAAAGTGGGATAACATTTTAATAAAAATCTTAACTGGATCTATAAAACCTTTCACAGGTTGCAAAATAGTTTCAAAAATAACCATGTAGAGGAGAAAGAGAACAAGTTTTGAAAATGCTCTGACCTGGAGTCATGTATTAAAATACCTTACACGTTCAGTTACTCAGTCATGTCCAACTTTTTGCGACCCCATGAACCACAGCACGCCAGGACTCCCTGTCCATCACCAGCTCCCGGAGTCCACCCAAACTCATGTCCATCGAGTCAGTGATGCCATCCAGCCTTCTCTTCCTCTGTCGTCCCCTTCTCCTCCTGCCCCCAATCCTTCCCAGCATTAGGGTCTTTTCCAGTGAGTCAACTCTTCACATGAGGTGGCCAAAGTATTGGAGTTTCAGCTTCAACATCAGTCCTTCCAATGAACACCCAGGACTGATCTCCTTTAGGATGGACTGGTTGGATCTCCTTGCAGCCCAAGGGACTCCCAAGAGTCTTCCCCAACACCACAGTTCAAAAGCATCAGTTCGTTGGCACTCAACTTTCTTCACCATCCAATTCTCACATCCATACATGACAACTGGAAAAACCATAGTCTTGGCTAGACGAACCTTTGTTGGCAAAGTAATGTCTCTGCTTTTAAATACATAGTAGAGAGTTAATCGATAGTGTTACTGGTTTTGGCTTTGATAGTCCTGTGAGGGAGCTAACATAGACCCTGTAGCACCACTGCTCTGGTACTGGACATTTCACTACTGCTCACTGCTCCCATCACCCCTGCAGAGGCAACCCCAGCAGCTCTATGTTAGACCACAGAATCCCGTCCCCTCCCAACCTCAGCTGAGGGCTCCCAGAAGACAGCTAACCCAGGGGCACTCAGCCTATGGTTGCCAGTGACCACATGACCTGATTATGAGCTAGACCAATCTGGTTCTTAAAAGTTCTGATTCCCAGGACTTCCCTGGTGGTCCAGTGGCTCAGATTCCCAATGCTGGGGGCCTGGGTTCAATCCCTGGCCAAGGAACTAGATCCCACATGCCATAACTAAGAGTTCACATGCCCCAATTAAAGATCCTGCATGATGCAACTAAGACCAGGCACAGCCAAATAAATAATGAATGTTTTTTTAAAAATTCTGATTCCCCCAAAATAAGCAAAAACCCATGTCCCTGAAGGGATAGTTCCAGAGCTAGGTATATCTTTCCCTACCTTGGAGGCAAGTGGAGAAAAGTCAAATGTGAAATAAAACTCTACTTTTAGAGGCTGCTACCCTCGACTGCTAGTCACTGTCCAAAATATATTGTTGGCATTGAAATGTCACTTTCATGCATATTCAGACTTAATTTGCTTTTTTCTCACTTGCTTATTTGCTCGGAGGTCACTTCCTAAGCAATGGCATAAGGAAGAGTAAAGAGTCAATGCTTTAATAGAGCATATTAAAAAGCAGAGACATCACTTTGCTGACAAAGGTCCATATAGTCAAAGCTATGGTTTTTTCAGTAGCAATTTATGGATGTGAGAGTTGAACCATAAAGAAGGCTGAGCGCTGAAGAATTGATGCTTTTGAACTGTGATGCTGGAGAAGACTCTTGAGAGTGCCTTGAACTGCAAGATCAAACTATTCAATCCTAAAGGAAATCAGTCCTAAATATTCATTGGAAGGACTGATGCTGAAGCTGAAACTCCAATAGTTTGGCCACCTGATGCAAAGAACTGACTCATTAGAAAAGACCCTGTTGCTGGGAAAGATTGAGGGCAGGAGGAGAAGGAGGCAATAGAGGATGAGATGGCTGGATGGCATAACTGACTCAATGGACATGAGGTCAAGCAAGCTCCAGAAGATAGTAAAGGACAGGGAAGCCTGGTGTGCTGCAGTCCATGGGATTTCAGGGAGTTGGACATGACTTAGCAACTGAACAACAACAAAATGCATACAGGTTCAAAGTGAATTTTCAACACAAGTTAAACAATGATCTCTGTTTTCTTCTTGCACTCTCCTTTATTAGTTTTCCAGCCAATGGGCATGTCTACCCACCCTGGCACCACTCAGGGTGTCCCTCCCAGGGAAAGTGAGCAAGTAGAGGCCATGGGGATGTCCCCTTTACATACAACACCCAACTTTCATAAAAACCCCCTCTCAACAGTAATGGCATGGCCTCACCACCTCCACCTCACTAATGGCACCTCTTTGCACTCCTAATAAGACAGAAATGATCAGATACTCACCCCACCTTCTGCAGTGGACATATTCACCATTTTTTGCTTGTTTAATATGTATTTATTTATTTGGCTGTGCCTGGTCTCAGCTGAGGCACTCAGGATCTTTGATCTTAGTTGTGGCATGTGGAATCTTTAGTTGTAGCATACAAACCCTTAGTTGTAGCATGTGGGATCCAGTTCCCTGACTAGGGATCAAACCCAGGCCCTCTGTGTTGGGAGCGCAGAGTCTTAGCCCTGGACCCCCAGGGAAGTCCCATGACAGTTTCTGAGATCGTGAACAGGACAAATGTCAATTCCTATGGGCTTTCCGGAAGCTCTGTAATGCACAGTGGACCATGGGGTCAGGAGACACAGAACAAGAGAAAGACACACCACCACAGTGATGTGAGGGCCACTCTCCACCGCTGAAATTAACAAATGAGCATGTGTCCAGGTAAGCAGGCAGGCAGCTGTTAGAAGTCAACATTATCTCTAAAAGTTTCTTATTCTTCCTGCGCTGCTCTCTCCCCCAAACTTCCTTTTCCTGAAACTGCCTTCCTTACACTGAGAAAACCTGGGCTATTTCCAAAGGAAGGTTTATGGGAAATGCTTCGGATACAGTTTTAAAAATAGCTCAGAGATCATTTTAAAAACATATCTCACTGGACTCGCTCTTGCCTTTCAACATAGAAATCATACTCTCTACCTTTCTCCGTGTTCCCAACTTCTGAATGTCCAGGGAGAAACTCTAATCTTGCCACATTCCTCAGGATCTTAGCTTCCAACTGCCTGGTGAGACCACCAGCACATTCTGCCTTAGCCCCCCTGGTGACACCGTGGCAAAGATGGGGACCCCGCAGGTGGTCCCTCCCCTGACACGCCCACATGCGCTCAGTGCCGCAGCTACCAGTGCAGTGTGCAAGAACCCATCTTTGAAGTCTGGTAAGTTCTCCAGCTATTAATATTTACTGAAACTTACTCAGTTTGCTCAGGGTCTTTTTTCCAATGAGTCATTGGAAAAAAGACCCTGATGCTGGGAAAGACTGAAGGCAGGAGGAGAAGGGGGCAACAGAGGATGAGATGGTTGGATGGTATCACCGACTCCATGGACATGAGTTTGAGCAAGTTCCGGGAGTTGGTGATAGACAGGGAAGCCTGGCGTGCTGCAGTCCATGGGTTCGCAGAATTGGACACGACTGAGTGACTGAACTGAACCGTCTCAGTTTGCTCATCTAGAACAGGGGTAATGATGATAGCCCTGTTGTATGCCCACAGCGTAGCACACCATAGGTGCTCAATAAATAATAGTTACATACGTAAGCATTCAGCACAGTGTACAACCACCTCTGCATATTTATCAGTGAAATTATTTGACTAATTTCTAACCTTGTCACTACTAAACTCCATGTACCAGGGCCATACAGACTTACATCTGTATGACTCAACATTCCAGCCCTAGCATCTAGCCCCCTGAACTGATACATAGAAGGTATATAATACACTTATTGGTGAGTGAAAATTGCCTCTACAGAGGGTTGTTATAAAGATTTAACAAAATAGTGCCTGACAGTGAGGTATCACCTCACACCAGTCAGGATGGCCATCATTAAAAAGTCTACAGATAACAAATACTGGAGAGGGTACAGAGAAAAGGGAACCCTCCTACACTGTCAGTGGGAATGTAAGTTGGCGCAGCCACTGTGGAAAATAGTATTGAGGTTCCTCAAAAAACTAAAAATATGATCCAGCAATCCCATTCCTGGGCATATATCTGGACTAAAATATAATTCAGAAAAATACATGTATCTCTGTGTTCATAGTAGCACCACTCACAATTACGAGGTCATGGAAATGACCTAAATGTCCACTGAGATGAATGGATAAAGTAGATATACACAGTGGGATATACATATCTATGTATACACATATACAGTGGAACATTACTCAGCCATGAAAAAGAATGAAATAATTCCATTTACAGCAACAAGGACGGATCCAGAGACTATCATACTAAGGGAAGTAAGTCAGAAAGAGAAAGACAAAAACTGTATGATATCACGTATATGTGGGATCTAAAATATGACACTAATGAACCTATCTATAGAACAGAAACAGACTCACAGACACAGATATCAGATTTGTGGTTGCCAAGGGGGAAAAGGTATAGGGGAGGGATGGATTGGGAGTTAGGGATTAGCAGATACAAACTGTTATACATAGAATGGACAAGTGACAAGGTCCTACTGTATAGCACAGGAAACTATGTTCAGCGTTCTGTGATAAATCATAATAGAAAAAATATAACAGTATAATACATACATATAACTGAATCACTTTGCTGTAGAGCAGAAATTAATGCGACATTGTATATAAACTACACTTCAATCAATCAATAAAATAATGCATGCAAATAGCTTAGCATTGTGCCTGGCACATAATTGGTACAGGCATACCTCGTTTTATTGTGCTTCAATTTATTGCACTTTGCAGATAATTGAGTTTTTAACAAATTGAAGGTTTGTGGCAACCTTTTCAGATGATGATGAGCATTTTTTAGCAACAAAATATTTTTAATTAAAGCATGTACATTACTTAGACATACTGCTATTGCACACTTAATAGACTACAGTGTAGTATAAACTTAACTTTTACATACACTGAGAAAAAAATGTGTGTGACTCACCTTATTGCTGTAGGTACTTTATTGTGATGGTCTGGAAACAAATCCAAACTACGTATAAGGTGTGCCTGTACTCAGAACATTGTTGATTGCTGCAATTTGTAGTAGTAACAGCCGTGGTGGTGGTGGTATTTCTCTCAATCCATGCCTGAATTGTGGTGTGAAAAGGAGATACTCTCTCTGTTCTGAGAAGGAGGCAGTCATCAAGAGACAGTACCTACACTACTGCTTTTTTTCAGATCCCCTTCATCACCATTTTTGTTTCTAGTTCTAAATTCCTCCTCCTTCCTCCACAATCCACCCGCAACTATATACTGTTCTGGCTTACGTTCAGCCTCCAGAAGAATAGACATTCCCATAGTCAACTGATAGCTGATAAGCTTTCTGCTCAACACTAAACACTGGAAACCTTTGGATCTATGTGTTCCAAATGGTCTCTTTTGACAGAAAAGGGACTGGAGATCACTGCTCATCTAGAAATGATGGGCAATGCCCACCTCTCTTAAAAGAGAGAAAGACCCTGCTCTGTGTCCCCACAGGTTCCTCTCAAAGGAGTTAGGTCTTCTCGTTTAATACATTACACAGTGATCACTGGTGTTTAAGCTTGTGTTCATATCATATGAATTCAGGGATGGGACCATTGTGTCTATAAATTTAATATCCCAGCATCTAACAGTCTGATCACAGAGCAAAATTCAAGGCATGGTTGGTTACTAAATAAAGAAAGGGAAAGATGCAGTAGTACAGATTAGAGTCATTTCCTACATATCCATTTTGATCTCCATTAACACAAATAACAAAAATTTAGCTTTATATTAAAATTACAATCCAGAGAGATGAGAACACAGAATTGAAGAAGACAATGTGACCTCTTGGTCACGAGCATGGAAATTTAACATCATGAGCTTTAGAAAAACTACCACTTCATAATATAATGTTTTCAAGCTTTTAGAGATTGACTTTCTCAATATATATTGGATGCTAGTTACGTGATTGTGTTTGACTTTGAATTTTTTTTTATATAAACCTCAAAACCAAAATGGAAATGTCATGAAAAGAACAAGAAAATATTGAGTCAGAAAAAGACTTAGCAACCCTCTAGGCCAGTGATTCTCAAAATGTGCTCATGAGACACTTGGAGATCCCCAAGACCATTTCAGGGAGTCCTTGAGATCAAAATCATTTCCATCATGAGATTAAGACATTATCTGCCTTTCTCACTCCCATCCTTTCACCAGTCAGTATACAGTGAGCAGGGTATTACAGAATGTATGATGTCATAGGAGAAGCAGGTTTAACAGTCCAATTGTCTTCTACTAAGTCAGACCTTAGGAAGATTTGAAAAGAGGTGTAAGATACCACTTTTCCCACTGGTTTTGTTTTGAAAAAAATAGGTGTTTTTTCATAAAATATTCTACATTCATATGTAATGTTTATTATTGCTTTTTTTTAAAAGATTGGGATTTTTAACTTCCCAGTTTTAAGTTTCTAATATGATAAATATCGATCACTATAACCCATATAAATAAAAGTTTTTTGGAGTCTTCAATATTTTTGAGTCTAGTGAGGGTCTGGAACCATTAGGTGTGAGGAACACTGCTCTAGACCCTTGGTTTTCAACCAGGGATTTGCATTTGAATCAGAAAATCAGGTCTCAGCTTTTCTATGTGGTAACTGATGAAGAGGGCAAGTACTCTAAGCTCCATGGCCTCACCTATAGTATTAGAAGGTGACAGTAAAAATAGAAGCTGGGATCAGAAACGTATTATTAAGTAGTGGCCGCTCATATGAAACAATATAGGAAATGAAAAAGACTAAAGATTTAAAGGCTTTAGGCTTGGCAACTGGCAGGAGAGTAGGGCCTCTGGTAGTCGAGAATAGCCATGTTGTAACTGGGGGAGAAGGTACGAGCCCAGTGTGAGATGGCAGGTCCTGAAAGTGGAGACGTCTTGCAATGTCTCCATTGCTCTTTGGAAATAGAACTGTAGTGGAGGTGAACGGTCCAAACCAGTGATATGGATTTGAGGGTTAGACCTCTCTAGTAACAGGTGGCACCCAGAGGGTGAATAAGCCCACCCAGGAAGTGAATGTGGCACCTGGAGCTGTTTGCCCAGGAAGTGAATGTGGCACGTGGAGCTGTTCATCCTAGAAGTGAATGTGGCATCCAGAACTGTTCACCCAAGAAGTGAATATGGAACTTGGAGCTGTTCAAGGCAGACCCTGGGATGAGGGGCTCCTTTTTGGAGCAGGAACTAAAGGAGAGCCTAGGAGATGTTGGGAAAGACCCAACCACATATCAGAACAATGCACAACCCTGCATGATATCTGGGCATGACATAGGTATTGGTGCATGGGGAAATGGATGGACAAAAAAGAGAAAGAAAACAGAGGGGACAGTTCAAGAAGGACTGACTGGTCAACATTATCAAAGCAACAGAACAGATACATATAGTAAATTCTGAGAAGCTAATGGATTAGATAAGAATTGGGTCATTGTCTGTTTCAAACAAGATTTTCTAATAGAAAAATCTTAGTGAAATCAAAACAATACATGAAAACTGAATGGGAAAAAATCTGAAAGCATAAGGAAGGAAATAAAAACAATGGGAGAAAGAACAGGGAACAAAATCCTGCAAATATTTTTGGTATTTAACCAGGACCACCTGTGTACAACCATGATCAGAATACCCAATGGTTTCAGAGCTGCTGAAGATGCTAAAAGGAAAGGGAAGAATGGTGGGTACCACGACTCACAGCCTTTCATTGTCTTCAAAGCACCCTATCCATGGGACTATTTTTTGCTCCTAAGAAATTCTATAATTCAGAGGTCAAAAGACATTAAGGATAATGATGTGAAGGTTAAAAGATTTATTCTGATTATTTAAAAGAAAATGTTTAGATTACATTGCTATAGATCTTGACTTGCTATGAGGTACAAATAATAAAAATCATAATGTCAGTTTTGTATAGAAAAAAGGAATTGCTATGACAACCACAAATCGGCCTTCACAGAAAATATAAATAGGAATCAAAATGAGAAAATTATAGAGAATTATGACTTTTTCTGATTAGGAAACCATTTGAACTAGTGGTATTCTTTAATGTTTTGCTCATTTGGCTCTGATATGAGAACATGAAAACATTCCTCTGCTTCAATAGCTCCTTTGTATTACAAATTAAAATGAGCAGACCATCATTTAATGAAATGAGACTGGAAACCAAGACCACCTAGTGACTTATTCCACTAAAATGCCCCTGTCCTCCTCACTGCTAACTTCTAATTAAATTTAGAGGCCCTCACCAAAATTCAAGAGTAGACATGCATTAAATGCATTATATTGCAGGCCAAATAGTAAAAGCAGATAACAGGGAATGTAGACTCAATGCTTCTTTAGCTGCCAGATTGTAAAGCTTCAAACCAGTTGTAAAGGACCAAAGTTTCCTATATCTTTTCCAGCATTTTCCATTAACCATGACAATCCCTGAGACCAGCTATGAGGTATGCTATTTATTTGGGTGGTGAGGGAAGGTAGAGTCGAGAAGGGTCAGATTTTCCCAGCTTCTTTGGGGCTTATCACTTTTCAGGGCTCATTCTCCCAAAATCAGAAGAGTCAGATCTGGAGCCCAGGGGTCCCAAGGATTCAAGGTTAGGGTACCCAGTGATTCGACCTTCTACACAGTGCATTTGCCTTGTTGTTGCTCAGTCGCTAAGTCGTGTCCAATCCCCCACGACCCCATGGACTGCAGCACGCCAGGCTTCCCTGTCCTTCACTGTCTCCGGGAGTTTGCTCAAGCTCATGTCCATTGGGTCAGTGATACCATTCCAACCATCTCACCCTCTGTCGTCCCCTTCTCCTCTTGCCCTCAATCTTTCCCAGCACTAGGGTCTTTTCCAATGAGTTGGCTCTTTGCATCAGGTGTCCAAAGAATTGGAGCTTCAGCATCAGTCCTTCCAACGAATATTCAGGGTTGATTTTCTTTAGGATTGACTGGTTTGATCTCCTTGCTGTCCAAGGGACTCTCAAGAGTTTTCTCTATCACAATTCGAAAGCATCAATTCTCTGGCATTTGCCTTAAGACATGTTCATTGTCAAGGGGGTAAGCTGGCTACACACAGCTGTCCAATTAACTAGGTTGTCAGACCTGACCAGGGCCCTTGTGATCCGTGCTCTGCCTCCTGCCTGCCTTGTATCCCCACTTGCTTGGTTCAGTGGCCTCAGGTAGATGCCTTGCTGTAGCCTCAGGCCCAGTTTTCCTCTCTCTCCTCTGGTTTGCTCCTTCACCTAGTCCGGTGCCCCACCTGAACTCTGGTCTAGAAGCTGTCATTCGATCTCCTAAGGCTCTGTGCACTTCAGCCCAAGGGCCAGGCCAGTCCTGCCCTTCCTCTGAATCCACCTCCAGACCCCAGGTCCCCCTGGGAGTCTTTGCAACTCCGAGCCACTTGCCCATTGAGTGGAATGGTTTGAATACAGACCAGTTTTAACCACAGATCTTCTCCAACAGCACTCAGCTTCCCGCTGTGTCACCAAAGAATTCACTAGCTCGGTGTGTCTGAGAAAAAACCACCATATACATAAGGATCCTTCTGATGCAGCTAGTGAATTGTATGACTTATGGGCTTCCTTGGTGGCTCAGATGGTAAAGAATCTGCCTGCAATGTGGACCACCTGAGTTCGATCACTGGGTTGGGAAGATTCCCCTGGAGGAAGGCATGGCATCCCACTCCAGTATTCTTGCCTGGAGAATCTCCATGGACAGAGAAGCCTGGCAGGCTAGTCCGTGGGGTTGCAAAGAGTCGGACACAACTGAGCAACTAACACTTTCACTTTCATATTATCCCACGATAAACTAATTATAAATTAGAACAGCAACATCACATGATTCAGAGTATATTTTGCTAGGTCCTCCATAAGTAAACTTACACAACAATTTGTGATCATTAGTAGGCATGAATGTCAAAACATACAAGCTACATGATTTAAAATCAAGCTCCTTGCATTCAGGAGCTTTCGTTTTGAGAATTTTCTATATACAAATCCATAGAAACTCCAAGTCTTAATACAGGATTATCAAATATGGGAAGGGCATCCTAAAAAAACTTTGGCCATTCCCAACACCTGAAGCCTGAAGTTATTTTTTCGAAAGACGGGCAGTTACTAAATGTGCAGTATACGTATAACTGACTTGGTCAGAGCAAGCTTGGTTCAAGAACTCACACCTCCACCTTGGAAGAGCCCTTGCAGGGAAACACACTAGTGAGGCCTTGAGATGCTACAGACACAATGGAGAAGGCAACACCAGATGTGAATGTAAGGAGTCTAGGCGGCCTGGTCAAAATGTCACATGGAGTAAGGCTGCCCTTGGAGTAAGGAAGAAAACAAGGCAGGAGACACCCAAAGGAGCAAAGTTTCAAAAAAAAAAACCCATCTTTCTTAGGGGTTTTCTTGAGATATAAAGAAAAACAAACAAATATCTATGAGAAAACTTTCTGGTCATCACAAAAATTCTCAGAATTCTAATATGCTTTCATCTTTGCCACACAAAAGTATTTGAGCTAAATACTCTTTCAAGAATGTCAAGATCTGTGTTGTTGAGCACACCCTGGTTTCTCTTCCACCTTTGATCTCTTACCAAACACTGAACAAGGGAGGAGACAATAACACAGATGCCAAAGGATGTGTGGCCTCTCAAACACTTTGTTGCGCCTTGTTCTCGCTAATGACCCCCAGGCCCCGCTGGGAACATCAGTCCCTCTCGGGAAAGATGCCTCTCTGGACGTACATCAAGCAGAATCTCACAAAGCCCAGAGTCTTTTTCCTAAAGAATCTAAGAAATTGGAAACTATCTACATAGCTGATGAGTGTCACAGCAGAGTTTCAAACTCAAAACAATCTGAATCAACAGTTCTGTACTCTTTTCTCTAGTGCCTTCTAATTCCCCTTTTTAGGCTTAAATTTACATATAAATGTTATGCAAAGTCTATGAAAAGCAAGGAACATATGACAGGATCAGGAAGAGGGAAAATATAAAGATATAATTCCACAATGATAAGCTATACCATATTGACAATAATAAAAACATTGTATAGTCTTATTAGAAGATAATGTAGTTCTTGACCAGATACACCAAACTGCATTCTGCCACAGTAGTGGTACTGCTGACATGACCATTGGTTTTATTATTGTAGTCATATATTGGGTTGGCCAAAAAGTCCACTCGGGTTTGTTTATTTGTTTCCATAACATCTTATGGAAAACCCCAAATGGGGACTTCCCTGGTGGTCCAGTGGCTAAGACTCAGAGCTCCAATGCAGGGGGCCCAGGTTGGATCCCTAGTCAGGGAACTAGATCCCACATGCAGCAACTAAGATCCTACACGCTGCAACCAAGACCTGGTGCGGTCAATAAACACTTTTTAAAAGAAAGAAAACCCCGAATGAACTTTTTGGCTAACCCAATATTTATAAATTTCTATTACTTTAGAAGTGCCAGCTAACACAGGTTGTTTGGGGATTTTTCTAAACCAGATGCCTGGCATTTCTAATGAGCACATGATAGAAAATTTAAATTTCAAAGAAAATGTCAATGCCAAACCAAAAAGTGATTTTAAATATTCCTCCCACAGAATATTCTACACACCATGATTCTGCACTCCATGGCCAAGTGCACACATGTAATTATTAGCTGGTTCACTGGCTCCTAATGGACCAGATATAAACATGACCCCAAAGTGTTCATTTAATAACCAGACACTGTCAATCCTGAAAGGACTGAATCAAATACACTGGTCAAAGCATCTGAGAGTGAGAGGGAACAGAGAAGTCGTCTAGACCAACTGCTCCTTCAGTCATGGGTCTCTTTCTAAGATCTCTGCTGTGAAGTCACCCGGCTGCATGCCAAAGTCACCTGGCTATACCAACCGAGAGCTCACTATATCCAGGAGAGACCACCATTCTGTCTTTGGACAGCTCTGTTTCATGATTCATTGTAACTGTCAGAGTAATAAACCAGCAATTGGTCTGAGGATGTGGATACATGTTTATTTTCCTCCGTAACACAAGTCAAGAAGAAAGCCTGTAATTGAGTACACCCAAATTGGGTACAAGCATAATTGTGACACATGTTTAGATTAGATGAGGCAGCTCAGGTCATTGGGCCACTGAAGAAATCATTCCTAAACCATATAAATGAGCTCACATTACACATCCACACTATGAAGTTTTTTTTTTTTTTTTTTTTTTTCTTCTTAAATACATTTACTGCCAAGAACCCACCTGCCAATGCAGGAGATGCAGGTTTGATCCCTGGGTCAGGAAGACCCCTCTGGAGAAGGAAATGGCAATCCACTCCAGTATTCTTGGCTGGGAAATTCACGGAGAGAGGAGCCTGGTGGGCTACAATCCATGGCATCACAAAAGAGTTGGACAGGACTTAGCAACTAAACAACTAAACAATGAAGTAATTTTTCCCTCTTAAATATGTTTGCCACCAACCCGAAAAAAAAATTCAGCTTGTTGGATCAGTACTATAGATAAGTGTAGTACTATGGCCAAACGAACAGGGTTTCATGTCCATATCACAGTCACTGGATATGTTTGGCTCTTCTCTGCCCAGCTAACTTACAGAGGGTATAATGCAGAGAGCTGAGATGGCGACCTCAAAGTTGCTGAAATATTCGGATAGTCTGTGCAATTTTCCGGAACAGCACAATTTGGGAGAACTAACTTTGTAGATAGAAAATACAGGCATTGTCACCCTAGAATGTAGAGTGTTCAAAAAGGCATCTCATCACATGACAGACTGTCCAGGTACTGAACTGACACTCATTCAAGCCAAAGAAGAATATTTTGGAGGACCACTTTTTCACTTCTTAAACGAATACTTTTTCAGCCTTTAACATTTTTGTTTCTCAGTGTCTTTTTCTTGGATGGGAGATTTTTTCCTCAAATAGTGAGGCAGCTTAAGGCTTTATAATCTAAGTAAATAACCTAAATGTATCTTCTCTCCATGTACATTCTCAAGATTACAACTTGGATTCTCTGAGTTTAATGAGGGCTGGAGTTAGACTGTTTCCCATTAGAAAGAGAAAGGAGTAAGGCAGAAATTCAATAAGTGTTCAAGTAAAATGCAGCCATCCTCACATCTGTATTATATTAGAGGAGACACAAGACAAAACATTGCCTCTTGAGGTTAAATCTAAATTTCCTGCTTCAGTTCTGAAAGAGTTTGAGAGTTTAGATCAAAAAAGCAATGGAGAAATAGGACCAAAAAATATCTAAAAACAAGTTTCAAAGGCTATTAAATGCCAACATTTAGTTACTTCTCTGATGCACCAATGTAGTCAGCAATTACCCAAGTGAAGCGTTAGTCACTCAGTCGTGTCTGACTCTTTGCGACCCCACGGACTGGGGCTCACCAGGCTCATCTATCCATGGGATTCTACAGGCAAGAATTCTGGTGTGGGTTGCCATTTCCTTCTCCAAATTATCCAAGAGCCACAAACAAAAATCAGTAAAAGTTCTACTCCAGGCTCAGGTCTTTTTCCAAGTTCGGAATAACCCACCTGAGATCTGTGTGCCAAAGGAGGGGCCAAACCACCACCTCTGAGTCTTCATCTCTCTTGAGGGATGTTGTTGAATTTCCATGTCTTCCTCTCTCACATCACACTTGAATTTCCGAAGATATTTCAGTCTCCTTTGGAATCTACTGGCCTTTAATTTTGTACTGCAAAAAGAAAACCCAAAGTCCTGAGTCAAAGGTCAACAAACAACACAAAGAATCTCAACAAAAAACAAAAAGCATGAGATCAGGAACAGTATTCAGGGAATTCTCTCCTTAAGTCTGGCTTTCAAGCCTGCAGCCATTCCTTTATCAAGCTGATGAGTAAAACTATGTTTGAAGAAAATAATACTGACCTGTTAGCTTTGGTGGCTCTGTGGAAACTTTTCTAAAATGCCATTGATCAGGAACACACACACACAGAATAGATGAAGAATCTGTTATTCTGAACAACTCAGGATGGAACGCCCTTTCCTATCAGATTCCATGGTAGAGTGAGATGCATCTCTCTAAACTTTACACGTTATGAAATTTTTCTCAACCATGAAGATTCCAATTGAATGAAGGGACTGGGATTAGAAGGAGATATTTACCATGAAGTCATTTTAGACAAATCTTTCATAAAGTTATGCCTCAGTTTCAGCATCTTAAAAAAATCCAGGTTCTGTGCTTGGTCTTCAACACCTTTTATCACTTTATCCATTGTCCTGTCTCCACAGATTATTTATTAACCCTCAGATAGTCAAACAAGTCCTATTGCTGTTCCTCCTACCTCACTGGTTGCTCGTCCTCAGCCTCTTTTTCTGCTTTCTCTCTTTAACTTTGGAAGGTCCCAGGACTGAGTCCTTGGATGTCCTTTTCATCATTGCTCACACCCTTGGGGAGCTCATCCAATCTATATATTCCAGTGACTCTTGAATTTATTATTTGCAGCTCTGCCTTCTCTGCTGAACTCCAGACTTCTATACACCACTGTCTATTTGATATCTCCATTTGGATGCCGAATAGGCATCTCAAGCTTCTGTGTCCCAGATGGAAGCCCCAGTTTCTCCCTACCCCACCCCCACAAACATCCTGCCCCTACAAGGCTTCCTGTTCTCAGCTAATGACAACTCCATCCTTCCAGTTGCTCAACACAAGTCTCAATGTCACACTTGCCTCTCACTCGCCACATTCAATCTGTCAGAAAATCCTATTGGCTGTGAGAAAGCCATCAAGAAACAGCATATCCAGAGACCAGTCTGCCTCCTCATCACTTTAGAGCTACTGATCCAGGCTCCATTATTTCTCACCTGGGTTACCTAATGGCCTCCTAAATTCCATCTCTGTTTCTAACCTTGCCTCCTGGAGGGCCAAGGAGATCCTCCATAAACATCAGTCATATCATTTCATTCCTCCACTTTAACTCCGTAAGGACGACCCAGACTTCCCATGTCACTCAGATAAAAACAGAAGCTGTCACAATGGACTGGTTTCCTTCTTCTCCCCCTTTGCACAACCTGCTCCAATCACAGTGGCCACCTGGCTGTTCCTTAAACATCTCAGGCACATTCCTCCCCGAGATCCTTAGCACCAGTGCTTCTTTCTAGAATGTCCCTCCCTCAGAGAGCCACAGAGTTCCCTTACCTGCTTCAAGTCTTTGGTCAACAGTTCCCTTCTTAGTAAGGCCTGAATGCCTGCTTAAATTTGCAGCCACCTCCACCCCAAACTTCCCGTCCACTTTCCCCTTTCATGCATTGTTTTTCTTTCTCTAAAGTACTTATCACCTTCTAATATTTACTCACTTGTTTATTTTGTGTCCTCCCACAACACACACATGCACACACAAACACCCACCCAAGAATATAAACTGCATGAGGGCAGTGATTTTTGTATGTTATTCACTGAGATATTCTAAGTGCCTAAATTATACACACACAGAGCAAATATTTATTGACTAAAATCCACTACCTGTTTCCCGTTTTTAGACTGACTTTCCCCAATCTCTCTAACAATGTAAATACCTCTTTTCCTCACGTCAAGCTCCAATTTATTTATTTATTTATTTATTTTAAATATTATTTTATTAGTTGGAGGCCAATCACTTCACAACATTTCAGTGGGTTTTGTCATACATTGACATGAATCAGCCATAGAGTTACACGTATTCCCCATCCCGATCCCCCCTCCCACCTCCCTCTCCACCCGACTCCTCAAGGTCCTCCCAGTGCACCAGGCCCGAGCACTTGACTCACGCATCCCACCTGGGCTGGTGGTCTGTTTCACCATAGATAATATACATGCTGTTCTTTCAAAACATCCCACCCTCACCTTCTCCCCCAGAGTTCAAAAGTCTGTTCTGTACTTCTGTGTCTCTTTTTCTGTTTTGCATATAGGGTTATCGCTACCATCTATCTAAATTCCATATATATGTGTTAGTATACTGTTATGTTCTTTATCTTTCTGGGTCAAACTCCAATTTAAATCCTCCTCCTCTTAAATCTTTTCTACATTAGCTCTGCTCTATTGACCACGGATTTTTATGAACTTAGTCAACAAAATAATTTGCATTAGCATCTTCACATTTGCCAACTTAGTAAATTTTAAGTCATGCATGCATGCTCACTCACTTTAGTTGTGTGACTCTTTGCAACCCCATGGATTGTAGCCTGCCAGTCTCTGTCCCAGAGAAGGCAATGGCAACCCACCCCAATACTCTTGCCTGGAAAATCCCATGGACGGAGGAGCCTGGTAGGTTGCAGTCCATGGGGTCGCTAAGAGTCGGACAAGACTGAGCGACTTCACTTTCACTTTTCACTTTCATGCATTGGAGAAGGAAATGGCAACCCACTCCAGTGTTCTTGCCTGGAGAATCCCAGGGACAGGGGAGCCTGGTGGGCTGCCATCTATGGGGTCGCACAGAGTCAGACACGACTGAAGCGACTTAGCAGCAGCAGGAGCAGTCTCTATCCGTTGGATTCTCCAGGCAAGAATACTGGAGTGGGTTGCCATGCCCTCCCTCTAGGGGATCTTCTCAACCCAGGGATCGAACCCACGTTTCCTGTGTTGGCAGGTGGATTCTTTACTACTGAGCTTTCAGGGAAGCCCAAATTTTAAGTCATATATGCATGCATACAACTAAACTCTGTTATCTTACAAAAAATTCTGCAAGAACCATAGCCTGTGGAATTTGTGTGTATTTCATGCCTTCAAATGATGCATCTGATGAAGAGGGAGAGATTATTAGAGAGCCTCTCAGTCACAGGGTAAACAGCGAAAAGTTCATGAGCTTTCTTTGGTAAGAAGCCCAAGCCCATTTTTAAGGGTTGAACTATGTCGCCCAAAAAAGAGATGTCAAAGTCTTAACCCTCAGTATCTCAGAATGTGGCTTCCCGCCCCTGCCAGAAATAGGGTTTTTCCAGGGGTAATCAATTTAAAACAAAGGCATTAGGGTGGGCCCTAATCCAACATGAATGGCATCGTTATATAAAGAGGAAATTTGGACACAGAAACAAACATACACAGAGGGAAATGCTATGAAGACACAGGGTAAAAACCACATGAGCACAGAGGACTGGAGTGATGATCTGGGAGCCAACAGATGCCTGAGACTGCAAGAAGGGAAGAGACAGGCCTTGAACAACTCCTTCCCCAGGGCCTTCAGACAGAAAAGGATTCCACCAACACTTTGTGTCCTCCTGAACTGTGAGGCAGTAAGTCTCTGTTTTTTGAATTGAGGCTTTTGAACTGTGGTGTTGGAGAAGACTCTTGAGAGTCCCTTGGCCTGCAAGGAGATCAAATCAGTCCATCCTAAAGGAAATCAGTGCTGAATATTCATTGGAAGGACTGATGCTGAAGCTCTAATACTTTGGCCACCTGATGCGAAGAACTGACTCACTTTTCCAGACCCTGATGCTAGAAAAGATTGAAGGCAGGAGGAGAAGGGGATGACAGAGGATGAGATGGTTGAATGGCATCACCAGCTCGATGGACATGAGTTTGAGCAAGCTCCAGGAGTTGGTGATGGACAGGGAAGCTTGGCATGCTGCAGTCTATGGGGTCGCAAAGAGCTGGACATGACTGAGCAACTGAACTGAACTGAAATCTCTGTTATTTTAAGCCACCTGGTTTATGGTATGTTGTGACAACAACCCTAAGAAACAAATGACCCATTACTTGGGTGCAGTAAATTGAGCTGAGGTCTTGTTAAATATTCACATATTCAAATAATTCAGGTTGCAACGATGTATCCTGAAACTTAGAGTTTTTAACTGATTGTCTTGATTCCAGAGGAACTTTGTAATTATCACTTTACAATCAACTCACTGATAAGACAGTCAGTTGGGGACAAGAGAACTGTCTTTCTACTCAGGTATCAGAAAGAGCCTCTGTTATGAGTACAAGGGAGGGTCACACAGTGGCCTTATATTGAATAATTTCCACAGGCAAACTGGCCTATGATGCTGAAAGTCAGAAAACATTCTGCACTATTAACTGGCAATCATATGTTTGAATTGGACCTCCACAGGGAGAAAAACAGTTTGGAAAACCATTAAAATTATATGACTAAATTCAATCTTATTGGCTCAGATTTCAGACAAATGTCTGGTTTGAGTTACCTGGACCAACTGTCTAGCTTTCTGGCTCAATACACAATTAATCTTTTTTTTTTTTTTAAGCCATGCCACACAGCTTTTGGGATCTTAGTTCCCCAACGAGGGATCAAACCTAAGCCCTCAGTAGTGAAAGTACAGAGTCCTAACCACTGGACTGCCAGGGAATTCCCCCAAACCATATTCTAAAAGGGAAAAAAATAAGAGCCACTCTTTTAAAGCTTATACTTTAAAAGTTATATCTGTCTTAACTCACTTCAGTTGTCTCCGACTCTTTGTGACCCTATGAGCCGTAGCCTGCCAGGCTCCTCTGTCCATGGGATTTCCCAGCAAAGAATACTGGAGTAGGCTGCCATTTCCTTTTCTAGGAGATCTTCCTGATCCAGGGATCAAACCTCATCTCTTAAGTCTCCTGTACTGGCAGGCGGGTTCTTTACCACTAGTGCTACCTAGGAAGCCCCATACTTCGAATATAAACTCAGCTTAATTCCCTCTAGGTTACTGGACCTTTCTTAGGTGTGAGGGTGAGGACAGAGCCTACTGTCACATGAGCCTGAAAACCTTTGAGTTATTTTCCCCCCACTGCGCCCCCAGATCAGAGGCCATCTGCCTGGCCTCCTTGAGCTAAATGTTAAGAACTCACTTTTTCCATTGCTGCAGTGCTCACACGTCCAGAAAGAGAAGAGTTAAAGTTCAGACTTCCCTGTCAGCTACTGGATATTTTCCAGCAAAGGAAGAATCCCAATTAGCAAACCAGACCCTAGTGATTTCCTTATACTGCATATTACAGTAATAATCCTAGCATCTACTGAGCAATTTTACCAAAGTGCCAGGCGTTTTCTATACATTATCTCTAATCGTCACAAAAACTATGCTGGGAAGATGTTATTTCCATTTCTCTAAGAGGAAAATATAGTTCACATGGGCTAAGTGGCAGAATTAAAGTTTAAACCCAGGTTCTTCTGGCTGCAGACTCAGCCACTGAACCAGTAGCTTTACAAAGCCAGTTCCCATCACTTCCCAGAACTTTAATTCCATTATCTGTAATTTTCAGAATAACCCTGGTAGAAGGAATTGCTGGGATCCCCTTGTCACATCTGAGTGGACTGGTTACTCAGGAAGGTTAAATGACTTTCCCACTAGCCCACAGCTGGATTCAAATTCCAAAGCCTTTCCTCTTAATAATAATAATAATAATAAAGTAACATTCCTGTAATGAGTACTGTCCTAAGCTATTCATACCCATTATGAACCACCCTAAAAAGCAGAAGGGCATTATCCTTACTTCCCAAGTGAGGAAGGTGAGGTTCAGACAGGTCACTTGAATTTTCATGTCACAAAGCTATCAAGGGGCAGAGCCAGGATTCAAAGCCAGGTCTGATGACTCCACACTCGTGCTCCTGCCGCTGCGCCAGGGTCAACTACAAATTGGCATTTGCCATTGGCACTTGCCATCTACCTCTGTAAGGATTAAATCATGTGCTGTTTCAGCTGCTGACCTTCAACATCCTCTGAAAGGAGTTCAGGGTGGAGAGCAGAAATGAGGCACTCTGTGCTCAGGGAAAAACTAGCAGAGTAAGTCTTCAACAAGTTAGATCTTCTCATGAGCTGATTTTATGAGCCCAATTCTTGTTTCTCTTCATATCTAGAAAAACACTAAAATCTTTCATGTGGACAGCTATTGCTCATGACTAGCAGAAAACTTCTGGAAAAGCTTGTGCTTGATTGCATGTATTCTCCCTTCACCAAAATCACATACTTACTAACCTTTCCCTTCTGCCTCTTTGGAGCAGTTTCTCAGAGCTATCTGAGGTGCTGTCTCCTGGTCTGCAGTCCTCATTTTGCCCCAAATAAAACTTAACTCGAAGCGCTCACATTGTGCTTTTTTTTAATAAGTCAACACCAGGTCACCTTTCTCAGATCCTTTCAGTAATTAAGTCAAATTGGGCTCCCTAGGTGGTGCTAGTGGTAAAGAACCTGCCTGCCAATGCAGGAGACATAAGACATGCAGGTTTCATCCCTGGGTCAAGACGATTGCCGGGAGGGGGCATGGCAACCCACTCCAGTGTTCTAGTCTGGAGCATCCCATGGATGGAGAAGCCTGGCGGGCTAGACTCCATAGGGGTGCAAAGAGTTGGACACGACTGAAGTGACTTAGCATGCACAGTGTCAATGAAACTCTAAGCTACCTTTCCAAGGGCTTATTATAACAAGAAGAGTCCTTGGAAAAAAATACTTTGACAACATAGTAAAGGAAGAAAAAACTATGGTCTGGGCTTACAATAGCCAAATTTGCCCAGTCAGTGCACAGAGCAACAAGCATTCTATATTTTCCAAACAAGGACACTCTTAATTTGATTTATATAAATGGAAATTTAGGAAATCAGTCCTGAATATTCATTGGAAGGACTGATGCTGAAGCTGAAACTCCAACACTTTGGCCACCTGATGCGAAGAACTAACTCATTGGAAAAGACCCTGATGCTAGGAAAGATTGAAGGATGGAGGAGAAGGAGACAACAGAGGATGAGATGGTTGGATGGCATCACTGACTTGATGGACATGAGTTTGAGTAAACTCCGGGAGTTGGTGATGGACAGAGAGGCCTGGCATCCATGGGGTCACAAAGAGTTGGACATGACTGAGTGACTGAACTGAACTGAAAGGGAAATTTTAAAATTTACATAAATGAAATCCCCAGCAGGTGAGGGACGTAGGTATACTCTGCAAGGAATAAGCTAGGTCTTAAATGAGAAAGGGGAAAATAGGGAATTTCTGTGTGTTTTATTCATTTTACTTCTTTTTAAAAGGCCCCTCCCTGCCTATCATCTCCCCACTGCTTCCAGTGATAGTATTCCCTTGCCTCTAACCAAAAGTTGCTTTGGTAGGATGAGGAGAAGGAGTCTCCTATGGAATGCAGGCTATTACCCTGTGATTAACTCTTTTCCCTTGGATCAAAGCCCAGGGTCTCTTTGCCAAAAAGACAAAGAGAAGAATCAGTTTACAAAACCATATCACTTCTGCGACATATTAAGAGAGTTACAAAATGCTTTCACATAGATTCCCTCATTTGATCTTCATACCAGTCCTGGGAGGTAGACAAAGTCTATATCATAATCCTCATTTTACTGACAATAAAAATAAATCTGATTAAGTGACTTATTCAAGATTGTACAACTAGTAAAACTCAGGCTGGAAGCCAGGTATTCTGTTGCTGAGTCTCAGGCTCTTTCCACAACAGCATGTTCTAAATTATTAGAGAAATAATCTGTTTTACCATACAAGGCTGACTATCTCTATAGCTGCTATTGCAGTTACCACATCATCAAAATTTTCTTCTTACTTTTTTATAGACTTTCATTTTTTCAGAGCAGTTTTAGGTTCACAGCAAAATTGAGCAGAAAGTATAGAGATTTCCCTTACACCCTCTCTCCCCACACATTCATAGCCTCCCCTATTATCAAAATCCTCCACCAGACCAATATATTTGTTACAATTCACTATCATTTTTTAACCTATAAGGATCTTCAAATGATCATTCTATTAGCATGTTCTTATCAGGCCCACCCACCTAGAGCTGATGCTCTGCAACAAGAGAAGCCACTGCAGTGAGAAGTCTATGCAACGCAACTAGAGAGTAGTCCCTGCTTGCTGCAACTACAGAAAGCCCAGGCACAGCAATGAAGACCTAGCACAGTAAGAAAATAATTCTAATAAATAAAAATATTCTAAAAAAAAAGAAAGTATACAGATAATATAGCTCCTTTTTATGGGGCCTGCGTTATGCAGTGGAGAATATATTAGGTACATTCTTGAACTCCAAGGAAGCTGGTTTGTTTTGTTTTTTTTTTTTAATTAATTAATTATTTAATTATTTAGTCTCACCAGGTCTTAGTTGCAGATCTTCAATGTGGCAGGCAGGTTCTTTAGATGCAGCGTGTGGGATCTAGTTCCCTGGCCAGGAATCAGCATTGGGAACATGGACTTGTAGCCACTGGACCAGCAGGGAAGTCCCTATTGTTCTTTTCATCTTTATGTCTCATGAAACTGAGGCTAAGAGAGGTTAAATGACTTGTTCATACTTACAAATGAGGAGACAGGATTCAAAATACTCCAACGTCTATGACATTTCTGAGGTGCTGAGCAGCAGGGGAAAGATTTCAGAAACCATCTTACCCTCAATCAAGGCAAGATGACTCCTAGAATAATAGCAAATCTACTGGTTTCCTTAGGAACCTAACTTAACCTAGCAACCCCCACGTTGGTCAGTTGTTCATTACCTAATCCTAGGAAAGAAAAGTAAAACAAAGTGCTTCTGAATCAATAAATGACTGCAATGTAACTGGAAAGCTATGTTAGCATCAACATGCTGAAGCAGTTTGTCTCACCTTCCCAGTACAGGCTCTAATGAATGCTCTCTTTACTCAGCAGATCAAAACCCTCTGGTTCAAGGCTTCCACCCCTCACCTATGAACCTCAAACTCCAGTGCACAGTTGAAGCAACTTCCTTTGTCTATGAGATGACAGTCACAAGACTGAGTCAATGAAGGAGAAAGGGAAAGGGGAGGAGGAGGAGGAAGAGGAGGAGGAAAAAGACAGTTTCCAGTATTTGTGGAACCAATGCTACCTAGGGCTCGACTTCTTGCACTTATCACTAGTCTCTCTGTTTCAACCCCAGTGAACGTATGAAAGACCTCAAAGAATGGGCCTCCCAGTCCCTTTGTTTCTATTTAAACCACCCCTAAAACATCATCCACAGTTTCAATCAAGCCTGAGGGATCAGGGAAATTGGATAATATTTCTAACAGGCCTTGACTTTTACAGTCTTGAAATAATTACTACTACTATCCTGCTGCAACATTATCCTACTAATAATATTGATACAACAAATATCAATGGTGATAATAATTGGGGGCTTCCCTGGTGGCTCAGATGGTAAAGAATCTGCCTGCAATGCAGGAGACCTGGGATCCAATCCTGGGTTGGGAAGATCCCCTGGGTAAGAAAATGGCAACCCACTCAAGTATTATTGCCTAGGAGAATCCCATGGACAAAGGAGCCTGGAGGGCTACAGTCCATAGGGTCACTGTGTAGGACACAGATTGAGTTCCTGTTTCAGGTGCATTATATATTTAATCCTCCCCCAAATTTTAAGATGAAAGGTCCACAATTCTAAAATTATAAAGTTCTGAAAACCAAAATGCATTTTCCTAAGTTTACAGGAAACTCTTTTGGTGGCAGAACTTAATCTGAACCCAAACTGGGTTTTTAGGGTGTTTTTTTTTTTCCCCACAATCTTTATTTGTCCACTTGGTGTGAGCATTCATACATTCTGCTGCAAAATAAATTAATGTGTTTGATTTGAGGGCACTACCCCAGGCTCCACTGGGATGTAAAATACTATGTGTTATAAAAGATATATGCACCTTTTTTCTTTCTAAAATCTAAAAATAACTGAATTCTAAAACATACCTGGACACCAGAATTTCAGATATCTCCAGTTTTCTGATACGAAACCAAGAGTCACAAAGGACACAATTTTATTGCATACCTCCTTTAGGTCATCAGAGCTCCTTTACTAATTTAATAGTCAATGCTCAATTTTTTTTTAATTCAGAAAAGGATAGCTATTACATCTGCGTGTAATCTAATAGTGTATTTAAGTGGATCATTCCAGTGCACACCCGATGTACTGGCTTGTGGTTGACCTGAGACAGCTGAGCTTGCATTTATCATTTCCTATTACCTGTCCAGTCTCTAGTGAGGACTATTCCATAACAACTCTAAGAACAATGACTGACTATATTCCATGCACTGTTCTAAATGCCATACATAACACACTTAATCCTCTGAACAACACATGGAGCTGAGCCCTATTTTTCCCATTTTTATATGAATGTGAAGTATAGAAAGGCTAAGCACATTGTCCAGCTGGTAAAAGTGGCAAAGCAAGAATCTGACTCTCAGTAGAAACCAGACAAAACTCCTTTTCTTTACAGCACTTGTTGGGAGGGGGAAGGACAGAAACAAATAAAATAAATACAAGTTATATAGTATATCAGAAGGTGGCTAAGTCCCATGAAAAGAAAGAATATCTGAGCTCTTAACTACAACACTCCACTATCTTAGTGAAAGCAATGTCAGGTCTGGTGTCTGAAGGGGGAAAAAGAAGATAAATTTTAGGATAAGTAAACTGAATATGAACTCCACAATCAAAGGCCTGTACATGAATTTTTTATAATTTTATTTTTGGTTATTTTTGGTTGTTCTGGGTCTTCATTGCTGGTGGGCTTTCTCTAGTTGAGCAAGTGGGGACCACCCTCCTACTCTCTAGTTGCAGTGCATGGGCTTCTCATTGTGGGAGCTTCTTTTGTTGTGGAGTACAGGCTCGAGAGCACAATCTCAATAGTTCTGGCACACGGGCTTAGCTGCTCTGCGGCGTGTGCTATCTTGCTGGATCAGGGATTGAACCCGTGTCTCCTGCATTGGCAGGTGGATTCCTTACCAGTGAGCCAGAAGGCGAGCCCTGAAAATGAATTTTTTACATATGAGAACATCCATATAAAGTCATCATGGAGTAACAGGGATTGGATTTACCCTTCCATCTGAAAGGTTCAAAAATAAAAGCAAAAAACAGACAGAATACATGTGAAAATGGTTTTCAAGATCTGGATATCAGACAGTTGCAGGATGGTGATTCCTGACAAACAGGAAACGACTGAGGTGAGCCCTGTTAGTTACCTCACTTACTGACCTGAGGGAAATCCTAGGCCATGGCACAGGAGGAACAGAAGGAGAAGCCATCTATGGGATGCCCCAGGGGATTCCGGTCAGGTTAATACGGCATCTGGCTTAACAAGGAAAAAGTAAAAGTGTCTTCATTTGCATATGACAGAATTTTCCATGTACAAAATTCTAGAAAAAATTTTTAAAGCTACTAGAATTAATAAGTGAATTTAACAATATGAAGGATATAAGTGATACATAAAATCAGTTGTATTTCTATGTGCCTATAGACTAGTGATGAATCACTGAAAGTCAAAATAAAATATAATTTTCAGAGCATCAAAAATATGAAAAAAAAACTAGAAAAAGATGGGCAAGATATGTACACTGAAACTATAAAACATTGCTGGAAAAATTTAAAGACTGCTTAAATGATTGGAGGTCTTCTCATTGTTTATAGGTCAAAAGAGTCAATTATTCAGAAGGCAGTTCTCCCCAAATTGATCTATAGATTCAGCACAATTCCTGACAAAATTCCAGCTGGATTTCTGCAGACAAGGACAGGATGATTCTAAAATTCATATGGAACCAAAAAGGATCTAGAATAGCAATAGAAAAAGTATGTTTAAACAGCAAAGTTAGAGGACTAACACTACTTGATTTTAAGAGTTCTAAAGCTACAGCAAAAAAAAGTAAAAAATAAATAAATAAAGCTAGAGTAAAAAAGATGGTGTGGGGAATTCCCTGGTGGTCCAGTGGTTAGGACTCCACACTTTCACTGCCAAAGTCCAGGGTTCAATCCCTGGTCAGGGAATTAAGATCCCATGAGCCTCGTGGCATGGCTAAAAAAAAAAAAAAAAAAAAATGGTGCAAAAAATGTTCATAGCAGTTTTACTGTGTAATAAACAAAAACTAGTCTAGAACACAGACGCCCACTCACAGGTGAATGGTCAAACAAATTGTGACATATCCATACAATGGAATATTCCTGAGCAATAAAAAAGAATGAAGCAATGATACACACAACAAAAGGGGGAATCTTAATTATGTTAAATGAAAAGAGACAAATATATATGTGATTCCATTTATGTGAAATGCTAGAAGATGCAAACTAAACTACAGGGACAGAAAGCAGATCAATATGGCTGCCTCATCTCTCAGGAGGGAGGTGATGAATATGTTCATTGTCTTGACTGTAATGATGATTTCACCAGTGTGTACATATGTCAAAATGTATTTATACCACCTGCACATGTAGTACTTTAAACATGTACAGTTTGTTGAATGTCAATTATACCTCAAAAAGCTATTAAAAAAAAATGTAAGAAACTAGAGACTCCTTATATTGCAAATAGACAAGTCAGTTCCATACAAAAGTTGAGAGGGTTTGGTTCTTCAAAGGAATGTTATACAAATTGAGAGAGTAGTACTGAGACATACACATTATCACATATAAAATGGATTGCTGGGGGAAGCTGCTATATAATACAGGGAGCTCAACCTGGTGCTCCGTGACAACCTAGAGGGGTGGGGAGGGGTTGGGAGCAAGCTTCAAGAGCGAGGGGACACAGGTATACTTATGGCCGATTCAATTGTTGTATGGCATAAGCCAACGCAACACTGTAAAACAATTTTCCTTCAACTAAAAATAAATTTTTAAAGAAAACAAAAAATGGTAAATAATAATAAAATAAATAAAAATTTAAACAATAAAAACAAAGCAAGGAATGTCATAAATGTGTGTCATTCATAGATGATCAACCAATTCTAGTCCAAGAAGCAACAGTTTTGCTTTCTTTGCCTTCTTAACGCAAAATGAAAGTTTCAGATATCTTACAAATAACTTAACATGGTTAGTAATTTTGTTTATTACGTGTTTTGATAATCCACTTATTAGGAGTTTATTTTTATTTATTTTTATTTTTAACAGTGCTGGTTCTTTGTTGCTGCATGCAGGCTTTTCATTGCCAAGTGTGGGCTTTCTCTAATTGCGGCAAATCGGGGCTATTCTGTAGTCGCGGTGCACAGACTTCTCATTGCGGTGGCTTCTCTTTTGGAGGATGGGTTCCAGAGCATGTGGCACCGGAGTTCAGTAGTTGCAGTTCATGGGCTTAGTTGCGCGGCGGCATGTGGGACCTAAGCTCCTGGACCAGGGATCAAACCTGTGTTCCCTGCATTAGCAGGTAGACTCTTAACCACCGGGCCACCAGGGAAGTCCCCTGATGATCTACTGCTGCATCAAAAACCACTGCAAAAGCTAGTGTCTTAAATACAATTTGATCAGAACTCAACAGGAATAGCTCATTTCTGCTTCACTCAGAGCCTTCTCAGATGGCACAAAGGCTGAGAGCTGCAAGCATTTGAAGGCTCATTGATCACAAGTCCAGTGGCTGAAATTAGCTGTCAGCTGGGACCCTAGCTGGCTACAGCCACACAGGTGCTCTCTATGTGGCCTGGGCTTCCTCACAACATGACATCTGGGTCCTACACACCAACATCCCAAGAGAGAGCCAGTGACAAGCTATGTCACCTCTTCTAACCTAGCCTTTTAAGTCACACTGCCACTCTACCATATTTTGTTCTCTAAAATCAAACGAGAAATGGCAGGGGATTAGAGTCCATCTTTCAATGGGATGAATGTCAAAGAATTTGCGATTTTTTTTTAAATCACCATACTGTGTTTATTAAAAATGCAGATTCCTCATCACCCTTTAGAATATGTGGCCAGGAGCTTTCATGGAAGGAGCTCTTATGCAGGGACTCCAGGACACTGGATGCAAATCCTGATAGAGATCTGAGACTCTTTGCTGTTGCTGCTGTTTTTGTTCAGTTGCCCAGTTGTGTCCAACTCTGTGGCCCCATGGACTGCAGCATGCCAGGCCTCCCTGCCCCTCACTATCTCTCAAAGTTTTCCCAAGTTATGTCTATCCAGCCATCTCGTCCTCTGTCACCCTCTTCTCCTTCTGCCCTCCATCTTCCCCTGAATCAAGGACTTTTCCAATGAGTCAGCTGCTTGCATCAGATGACCAAACTATTGGAGCTTCAGCATCAGTCCTTCCAATAAGTATTCAGGGTTGAATTCCCTTCAGATTGACTGGTTTGGTCTTCTTGCTGTCCAAGGGACTTTGAGGAGTCTGCTCCAGCACCAGAGTTTGAAGACATCAATTCCCTGGTATTCTGCCTTCTTTATGGTCCAGCTCTCACAACCGTACGTGACCACTGGGAAGACCACAGCCTTGGCTCTTACACGGGCTAATTTTCCATGTGGGAATGGGGACCAGGAAGTACTGTACAGATGAGGTCAGAGTGAGATGAGGGCGCACAGAGCGAAGGGATGCAGGCGGCACAGTTTAAATCCTCAGCAGAGAAAGGCAGTGACGGCACCAGACAAAACACAGCAGCCGGACTCCCAAAAGAATACTTAGGGCCACTGACGGGTCAGTCCTATAGAAGCAGAGTGAAGAATAGTGGTGGGCAGGCCAGCAACTCAAGGGAGAAATCTTGTAGCAGGTACAGGTGGTTTTGAGTCCAGAAATGGGTTTTGGTACCCCTGTTCATGGCATCTGGTTCCATCACTTCATGGCAAATAGATAGGGAAACAGTGGAAAGAGTGGCAGACTTTATTTTCTTGGGCTCCAAAATCACTGCAGATGGTGACTGCAGCCATGAAATTAAAAGACGCTTGCTCCTTGGAAGGAAAGTTATGACCAGCCTAGACAGCATATTAAAAAACAGAGATGTTACTTTGCCAACAAAGGTCTGCCTAGTCAAAGCTATGATTTTTCCAGTCGTCATGTATGGATGTGAGAGTTGGACTATGAAGAAAGCAGAGTGCTGAAGAACTGATGCTTTTGAACTGTGATGTTGAAGAAGTCTCTCATGAGTCCCTTGGACTGCAAGGAGATCCAACCAGTCCATCCTAAAGGAGATCAGTCCTGGGTGTTCACTGGAAGGACTGATGTTGAAGTTGAAACTCCAATACTTTGGCCACCTGATGCGAAGAGTTGACTCATTTGAAAAGACCCTGATGCTGGGAAAGATTGAAGGCAGAAGAAGAAGAGGATGACGGAGGATGAGATGGTTGGATGGCCCCACCAACTCAATGGACATGAATTCGGGTAAACTCTGGGAGTTGGTGATGGACAGGGAGGCCTGGTATGCTGCAGTCCATGGGGTTGCAAAGAGTCAGACACTACTGAGCAACTGAATTGAACTGAACTGCTGCTCCTGGGCAGAACCGTGCTTTTTCTAGACAGCAAACAGTCTGCTATTATTGTACCAAATCATACAGAATCTTCATTGCAGGTTCATATGACCAGCTGTCCTACCAGACTAACATGCCCCATCAGGGCAGGCAACATGTTTAATTGTGGAGGGGGTGCCACAGCATGCAGCAGGCATGCGGGATCTTAATTTCCCCACCAGGGATCAAACCCACACCCTTTGCATTAGAAGTTCTGAGTCATAACCACTGGACTGCCAGGGAAGTCTCTTTTTCTTTTTTGTTTGTTTTGTTTTTTTGCTGTTGTCTGCTTAATTTGTTTTTGAATCTCAGCACCTTGCATGATTCCTTTGGAGCCTGATACTTAGCAAGTGCTCAGGAATAAATGGAACTGAACTATCAAGGTCAAAGGAGGGAGACTATCTTAAGGGAGTAGGAGTCTAAGGCTGGATATCAGGACAGGATTTAGAATCCAGGAAAATCAAGGCTCAGTTATTAAACTGTGTAGTGGTGGAGGTCCTAGGCAGATGATCTGTGCTCAGGTTCTGAGTATAACTGGCTACGAGGCTGAACTGCCTGAGCTCTTAAACAAAGGTTCCTTTATTTCCCCCCAGAGATTAATCCTAAAGCATGGGTGTAAGATCACAGAAAGAGAACAAGTGGCAGAAACAGAAAGATCTGTGGCCCACATAAAGAGTGTACCAGGAAGCCTGTGAGACCGCTTTCTGCTTCTAAGTCAACCTGCACAGAAAGGAGCTGTGCCGATGAGATGCTGCATTCTGGACAACACGCCAGGAATCCCCCACTGCACCACGTGGCTTCTCCAGGCCAGACTTCTCTGCTCTGAGCTCATCTATCCGACTGCCCCAGATTCCCAGAGGCATCAAACAAAGCTCATCACCAGGCCCAGACCGCAATGTTCCTTCTGCATTCCCTGACTCCACAGGACAGAACCACCACCACCCAGCTGGCCACGCTGGAACGGGGCCTTGTCCTGGTCACCTCGCCTCAGTCATCCCCAACTTGCAATTATGTCCTATCAATTCCAACTCTTTATTATCACTCAATCCTGACTCCTCAAAATACAGATCAAAACTACAGCGAGGTACTAACCCACACCAGTCAGAATGGCCATCACCAAAAGTCAACAAATTAATAAATGCTGAAGAGGATATGGAGTAGAGGGACCCCTCCTGTTGGTGTAAATGTAAGTTGGTGTAGCTGCTATGGAGAACAGTATGGAAGTTTCTTCAAAAATTAACAATAGAATCATTATATGATCCAGGAATCCAAATCCTAGGCATATATCCCTAAAGGGCAAAAATTCTAATTCAAAAAGATACACACCCCTCAATGTTCAGAGCAGCACTATTTACAATAATCAAGACATGAAGACAACCTAAATGTTCATCAACAGATGACTGAGTAAAGAAGATGTGGTATATGTGTGTGTGTGTGTGTGTGTGTGTATGAGGAGGGCATGGCAATCCACTTCAGTATTCTTGCCTGGAGAATCCCATGGACAGAGCAGCCTGGTGGGTTACAGTCCATAGTGTCACAAAGAGTGGGACGCGACTGAAGCAACTAAGCATGCACACATATATATAAATACATATATATAATGAAATATTACTCAGCCATTTAAAAAAAAAGGATGAAATCATGCCATTTGCCACAACATGGATAGAACTAGAAATTATCATACTCAGTGAGGTGAAGTGAAAGTCACTCAGTCGTGTCCAACTCTTTGCAACCCCACGGAATTCTCCAGGCCAGAATACTGGAGTGGGTAGCCTTTCCCTTCTCCAGGGCATCTTCCCAACCCAGGGATCAAACCCAGGTCTCCCATATTGCAGGCAGATTCTTTACCAGCTGAGCCACAAGGGAAGCCCAAGAACACTGGAGTGGGTAGCCTATCCCTTCTCCAGCAGATCTTCCTGACCTGGGAATCAAACTGGGGTCTCCTGCATTACAGGGAGATTCTTTACCAACGAAGCTATCAGGGAAGCCCACTCAGTGAAGTAGACAAAGACAAATATTATATGATATCACTTATATGTGAAATCTAAAAAAATGATACAAATGAATTTATATATAAAAGGGAAATAGATGCACAGACATAGAAAACAAACTTATGGTTACCGAAAGGGAAAGAAGAGAGGGCTATATTGGGAATTTCGTATTAACAGGTACATGCTACTATACATAAACTAGATAGCCAACAAGGACCTACTATATAGCACAGAGATCTGTATTTAACACCTTGTAATAACTTATAATGGAGGAGGGCATGGCAACCCACTCCAGTATTCTTGCCTGGAGAATCCCACGGACAGAGGAACCTGGCGGGCTACGGTCCATGGGGTCACAGAGTCGGACACAACTAAGTGACTAACAAAAACAACAGCAATAACTTATAATGGAAAAGAATCCAAAAATGAATATATAACTAAATCACTTTGCTGCACACCTGAATCACTGTAAATCAACTATACTTCAATTTAAAACAAAAAAGGAAAAAAAACACAGCAAAACGGTCTCCTCTCCAAGAAATCCCTCCAACCCTAAAAAGTTGAAATGCCTTAGGTAACTTCAGATCCTGAACTACAGGATCAGTAGTTACACTGATCAGTAACTTCCCTACTCCGATGATGCAGACGGCTTGGTTGTTCAAGAGATGTTTATTGAAAAAATGAACAAACAAATAAAGCCATAGCCATTGTAAACAATGCCCCCACCTAGCATTTCTTAACCTCTTCCCTCCTTTCTTTTCCCCCTCCTTGTATTGCTATACCGGTTGCAATATATTTACATTTGTTTCTTTTACTTATGATCTCTTCATCTCCACACACCCTCTGAGTGTAACCTCCATGACAAAGGAATTTTTGACTGTTAGTTCATAGAACAGCACCTGGCATTCAGTAAGCGCTTAATGGACACAAATGGATGACAGGCTTCCACTGCCTAGCTGGGTTCACACAGCCTGGGCATTTTCTCAGCAGGGCCCCTCCAGGGCCCCTGGCAACCAGGCCTCACTGATGTGCCATCCTCTCCTGCCCTGGGGCCCTCTTTCCTCATCTGCCTGCCCTTATTTTAGGGCAGCAGCTGCTGCAGAACAACCAGCTACCAAAGGAAACACTTCTCATTCCAACATCTGGAGAACTCACTGAGAAAGTCTTTCAACCCTCATGCGCCAGGAAAAATCACTTTGTCACTCTTTACAAAGTAGCCAAGTGACCACAAAGTATTAGTTTTAAAAATGCATTTAATGAGGAACTAGTTTGTATTTTAAATTGTAAATACTTGTGAAATTTTAACAATAAAAAAAAAACTTAGACTCAGGAAATACTAAATTAGGGATTATTTTTCTAAACCAGTGATAGAGAATCAGCTTTATTTTTATAGTAACAAAATCAAAGTCAGGGACTACCTGTCACTGTTGTTGTTTAGTCACTAAGTCTGACTCTTTTTGCAACCCCCCTGGACTGTAGCCCACCAGGCTCCTCTGTCTATGGGATTTTCCTGGCAAGAATACTAGAGTAGGTTGCCATTTCCTCCTCTGGGGTATCTTCCCAACCCAGGGATCGAACCAAAGTCTCCTATATTGGGCAGGCAGATTCTTTACCGCTGAGCGACAAGTGAAGCCCTAGGGACTGCATAGAGTTAGCAAAATTATGTTGTCTTTAAAAAAAGATTCATATTAAATTTCTAAAAAGCCACTAAAGTGATTTATTTATGATTGTCAACATAAGAACGTGAATGTTTTTAAGCGCATAAAATATGGCCAACACTTTAGGTATGTCATGCTGTTTAATTCTCACAAGTCTGGGACAGAAATATAATTAGACTCATTTCAGAGTAAAAGAAACCCCAAATCAGAGCAACTATGTAATTGCTATAACATTTTATTTCCTAACAAAAAGGAAGGGAAATTAATACCGTATGGCACAATGATAAGATCTGATAAAGTTACAATGGTGGCTAAACATGTTATTGTATACACAGCTTTCTGAACTTCAAATACTTCATAATTTAAAAAAACAATAATGCTGGTAATAATTCGCCCATGTTACAGTGCTAATTAAGGACAGAACCAAAATTTAAATTCACATCTAACTCTGAAGTCCATGCTTTTCCCATAATATTGTGCTGCCTTGCCTCTCCAAAATAGAAACTCTGACATTTGCTTGAACTAGTATTTACCCAAGTTGGAAGACTGAATGTAGGTGTAATTCATCATTACATAGTTATTATTAGCAGAAATTATAATACAAGTGTGGCAAGTATGTTGGATGCATACCACCCTTTTTTCTACTGTCTTTGAGATGGTTTAGTAATCCTAGACCAAAAGACTGTGAAAATTATCCCTTGTTCTCAAATTGCCTCTTAGGATAGAACCCACAAGCTAGAAGCAGCATCTCTTTCTTAGAGTACAAGACATAATTAACAACAAGGAGTGCTATTATAAACTGCCATATGACCCAGCAATCCCACTCCTGGGCACACACACCGAGGAAACCAGATCTGAAAGAGACACGTGCACCCCACTGTTCATCACAGCACTGTTTATAATAGCCAGGACATGGAGGCAACCTAGATGCCCATCAGCAGACGAATGGATAAGGAAGCTGTGGTACATATACACCATGGAATATTACTCAGCCGTTAAAAAGAATTCATTTGAATCAGTTCTAATGAGATGGATGAAACTGGAGCCCATTATACAGAGTGAAGTAAGCCAGAAAGATAAAGACCAATACAGTATACTAACACATATATATGGAATTTAGAAAGATGGTAACAATAACCCTATATGCAAAACAGAAAAAGAGACACAGATATACAGAACAGACTTTTAAACTCTGGGGGAGAAGGCGAGGGTGTGATGTTTCGAGAAAACAGCATCGAAACATGTATGTTATCTATGGTGAAACAGATCACCAGCCCAGGCTGGATGCATGAGACAAGTGCTCGGGCCTGGTGCACTGGGAAGACCCAGAGATCGGGTGGAGAGGAAGGTGGGAGGGGGGATCGGGATGGGGAACACATGTAAATCCATGGCTGATTCATGTCAATGTATGGCAAAAACCACTACAATATTGTAAAGTAATTAGCCTCCAACTAATAAAAATAAATGAAAAAAAATAAGGAGCACGATTATGGACAAAGAAAGGAAAAGGAGTAAACCAAAGATCGTAGTGAGTGGGGCTAACTGTGAGTGAGTTCTGAAAAAGGAATGGGAAAGAATCCTGAGGTTTAAAGAATAAGAAGAGGAGAGAGTGGGAGAGGAAGGATTATATATAAAGGAGGCATAAAGAGAACTAGGAGATGAGGTAAAGTCTGAAGACAGAGAAAGGTAAGAGTTAGAGAAAGTAAAAGGAATATAGAACAGGAAAAAATAAAAAAAATTAGAGGAAAACAGTGGGACAGAGAGGCAGGGGGTATAAAATGAATGACATTAAGGAGAAGGCAGAGGCAGCCTTCCATCAGTTCATAAATTAGTTCCACGTCCTGCCATGAGGGTTTCCCCCTCCCTTTCCTGACATTAACAGGATCAGCAAGTTTGAGTGCTACATTTTGCAAGAGGAGGGTGATAAATTGAAAGCATCAGCGAGCAAACAGACCCTCGCAATGAAAATTAAGCACTGAGGAATGCAGATTAAATTCCGACATGACATAATACTCAGAAATGCACTGAAACACGATGTTGTTCTGGAACCATTTCCAGGTCTGCAGCAAGCCTCCAGACCACAGGCTGCTGTTACAGATTTTATTTCTCCCCCCACCCTAGTCCACCACTGTAGACTGGAATCTGACGCCATTTTTACTACTAATCAAGCAGGATGAAGCTTCACAAACATACCCCCCAACTGCACCCACACCTGCCAACACCTTTATTTATCCAGGAGGTTGAAGGGTGAGTGGCAAGTAGCCATAACACACACCAGGGAAAACACACACTCTTCTGAATGTTTTCTTTCTCTCTCTCTCCCCCTTTCATGGAACTTAAAAAATTACATCCACAATGTGCAAAAAATATCAGAGTTTTTAAAAACCTGTAGCTGCAATCAATTTTCTTCCAGGTTCATCAGGTTTGTTTTTATAGGTAAATATCTCTTTCTAAAAAGGTAGAGGCTAAAAATCCATAAAGCTGCAGAGGGAGACTTAGTAAACATATTAGTTTATATTGCCCAAATAAGCACTTGTTCTTTAAAGGGGGACTATTTTTTGGTATTTTTTTTTTCTTCCTTTTTTAAAGCACTTTGTAGCCATTTCATCTGTTTATAAACAAGTTTTACGTTAATTCCAGTTAGGTTAACTCAATAAGGATTTACATTAAATCCTTAACAAGTGCCTACTTATATGAATGTCCTATGCCCTAATCCACACAACCTGAAAAAATTAAACTGTCAGCCATATGCTGTATGATATATTAAAGGTCAGGCTCTCACGTGGAATGCATGAGTCAAGTGCTCGGGCCTGGTGGGCTGGGAAGACCCAGAGGAATCGGGTGGAGAGGGAAGTGGGATGGGGGACCGGGATGGGGAATACGTGTAACTCTATGGCTGATTCATATCAATGTATGACAAAACCCACTGAAAAATAAAAAAATTAAAAAATTTTAAAAAAAAGGTCGGGCTCTTCCTAGGTGGCACTAGTAAAGAACCCGCCTGCCAATGCAGGAGATACAAGAGGCATGAGTTCAATCCCTGGGTCAGGATGATCCCCTGGAGGAGGGCATGGCAACCCAAGCCAGTGTTCTGGCCTGGAGAATCCCCAAGGACAGAGGAGCCTGACAGGCTCCAGTCTATAGGGTCACACAGAGTCAGGCACGACTGAAGTGACCTAGCACACACGTACACATATTAATGGTCATCTTTACACACAGGCAGTTCCTAAGGGAAAGCAAGCAGATCAACAAGCACAACTCAGCCATTCATTTCAACCTCCAGCCACCAAGGACCACCTGCGTTCCACCATGGCACTGGTATCGGAACCACCCTGAGCTACACAACTATCACACGTGGTCACGCGTAGATGTGAGGGCTGAAACATAAGGAAAGCTGAGCACCAAAGAATTGATGCTTTTGAACTGTGCTGTTGGAGAAGACTCTTGAGAGTCCCTTGGACTACAAGGAGATCCAACCAGCCCATCCTAAAGGAAATCAGTTGAATATTCATTGGAAGAACTGATGCTGAAGCTGAAACTCCAACACTTTGGCCACCTGATACAAAGAACTGACTCATTGAAAAGACCCTGATGCTGCGAAAGATTGAAGGTGGTAGGAGAAGGGGATGACAGAGGATGAGATGGTTGGATGGCATCACCGACTTGATGGATATGAGTTTGAGCAAGCTCCGAGAGTGGTGATGGACAGGGAAGCCTGGTGTACTGCAGTCCATGGGGTTTCAAAGAGTCAGACACAACTGAGCAACTGAACTGGACCAATAAAACCCCCAGAGCCCTTGGCCTCCCCTCCCATTCCCTTTCCTCCTCTCTGCTGCCGTATCAACCCTGCAGCCCCCCTTGGCAGGTGCACGCCAGCTCCAGGACATTCCCTGCTCAGGACATCTTTTGAACAAGCTAACCCTGGGCCAAACTCCTGCCACAACATCAACAGAGGAGCAGACACTGGCCTCAGACTCAGAAAACTTTGAGTGCCGAGTTCTCCACTTGCTAATTGTGTGTCAAAAGACAATTTATTTCACCTCTTTGAGCTTCCATATCTTTACTCTTAAAATGGGAAGATGATCTCCTCTACCATCTTCACAGGATTGTGGTGAAGACTTTGTGAGTCTGCTATGAGGGAGAGCACTTTCTAAGTGCTCTAGTGACATGTATTTATTCAGAAGTAACCTGTTTAGACCAATATGGCAGTAAGTAGTGGCCTAATTTTATAAATTATAGGATACTGGGAAAGTCACAGCTTGGAAGTCAGATGTGGATCCAGTCCTGACTCTGTTGGATAAACCCAAACAAGTCACTTTCCTTCTCCCACCCTTTGTATGAGTTCATGTTTTTACTCAACTTGACAATCTCTGAAGACCCTTCAGGTACTGATGATCTGGGAGTCTAGAGTTGCACTGTTTAACTGCACATGTGTTGGATAAGCTTTCAGGAATCAGCCCGGGAACGGAACTAACAGGATAACATTGCTTATATGGAAAAATGAGCAATTCTGAGCAATGACAACTGCCTCACAAGTGAACTTTTGGAACAAAATCAATTTGTAATTTGGAGACTGTATGAATCACTACTATAGATTTCCATTACAAAAAAAAGAAAACCCTTTGGTGAAGTTAGGAACTATCTCCCATGCTCTCCTGGAGTTGATTTTCCACAGCATTTCAGTTTTACCACTGAATGTACTTGAGACCTGAGACGTACTTGGATTTTTAGTTAACCAAACCACCCCTATTTCTAAGGACAATGACTGGTCTGGTTTTCCTTTTGGTACATGAGCTATATGTATTTATGCGTGTGTGTGTGTGTGTGTGTGTGTGTGTGTGTGTGTGTGGAGTGAGGGAAGGGGACTAATCTGGATTTCACTTTAAATCTGATATTATATGGAATTATTATATATTATGAAAAGCATTTTGAATTCTTAGAAGAAGAAATATGCAATATTGACATACACTTTCTTTTTTCACTTTTACTTTCTTCCTTATATCATTCTGCCATTAACTGTCTAAAGTGAAAAAGGAAAGGGCAGTGTATCCCTCAGCAGTTCTAACAAAGGCAGTGGGATAACTAGTACTCTCTCAAATTAAAAAAATGAAATGAAAAGACTTTCTTGTCAATTGACCTTCCTAAAGCAGGGAAGTCTTGGACACATATTACCCCTGGGTCCCCAGGTGCAACATGTTAAACTCCTGATGCTATGAGGGAACATGGAGACATCATGGGATGGCTGCTACTACAGAAGCTTGGGGTTATGTAACAAGAACTTTAGTTGCCAACCTCTGAATGGAGGACAGCTCAGTTGGAGGCTCAGAAACCTGATTTTTCACTGGCTCATCTCACAAGGTCTAAGACTGAGGTTTCAATATATGGTTATTATGATAAAAGCAACCACAATCCAAGAAATCATAATTATGAAGATACATTACTCTAAAAAATTCTCTCACACACCTTCCTTCTATGGCGAGTTAAGCTCTACTCACTGTCAAGAAGGTAATGTTTTCCCATTAGATAAAATGTACATGTTCTATTCACTTCACACTTCATTGTGAGATGCACAGACACCTTTTCTAAAGACAAGTTTAAAAATCACACTTCTAAACAAAAATAAAGTGACTTGTACAACAGGCTCCACAAAAAAGTTCACACACAGTTTTTCAGAAACTATTCCAAGAACTGTGGTAGTTAATGTGTTAAAGTGATAGTCCTTTTCCCAACTACGGGGACATTTTGCATCCGATGGACTTACCAAATTTATTACCAGACAGTAGACATTATCACATTCTGAAACATTATGTATTTGTGTAAGAAAAATTAAAAAACAAAAAGAGGAGTTAAGGGAGTCAAGAGATATAAATTTCCAGTTATAAAATAAACAAGTCCTGGGGGTGACTTGTAATGTACAGCACAACAACTATAGTTAACACCACATTGCATATTTGAAAGTTGCTAAGAGAATAGATCTTAAAGGTTCTCGTCACAAGAAAAAAATTAATTTTTTATATCTAAAACATCAGGTCATTTTGACAATAAATCTGTTGCCCTGGCTTGAGAGGAAATAAAAATCTCTTTTCGTGAAAGGCTTTTATGTACTCTGCTGAGAGTCTTAGAAATCCTGGTTCTCTAATTATTTTTTTTAAAAAAGATATGTGAGCAATATCATTTTGTGATAGGATCATTGTGATAGATTCCTGATAGGAATCAAATTTGGGTTCCCAAATCTAGCTGACTGGGACAATGATAGGCCACGTGACAGCACAAGATACTGCTTTCCCTCTGCAAGAGATCAGAGCCTTTCCTAAGGGATCCTTGTGTCAGTCAATACATCCTTGACATCAAATCCAGGGTGGTCATGCATCAAAAACATGCTCTTTGAAGAAGGAAGACAATGATGACATGGTGATGACAGCGAAATAGCTGGCATTTATTGTTCGTTCCTACAAGTCAAGCATCACTCAAAGAGCATTATGTAAATTAGCTCATTTAAACCCGACAACAACTCCCGGATAACTTATTACACATGCTGCTGCTGCTACGTCACGTCAGTCGTGTCTGACTCTGTGCGACCCCATAGATGGCGGCCCACCAGGCTCTGTCCCTGGGATTCTCCTGGCCAAGAATACTGGAGTGGCTTGTTTATGTTGACTGAATAACTTGCCCAAAGGTACACAGCTCAGAAACAGCAAGGCCTCCACCCAAACTCAGATGGGTCTGTGTGCTGGACCGCTTCATCTGCCCCTCCAGGTCGTCTTTCCACCCTAATCTCTGCACTAATTTTATAAACTGTGCCAATTTTACACCCAGGTGGTTGACCTCTACGAGCTGCATCAGTGGGTTTCCCTGCCTTCTGGATGGTAGTTGTTTCGGCCCATGGAGCCAAGGCAGGAGGTCGGGGGAGGAAAGAGGCGAAGGCTGAGCTGCTTATTCTCTGGGCTTCCTCCCTGTGGAGTCACCTCAAGCTGGGGCTTATTTCTGAAGCCCTATTCCTAGAGTATCATTTCCCAATCAATACTGTGGAATGCTCTGACATGTGTAATGATGGTCCTAGGGTTTCATGAGACCCAGGAGCCAATTTTTGACTAGGCATGTTAGTGTGCAGGTAATTATATTCTCCAAGACCAAGAGAGAATAGAAAAGATCCTGTGCATGTGTCCGTGTGTGTGTGTTTACATACACAAGCAGTCCTAAAAGAGGCCCTGGTCCCTGTGTTAATGCAAGAAGTACAGTCACTACACTCAAGGGACTGCATCATGCCTCTAACACTGCAGCTTGGAATGCAAGTCTCCTCGACAATAATCCTAAAGAACCACAATGTAGCAGCTACTAGAGACCCTAGAGATAAAAAAGGAAGAGTTCAAACCCGTTCATTTTTCAGTTAAGTCAATGCATCAGAGCAAGAAGTGACCTCCGTGGATTTCCAGTTCAAGAGTCTGATTCCATTCATCAAACTCTCAGAGTGCTGAGGGCTTTCTCTTGTTCCTCCAGGAACTGCCTCCTCTGTCCACTTAGTTAGCAAAACCACCAAGATATTAGCAATGACACAATATCTCAAAGTGTTTACTTATTAAGCCTTCTATGTTATAAGCAGTTTTGTGTGTGTGTTAGTTGTTAAGATGTGCTCAACTTTTTGCGACCCTGTGAACTGTAGCTAGCCAGACCCCTCTGTCCATGGAATTCTCTGTGCAAGAATACTGGAGTGGGTTGCCATTCCCTTCTCCAGGGGATCTTTCCAATCCAGGGATCCAATGCGGGTTTCCTGCATTGCAGGCAGATTCTTTACCGTCTGAGCCACCAGGGAAGCTCAATATACTATAAGCAATTTTACATATTGTTAAATAGGGCTTCCCTGATAGCTCATGGAATACTGAATACTGGGCTCCAGTATTCTTTGGCTTCCCTGATGGCTCAGGCCGGTAAAAAATCTGTCTGCAATGCGGGAGACCTGGGTTCGATCCCTGGGTTGGGAAGATCCCCTGGAGAAGGGAAAGGCTACCCACTCCAGTATTCTGGCCTGGAGAATCCCATGGACTGTATAAGTCCATGGGGACGTAAAGAGTCGGACACGACTGAGCGACTCACTTTCAAGTATTTTACAAGATTTTTAATGACTGTTTAGCCTTTTGGCTTTGGGGTGTAGTGTCCCTTGTTTCATCAGTCCTCTGTTTAATTCGTCTCTTCTTCGCTCCACTGACGAGGGAGGGATTCCTGCCCTAGGGTGACAGGGATGGCCGGATACATGATGCCTGGCCCTGGACAGATGAGATGGACAGCAACTTCACAGCCCCTTACACTCACAGCCTCAGGGAACATGGTGCACACCACGCAGAACTGCCCGGGGGCTGCCCCCAGAGACAGAGTGAACACGCAGGGTCTGCAGGAAGCAGACTCCATAGAAACAAGAGGGTGAGGTGACCCCTGGCTTCTACAGGGGGTGTCACTGACTTGTCTGAACAATTCTGCACACTGGCAGGGAACTGAAGAGGCCCACTATTGAGAGATAAGCAGCACTGTGCCTGGCCCCGTGATAAGGGCGGGCTTGGGTCAGTGTATCCTATCCCAGGGAACAGAATTTGTGAAGGAGGGGACAATTAATTGGAAGAATGCAATTAAGCCATTCAAGCACCTCCCCACATCCAGTTTCAGATGTCAAGGCAGCACATATTCTTGAACCCTAACCCTGGGTCTTACACCACACCCTGCTGCTTAAATTCCCAGTATTTCGTTCTCATAAACAAAACTACAGTGGACACCTTAGGACAGCCATCGTTTTACCTATCTCTGGTCATTCCCGTAGATTAAATGCCTTGATGCCAAACTTCAATGGGAAGAATACAAGATTAAGATAAACACTATTCTGTAATTATGTACGTTGGTGGAAGGTTTGTACTCCATCCCTCATTTGTCAGATAACATTCATATTCTGGGCAAAATGCTGTTTTGCTTTTCATCAGATGTTTTATTATTATAAAACCTATAAGCTCCTATAAAAATATTCAAACAGTTGAAAATGGTATATAATGAAAGCTAAAAGTCTGTCTCACCAAGCCACACTAGGAGGCTGTTCCCCCAAAACAACTACAAAATGCTTATGGATACACAAGCATATTAGTGTGTGTGTACGTTAGTCACTCAGTCATGTCAGATTCTCTGCAACCCCGTGGACTGTAGCTGCCCAGGCTCCTCTGGCCATGGAATTCTCCAGAGAATACTGGAGTGGGTTGCCATTCCCTTCTCCAGACAAGCATACCATAGTGTATCTTTTAAAAAAAAGTTTGAATCCAATAAATGGGAGGGTGATATGCTTTATGTTGAAACTGCATAGTACTTCGTTAGACGGATGCTGCATTTATTTGCAAGGACTGCCATAAAAAAATAACACTGACTAGGTGGCTTAAAACAACAGAAATTTATTTCCTCACAGTTCTGGAGGCTAAAAGTCCAAGATTAAGGTGCCAGCAAGTCTGGTTTCTTCTGAGGCTTCTCTCCTTACCTAGCAGACAGCTGCCTTCTCACTGTGTCCTCACACGGCCCTTCCCCTCTGTGCATGCCCCCTGGCCTTTCTCATCTTCCAAGGACATCAGACATATTGAATTAGGGATCCCCCACCCGTATGATCTGTTAAGGGACTGCATTCAATATGTCAGCAAAATTGGAAAACTCAGCAGTGGCCACAGGACTGGAAAAGGTCAGTTTTCTTTCCAATCCCAAACAAGGATGATGTCAAAGAATATTCAAACTACAGTACAATTGCGTTCATTTCACATACCAGTAAGGTTAAGCTCAAAATCCTTCAAGTTTGGCTTCAGCAGTATGTGAACTTCTAAATGTACAAGTTGGATTTAGAAAAGACAGAAGAACCAGAGACCAAATTGCCAACATTCATTGCATCATAGAGAAAGCAAGGGAATTCCAGAAAAACACCTACTTCTGCTTCATTGACTATGCTATAGCCACAGATTGTATGGATCACAACAAACTGTGGAAAATTCTTAAAGAGATGGGAATGCAAGACCACCTTACTTGTCTCCTGAGAAACCTATATGTGGGTCAAGAAGCAACGGTTAAAACGGGACATGGAACAACAGACTGGTTCCAAATTGGGAAAGTACAAGTCTATATATTGTCACCCTGCTTATTTAACTTATTAATATAACATTAATGTATGCAGAGTACATCATGTGAAATGCTGGATGAATCACAAGCTGGGATCAAGATTGCTGGGAAAAATATCAACAAACTCAGATATGCAGCTGATACACCACTCCAATGGCAGAAAGTAAAGGGGAACTAAAGAGCCTCCTGATGAAGGTGAAAGAGGAAACTGAAAAAGCTGGCTTGAAACTCAATATTTAAAAAGCTAAGATCATGGCATCTGATTCCATCACTTCATGGCAAATAGATGGGGAAAAATTGGAAACGGTGAAAGATTTTACTTTCTTGGGCTCCAAAATCACTGTGGATGGTGACTACAGCCACAGAATTAAAAGGTGCTTGCTCCTTGGAAGGAAAGTTATGACAAACATAGACCAAATATTAAAAAGCAAAGACATCACTTTGCTGACAAAGGTCCATCTAGTCAAAGCTATGGTTCTTCCAATAGTCATGTACAGATGTGAAAGTTGGACCATAAAGAAGGCTGTGCATCGAAGAATTGATGCTTTCAAACTGGTGCTGGAGAAGATTCTTGAGAGCCTCTTGGACTGCAAGGAAATCAAACCAGTCAATCCTAAAGGAAATCAACCCTGAATATTCATTGGAAGGCCTGATGCTGATGCTGAAGGTTCAATACTCTGGCCACTAGATGTGAAGAGCCAAATTATTGGAAAAGACCCTGAAGCTGAGAAAGACTGAAGGCAAAATAAGAAGGGGGTGGCAGAAGATGAGATGGTTAGATAGCATCACCAACTCAATGGACACAAATTTGAACAAAATCCAGGAGACAGTGAAGGACAGGGAAGCCTAGCGTGCTGTAGTTCATGGGGTCATGAAGAGTCAGACATAACTTAGCGACTGAACAACAACAATTTATAATCTCATTTCAACTTAATCGGTTCTTTAAAGGCCCTTTTTCCAAATAGAGTCACATTCTAAGACACTGGGGGTTAGAACTTCAGCATAGGAATTTGGCGGGGGGGATCATAATTCAGTTCAGAAGAGACACACCATAAACTTTATTGCTTTCAGCTTTTTACTATTATAATAATGCTGGAGTGAATATCATTGTCCATATGTTTGAACGTGTAGGTATATCTGTAGAATAAACACCTAGAAGCAGAACTGCTGAGTCAAAGGAATAAATTTTTGTACCTGTTGCCAAACTGCCCTCCAAAAATGTCTGTCAAATTTAAACTCCCACCAACAGTGTGTATGAGTAGTCATTTCCCCTCACACCCAACACATGGGATGTGATCAAACTTTTTTCATCTTTGCCAAACTGTCATTAAAAAATGATATCTTATTTTGGTCTGCCTCTTTTAATTATCAGTGAATTTTTATACAGTATTCATTTTTCAGAAGATGACTATCATCCTTTTTTCACACATGCTATTACATTTACAATGATAAAGTGCTTATATATATAATTTTAAAATCAAAGTTGTTAAAATGCCTTTATTCAAATCTATAGTGAGGTAATTGAAACACTGGTTCCAATATAACTGATTTAAAGAAGTATGGGACTTCCGTGGTGATCCAGTGGTTAAGAGTCCACCTTCCAATGCAGAGAACATGCGTTCAATCCCTGATCTGGGAAGATTCCATGTGCCATGGGATAACTAAGCCCACACACTGCAGCTACTGAGTCTGTGAGCTCTGGAACCCATGCTGCAACTAGAGAGAAGCCCCTCACCACAAAGAAGGATCCAGCATGCTGCAACTAAGACCGGCTGCAGTCAAAAATAAATAAATAAATAATAAAATATCTTTAAAAAGAAGTATGGCAGTACAAGCTTTCATAGAATCTGTTCTACACAAATACTTGCTGAATGAGACTGATCACTGATGGAGTTTGCTGTATATCAGCAAAGGTAATAAACCCAGCCCCTTAAAAAAGGAAAAAAAGAAAACAAACCTAGCTCCTAATCACCAGTGCATTGCTGAGTGATTGTACATCTCTCAATAACTTTGAATTAATTCAAACACATTTTCCTCTACCAGTTCTTTTCCCGTTGACAAATAGGCATGACTGAGCCTGGTGTTTTCAAATTGGATTGAAAGGAAAAAAAGGTTGTTTTTAATTTGAACGTTACCTGAAAATCTTGGTAAATAAACCAAATCTAATTTTTAACGCAGTACCAGTACAAACTTAAATTTTCTTGTATATTGCTGTGCTTCGGGAGCCTCTGGAAGACACAGCACCAGGGCAGCCTGAAGTTCAGGACTTCCCTGATGGTCCAGTGGTTGGGAATCCACCTGCCACTCCAAGGGACACAGGTTCGACCCCTGGTCCAGGAAGATTCCACATGCCCTGGTACAACTAAATCCATGAGCGACAACTACTAGACCTATACGCAGCAATGATTAAAGCCTGTGCTCCCTAGAGCCCAGGCTCCACAACAAGAGAAGCCACTCCAATGAGAAGCCCATGCACCGCAACAAAGAGGAGCCCCCGCTGCCCACAACTACGGAAAAGCCCGCTCACAGCAACGAAGACCCACTGCAACCAAAAATTAATTAACAACAACAAAAAAAAGAAGACAGGATTTCCTATCAGAATGAGCAGACAGAAAAAAAAAAAAAAAAGAATGAGCAGACAGCATAAGTAAGATCAGGTACAAATGAATAGGCAAGATGCTGAGAAAAGACTAGTTTACTTGCTATGGAACATAAAAATGTTAAACAGAAAAATTGCCTGCAGGGTTTTGGTATGAGTGTATTTATGGGGAGGGGGACCCCCAGGGAGGGAGGAAATCATGTTCATATTGAATAGAACTATCCAGGTTTCCCAAGTGCCTCCCAATAGCAGCAGGAATATTTATGAACAGATATACTACTCAATTCTGTTTGCCACATGTAAATCTAAAAGTGCACATTAAGTTTGCCATGTTTCAGGATTTCATCATGTTTTTGGCAAGAGTACGTACACATAAGGAGACCTTTTGTTAAACCACATAACTCTGATCTTGTTTATGAGCTCTAAAATTAAATTATCTCACATAAATGCTCAGAAGGTAATTGTCATATTAGTCTCAATGGTCCACAGTACCACCACAAAAGAGCCAGTCACAATTCATTCTGTGACATGGGCGGCCTGGCAGCTTGGTATAATGTGTTGCTTCGTGGGAGTTTCATGACCTACAGACTCTCATGCATTTGGAGAAGGGAAGAGTGGCTGGAAGCACTTTTGCTGGATCTGTGGCAAAAGCATTTACTATTGAATAAGGGAAATGCACGAATGTGAAAGAATGAAGGCCGTAGTTCAGAGCTCACAAACTTTCTCTGTGAAGAGACAAATAGTAAATATTTTAGATTTTGCAGACCATTAAGTCTCTGTCACAACTACTAAGCTCTGCTGTTGTATCATGAAAACCGCCATAGAGAACACAAAAATAAACAGCTATAGCAGTGTTCCAATAAAACTTTATTGACCAAAAAAGGTAAACAGGTCAGATTTGGCCTATGGGTCATAAGTAACCACCTCTTGCTCTAGACTACATTAATCTTCCCCTTCTCTGGTATTTTCTTTTCTAAACATGCACCATTATTATGTCCCAGGTCCTATTTGGCTATCTAAAAATTATTTTATTTAATCCTGGAAACAAATCTGCCCTAATCACCTTCCCATTTTATAGATAGGCTTACCAGATGGCACAGTGATAAAGAATCTGCCTGCCAATGCAGAAGACATAAGAGAGGTGGGTTCAATCCCTGGGTCAGGAAGATCCCCTGGAGTAGGAAATGGCAACCCACTCCAGTATTCTTGGCCCAGAAAATTCCATGGACAGAGCATCCTGGAGGGTTACAGTCCATGGGGTCACAAAGAGTCAGACAGAACAGAGCACACATACACACACATTTTATAGATGAGGAAACTAAGGCACAGAGATGTTGAGCAACTTTCCCAGAGTTGTACAACCAGGGAACTAGAACTTGAACCCAGGCAGTCTGACCACAGAGACCACAGCTTGCCACCCACTCCTGTGAGGTTTTAACTGTACTAAGAACTCTTAAAAAAAATCCATCCACCCTTCCAGGGACTCCTGAAGCTCCGCAAGTCTGACTGGTACCCAGAGCAGATTATTTTGCTAGTCTTCATCCAAGTGGATCCTAGGTCCATTCTAGTCCTATGTGAGACTTCTAATAAGGGAGACACAGGGAGACACTAAGGGTCCCAACTCCATGCTGGCATTGGATCTTCCCAGACACCTTATGAAGTCTTCTGGATATTTATTCAGCATCTTTTCCCAATTTGCTATAAGCCTAGAAGTTACTGTGTCCCCTAAGGGATAATTTGCGACAATACTGTGCTACCAAAATTTGCTGTTTAAAAAAACAAGAGAAAACACTAGAAAATTATCATATTTCATATAAAATTAATGACTACAGAAATAAAAATTTACCCCAAAGTTCTCTTAGAACACAAAATTACGGGTTCACTGGATGAAAAGTGATGATGTTTGTCACTATAAGTAATAGGATACTACTGTGAGGTTTGGAATTTACCTCTTTAAATCTGAATGAAGTAAACACATCCTGGCTGTTGGGGTTCTGATACCACCAAGGATGGGAAGGCAAGTTTAACTTGTTGCTTGCCAAAAAGTCAAAAGGATTTGCTTCTCCCTCACCCTCCCATCATATTTTCTAGATTTCCTTTCAGTCAAAACTTACCTCTTTTGATAGGGTTAAAACCACATAATTAAAGAAGAAAAGTAAACTGAACATTCCCTTTCAGAACATGGAAACTTCCCGTGGTTGCCAAAAAGAACTTGAAATGCTTTAAGACTGAGAGTATACATTCAGTCAAATCAGCAAATATAAATTAATAGCTTTCTGTAAGGATTTAGAATGTAAGTATTGTAGAATGAAAAAAGAGGTTTTCTCTGAAACGGCCTCTGGGAAAGGGAAGTGGGTATTTTCACATCCCATTCATAAAAGCCAAGGACAAGTCCATAAACTTTTCTATGGCCTTTACTGCAGAGGAAAAAAATTCTATTTCTATTTGTTAAAAGATTTCATACCCTGGGAAAACAAAAAATGCTTAGCTCTGAAGAGGACACACAAATCTTAGGCAGGATATATTTGTGAGTTTAAAAAAAAGATATTTTATCACATAAAACACCACTGTGGTATTGTGACTGGGGTCCTTGACAGCTTTGAAGCTCTCATTGAACAGGAAAGATATGAAAAGGCAGAGGAGAAGAAAAACATGTGAAGCCTACTATATACCAAGCTCCATGCTAGGAAGTTTAATATAAATTACTACATCAAGGAAATAACTAATTTAAAATATTAATTGCTGCTTAGTTGTTAAATCGTATCCGACTCTTTTGCAACCCCATGGTCTGCAGCCCACCAGGCTCCTCTGTCCATGGGATTCTCCAGACAAGAATACTGGAGTGAGTTGCCATTTTCTTCTCCAGAGGATCTTCCAACCTAGGAATAAAACCCATAGCTCCTGCAATCTCCTGCTTGGCAGGCGGGTTCTTTACTGCTGAATCACGGGGGAAGAAAAATCTTAGTTACCATCTTTAAGTTTTGCAGGTTGCTAATATGACCAACCTAGACAGATATTAAAAAGCAGAGTCATTACTTTGCCAACAAAGGTCCATCTAGTCAAGGCTATGGTTTTTCCAGTAGTCGTGTATGGATGTGAGAGTTGGACTGTGAAGAAAGCTGAGCGCTGAAGAATTGATGCTTTTGAACTGTGGTGTTGGAGAAGACTCTTTTTTGTTTTTTTATGAATTCATCAATTTATTCAACTTTTCCATGTGTAAGAGCTTCTTGGATGGAGTGTCATGGAAGCTCTTAAGGGAGAAAAGGCTGGGGCGGGACATGCATAAAACCTAGGAGGAGGGTTAAAGCCTAGGTTTTGTTTTAGAGTTGGGTAAAGAGGAGCTACTGAAGATTTCAGAGAGGACATAACTGGCCTTAACCTGGGCAAGATCTTGGAGGGCAAGACAGCAGACAGGGAGCCAGGTGTTGCAGAAGTGATGAATAGGGGGTGGAAGCAGTGGTAAAGGTTTAATGTTGAGTAGCTATATGTTCTGAGTCAGGGACAGTGGTGGCACTTTGTTAGCTGGAACTGAGTTGGAGAAAGAAAGTCGGAGCTCACACCTTGGGGATGGAGGGAAAGGAGGGAAAGACCAATGTGTGAAGGAGAGGATGTTCAGTTGTTGCTTTATTCTTGGTTCAGGTGACCAAGGAGGATGGCCATCACTCCCTATCCATCCCTGGAGACTTGGTGGGGGAGGAGCTCCACCCCACCCCCACAAATTTTTAGTTCAGGCTGAAACCAGAGAAAAACATGGAGGGAAATGTTTAGGAGAAGACTCCTTGGACTGCAAGGAGATCCAACCAGTTCATCCTAAAGGAGATCAGTCCTGGTTGTTCATTGGAAGGTCTGATGTTGAAGCTGAAACTCCAATACTTTGGCCACCCACCTCATGCGAGGAGCTGACTCATTTGAAAAGACCCTGATGCTGGGAAAGATTGAGGGCATGAGGAAAAGGGGACAACAGAGGATGAGATGGTTGGATGGCATCACCAACTCGATGGACATGGGTCTGGGTGGACTCCGGGAGTTGGTGATGGACAGGGAGGCCTGGCGTGCTGCAGTTCATGGGGTTGCAAAGAGTCGGACATGACTGAGCGACTGATCTGAACTGAATTATCATTAAAAATATTTTCTCTTATTTCAATTTCTGTTGGGAAATTTTAAATTTTATTGTGCAGACACTTTTCTTTTACACTAACACCTTCTTTTAAAAGCAGGCTGAGGGAAACTGACCTGCAAATGAGCCTCATTCCTGTTTGAAGGATTGTGTCTGCCTGTCTTATAACTGTTGTAAGAGCAATGGAACCTCTGGAGCATTTTCAGTTACCAAGGCCTTCATTTCCATCTCCCACCCCACCTCCCAATTATAAACTAATATATTTTTCAACATGAGGACTCGTGTGTGTTCATGACTATAATAAATGAGGCATGGCTTTGCAAGCAGTTGGGATATCCCCTCGAGAAGTTGTTTATGTAATTAAACCCTGAAGCATCTGAACGTGGTTAATGTGGTGTGCGACCCACTCTTGTATCTGAAGTAACTGCAAAGCTGCATCACGTATTTCCAGCAACTACTCAGATGATTCCTAAATACTCCACCCAGCCTTCCCATTGTAACCTGGAGATTTACTTCAAGCACAGCAAACCCGCTGTCTTCTGTCACACCTCCTGCCTCAATTTTGCTGAAGACTCACTTCCCTTGACTTAAACTAAGTTACTTCTATTGTTCTGTTTTCTGTGTTCTGGACACTGGCTAGATTTGCTAAACCATTTTATGTTTTAAAATAAAAGCTGTGGGGCTCTGACTATAAACATTTACTGAATATCTGTGAACCTGTATAGAACCTGCTTGCTCTGTTTAGATAATTTATACTTTTCTTTGCATAGATAATCCAAATTTCCTCATGCAACACCCATAACAACTCACTTATATATATATATATATATATATATATATATATATATATATATATCACTTTTAAGTATATATATTACTATTCCCACTTTACAGATGAGGAAGTTGAGCCTAAGAAGTTAAAAATGGCTAGGACAGTGATAATGATTCAAACCCACTCACTGATTTCCCAAACTTACTGCTCTTAAACATTAGGCAATACTGCCTAATTTAGCTCTTTATCTGGAGTGGTGAATGTAAAACCATACATAATTATATCCCCAGAAAGTATGTTCAACTCCATCTTTATATCTTTTTAAAAATCACTTTTGTAAGGCTAAATTTAGATGAGCTAACTCTTAACAGTATTTTGATTATGAATACCCTAGAGAATTTGACAATGCTGCTGGACCCTTTGCCCAGGAAAAAAGCACATACCACACGTACAACAGTCTAGATGGCTGTCAACTTTAAATGTGTCTCCACCGAGAGATTAGAATCCTTCTCCATCACAAGCTCATGTTGCCAGGTCATCTCTCTGCAGTTATTACCAGCAAGTCTTCCCATTCTTTGATTTTATTTTCTACTGAGTGTGAAAGGTAACCTTTCCATTACTACATTCTGGCCTTGACAAAGGGAAATGACTCACAGTGGACTTGCCACACTGTTAAATACCTTTGTCTTCAACAGTGATGTTAAAGATGGTGTGGCCTTTGTACCCATCAGCTCAAAGATGTGGCACTGTTTGGCTCCTTGCCAGTACATTTTCCCTCCTGCTGAAATAGTCTTTTATGATTTGCATATGAAAACACATAATCAGCCCAGTCATGTTTGACTCTTTGCGGCTCCATGGACAGCAGCACGCCAGGCTTCCCTGTCCATCGCCAACTCCCGGAGTTCACTCAAACACCTACCATCCAACCATCTCATCATACTTGGTGATGCCATCCAACCATCTCATCCTCTGTCGTCCCCTTCTCCTTCTGCCTTCAATCTTTCCCAGCATCAGGGTCTTTCACATAATAAGCCACAATTCATTTTCCTATGCAGAATCATTCAGAGAATGGGGCTTAACCACAAGGCATAAGAAAAAGACTGTGGAGAAGCCAGTTATAAAAGGCAGTCTGGAGTTCCATGGAGGTTAAGAACCCAAGCTTTGGAGTAAGGCAGCTAATTAAGACAACTGTAGGTTCAAGTCTGTTCTGCCACTTACTTCCTATGTGACCTTAAAAAATTTGTTTAACCTCTCTGCCTTTCTTAATCTGTGAAATTGTCTAATACTACACATCTCTTGTGGTCCGAGTTAATGCCAAGATTAGATGCTGAGATCAGGTTAAGAAACACGCAAGACTTTGGGCTCTCATGGAGGCAACTAGCACAAGGCTATGGAGTACGGAGCCGTGCGTTGGGCCCTGCACTGCCCAGACTAGCGAACAATACAGTCAACATGGCTAAAGGGGATTCCGAGAAACCGAAAGGCAAGAGGTGTGCTTATGCCTTTTTTGTGCACATGTGCAGAGAGGAACATAAGAAGAAAAACCCGGAGGTCCCTGTCAATTTTGCTGAATTTTCCAAGAAATCCTCCAAGAGGTGGAAGACCATGTCCGGGAAAGAGAAGTCTAAATTCAATGAAATGGCAAAAGCGAATAAAGTGCGATATGATCGGGAAATGAAGGATTACAGACCAGCTAAGGGAAGCAAGAAGAAGGACCCTAAGGCCCCCAGGAGACCACTGTCTGGATTTCTCCTATTCTGCTCCGAATTCCACCCCAAGATCAAGTCTACAAACCCTGGCGTCTCCATCAGAGATGTGGCAAAGAAGCTGGGTGAGATGTAGAATAACTTAAGTGACAGTGAGAAGCAGCCATACATCAACAAGGCAACGAAGCTGAAGAAGTATGACAAGGATGTCGCAGACTGTAAGTCTAGAGGGAAGTTTGATGGTGCCAAGGGTCCTGCTAAAGTTGCCGGGGAAAAGGTGGAAGAGGAAGATGAAGAGGATGAGGAAGAAGAGGAGGAGGAATAAAAAAACTGTTGATCTGTCTCCTTGTGAATACCTTAAGGTAGGGAGACTGTGATTGGCACACCTCTCACCCGAGACGTGTCTGCCGCCCTCGTTAGGTTTAATTACCCAGTTGGATCATGATCATATTGTAGTTTCTCAAAGCTCTCCAGCAATTGTCAGCGCTTTACAGGAAGTGGCCATGGGTGTCTGGAGCACCCGGAAACTGTATCAAAGCTGTACATATTTCCAAACATTTTAAAAAAGAAAAGGGTCTCATGTTCTCCTCACTCTGTGCACTTTGCTGTTGGTATGACAAGGCATTTAAAGATGTCTCTGGCATTTTTTAATTTTTTAATTTGTAAGGTGGTGTGTTACTTCTATGGTCATTGGCTAGAAATCCCAAGTTCTCAACTGTATCTATCTATAGTTTGTAAAAAGAGCAAAGCAGCCGAGACACGCTCTTGACGCTCCTTGCTTGGAGTGGAGGCTTGTGGGGGTGATGCCTTCTGGAGGGGCCGTAGGTCAGGGCGTGCACTGCGGGGCTGGACCTCTGGACACTGCAGTGGGCATCCATTGAGCTTCGGGTTGTCAAGAGGAGCCAAGATGGCAGAGGAGTAGGACGGGGAGACCACTTTCTCTCCTACAAATTCATCAAAAGAATAACTGAGCGCAGAGCAAACTTCACAAAGCAACTTCTGATCGCTAGCTGAGGTCATCGGGCGCCCAGAAAAGCAGCCCATTGTCTTCGAAAGGAGGTAGGACAAAATATAAAAGATAAAAAGTGAGACAAAAGAGCTGAGGACAGAGATCCATCCCGGGAAGGGAGTCTTAATAAGGGACGTTTTCAGACACCGGGAAACCCTCGCACTGGCGGGCCTGGGGGAAGTGTTTGAATCTCGGAGGGCAACCTGACTGGGAGGGATACAATAGCTTTGGGTTGTCTTGTTTTTGTATAGCGACATAGCATCCCGCTGCCATTCTTAGCTGTGGAAAAGGGGGGTGGGGTCAGCTGGCATGAGAAGTGTTTTGGATCCTTTTTAGTTGAAGTGCGGTAGTTTTAAACTGTTTGTTTTTTTTTTTAAACAAACCGTAGAACTCTTCATTGTCAGCAAAGCCAAGAGCCACCGCACCAGTGAAAGTTCAAGAACCTTCTGTACTAAACACGATCTGCAACGTTCTGTTATTTTTTTTTTTTTTTTGGTATGTTTAGAATGTTGAAATGTTTTTGAAGTTAAATAAACAATATTACATTAAAAAAAGAAACAAACATGCAAGACTTTGGCATATAGTAAGTACTGAATAATGGGTGGTATTACTATACTATTCTTAGTATTTTTCAATAAACTGGTTATCTGGCACAATTATGGAAGTTTATATTCTAATCAACAGATAGTTTTCAAATATGTATTTATCACTGTTGAAATATGCAGTACTAAACCATGGAATTTTTGCCTGAAACCAAAAGGAAACCCAATCAACTGGATTACTTATTTTTAAAGAATTGGAACATAGTGAAAATGCTTAAAGAGGCAATCATGTGTTAAGTCCCTATTTTTAATAATTTGGGAGGATCCTCTAGACTCAGGATTATACAAATAACTATTAATCATCATTATTATATAATAGGTATGCAGAAATACAGAATAAGAGAGGGTTTTAGATGATAAAATATCAATTATTCTGTGATGCAGCCTTTTATTAAGAAGTCATGAAGCGGAATTCCCTGGCAGTTCAGTGTTTAGAATCCCTTCACTTCCACTGCAGGGGGCATGGGTTTGATCCCTGGGTGGGGAAATAAGATCTTGCATGCAGCAGTGGAGCAGTAAAAAATAAATTAATAAGAAGTCATCAAGAAGATTTATTTTTAAGAGATATTGAGAATGTAGTTTGTATTTATTGAATGAAGGCCAACCTGAAAATCACAGATGCCAGAGTTTCATGTATTCTCTTCTTATGTCTCAAAATTTCCTAGCATGACAAAGATTATAAGCCTACTCTATATTTGAAGCAATTGTGTGTTAGGAAGCTTTAATTTGCCAATGTACACATCTAGTAACTTGTGTGAAAGTAACTAGTAATTAGTACATTAGCATCCCAACCTTGGCTTAACTTCAAACCCCTGTTGTTTTTTTCACCATACTCTGCTGCCTGCCAAATTTTACAAGGGAAAAGGCATAATTTTCAAACCAGTCAGGAACTCTGCTTACAAAATTGTCTTACTCTCTCCATTATTAATCAGACAACCTTCTGGAGGGGAAAAATGGCAAAGTCTGCAGAATAAATATACAGAATGTACTGTTTCTAGAATAGAAAGATTTCAAATTCAAAAAATAAAAGGTAAAAAATGCAACAGAATTCTGGTCTGAGACAACAATTCAATTCAAAAATATAACACCCTTTTTCCAGCTTATTATCTGGGTTCATATGAAGGAGCTGCCATCCCAAACTAATTAGCAATTTGATTACTTGCTAATTTGAATGAAGCATCGGCAAAAAGCACATGAAACCTGGATGCATAAATCAAGGGAATTTCTCCAATTTTAATGAATCATATCTTTTAGGAGATAAGCCACAGTTAAAAGTTAGTTTATGTGCCAATTAAGGAAGCTATAATCATAAACAATTTGCCTGTGCCTGGAATAAAATTTAATCAATCTAGGATCATTTCCTTTTCATCTGTGCAGAAAAAGTAATTTATGTAATTATTATCAAGAATTTGGAAAAAATAAAAAAACACTGAAATGCAAGAACTAGGAGAAATTCAAACTGGATCTCTAACATGGACTAATAATTTGGTACTTCCATAGGTGCTACTAATAAGAAATGGTACCAGCTTAGCCCTTGAAACGCCCTCTATAGTCCAGCAGACCAATGACAGATATTTATGAGTCTGCTGAATCTCACAGAACACAGAGAATGAAGAAACTCAGAAGATTCAATTGGTTTTATCACCTCAATATCCCAGGCTTTTCAAAATAATCCCAGATCCTTTTGTTTTAGGAATCATCAGCCTTAATTTTTCTATTAGGACCAAATAGTCATCAAGAGTCAGAAAGGTTGGGATAAAAGGAAGTATAATATCTATAGGTAAAACACTGCTTGCAAGCTAAGGCTCAGTCAGAAAAGCCAAAAAAAAAAAGCATCCAGGTGCCTTATTTTTTATAAGACTGTGCCAGAAATCATTAACAGAAATGAATCATTTGGGAAATCTTAGCCAAAGTCAGAGATTTCACTACAATTCAGGCTTCTCTCTTGAGTCTAGCTATATCACAATCCAATAATGAGGTTCAGAAACCATATTTTTCATCATTTGATAATGTACAGACATGGTCAACATTTAAATGACTGTACTCATAGAAGCCAAATCATAGCACTCTGCCTCTGAACATAACAGGGACAATGAACTCTTGTGACATGAACAAGTGTGCTGAAATCTAAGGAGTGCCAGAATTCAACAACATAAAAAGAGGTGGTTAGAGTTTATGAAACCTCCCTCCCAGGGCTGCTTAGGCATTCATTTTTCCTCAGTCTTGCTTTTTAAGTTAAAAAAGCACAAAAGTCGAAACATGTATATTATCTAGGGTGAAACAGATCACCAGCCCAGGCTGGATGCATGAGACAAGTGCTCGGGCCTGGTGCACTGGGAAGACCCAGAGGAATCGGGTGGAGAGGGAGGTGGGAGGAGGGATAGGGATGGGGAATACTTGTAAATCCATGGCTGATTCATGTCAATGTATGACAAAAACCACTACAATATTGTAAAGTAATTAGCCTCCAACTAATAAAAATAAATGAGAAAAACAAAACAAAAAGCACAAAAGAATGTTCGGAAATGAAGAAAAATCATCACACAAAACCCTGACACCTTGTTTTTTTTTCCACCTAAAATATTTCTTGGAGATGCATTCATATTGGTATTTAAAGCTGTCTCATTCTTTTCAATGACTGCATGTTACTTCAGTGTGTGGATGTAGCATAATTTACTTACCTAGTCCCTATAAAATACCAAGTCACTTGTTTGCAATTTTTTTTGTTACTATAAACTGCCACAACAAACATTTTGGTATCAACTTTATGTAGATATGAAAGTATATTGATGAGATAAATTCCTAGAATGGATATTCTTGAGTTGATGTTTTATGTAGTTAAAGTCATAGTGTCCATTCAATTTTACAGCCTGAACACATCACATTGGATTTTACACACAATAAACATTTTCCATGTTGCTGTATAGCCTCCATGATTAAACTTTTCAGTGGTTTACGGCTTCTTATTAGGGGGAGACACTTAACCTTCCCTCTATTGTTAGGCAGTTCAACATTTCTAATCACTTGCTTCAATAAGTAATACAAGGCCCTTCCTGAGGCATCGTTTCATGCCCTGAGCCCCCACTCTGGTCCTCCTCTCCACTTATCTTCACACAAGGCATCCTCATTCTAGAATAATTCCAGGTCCCCGTGACCCTAGAATTCCTTTCCTAAATGGCATAACATATACTATAATATGGATGGACCTTGAAAACTCTATGCTTAGTGAAGTTAACCTTCAATTGTTTGAAAACTATAAACAGTTTCCCAAACTGGTTATCATCGTCAGAAATTTCAACTTTTAATGTACTTCAAATCTGACTTTAAGCTTCCAGGTTTTCCACCTTGCCTTCAAAGCTCCCCTTGTTCACTCCCATATTCCATCCCAACACATTATAGAAATATTCACCTAGAGCTTTATCTGTTACATTTAAATTCTGAGTTCATCTCATACTCATATTTGTATAAACATAGTAAAAGGGTGAAAACCAAACTCTTACCACCAGTTATCTAAACTTTGCCCTTATACCATATAACTAGATCCTTTGTGATATACATGCATTATTTAATAAACTTAATAAACATCAAAGAATACGATCTAGCTCTAAAAAAAAGACAGTAAATTAAACACGACCATTTTACTGCCAAGCTGAGAAAAGGAATAAAGCAATTCATTTGGGAGTATTCAAATGGACTCAGCAAAAGTGAACTATCAACCCAGATTCTAAATAACCTGTCTTTGTAAACTTTAGAATAACAACAGTTTTTTTAACATTTTCCCTCAAATGGTTAAACCAAATGGAAGAATAATTAAATCCATATTCCATTCAGGATAAAATGAACCTGTGGTTCACCTAATGATCAAGCTTCAGCTAATTAGTAAAAGTGGTCAGACCAGACAATGATAACCAACCCAAAGGAAAAAAGAAGCCCATGATTAAGCAAGCAGATGGCCACTTGCAATTTATTGCTTGATTTGGATTGATGGCCCAACTAGGGAAGGCCTTTAGCTTAAGCTCTTCCCTTGAGGGCCCTGGATGGCTGCACTCCAGTGATTTGTTCAGGTCAGAGCCTTTCTCCTCCCAGGATTGCTTCCATAATTCATAAAATGTCTTACGTGTATATCAAACAAGCACAAACCAGGAGTCCACACTCCTTCAACATGGCATGCCAACTAACTCTTTCCATCAGCCTCAGGCAGGCAAAGAGGAAAAGCATCTTTTTATCTTCCGAAGAGCCTGTTTAAAAAGCAAAAAAGATTGGGAGGACTCATATCCTACTTAAATCATTTTGTATATATACCTTAAGCCAACGTTAGCAAATTTCTGTTGACTGCCATGTGAAAGCAGACCCAGGCCTCGGGACAGGTAGAAATGGTGAACCCAGGAAAGAGAAATGGTACTGATATAAGATGGAGCCAAAAGTATGTTTCTATGTATTTCTCAAATTTGTTTAGTATAAGCACATCCTGTACCACTCGTGATCAGCTCTAAAAGGTCTTCCCTGATAGGAATTGTCCAACCAAGTAAAAACTATCTGTTTACTAGCCTGCAGGTGGCTATAAAACAGAAAGAGATCTCAAACACCACCAGGTATAAGTAGAACATATACATCTTTGTTTCCTTCTTCATGTAAACATATATTTCTAAAAAAGTGAAGAAACAGATGTGGGTGGGGGAAGGGGGTTATGGCTTAGTCCAACTTTGAGTTTTTTCAACTAAAAAAAAAATTTAAATATGTAAAATATAAATATATAAAATATAAATATTAAATATATAAAATATATATATATATATAAATTGATAGTTCCTAAAGTCAGTCTGAGGTTGCTGCTATTATGTCTTAGGGTTTCATTCTTATGTTTTCTTTTTCTAACTAAACAGACAGAGGGATTAGAGAGAGAGAAATCTGTATTAATCCTTTATAAGTCAGTTTTCCAATTACTATATCTTGTGGATTCAGTATCCTTTTCATTAGCAGAAAGTTACTTTGCATTAAATTGAAGGCTTACAAATTAAAACTTAAATCTTTTCATTTTTTCCTAAATAACTCCATAAAGACGTTAAACAGGAAAAGGAAGTTGGAGTTACGAATTGGGAGGTTATAAGAATTTTTTGTTTCTAAAGGATTGGCTGCAACTGCCAACAATTCCGTGGTTTCAGATGCTTTCAAAAGGAAGAATGTGATAATAGCTCCTGGGTGGAATAATTTTGGCTGGACTTGATTAAATCTAAGCTTAAAACTTAGAGAACAGCTTGGACTGCTTTTTTTTTTTTTTTTAAGAAACAGCTATGCATTTCATCTTACTGTGGCCTTGCCAAATGCAGGGACTTTGGGGAGTCTGGCACTAGATTAGACACTAACAAAGCAAGCTAAATACCCTGGGTAATATGAGTTACATAACTGCAATCAACACTAATGACTGTGTGTCTCACTAAAACCCTGCACGTGTAATTTTGGAAAGGAGTCCTTTCCTTTCACAAAGGGCTATTTCATTAAGCTCCCAGAAAGTACTCAGTCCAAAAGAGAATAAACGACAAACACTGGACATATTCAGCTGGCATTTTTATTTGTACTCTAGTGTCTTTTTCTGTTGGTAAATAAATTATGTTACACTTCCTAGAAATGCATCTAGAGTTTGCATCCAATATCTTAAGCTTTGTTCTCGACATCATTTTCTGGTGGCTTCAGGAGATACAACCTTAGGATCACTGACAATAATTCTAGAATACTTTAAAAAAATCAACTACATGTTGGGTAACTCCTGGAGTCTTCATTTTCCAAATTCCAAATACAAACAATATTAAATACTAAAAACTGTCCCATGGGTTTCTGGTTGTGGACAAGATGGCATAAATATACCTCTCCCTATTCTTTCTACTAAGCACCGCTAAAATCCTGGGCCGTTACATATTAAAAAACACATAAAGAGATGATAAATATTTTTGAAGTAGTGAAAGAAAAGAATTCTATATCCATGAAAATATCCTTCAAGGATAAAGGGAAAATCAGACATTCTCAGATGAAAGAAAAGTAAGATAATTTGTTGCCAGCAGGCCTACCCTAAAGAATAGCTAAAGAAGTTCTTAAATCAGAGAGGAAACGATAAAAGAAGGAAACTTGGACCATCAGAAAGGAAGAACAAAAAAGAATAAAAATTTAGGTAAATACAAGAGATGTTCCTTCACCTCTTGAGATTTCTAAATTGTGTTTAATGGTTGAAGCAAAAAATTTATAACATTATTTGATGTGGTTCTTAATGTAAGTAGAGGAAATAGTTGACAATTACATTATAACAGAGGGAAGACTCCAAACTACAAAGGCCAGGAAGAGTAGACCATGATAGGTTATGTATGTGTAATATAAAGCCTAGAGCAAGCACTCAGAAAGCTATACATCATAACACATACACTCAAAATACCATCGATAAATTAAAATGGAATTCCAAAGAATGTTTTAGTAACCCACAGGAAAGCAAAACAGAAACAGAGAACAAACAGAAAATGAAAAGTAAATGGAATGCTTAAGCTCTAACATATCAACAATTACATTAATGAAAACAGTCTAAATTCATCACTTAAAGAGAGACTGGCAGAGTGGATAAAAACCATGACCAAAACTGCATACAATTTGGATGGCACTCAAGATCATGATGCTTGGTGAAAAAAAACATCCTCGGAAGTCCACATACTATATCTTTCCACTTATATAACACTCTCAAAATGACGAAATTAAAAATATGGAAAACAGACTAGCAGTTACCAGGGTTAGGGTTGGGGTGGGTGTGACTCTAAAGGGATGCTACCCCATAAACTGTAGCCTGCCAGGCTCCTCTGTCCATGGGATTTTCCAGACAAGAATACTGCAGTGGGTTGCCATTGCCTTCTCCAGGGGATCTTCCCTGTAAAGGGACAGTATGAGGGAAGTCTTTATGGCAAAGTAATGGTTCTGGATCTTAATTGTAGTGCTGGTAACACAAATCTATACCTGTTATAGAATGGTATAGAACTGTACACACACACTGTGCCATTGTCAGTTTTCTAGTTTTAGTACTGTATTCAGTTCAGTCGCTCAGTTGTGTCCGACTCTGTATTATGGTTACATAAAACCACCAGTAGTTTCTGCCACTTCCAATCAATCTTAGCTTTTGAGGCTTTCTTCATAGCTAAGTTGGCAAAGAGTCTGCCTGCAATGCCGGAGACCGGGGTTCGATCCCTGGGTTGGAAAGATCCTCTGGAGAAGGAAATGGCAACCCACTCTGGTATTCTTGCCTGGAGAATCCCATGGACAGAGGAGCCTGGCAGGCTGTAGTCCATGGGGTCACAAGAGTCGGAGATGACTTAGCGACTGAAACACTACCATGGTTACATAATCCTTTCATAGGCATACTTCAGAGATAATGCTGCTTCAGTTCAGATCACTTCAATAAAACAAATACTGGCAACAAAGACAGTCACAAGATTTTTAAGTTTCCCAGTACATACAAAAGGTATGTTTACACCATACTGTTGTCTATTAAGTGTGCAATAGCATTATTTTCCAATGTACACCTTAATTTAAAAATACTTTATTGTTTACAAAAACAGAAATATGAATCAGTGGAGTAGAATAGATAGCTCAGAAATAAATCCACACATTTATAGTCAATTAATCTTCAACAAGGAGGCAAGAATATACATTGAAGAAAAGAGAGTCTCTTCAGAAACTGATGTTGAAAAAGCTGGGCAGCCACACGCAAATCAATGAATTCAGAACACACCCTCACACCATTCACATAAATAAACTCAAAATGGCCTAAAGACTTACATATGAGATATGACACTGTACGACTCCTAGATGAGAATACAGGCAAAATATTCTTTGACATAAATCAATTTTTTTTTTAGGTCAGTCTCTCAAGGTAATAGAACTAAAAGCAAAAATAAACAATGGTACCTAATCAAATACAAGCTTTTGCACAACAAAGGAAATCATAAACAAAACACAAAACAACCTATAAACTAGGAGAAAATATTTTCAACCAATGATACTGACAAGGGCTTCCTTAATTTCCAAAATATACAAACAGCCCATACAACTCAATAATAAAAAACCAAACAACCCATCAAAAAATGGGCAGAAAACCTAAGCAGACATTTCTCCCAAGGAGACAGATGGCCAAAAAGCACACAAAAAATGCTCAACTTTGCTAATTATTAGAGAAATGCTTATCAAAACTACAAAGAGGTACCACCTCACACCTGTCAGAATGGCCATGATTAAAGAGTTTACCAACAACAAACGTTAGGGAGGGCATGGAAAAAAGGAATCCACCAACACTGTTGCTGGGAATGTAAACTGGCATAGCCTGTATGGAGCTTCCTTAAAAAACTGAAAATAAAAGTTTCCATATGATCCAGCAAATCTACTCCTGGGTATATATCCAAAGACAACTATAATTCAAAAAGATGCATCACTCCAACATTCTTAGGAGCACTAATTACAATAGCCAAGAGATGGAGATAATCTAAATATCCATCAACAGATGAATGGACAAACATGTGGTACATATGTACAATGGACTATTACTTGGCCAAAATAAGGAATGAAATAATGCCACTTGCAGCAACATGGATATTCCTAGAGATTATCATACCAAGTGAAGGAAGTCAGACAGAGAAAGACAAATATCATATGATGTCACATGCATAGAATCTAAAATATGACACAAATGAACTTACTTATGAAGCAGAAACAGACTCACAGACATAGAAAGCAAGCTTAGGGTTACCAAAGGGGAAAGAGACTGGAGTGGGCATAAATTAGGAGTTTGGGATTAGCAGATATACACTATTATATATAAAATACATAAACAACAATGTACTATAGTATAGCACAGGGAACTATATTCAACATTCTGTAATAAATCATAATAGAGAAGAATATGAAAAAGAATATGTGTATACATGTATAACTGAATCACTTCGCTGTATGCCAGAAACTAACACATTGTAAATCAACTATACTTCAATTTAAAAAACACTTTATTGCTTAATAATGCTAAACATCATCTGAACCTTCAATGAGTTGTAACTTTTCTTTGCCATAGTAACATCAAGATCACTGATCACAGATCACCACAACAAGTACAGTAATACTGAAAAAGTTTGAAGTATTGCAAGAATTACCAAAATGTGATGCAGAGACACCAAGCGAGCAAATGTTGTTGGGAAAATGGCGCCAGTAGACCTGCTCAATTCAAGGTTGCCACAAACCTTCAATTTCTTTCAAGAATATATATATATATGTAAAACATAATATATGTATCTAGTTTCCCCAGTGGTTATGTTACATCTTATGTAATCATTGGAGAGAACTGGGTAAAAGGTACACAGGTCCTCTCTGTAGATTTTGCAGTTTCCTGTGAATCTAGTTATCTCAAAAGTAAAACAAAGAAAAAGCTCTACCTAAGTTCAAATCCAGGCTCCACCACTCCCTCTGTGAATCTGAGCTCATCTGACTAATCTGTGCCTTGTGTTTGCTCATCCATACAATGCAACAACAGTATCTACCAAGTTACGGCAAGAAATAACTGAAACAATACATTATAAGAAAAATTATTGTATGAGTACTAAGTGATTATTCCCATATTTCTGATTTTTCCTTTGTTGTAGAGCTAGGCAAGATCAAGTCCTCTTTTTATCTTTGACTATTTACATGATCTATTTCATGTCCAAATCATACAGCTATTATTAACAAGCTTGTATGATTAATAAATGTTTTAAGCATCTCATCAACACATTTAAGAAAACATCGGCCTACAGGATGAAAGCAAAAGGACTGGACTCTAAGCATATCAAGGGTAGGCATGGACAGACCTACCCTCTGACTTTATTCACGGTCTACCTGGAGAATCAAAATATACCTCCCAAAGCACAAGATGTTTACTGTCCATATGATTCACTGAACAAAAGAAAAAAAAATCTTATTTCAGGTGGCACTAGTGGTAAAGAATTCACCTGCTGGTGCAAGAGTTGCAGGTTCGATCCTTGGGTCAGGAAGATCCTCTGGAGAAGGAAATGCTAACCCACTCTAGTATTCCTCCTGGAAAAACCCATGGACAGAGGAGCCTGGCAGGCTACACTCCATGGAACTCCAAGGAATTGGACACAACTGAGCAACTGAACACAATAGCACAGTACATTATTCACTGAACAAAAGGAAAAAACATACTGTTTAATTAACCAAAAGCCAATTAGAAAACCTGACACATATATAGCCAGACAAAGCCAGAGGAACAGAATAGAGAGTCAAGAAATAAAACAAATACACATGAAAATTTAGTATATGAGCAGGATGTTACCTGAAATTGGTCAGGGAAAGATGGACTATTCAATAAATTGTGCTATAGCTATTGGACAGCCACTTGGAAATAAAAGGCTACATTCACACTTTATATCAGGAAAATTCTAAATGGATAAAAGACTTAGATATGAAAATAAAGCAATGAGAGTACTAGAAGAAAATAGAAACTTCTTTTTAACCTTGAAGTGTGGAAGGCTTTCCTTACCATGATGGCAAAGAAGCCACAGAAGAAACAACTGACAAAGTTGACTATATAAAATAAAAAAGTTCTGCATGGCAAAAACAAAATAAAAAAAAAAAAACAACAACAACAAAAAGAAAAGAGTAAATGAGGGAAAATATTCACAGAAAATAGTAAGATCAAAAATCATATTTAAAAATATATCTGGTTATTCCTATAGCACAGTTTGTAATAGCAAAAAATTGGGAACAACCTAAATGTCCATCAGTAGAAAGCTGATTAAGTTGTTCAGTACATTTTTACATGACAGAATATTATGCAATTGTGAAAAAGGAAAAATTCTTCAGCTAAATAATACAGAAAAATCTCTATTATTAAAACTAGTATTAATTTAAAAAAAAAAAAGCAAAGTGAAAACAGAATATGCAGTATGTTTCCTTTTGAGTAAAAGGGGTAAAATAAGAAATATATTGCTTATATGAATGAAGAAACTCTGTAATGAGACAATGTTGTTGTTTTTCAGTTCCTCAGTCATGTCTGACTCTTTGTGACCCCATGAACTGCAGTACGCCAGGCTTCCCTGTCCTTCACCATCTCCCGGAGCTTGCTCAAACTCATGTCCATTGAGTCAGTGATGCCATCCAACCATCTCAACCTCTGTTGTCCATTTCTCCTCCCACCTTCAATATTTCCCAGGATCACATAACAAACCACTTGTGTTGGTTATCCAGAAGGTAGGCAGGTAGGTGAGAACTAAGTAAATAAGGAAAATTTTTCATTTTATACTTTTTGCTACTGTTTTGAATCACTCAAAAATTTATCTGTTCAAAACACTGGATTAAAAACAACTCTTAAGCAGACTCAGAAAGGATTGTTTTATTCATTTTAGCCTCCATTAAAAAGCATCCTGAGCAACTCATACAGACTGAAAATATTCTGATAAACACCTAATCAGAGACTGGGAGTCTTAAGATACTACCAAGAGCCCCTGGATCAAAGTGCCAAAAGATGACATCACACTCATTTCCCACTCAGTCTAGGAAATTACATTTACTTTAAAATAGGGCAATAATAAAAGTAGCAAATTTTAAAGATATGAACAACTGAATTTTATAAAATTCTGAAGTCTAGAAACGCCACACTATTTAAAGAGACAAATTTTTTTTAAAAAGACAACAAGGAAGATAGGCAATTGGCAGAGGAGGGAAGCAGCTTTTGCAACAGAAAGATAAGGAGTGAGAAATACCAAAGAGTTACAGTTCATTACAGCAGCAAACTCAAACTTGAGAGAAATATTCCAACAACTTTTTGCCTATATACATATGTATTGTGTGGGATTATTTATCTATTTATTCATTTACTTATTTGGTCATTCATTTAGTCATTCACTTGTCCATTCATTCTGAACTGGCAAATTCATTCACTGTCCATTCATTCTAAACAAAATAAATTTAAAAGCTGAAGGGAGGGAATTCCCTGGCAGTCCTGTGGTTAGGACTCCTTGCTTTCACTGCTGAAGGCCCAGGTTCAATCCCTGGTCGGAGAACCAAGATCCTGCAAGCTGCATGAGGCAGCCACATAAATAGAAAGACTGAAGGGCATGATATTCTCAAAGACCCATAGAGCTAAAAATCAATTTAAAGAAGGGGTTTTTTACAGAACAGTAACCTAAATTATAAAATGGGAGGGCAGCCTGATTACAGTATTGGTAAGTGATCATAAAAAAGTGATCATTCCTAAAACACTAAATATTAAAGCAAGAGAGATTATAGGGCTTCCCTGGTGACTCAGCAGTAAAGAATCTGCCTACAATGCAGGAGACTTACAGGAGACGCAGGCGTGATCCCTAAGTCAGGAATATCCCCTGGAGAAGGAAATGGCAAACTACACCAGTACTCGTGCCTGGGAAATCCCACGGACAGAGGAGCCTGGCGGGCTACAGTCCATGGGGTTGCAGAGTCGCCCACAACTGAGTGACTAAAACAACAGAGAGATTGTAAGTACAGCACTCTCATAGCCTCTAGTCATTTCTGGCTAAGTGTTATTGAATGACTTACATCTTAACTATGGAAAGAGTACACAATTTTTTCAAATTTAAATATTTCCCTTGAGAGAAGAAAATGAAGGAAAATTTACAGTGAGTAACATATACTTTGGATAGAAATCTGATAACGCATTAAAACCGGGGGTTAAACCATTTTTATTATGGAGACATAAATTGAAGCCTGCATTTGTCAGCTGCAAACTAGCACAATGATAAAAGAATATTTACATTAATCTGCTTTATCTGTTATATCCCATAATCCAAGTAGGGATTTAGAGTTCCTCCTCCTTGCTCCCAAAATACTTTATGTTTACTGCAGCTTACTGTGTTCTAGAATTCAGTTGATGTCTCTCCACATCAGTCTCTAGACAGGTTTCCAGAAGGCAGGACCCTGTCTTCTATTCATTATAGTAGTTACACAGAATCTAGTAAAGTGCTTGGTTTGTTGATGATTAATAAACATTGTTAATTAAATATAAAAAAATTAGGTGTTGTAGCACATATTCACTATATTAATGATGTTGTAACATAGCCCACTTTTTCATTTAGGCCAAGGTTATTTCGGTTTATGTATCCAGGACTCTTAAAAAGATGAGATGACAAACTTATAAGACTGAATAAGCCTAAGACAAATTGAAGCTTAAGAGTTTCACTGTAAAATTCTCCAAGGCTAATTCTCTTCCTGTTCATGTAACTCAGAGTTTACTCTTTCACAGCATCCTTATATAACTCCATGGAAAGCATTTCCGATTACTTGGTTCCTTAGGATGTTATAAGATTTTTCTTTGTAATTTAAATATTTGATGAATTCTCTAGATGTTGAAAATCCAAATTACTATGCTTAGAAAATATTAAATGTTAGTTGGAATGAGGAATTTCACGTTCATGGCAGACTCCTCTGCGAACCTACAAAACCTGTCCTGCTTTATCTGGCCAAGAGGTGGCAGCATGTAACAGGACAGTATCTCAAAGCTCCCGTGCCTATTTCTCCTGAGTATTTAGAACCACCCAAGAACTTTACAAATATCTGTGAAGAGATGCAAAAGGCAAAGGAGAAAAGGAAAGATATATCCATTTGAATGCAGAGTTCCAAAGAAAAGCAAGGAGAGATAAGAAAGCCTTCCTCAGCAATCAACGCAAAGAAATAGAGGAAAACAATAGAATGGGAAAAACTAGAGATCTCTTCAAGAACATTAGAGGTACCAAGGAAACATTTCACACAAAGACGGACTCAATAAAGGACAGAAATGGTATGGACCTAAAAGAAGCAGAAGATATTAAGAAGAGGTGGCAAGAACACACAGAAGAACTATACAAAAAAGATCTCCACGACCCAGATCATCACGATAGTGTGATCACTCATCTAGAGCCAGACATCCTGGAATGAGAAGTCAAGTGGACCTTAAGAGGTATCACTACAAACAATGCTAGTGGAGGTTATGGAATTTCAGTTGAGTTATTTCAAACCCTAAAAGATGATGCTATGAAAGTGCTGCACTCAATATGCCAGCAAATTTGGAAAACTCAGCAGTGGCCACAGGACTAGTAAAGGTCAGTTTTCATTCCAATCCCAAAGAAATGCAATGCCAAAGAATGCTCAAACTACCGCACAACTGCACTCACCTCAAACACTAGCAAAGTAATGCTCAAAATTCTCCAAGCCAGGCTTCAGCAATACATGAAACGTGAACTTCCAGATGTTCAAGCTGGATTTCAAAAAGGCAGAGGAATAAGAGATCAAATTGCCAACGTCTGTTGGATCCTGGAAGAAGCAAAAGAGTTCCAGAAAAACATCTACTTCTGCTTTATTGACTATGACAAAGCCTTTGACTCCAAAATCACAGCAAACTGTGGAAAATTCTTAAGAGATGGGAATACCAGACCACTTGACCTGCCTCCTGAGATACCTGTATGCAGGTCAGGAAGAACAGTTAGAACTAGACATGGAACAACAGACTGGTTCCAAATAGGAAAAGGAGTACATCAAGGCTGTATATTGTCACCCTACTTATTTAACTTAAATGCAGAGTACATCATGAGAAACACTGGGCTGGAGGAAGCACAAGCTGGAATCAAGATTGCCAGGAGAAATATCAATAACCTCAGAAATGCAGATGACACCACCCTTATGGCAGAAAGTGAGGAAGAACTAAAGAGCCTCTTGATGAAAGTGAAAGAGAAGAGTGAAAAAGTTGCCTTAAAACACAACATTCAGAAAACTAAGATCATGACATCTGGTCCCATCACTTCATGGCAAATAGATGGGGAAACAGTGACAGACTTTTTTTTTTTTTTTTTTTTTTTGCAGCCATGAAATTAAAAGACAATTGCTCCTTGGAAGAAAAGCTATGACCAACCTAGACAGCATATTAAAAAACACAGACATTCCTTTGCCAACAAAGGTCCATCTAGTCAAAGCTATGGTTTTTCCAGTAGTCATGTATGGATTTGAGAGTTGGACTATAAAGAAAGCTGAGTGCTGAAGAACTGACGCTTTTGAACTGTGGTGTTGGAGAAGGCTCTCGAGAGTCCCTTGGATAGCAAGGAGATTCCATTCTAAAGGAAATCAGTCCCGAATAGTCACTGGAATGACTGACGCTGAAGTTGAAACTCCAATACTTTGGCCACCTGATGCGAGGAACTGACACATTTGAAAAGATCCTAATGCTGTGAAAGATTGAAGGCAGGAGGCACAGAGGACGAGATGGTTGGATGGCATCACCGACTCAATGAAGTTGGTGATGGACAGGGAGGCCTGGCATGCTGCAGTCCATGGGGTCACAAACAGTCGGACCTGACTGTAACTGAACTGACTGACTAACTGAATAACTTTACAGGAGACAGAGTAAACAAAGATTTAGCTACTTTATTAGTTGCAACTAACTGGATGCCCAAAATGGTAGAGGTCACTGGATAGTTTCAACCATCTTACAGCTAGATCCAGTGCCACCACTGCTAATTATCACCTGCTTGCTAATTCACAATAGGTGTAACACAACATAAACTAGCAAGATCCCTCCCAAGCCAGAGAGGAAAAAGGTAAAGAACAAGGGAGCTTGGGAAAAAAACTGAAATAAAAGAAATCAAAAAATGCTTGAGTAATCTGGAACACCTCTTATAAACACTTGCGATGACTTTTCAGTCTGCAATAATAAACATGATTAACATGTGAAAAATTTTTACAGTTTATGATACTAACCCTTTTTATATAACCATATTGTTAACACAGAGACTAATAATAATAATATGATCGAACAACTGCAAACAACTCGTGAGGGTTTTAAGGTCGATTGATGTACTACTCATTTTTTGTACAAGTGCATGATTTGGTAAAAACAGGAGAATTTATCCCATAGCATAAGTACTGTTTGACATTCAACATTTTCATGTATTTTATTATACCTATAGGATGTTATTAGCATATAACTCTTTTATAGAATATTAAAATTATGATAAAATATTGGGCAAGTTAGATAATAAGGATAAACAACTACTTGTTTGGGTTTGTTTGGTGTGGTGTGGTTAGATTCAGTCATCAGCAGACTTATTTCATTCTGCCATGTCATCATCATGCTTACCTACATAAGCTGTTAATTAAGTGTCCTTGCTTTTAAAGATTTAAGATATCCTGACATGCTCTCTATTTAAAGGGTTATTATTTGAGTTCCTAGTTACCACCCAGTTTCCTAGGAGACTAAGAAATCTGTTGCTATTTAAACACAAAGCTAAACTGACTATACTTGTTTAACTGCAAAATTGAATTGAGACCTGTTTAAAATTATATAAAGGGGTAGCCACTAAGCTTAGAAATGTGTCAAATGTGAGGCAGGTTAGAACCTGAATTTCATCTGAAACTGGGAGATTTCTGTGGCACATTACCTTCTGAAACTGTGTGCAGTTTCAGCTCGGACTCACCGGGGACTGTATGGTAGCCCAGAACTGGAAGAAGTACAATCACACAACATCACTCCAGGGCTACATACAGCTGCCTGAGTCAGTGAGTGCAGGACCAATCGTTAAATCTTCCTGCACCCTAACTGTGTGCAAGCAGTCTAGACATGTTACATGTTTGTCAAAATGATGATGACCATAGTGATGATGTTAGTTTAGCTTGCTTAAAAAAAAAAAAAAAGGAAATTTACCTTTTAAAATAAAGCAAAAATAAAGGGTAATAAAAACTTCCTTTTAAGGATCATTTCTAAAAATAAGGAATTTTACTTTTAAAAAGAAATTGAGATGATTACATCATCAGATTCATGTTAACTCTGGCAGCAACCTGCAAGATGCATGGGAATAGGAGGGCAGATGTGAGTCAAGGAGATCAATTAAGAAGCTATTACTAGAACGATAATAAAGGCTTGAATTAAAACAGTAAAAAGGAGAAGATGACAAATCTGATCTATTTCAAATAATGAGTTTGATCAAAGTTTTTAAATGACTGATTTTTCCCAGTCCCTTCCACTGACCCTAAAATTTCTACTTACTCATGATATGTGAGGGTAAAAAATGCAAGAAGTAATTATTCTACTATAAAAATGCCACAATATAATAATTAATTTTAATAAGGGTAAAAATAGAGGAAGGTAGTCCAATTTGATTTGGCTGTGTGAATGTAGAAGCATTGGTGAACTGTCCACGACAGATGTCCTCACACCTCACAGGTTGGAAATTAAGATTTGGGGCTTGGGACTTTCCTGGTGGTCCAGTGGTTAAGACTCCGTGCTCCCCATGCACAGGTTCAATTCCTGGTCAGAGAACTAGATCCCACATGAAACAACTAGGAGTTCACACTGTGCCAGAAAGAGAGATCCTGTGTGCCACAAGTAAGATCCGATGTAGCCAAGTAAATAAGTATTTTTAAAAAAAAGATTTGGGGCTTGGTAGATACAATATTGGGGCTACCCTGATGGCTCAGATCATAAAGAATCTGCCTGCAATGCAGGAGACCTGGGTTTGGTCCCTGGGTTGGGAAGAATCCTTGGAGGAAGACATGGCAACCCACTCCCGTATTCTGGCCTGGAGAATCCCATGGACAAAGGAGCCTGGCAGGCTACAGTCCATGGGGTTTTAAAGAGTCGGACACTACTGAGTGACTAAGCACAGCACAAATATAATTTTGTGATATAATAAGAAATACATGTTTGGTCTTCATCCCCAGTTTCTGGCACAGAACGCCTAAATCCCCCGGAATTTCCCAAGTGGTGGAGGGAGAGCAGTGCCTTTTGTTACATAATAAGCCCTTTCAACTATACCTCAGTTTATGCTAATTCCAACCACATGATCAGAAGACTGGAATTTTTAGCTTCACCCAGTGACCTCCAGGGAGAGAAGAGAAACTAGGGATTAAGTTATTAATAACTGTCAGTGGTCAATAACTTAATTAGTTGTGCCTATTAACAGAAGCTCCAATACTGTGGCCACCTGATGCAAAGAACTGACTCATTGGAAAAGACTCTGATGCTGGGAAAGATTGAAGGCAGGAGGAGAAGGGGGCACAGAGGATGAGAGGGTTGGATGGCATCACCAACTCGATAGACACAAGTTTGAGCAAGTTCCAGGAACTGGTGATGGACAGGGAAGCCTGGCATGCTGCAGTCCATGGGGTCGCAGAGAGTCAGACATGACTGAGCGACTGAACTGACTGATGTAACAGAAGCTCCATAAACACCCTAAATGATGGATTCAGAGAGCTACTGGCAGGTGACACAACCCAAACTCTATGGGGACAGAAGCTCCCACACTCAAGACCCTTCCTGACTTCGTTTTAAATACCTCTTCATCTGGTTGTTCACTTGTATTCTTTATAATAAACCAGCATTTCCCTGAGTTCTGTGAGCCTTTAGAGCAAATTATTAAACCTGAGGGGGAGCTGTGCAAACCTCAAATTTATAGTCAAGTCAGACAGAAATGTGGATAAGCTGGAACCCACTACTTAAAATTGTTGTCTCAAGTTGGGGGCAGTCTTGTGAGACTCAACCTTTAACCTATGTGCCAACTGGGTAGTTAGGGTCAGAACTGAATTAGATTATATTCAGTTCAGTTCAGTCGCTCAGTCATGTCTGACTCTTTGTGACCCCATGAATCGCAGCACGCCAGGCCTCCCTGTCTATCACCAACTCCCAGAGTTCACCCAAACCCATGTCCATCAAGTCGGTGATGCTATCCAACCATCTCATCCTCTGTCATCCCCTTCTCCTCCTGCCCCCAATCCTTCCCAGCATCAGGGTCTTTTCCAATGAATCAGCTCTTCACATCAGGTGAACAAAGTATTGGAGTTTCAGCTTCAACATCAGTCCTTCCAATGAACACCCAGAACTGATCTCCTTTAGGATGGACTGGTTGGATCTCCTTGCAGTCCAAGGGGCTCTCAAGAGTCTTCTACAACACCACAGTTCAAAAGCATCAATTCTTTTGCACTCAGCTTTCTGTATAGTCCTACTCTCACATCCATACACAACCACTGGAAAAACCAGATCCTTGACTAGACAAACCTTTGTTGACAAAGTAATGTCTCTGCTTTTTAATATGCTGTCTAGGTTGGTCATAAGTTTCCTTCCAAGGAGTAAGCGGCTTTTAATTTCAAGGCTGCAATCACCATCTGCAGTGATTTTGGAAGCCCCCAAAATAAAGTCTGACACTGTTTCCCCACCTATTTGCCATGAAGTGATAGGACCACATGCCATGATCTTAGTTTTCTGAATGTTGAGCTTTAAACCAACTTTTTCACTCTCCTCTTTCACTTTCACCAAGACGCTCTTTAGTTCTTCTTCACTTTCTGCCATAAGGGTGGTGTCATCTGCATTTCTGAGGTTATTGATATTTCTCCTGGCAATCTTGATTCCAGCTTGTGCTTCCTCCAGCCCAGTGTTTCTCATGATGTACTTTGCATATAAGTTAAATAAGTAGGGTGACAATATACAGCCTTGATGTACTCCTTTTCCTATTTGTGACCCGTCTGTTGTTCCATGTCCAGTTCTAACTGTTGCTTCCTGACCTGCATACAGGTTTCTCAGGAGGCAGGTCAGGTGGTCTGGTATTCCCATCTCTTAAGAATTTTCCACAGTTTGCTGTGATTTTGGAGTCAAAGGGTTTGTCATAGTCAATAAAGCAGAAGTAGATGTTTTTTCTGGAACTCTTGGTTTTTTGATGATCCAGCAGATGTTGGCAATTTGATCTCTGGTTCCTCTACCTTTTCTAAAACCAGCTTGAACATCTGGAAGTTCACGTTTCATGTATTGCTGAAGCCTGGCTTGGAGAATTTTAAGCATTACTTTACTAGCGTGTGAGATGAGTGCAATTGTGTGGTAGTTTGAGCATTCTTTGGTTGTTAATAACTTATGTTTGCAGAGAACTGCTTGGTGTGGGAAACCCACACATTTGGTGTTGAAAGTGTCATGAATGGAGAAACAGTTTTCCTTTAGTAAACAAGACAGGAAAGAAGATACAAATTGGGGGATCATTTATGTAGGAGAAGAATGAAATCAGCCCCCCGACAGAGGGGATATACAAGGAAAGTGACGAAGATGAGCTCAGCAGAAGCCTGAGGCAGGGAGCAGGCAGTGAAGAGGAACCACCCAGGCACAGTGTGGCTGGAGCAGGAGAGAAAAAATAGTGTCTTAGAAACTAAAAAAATAAAATGAAATTAAAAAGGATAGGCTGTCAGTGACAAAAATACTAGAGTTCAGGAAGGATAAGGATTGAGAAGTCATTGAATTCAGTGATTATAAGATCACTATCTTCTAAGATTCAACTTCATGGGAATGGTAAGAGAAAACTGGATTGATAAATAAGAAGTATGTATCCTTATCTCCATGCTTCCACAATTCCTCCAAATTGTATTTAAATATCAATATTTTAAATATAAAAGTAAATCAGAGCTTTAAAATTCTTCAGTATACCCTCTTTTTGTGGTTATGGTAATGTGCAACATATTTAGGATGTGTAAAAATGTGATAACTTCGGCTCGTGAAGAGGTAAGCATCAGCTGTCTTAAATGTCACTGGAAAGAATGCCCCCATTGCCCCAACAGTATGTCCAAAACATATTTTTGCTTTCAGTCCTTGTTTTCTGTACTGTACATAAAGCATAAATACAAAAAGTAGAAAGAATAGTAAGTCACTTCGTCCAGTGTAGGATAAATGCAGAACCTGAAAATCAAGGGATAAATGCAGAGATACTCAAGAGATTCAAAGAAAGCAATACTTCACCTTTAATATTTTTTTAACACAAGTAAATAGCATTTTTACATGAGTCATAACCCTAGTTTTCTTCAATATTACTGAAAAACAAACTAAACAAAATACAGTCCCTGCCTCTGCCCTGACCCTAAAGGGAGACAGGCCACCAGCTGTGTTAAATCGAGCTCCAGCTCAAACCACTGACAAGTACTTTTTGGTATCCCCTGACATGAGAACAGAACTATTTTCAAGGATAAATAAGTCCTCTTACAAGAAGCCATCAACAAAGAGAATATATTCCTGTGTTTGACCATACATTCCTAGAGAAAGAAAAAACTCAGATTCAGCTGCCATAATTTCCCTTTCAAAGGGCAATTTTGAACGGATTGGCAACTCACTCCGATATTCTTGCCTGGAAAATCCCATGGACTGAGGATCCTGGTAGGCTACAGTCCATGGGGTCTCAAAGAGTCGGACACAACTGAGTGACTTCACTTTACTTCACTTCTGTCAACCTATTAGGCTTGGCATCTAACCAACCAGACAATCCATACAGAAGCCCCAAACCAAAGGAAACTCAATCTGGTCATAATTGCTTTTCTGTGGTTAAGTGGCTCAATTTCCCATTTAAAGGTAAGACCACCCAGACATCTTCACCACCAACACCACCACTTTTGTTTTTTTCTATTGTAAATTCCTTTACTTAATATGAACATCAGGCCCCTGCACAGCTAAGGAATCCCTCTCCAACATGAGTTCACTGGATTACAGTTTATAATTTCTGATTTATTTTTCCCTTTAATGAACTGATAATGTTTTTGTGACAAGGGATAGAAAAGCTTTTATTGTTTAAATTGTTCATTCAAGTTACTCAGCCAGGCCTCCTGTTGACATTTTACAGTAGGAATCCCAATAGACTCTAGGATCTAAGAGAACAAAATCAGAGATTTTTTCACTGGTTTTAGCCTCTGCTATACACGCAGAAACTAAAATAGTTCCTGGTGGAAATCTGGACACAGTTTACTTAACAGATCAGAATCCACATCTGACTCTGAAGTCTACACTCTTATCTGCCACATCACAATTTCCCAACCTAATTTGATAATGAGAATCATTTGGCGTATTTGTCAAAAATATAAATTCACTGAATCATCCCTATGCATGTTTGCTTAGTCGCTAAGTCACGTCCAACTCTTTTGTGACCCCATGGACTGCAGCTCACCAGGTTCCCTGTCCATGGGATTTTCCAACCCACTGGAGTGGGTTGCCATCTCCTCCTCCAGGAGATCTTGCCCCTGGGATCGAACCTATGTCTCCTGCATCTCCTGCATTAGCAGGCATATTCTTTACCACTGAGCTACCTGGGAATCCAAACAAGGTTTAACACCCTGAATCATCCTGAGGTATTCTAACTGAAGGCCTAGTAATATGTATTTTTAACAAAGACCCTAAATAATTATTCAGTTCAGTTCAGTTGCTCAGTCATATCCGACTATTTGCGACCCCATGAATCACAGCACACCAGGCCTCTCTGTCCATCACCAGCTCCCGGAGTTTACTCAAACTCATGTCCATCAAGTCAGTGATGCCATCCAGTCATCTCATCCTCTGTCATCCCCTTTTCCTCCTGTCCTCAATCCCTCCCAGCATCAGGGTCTTTTCCAATGAGTCAACTCTTCACATGAGGTGGCCAAAGTACTAGAGTTTCAGCTTCGGCATCAGTCCTTCCAATGAACACCCAGGACTGAACTACTTTAGGATGGACTGGTTGGATCTCCTTGCAGTCCAAGGGACTCTCAAGAGTCTTCTTCAACACCATAGTTCAAAAGCATCAATTTTTCGGCGCTCAACTTTCATCACAGTCCAACTCTCACATCCATACATGACCACTGGAAAAACCATAGCCTTGACCAGATGGACCTTTGTTGGCAAAGTAATGTCTCTGCCAGCGGGCATATCTAGGGACTGCCCTGGCAATCCAATGATTAAGACTTTGCCTTCAAAGCAGGGGGTTCAGGCTTGATCCCTGGTCGGGGAGCTAAGATCCCTCATGCCTCACGGTCAAAAAAAACCAAAACATAAAACAGGCAAATCCAGACCCACAGAAATGTTTCTTCTGCCAACTTCCACACTGCTTATCTAGTCAATCTCTCCTTTCCCAAATACCAACAATACACATTCATCGAGCACTGTTCTAAATGTATTCCAACAGCCTTATGAGGTAGGTAATTTAACTACACCCATTTTTCAGAAAAGGAAATGGAGGCATAGAAAATTTAAGAAGTTTGTACAAGTCACAGAGTTAATCACTGAGAGAGCAGGGATTTGAACCCAGTCTTATCCAGAAGCTGAATTCATAACCATTACATTATTCTGCATATACCCGCTTGTCCCAACCTCCCCAAAGTGCTGGTTTCCTTTGGGTAACACTTCCACATCTGGTAATGAAAGTCATCTTGTAGTCTCTGTATGTGCGTGGGCTCAGTCACTTCAGTCATGTCCTACTCTTTGCAGTCTCGTGGATTGCAACCTGCCAGGCTCCTCCATCCATGGGATTCTCCAGGCAAAAATATTGGAGTGAGTTGCCAAACTCTCCTCCAGGGGATCTTCCCAACCCAGGGATAAAACCCAGGTCTCCTGCATCTCCTGCCTTGGCAGGCAGGTTCTTGATCATTGCACCACAAACCTCAAACTGATAGATTATAAAAATAAAGATAGTTCCACCAAAAGGCACTCAATTGGCTTTTTTAGTATAATCAAAAGAAATAGCCAAAGGAAAGTGTTATTATCTGCAGTGGTACAATCCCGGGCACAAAAACACAATATAAAATAATGAATTTGTAAAAGCATGACAAATCCAGAAATAAGCAAATTGAATTGCACCTCCTGAAAATGTTTTAAACATAAAAGTGTATTTTAGCATTCAGAAAGCCTGGAGGTAATGTGTGTGTGTGCGCGCTCATGCTCTCAGTTGTGTTCAACTCTTTGTGACCCCATGAGCTGCCAGGCTCCTCTGTCCATGGGATTTTACAGGCAAGAATATTGGAGTGTTGTTGCCATTTCCTGCTCCAGGAGAACTTCCTGACCCAGGGATTGAACCCTCACCTCTGCATCTCCTGCATTAGAGATATATTCTTTACCACTGAACCACTTGGGAAGCATCCACAGAGGTAGTATATAAATCAGTCATTTCCCATCATGCTGCCTAACAAGATTAAAAGAAATGAAGTTATCATTATATGTTGCCACAAAAATGAATATTCAATAAGTTCACTGTTCTGTAAAAAAAAAAAAAATTCAATTAAACCCTCAATTTCTTTCTAATAATGATTACTACAACAACAAAAGAATTTAGGCAAATAATACAAGTTCAAGACAACCAAATTAGATTTTTAAACACATTCATTTTAACACAGATAATGGTTATAATGAAATGACATGAATGTCTTTTAACACCCAAGTCCTACAGCTTTAAAAAAGAAAAGCTTCCCCTTCACTCTAAAGTTTCCTACCCACAAAACCATTAGAAAATATTTCATTCAGTTCCTTTAGCAGAACTGTCCTTTCAGTTACTCCCTAAACTTCCAGATGGCCAAGCTGGATTTAGGAGAGGCAGAAGAACCAGAGATCAAATTGTCAATATCCGGTTGGATCCTCGAAAAAGCAAGAGAGTTCCAGAAAAACATCTACTTCTGCTTTATTGACTTTGCCTAAGCCTTTGACTCCAAAATCACAACAAACTGTGGAAAATTCTTAAAGAGATGAGTATACAAGACCCCCTGACCTGCCTCCTGAGAAATCTGTATGCAGGTCAGGAAGCAACAGTTAGAACTGGACATGGAACAACAGACTGGTTCCAAATCAGGAAAGGAGTACATTAAGGCTGTATACTGTCACCCTGCTTATTTAACGTATATGCAGAATACATCATGAGAAACGGTGGACTGGGAGAAATATCACTAACCTCAGATATGCAGATGACACCACACTTGTGGCAGAAAGCAAAGAAGAACTAAAGAGCCTCTTGATGAAAGTGAAAGAGAGTGAAAAAGTTGGCTTAAAGCTCAACATTCAGAAAACTAAGATCATGACATCTGGTCCCGTCACTTCATGGCAAAGAGGTGGGGAAACAGTGACAATTTTTTTTTTTTTGCTCCAAAATTGCCAGGGTCTAGCCTCGGCAGGATCCAGGGGGTACCCTCAGGATGAACGGCGTCTGCAAGAGAAGACATGTGAGACCAGCCTTGATAGGGCCAAGTCTGCGAGGGAAAGAGAGAAAAAGAGAGAGAGAGAGGCCAGACGGGGGGCGTGCAGCAGAGTCTGGCAATGCTTTATTTTTTGCTGTAGCTTTTATACCCTAAGTTGGTACATTTCTAAGGGGAAGATAGTTTAACAATACGTCAGCTTGTCCTTCACGAAACCAGGGTGTTTTCTGCATACTTCTTTGTTTATGAGGGTCTTGTACATTATCTTCTGGCCTTGGGGCCTATTAACATTTTATGCAAGTCAGGTGAATGTAAACCTATTTTCTGTTTCTATGGTGACCTTAACTGAAAGGTAGCAGTCTCATAGGGCAACAGTACAGAGTAGAAGTATAACCTTGTTAACACAAAAATTAATCCTTCTGCAGAAGTTGTCAGTTGCATTTATCTAAGAGTTTTACCCCATACAGCCTCTGCGACTTCAGTGAGGCAGCTTCTGCCTAGCACTCCTGGCTGACAATTAACAACCGTTTCATTGTTACCACACTAGGGCTAAGCTCTTATTTTTCTAGATCTATAACTATATTAACAATGGTTTCTATAATGCAACCTTAGCACATTAAGAGCAAAAACACAGCAAGCAAATGTTAACCCAATAGCCACTTTTAGAATAATTTTTCTTGTGTTTTCTAATAGGGCTTCCTCACCCCCGGAAGGGCTCTATGTCTATTAAGGACCCTATATGATCAGGTTCTTTATGCTGTTTTATGATTAGGGTATTATAAGCAATCATGCATATTAGTACCAAGGGCATAAACGCATTTGCCAAACAAACTAAAATACCAGCAAAGGAGTTTAAATTAAAACACTCCTTTCACCCTGGATAATCTCATAAAATACCACCACCCGGGAAACTTACTGATTAAAGTTCTAAATTGATTCTTATTTGGGAAGAGATTGGAGAAGGCCTTCTGCCTGTGTCACAGAAATTAGGGAGTAGTCTGTTGAAGCAAGCATCAGAAAGACAGATATCATCTTTAAGGTGAGCACCGGGGGCAGCTTTTTGGAATCCCTGAAAACCTGATCTGCCTTGCCTGTCAGGTTTTCTCCCTCATGACCTTGTCATGGGTGGGATTTCGTGTGCTGGCTCCCGGCACAAAATCACTGCAGATGGTGACTGCAGCCATGAAATTCAAAGACACTTGCTCCTTGGAAGAAAAGCTATGACCAACCTAGACAGTATATTAAAAAGCAGAGAAATCACTTTGTCAACAAAGGTCCATCTAGTCATAGCTATGGTTTTCCCAGTAGTCATGTATGGATGCGAGAGGTGGACTACAAAGAAAGCTGAAGAATTGATGATTTTGAACTGTGGTGTTCAAGACTCTTGAGAATCCCTTGGACAGCAAGGAGATCCAGCCAGTCCATCCTAAAGGAAATCAGTTTTGAATATTGATTGGAAGGACTGATGCTGAAGCTGAAATTCCAATACTTTGGTCACCTGATGCGAAGAACTGACTCATTTGAAAAGACCCTGATGCTGGGAAAGACTGAAGGCGGGAGGAGAAGGGGACGACAGAGGATGCGCTGGTTGGATAGCATCACTGACTCAATGGACAGGAGTTTGAGTAAACTCTGGGAGTTGGTGACGAACAGGGAGGTCTGGTGTGCTGTAGTCCATGTCAGTCACAAAGAGTCAGACACAACTGAGTGACTGAACTGAACTGAATCCATTCATTTATAAAGTCATTGTGCTTTTTCTTTCCTAATCTTAGAACGTATCTTTCTTTGTTGAATCACCCCTAAGGCAGAACAGAATCCTGGTGGAAGATCCTTCTGAAGTGGCTGGCAGGATTAAGAACTAGGATGAGATTTGTCTTTGTGGATAACTCATAAAGGGAAACAAACGTAAAACAATACTAAGAGCCTGTCTATGGCTTTAACTCTGTTCTGGGCATGGTAAATGCAAGAATGTGCAACCTCAAGGGCTTTGACATCCAGGCAGAGAAACAACTCAGTAAATAAGGCTTTTGTTTACTGTCTTGGGTGCTACAAATAAGCACTGTCTTGTTCTGTTAATCCATCTGTCTCTAAAAAACACTGAATGCAATGCTAAGTTGATGATATAACAGTGACAGTAATAGAATTTAATAGTGTAACAATTATTCTGGATATTCTGTATTAATGATTTGGCGTCTTGGAGTTGTGGAGCCACACTAATAACCCAAAGTTTTAACAAACACCTCCACCATCAGGCACTCGGCAATCTATCACAAATCCTGCAATCACAAGCATCAACTGTGTGTTTTGTTTCCCACTCCCACTTTCAATAGGAGACATCCCCACCCAGCTGACTGCTTCTCAGCACTATAACAAGGATTAGTCCCAGCTCTCTCTACTTCTCCCTGTAAGTGACCCCATGTGGTCCCCTGTGGGATGTGATGCGTCCCATTCTCTGGGTATCTGAGCAGTAAACTCTTCTTTCAATGGTTGCTGTCTGTGTGTCTGTCAAAACTTGATTAAAATAAATCTTGGATTAAAATAGTCCAAGTACATTATTCAAAATGTTCCTCTCTGAATAGTCTATGTCTTTGAATCCTTCCATTACTCTCATTAGTTGTGGTATTGTTAAAAGGTAAACTGAGTGAGGTTCATGAAAATTTTGAAGAGTTTCATTGAGCAAGTGAAGTGAAAGTCACTCAGTCATGTCTGACAGTTTGCGACCCCATGGACTACATAGTCCGTAGACTTCTCCAGGCCAGAATACTGGAGTGGGTAGCCTTTCCCTTCTCTAAGGGATCTTCCCAACCCAGCGATTGAACCCAGTTCTCCCGCATTTCAGGCAGATTCTTTACCAGCTGAGCCACGAGGGAAGCCCAAGAATACTGGAGTGGGTAGCCTATCCTTTCTCCAGGGGATCTTCCTGACCCAGGAATCGAATCAGGGTCTCCTGCATTGCAGGCAGATTCTTTACCAACTGAGCTCTCAGGGAAGCCCTTCTTTTTACAAACATCGAAGCAAATCAGGCAGCACCAAACTGAAAATGGCTGGGAGCTTTAGAGCAGATGTGGGAGCAACTCGTGGAAATTGATGCTTAAGCTTAAGTGATGGCCTCATTTGAGAAAGCCTAGTTGGCTGGCTGTGATTAGTTGTTAAGTTTGGTTCTTAATCTTGAGGCATTTACAAAAATAAACTCTGGCTTAGGTTTTGGTTTGCTTATATAGGCTGCCAAGGCATTAGATTCACCTGAACCAAACACCACCTAATCAAATTTTAAAATCCCTGTTTAATTACTTTAACCAGCACCAATATTATCGCTTGCATATTTCTATACTAGTCATTACTGATTAGACAACAATGAAAAAAAATCCCTGCCCTCACTGAGTTTATACTCTAAAAGTTACAGTTATAAGTGAAGTGAGGAAGCTTGTCTTTTATTTCATTTGAATCTCTCACTTGTCTTACCAGTGTTTCACATATAATAATATTCAATAATTATTTGCTAAATGAAAGAATGATCCGTTTTCCTTTAAGCATCAGAAACCATTTTCTCCATCTTTATGACTGAAGAGTGGTTTACAGTTAAGTTTATCTCACTTGATGAAGACCACAAAGTATAGCACTGTTAAGTGACACATAATTCAAGCAGTTGGACTCTACTGAATGAATAGCTTTACTCACCAACCACCAGTTTATGAACAAGTGGGTCTTCACAGGGTCTTCACATCTGCTGATGCTGCGGCCATAACTTTTCAACGTCCAGAACTGTAAGAAGTATATTTTTGTTGTTTATAAGCCACTAAGTCTACGGTATTTTTGTTACAGCAAGATGGACTAAGACACCATGTAAGTGGAGACTGTCGACCAAAGCTCTTAAAATGATCAGCTGCCATCCCACTGAGCATTTAAAACAAGTCCTGGGAATTTTTTTATAAATCTTTCCTACATCTCTTGCAACTAAGGCATTGGTTTTTATTTTAAATGTCTGTGCCATCTTGTAAGGAATGATAAGGATTTGAATTTTTTTCCTAGGGTCTCACTTTCTTACCAATAAAGGCTCATTACTTATCAAAAGATTATCTACTGAAGTAGATGTTCTTGTTGCACTCATCACTCATCTATCTGTCCCCTTTTCTGTTTTTTTAACATAAACCTAATCTCACTCACCTTCCCCAGACTGTATCTCTCAGGAGATACAGGAGATACAGGCTGGCCTCTCCTCAGCTCTAGGACATGAATCTCAATCGGCCAAGCCTATTTTGGAGGACTCAAGCTTTAGGTGTTGCCTTTGGTTAAGAACCCGCCTGCCAATGCAGGAGACATAAAGGACATGGGTTTGATCCCTGGGTCAGGAAGATCCCCTGGAGGAGGGCAGAGCAACCCACCCCACTATTCTAGCCTGGAGAATCCCATGGACAGAGGAGCCTGGCGGGCCACAGTCCATCGGGTCACAAAGAGTTGGACACGACTTAGCAACTTAGCATGTATACACTCACCTTGGAAGCCTCCCTCGTTAGTGACAGGCATAGACAGGTGAAGCAATTTTAACTAATGTAACATGAGTGAAAATCTGCTGGTGGGGGGAAGGTTCTCCTTAGTCTTAAAAATAGAAAATATAAAGGTGACCCCTTTTCCTGCCCCTGGATGTCATCTGTAATCTGGAACAGAGACCACTTTAGGACCATAAGGGAAGTCAGACTGGAGAGCATGCCAACACGCTTAAACATGGAGCAGCAAAAAGAAGAAAGGGACCTGGGTCCCTGACAATGTTGTCAAGCCATTGAATTAACCAACCCTGTGGATGACCTGACCTCCACTTACCTAGCAATATTAGGTAATAAAAAGGCTTAAACATTAAGGATATTTAGTGCGGTTTTCTATCACTGCAACTAAGAGTATTTCTTCTCTCTCAATAGTTGTCCTCCTACATAGTAGGCTTCTCAGGTACGCATAACAATGCAATGATAACGCCTATATTTCCTCCTAGGTTCAAGGTACTCTTTCTCTTAAAATGCAGAGTCTATTTCAAGAGCCTTCCCATGAGTCTAGTCTGCCAACAGAATACATAAGTAATATAATGTAAGTTCCAGACCTAGGTCTTAAGAGAGCAAGCATCTTACCTTCTTCCTTCCCATTGTTGGAAACCAGGACCCCTGTCTCGCTGTTCGCTGAATACATAGGCAAGGCACGAGCAGGGAACCTGGAAGAAGATTCGAGGTGTCGTAGGAACTGCAGATAGGTTTATTCTGTCCTGACGGGCAGGGCAGCAGCAAGGCAGCAGCAGACATGTTGCATTCGCTCATGAATTGACCCAGCAAACACAGCCGTAACGCAGGCCAAGGGCTTTTCAGGTGGTGCTTATATAGGCAAGACGCGTGAGTGCAGTGCTAGAAACAATTTCAGCTGTTACATAAACATGCAAAGTTATTAATCACAAAATGTGGGGCGAGAGAGCCTGATCACTGCCATCTTGGCTAATTTGCTCTTTCCCTACAACCAGGTAAGAAAGTCTAGGCTAACTCCCAGAGGACAGGCCACTTCGAGGAAACTTTATGGAGGAGAATCAATGGACTCCAGCCAAAAGACAACACCAAGACCACGACAAGGCGAGTGACATCATCCTGGGCCTTCCAGTCCCTATTAAGCTACATGGGCTGACACCTCATAAAGCATCTCCGCTAAGCCCTGTCTGAAGTCCCAACCACAGAATTATGAGCAATAAAACACCTATTTCAGTCACTAAGTATTGGAGTGGTTTGTTAGGCAGCAACAGCTGAAGCATAACGTTGTATAATTTGTTCTCTTGCTTTGTAAAATTGTTCTAGTCTGTGCACTATGATTAGGAATTATTTAGTGAGCCACTCTGAAAGCTAATGAGTATTTTTTCTTCAAATATGTGTTTCGTCTTAGCTCACAAGAGTTGTTTCTCTCCATGTATCACCTTGTACTAACATTTACAAAACAATTAAATACAAATAAAAGGGGAAATATTTGTGACAAATGAGTTGATATCCTCCTCTCACAAATACAAAAGAAAATTAGTAACACCTCAGTTTTAAAAATGGAAAAGCCATTTCTTTGAAGAACCATAAATGGTCAGTACACATATGAGGGAAATACATTAACTCAAGCTCACTAATTTAAAAGAAATGCAAATGAAAACAACATGAGGTAATCTTTTTTAAAATTTATTTTTAATTGAAGGGTAATTACATTACAGTGTTGTGTTGGTTTCTACCAAACATCAACAAGGAGGCATTTTTCAATCTACTGAATGTCCAAAGGAAAACTTAAACACTAAGACCTAAAGCCAGTGAAAAATGGAAAATACTCCTTATTAGAGACTCCAAGTCTGGGACCCCTGTCCTTGAAATACGGCGACTTCGGCGTCTCTGGCCACCAGTTAGCTGACTTAGGGCAGAGTCTACGGCTGTAATGTGGGCATAAACAGCTACCTCACAAAGCAGTTGTGAGGCTCAGACGATACGCACAGGGAAGAGCACTAAAAATAGTTGTTACTTTTTGTCCAGCCCAGTTCATTCACACGTTCACTTCTGTCGGCAGTACTGGAAATGCACAGGAATTACAGGAAAATTCGAATTATTTTCTGAAAAACTGGAGGTGAGATGACTAGGGAGTGACAAGACATCAAGGACGGAGGTGACCGAGGCGGTGAGCGGTGCTCTCGGGCAGCGGCGACTTCCCACGGGGACCCCGGGGACCCCCGCCCCTAGAGCATCCTAGACCGGGCGTCGACATTCCTCGGGTACCGAGGCCACCACGAAAGCGATGGGAGGACCAGATCCACGCACTGATTGGCTGCCTGTGAGCACGGGGCGGGGCGGACGGAGGCTCGGGAGGTCGCGCGAGCGGAAGGCCGCGGGCGGGTACTTCCGGTCTTTGTGGCTCTCTACTGCAGGTCCGCGGCTCGCGCCCTGGTCGCTCCTGGTCTTCGCGGTGAGGGACGTGGGACCCGAGGCGGAGGGAGGGCGGGGAGGGCGCTTGGCCCGGGCGGCGGGCGCGGGGTGGAGGGTCCCCGCTGCTCCGCCTGCGCGCCTTGTCGGGGCGGCATCTCCGAGTGTCTTGGGGACGAAGGGGAGGCCAGCAATCTAAGCCCCTGCTTTCCGGCAGAAAGGGCAATTATTCTCCCTCCACTGTGACTTTGCTACGATTTAAGCGAGGTATAAAAATAGAAAGGCTAGTGCGACGGGGCTGGTAAATAAACTACAGGCTAATAAACTACAGGCTAAATAGTCTGTTCTCTAAAGTTAACTTTAGTAGGTTAGGTTAGGGTTAAATTGTACTGATCTGTCCTAATTCAAGGGCATACCCTTCCATCGAAGTTCTCCCATTCAAAAATCAGATCATGATCGATCTACATTATGAAACTTAAAACACAAATTACTAGTTGCCATATTTCACTTTTTAAAATGTTTACTCCCCTGTGAGTTCTAAGCATTTTGAGAGTTTAGATTAACCTTTTTGCTTTTATGTCTCATAATATCTGACGTGTTTTGGGGCATATGGTAAGCATTTAACAAATACTTCTTGCTTAATTCCTGGGTAGACTCTTATTCAGGAGAGTACCCAATACCTGGCTCAGGACAGAGACCATAATAAGTGCCTCAGTGTTTGTTGAGGAAGTGCATCAGATACTAAATTTGATCAAACGGTAAATGTCCAACGATGTTTTCATTAAAATCAACTCATGTTTAATATGAATTAAAAAAAATTTTTTTAATACGAAAATTTTAAAAAAATTAATATGAATTTTAAAAATAAAAATGAATTTTTATTCCTACCTTAGATGAAAAGCACCATAATTTGCTGTAAGTAAAAGGTAACTAAAAATAAATTTTTTAAAGCATATCCAATCCTAGCTAGATATGGTTACCCATGGAAATCTGAGGCCTATATTTTAAAGAGAATTTCGAAAGTTTTACAGATGATGTTAAAGACAGGCTGTTCTCCCTGATGCAATCAGGATTGAAAGAGAATTGAAGAGGAAATTTCCCAATATGTGATTCAAGTTAATGCTTTCTTTTGCCTCTAAAATAATTCCTCATAGTATAAATGTGGTAGGAATTCTACAGAATGAGAGACATTGAATGAGGTGAGTGATTTTTAGTTTTGTCGCTTGTTTATTAGTTACGGTCTCCACCCTGTTCCTACTCCATACGTTACTCCAGTGACTGATCTTTATTATTACAAGTTCTTAGAGGTTTTTTTTCATCGCTGTAAGTTAACAGTGCTTTTATATCCTTCAGGAAAGAAGAGATTACCCAAAGAAGCTCTGAAGTACAGGACCCAGTTTTAGTGAGCTTCACGCTAAGCTCTTTCAGCCCAGAATGGCTGTGGAATCCAGAACAGTTTCAACCCCAGGACCTCAGAATTCTCAGGAACAAGAGCTGATACTGGTGAAAGTAGAAGAAAGCCGTTCTTGGGGGCAGAAACTTAAGCAGAATGGGAGTACCCGATCCTGCCAAGAATTGTTTCGTCTGCAGTTCAGAAAGTTCTGCTACCAGGAGACGCCGGGGCCCCGGGAGGCGCTGGGCCGACTCCAGGAGCTTTGCTATCAGTGGCTCAGACCAGAGTTGCACACGAAGGAGCAGATTCTGGAGCTGCTGGTGCTGGAGCAGTTCCTGAGTATCCTGCCGGAGGAGCTGCAGATCTGGGTTCAGCAGCATAGTCCAAAGAGCGGCGAGGAAGCCGTGACTCTGTTGGAGGATCTGGAGAGGGAATTCGATGATCCCGGGCAGCAGGTGGGAACAGGGAGATGTGATACGTTGTGGGGAAAGGAATGTACAGACTGGAGCATGTGGCATCATCATAAGAATGGGATGAGAATTTATCTCCACTGAACCATAACCCTGAAGTGACTACTAGCACCATACCCATCTCTGTCCTTCGTAGTTCTTGTGTCCCTGTCCCTCATCCCCGGAGATGTCTTTGTTAACCTCTGAGAGATTTTTTACTAAGCATTTTCCCTAGGGGTTTTCTCACAGAGCTAACCATATTTTACTGATTTCAGGTTCCAGCTGGTCCACAGGGACCAGCAATGCCTTGGAAGGATTTGACCTGTCTTGGAGCAGCCCAGGAATTTACACATATTCAACGCCAGCCTTTAAAGAAACAGCTGAAACCGTGGGAACCTTGCCTTTCCCCCAGGAGTGGTAAGAAATAGAAACTCATTTGGAAACTTATCAGGCCTCTGGTCTGGAGGATAGGGAATTAGCTACATTTTACAGCCCACTCCAGGTGAACCTCACCTTTATTCTTCTAGAAAGGAGGTGCTCACCTTTGCAGCTTTGTATTCAGTGGTCCTGGTGAATTGCAGTTAGCCTTCCTTGTGTTAGTTTGCCTGTCCTTTATTCACTTACTCCTTCATTACATAACTTAATAGGGTGCTAATACATGTTGTACTGTGGTGGGCAGTGGTTCTCTATCTTCAAGGAATTTTGGGGTCTAGATGGGGTGGTTGGCAAGCACAAAGGCAATTATAATACAGTGCCAGGGAGTAAATTATAGACTAGAAGTAGATAATGGGTCCTACTACATATAAAGGCACCCAAGTCAGCTTTAGAGGTTCAAGGAGCACTTCCTGGAAGGAGAGACATCTCAGCTAAGACATGAACTGTGAGTAGAGGTAAGCTAAGTAAATAAGTGGGAAGAGGAGCTTCCACGCTAAAGGGAAAAACTGTTTCTCTGCTCACAACACTTCTGACACTGGATATGTGGGGTCCTCCCCCCTGTTAAGCTCTTCTGACCCTAACTACCTGGAGCCAGTGCAGACCCCACAGGTTAAGGTTTCAGTCCCAAGCCCAAGAAACTGGCCCGTCCCCTGCCCTCCATCAGATACTAGTGTCACATGTAGGGAGTCCCCAGATTACCCACCTTCTGTCCAGCTTGGTTGCAGGTTGGAGGTTCCACAGCGGCATCCTGAGGTTTCATAATTTGCTGTACTGGCTCCCAGAACTCAGGAAACACCGTCTTCACCATTTCCTGTTCATTGTAAGGACACTGGTGACCAGCCAGGTGAAGAGGCCCACGGGGCAAGGTCCAAAAGGGGCCTGAGCACAGGAGCTTCTCTTTCTGGAGTTCAGGATGTGCCCTTTCCCTGAAGCTCTCTGAACCCCTTTATTTAATGTGTTATGGAGGTTTTGTTAGGCATGATTAATTACATCACTGGCCATTGGTGATTAATTAACTCAACCTTCAGTCCCTGTCTCTGATGTTCAGGGTGGGGCTGAAAGTTCTGACCCTCCAGTCAAACTGGAGAACCTTTGGGAACCAGCCCTTCTTGCCCTCCAAGGGTCAACTCATTAGCATAAGCTCCAGTATCCTCTCCTCTCCACCACAGATGAAACTGCAGGGTTTTAAAAGCTCTGTGCTAGGAACTGGGGGTGAGGCCAAATATATATTTCCCACATTACAGTGTCACACAAGCAAGGACCACAAAGTCCTAAAGATGAGAGAAGACAACCCATTCTGGGAATTGCAGGTAATTTGATTTAACTTGAAGAGAGAATTCCTAGGGAAGAGAGAGAAACTAGAGGGGAAGTTGGCACACAGGTTGTGAAAATGTGTCTGTCATCCTAACTGGTTTGTACAGTGCAGTGGGGTACAGCTGAAGGGTTTTAGATGAGGGACTCAGTTGCAGGTTTTAGGACTCAGTTGCAGAGGGGAGAGTGAATTTGAGGAAGGCAATGCAGAGCCTGGTTAGAGACAGTTGTATCCAAGTGGCCACAGGGAATCAGGATGAGGTGAGAGATGGGGAGGATCACAGCTGAAAAAATACATCTGATTTATTTTCATTTTTGTGTTTGTCAAATATTTATAAGTAACATGGCCAACTAACACTGGATATGAGTGTCTGGAGCGTAAGAGAACTGGGTTAGAATTGGGGATCTGGGGAGACATTACTATATAGCGTAAGTAGTGACTGACGCTGAGAAGGTAGTTGGTGGACTGAGGACATGTGAGAGCTCAGAACAGAACTCCGAGGAACTCGTGTTCCTCATGACTGACCTTGAATCTGAGAAGGAACAGCCATAGAAATCAGGCTGATGTGTTTGGAAGAAAGTGTCTCTGGAAGGAAGGTGTGGTCCGCAGTGTCAGTGCTACAGAGAGGCCAGCTAAGAAAGATCCAGAAAGTAATCATTGGATTTAGCAGCTATGAAGTTGGTGATGTTAATGAGGGCAGGGTGGAGGGTGCACAGGTAAGGCAGACACCAGATTAGAGAATGGGGACCAGTACAGACTGCTGTTTGAAGAAGCTTTATTCTGAGTGGGAGTGAGGTTGCATGAGGGAGATGTATAGACAAGGAGCTTGATTTTAAAAGATGAGAGAGACTTGAATTTATTTAAGTGCTCATGAACAGGAGTCAGCGGAGAAAGAGACCAAAACAGTAGGAGTGGAATGGTGGATAATTGGTCTACTGAAGTCTCAGAGGAGGCAGGAAAGGATAAATTTCAAACTGTGGATGTAGGTCTTAGTGTTAGAACAGAGGAGGGACCCTATTTTGACCAGTTAAAGAAAAGGTACATGCAGACAGCTATATCTTTGTGGGCAGGAGCATCTATTTTCTCTAACCTAGAAAGGGAGTATTGAAAGGGACTGGAGAGATAAAACATTATTTTTTGTTATTACCATTTCAGGTTGTGAGAATAATGAATCGGCAACAAAGAAGGACATTTCAGGAGAGAAATCACAGACACTTTCCCAGGAGCCTTCATTTGGAGGATTCAGTGAACACAAAAGCAGTTTAGAGTGGCAGCAAGGGAGTGCTCCAGGGGAGACATTGAGAAGATCCCCTTCCCAGGGGGGCAGTTTTAGTCCAGTAATCTTCACACACAAATCGCTAGGAAACAGAGACCATCCTGAGCCCCAGAGAAACTTGATTCTAAGCACAAACTCTGTAATGTATCAGAAAGTTCCTACAGAAGAGAGACCTTACAGGTGTGACATCTGCGGGCACAGCTTCAAACAGCATTCTTCTCTAACACAACACCAGAGAATCCATACTGGAGAAAAGCCCTACAAATGTAACCAGTGTGGGAAGGCCTTTAGTTTGAGGTCCTATCTTATTATTCATCAGAGAATCCATAGCGGTGAGAAAGCCTATGAATGTAGTGAATGCGGGAAGGCCTTCAACCAGAGCTCAGCCCTCATCAGACATCGGAAAATCCACACCGGTGAGAAAGCTTGTAAATGTAATGAGTGTGGCAAAGCATTCAGTCAGAGTTCCTACCTCATTATCCATCAAAGAATTCACACTGGTGAGAAACCCTACGAGTGTAATGAGTGTGGGAAAACCTTTAGCCAAAGCTCAAAGCTTATCAGACACCAGCGAATTCATACAGGAGAAAGACCTTATGAATGTAACGAGTGTGGGAAAGCTTTCAGGCAGAGCTCAGAGCTGATAACCCATCAGAGAATACATAGTGGAGAGAAACCCTATGAGTGTAATGAGTGTGGAAAAGCCTTCAGCCTGAGCTCAAACCTCATCAGACATCAAAGAATTCACAGTGGAGAGGAGCCTTATCAGTGTAACGAATGCGGCAAAACCTTCAAAAGGAGCTCAGCCCTTGTGCAGCACCAGAGAATCCATTCCGGGGAAGAGGCTTACATATGTAGTGAGTGCGGCAAGGCCTTCAGGCACAGATCCGTCCTCATGCGCCATCAGAGAGTCCACACTGTAAAGTGACTTGTGAATACACTGAATACTGTAAATACTTCAGTCAGGCTTCTATGTCAGAAGGGCTTCATTTGCTTTGGAGTAAAACTCCATGGGGGTGGTTATAAAGTGCCAGGTCTCAAGTCATCTGACTATCCAGCACTCCCCAGTGCTCATGCATATTGTCTCCTGAAAGCTTTTCCTGTGACTAATCAGAACAGCAGGCGGAAGAATCGTTGCTTCCAGCTTTTCTCTTACCATTAGGAATCCTCAGGAGATGCTGAAGATGGGATTATAACATTGAAATCTCATTTTCCATGAGAATGTCACAAAGAGGGCACAGCAACCCAGACTCTTGTCAATGCATCTCCTGATCCATGGGCCAGATTTGGGGGGTGGCATGGAGAGTGTGAGGGATATTTTCTCAGGAATGCAAAAGGTTTTACTGACCAGTGGCAGGGCAGCAAGACATGGGAAACAGTTTCATCAGTGACTTATTGAGCCCAGGGCAGGCCAGAAGTGAGACAGTGAAGAGAAAATACAAATTAAGTTACCCAGCAGTTAGTTTTTGAGTGGGTGCTATCTGGCACAAGGGGTACAGTGGACAGTAAGCCCGTCTCTGCAGTTTCATGCCAAGGCAGGCAGGCAGTGATCCTGGTTCCATCAGTGCTTGCGTGACGTTGAGTACCTGACCCAACCTTGGATCAGGGAAGGCCTCTGAGAAAAATTATCTGAAGGATAAGTGGGAGTTAGCCAGGGAGATAGGCCAACAGGAAGAAAGTCTGGCACATCTGAGAAAAGGAAAAAGCTGTGTTACGTAGAGCATGGCTGTTGAGTTCCTTCTGAAGTAGATTCCTGACTATAAAAGAAACGTGGATGTAGCCAGAATCTTGTTTACTACAGTGCCTGTAGTTAAAACATGAACCAGTGGAAAAGTTTGTCAATAAACAAAACCTGGAGTCTTCGGAACACAGGGTGGTAAGGAGCTTTGTCTTGGTTTGTGTGATCTCAGGGTAAGGGTAAATAGGTAGTTTCCTTGTCCATCCTGGAGGCTAGACCTTCCGTGTGGGGGGAGGGCAGCGGGGCCAGAAAGCCCAGTCTGGAAGAGTCCTGGAGTTTGAGATCTCTCCCTTGCAGGCCTAAGGATTCCTTTGCCTTTTTTTTATCAGACCTCAGCTTCTAACTCCCAAGGCTCTGGGTCAGAACCACTATGCTGCCCTGTTATCTGTCCCGGGCTGTGCCCCCACAACAGTGCACGCACCCAATTCAGGTGCTAAAAAATATTTGTCCGCTGCTGGGTCTCTATCTTCTCCAAGCACCTCACATGTTTTCAGTTCTGTCTTTTTATCTGAAGTATCTCAGAGTCTTGGGAAGTTTGTCAGAGACCACTCTAAAGGGAAGTAGCAGTACCAGTCATGGTCCATCCAGAGACTGCCCTCGTTTGAGGGACCCAGCAGGAAATGTCTCTCAAACAGGTGCTTCTCAGTGCAATGCAGAAGGGTATACAGTTCAGTCAGCAACAGGAAGACGTGTTTAAAACTTCTCATAGGTTGGAGGTGTAACACACCTTCCCAGGTGGCACTGCTAGTAGAGATCCTGCCTGCTAGTGCAGGAGACAGGAGATGCAGATTCAATCCCTGGGTCAGGGAAGATTCCCTGGAGGACAGCATGACAACCCACTCCAGTATTCTTGCCTGGAGCATCCCACGGACAGAGGAGCCTGGTGGGCTACAGTCCACAGGGTCACAGAGTTGGGCACAACTGATGTGACTTACCACATCACACACCTTAACGAAAAATACAAACCTTTTGGAATCTCGTGTCCTGTACGTAGGAAAAAGAAGGATTTTTCATGAGGATAAATAGAGAAGCAATGCTCCTGCTGGGGCATGAGCTTGTACTAACCCATAAGAATGGTGGGAGGGCTACAGCCCAGGCTTGGAAAGAGAAAGTAAAAAAGGATCAGTTACATGTAACAGAATAGCATCCTAAAGTGATTCAACTCCTGTTCCTCTTCCACAGAGGCAGACCCAATCAAACTGAAACGGGTAGAACAAATGCTAAGTAGGAATTGCTACAGCATATATTACGAAAGGTAGATACTCTTCATAGAGTTCTTAACGTATACTGGTAAGAAACATAATAGGTACATGCAAAGGCTTTGTATAGATGTGTTTTCTCAGACAGCCCTGTATTTTACAGATGTGGAGATGAATGAAGGCTTAGGGTCATGGCGTACTCAAGATCACGTAGCTACAGAGTGGTGACGTCGGACTGGAAACTTAGGCAGTAGGAATCCAGAACGTGTCCATGGAGCCACTTCTCCATACCATCTCCCCATGAAAAGGTCCCAGTAGAAAAAATAGTACTTAAATAGGCGAGTCACAAAAGTATAAATGCCAACGGACAATAAATGTTAGGCTTGCTAGAATTAAAAATGTATATTAAAGCAAGAGTTGAGGTGGCACGTTTTTCCCCCCTTGTAAAACTTAACAAAGATTCAGGGAAATTGGGACTCTGATGCTGCTGGTGAGGTGTGAATAGATGCTGTCTGGCAATCAACACCAGAAGCCTTAAACACTGCCTTTTGTTAAAATTCTACCTGGAAATGTATGCTTCAGAAACCATCATGAATCTATACAAAGTTGTTTAAAAAAGTGACGCTGATTAATAATAAACGACAAAGCATATCTTAAGTAAAAGCACAAGACTGTGTACAATATGATTCATTTAAAAAATAAATTTATGCATTAAAAACACTGGAAATATATATAAATTGATTTGCCATACTGGTTATATCTGAGTAATGAGATTGTAGGCGATTTAATTTTCTTGTGCTGTGTCTTACAACGTTTCCTACAATAAATATTTCAAACTTCTAAAGTTAGAGGAAAAAAAGGTTTAAAAGGGAATGGAAGCCCAGGATAGTTGAAAAACACCAAGAAAAGCACGTGCTTTATATAGCATCTTCGTGCTTTCTGAGTCCCAGGAGGTTAGTTAAATCATTAACTGTCTGTGACTTCCTCACTGCTAAATGACAATGGCAGATGTATTCACCTCACTAGTGTACAAAAAAGTCTGCAAATTACAATTTTCTGTGAAGAGCAGTAGCCTTGACATGAAGACGTCTGTTGTCAGTGGTGCTTTTCCATGAATTCTGCACCACAAGCAAGTCACCTCATAACTCTGGACCCTCAGTCCAAAGGAGCTGAAGTAGGTGATCTCTTTAAGAGTTAAAGCTTCGACAGTCTTATGTTTATGAAATGGGGGGGTGGCGGGGGGTGGGCACCAAATAAGGTAGATGTCAAAGGTAATTGTTTTTCCCTTCACCAGAGTTGCTGGAGGAAAAGTAACTCATCTGTTTCTTTTCTGCTCAGAACCCTCATTTCTTGGGGTGGAGAGGCAGTCCTAAACGGATCCTGCACAAATTCTTGGATTTTAAAAGATGTGGAATGTAGGCACAGTGCTTAATACCAGTTTTCTACCTCTCCCTCACATCCACTGGCTAGTCAACACTGTCTAGATGAGAGAATTAGAAATTTAAACACGTCTGACCTTGGTCTTAGCTCCCCTGTGAACAGCTTTGCTTCTTTTGCCCCTTGAAGTGAATCCTCAGAGCAGGGAGACTTGCCAGTCATTTCCATGCAGAAGGAACTCATCTGGAGAGCATTTCTGCAAAGTCAAGAGGGAGGGTGAGTAGACAGGCCCACCCCCTGCTTTCTGACCGGCCAGAACCAGACACTGCTGCTCAGTAACTTTATCATTCACAGCTGTCTCCTTGGCAGGCACGAATGATGGCAGATCTAGAGGGTCATGGGGTTTTCCTTCACGTGATTCTATTAAGGACCTGCTGAGAGGAGGGGGGAAAGCTGTGGCATTCTCCCAGGCTCTTGCTCCTAAGAGGGGTGGGGAAGTCTTCTGATTCTGGTGGATGCAGGGCATGTGTGTTCACAGAGGGGACTTGTTCTGATTCCCATGTTCTTTCAACCACAGTGCAGCCTCAGATGTCCCCTCAATTTTGTGGCTTCACCTGGTGAACTGCATCCCCAGGGAGTAGCTAGCGTCTCAGACACGTTTTGGCCATGGAGTCAAAGGTGAGATCACCAGCTCCCAGCCTTCCACAGCTCCTTCCCCTGTTCCCCCAACATGTCTCCACTTGTCTTATTGTGCTTATTAATGAGTGATCAGTTTCAAAGCAAAACTTAAAACTCAAATTTTATTACAAGACATCTTGCATTACATTCTCATGCTAAATAGTTGAAGTATAACAACAAGGTCCTACTGTATAGTACAGGGAACTATATTCAACATCCTGAGATAAATCATAATGAAAATGAGTATTTTAAAGAATATGTAGATACATAACTGAATCACTGCTGTACTGCAGAAATTAACAATATTGTAAATCAACTACCAAAAATTTTTTAATGAATAGTTGAAGTATATATTTTAAAGTATAAATGTTAAAAATCAGTTACTAAGAATGATTCACCAGACAAGATTATTACCAAGAAAAAACATATGTGTGTATATTATATATATTAGGGTTTGTGGGTTAAAAAAATGAATAGAAAGTACTCTAAAATGTTAACTGTTTCTGTGGATGATGGGATTCTGGGTGATTTATACTCTCTCATTTTCTGTACTATCAAGATTTACACTTAACAATCAGGAAAAAATATTCAATGGTATTAAAAACATTGAAAACATGAAATCATTTGATTGTCACCTACAGGAAAAGGCAGCTCTGTCCATCTGAAAAATCTTTTTCGATATCTGACTGACCTCACTAGTGATCCTATGGCCTCTGGACACAAAGGCTGTCCCCCCAGTCCTGCCTCCCCTGTTACCCACAACAGCTTTGATCACCATGTCTTCAGAAGTGACAGCATCAGGAACGGAAATTGGGGTATCCTAGAAGAGGACTCAGACTTTCTCTTAGGGATTGACTGCCCTCAACAATTACTGGTAAGTAATTAAAACTGACAAAAATTAGCGAAGTAGAGTTTTGAGGAATCTGAGAGGGTAATTCAACAAATAGTCATTGCCCTCACGTAGCTTAGCATCTGTGAGTCTGATGAAGAGGAGGGCAAGCAGCGAATGAGACAGAGTGGAGCCTGAGAAGACCTCCTACTCCCATGTTCCTGTCAGCTTCTTGTTTCTGAGCCCCAGGGTCATGGGACACAAACACTCCAGTCCACACTGTCCCTCTACCATCCAAAATGTACTCCTTCCTTGATGTACAAACGTGTCTTTTTCATGCATCACAGCCAAGTCTCCCATCACACTAATTCTCTGAGTACTTCAAGAGATTGGGATTGGCCACCCAACTCAGTGACTAAATAGGAAGCGAGGAACCAACACCTCTCCTGGCTTCTGAACCAGGGGCCACAAGAACAAATTGTTGCCAGAGAGAAGTGTCAGAAGAAGGGATGCCTCCAGATCCTCTCTTCATGCCATCAAGCATGAGATAACCTCTGCTGTAACATTCTCTTCCTTCTCACTTTGTTCAGGCTAACCTCTACCCACCTTTTATGTCTTAGCTGAGGCTTCATCACATCCAGGAAGCCTTTGGTGACTCATGGACGAGGTTAGGTATCCCCTGCCATCCATGCATTTCAACAGAATCATACATGCACACACACATATATACATACTCACAGATATGAATATGTGTGTATATGTATTTCTGAATACGCATATGCATATAAGGGCTTCCTTGGTGGCTCAATGGTAAAGAATCCACCTGCAATGCAGAAGCCACAGGAGATGCAGGTTAGATTTTTGGGTTGGGAATATCCCCTGGAGAAGGAAATAGCAACCCACTCCAGTATTCTTGCCTGGAGAATCCCATGGACAGAGGAGTTTAGGGTTGCAAAGAGTCAGATATAACTGAAGCAACTGAGCATGCATGCATGCATATATATATAAAAAAAACTCACTAGCCCTTAACTCAAGATGCAATGGCCGTGTCTGCCGCTGATGAATGACACATACCAGGTGCTCAGTAAATAAGCAGACCTCAACTGACCTCAGCAGGAAGGCCAGGGCTGAGGAGAGAACGGACATGGGAGGAGAATGAGTCATCATTCCCCAAGTACTACTAAACTGATCCAGGGCATAATTCAACATTTCACAACCTCACAATGCAACATTGCAGAGAACTGGATAATTCTCAGCATGTGACTTCACCTGCCAAATACAAATGCTCTTGCCTGGGCAGGGATCCTTGCCATTGGAGACATCACCTCCTAGACCATCTTAGAAGGAGCTCTCTCAGGATCTCTTCCCTAACCCCAGATTTACTGTGAAGGTACCCATTCAACACTTCAACAAACAGCCTTCTGTGGATCTACTCTTATGACAGTTCATTGCACTGGAAGGACAAGAATTCTGCTCTCAGAAAACCTTTATCTTCTGTGGAGTCTCACCCCCAAAGTGAATTCCTAGCATTTCACAATTGTACAACTCTTACCCAAAGAGTTACACTCTGGTGTGAGTTCTCTGATGCTGCATGAGGCCTGATCTATGCCTAAAGGTTTTCCTACATTCACTGCATTCATAAGGCTTTTCCCCACTGTGGATCCTCTGATGCTGGGTGAGGGCTGAGCTTTGATTGAAGGATTTTCCACATGCATTACATTCATAAGGTTTCTCTCCAGTGTGAATTCGCTGATGTTCAATAAGGATAGAGCTTCTACTGAAAGCCTTACCACATTCAGTACATTCATAGCCTTTGTCTCCAGTGTGAATTTTCTTATGCTGAATAAGGGCTGAGCTCCGGCTGAAAGCTCTCCCACATTCACCGCATCCATAAGGCTTCTCTCCAGTGTGAATTCTCCGATGCCGGATGAGCTCTGAGCTGCCCCTGAAGGCTTTTCCACATTCACATCCATAGGGTTTCTCACCACTATGAATTCTCCGATGTCTAACAAGGTCTGAGCTCAGACTAAAGGCTTTGCTACAATCTTGACATGCATAAGGTCTCTCTCCAGTATGAATTCTCTGATGTCTAATCAGCTTTGAGCTCTGGCAAAAGGCTTTCCCGCAGTCCAAGCACTCATAGAGCTTACCCCCAGTGAGAATTCTCGGTTGTGTTTTAGCGTTTGAGTTCAGGCTGAGACTTCCTATACTTTCATTACATTCCAGGAGACTCTTTTCTGTGGAGATTTTCTTGGTGAAGCTTGCCAGGCTAAAATGTTTTTCCTGGGAAGGGAATTGACTCAGTTTGTTCCCAGAAGAACTACCTTTCAGTTTCTCAAAATTGTCCAGACCTCCCAAAACTTCTTCAACTATCTGTCCTGAAGGAGTTTCCCCAGAGAGTCGTCTTGGAGGTATTGTGACTGTTGATGCAATACATTCAATAATTTCTTGCTTTGCTGTCAATACTCTGTCAGCCACAAGTTTGCCATCTAAAAATGTGAATAGAAAATGCAAGTGTCATTTGCTTCCCATGCTGGAAGAAAAAACACTATAATGAGAACAGAAAAGAAATCAAGTGAAATAGGTGTTTACCTATTAGAAAGAAAACTCTTAAATATTAGCTTCCAAATCTAGAATTAAGAGAAGTTACTTGGGGTAGTGAGAGGTGCCCCCCCCCCCCCCCCCCAGAGAGTACTATAGACTAGAATGAGAGTCAGCCTGGGAAAGGAGAGACAGTGAACAGCAAAAGACATTAGCTAAAGGAGATGGTGGTAAAGAGGAGTAGCAGTGAGAGAGCAGGAAGCTGGGAGACAGTCCTGGGTTAGAGGAGAAGGTGTGTTTTTAGGTAATGAGGGAAAGGAAAAGAGGAGATAGGAGCAATGAGGCTAAAGAAAGATGTCTGAGTCTTGAATTTAGTCCTTGTAGAAAAACAGGGGAGCAGAAGATACAGTTAGAAAACACTTCAAGGTTTAGAACTGAAGAGAGGTAGGTGGTGCAAGGGCTTCCCAGGTGGCGCTAGTGGTAAAGAACCCACCAGTCAATGCAGGAGACGTGTGTTCGATCTCTGGGTTGGGAAGATCTGGAGGACAACATGGCAATCTACTCCAGTATTCATGCCTGAAGAATCCCATGGACTGAGGGCCACAGTTCATAGAGTCTCAAAGAGTCAGACATGACTGAATCAACTTAGCACGCATGCACACAGGTGGTGCAAAGGTAAACAGCAGATTCTGGCAAGTTCTTGGTTGATCAAATAATTACAAGCAAATAGAATACGATATGCAGAGCATAATAAAAGGAATCCTGTGAATTCCTGACTTATTCAGGGTCTGGTGGGAGTCTTCTGTGTTCACTTTTTTATTGATAAATGGTCAAAGACGGTTGGAAAGGAGAGGCAGATATGACTGCCTGGTGCCAAACCTTCAGCTCTCACACAACACGCCCCTCTCATTTCTAGATTTCTAGTAACTCAAAACAGGAGGCTACTAAATGATGGCTAAGGTAACTTGAATTATTTTGCATGGAGAAAATCTGAAAAACTGTTAAGTTACTTTCCACCTCCTCAAAGTCTTCCAAACTTATACGCATTCTACAGGTCAGGAAATGAAGACTCAGAGGCTATATCATTGATATGTCTTGTTGATGTTGTTTAGTTGCTAAGTCATGTCTGACTCTTTGCAACCCCATGGACTGTAGCCCGCCAGGCTCCTCTGTCCATGGGATTATTGGAGTGGGTTGCCATTTCTTTCTCTAGGGGATCTTCCTGACCCAGGGATGGAACCCAGGTCTCCTTCTTGGCAGGCAGTTTCTTTATCACTGATCCACCAAGGAAGTTCTATGATGTAAGGTCATAGAATAAATAATTGGTAGAGTTAGGTTTCAACCAAAGATGCTTCACATCAAGGTTTGCAGTTTTCCCTCCATATCATTTGCCTTCCTTATTGGAAGGAAGCAAGGCTATAATTGCACTGAGGGAAAAAAATTTTTTTTAACATTTTTGTTTTATTTTTGTAAAAAAGCATGTTTTTATATGAAAATAAATACCTTTTCTGATATTATTGTAGTTTATGATACTTCAAACACAACAATAAAGTCTCAGTAATTATCTGACCAAAGCAGAGGGCTATCCAGCTTCTCTTTCCCTCACTCCTTACCATAAATCACAGATGGACGACACTGCCTCTTAGATTAGGATGGAACACTCAAATTCACACTGTTCTTGGATCTTAGCCAGAAACTTAAATTAACCAAGCCTGTGCTTGTTCAAAAAGGGAAAAATTATAAATAAAAGCATAATATATAAAAAGGGCTGAATAATAATAAGCACCAACTTGGTTAAAGTCAGAGAAGTAGCAACCCAAAAGAAATTTTCTGAAAGTAGTAAATAGATCAAATTATTAAAGAGTATAAAGTGGCAATAAAATTTTGTAGGGACAAAATTATGGCTGTGAACATTAAAACAGCTGCATAATTTACAGGATTTAAAATATCTCTTACTCCTTGGAAGGAAAGTTATGACCAACCTTGACAGCATATTAAAAAGGTCTGTCTAGTCAAGGCTATGGTTTTTCCAGCAGTCATGTATGGATGTGAGAGTTGGACTATAAAGAAAGCTGAGCGCTGAAGAATTGATGCTTTTGAACTGTGGTTTTGGAAAAGACTCTTGAGAGTCCCGTGGGCTGCAACTCCTTGCAACTCCATGCAACTTCAACCAGTCCATCCTAAAGGAAATCAGTCCTGAATATTCATTGGAAGGACTGATGTTGAAGCTGAAACTCCAATACTTTGGCCACCTGATGAAAAGAGTTAATTCATTTGAAAAGACCCGGGTCCAGGGAAAGATTGAAGGCGGAAGGAGGAGGCGACAGAAAATGAGATGGTTGGATGGCATCACTGACTCAATGGACATGAGTTTGAGTAAACTCCGGGAGTTGGTAATGGACAGGGAGGCCTGGCTTGCTGAAGTCCATGGGGTTGCAGAGAGTCAGACACAGCTGAGAGACTGAACTGAACTGAACTGAAAATACCTCTTCAAATTCTGTAATTACATGAAGTCAAATCATGAGATCAGTGAAAAATCCTGACCTTAGACGTATAGATCAGGAAAATATCAAGATTTTTATTCTTTCAACTATATATGTTTATTATATAAAAATATTAGGATAAACAGTTAACGAATAATTTATGGAAATGAAAGATTAAAAGTAGAATACCAAATGACTACTTGAATATTTAGAAATATTTGTACAAAAATAAGCCAAATAATCTAATTAATATCTCCCAAGAATGAATGATAATTCACAACCAAGCCCAAAGTTCAGAGGCTGGAGGGAAGAGTACAAATTATAGGAGGCACTCTGGAAGAGAAATAAGCCATAGGTTTCCCTGTAGAAAAGCTCTTCTATATAACATCCCCTCACCCCACCCCACTACTTCCCTACCTTCCCAATACCCTATATGGTCTACACTCCTCTTACTGAGGACTCAGCCTTAACTGCACAGGGTAATACTATAAAGATGATGCCCCATTGCCCACTCCAATCACCTTCACAAGTATGGTGCCTCCTTCCCTCAGCTGCTGCACCTGTTGGTTCCTAATGACCTACAGCTCCCCCCTTCTCTGGAGACCTTCCCTGGCAGATGAAAGTCATCCGGCCTAGGAAATCACTCCACCCTTACCGCCCTCCACCCCAACTCAAGAAGGGACAACTCAGCAGTACAATTATGCTCCAGGGGGGACCCCTCCAAAGCCCCATCACATGGATTAAGCCAAGGCTAGGTTTCTTGATCTTGTCCCTTCCTAACCCTACCTCTCTCACTCCATCCAGAGTTCTCCTAAAGAGCATGTTCTCAGCAAACCACCTGCACTCAAATCTCCAACTCAGACTTTTTTTCTTGTAAGACATACTATCAGGCTAGTGAAGAAGCTACAGGAAAATTATATATATTATATAACGAAGGGTGTAAAGTTGTAAAAATGACATGGTGACTCTTACAATCCTGTCAGAGTGGATTCCTCCAATGATTTAAACCTCAGGACCTAGGTGAAAGATGTGAAATGATCCACATTAATACTTCAGAAGTGGAGGTGAAACCCTCATGACTAAAAGAGAGATCAGCATAACGAGATTCATCCGGAATCCAGTAAAGACCATTCAAGGCCATATACTTAGGGACCAGGCATAAATGGAGGATGAGGAAGGCTGGAAGATGGAATCATTGTGGCTATAAGTTGATTGCATCAACAATGTAATACCACTGTGAAAGAGCAAACGATAAAAAGATGCAAAGTGCAACAAATGAGAGGTGTGAATCTACCTTATAAATTAATCAGATCTTCATTAGCATATTTTATTTTTTTATCCCTGTAGTTCAAATGAATGTGCAGAACCTGAAGCATGTCCAGGGGAATGAGCAGAGAGATGGAACACAGAATCAGAGGCAGTGAGACACTTAGTTAAAACAAAGTTAAAGGGCAGTGTACTCATTGCCTTCAAGAATAGGTTGTGTTTTATGAGGGCTCTGCTGAACAAATAAAATGGAATTAACTTAAAGTTGGAAGTAGTTCATATTGAGCCAGAGAAGAAGTTTAAGATTGGTTTAGTTGGCTGGTCTGCCTGCCATAACACAATATCATACACTGGATGGCTTAAACAACAGAAACTTACTTTCTCACAGTTCTGGAGGTTGGAAGTTCAAAATCAATGTGTTGACAGGTTTTTTTTCAGGTCCACCTCTCCGTGATTTGCAGTGGCTTTCTTTCCACTGTGTCTTTAAACGGTTGTCCCTCAATCTGTGTTACGTCCCAATCTCCTCTTCTTATAAGGACACCATCATATTGGATTAGGGATCACTCTAACAATCCCAAGTTAACTTATTTACTTCTTTAAAGGCTCTATCTCAAACACAGTCATATTCTGAGGTACTGAAGGCTAGGGCTTCAACACAGAAATTGGGGATGGGGGTACATAATTCAGCTCACAACAAATATCAGAATGAGAAAACCAAGGACTTAAAAAATTACAAGACAGTCTCATTCCTCAAGACCTTAAAATAGAAATAATCTACTCTAACTGATTTAGATATTTACATACCTTAAGGCAGAGGACTCGAGGAGATGATTTTTAAAATCCACTTGAATGTAGTTCCTGCTGAATGCAGAAGATGGCTCACTTGGCAAATGATGTGTGGGGGGAGCTGGAAGGGAGTTTCCCAAGAGGTCTCAATGTACAGATGCATGGATTCCTTTGGTGAATTGCCAGAATCTGAGAGCTAGCCCTTGACCTTGTGGCCTCATAAACCTAACTTTATCATCATACAAAGAATACATTTACTTCTTGGGGTCAACTCTCATTAGCCAAACTCATGAAACTGAGCAGTAAAACCACAATAAGAATGAATGAATAATGTAACTACCACACAGACCAGACTAGACTAGTGCACTTTTTTTATTATAGCTAAGTTTCATGGGAACTTAATAAGATTGTTTGGTAAAGATGAAATCAGAAGGGTAGGTGGGTCTAACAAACTTGTTAACGAAAACAAGTTAATAAGCCTGATGTATGTGCTGCCCATAGGGATGACTTTGCCAATAACAGAATCAAAGCCCTCTGGTCAGCTTCAAATCCACCCTTCAATGCCCTGCCGGTGACACACTTCGCCCTAGCCGGCTGACATTATGTGAGCTTTAACAGTAGAGGGGGCCAAACGTTCTGGTGTGATCTCTTTTTTTTTCCCTGCAATGTGCAGGGCACCATCCCTCAGGGTGCCTTTCCAGCAAGTTCCATGTCATGGCACCTCCCCATGGGGGGCTCCTGGCAGCCAAGAGGGAGGCTTCTCAGTGAATTCTGCCTCCTAGAACACAACACTCTCCCCCAACCCTGTCCTCGAGCCCCAAAGAGCAGTTTCCCAGCAAGCTTGCCAGCAAGCACTTCCGGGAATATCTCAGTGGGCCGCAGCTGTGCCCTCTTCAACAAGGTCTGGACCTCAGCTCCGCCAGGGGAGGGAGAGGATGTGGCACCCTCGTGCAGACTGGTTCCTTTCTGGGGTGCTCTACCTCAATCCTGGAGACTCCCTACATGTGTTATTTCTGTATACTTAATGGGGTTTTAAAAACTAACTAGTTATTAATCCCCTGTCATAGTTAATAATTCTTAATGCTAAACTTTCCCTGTTCAAGCTACTATGTAATTTCTCTTGCTGATACATTATTCCTCTTCATCTTAGGGAATACCTTGACAGTAGGACCATAATTTTTAAAAAACAGAACAGTGACCTTTGAATATTATGGGTATTATTAGAGAATTTTATTAGCGACTTTAATTCTAAGTTTCTTTTTTTAATTTTTTTAAAATTTATTTTAATATATTTTTTACTATGCTGGGTCTTCACGGCTGTATGTAGGCTTTCTCTAGTTGTGGTGAGAGGGGGCTACTCTCCAGTTGCAGTGCACAGGCTTCTTATTGGGTGGTTCTCACGTGGTGGAGCATGGGCCTCAGTAGTTGTGGCAGACTGGTTTAGCTGAGGCAGGTGGCATCTTCCCTGACCGGGGATGGAACCCATGTCCTCAGCATTAGCAGACAAATTCTTAATCACTGGACCACCTGGGAAGTGCTAAGACCTTAATTCTTAAGCCAGAATTAGAAATTATGTTGGAATTTCAGATTCTAGGCAGAGCCAAAGGAAGAATATTTCTAGGTAAGGGGGCTTTTCCACAACATTTAATGACAGTCACAAGCAGCAGTCATTACGAAAATGCCCCATGCCACGCCTTTAAACCTTCACTTCCATCCTCAATCCCACATGGACTGCAGGCTCCTCACCTCTCTCACAGAAAGCCTGGCACTCCTGAGTCTCATTCTTGCCCTGCTTTTCCAAGGGCTGGAGCTGGATACTCGGTGACTTCAGCGCTCCCACAGACGTCATTTCCTTCCAGGTCATTCCCTGGCCATGAGCTGTGTCCTAGGAGTAATCAAGTACCAACACTATGATTCTGAGGACACATAAGAGGAAAACCCCTAGAATAACGGGGCAGGCCAGCCAGAGTCAGAAACTCAATCAAATGATTAGACAGAGAATAATAAGGCTAAAAGCTCTAGTGACTTGATCCTAGTGGACAAATAAGCCAAAAGGCAAACATTTTTATCACTCTCTGGTAGCCCAGTCAAGTCACTCAGAATGGCTTTCTCGTTAACCTACAAACAGTTAAACAAGCCAGCAAAACACCCCCTCACCTGCCGCCTTGGCTCGTCCAGCTCCTTCTCCAGCTCCTCGAGCATCTCCACCGCATCCTCTCCGCTCTCTGGCCGGGTCTCTCGGAACAAGGCCTGCAGCTCCTCGGGCAGGATGGCCAGGAACTGCTCCAGCACCAGCAGCTCCAGGATCTGCTCCTTGCTGAGCACCTCGGGCCTCAGCCACTGACAGCAAAGCTCGCGGAGCCGGCCCAGGGCCTCCCGGGGCCCCGCGGAGTCAGAGTAGCCAAACCGCCTGAAGCGCTGGCGGAAGGCCTCCTGGCTACAAGCACTTCCCTGACGGCCAAAGTCCTGCCCCCAAACACAGTTTTCTTCTTTGACCTTCAACACGATGAGTCTTTCCTGCCCTTTTGGAGCACAGTAGGCCAAGGATGCAGACTTCCCAGCCATCCTGGGCAGAGACAGCCTAAAGAGGCTGCCTAGCCGAAGCGGTGAGCAGATGGAGGTCTGTCTGAGATTTCTTCTGAGTTCTGATGCTTCAGGGAGCTCCTGAGGTGGACGAAGCTAATGTCACACAGGGGGAAGAAATGTGTTTAGAATATAAATTTGAAGACCAGGTGCCACAGAGCATAGCACTTTAAAGAAAACTGACTAGACGGGAGCTTTCGTATAAATGATACATTCATGGGTGATTCAGGATTTTTCTCAGGAGGTGAAACAGAAAATGTTAAGTATCACTGAAATAAATTCACCTTTTGGTGACCATGTTAGAGGCAACATTGGGGACAGTAAGTAGTGCTCATAGCTCATGGAGAGCAGGAAAAACACTCTAGTGTATTATTACTTCTCAGAATAACAAGCACCATTTTACTGAGCACCTACTAGATGCCAGGCACCTGCTAGATACTTAACATAAATTTAAGATAACTTCCCGAAGAATTCTGTAAGGACAATCATGATTGTGCCCATTTTCCAAATGAGGCTGCTGAGAATCATAAGGGGACCCAAGACACACAGCCAGTAAGCAGTACAACTGTGCTCAGCAAACAGAGTATTTATTAACTCTTTCTATTAAGCCATGGGGTCTCCCCAAAGAGGGGCTTCCTGAGTGGCTCAGTGGTAAAGAATCTGCTCGCCAATGCAGAAGACTTGGGTTCAATCCTTGCGTCAGGAAAATCCTCTGGAGAAGGAAATGGTAACCCACTCCGTTTATTCTTACCTGGGAAATCCCCCAGACAGAGGCGCCTGGCGGGCTACAATCCATGGGGTCACAAAGAGTTGAATGAGACTGAACAACAACTCCTCAAAGAAGGGAATCTTCACTTAATAGACCTACCTTGGGTCAGGCAATTTACAAATACACTTTTATCAGGAAGTGTAAATAACACTAATAGGTATGCATTATCATCCCCACTTTACAGATGAGAACTGAGGTTCTCGAAAGCTAAGTAATTTGCCCAAGGTCCCAAACTGGTATACAGCAAAGTCAAGACATGAACCTAGAACAGCCCAACTCTGATGCACTGGCTTTTTAAAATTACAGAATGGGTTAATGCCCAGGACAATCTAGGTCGATACTGTAAATTAAGAAAGAGGGTGAAACTGTTAAGGAAAGGTCATGGAGAATGGCCACGGTGATGTACAGAAAAGGAAGGTTTATTACTGACTTTAAGTCACAAGGTTCTGAGACAGCACAAAGAAAAGAGGAATGGATTCCTTCATCCATTATCTCAACAATACTTGAGCTATATGCTAGGCGGTGTATTGATCAGGATTCTCAGGGTATGAAGGTCTGTTTTCAAGGACTCCCAGTTTAGTACAGGAAAGTGACAGACAAACACAGTGCAATACATCCAAGGATCAAGAGAGGAAGACAAGGTAGCCCGGAAAGATGACCAAGACCAGGAAGAACTGCCTGCCTGGGGGAATCATCTCAGCATGACCTGATATGTGTGAGCTGGGTAAAGCCGTAGAGGAAAGTCATTCAGGCAAGGAGCAGTGGGTGTAAGAGGACGTGGCCCACTGAGGAAACTGCAGAAAGGCCAGGCTCAGCATGCTGTGGCTCAGAATCAACCACGGAGCACAGACCTCAGGGCAGACTTGTTCAGTCAGAATCTCCATGGGTGGGACTCCAATAAGTGCCATAGATGCTTCTGATGTGCAGCCAGAGTAAAAAGTCCTGGATCAGAGCCTGGGCAGAAGGAATAGTGAGAGAGGACAGAACTCAACAAAGAGAAATTTAGGGATATTTTTCTCCTTAATTTTGTGGTATTTGGAAAATATTAAATACATTTCTTTAGTTCTTCTTACAATTGACATTTAAGAAATTCCATGACAATGCACAGATACTATGCCTCACCAACTTGTCCTTCACTGGGTAGCTGAAGCATTGTCACTGTTCCTTTTCCATCTCCTTCACAGGTCCGCCCTCCTCTACATCAGAGATCCACAGGTCAGACCTAAGCCCACCACCAGTGCTCTCAGCCTCTCCCAGGCAATATCATCCTTACCTTCATTTACCATCCATCTCTAGTCTAGGCTTCCCATCTGAGCTCCAATTCTATTTGCCTATTGTGACTCACATCCATCATAAATCCTCTTGGATTTCTCACAAGGACCTCAAACTCAGCACATCCATGATCAACTGATGATTCCTCTCACCCCAACCTGCTCCTCTCTCAGGAAGATCCCCCTCAGGAAGCAAGAACAACCATCTGGCTGTACTGCCAGAAACAAGGAAGCATGCCTAACACATTCTTCCTATATTTAATTCAAATTCAGTCCTATTGATTTGATTTCCTATCTCCAGAATCTACCTTTCCCCATCACTACCAGCACCACCTTCATTCCGGCCACTATCCTTGTCACACTGTACGAGAACCCAGTCTGTTTCTAATGTAACCACAGTGACTTCTTCAAGTTGCAGATCAGATCCTGTTCCCCCAACTAGTTTTAAAAAAGCAAAAACAAAAACAATGGATAATCAACAAGTACCCACTGTAATGCACAGAGAACTCTGCTCAATATTTTATAATAATTTAAATGGGAAAAGAATCTGAAATACAACACAAACACATGTAACTGAATCACCTCGTTGTACACCTGAAACTAACACAAGACTGTTAATCAACTACATACACGTGCTTGGTCACTCAGTCCTGTCTGAGCCTTTGTGACCCCATGGACTGTAGCCCAGCAGGCTCGCCAGTCTATGAGATTCTCCAGGCAAGAATACTGGAGTGGGTCGCCATTCCCTTCTCCAGGGGATCTTCCTGATCCAGGGGTCACACCCAAGTCTCCTGCATTGCAGGCAGATTCTTTACTATCTGAGCCACCAGGGAAGCCCACTATGGTGGTGCTGGTTTAGTTGCTAAGTCGTGTCCGACTCTTGCGATCCCATGGACTATAGCCCACCAGGCTCGTCGGTCTATGAGATTCTCCAGGCAAGAATACTGGAGTGGGTCGCCATTCCCTTCTCCAGGGGATCTTCCTGATCCAGGGGTCACACCCAAGTCTCCTGCATTGCAGGCAGATTCTTTACTATCTGAGCCACCAGGGAAGCCCACTATGGTGGTGCTGGTTTAGTTGCTAAGTCGTGTCCGACTCTTGCGATCCCATGGACTATAGCCCACCAGGCTCGTCGGTCTATGAGATTCTCCAGGCAAGAATACTAGAGTGGGTCGCCATTTCCTTCTCCAGAGGATCTCCGTGACCCAGGAATCAAACCCAGGTCTCCTGCATTGCAGGCAGATTCTTTACCGATTGAGTTATGAGGGAAGTCCTATGTCAACTATACTCCAATATAAAATAAAAATTAAAGACAAAAAACTCCAAAGCCCTTTAGCCAAGGTAAGACTGTCTTTGATTGCACTCATGTCACTTTACAGATTCCTGGGCCATACCCCAGCCTGAGCCAGAACCTCATCGTAGGTGGGGTTTTAGATCTGTAAAACAGTCTACGGCCATACCACCCTGAACACGCCCGATCTCATCTGATCTCGGAAGCTAAGCAGGGTCGGGCCTGGTTAGTACTTGGATGGGAGATCTGTAAAACAGTCTGCAAGCAATTCTGATGTGTAGGCAGGCTTGAGAACCCTGGACCAGTCAGGAAGTCATGAAAGAGGATCGTGTTTCTTTCCCTCAGAGCACTTCTCTCATTTTGTCAGTATATATACAGCCCCAACCATGAACAAAGATTCAATTAAAGATTTACATAAAGGCCTCACAAATAGCATTGGTTCCACCCATCAGAGCAAGACCCAGATTTTCCCGTAGCCACTCCCTCCCATCAAGAAGCTTCCACAATCCTCTTATCCTTATCCATCAGAGGACAGAAAAAATGAAAACCACATCACAGAAAACTAACCAAACTGATTACATGGACCACAGCCTTGTCTAACTCAATGAAACTATGAGCCATGCCATGTAGGGCCACCCAAGATGGACAGGCCATGGAGGAGAGTTCTGACAAAATGTGGTCCACTGAAGAAAGGAATGACAAACCACTTCAGTATTCTTGCCTTGAGAACCCCATGAACAGAATGAAAAGGCAAAAAGATTTGACACTGACAGATGACCTCCCTAGGTCAGTAGTTGCCTAATATGATACTGGAGAAAAGTGGAGAAATAGCTCCAGAAAGAATGAAGAGGCTGAGCCAAAGCAAAAACAACACCCAGTTGTGGATGTGACTGGTGATGGAAGTAACGTCCGATACTGTAAAGAACAATATTGCGTAGGAACCTGCAATTTTAGGTCCACGAATCAAGGTAAATTGGAAGTGGTCAAAGCGGAGATGGCAAGAGTGAATGTCGCCATTTTAGGAATCAGTGAACGAAAATGGACCAGAATGAGGGAATTTAATTCAGATGACCATTACATCTACTACTATGGGCAAGAATCCCTTAGAAGAAATGGAGTAGCCCTCCTAGTCAACAGGAATCTGAAATGCAGTACTTGAGTGCAATCTCAAAAATGACAGAATGATCTCTGTTCATTTCCAAGGCAAACCATTCAATATCCCAGTTATCCAAGTCTATGACCCAGCCACTAATGCCAAAGAAGCTGAAGTTGAACGGTTCTATGAAGATCTACAAAACCTTCTAGAACTAACCAAAAAAAAAAAAAACAAAAAACAAAAAAAGGCATCCTTTTCATCATAGGAGACTGGAATGCAAAAGTAGGAAGTCAAGAGATACCTGGAGTAACACGCAAGTTTAGCCTTGGAGTACAAAATGAAGCAGGGCAAAGGCTAACAGAGTGTTGCCAAGAGAATGCACTAGTCTTAGCAAACACCCTCTTCCAACAATGCAAGAAACGATTCTACACATGGACATCACCAGATGGTCAATACTGAAATCAGATTGATTATATTCTTCGCTGCCAAAGATGGAGAAGTTCTATACAGTCAGCAAAAACAAAACTGGGAGCTGACTGTGGCTCAGATCATGAACTCCTTATTGCCAAATTCACACTTAAATTGAAGAAAGTAGGGAAAACCACTAGACCACTCAGGTATGACCTAAATCAAATCCTTTACAATATTACAGTGGAAGTGACAAATAGATTCAAGGATTAGATCTGATAGACACAGTGCCTGAAGAACTATGGGCGGAGGTTTGTGACATTGTACAGGAGGCAGTGATCAAGATCATACTCAAGAAAACAAAATGCAAAAAGGCAAAATGGTTGCTTGAGGAGGCCTTGTAAACAGCTGAGCAAAGAAGAGAAGCAAAAAGCAAAGAAGAAAAGGGAAGATATGCCCATCTGAATGCAGAGCTCCAAAGAATAACAAGAGATAAGATAGCCTTCCTAAGTGACCAATGCAAAGAAATAGAGGAAAACAATAGAATGGGAAAGACTAGAGACTTCAAGAAAATTAGAGATACCAAGGGAACATTTCATGCAAAGATGGGCACAATAAAAGACAGAAATGGTATGGACCTAACAGAAGCAGAAGATATTAAGAAGAGGTGGCAAGAATACACAGAACTATATGAAAAAGACCTTAATGATGCAGATAACCATGATGATGTGATCACTCACCTAGAGCCAGACATCCTGGAATGCAAAGTTGGAATGCAAAGATGGAATTCCAGCTGAGTTCTTTTAAATCCTAAAAGATGATGCTGTAAAAGTGCTGCAGTCAATATGCAAGCAAATTTGGAAAACTCAACATGGCCACAGGACTGGAAAAGGTCAGTTTTCATTCCAATCCCAAAGAATGTTCAAACTACCGCACAACTGCACTCATCTTACATGCTAGCAAAGTAATGCTCAAAATTCTCGAGGCTAGGCTTCAACAGTATGTGAACCAAGAAGTTCCAGATGTTCAAGTTGGATTTAGAAAAGGCAGAGGAAGCAGAGATCAAATTGCCAACATCAGCTGGATCATAGAAAAAGCAGGAGAATTCCAGAAAAACATCTAATTCTGCTTCATTTACTATACCAAAGCCTTTGACTATGTGGATCACAACAAACTGTGGAAAATTCTTAATGAGATGGGAATACCAGACCACCTGACCTGCCTCCTGAGAAATGTGTATGCAAGTCAAGAAGCAACAGTTAGAACCAGACATAGAGCAACAGACTGGTTCTGGATTAGGAAAGGAGTACGTCAGGGCCATATACTGTCACTCTGCTTATTTACCTTATATGCAGAGTACATCATCTGAAATGCTGGACTGGATGAAGCACAAGCTGGAATCAAGATTGCCAGGAGAAATATCAACCTCAGATATGCAAATGACACCACCCTTATGGCAGAAAGTGAAGGGAAACTAAAGAGCCTCTTCGTGAAAGTGAAAGAGAGTGAAAATGATGGCTTAAAACTCAACATTCAAAAAAGTAAGATCATGGCATCCGGTCCCATCACTTCATGGCAAACATATGGTGAACACATGTAAATCCGTGGCTGATTCATGTCAGTGTATGGCAAAAACCACTACAACATTGTAAAGTAATTAGCCTACAACTAATAAAAATAATTGGGAAAAAAATAAAATAAAAAACGCTTGCTCCTTGGAAGAAAAATTATGACCAACCTAGACAGCAAATTAAAAAGCAGAGACGTTACTTAGTCAACAAAGGTCCATATAGTCAAAGCTATGGTTTTTCCAGTGGTCACGTATGGATGTGAGAGTTGGACCATAAAGAAAGCCGAGAGCCAAAGAACTGATGCTTTTGAACTGTGGTGTTAGAGAAGACCCTTGAGAGTCACTTGGACAGCAAGGAGATCAAGCCAGTCAATCCTCAATAAAGTCAGTCCTGAATATTCATTGGAAGGACTCATGTTGAAGCTGAAGCTCTGATAGTTTGGCCACCTGATGCAAAGAACTGACTCATTTGAAAAGACCCTGATGCTGGGAAAGACTGAAGGCAGGAGAAGGGAATAACAGAGGATGAGATGGTTGGACGGCATCACCAACTCAATGGACGTGAGTTTGAGCCAGCTCTGGGAGTTGGCGTGTTGCAGCCCATGGGGTTGCAGAGTCAGACACAACTGAGGGACTGAACTGAACCGTACTTCAGTGGATTATCTGAGTAATACCCATGTGCGTGGGCTCAGTTGCTTCGGTCATATTCAACTCTTTGTGACCCCATGGACTGTATCCTGCCAGGCTCCTTGCCTATGCCCTCCTTCAGGGGATCTTCCAGACCCAGGGATTGAAGTGGCAGCTCCTTCATTTCCTTCACTGCCAGTGGATTCTTTACTGCTGAGCCACCAGGGACACTCAAGCGATACCTACTGTCCTCCACAATAAGATTATAAGCCACATCAAGATCTTTGCTCCCACTGTGTCTCCATCACCCAATCCAATGTGTGGTATATAGTAGGTGTTACACATATAAAAGAGAGTGTCACTACAGTTAAGAAAGGAGAGTTTAAAACAGGCAGTGGTCAACATTGTTAAATGCCTAATTAGGTCTGAAAAAGTCCCCATTTCTCATACTGCAGGGAGATGACTTAGCTCACGGGAAAAGCACCAGCTTTGGAATCAGGTGACCCCACAGTGTGGAATCATAATGCAGCCTCTTACAAGCTATGTGACATTAGTCGCCAACTAAACCTTTCTGAGATTCCATTTCTTCTTCATTAAAAATGGAGTCAACAATGCTTTCATCACAGAGTTATTACAGGAATTGGAAATAACATAGACTATTTAGAGTTCTGCTTGGTATATTAAGCATTTTTTTTATTCTGATGCTTTGACATCTAGAACCTTTTCAACACTGGAGGGACTGCCCTTTCCAGGGCTGGCAGATTCCAAGAGATAGCAAACTTGCCTGCAGGTATGCCTTTTACATACCAAGCAACCAATCCAGAGCCCCACACACCCACCACCTCCTCCTGGGGGTTTCTCATCCAGAGTCACCATTCCCCGGCCCTAATCACCCCAGGACCAGGTATCAGACAATCAGGGACAACTCAGAGCCCTGTCCCTACTTTGAAATTATTCAAAGTAGCCAATCCTAAACCTGATGACCTTGCCCTGTTTCTTGTCACACAAGACACAATAAAGGCTCCTGCCCACTTTCTGCTCATATCACCTCCTAGCTGCCCCTGGTGCTTCCCTAAGTGGCTCTGTGGGCCAGGCATGCCCCTGCTTCTTTGGGATCTGTAACAGACTACCTTTTCACACCAATCAACTCCTGATCTGTTGACCTCCCCATAACTAAATAATAATAAAAGTTGCGTTTTAAAACACTTGACCCAGAGCAGATTCTCAACACATTGTGCATACAGCACTCAACATAGTGGATAAGGGAGACGCAAATTTCACGTCAGAAGGCATAGGTTACAGAATAGGCTTTATTGGGGAAACTTACCGAGTGGTGAGGAAAAGGAGCACATGTCCCCTGACTCCCCCATTATCCCATAGAAAGGAATTCCAGTGTTGATTTTTTTTTCTCTCCTTTTGTTTTGGGTTTTTGGTTTTTTGTGTTTTTTCGGGTGTATGCAGCATGCGGGGTTTGAGTTCCCTGACCAGGGATCCAACCCATGCCCCCTGCACTGACCCGCCGGGGAATTTACGGAAGGTAATTCAAGGGAGTGCTCCTTCTACAATCTTAGTGTAAATATAAGAAAGCAGCCTTGTCAGCAAAGGGCGTAAGTCGACTGCGCTGGACCAGAAGCGTGAATTTAAGTGTCAGCTGTTTATGGAGTTGTCTAAGGGACCTAGTTGCAGGCCAGAAGCACCTCTGGGAGATGAGATCCTGGTCTCAGGTAGCTCTTAGTCCAAGAAACCCAAGGAAGTCCAGGGCACTTGTGGACATTCTTGCTTACTGCAATATAAAGTATCTACCTTGTCTGCTTAAACTGTAACAGAAAACACTAATTGAGCTTTCACTGTAGTGTCCAGCATCAGCTACCTGTTCTAAGTCTCTTCATTCATTTCATCTTTATAGCACCCTATATTCTAAAGTTTTACAGAAGAAAAACAGAGAAGTTATGTATTTTGTCTCAGGGCACAAGGCTAGTTAGTAATCTGGATTGTTTTGAAACCCAATGGTCTGACTCCAGAGTTCATACTCTTAGATGGGTACCCTGCTGACCTGCCCTTTCACATCTGCCTTCTCCACTAAACCAACTGCACTTTTGAGGAGAGCCTGTGTTTTCATGCAATTCTCTAACAATATTTATTGAGTTCCTACTTTGTGCAGGCACTGTGCTAGGCAGTGAGCAAAGAGTTATAAACAAGACATTGTCCTTGCATTGTGGTTGTTGAGTTGCTAAGTGTGTCAGAATTTTACAACTCCTGTGACCACCCCCACCCTCACCAAGGACTGTAGCCCGCCAGGCTCCTCTATCCATGGGTTTTCCTTCTCCAGGGGATCCTCCCAAGCCAGGGATGGAACCAGCGGTCTCTTGCACCTCATGCATTGGCAGATGGAGTCCTTACCACTGCCCCTCCTGGGAAGCCCTAACCACTGAGACACCAGGGACTTAAAAACAGTAGGGAAAGGCAAATGTTAAAAAAAGAGGGGGAAAAAAGAGCAGGTAATTACCTGATTTAATCGTTAAAGAACTACAAGGGGGAGAGTAGAAGGTGCTCTGAGAGTGGCTGGTTTAAAAAAAAAAAAATCTAACTTAGACTGGGGAAGTCAAGAAGGATGGCTAAGATAGGACACAAGAACGAACTCTGGGCGAGTGAAATGGGAGGAAGGATTCCATCCGTGTCCCTGCGACTCCTCCGTCAGCGGCCAGGCACACAGGAAGCGCCCGGTTAGTGCTCGCGGAGTCCGGGGATGCAAAGGTGGGTGGACGAACCGCAAGCGGACAAACCCATGAAAGAATGGACCGACAGACGGATGCGCCGACGGACGGAAGGGCGGGCAGCCAGACGGTACCGTTGAGGGGCGACCACTTGGTAGAACCGCATGCTCTGCCTGGGGCCTAGGCAGGCCGAGGCCGGACAGCAGCGGTTTGGGAAGCACCCGGGGCCGCGGGGCCGCACCGCCTCACTCACCCTTCGCTCCGCGGGCGGCAGGGAGTGACCTCAGGTGAGGGGCAGAATGACCTCGGGTGGCGCGCGCCGGAAGTGGGGGGCGGCGCGCCCCTCTAGGCCGCCCGGAGGACTGCAGCTCTGTGGCGGGCGCGCGGCGGGGTTCCGAGGACCGTTGAGGGGGCCGGGGAGAAGAAGCGGGTCTCTGGGTGGGACCTGGTGGGTACCGCCCCAGGTCGAAAACGGTTGACGGGAGACTGTAAGAGGAAAATAGAGATAGAAGTAGCGATAGAGCTTAATGTAGCATCAAGGAGCTAAAAACAGAACCGACCATCTGTAAATCCGGGGCAGAGGACTAGATCATATTCGTACACCGCGCACGCTGTCTGCAAGGACAGTTCTTGAAGCTACAGGGCGGAGAGTAGGGGAAGGGGTCTTACCCCAGCGTGGCGAGAGTGTAAAGTGCAGAGCCACCCTACCGTCGACTACAAGGGCGTGGGGATCTGGGACCCAGCAGTAGAAGGTCAATACTTTTCTCAAAGACCGCGGTACTCAAGCTGAGCCTTGCCGCCGCCGGGGTAAAATGGAGATTTAGGAGTGCAGTGTTCCTAGCAGGTAGGGAGCGGCAGGAGCGAGAGCACAGCGATGGGAAGCTCAGGGCCCGCTGGGGAATTAGCCCAGCATCTTGGTTGGCCGGATCCTAGGCTAAGGGATGGGTTGGGATCAGGTTTGGAGGATTTCAGATGCCCCTGCTGAGGAATCAGGAATGCATTTAGTTAGCGGTGCAGGACATTTACGTGTGACATGACCAGAATTGTAATTCTGCGGCAGTATCTGACAGTGCTTTGGGGACGGGATTAAAGGACAAAAGAGATGAAAGAGGACAGGCCGTTAAAAATGTAAACTTAGCAAGATTTGCGAGTATCTGAAAATATGACTAAAGATAGGGAAGAGACAAACCAAGGGAGATCTTGTGGAAAAAAAACAAGGAATTATAAAATACTAGTATCTGAGGGAAGGAAGGGGTAGAGCTGGTAGAGATGAGGAGCTTCTCAGAGAAGCTGGGCCCAGCTAGTTCAAACATCATAAAAGCCAGGAGAGCTCTCAGGAGAGGGAACAAATGACTAGGAGATGCTGCAGAGAGCTGGAGATGGTGCTTACTAATGCTAGAATTAAGGCAAAGGGGGAAGAAGGGCCAGAGGGGTGTTACCTGTGTAACTTGCCTGGGGTTCGAAGTGTAAGGTAAGGCCCTGAGAATAGATAATAATTCCTTTCGAGAAATGTGATAATGCAGGAAGGAAAAAGAGAGGAAACTCGTTGGTTGAGGCAACAGGATTGTAAGGAGTTTGTTTTCTAAGGAGATTACAGACCTAATTATATTTGTAGAATAAAGGTAGAGAGTGAGTGGGGAGAAAAATTGAAGATAGAATAGAGGAATAGTCGATGGGGAGAGAATAAGACCAGATAGGTCTCAGGAAGTAAGATGAAACACTATAATTAAAAATGGTACATTTAGTCTGTGTTGTCATGCTCTGAATGTAGACCAACCACGTAGTATCAATAGGTGATACTCATTTTACAAGTAAATAAGTGCACTGGTTACTGAATTGTCACAAACTGAGCACACCTGTGTTACTAGCACTCAGATGAACAAACAGTATTATCTATCCTCAGAAGTGCCTACTGCAGTCTCCTCAAGCTGCTACCCTCCCCCGGCCCTAAAAGATAGAAACTACCCTGGAGGAGGGCATGGCAACCCACTTCAGTATTCTTGCCTGGAGAATCCCCGTGGACTGTAGCCTGCCAGGCTCCTCTGTCCATGGGGTCACAAAGAGTCGGACACGACTGAGTGACAGCATAGCATACATAACACTAAACCCTTAACGTGATAGGTTAGTCTTGCCTATTCTTGTACTTTATATAAATGGAACTCAATATGCACTCTCTTAATTCAGCCTTCATTCAACACTGTGTGAAATTCATATTGCTTTCTGTAGATGTACACTGTACAATTCTCATTTCTAGTTAGAATATATTGTGTGATTATGCCAATACTCAGACATTCTATTATTGGTGAACATTATTGAGAGTGAAGTATTTAACTCTCTAAATACATTATTCTGGGATGTTAAGCTAACCTTGTATTACTAAGATAAATTCCACTTAATCGTGATTTTTTAATATATTAATGGATTTAATTTACTCATATTTGAGAATATTTGTGTCCCTATTGTTAGAGATATTCGTCTGTAGTTTTCTTTTCCTGTGATATCTTTGTCTCACTTTGGTATCAGAGTAATTAATGGCCCCTTTTATTTTTTGGGAGAGATTGTGAAGGATTAATATTCACTTCCCTGATAGCTCAGTTGGTAAAGAATCCACCGGCAATGCAGGAGACCCTGGTTTGATTTCTGGGTCAGGAAGATCCGCTGGACAAGGGATAGGCTACCCACTCCAGTATTCTTGGGTTTCCCTTATGGCTCAGCTGGTAAAGAATCCACCTGCAATGCAGGAGACCCTGGTTGGATCCCTGGGTTGGGAAGATCCCCTGGAGAAGGGAAAGGCTACCCACTCCAGTATTCTGGCCTGGAGAATTCCATGGACTGTATAGTCCATGGGGTCCCAAAGACTTGGATGTGACTTTCACTTTCAATGTTCTTAAACTGTTTGAGAGATTTCACTAGTGACGCAATCTGGGCCTGTGCTTTTCCTTGTTAGAAAAATTTTTATTATGAACTCAATTTCTTTACTTTTCATACACTTGTTTTTATTTCTCTTTCAGTCAGTTTTAGTAATTTGTATAATTCTAAGTAATATGTCCATTTCACTTATGGTGTATAATGTGTTTGCATAAAGTTGTTTATAATAATCCCTATGCTCTTTTAAATTTTTATAGGGTTGGTAGTGATGTCCCCTCTTCTTGGCTTTTGTTAATCTCTTTTTTTCCTTTAGTTGGTCTAGTAAAGGATAACTACATACTAACAAAAATACGTATTTTCAAAGAACAAAATTTTGGTACTTTTGGTGGGGGGGGGGCGGGTAGTGGCCTGCATGCAGTCTTAGTTGTGGCACACAGGGTCTTTGATGGAGTGAGATCTTTCAGTTACGGGACGTGGGATCTAGTTCCCTGACCAGGGATAGGACTTGGGCCCTCTGCTTTGGCAGTGCGGAGTCTTAACCACTGAACCATTTGGAAAGTCCCTTGGTTTGATTTTTTTTTTTTTCTGCTTTCAGTTTTATTAATTACTACTTGACTCATTACTTCCTTCCTTCTGCTTCTTTTGGCTGTTAAGTTTGCTTTACATTTTCAAGTTTCTCAAGATGAACTTAGATTACTGCTACGAGGTTTTCTTTTCTTATGTAGGCATTTCAAAGCTAAAAAAATTTCCTCTTATGCACTGCTGTAGCTACACCATACAAACTTTTAAATATTGCATTTCATTTTCATTCAGTATAAAACATAATTTCCTCTTGTGATTTCTTTGAATTATAGGCTATTTAGATATGGGTTGTTTAATTTCCAAATATCTTAGAGTTTCCAAATTACTCTGTCGCTTGAAATGCCCTGTGGGTCAGTGGAAGTGAAGAGAAGTCACTCAGTAAGGACACATCAACTCTTTGCGAGTCCATGGACTATATAGTCCATGGAATTTTCCAGGCCAGAATACTGGACTGGGTAGCCTTTCCCTTCCCCAGGGGATCTTCCAACCTAGGGGCCGAACCCAGGTCTCCTGCATTGTGGGCGTATTCTTTACCAGCTGAGCCACGAGGGAAGCCCAAGAATACTGGAGTGGGGAGCCTATCCCTTCTCCAGCAGATCTTCCCGACCTAGGAATCAAACAGGGGTCTCCTGCACTGTAGGCAGACTCTTTACCAGCTGAGCTACTGGGCCAGTGGAATCCCTATCAACTGCAATCTCTGGGCCACATAGGTCCCATTGGCCTCGGAGCCACTCTCAGTTGAGGTGGCCTTGGTGTCTCAACCCTCAGTAGTGGACCCATCCCCTGGGCATTCCATCGTCTGTGTGTAGAATCCCAATAGAATCCCAAAAGTCTGACAGTCTTTATTTTGTCCTGTCTCTGTCAAATTCAGTCCAAGCTGGCAGTGTTTCTGGTGAGAATCATATTGGTCTTCCGTGGATATCAGAGGGATGCACACAACTGGATACAAGGTTCTTCCATGGATCCTTCCTATGGATAACCCCCTTTCTATTCCTGGTTTCTGTTGAGATGGCTGATTGGGTTCATGAATCACCCATCTAACCTCTTCACCGAAAGGCTGTCCAGCTACACCAATGGCCTTGTCTCTGGAGCATGTGATCTGTGTAGGCTGAGAATCTTCCAAATCTTTGAGTACTGACTCCTTTTCGATTTATCTCTTTCCTCTCATATTTTTACTATAATCAGCAAGGGAAAATCATCCAGCTATACTTTACACCTTTTGCTTGATAATCTCCTCAGTTAACTACCCAAGCTCATCACTTACAAGTTCTATTTTCTGTCCAACAGCAGAATGTGATTCAGTCAAGTTCCTGCTACTTTATAAAAAGTATCACCTTTTTCTCCAGCTTCCAATAATTTTTTTTTTTGGCCACGCCACATGGCTTGTGAGATCTTAGTTCCCGGACCAGGGATTGAACCCCAGGCCCCAGCTGTGAAAGTGCCAAGTCCTCACGGATGGACCACCAGAGAATTTGCCCTCACCAGAAGTATTTTTAATGCTCATTTTTTCTAGCAAAATTCTGTTCATGACAATATATGTATTCTCTAAGATGACAGAGGATTCCACTTCTGAGCTTTTCATTTCCTTCTGAGCCCTTGCCAGAGTCACTTTTAACGTCCATATTTCTACCAACAATCTCTATAGGGAGAGAACGCCAAGGACTGGGACTTCCCTGGCCATCTGCTGGTTGACTCTGCACTTCCACTGCAAGGGGTATGGCTTCCATTCCTGGTCAGGGGACTAAAATCCCGAATGTTGCATGGCATGGCCGAGGAATGCCAGCAACCACCTGAAGTTAGGAGACTGGGGTGGAACCAGTCCTTCCCTAGAGCCTTCAGAGGATCATGGCCCTTGCTAACACCTTTGATTTGGGGTTGTAAGCTCCAGACTGTGACAGAATAAATTTTTGTTGGGTTGAGCCACTCAGTTTGTGGTACTAGAAATGGGGTGCTGAACAAACACCTAAAAATGTAGATGTGGCTTTCAAACTGGGAAATGATCAGAAGCTGGAGGAGTTCTGAGGTTGATGATACCAACCAAATCTAGGATGCCTTGAAGAGATTGTGTCCATACAAAGACCCGTACAGAAATGTTCATGGCACCTTTATTCCTAATAGTGAAAAAAACTATAGGTAACCCACATGCCCATGAACTGGTGAATGGATAAACAAACTGTGGTGTGTACATCCAATAGAATATCATTCAGCAACAAAAAGGAGGAGTAGGCTGCTGATACAGCAATATAGCTAAACCTCAAAATAATAATGCTTAGTGAAAGAAGTTTGAGTGCAAAAAAGAGTACATTATGTTTGAGTCCATGTAAATAACTCTAGAAAATGCTAACTATAATAACAGAAAGCAGAATAGTGGTTGGGGGCTGTGAAAACAAAGGGAGGGATTACCAAGGGAAGGAGGAAACTTCTGGGAATGTGTTTATAATTTTCATTATGGCGATGGTTTCATAGTTGTATACATAGGACAAAACTCACCAAATTGTATACTTTAAATATTTGCTGATTATTGTATGCCTGTTATATACCTTACTGTGTTTTTTTTAAAAAAAGCATCTGCACTCCCTACTTGGAACCGCTGGACCCAAACAAGGAGTCCTTACATTTGTTTTTACATAATGTTCCTTACATTTCATCAGGGTCTCTTTCACATCCCTAAATTTCATAAATTGGAACAGGTTCAAGGGCTGAAGGACAAAGTCCTCTTTCTCTACCTCAATCATCACTTCAGCCTGCCACCATTTTCCCAAACCTATACCTTTTCTTCGACATCTTAACTCACATTTCTCACCGGTCTCAATACTTCTATTTCCTATTTCTATATCCCCCCCGCCCCCGCCCTCGCCTCTCGCCCTCACCCTTATTTCCCAAGATATTTCCAAGGACACCGGAACATCCTTTCCCACCCTGATGCCCTCTCCCGCCCCCTTTCACATCCTTCTCACCCTGATCCTTCAGCCACAACGAGGAGTGTATTGGCAAGCAGACAGTTTAGAAAGAGACCCCCATGCCCTTTCTTAACAGCAAAATAGATGAAAATCCAGCTTTCTAGCTAGTCAGGGATGAATTCCTGAGCACTGTCTATTTTTCAGGCAGCAGTTATCAAAGTGTGGCCTCAGGATCACCTGAGAAGCTGCGCCCCCACTGCAGACCTACTGAGTCGGAAGCTGGGGTGGGGCCCAGCCATCAGTTTTAGTAGAGGCACGTCAGTGTTCTGGGGCGGGGGGAAACAGACGGGAAGAAAGTTAGATTGGAAGCTCTCCGTGCGTATCTGATTGACAGATTTGGGGGCTCGAAGACAGGGTGTGGGGTGGGAGGGAGACATTAACAAAGGAGAAAGAGATAATTAAGGAAGAGCTCATTATGTAGTCAGAAAATCTACCCTGCCCCAGAGTGCTTTCTCGAAAGATGTTCTCTGACATTTACGCCAGGAACTGGCAGACAGGGCCAGCCAGGCCCCTAACTGAGGCCAGTTCCGCGGATGTTTAGGGGTTAAATCTCTGCAGCTCCCCGCCACCCCCGCCTCGCGCGTGTGCGCGTGCGCGGCCTCGGGCCATAGAGCTAAGCAAGCCTCCCAGATTCCTAGAGCGGACGGCGCGATGGCTGGTTTAGCGGGTGGGAGGCTTGACGGCGACCTGGAGAACACGTCAAGGTATGGGTGATGTCGGCTCACGGATGGCAGAGGAACTCGGGCAATCTGGGCTGCCCAGCGGCCTCGCAGCGCCGCCAGGGAACCTTGTACGGTTCCTTGAGTCTTTAGGGAGTCGAGGCTGTCGCCGTGGCCCCCAGGCGCCGCTCCTGGGCCCTGGGAGCTGGTCGGTGCTTGGCCTGGCTTGGGTACCCAGCCAGTCGTTGACCGGCCTTGGGTTCTGTTGAATGAACACTAGAAACTGGAAGCGAGTGGAATCCAGAAGCTTGGATGCAGCCGCGCGAATCAGCCGACGAAGGTGTGAGTGTGAGAACAGAAGGAGGGAGGGACGGATGATGATAATGATGTCATTTGTGTCATTTGGGTGTGGGAAGGGCAGCGAATAACATAGAGCTAACCGCTAGGGCAGAATCCTGAAATTCCCTCCCCTGCCTTATGTTTCCCGTTATATCCTTATTTTGGTAGCATTAACCCCCGGATTATTTTTTTAAAATCTCTAGACTTGGAATGAAGACTACATGTCCAAGACGGTGGTATACACTATTGATACACTGTGTAAAATATATAACTAATAAAAAATTAGGTATGATGAGAACATACTGTATAGCTCAGCAAACTCTACTTAATGCTCTGTGGTAAACTGTATGGAAAGGAAGCCCAAAAGGGACTTCCCTAACTAACCCTAACTTCCCTAACCCATCCCTGGATGATGAGGGAGGAAGCATAATACATTTGAAAGAAAAGCACCTGAAAGTTAAATGAGATTTTATTTTCTCCTTAACGTCTTTTATATCCAGAGGATGTTTTTGCTGGTCTAGTCTCAGAAATTATATCTTCAGCCTCTGCATTGATTCCCTTCCAAATCCAATGGTGCCCAGTTGCCTCCAGGCCTCAGACTTCTATGTGAACAAGAAAAGCTCACTGAGGAAATGGTAATTCTTCAGTTGCTCCCTGAGATGTCATGTCCAGTTGCAGTCTATGGAGACTCAGTTCACTTATGAGTCTTAAGAACACCTGTCAGGTGAGAAGCAGTGTGTGTCTTTTTTGATGGTTGGGGGAGGGGGCGGTTTGGGGTTACCTTACTATGTTAGTGTCTTCTGGTGCTCTTGGTATTTCTCATTGCCATTAGCCTTCCCTGTATTAGGCAGTACCATCTCTTTTTTCACAAAAGAAAAAACATTCTTTTGTGTTCCGAGCTCATGGCTTTATTGTACATTCTTGCAAAATTCTCCTGGCATTCCTTTCTCTCTTCCATTTTTCCCATTATAATCACCTCACCACCAAGCTATCAGTATTCTGTATTTCTGGAGATACTACCTGTGAACTAATCAAAGAAGCCTTTACCCTCAAAGAGTTTACATTCTAGTTGCAGGGAAAAGAAATATATAAATACACAGTATAGTATCCCTGTGGCTCAGTTGGTAAAGAATTCACCTGCAATGCGGGAGACCTGGGTTCAGTCCCTTTGTTGGGAAGATCCCCTAGAGAAGGGAAAGGTTACCCACTCCAGTATTCTGGCCTGGAGAATTCCATGGGACCGTATAGTCCATGGGGATGCAAAGAGTTGGACACGACTGAGAGACTTTCACTTTCACTTCACTTTCACAGTATAGTATCAGATACTGATAATTGTTATGGAGAATGTATCAGAATTCTGGCAGGAAACAGATGGCTTATTCAAATTGGATAATTCAGATTTCATGAAGAGGCTGGGCGGGATTATAGAAATCAACAAGGGATGGAGAAGAGCCTACACAAAGTCTAAGCTGATAGAACTATCTTCTTTTTTTTTTTTTCATTTATTTTTATTAGTTGGAGGCTAATTACTTTACAGTATTGTAGTGGGTTTTGTCATACATTGACATGAATCAGCCATGGAGTTACATGTATTCCCCATCCCGATCCCCCCTCCCACCCCCCTCTCTACCCGATCCCTCTGGGTCTTCCCAGTGCACCAGGCCCGAGCACTTGTCTCATGCATCCAACCTGGGCTGGTGATCTGTTTCACCCTAGATAATATACATGTTTCGATGCTATTCTCTCGAAACATTCCACCCTCGCCTTCTCCCACAGAGTCCAAAAGTCTGTTCTGTACATCTGTGTCTCTTTTTCTCTTTTGCATATAGGGTTATCATTACCATCTTTCTAAATTCCATATATATGTGTTAGTATGCTGTAATGTTCTTTATCTTTCTGGCTTACTTCACTCTGTATAACAACCTAGATGCCCATCAGCAGACGAATGGATAAGAAAGCTGTGGTACATATACACCATGGAATATTACTCAGCCATTAAAAAGAATTCATTTGAATCAGTTCTAATGAGATGGATGAAACTGGAGCCCATTATACAGAGAACTATCTTCTGTCACCCATTCCACATCACCCTTATCTTCTGCCAGCATCCCAGTGGTGCAGAGTTCTTTATCTAGTCAAATAACATAAACCTTCTTTCCTAGATGATCTAAGTCCTTGGTGACCCTGTCTCTTTCAGGTTACTTTGGTGTACCGTTGACAGGGCCTGTTAGACATGAGAGAACTAATGGGCACCCCCATGAAGTCCTCTGAGTTCCAGTAGCATCAACCATTTCCCCACTGGTAATTGGTATCAGTCATTCTGGCCAGCAGAGTGACCCCATCTCTGCCTGCTGGTTTGACAGTTTGAGGAGCCCAAAATACAGAAGCAGGAAACAGTCTCAACTTCAAATTTAATAAAATTATGACTTTGTCCCATGGTAGAAGTATTTTTCCTTTGAGAATCAGAATCCCAAACCCACCAAGCCCAAGATTGTAGGGATAAGAAGCAAAAATAATGTAAGTGAGTTATGAGGTATAGAGTAAGAGACATTATTACTTTCTCTTCTTCCCTTGGCTCCTATATCCATGTATTATGGCCATGGGGAATATATAGTGCTGTTTATCATCCTCTAGTTTATTGCATATATTGCATCCCGTATGACAACACCACAAACTTATCAAGGTGTTGTTGCCCAGCTGGTACCATAATGGAATCTTCATTTAATCATTCCACCATTATCATCATCCACTTAAATCCGGATGGTGGGACATATGATAAGGCCCGTGAGTTATATGTATATGAGCTCACTGCTGAACTTCCTTCCCTGTAAAATGACTCCTTGGTGGTAATACTATATAGAATACTGTGATAAGAAGTACAGCATTCTCTTAAGTCAATGTAAATTTTTATCTGGACTGTGTATTATAGTCCTTTGAAAACAAATGGTTGCCTTCTCCATAATAAAAAGGGTTAGGTGTAGTGAATCTGTCCCCAAGTGGGTACCTAGTTTCTCTCTAGAGAATGGTACCTTATTAGGGCCTTAGCAGTTGGCCTCTTGAGCACATAGAAATGATTCTGGGCATATCAACCTTCATAAGTGGAGGTCCGTTTTGTTGAGTCCTTATATAGCCTCCGTCTGTGCTGCCGTGACCACTTTGTGCACGAATCCATTGGGCAAACACTGCATTGGTAAAAAGGCTGATTGACATCATAATATGGATCGCCGTATCCATCTGATTGAGAGTCTTCTCCACAGAAAATGCCCTTTGGTAGGATTCACATGGGCCACTAACTTATTAGTGGTTCATGCTTTGGTTCATCCTCATACTTTTCCTCCAGAATCTTTATTTCTCATCTTGTTCAGTCTTATTCTTCCCAGGTACCTAAGTGATCAGACGGGCTTCCCTGGTGGCTCACCAGTAAAGACTCTGCCTGCCAATGCAGGAGATGTGAGTTTGATCCCTGTGTCGGGAAGATCCCCTGGAGAAGGAAATGGCAACCCGCTCCAGTATTCTTGCCTGAAAATTCCATGGACAGAGGAACCTGGCAGGCTACAGTCCATGGGGTTGCAAAGAGTTGGACACGACTTAGTGACTAAACAACAAACAACAACAGATAACCCATTAGTTCAGTTCAGTTCAGTTCAGTCGCTCAGTTGTGTCCGACTGTTTTCGACCCCATGAATCACAGCACGCCAGGCCTCCCTGTCCATCACCAACTCCCCAAGTTTACTCAAACTCATGTCCATCGAGTTGGTGATGCCATCCAGCCATCTCATCCTCTGTCGTCCCCTTCTCCTCCTGCCCCCAATCCCTCCCAGCATCAGGGTCTTTTCCAATGAGTCAACTCTTTGCATGAGGTGGCCAAAGTATTAGAGTTTCAGCTTCAGCATCAGTCCTTCCGGTGAACACCCAGGACTGATCTCCTTTAGGATGGACTGGTTGGATCTCCTTGCAGTCCAAGGGACTCTCAAGAGTCTCCTCTAACACCACAGTTCAAAAAGCATCAATTTTTTGGCGCTCAGTTTTCTTCACAGTCCAATTCTCGCATCCATACATGACCACTGAAAAAACCATAGCCTTGACTAGATGGACCTTTGTTGGCAAAGTATTGTCTCTGCTTTTACTACACATGAATTGTCAATTCATGTATCTTAGGCTATGTTGCCTAAGTAGACTTGGAAAGTAGACAACCAGGTATATACCTGAAATTCTGCCCACTGGAAGGATTTGCCTTTCCCAGCGTGTTTGAGGCCACTGCTGAGTAGAGGTATAGGCTGGTGCCCATACACTGGGCACGCTCATCTGTGCATTTTCCTCCTCTGTTAACTGGTAATAGGGAACTCCCATGGGACCCTAAATATAGGTTGAGGGGGCGTGGTAGTGGTGCAGTAGGAACAGGATTGGGAATCTGAGTCACTATCACGTGGAATTTACTTGTCTTTCAGATTTGCTTTTATAATGGAATACTGGTTTATATGTTCAGTTCTCTGAATTGATGGATCATATAACAACTAGTACACAGAGGTCACTTTGTAATAGTTATTTGGTACTCTGTGGTCAAGCATTAAGTCTCTAATAGTGCTCAAGAGCAAGCCAAGATCTGCTTTTCACTTAGAAAATGGTTGGTAGAAGGGAGTATGGTCTTATTCCACTATGGTTCTCTCTTTTTTTAATATTTATTTTTATTTATTTGGTTGTGCCAGGTCTTAGTTGTGACATGTGAAATCTTTAGTTGTGGCATGAGAACTCTTAGTTGCAGCATGTGGGATCTAGTTCCCTGACCAGGGATTGAACCCAGACTCCCTGTATTAGGAACATAGAGTCTTAGCCAGTAGACTACCAGGGAAGTCCCTTCACTGTGGTTCTCTTACAGAGGCTTTCAAGAGTCTCCATACAGCAACCATGACTGCTCCTGACACTTCCAGTACCATTGGTTATCCTGGTTAATGAGGTCATGTGACAGGACAGCTTGTAATGCAAAATGGTCCTATTGTAGAACCTTTTTTTATTCTACTGTTAGTCACTCAGTCATGTCTGACTCTGCAACCCCATACACTGCAACCCGCCAGGCTTGTCTCTCCATGGAATTCTCCAGGCCAGAGTACTGAGTCTCTCTCAAAAGTTGCAACCTTACAAATTACTCAGATTGGTCATTTCAGCTCACTTACTATGGTATCTGTTCCCTAAAAAATGCAGGCCCACCAAGCATTATGGTCTCTGAGGTGGTAAGAATTGGTTAGAAGTATGACCTAAATGAGAGTATAAGCCATGTGACAGAGAAGAGTCTTCCAGGAGGAGGGAATAGCAAAAGTCAGAGCCCCATAAATGTAGCAGGAACAGAGTAAGCCTGGGGTAGACAGGTGATAGGGGTGGTGTAGAAATGAGGGCAGAGAGAAAAAAGGGACCAGATCATAAGTTATTCCCAGTGAAATGGGAAACCAGTGGAACTCTTTTCACAAGATAACATGTAAAGATCACTCTAGCCATTATATGGAGAACAGGAGAAAAGTAAGTTAGCATAAAGAAAGCAAATGATTTAAGAGAGTAATCAACTATGTCAAATAAATCAAGAAAAAGACTGAAAATTGACCATTGGATTTGTTAAGATAGAGCATATTAGGGGCTTTAATAAGTATGGTTTTGATGGAGTTACAGAGATAAAAGCCTGATTGCAGTGAGTTAAAAAAGGCCTAGACTTGATGTTGCTTAGAATATAGTGCTGTGTGAACTATACACACCTGAGCAAAGTGTGAAGTGGCTTAACCACTTTGGAAAAATCTAGTTAAAGACCCAACAATTCTGATCCTAAATTTATATAACCAAGAGAGACACTTATATATGTATACGGCGATAGACATACTAGCATATTCATATCAGCATTGTTTGAAATAACAAAATGTTCTTATCCATTGAAGAGGAATGGATAGATCACTTGTGGTATATGTCACATTATAGTAGTGAACATGAATGCACTGTGGGTGAATCTTCCGAACATAATGTTGAGCAAAAAACCAGTCATAGAATATATGTGGTATGATTCCATAAATGCATAAAGTTCAAAAACATGCTGTATTTGTTGCTAGGAATGCCATACCAAAACTATAGAGTGGGTGGCATAAACAACACAAATTTATTTTCTCAGTTGTGTGTATTAATTTTGGTCATCTATGCTTTACTTTGCTTCTAGAAGTCTTACAGCTTTAGGTTTTATATTTAGGTTTACATTACATTTCTAGTTAATTTTTGAAATAATTTTACTTATTTACTTTTGGCTGTGCTGGGTTTTCGTTGCTGCACAGCCTTTTCTCTAGTTATGCCGTGTGGGGGCTACTCACTAGTTGCGTTGCATGGGCTTCTCATTCCCATGGCTTCTCTTGTTGTGGAGCATGGGCCCTAGGCATACAGGTTTCAGCAGTTGTGATGCACAGGCTTAGTTGCTCTGTGGCATGTGGGATCTATCTGGATCAGGGATTGAACCTACGTCTCCTGCATTGACAGGCAGATTCTTTACCACTGAGCCACCAGGGAAGCCCCTCAGTTAATTTTTGTGTATAGTATAAGGAGGGGCTTCCCTGGTGGCTTAATAGGGAAAGAACAGAGTCAGGGTTAATTTTTGTTATTATAATATCCACTTGTAACACTCGTTTTTGAAAAGAAACTACTTTTTCACCATTGAATTATCTTGGCAACTTTGTTGAATGCCATTTGTACATACATATTTAGATCTGTTTATAGACTCTGTTCTATTCAGTTAATGGATATGTCTATCATTGCCAGTATCTCACTGCCTTGATTACTATATTTTTGTAGTATAAGCTCTCCAGTTTTGTTCTTTTTCAAAATTGTTTAGACCTTTCTCTGACTTTCTACACAGAGTTTAGAATTGGTTTGTCAGTTTCTACAAAAAGGCCTGCTGAGAATTTGATTCAGATTGCATTGAATCCACAGATCACTTTGGGAAGAATTTATCATCTTAACAATATAAAATCTTCCTATCTGTAGATGTTGGCATATATTTCTAAGTCTTTAATTTCTCTTAGCAAGTTTTATAGTTTTCATTATGCAGATATTGCACATACCTTGTTGAATTTGCTTGTAAGTATTTCATTTTTTAGTGCAACTGAGAAAATGTTTTTAATTATAGGTTCTAATTGTTCATTGCTAGTATACAGAAATGCAATCAGGTTTTGTGTATTGCACTAAAACCTTTTACAAGTTCTAGTAACTTTTTAAAGACACGTCAGGATTTTCTGTATACATGGTTGCATAATCTGTAATACAGTTTGACTTCTTTCTTGTATATCTCATTTATTTTTCATGTTATATTGCATTGTCTATGAATAGTGAATAGAAGTTGTACAGTGTTGAATAAAAGTGGTAACATGTTCTTGTTTTCCTTGCTTCTTCCTAGGAGAAAACTATGTAATGTTTAACCATTAAGTATGATGTTAGCTATTAGTTTTTCTTTGCCTTTTATTAAAGTAGTTAATTTACATGTAACATGGTTGATGTTAGGATTTAAATGTACCATTTAAATGTATTTTTTGTTTTTATTTTATCCCATCTTTTGTTTCTTTTTTGTTTTTATTTTTCTCTTCATGTGCCTGATTTATTTACATTATCAAGTTTTTTGTTTTTCCATTTTTTTCCTCTATCAGCTTATTGTTTATACATCCTTGTATTGTAACTTACCTGTCACATTATAACTTTCACCTCATAGGCTTTCTCAACTGTGATTCTGTGCGAAAATTAAGCCAAAATGCTCTAAGGCATTCACTGTAAGTAACATATTAATGTTTCTCCTATACATCTGTTGATGTACTAGCTTTCTACCATCTTTGGGAGAATTAAGAAAACAGTCACTCATAATATTTTCTTGTGGAACCCTGTTTGAAAAAGGCTGCCTTAGAAATCACAACATACATATTTAATTTATTCCAGTTTATCTTAGTTTACTATTTCTAGGATAATCCAAAGACCTTGTAATATTTTGGTTCCATTTACCTTCCTCCTTTTATGCTACTTTTGCCATATATTTTAATTCTACATATATACTGTAAACTCCATGAGATATTCAGGCCCATTTAGATTTACCCCAATACTTTACTTTTTCCAGTAGCCTTTACCTCTGGCAAAGAGGAGAAACGTCCACTTGGAGGCTTGGGATTTTTGATTTTAGCCCTTGAAATTAATCTCTGTCATGTTTTTAGCTCTCTAGACCATTTGCAGCCTGACAGTGATGTACCTTTTGTAGTAAACACCTCTTAAGAATGGGCTGATAGTCTCAAGAATTTTGGTGGAGCTCTCATGTTCTCTACCAATACATCTGGTATTGTTGAGCATAGGAATAACTTCCTAAAAAAAATCAACTCAAAAGAGATTTCTGATCCTACCTCCCTAATCTTTTTCTGATTTACATACCTTAGTAAGGACGTTTGGACACTAAATATAGTTGTCTTCAAAAGGATCATGTTTTCTTGGTCACTTTCTTCTAATAATCAAGACAAAAGAGGTAGAGGACTACATAGACCTATTTTTGAAAATTCAGGCTTCTTTCCTAACCATTCCTGGGCTTGGTGCCTCTTTCTTTCCCCCTGGACAGCACATGAGGAGCCTGGTTGGTGTACGCTCACAGTGACCGCCTGGCTGCCACTGCCTCCTCCTTCTCTTTTTCCCTTTTCCCTCCTTCCAGCTCCGTCACTGAAGTTTTCATTCATACTGCCTACTTTACATATACCAGTAAGTTGCTTATGTATTAGCTCTAAATAGTCAAACTTTCCTAATTACTGTAATTAGATTTCAGTATTCACAGATCTCTTCTTATGACAAACATATACAGAACATACCTGAGAAGCCACTTTAATAAACAGTTATTCATTATTTATTAATTTTCAGTGTTTTGGAGCACTCCTATACTGTGACATTTCATAGGAAAATACTAATCTTTTCACCTTAAAATTTCACAGTATGGAGAACATGTTCCATCTATATTTTGTTTCTTGTTTTAGATGGTGTGACTAAGGCCAGTGTTGGAGAGATGGCTTCTAAGGAGAAAATTACAGCAAAAGTTGAACCATTGACTGAAGAGTCTGGCAACCCCAGAAATGATGTTCTCCAGGATTCTGAATGCAGAGAATTCTCTGAACTTGGGGATAAATTCAATGAAAAGGATCAGAACATCTTTAAAAGAAGACAGCACAACTGTGATGAATGTGGGCAAAGCTTTGCTTGTAGTACAGGCCTTATTAGGCATCGAAGAACCCACTGGGAGAAACCCTATGAATGTGATCAGTGTGGAAAGGCCTTTAATGTGAGCTCAGCCCTGGTTCTGCATCAGAGAATTCATACTGGGGAGAAACCCTATCCTTGTAATTGGTGCATTAAAAGTTTCAGTCGGAGCTCAGACCTTATTAAACATCAAAGAGTCCACACTGGTGAGAAACCTTACAAATGTGATGAGTGTGGGAAAGCCTTCAGTCAGAGCTCTGATCTTATTATACATCAGAGAATCCATACAGGAGAAAAACCCTATCAATGCAGTCATTGTAGTAAAAGTTTTAGCCAGCGCTCAGACCTGGTTAAACATCAGAGAATCCATACTGGAGAGAAGCCTTATACATGTAGCCAGTGTAATAAACATTTTAGTCAGAGTTCTGATGTTATAAAACATCAAAGAATCCACACTGGTGAGAAACCATATAAATGCGATGTGTGTGGAAAAGCCTTCAGTCAGAGCTCAGATCTTATTCTACATCAGAGAATCCACACTGGAGAGAAACCATATCCATGTAATCAGTGTAACAAAAGTTTCAGTCAGAACTCAGACCTTATTAAACATCGAAGGATCCACACTGGAGAGAAACCCTATAAATGTAATGAATGTGGGAAAGCTTTTAATCAGAGCTCAGTTCTTATTCTGCATCAGAGAATTCACACTGGAGAGAAACCCTATCCATGTAATCAGTGTAGCAAAACCTTCAGTAGGCTTTCAGATCTTATTAATCATCAACGAATTCACACTGGAGAGAAGCCTTACCCCTGTAACCAGTGCAGTAAAATGTTTAGTCGAAGATCGGACCTTATTAAACATTATAGAATTCATACAGGTGAGAAACCCTATGAGTGCGATGAGTGTGGGAAAACCTTTAGTCAAAGCTCAAATCTTATTCTGCATCAGAGAATCCACTCTGGCGAGAAACCCTATCCGTGTAGCGATTGTACTAAAAGTTTTAGTCGTCGTTCAGACCTTGTGAAACATCAAAGAATACACACTGGAGAGAAACCATACACATGTGATCAGTGCAATAAAAGTTTTAGTCAAAGCTCAGACCTCACTAAACATCAGAGAGTACACTCTGGAGAAAAACCCTATCATTGTGATTGTTGTGAGAAAGCTTTCAGTCAGAGTTCTGACCTTATTCTTCATCAGAGAATTCACACTGGAGAAAAACCATATCCGTGCACACAGTGCAGCAAAAGTTTCAGTCAGAACTCAGACCTTATCAAGCACCAGAGGACCCACACTGGGGAAAAACCATATAAATGTAATGAGTGTGGGAAGGCGTTCAGTCAGTGTTCAGCTCTTGTCCTACATCAGAGGATCCATACTGGGGAGAAACCATACCCATGTGATCAGTGTGGCAAAGGCTTTAGTCGGAGCTCTGATGTCATTAACCATCAAAGAATCCACACAAATGAAAATCCATATAAATGTGATGTGTGTAGAAAAGCCTTCAGCACATGCACCGATCTTACTGAACACCAGAGAATCCACACGAGAAAGAAACCCCACAGGTGCGTTCAGTGCAGTAGAAGTTTTCGCCGGCTCTCTGATCTTAATCATCATGAGAAAATTCATTCTGGGGAAGACACTTTGAATGTGGGAAAACCTTTAGTGTATACCCCAACTTTGTTCAGTACTAGAGATGCTCTGCCAGAAAAAAATCTTAGGAATGCTATTGATTATGAGAAAGGTTTTAATCAATGTTCAGCTCTCATGCTACATTAAAAACACACACACACACACACACACACTACAGAGAAAACATAGTAATTCAATTTTTGTAATGAAAAGTTTAACTCAGAGCTCAGACATTACTAAAGAAAAATTCTGAGAATGAATCCTGTGGGTAGAGGGAAAATCTTTAACGTGAAAAAAATTTTACTGAATGTCAGCAACAATGGAAAAAAATTTCTGTCTGCTGTAATGTAAGAGAAGCTCTAGTCTTTTAATCAAGTCCACAAGAGGAAAGTTCCTATCATTATAAGAAATGTCTAACAGTGTTAATGCAGAATGTTACCAGATATTGTAAAAATCAGTGTGGTGGTGTGTGTAATCAGAGCTCAGAAAGAAATGTATTAGTGTTATAATCTCACACCTTTAGTGAGCCCAGATCACCAGTTGCAGAGAAGTTATTTTAGAGAATGTAGGGAAAACTTAAACCCTTCTCTTATCTTATCATTCACTCTGATAATTGGCATACTACTTATCTCCTGACAGCTGGAGAGTTCTACTTTATGCTAATTCTAGCTATTAAATTCCCTGCGTGTGAACATGCTATGCTATTTTGGTATTAAACTTGTTAACTACAAAACTCTAGTGCCCCATTTTCTGAAAGATGTTTTTTTTTTTTTTTGGCCAAGTTTTGTTCTTCCTAGTGAGCACAAGTTTTCAAGTTTCTGTGATGTTCATAGCAAACAGGAATTTGTTTTACTCTAAATAATGCAGCCCATCCATAAACTTTAGAGGTCTGAAATTATTTCAACACTACCATTTAATTGCAGCTTCTGAATATATGAAATAATTCTTTTAAATTCCATATGTTAAAGTATGAAGATTACTACTATGTTTATCCTGTCATCTATAGATTGAACAAAATATTAGCTAAACTAATAACCTTCATGACTAATTCATATAGCATATTCTGTTTACAAGTAAAAAGATCTTTTTTTAATGGCAACATTCATCAGACTTTGTTTTCTTTGTTGACTTCTGACATACATACTGATAATAGGCTATGTATACTTGATATTTTCAACTGAAAAACAGTTTTTTAAAAGTAAGAAAACCTGTCTTTCTGGTATTAACCATTTGTTAAAATTCTGCTACTGTCATTTACTTTGACTATCCCCCATAATTATCCAATTAATATTTTAATACACATTGTTAAATTACCATGTGAAAGACTTCTTTTTTTTTTTTTTTCAGGTTTTGTAGTATACACAAAGAATACACTGTCGTCAGAAATCATGAATTGTCTGGTCATAAAGGCTGACATATACAGAAAACATGGCTCAGTAGAATCATTAAGGTAGACGAGATGCTCATAAGAGCTCAGAGGAGGTAGGGTTCACTTGTGATTGGAAAGGAAGGAAAAGCTTTGTGGAGTTCCCAAGATTTGAGTTTTGAAGGATGGGAGTAGAGGCATATGGGCAGGGAGGGAATAGTCAAGAAAGGCACAGAAGTGATAAAATACAAGAAATGATGCAGAGTATGGTGCTTAGTCACTAGTTCAATAAATATTCAGTGTCAGACACTGCAGTGAGTGCTACTGAAGAAAGAATGATGCCCTTGTGCTTAAGTGTTTAGGAAAATAATGACTGAAACATGTACCTAAAAGAGTAAGAATAAAGTGGAAATTAAAATGAAGTAGGAGAAAAGACAGTTAAGTGTGATGCTAAATAAGCAGACACTTCAACTCTCTGCAGTTTGGTGTCATCTGTAAAACAAAAGTACTAGGTATGGTTGGAATAGATTTCATATTCCTGCATATTGTTCTCAAGGTAGTGGAAAGCTATTAAGATCTATGAATCAGGGAATGGCATGATCATCATCTTGCTTTCAGAAAAGTCTAAAAAGGAAGAAAGAACAGAAAGGAAAACCATTTTGGAAGTGTAGAAATAAAATCACAAGGTCCAGAAGTAAAGGAGCTAAATGGCATAGACATGATGATAGTTTGAGAAGTGAGTAGGGGTGAAGTGAGGAGTAGAAGGGGAAAAGTATAACAATTATTGTCTGTTTTGGGGAAATTTTAAAAGTTAAGAAAAATGCAATGATAAAATTTATATCTGAAGGTTAGCTCTTTTTTCCTGAGGATAAACACTAAGAGCCAACTGCTTCCTACACATTACTATCTAGTGTCCTACAGGTAAACTTAAAATTCATAAACTTGACACACGGATGATACCATCCTCCTGAATTCCTTACTAAACACCTTGCCATCCAGATAAAATAACTTGTAGCCAACCTACATCCTTCATTCTCCCCCAGTTTTCTAAATCTACTTGCTCACTAGGTCATTTCTGAGTTACAAAAATAACACTACTTATTGTAAAAATTTAAACAATAGTGAAGTATATAAAGTAAAAAGGGAAGGGAAACAGAACTAGGCCTGATATTTTATGCCAGTTGATTCCCCTGGCATTTGCTGATTCTCAAGCTGGCAAGACAAAAGGCCAAGAAATCTAACTAAAGGACACTGGAAGATTCAGATATCCACTATCACAAGCTGAATCACACACTTACCAAGTGAATCATCAAAAACAGGAAATCTGAATATAACCATAGCTAGTAAGGAGATTCCTGACATAGAAAAGCCCAGAACCAGATGGTTCCACTGTTGAATTCTACCAAACATTTAAAAAAGAAACACCAATCCATCTCAAACTGCTTCAAAAAACAGGAGGGAATGTTTTCAAGCTCATTTTATGAGACCAGAATCAACCTGATATCAAAGCCAAACAAAGATACTACAAGAAAACTACAGATTAATATCTCCTATAAATATTGATGCAAAAACCCTCAAGAGAATATTACCAAACAGAATCCAATAGCACATTAACAGGATTACATAATACCAAGTGGAATTTATTTCTGAAATGCAAGGATGGTTCAACATATGAAAATCAATCAATGTAATACATCATATTATCAGAGTAAAGGGTAAAAACCACATGATCATCTCAATTGATGCAAAAAAAATTTTCTTTGACAAAATTTAACACCTTTTCATGACTTAACCCACATACTCAACAATCTAGGGATAATATCTGGATAATAATAAAGGCCATACATATAAAACTCATAGTTAACATATACTCAGTGGTGAAACACTGAAAACGTTTCCTCTGAGAGGAACAGGAATGCCTGCTTTTGCCATGTTAATATAGCACTGGAACTCCTAGTCACAGCAACTAGCAAGAAAAATAAATGAAAGGAGGGATTAAAATGATATCTCTTTGTAGATAACGTGATCTTATATACAGAAAACCCTTAAAGTCTCACACACACAACTTGTTAGAACTCAAATCAATTTAGCACAGTTGTAGGGTACAAAATCAACATGCAAAAATCAATTGTGTTTTTATACACTAACAATAAACAACCTGAAAAAAAAGCAATTCCATTTACAGTGGCATCAAAAAGAATAAAATACTTAAGAATACACTTAACCAAGTAAACAAAAGACATGCTAAAAGCTACAAAATACCTGAAAGAAACTAGACACCAATAAATGAAGAGCCATCCCATAGTATTAAGTACATTAAATAATAAAATTAACCAAGGAAACAAAAACCTTATACACTAAAAGCTGCAAAATGTTCTGAAAGAAATTAGACACCAACAAATGAAAAGACACTCCATGGTGTTAAATATGTTAAATAATAGATAGTAGTAAATACTACCCAAAGAAATCTACAGATTCAGTGAAATCCCTATCAAAACCCCAACAACAATTTTTTCAGACCCAGAAGAATCCATCCTAAAACTCACATGGAATATCAAGGCGCCCTCAATAGCCAAAACCACCCTTAGGAAGAACAAAGGTGGAAGTCCCACACTTCCTGATTTCAAAACTTAACTACAGTAATAGAAACAGTGTGGTACTGGCATAAAGACAAATGCATAAACTAATGGAATAGTATAGAGTATAGAGAGCCCAGAAATAAATGCTCCCATAAATAGTCAAGTGATTTTCAACAAGGGTGTCAAGACCATTCAATGTGTAAAAAGACAGTTTTCTCGATAAATGACATTGGGAAAACTGCATATCGACCAGCAAAAGAATGAATTTGAACCCTTGCATTACACCATGTACAAAAATTAACTCAAAATGGATCAAAGACCTAAACATAAGAGCTAAAACTACAAAACTCTTAGAAGAAAACATGGAGGAAATTGGATTTGTCAGTGATTTCTTGGATATGACAACATAAGAGGAAACAAAAGAATTAAGTGGATTTCATCAAAATTTAAAACTTTTACGCATCAAAGGATACCATTATCAGAATGAAAAAGGAAATCCATAGAATTTGAGAAAATATTTGCAAATCATATACAGACAGATTTAAAAATTTTTTTTTATTTTTAATTGGATAATTGCTTTACAGTATTGCACTCATTTCTACCAAACATCAACATGAAACAACCATAGATTTACAGGTAAGGGATTAATATTCAGAATATATAAAGAACCCCTACAACTCAACAATAACTAACCAGATTTTTTAATTGGTCGAATGGCTTGAATAGACATTTCTCCAAAGATGTTATAAAAATGGTCAAAAAGCACGTAAAAAGGTACTCAGTATCACTAATCATTAGGGAAATGCAGACCAAAACCTCAGTGAGATATCATTCTATACCTATTAGGATAGCCATTATTTAAGAAAGAAAGGAAGTAAGGAAATAATATTGTTGGTGAGAAATTGGAACCCTTGCCCAATGCTGATGCGAAGGTAAAATGGTGTAGCCACTGTAGGAAACAGTATGGTGGGTCCTCAAAAAATGAAACACTGAATTACAATATGATCCAGTAATTCCACTTCTGGGTATAGACACAAAATGGTTGAAAGAAGGGACTCAAATATTTGTACACTGATCATAGCAGCGTTATTGACAATAGCCAAAAGCTGAAAACAATCTGAATGTCTATTGACAGACAATGAATAAACAAAATGTGGTATACAAATACAATAGAATATTACTCAGCTTTACAGAGAAAGGAAGTTTTGATACACACTGTGTCATAGAGGAACACTGAAGACATCATGCTAAGTGAAATAAGCCAGACACAGAAGGACAAATATCTTATGATCCCACTTACATGGTGTACCCAGCAGATTGGATACACTGAAATGGAAGTTGGTGAGAGATACATAAGTAGAAAACACCAAGGCTGAAACATGGAAGAAAAAAATGTCATAGAAGATACAGAAGAGAGCACAGGAATCATACCTGCTATGGTAAAAAGGCCTGGTGGTTGTTCAGTTGCTAACTGCAGCACGCCAGGCTTCCCTGTCCTTCAGTATCTCCTGGGCTTTGCTCAGACTCATGTTCATTGAACTGGTGATGCCATCCAGCCATCTCATCCTCTGTCACCCCCTTCTCCTTCTGCCATCAATCTTTCCCAGCATCAAGGTCTTTTCCAAAGGGACACAACTTAGCTACTAAGCCATGGGGTCACAGAGTCGGACACAACTGAGCGACTGAACTGAGCTAGCTACTAAGTCATCAAAAAGTCCTAACATACACAAAATTTGAATCTCAATGAAATAGATGATGAAACAAAGGCTGTATTTAAAGAAAGAGTGGTCAAGAATTTTCCAGCACTCATGAATAATCACGTCATACATTAAAGGAGCACTGCAGACACCAAAAACTACAAGAAAGTATAGCTGGGGATATCATCATACCTAACACAGTACCAAAGAAAAGAGAAAATCTTAAGAAAGGGGGAAGTCATTATATGCAAGGAAGCAACAAATAGACTGAGGCTTAACTTCTCAACATAAAGCCAGAAGATAATGAGATATCTTGGGAGTATAATTTTCAAAAGTAAAGACAATGTAAAGACATTTCCAGATAAACAGAAAGAGAATTCACTGCTCACAGACTCAAACAAAAAGTACTAAAAGAAGCTCTTCAGGCACAAGAGAAGAACACTTAAGGAAAAATGAAGAGCCATGGAAAGTATAAATCTGAAGGTAAATCTAAACAAATATTGACTATAAGAAAAAGTAAGAATGCCTAAATTCAGGATTTTAGGCATTAATGGCAATTTTAGGCAGATAATGGCAGTACATTAAGTACATTGTCAGGGAAATGGTAGAAGTACTAATTTATATATTAGGTTCCAATAAACCAAGGATGCATGTTGTGATCTCTAGAGTAAAAAAGGAGTATAACTAACAATTTAACAAAAAGTAAAATGGAATAATAAAAACCATTGATTAATCTCAAAGAAGGCAAGAGAAAAAGAATATAAATAGAAAACAAATAGGAACATGATAGATGTAAGCCCAAATACAAATAGGAACATGATAGATGTAACGGGATCTTCCTAAGCCAGGGATTGAACCCACGTCTCTTACGTCTCTTGCATTGGCAATTGGTTTCATTACCTCTAGCACCACCTGCGAAGCCCATGTTACATGCAAGTGGACACAAGACAAAGATTCTTGACTAGAATTTTTTTAATTAATCATATTACTTGAGATACAACTATCAAGGGGATTCCCAGGGGCTCATTGGGTAAAGAACCTGCCTGTCAATGCAGGAGACATACGCTGCAGGGTTCGATCCCTGGGTTCGGAAGATCCCCTGGAGGAGGGCATGGCACCCCGCTGCAGTATTCTTGCCTAGGAAATCCCATAGACAGAGGAGCCTGGAGGGCTACAGTTCATGGGGTTGCAAGGAGTCGGACACAACTGAAGTAACTTAGCACACACACAAGCACAACTATCAAAATCCAGGAAATTTAAAATATTAATACAAGTACAGAAAAAGATACTTCATTCAAACATTAACCAAAAGAAAGGTGCTAATAGCTGTACCAGTATTAGACAAGGAATAGACTGTAAAGCAGATGTCTTACTAGAGATAAAATGAACAGAGGCCTCTGTGAGAGGCTGGTGGGCATCCCTCGGATCAGTAACCACCGTAAGTCTCTACTCCCAGAAGATTATTGATGAGTCCATTCACTAAGAAAACAGAAATATACTAAACGTGTGTACACCTAACAATTTTGCGTCAGAGTATATAAAGCTAAAATTGACAAAACTAAAATGAGAAAGGTAAATTTATAATCTTAGTAGGAGACTTACACAAATCTCTTAGTAAAAGAGAACAAGCAGGAAAAAATGTCTAAGAATATAGTATATTTGGACAATATGATTAATAAAATTACCTAATGGACATATAAATAACAGTGCAACCAATAATGGCAGGAAACTTGATTCTTTTCAGGTGCACTGAGAACATTTTCCAAAACTGAGTATATGCTGGTTTGTGAAGCAAGCCTCAACAAATTTTATCATATTGAAATCATTTAGAGTCGGGCAACAGAATTTTCTGTGTTCATCTGTATTGTTCAATACATCAGACCTCAGAGTCAATATAGTAGTCATTAGCCACATGTGGCTACTGAGCACTTAAATTATGTGACTGATGAACTCTGTTGTATTTATTTTAATTAATTTATATAGCTACATCTGGTTAGTGACTACTTATTAGCATAGACTTAGCATATGTTTTCATTCAACAATAAAACTAGTTAGAAATCAACAGCATAAACATTTAAAAAATTTCCAAATCTTTGGAAATTAAGAAAAACAATTTAAATTACCCATGGATAAACAAACACAATGGAAATTAGAATGTATTTTTAATCTGGATAAAGTGAAATACAACTTTATCCACAGAGATAAAGTAAGATACAACTAAAGTCCTGATTAAAGAGAAATGTATAGCATTCGGTGCATGTATTAGGGGGAGAGGGAAAGGCTAAAATTTAGTGATTTGAGTCTCAATCACCAGAAGTTAGAAAAAGAATATCAAGTAAATCTAAAGAAAGTAGCTTTTGCTGTTTAGTCACTCTTTGTGACCCCATAGATTGTAGCCCACCAGGCTCCTCTGTCCATGGGATTTCCCAGGCAAGAATACTAGAGCAGGTTGCCTTTTCCTCCTCCAGGGAATCTTCCCAACCCAGGGATTGAACCTGCATCCCCTGCTTCACAGGTGAGTTCTTTACCAGTGAGCTACCTGGGAAGCCCCGAAGGAAAGTAGAGAGAGATTGATATGGGTTGTTCTGGTTTCTCATCATAATTTAAAGAGAAATACTCACAATATCCAGAGCCCTTTATGTCCTGCAAAAGAAGGAAGAAGAGGTCCTCAAACTTGCCATGCTCCCAATGCTGGGGGCCTGGGTTCAAACCCTAGTCAGGGGACTAGATCCCACATGCCACAACTAAGAGCTCACATGCCACAACTAAAGATCCTGCATGCCGCCGCAACAAAGATCTGGTGCAGCCAAATAAATAAAAATAAAATAATTTAACTATTTTAAAAAGAAAAATCCTTACATAAGGAACCCACTTAGGAGGCACTTAGGTTGACTTCCAAATGGAACAGTGAATCTACAAAAGGAAAAAATGATGGCATCTACCTCATAAATCTGGAGAGAATCTGGGAGAAAGTTCTGGCAGCTTGTGCCATGCCGTCGATGCCACTGAAAACTTGGCTAACATCTGTGTCCTGTCCTCCAGACATACTGGCTGCCAAGCTGTGCTGAAGTTTGCTGCTGCCCTGAGGCCACTCCTATTGCTGACTATGTCACTCCTGGAGATTTCACTCACCAGATCCAGGCAGTCTTCTGGGAGCGGAGACTTCCAGTGGTTACTGATCCTAGGGCTGCCCACCAGCCTCTCACAGAGGCCTCTTACGTTAACCTGCCTACCACTGCTGTGTGTAACACAGACTCAACTCTGTGCTCTGTGGGCATTGCCATTCCCTCCAGCAACAAGGGAGCTCACTCAGTGGGTCTGAGGGGACGGGTGCTGGCCTAGGAAGTTGTGCGCATGTGTGGCACCATCTCTCGTGAACACCCACAGGAGGTCACACCTGACCTCGGCTTCCACACAGACCCAGAAGAGATTGAAGGGGAGGAGCAGGCTGCTGCTGAAAAGGCTGTGACCAAGGAGGCATTTCAGTGTGAATGGACAGCTCCAGCTCCTGAGTTTACTGCTGCTCAACCCGGGATCCCAGACTGGTCTGCGGTGTACAGGTGCCCTGGGTGCCTACTCAGCAGGTCCCTTCTGAAGACTGGTCTGCAGCTCCTACTGCTCAGGAATCGGGAGGGAAGACCATTGAGTGGTTTTAAACCACTCTCTCATAGACGTTAAACAGAACATGGAAATCAAGTTGAGGGAAAATGAAGTTTTTTTTTTTTTTTAAAAGAGAAGGAAGGAAATAGTAGAGCATGAATTAATAAACTAGAAAGCAAACATTTTAAAAAGAAAATAAAGCCAAAGGCTCATTTTTGGGAAAAGAATAAATTTTATATTCTCCCAGCAAAACTAATCAAGAAAGAGAAAGAATTCCCATATGTCAATGTAAGGAATGTAAAAGTGGCCATCAGCACAGATCTACAGCCATTACAGGGGTAATATGAAGGATATGATTAATAATTTTACCTGAAAATAAGAAAATTAATCTAAAATTAACATAATAAGAAATATAAAATTTGAATAGCTCTATGTCTATTAAGGACATTATCTGTAATTTAAATTTTTCTTATAAAGAATATGCCAAGCCAGACATCTCAGCAGGGAATATTTCCAGACAGTAAATGAAAAAAAATATAACAATCTCACACAATCTCTTCAAGGTAATAGAAAAAGACCATACATTATCCAACTAATTTTATGGAAGCTGTGGATTATGTTCCTTACAGAGGAAGGTTTCCTTTCTGAAACTAGAACAAGAGGCCAGCTTTCCCAATGATGTTGACACACCCATCTCTCCACATCTCCCTAAAACACCCTTCAGGCCTTTGATCATTCCAGCTGTCAAGAAACTGCAGCTGAGCCTCCAGGGCACATTAAAAGCAATCTCTTTCAAAGAATTGGGATCCAGTTCTCTGGCAGGCAGACTGAATCTATACAATACCATACAATATCATTTATCACTTACACTAATACCAGGCTGAATGAATCACAAGCTGGAATCAAGATTGCTGTGAGAAATATCAACAACCTCAGATATGCAGATGATACCACTCTAATGGCATAGAGCAAAGAGGAACTAAAAAACCTCTTGATGAGGGTGAAAGAGGAGAGTGAAAAAGCTGGCTTATAACTCAACGTTCAAAAATATAAGATCATGGCATCTAGTCCCATCACTTCATGGCAAATAGAAGGGGGGAAAGTGGAAACAGTGAAACTTTCTTGGGCTGCAAAATCACTGAGGGTGGTGATTGCAGTCATGAAATTAAAAGACACTTGCTCCTTGGAAGAAAAACTATGACAAGCCTAGACAGCATATTAAAAAGTAGAGACATCACTTTGCTGACAAATGTCTGTATAGTCAAAGCTATGGTTTTACCAGTAGTCATGTACAGATGTGAGTTGGACCATAAAGAAGGCTGAGCACCAAAGAATTGATGCTTTTGAACTGTGGTATTGGAGAAGACTTTTGAGAGTCCCTTGGACTGCAAGGAGATCAAACTAGTCAACCCTAAGGAAATCAACCCTGAATATTTACTGGAAGGATTGATACTGAAGCTGAAACTCCAATGCTTTGGCCACCTGATGAGAAGAGTAGACCAAGAGTATTTTGATGAGTGCTATAGTACATATATGTGTACTTTGTTCTAAAAATCATATAGACAGTGGCAAGTGAAAAATTTTCCATTGTTGTACCAGGAATATTCCTATATCAAAAACATAGCTCTATACCTTCATTTTAAATATGGCTGTAAGGGATATTTCTAATTGCTTTCTCAATATTCCTCCTCCCTCTCCCTGCCCCAAAACTTCTCAGTAACAGCACCTTACCTTTCTTTTAGTAATTTGCTCTCTCCCTTTCAGGGCTACTGTTTTTTCTAACTTTGAATTTTGAGATAATTTCAAACTTACAGAAAAATTGCAGGAAGAGTACAAAGAATTCCTATATGTGCTTCCCCCAGATTCCCCAAATATCATTTTATCACATTTGCTTTATCATTATCTACCTATTTACTCTATCTACCCAGATATATCTCTATATATATTTTAATTTTTTTCCTGGATTGTTTAGGAGTAAGTTGCAGACACCTTACTTTGCAGGCAAAGGAGAAAAGGAAAGATATGCCCATTTGAATGCAGAGTTCCAGAAAATAGCCAGGAGAGATAAGAAAGCCTTCCTCAGTGATCAGTGCAAATAGAGGAAAACAATAGAATGGGAAAGACTAGAGATCTCAAGAAAATTGAGATACCAAGGGAAATTTTCATGCAAAGATGGGCACAATAAAGGACAGAAATGGTATGAACCTAACAGAAGCAGAAGTTATTAAGAAGAGGTGGCAAGAATACACAGAAGAACTATACAAAAGAGATCTTCATGACCCAGATAATCATGATGGTGTGATCACTCATCTAGAGCCAGACATCCTGGAATGCGAAGTCAAGAGGGCCTTAGGAAGCATCACTACGAATGAAGCTAGTGGAGGTGATGGAATTCCAGTTGAGCTATTTCAAATCCTGGAAGATGATACTGTGAAAGTGCTTCACTCAACATGCGAGCAATTTTGGAAAACTCAGCAGTAGCCACAGAACTGGAAAAGTCAGTTTTCATTTCATTCCAATCCCAAAGAAAGGCAATGCCAAAGAATGCTCAAACTACTTCACAATTGCACTCATCTCACACACTAACAAAGTGATGCTCAAAATTCTCCAAGCCAGGCTTCAACAATATGTGAACTGTGAACTTCCAGATGTTCAAGCTGGACTTCAAAAAGGCAGAGGAACCAGAGATCAAATTGCCAACATCTGCTGGATCATCGAAAAAGCAAGAGAGTTCCAGAAAAACATCTATTTCTGCTTTATTGACTATGCCAAAGCCTTTGACTGTGTGGATCACAATAAACTGTGGAAAATTCTGAAAGAGATGGGAATACCAGACCACCTGATCTGCCTCCTGAGAAATATGTATGCAGGTCAAGAAGCAACAGTCAGAACTGGACATGGAACAACAGACTGGTTCCAAATTGGGAAAAGAGTACATCAAGGCTGTATATTGTTACCCTGCTTATTTAACTTATATGCAGAATACATCATGCAAAATGCCAGGCTGGATGAAGCAAAAACTGGAATAGAGATTGCCGGGAGAAATATCAATAGCCTCAGATATGCAGATGACAGCACCCTTATGGCAGAAAGCAAAGAAGAATTAAAAGAGCCTCTTGATGAAAATGAAAGAGGAGAGTGAAAAAGTTGGCTTAAAACTCAATATTCAGAAAACTAAGATCATGGTGTCTGGTCCCATCACTTCATGGCAAGTAGATGGGGAAACAGTGGAAACAGTGACAGACTTAATTTTGGGGGCTCCAAAATCACTGCAGATGGTGATTGCAGCCATGAAATTAAAAGAGGATGGGAAGGACTGATGCTGAAGGTGAAACTGCAATACTTGGCCAGCTGATCGGAAGAACTGTCTCATTTGAAAAGACCCTGATGCTGGAAAAGATTGAAGGCAGCAGAAGGGGACGGCAGAGGATGAGATGGTTGCATGGCATCACCAACTCAATGGACATGAGCTTGAGTAAACTCCGAGAGTTGGTGATAGACAGGGAGGCCTGGCGTGCTGCAGTCCATAGGGTTGCAAAGAGTCAGACACGACTGAGCGACTAAACTGAAGTTGCAGACAATGTTCCTTTGACATTCAAACAGAGCAAGGAGAAAGAGGATTTTGAGCAGAGAAATGGTATAGTCTGGTTTCTATGATCCGGGTGCCTTGTGGGGAACTGAGTAAAGCAGGGAGATGGGGAGGCTATGGCCTGAGCAACTGGGAGGATAAAATTGCCACATTATAAGATAGCAATATAAGATATGAGAAAACTACATGTTTGGAGAGAATTTAAAAGTTTGATTGGGTCATGTTAGGTTGAAGATGCCTAATGAATCACTGTTCCAAGCATCGTTTATAAGCCTTTTTGCAGGGCCAGGGTTTCTGCTCTTTGATACTGATGACCCTCTCAGACTGCCTGCACCATCCACCCTTGCGGTTGCAGAACCAGGCTGCAAGTGGAGGGAGCAACTGACTCCCCCTGGATCTCTGGCCCGCCACTCCCCCTGTGCTGCTGTGCTGTCTTGGATCCTGACTTCCCGGTGGGTGCTGCTGGAGGGGCTCAATGATACCATCTGGGAGTGTGGAGTTGGTGTTTCATGATGGAAACTGAGGGGAGGCTGAAGAAAAGTCATCTCCCTCCTCCTACCCCATGGTGAGATGACCTAGTTCATACCATGAGCACTCTAATGATAGCGAAACTATGCAAACAGCTGTGCCTTGACTGTAGACACAGAGTAACACCCACTTGTACCTTTCTTTGTCCCTGGCTCACTACCCATTTACCTTCAGTCAACATGCTCTGAGATTGCACCACCCCAATAAAGGAAAAGAATCCACCTGCCAATGCAGGAGACACAGGAGACCCAGGTTCCATCCCTGGGTCAGGAAGATCCCCTGGAAGAGGAAATGGCAACCCACTCCAGTATTCTTGCCTGGGAAATCCCATGGACAGAGGACCCTGGCAGACTACAGTCCAGGGGGTTGCAAAGAATCGGACACAACTGAGCATGCATGCATGCAATAAAGAATTAACAATAAGGTTTCATTTTAGGCTCTGTTTTCTTGGGAACCCAGATTAAAGTAGGCATCAAAGTGGAGATATCTGGTAGGCAAAGGGATTTATGAACCTGTAATTCAGAGAAGAGGTCAAGGCTGGAATATAGATTTTGGAGTCCTAGGTACTAATTGTAAAGACCTAAGACCAGATGAGGAGAAGGCTATGGCACCCCACTCCAGTACTCTTGCTTGGGAAATCCCATGGACGGAGGAGCCTGGTGGGCTACAGTCCATGGGGTCTCGAGGAGTCAGACACGACTGAGTGACTTCACTTTCACTTTTCACTTTCATGCACTGGAGAAGGAAATGGCAACCCACTCCAGTATTCTTGCCTGGAGAATCCCAGGGACAGAGGAGCCTGGTGGGCTGCCATCTATGGGGCTGCACAGAGTTGGACACGACTGTCTCAACTTAGCAGCAGCAGCAGCAGCAAGACCAGATGAGATCCTAGGAAATGAACAGAGGTAGAAAGCCAAAGAGACTTGAATGCTGACCCCTCAGGCACTCCAACCCACTGAAGGCTAGAGTTGAGGAAATACCAGCATTGAGACTGAGAAGAAATATCCCACAAGGTAGAGAAAAACCAAGTGTGTTGTTCCTGAAGCCAAATGAAAATGTCAATTATGCAAAGTACTGCTGACAGCTCAAACAATAAGTTAGTATTGGAACCAGCAATATGGAGTTTAGCAAACTTGATTACTACTCTTTATGTGGAGAATTAGTTTAATATTCAGTAATGTCATACCTCTCATTCCTGATATAATTTGCATCTTTTTTTTTTCCTGATCAATCTGGCTTAGAAGTTTATCTTGTTCTTTTTAAAAAATTGCTTTTGGTTTAAATAGAGTATAGAAATTGATTTTTGTTTTCTATTGATTTCCAATCTAGTCTTTCTTTTCTTCTCTTTATTTTGGGCTTATTCTTATTCTGGTTTCTTAAAGTAGAAGCTAAAGTAACTAAATCGAGACTTTTTTCCTAATGTATTTCATGGCTAAAAATTTACCTGTAAAAACTGTGTCCCAGAAATAACTTGTTGAAATATTTCTCTGTTCCTTTCTCCCCTCACCTTCGGGAACTCTAATTACTGTTATACATACAAGGCTGCTTGCTTTGTACTGCAGCTTTGTTCATTTTTTCTCAGTGTTTTCTTTTCCTTTTTTTTCATTTTGAATGATTTTTGCTATGTCTTACCTGTGGTATTTTTTTTTCTATTATATTTAATCCACAATTAATCCCATCTGTGCTTTTTTAAAAAAAAACTGATATTGTAGCTTTCATCTCCAAAAGTTTGATTTGGTTGTTTTTCTTAGATTTCATGTCACTACTGAGCATGTTCTGTATTTCCATAGCTTCTTGATCATACAGAATACAGTTTAATAACTGTCTTGATGAGCTTGTCTAATTGTCACTTCTGGATCAATTTGAGTGGTTTTTCTTATTATGGTTGCATTTTCCTGCTTCTTTGCATGACATGACTTACCCAATTTTTTATTGGATGCCAGTCATTGTGTATTGTATGCTGTTGGGTGCTAAGTATTTTATATATATATATATTCTTGAGCTTTCTTCTTGGATGTGTTTAAATTACTTAAACAGTTTTATCCTATTAGGTCTTGCTATTAAGTATCTTTCAGGCAGTGTTGTCTAGGGTTCATTTTTCTCTTATGGAGGTAAGACTACATTTTGGACCCAGAGTTTCTCAACCTCAGCACTATTGACATTTAAAGCCAGATGATTCGTTATAGAATGTTTAGCAGCATCTCTGGCCTCCACCCACTAGATGCCAGTATAGGTTCATCTTCTCTGGCTGTGAAAACCAAAAACTGTCTCCAGAAATCACCAATTGCCTCCTGTGAGATTGGGGGGTGGAGGGTGGGGGGACAGGGAAGGTGTGTGTGCACCAAAACTGCCCTCTTTGGAGAACCAGAGCTCTAACAGATGTCCTGTTACTTTTAAGGGTTTCTGCTCTGCCTGATGGTACTATTCCTGGCCATTTGTGAGTTCCAGTGATTTCTCCCCCTAATTCTTCTGGATGGTTCTTTCCTCCATCTCAGAGTTTCCACTCAGCTGAATGCTTTCGAAGGACCCTCCGCAGATCTCCAACGTTTAGTTGTCCTCTTTGGTACTCTACCCTGCAAAAGCTAGTCCCTCGACCTCTCAGGGTCCCCTGCTCCATCTTCTCACTGAGGGAGACTGCCAGGTTGTGTTAAGAGTTCTCCCTCCCTGTGCTGTGGCCTGGAAGGCAGTGAAAGTTAAAAGTGTTATTTGTTTAGTCATGTCCGACTCTTTGGGATCCCATGGACTGTCCATGGAATTCTCCGGGCAATATTGGAGTGGGTTGCATTCCTTTCTCAGGGGATCTTCCCAGGGGTCGAACCCAGGTCTCCCGCATTGCAGATTGTTTACCATCTGAGCCACCAGGGAAGCCCCAAATTTGCTTCATGTTTCCCATTTCAGGCATCTCCTCTCCTGTCCTTTGTTTCTGATATGTTTTGTCTAATACTGTACTTGCTCAGGTTAGTCATCTTGATCTGAAGGATTTTGTGATGATTTTTTGAAAGGATATTTGCATGCTAATTAAATTCAGAGAGGAAAAATCTATAATGCAAGAGGTAAGGATTACTGCAGTATGCCTGAGTAGGTTTGAGAGGGTGGCTTAGACCCAATGGAGAGGGCAGCCTCAGGTAGCACAGTTGACCCATAGTTAAGAGGAAAAGTGGCACTAAGATTAAGAAACCAAGATATGGACTTTGTTTACTGCTTTCTAGATTTTTCTTTCTGTTGTAAACATGGTATAATAGGTAGAGACAGGGACAGGTATACAGAGTGCATTTTTATAGGTGTAGACACAACATAAAATTGTTAATGTGATAATACTAGGATTGTGGACTCATGGATGACTTTTGGAATGCTTTTTATTTCTAAGCTTTTCTCATGTAGCTATATATTAGTTTATATTAATAGTATTTATAGATATACATAAAAGTATGTAGAGAAACTTATGAATTTAAAGAAACTAGTTGGGACACTGTATTCTAGTCTCAGCACCTACTCATTACACTCCTTTGCCCAAAATCTCTTGAGTTTTCCATTTCATTTATAGTTCTCGCCAACGGCTAACCAAGTAACCATGATCTGGCCCTACTCTCCACCCTTAACTCCCTTCTCTGGTTCCACCCACTACATTCACCCCTGTTCACTCTGCTCCAGCCCCACTGGCCTTGCCTCTTGAACAAATCAGGCATTGCTCCTACATCAAATTCTTCACACTTGCTGTTCCCATGCCTAGAATATTTTCCCCCTAGAGTCTCAGCGTGCTTCCTTACACTTACTTGTTATCTTTTCTCAAACTTCACTATCAGTGAAGTCTTCCCTGTATGACCTGTCTAAATTACAATCCATTTCCTGCTTGATGTTTTGTGGTCTCCTCTCCTAGTGTATTTTCTTCTTACCATTCATCACATGCTTTTTTTTCCCCTAGTGCCATCTGTGGTTCCAAAAGCAATAGACTGCCCCAAGGCAGTCTTGGGCCTGAGCAACTTCAAATCCACAGGCCTGAAAAATTTAAAAAAGGACCCCAGAAAATCACATTGGGGGGAGGAGGGGGACATGGGAAGGGGTTCCAAGTCACATACAGGGGGTGCTTGAGAAGAACACCCTAAGAGTGATGGCTGGAGGTGGGTATAGACTCAGCAATGTAATCCCTAGTCTGGGTCCCAAATTAATGAATCTGTAAGAAGGATGGGAAGAGAAATGTCAAGGACTTGACTGTGTGTCTTTTCTATCTATAGACATTCCCAACACCAGTGTTCAGTTATTGTTGGAATTGAAAGTATACGTATGTGCTGTGTGGTGTAGACAAGAGTAGAGTAACAAATGGCAAAGCTTGACAGAGGCCAAACCATGGAAGGCCATGCTAATTTTATTAACTTATGTAGTGCATAAAGTATAAGTTTAGAATTTAAAATTACAAAGGTTTTCTACAAATTAGTAAGAAAATACAAATAACCTATATTAATCAGGACAGAAACCCAATTCAATTATTTTAAACAAGAAAGGGACTTTATTGGCTCACAAAACGTTAAAGTCCAGAGGTAGGGCAGGCTTTAGGCACAGCTGGATCTAGGGCCTCCAGAAAAATGACATCAGAACTTAGCTCTCATTCCTTTCTGCTAGCCTCTGAGTTTCCCCTCAGACTCATTCCACATAGTACAAATTTTCAGGCTTACACAGTCCTTAGTTCGTGGGATCTCTGTCGAGCGTTCCTTCCAAGAGTTCCAGCAGAAGTTCCATTGAGGGCATTCTTTAGCCTGACTTGGGTTACATGCCCATTCTTTAATCACTGTGGTTAAGGAGGTGTGGGATTCAGGAAGGCCTGACCTGGTCATGTACTCACCTAAGCCACAGAGAATGGATTCCCCACAATATTTACTCTGTTCTCACAAGATGGGGAAAGAGATGCTGAACAGAAACAATATATATCCACACATAACTCAATAGAAAAGCAGGTGAAGGATACAAACTATCCATGATAAAACTATAAACGGCCAATAAATATATGAAAATAACCTCAACCTTGCCATTAATCAGGAAAATGTAAAATGATCCTTTTTCTCTTTTTTGCCCATCAGATAAAAATTATCAAGTGCAGGTAAAGCTTTATGGGGAAATGAGCACTTTCCATAGTTGGTGAAAACAGAAAGTCATGAAGGCCTTTGGGACAGCTAAGGTGAGTCTACTATCAAATTGTTCTCTGACAGACAATCTGATAACAATCTGATAGACCCAACCACCTACGGTCTACTCCATTCTAAAAAAATACTCACACACATGCATACAGATATGAAAGAGATGTTTACTTTGGCAATGTAATAGCAAAAGAAAAAATAAGGGAACAGTTAAATAATGGTATTTTCATAGTATTGAATATTATTCAACCATTATGGATATTTAAAGACCTCAGGATCGGTTTTTGAGACCAAAAAAAGCAAGCTGCAGAACAATACATATATATATCCTATTTATGTAAAAATGGCATTTATATGTATATGCATATTCACATGGGATTTATGGAAAGGAGATTAAATGAATGCATACTCAACTGTGAGCAGTGGAATGTGATAGGAAATGGTGGAGAAAAGGGTCTCTCTTCACTTGTATATAAAAGTTTTGTACACTGAGATGGTAGTCATTTATATTTTCATAATTAAAAATGGGAAAATGCAATTCACAATTAGAAATGCAAATCGCAAATAAAAGCATAAAAAAGATACTTCTCCTTATTAACAAAAAAAGAGCAAACACATTGAAGAATTCAGGGTTGGTGGAGTGTAGGCAAAGAGGCACTCTAACTAGTGATGGAGCTGCAAAGTGGTACAATCTTTTCTCATGGTATTTCTCCAAATGTTAAATATGTACATTTCCTGACCCAATAAATCCACTTCTGGCTATTTATGCTACAGAAATACCCACACAGGCAGCAAAATATATATGGATGTTAACTCTACCTTTATTTGTAATTTTAAAAAAAATTGGAACTAATGAAATTACCTACCAACAGGGGTTGTCTAATAAGTTACAGCATATTTTTTTAGGCTGTGCTGTGTGGCATGTGGGATCTTAGTTCCCCAATCAGGGATCGAACTTGTGCCCCCTGCATTGGGAGTGCCGAGTCTTAACCACTGGACTGCCTGGGAAGTCCCAGTTATAGCGTACTGATGCAATGGGTTAGTATGTAGCCATAAAAAAATAAAAGTCTACATCCAAGTGGGAGGGAGAGGAGGCAATTTTCAGTGCAGTACATGTAAAATGGGGGTATGTACCTACCTCATATGGTCGGTGTGGGGATTAAGAGTTAATCCATGGTAAAGCGCTTCCAACAGTGTCTGTGTACAGTGACAAGTGTTAGCTATTAACACGTTTTTGCTTAATTATGTATATGCCTAAGTCTGGAAGAAGAGCAAACCAAATAACTATTACTTCTCAATTTAGACCATAAAAAGAAATGTCCGTTTTCATTTTGCATTTCTGAACTGTAGAAAAGCCAAACAAGTATGTTTTAATAGCCTTTATATTTGTTAATCATAAGATAAAAGCATAAAATTTACCAATCAAGGTTTAATAGCCATCATTCATTGCATTGTGAAAAAAAATATATCCCTGGAGTTCACAGAACTAGATTTGAGTTTTAGCTCTAACTGGCCACATGCAAGTCACACGATCTCTAAATCTTGCTTTCCTAGTCTACAAATCTAAGGGAGATGGGTAGTGTCTAACCCAATGACTGGCATGCAGATTATTTCAGTACATAGAACCCTCCCTGCAACTTACACAAATGTGACAGACCTACTGCTAAATGATCAAGTGCCAACTGGGTGTGAATGTGGAGAGTTCAACCTCCAAGAAAATCAAAAGAAAATTTCGCAGTAATGAGTAAGTGCTCAGTGGCTATTGGACATGCATAAGCAGTCTGCTTGCCGTTAATAATGACTGCTCATTTGCTAATCGAACAGATGCCACTGCTTGGCAATGCTAGATCACCACTTCATCAAAGGCTGGGCACCCCCCAGAATTGCCAACTATGATCATCGGAGTGGACATAAATCAAAGTCCAGATGAAATCACAAAGCACTGAATAGATAATCAGAGATGGGGAGTACACAATCATTTCCTTTTAATGTGTATCATCACCCAGTTTTCTGGGGTCCAGTCCATTTCCCCCCAGAGCCTTGCCTTAGTCTCAGAATCCTTCTTAAACAACACACAGGTATCAGAGATGACAAGACAAACTCACATTTGCCAACTCTTCATATTTTTTCTAAATCCTCACCTTACACCAAACATCTTTGGCATTTATGACAAATGTACAGGGAAGCTTCTCTGTATACAGGAAAAGCAGAAGATCTAAAAAACCATGAAACTCTAGCCACCGAGAGGTTACTCCATTCTTACCTACTCTGATATAAGAATTCTGTCATACAAGCAGTATTCCAAATATGCCACTTCAGAACCTACTTGGAAAGAAGCCAGCTATAAATAAATCAATCAACCCAAGACCATTCTATCTTAAAGCGGAGGAATTCATAGCTTTATTGGACACTGACTTGTTTCCTCTCAGCCACACAGAGAAAAAGACCCAAACAAAAGTCCCTACATATTCTTGTATAACTTAAAATACATTATATCATTACTACATATTTATACTTCAATAAATCTTAATCTATAAAGCACATTTCTTATAATTGTTATCAAAAAATCTATAAACAAGCTCCATTCTGCCTCACTTCTCCACCAGCTAGCCTTGCATTTATTACTCTGCTTTTTAACAGGCTCATGCAAATCGCACCTTCCATTTTTTAATTTGATCCAAGCACCAGATGTAACCCAAAACTCTGCAAATACGTAGTATTTTTATTCACATGGGTCATTTTCCACACAATTATGCCCACTATAAAAAAGCCTTTTCTCATATTCTATGTATTTTAACTTCCAGAGTTTTCCACTAAACAGAACCACAGTATTTGGGATTCTCAACCAAGGAGTATATAATCCTACTACTACAATGTTATTACTTTTATACATTTTTTAAAAACTGTGTTAAGACTTAAAGAAAAAAGCTCCACCAACTCTGACAATTAATAAACTAGTTGTTAATAGCCTAGTTCTTTTTTAAATAGAACAATCCATTCAACCTAATATGTTAAGTACAACCTCAATACTACTAGAGATTGATTAGTTTTTTTTTTAAAATAAAAGACCCATAAACTTCCAAACTGTGATAGTTATCTTGGACTCACCTCTGAAGACTGCTGACGAGCTGGCTAGCTCTTTGAGCTGAGTCTTCCTTTCCCCAGTACAACACCCTGGTAAGAGAACTATGGCTCTAGGAATCTCAGAGGTGACCCCCCACCCCAAGACTGCTTAGACTGGGGGAGAGGGGGGAGAGGCTAACTCACAGGAAACAGCTTTATACCAACCCCCAGTGATTTACAGTGGAAGAATACCTACCTACCCATGACAGGGTTACAGTACCTAGCACAGTGCCTTGTCGGTAGAAAATTTAATAAATGCATGGCTGCTCTGTTAGCTTGGTGTTCAACCCTTTTGTACCAAAAGAGTAAAATAAAAAACCTGATACCTTGTTCCCCACCTGTCAGGGATTTTCCTGTCCTCTACAAAAATGAAAGAAACATAACAATGACTTAGATCTTCAAGTCTTTTGTTTTCTAAAAGCCAAGACAGACCATTACTCTTGTTTACATTTGCCCTTCAACACTGCCATTCACTGCAGATCCTCCCCTAGTGTTATAATTTCTACTTTCATTGCTTTACAACTGTTTGTTTAGACTGTTCACTTTCTAATGACACAGGAGAGGACATTATTTTCATGAGTGGGTTGCTTCTCAATTACAGGTAGGATGAGATATTTTTGAGTTTTCCAGCAGGCAGATAATTATACCTAGAATAAATTCTTGATACACTTCAATTCTTGGATTAAAGTATTTGTCAGTCTTCCCCAATCTGGGTGTCCCATTCACTTTTTTATGTTTTATCAACCATCACTTCTTATCTGAGTTTTAAGGCTCATTTCACTCTGGTTTTTGGTCACCTTTTATCTTCTATTTTCAAAAATGCATATTCAAATTAGGTAAAAGGAAACAGGTAAATTTGGAAAAAGTGGTTTCCGTTTTCAGATTTTGTAATTCCTGTTGCTTTTCAATGTAGAAGGGAATGTATCCTTGCGAAGAACATTTCGATCACCAACACAAATAATATATCGGTCTAAGAAGCAAACTTTGTAACAAAGGGACAGAGATCAGGTAGTTCATCATTAGGAAAAATAATAAGAAATATCACATGGAAGATTAGGCATTAACACCTGAATAAAGTTTAAAATTTCAGTTTCTAGGCAGGTATGACACCATTCCTTTTAAGATAATAATAGTGGGTGAAGATTTTCTACATTTCCCAGTGGATTTTCTAACAGTCTATAGGAAAACTATGTCATTTCATGTTTTTAATTTTGTCTTCATTTCAGAAGAAAAAGACCTGAGTGCTGACTTTTTTTTAAAATTTCTTAAACTTTCACAACATTGAGAAGTTTTTCTGCATTGTGTCTTCGCTGATGTCTAAAAAGATTTGAGCTCTGACTATAGGATTTCCCACACTGAACGCATTCATAAGGTTTCTCCCCAGTATGGATTCTCTGGTGATTGATAAGCCCAGAATTCTGGCTAAAGGCTTTTCCACATTCAAGACATTTGTAAGGTTTTTCTCCAGTGTGGACTCTCTGGTGCTGCACGAGGATGGAACTCCTGCTGAATGCTTTCCCACACTCAACACATCCATAGGGTTTCTCCCCACTGTGGATTCTCTGATGAAGAATAAGGGCTGAGCCCTGACTGAAGTGTTTCCCACACTCGTCACATATATGCTGTTTCTTTCGGGAGGGATTTCTCTTTCTTTCAAACCTGCCCTTAGGGAAACATGTTTCTCCATATTTAAAGATTTGAGGAACACCTATATTGAGAGTGCCGGGAACTTCATGAGATTCTCCTGCTGAAGGAACCTCCTGCTTTGGAGCTAGAGCTCCATTTTCAGTCCTAGCATCATCATCTGAAATAAACAGAAAATGTAAATATCACTCACTTCCAATTGGGGAGGACAAACAACTGAAGAAAAAAAAAAAGTTAATGAACTAGAAGTAAATAGCTTGTATATGTCTATAAATAGCACTATGAAACTGGTGATACTACTGCCTAGTCTCAAAAAAGAAAAATATGAAAACAACTGATTATGAGGTTAATGAGGTGAGAGCATGAGAACATATGAAGAATTAAAAGGCTGTATCCTAGTGAGTAGTAGCACAGGGAGTGGGTTACACAATGGTGGTCAAAAATCAAAGGGTGGAAAAACTGCAGATGTTTCAGAGAGTCTAAGTTTGTTAGGAGACACAGAGATGCAGCTAAGGTCAGGAGAAAAATAAATCAAACTTTGCCATCAGGAAATCACATTGTTTTGCTTTGAAAAAGGGAGCGATTACATCAAAATACAAAGTGTAAGTAACCAATCTGTCAGACAGGGATTTTTCTAAAATGAGCAAGTAAGACAGGTCAAAGCCAAGATTAGACTACAAGGAGAATATAGCAGTCCTGACAAGAAGCAGCTGAAGGTAAGCTGGGAGCATCCTGTGTTAACTTGGGACACAACACTTAGAAATTCAAGGCTCTTTTAATGACTGAAGTTTTCCTGTAAAAGCAACTTGCTGTATTTGGTATTTGTCACGGTATTTAGACAAGCTATGACTTCTAGGCCTGTTAGATGTGCACAGTGAAAGAACAGCCTGAGTTACGAATTACCAACATGAGGTACCATCATCTACCTGTAGGCAGGAGTGGTATGAGCAAGTCTCATATAAGACCTTCCTGAAACTTCAAGCTTTGGTGAATAAACAGTTACTAAAGGGTGAGCAGAAGCGCTCAAGAAACTTGTACATAGTGAGAAAGTCTGTAACAAATGATTAAGAAAGAGACAAATAGAAAAGAAGGCTGACTAAGAGACACTGAAGAGTCAGAGGAGATTAGTGAGGTCTGGAGACTTGAATAACAGAGAAGTGAGTGTGAAGGTAACAAATGACACAGAAAGAATTGAGTCCCCAAATGTGGTAAAGACCAGAACGCTAAAATGAGGCGAGAATTATTCTATTCTACAGTTTAAAGAGGCAAGAATTAAGTCTATTCTACAGTTCAGGCAAGGGAGAAGTTTGCCACCCAGGAAGATGCTACCTCCAACAACCAAAGATACTGGTTCTCAAACTTTACTGCACAGAAGAACACCCCATAATTCAGAGGGGCAGCCTACTCAGAACTCATCTGACTCACATTACCATTACCTTCAACTGCCTCAAGAAATGATGCCCAAAGCAGTTGCAAACAAAATTTCATTTTAATTCATATAAATATGAACAAGAAATCTAGCAGTTTTAGGAATATATGGGATTGTATCAAAGTAAGTATGTGGCATTAACTGCCACAAAGTAATGTGGCATTAACTGCCAAGATGCTGGGAAAGAATGGCATTAGTGAGTAATCTTTCCATTTAATTTTTCTGTACTTATGTTGAAGAAAAAACAAAAAAGCTGAAAATTCAAAAAGATTTTGGTGATAACAAACAAAAAAACTAGATTTGAAGAGGTAAGCTTATTATACTAGGTAGGAGACTGGAAGGATGTAAAACAGGTGGCAAATAAGCAATACATAGGGACCTGGTCTACAGGTGGGTTATGGCTCAAAGTCAAATGCCCACCAGAAATGGGCAGGCCTTCAAAGAAAGACATAAAAGCAAAGAAAAGGTTGATGATGTTATGTTGAAGAATAAAAGACCCAAGGTCAGCAAACCAATTTTTATCACATAAGAACAGAAATCCTACAATGTGTCTATGTCTAAGCAATCAGGTGAAGGTGATTATTCCCCCTCCCTGCTCCCAGTAAAAATAAGCATAGAGTTCTGGACAAAAGGTCCACACTCTCACTCTCCAGCCCACATGAGTTCCAGTCCTCACCACAGTGCCTTAGGGAATGGAGCTCCCAGGATGCCCACTTGAGCTGGTTTTCCACAGCATCAAGCTCAGAACTCGGTAATCCCTGAGCTTCTTCTTGAGATACTATCTCCTCCACTAACACTTCCCGTTTTCGTCGACGAAGAGAAACCTGGAAATGACAGGAATTGGTTCAGTTGAGAAGCAACTTGATGAGAATCAAAACTAAAACACACACCAAAGAAATCATACAAAACATATGCTGCAGAGGCCCAGAGGGCAAAGCAACATAAATAATGGGGGGAGGGGAAGCATAAACATAATTCTAACTTAGTTGAGTGGAACTAATTCAGAAGCTGTGAATACTGCTATGCCAGTGCTCCTAACACAGGAAACTTACTGGCTGTCCAGGGTCATCTAGTTCACTCTCTAAATCCTCCAGGACCGTCACCGCCTCCTCTCCATTCTCTGGATGATGCTCTCGAACCCAAGTCTGTAGCTCCTTGGGGAGGATGGCAACAAACTGCTCCAGTACAACCAGCTCCAAGATTTGTTCTTTTGTGTGCGTCTCTGGCCTGAGCCACAGACGGCAAAGTTCTCGAAGCTGGCTCACAGCTTCCCGAGGCCCAGGTGAATCCTGGTATCCAAATTGCCTGAATCTCTGGCGGAAAACCTCCGGGTCAGGAAGATGGTTCCAGGGGATACTCGACCCCTCTTCACCATCAGGATCCTCCTCTAACTTCACTCTTAGTATTTTTTCCTCTTCATCTGGAGTTGGGATGATAAGTATTGAATCCTCTTCCACTGACTGTGCAGACATCCTGATTTATAATACTTCAAGGAAAGACGATCAAGGCAAGATACCTTAGGGAAATACCCAATTTTCTTCACAGGCACTCCTGAGGCACAAGAAATGAAAAATACATAAATGACTAAATATTCTAAGAACCTGGACACAGACTGATTAAAGGAAATAAAAATTTATTCTTCTACTAGATTAAAAATTCCAATCAACAACCTGAACCAGAAGTTGGCAAACTACAGCTCACGGCAAAATCTGGCCTGCTGCCCATTTTTGTACAATGCGTATACTAAGAATAGTTTTCACACTTGTACATGGTTGGGAAAAAAATCAAAAGAACACTCCATGACATGTGAAAGTGACATGAAATTAAACCATCTGTCTCCATAAATAATTTTATTCATTTGTTCACACTACTATAGCAGAGTTGAGCAATAGGCACTATAGGGCATGAGAAACCTAATATTTACCCTGGTCCTTCAGAGAGAAAGTTTGCCAAAGTATGATCAACAAAACCTATTTCAACAATCAAAAGAATCTAAGTTAAGAACCAGCCCTTCTCAGTGTTACCTAAATGCATCTGACCCTTGAAAACATTATCTACAATTCAGTACTGGTGTTCCTTGACACACTTAGGTCATCTCAAAAGCAGGGACTGCTTTTTTATTATCTGTTTAAAAAAATTTTTTTTTCACAAAGCGTTTAAGGGTTATTTTTTAAATGTTTAAGAATTCCAATGACTTAAAATATACGTTAAAAAAAATTCACTTGCTCAGGAACAGGTTAAATAATGTTGGAAAAAAGTAACCACTATGTGCCATAAAAGTTAATTATTTTTCAGTTACCCTCCACACCATAAATACCTTTAAATTAGGAACGACAGGCATTATTCAGCAAATTCTGGGGGAAAAAAGTACTTTCATAACACCTTTGTGGTGCAGATTCTTCCGCTGACACTGAATGACTCACAATCTCCCCAGCTACTACCTTCATGGAAACCTCGTGCCATGTCTGATCCCTTCCTTGGTATTTGCACAGTCATGCCCATGCCATTGTCTACAACACGCGTTAAGAATGAGCCACGCAGCTGCTCAAAGTACCCATTCAGGCCCCAGAATATGAAAGCTGATTTCCAAAAACTTCCTGTGGCTCTACCAAAAATAGGAATCAGAAAAGATCTTATCAGGTAACATAAACGCAAGTTTAATTAAATACTCTGTGGAGTGTGGCGGCTTTATAAACATGTAGCTTTGGCCTATAGATCTGTTTCTGTTCCAAAACCCTACCTTTCTACGGCTCAAGCATTCTATGGAAAAGAAATTTCTCTTCCTTTTACGTTCTCAAACAGTACCCTGGCGGTGGGATGTGAGGAGGTGCGGGGAGCCCAGGCCCGCGGTCCCGACCGTCTTTGCGTGGAGAGCCCGGTCGCCGGTGACCTCCCCACGCACTCTTGCAGAGTGCCGCTGGGAACCGCGCCCCCACCCCAACGACGTCAACCGCTCTTCCCCGCACTTGCGGCGGCGGCTTTCCTCAGACCGAATGCCACCCGGCCACAACAGCGAACGAGCCTCAGCACTTCCGCCCGCGCCCGACTGAACTACAAGTCCCGGCAGGCCCACGCGAGGCCCGCCCACTCCCACCTCCGCCCGAAAAGAATCCCAGAACTCTCCGCGAGATGCCTGGGCCTCGAAATAGAACAAAACCGGCCGATGGGGGAGGGGAATCGGGGGTCGCGAAGGACACAGGGGATGGAGGACTCTTCGAGGGTGCTGAAAGCCCGATCTGGCTTTCTGTCTTCCCTTGCCCGTCCCACAGCTGCCGGGCACGGAGACCGCGGCCTGTCCCTCGCGCCTCTGGAAGAAGCCGAGGAAGGTTCCCGCCAGACTTCTTCGCTGACTCTTGCCAAGCAGTCTGCAGCCCCCAGGCCAGCGTCCCCCTCACACCCTTCCCCCCACTCGCACAAACCTCGGGCTCGGGCACCACAGCCGCTTCGCTGTCCTCGGCCGACGCAGAAACGCCGCTCAGAAGCCGTTTCCCAGCAGCCCCCGGCGCGGACTGCTTCCGGTCTGTGGGCCCCAGGAGGCGGGGGGAGGCGAAGCCCCACGTTGCCATGGAGATGTGCTCCGGGCCGGGGGAAGGGCTGTCCAACGACAATGACTGCTTTGAGGCTGCGCTTGGCCTCGCGCCTTCCTCCCCCGGTATCCCAGCCTTCTGGGTTCCGCTTGAAAGACAAGGAAAAGAAAGAATTCTGCCACTAAGACAGTCTTTACGGTTTCATAAGCCTTTTCACATGCGTTATCTCATGTGATCTTCACAGTAGTTCTCTGAAAGAAGTATTATGAATATTTATGAATGTTAATTACTTTGTACCAGGCACTGTCACCATGCTTTACATGAAATTTCATTTTCACAACAACGCTGAGATTTTTGTTATTCCCATTTCACAGCTGAGATCATTGAGGCACAAGTAAATAGCTTGCCGAATGCTCATAACTGGTAAGTGGGAAGCAAGATTTGAAACCAAGGCATGACTCTCACCTTTGCCTCCTACTTTCTATGCCATACAACTTTACTATGACCAGTGTACTTGTCAGGGAAACAAGATGAGACTCTTAACCAAGAGCTTTGGCAGTGAGCTCACATTGAATTTGCAGAATGCGTGGTCATTTTCTGACTTGAGGCTTGACAGTTTCTATTACAAAGCAGCTGCCAAAGTGATCGTTTAAAAACAGAACTCAGACAGCTTCATTCCCCTATTTAAAGACATTTAATGGGTCCCTAACTGCCTTACTCCTGCGTGTGCTCCGTTGCGCAGTTGTGTCCTACTCTTTGCCGCCCTATGGAGTATATCCGGCCAAGCTGCTCTGTCCTTGGGATTTTTCAGGTAAGAATACTGGAGTGGGCTGCCATTTCCTCCTCCAGAGGAATCTTCCCCTACTGCATTAATTGTGACTTAAAAATTCCTTACATTTTCCTGTAAGGCCCACTAGTCTGTTCCCTGCCCCCACCCCCACTCTCCAACTCTGTAGGCTCATTGTGGTCTGGATCCTCAGCCTCCTGACCACCTTTCCTCCTGGAAGCCTCCCCACTCTCATAGCGCTGGGTAGAAGTGATCTCATTTATTCACTTCTCTGTTTTTTTTGTTTGTTTTGTTTTTGTCCATAAGACCCATAGAGGCAGAGACTGCCTGTCTTATTCACCACAGTATCTTCACATAGTAATCCCAGGATACGGACTGCCTGGTACATGGGTTGTTGGTCAGTTGCCAAGTCGGGTCTGACTGTGACCTCATGAACTGCAGCACACCCTCTGTCCTTCACTCTCTGCCGGAGTTTGCTCAAATTCCTGTCCATTGAGTCGGTGACACCATCCAACCATCTCATCCTCTGCCACCCCCTTCTCCTTTTGCCTTCAATCTTTCCCAACGTCATGGTCTTTTCCACTGAGTTGGCTCTTCGAATCAGGTGGCCAAAGTATTGGAGTTTCAGCTTAGTGTCAATCCTTCCAAAGGATATTCAGAGTTGATTTCCTTTAGGATTGACTAGAGAACTCGGTAAATATTTGTTGAATAAATGAATAAAGTGTGGGCTGCTCAGATTGCTGCTTTTGCTAGGTCACGTGGCAGGCCTCAGAAACCACAAAGAAAGAGCCGTGTTGTTTAAGGTCTGTGTTAGAAGTGCAGGTCCAGCCTTTCAGAAGCATTCCAATATCCTCAGGCTTCAGCTTTCTGCCTCTTCGGAAAAGTTCCCTTTGCAAAGAGCCCTCAGTCTGCTGGATTGGTGAATGAGAAAGCTCGCAAGTTAGCAGCTGATGGTATAGCACTCCTCTACTCTCTGACTGGAGCTTTGCCCCCCAAAACCCTTGCTACTTCTGATGACTCATCTCTCTTCATTTAGGAAGTTTCTGAAATCTTTACTTTTTTCTTTCCTACTTGGCTATTGCCACCAACCTACTTGGCTGCTCTTCCCAACTGTTCTTTTTTTGGTGACTCTAAAAGCTAGCTCATGTTATTTTTCAGAGACAAACCAAAATTTAATTTCTCAAGGTTCATGCTGTGTGCTGTAGCAGAATTTGATGGAGTTGTATATACATTTATAATAGATAAAAAATAAACCAGAATGAAAATCCTTTTTGTTTCTTTTTAAAAGCAAGCTATGTACCAAGTTTTTTGGTCCAAGTTGTGTAGGATAAGTTAAATTGCATTCTGTTAACCAATATGAGTGTTTCTGTCAGTATGCTTGCATGCGTGCAAAGTCGCTTCAATCTTGTCCAACTTTTTGTGACCCTGTGGACCACAGCCCACCAGGCTCCTCTGCCCATGGAATTCTCCAGGCAAGAATCCTGGAGTGGGTTACCATGCCCTCCTCCAGGGGATCTTCCCGATCCAGGATTGAACCTGCATCTCTTATGTCACCTGCACTGGCAGGTGGGTTTTCTGTAAGTATAGCTATGTCAAAATAAAGTTTTAAAAAGCAATAAATAAAATAAAAGGTAGCTCAAGGCATTTTTGTTTTATTTTGTCTTGCTTTAAGTGTTTTTACATCTAATTAATGCTGGAAAACTAAAAACATACACATCAAACAGAAGTACTTGGACAGATTAAAAATGTTAAAATTTAATAAAACCCTTTGCCTGGGATTCATTCTTCATTCCTAATTCTTTTTGAGAGAGTAAATAAAATCACAATGAGTTTTTCTTCTCTACTCTTTTGAGAGCAGGGACTATAAACCTCGTTTTTGAAACCCCATCCTCTGAGTCCCAGGTTCGATTCTTCAGTCAGGAAGATCCCCTGGAGAAGGAAATGGCTTCGCACTCCAGTATTCTTGCCTGGAGAATTCCACAGAGAGAGGAGCCTAGTGGGCTACAGTCCATGGGGTCATAAAGTGTCAGACACGACTGATTGACTAATACTTTCACTTTCAATGGAAACAATGACATACTTTGTTTTCTTGGGCTCTAAAATCACTGCAGATGGTGACTACAGCCATGAAATTAAAAGACGCTTGCTCCTTAGAAGAAAAGCTATGACCAACCTAGATGGCATGTTAAAAAGCAGAGACATTCCTTTCCTGACAAAGGTCCATCTAGTTAAAGCTATAGTTTTTCCATAGTCATGTATGGATGTGAAAGTTGGACCATAAAGAAAGCTGAGCATCGAAGAATTGATGCTTTGGAACTGTGGTGTTAGAGAAGACTCTTGAGAGTCCCCTGGACTGTAAGGAGGTCAAACCAGTCAATCCTAAAGGAAATCGGGCCTGAGTATTCATTGGAAGGACTGATGCTGAAGCTGAAACTCCAATACTTATGAAGAACTGACTCACTGGAAAAGACCTTGATGCTAGGAAAAATTGAAGACAGGAGGAGAAGGGGATGACAGAGGATAAGGTGGTTGGATGGCATCACTGACTCAATAGACATGAATTTGAGCAAGCTCTGGGAGTTGGTGATGGACAGGGAGGCCTGGCGTGCTGCAGTCCATGGGGTCGCAAAGAGTCAGACACAACTGAACAACTGAACTGAACTGAGTAACAACAACTGTGCTCAGCCAAAGGTAATAAGTTGTGATTGAGCTAAGCCATTCATGACTTATCTGTTTCCCTTTGCCATGAACTCACTCTGCCTAGCTGGAGATGGTCATATGATTCGGTTCATGGTCAATGAGATGTAAGGGAAAGTAGTCTCATTTATATCTCAATGAGATGAAAGTGTCTTTCAAGAAATTTATCTAACTCATATAAGCTGTCAGATGTCTTAGCGTAAAGTTGTTCATAATATTCCCTTAATATACTGTCTATAGGATCAGTAGTGATGTCCTCTTTTTCATTCCTGACATTGGTAGTCTTGTTTATTTTACTGTATATGTGTTGCTTGAAGTTTATCAATTTTATTAATCTTTCAAGGAAACAACTTTTGGCTTTGTCTATTTGCTCTATTGTTTTTTATTTCATGGGGTTCTTCTCTTTTTAAAATAAGTTAATAGTAAAATTAGTTCTGCTTTTAGCAGATAGCTCTAGGAGTTTTAATACATGTATAAATTATGAAACTATCACCAAAATCATAATATAGGATAGTTCTATCATTCCACAAATGTCTCTCAAGATGTACTTACAAATTTTCTACTCCATAACCCATGACAACCACTGGTTTGCAATGTATGAATGCTAAGTTGACTCAGTCATGTCTGACTCTTTGTGACCCTATGGACTATAGACCACCAGGCTCCTCTATCCATAGGGTTCTCCAGGCAAGAATACTGGAGTGGGTTGCCATGCCATCCTCCAGAACTACTGGTTTATTATCCATCAAAATAGTTTTGACTTTTACACAGTGTAATATAAATGGAATCATAAAGTTAACCTTTTACATAACTTTCATTAAGTATATTAACTTTGAGATTCATCTATGTTGTTGTTACATGTCTCAATTGTTCATTTCATTTTATTGCTGCATATTGCTAAGTAGGATTTTACTGTAGGTATCGTTTGTTTATCCAGTTAGCATTGAAGGACTTTTGGGCTAATTCCAGATTTGGGCAGTTTTAAATAGAGTTTCCCTGGTAACTCAGATGATAAAGAATCTGCCTGCAATGCAGGAGACCTGGCTTTGATCCCTGGGTCAGGAAGATCCCCTGGAGAAGGGATCTTCTCCACTCCAATATACCCACTCCAATATTCTTGCCTGGAGAATTCCATAGACAGAGGAGCCTAGGGTTGCATGAGGCTACAGTCCATGGAGTTGCAAAAAAGTTGGACACAACTGAGTGACTAACACAAGTGCACACTATAAATATTAATGAACAGGCTTTGTGATCATAAGTTTTTATCTCTCTGGAGTAAATATCTAGAAGTGGAATTGCTGGGTCATATAATTTTATGGACTGAAAGTTTGTGCCCACTTCCCAAACTCACTAGCTGAGGCCCTAACTCACAGTGTAATACTATTTGAACCTGGGCACTTTGGGAGGTAATTAAGTTTATATACGGTCATGAGAGTGGGATTAGTTCCCTTATAAAAGAGACACACAAAGCTGCTTCCTCTCTTTCTCTTACCATGTGAGGACAAGGGATAACAATGGCCATCTGCAAGCCAGGAAGAGAGCCCTCCACCTGGGAACCAAATTCAGTTCAGTTCAGTCTCTCAGTCATGTCCGACTCTTTGCGACCTCATAGACTACAGCATGCCAGGCCTCCCTTGTCCATCAACAACTCCTGGAGTGTGCTCAAACTAATGTCCATCAAGTTGGTGATGCCATCCAACTATCTCATCCTCTGTCATCCCCTTCTCCTCCTGCCTTCAGTCATTCCCAGTATCAGGGGCTTTTTCAATGAGTCAGTTCTTTGCATCAGGTAGCCAAAGTATTGGAGTTTCAGCTTCAATGTCTGTCCTTCAAATGAATATTAAGGACTGATTTCCTTTAGGATGGACTGGTTGGATCTCCTTACAGTCCAGGGGACTCTCAAGAGTCTTCTCCAACACCACAGTTTAAAAGCATCAATTCTTCAGCACTTAGCTTTCTTTATAGTCCAACTCTCACATCCATACATGACTACTGGAAAAACCATAGCTTTGACTAGGTGGACCTTTGTCAGCAAAGGAATGTCTCTGCTTTTTAATATGCTGTCTAGGTTTGTCATAGCTTTTCTTCCGAGGAGCAGGCATCTTTTAATTTCATGGCTGCAATCACCATCTGCAGTGATTTTGGAGCCCAAGATAATGAAGTCTGTCACTGTTTTCATTGTTTCTCCATCCATTTGCCATGAAGTGATGGGACCAGATTCTATGATTTTAGTTTTCTGAATGTTGAATTTTAAGCCAACTTTTTCACTCTTCTCTTTCACTTTCATCAAGAGGCTCTTTAGTTCCTCTTCACTTTCTACCATAAGGGTGGTATCATCTGCATATCTGAGGCTATTGATAGTTCTCCCATCAATCTTGATCCCCGCTTGTGCTTCATCCAGCCCGGCGTTTTGCATGATGTACTCTGCATATAAGTTAAATAAGCAGGGTGACAGGGAACCAAATTAGCTGACACTTTTACCTTGGACTTTCCAAATTCCAGAACTGTAAGAACAAATTTGTTATTTAAGCCACGACTATATGATATTTTGCTATAGCAGCTGGAGCTAATATATATGATTTTTTTTAGTTTGAATAAACTGAATGTTTTAAATTAAAAAAAAGAAATATTGAGCTAAAACCAACATTTGGTACATAAAGAAGGAATCTGGGAAATCATGATTGAAAATTATATCTCTCTATATTCTTTTAATAGAGTTTTGACAGAGGAAAATGTTTAATTTTGATGAACTCCAATTTATCCATTTTAAAATTTTATTCCTTGGGACTTCCCTGGTGGTCCAGTGGCTAAGTCTCCGAGCTTTCAGTGCAGGGGGCCTGGGTTTGATCCCGGGTCAGGGAGCTAGATCCTTGTGCCACAGCTAAGAGTTTGCATGCTGCAACTAAAGACTCCACATGTCCCAAAGAAGATAGAAGATCCTGTGTGCCACAACCAAGACTCAGTACAGTCAAATACATAAATACTTTAAAAATAAATAAAAGCAGTGGGAATTGGCACCAAGCTTCTGGGAGCAAAGCTCTTCTGAGCAGAATGAAGTGTTTCCCTCTCTCTTAAAGTGCCTGCCCCATGCCCTCTGTCATTGCTGTGCCGCTATCCCTCCACTGTCTAGGGAGAGGAATTGGAAGAGATATGGAACTTCCCTTATGCTCTCTGACACTTAAGAACCCCTTTCCCATCTCTTGGGCTTCTCTGTGGGCACTTGTGGGTTTCAGGCTTCCTTTGAGTCTAGGCCAGGTGATACCAAAAAGAAAAAAAGGGTAAATTCAGTGGAACCTGAAATTCTAGTCTTCTTCCCCAGTCTGCTTTTTTTGTTCACTTTGAGGAGTCCTCAGGGAGCTACTCTGTGATCTTTGTCCAGGATTCTCTCGGACTTTGGCCACCTGATGGGAAGAGCCAGCTCATTAGAAAAGACGCTGATGCTTGGGAAGATTGAAGGCAAAAGAATAAAGGGGTGGCAGAGGATGAGATGGTTAGATAGTATCACTGACTCAGTGGACTTGAATGTAAGTAAACTCTGGCAGATAGTGGAGGACAGAGGAGCCTGGTGTGCTGTATAGGCCCGGGGGTAGCAAAGAGTCAGACACGACTGAGCGACTGGACAACTGTGGGACTCTGGAAAGAGACAGGGTTGGAGTATGCTTACTCCATCTTGCCTAGCACCAGAGCCTCTGTTTTTCACTTTAATCATTCTCTCTCTTCCACTTATTTTGGTTTTAAATGAAAAATATAAAAAGTGGCACCTGAGGGCTTCAGTCCTGCTTATCTGTAGTATTCTAGTTGCTCGCTCCACCTGGGTCAGCTGCGCCTTCCAGCTCTTGCAGCACTGCCTGCTATCATAACCAGTCACAAGAACATCTAGAGACTGAAAAGTATCATCTCTTTTTTATGTCTGTTTTTTAGAAGAAAGCAAACTTTTCCAGAGGCCAGGCAGCAGGCTTTCCCTAATGTCTCACTGGCCTAAATTGAGTGATATGCCAGTGCCTAATCAAAACTGGGCTTCCCTGGTAGCTCAGTGGTAAAGAATTCACCTGCCAATGCAAGAGATGCAGGTTTGACCCCTGGATTGGGAAGATCCCCTGAAGAAGGAAATGGCAACCCACTCCAGTATTTTTGCCTGGGAAATCCTAGGGACAGAGGAGCTTGGTGGGCTACAGTCCATTGGGTCGGAAAGAGTTGGACAACTTGGGGACTGAGCAACAACAACAAAATCAAAATCACTTGCAGGTGGAGTGGAATTATTATTATTGGCTTAAATTAATCATTTGTGGTTGAATGACTATCAAGAAATCAAACTGTAAAACCACCTAGGTTGCAAGACTGCTAAAAGCCAATGTATCAAAAGCAACATTTAATGGACTAATTTGGTTCTGATGCGGGCTCACTGACATGTCCAGCTGGAGATATTCTACCTACAATTCTGACAAATCCTTCTTCAGTAGACTGGAGCCAGCAGAGCTGTATAGGAAAAGACGGCAGATGGCTATCCAGCTGATCATTAGCTCAGACAGTAGAGTTCCTTATTTTAGCTGCCACCCCATGTCATTGTAGACTTTGAATAAAATCAGTCCTCCATCTGAAGACAAACAAGTTAATCTTAGCCTTTAATTCAAACGAGTAAGATTAAGAGATGCAGATAATAAGACACATCCGTGAGGTGAAAATGTCAGGAATCAATAAAGTAAATAATTAGCATGTGCTCTGTCACTTCAGTCATGTCCACCTCTTTTCGATCTTGTGGACTGTAGCTCACCAGGCTCCTCTATCCGTGGGATTCTCCAGGCAAGAATACTGGAGTGGGTTGCCATGCCCTCCACCACGGGATCTTCCTGGCCCAGGGATTAGACCCGTGTCTCCTGCATCTCCTGCATTGCAAGCAGATTCTTTACCCACTGAGCCACCTGGCAAACCAAATAATTAGCATATAATAGTAATTAGAGTTATTTAGCATATAGCTTTATAAAAGGAAGCATATTGAATCCAAGATAGAAATTATAAAACAATATTATTTACTAGCCATCCAGGATTTATTGCTTATACAATCCATTCAGATCTTCTAGGACTGGGACTTCCCTGGTGCTCCAGTGGTTAGGGCTCTGCACTTCCAATGCCGGGGCACAGGTTCGATCCCTGGTCAGGGGAGCTAGGATCCCACATGCTGCACAGAGTGGCCAAAAAATGTAAAACCAAATCTTCTAGGACTGCTGCAACAGTCTCATCATGGCCTGTCCTAAGTGTTGGTGGCAAAGAGAAGATTCTTTGTCAGTCCCTTCACCAAACACTTGTCTGGATTTTATCTTCCAGATCTTCTGCTTTTCAACAATCTGTAGTGTTTCTTCTTCTTCTTCTTCTTTTTGATAGAATATAAATGTTATTAGGGCAGAATTATAGAAAAGTCTTTTCCCTTTTGTTTCCTCCAGTGTTCTTGTGGTAAAATAAACATGAAGTTTACCATTTTAACCACTTTTAAGTGTATAGTTCGTTCTTTCTGGAGCTATTTCTCCACTGATCTCCAGTAGCATATTGGGCACCTACCAACCTGGGGAGTTCATCTTTCAGTGTCCTATCTTTTTTGCCTTTTCATACTGTTCATGGGGTTCTCAAGGCAAGAATACTAAAGTGGTTTGCCATTCCCTTCTCCTGTGGACCACATTCAGTCAGAACTCTCCACCATGACCCATCCATCTTGGGTGGTCCCATACGGCATGGCTTAGTTTCATTGAGTTAAACAAGGCTGTGGTCCATGTGATCATATTGGCTAGTTGTCCGTGACTGTAGTTTTAGTCTATCTGCCCCTGATCCCCTGTCTCAGTGGCTACCATCTTTCCTGGGTTTCTCTTACCTTGGATGAGGGGTTGCTATTCACAGCTGCTCCAGCAAAGCGCAGCCGCTGCTCCTTACCTCGGACGCAGGGTAGCTCCTCTAGGCTACGCCCGTGTGCTGTTGCAGCCGCAGACCATCCCCAAGAAAAAGAAATGCAGAAAGGCAAAATGGCTGTCTGAGGAGGTCTTACAAATAGCTTTGAAAAGACAGGAAGCGAAAAGCAAAGGAGAAAAGGAAAGATATACCCATTTGAATGCAGAGTTCCAAAAAATAGCAAGAAGAGATAAGAAAGCCTTCCTCAGTGATCAATGCAAAGAAATAGAGGAAAACAATAGAATGGGAAAGACTAGAAATCTCTTCAAGAAAATTAGAGATACCAAGGGAACATCTCATGCAAAGATGGGCTCAATAAAGGACAGAAATGGTAGGGACCTGACAGAAGCAGAAGATATTAAGAAGAGGTGGCAAGAATACACAGAAGAACTGTACAAAAAAGATCTTCATAACCCAGATAATCACGATGGTGTGATCACTCACCTAGAGCCAGACATCCTGGAATGTGAAGTCAAGTGGGCCTTAGGAAGCATCACTACGAACAAAGCTAGTGGAGGTGATGGAATTCCAGTTGAGCTATTTCAAATCCTGGAAGATGATGCTGTGAAAGTGCTGCACTCAATATGCCAGCAAATATGGAAAACTCTGCAGTGGCCACAGAACTGGAAAAGGTCAGTTTTCATTCCAACCCCAAAGAAAGGCAATGCCAAAGAATGCTCAAACTGCTTCACAATTACACTCATCTCACACGCTAACAAAGTGATGCTCAAAATTCTCCAAGCCGGGCTTCAACAATATGTGAACCGTGAACTTCCAGATGTTCAAGCTGGGCTTCAAAAAGGCAGAGGAACCAGAGATCAAATTGCCAACATCTGCTGGATCATCGAAAAAGCAAGAGAGTTCCAGAAAAACATCTATTTCTGCTTTATTGACTATGCCAAAGCCTTTGACTGTGTGGATCACAATAAACTGTGGAAAATTCTGAAAGAGATGGGAATACCAGACCACCTGACCTGCCTCTTGAGAAACCTGTATGCAGGTCAGGAAGCAACAGTTAGAACTGGACATGGAACAAGACTGTTCCAAATAGAAAAAGGAGTACGTCAAGGCTGTATATTGTCACCCTGCTTATTTAACATATATGCAGAGTACATCATGAGAAACGCTGGACTGGAAGAAGCACAAGCTGGAATCAAGATTGCCAGGAGAAATATCAATAACCTGAGATATGCAGATGATACCACCCTTATGGCAGAAAGTAAAGAAGAACTAAAGAGCCTCTTGATGAAAGTGAAAGAGGAGAGTGAAAAAGTTGGCTTAAAGTTCCACATTCAGAAAACTAAGATCATCGAATCCGGTCCCATCACTTCATGGGAAATAGATGGGGAAACAGTGACTGACTTTATTTTTCTGGGCTCCAAAATCACTGCAGATGGTGAATGCAGCCATGAAATTAAAAGATGCTTACTCCTTGGAAGGAAGGTTATGACCAACCTAGATAGCATATTAAAAAGCAGAGACATTACTTTTCCAACAAAGGTCCGTCTAGTTAAGGCTATGGTTTTTCCAGTGGTCATGTATGGACGCGAGAGTTGGACTATAGAGAAAGCTGAGCGCCGAAGAATTGGTGCTTTGGGACTATGGTGTTGGAGAAGACTCTTGAGAGTCCGTTGGACTGCAAGGAGATCCAACCAGTCCATCCTGAAGGAGATCAGTCCTGGGTGTTCATTGGAAGGACTGATGTTGAAGCTGAAACTCCAATACTTTGGCCACCTGATGCGAAGAGCTGACTCATTTGAAGAGACCCTGATGCTGGGAGGGATTGGGGGCAGGAGGAGAAGGGAATGACAGAGGATGAGATGGTTGGATGGCATCACCGACTCAATGGACATGGGTTTGATTGAACTCCGGGAGTTGGTGATGGACAGGGAGGCCTGGCATGCTGCGGTTCATGGGGTCACAGTGTCGGACACGACTGAGTGACTGAACTGAAGTGTGTAGTTCAGTGGCATTAAATACATTCCTAATGCTGTACAATTGTGACAATTATCCATTTCCAGAACTTTTTCATCACCCCGAACCGAAACTCTGTACTCATTAAAACCTCCTCAATCCTCTTTCCCCCAGTCCTGGTAATCAGTATTCTATGAATTTGCCTATTCTAGATACCTCATATAAATAAAATCATACAATATCCATCTTTATTTATCTGGCTTATTTCATTCACTGTATTTTCAAGGTTCAGCACTTTTGCAGCATGTACAGATTTCTTCCACTACCCCAAAGCAGGGAGCTTCTGTGAAATCTTTTGGAAGCTGATTTGGTGTACTGTGCTCAGTCACACTTTGAGCGACTGACCCCATGGACTATAGCCCACCAGGCTCCTCTGCCCATGCAATTCTCCAGGAAAAAATACTGGAGTGGGTAGCCATTCCCTTCTCCAGGGGATCTTCCCCATCCAGGGATTGAACCCGGGTCTCCTGCATTGCAGGCAGATTGTCTACTACTGAGCCACCAGGGATACATGAACTAAAGCAAGATAAAGCACAGATTTTACAGACATAGTTAAGTCTATGTCAGCTTGATTCTGAGATGCTGAGTGTGGTTCCAGGGAAGGGGTTCGGCAGTGCCAGTCTTGCTCTTCAGGATGCATGTTGTCTCCATGTGATAAAAAGTCACTCAGTCATGACTCTTTGTGACCCCATGGACTATACAGTCCATGAAATTCTCCAGGCCAGAATACTGGAGTGGGTAGCCTTTCCCTCCTCCAGGAGATCTTCCCACCCCAGGGATCAAACCCAAGTCTCCCAAATTGCAGGCAGATTCTTTACCAGCCACCAGGGAACAGGTAGTAATGCAGGTTTTTCATAAAAGTGAAGTGACATAAAGTGAACTTTCAAAACACAGAGGATACCTGTACTTGTTTTTACTAATTGAAATAAACCTGAGGAGGATTTTTACTTTCAAGGAAAAAGGCAATGATAGCCTTCAGTGTTTGCTTTGCCTCAAGCCCCAAGCAGCGTGAGTGGCACTGAGAAGCTCCTTCCTGGACAACTACCCTCAGCATCTCAGCATCAAGCCACTGTAACTTTGAACTGTGTGTAGGTAACCACTTCTTTACTTTACACCATTTCAGCCTAGGAAAGTTTTCAGAGGCGCACTCTTCTTTCAGATAGCGGGAGAAACCTATACTGATGTAGGTCTTTTGTAAAAGCGTAGTGTAAAGTGAACTTTTGAAAAGTGGGGGATACCTGTGTCAGAGTTTCATTGTTTTTTAAGGCTAAATAATATTCCATTGTATGCATATAGCATGCTTTTGCTTACCTGTTGATTTACTGACGAACACTTGGGTTGCTTCCCCCTTTTGGCTATTGTGAATGATGCTGCTATGAACATAGGTGTACAAGTGTCTGTTTGAGTCCATGCTTTCAACTCTTTTGGGTCTATATTAGGAGTGGAATTGCGAGATCATATGGTAATTCTATGTTTAGCTTTTTGAGGAAACATTAAGCTGTTTTCCACAGTGGCTCTACCAGTTTACATTCCCATCAGCAATGCACCAGGGTTCCAATTTCTCTACATCTTTGCCAACACTTGTTATTTTTTTTTTTTTTTTTTTTTGTATTTTTGATCAGCCATCATGATGGATATGAGGTGGTATCTCATTGAGGCTTTGATTCACATTTCCCAAAAGATAAGTGATACTGAACATCTTTTCCAGTTCTTATTGGTAATTTATATATCTTCTTAGGAAAAGTGTCTATTCATGTCTTTTGCCTACTTTTTAAATGGGTTGTTTGGTTATTTTCTTTTTCTGTTGAGTTGTAGGAGTTCTTCATACATTCTGGATATTAATCCTTTATCAGATATATGATTTTCAAATATTTTCATTCCACAAATATTTGAGTTTCTATTATGGGCCATGCATTCTGTCTGACACTTGAGAAACACCAGTGAATGAAGTACCTCATGTTCTCAAGAATCGTAAAATACTGAAGTCAATACAGGAGTAGATATAGTATCCATTTAGTGGATAAAAGGCTATCACATTTCAAAAAAAAAAAATGGAGCTTATTTTTTATAGCTGATGTTTTTGCTTCCTGGATCCCCACCCCATTGGGTAGGGAGTGTGATGGTGAAAGAGTTGAATTATCCAGTCCATTTTAAATTCAACTCCCTATCATGGCCATTCCTCCCTCTACCCTTCTTCGCCATCTGGAAGTCTGTTGGGCAATTGTTTTCCCAATGCACTCAGTGACAAGCCCAGCTTCCTCCCCTTTCAAGCTCTCTCCCAGCCCCCGCCAGCACTTCTGCAGAGGTGAAACAACATCTGTGTCTGACCTCTTTGTCTCACCATTCCCAGGATCAGGAGGGCTTTTACTTTTTCTTTCTTTTGCTGTCTCACGAGTTTCTTCTCAAAGTATCATTCACTCTCCTCTGCCTTGGGCTATATTTGCAGTTTGATATTTTATTTTACTTTAAAATATTTTATTGGTATATAGTTGATTTACAATGTTGTGTTAGGTCCAGGGGGACAGCAAAGTGAGTCAGTTATACATATACATATATCTACTCCTTTTTAGATTCTTTTCCCATATAGGTCATTGCAGAGTATTGAGTAGAGTTCGCTGTGCTATACAGTAGGCCCTCATTACTTATGGTTTATTAATAAATACAGTAAAGTGTATATGTCTCCCAATCTCCCAATTTATCCCTCTCTTCCTTTTTCCCCAGCTACCATATTTGTTTTCTACATCTGTGACTCTTTGTTTTCTAAATGAGTTCATTTGTACCATTTGTTTAGATTCTACATGTAAGTGATATTGTATGCTTGTTTTTCTCTGACTTCACTCAGTATGACCATCTCTGGGTCTCTCCGCGTTGCTACAAATGGCATTGCTGTTCCTTTTTTATGGCCGAGTGCATTAAAAAAAAGATTTATTTATCTTTGGCTGTGTTGGATCTTTCTTGCTGCTTGCAGGCTTTCTCTAGTTGCAGAAAGTGGGAGCTACTCTCTAGTTGGGGTGCATGGGCTTCTCACGGCGGTGGCTTCTCTGTTTGCAGAGCGTGGCCTCCAGGCGTTTGGGCCTCAGCTGTGGTGCATGGGCTCATTAGTTGCGGTCTGCAGGCTCTAAAGCACGGGCTTAGCAATTGTGGCACAAGGGCTTAGTTGCTCCACAGCATGTGGGGTCTTCCCAGAGCCCCCCTGAATCTGTGTCCCCTGCATTGGCAGGTGGATTCTTAGCACCAGACCACCAGGGAAGCCCCTGAGTGCATTTCAATATTTTAAAAATATTTTATTTCATGTGATAAATGTGATGCCAGAGTGAGAACAGATTGCTATGGAATCAACAGAAGGGTGTGGAGGTGGTCCCAACCAACTCTTAAGGTGTCACAGCTTCCTGGAGGAAGTGGCATCTGAGCTAAAATCTGAAGAACATACAGGAGTTAGATAAAGTGTAGAGGCTGGATAAGAGTTTAAAAGGAATACATACAAAGGCCCAGAGGTAGGAGAAAGACTTCTAATCCAAAATGTGTTTGGCATACAACCCAGCAATCCCACTGCTGGGCATACACACAGAGGAAACCAGAATTGAAAGAGACATGTGTACCCCAATGTTCATCACAGCACTGTTTATAATAGCTCGGGCATGGATGCAACCTAGATGTCCATCAGCAGATGAATGGATAAGAAAGCTGTGGTACATATATACAATGGAATATTACTCAGCCATTAAAAAGAATGCATTTGAGTCAGTTCTAATGAGGTGGATGAAACTGGAGCCTATTATACAGAGTGAAGTAAGTCAGAAAGAAAAACCACCAGTACAGTATATTAACGTATATATATGGAATTTAGAAAGATGGTAACGATGACCCTATATGTGAGACAGCAAAAGAAACACAGATGTAAAGAATAGATTTTTGGACTCTGTGGGAGAAGGCGAGGGTGAGATGATTTGAGAGAATAGCATTGAAACATGTATATTATCATATGTGAAACAGATCACCAGTCCAGGTTCAATGCCTGAGACAGGGTGCTCAGGGCTGGTGCACTGGGATGACCCTGAGGGATGGGATGGGAGGGAGGTGGAGGGGGGTTCAGGATGGGGGACACATGTACACCCATGGCTGATTTATGTCAATGTATGGCAAAACAAGTACAATATTGTAAAGTAATTAGCCTCCAATGAAAACAAATAAATTAATTTTTAAAATGTTTGGCATAGAGAATTAAAGACATGGTAACAAGAGAGAGAAAGCAGAAATGATAAGCAGCCGTCAGATCATGACAAGCCTCAAACACTTTGTTTAGGAGTTCTGACTTTATAATAAAGCAATGGGACACTTGTGTTTTAGGCAAAAAAGGGACATAAATTTATATTTTAAAAAGATCACTGTGGCTGAAAGAGATGAATGCACATGAAGGAGACAAAACTAAGGGCCATTTTGCTCCCTGTCACTCAGGGATTAGCCACAATCTTGACTTTTTAAGAATACACTAGAAGAGTATAGAGTTCATTCAGCATGTTTTCAATGTTGAAGAGATGGATCCAGAAGGGAGGAAAAAGGATGAAGAAATAAGAGAAAATGACTGACGGCAGCCAACATCCTTCAGAGGTAAGGAGGAAAGGTGAGGGACCAGAAAAGAGAGCCCCCTCCTTTCATTCTGAAAGAAGGGGAGAGGAAATGATGGGGGAGATGCAACTAAGCTGACAACCTTGATGGGCTTCTGACTGTTTTTGTTGTTGTTGTTGTTGTTTGTAGTGAAGGAGGCAAAATCATAGCCATGTGCTCAGGAAAAGTTAAGTGGCCAAGGAGGAGTATGGCATACACTGTTTCAACACAATTGGTTCCCAACCCCCAGCTACTGTGCTATCTTCCTGCTTATAGTTGGTCAGTTGCTCAGTCATGTCCGACTCTTTGCTACCCATGGACTACAGCAACCTCCAGGTTTCCCCGTCCATCATCAACTCCCAGAGCTTGCTCAAACTCATGTCCACTGAGTCGGTGATGCCATCCAACCATCTCATCCTCTATAGTCCCCTTCTCCTCCTGCTTTCAATCTTTTCCCAGCACCTGGGTCTTTTCCAGTGAGTCACCTCTTTGCATCAGTTGGCCAAAGTATTGGAGCTTCAACACTAGGGGTTGAAAATACTTGCTTTACCGGACATACTTGCAACAGGGGAGCATACGTGGAAGTTTGTTGGGGCTTCTTAGAAAGCTAATTTTTCTTCTAGTAAAAGAGATGATCATGGCTGGAGCCCCTTTCCTCTTTCTCCCTGACTTGACCCCAGATGCCATTCCAGAGCTGGGACAGCACTCCCTCTTATCTGAGAAAGTAAGTATGAAGGAAAGGCCCAAAGTGCAGAGACAGCAGCCAGAGAAGACATTGTTCAGCTGCTGACTGACAGCCAGCAGCAACTTGCTTCCAGATTTCTGGTTGGGGAGTCTAATTTGTTTAAGCCACCAAAGGATTTGCTGGATTTGGTATTCAGCATTCCTGATACAAGAAGTTTCAAGGGTAGTGGCAAACATCTGACCTGGTCACTGAAGAGAATTGGAGAGGAGAAGGGGGAACATAGGATTATAGATAATAATGAAGGCTCAGATGAAGTGAAATTAATTCTAAAATCATCCAATTTCATTTTGGAGTGCTTACCATCTGTGGGAATTAATTTGATGGGGATGCTAATAATTTTTTAAATCAAATTTAACTCAAGTCATATTAATTCTCTGGTTAGATAAACTAGTACCTCCTACTTATTAGGAGACCTGTATAGGAGCAAGATAACTCAAAGAACCCAGTGACACCCTTTAAAGATTCCTGATTCTAAGAGGATATGATTCACTTCACTTTTCTGGTGGAATAGTTCAGATTATTCACAGTGAAAAGAATGTAATCTTGCAAAGCCTATGGCATAACCAAGTGAAGAAGGACACTTCCCTCAGAATACTTGATTTAGATTCTGTCCTTTTATTCACATAGTACTCTATGAGTTCTATGAGTACTATGAGTACTTTCTATCAGTACTATTCACAAAAATCTCTTTCTATGGTAAGCAGTAAGCAGTAATTCACAACACATATATCTTTTGCTGCTTTAATAGATGGCTTGTTCCTCTCTTTAATTACAAAAAGCATGAGACCCAAATAAAAAGATTCCTTTGTTTTTAATAAATGAAAATATACAAACTCAGTATTTATGCATATTTACTAGAGCTACAAAGTATGACCACTAACAGAAAATTCTAAAATTAAAATTTATATTCACTTCTCCCCTTACTAATCTTATTTATCAATATTCTAACTAAAAAAAGCAGAGCATGTACTCCCACATTTGTTTCCAGAGTTACTCCAAGCACTAAACGTGGCTGGATTTTCTGATAATGAAACGTTTATACTTCATAAGGAACAAAGAAGTTCCCCATGAGCCCTCTCTTCCCTTCTCCTTCCAAAGACTTATTTTTCATGGTTGTCTCCATAGTTGGTAACTGTGGCACCATGGGAGACACAATAATCCACGTATTTTTTTTTTTATCTATTTGTTTACGTTTGGCTCTGTCGGGTCCTACTTGTGGCACATGGGCTGTTGCCCTGGCAGCATGTGGCACGTGGGGTCCTGGTTGCTCCCCAACCAGGGATTAAACCCACATCCTCTGCATTGGAAGGTGGATTCTTAACCACTGAACAATCAGGGACGTCCCAGTCCATGTAATCTTGTAACACATATAGAATTCTATCAAGAATCCCTGGAAAGGGGGACATTATGTTATATACTGTCAGAATAATCATTTAAAAAACATATCTGTCATTTAAACAAGAGACTCCAATTGAATTAAATGTAGTATATCTCAATGGACTCTTTAAACTTTAGTGATTTCCTCATTTGTACAAGAGCATCAAAATCCAAGGTCTTACAACATGATAAGAAACTCATCTTACTAAGAATGATGAGAAAGACCCAGAAAAGGTTGTCCTGTGATGCCTGAACACGTTCACAGCTGATTCAGGCCAGAACAGAGGTCATGAAGAACTCTGCAGGAGAGCCATCAGCTGTTAATGGTTCCCATTTCCAGGTGTGTACATCAGCCTTGTTTGGACCGTCTTTTCTTCATCTTTCTTTTTTATGTTAAGGTGATCAATTTTATATAAGCACACACAGAAAACTGTTCATTATTAGAACACTCATTATGGTTATGCCACTTCTTGAAGACATGTAGTGCTATCTCAATACTTTCACTGAGATATTTCCAATATAAATTGTAAAGGAGATAATTATTTTTTTCTACACAAGAAAATTATTTAGTTCTACACAATTTTTTTTTCTAATCATGTATTCTGAGGGACGTGTCCTTCTTCACTTGGTTGGGCCATAGACTTTGCAAGATTACATTCTCTTCATTGTAAATAATCGGAACTTCTCCACGCCAGTGATGTGAATTATCTTAGAATAACAAATCCTTAAAGGGTGTCACTGGATACTGAGTTATCTTGCACTTATATAGGTCTCCTAATAAGTAGGTGATAGTTTATCTAACCAGAGAATTAATATGACTTGGGCTAAACTTGATAAAAAATTGATAAAATTGATAAAAACTTGATTAAAAATTAGCATATTAGCACCCCTTAGTATCATAAACAGTATGTAGGCTCTTTATACATCAACTATACCTCAATTTTAAAAATGCAAACAAAACAGTATGTAAATTCTTGTGAATTTTCTTAAGAGATGATTCAAGTCCCTTCACTCACCTGCTTCCTAACAATGACCCTGGACGTTTCAGCACAGGTCTTGAGGTACATATTCTTTTTGGTCTCCTTGAGCCTGGCGGGCTATAGTCCATGGGGTCGCAAAGAGTCAGACATGACTGTCTGAGCAATTCAAAAACAGAAAATAAAGTAGGACATTTATTTTATATTTTGGCCGCACAGTGTGGCTTGTGGGATCTTAATTCCCTAATCAGGGATTGAACCAGGCCCATGGCACTGAAAACATGAATCCTAGCCACTGACTGCCAGGAAATTCCCAGGAAATTTTTTCAAAAACTAACTTAATTTTTGGTCTAACAACTCCAAGGTTCAAGTAATGAAATGGAGAACATCCATTTATATGTCAACTCACACATTCCTTCTCAACAGGGAAAATGTACTTGTCTAAAAAGGAACATCCTAGTTTATTGTTTATGTTAATAATGTAGACAGTTGAATGTGTCTGAGAGTATCTTTGCAAGAGCTGCACTAGGGATGGAGGAGAAAGGGAGAACAGAGGATGAGATTGTTGGATGGCATCACCTGCTTGATAGACATGAATTTGAGCAAGCTCCAGGAGCTGGTGATGGACAGGTGATGGCATGCTGTAGTCCATGGAGTCAAAAAGTCGGACATGACTAAGTGAATGAACTGAACTGAGGGATGGAACTCTATAGCTTTAGAATCTCAAACATCCGAATTGACCTTGTACTGAAAAGCAGAGAAGTAAACACTGCTGGCAGAAAATATTCCACATTCTCTCCTGTGGCTTTAATAACCTTTGAAAGGAAACTGGTGCCAACCAAAACTACCGATTTATATTAAAGGAGTATAGGTGCCATGTGCCTTCTCACTCAGAGAAAAATTTCTCAATAAATGCTTCAATTCCCTCACAACACAGATGGCATTTTTTTCTCCAGCATGTTTCTTCCTATGCCTGAAAAGATTCGAGCTCTGACTAAAGGATTCCCACATTCATGACATTTGAAGGGTTTCTCCCCAGTATGGATTCTTTGATGCTGAATCAGGACTGTACTTTGGCTGAAAGACTGCACACACTTCACATGTATAATGTTTCTCTCCACTGTAAGTTCTCTGATGTAGATTAAGGACTGAGCTCTGACTCAAGGCTTTCCCACATTCATAACATTTGAAGGGTTTTTCCCCAGTATGGATTCTTCGACGCTGAATCAGGACTGTACTTCAGTTGAGAAGACTTTGCACACACTTCACATGTATAAGGTTTCTCTCCACTGTAGATTCTCTGATGTAGATTAAGGGCTCAACTCTGACTAAAGACTTTGCCACATTCATCACACTGTGTTGTTTTTTTCAAGGACAGTTTCCCTGTCTTCTTTCAAACTTTCTGTCTTGTTCACAGGTTCTTCTAAATGTGAAACTCAGGGGAGCATTCACTTGAAGAGTGTTGGAAACTTTGTAATGTAGTTCTTTGTCTGAAGAATTCTTTTGCCTTAAAGTAAATTTCACATTTTTAGTTCTGGTGTCTCTATCTGAAATAGTACACAGACAAGAAAATGTAATCATCTCTTTGTTCAGAGGAAGGAAAAGGAAATAGAATGATCTGAATGGAGCATAGATTATTTTTGAGCTAGCATGTTTGCAATATAATATCAATGTAGAGCATGGCGCCATGCATGCGTGCTCAGTCATATCTGACTCTTTGTGACCCCAAGGACTGCAGCCCACCAGGCTTCTCACTCCATGGGATTTCCCAGGCAAGGCTACTGGAATGGGTAGCCATTTCCTTCTCCAGGGGATCTTCCCGGCCCAGGGATGGAACCTCTGTCTCTTAGATCTCCTGCATTGGCAGGCGGATTCTTTACTGGGGAGCCACCTGAGATTTTAGAGGATGGAGAAGGTAAGGCAGAAAACACTGAGAACATCATAAGGCAAAAGAGGTTTACATACTGATGAGGCAGTCAATGATAAGATGAAAAGCTCTGTGCAAAAGATAGAATGGTGAGTAGGGGTAAAAAGATACTTTAGAGACTAGGAAAGTCTGGAAGAAAAGAGAGGCCTAAAAGACAAGAAATTATTGGAGAACAGAGGAGCAACTAAAGGAGAAGAATTCAATATGGTAGTGGGTAGCAATAAGCAAGATTTAGTACAAGTACCAATAAACAGAAGTTAGAATGATAAATTAATCACATGATGGGGCCACTACCTCCCTCACCATTTCATCTGAAGGAGCAGAGCTTCTTCAACGCCCACCGCAGCTGCTTTTCTGCGGGCTTGGGCTGGTGACATGGTATATCCTGAGGGATTTCACAAGTTGGTAGTTTTCTTTGCGAGCATGTCCTCATTTTGTCTGAGAAAGACCTAGAAACAGTTTGGTATTACTGAGGCTGAAGAAGGGAATCAGGTTGGGACTTGAGGATAAAATAACAGAAGAAACTATCTTGGGACACCGGAAAGGGGAAGGAAAAAAAGAGGCACACCCTGATATTGGGCAGAGCCGGGGTCCATTGTCCACAGTATACACGGGGTTGTGCCCAGTGGAGCACAGTTTGGGAGCGCGACCCTCAGTGATGCGCCAGGGCTCCTGACTGCACCTCGGCCCTCACTCCCACCGCCGCCTTCCCACCTGTTCAGCCTCCCCATCGTGCTCCTTCTCCATCTCCTCAAGCATCTCCACGGCATCCTCTCTGCTCTCTGGTCGGTTCTCTTGGAACAAGGCCTGCAGCTCCTCGGGCAGGATGGCCAGGAACTGCTCCAGCACCAGCAGCTCCAGGATCTGCTCCTTGCTGAGCACCTCGGGCCTCAGCCACTGACAGCAAAGCTCGCGGAGCCGGCCCAGGGCCTCCCGGGGCCCCGCGGAGTCAGAGTAGCCAAACCGCCTGAAGCGCTGGCGGAAGGCCTCTGAGCTCAGAGAAGTGGGGGCCAGAGGCTCTATTACAGGTCTGCCTTCATTAACACAAGGCAGTCAGGGTCCCCTGAAGTTTGTGGAAGGAGTTTTGATGACTCTCAAATTTGCAGACATCTGGACCAGGAATAGCTTGGGACCACTAGACTTTAATCTTCAAGGAGGAGAAATTCTCCTTAAGGACACTTCATAAATATGATTCAAGAGACAAGTGGAAACAAGACAAATGCTTTTCAGAACATCACAGCTATGAGAAATGTTAAGATTGTACCAAAAGTATCCTTAATCTTAACAGAAGCCAACTTTCAAAGAATACTTCCTTCTTTAAGAGAATCAAAGGGCTCATAGGCATTCACTTTTTTTTTTTTTTTTAGGCATTCACTTTTATGAATACTTTGCAATTTATTCTGAAAATCATGCCCAGGAGGCTGACTACACATTACAATCATAGATCAGTCAGGGTTGCAGAGGAACTCCTGGAGAAGAGAAATAAGGGAAGCCTGAGGAAATTTATGACTCTGGGACAGGCTCAAAGGGTCAATTAATTATTTTTAGCCTGCTGCTAAATTAATTTAATTATTTAATTTAATAATTATTTAATTATTTTAGCCTGGAGCGCTGAGGAATAGACTCATGAGATTACTTTTGCATGGATTTTTTTTTTTCGATGTTACTAACTTTTAAAACAATATTACTTTGGCATTAAAGGAATCATTCAGAGGAAAAAAGCATATCCCTACATCTTAATGTATTTCCATATTTTCATGTTCATGTCTACTGCTCATCTGTAATATCTATCTTATTTACTTAATCTCTGTATTATAGATTATTTCTAATTTTTACTATTATAAACAATGCTGGGAAGCATATTTTCAGAAAAATAGACTATTTTCCAAAAAAACCTGCTAATTTTCAAATTATTTCCTTTAAAGATGTCCCAAGGATTTGACTTATTGGGGTCAAAAGAAGAGTGACAAAATATCTCACAATTTATTATCAAATCAATTATAGAAAACACTGCATCAAATCACAATGTCACTGGCAACATAGTGATGTATGGGGAGCAACAATTGCTCCAAGTATCACTAGCTTGTTAGCAGGAAGAGGGTGGGGAGACACTTCGCTCAGTAGCATTTTAGTATATGTATCACTAGTAACTGATGACTAATTAGAAGTGTTATATGTGCCCCTATTTTTTCTCTTTCCCATTTTTTCCCCACTTCACCAAAAACTGTTCTAGGCACTCAAAATATGGCAGTCACCTGAACAAAGCCAGTGGTGTGGCTAGATAAAGCTTATACTCTAGCAGGAGAGAGACAAGGAAGTTACCAAATAAATGATACAAGCTTACACAGTGAGATGCCCCACCTTAAAGGGTAACAATGACAGAGAATTTACTAGGTGCCAAGCACTCTTCTAATAAATCTTAACAAAAACCAACTCACTTAAATTCCCAGTGACTTGGTGGTAAAGAATCCCTCTACCTGTGCAGGAGACCTGGGTTCCATCCCTCTGTTGGGAAGGTCCCCTGGAGAAGGAAATGGCAACCCATTCCAGTATTCTGGCCGGGAAAATCCCATGGACAGAGGAGCCTGGTGGGCTACAATTCTTGGGATCACAAAAGGGTTGGAAACCACTTAGCAACTAAACAACAAGAACAGTATTTAGATCCCCACAAAAGCCCTGTAAGGTTCTTTTCATCTCCACGTGGTAGATGAGGAACCTGCCAGGGCAAGCTCAGGCAGGTAACAGACCAAAGCGAAGGAGCAGGGCTGGGGTCTGGGTTCAGGCCATCCACACTTCGTGCGGTGCTGCGCGGTCCAGAGGCCGTGCCCGGGGTCCCGGGGAAGAGGAGCAGCAGACACAGATGGTACTAGGCCGGAACAGAATCGGGTGGAGACCTGAGCGACAGGAGGGGTTAGAGGCCACGTGTCAGGAGCCGTCTAGGGGAAGGCCCTAAGCTTAAAGTACCCTCTGGAAGTCGAAGGCGTGGCCACTGGGACGCACCCAGCGTCTCCCCGCACTAGGAGCCGAATCTGTGCCAGACCCACAGTTGCTCTCAGTTCCACCCAGGAGACCAAGCCCTCATCATCGCGCGAGGGTCCCTAATGAACCCGGGCCCTGGAGGGCAGGCTGCGCCCGGAGCCCCAGATCCCGGGGGTCTTTTCTGAAGGGGCCGACTCTCTCTTGGAAATATCTCCTCTAATGAACCGTCTCCTGACGGTCCCCGGACACCTTCCTCCCCTGTGCCGGAGGAGGACAGACTCGGTGAGGTCACAAGAGGGGAGTTGGGGGGGAAGAGGTGCGCGGGAGGGCGGGTAAGCGCGCGGGGGGTGATGCGAGGAGGTCTAGCTTTGGGGTCGGGGGTCGGGCGCCTCGGGTGCTGGGTGAGCACAAGGTGGGGGGGGGGGCGCGGACGCGCGGTGAGGGGCTCGGAGGTGCGGGGACGGTGGGGGCCCGGAACAAGCGAGGGCGGCGTGAAGAAGGGGTAGCCGGGGATACTGGGCTGTGAAGGGTATGAAGAGGGGGTGATCGGTTAGAACGGGTGGTAAGGGTGGGGGGACTGCCTGGAGGTGGTGCCTAGGTCCGCGGGCGACCTTTCCCCGCCCCCTGGGTGACCGTCGCTTCTCCCCGAGCCCTCGAAGCGCGGAGAGACCTCAACTCTAACCTCCGGCCTGGGAAGGACTGCCCCGCGTTTTGGGGGAGAAGCCCGGGAAGTGCCCGACTGGTTGCTTCCGGTCCCCGGGGTGGACAGGGGGCGGGGCTTGGGATGCGGCGTGGTTACCATGGAGACGAGCCAAGGCCGCAGCCTCCCGCATCCGGAGAGGGAAGACCAAAACGTCCAACTGGTGGGAACCCAGCTGCTCGGGGCTCCCGTTCAAAGAAACCAGCATTATTACTTCTTAGAGTACTTTTACTTACATCATTTGCTTTGCTCTTCAATAACCCAGTAGGGTTATTCCCATTTTATAGTTTCTGCTACTTGGCCAAGGTCACGGAGGAGACTCCTGTGCATTCCACCGCTGTGCACAACTTTGTGTAATGCCAGATGCGCCCCTGAGGTTGGCTGCGCTCCAAATATCATGGTACGTTCGTGCTAAGTCGCTTCAGTAGTGTCCCACTCTTTGCGATGCTATGGACTATAGCCCCGCCAGGGTCCTCTGTCCATGCGATTCTCCAGTCAAGAATACTGAATTGGGTTGCCATGCCCTTCTCCAAAGTATCCTGGTAAGGAATGGATTTGATTGACCCTACCACCCTCCCCCAGGCTTTTGATTGCAGAGAAGAACAAATTCTGACTCCATGTTGGAATTGTTTGTTTGACTTGCTTTTCCTTGCAGTTGTTATTATAATTATACATAATGGCCTTCCTCGGGGGGGAATATAGCCCCTCTGCCTAACTGTTACACTAAAGGACCTTTGTTCAGAACCCTGTCCACCTGTAGGTGGTAGGAAAGAAGAAATTCACACATCCCCTGCCTGACACTTGCCCTTCTGGGAAATATTTGCCAGACTAATGGCCTTTTCATTACCTTTGTTTCCTCACCTCCCCCAATCTCTGATCTATAAAAGAACCTGGCATCCAGACCTCAACAAGATGGTTGTTTTGAGACATTCATTTGCCATCTTCTCCGTCCGCTGGCTCTCCGAATAAAGTCATATTCCCTGCCTCACCGGGTAGCACTTTGACAAAAGAACCCAATGGCCTTTGAAAAGGTGAGAACCCGTGCAGGCACATACATATTTTGGCATCAATATATATGCATATATTTCCTCAGATAATCTTGAGTAAATTTAAAAATAAATTTCAGGCTAAATGAGCTACAAGGCAATAGTCCCAACATATTGACTCACTCTTCCACCCACTTGCTTAGGGACTCTTGGAAACATACTTGTAGAAGGAAGTGGGGGAATTAGAGAGAGGGCAGCAGTGTTTGAAAATAAATGACAAAAACAAGGGAAAACCCCTTTTGGTATGAGGAATACAGCAATTACAATAAACAAACCTGAGAGTTCTCTAGCAGTCCTGTGGCTGGGATGCTGGGCTTTCACTGCCGAGGGCTTGGGTTCCATCCCTGGTCAGGGAACTAAGATCCACAGGTGGCATTGGTGCTGCCAATAAAAAGAAAATAGAAAGATATATTAGTACTGGAGTCTGAAGTGATGAGACAGAAAGCTGGTTTACTCAGTCTATACCAAATCTAGGGGGGTTAGGGATAAATTTACTTTTTTTTTTTCTTTGCTGCTCCATGGGGCTTGCAGGATCTTAGTTCCCTGACTAAGGATCGAACCTAGGCCCCCAGCAGTGAGAGTACAGAGTCCTAACCACTGGACTGCCAAGGAATTTGTGAAACTTACATTTTAATTAACCTACTGTGGTATTAAATTTGAAGAATTGTGTTTTAGAAGAAATTCCTGTTTCTACAGGGTTATTTCAGGGGATAAGATTTTTGCTGAGATAACTGCTAACATAATAGAAAGACAACCCAAAAGTGTACAAGGGGATGTCTTTATTATGGTGGAGCATAGGTTAAACAACTCAAGGCAATGGGGACTCTGAATTAATTCCTCACGGCAGTGCTTGGCAATGGTGTGAAGTCTTAGAAGGTGCTTTAAGGAGAAAATGAACAGCAGTCAAAAGCTGCAAGGAGAATAAGAAACTGAAAAACCATATGATTTGGCAGGAAGTCAGCTGTGAGTTCATCAGCTAGGATTCTACCAAATAGTCGCATCCAAGAAGCTAAAGTTTTTTTTTTTTAAAGGAGCAAATGTAAAAGATTGCTGATAATAGTTTACTTGATAGGGTTTTTTGTTGTTGTTTTTGCCTTTTGTTTTTTTAACATTTGGGGGTACAGTGGAAAGAAATGAACAGAAACAATGTCCCAGGAGAGCAAGCATCTAACTATATACCAGATGCATGGTGAACACTGGGACTTCAAATGTAAGATACAGATTCTTTTTATTTTTTTATTGAGGTACAGTTGCTTTAAAATGTTATACCAAAATGACTCAATTATACACTTGTGTACATTCTTTTTTTTTTTTTTAATGATATAGATTCTTTCTCTTTAGGAACTGATAGACTAAATAAGGAGAAGGGATTGAACCTGGGCCTCCTGCATTGGGAGCATGGAGTCTTAGCCTCTGAACCACCATGGAAGTCCCCTAAGCAGAATTTGTTGGATTGAAGGATGTTAAGGTGTGAGTGATGACTGAGGATGCGGATGAAGAAGTCAGAAGAGCTCTAGTTTTTAAAGACTTGGCAGGCCAGGTAAAATTTTAAGCAGGGTCTTGAGTGGGTGACTCACACATATCTGCATTTCAGGTAGAACTCTCTGATGGCAATGTGAAGGATTGTTTGCGGGGAGACCAAACTCATGATACTGTGAGCAGCTCTGAAGCTATTGCAAGGATCCAGGCTGTAACTGATGAAGAAATGAATGAATGCAGAGGGGGAGAGGATGGAGGCAGATTTAGGAAACATTTGGGAGGCTGGTGTTTGTTGAATGATAGCCTGACCAAGGTGCATAGTATATCACTGGAGAAGTATTTCTTTTTCTTTTTTTTAAGAAAACAGTATGAGTAGGTTTGACAGTGCTTATGTGGGCATTTGAGGGCTATTTTCAGTAGACTGAATGTGAGGCTGAATGAGATGCTTTAATCTATACTGCACAAAGTTGGACATTTTGTGAAAATGTGACATTATGGACATTGGACATTATGTGAAAATAAACATCAAATGTACTCTATATCTGAATGATTTTCCTGTGTAAATATATTAAACTTCCTATAAGTTTCATAAGTTACTGATAAACACAGTGAAGGAAGACAGCAATCCCTTTATAGTAACATTTAGAGACAGTCACTCCCCAACCTCCTATTTGCCTTCATCACAGCAGTCCTTCACCCCAGAATATTTGCTTTCTACCTGGTTAGGAGATTTTAGTGGTGTGGCTCTGTTTCCATCTGTGAACATACCTGCTTTTTTCCTTAACCAGCTGTGTTAGAGATGAGCTGCCATATTTCTATAAGGGTTAGATGAAGAAATTTAGCTGTAGAAATGAAAAACAATTTGCTTACAGTGGAACTACGATTTCCAGAGAGTGGTAGATATGTTACCGAAAGGTGGGATCTGGCTGCTTGCTGCCTAAAAGCCAATAAAAAGGTCAGCTTGGTGGAAAGGAAAATTTGCTTTATTTCAGATGCTGGAAACTGAGGGGGAGGGTGGCCATCTATCCAAAAGCCAGCTCCCCACCTGAGAAGCAGGGAGTAAGAGCTTTTATAGACAGAGGGAGGGGGCTGCAGGCAGAAACAGCACAGTCAGCTCAGTGATCTTGAAATTGGTCACTGGTGTCTGACCAGCATCATCTTGATGGTGTTAGGTTTGGTTCTTCCAGGGTCAGTTTGTTTCCATTTCCTTGAGGCAAATTCTCAGAATTGTGGCAGCTTATGTCATGGCTACAGCCTGGTCATCACTTACTTAATGTCTTCCACCTGGTAGGGCTTTCAGTGCCTATAAAACATCTCACAAGAGATGGCTCAGAATATCAATGGCCCTTGAGAAGGAACTAAAGGTCCTTGACTTTGCTGAGTGATATGGCTAAAATAATAATAATAATGATAATAAATTGAAATAAATAAACACTTTGCCGAATCATTATTCAAAGTGAGAAAAAGGACATTTTCAGGCATGCTAAATATATTAAAAAAAAAAGTTTACCTCCCATGCCTCCTTTTTCAGGAGATTATTGGAAGTCTACCAAAAAGAGTAAACCAAGTAAGAAGATATGGGTAGGGGATTCAACATAGGTGAAATGAAGGAAATTCCCAAGAGGGGATGACAGGAGATCCTAGGTGGCAGTCTGGAGTTAAGAAACTGAGGGACGGAGAGCTCAAGGAATGTGCCTTCAAAGGGAGAAAGGGGTGTAACGGATACCGAGTGTGTTTGTTTTGATATGTTCCAGTGTTGACATTTATCCTCTGGCTGAACGTCAAAGAAGAATTAGTGATTGGCAGATAGAAGGCTGAGAGCTAAGTCCTTATCTTCCATAATGTGAACTTAATAATGTGCCTGTGTGCTTAATCAGTCATGTTCAACTCTTTGCAACCCTTTGGCCTGTAGGCCTTCAGGTTCCTCTGTCCTTGAGAATTTTCAGTCAAGAACACTGGAATGAGTTGCTATTTCTTTCCCCAGGAATCTTCCCTGACCCAGAACCAGCATCTCCTGCATTGCAGGTGGATTCTTTATCTGCTGGGTCATCCTGGAAGCCCCTAATCAATAATGCTTAATGTGAAATATAGAAAGGAAATAACTGTACTAACAGGTTATTTTAAAAGTATAAGTAAATCCCATAGAAGGAGCTGTAAGAGATGAAGGGGGATGCATTCATGGGGAGCAGGAGCTGGGGAAGGGATTGCCCTTGTCCATTCTAGGTCTTGTAGACCAATTTGAATATTATGTATATTATATATATGATGTATATTATGATATCAGTTATAGAGAATAAATATAACTGCACCTCCATTCCCCTTTAAGCCTTCTGTTTGGAGGCTTCCACCCTCACTTCCTCATTTGTCTTCCCTGTTGCCAAATCTAATTTACTTTCTTTAGTTCTCATCGTCTCAGCATTTTACATTATTAACTATGGTACTTCTTCCACTTTGAACTCTCTTCCCTTCATTTTCACTGCTCCACTGTCTTCAGGTTCTCTTCCTTCTTCTGAACACTCCTTACAGTGGTTCCTCTTGCTCTGCAATAGCACGTGTTAAGAGTGTTCCCCATTGTTCTGCCTTTGGTTCCTGCACTTTTCATGTTGTAGACTCTGTGGGCCAGTTCATCTATTTTTACCCATAAGATTTCAACCTCCATCTCTAAGCTAATCTGTTCCAATTTATATCTTGAGCCTCCTCCTCACAGAGCTGAGTGCTTATCAAACATCACTGCTTGTTTGTTTCATAGGCATGTTAATCTAAACATGAGTGAGCCCTCTCACACTCGCCTTTTTTCCTTCCTTATTCCCTGGACTGTCACCACCGTTCACCCATCCCCCCAGGAGAAAGCGGGAATCTTCCAAGGTTTGTCGATTTCACTCCTGTACACGTCAGGAAGGGTGTGTGTCCCATTCATCCTCGTGCTCCCTGTGTCCTCTGTCCCCTTTATGGTAGCTGGGACACTGCTCTCTACTTAATTCATGCTCCATTAATACATGAATGAAAAAGATGAGAATCAAACTGATAAATGGGTCAGTTTCCTGCTAGCAATGAGATTATGGGAGTGGACTGGAAATTATATGCAATATGATGTATACTGGTTGTGGGAGTCCAGGGTGGTAAGATCTAAAGGAGATGAAGGACACAACCAAAATGCTAAAACTGAAATTCAGCAAAGACGGTTCAGACAGATTTAAAGGCATAGTTACCGGAGAAGACAGGTAATCCACGAGGAGTAGAGTGCAGTAGGTCAGAGAATTGCTGCAGGTACATACATTGGAATAAAAGCATAATGACTTTATGACAGTTTAAGGTGAAGAAATGAAGACAATACATTTCATACAGGACTGAAAATCATATCTGGGAAGACTGCAGAGTCCTGTGACAGGGAGATAAATGGTTAGAGCTTCAGAGCCTGCTGTGACCTTGAGGGTTTAGCACACTACTTACATGACGTGGAGTCTTGCTTCTCGCCACTCTCCCTAGGCATGGGCTCCAGGTCTTCACTTATGAGTTGGTTCTCCACAAACTGAAACTGGACTTTTGGTGCTGTATTACTTTCTTAGGTTTGCCATAGTAGATTACCATAACTTGGTACCTATGAACAGCAAGAGTTCGTTATCTCATAGTTCTGGAGACTAGAGTCTGAAATCAAGGTGTGGGCAGCGTCACACTCTATGAAATCTCTAGAGAAGAATCCTTTTTTGTTTCTCCTACCTTCTGATGGTTGCTGGATCTCTGCAGCACTCTGATCTCTGTCTGTCATTATATGGCCTTCTTCTTTCTGTGTCTAAGTATAACTTCTTGTCTCATCTTCTTTCAAAGCTTTCATGGGATGTAGGGCCCACCCTAACCCAATATGACCTCATGTTGACTATTTACATCTGCAAAAATTGTGCATTTCAGGATAAAGTCACATTCTGAGCTTCCAGATGGAAGGACATGATTTTGGGAGGACACTATTAAACCCGATTCAATACCTTTGCCTACAGCAGTTTTACTGAAATCACCCTCTTTGCCTGTTCAGTAAACCTGACATTGGCCATCTATTTTCCCTTTATCTGCAAATATGATGCTACAATTTGGCAGTAGGGGGCGCTGGAGGAAGGGCTTCCCGGCCTGGTCCTGGGGTGCAGGCTCAGCCTCTGGCTTTCCCGGGAGCAGAGCCCTCCTGCACCCCCTGGGGCACAGGACAATGTCCTAACACATTGCCTCCAGTGAGGGCTCCGTGGCACTCTATACAGGGAAGCCTTCCAGCAAGATCCACTGCCATGGTGTCGCATCTCCTCTCTATCCAGTGAGTCATGACTGCACCGCAGAGGAGGCTCCGAATAATCAAGTGGACAGAATGACATCTGTATATGGAAGTCGATCGCTTACCCCAGTCACCCCAGTGCATGCTCCAAAGCTAGTGTGGGCTCAAAAATACGGACCTTACTTACTCAACACTGACCTGGCAAGCATTATACTGCCGAGTGTTTAATGTGTCAACAGCCGGACAACAACGCTGTCACCGCTAAGCGTCTCAGATGGCATCACTCCCCATGGGGGACCAACCAGCCACCTGGGGGCCGTGGTTACCCTGGACCCATTTCTTCATAGAGGAGGCAGATTCATTGCCAAGGAATATACATGACTCTGGATATGGATTTGCCTTCAGAGAACTGAATATAGCACTTGAGCCCCAACCTCCATCTGTATACGTATAGAATGCTTTATCTACCTTGATATTCTGTGCACTTTCGATTCTCGTGAAAGAACTCATTTCACAGCAAAGGAAATAGAATAATTGGCTTATTCCCATTGAATCAAATAGTCTTACCACACCCCATCACCTGGAGCAGTTGGCCTGATTGAAAGTTGGAATGGAGATTCAGTTGTGGTGCCAGTTGGGAGACAACACCCCAGAACAATGGGATTCTGTCTTACAAGGAAGGCTTCATGCTTTGAATCAGTGACACTTCTGTGCTGTTTTCTCTGCCATAGACAGAACACATGGATGTGAGCATCAAGGGGTGGAAGTGGGAGAGGCTCCTTTCACTCTTAAACTCAATAACCCATTTGCAGAAATGGTCTTCCTTCCGCAGAAGCTTTGAGCAATGCTGGTTTGGAAGTCATTAGTCCCAGGGGAGGGATGTTTCCACCCACAAATACAATGGTTCAGCTGGAAGTAGAGAATGGTTAAATTGGAAAGTGAGACTGCCTCCTGGGCAGCTTGGACCTCTTATTTGTTGTTGTTCAGTCACCAAGTCATGTCTGACTGTTTGCAACCCCGTGGATTGTAGCATGCCAGGCTTCCATGTCCCTCACTGTCTCCCAGAGTTTGCCCAAGTTCATGTCCATTGAATCGGTGATGCCATCCAACCATCTCATCCTCTGTCATCCTCTTCTTCTGCCTTTGATCTTTCCCAGGATCAGCGTCTTTTCCAATGACTTGACTCTTTGCATCAGGTGGCCAAAGTTTTGGAGCTGCAACTTCAGCATCAGTCCTTCCATTGAGCGTTCAGGGTTGATTTCCTTTAAGATGACGGAACTGTTCTCCTTGCTGTCCAAGGGACTCTCAAACGTCTTCTCCAGCACCACGGTTTGAAAGCATCAATTCTTTGGCACTCTGACTTCTTTATGAACCTCTTCTACTACCGACCAACTGGCCAAAAAAAGGGGGGGGAAGAGGAAGTTACTGTAGATGAGGTGCATGAGCATGGGCTTTTACTACACAACACAGGTGAGGAGGATTGTGTCTGAAACCAGAGGGTTATCTGAGACTGCTTCTTAGTACTTCCATGCCTAAGAGTGAAAGTTACTGGAAAACTACAGAAACCAGGAAAGGCAGGACTCAAGCCCTCTTGGGAGTAAAGGTTTGGATCCCTCTAGCAGGTAAGGAACCTCAACCAGCTGAATTTCTGGCAGAAGATGGGGGAAATGTGATGTGGACTGGGCAATGGACGGACGAAGAGATGGGTACCATTGACAGCCTCATGACAAAGCACAGAAACAATGGCGGTAGTGTGTGTGTGTGTGTGTGTGTGTGTGTGTGTGTGCGCACACTCTGCGACCCCATGGACCGTAGCCCGCCAGGCTCCTCTGTCCATGGGATTTTCCAGGCAAGAATACTGGAGTGGGTTGCCATTTCCTTCTCTGGGGGATCTTCCTGACCCAGGGATCAAACTCGAGTCTCTTGTTTCTCCTGCATTGGCAGGTAGATTCTTTACCACTGCACCTCCTGGGAAGTCCCAATGGATGGCTTCATACATATTCTCATTACATATATGTGTGTTTATTGAATACACTATGCTGTTCTCCTATCTCCTTGCTAGTTTTATTTTACATACAGGTAATTGAAATTTTACAATTTATTCTTATGGTAACAGGATATTCATTGAGACTCTGCCCGAATTTGAGGACTGGTTATAACCAGTGGTGGACCCAGTGCCTGTTAAAACTATGCACCTCCACATTTCGAGAGAAAGGTAAGAACTTTACTTTTAAGATGGAAAAGCATATTCTGTTACAGGACAAACTAGAGTTCTTTCATTGATGTGCAGAAGTTCGAAGCTGTGTAGAAGGTGGCACGTGGAATCTGAAGAACCAGAGGTCTCTCCTCTCTTGTATCACTGGGCTACTGCTTGGCTATTCTTTGAACCTTTAAGGGTCTCGTCTTATACTTTCAAATCTCGGACACAGCTTGTTTCGCCCCACAGTTTCTCCCAATCCCCCTATGCTATGATGATGTTTTCTTCTCATGTCTTTGAATAACTTGACTGTAGCACGTGTTTAGCCCTGATTGTGTTCTGAGTATAAATTTCCTTTCCTTATTTGATGCAATACATGGCTCCTCCACCAGCCCCAGTCCACTTGATCCTCAGCTCTTTTTTTTGATCCTAAGCTCTTTGAGGACTATGTCTCACTCCTTTTCTGCATCATCCACCAAAAACACACACATGAGTACACACACAATGAATATGTTCTGATTAACTGCTCTTCCTCACTTACTGCACTGATTATCTGCTTCTTGCTCCAAATTTAGTATTTCAGCTAATCCAGTGTTTCCCAACCTATTCTGACTAGAGATCACCTTTGACCTTACCATGTTAAATTTACTCAAAATTACCTGGAAATTTTAAAAAGTTCATCAATTTTGATATAGAGCAAGGATCTATATAAAATACTTTGTTTGGGATTAATATATTGTACCATAAAATTATTTCAAGATATACTCTGTAATATTTATAACTTTTCCCCATTACTTAAAAATAAATAAGAATTAAAATAACATACTATAGTTCCAAAAAATTTTAAAAATAGAGCTACTATATCATACAGCTATTCCACTTGGGAGTTTATACCCCAAAGGATTGAAAACAGAGTCTTAAAAAGATATTTATACATCCATGTTTATAGCAGCATTAGTCACAGAAGATGGAAGCCGAACAAGTGTCCACCAACAGATGAATACATAAGCAAAATGTGGCATAAATACACAATGGAATGTTACTCAGTCTTAAAAATGGAGGGAATTCTGGCACATGATACAATCTGGATGAATCTTGAGGATATAATGCTAAGTGAAACAAGTTAGTCACAAAAAGACAAATACTGTGTGATTTCACTTATATGAGTGTAGTCAATACAGTAGTCAAATTCACAGAGGCAGAAAGTAGAATGGTAGATTCCAGGGGCTGGGGTAGTGAGTAGGGAGAGTCATTTGATATAAAGTTTCAGTTTTGCAATATAGAAAGAGTTCTGGAGATTTGTTGCATAATAATATGAATATACTTAACACTACTGAACGGTACACTTAAAAATGGTTAAGATGGTACATTTTGTTGTGTATATTTTATAGCAATTAAAAAAAATCCAAGAGTCCATAAATTAAAACTCATAGATGAGATTGTTTAGGAACCAATGGAAAAATTATTGTGAGAAATTAAAGACTGAAGTAGATGGAGTGACATCCTGTGTTCATGGATTAGAAGACCTGACATCATAAAAATGTTCTCTCTAAAATTATCTGTAGATTTCATGCAATGCCAATGAACATTTCAACACTTTTTCTGTAAATTAAAATACTGATACTAACATTTATATGGAAGTGCAAAGAGTTAAGAGAAGCCAAGACACTCTTCTTTTTTTTTTTTCAGTTGAAGTATAGTTGATGTACAATATTATATGTTCAGTTCAGTTCAGTTCAGTCACTCAGTCATGTCCGACTCTTTGCAACCCCACAGACTGCAGCACACCAGGCCTCCCGGTCCATCACCAACTCCCGGAGCCAGCTCAAACTCATGTCCATTGAGTCGGTGATACCATCAAATGATCTCATCGTCTGTCATCCTCTTCTCCTCCTGCCTTCAATCTTTCCCAGCATCAGGGTCTTTTCCAATGAGTCAGTTCTTCGCATCAGGTGGCCAGAGTATTGGAGTTTCAGCTGCAGCATCCGTCCTTCGAATGAATATTCAGGATTGACTTCCTTTAGGATTGACTGGTTGGATTTCCTTTCTGTCCAAGGGACTCTCAAGAGTCTTCTCCAACACCACATTTCAAAAGCATCAATTTTTCAGCGCTCAGCTTTCTTTATACTCGAACTCCCACATCCATATGTGACTACTGGAAAAGCTTTGACTAGGTGGACCTTTGTTGTATGTATGTACAAAGTAATGCATGTTACAAGAATACAATATACTGATTGATAATTTTTGAAGATTAGATTCTACACAGTTATAAAATACTAGCTATGTTCCCCTCGTTGTACAATATATCTTTGCAGCGTATTTTATACATAACAGTTTGTACCTTACTCTCTAACCCCTAATTAGCCCCTCTCGCCTTCCCTCTCCCAACTGGTAACCACTTCTTTGTTCTCTGTGTCTGTGAGTCTGTCTCTTTCTTGTTCTATCCACTAGTTTGTGGAATTTTTTAGATTTCACATGTAAGTAATATCATATAGTACTTGTCTTTCCCTGTCTGACCTACTGCACTTCATAATGCTCTCCAAGTCCATCCATGGTGTTGCAGATGGCACTGTGGATGGACACTTAGTTTGTTTTCATGTCTTGGTGATTATAAATAATGCTGCTATGAACACTGGGGTACACGTATCCTTTTGAATTAGTGGTTTGTTTTTTTTTCCAGATATATACCCAAGAGTGGAATTGCTTGGTCATACAGTAGCTCTATTTTTTAACTTTATTTTTAATTGAAGGTCAGTTGCTTTACAATTTTGTACTGGTTTCTGCCATGCTTCTGCTGCTGCTAAATCACTTCAGTCGTGTCCGACTCTGTGCGACCCCATAGACGGCAGCCCACCAGGCTCCCCCATCCCTGGGATTCTCCAGGCAAGAACACTGGAGTGGGTTGCCATTTCCTTCTCCAATGCATGAAAGTGAAAAGTGAAAGTGAAGTCGCTCAGTCGTGTCAGATTCTTAGCAACCCCATGGACTGTAGCCTACCAGGCTCCTCCATCCATGGGATTTTCCAGGCAAGAGTACTGGAGTGGGGTGCCATTGCCTTCTCCGGGTTCTGCCATACATCAACATAAATCAGTCGTAGGTTTACTTACCTCCCCTCCCTCTTTATTTTTTTTTCTCCCCTCCCTCTTTAACCTCCCTCCCACCTCCCACCCAATCCCACCCCTCTAGGTTGTCACAGAGCCCCAGTTTGAGTTCCCTGAGTCATAGAGCAAATCCCCACTGGCGATCTATTTAACATACGGTAATGTAAATGCTTCCAAGCCACTCTCTCCTTCCGCCCCACCCTCTCCTTCCGCCCCACCCTCTCCTTCCCCTCCTCTTTGTCTGCATCTCCATCCATTGCTGCCTGCAATTAGGTTCATCAGTACCATCTTTCTAGATTCCATATAGTAGTTCTGTTTTTAGTTTTTAGAGAAACCATAATGGACTTCCCTGGTGGCTCAGATGGTAAAGGCATCTGCCAACGATGTGGGAGACCCAGGTTCGATCCCTGGGTTGGGAAGATCCCGTGGAGAAGGAAACGGCAATCCACTCCAGTATTCTTGCCTGGAAAATCCTGTAGACAGAGCAGCCTGGTAGGCTACAGTTTGTGGGGTCACAAAGAGTCGGACATGACTGAGTGACTTCACTTTCACTTTTAACTGTATGATAATATTAAATTACAATTAAATATTGAAAGATTTATTTGTATTTCTATGTGTGTGTCCTAAGTCACCTAAGTTGTGTCCGACTTTGCAACGCTATGGACGGCAGTCCACCGGGCTCCTCTGTCCATGGGATTCTCCAGGCAAGAATACTGGAGTGGGTTGCTGTGCCCTCCTCCAGGGGATCTTTCTGACCCACAGAGGGAACCCGCGTCTCTTGTTTCTCCTGCATTGACAGGCGGGTTCTTTACCACTAGCACCACCTGGGAAGCCCATATTTGCATTTAAATATATTTTAACTCAATATTGTATTATCACTATCAGTTCAGTTCAGTTCAGTTCAGTCACTCAGTCATGTCCGACTCTTTGAGACCCCTTGAATCGCAGCACACCAGGCCTCCCTGTCCATCACAAACTCCCAGAGTTTACTCAAACTCATGCCCATCGAGTTGGTGATGCCATCCAACCATCTCATCCTCTGTTGTCCCCTTCTCCTCCTGCCCCCAATCCCTCCTAGCATCAGGGTCCTTTCCAATGAGTCAACTCTTTGCATGATGTGGCCAAAGTACTGGAATTTCAGCTTCAGCATCAGTCCTTCCAATGAACACCCAGGACTGATCTCCTTTAGGATGGACTGGTTGGATCTCCTTGCAGTCCAAGGGACTCTCAAGAGTCTTCTCCAACACCACAGTTCAAAAGCATCAATTTTTCGGCATTCAGCTTTCTTCACAGTCCAACTCTCACATCCATACATGACCACTGGAAAAACCATAGCCTTGACCAGACGGACCTTCGTTGGCAAAGTAATGTCTCTGCGTTTTAATATGCTGTCTAGGTTGGTCATAACTTTCCTTCCAAGGAGTAAGTGTCTTTTAATTTCATGGCTGCAATCACTATCTGCAGTGATTTTGGAACCCCCCAAAATAAAGTCTGTCACCGTTTCCACTGTCTCCCCATCTATTTCCCTTGAGGTGATGGGACCAGATGCCATGATTTTAGTTTTCTGAATGTGGAACTTTAAGCCAACTTTTAGACTTTTTAGTTTCTCTTCACTTTCTGCCATAAGGGTGGTGTCATCTGCATATCTGAGGTTATTGATATTTCTCCCAGCAATCTTGATTCCAGCTTGTGCTTCTTCCAGCCCAGCGTTTTTCATGATGTACTCTGCATATAAGTTAAATAATCAGGGTGACAATATACAGCCTTGATGTACTCCTTTTCCTATTTGGAACCAGTCTGTTGTTCCATGTCCAGTTCTAACTGTTGTTTCCTGACCTGCATACAGGTTTCTGAAGAGGCAGGTCAGATGGTCTGGTATACCCATCTCTTTCAGAATTTTCCACAGTTTATTGTGATCCACACAGTCAAAGGCTTTGGTGTAGTCAATAAAGGAGAAATAGATGTTTTTCTGGAACTCTCTTGCTTTTTCGATGATGCAGTGGATGTTGGCAATTTGATCTCTGGTTCCTCTGCCTTTTCTAAAGCCAGCTTGAACATCTGGAAGTTCATGGTTCATGTATTGCTCAAGTCTGGCTTGGAGAATTTTGAGCATTAATTATCACTATACTGATACTGCTGCTAAGTCACTTCAGTCATGTCCGACTCTTCGCGACCCCATGGACCGCAGCCTAACAGGTTCCTCCGTCCATAGGATTTTCCAGGCAAGAGTACTGGAGTGGGGTGCCATTGCCTTCTCCGAATTATCACTATAGAGGAGGTGAAATGGTCCACAGCAGTAATACAGTGTTTCTTGCCTTCTTTTCCACAAGAGGGCGCAAGGTGAATATGATTTTCATGTTCATTGATTCACTCATGCCTTTGGCTGTGGCGGGGGATGACCACTTACTCCCATCTTGGTAGAGTTGACAAACTACTATTGTTAATATCTAAACAACTGTCTTTGGTGTCAGGGAGCTGTTGAAGGGGTACCCAGATGAAGAAGTCATGATTTAAGCGCTCACAATCTCGTGGGAACACAAACTCAGAGAGGGAACAAAAATAACACATTTGGAGAGCGTGCTAAGGGCCCAAGGAGTACCGCAGACGATAAGCTGGGGTGTTCCTTCAGAGAGGTTGGAACGCTTGGGGGTGGTGCGCTTGAATGGGCAGAGCCGTGGCGTGGACTGCGCCTCAACTGTGGGGGCACTGAGGGTGGGGGGTAGTGTGGGGGCTGCTGTGGGAATGTAGGAAATTCTACACCAGCAGACCTGGGGTGTAGTCAACACTCTGCCTGCAAACACTGGGCAGTTTCTGAGGTCTGTTCTCCTTCCTTTGTCCCTTGAAATCTGTTCTGTTCCCTCGAGGGCCCATGACCTTCACGCAGTCACCCCCCCTGCCCACTGCCCCCCAAACTCCCCACCCACAACCCCAGACCTTCTCAGGTATGGTTCACTCTCTCCTCACAGAGGCCTATCCTTGTCCAGAGCCCTTCCCTCCTAGAGACTGGTGCTTTCTTTCAGGCCTCCCCGCTTCTCCGAGGGTTTGCTCCCTGGTCTCTCACCTCTTCTCCTCTCCTGGCCCGTCCGCCTCAATGCCAGGATTGGTGTCCTTCTTTCCCCTGGTCTCACACCTGTCACCCGTTCAGCTCCCCCTCTGGAGGCCTGCAAAGTGTCGACTTAAAAAATAGTCACAACCTGCAATGTGATCGTTCTCCTCTGGGATTCACCCCCACATCCAGGGCCCTGTGGGGTGTGGGTCACGGTCTGTGTGTGTGTGGTTTTTTCTCACCCTACTATGAACACAACCCCTGAGTTTAGGAATGTTTCCCCATCATGATAACCACCCAGTGTTAAATAGTGGAAGGGATTTATGGTTTACTTTTTAGGCATGGGAAACAGCTTACCTGGTGTAATGGAATCTGACTCAGATGGAATCAGATATTCTTGGGGCCCTACTGTGAGGAGATCTAGATGTGCCTTGTGAAAAGTGAAATGTTAGTCAATCAGGTATATCTGATTTTTGGGACCTTATGGACTGTAGCCCACCAGGCTCCTCTGTCCATGGGATTTTCTCCAGGCAAGAATATGGGAGGGAAGTCGGGGGCGGGGTTCAGGATGGGGGGGGGGGACACATGTGCACCTGTGACTGATTCACGCCGATGTATGGCAAAACCCATCACAATACTATAAAGTAATTATCCTCCAATTAAAAAAAAATTACTGAAGCGGATTTCCATGACTTCCTCCAGGGGATCTTCCTCCCTGAGTGCCCTTAGGCCCCAGGAACTCACACTGGAATTGATGACTGTGACATCTTTGTTTCCTGATATGGTAGGAAATATTCCATTTCTCAAAAGGGCCTGATTTGCAGGACCCCTGGGGCTCTGGTGGACTTCCCTCGTGGCTCAGATGGTAAAGCATCTGTCTACAATGCAGGACACCCAGGTTCGATCCCTGGGTTGGGAAGATCCCCTGGAGAAAGAAATGGCAACCCACTCCAGTACTCTTGCCTGGAAAATCCCATGGACGGAGGAGCCTGGTAGGCTGCAGTCCATGGGGTCACTACGAGTCGGACACGACTGAGCGACTTCACTTTCACTATGCGGCGCTGGTGAATATGGCTGGCATGAATTCACACCTCTGCTGTTCCCTTGGTGGTCTCATCTTCACATTGTACCCTGGGCATTTCGATTTGATATTTCCAAAGCAACGACACTGCTTATGGGCTCTGAACCTGAGGTGTGGAAAAGGTGTGCACCGCCCTTGCAGATCTTAAACCTTGTTCCATGTGAACTCATCTGCGATACAGTGTGATGGTGTGGGGGCATCACAGGGCCACGTGCGGAGGCCTGCCTCCTGGCACTGCCCTTCCTGCCCGGGCACCTGGGCAAGTGAAAGGACCTCTCGGAGTTTCCGTGTCCTCATCTGTAAGATGAAGCCAATGAGAGCAATTACCACGTGGGACTGTCCTGAGAAGTAAAGGAGGTAACAGTAAATGAGACAGTGTTTCCTAAGCACCTAGGAAATTGCTTACACTAAAAGGAAGTGCTAAAAAAAATGCAGGGCTTCCCTTGGTGACTCAGTTGGTAAAGAACCTGCCTGCAATGCAGAAGATGCATGTTCAATCCGTGGGTCGGGGAGATCCCCTGGAGGAGGAAATGGCAACCTACTCCAGTATCCTGGCCTGGAAAATTCCACGGACGGAGGAGCCTGGCGGGCTATACAGTCCATGGGGTCGCAAGAGTCGGAGATGACTTAGTGACTAAACCTCCACCCCCACCATTATTATTATCAGTGTTTTTTCTTCATCTGTGACACTCAAGCGGGATTGCCAAGGGCAGACTGAACGATCTCCAGGAGGCTCCTTCAAGCTCTGAGTTTCTCAGATATGACCTGCCATACCCGCTGGGCGGGTTAGTGACTCAATCCTGATAACTTCCCTCTTCTGTTTATCTCCTCTGGCAACCCCCACCCCACCCCACCCCGCCCTGCAACACCTCGGTCAGCAGCTCTTTGTGCTGAATTCCTCTGAAAGAGCGAGTGGTTTCAGTTCTGGGTGCAGTGGCTTCGCCATCTGGGGAGTCAGCCCCAGGCAAGCGGCGTCCAGAGGAGTCGTCAGGACCTCTGCTCACATTCAAGTTTCTAGATATGAATATGGGTCAAAGGACACTGTGTTGGTTGCCCTGAAAGCCACCTGGTGTATGCACGTGTTTTCATTTCTATTCTGGAACAAAATCTCACTCAGCCTACAATGGGGCAGCGTTTCTGGGCCTGAGGGGAGGCCAAATCTTCACTGACATGTCCAGCTGGTCAGGTTGTCCCTTCCCCTAAAGACGTTTCTGTTTCCTGGCATTTTTGCTGCCTTCCGGCTTTAGAACAGAGCCACGAGTAAATGCTTCACGCTCTGCATGTGCCTTGAGGCGCAGCAGGACCGAGAAGAGGGCTCCCGTGAGCCCAGTTTGGACCCAGGTGCTATTTCCCCAAGTGACCGAGGGAAGGCGTGTTTCCCCAGGACCAGGCTCAGCCACTCAAATGAGAAAGCTGGCCTGGGGTCAGCTTGTGTCCCAACTGAGAAGGCTGCCCGACTCTCGGAAGCCCACAGTTTTGAGGCTCCATCAGACACCTGGAGGCTGAAGAAGGAGTCTTGAGTGACTGGAAAGAGACTATCCCCAGAGACTAGGAGATCTTTGAAGAACCCACAAAAATACCTCAGGGAAGAAACGACTTGCTTCATGGGGAGGGCTGATGCCAGAGCATCACAGAATTCCAAGTTATACAAGCACTTCCTGCCCTTCCTTCCCCTCCACCCTGCGAGTGGTCACAGCAAAGGGTGAAAGTCATACAAGAGGTTGGAGGGAAAAGAGAAAAGTATCAGAATGTTTCCCCCTGCAGGTGTGATGGGAAACCCAGCCCAAGAATGAAATTTAAAGTTTTTATTATTGTTGTTGTAAAGCTGGCTTAAAATTCACATTCAAAAAACAAAGACCCTGGCATCTGGTCCCATTACTTCATGGCAAATAGATGGGGAAAAAGTGGAAACAGTGACAGATTTTATTTTTCTTGGACTCCAAAATCACTGCATATGGTGACTAGAGTCATGAAATTAAAAAACGCTTGCTCCTTGGAAGAAAAACTATGACAAACCTAGACAGCATATTAAAAAGCAGAGACATCACTTTGCTGACAAAGGTCCTTATAGTCAAATCTATGGTTTTTCCAGTAGTCATGTACGGATGTGAGAGTTGGACCATAGAGAAGGCTAGGCACTGAAGGATTGATGCTTTTGAACTATGGTGTTGGAGAAGACTCTTGAGAGCCCCTTGGACAGCAAGATCAAACCAATCAATCCTAAAGGAAATCAACCCTGAATATTCATGTAAGGACTGATACTGAAGCTGAAGCTCCAATAGTTTGGCCACCTGATGCAAAGAGCCAACTCACTGGAAAAGACTCTGATGCTGGGAAAGAATGAGGGCAAGAGGAAAAGAGGGTGACAGAGGATGAGACAGTTGGCTGATGCTGGCCAACGCTAAGAGTCAGCCACGACTGAGCAACTGAATAATAGCAACAACAGCTTAAATTACCAGACCTGCCATGACAAGAGGATTGTTGGTTACTCATAAGTAACCAGATGGAGCAATAACTGCAGGGAAGGTGTTTCTCTGGGGGGTGAAGTTGAAGCATGACCGAAAGCCTACTTTTTGTTTAAATGCTCCTTGGTGGTAGCATGTCAAAGCCAGGGTGATATCTAGTCAGCCTGTAAATAGGGACACTCATGGAGTTTTGCCTCTGACCAGACTGTAATGGCAACTGATCACATGTATATTACAGCACCAGTGGTTCTGAGATGAAGTTCCACCCCAGGACAGGGTCAGTGGGATTGGACAGTGTCTGAGTTATTTAGAAGTGTTATAGGCGGGTGCGGGCTTCCCTGGTGGCTCAGAGGTTAAAGCGTCTGCCTGCAATTCGGGAGACCTGGGTTCGATCCCTGGGTTGGGAAGGTCACTTGAAGAAGGAAATGGCAACCCACTCTAATATTCTTGCCTGGAGAATCCCACAGACGGAGGAGCCTGGTGGGCTACAGTCCACGGGGTCGCAGAGTCAGACACAACTAAGTGACTTCACTTTCACTTTCATAGGCTGGTGGTGGGGGGGAAAATTCAAGGATTAGGAAAGAGGAAAAAAACCTCAAAATATCTTCATATAAATGGAAATTATTTTTAAAAATCTACCAGCACATGAAAGTTAACTATGTTAGATTTAAAAATGAGCATCAACTCCCCCTCCCTGCCCCAGAGCTTTAAGTGGCTTGCCTACAGCCCAAGGTCTATAGACATCCTAAGCGTTGGTGAGGGTGATGGTCTCAATTTTAGAGAGTGGCTAGCTAAAATAGTGGCTAGCCTCCCGAATTGCAGGCAGACGCTTTAACCTCTGAGCCACCAGGGAAGCCCGCACCCGCCTATAACACTTCTAAATAACTCAGACCCTGTCCAATCCCACTGACCCTGTCCTGGGGTGGAACTTCATCTCAGAACCACTGGTGCTGTAATATACATGTGATCAGTTGCCATTACAGTCTGGTCAGAGGCAAAACTCCATGAGTGTCCCTATTTACAGGCTGACTAGATATCACCCTGGCTTTGACATGCTACCACCAAGGAGCATTTAAACAAAAAGTAGGCTTTCGGTCATGCTTCAACTTCACCCCCCAGAGAAACACCTTCCCTGCAGTTATTGCTCCATCTGGTTACTTATGAGTAACCAACAATCCTCTTGTCATGGCAGGTCTGGTAAGTATCTGATGACTAGGGACACCTTCAGCAGTTCATGAACACATGCTGCTTGCTCTAGCTCCCAAGGAAGAAAGGGTGTGGAGACTGGCATTTGCTGGTTGCAGGTAAGGAAGCTTAACGTGGAAGATATGGGCATATTTTATAACAATACAAGCTATGGTGAATGTCAGGATTTGTTAAAATGTGATTAAATGACAGTATGCCTCAAAACAAAAATTAAAATTGAATAGAATGAATTTAACTGTTAAACCAAAGCACATACATTATGTTTTCAAAAGGCAGCAGAACTCTGCTCCTAGCCAAGGTAGAGTGGCAGAGACTGTATTTACTTTCCTACCTGAAACAACTAAAAGAAAAGGGAAAAAAAATGGATGATATATATGAAACAATGGTTGTCAAGAGCCTGGACATCAGGCAACAGAGGACAGTGATCCTTATGGTAAAGGAAACAAATGATTGCCCCAGCTTTTTGCTTTGAGGGGGCTTACCTGGTGGCTCAGCGGTAAAGAATCCACCTGTAATGCAGGAGACCCGGATTCGATCCCTGGATCGGGAAAATCCCCTGGAGAAGGAACTGGCAACCCACTTCAGTATTCTTGCCTGTGAAATTCCATGGACAGAGGAGCCTGGTGGGCTACAGTCCATGAGGTCCGAAAGAGTCAGATACAACTGAGCGACTAAACAAGACATTGCTTTGAGAATTTTCAGATCAAAGTATAAGGAAAGGGACGCAAGCCTAGCAAGACCCAATTCCACGCTGCCTCTAAGAAATCCATTTAGTGTAAGGACATAAATAGAGATGAAAAGCAAGTGGGTAGTTGCCAAAAAGTGGGGGAGGGGAAATGAAAGCACCTGCTTAGTGGGTCTGGGGTTTTCTGTTGGAGTGATGAAAACATTTTGGAACTGAATAGAGGAAGTGATTACACAGTGTTGTGAATGTACTAAATGCCACTGAACTGAATACTTTAAAATGGTTATTTTGATGTTATATTAATTTCCCCTAAAAAAAAAAAAAACTAACCAAGCATACAAGGGAACAAAAATAACCAACAGAAACCAGAGACCCACAGAAGATAATAATTATAAAACTCAGACTTAAAAATAATTATGCTTCCTGTGTTCATTAAGAGATGAAAGATGAAACTGAGAGTTTTGACAGAGAAATATAAACTGTAAAAAAAAAAAAAAAAAGCAACAGTGTTTTGCTGTCCATTGTTCCAGGTTCATCTCTATGTGAGGATTTCTGATCTTGGACCTGATTAGTTCCCAGGAAATAATCAAAAGTTAAGCCGTTAGAGGTCATACCCTTGTATATGCACTCCATAAAGTTTTGGGAAATCCATCCTATCCCATAAAAGTACAAAAGCTATTGAAAACAAATGTAAATATTACAAAATATTAAGCATATTAGTGAAGTATGTGGGAAAGACACTGTAAAGGCTCATTTGTGGGTGTTTTTCTATGCAGTTTTACATCTGTGGCATCGTGGAGTTTGGTAATCTCCATTCAACTCATTTGATAAACATTTACTGAGCATCTTAAAAAAAAAGAAATTCTAGAACTATAGATACAATAATCACAGTAAGTCAGTGAGTGGGCTTAACAGTGGCATAGAGAGCTGAAGAGATAATTAATTGAATTTTAATGGACTGGGAGACAGTATCCAGAATACAGTATTGAGATGTGAAGGTAAAAGACAAAAAGTTACAGAGAGGAGTCTCATAAGGAAGGGGGAGGATGAGGGGGACAGAGCAGTATTTGGAGAGTTAATAATTGAGAATTTTCAGAAATTAATGAAAGATATTAAGCTGTACATTTATAGTTGATTTCTAAACAGAAACAATGGAACCTAGAAGACAATGGAATGGTATCTTCAAAATGTTAAAAGAAAATAACTATCTGTCAAAGGATGGTGTATAAAGTAAATGCTCCAGCAGTTCACAAATGGGACGTTAACTTAGGATAAGAGAAAGATGACAGGATTACAGCAGATGGGTAAGGATTGAGCAGGGCACTGCTGGACGGATTTCCCACTCAAGGGATGTTTCCCAGGCAAATGGTCAGGAAATCTCAGAGTCTATTTGTGGGAAAGTGAGTCAGTCTGATGGGTGAAGTTAAGTTACCATGATGGCCCAGTTGGTAAAGAATCCATCTACAATGCAGGAGATCCTGGTTCGCACCCCAGTATTCTTGGGCTTCCCTCGTGGCTCAGCTGGTAAAGAATCCACCTGCAATGCATGAGACCTGGGTTCGATCCCTGCTTTGGGAAGACCTCCTGGAGAAGGGACCAGCTACCCACTCCAATATTCTTTGCCTGGAGAATTCCACGGACTATGTAGTCCATGGAGTTGTAAAGAGTTGGATACTACTGAGCAACTTTCACTTTTACCAGGGGTGGGATAGAAATTGCGTCTGAAATTGGTCAGTAGGAGCTAGACGGCAAATGACCTCATCCTGCAAATGAAGGAAATACTGAAGGTGCTTTTGTGGCATCCTTGCTTTTTTTCTTGGTGGGATGCTACTGCTAAAAGGCTTTCTCACAATTTTCTGATAGAGGTATAAATCATGCTGTCCCTTGCTACTTTGCTATGACTGCAATGAAATTTAGATAAGTGCCAGCTTCAGCCTGCACTATACTTTTACTCCCTTGAGAGGAAATATTATTAAATTACCATTTAAAAATAATCCAATTGCAATGAATCTTATTTCCCCTTTGATTTGTTCCTTTCGAGCCAGGCAAGACAGTAAAGCAGGGAGGGAAGAGAAAATAAAGAAGTTCCCTTTCAAAGTTGTTTCCATGTGGCTGACCTTTTGAATTATTTTCTTATTTTCTAAGCATCGCATTTCTTAGAGGCCTAACCTTTCTCTTCCTGTCTTCAGAAGGGCAGAGATACTCCTTATGAAGCCATACTGTCTTAATCAGTCTACATGAGCTCCGTTTTGCTTTTCCTGTGTATTCCCCATCTCTGAGTGCCAGTCCCATTTGACTCCAACCCAGCTTCCAACTCTCATATGTTTAGTGTTCATACTTGCATAGTTCATTAATCTTTAAAAGCTATGGGGTTTTTTTGGTGTTTTTTTTTTTTTTTTGGTGGCGGGGGGGAGTGCACCCGGGCTTAGCTGTGGCACTCAGAAGTTTTAGTTGTGGCATGCAAGTTGCAGTATGTGGGATCTAGCTTCCTAATGAGGGGTCTCTCGTGGGCCCCCTCTGCATAGGGAGTGTGGAATCTTAGCCACTGGACCACCAGGGACGTCCCTATGGTGCTCTTTTATGTGTCCTTTAATTGCATCAATGACACTTGCTTTGAGAATCCTATAATTTGACCTACCAGACTAACTCTAATTTTCCATTCCATTCTCTTTCCCTTGTATCTTTTGGGACTTTTTGTTTTTAGCTCTTTCCTTTAAGATTCCTCAGCTTTCCAATAGGTACATGAAAAGGTGCTCAGCATGACAAATATCAGGAAAATGCAACTCAAAACCACCTCACACCTAGAATGGCTATTGTCAAAAAGACAAGAGCACGTGTAGAAGTTAAGTGTGGAGAAAAGGGAACCCTGGTGCACTGTTAGTAAAAATGCAAATTGGTGCAGTTACATGGAAAACAGTATGAAGGTTCCAGAAAAAAAATAATAGAACCGACATATGACCCAGCAATTCCACTTCTGGGTTTATTTCCAAAGGAACCGAGATAAAGATCTCACAGAGATAGCTCCTCTCCCATGTGCATCGCAGTTTCCTTCATAGTAGCCAAGACATGGAAACAACCGAAGTGTCCGTCAATGGATGAATGGATACATTTTTCACCTAATTTTATTTTTATTTTCATGTTGAACATACAGATGGAAAAATAGAGTCTTATATGACCCTAAAAAGTTACAGTGGAATACTTTTCAGCTGTGAGAAAGAAGAAAATCTTGCCATTTTCACAATTTGCATGAACCTTGAATGCATTGTGCTAAGTAAAATGAATCAGATAGAGAAAGACAAATACTGCATGGTATCACTTATATGTGGAATCTAAAAAGTCAAACTCACAGACAAAATAGAGTGGTAGTTGCTAGGCTTTGGGGAGTTGGGGGGAAAGAAGAGATATTGGGGAAAGAGTACAAACTTCTAGTTATAAGATGAACAAGTTTGGATATCTAACATACTTTTTGTAGTTGCATAAGTTGGAAGCTGACATAACTGAATTAAAACATTTCTTCTTTTCTAATACTGGTATTTAGTGCTTCTAATTACTCCTATTGCAGTATCCCACAAATTATGATATGCTATACTTTCATTTTCATTCTCTTCAAAATATTTTTTAATTTTCTGTTTGACTTCTTTTTGATTCATGGGTCATTTAGGAGTGTGCTATTTAGCTTCTAGATATTTGGGTTTTCCTGAAATCTTTCTCTGATTTCTAATATAATTCCTTTTTCTTAGAAGCAGCATAGGGCTGGGTCTTGCTTTTTTATCCAAAGAATCTAAACATTTACATTTCATGTGATTATTGGTTATGTTTAAGTCTCTCATCTTGATATTTGCTTTCTATTTTTCCCATTTGTTCTTTGTTCTTTTTGCTCTTTTTCTGCCTTCTTTGAGATTGAATGAGGATTTTTTTATGATTCTATCTTGTTTGTTGCCTTACTAACTATAACTCTTTATCATGTGTTTTAGAGCTTGCTTTAGGGTTTAGAGTAGACATCTTTAATGTATCAAGTGATATTATACTAATTCATATATATTATAGGATCTTGCAACAGAGTATACTTCCACATCTTCCCTCCAGCTTTTGTGCTATTGTTGTCATATGTTTTATTTCTGAACCTCACATTATATGGTTATTATTTTTGCTTAAGCAGTCAATTACCTTATAATGTGATTTAAGGGATGAAAACATTTTTCAGTATCTACCCATACAATTACTGTTGATGTTCTTCATTCTTTTGAATAAATCCAGTTTTCCATCTGGCATCACTGTCCTTGTGCCTGAAAGACTTCCTTAAGCATTTCTTGAGGACAGATTACTGGTGATAGATTCTTCCAGCTTTTGTTTGTCTGGAAAAGGATTCATTTTGCCTTCTTTTATTGAAAGGTACTTTTGCTGAGTAAAGAATTTTAGGTTGATGGAATTTTCTCCCCAATATTTTAGAGACGTTGCTACATTGTCTTCTATCTTGATTTTTTTTCCCAGTGGGAAATCTGCTGTCATTCTTTGTCTCTGTGTAATGTGTCTTTTTTCTCCCTTTAGCTATTTTTAAAATTTCTTCTTCATCATTGCTTTTGAGAACTTTAATTAAGATGTGCCTTGGTGTAACTTCTTTTTCATGTGTGCTTGGGCTTTATTGAATTTCTCATTTCTGCAGGCCTATGATTTTATCAAATTTAGAAAGTTTTGGCCATCATTTTTGCAGAGTTTTTTCTGCCAACGCTCTGTCCCCTCATGTTCAGGGACTCCAGGTGTGTATGTATTTGACCATTCAACATTATCCCACAGTTCACTGACTCTCTCTTCATTCATTTTAGACTTTTTTCTCTTATATGTTTTATTTTGGATAGTTTCTATTGTCTTTTCCAGTTCATGAATCTTTTCCCCTCTAATATCTGAGTAGTTGCTTTAGGGTTTACATCTTATATCTTTAACTTATTACAATCTGTCTTCAAGTGATATTATATCCTTTCACATATGATACTTACACACTTCTTCCTTCCTATCATTTATGTCATTCATTTTATACTTGTTTAAATTGGCTACCTCATGCGAAGAGTTGACTCATTGGAAAAGACCCTGATGCTGGGAGGGATTAGGGGCAGGAGGAGAAGGGGACGACAGAAGATGAGATGGCTGGATGGCATCACCGACTCGATGGACATGAGTTTGAGTAAACTCCGGGAGTTGGTGATGGACAGGGAGGGCTGGCGTGCTGTGATTCACGGGGTCTCAAAGAGTTGGACACGACTGAGCGACTGAACTGAACTGAACTGAAAACTTGTTTATATTTGTTATAAACCCCACAATACAATGTTATTACTTTCGTTAAGTCATCGATTGTTTTTTAAAGAAATTTAAATAATAAGAAACATCTTACATAATTGCCTGTGTAGTTACCATTTCCGGTGCGCTGAATTCCTTTGTGTAGGTCCAGATTTACCTCTGACATCATTTTTCTTCTGCCTGAAGGATGTCCCTTAACATTTTTTATAGTGCAAGTCTGATGATGAATTCTTTCAGCTTTCATATGTCTAAAATCATTTATAGTTTACTTTCATTTTTTCAAAGATACTTTTTCATTGGATGTAGAATTTAAGGTCAACAATTTCTTCTTCCAGTATGTTAAAGATATTGCTCCATGTCTTCTCGCTTATGTTGCTTTCAGTGAGAATTCTGTGGTTCTTACTCTGTCTCTCTGTACATAACTTTTGCCCACCTCCTGCCCCAGCTACCTTTAAGATTTTCTCGTCCCTGTTTTTTTTCCTAATATTTTGTGACTTGGTATCATTTTCTTCATTTTTTTTTTTAATGCTTGAGATTCATTGAGTTCCTTGGATCTTTGGGTTTCTAGTTTGCAAAACATTAGGAAAAATTTCAGACATGATTAAGTCAAGTATCTTTTTGACCCAACCATTCTCTCTGCTGTGAAGACTCTGCTTATCTATGTTAGGTGGCTTGAAATTGTCCCACTGTTCACTGAGGGTCTCTTTTACCCTTATTTTGTCAAATCTAACCCACCATCAATACCATCCTATGCATTTTTCATTTCATACATTGTAGTTTTTAATCTAAAAGTTTGATTTAGCTCTTCTAAAAAATATGTCTCATATTTCTATTTAACTTTTTGAACATACAGAATACAGTTATAATTATCTTAATATCTGCATCTGCTTATTATGACAACTGTCAGTTCTGGGTTGGTTTCAACTGATATGTCACTCTCCTTATTGCGAATTGTAGTTTTCTGCTTCTTTCATCATCTGATGACTTCTGTTTTGGTACCAGACATTGTGGATTTTGCTTTGATGGGTGCTACATATTTTGTTGTTGTTGTTGTTCTGTGAATATTGGTAAAGTTTGTCTGGGATGCAGTTGTATTTCTTAGAAAAAGTCTGAACTTTTCAAGTCTTATTTTTAGGTCCAGAGTAGTGCTCAGTTTTGTTGTTGTTCGGTCACTCAGTGGTTTCGACTCTCTGCGACCCCACGGACGGCAGCACGCCAGGCTCCCCTGTCCTTCACTATCTCCCGGAGTTTGCTCAAACTCATGTTCGTTGAGTCGGTGATGCCATCTATTATCTTACCCTCTGCCACACTCTTCAGAGTGCCCTGGATTGCAAGGAGGTTGAACCAGTCAATCCTAAAGGAGATCGACCCTTAATATTCATTGGAAGGACTGATGCTGAAGCTGCGATACTTTGGCCACCTGATGTGAAGAGCCAACTGGAAAAAGACCCTGTTTTTGGAAAAGATTGAAGGCAAAAAGAAAGGTGCTTAGTTTAGGGCTAATTGTTTCCCCTTATTGAGGCAAGGCCTTACTGAGTATTCTGCTCAATGTTCTGTTAAGTATGAGATTTTCCAGTCTGGCTGGTGGGAATAGGCACTGTTCCTAGCTGGGTGCCAGTGCCAGGCGCTGTTCTCCAGTCCTTTCAGAAAGGTTTGTCCCCCAGCCTTAGGCAGTTTTCTCTGAATCCTGTGCTGGTCATTTCTCTGCTGAATACCCAAGGGCGACCCTCTGCAGATCTCTGGGATTCTCTCTCTGTCCTAAGCACTTCAGCCACCTTGGTTTCCCTGTGACTCTCAGCTCGCAGACTCCGGGAGACTGCCGGATGCGGCCTGGGTCCCTCAGCCTGCCCTGCAGCCTGGAAACTCTCTCCAGGCGGGAAGCTGGACAGTCACGGGACTCGCCTGATTGGCTTCTTGTCTCATGGATTCCCAGCTACCTGAAATCCGGTTGTAGTCTTAAAACCTGTTGTGTCATACACTGTGTCTTATTTGCTTGTTGGCTTGAGACAGGAGTATAGAATCTAGTCCCTGTTACTCTTCACCTTGAATGGAACCAAACGTTCCTTCCTTTGTTTTCTTGGAATTTTAAGTAGTCTCCATAAGTAGCTTTTACGTTCTTGAATTGTTTCTTTAATAGTTCTCTCCCCTAAGTTCTCTCTCTTACCTCTTTCTAAAACTTATTCTGCTCTCTACATTGTCTTTATTTCCAGCTTTTGTTTTTTATCTGTTTATTTGATTTCCAGTATTCATGTCAAAGGCTTTCTCCAATTGTCAGGTGATTTCTAGTTTCTTATTCATTTTTAAGAGGATATTTATTTAAAAGCAAAGTGGAAGCTCTTGCCTTTTTACCCAATAGTATATTTAACATTACAGCAGTTAACTTCACCAAATTATACACTCACCTTTCTGCCCCTTATTCCAAAGTTCCTCTCTATATTTATTTATTTGCTAAAATTTCTCCTCCAAGATTGCTGTCAAAAAGGGTTTTGTTTGTTTGTTTTTAATCTGGTAAAACTCTGTAGACTTTGTGAGTCTGGGGATATCTTTATTTCATCCTCACATTTAAATAGTAATATTGGGGACTTCCCTGGTAGTCCAGTGGTTAAGAATCCACCTTCCAATGCGGGGGACATGGGTTTGATCCCTGGGTGGGGAATGAGGATCCCACATGATGAAGGGCAGCTAAGCCCACCCACCACAATTTAGAGAGAAGCCTAGGCACTGCAAGGAGGATCCTGCGTGCTATAACTAAGACCCAACACAGCCAAATAAATAAATATATTTTTTAAAAAGCAATATAGCTGGACATAGAATTCTAGTTCAAAGCTCTTTTTTCCACAACACTTCCAAAATCATCATTCCATGACCGTCAGTAGTGGCTGCTGACAAGTCTGATGCCTCTCTGGTTCTGGGCTGCCTTTAGATTCTTTGTCTTACACACAGTGCATCTTCTCTTTTTTCTTTTTTACGAATGTCCTTAATGAAGCCAGGATGTCAGATCCCTTTCAAGAGAAGGGTGATGACTCTATGTGATTTAACCCTACCTGCAGCTGGGGCTATAACTCCCACCACACCGTCTGTGGGGCAGCCGCTGACTGGTCACCCTGCAAGACAGATTCTGCAGCTGAGGGAAACTGCCAAGCACAGAATCATGGAAAACGCCAAGTCCTTTGTCAGTTTGCTCTCAGAGATGAAGACAGAAGAAGGAGCCCCTGAGAGGAGGAAGGTGATGGCCTACAGGAGTCAACAGCAGCCCTCAGCTTATGGCCAGCAAGTAAACAGAGGCCTGGGGCCTACAGCTGCAGGGATCTGAGTTCTGCCAATGAGCCAAGTGAGCAGGAAATGGACTCTTCCCTAACACCCCCCAAAAACAATACAGCCTGCTGAGGCTTTGATTTTTATCTAGCCTAGGAGGAGCCATATATCAGATTTCTGACCTCCAGAATCATTACGCGCCTGTGTTTGACACCATGAAGTTTGTGATAATTTGTTACCACATCAATACAAGGCTACCCTAGAGCCTTACACAAATGTCAAAGACCATTAAACAAATTGAGATGACTGTGAGTCCTGTAGGAAGGAGACCCTTATGTCCTCAGTCTTGGGCGTTACTATATTCCCAGATGCCCAGTTCAAGGAACAGGAATGTATATATATACCATTGATCGTGAATTGCACCCCTACTTAATAAATACTAAATGCGAAAAAGAATCTGGAGTTTAGAACTGATTGCATTAGAATTGACTGATGAGTTTGAAACTGATTAAATTCTGTGTAGCCTTCAGGGCCGAAACAAATCCTGAAGAAGGGAGGAAGAAAGATGCCAGGGATGGCTCGAGTAGCACCAGGACGGGAGGATGGCCTGTCTACCTGCTCCCCGCTGACTCCCTTGGCCCTGCCCTTGCTCCTCTGACTATCAGACCCCCCACCCCTTTTGGCCCAGAGGAGAAAGACAGTAACACTGTATCCGTTGTGTGCCTTAGGTTTAATATCTTCTTCTCTTCTTGCTCAGGAAGAAGGTAAAAATCAAGAGCCTAGAACCACGGCCTGCCTCTCTGGTGCAGGTGAAGTTTAGTAATAAAGGAATCTCGTAAGACAGGCCTTCCCTCATGGCTCAGCCGTAAGGAATCAGTCTGCAGTGCAGGAGACTCAGGAGACACTGGTTCGGTTCCTGGGTCAGGAAGATCCCCTGGAGGAGGGCATGGCAACTCACTCCAGTATTCTTGCCTGGAGAATCTCATGGACAGAGGAACCTGGCGGGCTATAGTCCATAGCTTTGCAAAGAGTTAGAAAGGACTGAAGCAACTGACCACGCATGCATGAACTAAACTGTAAGTAAAAAACCATTGAAAACCCCACCAGCTTACTTAGAATAAAACAGCTCCCTATGAAGGTGGATTTTAAATTTTGTCCCATCTACATATTTTCAACTTTATATTATGGGAATATGAAAACACATACAAAAAATTGAGAAACTGATGTAATGAGTGCCAATGTGTTATCCAGCTTCAACCATCATCAACAATAATCTAGTTTCATCTCTTTCCTCACAGCTTGGTCTTTGCATGAGAATATTTTAAAGGAAATCCCAGCCACCATGTAACTTCACCTATAAATACTTGAGTGTACCTTTCCACTAAACAATGATATTGTTTTTAAAGAAATTATTCCTTTGGCATTATTATTGTAACAAATGTAATCTTAAAATTATAAGAATTTGATGGAGAAGGAAATGGCAACCCACTCCAGTATTCTTGCCTGAAAATTCCCATGGACAGAGGAACCTGGTGGGCTACACTCCATGGGGTCATAGGAGTCAAACACAACTGGAGGAACTTAGCATGCACATAAGGATTTGAAGTGGACCATTGCGCATGAGGCTACAAGGTGGAATTAGAGGGGAAAGATTCGAAGTAACGTGTTTAGCTCTGTATTAGTTTCTTGTTGCTGCTGTAACAAATAACTACAACTTTAGTGTCTTTAAACAACACAAATTTATTACCTTACTTTGCAGTTTTGAGGGTCAAACTCCAAAAACCAGTGTTCGGGGGTCACAATAAAGGTGTCCGTAGGCCTTCCTTCCTTTCTGAAGCCCTAGGGGAGAATCTATCCTTGACTTACCCAGTTTCTAGAGGCTGCCCACATTCCTTGTCACATGGTACCCTTCCTCTATCTCCAAAGTCAGAAATGTTGCATGGCTTGGACCATTTTTTATTTTGTGGCTACATCTCCCTCTCTGTCCCTTCTGCTTCTCTCTTCCACTGTTAAGGACCTGTAGATTCCTGGGCCTACCAGGATAATCCAAGGTGATCTCCTTATTTTAAGGTCAGCTGACTGTCAACCTTAGTTTCATCTGCAAACCTGATTCTGCTTTGCCATGAAACCTAACATTGTCCCACATTCCAGGAATAAATTAGGATGCAAGCATCTTTAGGGGCCATCATTATTTGACTTACCACAAGCCCCCTCCTCCATTAGGTGTGTGGTTGGGGACAGCAGCTGGGAGAAGCAAATAATAGCAATATCTGGAAGGAATTAAATTTTTATAGGGTTGGCTAAAAAGTTTGTTTTGATTTTTCCCTAAGATGTTATGGAAAAACCTGAATGAACTTTTGGGTCAACCCAAAACTGGCATGGTGGTGAAGAATCCTTCTGCCAATGCAGGAAGACTTGGATTTGATCCCTGGGTCAGGAAGATCCCCTGAAGTAGGAAACGGCAACCCACTCCAATATCCTTGCCTGGATAATTCTGTGGACGGAGGAGCCCGGCAGACTAACAGTCTAGGGGGTTGAAAGACTCAGGCATGACTGAGCAACTGAACATGAACACGTACAGCAATACATACAGAGAAGGCAATGGCACCCCACTCCAGTACTCTTGCCTGGAAAATCCCATGGACAGAGGAGCCTGGTAGGCTGCAGTCCATGGGATCGCTAAGAGTCGGACACGACTGAGTGACTTCACTTTCACTTTTCACTTTCATGCATTAGAGAAGGAAATGGCAACCCACTCCAGTGTTCTTGCCTGGAGAATTCCAGGGACAGGGGAGCCTGGTGGGCTGCCATCTATGGGGTCGCACAGAGGCGGACACGACTGAAGCGACTTAGCAGAAGCAGCAGCAGCAGAAATATATAAGAAGCTTCAGGGAAAAGTCTTCCAGTGTCCCTAATCAGAAGGAAAGAGATATGAAAGATGCAAGGAAAACTGAGAAGTTCCTTTGCGTGATTTGCCAGCCTTGGCTGTGTGTCTGGAGTAGGAGGGTGGTTGTGAAATTCCCTGTTTTTCTCTCTAAACAGGGATTTAGTTGTGATAGGAAAAGTCACCGTGGAACTTTTAAAAATTATAGGACTGTAAACCCATGATAAAGATGGATCTTTGGCCCACAGATGAGGTGGCTGGCACATGCTGCTCATGTGCCTCTGTCAGGAAGGCCCAGAGGCCAGGAGGGAGAACAGCGTCAGGATGAGGGGAGGGACCCCAAGGTCCCCCGCTGGGCGTCAGCTTACAAAGAGGCCACTTGACTTGGATGTGAATCACACTGGTCTGAACAAGAGCACAAACCCAAGAAAAAATATTGTTGAATGAGGTTCTAATGACTTCATTTTATCTATTCTTCTGAAACATTAAGAAATATCAGGCTTCGTTTGTTCAGATTTACTAGGGGTTGCATGGAAGAGGGAAAATTTTTGAAAATAAAAAACAAAAAGAAAAGCAAAATCTGGTTTTCATTTGGCTCACATTTGTTTCTTAATGCATCGTTCCCAGGCCTGAACTGCATTTTTGTAAACCAGGGTTTACCCGTAAACTTTCCCTTCTTTAGGATAGCTGATTGCCAGAATTTGCTGACACGTGTATGCTCATGTGGTGATCCACACCTGCTGCTTGTTGTTTTTTTTGTAAAACCTCCTGAAGTTTTACAGGAGGTTAACTTGGAAACCATTTCCAAATACTGTCACTTTAGTGTTCCTCACTCATATTTTCTGTTTTCTAAAATTGTATTATTAATAATGTGCAACTCTCATGTGTATTTTTGTTAAACCAGCAGTGCCTTGTCGTTTGTGTTTCTCTGTGTGTGTACACACTGCACACTTTTACCTGTGCATGGACATAAAGGAACCAACCAGTCACAAAGGAAACACCAAATACTGTTCTGCTTCCACCCCAAAGTGGCTTCTTAAGGTTGGTTGAATTATATCATTGTGGATGTGAGTAAGACATTTGAGTGCAGGGCAAATCAGAGCAAGCAAAGCGCTGAGGCAGACTCATACCGTTTTATCTTCATTCTACTGTAAAACAAAGCTGTGGCTGCAGCCACAGTTGTGGGTCGTGGTCTCCATATTTATTTATTCAGCTTCAAAAGAAAGGCTCGTCCTGCCTTTGCCATGTGCAGGCCATGTTCAATGAGCCACCCAGCTTCCTTGTGACCAGTTAAGAGAACAGACACAAGGACCCCAGACACTTGCAGGCTCCTCTCTTGGGGACATGGGAGGGGGTCCCTCTTGGAGGCTGTGTGGGCCCTGCCCTCCACGCTTCCCTCAGGACCCATCTTGCCAGGGTTCCCGCCCAACTCTGCCAAGAACGTCTATGAGGCAGAGACTGATGGAAAGAAAGTGAGTGGGAGGCAGCTCAACTGAGCGTTCACTCCAGGAGCTGCAGTCTTGCTTGTGCTGTTTGACTTGAGGACGGGCCTGTCCTCTAGCTTCGAGCATTGCTCCCAGCTTGTGCTTCCTCATGAAACTGGGGCTCCAGGGAGGAGGGGAGCCCCTCTGGCAGCCAGGAGGAGCCAGAAGAAGCCCTGGGCACCACCTTTGCTGTCATTCATCACAAAAGCTCTCTTTCTGTCTCCTATTTTTCCCAAGGGGAAGGATTAGCAAATTCCAAAAGGTCTCTCTCTTTGCTTCGAAAGGAAAAACAGAACAACGGCAGAAGAAAGGGAAGTCGTCAGTTCATCTTTTGTTTGGGGAAAACCTTAGGCCTGTAACAACAACAAACATCAATTGTGGCGGGTGGCCTCAGCCTTGCGGAAGGCTGTCCAGGCCACACGAGAATCCAGGGAATTTGAAATGGCGGCGTTTGTGGTGGTTTGCAGATTTCCACTGGCGAGTTCTTTAAAGCCAAAGAATTATAATTAAAATAGAAATGGATCCAATTATATCTGCCTGCTGTCTGAAAGGATGGAGCTGGTAATGAGAATCACATGTCTGAACTCCAGCTCCTTCTATTTCCAAGCAAGCTGTCCCATGAGAGAAATTCCTTCTTTTCAGCAAAGCACAGTACACCACATTTCTCCCTCCTCTTTAGCTACTGTGGTTTTGCACTGATTTTTAATAAGTCCAGGCAGTGGAGTTCCAGTCATAGTAAATGCTTCATTTCTCTCTCCTTTCTTCTCTTTATGAGACACATCAGGGTGATATGATATCAATCTTTTTGTTTCAAAGACAGAGTTCAGGAGAGGAGAAAGCTGAGTTTCAACCACACAAGATGCCCCCTCCCAGGAATGACAGACTAGGTAGCTCAGGCCATTTCCGCTTGGGATGTTGTTAGACTGTGAGAAAGTGACTAGGTTATTGCAGGTGAGGTGAGGAGCTTACTTGGTGGCCAGAGAAGACCAGTTGTGGGGAGAATTTTACCTATTGGGTGAATGAGGCTCAGATAACATGGTGTTCATCAGTGCGCCTTGAAAATGGCAGTCTGTACTGGAGCAGAACGCCATGGTTGCCAGGAATAAATAGATTATGTAAGAGTGTCATTCTTGTCACTGTAACTACCACAACTCATGACAGATTTAGCTTGTGTAGGTCAGATCCATTCAGGAACAGGACATCCGGATGCTAGTCTCCATTCAGGAAGCCCTAGAAGCAAGAACAGGGGCAGAGTCAGCCCCCTTGGTGCCCACCTGTTAGAGACAGCCACGTGCAAGTCTTTGGGTGGACATGTGTTTTCATGTGCTTATTAATTATTTGAATATCTTCTTTGGTGAAATATCTGTTAAAATCTTTTGCTCATTTTTAATTGAGTTTTTTGACGTATTGAATTGTTAGAGCACCTTTATGTCATTCTAGATAAAAAATTTCTTATCAGAGATTGCAATTGTTTTTTCATAGACTGTGGTTTGTCTTTTTAATTTCTTAATTGTATTTTTTGAAGAGCAAAAGTTTTCAATTTTGATGAAGTCTAATTGGGCTTCCTTGGTGGTTTAGACAGTAAAGAATATACCTGCAATGTGGGAGACCTGGGTTTGATTCCTGGATTGGGGAGATCCCCTGGAGGAGGGCATGCAACCCACTACAGTATTCTTGCCTAGAGAATCCCCATGGACAGAGGAGCCTGGTGGGCTACAGTCCAAGGGGTCACAAAGAGTCGGACACGGCTGAGCGACTAAGTTCATCTAACCAAGGTCACAGAGATTTCATGCAATGTTGTCCTAGAAGTCTTAGGTTTTGCTTTTACTTTAAGCATGCAATTAATTTGGGGAGTTAATTTTTGCATGTGTCATGTATTGAGGATCTAAGTTCTTGTCTGTCCATTTGGATATCCAGTTGTCTCAGCAACATTTGTTGATGGTCATTCTTCTGAACAGAACTGCTGTGGCACTTTTGTTGAAAACTGATTGACTCTAAATATAAGGGCTTCCCTGGTGGCTCAGATGGTAAAGAATCAGCCTGCAATGTGGAATACCTGGATTCGATCCCTGGGTTGGGAAGATCCCTGGAGGAGGGCATGGCAACCCACTCCAGTACTCTTGCCTGGAGAATCCCCATGGACAGAGGAGCCTGGCGGGCTACAGTTGATGGGGTCACAAAGAGTCAGACACGACTGAGCAACTAAGTGCCGCACACATAAATATAAGGGTTTATTGCCGAATTCTCAGTTCTATTCCAGTTGTCTGTATGTTGATCTTTATGCCAATATAACATTTTCTTGATTAATGTGACTCTGTAGTAAGTTTTTAAGTCAGGTAGTGTGAGTCCTTCAAGTTTGTTCTCCTCTTAAAGAATTGTTTTGACTATTTTAGGTCCTTTGCATTCTCATAAACATTTTAAGATTGACTTGTCAATTGCTACAAGAAATTCTGTTGAGATTTAGATAATGATCCTGTTGGCCAGTCTGGGGAGAACTGCCATCTTAATAATATTGTTTCTTTCAGTCCATGAAGATGGACTATATCTCTATTTATATCTTTAAATTCTCCTGTATTCTCTTTAAATTCCCTTTTTAGTGTACAAGTCTTGCACTTCTTGAGTTAAATTTATCGTTAAGTAGTTTATTCTTTAGGATGCTGTCGTGAATGGAATTTTCTTAACTTTCTGGACTGTTCATTGTGAGTTTATAGGAAAAATTAATATATTGTATAACAATCTTTTATCCTGAGATTTTCTACATTCTGAGTGATGCTGTCTGTGAATACAAACAGTTTTACTTTTTCTTTTCCAACATGCATATGATACATTTAGTTGATCTTTCTTATTTCATTGTACTGACTAAAACCTTCATTATTATGCTGAGAACAGATATCCTTTTCCTTTCAGCCTATTTGTAACTTTGACTTGAAAGCCTGTGTCTTATAGACAACATATGGTTGGTTTTTGCTTTTTATTCAGTCTAACTATCTCTGATGTTTGACTGGAATATTTATTATTACTGATATTATTACTAATTATTACTAATAGGGTTGAATTTGTATGTGTGTTATTTTCCTATTTGTTTTCTGTATGCCTTGTGTCTTTTTTATTCCTTCTTTCTCCCTTCTTTTGTATTCAACGAAGAATTTTGTATAGTGTTTTAATTCCTTGGTTGATTTTTTAAAGTATACTTTTCAGTTATTGTCTTAGTATTTGCTCCAGGAATCACAACGTGCATTTTAACATAGCACAACCTATCCCAGGTTAATATTAACTCAACCTAGTAAAATATAGCAACTTTTGTTAATGTAGTTTTTCTCCCTACCTCACTTTTCTGCTGTTCGGGTTACATATATATTGCTACAGCTATATACATTGTAAACTGCAAAATACACTTGCTTTATATAATCTTATTTCATTTAAAGAAATAATAGAAGAAAAAAGACAATGTATATTCATTAGGTCTTTTATAATTACCCACATTTTTACCATTTCTAGTCTTCATTTCTTCTTGTGGATTCAAGGTACCAATTGAAGTACTTTTCTTCCCTCCTAAGGGACTTCTTTTAGTATTTTTTGTAATTTAAGTCTGTTAGCATCACCGTATCTCCGTCTTTCTGTTTCTGAGAATGTCTTCATTTCACGTTCACTTTCGAGTGTAGTTTTGCTGGGTATGGAATTCTTAGCTGACAGTTGCTTTCTTTAGCACCTTGACTAGGTCATCCTGCTGCTCTGTGGCCGCCAGTTTTTCTGATGAGATTTAGCCATCATCTGTATTGCTGTTCCCCTGCACATGATTAGTTTTTCTCTTGCTACTTTCAAGATTTCCTCTTAGTTTTTTGGTTAGAAGAGTTTGATATGATTAAGTGAAGATCTCTTTGTGTTTTTCCTCCTTGGGATTCAGTGGTATGTTAGGATCTATGAGTTTGGGAGGTTTTCAGCCATTATGTCTTCAATTATTTTTCTGCTCCTATTTCTTTTTCCTCTTTTTCTGGGACTCCCATTTTGCAGTTGATATGCTTGATGTTGCTTCATCGGTCTCTGAGATTGATTGTTTTTCTTCAATCTTTTTTCTGTTTTTCAGATTGGATAACATTCTATTGATCCATCTTCACTGATTTCTTCTTCTGATGTTCCAAATCTACTGCTGATCCCATATAATAAAATTTTCATTTTGTTATTCTATTTTTCAACTCTAGACTTTTCATTTGGCCTTTTAAAAAATTTATTTTTTTTATTGATGTTCCTACTTGTTGAGTCATTTTAATAATATTTTCCTAAAATTCTTTAAATATGGTTTCCTGTAGTTTTTTTAAATACTTAAAATACCTTTGAAGTCTCTGTCTGTTAAATCCAACATCTGGGCCACTCAAAGAAAGTTTCCATTCACTTTTTTCCCCTCAAAGTATGGGTCACACTTTCTTGTTATTTTGCATGACTTGTGAATTTTTTCTTGAATATTGGATATTATAGAGAATATAAGAAATCTAGATTAGATTTTCTTTTCATCCTCTGAGATTCTTAGTTTTACTGCTTTTGGTTTGTAACATGCAACTTGATCTGCAGAATCTGTCACCCCACAGTATGCATCAGTTGACAGTTCAGTTCTGTTTTCCAATTCTTATTTGTATTTTTTCCTTTGGGGGCCTGGGTTCTTTGGGGTCACCTCTGTGTTTGTATAGCTTAACGGCCACTCAATGATTGGTCAGCAGTTGTGCTTAAACATCACCCTCTGCTGGTAGATCTGTGTTTGAATTGAGGGATGTATTCAAATTTGTCGATTTTCAAATTACTATTACTTTAACACCAGCTCCTCTTGGGTCTCCACTATGCATGCACACAGGCTGCCAGACAGCCAGGATTATGTCAAATGCTTACCAAGATCTCAGTAGCTATCTCATTTCCAGGATTTCCCTATTCAATTTCTGGCCAGTCTTATAAACTCATCCCAACCAAGACCACAGCTTTGTCAGGCTAAGAGATCTGCAGACTCTTCCCATTTGCTGTAGCCTGTGGGTTTCTACTCTACTCCAGATCAAGTGAAGGCCAGTCCTATCCTGGAAGAACAGGCTGACTGGGTTGGGATGGTGGATGGAGTCAGTCCCAGGCAAGAAGGCCATGTAGCTCCACTGTTTTTACCTGTGTGTCCATAGTTTTTCATGGTTATGTGTGTGTGTGCTTGGATTTCCCAGGTGGTACTAGTGGTAAAGAACTCACCTGCCAATGCAAGAGACTCAAGAGACATGGGGTGGGTTCAGTCTCTGGGTCTGGAAGATTCTCTAGAGGAGGGATTGGCAACCCACTCCAGTATTCTTGCATGAAGAATCCCATTGATGGAGGGCTTGTCCATAGGGTCGTAAAGAGTCAGACATGACTGAAGTGACATAGCACACAGGTTTGCCTGTGGTTAAAATTTCAGAGCCTGAAATGATTGGGTTTTTTACAGTTATGTCCAGTTTTGTGGTTTATTTTAGTGGGGAAGATTTGTTGATCTCTTACTCCTTTGTAGTTGAAAGTCTAACCACATATAATTATTTTTAAAGAAATGCATTTTATTATTTTTAAGCATGATATATTATCATTTTGGCTATGAATCAGTGCTAGTAAGTAAAATCAAATTTAGAAAAACTGATCTTTTGGCTAAGATCAAGTGTAGGAAAATCATAGTTCACAATAATGTGACTTTGATATTTTATTAATATGATCAGAAACAGAGAAGCTTTGCAAAAGACATTTTGAAATAATTCCTAAGGTTTCAAGTCTTGGATTTGAAAAATCTCTCTGAATAATATGTCTCATATTTTTATAGCAGGAAATTATTTCAAATTTTTAATTTAGCAACAAGCATATGAATGAACTGGAGTCTCAACTGAAGAAGTCCAAGTGTATTCCTGACTTGGTTGTTATTAAGGCTTAGTATAAATATTTTCCAGGTGTCCTGTGAGGGCAGGCATAATTTATATACTTGCCATCCTCTTTTAAATGGATTCTATGGCCTCAGGAGAATGTGGTGGTCAGCCTGTGGACCAGGACTGTGGCCATTTCAGGTGTTCAGCCAGACAATCTCCCCTGGCTCCTTTCCCGCTCTCCTCCTTTTCAGCCCATTCCTCTTGCCCGGCTCTGGATGGGGACATGGGGAGAGGGCCTGGGGGACATCCAGCCTTGGTCTCAGAAGCCACAATGTCCCCAGGGCAGACTGGGGTTAGGCAGGGCAAAGAAGGGCAGGGCAAAGGAAGCAGGGCAAAGAGTCATCCTTCAGAAGGATGGGGGGACATCTGGAAGGAAAGGCTTTCCTACTGGAAGCACCACAAGCTTGTCCCCAGTGAAGTTTGAAGCCATTGATCGTCCCCTTCTTCCCTGGTTTTCTTTCAAGCTCCTGTTTTCATCACCAACCGACTCATCTTTCCTTAAGTCTCAGTCTCTCCTAAAGAGAAGCTCCAAGGTTCATCTTCATCTTCATCTCCCTGGACTCAGACCATCAGATGATCTGCACCCTCACATCGAGGATTCCCTATTCTTTTTTCTTTTAATTCTTTTTTAAAAGTTATTTATTCATTTATTTTTGACTGTGCTGGGTCTTCGTGGCTGCACGAGCTTTCACCCAGCTGTGGCAAGCGGGGCTACTCTCTGTTGCGGAACTCAGGCTTTTCGTTGCGGTGGCTTCTCTTCTTGCGGAGCACAGCTCTAGGGTGCTTGGGCTTCAGTCGTTGCAGGAAGCAGGCTCAGTAGTTGTGGCGCACAGGCTTAGTTGCTCCACGGCATGTGGTATCTTCCTGGACCAGGTATCAAACCTGTGTCCTCTGCATTGGCAGGTGGATCTTCAACCACTGGACCACCAGGGAAGTCCAATGAGTCCCTGTTGCTGGTCTTTCCCCTCTGCTTCGATTCCAGATGACTCCTGATGTGTGCCCTTCGTCCTGCTCTGCCCAGTCCCAGACACTCTCTGTTTCCCACATCACTGCCCTGCTCAGGAATGAGTGGCTCCCTACCACATACCCAAGGGGCTTCCCTGGTGTAGCTCAGATGGTGAAGAACTGGCTTGCAATGCAGGAGATCCAGGTTTGATCCCTGGGTCAGGAAGGTCCCCTGAAGGAGGGCATGGCAACCCACTCCAGTATTCTTGCCTGGAGATTCCCACGGACAGAGGAGCCTGATGGGTTACAGTCCACAGTGTCGCAAAGAGTCGGACATGACAAGCGACTGAGCATGCATGCACATACTGCCTACCAAGCTAGTTCAGATTCTGGGTCTTCCATGACCTGGTCTGGCCTTACCTATGCGCACTGACTGCCCGGCCAGACAGTGTGATGGCCATGGGTAAGGAACAGGGAGAGGACCAGTCACTGAGGCCTGCATGACGGTCCCTGTACCACTAACAAAAGCATCCCAGCCTTAGGAACATGAAACCTTTTTTACTTGAAATCATGCAGCAGAAGCACTGAGAGCAAAGCATGTTTTTAAAGGTACTGGTGGGAGTGATTCAGAGTCAGCAGCTCCAGGGTGTGGACATGAGCTGACAGCCTCTCTGGTGCAGAATCTACGACTCAGTCCTCTGCCCAGTCCTTTCCAAGCTCTCTTCTTTTCCTGGCAGAGCAGTGCACTGTGGGTTGAATGTGTGCCCCCAAAGGATAAGCTGAAGTCCCAACTCCAGGTGCCTCAGAATCTGACCTATTTGAAGGTAGGGTCATTGTGGATATATAGTTAGATGAGGTCATTAAGTTGGGCCTTATTCCATATGGAGCTTCCTCGGTGGCTCAGTGGTAAAGAATCTGCCTGCAATGCAGGAGTCGCAGGAGATGCGGGTTTGATCACTGGATCGGGAAGATCCCATGGAGGAGAGCGTGGCAACCCACTCCAGTATTCTTGCCTGGAGCATCCCATGGACAGAGGAGCCTGGAGGGCTACAGTCCACGGGGTCACACAGAGTCGGACACGACTGAAGGGCTTGACACACACGCACATGTCCCATATGACTGGAAGACGATGTGCAGATAGACACACAGGAAGGACAGCATGTGAAGGCACAGGACAGACAGACTCAGAGGGAAGACAGCTGCGTGAAGATGGAGGCAGAGTGCTGCTACCAGGAGCTAAGGAACCCTTGGGGCCATGAGAATCTGGGCCGAGCAAGCAGAGATCTGACCCTGGAGACTTCAGAGAGAAAAAACCCTCTGCTGACAACATGATTCCAGGCTTCTAACCGCTAGAATTGTGAGAGAGGAAAGTTCTGTTGTTTTAAGCCCTTCAGTTTGTGGCACTTGGTTACAGCAAGCCCAGCAAACTGATAAACGTGGTGTGCATCCTTGGTCAAATTTGCTTCTCTCTGTCTTCACAGTTCCCACGCCTGTTTCCAGCCTGGCACACCAGCCTGGCTGCCAGTTTCTCTTCTGCACCGCATGGTCATGCCATGTGTGGGTCAGTGGCTTTGGAAGCAGGCTCATTTTATACACTTGGATTTTTAAGAGACAGCCTTCTTTTTATTTTTTCCCACAATTTCTCACACTTCCCAGCATCTGGTCTGTTGCAGAGGAAAGTATCTGTCATGCTCACAGTTGAGATTACAGCTGTTTCTCGGGCACTACTGAAGAACTAGCCAGGCCAAGTTGACACCCTGCGTACGAGAAATGGCAAGAGTGTGTGGCTGGTGTCCTGGATACGGAGTGCTGTTCCAGGGAGAGGCCAGGCGGGGACCAGGCTGAATGGTGTCATGCTGGCATCCTCATCTTTGGATCTGGTCCCACCTCCCTGTTGCAGGGCCTTCGCAAGGCTGCTCCCTCTGCTGGGGACGCTACCTAGCTGCCCATGCCACCATGTGTCTCAACCCAAGCATCACCTTATCTGACATTTGCTGTTGTTCAGTTGTTAAGTCATGCCCGACTCTTTGAGACCCTGTGGACTGCAGCACGCCAGGCTTCCCTGTCCTTCACTATCTCCTGGAGTTTGCTCAGATTCCTGTCCATTGAGTCAGTGATGCTCCCTCCCCCATTCTTTACTTGCTTCCTAACTTTCATTATGATTTGTCACTATTTTATTTATTCATCTGCACACTTGTTTTTTGCCACGGTGAGTATAAGAGCTATGCCTGCTTTATCCCCCAACTCCACCTCTGATATTGAGCACTGGTCACCACACATATCAGGTCCTCAAAACCTCCTGTTAAATGAATGCCTTCCTACCTGGAAGGCTCAGGGACATACATGCAGACACTGGACCATCCGGGGGGGCGGGGTGGGGGTTGTTTTGACTGTTCTAAACTGCTAGGCTCCCAGACCTGCCTCCCATGGCCCTGGAGGCTAATGCTTAAGTTACAGCCTGATGTTCCCTGTCCTTAGGCGGCCCCTCATTTTTACCCACATGATCCTTATCCTCCACTGTCAACATGCTCTCTGTGGGTTCCCAGTGCAGACTCGGGGTTTTCTTAGAAGAAACGTAAGAAGCTCCTGCTTATGTTACCAAAGATCTGCATGCACACATGGCCAGGAGGGTCACAGACAGGGCCCACCAGAGCAGGAGGGGACACCAGATTCATCCAGGGTTTCTGCAGCAGCCTCCTCACTGCCTCCCTGCTTCTTCCCTGCCTCCCACTCCCTTCCCCACCCCCACCCCCGCCCCAGTCTGGTCTCCACACAGCAGCCAGAGGAGTGGATTACAGGAGAAGTCGGCCCACATCATTCTGCTGCTCAGAACCATCCAAACCTCCCCTGACCGCCAGGAGTGAAAGCCCAGGACCTCACCGTCCCCAGCAGACCCTAGCTCCGCCTCTGACTCACCTCTGTACCCTGTCCCTTGGGGCCTGCCCTCTACCCCTGCATGCCACATGCTCTTCTGCCGTAGGGCCTCTGCCAGAGAAAGTGTCCACCAGATAAATGCATCTCTCAAGTCTTTCAAGTCTTGGTTCAAATGTCACCTTTTCAGTGGGCCCACTGGGGCCACTCTGTTTTTTTAATTAAACTTTTTATTGTGGGACAATTGTAGATTCACTTGTAGATACGAGAAATCATACAGGAAGATCTGTGCCTTTAACCTGTTTACCTGCCATGGTGATGGCTTACACACCTACATCTTACACACCTGGGGCGCCGGCACCAACAGTCAAGGTACAGACCATCTCTGGCCATGCCAGGATCCTCCTACCATCCCTTTCATAGCCACACACACTCCCCTCTGGCCTCACCCCCTCCAGATCCCTAGAAACCACTCATCTGTGCTCCTTTTCTAGAACGTTGTCACTTCAAGAATGTTCTTTATATGGAATTGTACAGTATGTAACCTTTTGGGATTGACTTTTTCACTCGGAATAATGCTCTGGAGATTCCTCCAGGTGCCTGGTGGGTATCAATGGTTAGACCCTTTTCCTTGCTAAGTAGTGTTCCAAAGTGAGGAAGCGCCAATTCATTTGATCATTCAGTCGATGAAAGGCAACTGTGTTATTTCCAGCTTGAGGCTCTTACAAGTAAAGCTGCCATGGAGATTCATGGATAGGTTTTTGTGTGGCCACAAGTATTCATTTCTCTAGGAGAAATGCCTGAGGGCACAATCCCTAGATTGCATACTAATTGCATGTTTAAGTTGTAAAGAAACTGGCATTCTATCCTGATCTGTAAGCTCCCTCCTCACACCCAAAAGATCCAACACCTTTTATCCCTGCTTTGTTTGTATCTTATTCCACAGCAATTCTCTTTCTAGTATAACATTTGCTGTTGTTTATTCACCCAGTCGTGTCTGTCTCTTTGCGACCCCATGGACTGTAGCCCACCAGGCTCCTCTGTCCATAGGTTTTCCCAGGCAAGAACACTGGAGTGGCTTGCCATTTCCTTCTCCAGGGGATCTTCCCAGCCCAGGGATGGAACCTGCATCTTCTGCGTTGCAGGCGGATTTTCTAACAGTTGAGCCACCAGGACTTCCCAGGTAGTAAATTGGGCTTATTTATTTATTAGATGTATTGCATTTGATCTGTCTTACCCATCCCCTCCCCCACAGTGTCGTTCTGGGCCTGAGCAGGCACAAGAAGCACCCGTGTGGGTACAGACCTGAAGTCAGCTCTCTGACTGGCCGTCTCCACTGGGGAAAGCTCACTGACAATCTTGAGGGCATACAGAGGCCAGTGAGCCCACGAACCGCATAATGTGGCTGTGATGACGAGGCTGACTGGGTGCACATTCCCCAGCTGAAGCAGTCCGCTGGGTTTACAAGCAAATCACATTGAGCTCAAAAAACAAATTAGCGCTCTCCAGAAGTAAAACTTTCTTGCAGGCAAAGTTTTAACTCAGAAACTCTTGTTGATTTATGACCTGACCAAGCAGACCTGCGATCCACACAGGCCCTGCGCCCCCCGGCCCCCAAGCAGCGCTTCTTGGCATCACTAGTCCCAGGGGAAGGAGTCTTTCTGCAAATGAGCAGAAAGGAGTCTAGTTAGAAACAGCAGAGAGCCCGCGAGGCAGGAGAAGCAAGACAGAACTGTATTTCAGCCTGAAAAGTGAAAACCAAATAAACAAAGCTGCCTGTCATGGCAGCAGGCCAGCTCAGCTGTGTAAGTCAACAGCAAAAACATTCCTCTGCCCTGTGGAAGCCCTTGGAAGAAGTCCAGAACCTTGTGTACTTAGCCGGACCGGGAGGTGGTGGTTGTTATTATTATCATCACCATAAATTCACTTCTTTCTTACTGCATTGGTTTCTTTCATTTTGAACCTTCGCTTGACATCTGTACTGATTAGGTGAATGCTGGAAGAAATGATTAAGTAGTATTGTAAAATAATGCTTCTGGCTCGACTCGAAGTGGAAATGTTTATAGTGTTCTCGTTAACACCAGATGATGTCAGCCTGACTATTGTGCCTCTTTCTCAAAAACACACGGGGCTGAAAAAAAAAAAAAAAAAAACCTCACAAACAATCCAAAATGAGTCCAGGCTCTCAAAGACTTTTCCTCCATAAATATCCTCCTGCGCGACTAGGTCCATGAGGGGGTTGGGAGTGCAGCAGCTCTTGAGTTTTGGGAACTCGTGTCTTGTCACCCAAAGTGTCACCTGGAGAAGTGACTCTGGTGTCACTTGTCCAAGAGCTGCCTCTGTCCCCTCCCTGCCTGGCTCTGCAGGATCTGACATCTCTGCTTTGATCCTGTGACTCCTAGTCTCCACTTTTCTTCCTGACCCTTTTTCCTCCTCCATTTTATCCTTCCTCTTCTTCCCTCTCCTCCCCCCAGTATAGGCTAAATCAACTCAGTTAACCAACTGACCCAACTCGGCCTCAGCCCCGAAGTGTCTGTAATGGAAATACAGCTGCCGATAATCTGCCTTCATCACCTGGGAACTGTGACTCGCCAGTTGCCCTGGGCAATAGGAAGGAGGTGTGAAGGCCCTGGGCATGGCTTGTGCCAGGGGGCAGTCCTCAGTGATCTTCTCCAAGCAGACCAGCCTGCCCCTGCCCAAGCCCACCCCCTGAAAGTTGCACCTGGTCACCCTGAACTTGCTCAGGGTCCCCAAGGGACTGTGGAAACCACAGGAGATGAGCACTGTGGTGCCCTAACAGTGTCCTGGGGTGGAGGAGGGGTTCTGAGGAAGGTATTATTGCAGACTGCAACGTGATCTCGAGGGAAGATTATCCGTTTGTGGGAGAAAAGCAAAACTCATCTCCAGAGAGTCTTCAAAGACCAAAATATAAATTCTCAGTGAACACAGCAAGTAAGAACAGGCAAGTGCCTGCCCAGGCCTGCAGCGCTAGGTCAGGGAACCACGGGAAGGACCACTGTCCTGAGTCAGAGGCTCCAGACCCTGGATCCACGGATCAGGCTATACTGGGGCAATCTCGTGGTGGCTCCTGTATTAGTCTGCCCAGGCTGCCATAACAGAAACTCAGCGTGTGGATGACTTACATACAAGAAATTTATTTTGTCACAGTTCTGGAGGCCAGTTATCCAAGATCAAAGTCCAGAGGGCCAGTTTCTGGTAAGGGCTCTCTTCCGGGCTTGCAGACAGCCACCTTCCTGCTGTGACCTCACATGGCCCTTCCTCAGTGCATGCACACAGAAACCACTCTCTAGTGTGTCTCGATGTAGGAAATCAGTCTTGTGGAATCAGGACCCACCCTCATGACCTCATGTAACCTTAGTACCTTCCCACAGGCCCCATCACTGAATACAATCACATGGCGGGTTAGGACTTCAACATATGAATTTTGGGGGGGTCACAGTTCAGTTCACAGCCACACCCCAGGGACTGGTGTCTCACTTCCCTACCTGGAAGAAGGCCAGGACTCCCCAGCATCAGTTTGGTCCACGTCTGCTCAGGAAGCATGTCTTCTGATCTGGGTGGGGGCCTAATGGGATCAGTGTGCCCTGAGTGACCTGTCAAGACAGAAGCTCAGCTGACAGTGGGGAAAGTTATGGTGCACGAGTTCCTTCCAAACTGAGCTAAAGTGCAGATGCAGGAGCTGTGTGCTGGTCCTCAGCCTTGAGAGCTGGATGCGAGGGAGGCGCGGCCATGGTGCATCTCTGACAGCCAACTGGCCTGCTTGTGAGAAGCCAGGCGTCCCCTCCCCACTTCCCATGCCCTTCGAGGAGGATACACAGTGAGCGCTGGGCACCCATGGGTTGTGTGCTATTTGCACGTGTTCATGTGGTTGGAGCCCCGAAAAGGAGGGAGGAGCTCTCAGGAGGAAGGGGCACGAGAGGACAACCTCCCCACCTTTCTAAGTGCCTCCAGGAGCCAGCCCTTGGATTAGCCGGCCCCTGGGGTAGCTGGTCCCTGGGGTAGCAGGCCTCTGGGTTGGCCACCTCGCAGCCATCTCTCTCTCCGTGGTACTTGCCTCCGTTGTATTTGTCTCTAAACCTAGACTCTGAAAGAGTCATCAAGTGACTTGTGACAAAAATTAGAGGCCTGCTACCCTTGCCCCTCTGCATCCAGCTCTCCCAGCCACGGGAGTGGACCTCTGCTTCCACCCCTGGTGGGACAGAGGCAAGAGGAGTCACGCTCCGGGAGAAGGTCATGGCATTTTAAAAGGAGATTAAAAATTACTTAGCTGGAGTCCACAAATAGGTGTCAGGATGCTCCCCTTTAGTGCTGGCAGCCCTAACGTGTGTTATATAAGGCAGAGCTGGGCCCTAGATGACCTGTGACTTGGAATATGCTATTTTCAACAGGATAATATTTGGAAATGTCCTTTTCCCCCATGTGGAAGTAGACATGTTAGTCTCAGTCATGTCTGACTCTTTGTGACCCCATGGACTGTAGCCCTCCAGGCTCCTCTGTCCATAGAATTCTCCAGGCAAGAATACTGGAGTGGCTTGCCATTTCTTTCTCCAGGGGGTTCTTCCAACCCAGGGATCGAACTGCATTGCAAGCAGATTCTTTACCATCTGAGACACCAGGGAAGCCCCTTGCACCCATGTAACAGGTATCCATAGAACCCCCAGCTGCACTGGGCCAGAACATCACTAGAGATGCATCAGGAAGCCAATCAGACTTAGTTCCATCCATGGAGCTCACATTTAAGCAGGAGGAAATAGACCATGAGCCCCTAATAGAGTAAATCAGTAAACTGCACTGTGTACCAGATGTCAGATAGGTGTCAAAGAAGGAAAAAAGAAAGAAAAGGAGAGAAGGGCAGTAACTGGATGGGTGGAGCAGGTTACAACTGTGGTCAGAGAAGTCTTCGTGGGGGAAGAGACATTGAGAAAAGCCAGAAGAGCAGGAGTGGGTCAAGTCGAAAGTGGGGTAAGAGCCTTCCCACCAGAAAGAAGAGCTGGTGCAAAGGCCCTGAGGCAGATAAGATAAGCAAGAGTTCATGGGTGAACGTTTTCAGGGACCCACAAACAGAGTGGAGAGATGACAGATGCCCACAGGGATCAGGGTCCTCCTCCAAGTCATCTTCAGGAAGTCCCCTCAACTCTGGTTCTCTGAGCCCCAGGCCAAGAGACCAGCACTTCGAGAAAATGGGCTTTATTGCGCTGGGTGCCCCACTCAGCCTCCAGGCTGGATTCCAGCTTCCTATCTTTAGTCCCACGTGCGTTTCTCAGTGGCTCCTCCCCTGTCCATCACGGTGATGCTCTGCCTTTGTGTCTGTTTCACCTTCACTCCCCTTTGAGGGTCTTGGTTCACACTTGTCTAGGTACACCCTGCTTGGCTGCCTTCAACCCCACCTCTAGGAAAGGTCTCTAGACTCAGTCCAGATCCTCGAATTCTTTACTTCAGAACCTAGAAAATGCACTCCCACCCCTGGGTTCTTCCTGGACCCAGAGTCAGTGTCAAGATCATCCAGCCCTCACAGGGCATTATATTGGATGGTTCACTAGATATTTTCAAGGCATGGTACTCCTCAACCCAAAGAGAAATCTCTAAAAATATAATACACTCCTTATGGCCTTAGAAACTGATATCCTTAGAAACTGAAATAGTAGACAAACTGACTCTGCAAACTGCAGAGTCATAATTTACATTACACAGTATAGAATCCTAACATTTTGGAATTGCTCTTAGGGAATATTTATTGTCCTTGTCTACAGACAAGGAAAGGGATTATCAGTTTATATGTGTGCGGGTCCCAGGAGAGACCCTGAAACATACCTGCTTGCAGAAACCTATGCTTTCAGCTTGGGTTTTGTTTTTGCCCTTGTCATTTGATTGGTTCTTACAAAAGCAGAGTGAAGACCTCAGCTCTCTCTGCCTCTGAACAGCATCATCCAGCAAAACTCACTACTGATTCAAAGAGGCTATATTCTCTCTACCAGTTTTCTTCCCCCATAGTCACTTTTCTTTGCTGTTGCCAAAACTCCCTGAAGTACACTTGCATTCACACCTTATATTGTCCCCTAGGTTTCCCGCCTACAGAGATTTTCCTTTCAATTGCTCTCTGTTGGAGAAACAGCAGGCATTCTGAACCTCTGTGTGTGTCCTCTGTGTATGAGGAGCCAGGACATAACTAGGCCCTCAGCAGAACTAACTCTAAACCATTCCTGACGTTCCCGTCGGAGTAGCCCCAATATTTCATCACTCGTTGGGGCCTGAACTCACAGGCCCCGCTGAAAAAACTTTTCAAGTCCCACAGCAAAACCATACAGAGTTACATCCTTTAAGTGGGATTGGTCCTGACACATAGGTCTGCTGTAAAAGTAGATATCTGCAAAGACTCTGAGGTTTAAAAGGACAGAATTTTACTTCTTGCTCATTCTCCAGACATGCCGCGATCAGCTGGGGCTCTGCTGTGGCCTATGTCACTTGCTCAGAAAAGCAGGCTGACAGCCTCCTCAGCTTGGAGTGTTGCTGTAGTTGGGACAGAATGTCTTTGTTTCTTGGAAAGTGGAAGTCGCTCAGTCGTGTCCAATTCTTTGTGACCCCATGGACTATATAATCCATGGAATTCTCCAGGCCAGAACACTGGAGTGGGTAGCCTATCCCTTCCCCAGGGGATCTTCCTGACCCAGGAATCAAACCGGGGTCTCCTGCATTACGTGCAGATTCTTTACCAACTGAGCTATCTGGGAATTGCTACTATAACCAGTTACCAGAAACTTAAGTAGCTGAAAGCAATGCAAGTTTATTGTCTTACATAATGAAGGTCACAGTCTGAAATGGGTCTCACTAGGCTAAAAATCAAGGGGTTGGCAAGACTGTTTATCTTCCCAAAACTCTAGAGCAAGCGTCTGCATCCCTCCCTTCCAGCTCCTCAAGGCTTCCTGAGCACACCTTCCTGTCTTCTGAGTCAGCAGTGGGGCATTTTCAAGTCTCTCTGTTATCTCAGCCCTGTCATCACATCTTCTCCCTGTTCTGCCTCTCCTGCCTCCCTCTTGTCAGGATCCTGTGATTACATTGTGATAATCTCCTTATCTCATGTTCCTTACCTTAATCACACTTGCAACATCCTTTCTGTCTTGGGAGGAAGAATGTCCCAGGCATTCTTTACCCTGGTAGTCAGTGGTAAAGAATCCGCCTGCAATGCAGGAGACACAGGAGTCACGTGTTCGATCCCTGAGTCAGGAAGATCCCCTGGAGAAGGGAATAGCAACCCACTCCAGTATTCTTGCCTGGAGAATCCCCTGGACAGAGGAGCCTGGCGGGCTGCAGTCCATAGGGTTGCACAAAGTCAGGCGGCACGACTGAAGTGGCTTAGCACAGCACCCATGCAGGCACTAAGAGGACGTCTTTGGCGGGGAGGGACGTTATTCAGCTTACCACATAGAGGGCAGTGACTGTGTCCAGTCACACACAGGCTTAACTATACTACCCAGCAACAGTCACACTTCACATTTCATTGGTCAATCAAGTCACATGGCCACACGTCACTTCTATGAGGTAGGAAGTATAATCTCTCATGTATTAATATAGAGAATGAGGGAATAGGAATAATTTTTTAAATTAGTTTTTTAATCCTGAATTTTTTTTCAGGATTATGATGAATGAGAAGGCAGAAGGCCTTCATTACCATGCTAAGAGCAAAATAAACCTACATGAGTGAAGAATCATTTGGTGAATAGGTTGTAGATGCAAGGAAGCCCTGATTCACTGAATTTCAGGTAGGAATGAACCCCTCACCCACTTTTGAACCAATAGCCCCAGTTGAAGCAAACACCTTGTCTGGTGTAGGAGATAGAAGAGCAGACCTGCAATAGAGGAAGACCATGTGGGCAGGAGGCAGCCAAGCTTTTTAAATGATTGAACAAAAGAAAACAAATATAAACCCACAGACCCAGAACTGAGCAAGTCATAAGCAAAATAAATATAGAAAAGTCACACCCAGTCACTTTGTAATTAAAATGCTGACAACAAATTAAAGGGAAAAAAAAAATCTCAAAAGACCCAGAAGAAAAAAGACACATGATACACATACACAATTAAGCTGTACATTTCATCAGAAATAATGAAGGCCAAAAGATAAAGGAATGAGATCTTTTAAGTCTTGAAAGAAAAATGCCTGCAATTTAGAATTATAAACTATACTAAAATATCTTGTAAAATTAAAGCAAAATAAAAGCATTTTTCGATAAATAAGAGCTGAGTCATCTCTAGCAAATTTACATGACAGGAAATGCTAAACAATTTCCTTGAGGCTGATAGAAAATAACACCAGATTGAGTAGGGTAACAAGAGAGAAAACACACATTTCAAACAACAGGAATAAAGAGGGGCTATCATTAGCAAATACTAAGTTAGATTAAAAGGAAAAAATTTCTTGAAAAACACAATTTACCAAAACTGACATAAGAAGAAATAGAAAATCTGATGTTGATTTTAAAAATTGGATGTGCAATTAAAAACCTCTTGTAAAGAAAACTTCAGTCAAAGATGGTTTCACTGGTAAATTCTATCAAACTTGTAAGGAAGAAATTACGCCAACTATACACAAACTGTTTCAGAGAATAGAGGAGAAAATCATTTCCCAATTTTTAAAATTTTTGGCCAGCCAGCTCTAATACTAAAACCAGACAAAGACATTACAAGAAGAGAAAGCCACAGACCAATATTCCTCTTGAACATAGACACAAACATCCTTAACAAAATATTAGCAAACTGAACCCAGCATTCTTTAAAGGATAATGCAGCATGACCAAAAACTAGGATTTTTTCCCCCCAGGAATGTAAGGCTATTTATTTTTAAAATATTAATCGATATAATTCATCATATTATCAGAATAAAATGGAAAAATCATATGACTGACTCAGTAGATACAGGAAAAGCAGTCTACAAAATTCAATACCTATTCATAATAAAAACTCTCAGCATACTAGGAATAAAAGAAAACTCAGCCTGGCATGTGTGCGTGCTGTTGTCTCAGTCGTGTATGACTCTTTGTAGCCCGCCAGGCTCCTCTGTCCATGGATTCTCCAGGCAAGAATACTGGAGTGGGTTGCCATGCCTTTCTCCAGGGGATCTTCCTGACCCAGGGATCGAACCCATGTCTCTCGAGTTGTCTGCATTGGCAGGTGGGTTCTTTACCACTATTGCCACCAAAAGTCCTGTACCTAACACCATACATAATGATGAAATATTGGAATTTTCACCTTAAGAGGGAAAGCAAGGCAAAGCTGTCCATTCTCACTTCTCTTCAACATGGCACTGGAGATCACTATTCACTGGGACAATGGGGCAAAAAAATTACAGGCATATAAACTGGAAAGAAAGAATTAAAGCTGTCAAGAATTAGTAAGTGAATTTGGCAAGGTCAAATTAATAATTTAACAATAAACTAATAATAAATAAATAATAAACCTGTATACTATAATAAATTAATAATAAACTAATTTGGCAAGGTCAGACATAAATTGTATTTCTATATGGTGCAAAATTTAAAAGTGAAATTAAAAAATACCATTTGACAAAATGGATTAGATTGAGGGATGTTGGAATTATGTTTATGGGGGTATTGGAATCATGCTTATCAAGGTAATAATGAATGATATGAAAACAAAACGAAGAAAGCAATTCCATTAAAGTAGCATAAAATGGAATAACATACTTAGAAATAAATTTAACCAAGGAGGCAAAAGACTTACAGACTGAAAACTACAAAACATTGTCCAAAGAAAGGAAAAACCTAAAAAAGTGGAAAGATATCTCATTTTCATGTATTGGAAGACTTAATATTGTTAAGATGACAGTACTCCCCAAAGCAACATAGTTTCAATACAATCCCTATTAAAATCCCAATGGCATTTTCTTTTTTTACAGAAATAGAAATACAGCTGAATGTTCAGATGGATTCTTAAGGAATTCCAACTCACTAAAATAATCTTGATAAAAGTTGCTGGACTCACATTTCCAGATTTCAAAACCTAATAAAAAGCCACTGAAATCAAAAGTGTTGCACTGACATGAGAGTAGATATGTACACCAATGGATGGAGTAGAAAGTTCTGAAATAAACCCTTGCAGATATGGTCAGTTGATTTTCAACAAGGGTCAGGACACTTTATGTGAAAAGGACAGGCTTTTTAACAATTGTTGTTGCTTAGTCACTAAGTCGTGTCCGACTTTGCGACCCCATGGACTGTAGCCCACCAGGCTCCTCTGTCCATGGGATTTCCCAGGCAAGTATACTGGAGTGAGTCGCCATTTCCTCCTCCAGGCAATCTTCCCAACCCACGGATCGAACCTGCGTCTCCTGCATTGGCAGGCGGATTCTTTACCACTGAGCCACCAGGGAAGCCCTTTTAACAATTAGCGTTAGAAAAACTATATCCATATACAAAGGAATAAAGTTGGGCCTTTACCTCACATCATATACAAAAGTTAATTCAAAATGGATTAAAGACCTAAATGTAAGAGCTAAAACTTTACAACTCTTAGAAGAAAACATAAAGGAAATGTTTCATGATGTTGGATTTGGCAGTGATTTCTTGGATATGACACCAAAACCCAGGCATCAACAGCAAAAGAGATAAATTGAACTTCATCAAAATTTTGTAAGTTCTGTGCACCAAAGAACATTATCAAGAGAGGAAAAATACCATCTACAGAATGGGAGGAAATGTTTGCAAATCATGTATCTGATAAAAGACTAGCAACCAGAATATCTAAAGAACTTTATAACTCAACAACAAAAAGATAAGAACCCAATTTTTTAAATAGGCAGAGGACTTGAACAGACGTTTCCCAGTGAAGATATACAATTGGCCAATGGGTGAATGAAAAAGTGCTCGGCATCGTTAGTCATTAGAGCAATGCAAACCGAAACCACAATGGGGTATCGCTTCACACCCACGAGGATGGCTAAATGATTTTTTACAAAAGCCTGTGTGCAGCAAAAAAGAGAGAGCCTGTACACCACAATGAAGACTCAGCTCAGCCAAAAAAAAAAGACATGAAGGGACCTTAAATGCATATTAGTAAGTGAAAAAAGCCAACCTGGAAAAGGCTGCATAATGCATGTGAGTCCATCTGTATGACGTTCTAGAAAAGGCAAAACTGTGGAGACATTGAAAAAGACCAGTGGTTGCCAGGGGTTGCGGGGGAGGGGAGGGACAAATAGGCATAGCACAGAGGGGTTTTAGGGCATCAAAGATACTCTGTGTGATACCATAATGATGGGTACATGTCGTTTATCTAAACCCCACCATCATACTCAACGTAATTAATTCAAGATGATAACAAATCTGAATAAAAAAGGGAACCAAAATGCTTTTAGCAGAGAGTATAGGAAAATATCTTCATGACCTCAAGGTAGGCAAAGATTTCTAAGGACACACACACAAAACCCCATTAACTGTACGAGAAAAATAGTGATCAATAAAAGCGAAATTAAAGCTCAGTTCATTGAAAGATACCATTAAGAGAATGCAAAGACTGAACAGCTCTGGTGACAACCACAGACTGGTTAGTGGCAGAGGGACCCAGCCACTTCTACCAGCTTCCCACTCTCCTGCCCCAGAGGCTTGGACCTTTGAAAGAGCTTGTCAAGTCCTACCCATCTCTACTCTCTCTTCGATGGATAGGTGGACAGATTGTGAAGTTTGCGTCTGGCCCTGACCAATTCAAGAGCTTTCTTGCCTAACAGTGAAGCCTACATCTCCAGTAACATTTCTGCAAATGCCAATCAGCCATGGTTTTCTCAACCTCCTTTTTAATATTCAATTGGTAGAGCCAAGTGGCACAAAAGGCCTGAAGAATCACATTTTTAATATCGTGATGAAACCGACAATTCTGAAACTGCTAGCACCTTACCTCAGCTTGCCCAGGAAGCATCTTGTGTAAACTATACTGTGAGGACTAAAGGCATTTCATATCTGTAGCACTTCACAAATCACAATTACATAAAACTGCACACAAGCTCTGCAACACACAGGGATTATAACCGTCATTTTCAGATGAGCACATTAAGGTTTCTAAACATTCCTGTAACCTGTCCTTCCCCTGTCTAGTAAGTAAAGGTGTGAGCTCAGACCCCGACCCTCAGCCTGCAAGTCTAGACTTCTCACTTCCGTGTCAGGCCTGGTGCTGAGACATGCTGGAAATAGTCTCAGTCACTCCCTCTGCTTGATCCCCATGGGAGTGGATCTGTGTGCAAACATTTGGCAGAGTTTACAGAACGGTGGTGGAACCAAGCCTGTCTCAGGATGACCTTGTGCCATGTGAGCAGCCAATGTGGAGCCGCCGAAGGCTTTGGGCAACTGAAGACTTTTGTTTCATGAAGGTAAGCCGTGCTAAGAACTCCAAGTATGAGCAGACTGGTTAGATTTTGCTTAAACTGGGACTCCTTTGATCACTAGTTGCCAGTGAAGGGGACGTGAGCAAACTGCTCAAAAGACAAGAGAGCTGAAAAGATGGCAGGTGAAACAAAACCAGCAGATGCTAGAATTTCAGTGGTGGGGCAGGACTGTATGACAGGGTTCATGGTCCATACTGCAGTTTTTCAAAGGCATTTGCCCACCCATTTATTTTCTATTTTACAAAGTCTTTCATAACTTGATCTCATGGTGGTGTGATAATGTGTTCTGTGCCACACATAGGCAAGCAGTTCAGATGCTCAGTCATGTTTGACTTTTTGTGACCCCATGGACGGCAGCATACCAGGCTTCCCTGTCCATCACCAACTCCCTGAGCTTGCTCAAACTCATGTCTATCAAGTTGGTGATGCCATCCAACCATCTCATCCTCTGTTGCCCTCTTCTCCTCCTGCTTTCAATCTTTCCCAGCATCAGGGTCTTTTCCAATGACTCAGTTCTTCACATCAGGTGGCCAAAGTGTTGGAGTTTCAGCTTCAGCATCAGTCCTTCCAATGAATCTTCAGGACTATTTCCTTTAGGATTGCTGGTTTGATCTCCTTGCTGTCCAAGGGACTCTCAGGCAAACCAAGGCACTAATACTGTGTTTGAGATATTTCTTCAGAGAACAAGAAAAGCTTCTCCACAATTTTCTACTTGATAACACCTCTCTCCCCTTCTCGAATCCTCCCATTCTCCATAAGACAACAACAGCGAAAGAAATATATGATGGATGAAATCAGAATAACATGCTTTTGTAACTTCACAAATTGCTCCAAGAAAGAAGAGAACAGATTTCAAATTTGCACAATAAGATATGGAATCATCTTATTGGGATGTAAGCCACCTAGCTATTACTGGAAATTACTGCTTCGTTATCACAGTTTCTACAAGGTAGAATGTGGTGGAGTCAGGAAGCATTCTGAGTCATTTCCAAAAATACTTTTAAGAGAAGTTTGCAAATAGTACTATTTTTTATGGGAGGAACAATTTTGCCAACAGTTTCTTTTCAAGTCTTACCAAGTAATATATCACTTTCTGAATCAGAAATAACTCTAGCCAGAATTTTTAAAAGACATAGTAATAATAGTTCTTTTGGAGTATATAGTAGATACTTAAAATAGAAGTAAAGAAAGCTAAGGGTTTCCCTGGTGGCTCAGCAGTAAAACATCTGCCTGCCAATGCAGGAGATGAGGGTTTGAACCCTGGGTCAGAAATATTCCCTGGAGAAGGAAATGGCAGCCCACTCCTGTATTCTTGCCTAGGAAATCCCATGAATAGGCTGAGTAGGGCAGAGTAGGCTGGCAGGCTACTGTCCATGGGGTCGCAAAACAGTCGAATACAACTTGGTGACTAAACAACAAATAAGGCTAAAATAGGTGAGTTTTCATTTAGTACTAGTGATACTTTCAGTTCAGTTCAGTCTCAGTTTTGTCTGACTCTTTGCGGCCCCATGGACTGCAGCAGACCAGGCTTCCCAGAGTTACTACCTCGCAGAGCTTGCTCAACTCCAGACTTCCCTGTCCATCATCAACTCCCAGAGCTTGCTCAAACTCAAGTCCATTGAGTTGGTGATGCCATCCAACCATCTCATCCTTGTTGTCCCCTTCTCTTCTTGCCTTCAATCTTTCCCAGTATCAGGGTCTTTTCTAATGAGTCAATTCTTCCCATCAGGTGTCCAAAATATTGCAGTTTCAGCTTCAGCATCAATCCCTCCAATGAATATTCAGGACTGATTTCCTTCAGGACTGGCTGGTTTGATCTCCTTGAAGTCCAAGGGACTCTCAAGAGTCTTGTCCAACATCACAGTTCAAAAGCATCAATTCGTCAGCACTCAGCTTTCTTTATGGTCCAACTCTCACATCCGTACATAACTACTGGAAAAACAATACCTTTGATATAGGCATGATAAAGTGTCACTTTAGTAGTTTGAAAGGCAGCATTTAGGATCCATTAGTAAGATTTTCTTTAGTAATAAAGGATTCAGCAGCTGCTGCTGTATTAGGGGTGTAGAATGACTTCTCAAAAAAGCCTTTGTTTTTTTTAAATGAGCTTTCTCTTTTAGAACAGTCTTAGATTCACAGAAAAAAATGCAAAAATCGTACACAGAGTTCCCACACAGCCCACACGCTGTTTCCCTGATTATTAACTTTGTGTGTTACATTTATATATATTTGCTAGAATTAATGAAACTATATTGATGAATTATTATTAACTAACCTCCATACAAGAGCCAACTCATTGGAAAAGACCCAGATGCTGGGCAAGATTGAAGGCAAAAGGAGAGGAGTGTGACAGAAGATGAGATGGTTGGATAGCATCACCGATTCAGTGGACATGAATTTGAACAAACTTAAGAGAGATGGTGAAGGACAGGGAAGCCTGGCGTGCTGGAGTCCATGGGGTTGCAAAGAGTCAGACATGATTTAGTGACTGAACAGCAAAACTTATTCAGATTTCCCTAATTGTTTGCTTAATGTCCTTTTCTGCGCCAGGATCCCATTTAGGACACCGTGTTACATTTCATCATCATGTCTCCTTTGGCTCCTCCTGACTGTGACAATTTCTCATCTGCCTTTGTTTTTGATGACCTTGACAGTTTCGAGGAGTGCTGGTAAGTTATTTTGGAGACTGCTGTTTAGTTGGGATTTGTCTGAGGTTTTGCTCATAATTAGAGTGAGCTTATTGGGTTTTGGAAGGAAGACGGCAGGGGTGAAGTGTTATTCTCATAACATATATCAAGGTACACACTATCAACATGACTTACCACCATGGGTCTTAACATGATGATGTTTTCCTTTACTGGGGAGGCAGGGAACTCACTGAAGGATGGGTCAGAACCCAAAACTCCAGGCGTTTGTAGGAGAGGTTGAAGGGGAAGGGGCCTGAGCGTCAGACTCCATGACAGAAGGAAAAAACCAGAGAAACCTGACGAAGCAGGGACCTATGGGTGGTTTACACACATGTGTGCTAAGTCGCTACAGTCGTGTCCAGCTCTTTGTGACCGTATGGACTGTAGCCCACCAGGCTCCTCTGTGCATGGGATTCTCCAGGCAAGAATACTGGAGTGGGTTGCCATGCCCTTCTCCAGGGGGTCTTCCTGACCCAGGGATAGAACCCATGTCTCATGTCTCCTGCACTGGCAAGATGGGTTCTTTACCACTAGCGCCACCTGGGAAGCCCCCATAAGTGGTTTAAACTGCCTACTAATGAGATTGCTTCCTAGGGGGCAGAAGTTGCACCCTGCGCCTGGTCTCACCAGCAGTCTGGTGAGTGGATACCCAGGAAGGGTTTTGATCATGCTGCAAGGAAGCCCCGGGATCCTCCGTGTGGAGTTGGAGGGTGGGGAGGGAGAAAGAGGTGGTTCAGGTGGGAGTAATTTATGAACAAGGGTATTTGCTTAGCAGGCAGAGGCCATGTTTAAAATGGGAGCCACTGAAGGGAGTAAATTAAGGCACAAGCATTACAAAAATGTGGCACAAACCTGGCTGGTAGGAGAAACAGGCCTGAGGTTTGAATCCAAGGGTTAGAAGGTGCAGAGCAGGGGGACATCCAAGGGCAGGCTGGGAAGGGTCTGGGGCAGGTCAGGGGCTGCAGGGCTGGAAGGCGGAGCCAGAGGGTCTGTAAGGAAGCTATGGGCACAGCACACGGGGCCTCAGCCACTATTCCTTCCTTCCGCCCACTGCACCTGGGTGACGGATGGTCCCATCTCCACTCTTCTCCCCTTGCTCGCCCTCCAGGACTCTGCCTGGCACGCTGGCCGGAATTCTCTGGGGCCCGGGGCTTGTGCCTGTGGCTCCTGATTGGAAGGTCCCCCAGGCTGCTCCAGGATGTCCCCTGCTGTGTCCCATCCTGTCCCCCTTATCACAGCTGCAGGCGGCCTGGGCAGCATTCCTCTTGCCTGAGTCACGGCCCCAGGCCCCGGGCTGCCTTTCCTCCAGCTTGGCCTAGGGACCAGCCCCCGTCCATCCCGCCTTGTTGCTTGTCCCTTGTCAAGAATATTGCAGATGTATTCTTACTGCCTATATGGAATGGCAGCTATTAGCCAAAGGAAATCTCCCATTCTTAAGTTAGCCCTTTACCCTTTCTGCCTCTTTCTCAAGATCAGGCCTATCCCATCCCTACTGGGGCCCAGCCCTGATCATAGCATTATCTGTATTGTTGTTTTTAACCTAGGTTTCCTTGACTGTTACAGCACCGTTTGATCAAAAGTCTATGCTTTTAGGTTTGGTTGGTGCACTCTATCCAGCCCCTGGTGGACTTCTGAATTTCTGAGGTGAGAGATCCCATACAGGCCATCAGGGTGTGTATACTCAGTTGTGTCTGACTCTTGGGACCCCATGGACGGTAGCCCGCCAGGCTCCTCTGTCCATGGGATTTTCCTGGCAAGAATGCTGGAGTGGGTTGTCATTTCCTACTCTAGGGGATCTTCCTGACCCAGGGATCAAACCCGCATCTCTTGCATCTCCTGCATTGGCAGGTGGATTCTTTACCACTGAGCCATCAGAGAAGTCCTCTGACCTTCTCCTCCTTGCTTATTGATGTCTTATCTCCTTGAGCACCTTCAACCCTCCTACAGCAGGGGACTTCCATTCCCCACGATAATGGATGAATGAATGAAAAGGGAACAGACACGGTGTTGCCTAATATATAAAGCAAGTGATTTTGAATTTGTTGAATTAACTGGAAAATTTGAGACCAGGTGGATCCTATTTTTCTAGATAATTGGCAGACTCCTGGAATCCTGCCATATTTAATTTCAAGTTTAAAATACCTCATACCCTCTAATGTGGGGCTAAATTTTGTGCTAATTACTAGATTTTAGACAAGCAACAAGGCATTATGGTGGTTTTAGAAAATGTATGGAAGGAAAACTTAAAATTGAAAGTATTCTCTTCATGGCCATTGATGTTTTTACCCAGAAATGACAGTGAGACTGCCTATTATCCCCACAACACAGCTGATCTCAGGGGCTATTTATTCTGAGCACAACCTTCTCATTTTTGAGAATTATTCTATAAGCACTGAATGCCCATTATGTATCAGGCAAGATGAGTAGGAATTTCTAGTCATTTTTTCCTAAAAGGAAATATTTCCTAGTGTATTTATTTCTTCTATCCCCATGGTTTAGTCAATAGGTGTTTACCAAGCTCTATCATGTGTCAGATGCTCTCAGTGTCAGCCTCCATGCCCTGAAAGGGCTCAGCCTGTGGGCTGCCAGGACTCCAAGGGGCACGTGGTGGGGGTGGGGGCAGGGAAGGCACAAGGAACCTTTCTGGTGGCGGTAACTGCTAAACTGCGTACAGAGGGATAAGGGAATGCTCCAAGTCATAGGGTAGGACTTCCCAACCTCCAGGATCTCATACCTGAAGAACTGAGGTGGAGCTGATGCAATAATAATAGAAATCAAGTGGACAATAAATGTAATGTGCTTGAATCACCTCGAAACCATCGCCAACCCTGGTGCCTGGAAAAACTGGCACAGTCCCTGGTTCCAAAATTATTGGGGACCACTGCCATCGGGGACAAGGAATGAGCTCATCATGTTGTGGGAAATGAAATGTGGTCTTGGACTCAACTTTTTTGAAAGGAGACACTAGGCCAGAAATTCAAATAAGCATTAAGAAGCACTCTTCCATATCCGGATCATAGCTCTGAGGAGAAGCCAGGATGCCAGTCTCTATCCCTCCATCAGGCTCTGCTCCTTGAGAAGGGGTGAGGCTTGGCGAGTGGCGATTCCAGAGAAGCCAGGGCGCATCCTCCCAGCCCCCTTTCTTCTTCCCCACAGCCCCGTGACCAGCCCAGACCATGACTCCTGTGCAGCCCTGGGCAGATAGCCCAATTTTCCCCGGGCCTCAGTTTCCATCACAATTGAGATTGAAGCAGTGATGCTTTCTGATTAGGAGCTGTTTCTGGGTTCTTCTACCAACTCTCATAAAATGCAAGCCCTGCTAGGCACCTAAATGAGTTCACGCTGGTCTCAGCATTGTGTATATGGTAACAGGAAGCCTCGACCCGTGCGGTGAGGGGTGTGTAGACAGAATGGAGTTGGGCCCTTCCTTACAGAAGGGACCTGCACCTAGGATGGGAGGTGAAAGGAAACAGCGCCAGCCTTGGAGATCTGTTGCTGGCCCTACCAGTCCCCATTTACTCTGATTTAAAAGACAGAACAGAAGCTATAGTTTCTGGAATAATCCTGGGTCACAGACTTTTCAGAAAAGGAAGGCACTTCTCCTCTCATCACTCCTACCCATCCACCCTTGATTTAATCAAGACAATTTTTGCTCTATTCCATTAGATTCAGTGACTCAGACACAAAACAACAGTTTAAATAAATATCCTATCCAGCAAAGCCATCGAGCATTTTCAGCTTAGCTGTTGGTTTTCACTCAATCACTTATGAAGCGTGTGAGTCACAGAAGCCTCACTGCCAGGTGTGTTGATGCCCGTGGAAGGTAGTTTAGAAGACATGTGTCCATCCTGTCTCCTTTAGAGAAAGTGTGCTGGTCAGAGTTCTCCAGAGACACAGAGCCAGTGGGATGTGTGTATATACATGTAGAGAGAGATTGATTTTAAGGAATTGACTCATATGACTGGGCTTCCCTGGTGGCTCAGCTGGTCAAGAATCCGCCTGCAATGTGGGAAACCTGGGTTCAATCCCTGGGCTTGGAAGATCCCCTGGAGAAGGGAACGGCTACCTACTCCAGTATTCTGGCCTGGAGAATTCCATGGACTGTAGAGTCCATGGGGTCTCAAAGAGTCAGACACGACTGAGCAAGTTTCACTTTCACATGATTGTGGGGCTGGTCATTCTGCAATTTGAAGGGCAGGTCAGCAGGCTGGAGACCCAAGGAAGAGCTGAGCTTGCAAGTGAGTCCAAAGGCAGCCTGGAGGCAGAATTCTTCCAGGATTGCTTTCTTTTTCTCTTATCACCTTCAACTGATTGGATGATTCCCACTCATATTAAGGAGAGTAAAATGCTTTATCCAATGTTCAGTGATTTAAATGCTAGTCTCACCTGAAAAATATCCTCATAGGGACATCTAGGCTGCTGTTTGACTAAATATCTGAGCACTGTGGTTGAGAGCTTCGCAGGTGGCTCAGTGCTAAAGAATCTGCCCACCATTCAGGAGATACAGGAGATGTGGGTTCGTTCCCTGGGTTGGGAAGATCCCCTGGAGGAGGAAATGGCAACCCATGCCAGTATTCTTGCCTGGAAAATTCCATGGACAGAGGAGCCTGGCGGGGCTACACTCCATGGGGTTGCAAAGAGTTAGATACGACTGAGCGTGCACACACACACACCCGTGGCTGAGGCCTGTTACACAGAGAGCTAACCAGCACAGAACAATCCTGGCCTGGTCATTCTGGCGTTCTGGTGGTACACCCAGGCAGTCTCTGTGCTCCGTTTCACCCTCCTCAGGCAGCTCCAGGCCAACCTTCTCCTGCCAGAGGACGCAGGGCTGAAAGGACTCTGCACGTGGATAGAGGAGCCTGGCTCACTGCCCTCGCTGACTCCCGGGAGCTGAGCAGTTTCTCATCTTGGACTTCAGATTTCTCAGTGTGAAGTGGGCGTGTTCTCTACTGGCCTCACAGGATTGTCATGGGCATTAAATGGAAACAACATTTGTACTCTGTTAGGTACAGTCATTGTGCTGTGAGAAAGAGCCAGCGTTCCCTGCCTTGGAGTAGAGAGTAGGGGCAGAGAGGGTCCTGCGTCATCCAGGTGGGGAGGGGGCTTTCCTTGTGGACCAAGGCAGCCTGGGAAGGAGCGCCCAACCTCCAGGACTAACCTGAGTTCTGTGGGAAAGAGAATTCTCCCCACCCAGAGCTCCTAAATTGAGTTTTTTGCTCTTTTAAAATTATTTTGTGTTCTCTCCAAAAATTCCTAAATTTCAGAGTAAAAACTTCCTCTCCCTCATCACTCCTTCCCCCAAATCCACTCCCTTCTCCAAAGGAGGCAGCTGTTAAGTTGTTGGCATGAATCATTTCACACTCTTTCTCATTGATTTTTTTTTTTTTTTTTTTTTTGCTGTTGTTACTATAAAAAAGAAGTTTGAGGACTTCCCTGCTGGTCCAGTGGCTAAGACTCTGTGCTCCCAATGCACGGGGCCTGGGTTCCATTCCTGGTCAGGGAACTAGATCCCGCATGCTGAAAATAAGAGTTCACTTGTAGCAGCTAAAGCTCCTGCATGCTGCAACTAAGACCCAGAACAGTCAAAAATAAATCATTTTTTTAAAATGGGGTTTGTCTATGGCTTTGTGATTTTCAAAATTCACTTAGCAATATACCACGCATGGTTTCTCATATCTGACTCTTTGTATGTGTACACGCTCAATCATATCTGCCTCTTTGCCACCCTGGGGACTGTAGCCCACCAGGCTCCTCTGTCCATGGGATTCTCCAGGCAAGAATACTGGATTGGGTTGCCATGCCCTTCTCCAGGGGATCTTCCTGACCCAAGGACTGAACTCATGTCTCCTGCATTGCAGGCAGATGCTTTACTGCCGAGATACTGGGGAAGCTCATGTGTAGTGGGTTCCCCCCTGCCTCATTAAAGTAGAGAAAAAAGATTAAAAATGGGGGAAAAAAGTAAATTAAACAAAAAGGCTTTTTACAAAATAAAGGACGAACCTCGCTGTAGACCCAAGACATCAGCTTTCTGAGAGAGTGTCCACAGCGTTCTCTGCAGAGGGCCCTGGCTGGGCAGTGCTACTGCCAAGGCTGCCTTTGCCTCCTGAGACCCACCGTGTGCCCCCAGTCCCCATGGACACCTTCCCTCCCTGGAGTCCCGCCTTGCCCTCCTCCTCTGACCCTGCACCCACGTTTGCCTCTGAGGCCGAGGCACAGGTTGGCCGCCTGCCACTCCATAAGCCTAGAAAGAACAGCATCAAATTTCAGAGAGAATGACAACAAGTGGACACAAATATTAATTATTAGGTTGTTGTCTCTTTAACAGAAACTTCCAGGGGGGCAAGCAAAGCGTTTGGGGGAATTCTGCTAGTGGGAGCTTTGGCGACACCTCATTTTCAAGGTCTGGTGTTGAAAACACCAGAAGCTCTCTTATCTTTATCTCTCGCTAGCAGTTTCCTCCCCGGTTGTTATTAGGGGAGATATCAGTCACCAAAGCCTCAGCTGGATCCCATAAAAAAAAGCCCCTGCTATATTTCACATTGCAAAAGCCCAGGCTGTGCCCTCCAAGTTCACTGGGAAGACCCAAGACTCTGAGGTCCGGGGCCAGTGGAACTGACTCATCTTCCTGGCCCCAGCGGAGGAGAGCGGCATGTTTGGTGCACACCGTGTGCCTGTCAGCAGTCAGCATCCTGTTGGCCAGGAAAACGCTGCCTCTTCCCGGGAAGGCCTTTGTCTGCAGCTGGAACAGAATCACCAGCGGACAGAGGCCACCGAGTCATGGAAGAAAACCGGGCTGAATCCAGGGCTGCGTGTCTGTAGTGGGAAGAGAGGCGCCTGCAGTTTCCTACCGAATCCTGAAACAAGTAGGCAACCTGACCCTTCTTTTTTTTTTAATTGGCTGCACCACACGGCATGTGTCACCTTGGTTCCTTGACCAGGGATCGAACCCAATCCCCCTACCTTGGAAGGCAGATTCTTAACCACTGGAAGGAATGAAGTTCCTGAAGGATCGCCAGGGAAGTCCCCCTTTTTTATTTTCAAGAGTTTCCTGGCCCAGTATTACAATACACCGTGACAGCAGACATGGTGAATATCAAGGAAGGCATAAAGCAAGAATGGTTTCGAAGCGGTCCTGTGGGCAGTTTCTATTGCCCCCTGCCCCTTCTTAAGGAGCTGGCCCTTCAGAGTCCTCTCCATTTCCCCCTTCCCGTGACTCTTCTCCTCCCCTGGCCTCAGCCATGGATCCACTTATTTACTTAGTTACTTACACCTTCCCTTGCTCCACTAAAAAGCTAAGCCAGCTTATAAAAACACACAGAATAAAGGATGGAAGAAGTGACCAGGATAGGCAATGAAGAGAACAAGGAAAAGTCATGGAGGAGTAATAAGATGAAGACACAGGAATGTCTATCAGATGATGTGGTTCAGTTACTGCAAGTGGGCTGCAAATTTGGGTCCAAGAGTCCTAGCAGCCAAAGAAAAGAGACAGAATAATCAGGCAGAGAGTGCACACATCAATAAGTCAGGAAAAGATTCACCTTTTTAATGCAGAGACCAGGGGGAGGTGAGGACCACCATTCACACTTGCTGGGCATGTGGACCATGGGCTGCGTTAAGTGCTCTTTTTAAAAAAAAATAAATTATTTATTTGGCCGTGCCAGGTGTTAGTTGTGGCACTTGTGATCCTCGATCTTTGTTGTGGCATGCAGGCTCTTCAGTTGGGGCATGTGACATCTAGTTCCCTGACCAGGATTTGAACCCAGGCCTCCTGCCTTGGGATCATGTTGTCTTAGCCAATGGACCACTAAGGAAATCCCTGAGTTAAATGCTCATCTGACATTTCCTCATTTGATCTGGTAATCATGTCAGGTGGATGACAATGATCAGATAACAAAACTGAGAATTTGAGAATAAGTTAAAATTTGCCCAAGACCAGAGAGTTAGTGTACTGTGGAAATGAGATTCAAATCCAGACTATGAGGCTCCATGTTTGGGTGCCAAACTAGAAAGCTCACCCAAGGCAGTGGGGGGCCCTTGGGGTATTTCTGCAGCAGATGCAATAGAGATTTTGGTAGGACTCTGTCTCCTCACCTCTTTCAGTACAATTCCTAAATATAGGCACAAAAGCATAAATATCATTAAAATTCTGTAGAAGTAGTTCCTTCAACTAAAACAGTTTGTTCAGGTGCTTAGTTCTCTGATGATTTAATTTCCATCTCTGTATAAGTGTTGCAGAGTCTACCAGGAAGTTTATCAACAGTTACTTTCTCAAACCATAGTCATTTTAACACATCCCAAACCCACTCTAGTATATTTTATTTATTCTCTGGAAGAAACTAGAAGCTGGGGTCTATAGTTTCTCCACTCTCACACCTGCCCCTATATGGGAAACACTTTTACAGCCTTTCAGGCCAACGGAACCCACAACAAAGACCTCTATTAGCAACATCTTGAGGACAACTTCCTCTGCCTTGTGATTCTTTTCTTACAACTCATCCTTTTTTAAATGCTTTGAGAACTGGGTATTCCCTCTATTCAAGACCGTATAGCATTTAGCAGAGATTCTCAAACTTTCAGTTTCCATAGGCCCCTTTATGCTCATGCAGACCACCAATTTAGGTAAAACATCATCACAATTTTTAGTAATAAAAGTGTCATTCTTAAAAAAACCTTTTCATTATAAAGAAATTCAAGCATCTATGAAAGTTGAATAGTATAATGAACCTCGGTGTACCTACCACTCATCTTCAACAGTTACTGACTCCTGGACAATCTTCTTTCAACACTACTCCCATCCCCTTCCTGTCTCCTGAATTATCCTGAAATCCCAGATAGCACATCATTCCATCCATAAATATTTCAGTATATGTTTCTAAAAGATATGAGTCCTTTCTTTTAACATTACAAGACCATAATCACAACTCAAAATACTCATAAGTGTTCCTAAAAGCTATTCAATATCAAATTTCCAATTGTCTCAAAAATCTTTTTGTTGTTGTTTGAATCAGAATCCAAATGAGGCCTGAACATTCCTACCAGATAAAACATTATTTTAAAAATCACTAATCATTTCTTGCATTTGGTGCATTTTCCGTCTCACCCAAGGGTATCTGTCCTCTTTGTTCTGGTTTCTTTACTCTGTACACCCCAGTTTATTTCCTTCCTTTTTAGTTTTGCAGAGTTAAGACCTCCAGGTCACAGTTATGGGTCGCTGGGTACAGCATCTGGTGCTGATGTTGCTTTCTGATGGTCCAGATTCAGAAGGGACAGATATCTCACTGATAGTACTTTTGGTCCAATTACAAAACACATTCAAAATCCAGAATGATGCATGCCTTTACTCGGGAAACGGGTACCTCTCATCCACACAGCCTGCCCCCAGCTCTGGAAAGCATCTGCCCAACATTCCAGGTCATTCTAAACTGTGTCCAGTAATAGACGGCTTTCTTCTCTTCTCAAAGACAAGTGTCAGATACCGGGAAGAATCAAACTTAGAGCAGACTGGACCTTAGGTCGGTTTTATGAAAACAACCTGCTTTCTCAGCTATTTGTTTTCTCTTTTAAAGGACTGAGTTCATCCTTTGGACACTACAGGCCAGTGCCAGAACTGACAAGATATCTCAGACTGATCACCAGTGGATGTGCTGTGACGCACAAAGTCACGTGTCATCCAAAGATGTGGAAAGGCCCTCTGCAGGGGGGTCAGACTATTGGAAAAAGCAGTTAAAAGGATACCAAGAATTGGCCAGGCAACAGGCGATGTTGGGTAGGAACGGGTCTGATAGGAGAGAAAAGATTAGTGTGAGAAAAGGATCAGGGCTTGGATCCAAGCTGATCATGAGGAATAAATATGGAAGAGGGAGGAATCTTTAGTGACATTCAAGTTTCTAACTCCAGGGCTGGTTGTTGTTCAGTGGCTTAGTTGTGTCTGACTCTTTGCAACCCGATGGACTGCAGCACAAGGCCTCCCTGTCCATCACCAACTTCCAGAGCTTGCTCAAACTCATGTCCATTGAGCCGGTGATGCATCCAACCATCTCATTCTCTGTCATCTCCTTCTCCTCCCACCTTCAATCTTTTCCAGCATCAGGGTATTTTCCAATGAGTAGGCTCTTTGCATCAGGTGGCCAAAGTATTGGAGCTTCAGCTTCAGCATTAGGCCTTCCAAAGAATATTAAGGATTGATTTCCTTGAAGACTGACTGGGAATCATGAACAGACACACACACATACGTAGGAACCCCTTTCCAAACTGCCCATGGGCCTGGAGTACACAGAGACAGCTGATCTGAATTAGAAAACATATCTCATGGAAATTCTCTCTTTATAAAATAAACACCATGCTCAGCCCTCCTCCTGTATTACCTACCTCTGGCTTAGAACAGCTGAATCCCAATCCCTGTGTCCTTTGACCCCTGCCCACCGCAGAGGTGATGCTAACATGCAGCAGGACTAAGAAAGCTGGACCGGGCTGTTTCGGCACCAGGTTACCCGCCTGTTCAGAACTGGTAGGAGGACCCCTTAGAGCTGCCTACAGCCCGAAGCGTGGTTTGGCTCAGCCTGGATCCCCGTCGCTTGGGGTGAGAGAAGTGACCTGACCTTCAGAACTCAGCTCTCTGGCCTAAATAAGGGCTGGCAAGGAAGACCTGGCAGGGGAGCAGGAAAGAAGGGAGCCAGGTGTCCGGCACACGTGCTTCCCCTCTGGCTGCGGAAGGCGGTGGTCTCACCCTCCTGTGCATCACAGTCACGGCGGGATACTGGTCAAATGCACATGCCCGGGCCCCGCTGCCTGCATTGGTTAGAAGTCTAGGGTGTAGCCCAGGAATCTGTATTTAACGGGTCCCAGGTGACTTCCAAAGAGCTGGGGGCACACACCCACTGCCCATCCTCAACCTTGAGGGGCCCGCAGGGTCTGTGGCCCCCGCCATGGACATGTGCCAGGTGGGGGTCCCCTTTCCCCCCGGACGTGGCCCAGGAGAATCTGAAGTCAGGACTGAGCAGCCAGCAAGCAGGGTTAAAAATGATTAGGATTGCCATCTCTAGACGTGGTTAGAACTGGATAGTGGGCCACTAACCCAATGGGGACCTTCCTGGCACAGAAGTGCACCTGCCCCAGGTGTTGTGTGTATCAGACAGTGCAAGTGGGGCAGGAAGGTCCCGTGACTCACTGGCTCCTTGTTTTCAGCAGAAACGTGGCTTTCCCAGGCTGAGTGCGGAAACCCAGGGAGGAGCCTCTGGCTGTGCAGAGAACATCTGTGTCGGCGGTGGGTTTCAAAGTGCGGTTTCTGGGTCAGCACCATCAGTCTCGTTAGTTAGAAATGAAGATTCTCAGGCCCCACCCCTGACCTCTGGCTCAGACACTGGGGCTGGCCCAGGTGGGGGTGCGGGGTGCCCGAGTTACCCTGAGGCCTCAGATGGTTCTGCTAGCGCTGAGTGTCTCAGCGAAGCCTTCAGGGCTCACAGGCTTAGGAAAGGTCCCCGCTCTCCTGGCCAGTCCCTTTTCATGGGGGAGGGGGAAGCACACAGCACCCCTCCAACCCCCCCAGGCCCCCAGCTGCGGGGCAGGGGCTGAATGACACAGGATTCTGGGCAGCTGCCGCCAGCCCCGCAGGCAGCCCCCAGCCGACTCTCGGCCTTGTTTTCCCTTTCTCTCCTCCAACACTTTGGCCACCTGATGCGAAGGGCCAACTCATTGGAAAAGACGCTGATGCTGGGAAAGATGGAGGGCAGGAGAGGGGGGAGACAGAGGATGAAATGGTTGGACGGCATCACCAACTCGATGGACATGAGTTTGAGCAAACTCCGAGAGTTGGTGATGGACAGGGAAGCCTGGCGTGCTGAGGTCCACAGGGCACGAACAGTTGGACACAACTCAGCAACTGAAAACCACCACCTGGAAGGGCTTTCCCTCAGAAAGAAAAGGCACTTGGGGACCTAACCTCCAAAGCAGAGCCAGCCCCAAGGCCTGGTTCCACTGTCCCCCGCCAGATATTTGCAGGAATGGAGCTCAGAGGGGTTCGGAGCCCGTCTCCTCCCAGCCCCAGAGTGCTTTCCTCTCGGAGGAGGGGAAGCGGGTGGCTTCCTGTGCCCAGACACCCTCATGGAAGGGGTGACAAGTGTCACACCCCAAACCTCCAGAAACAGGCCAGGGCTAGTGTTTTAGTCGGCTCAGGCTGCTCTAAATGCCGCAGACCAGTCAGTGGCTTAACTAACAGGTTCTGGAGGCCCAGAAGAGAGGTTGATTCAGAGACCAAGGCCCAAGGCGAGGACTGAGCCAGTGCGGCAGGGTGAGCTCCTCTGTGCTTGCTTCTCCAGCCTCAGCTCTGGACCTCTTCCAAGCATTCTGATCAGAGATAGAGATGAATGTGCTCAAAGCGGGAGTCACAGGGATCAGGGATAATCCAGCCTCATTGTCAGGACGCATCATAGAGTCTTTAAATGTGTTTTAAGAGACTCCATAGCTTTGAAGCCAAAATTCAAGGACTTACTTGGGTTAAACTAAAAGCACAATTTTCTACTTTCTTGTCAAACAACTTTATTTGAGGCAACAACTGAAGTATAATTTAATTCAACAGGAAATATCACACTTGGAGGGAAAACAGAAGAAAAAAAAAAAAAAACCTCCTTCAATGAAAGCCAAACATTCTTTCCAAGGCACAGCACTGACATTTCCAGATTGACAGCAGGAGTTTGTTTCCATAAAACAAAATCTTGAGCCCAAAGTCTGCCTTTTGAAGCGGTTTTCCGCCTCATCTCTGTTTCTCCAGGCTCAGGGAACGATGCTCGTGGCCTTCCTCAGGGCCAGGTAGCCCGTGACCACGTCGGACGGCAGCCGTCGGATGTAGGAGAACTCTTCGACGGTGCTGAAGCGCAGCTTGCTCTGCGGGTCCGTGTAGTTGGCCTGGGTGACAAAACAGGCAGAGAGAAGGGCAGAGAGGTGTTGTTGGCAGTGAGATTCAAGTTCAAGTTCAAAATTAGCTTTCTGGCTTTTACTCAAAGTGCAATCAATGTATCTTCATCACGTCTGGCTCTGTCACCAAGAACGCCAGATCGCTCACTGTGGGAAAGACACGTTAATCTCCCCAGACTTGAGAGACGCTTCAGGGTATGGACAGGAAGGAAGGGGAATAACCACAGCAGACACCTGGGGAATCTTCTGCTTGGCACCTCAGGGCGGCAGGCAACAGTCCAGACTGCACCCGCCCCCACTCCACCTCTCCAAGGGTGCTCCTCTCCTGCTGCCCCCCGCCCCAGGCCTCTCCCAAGGCTCCCCGAAGGGCTCCCCTGCAGGCCTGGGATGGCCACCCCACCCCTGTCCACTGGAAGGGTCTGCCATCAACACCTGCACCCAGGGGCATCTTCACAACCTGCAATTCTGATCATGTCTTTTCTCATGAAATCTCTCAATGGCTCCTCTCTGTGCTCTCAGGACAAAGGCCCAAGTCCACAGCACGGCTCCTCAGACACTGCCTGGATCCCCCAACCCCACCTTCCCGAGCCTCTTCCTCAGCCACGTGTCCCCCACTTTCTGTTCCAGCTACCCTGGCTCTGACACCCTCCTTCCTGTCCTGCCCATTCGCCCTTTCCGTGCTCAGTAATCACCTCAGGGCTCAGCCCCCAAAGTCATATCATCTCGGAAGCCTTATCTGCCCCCGTAGGTAGGTCAGGACCACACCCTGGCGTTCACCTCAGCACCTCTGCCTCGGGTGGAACGCTTATCTCTGCTGCTTTTACGTTTATCATCTGCGTGACTCTGACTGAAGTCTAGGCTGTGAGGCTCCATGAGGCAAGAACCGCGAACCCAGCTGCACTGTCTCCTGGCGCCATGCAGAGCACACAGTGGGCCTACGGCGAGTGCTCATCCCACGAATGAGGCGTGAGTGGGTGAACGAACAAACGAATGACTGGGACAAGCACGGAAAAGAGTTGTTTCCGCTGACATATCAACCTTCTCTTTTGGTCTGTTCTCCCCATGTGCAAAGTGGAGAAAATACTCACTCACTGTCTACCTCAGGGCACACGGCTCCTACAGACTTTGAAACAGAAAACACGAGGGTGAGTCATCTGGAGTTCCTTTAAGAAATTAGAGAAGATGCCACTAACGTCTAGACAGATAACAGCCAATTACTCAAGTGTGGATTGTCTCTGCCAGCGCTGGTTGACTGCATGGACCCAGACCCCCAGCGATGCGATGATTTCAGGAGGGCGGGAGGCTGAAGAGAACTGAGTCATGGGTTTCTCAATCTCTAAAAAGTCTCAGTTCCACCACAAGGAGCTTCCTAAGGTGTTTAAAATCTGCATATCAGGAAACTGAGATTATTCCTAAAAAGCTAAGATTAATTAAAGCTCTATAACAAAACAAACCTTTGATCCTTTGGCTTAATCTAGTGACTGCCTCTTTGTACCACATTTCCTTCAGCAGTTCCCAGCAGAGGTGCCGGCGAGCGCATCTGGCTTTGATCATCTGGCCTCGGCGGATGAACCAGCCCTGGCCTGCCTCCCTCTCTGTGGCTGCCTCACTCCCACCACCAGGCTGTGCCGAGCTGGCCCGCCCAAGTTCAGGCCTTACTGCCAGGAAGGCTGCTGAGCCGATACCGCGGGACTCAGGGCACCGCTGCACCAACAGGAAGGTGGACATAAACTTGCACAGACCGGACCTGATCGAGGGAAGGAGGCCAGTGACCCCTCAGAGATGAACGAGCAGGGAGCTGGACTCCTGTGGTCTGTCCTCCTCTGGACTCTGTCCCTCCAGCCTGAGTGAAGCCAAAGCCCCCCTCCCCGGAGGGCAGGCAGCAAGCTGCTTTAATGGCTCCCTTGTTGCAGGGAGCCGGGCAGCGAACGTGGGCCCCCACCTCCCCCAGGGCTGAAGCGCTTTCCGCAGCCTTGTAACCGGGACTTGACACAGGTGTGTCCCTGCGGGCCTTCCGGCCAGGCCCCCACACAGGGAAACAGCCCCTCGCTGGAACAGATGGGTCAGTGTAAACACAAGCCCGGCTTTATTTTTTAATTACGTAAGTTCAATTTATACAAGTAGCAGGTGAACATATTCTCCTCTTAAAAAAAAAAAAACAGAAAGAAAAACATTGCCAATAAGACTAAAGTCTACTTTTACAACTCTAACTGCCTGCCAAGCAGGAGACTGGGTTCGATCCCTGGACTGGAAAGATCCCTAAAGAAATGGCAACCCACTCCAGTGTTCTTGCCTGGGCAATCCCATCAACAGAGGAGCCTGGGGGCTACAGTCCACGGAGTCGCCAAGAGTCAGACATGACTTAGTGGCCAAACAACAACAACAACAAGTCCTTTATCTTCCCCTGAGGAAACCACTGCTAGATGGGCACCCTTCCAGACTCTGTTTATATATACACTCTTGCACGCACACGCACATGCACACACACGCACACATACGCCAGAGAAGTGCCCAGTGACGGGGTATTGATTCTTACTTGGTAGTACCGTGCACTTACGCTGCTTTGTACCACACCTTAAAAGTTTATCCCTGTTTTTACCTATACAGCAAGCTCACAGAACAGGATGAACCCCTGACCCCTACCCCACACTGAATGCGTGCTCAGTCACTTCAGTCACGTCTGACTCTTTGTGACTCTATGCACTGTAGCCCACCAGGCTCCTCTGCCCGTGGGATTCTCCAGGCAAGAATACTGGAGTGGGTTGCCGTGCCCTCCTCCAGGGAATTTTCCCCACCCGGGGGTTGAACTCCGACTATTAAGTCTCCTGCATTGGCAGGTGCGTTCTTTATCACTAGCGCCCACCTCCGACTCCACCTCTGGTTGACCTTTATGTTGTTTTCAATGTTTTGCCTGCAATGTTTTCTCAGGAGCAGTTCTGCATGAAGCTCCTTGTACACACTATTTCTCTAGGGCACTGGCTGGAAGACAAGTTGTTACATTGTAGGCCTCTACTTTTCTGTCTCCCTCAGTCGGTTCAGTTCAGTCGCTCAGTCATGTCCGACTCTTTGCGACCCCATGAATCGCAGCACACCAGGCCTCCCTGTCCGTCACCAACTCCTGGAGTCCACTCAAACTCATGCCATCCAGCCATCTCATCCTCTGTGGTCCCCTTCTCCTCCTGCCCCCAATCCCTCCCAGCATCAGGGTCTTTTCCAATGAGTCAACTCTTCGCATGAGGTGGCCAGAGTATTGGAGTTTCAGCTTCAGCATCAGTCCTTCCAGTGAGCACCCAGGACTGATCTCCTTTGGGATGGACTGGTTGGATCTCCTTGCCTGTCTCCCTAGGTAGTGCCATGTGTTTCCCCAAGAATATGCGCCAATGTAACTCCCACCTCACAACCACCATATAGCAGGACGTCCATTTCTGTATGTTGGTGGAAAGGTATAGAACCAAATGTCTTCATTTCTCTCCTATCCAATGGGTCTTTTTTCTAACTATCAGTGAAACTGAACATCTTTTTATCCGTTTCAGTGAAACTGAACATCTGCATTTCCTCCTTGTAATTGCCTATTCATAATCTTTTAGCTGATTCTTCTATGGGATTGCTCCCTTCTCCAGGGGATCTTCCTGACCCAGGGATCAAACCTGAAATTGCAGGCAGATTCTTTACCATCTGAACCACCAGGGAAGCCCCTCAATGATTTAGTAGAGTTCTCTGTATATTCAGAATGTCTTAATTCTTACATACAGTGGGGCAGAAGGTTATGAATAACATGACAAGCCCTTTACCGATGGCATAAAGGGAACAATGCTTTTCAACAGGAACAAAATGCCTCCTAACATGTCAAAACCACTGCACTAGTAGATGAGCTGCCTGGTAACGGTGAGGATAAAGCTAAGTTCTAAGGGGCCACCCTCCACATCATAAACCATGGCTGCTACAAGCTCAGCACAAGATGGAACAGGGAGAAATTTCCACTTTGGGCCAGAACAGAATAACTGGTGCGAGACTAGCTCTCCTTCCATAAACAACTATTAAAATGGGTCAAATATACAAGGCGACTATTTTCTGGCAGGAGACAAGAGATCGCCTAAAACTACATTTCTCTCAGATGGAAGCTCCCTCAGGGGACCTTTTGGAAGAGACACATGCCCATGAGTAGGCGAAAGGAAGAGCCCACCACACACGACCCACACACTGCACTCCCTTCCCCCACCCCCACACACTTCTACTCCCCCCGTTTCTTAGGCTCATTATATTTAAGGTCTATGTTAACAAGTCTGAAGAGTATATGCTCCTCTCTGGAAGACGAGCTAAAAACATACAACTAATCCAGAGAGAAAAACTAATTTAAAAAAATCCTTCCTAGTGTAAAATGTGTATCATTAATTTAGTTTGTTACAGTGGTTGGAGTCATATAATTTCATTAAAAAGTAAAGAATTTAAGTGAGGTATATGGGCTTCAAAAAATGAAGTGTCACAGTTATGAGAAGAAGCCCACCTTCCAAATTTAATAATCATGAAAAAGCATGAAGAAGTTCTAGAAACTTCTATACTTCATCCACATTCTGAAAATAAGGAAACAGATTCTCTGGGGTACACTGAGGTTCATGGACTTGCTCAAGTCCCACTCATCAAACCACACCACTGGTTTTCAAATTGTGTCCCCTAGAAGCACCACAGGGGTCCCTGTGGTGGGGAGTGGGCAGGACAGAGGACCAGATCCACACGGGGCCACAGTGAGCAGGTGGGCTCCAGGGGATTCTGTAAAAGCTTTCATTTGGAAAAGGGATTCTGATGCTTAAAAATAAACACGAAAATCACTATCTTTACTGTAGTGCCTCTTAAGAGAAGTTTAAATATTTTAAGTACAATCATCTCTAAGATGCAGGGAATTTTTTAAACGTCAGCCAAAAAAAAATGTTTCTTTCAACTTATCCCATGTGGTTAGCAAGGAGAGGAAAGGAGAGTGATACTCAGGTCTCCTGCTTTCTGGAGCAACGCCTGTCCCAGGCTGCCCACACGGATGCCCGAGGTTGCTGCCACTGCCTTTTAGTCGCTCAGTCATGTCCAGTTCTTTGCAAACCCATGGACTGTAGCCCATCAGGCTCCTCTGTCCATGGGATTCTCCAGACGAGAATACTCGAGGTGGGGTGGCCATGTCCTCCTCTCAGGGATCTTGCTGACCCAGGGATTGAACCCATGTCTCCTGCTTGGCAAGCATATTCTTTCCCACTGAGCCACCTGGGAAGTCCCTGCCCTAGGTCGCTGCCACTCTTAAATAACTGCATAAACGTTACTGTACAAACCCATCACCTGTTTCCAGTACATGGGCTCCAGGCAGGACCAGTGTTGCTATTCAACACTGTCTAAATAGAGGGTACAGTGAAATCTCCTTTTCGGTTCAGTGTTATATGACATACAGATGTGATGATACTCACAAGAAGACCTGAAACATCAGAATACTTCTTGGCTGGTTTAAAGGATGGAGGAGCATCAATACTGAAGTCTGGAAAAAAACAAAAAGAGAAGCTAACTAAACTGGCTTTAAAGCATTCAGATCCCTTCCCCTTTTCCTCTAAAAATATTGCTTGATAATATTTCCAAACTTTCTACTTTGTGATTAAGTGCTCAGATAATTCTCTGGGGAAATAACACAGGATGCCATAAGCCAAGCACAGGCTTCAAGTACCGCTCTGCCTTGTTCCCGGGGACCCTCCACTTCAGCAGAAACACCAGAAAGCTCAACTGCCCACCAGCTGCTTTCACGGTCTCCGGCTACATGGGCTGATGGTGATGAGGTGTCAAACAACCCACTAATTGGATCCGAGCATCCGAACACCGGAATGTCCACACCCAGGCATCTGACTAGCTCATTTGTCATCGGTCTGAGTCACCCCCACAAAAGACATGCCATGGGGCAGGAGATGGAAGGAACTTTGAACCTGTACTTTCCACTAAAGTTGAGCAGAATGTATAACAGACATTCGGAAATACTGTAGTATAAAGTGTTAGCTCTGAAAAACACTGGCTCGGAGAGTAAAACAGAGCAGGCCTTTAAGCTGGTGGTGAGAAACTCTCCTAAAGCTTGGGCAACCTTTTACTTGGAAACACATTTTAAGAGTAGGTTTTTGAATAAGCAGTTTGCCTAACAGCAACACCCATGTAATCATATCTGGACCTGCTTCTCCAGATTGAAATGTTAACAGTGATATTAAAAACCACACATCCATGACAACGCCAACACACACAGATTCAACACAGAGTACAAAGCTATGAGGAAATAACACACATAATCTACCTATATTGATACCACTGTAAAATTCCTAAGCTAGAAAGTGTTTCTCCATGAACGCAAACACAATAAGATAACGTGGGTTTGTTATAAGAAGGTTCCTAGTCTGAACATTATGAACACATAGGAGGGTCTAGACAGCTCACAGTTGGGATCATTCAGTTGCCATGGCAATGCCCTTTCAGAAGCCAGGATCTGTTTCAGGTTCTTCCAGGTTCTGTTCTTCTTGCCAGCCACTGCACCACCATGGCCAGAATGCTCGAGGCACAAGCGTGGATCAGAAGAAACAAAAATCAATGAAGACGATCATTTCAGAATCTGACATTTATGCTTATTCATAACTATAATAAACCTTTCATTCAGTCAATAGTCAGTGTACCCTAAGGCTTTAAAAAAATGTATTATACCATATACCTTAATCTTACTTATAAAAAAGCACAGCCTTAGGATTTTTAAAATGCATGAGTTAGTCAGTGATGGAATAGAAATAAAGGGTTATTCTTTTAATATGCACATAGAAAATCACATCCTTTATTGGGTCTAACTTTATGGCATTCACTCGTGAATTTCTCACTACTTTAAAACAAGTTTACTACAAAGTTAGATTTAAACACATGACCACAACTCTCAATTCCCTTCTGAGGGCCAGTCTCCACCTTATAAATTACTGGAGCTCCAGGAAAACCCAAGGAAGCCTCCCTGATGACATGGCAAGCCTTCCGGAAATTTTTTTCTTTTTTGTCTTGTGAAGATGACAGAATGAAATGGAAAGAACATAAAAGTTACAGGCACTATTAATGCTATATTTTCAAAGGTAATTAGTGAAAAATAAATTGTAATGGTATGATCAGAATAATGTAATTTATCCTACCCCTCAAGAACAGAAGCAAGAGGCACCTATATCTACTTGATAGCACAAGACCTGAGATGTACTTAAAGAAACTAAGAAGGAGCATTCCTCCTTTAGTTAATTAGTGCACGCCTCATCTAAATCTCATGAAAAAAGGAAGGAGAGCAATCATCCTGGAAAAACACCCTAAAAACAGTATCACTGAATGAATCCCACAAAATCCTTGGGAACTGGGGGAGCCACAGGAAGAGCTCTCCTGGCCCCAGACCTCAAACCACAGTCCCCGGCGGAGGGCGTGGTGATGCGGACTGAAGGAGAAGGGCCACCAGCGCTGCTGGGCTGCAGACCGACCGAGTGAGTGAGATCACAGGCCGAGGCACGGTTGCTTGGTTTTTTATTTATAAAACACCTTAGATGCTTCTGGAACTCCCTGGGGCTCTGAGCGTAATCAACCCACCTGATGGTGCAGGAGACCCGGGTTCAATCGCTGGGTCGGGGGGAAACCCTTGGAGAAGGGAATGGCAACCCACTCCAGTATTCTTGCTTGGAGGATTCCACGGACAGAGGAGCCTGGTGGGCTACAATCCATGGGGTCGCAGAGAGTTGGACACGACTGATCAAGGAACACTTTCACTTTAGATGCTTACCACAAAGTTGGGATCCTTAAATGGCAGAGGTTTGGCAGCTTTCTCCATAGGTCCTGTGCTAAAATCAGAGGGCACCATCTTATTCTCACTCACACCATCCATGCTGATACCCTTCAAACAAAATAAGAATAATATGAGGTCAGTGTCCTTTAGCTGAGCTCCCTAATTCAGCTCTCAACAAGATGTAAGATGACAGCACCAGACATCCGGGAGGAGACAGGGTGCCCAGAGTCCCAGCGGGGGGTCTGCATGGGGTGGGGTCGGGGGAGAACCTGCCAGGCTGGGAGCCAAGCCTGTCCGTGCAGAGGCCACAGTGGAGGCAGCCGGGACCCCAGCTGCCAGACTTCCTGGCTCCTCTGTGTGCCAAGCACAGGTGTCCTACTACTATGAGGTGAAAAGTGAGGCTCAGGCAGACAGATTCAAGGACACACAGTGATTGCCTCTGGATTCAAATCCAGTTGGAGCCAATGCCAAAGCCCCACCATCACATCCCTGTGATATCACCCGTGGCCCTTATTCCTACTGATCTTATTAAATTGTGTCTTGAAACATTAAGACCAGAAAGATCCAGCCCCTTGAAGGGTCTCCAATCAGAGAACCCAGGCTGGTGCTGGTACGCTTCAGGGCACAATAGAATTCGGGCTTTCTGAGCGAGGAGAATAGGAGAGGAGGCAGGGGGCCTCGGGTCAGCTGGCTGCGGCAGAGTGCCCTGACAAGCAGGCTCCCGGACTTTAAAACAAAAAGCCTTTTAAGCTAAGAATCAAGAAGAGAGAAAACAAGTCAAAGCAAGAAATCACTTCTGATTTGTATTGCAATTTCCAATCTTCCCAGACTGCAATAAACTGTTTTTTAATAGATACATAATTGATATACAGTGAAACACACAGATGTTAAGTGTAGGTTTCATGAGTCTTGCCAAATGTTTCCATTTGTGTAACCCAGGCCCCTGTGGAGACAGACTATTTCCATCTTTCTCAGAAAGTTCCCTCAGGACCCCTCCTGGTCAGTATCTTCTGCTCTCATGGTCCACCACTGTTCTGAATCCCATGTTACTTTGGCCTGTTCTAGAACTTTACAAGTGGAATCCAACATCTTGTGCTGTTTGCTGTGTTTGGCTTCTTTAGCCCGGCATAAAGTTTCTGAGGTTTATCCATGTCACAACATGGACTGGTGGTTTGTTTCACAGAATTTGTATACCACTCGTAAGAATAGTATTCCCCTGCTATGGATGTACCACAGTATGTTTACCCATTTTCTTGATGATGAAATGTGGGTCTCTACCAGCCTTCAGCTTTTATAAATAAAGCTGCTGTCAACTTTCTGTACAGGCCTCTGCATGGATGTATGTCTTTATTTCTCCTGGGGAAACACCGACACGTGGGATGGTCAGGTTATACAGTAAGTACGTGTTTGACTCTATAAGAAACTGACCGGTCATGCGTGTGTAGTCGCTCAGTCCTGTCCCATTCTCTGTGACCCTTTGGACTGTAACCTGCCAGCCTCCTCTGTCCACTGGGTTTTCAGGTGAGAATACTGGAGTCAGTTGTCATTTTCCTCCTCCAGGGGATCTTCCCAACCCAGGGACAAGAAACTGGCACACCACTTCCCCAAATGGGCTGCACTCTTTCATACTCCGAGCAGCAGCATAGGAGAGTTCTGGTTGTATGTATGGATTCCACCCCTACTGGCCCCCCTAAAATAGTCTCCATGTGGGGGAAGGAGGGTGGGGAAGACAGGGACCACTCACTCTGTTGCAATAGTCCCCTGAAGGGCTCCTCCTCAGACACTTCCCAGACCCCTCTCCAGGGTCTCCCCTCCCCTGCCCCCTCCTCCCGATCCTGGGCCTCTGCACCCTCTCCTCTGCTCACCACCCCCCTGCTATCCGGACGGCCCCTCCCCTCATCTGCCCCCCCATTCACAGCTTTTCCTAACTTTTCTCCCCTTCAAGGTCTGCTCAGATGTCCACTCTCTAAGAAGTAAGATCCCTCCAATTCCTCATCCTTTCCCCACCAATTGTAGCCATAGTTCTCTCTCTTTCTTCTCCTTTCCACCCCTCCCTCCCATGGTCCTTCCTTCATCTGGCCCTTCCCTAGCTCTGGGGTTCAGAGGAAGCCTGAGGCCTGCTCCATTCTCTGCAGCACACTCAGCGACTCACTGATAGATGTAAGTTTGATGTCTGTCCCCTGTTGACAGCTGCCCAGGGCTTCCCACCACCCTTGGGTTCAGGCACAAATGCTGGCCTCCTCTCCAGCCTCCCCTCTCACTCCCCCTCCCTCCTGTATTTTGTATTTTCTGGTCCCCAAACCCATGGAGTCATTTTCTGCCAGCATAAATAGTCTTCAGTGTTTTCCATTTTTTATTTATGCTTCATAAAAATTTTCGTCGGGATTAGCTCATGTCAGTTTTAATTTTACAAGAAAGATTAGATCTAGCAATTTGTATGTAACTAACTTCTATTACCCTTGTGATTTTTCCTTCATGGTCCTAAAATTTCTGCGGGTATTAATATATGTGTCCTGGGGGACCCAATTTGATGTAGCTTTGATTTTTTCCCATCACATTTAATCAGTAACCAACATTACCTTGTGTAGTTTTGGCCAGTTGTCAATGCTATTTTGTGTTGATTATTTGTAAGAGTAATATCATAAATTGGATACATAATTAACACCTGTATTTAAGTCTTGGTTAGTCAATGAAGGGCTTCCCAGGTGGTGCGAGTGGTAAAGAACCTACCTGACAATGCAGAAGACATAGAGACCTGGGTTGGGAAGATCCCTGGAGTAGGAAATGGCAACCCACTCCAATATTCTTGCCTGGAGAATCCCATGGACAGAGGAGCCTGGTGGGCTACGGTCCACGGGGTTGCAGAGTCAGACACGACTGAAGCGACTTAGCATGCAAGTAGTCACTGGAACGATAGCAGCTTTGTGAAACAGGCAGGGAACGACAGACGGGAACAAGGAGACACAGAGGAGACAGGTGAACAGACGAGGAGATGGGCAGATTCGAGAGAAGGCACGGGCCTGGACATCTGGCTTCACCATCTGGCCCAATCTTCCGTGCCTGCATCTAACACAGCACCTAGCGCAGAGAAGCACCAAAGAATCACTGGCTGATTGATTGGAGTCTAGGAACAAGACAACGCAGCATAACTGTCAGCATCCGTTTTTGAGATGTACATGTTCAGGGGTTTGTCGTAAGGAAGCGCCTATGGATGGGAAGCAGCAGCCAAACCCAAAGAAACACAGGAAGGCTAATTCAGAAATGACTGGGTTTGGTTACCTGTGGGTGCAAGGGAACAGGGTGGAAGGAAGAGAGGAGAAAACTTCTCCGAGTATAGCTGTCTGTAACTTTGACCTTTTGAGCCATGTTAAAGTTTCACATAGAAATAGACGGACAAATCCAACAAGCATGGGGCAGCAGACAGAAAAAATGGAATGCAAACAAGAAATCAAATCAACCTGAGGTTTGAATGAATAACACAGACACACTAAAACGGAGGAAGGGAGAAATAACGTTAGTGATATGAACACAGTATTCTGAACATATAACTCAAGGTGAGAGGCAAAAAGAACCACGAACAACTGGGAGGTTTGTTTCTCCCAAGAGTACAGGTTAGTAGTTCAAAACTACTTAATATGCATTCTAAGATGAGGCAAATAAGGAATGAGGGACAGCTAGAATGAACTGTGTGCTACTGGACTGAAATCACAAGTTAGCAATATGAATTCATGGGTTTAACATATACACAGAAAGATAAACATGGAAATGGGGACTTCCCTGGTGGTCCAGTGGTTTAGAATCCACCTTCCAATGCAGGGGACATGAGTTCGATCCCTGGTCAGGGAACTAAGATCCCGCATGCCACAGAGTGACTAAGGCCATACGCCATGACTAGAGAGTCCGAGAGCTGCAATTACTGAAACCTGCGTGCTCTAGGGCCCATGCTCCGCAACAAGAGAAGCCTGCACATCGCCACCAGAGAAAGTCCACATGCTGAAATGAAGACCCAGGAGAGCTAAAATTTAAAAAAATAATAAAAAGAAATGGATACAGAGGCATGAGGGACAGTCATACACACACTCACACACATGACCCCCTACATTTCCTAATTTCTTCCATGGAGACGGCTAGAAACAATGAACATGTCAACCACAAATCAGTGCTTGCCACGGGCATTTGCCATCTGCCTCTGCACAGGATCGAACCCAGTGCTGCTGCGGCTGCACATGCCCTGAAGGGAGCTCAGGGTGGAGAACAATGAGGCCCTCTGTGCTCCAGGAAGACTGGTGGACAGCGCCTTAGATACATATTTTCAGGAACTGACTTCATGGTCCCAATCCTTGCACCTCCTCCAATCTAGAAAAGCACTAAATCCCTTCATGGTGACATCAGCTCCTCTTGACTGGAAAACCTTTTGTAAGATAAGTATTTGATTGCATGGAACTCCTCTTCACCAAAATCCTGTTTATTGGCCTTCCCCCACTACCTCTCTGGAGCAGTTTCTCAGAGCTATTTGAGGTGCTGTCTCCCGGGCTGCGGTCCTCATTTTGCCCCAGATAAAACTTAACTCACAACTCTCACATTGTGCATCTTCTCTAAGCCAACAAACAGCAGGCACACCGGTGCTCAGATCCTGGTTTCCAAATATTGTTCTACAAGAACAAGCCATCTTTGAAGAAACGGCTGATTCCAGGACTGGGGCAAGAAAGTACAGCATGAGTTTTTGGTGCAGGAAGGTAAGAAATCACTTGTTATCAGTTTGCTAGGGCTGTGTAACAAAATATTAATACCACAGACTGGGTGGTTTAAATAAGAGAAATTTAGTTTCTTAAGGTTCTAGAGTGGTGGGCTGCAGTCCATGGGGTAGCAAAGAGTCGGGCACGACTGAGTGACTAACACACACACACAAGGTTCTAGAGACTATAAGTTCAAGATCAAGATGTCAGCAGGGCTGGGTTTTCATGAGACCCATCTCTTTGATTTGCGGATGACTGTCTTCTGACTGCGTCCTCTTTCCTATGTATACACGCCCTCTTCTTATGAGGACAGCAGGCAAATCAGATTAGGGCTCCACCCTTATGACCTCATTTCACCTTAACTACTTCCGTAATGGCCCTATTTCCAAATACAGTAACTTTCTGAGGCATGCTGGGGGTTAGGCTTTTAACAAATGAATCTTGAATGAACACAGTTCAGTCCATTATGGCACTCGAAAAATGACAGAGGTAAAGTAAAAGACACACGAGTCAGTTTGAAGAGGTCCCCACTAGCCAAACCTGGACAATTTGCTCAACATCATTAGTCAATAGGGAAATATAAATCAAAACCACAATGAGATATTACTCCATACCCACCAGGATGGCTCTACTCAAAGGCATAATAACATTTGTTGGTGAGGATGTGGAGAAACTAGAACCCTCACACACTGCTCGTGAGAATCTACAAAGGTGCAGTTACTTTGAAAAACAGTCTGGTGGGTCTTCAAAAGTTAAACATAGAATTATCATATGACCTGATAATTCAGGTCCTAGGTACTTAGCTAAGAGAATTAAAAACAAATGTCTATGCAAAAACTCATACATAAATATTCATAGAAGCACTATTTATAATAGCCAAAAAGTCCAAATAACCTAAATATCCATCAACCAATGAGCACATAAACAAAATGAGGTTCATCCATATAGTGGAATATTCTACAATTGTTAAGAAGGGACGAAGTACTGATGCATGGTACAACACGGATAAACCCTGAGTATATCATGCTAACTGAAAGAAGCCAGCCACAAAAGGCCACCTATTGTATGACTGCATTTAGCTGAGGCACCTAGAGTAGTCAAATTCAGAAAGAGAGAGAGTAGGTCAGGGGCTGTCAGGAGCTGGCAGAGCAGGGGACCCGGGAGTGGCTGCTAATTCGCAGGGGTTGCTTTTGGGGGTCATGACGCCAGCGAGGAGCAGGCCAGTGGGTGTGGGCTGTCAGGACACAGGGCCTATAGGGCGGCCCATGTTAAAGGAGAGGGAGAAAAACAACTTTAAGAACTACGCGGTGAGCATCAGGTCAGACCAGAAAAGCCCAGCCAGCTGGGGCCAACTCGAGAAAAACAGGGGAAATGTGAAAGAGGTTTCCTGGGACCAGATCTACTTTAAGTTTCAACTTAACTGAGTTTTTCATAAAGAAAATGACTGCTTACCTAATGCTGTTTCCACCTGGGAGAAAATAAACAAACGGAACTGCTTAGAAGCAAAGAGGAGATACTAGAGGGCAGTGAAGAACCAGGCCCGGAGGGCTCTGCTGCTGATTCCGGAACCATCCACGGAACACGCCTGGCTCGCAGGGCACCATCCTCAGCAGATGCGTCAGCTTTTTCTTCTGGACCAGAACTGCTGGAAGCCTGCGTGCCTCTCCCCCGTGTCGGCTCTTCCCTGACTCCTAGTGTGTGCTAAGCTGCTTCGGTCCTGCCCGACTCTGTGCGACCCCACAGACTGTAGCCCGCCAGGCTTCTCTGTCCGTGGGATTCTCCAGGCAAGACTGCTGGAGTGGGATGCCACTTCTCCAGGGGTCTTCCCAACCCAAGGATCAAACCCGAGTCTCTCATATCTCCTGCGTTGGCAGCGGGGTTCGTTACCTGGGAAGCCCCCGACTCCTAAGTGGGGAGGCTCAGAGGTGCTGGGTGCACAGTGAAATCCCGGGAGGGCACACAGAACATCCCTTTGATTTGGGTTGTTTGCCCCCAGGTCCTGGGAGGCCCAGGAGGACACGGCAGGAATGCCTCGCTGGACTTGGGCTGCTGAGGAAAGGAGGTGCCTTGCGGCTCACATGGGTCGTGGGTCGGGAGGGCAGGGACCCCACCTGGGAGACGGACAGCGGCCACAGGGAGGGAGACGGTGGGAGGAGAGGATTAGGGCATCTGCGGTGGGCCGCTCCAGCAGCAGGAAGGGATTGAAGATGCTGCCTCCAGCCCCGACTCCAGAACCAACCGAGCCCTCCTGTTTGTCTGATTATCTTATCCTCACCGCTTCCCCACCCCAGGCCAGACCTCCAGCTGCTGAGGCGGGGACAGGAAAGGACACCATCCTAAGACCAACTGGGCCACCCGGGGTCGCTTCCTGCCCCTGAAACAGTGACCGCTGGCTTCCCTCTCTGAGCAGGTGCAAAAGAACACATGGCCCTGGGCCAGGGTTGGGTGCTCTGCTTTTTTTCCCCTTTAAACCCACCCTCTGTGGTACTCCACCCTCAATCTTCCCTTCCCCTGGGCTTCTGGCAAGCAGGATGCCTGGGTCTGTTAGTGACGAGATGAGAGAGACAGACCTTCTGTCCAGGGGAGGATCGAGTCTGTGAGGCGGGGCTGCGATGAATACACTTCAAAATGATGGATAGTTTCCATATGACTAGACCATTGTTAAGGCTAAGAGACTTTAAGAGCTGAACTGTTGAAGACAGGACCACCCTGCAATCAGCAAAGAAGTGACAACTGGGCTTAAGGGGTGTCCACTCTTTGCAACACAAAAAGAGCTAAAAAGACCCTGATGCTGGGAAAGATTGAGGGCAGGAGAAGGGGACGACAGAGAATGAGACGGCTGGATGGCATCACCGACTTGATGGATATGAGTTTGAGCAAGCTCTGGGAGTTGGTGATGGACACGGAAGCCTGGTGTGCTGTAGTCCATGGGGTCACAGAATCAGACACGACTGAGCGACTGAACTGGACTGAAGTCCCTAGGAAGAGAAACCCAGCCCGCCAACAAAGGAACACCTGATGGCTCCTAAGTGACTCCAGAAATCAGTCAGGCCTCAGCTCACCTGCCTGGAGGACCCAATCATCCAGCTTTGTGTCTCCAGGGCAGCTCGCAGGGTTACATCTATCTAATAGTAACCTAGATTCAAACACCTGAGCCTAGTCTACAACTGCAGGGTTACTGTAGGGTTATTACTCGAAACAGCAAAAACGTGAGATGCAATCTAACGTCCAATCAAGTCAATTAAGTAAGAGCACTTAATTCCTTGTGAAGACTATCAACATAGAGAAAGGGCCAGGAGACAATGCTAAGTGGAAAGCAGGGCCCACAATGTTATACACCAAATGCAGTTTATGAAAACTTGTACCTACACGTTCAAAACCCAAATTATCATAGTTGTGGGGAAGAAGACTGGCTGGTGTTTTATGGCCACTTTAAAAATAGAAAAAAGTGTATGACAAAACCCACTGAAATGTTGTAAAGTGATTGGCCTCCAACTAATAAAATAATATTTAAAAAAAAAAAAAAAAATAGAAAAAAGAAAACAATATGATTTTTTCAAAAGGTGAGGTAGAATGATTACTTTCTTAAACGAATAAAGCAAGTCAGCACAGTGTTCTCAAGCTGCCTCCAATGACAGAAGAGTCTACTGTCACCTGTACTCTGCACTAGCCTTCTAAAGAAGCAATTAGTGCCTCTCAACTTACATAGATATTATAACTGCTTCACCATCATAAATCAGCCTAATAGGTAACCTATTACCTAATTAGGAATCCCATTAGTCTGTAGGTCAATTAGGTTTCTCTGTAGATTTTATTAACCTGAATAGCCACTTGGAAAATATAAACTGCCCTGTGTTCATAGAGAAGGACTTGCGGACACAGAGGGAGGAGAGGGTGGGACGAAACGAGAGAGTGTCATTGACATATATATAGACTACCACGGGGCTTCCCTGGTGGCTTGGTGTTAAAGAAACTGCCAGCAATGCAAGAGACTTGGATTGGATCCCTGAGTCAGAAAGATACCCCTGGAGAAGGGAATGGCAACCCACTCCAGCATTCTTTCCCGGAGAATCCCATGGACAGAGGAGCCTGGCGGGCTACAGTCCATGGGGCCACAAAGAGTCAGACACGACTTGAGTGACTAACACACATACACACATAGACTACCATATGTAAAATAGACAGCTAGTGGGAATTTACTGTATAAAAAGGGAACTCAGCTCAGGTGCTCTGTGATGACCTGGAGGGGTGGGATGGGGGTAGGAATGGGAGGGAACCTCAAGAGGAGGAGAGGCATGTATACTTATAGCTGATTAAAAAGCATGTTAAAAAGCAGAGACATTATACTGACTCTATCATGGCATCTGGCCCCATCACTTCATGGGAAACAGATGGAGAAACAGTGGAAACAGTGTCAGACTTTATTTTGGGGGGCTCCAAAATCACCGCAGATGGTGATTGCAGCCATGAAATTAAAAGACACTTACTCCTTGGAAGGAAAGTTATGACCAGCCTAGACAGTATATTTAAAAGCAGAGACATTACTTTGCCAACAAAGGTCCATCTAGTCAAGGCTATGGTTTTTCCAGTGGTCATATATGGATGTGAGAGTTGGACAGTGAAGAAAGCTGAGTGCCGAAGAATTGATACTTTTGAAGTGTGGTGTTGGAGAAAACTCTTGAGAGTCCCTTGGATGGCAAGGGGATCCAACCAGTCTGTCCTAAAGGAGATCAGTCCTGGCTGTTCATTGGAAGGACTGATGCTGAAGCTGAAACTCCAATACTTTGGCCACCTCATGCAAAGAGTTGATTCATTAGAAAAGACCCTGATGCTGGGAAGGATTGGGGGCAGGAGGAGGAGAAGGGGATGACAGAGAATGAGATGGCTGATGGCATCACCGACTCGATGGACATGGGTTTGGGTAGACTCTGGGAGTTGGTGATGGACAGGGAGGCCTGGCATGCTGCGGTTCATGAGGTCACAAAGAGTTGGACACGACTGAGCGACTGAACTGAACTGAACCGACTCTATCACTTGTCAGCTGTGTGACCACAGAAAAGTTACTTAACTTCTCTATACTTCTGTCTTTTTATCTGTAGAATAACAGTTCTCAGAGGGCTGCTCTGAGAATTAAATGAGATAGCAATTAGAAAGTACTTAGAACAGTACCTGGTATACATAGTAAGTGCCCAATAAATATAACTATTATTATTTATCACGATTTCTTTCACTTTAGCACAGTGTATCTGTTTTTCAACCCAACTTAACACTAGTCATTTTCAAAGTATCAGGACCAAAATGGATGGGAGGTGGCACTTTCCAAATTATAATGTAAGTAATCAATAAATATATTAGTTACACTGAAAATCTAAATCCAAACAGAAGAATTGTAGTTTTGTGACAGATGTACTACTTAGCAAGCACAAACACTAATGATTTCTGCTGAACTAAAGATTCATCTTGATGAAAGAATAAAACAAAATTGTTTTAGTGCTCAAAGTAATTAATATCATTTTACACGGCTGACATAAATGATACATCTATAAATGCTTTGCTCCAAATAGGTTTAGGTCAAAAATATTCCCTTCAACTCCTGAGGATTTCTAAGCAGTAAGCCCTTTATATTTCATCCATTCATTCAATTTTACTTCAGAAAAAGCATGCACCTTCTGGAAAAGTAAAACCCACCTTAAGAATCCATCAAGTTATTTTCACTAATTTCAAAAAGCACTCTAACGTCTACGTGAGTGTCCTCTGTAAATTTTTAAATCCCATGAAAGGTTAACAGACACTGTTTTTTTTTTTTTTTGGTAACACACAAAATAGCTGAAATGACTGAAGTAGGGAAATTTAGGATACTGAAAGATCTGTAAAGTCCCTTTTAACTCAAGAACTATGATCATTTATATAGAAAAACACTCATTTCCCACTGATGACACTTTGAGCATCCTGACTCTTGGGCATAGCTCTGCCTCTGGAAGGCCTTCCCCAGTCAGACCGTCCACTCCTCAAAGGCCGCCTCTAGTCCCTCTTCTCCCCACCTCTCCTTCTCTAGTGACCACCTCCAGCTCTGAGTCTTCATCTTCCCGTGTCCCGCCACTGAGGCACCAATACCAGAAAAGACCCATAACTGACTTTGGGACGTGGTTAGAAATGATGAGATTTTCCCACTTCAGATATGTGACAGGTAGAATTCAGAGATGGCCCTTAAGATTCCAGGTCTCTGGTGTATACACACCTTGACCCCGTTTTTAGGCAAACGCTAACGTATGTACCACTGTGATGGGATCTGTGATACATTGAAGGGAAATGCAACATACATCTTATATTTGAAATAAAATTAAGGTCTCAGGTCAGCTGATCTTAAAGGAGACTATCCTGGTGGGCCTGCCCTAATCCCATATGCTCTTTAAAGCTGGGCTCAGAGTCAGAGACAAGAGAAGTCAGAGAGTTTGAGGAGTGAGAGGGATCAGACACAAAAGAGATTCTCGACAGCTGGCTTCAAAAACGGAGGAGACCATACGGCAAGGAACGGGGACGGGGACAGACAGCCAGGAGACAGCGACTTCAGTCCCTGCAGAGAACTGAATTCTGCCAACGGTCTGCATAAGGCTCAAAAAAGCCTCTCCCTCAGAGCATCCACCCAACAAACCAGCCCAGCCCGACGCTTTGATTTCAGGGAACAGGGAACCAAACCTCCCTTTTTGTGCCTGGACTCCTGACCTACAGAACCAGGAACTGATAAACAGGTGTCATCTAAGCCACAGAATTTGTGGTCATCTGTTATGATGGCAGAAGAAAACTACTTCAATATATGTAGGTCAGTCTCTCCCCCTGGAAGGATTTTTGGGAGGGCAGAGACAAGCGATAATCCACTGAAATAACTTAAGCATGCTGGAGACAGAACAGATATAAATACTTGCTGACTGAACTCAACAGAAACGTAACTGAAGGCTGAGGACAATTTAGGAAGATTCCAGGCAGCCCTCAGGGCAGCTCTGTGCTAACACCTGCATTTGCTGCGGCCCAGGGAATGAGGATGCAACATTATGTTGGTGGTGGCGATGGTGGTTTAGTCGCTCAGTCATGTCTGACTCTTTGTGACCCCATGGACTGTAGCCCACCAGGATCCTCTGTCCATAGGGATTGTCCAGGCAAGAATGCTGGAGTGGGTTGCCATACCTTCCGCCAGGGGATCTTTCCTGACCCAGGGATTGAACCCGTCTCCTGCCCTGCAGGCAGATTCTTTACCACTGAGTCATTTGGGAAACCCTAGTGCTGCATTAGAACAGGAGGAAAATCTAAGACTTCTGGAGACAGAAGACAATTTTTTTTTTCCCTTCATGAGATGCTGCGGGTGGGAGTCAGCTAACTGGCTATACACCTCATTAGTTAAACACCGTCTGGGGAGAGGTTAACAAAGAAGTCACTATTCCGGGGAATACCCTTCCCTTTCCAGCCCGAGAGTGGGCCGAGGCTGCTGAGATGGGGGAGACCCACAGAAGAACCTAGGCAGCCCTTCCCATTACTGAGAGCTCTAAGACCAGCAAGGTTGTGATGTCCACCCAGTGGGGTTACTGGAAATCCCCCCATTCTGAAGGCATTCATCCACTTTCTGAAGCTTGCTGTGGTGGTGGGAGTTGATGAGCAGTGCTACCTTGGGTCAAGACAATCATTCCTCTCAATAGGTACTGACTACATTCTTTGGTCTTGGCACATCTGGATATCAAAATGCACTGAGCACGTACTCGGAGAAAGTACTCACAATGCACATATCTGGCCGAGAACTCCGTGCGTGCTAGTGCATGCATGCTAAGTCGCTTCAGTCGTGTCCGACTCATTGCAACCCCTTTGACTGTAACCCACCAGACTCCTCTGTCCATGGGATTCTCCAGGCAAGAGAATCCACTAGAGTGGATTGCCATTTCCTCTTCCAGCCAAGAATATATAAAGAACTCTCATCCTTTAGTTCCCTGGTGGCTCAGTGGTAAAAAACCCGCCTGCCAATGCAGAAGGCTCTGGTTCCATCCCTGGGTCAGGAAGATCCCCTGGAGAAGGAAATGGGGAAACACTGTTTCAAAAACACTGTTTCAGAGAGAAATCCAAACACACACAAAAGAATATGCTCTGTAGGAAAAGAAACAGGGTTAGTCACTCAGTAAAGTCCAACTCTTTGGGACCAATGGACTGCAACTCACCAGGCTCCTCTGTCCACAGGATTCTCCAGGTAAGAATACTGAAGGGGCTTGCCATGCCCTCCTCCAGGGGTTCTTCCCAACCCAGGGATCGAACCCAGGTTTCCTGCATTGCAGCCAGATTCTTCACCATCTGAGCCACCAGGGAAGCCCTATGCTCTGTATGATTCCATTTATATTCTGCTCAAAAAGAGAAAGTCAGTCCACGGGGGGAGAGGTCAGAGTAGCAGTTACCTCCGGCTGGGAGGGAAGAGTACCAACTGGAAAGGTCACCAAGGAATATTCTGGGGCTCTTAGAAATGCTCTCTATCCTAATCTGGATGGTGGCCACATAGGTGGGTACATATGTAAAGTCACTGGTCTAAACTCTTTAAGATTTTGGCATGTCACAGTATGCAAATCATACATAAATATTTTAAAAGGAAAAATCTGCACTAGCAATTACCAACGGAGAAAACTAGAGACAGCTGATATCGTTAGACTATCCTTCCGGGTGAAGGATGCTACACCTTGTGTTGGAGAGCACAAAGGAACACACTCCATCTTTGCTCTCTCACGGCTTTAAATAAACTACAGGAGCCAAGAAAAACACTTATCTAACCAAGTTACTCTTGTGCTGCAAATGCCGTACTGGAATCGTGGAGCCCGGATCGCCCAGATGCGGTGAAGTCGTGCCAGATGCTGTGCTCAAGAGCTTTACGACCATGATCTCATTGAATCCTCATAACAACCCCATGAGGTAAGACCAAACCCACTCTGGGGCAGGGACACTAAAGGTCAAAAAAGCACTTTCCTGAGGATGAGGGAAACTATCCGTAGCAATACATCTTTATATTCCTCCACACGATTCATTAGGGCGCGCTGCACCTTACAGGCATCTGGTAAAAGTCTGAAGAATGGACCAAGGTGAGACACACGCGAACTTCTGCTTAACTGAAACTCACATTAAGGAGAAGTCCCGAGTCTCGCTCCAAACGAGACTTCGACGGGAAGAGGTGGCCCTCCGATTAAGGCAATAACAGCCTCCCCACCTCCCCTGTTCTCCTTCTGGACAATGCAACGCGGGTGCTTCTTTAATCAAACCCCACGAAGCCAAAATAAGAGGGTGAGGGAAAAAAGTTTCACTTGCACCAGAGACAGCACCTACCAAAGAGGTGTGACTGTACGGCCCCGCCCACACGAAACGCCCAACCTCGCTGAGCCCCACCCACTCGGGCCCACGCATGCGCTCTCGAGCCCCTTAACGGGCGGGGGAGGGGTGGGCTTCCGCGCACGCGCAGATTAGGCGAGTGACAGCGTACCTGCGCAAAGCCGGAGGCGGACACCTTTTTCTTCTTGCCGGCGCTGTAGCCGCCGGCGCTGCTGCCGTTGTGGGAAGGACTGGCCGGCCTCTTCTTGCTGTTCCGGGCTATCCCCGGAGTGGACGTGGTGGCTACAATGGGAATCTGGGCCGCCATTCCCACCCTGAGCCTTGCTCCTCCCCCCTCCCCACTCGGGTCCCAGTGCAGGCCTTGGAACTTCCGGCCCGCCGTTACTTCCGTCTCGATGGTTTGAAAACCCGGCCCGGACTCGGAAAGCGTGCGTTACTTCTCTCTGAGCCAGATCTAAAAGGCGGAGCTCGGAGCAGTCTCTTCCTTCCGGGCCGGACGGCGTCTGCCAGCGCAGAGTGCAGCTCCTCCCGCGCTCTGACGCCGGGCACGTGCTTGGACGTCCCCGGGGTTGGAGGATCGGACCTCCACCATCCCACGATCTGTTCTGATTAAGTGGATTTTTAAAAAGTTAATAACCACGTTGTCTCTTCTCAAGTCAGAAGACTGATCCCTTTGGTTGTCTGTAAGTATACAAGTAAGGATATTATCCGTGGACCAGTACTGCCAGGCTCCTGGCTCTTCCCTTAGTCGCAGCCTTGTTGCGCAGAAGTTTGTGTTTCATGGTGCCCAGATAAACTTGAAGGGCAGAGTGGCTCCTAACCTTGTAAGGGTCACGGACCCCACTGAGCATCCGAGCTCCCCCTCTGCACCTCCTCATGCAAGTTACAATCAAACATTAAAAAGTTGACAGATCTGCTAAAACCTATTTATAAACTTAAGTGGAACACCACCACCCCCCGCCCCCCTCAGTTACTAGCCATGTACTACTTTATATTTCTTCGAAGTTTTGTGACATAAGTTACTTGGTTTATATTTGGTAGGCTAATTTATTTGACCCCTGCTGGAACATAAGCTGTATGAGGGGAAACCAGTTATGTTTTCCTCACTTTTCTTTCCCAGGTTCACAAGTACCTTGCAAATCGTTGTTATATTATACGTATTTTTGTAATGAAGTAATTAAAAAATGAATGAACTCCTTGTAGTAACTAGTTGAAGCTTCTGTTTTCTGATACAGGAAAGGGGTATTTGTGAATCTGGATATTTGAAAGAAATAGACTGCAGAATGACTTAAAGGTGAGAGAAAGAACAGTTAGGAAACTAGTAGTAATGTTGTTGACATCTTTTCTCCCTTAGAGAAAAGAATAGCTTACCAGTGTTGAAATGGTCCCTTCTGTGCCCCAATCTCCACCCCCTCTTCACCTAAATCTAATCTTCCTTATTCCTTATTTCAGTAACTAACACCTCCAACCAGCTAGTCACCTAAGCCCAAACCTAGGTGGTGATCCTGGCCTCCTGGGTCTATTCTCTTCTCATTCTGGGTAACGACCCCCTCACTTCTGTTCCTATCCTGGTGAATCCATTGACCCTCATCTGGATCCTTGCAACACACACACCCTTTTTGTTTTGTTTTGTTTTAACTTTTTTTTTAATTTAATTTTTATTTTATATTGGATTTACACTGTTATGTTACAAAGCCCCTTTATGTCAGTTTGAACTTTTGTCTTTTCCGATACCACCCTGACCACAGACCACCCTTCATCCTGGTTTCCAGAATGGTCTAACTAGATCACAGAGCTAATCACGTCACCTGTGTTCTTCAGGGGCCTTTTACTTTGGCATATAAGGTTCTTATGGAGGTGATGGAATTCCAGCTGAGCTATTTCAGATCCAAAAAGATGATGCTGTGAAAGTGCTGCACTCAATATACCATCAAATTTGGAAAATTCAGCAGTGGCCACAGGACTGGAAAAGGTCAGTTTTCATTCCAGTCCCAAAGAAGGGCAATGCTAAAGAATATTCAAACTACCACACAAACTGCACTCATTTCACATGCTAGCAAAGTAATGCTCAAAAGTCTCCAAGCAAGGCTTCAATAGTACATTAACTGAGAACTCCCAGATGTTCAAGCTGGATTTAGAAAAGGCAGAGGAACCAGAGATCAAATTGCCACCATCCACTGGATCATAGAAAAAGCAAGAGAATTCCAGAAAAACATTTTCTTCATTGACTACACCAAAGTCTTTGACTGTGTGGATCACAGCAAAGTGTAGAAAATTTTTAAAGAGATGGAAGTACCAGACCACCTTACTTGCCCCAGAGAAACCTGTATGCGGGTCAAGAAGCAATAGTTAGAACCAGATATGGAACAACGGACTGGTTCCAAATTTGGAAAGGAGTATGTCAAGGCTGTATATTGTCACCCTGCTTATTTAACTTATATGCAGAGTACATCATGAGAAATGCTGGGCTGGATGAAGCACAAGCAGGAATCAAGATTGCCAGGAGAAATATCAATAACCTCAGATATGCAGATGAATCCACCCTTATGGCAGAAAGCAACGAAGAACTAAAGAAGCTCTTGATGAAAGTGAAAGAGTAGAGTGAAAAAGTTGGCTTAAAGCTCAACATTCAGAAAACTAAGATCATGGCATCTGGTCCCATCACTTCATGGCAGATAGATGGGGAAACAATGGAAACAGTGACAAACTTTATTTTCTTGGGCTCCAAAGTCACTACAGATGGTGATTGCAGCCATGAAATTAAAAGATGCTTGCTCCTTGGAAGAAAAGTTATGACCAACCTAGACAGTATTTTAAAAAGCAGAGACATTACATTGTTGACAAAGGTCCATCTAGTCAAAGCTATGGTTTTTCCAGTAGTCATGTATGGATATGAGAGTTGGACCATAAACAAAGCTGAGTGCTGAAGAACTGATGCTTTGAACTGTGGTTTTGGAGAAGATTCTTGAGAGTCCCTTGAACTGCAGGGAGATCCAACCAGTCCATCCTCAAGGAAATCAGTCCTGAATATTCATTGGAAGGACTGGTGCTGAAGATGAAGCTCCAATACTTTGGCCACCTGATGCAAAGAACCAACTCATTGGAAAAGACCCTGATGCTGGGAAAGATTGACTGCAGGAGGAGAAGAGGGTGACAGAGGACAAGATGATTGGATGGCATCACCGACTCCAGGACATGAGTTTGCGGAAGCTCTGGGAGTTGGTGATGGACAGGGGAGCCTGGCTTGCTGCAGCCCATGGGGTTGCAGAGTCGGACACAACTGAACAACAACATATGGTTCTTAACAACTGGCTCTGCCCCCTTCTCTTGTTTCATACCGAACATTTAATTCTCTGTGCTCTGGCTGGGTCTAACTCTTGCCTAGGGTGTACATTCATTCTCGTAATTCTTCATAGCTTCAGTTCCACTATTTCCTAAGAATGCTGCAGTTCAGATGCTACTTCCGGTGACAAGCTCCCTGCCACCTGATGCCCCTTCCTTTTCTCTGCCTTGTGCCTACCCTGTGCAGGCCTCCCAGAGGGCACTGAGCACAGTGTGCTCTGCTGGGCACCTTCCCATAATCCTCATATTCATAAATGTTTACTGAGTTCAAACACCTGTCCCCTGCTTCCAGACAAGTGGGTGCCTCACCATCTGGCTTCCCAGCACAAAATTCAGTCCTGATTTTGTCTCCTCCTTTCTTCCTGAACTCCTTCCCTTGGGACTCTGAAACACCACCATCCTTTTTTTTTTTCCTTTTTCCTAACTGCTGATCCTTTCTTTGACAGTCTTTTTCTTTTACCAAATGGTTTCTAATCACACTGTACTTTTTTCAAAATATAGGTTATGTAGACATGCTTCCTCGACTTCCCAGGTGGCCCAAGTGGTAATGAATTTGCCTGCCGGAGCAGAAGGCTCCAGAGACCCAGGTTTGATCCCTAGGTTGGGAAGATCCCCTGGAGAAGGAAATAGCAGCCTACTCAGGTATTCTTGCCTGAAGAATCCCATGGACAGAGGAGCCTGTCAGGCTGCAGTCCTTCAGGTCGCAAAGAGTCTGACACAACTGAGCACACGTACACCACGCTAGACATGCTCCTCCTCCAACAGATAGGTTTTTAAAATTTCCTGGGTGATTCTAAAGATCAGTCAGGTTTGGAATCAGCTCTTCCTGCTCAGTCCTTACATATTAATAGTTCCTCACTGCTTGGTTAAAGGCCCTCTGCCCTCCACACTTTGTACTCTCCCCAGACATTTCACCAACTCACAGGGGGTTCAGGTGCCATCTAAATGAAGATGACTTTCATATTTACTTCTCTTATCTGGGTCTTTCTCCAAAGATGCATATCCAGATACAAAATCCCCCCCCTGGATATGAATTCGGATGCCTACAGTCATCTCACAGTCAACACGGCAAAAAGAGAATTTTTCTTCCTCCCTGCTCCTCCAAAATATACTCCTTCCTACTGTTTCCTATTGCAATAAATGCCACCATTATCCACCAGTTGTTCAGACTGGAAATCTGGACATCATCCTTGACTCCTCCCCTTTGGGCAACTCCACACTGTAACCCCATTCCAGCCACCATCCCCTCTCTCTGCTGCTGTTTCTTCTGCTAAGTCGCTTCAGTCGTGTCCGACTCTGTCCGACCCCATAGACGGCAGCCCACCAGGCCTCACCATCCCCGGGAGTCTCCAGGCAAGAACACTGGAGTGGGTTGCCATTTCCTTCTCCAATGCATGAAAATGAAAAGTGAAAGTGAAGTTGCTCAGACATGTCCAACTCTTTGCGACCCCATAGACTGTAGCCTACCAGGCTCCTCTATCCATGGGATTTTCCAGGCAAGAGTACTGAAGTAGGTTGCCATTGCCTTCTCCACCTCTCTCTCTCTAGGACTCCCATATTGCCTTTTATCTTTTGGATTCCTGTGGTCCCTTCAACCCAATTCCCCCATGCAATTCCACTTGAACTTTTGTACAGTACAGATGTGCATGTGTTATGCCCTCTGCTGGAAACCCTTTGGTGGCTTCCCCTGGTCCCTAGAGTGAAGTCCAGTGTCCACAGCGTGGATTAACAGGCCTCCAGGGAGCTACCCACCTCTCCAGTCTTGCCTCTCACCAGCTCGCTACCCTCCAGTCCAGTTTTCACTTTTTTGTCGGTTCCACCAGTCAGCTGTATTCCCTCCTCCCTCAGGGCGCTCACCCACGTTGCTACTACTTCTGCCTGGAAGTTGCTTTTCTCCCCACCCTACCCTCATTTCTTTCCACTCACCCTTCCTGTCTTGGCTGACATTCTATTAGTTTAGCCCTCCCCATCTCTCTGGCTTGGTTAAAAGCTCTGTTCTTAGTCATCCAGGGTCTATGAAGCGGTTGTACTATGTCCAGCTCTGCGGATGGAGATAAGGACAAACAAAACAAGAGTACTCTCTGCCCTCAGGAAGCCCCCAGTCTAGCTGGGGAACAGACTTTAGATTTGTCTTCACAGAAGCTGCCTGTGGCAGTGACTCGAGCTATGAAGGATCGAGCGGCTGAGCAGCAGGAGATGATGAGGAGCCAGGAGAGGGAGAGGAATGCAGAAGCAAAAAGCTTCAGACTGGGGAGAAACCGGTCCCACGTCCACCTTGGCAGTGCCATCACTCCACACCATGGGCACGTGCAGGGGCTCCACGCCCTGCCGTGGGTGTGGCTTCTGTGTGTGCTCAGTCATGTCTAACTCTTTTCCATCCTATGTAATGTTACTGGCTAGGCTCCTCTGTCCATGGGATTCTCCAGTCAAGAATACTGGAATGGGTTGCCATTTCCTCCTGCAGGGGCTCTTCCTGACCCAGGGATTGAACCTGTGTCTCCTTGCTTTGGCAGGCGGGTTCTTTACCACTGAGCTGCCTGGGAAGCCCCTGGATGTGGCTCACACGTGCTGGAGAGGAGATGTGTGAACACTGATGACCCATATTCTGCTAGCTTTCATGTGGAGGCAGGACCTCAGCCTTCCCTAAGTCCCCTCCCCAGTTATTCCTGAGAACTTGCAGGGCACATCTGCTGTAGCGTGAGGCCTCTCTATGGACTTCCTCTACAGCTGTCTTGCTGGTACCCCTGGCTCCTATGTCCTTCACCGATGCCACCTTTCCTTTGGTGAAAGCTGCTGGTACCGTCACTGTGGCTGCCAATTAAGTATCTTTAGCCAGAGTCTCGATCCCAGTTAAAACATAATAATTAAGAATAAATACAGTTGGGACTTCCTTAGTGGTCCAGTGGCAAAGACTCCATGCTCCCAATTTGGGTGGCCTGGGTTGAATTGCTGGTCAGGGAACTAGATCCCATGTGCCACAACTAAGGCCTAGCAGAGCCAAATTAGTAAATGTTAAGTAAAAAGGATAAATACAGTTGACCTTGAACAACATGGGTTTGAACTGTGTGGGGCCACTTACACAAGGATTTTTTTTTTTTTTTTATAAATATATACCACAGTAGTAAGGCTGAGCAGCGAAGAATTGATGCTCTTGAACTGCAGTGCTGGAGAAGACCCTTGAGAGTCCCTTGGACAGCAAGGAGATCAAACCAGTCAATCCTAAAGGAAGTCAACCCTGGATATTCATTGGAAGGACTGATGCTGAAGCTGAAACTCCAATACTTTGGTCACTTGATGTGAAGAGCCGACTCATTGGAAAAGACCCTGATGCTGGGAAAGACTGAGGGCAGGAGAAGGGAACGACAGAGGATGAGATGGTCGGATAGCATCTCTGACTTGATGGACATGAGTTTGAGTAAACTCCGGGAGTTGTTGATGGACAGGGAGGCCTGGTGTGCTGCCATTCATGAGGTCGCAAGGAGTCGAACACGTCTTAGTAACTAAACAACAAAACAATACAGTCTAGGCTGATTGAATCTACAGATGTGGAACCATGCATCTGGAGGGCTTCCTGTAAAGTTATATGCAGATTTTCAATGGTGCATGGGTGGGACACCCTGTCCCCCTAGCCCTCGTGTTGTTCAAGGCGCAACTTAATGAGCTTTTAAGCTACTCCATCTCACCTGAGATATAATGCTATCTACTCAATCATCTCATGAGTCTCAGGAAGAATGGTGGGTGTTGGGATCATGCTATAGGATGGAGGACACGATGTCCGTCTTCTCTTGATAACTTGTGTAAAGTACAATGGTCAGTGGCTGCTCCAGTTGGTATGGGACTCCTTGACACAAATCTTGAAGCTGCAGTCAAGACCCTCAAAATCCCCAACTCCCAGCCACCGGGGGAGGAGCAGAGCATGCAGTGCCTGTCCCAGACTATAGAGGTATACAGGCCAAAATAGCCCAGGGCTACCAGAGGTCAATGGAGGGAGCCCCTCGGAGAGGGTCACAGTCTTACCTGGATTTGTTCTTTGGACGTCAGCTCCCAGGAATCACTTCTGATCTCTCTGTTCCCAGCTTTAAACCAAGTGAGATGTCCCTGAAGGACGTGCTCCCAGCTGCCTGTTTCTTCCATCACAGGACACGTTGTATAGTGTGGATTTTAGGCTCACTTGGGCAGAAACAGTTTCTTCTCCATCACTGTCTTCGGAGCTTTGCACAGCCCGCAGTGATGATCTGCTGAGGGTCTTATTTATTATGCCGGCGTGCTGCGGGCCTGCCCTAGTTGCCATGTACTCGTGGGCAGGCTGCACACAGCTCAACTCCGGATGCACCTTTTATATCGACTATGAGATGATGGCAGCCCCTCTAGTCGGGCATTGCACCTGTCACACAGTCACACCTGGCAGCCCCAGGCTCATGCAGTCTCCTCTCTGGATTTTGACCTCAATAGCTAATATTGCTTTGCAAAGTCTGAATGAGAGAAGATAGTTTTAAGGGCCTCTATGTTTACTGGTGGAGAAAGAATTGCAACCTACTCCAGTACTCTTGGCTAGGCAATCCCATGGACAAAGGAGTCTGGCGGGCTACAGTCCGTGGGGTCACAAAGAGTCGGACATGACTCGGAGACTAAATAACAACAACAACATGGTTTCTGGAATTACTCCTTAAACCCATGTATGTTATATAAACACTAATTTAGCATTACAAAAATGACCCGAAACGCTGACATATGTCTCCCCAAATAGTGGGGTTCTTCCCGTTAATTCTGAGGGCCAGTGTCATGCTCCGGGGATGGTATTTTCTCATCCTGATCAGCCCCATACGCCTTCTCTGAGCGCTGGTCCTGCCCTTGTCTCTTACCAGAGGCCCCACCCATTACTTAAAATGAATTACTTAGCATTTTAACATTTACTCTTTGTGCATATTATAGAGAAAGAAAACAATTATGATTACTATAATTCTGTGTCTCTGAGGTTGCCTCCCTCTTTTGCTCTCTGCAAACCTCAAATTTGCTAATCCCTGGGCTGTGGCAACACCTGCCTTCTTAATGTCAGCCCGCTTCAGTTTTCCCCATGTGTCATGGTTCCTAATTCTGCTGCGACGTTGTTGGTTTTTGTTTGTTTTTACTGACCCATGACATTTTGTTTCCGTCAGTGTCAGCTGTACTTTGAGGTAGCAGTGGAGACAGACAGTCCAAAAGTTTTGGGGACAGTTGGTTGCGGAATAAAACAGTGATGATACAGAGGCCCAGAGATGTTCATTTTCTAAGCTTGCAAAGAAATCCTCAGAAGACGCTAAGGAGCTGAGGTCTCCTCCCAGGTGTTCATTCTGCGTCCTGACAAGACATTGCTGTTCCTGCTCCAAGGCTGGTGAACCGGCCAGCCAGGCTCCCAGAGTGTGCCCGGCTTGGGGATGGGGGCAGGGCCAGAAGAGCACATGGCCGGCCGAGGAAGGGAGACCCATTCTGGGCAAAGGGCCAGCAGCAGCCACCCTCCTCCTTGGTGGGACTCTGGGAGGCCCCAAGAGCTGTGGGGGCGCAGAAGCCCCCACCCCCACCTTGCCCAAGGAAGCCTGGCTAGCTGATGGGGTTTCCACCTGCCATTATTTGGAAGAACAGAAATGGAACATGTGATGTCGCTCACAGTTTTTTAGAAAACTATTCATTCTGTAAAGTCTCGAACTACTTATGAGGCTCTATGACCAGTCTCATTATCTTTTCTTTTTAACTCTTACTGAATGGGTGCTGACCAAGTCCAGCTGTCCTGGCCTCCGTCTTGCTCATCTCAGGGTTCCTGGAACCCCACTACCCCACCTCACCCCAGCTCCTGAAGTGGCTGCTCTGAGTCCATCCCTGAATCTGAGTGCACAATGGCTCCTGACCTCTCACCTTAGCCCATGTTTACCTTTGCAACTCTGATCCCATTGTGGAGCCGTCTTTGAAATGGTCCATTTGATTCCCCGCCTACTTGCGCTAAGGATCTGAACTTTTGGTAAGGGTTGGGAATCATAAGTGTGAATGGAGCATCTGAACGTTTGTGTGCCGCTCTGAGACAAGGAACTTCTCGTGAGTTGGAGCTGGTGTGTAAGGCGTTTTCCCTGTACTGAATGGCCCTGTACCAATACTCACTTGGAGTGCTCGCCTTCTGTTTTTCACTTCTGCCATTAAAGAGTTGGCTTTAGATTTCTCTCCTAGCACATCCATATGCTTAGCAGATTGTCTCTTTTTAATATGCTGTGGACTAAAGTGACAGATCCCCAGAGGTGTTAGAAGTATGTCTAAAATCATCACAGATGCCTGTGCGAGAGGCCTCGGGGTGAGCATTCATGGACCAGGGCGTGTTCTTTGGTGTATGGACTTTGGAGATTTCGTTTGGTGAATCAAAGACTTTGTTTTTTTAAGTCTTGTAACTTTTTTTGACTTCATGTCTAAAATGAATTAGCTAATCCTGTTTGTCTGAGTTTTGAGAGATTAAAATAAAAGTGAGCATTTTTATTAAAGCATAACTCACATACCAAAATTACTCAGATCTTAAGTGTACAGCAAGATGAATTTTGGCAATCTGATTCAAGAAGTAGAACATCATCAGTGCCTTAAAAGCCCTCTGTTTTATGTCCATTGCCAACCCCTTCTACTCCCCACTACTCAAAGATTCAGTCCTGAAGCTGTGTTTCATTTTCATTGCTGTATAATTTTCCATTGTGAGAATACACCACAATGTATTTGTCCTTCTGCTGGACATTCTGGTGGTTTCCAGGGTTTTGTGGTTCTGTTGGATTACCCTGCTATGAACACTGCACATCTTTTGATGCACTCATGTACACATTTCTGTTGGTAATGGCAAGAATGGAATTGCTGGGTTGTAGGCTATGGCTTAATAAATCCCGCCAATGGTTTTGGTAAGTGATTGTACCAATTTACCTTCCCACTAGCAGCAAATTAAGAGTTCCAATTACTCCAAATGATCAAGGAACTTTTCATTGAATTTTACAATAAGTTACTGTGTTTGCCAAATAAATGTCCCTCGTAAGACGAGAGGCAGTGGGATGTGGCAGAAATCATGATAAAGGGAAACCTCAAGCAAAGTGTGGGATCATTCTGGACCATAAAGTCCTCATTTCTGAAGCAGAGCTAATCTCTAAGATCGCTTTCATCTTTAACTCTCTTGGCTCATTTTCTGATTCTCATAAGAAGTGCTTTGTTCATCATATAGTTTTTGGCATGGTGAACACTAAGCAACAGAGGTATACATGTGGGCCATCGGTGTCTGGCTTCAAGTGCAGAGGCTGCCCTGGAGCAAGGATGCTGACTGCTGAAGGGCTTAGGAAGGGTGGGTGAAAGAAATTTGCAAGAAGAGTTCTTGGGTCCAGAGTGTTCTAGGCAGCGAGGCTGAGCTACCAGAACAAATGGTCCGAGTCCAAAAGGAGCCAAGGAGGAGGCAATGCTTGAGCCATTGCGGGCGAGTCACCTCACTGCTTGGCCACACAAACCCACCTCCTCTGTGCCCAGCCAGTCAAGGCAGGTGGCTGCCCGCCTTCTGCTTCGACGCTCCACTGCATCAAAGTCTGGGCTCAGTCTTTGGCTTGATGGAGCCTTTGGCTGTGCTCAGGCCCAAGCTGCAAAAGAGACTTGGAAAATGAGGATGTGGCATTTTCAGCTTCTGAAGAGGGAAGGGGGCCCTAAACCTGAGTGGTACTACTAGGATATTGTTACTGGTGGTAACAAGAGCCGGAGCGATGATCAGCTGTCACCCTCCCTGGATTTTTTTTTTTTTTAATCACAACTAAAGAGGAGTAAGACTCTCTTTTTTTCCTCATTGTTTTCTAAAGTTAAAGCTCCAGGGTCTGCACCTTAGATCCACTTCACAACTGCCACATGTTCAGAAGTGACACAGCTTCTCAAAACCATGCAAGGTATGTAGGAGGACTGGCAGAACCATGTGGTGGCTGAATCAAGGCCCTAAAACTCCCCACTGTCAGAAGAAGCTGTCTAACAGGGCAAGTGTTTGTTCCCACACCTGGAGCTCAATAATTCACAATTCCTCAGTTAAAAGTTTGTCTACTTCTAGTAGTCATGTATAGATGTGAGAGTTGGACCATAAAGAAGGCTGAGTGCCAAAGAATTGGTGCTTTTGAACTGTGGTGTTGGAGAAGACTCTTGAGAATTCCTTGAACTGCAAGACCAAACAAACCAATCAACCTTAAAGGAAATCAATCCTAAATATTCTTTGTAAGGACTGATGTGGAAGCTGAAGCTCCAGTACTTTGGCCACCTGATGCAAGGCGCTCACTCTTTGGAAAGGATCCTGATGCTGGGAAAGATTGAGGGCAGTGGGAGAAGGGGACGACAGAGGATGAGATGTTTGGACGGCATCACCGACTCAATGGACATGAGTTTGAGCAAGCTCCAGGAGATGGTGAAGGACAGGAAAGCCTGGCGTGCTACAGTCCATGGGGTCACAAAGAGTCAGACGGGACTTAACAAACCAACTGCTTCACACAAAGACTTGATCAGGTACTCATTCTGAGAGTGGTGCAGATGTGCTTTCTTCCTACTGGGCCCAGATGCACAGCTGTGAACTGACAAATGCACACATGCCAGTGTCTCCCTCCTTAGCCCCCAGCCCAGCCCTCCTGGCCACTCTCCTGTGGCTGGGCAGACCTGTAACAGGAGGGAAAGGGGCAGGGCACAAGTTTTGAAAGAATGACATACCCCAAGGACACAGCATAAACTGAATAGAATCAAATAGGACAAGACTAGACCTTGATCCTGAATCAGCAAGTGAAATGACACTCCCAGAGGTGCCATGACAGTTCCAAGGCACTCTTTCAAGTCCAAGCAGTGGGTGGTGGCCCAAATCTTGGAAATCTCTGCCCTTTACCCAAAATAGTTGGAACAGTCCTCCCACTCATTAGCATGTGAAATTAGCCAGTCTATAAAAACTAACCTTGCCACATTTCACGGCCAGTCACCCTCTGCGATAGCACGCACTCTGTCTGCGGAGTGTGCTTCTCTATGTGTCTGAATCAATCCACTTTTTACCTGTCACTTTGTCTCCCACTGAATTCTTTCTGTGATGAGACATCAAGAACCCGAGCTTCATGAGGCTCTGAAACCAGGTACGGTGGATTTTGACTGGGGTTGAGTCCCAGCCACGTGAGTTCAAGTCCCAAGCAGGTTTTGGCTGGGTTTGAGTCCCAGCCACGTGGGTTCAAGTCCCAAGCAGGTTTTGGCTGGGTTTGAGTGCCAGCCATGTGGGTGCGAGTCCCAAACTGGTTTTAGGCTAGGTTTGAGTCCCAGTCTGTGGTGTGCTGCAGCCCATTGAGTCGGACATGACTGATCGACTGGACTGACAGACTGTGGCAAATAGTTTCAGACCGGCTGGCTTTTGTATCGCCTAGTCCGCCTCACCCTACCAGTAACAACTGTGAACTAGCCACATCTGTCCTTCCTCTCTGCATCCCCACCCTTCCCCCACTCCTGGTGCTTCCTCTGGCAAGGTGGCCTCATCCTCTCCTGAGGTCTCCCCCCACCCCTGCTGCAGGGCAGGCAGGCAGTCAACTCAGTCTGAGAGGAGGAGACTTGTGGAGAAGACTAAGAGACTGTGACCTAAAATACCTCCTGGCAGGAGCCCGGCCCAGCCCTCCCCAGGCTCCTGGTGAGTCACGTAAGGCACCGCCTTTGTCCTGGGCGCTTTTAAAAGGCAGATACTCCCAGAAGAGGTCAAGTGTTGAGTCATCGCCCCTGGTGTCTCACTGTGGGTTATTTTCACCAGATTACTTTCCTCTGAATTAGGAGGAGCCTCTAAAGGTGGGCTTCCCTTGTGCTTCATATGGTAAAGAATCTGCCTGCAGTGTAGGAGGCCCAGATTTGATCCCTTGAGTTGGGAAGATCCCTTGAAGGAGGAAATGGCAAGCCACTCCAGTATTCTTGCCTAAAGACTTCCATGGACAGAGGAACCTGGTGGGCTACAGTCCTTGGGGTCTCAAAGAGTTGGACACGACTGAGTGACTACACTTTGAACTTCACTCTTCAGGGGTGGAGGGAGCTTCTAAAGGTCAGCGAAGGGAGCCGAGCAGTAAGGAGGAGAACCCCTAAACAAATCTGATCCAGGTTCCTGGAGCCCCCTCCTCTCTTCCCACTGGCCTTCAGGCCCCACCCCCACCCCCAGGAGAAGAAGAGGCTCAGCCCAGCTGGGTACCCCCCGCACGGCTCCGGTCCAGCTCTGTCCTACTACAGCTTAGGAGGCGAGGGCCCACACCTCTAGCCCCAGCCCCTCCTTCTGCACACTTTGCTTCTCAAATCCCAACCCCCCACATGTGTTCTTAGCAGATCACATAGTTCCCCAGCACTCAGCATGAATGTAGCAAAACCAGAGGCTGGAATGGCCCTTTGCTCTTTCTTTTATATACTTAGTCCATGAAGTCTTCGAGATAGATCTACAGTGTTGTAGCCACTCGTTCTGGGAAACAAACTCACTCAGAAGGACAATGAAGATAGTGGAGTACAGTTTATTACACCGGTGGGCCCAAGGCAGAGTCTCCTCTTAGCCAAGGACCCCGACCAGTTTTTGTGAAAACCTTATGTACCCCAAGTGTACTTGCTCAAACCCACCTCCCCAAATTCCTTGAAACTAGTCTGGACAAGGTAAAAGATACGATCAAAGTTAACCCATGATTCGTGTGTCACAAGACTAGATAAACAGTGGATATTTATCAATAGGCCTGTGGTCACATCCTGATAAACATAATGGAATTTACCACTTTGTTCTCTTACAGAGATAATTAGCATATTCTTTTAGGCTACAGAGAGTCCAAGTACAAGTCCTGAGGCTCTTGTATCGGGGGTCTGGTTTTCCATTGTTATGCCACTTCTATAGACACCGGGAGCAAAGTTCAGTCTATTGGGAGGGTGACCATGCATGTAGCCTAAGTTTCGCAGCCTGGCCTAAGGTGGAGTCCAGCTCTGTCTGTTTCCTCCTTCAGTAGGGGAGTGTGCTATTATACCCATTCCATCCCTTAGGAAACGGAAGTTCCAAGAGAATGAAAAATGAAATAATATCCAAAGGCGGGGAGGGGCAGGAGGAGATGTTTTAAGCTACATAGTGGTCAAGCAGGCTTGAGTCAACATCTTATCTGGTCATGTGCTGGAGGACATTAGAGGTATCCCCGGAGGACCTGGGGCCCCGCCCCGCATCAGGCCTCAAGAGCCACTCGATTTTAATTTTTTTTTTTTTTTTTTTTTGGCTTATTGCACAAATCAGAATCTCCAGTGCAATATTGAACAGAAGGGATGCAAACAGACATCTTTGTCTCATTCCTGATCACAGACCGAAACCATCTTTGATCATGAAGTCTGAAGTTTGCTGTGGGGTTTTCATTAAGTCTGATGCTATATATCAGTTGAGGAAGTTACCTCCTATTCCTGGTTCACTGAGAATTTTTAATCAGGAATGGGAGTAGAATTTTATTAAATGCTTGTTATGTATCTATTATGGTCATCATACCCTGGAGGAGGAAATGGCAACCCACTCCATTGTTCCTGCCTGAAGAATTCTGTGGGCAAAGGAGCCTGGCGGGCTGCAGTCCATGAGGTCCCAAAGAGTTGGATACAACTGAGCATGCACACAACACAACACAAGGTCATCATATAGTTTTTCTTCTAGTCTGTCAATGTGAGGAATTAGATTGAGTACTTTTTGAGTGTTAAACCAATCTTGAATTCCTGGATTAAATCCCACTTGGTGGGAATGTATTATCCTTTTTTAGTATATTGTTGGATTTGATTTGCTAAAATTTTGTTAAGAAGTTTTGCATCTGTGTTCATAATTCATCTCTACTTTCTTTTCTGGTCATGTCTTTGCCTGGTTTTGGTATTAGGGTAACACCAGCCTCATAGATTGGGCTTAAAGGTATTCCCTCCTCTTTGATTTTCTGGAAGACTTTGTGTATTATTTATTCCTTATAGAGGTTAAAGCATCTGCCTGCAATGCAGGAGACCTGGGTTCAATCCCTGGGTTGGGAAGATCCCCTGGAGAAGGAAATGGCAACCCACTCCAGCATTCTTGCCTGGAGAATCCCACGGATGGAGGAGCCTGGTGGGCTACATTCCACGAGGTCGCAAAGAGTCAGACACGACTGAGTGACTTCACTATTCCTTAAGTGTTTCATTGAATTCACCAGTGAAATTATCTGTAGCTACTTTGAGACTTTTTGGTGGTGATTTTTAAAAAAATATATTTACAGTACAGAAAATGTTGACAACAGGCAATCCCAGTTGCTAATGTTGGCATCAGCATCTTCACCGGCAGCAGACAGTATCCTTATTGTTTACCATCCCTGCCAGCTCCCAGGAAGATTGGAACTGGCATCTGAATGATGCTGTAGTGGTATTTATGGGGCTGAAGTCAGCAAGAGCTTCTTTCTCATTTGACCCAGACGCTGCAGAAACCAATGGCTTCTGAGAATGAGTACTAACTCTTCCCGACGCTGACCCCCAGCCCCTCACACAGGACATCCAGCCAGGCCTATGCCCTGCATGCAGCTGGTTCGCACACCTTCCTCTGTGGCTTGCCGCCCCCACCCCTCAAGCACTACATTCTCTCCATCGCACTGTGCAGATTCTTTCCATCCTTCCAGGCCCAGCTGGCATCTGTCTTGATTTCCCTGAGAATCTGTCAACACCACCCGAGGCTGCCTGAATTCCTGCCACCCTGACAGCCAGAACTACACAGCTGAGCCCTTTGTGAAATCCTGCCTTGTGTTATCTTCTCATTGAGTCTTCTATATGTTTCTCTCTAACTAGATTATAAACTACTTATCTTATATTGCCTCAAGCACCTGCTGGAAGGTTGATTGAGGGCCAGTCATCCTAGCAAGTGGCATATGAATTTCTTACTTCACGGTGTCTGCTCATCCAGCAATGATTCTCCTAGGGGACAAATACAAAGGAGAACATCTTTTCATGTACAAGTTGCTCTCATGATTGCATGCATTCTATGTCAGTTCTGCATATCTCCTAAACATTACCCAGTTTTCCTATTGGCAGAATGGCGGGCCTAATTTTTTACTTACTGAAAACTCTAAAAGCATAAGATGACAGAAGTTAGTATCTCGTAATGTCTGAAGCCTGTCTGCCTTCTTTTCATTACACTCTACCCTGAGGTGGAGAGAGCAAGTTTCATGCTCATATTTTACAAGCCCTGACCCTGTCCTGTCCCTCTGTGCTTGGCCTCGGCTCTCACTCCCTGGGCCCAACCCCATGCTGTTCATGCCCCAGGCCTCACATCATGCCCTTGACCTGGAAATCCACTGGAGTCTAATTCAGACATAGCCTCACATGAATACTATCCACTCCTGCCCCCAAGCTGAATTAATTACTAGAATGTAAATTTCTAAAACCACCCTTTTATTTGCTTCATCACGTTCTATTTTTTTAAATCTTTAGAACTCATTAATCAAAGCTCATTAATAAAATATGCCTTCATTTCAAAAATAAATAGTAAAGTTGATAGCCAGTCCCATCATTGGAGAGTTTGTCAGCATTTCCAAGGGCAGAGAACATTGACTCTGATGGCCCAAACCCAAGCTATTAGCAATTGTTAAAATAAACACGTTTACCACCAAAACCCAGGAAGTCTCTAAATACCGTCTTGTCTCGCTGTTTTCCAGTTCCCCATTCTTCTGATCCTCATTTCTCTGGGTATACAGTCTCAAGTGTCTCTTTGTTTCTGCTCGTGGTTCTGCCTTGGCCCGGGGCTCCTGACTATTTATTTTCTCTTCCCTTTTCTTGCCTTTCTCTGTCGCCTTCCTCATTCTTTTATTGTTGCCGTAAGTTGGGCTGACTGGACATTAGGTCCCACCAGGTCTTGGCAATCAGGAGTCAGAAAGGACAGTGACTCTCAGAAACTTCCTTAACCACAGAGCCCAGCCGTGCGTCATGTAGATGCTGCATTTTCACTTTTTCTCCCAGAGGGATCAAGCACAACTGTGTGTCTGTGTATTACTCTCTTCTTACCTAATCCCTGGAGACCAACTGTCAGCCTAAGACTGGGTAACACACAGCAGGTGCCCTGGAGCCCAGATCCTGAGTATCAGAGCTGACGAGTTCATGCACCCACCCCCAGCTTCAGGGGGTATCAGGTCATACTGCTGGTTAACTGACATTGTGCTGATGTGAGTTTTTTGTGATTATATTTTTGACCAACTCAATGGACACGAGTTTGGGCAAACTCTGGGAAATGGTAAAGGACAGGGAAGCCTGGCGTGCTGCAGTCCATGGGGTTGCAGAGTCAGACACGACTTAGCAACTGAACAGCAACAAGATTAAAATCTAGTTTGAGATAAAATACCGCTTTAGCCTTGAAAGTTCAACACTGCAGTTTTGGCAACTTTCACCAGCCACTCAGGTTGTTTTTTTAATTTTTCTTTAGATGTTACCACCCCTTTATATGTTAATCCCAAATGAATGAGTGAGTGAAGTTGCTCAGTCGTGTCTGACTCTTTGCGACCCCGTGGACTCTAGTCCACCAGGCTCCTCTATCCATGAGATTCTCCAGGCAAGAATACTGGAGTGGGTTGCCATTTCCCTTCTCCAGGGGATCTTCCAGACCCAGGGATCGAACCCAGGTCTCCCGCATTGTAGGTGGATTCTTTACCAGCTGAGCCTCAAGGAAGCCCAAGGTTACTGGAGTGGGTAGCCTATCCCTCTCCAGCAGATCTTCCCGACCCAGGAATCTAACCGGGATCTCCTGCACTACAGGCAGATTCTTTACCAACTGAGCCACCAGGGAAGACCTTTTTCATGAGCTTTTCCTATCTCAAGTGTGCTACTGATTTCCTTCTGAAAGACTTGGAAAAGTGTTTGAAATCCTCATTCAGAGATAATAGCTGGTTGACAATATCATACCACATTTGGTTGACAGTATCATAACCACCTAGCTATAATCTCGTATCCAAGGAGAGTGACAGACCGAAATGAGAGCCTGGGTGAGAAATCTTTTGATTTCACTCAAGGAAGTTGCATCTCAAATGCAGCATTTCTTTAGTGCAGCCATCCTGTAATGACCATACCTCAGTGTTCCATCACTGCAAATCCTGTGTTGGAACTGATGAACATCTTAGAGAGTAAAATTACTAGGAAAGAAGTAAATAGCATAAAAGTTGCTTTAAAACATGTTTTAAATCACCTGAAATTTGGAATCCTGGCAACCTTAAACTCTTTCTCTGTTTCTCCATGTCAGGGTAAGTTCTGTTGTGATTTTATGCCACCAGAATAAACAGCTCCATTTCACTCTGCTCAGCCAGTTGGTGAAGGTTAGAGGAGGCCAAGGTTCAGCCTTAGAACCGAACCTGCAGAGTCTCCAGGGGTTCTATGTCCTGAGGATGTCCCGCGTGCCAGGCCTGCGCCCAGCATGTCATGTGCAGCGTCCCAGCCGTCCTCAGCTCAGTCCTGGGACGGGGCTGCTGGCCTCTCTCCTTCACTTGCCCCAGGCCCCTGCTAGGCTTTGGGCTCCCCAGTTCTGTGATGTCCTTGCAGGCCACCAGGCCAAGACAGGAAAGGAAACGTCCAGGGGACGCCACTAATAGCTCCCGTGGGCCTTCCCACATGTGACCTCATGTGCTGAGGTAACCAGGTTATGAGCCTGGGATTGCCCTCATTGTCCTGGGTTATGAGCCTCCTTCTTGCCTGGACATGGTGAACCTCTCAGAGCCTGGTGCCCCACCTGCTGAGCCTCATGGAGGGAAAATGGTGTCTGGAGAAGTGTGTCCTCTTTCTCCTCTTTCTCACTTCTGTAGGTGACTCACTTCAGGGAGCAAGCAGGAAATAGGATCTTTCTGTCTCTCCTACACAGAGGGGTTGGGGTTGTTCCCACCTCCCGTTGTCACAGACCATTAAGGTGACCTCCCAGGAGCCGCTGTGCGGGGCTGAGCCCCCTGCCCCTCCCAGCCCACCCTCCTCCTGACCCCCAGGTCAGGCCAGGCCCCGCCCCTGACCCAGGACAGCACCTCTGGAGACCTGAGCCAGGTCAGCAGCTGTCTGTTAGCTTCACAGGCCACCCCGATTCCCTGGCTATTTCCTCATAACTTGGCCCTGTATTTCACAGCCCTGAACTCTGGAGAACACGCTTCCTCCCACGGCATCATGGCAGGTGTTGTGAGCGTTATTTACTATGAGTCAGGCAGTCTCAGATGGTGTCCCAGTGAAGGAGACGCAAAGCTGGAGGTTTCAGCAGCCCCATGGGGCAGAGGGCCACCTTTCCAGGCCTGCCCTGCCCTCTGACCTGGGCCAGCCTACCCACAGGAGCACCCCATCACCCCAGCGCCCCACAGTCAGAGTTTCCACCCCAAGTTCTCAATGGTGCTCTATGGAATGCAGGGCACTCAGGCTCGGCCAGGCCAGGCCTCCAGGAGCATGTGAGCCGGGCCTCAGCCCATCAGGGACACGTGAGCTGCACAGAGAGAAGGAACCACGTTCTCAGAGGCCCCTGGATCTGACCCCACCAGAGGAGAGAGGCAGTTGCTCCTACTGGCAGCTCCAGTTCTTCGCCAGCCCAAGCCTCCCTAACACCAAACATTCCCTTCCCTAACCCAACCTAGGCTGGGTTTCTACCCAGCCCCACCCTAGGCTGCATTTCTGTGCTGTGGGACTAAGAAGCATTTATCACTCCATAACCCACCTTGTCCCCAGGTTTGGCATCATATTAATATCTTACATACACACACCTGATACACATACATGCACTAAATATTGGGGTGACCCAAAAAGTTTGGATTTTCTTTAACAGCTGATGGAAAAAAATCTGAATGAACTTTTTGGCCAACCCAATCCATAATACCTCTATACACATAACACATGCATGTTCATACACACTTTGTGCACAATGGGCACAATTACCCATAACATACTCACTCTTACACACTCATACATGCATAACACACACATGCATACACTCTCACAGACATATACACATGCAACCATCCATTAACTGTGGCTCTCTCTGTTCCTCAGGCAGAGAGACACCAGTTTTGATTCAATCCTTTCCACCCCATGTCCCTCTGATGGGAAGTTGAGGATCAGAGATAGTGGCCATTGGACTAGTTCACCCCCATCACACTGAAACTGAAAATATTAGTCGCTCAGTTGTGTCCAGCTCTTTGAGACCTCATGGACTCTAGTCTGCTAGGCTCCTCTGTCCACAGAATCCTCCAGCCAAGAATACTGAAGTGGGTTGCTATTCCCTTCTCCAGGGGATCTTCCTGACCAGGGATTGAACCTGGGTCTCTTGCATTGCAGGTGGATTCTTTACCATCTGAGAGACCAAGGAAGTTCGGTTCGCCCCCATCACACTGAGGTGCTAGTAAATAAGTAACTTATAGATGAAGAAGCAGAATGGTCATGATTTAGGATGTGTCTGCCTGTGGCCGAGGTGAATGTGTTTCTCAGGATTGTACCTTCTCCTTCCGCTGGCTGTGGATTCAACCGTGGCTGGGGTGCTTTCTCAGTTTTTATTTTTATTTTTTGGTGGTTTGCTTGTTTTTATCCCATGTCCTTTTCACAGGCAGGTCATGAGTGCTTGGTTTTAACGAATGGATGAAAGAATGGATGGATCAATGAGTTCATTCATTAAAAGCAAAGACTGTGAATAATGGTGAAGATGACCACAAAAGATAGACCTTTGAATGGATGGGTGACGTTTGGCATGAGGAATAAGATAACTTGATAAATTGTTAATTTTGCCTTCTAATTTTTTTTTCTCACCAACTCAAGTTGACAAAGAAAAGTTACTTGATTGAAGTGATTAATTACTTGCTGGCTCCTGGTCCCAGATCTTCCTGGCTGGCGGAGAACGCAAGCTGTCCTTGCTGAATGTCCTACTCCCTGGTTACACAGCACCAGGGTGTGAATGGTGGGGGAGAACCGGCTCTCGTCTCCTGTCCCCAGATGGGCCCTTCAGGACCTGGGCTCCTTTGCAGCATCTGTTGCCAGGGTGCCTCAGGGGGTGGCATCTGGGCCGCAGCAGCCTGTGTTCCTGGTTCCCAAGCAAGGTCACAGGCTCTAGGCCTTCATGATCCAGGCTATGAATGGACCTGAGTGGGGCCCACTGAGCCAGACTCTGACAAACATGGGCTGACGACAGACTGGAGTGACATTCAAGTAGCTCACGGCGCTGTGCTAACCAAGATGTCTCTCTCTACAGCCAAGTCTGGCTAGTGATCTCCGGTTTCCAGTCTTTACTCTGGAGGGAAGGTGCAAACCTTGCACATACTGGTTCCCTCTGTAATTCTCCTAAGGGTATATTTGGGGCACAGCCTCACCTCCAGAGGATGCTGAGCATCTTGGCCCAGCTCTCTCTGGTTTCAGGCCCCCACAGAGCCCTGTGTGTGCAGCTCATCTCTCCTGCCTTCCCCTGCCACACACGCGCATCCTCAAGGGCATCTCCGCAGATCCGACTAGAGAGATAAACTGGCCTCTCATGTCCCGATGAAAGAGAAGGATGGACAATCAAATGGAAGAGTCAATTGAAAGAGAATTACCAGTGACTGGAGAGGAAAGTGGCCTTTAGTTACTCAAGCTGACAGAGAAGTAAAGGAGGGAAGAGCAAAGAGACCCCTCACTCCCCTTTCTCCCTGCGATGCTGGGATGCCAGGCTTGAGCAGAGAGATTTAGGATTAGATGTGGAGGAAGGGAGGTTGGCATTTTCAGTTGTTTTAAATTGGCCCTAGACATTTACCACCCTCCAAGAAAAAGTCAGCCTGAGATGTCAAGGAGCCAGGAATGGAAATTCAGCTAAATATGTTTAAAGACAGAGAAAGGTAAAGTAAAGCCATTTCCTATTTGTGTCCTAGCAGGTTCAGTTACTAAACAGATCGGCTTTCTCCAGCCCCAGGAGACTCTGTCTACCTGGGGAATATACACTTTGTGTTTATTCTTGACAATATGGGTCTGACCTGAACGCACAGACCTTTGGAAGACAAGATCTTAGAAGTTATTCTACTCTCCTGTCCGCTGCATCCTTCCCAAGGGGAATGAGGACAGGGCAACCCCAGCTCAAGCAAAAAACTGGGAAGAGGAAAAATGTAGGAATGATTTACAAGTGTGCAGATAGATTGGTTCACGATGGTAGAGTAGAAGGACGTGCGCGCATCTTCTCCTGCGAGAGCACCAAACTAGCAACTAGCTGTTGAACAACCATCTACAGGAAGACACTGGAACCCACCAAAAAAAGGTACCCCACAGCCCAAGACAAAGGAGGAGCCACAATGAAATGGCCGGAGGGCCACAATTACGATAAAATCAAATCCTATACTTGCAGGGCTACTCACAGACTGGAGAACAATAACACCAAGAGTGTGTACAGTTTTCTCTCAAAGTCTTAACCCAGACACACCATCACACGCAAGCAAAAATCAGAGATCAGAGTGGAAAAGAGGGCTGCTCGAGCAAGGAGGCATCCTTGGCTTCCTGAAATCCTTAAGGGGCAGAGATCTCACAGCTCCTTCAGCTCCTGTGCACCCTGGGCCTGTGGACCAACCAGGGGAATTTCTATCCAAGACCTCGGTTTTCCTGACCATCAAAATAGACACTAAAACCTGGTTCCAGTGACTTCACCAAATGGCATGGAATCAAATACGATTTCATGGCCTTACATAAAAGAGAAACTCTGAAAATTGCACAGAGTCGCCCTGTACCCAAAACTCACCCCGTCGTCACCATTGCCAATTACAGAGGCGTTTTTGGAGACTGCTTACCTCTGTAGTTCTCCCAAGGATATATTTAGGGCATTCTTGCTTTGTAACTCTCTTTGCGATTTTGCAATACAGTATTCTACTAATTTTAAACACGCACAGTCTCAGCTTACAAACAAGTTGTGTTCCAAAAGTAGATTTGCAGGTTGGTTAGTTGGCTGTCAGAATTCAGTTTCACATGAAAACTGCTAAAACAAATCCATGATTCATGTGCAGTCCAACTAGTGGAAAACAATACTGTCACACGGAGGTAATGAAGCCAAGTGGAAAAATATTATATTACAATTGACCAAGTCAATGGTACAGTGACTAGTTTAAGTCTAGGTGCTTAAAAATTCTCCACTGGGGCTTGACTGCAGCCGTTTCCTGCGTCCTGAAGCCTTCCTCTGGGCATAAAGTAGATAAAACAAGGAGGGGATATGGAAAATTGTGATGGAATTCTTGGCAAGGCCCAGCAACCCACACATTTCTCCCTTAGAACTTCCCGGAGCCAGGCCTCCTCCACCGGCTGTGTCCACTGGCCACTTCCTGGCTCCGCCTCACCCTTAACACACCTCCCCATCTGCTTCCCCCACCTCTGACAAGGATGAGAGCCACACACGAGATGCTACCGTTGAGCAGGAGGAGGGGTTGACATTTCTACTTTTAAATTTACTGAGATAATTTAACTGCATCAAAAAAAGAGAAAGTAGCAGGTCCTCAACTGCCAGTTTCTAACCCAGAGGAGCAGAGCATTGAATCAAGCACGGGGCACCTCTTCTGTGTCACTGCACAGGCCACACGTTCCAGAAGCAGGCCCTGAATGTGGCACTTACCTGCTGGACAACCCTGACCCTCCTGGCTCTTGTCCCACTTCCTGTCCAGATTTCCCAGGTGCCTTTGTTAAGCCTCCTTCCATTGTGTGGACCCAGATTCCCCTAAGGAAGGCTCCTCTGAGTCCTGGCCTCAGAGACACCCTCTGTCTCCAGGGCCCCGTGACTATCTGGCTAAGCAGACAGTCTCTAAACCAGCATGTGCTTTCCACCTCCCACTGTGCCTGAACAAACCTTCCCCGATGACAAACTTTCAAAAACAGGAACACAGTCCTTGCGTCCTAAGTCGCTTCAGTCGTGTCTGACTCTTGGCACCTCTATGGACTGTAGCCCGTCAGGCTCCTCTGTCCATGGGATTCTCCAGGCAAGAATACTAGAGTGGGTTTCCATGCCCTCCTCCAGGGGATCATCCTGACCCAGGGATCGAACCCGTGTCTCTTATGTCTCCTGCATTGGCAGGCAGGTTGTCACCTGGGAAACCTGGGGCAAAGGCAATAGACATGGCTGCGGTGGTCACGCTGGGTCCCGCCTGATTCAGCATCTGCTTGTTCACTGGTCCACCCCTTCAGCACACTGGCTGCACCCAGGCCTTTCTTTAGGTCTTTAGCCAACATTAAACCCCAGTGTGATGGTTGACTTTATGCATCTATTTGACTGGGCCACAGGATGCCCATATACTTGGTCAAACAGTCTGAGTGTGCCTGTGGGGCTGTTTCTGCATGAGATTCATGTTGGATTCAGCAGGCCAAGTGAAGCAGAGGGCTCCCCACCTCCCCCCACCCACCCCTGTATCAGTGGGCCTCACTCAATCAATCAAAAGCCTGAACAGAACTGAAAGGTTGACCCTCTCATGACTAAGAGAAAAAACATCCTGACTGATTCCCTTGAGCTGAGACATTGGTCTCCTGCCTTTGGACCCAAACTGAAACACTAGCTCTTCTTGGGTATGAAGCCTGCTGGCTTTGGGGCTGGAGCTTCCACCATCAGCTCTCCAGGGTCCCCAACCTGCTGACTGCAGATAATCTGCTAACTGCAGACTGTGGGACTGGTCAGCCTCCAAAATCTCATGAGTTAATTCCTTTTAATAAATTTCCTCTATCTATCTAACTACTTACCTACCTTCCTGTATATCTATCTAAAATAAGCTTCCGTATTTATATATTTTGGGCTTCCCTGGTGGCTCAGTGGTAAAGAATCTGCCTTCTAAGCATGAGATGTGGGTTTGATTCCTGATCCAGGAAGATCCCCTAGAGAAGGAAATGGCTAACCTACCCGAGTACTTTTGTCTAGAAATCTCATGGACAGAGGGGTCTGCTGGGCCACAGTCCCTGGGGTTGCAAAGAGTCAGACACAACTGAGTGACTGAGTGCACACACACACACACACACACACACACACACACACGCCCCTATCTATCTACCCACCTACCTACCTGTGTATTTGTGTGTTTTATATACAATATAAGTATCTCCTATTGCTTCTGTTTTTCCAAAGAACTGTAATTAATGCAACCAGTCTATCCAAAAAAAGAGCAGTTAGGATTGAAAGTGTTCCTAACAATGAACAGGATGTCAGTGATCTTCAGCCAAAATCCCCCAGGGACACACACTGAGGGAGCACGTACACCATGGGGAGCATGGAGCATCTCTATAAGAGGGTGTTAGAACCTATTGTAGAATTTGGGCTTTGATGGTGATCAAGGAGGATCCGAGAAAGCAGTGGATTGCACAAAAAAGTGAGACAATTCTATGATCTTCTCAACAAATACCTTCTCTCTGGGGAGGGCTGACTAGAGCAGGGATAAAGCTGTGCTTAGCAAAGAAGATGCAGCCGTCACTCATTTTAGCCAAGAGGGAGGTTTTGGAAGTTTGTGGTTGGCACGGTGACTTCGGTTTCCCTGTTCTCGGTCACAGGGATGAAGTGGCCTGTGCTGTCTCTCTTTATCATGGACTCAGAGGGGTTTTTCCTGATGGTGTTGCTCTGTGAGATTGTTTGTGTCCCCCACCCCCCGCCCCCATATTCTCGGTCAATTCCAGTTCCCTAATTCTCCCCTTCCCTCCCCACCCCCTGGCCTGCCCCTCCACCCAGAAGAGAGCTGAAAGCTTATCCAGGGAGGCAGACAGGCTGGGTCTCCCCTGTGTAGATGGAGGGTTTCTGGGTTCTTCTGAGGGGAGTAACCCTAAATACAAACAAGCATTTCTCCTGCTTATCATGACTCCCTTTCCAAATCTTTCTGCTCTGTATTGTTACCAAAACCCAACCACTGTGCCGAACACTTTACACACATTCTCATACTCGACCCTTAAAATAACCTTAGAGAGTAAATATAGTAGTGTTTTCATTTTGATGGTGGGGTAACTCAGGTACACATAGGGTAAAAAACAATAACAACAACAAAGCAAAACCTGACGACAAAGAAAACTCCACTCCACCCACTGCTGAAAAGTCCCTCTGGCACTTGATCACGTGGCATGCTGTGCATCTGTGCAGGATGGCAAAATCAGAGAACTTCCTTTCCACCTGCACACCATTTCCAGAGTAGAGTGTCATTTGGCCCTGGACCAAAACCCTGCATGGCTCCCTACTGCCTAGAGAATGGAGCCCACATGCCTTTTTTTTTTTTTTTTTTTTCCCCCACATGCCTTTTATCAAGACCCCAGCCAGTGTTGAGACTCTGTCTCGACGACACTGGTGTCCTTAGCTCCTCCCTTTTTCTTAAGTGAACTCCCCGTTGGGGCCACAGCTGGGCATTCACTGCCCCCCTGGATAGGTCAAGTGCATTTGCACATCCGTGCTACTCCCTCCAGCTGGAATATTCCCTGACGTCCATCCAATCTCAGTTCCACCACTCCTTTCAACTCAGGTCTGAGTTCCTCTGTGCAGTTTTCCTGGCTGATATCCTGTGCTATTTCATATTCTTATTTATATTTTCATGAATCACCCTTGTTGTCCCAATAAGACCTATGGTAGCTAATTTGCAAAACAACCACAATAGTTTCTCCTTTGCCTCGATGCTGCCCCTTTGCCATGTGACTTGCCTTGGCCACTTCTACCTCCAAGAGGCAGAGTCTGTGCCTTCATTCTTTTGAGTCTGAGTTTAAATGTAAATATGACTTGTTTTGACCGATGAAACATTAGAAAATCCTGAGATTACTGTGTGAAGAGCTTGGACTAGCCAGCTGAGGGGTAGAAAACATAAGGAGAAGAGATGGATCCTTCAGCTGACCTTCCAAAGATGAGCGATCCTAGACCAAACAGCCTGCCAAATGTGTGAGCAAGGCCATCCTACATTGTCCAGTCCCAGTTAAGCTGTCCAGGTCGCAAAAGCCATCCTAGACAACTCATTGTGAACAAGCAGTAGATGTTTGTTTTTACAAGCCAGCAGAGTTTAGAATGGTTTGCTATGCAGCACAAGCTAACAGATACAGGATTCTAAATGCCCTAGGTCAGGTACTGAGCTCTGACCCCCCACCTTATCTGAATCCTCGGAATCCAGTCTTGATCATGATAGCTGGTCCTCAATGAATGTTTGTTTTTGATGATAACAACTCTAATAAAGAATGTTGAGGAATTCCCTGGTGGTCTAGTGGCTAGGGCTCAGTGCTTTAATTGCTGAGGGCCCAGGTTCAATCTCTGGTTGGGGAACCAAGATCCCACAAGCCACATGGTCTGGCCAAAACAACAAAAACAACAACAATAATTTAAAAAAAGAGAAGAGTTCTGAGAGCTGGAGATTGAAGGAGGCCAAGCCTAGCCTTCAGAGAGAATGGAGATTTGGGCGTGCCTGGTTTTCAAGCTTAAAACTGGACTGAGCCAACTAGGTATTATCAAAGTTCATGTTAACATACTTAACATATCAGGGAGTTCCCTTCTCTGACGACACCTTAGGTGTGTACTAACTTGGCCACAGGTGCTGGATTCAGCTGATGGAGTAGCAGGAAGGGGTTCTCTTTGGGAAGAGAGATGCAGCTGGTGGGGGTGACCTCTCACATTTTCTCCTTCCTTCCATTTATCTAGTGTTTACTGAGCTCTCACCACGTGCCTGGTGGTGCAGTGGGGACCAAGGAAATGAACCAGTCTGATCCTGGCCCTCAAGGGGCTCTAGGTCTGACCATCTGCTGGCTCAAGTTCAACAAGAAGAGTAAGAGAGCTCCTGTTCTAGGGCTCATCTTTCTGAACAAATTGACCATTTCATGATTTTAGCTCTTCTACTTGTGGGAACTGATAGACAATTTTCCAGGTCTTTTAAGTTTGCATGTGTGTAATTAGTCGTTCAGTCGTGTCCGACTCTTGGCAACTCCCTGGACAGTAACCTGCCAGGCTCCTCTGCCCATGCGGATTCTCCAGGCAAGAATACTGGAGTGGGTAGCCTTTCCCTCCTCCAGGGGATCTTCCCAACCCAGGGATCGAAGCCAGGTCTCACCAGGGAAACCCCAAGTCTTTAAGTTTACATTTTCTTAACCAAATTGAACTGTTCTTAAGAAAATTAGTAAAACTTAATAGGACTTAATGGTATAATCAGGCTTCCCAGGTCTCACTAGTGGTAAAGAATCTGCCTGCCAATGGAGGAGACTTAAGAGACGTGAGTTCGATCCCTGGGTCAGGAAGATCCCCTGGAGGACAGCATGGCAACCCACTCCAGTATTCTTGCCTGCAGAGTCCCACGGACAGAGGAGCCTCGCGGGCTATAGTCCGTGGGGTCACAAACAGTCGGACAAACCTGAAGCGACTTAGCATGCAATTGTTTAGTCATCTAACTCCAGATGTAACAAAACTCTGTGCAGCTGGGCTGTAGGTGCCACATACTCCAATATCAAGACCTCAGACCCCAGTAGAAAAATAGAAGGCAGCGATGCCTGGTCCTCCAAAGGTTCAGCGACAGCCTGCCTGAAAGCCAAGGGCCTGACCGTGGCTCCTCAGGCGGGTTACAGTAATCACACACCCAGTCATGCATCCCTGGGTATCGAGTGCTTATTATTTAAGCACTCTACTCTTTGCAATTCTCTCAGCAAGCCTGTGCGACAGGAACTACTATGATTTCTCTTTTACAGATGAGGAAACGGAAGCACGACAAAGTTAAGCAACTTGCCCAAAGCCACAGAGCCATTAAGTGGCAGATCTGGGGCTCAACTTCAGTGTTTTTGTCTTTATCTTTGGTAAAGCCCGCACCGCTTTAGACCCGGCCTGCTGACAGCATGGCCGCGTGGCCCTGGTCTCCCTTCCTTCCCTCCCACGCCAGAGCAGCAGCCTGCCTGCAGCCCAGCATTTCCTTGCAGGTGGCAAGTACCCTCTTGCTGTTTTTGCTCTTAGAGGGTTGGAAGTGCTTCTGACACAGCACTTTACTTCCTGTTTGGTTTAGTTTTTATTTGTTTGAGCTGAAGCTCAAAACAAATAAGAGAGCCTGACCTGTTTCCTCCAGACAACTTCTGAAAGAGAGCCTTCCAGAACTCACTCAGCGCTTAGCTGACACCAGCCCAGCGCCAGGCTGCAAGGGACTTGGGGAGAATTTGCGAGGCTCGCTGGAGCTCCTGTCATGCAGACACGGCCACAGTCGCCGCTGATTAAGTAACAGAGTCTGAATCCAAGAGGCAGGACGCGACCTCACCTGCCAGGACCACACCAGTCTTTTCTACTTTCAGTTATAGAAATTTGTTAAGAACAAGAGAACACCCTTGCAGATGGCTCCCTACCTGGATGTGGTTCCCAGCCCTTCCCTTCCCTCTGGTGCAGCCCCAAACCCCCCAAGCCGCTTCTCTCCCTCCCTCTCCTCTCAGCCCAGCACTTCCCTCTCACCTCCTCTCCCCTCCCCCTTCACTGGCCATCTCCTTTCCTTCTGGTAAAGTCCAACCTATAGGAACTTCCTCATAATTCAGATGACTTTTCTGCGTTACCATGGCTACGCGCAGCTACCAAGGTTTTTCAGCAAAGTCACTTCTCCCCTACACTTTTCGTAGGAAATCTACACTCCACATCTCATTCCTCCCCACTTGCCCTGTTTGAGCAAAATCCAGCCCCAGGCCCTCCAATGTCTGTACCTGTTTTTTAACAACCACATCTCTTTTGTATCAACTCTGTTGATGTATTTTGAACACTTTTGGATACTGTTGTTCAGTCACTTAAGTTGTGTCCAAATAATCGGTGCTTTTGAACTATGGTGTTGGAGATGACTCTTGAGAGTCCCTTGGACAGCAAGAAAATCAAACCAATCAATCCTAAAAGAAATAGACCCTGCACATTCTTTAGAAGGACTGGTGCTGAAACTGAAGCACCAATACTTTGGCCACCTGATGGAAGAACTGACTCATTGGAAAAGACCCTGATGCTGGGCAAGATTGAAGGCGGGAGGAGAAGGGCACAACAGAGGATGAGATGGTTGGATGGCATCACTGACTTGATGGACGTGAGTTTGAGCAAGCTCTGGGAGATAGTGAAGGACAGGGAAGCCTGACGTGCTGCAGTCTGTGGCGTCGCAAAGAGTCAGTCATGACTGAGCAACTGAACAACAGCAAGTTGTATCCGGCTCTTTGCAACCCCGTGAACTACAGCACACCAGGCCTTCTTGTCCTCCACCGTCTCCCAGAGTTTGCTCAAACTCATGTCCATTGAGTCAGTGATGCCATCCAACCATCTTGTCCTCTGTCATCCCCTTCTCCTCCTGTCCTCAGTCTTTCCCAGCATCAGGGTCTTTTTCAGTGAGTCTGCTCTTCACATCAGGTGGCCAAAGTATTGGAGTTTCAGTTTCAGCATCAATCTTTCCAATGAATATTCAGGGTTGATTTCCTTTAGAATTGGCTGGTTTGATCTCTTTGCTGTCCCAGAGTCTTCTCCAGCATCACAATTGGAAAGCATCAATTCTTCAGTGCTCAGCCTTTGTTATGGTCCAACTTTCCCATCCATACATGACTACTGGAAAAAGCATAGCTTTGACTATATGGACCTTTTTCAGCAAAGTGATGTCTCTACTTTTTAATACACTGTCTAGGTTTGTCATAGCTTTCCCTCCACAGAGCAAGCATCTTTTAATTTCGTGGCTGCAGTAACCATCTGCAGTGATTTTGGAGCCCAAGAAAATAAAATCTGTCACTGTTTCCACTTTTTCCCCATCTGTTTGCCATGAAGTGATGGGACCAGATGCCATGATCTTAGTTTTCTGAATGTTAAGTTTTAAGCCAGCTTTTTCACTCTCCTCTTTCACTTTCATCAAGAGGCTTTTTAGTTCCTCTTCACTTTCTGCCATAGGATGGATATCTGAGGTTATTGATATTTCTCCCAGCAATCTTGATTCCAGTTTGAGCTTCTTCCAGCCCAGCATTTTGCATGATTTACTCTGCATATAAGTTAAATAAGCAGGGTGACAATGTACAGCCTTAACATACTCCTTTCTCAATTTTGAACCAGTCCATTGTTCCATGTCCAGTTCTAACTATTGCTTCTTGACCTGCATACAGGTTTCTCGGGGAACAGGTAAGGTGGTCTGGTATTCCCATCTCTTTCAGAATTTTCCACAGTTTATTGTGATCCACACAGTCAAAGGCTTTAGTAGTCAGTGAAGCAGAAATAGATATTTCTCTGGAATTCTCTTGCTTTTTCTTTGTCCCAACATTTGTTGGCAATTTGATCTCTGGTTCCTCTGCCTTTTCTAAATCCAACTTGTAGGTCTGGAAGTTCTTGGTTCATGTACTGTTGAAGCCTAGCTTGAATGACTCTGAACATTAACTGACTGGCATGTGAAATGAGCACAATTGTACAGTAGTTTGAACATTTTTTGGCGTTGCTTTTCTTTGGGATTGGGATGAAAATTGACCTTTTCCAGTCCTGTGGCTCCTGCTGAGTTTTCCAAATTTGCTGACATATTGAATGCAGCACTTTAATAGCATTATCTTTTGGGATTTGAAATAGCTCAGCTGGAATTGCATCACATCCACTAGCTTTGTTTGTAATAATGCTTCTTAAGGCTCACTTGACTTTGTACTCCAGGATGTCTAGCTCTAGGTGAGTGATCACACCATTGTGCTTTTTCCAGGTCATTAAGACCTTTTTGTATCATTTTGTATTCTTGCCACACTCTTCCCTGGTAGCTCAGCTGGTAAAGAATCCACCTGCAATGCAGGAGACCCCAGTTCGATTCCTGGGTCGGGAAGATCCCCTGGGGGAGGGCATGGCAACCCACTCCAGTATTCTTGCCTGGAGAAGCCCCACAGACTGAGGAGTCGGGAAGGCTACAGTCCATGGGATCACAAAGAGTCAGACATGACTGAGTATCTAAGCGTAAGCACAGCATACCTCTCAATCTCTTAAGTCTCTTCTGATTCTGTTAGCACTTTCTCTCATCAAATTAGGTAATTCCAAATACATCGGTACCATGTTCTCCATGAAACTCACCTGGCTTACTTAGTGAAATGTGGACAAGTTGAACTTGTACTTATGCAAGGGGCTTGACAAAAGCTGAATTGTGAATCCTGAGTTGGAAAGTGGTTCGGGTAGGACTGTTAGCGCCCCAGAGGCAAGCAGGGGCAAACCAGACACCTACCAGACACCTACCAGACACCTACCAGACACACCCTGGTGGGTGTCCCGCCCACCAGGATCGGGGGAGCTTGTGAAAACAGCTAAGAAAATACCCTGAACTCAACTTCCTCTCCAAGCCCTTGCTGAACAAAAGGTCCCGAATCTGGTACAAAGGAAAGACTATGCCCTCTGAAATCAGGGAGAATTAAGTGTTATTCTCAAGTCTGTTAATGAACTAATTGTGCTGTGAGAGCTTGGGCAGGTTCCTTACCCTCTCTGAATCTCAGTGGTCTATCTTTCAAAGTTCTTGGAAGAAATAAAAGGGCTAGTGCACATAAAAGGGCCTAAAGTAGTTCTTGGCACACACTCAACAGAGAGTAACTGCTGAATTCTAGTTACTATCATGAGCAAAACCCTCCGAGGCAGCATTGAGACTCAAAGCTGAGCACAGGAAGCAGATACCAAGGTTATCAAATAATCAGGCTGCACGACTGGTAACTAAACCAGAACTCATGGTCTGAACACTCTGAAGTTGAGGATATAAGCATCAGTGAGAAGCTAAGTCACCAAGTCTCATTAGACGCTGTTACAAGAGCAATGTCCAAGCATCATCAGGTGGAAACTGACCATGCAGCTGGCGCTTTCAGGGTCCTCCTTCCTCTCCTTGGCCCACTGGAGATGTACTGGAATGTGTGATAGGCAGGCCAGAGTCAGGGCCAGAAGAATGTAAGGGAGAGAAACCCAGATCCCTGCTCAGGCCCAGGAAAGAAGGCTGAGCACACACAGATAGGGATTTGACCTGAGCTAATTCAACAGGACTCGTTAGTGTGAGGTTGGGTCCAAGCCTTGAACCTTCAACTTGGAAAATATGTCATGCAGAAGATTCTTAAGTTGAGTGCATATGAGGAAGGTAAATGAGATGTTTCCTGACATCAGTAACAATAGGGGCTACATCACCAGTGCTCTGCATACTAAGAGACTATACCTACAAAAGCAGCCACTAGCCCAAGTCCTCTTTCTAGGACCTATAAGAGAAGATCAAGTAAAACTAACGGGAGCCCTTTCTTTGGAAGTTATTTCCCAGGAAGAGGTGGCAGGGAGTGGGGCAGAGAATTTGTCACATGTCTGTTGGAAGGTGAGGGGCTGATGTTTGAGAAAAATCTAAGGGTGAGACATGGTAGTTAAAGCTTCTCCTGGGGCTTTCTTGGTGGCTCAGTAGGTAAAGTGTCTGCCCTCAATGTGGGAGACCTGGGTTCGATCCCTGGGTCGGGATGATCCCCTGGAGAAGGAAATAGCAACCCACTCCAGTACTCTTGCCTGGAAAATGCCATGGATGGAGCAGTCTGGTAGGCTACAGTCCATAGGATTGCAAAGAGTCATAACACAACTGAGCAACTTCACTTCGCTTCTCACTGGTGGAGGAAGAAGGCAAATCAGCTGCACTTCCTGAGACAAAGAAACGCAAATCTCACCACGGGTCAGCTGTGAACTTCCCAAGAGGAAGCACAGTCTTGAACAGGACTCTGTCCAGAGGCCGTCCCAGGGAGTGTGGTAAGCCCACAGAGGGTATATGCGGGGTGCACTTTGGAACCAGGAAGGAGTCATAGGTTCCAGCTGGAGGAAGCACAGTCCAGGGCAGAAAATTGCAAGCTGCAGAAGACTACACTATGCATCCACACTGTGTGTATGTGTCGGGGTAGGGGGATTAGCATCTGAACATGAGCTACACACCCAGAGGACACCAAACCAGACGACAATAGTACAGATCTAGTAAAAACTTCTCTATTCCCCTTATCTTCCTGTCTCCTTGAGTCAACCAGGAGAAGCTAGAGGCGGGACAGGGCAGTAGAAGAAAACAAAATGAGGAGACAAGGAAGAAAAATCTGGTCATCCATACCTATCCTCACCCCCTCCATGTTGCCTAACTGAGCATGCTCTTAACCAGCAGAGAGGAGCTTAATCCAGGTGAAAGATATACATTTTTTTCTTTTTTCAACTTCATTGAGATATAATTGACAAAAATATGCATTTAAGGTGTACAGCATGGTTGTTTCATATAAATACACATTGTAAAGTGATCACCACAATCAAGCTAATTAGAAATCGTTGCCTCCTACAGTTACCATCCTGGGGGGTTGTTTTGTTTTTTTTCCCCTCCCCTCTGGCAATTACCTTTTGTTCTCTGCATGTATTCGTCTATTTCTGTTTTGTTATATTTGTTCATTTCTTTTGTATTTTAGCTTCCACATGTAAATGAAGGCATACTGTGTTTCCCTTTCTCTATCTGACTCACCTCACTTAGCATGAGCTCCTCTAGGTACATCCATGTTGCCACAAATGGCAAGATTTCACTGTGGGTTGAGGGCTGTGTAATATTCTACTGTATATCTATCTTCTATCTATCTACCTAATCTTCTTTGTCCATTCATCTATTGAGAATTAACATTTAAGTTACTTCCATATTTTGGCTAATGCTGCATCTTTTAGAGTTAGTGTCTTTGTTTTCTTTGAAAAAAATACCCCAAAGTGGACTTGCTGGATCATGTGGTAGTTTTATTTTTAATTTTTTGAGGAAACTTCGTACTGTTTTCCATAGTAGCTATGCCAATTTACAGTCCTTCCAACAGTGCATGAGGGTGCCTTTTTCTCCACATCCTTTGTGGTCTTTTTGATGATAGCCATTCCAATGGGTGTGAGGTAGTATCTCATTGTAGCTTTGATTTGTATTTCCCTAATAATTAGTAATATTGAGCATCTCCTCATGTGCCTGTTAGCTATCTGTATGTCTTCTTTGGAAAAAATGTTTATTCAGGTCTTCTGCCCATTTTCTGTTAGAGCTGTGTGCTTTTTTTTTTTTTTTTTAATGTTGAGTTGTATGAGTTCTTTGTATATTTTGGTCATAAATCCCTGATCAGATATATCATTTGCAGATATCTTCTCCCATTCAGTAAGCAGGTCTTTCATTCTGTTGATAGTTTCTTTCCCTGTGCAAAAACTTTTTGACTTGAAGTAGTTCCATTTGTTTATTTTTGTTTCCCTTGCCTGAGGAGATATATACAAAAAGATATTGCTAAGACTAGTGTTAAAGAGTATTCAGCCTATATTTTCTGCTAAGATTTTTATGGCTTCAGGTCTTACATTTAGCTTTTAACCCATTTAAAGTTTATTTTTGTGTATGAAGTAACAAAGTAGTCCAACTTGGTTCTTCTGCATACAGCTGTCTAGTTTTGCCAGCATCAGTTTTTGAAGATATTGTCTTGCTTCCTTTGTCATAGATTAATTGCCCATATAAGTGCAGATTCATTTCTGGGCTTTCTATTATATTGCATCTATTTACGTGTCTATTTTTGTGCCAGTACCATATTGTTTTGTTTTTATGAATGTAGTTTTGTAGTATAATTTGAAATCAGGGACCATGATACTTCCAACTTTGTTCTTCTTTCTCAAGGCATTTGGAGTCTACAAATTTTCGAATTATTTGTTCTGGTTCTGTGAAAAAAATTCCAGTGATATTTTAACAAGGATTGCATTAAATCTGTAGATGGCTTTGGGTATTATGGTCATTTTAACAATATCAATACTAATCCACGAGGATGATCTGTCTTTCCATTTATGCCATCTTCAACTTCTTTCACCAACGTCTTATAGTTTCCAAGTACAGATCTTTTACCTCCTTGGTTATACTTATTCCCAGGTATTTTATTTTTTTTGATACAATTGTAAATGGCACTGCTTTATTAATTTCTCATTCTGATAGTTCATTTCTGATAGTTCATGATATCTCATTCTGATAGAGACACAAAAGATTTCCATATATTAATTTTGCATCCTGCAACTTAATTGAGTTTATTTATTGGTCCTAATAATTTTTTTTGGTGGTGTTTTTCAGGTTTTCTAAACATAATATCATGTCCTCTACAAACAGTGAAAGTTTTCCTTCTTCACTTCCGATTTGGATTCATTTTATTTATTTTTCTTGTCTGATTACTGTGACTAGGACTTCTAATATTTTGAATAAAAATGTCAGGAGTGGGGTCCTTGTCTTGGTCCTGATTTTACAGAAAATGCTTTCAGTTTTTTATCATTGAGTATGGTGATAACTGTGGGTTTATCATATATGGCTCTTCTTATGTTGAGGAATGTTCCCACTTGGTTGAGAATTGATGTTGAATTTTGTCAAAAGATTTTTTGCATCTATTTAGATGTTCATAAGATTTTTATTCTTAAATTTATTGATGTGGTATATCATATTGATTGATTTGTAGGTAGTCAACCATTCTTGAATTCATTAGAATCTCTTAAAGAGAGAATTCCCCAAGGTGGAAGTGTTTCAATTAATGGAAGGATCACAGCAGATTCAACCACTCTGTGAATAAATTACTATATATATAAAAAGCCATTTTCCATTATGGTTCAATTAAAATGACATAAGCACACTTTGTTCTGTTATTTCTACTAAATACAACTAAAGATTACAGGAAAAAATATGTGGTGGAGCTATTAAAGATTTTGGAAGAAAAAAAATAGGAAAATTGCATAAGAAAATAAAAACTCCAAATAAGATAGATTCATGGGTGAATTTCCTGTATCTTTTCTTACTCCAATGTCCCGTAGTCTGTAATTAAAGGTGATAAAACCTGGAACTGTGTACTAGGGGTGGTGAAAAAGATCTCTAAAAGAAACTCTTTCTTGTTTGAGAAGGAGTAAGAGGACCCATAAAGCTCAGAGATAATGGGGGGAATCCCCCATATTTTTAGTTATTTTTATCTTCTCCACCTAAACCTCTAGGCACCAAAATTCAAAAGCATCACTATGATGGTGATAGTGACAGCAATGGCAACAGCAGCTGAACAGGCACCTAAAGCAACGAGGGAACAGCATCCTTCTCTCTGGCCAAAGGGACTATAGTTCCAAGAGCACAGGAATCATTTGCATTGATTTTTATCTCTATCTTTGCTCCTCCTGCTTGGCTTTGGAGGTAGACATAGTCAGAAATATGCCATAGGATAGGTTAGTGTTAGTCACTCGGTCGTGTCCGACAGTTTGTGACCCCATGGACTATAGCCCACCAGGCTCCTTTGTCCATGGGATTCTCTAGGCAAGAATACTGGAGTGGATTGCCATTCTCTTCTCCAGGGGATCTTCCTGACCGGGATCAAACCGAACCTGGGTCTCTCACTTTGCAGGCGGATTCTTTACCATCTGAGCCACCAGGGAAGCCCCAAATATGCCATAAAGTGAGGAAATGCAAACTCCAGCTTTCCAGTCACAAGACCAGTAGAGGTCCCGAGGGGCCAGAAAATGTCACAGAGATCATGGCGAAGAAGAAACTTAAGGAAACAGCACCATAAAGTTGAATGTGTCATCTAGGTTCATTCTTGAGCCAATGAAAAAGAGAAGAAAATTAGAGTCCATCATCCATCATTAACATAGAAACAGTATCCTCAACAGAATACTAACAAACTGATTCCAGCAATAAAAAGGATAATTCACCACAGCTACATGGGATTATTTTCAAGACTGGAAGAATGGTTTAAATTTGAAAATCATTTAATATAATCTGCCATATGAACAGGCCAAAGAAGAAAAACCACACACAATTATATAAGTTAATGCAGAAAAACTGCTTGAAAAATTCAATATCCTTTCATGGAAAAAAAAAAAAAAAAAACCGAGCAGAGTAGAAATAGAAGGCAAATTATTTAAACTGCTAACAAGCATCTATAAAAATAAACAAGAAACCATATCCAGTATCACAATGGTGAAAGATGGCTTCAACAATTCAATAAAAAAGTGAACAAAAGACTTAGACATTTTACCAAAGAGGATGTGAAGATGGCAACTAAGCACATATAAAGATGTTCAACACCAATAACCATTAAGAAAATGCAAATTAAAACCACAATGAGAAACCACTGCACACTTATTTGGACAGCTTCTGAAAAAAATAAAGACAATATCAAGTGCTAATGGTGATAAAGATTAACTGGAACCCTCATTCTTTGCTAAGGGGAATGCAAAATGGTATAGGCACGTACAGTTTGAAAGTTTCTTATAAAGTTAAACACATGCTCACCTTATGGCCAAGCAATCATATTTACCCCAAACAAATAATGTTCACACAAACACCTGTACACAAATGTCTATAGCAACTCTTTTCATAGTTTACAAAAATTAGAAATAGCTCAAATGTCCTCAACAAGTAAATGACTTTAAAAAAACTGTGGTGTCTGTATGTAATATAATACCTTTTAGCAATAAAAAGAATGATCATAAAAGTATTATGCTGAATTTAAAAAACTGGTCCCCAAATTTACATATCATGTGATTTCTTTTATATGACATTTGGAAAAGGCAACACCATAGGGAAGTTTATTGGTTTTTCTATTGCTTCATAACAAATGCCCACAAACTTAGTAGCTTAAAGCAATGCATAATTATCTCACAGTTTCTGTGGGTCAGGAGTCAGAGCTCTGATTAGCTGAGTCTTATACTCAGGTCTTATTCTCACAAGACTGAAATCAACATGTCAGTCAGGCTGTGTCCTATGTGAAGGCTCGACTAGGGAGCATTCCTTTTCTAGCTCATTCAGGTTGTTGGCTGATGTCATTTGCAGGTCTGTGACTGAGGATGCTGGCTTCTTACTGGCTGTGGGCTGGAAACTATCCTCAGGTCCTGGGTTTCCTGCCACGTAGCTCTCCTCCCAGACAGTCACACAGGATAGTTTGCTTTTTTTAAGCAAACTTAAAGTAGAAGTGTGTCTCTTTTAAAAGAGTGTCTCTTGCTCCAATCTGCTAAAAATAAACTGCTATATAATACAACATGATCATGGGAGTGACCTTTGCTACATAATAATCTAACCAAGAAAGTGACCAAGATCCAATAATCCTGGCCGTATTCTACTAGCTAGAAGTAAGTCATAGGTCATTCCCACACCCAAGATTGGGAAGATGATATAGGTTATACCTCTGGAAGTGAAGTTCATGGAGGACATTTTAGAATTAGGCCAACTACAATAAGAGGAAAGTGGCTGCAAGAATTGAGGCATAAGGGGAATTGTTGGTGGACAAACAAGCCATAGAGCCAGTTTTCAGGGGTAATGGAACTATTTGTATCCTGATTGTTTTGGTGATTACATGAATCTACAGATACGTTAAAACTCATACTATACACACACACACACATATGTACTATATATACTTCCCTGATAGCTCAGCTGGTAAAGAATCCACCTGCAAGGCAGGAGACCCCAGTTCAGTCCCTGGGTCAGGAAGATCTGCTAGAGAAGGGATAGACTACCCACTCCAGTATTCTTGGGCTTCCCTGGTGGCTCAGTTGGTAAAGAATCTGCCTGCAATGTGGGAGTCCTGGGTTTGATCCCTGGGTTGGGAAGATCCCCTGGAGAAGGGAAAGGCTACCCACTCCAGTATTCTGGCCTGGAGAATTCCATGGACTGTATAGTCCATGGGGATGCAAAGAGTCGGACACAACTGAGCAACTTCTTCCACTTTCAACTTTCATACACATACAGGTCAATTTTACTGAATACAAATTTAAGAAATGAAGGATGAAAGTCTTTTTTTTCAAAAAGACATTCTTCTGGACTTCCCTGGTGGTCCAGTGGTTAAGAATCTCCTGCCAATGCAGGGAACATTGATTTGATCCCTGGGCAGGAGTTAAGACCCCACATGCTGCAGGGCAACTAAGCCCATGTACCACAGCTACAGAAGCCCGTGCAGCTAGACCCCACGCTCTGCAATAAGAGAAACCACAAGTGGCCCCCACTTGCCCAAACTAGAGAAAGCCTGCACCCAGCAACGAAGACCTAGGGCAGCCAAAAATAATACATTAATAAATAAAGACATTTTCCCATTTGTTCCCATTTAAAAGTAGGTATCAAAATTAATTTTCCAAAAAAAAATTCATTTTCCTCTTTTTCCATTATGGGGATGTAGTTTTAATACCATTTCTCATCTCCTTCCCATATGGAGCGCAGTGCCTGAACCAGTGCCTCACAACCCAGAGTTTAATGCCCTTTATCCTACAGTCAGGGGATCTCAGCTCAGGTAAAGCTGCACACCCCAAGCAAGAGAAAATGTTTATTTTGGTGAAACATTCAAGAACCCTGTCTCACTATTTTGTTCAGTTGTCACATCTGCAGGGGGTAGTTTGTGGAGGCAGTGATCACAAAAAGGGACCGAAGGCTACCTTTCTTCACAGAAAGTCTTTTCAATGCTCCATGTCCTTAAATATTTGAAAAGATGTCCTATCCGACTCACAATAACAGAAAAGTAAACACAGAAAGTAAAAGTGTTAGTTGCTAAGTCCTGTGTGACTCTTTGTGACCCTGGGAACTATAGCCCACCAGGCTCCTCTGTCCATGGGATTCTCCAGGCAAGAAGACTGGAGTGGGTAGCCATTCCCTTCTCCAGGGAATCTTCCTAAACCAGTGACCGACCCTGGGTCTCTCACTTTGCAGGCAGATTCTTTACCATCTGAACCACCAGGGAAGCCCCACAATAACCGTATTAGCAATTAAAATTGTGATAACTTTTCTCCCTGTCAGATTTATTTCTGTCAAATGATCCAAATAATGGAAAAGATACTCTGTTGATGTAGCAATGTAAGAACTGACACATTCATACACTGCTGGTTGGAGTGCAAAAACCATGTATAACCTCCATGGAAGGGGGTGGGGTTTAGAAATATCTAGCAGCAGTACATCTGCAATTACCCTTTGACACAACAAACCCTCTTCTAAGAATCTTTCACACATATATACTGGCAAAAATAAAAATTACCATATGCATAAAGATATTAACTATGACACTGTAATAAATAAAACAGCTCAATTTTCTTTTTTGCTTTATTAAAAATTTATTTTATGTAATAAATTATACAGTTTACTCTTGTTTTTGAATAGTGTACACCAAAATTAATTGGAGGAAAATTGCTTTACAATGTTTTATTGGTTTCTGCCATACAACAGCTCACTTTTCTATCAAGAGAGAGCTAGAATGTACATCTATGCAATGGAACACTTTGGAGCTATAAAAAGGGGTGAAGAGGATCTTTATAAAATGTTCTAGACTGATCACCAAGATATATTGTTAAGTGAACTAAACAGTGTGTGGATGTGCACAGTACCAAAGTCAAAACCATAAGACAAGACGCCTTAGTTAAGTCTAGCTTCCATCCTTGGCTCTCTCCATCCCATTTCCTCCCTTGACAATAACTAATAACTTCAACAGATTTTAATTTACTCTTTATTTAAAAACGATAAGCATATTTGTGTGTGTGTGGTGGTGGTGGTGGTTTAGTCACTCTGTTTGACTCTTGAGACCGCATGGACTGTAGCCCTCCAGGCCCCTCTCTCCGTGGGATTTCCCAGGCAAAAATTGCCATTTCCTTCTCCAGGGGATCTTCCTGACCCAGGGATCAAACCCGAGTCTCTTGCATTGGCAGGTGATTCTTTACCGCTGAGCCATGAGGGCGGCCCAAAACCTAGATAACCAAAACACTATGTGCTTCATGATGTGATGTAACAGAAAACTCAGAGTACTTCCTTCAAAGTATTCTTGTCAAATAATTGACCTGAGTCTCATCAAGCCTCTGGAATCAGCTACCAGTTTGTAAGAGATAAGCAACAGAGTATGTTAGACGATGCCATAAGCATGCAGGCAGCCAAATTCAGAATCTGGGAAACTACAGAAAAAATGTTTTTACAATAAATAAAGAGCAAGAAAAAAGGGGGGCAGAGCTTCCCAGGTGGTGCAAGTGTTAAAGAACCTACCTGCCAATGCAGGAGACGTCAGAGATGCAGGTTCAATCCCTGGGTCAGGAAGATCTCCTGGAGAAGGGCATTACTGTTAATGTATGATAATGGTATTGTTCTGTTTTTCAAATAGAGCTTTTATCTCTTAGAGATATATTTGGAAATATTTACAGATGAAGTCATATAGTAATTGGGATTTGCTTTAAAATAATAGATAGAGATTCAGAGGGAATGGGGGAGTAGAAAATAAAGAAGATTGGTCATGCGCTGATGATGACTGAAGCTGGGCCCTGGGTACCTTAGAGTTTATTGTACCATTCTCTCTACTTTATGTAGAATGAAGATGTTCATAATAGAAAGGGGTTTGTTTTTTCTTCTTTTTTTTTTTTTCCAGCTGCACCTCGAGGCTTGCAGGATCCTAATCTCCTGCCCACGGACTGAACCTTGGCCCTTGCAGTGAGAGCATGGAGTCCTGACCTCTGGACCACCAGGGAATTCCCAAGATTTTGTTTTCTGTAATTTTTTTAAAGTGAGTTCCAATAGGATGGGGGCCTTGCATCTTCCTCCTTCTGTATTAGTTTCTCTAACAAACTACCACAGACTGGGGCTTAAACAACAGAAATGCATTTTCCCACTGCTCTGGAGACTAGAAGTCCAAGATCAAGGTGCCAGCAGGTTCGGTTCCTTCCAAGGGGCATAAAGGGAGGATCCGTTCAGGCCTCTCCCTGGTTTGTAGATAGTTGTCTTCTCCCAGCATCTTCACACCATCTTCCTTTGGTGTCAATGTCTAGATCCAAATCTTCCTTTTCTTATAAGCACATCACTCAATGTTGGACTGAGGCCCCCTCTAATGATCTCCTTTAATCACCTCTGTAAAGGAATTTTGACTCTAAACAGGCACATTCTGAGGCACTGAGAGTTAGAACTGCAATTTATGATTTGGGTGGGGAGGGCTCAATTAACACTGATCTATCTCCAGTATCCAGTGCCTGGAAAATAGAGGGGCTTTAATAAACATTTTTTCAAAAATTATTTTTAATTGGAGGATCATTGCTTTATAATATTGTGTTGCTTTCTGCCAAACCACAATGTGAATCAGCCATGAGTATACATGTGTCCCCTCCCTCTTGAACCTTCCTCCCATACCCTACCCCACCCCATCTCACAGAGTACCAGGTTGAACGCCCTGTGTCTAATAAGTTGTTTGTTTGTTTGTTTGTTTTTTTAATGAATCAATGACTTTAAAATGGCAATTGGGCAGCAAGACCCTGGTTCCTGAATTCTCCCCTTTCCCCAAAGTCTTCTTGCTGTAGTTTTAATGATACAGGCCCTTTCAATCTAACCTGGGGGCCTGAGTCTGTCGGGGCACATTTAGCAGGAAAGCAATGCAAGCAGCTCAGTATCTGGTTGGATTTTTGGCCACCACGGTTCTGGCAGGGTCTATCATATGTCTGATTTGTTGAGAACTTGGCTTTAGTAGGAAGCAAGACAGGCAGCTGACAGAATACAGTGTGTGGGGTCTCAAAGCATCAGAGATGACTTGGCAGCTACTAAACTACGACCACAAAGACAGGGAGACAAGACCGTGTACATTGCCCCAGGAAAGGTCCAGCCGGACCTGACAGCTTCCTGCATTCCCAGACTTGGTGCTTTTCTCCAATCATAATCGCCCACTTAACCTCAAATGAATGAGTACTCAGAACCCATGCCTTCAAAGATGCGGGAGAGACGTGGGCTATTATTAACAGCTGGGAGTTCCACTGAAGTATTTAAAAGCCAACAAGGTCTCGACTTCAATTCAGCTGTGCCCATTAATAACCAAAATGAAAGGAGAAAATATCTGCCATAAAAATGTACAATAAAATCCTTTCAGTCTCAAATACTTTTATCTACTTAGCTATAGATCCATTTATTCCTTTGAGTTTTGCCTCTGAGGTAAAAGAATAAGAGAAAATTAACCAATTCAAAGTTATTGACTATATGACCTGTTTTAAAATTATGTTTAAAGCCTCGACAATTACAGCTATATTAAAGCATTTAGCATAAATGCTGTTTTGCCAGCTGTTTCTTTCCTTTCCTTTTCATTTCTGCCTTGAAAATTTTTAAAAGGCATTTCAATTCTTTAAGATAATTTTTCCCAATTATAAATTCTTCATGTTCACTGAAAAAAATTTTGCAGACCCAGAACAGTATGAAGAAAATGTTTAATCCCACCCTCAGAAAGACCTATAGGCAAACTTTCAGTGTATTTTCTTCCAGCTGTTCATTTAAACTTTTATTCTCTATGTCATATTTTGATTCCAATTTCGCATTATACCAGGTCTTTCCTCCATGCCATTAGAATTTCTTGTAAATATCATTTAAAAAAATTTTTTTAAATTGGAGGATAATTGCATACAATGTTGTGTTAGCTTCTGCTGTACAACAACATGAACTTTACTGCTTTATTGAGGTATTTCTTATATTCAACAAGTACGCAAACCAATGTACAGATTGAGGTACTTTGACATGTGAATAGACCCACATAACCATCATCCAGATTTCTACACAAAATATTTCCAACACTTCAGACAGCTCCTTTTTGCCCCCTCCAATTTTGCCTTATCTTTTATTTAAAAAATTGATGTATAGTTGATTTACACTGTTGTGTTAGTTTTAGGTGTACAGCAGAGAGACTCAGATATATATACATATATATATGTATTCTTCAGATTCAATTTTGCCTGTTCTTGATCTTGCTATGTAAGTGGAGCCATATCAGAGATACTCCTTTGTAGCTGACTTCTCTCACTAATTACTAGCTCTATGAGATTTATCCATGTTTCTGACTATTCCAGTAGTTTATTTATTTATTTTTACTGCTGTACAGAATCCCATTGTTTGAAGATATCAACCTTTACTTACTTGTCTTTTTATGGATGGATATCTTTGTTTCTTCCTACTTAGGGTTATTATGAGTAAAGCTGCTATGAACATTCTTGGGCCTGTTTCTCTTGGTTACCCATCCCAGAGTAGAATTTCTACATCCTCTGACAATCGTGTGTTTTATCTCTGGCAGATATTGCCTACTGTTTGGTAAAGCAATATACCAATTCACCCGCCTACCAACATCATGTGAGAGTTCCAGTTTTTTCCATTCTCACCAACACTTGATATGATCAGGCTTTTAAATGTTAGTCATTCTCCTGGGTGGTTTCTCTTTGTGATTTTTACTTGCTTTTCCCTGGTGACTAAGGATTCGAGCACCTTTTCAATTTGGATGTCTTTTTTGTGAAGTGCCTGTTCAGATATTTTGACTATTTTTCTATTTGTTTGCCTGCTTTTTTCTTATTTATTTGTAGAACTTCTTTATATATTATACAATGGATGCATATGTGCGTGCTAAGTCGCTTCAGTCGTGTCCAGCTCTTTGCCGCCCTATGGACTGTAACCTACCAGACTCCTCATGAGATACTCCAGGCAAGAATACTGGGGTGGGTTGCTATGTCTTCCTCCAGGGGATCTTCCCACTCCACAGACTGAACAGGCATCTTCTGTGTCTCCTGCGTTGGTAAATGGGTTCTTTACCACTAGCACCACCTGGGAAAACCTATAAAATGGACCTGAGTCTCCTACTCTACAGTTTCCCTCTCTTCATAGTATTTTTTGATGGATATGAGTTCTTAATTTTAATGAAGTTCAATATATCCATGTTTTCTGACTTGAGCTTTTTGTGACTTGGTTAAAAGATCTCTGTCCACAAAAATATCATGAATATATTCTCATATGGCACCATTTTTAATGGCTGCGTATTTCATGAATTCTCCATTTTTCTATTTTTAGATATTTAGTTTTTACCTTATTTTCCAAGAAGTGTGGATACTTATTGGATACTTATTGGATACTTATGGGAGTCAGCCTCTGCATTAAGTTTTTACATTAATTTTTATAAGGAATATCCAGCAGGTCCCATTTTCATGCCTATTCTGTAGAAGGAGGTGCAGGAGACCTGGGTTCAATCCCTGGATTGGGAAGATCCCATGGAGGAGGGCATGGCAACCCACTCCAGTATTCTTGCCTGGAGAATCCCATGGACAGAGGAGTCTGATGGGCTATAGTCCACAGGTCAAAAAGAGTCAGACACAACTGAAGCAACTTAACACACACACAAAGGTTGGAGCATGTTAATACTCCTGGGCACCTGATGCGAAGAACTGACTCACTGGAAAAGACCCTGATGCTGGGAAAGATTGAAGGCAGGAGAAGGGGACGACAGAGGATGAGATGGTTGGATGGCATTATCGACTCAACGGACATGAATTTGAGCAAGCTCTGGAAGTTAGTGATGGACAGGAAAGCCTGGCGTACTGCAGTCCACGGGGTCTCGAAGAGTCAGACAGACTGAGTCACTGAACTGAACCGAATACTCCTGGTAAACAGTGTCTCTCCCACTCTAACCTCACCAGCCATCCTTGCTGTAGAATACCCTCCTCTAGCATCTTTACAGGGAGAATTTGATATTTTCATATACTGACACTTGTACTTAGGATAATAAATAGTCCATTTTTTTAAAAAAAAGGTCTCAATTACTGAAAACTAACTATGGGCCAAGTACTTTATATGCATACTTTATCTCACTTAAAACCCACAATTTTTCTGCAAGGAATGCAGTGGTCTCAGCATTTATAAGTGCACAAATAGGATCAGAGAGAGAAATAGGAGTTTGTCCAAAGGCATGTGATTAATTAGAAACACTCAGGGCCCAAAACATCCTCTAATTTCCGTGTTTTTTGGCCCCCACGGGCCAGGTTGGTGGGCGCAGTACGGCTTCCACTGGCTCCACTTCCAGCCTGTCCCACCCTGCTGCATTGCTGTGTGCCCCAGGAGGCAGCCTGTGCTGACCCTGGCTCCCTGGGTTCAGCCAACTGGGAGGGGTCAGGATGAGTTTAGAGGGAGGAAGGGAAAGATTGAGTTCTAGGTATTTTCCCCCAAGTTCCCTCCCTATGGGTCTTCTCAACAGGCTGCAGCTCCAGACAGGAAGTCTCAATTCCCATCAAGAGTTCTCTCCTTCAAAGGGAACGCTCCTCCACTGTTGGTGGGAATATAAACAGATGCAGCCACTACAGAAGACAGTATGCAAGTTCCTTGAAAAACTAAAAATACAGTTACCATATGACCCAATAATTCCACTCCTGGGCATATATCTGGAAAACAACAAAACACTAATTTTAAAAGATATGCACCCCAATGTTCATATCAGCACTGTTCATAATAGCCAAGACATAGAAGCAACCTAAGTGTCCACTGACAGATGAATGGATAAAGAAGATGTGGTGCATATATTTAATGGAGTATTACTCAGCCATAAAAACAGAATGAAATACATTAAGTCCCCCACATACAAACAGGGTCCATTCCTAGAGTATGTTCATAAGTCCAATTTGTTTGTAAGTCCAACAATGTTAGCCTAGATATCCAACTAATACAGTTGGCTCTATACTACTGTTGTTGCTGTTTAGTTGCTAAGTCGTGTCCAGCTCTTTTGAGACTCCATGGACTACATGAACTTCTCTGTCCATGGGATTTCCCAGGCAAGAATACTGGAGTGGGTTGCCTTTTCCTTCTCCAGGCAATCTTCTCACCTCAGGGATCGAAGCTGCATCTCCTGCATTGGCAGGTGAATTGTGTACTGTAATAGGTTTACATTACTTTTCATGAAAATAATATACAAAACCCAAACATTTTAGTCATGTCTTTGTGCATAATAATATACAAAAAGCAAACAGAAAATAAAGAAACATTTTTAATATTATAGTACAGTACCTTGAAAAGTACAATAAGTAGTACAGTGCAACAGCCGGCATACAGGGGCTGGCATCAAGTGACCTGGCAAGAAGAGTTACTGACTGGAGGAGGGAGTGGAGGTGAGAGACGATGGAGCTGAAGGATTGTCAGCAACAGGAAATGGAATCAAGCCGCAATTTCACTCATGCCTTGCATTGATGCACAGGTTCTGGTTCGTTGCTGGATTCAACCCTATCTACCTTCTTGAGAAAATGATCCAATGATGACTGGGTCATAGCTCTTTTTTTCTCATCATCGGTGACACAGTAGCACTGGATTGCCTTCTGAATGGCTGCCGCATGCAAACTTTCCTGTTCTATGTTCGGGTCCCGTGCCTCAAAAACTAACAGTGCCTCCTCGAATGAAGAAAATCCTCCTGCCGTTTCCTGTGTCTTGAGTCTCTTTGGTTGTTTAGTTACTTCTGCTTCTTCTTGTCTCTCTTCCTCCTTTCTCTGGGCCTCTAATCCTTCTTGTCACCTTGCTCCACTCTCTCAATTATTTTCATTTTTGTTGCCATTGTTACCCCATGACACTTCTTAGCAGTACCAGATACATCACCACTGCTTTTACGCTTGCTTCTGGACATCCTGGACTTGAAATAAAGAGACTCTGCTATTGGACTCTATACAGTGCACAAAAGCACCATTACTTGCAGAGGATGCCCTCAGGTAAGGATGTACACCAGACATGTCAACTAACTTATGTAATTGGACATGCAAACATATGTTCACCTCTTTGAAAGTTGAAAGATCACAACTTGAAGGTTTGTGTGTAGGGGACTTACTGTAATGCCATTTGCAGTGATATAGATGGGTCTAGAGATTATTATAATAAGTGAAACAAAACAAAGACAAATATATGATATCACTTATCTGTGGAATCTAAAAAAAGATTTAATTGAACTTATTTACAAAACAGAAATAAACTCAGAGACATAGAAAACAAACATGATTACCGAAGGGGGAAAAGTGGGGGAAGGAATAAATTAGGAGACTGGGATTAATATAGACACACTAATCTGTATAAAATAGAGAACCAACAAAGACCAACTGTATAGCACAGGGAACTATACTTAATATTTTATATTAACCTATGAGGGGAAAAGTCTTAAAAAAGAGTGTGTGTATATGTGTGTGTATATATATATATATATGCATAACTGAATCACTATACTGTATACTTGAAACTAACACAATATTGTAAATCAACTATACTTCAAAAAAAAAAAAAAAAAACAAACCCCAGACACAGAAATAGGCTCACAGACATAGAAAACAAATTTATGATTACCGGGGGGGAAGCAGAGGGAGGGATAAATTGGGAATTGGGGATTAACAGATTCACACTACTATATATAAAATAAACAAAGACCTAATGTATACCACAGGGACCTATAGTCAACATCTTGTAATAATCTATGATGGAAAGAACCTGAAAAATAATTCTATAACTTAATCACTGTGCTCTACACCTGAAACATTGTATGCTTAGATTTTTTTTTAAAGTTCTCTCCTCCCAGCTATACCACATTCCTTTCATCTCCAGATTCTGGTCACAGAGTCCCTTCAGGGGAGTGACTGCACCTGCTGTTTCTAGCTTCAGAGTTCTAGACCATTCTTTGTGGTTTAACTGGATTTTCCCCCTGGGACCTTGATTGAAGGATTCACTTGAATGATAGTAAGATTTACCACATTGGGAACAATTTGAAAAGGAATAGATGCATATATATTTATAACTGAATCACTTTGCTGTACATCTGAAACTAACAGCACTGTTAATCAACCATGCTCCTAAAGTATTATACCGGTTCTTTATTATTTTGTTTACTGTCTAGAATACAAGCTCCAAGAAGGCAGGATTCTTAACTGTTTATCCCCTGTGCCTTAGAAAGCTTCTAGGATACAGTAGCTGAGAAGAAAATATTTGTTAAATAAATAAATGAACAAATATTAATAATATCAGATTATGAAAAGTTTGTCTAAGTACAAGAATCAAGGAAGAAAGTAACATGAAGGAAAAGAAATACACATAAAATATAAAGCAAAGTAAATTTTTTTCTTCATCAAAAAACAAAATTCTGTGATAAATGGAGGAAATATTTGCAACGTTAAAGGCTGACTATCTATGATGAAATGATTAGCTTTTGTAAAACACTGAATGAGTGATAGTTGCTCAGTCATGTCTGACTCTTTGCAACCCCATGGACTGTAGCTTGCCAGGCTCTTCTGTCGATGGAATTCTCCAGGCAAGATTACTGAAATGAGAAATGGACAAAGATGATGCCCCAAAGAAAAAGTATTAATGACCGATAAACATAAAGTGTGTAACATCACTATCAGCGACAAAACAAAAAACAACAGAAAACACTGTCCCATCAGCTCATGTCTGCCCTTTCCTCAACACATCAATCATTCAAGCTGAACTCTTCTGACAAGTGTTCCTGATTCCATCCACCCCGGGTAAGTGCATGGCTGAGTCTCCTCTCTCCCTGTAGACAGATGTCTCTACTGGGATGTTGAGTCAAATGGTTATCACGCAACCTCAGCTCTCCAGTGGACTTCAAAAAAGTTGTGAATCTGAAGTTAGCCTATAACCAAAAGTGGGGTCCGGCTGCTTGCCACTCAAAAGCCAATTAAGAGGCCATGTTGGTAGAAAGGAAAGTTGCTTTATTTTGGATGCCAGCGACTGGGGCTGGGGTGGGAAGGGTGGACAGCTGTCCAAAGGCCAACTCCCCTCCACTGACAATCAGGGGGCCAGAGCATTTATAGACAGAGGGAGGCGGCTACATGCAGAAACGGCACATTCATCTCTGACAGTCATCTTGAAATTGGTCATCGATAGTTTGACTGGCGTCATCTTGATTGCTTCAAATACAGATATCTGCAGTTCCATGATCAGTTTGTTCTCATTTTCTTGAGGCCAATTCTTGGAATTGTGGCAGCTTATGTCATGGCTACAGTCTAGTCATAATGCAGGTAACTTATTCCACCCAGTGAGCATTTCAGTATCTGTAAGACAGCTAACAGGATATGGCTCAGAATATTATCTATTGCCCTTGAGAAGGAACTAAACATCCTTGACTTTGCTTAATGACTACATTTTTATTATGTGGTTTCATTTGTTTTCCTCTGTTTCTGCATTTTCTCACTTCTCTGATTAAACTTATTCTTTGGTTACAGTTTTCCCATAGGCAAAAGGCAGGCTGAAGACATGAGAGGCAAGGACCATGGGGTTCTTCTGCATTTCAAGCCTGCCTCCCCTCTTTTTTTGTTTTAAGGATGGGAGTGATGTTGCACCCAGCCCTTTACATCCTGGGTGGAACAAACTGATTCTTCTGAAAAACTTTTAATTTTGATATAACTTCTAATTTGCAAAAACGTTGCAATTAAGTAACTCAGAAAACTATCCTATACTCTAATTCACCCATTTCAAAAAAACATTTTGCCATGTTTGTTTTGTTATTCTCCATCTATTAATATTGGTATATCTGTTCTGAATCATTTGAGAAGAGTTTATCTGCCTCATACCGCTTTACCTAGTAATATTAATACTTTGGTGTAGAATTCCTAAAAATAATGTTATTTTTCCTATATAACTATGGTACAGTTGTTCAGTTCAGGAAATTTAACATTGACAAAATATGTTAATCTACAGTACATATCGGAATTCTCCATTGACCTGATAATGTCCTTTATGACAGCCCTTATGGGAGAAGCAAAAAATGACCTAGATCTCTTCCCTCTCAATATCTCAAATAAAATCAAAGCTGTAATCTGTGGTGTGTGTGTGTGTATGCGTCTACAGGAAGCAAGGGGAAGGAGGGCGATAAGCCCTGCTTCCTTAGGGCACCAGTGAAAACTCGTTGCTGCTGGGAGCAGGGACCCTCCTGTAGGAGGGGAGGATTGTGTGGGGCCCACAACTCCACCAGGGTGGGCAGGGAAACTGGGAAGGCCACTCCTCCACCCTAGTTCCAGGGATTTGGTACACGCTTAATTGTGAGGCCCAATTAGACCAGCATAGGAAACCTAGAATACACTCTCTCTTTTATACTAACAAATTCTAAATAATAAGTTAGAGCAGACTGGGGCTTCCAGGTGGTTCAGTGGGTAAAAGAATCCATCTGCCAGTGCAGGAGACACAGGAGACGCTGGTTCAGTCCCTGGGTTGGGACGATCACCTGAAGAAGGGAATGGCAACCCACTCCAGTGTTCTTGCCTGGAGAACCCCAAGGACAGAGGAACCATGGGGAAGGTAGTTATACCATGGGGACCCCATGAGTCCCCAAGGACAGAGGAACCACGGGGAAGGTAGTTATACCATGGGGACCCCATGCGTCCATGGGGTAGCAAAGAGTCAGACATGACTGAGCATGCACCCGTGAACGCTAGAGCAGACTACTGGGAGAGGGACAGGAAGAAAATGAAATGTTTAAACAGACCCTCTTAAATGAGGCAAAACATAAGGGGAAGACCTAAAGTTCAGACTTGAACAGACTTCCCTCTGGTAAACCAACCCATAAACTAAAAAGTCCCCTGTTGGAACTTGCAGCTTATGGTGCAAAATGTAATCGTAGCCCTAGTTCATCTCCAACCCAGTCCAACGCCTATCAACATGGCTTCTCATCCCTAAAGCCCTTGCTGAAGGAAAGACACTCCCATTGCCAGGCATAAAAATGATGACCTCAGTCTTTTTGTTCTGTGCATGATGTCCAGCTTCCAGCAAAAAATTATAAGGCATATTAAAAAGTGTGAAAGAAAACGCACTCCCAAGAGACAAAGCAATGATCAGAACCAGACTCAGAAATGACACAGAAGTTGGAACCAATAGGACATTTAAAATAACTCTGATTAATATATGATTAATGGAAAAAGTTGAGAACATGCAAGTTTAAATGACTAATTTCAGCAGAGAGTTGGAAACTGTAATAAACTATAAAGAAGAATCAGATAGAAATGCTTGAAAGGAAAAGCAGCAGTAAAAACCAGTGGTAATGGTTTGTCAGTAGACTCAACCGCACTGAGGAAATAAGCAGTCCACATGAAGATAGGTTACTAGGAATTTCCCAAACTGATATACAAATAGACAAAAAGAGTAGTCAGTAGGGGCTGGGGAGGATCAGAACATTCAAGTAGCTGTGGGACATTATCAAACATTCTAGCTTATGCATAACTGGAATTCCAGAATGAAATCAAAGAGACAGAGAATGGGGCGGGAGAAATATATGAAGAAATAATGGCTGAGGATTTTCCAAAATTAACAACTAACACTAAATCACAGATTCAAAAAGCTCATCGAACACCAAATTGGATAAATACCCAAACAAAAAAGCACACACACATCTCACCACACCACACACACACACACACACACACACACGGCATATCACATTAAAATTACTGAAAACAAAAACAAAGGGAAAATCTTGAAGGCAGTCAGAGAGAAGCATTACAAAGGAAGAAAAATAAAAGTTACAGGAGATTTCTCCTGTTTCTTATAAGAAAATAAGAAACAGAGGTGTGATATTGTCAAAGTGCTGAAAGAAAAAGCTTTCAACCCAGAATCCTATATACTCAGCAACAGTATTTTTCAAAAAATAAAAGGAGAAATAAATACTTTCTCAGACAAACCTGAGAAAATTCATTGCTAGCTGATTTAGTCTATAAGAAATATTAAAGAAAATTCTTCAGTCAAAAAAATAGACTGAAACTGGATCTACAGAAACAAATGAGAAGATATAGAAATGAAGAAAGTAAAATAAAATTTTTTTTCCGTATTTTTAATTGCTTTAAGATACAACTTACTATCTAAAGCAAAATAGTAATGTATTACATGTTTAAAGTATATGTAAAATGTATGACAGTAGCACAAAAAATGGGAGGGAAAAATGGAGACTATATGGTCATAAAGTCATTATATCAGTTATGAAGTACTATATTATTATTCCAAGGTAAATCATGATTAATTTCATATATATATGTATATAAATATATACAGTCCACTTTGTATATATATATACATACATATATATGTGTGTGTGTATATATATGTATGTATTAGACTATAGGTGGTGGTTATTAGTCACTCAGTCGTGTCTGACTCTGATTCCGTGGATTGTAGCCCACCAGGCTCCTCTGTACATGGATTCTCCAGGCAAGAATACTGGATTGGGTAGCCATTCCCTTCTCCAGGGTATCTTCCTAACCTAGGAATGGAACCCAGGTCTCCACATTACAGGCAGATTCTTTAATATCTGAGCCATCAGGGAAGCCTATTAGTTTATACAGTGGCTACGAAATGTTTTTAACAAATCTTCTCTATGGAAGAGATAAAATGGACTAAAAAAAAGTGTTCAAATTACCCCCAGAGAAGGCGGCAGAAAAAGAAGAAGGAAATGATGAACAGTCAGAAAATAGGTCAATTAGCAAAATAGAACTTAACCCAATCACCTTATATCAATAATCACATTGAATATGCTTAGATGGAAAGGGATCAATTCAGTTCAATTGCTCAGTCGTGTCCAACTCTTTGCGACCCCATGGACTGCAGCATACCAGGCTTCCCTGTCCGTCACAAACTCCTGGGGTTTACTCAAACTCATGTCCATTGAGTCAGTGATGCCATCCAACCATCTCATCCTCTGTCATCCCCTTCTCCTCCCACCTTCAATCTTTCACAGCATCAGGGGCTTTTCCAAGGGGTCAGTTCTTCACATCAGGTGGCCAAAGTATTGGAGTTTCAGCTTCAGCATCAGTCCTTCCAGTGAATATTCAGGACTGATTTCCTTTAGGATGGACTGGTTGGATCTCCTTGCAGTCCAAGGAACTCTTAAGAGTCTTCTCCAACACCACAGTTCAAAAACATCAATTCTTCAGTACTCAGCTTTCTTTATAGTCCAGCTCTCATATCCATACATGACTACTGGAAACACCATAGCTTTGACTAGATGGATGTTTGTTGGCAAAGTAATGTCTGCTTTTTAGTGTGCTGTCTAGATTGGTCATAGCTTTTCTTCCAAGGAGCAAGTGTCTTTTAATTTCATGGCTGCAGTGATTTTGGAGTCCCCCAAAATAAAGTCTGTCACTGTTGCCACTATTTCCCCATCTATTTGCCATGAAGTGATGGGACCAGATGTCATGATCTCAGTTTTCTGAATGCAAAGTTTTAAGCCAGCTCTTTTACTCTTTTCTTTCACTTTTATCAAGAGGCTCTTTAGTTCTTCTTCACTTTCTGCCATAAGGGTGGTGTCTTCTGCATATCTGAGGTTACTGATATTTCTCCTGGCAATGTTGATTCCAGCCCAGCATTTCACATGATGTACTCTGCCTATAAGTTAAATAGGGGTGACAATATACAGCCTTGACTGTGGAGAGGTATAAAGCTTGTAAACAGTAACCAGAAGGAAGTTGGAGTACCTTTACTAATACCAGATAAAACAGACTTCAGAACAAGAAATAATATTAGGGATAAAAAGAGGTATTACATAATGATTAGAAGGTGACTTATCCAAGCATATGTAAGGATTCTAAATGAATTTGGACTGAACCACAAAGGTCCAAACTCCATGAGAGAAACACTGTTAAAGCAGAAAAATAAAGTGGCTCAGTCGTTTCTGACTCTTTGTGACCCCGTGGACTGTAACCTACCAGGCTCCTCCATCCATGGGATTTTCCAGGCAAGAATACTGGAGTGGGGTTGCCATCTCCTTCTCCAGGGGATCTTCCCGACCCAGGGATTGAACCCAGGTCTCCTGCATTACAGGCAGATGCTTTGCCCTCTGAGCCACCAGGGAAGTCCTGTTAAAGCAGAAAGGAAGGGGTCGAGTTCATAAGTGCAGTGGGGACATCAGTTTTCCATTCTCAGTGATGACAGAGCAAGTGGCCAGAAGATCCATGATGATGAAAAATATCTGAACAACACAACCAACAGCATCATTTTCTCCTAGCTCTCAGTGTTACCCTCTTTGTAAAATCCACTTCTCTTTTCCTGATTCTTTCTGTGTGATCCCCCCACCAATCTGGAATCGTTTAGATCTTCTTTTCATCTCGCATGCTCTGAGATGTCGCGATAAGCTTCCTGAGGTCCTCTTTTCCCTCCTGTTTGTTTTGCCATCTGACTCTCAGATTGAGGGCTCCCTTAAGTATCTGGTGATCTTGAGTGGAAGGCACTTTTGTCTAAGAACTAACCACAACTTCAGAGACCATGAACTTTATTATGGAGTAGTGGGGCCTTTCTAGGGGTTACTCTCAAAAATTTCTAGAAGTTTCTAGAAGCCTTTCCTTTGGGTCCTGCAGACTCTCCAGAAGAGACTCCATCAAGGAAAGAAGAGTTGTGCTGAAGAACCCAACCAAGAAATGAACAAAAGGAATAGGGAAAACGGGCAGTCGAGGGATTATTGGAGTCAAAGAACAAGGTGACATGAACTGTGGGGGGTTGAGAATTCCCTTAACCTAAATAAGGTAATAAGAGGTGGGGAAAGTTAGGAGAAAAATTAGGGTAAGAGAGGTATAAATGTGTGGTCGTCTGTGCTGTGGAGACAGGGCAGAGGGGAGGGTGCGGGTCTCACACTTCAGGGTTCACTGCCTCCTGATTTCACCTGTGGCCAGGCCTGCAGGCGACCTCCAGCCACCACTGCGCCCTGCACCCCGACACCTGAGCCTCGGCGGGTCACAGGACCAACCACTGGTTCATGGGGACCAGCGCAAAATGAACATGCATGGTTCAAAATTTAGTCAGAATTTCGTGGGGGAAATGGGGAGATGTTGGTCAAACGGTACAAACTTTCAGTCATAAGATGAGTATGTTGCTGGATCCAAGATACAGCACAGTGACTGCAGTTAACAATACTGAACTGTGTTACTTGAGAGTTCCTGTGACAGCAGAGCCTTAACGTTTTCACCGTTAGCAACAAGAAAATGGTGATTATGTGAGGGAAAGGATGTGTCAGCTCACCTTCCCGTGGTAAGCATTTTGTAATATATAATGAATATGTGTTTATCGAGTCATCATATTGTACAGTTTAAACATACACAGTGTGTGTTAATCACTGAGTCGTGTCTGACTCTTTGCGACCCCATGGACTGTAGCCCACCAGTCTCCTCTGTCCTTGGGGTCCTCCAGGCAAGAATACTGGCGTGGATTGCCATTTACTCCTCCAGGGGATCTTCCTGACCCAGGGATCAAACTCATGTCTCCTTCATTGCAGGCAGATTCTTTACCATCTGAGCCACCAGAGAAGCCCCAGCACACAGTGTTGTATGTTAATTCTACCTCTATAAAGCTGAAAAGCAAAGCAGCTGTGGTGGGGATAACGAACCAAATCATACAAAGGTTGATGTGGTAATAACATCAAATCTGATCTTTAAACCTTTATATTGACACTACCGGCAAGAAACACAGTCCCCAAAAGGCCAGGCTTTAAAAAGTATTTAAAACATTCAGGGAAGGAGAAGTCTTTGTGTCTGGACTTAAGAGAGTGAATGAACATTTTCTTTGAATCCGTTGAATGAGGGGATTTACTCAACATTCAAAAAAATGAAAAAAAAAAAAGAATTTCAACAGAGCACAGCAGACTGTCCACAAGCTGTAGAACATGAAGCAGGCAAGCCCTTGCGGTACAGTTTCTCAAAAAAGTAACCTCCCCTTGCCCATTTGAGGGAAGTGGTGTAGGATGGAGATAATTAAGGGAAGAATCAATCTGGTGGTCCCCCTGGCCTGGAGGCAGCCCACCACCCCCTCATCCATGGTTTTGAGGTCACCTAAGAGGTGCCTGCTGGGTTTCTGAGGGAGTCCTCCCTCCCCTCAGCAGCCTCTCTCTGAACTTTTTAAGATCAATTCTCCTTCCCCTTTCTGTTAATCTTTTTTAAAAAAATGTGTTCAGATTTCTCATCCAATGCTGTCTTTAATATTCTTGTTCCTCATGGGTGGACACATTCCCTACTTGTTTACTATAATTTGGTGGGACTTTAGGGGAAGTAGAGTTCAGTAACTGAGACTGGTCTGCCACATAGGGCCTTGAAAAGAAATCCACAAAGAGGGGATAACAGCAAGCTCAGAAGGGGCTTCTGATGACACGTTGAATCTCTCCGCCAGGCCAGCTCTGAAGCAGGGCTCCTATCCCAGCCCCCAGTCAGCAGTCACGTGACCTGGGCATGTTACTGCTTCCCATTATGCCTTAGTTTTCTTACCTATGCAACAGGGGTATTGTAATAGTTCTGCTGATACTGAAATCTTGGCCTCTTTGCACAGGAGCAGAATTGAGTCTTAGAGACAGAGTTCTGGGTGACGTAGAAAAGAATAGCTCTATTGCTTTCCAGACAAAGTAAGACATAGCAGGCTCTTGCCCTCAAAATTGTGTGTCCCCAACCTGAGAGGATTTGATGAGGAGTCTTATAGTAACAGTGCATGGGTGGTGGTTGTTCTTCAGTTGCTCAGTCATGTCCAACTCTTTGTGACCCCATGGACTGCAGCACGCCAGGTTTCCCTGTCCTTCACCATCTCCCGGAGTTTGCTCAAACTCATATCCATTGAGTTGGTGATGTCATCCAACCATCTCATCCTCTGTCATCCCCTTCTCCTCCTGCCTTCTATCTTTCCCAGCATCAGGGTCTTTTCTAAAGAGTGGGCTCTTCCCATCAGGTGGCCAAAGTGTTAGAGCTTCAGCCTCAGCATCAGTCCTTCCAATGAACACTCAAGGTTTATGGAGGCTGCTGATAAGAAAAGAATGTAGGCAGGCCCTGCAGATCTTTAATCTGGTCTCAGATAACCTTGATGATGCTGGATCATGGCATCTGGTTTCATCACTTAATGGAAAATAGATGCGAAAACAATGGAAACAGTGACAGACTTTATTTTGGGGGGCTCCAAAATCACTGCAGATGGTGACTGCAGCCATGAAATTAAAAGATGCTTGCTCCTTGGAAGAAAAGCTATGACCAATCTAGACAGCATATTAAAAAGCAGAGATATTACTTTGCCAACAAAGGTCTAGTCAAAGCTATGGTTTTTCCAGTAGTCATGTATGGATGTGAGAGCTGGACTGTGAAGAAAGCTGAGCGCCGAAGAATTGATGCTTTTGAACTGTGGTGTTGGAGAAGACTCTTGAGAGTCCCTTGGACTGCAAGGAGATCCAACCAGTCCATCCTAAAGGAGATCAGTCCTGGGTGTTCATTGGAAAGACTAATGCTGAAGCTGAAACTCCAAAACTTTGGCCACCTGATGTGAAGAACTGACTCATTTGAAAAGACCCTGATGCTGTGAAAGATTGAAGATGGGAGGAGAAGGGGACAACAGAAGATGAGATGGTTGGATGGCATCACTGACTCAATGGACATGAGTTTTAGTAAACTTTGGAAGTTGGTGATGAACAGAGAAGCCTGGCGTGCTGCAGTCCATGGGGTCACAAAGAGTCCTACATGATTGAGTAACTGAACTGAACTCACAGAACCTTGATGAGTTTCTCTAGTTCCTTAAATCTAGCCTCAGGTGCTTTCTTGGCTGCTCCTCCCTTGATTAGAAGTCAAGGAAGGTCATGGAGGCTGGAGTCTGTCCCCTGCAAGCAGAAAATGGGGGGACAGAAAGACTTCTGTGCCCTGGAGCCCCACAGGGTGCTGCTCGGTTTTACTACCTCACATGTGTGTGTTACTTGTTCAGTCCAGTCTGATTCTTTGCAATCCCATGGACTGTAGCCCACATGGCTCCTCTGTCCATGGGATTTCCCAGGCAAGAATACTGGAGTGGGTTGCCATTTCCTACTCCAGGGAATCTTCCAAACCCAGGGATTGAACCCAGGTCTCCCTCATTGCAGGCAGATTCTTTATTGTCTGAGCCACTGGGTTGGAGGACCTCACAGTGTTGTTAATATAACAGAATGAATTAGTACCTGAAAGCCCCCCAAAAGTTTATTATTGAGCTGAAGAGGGGAAGGTGAGTCCCTCATGGCTGGAGCAGACAGCACCTCTATAGGGTACTTCCCCCACAAATGGGAAGACAATGAGCTTTGAAAAGAGGGGCAAAGGTCTGCTTACAGCTTGGGAACACTTCTCATTTTGCTTTTTGTAGATGCCAATTACTTGGTGTGTGGTCAGGCCACTCTAGGTGGCTGTTCTCTTGGTCTGTGTAAATCGCCTGCCTGACCAGTACCTGCTTCACCTACACTCTACTCACTTGACCGACCTTCCTGCATGCTTTTAGCTAGTGACTGTTCTTATCAGAGGGCGGTGAGGGGCAGGCCCCTCTGCTGGTTTCTCTGGTGACTAATGACCCCACCTGACGTCAGTTCCCCTATGACTGCTTCTCTCCCCTTCCCCCAGGAGCTGACTGCTGCCATGTCCTGCCTGTCGTCCTCCATACACGGTGGGGTGTCTCTGCAAGACCTTGCTCAGACGTGTAAGCTTCCCCATCCATTAAACCACTGATAACTCCTTTGCTGACTCCAGGCTCTTTTCTTCGGTCTTGAAGCTGGGCAAGCACAGGCCTTGCAGGTCTGCAGGGTGCTACCCAGCACTTGGTTTACCAGGTTGACCTTGGCCCAGAATGTGGAAGCATAAGCCACATGTCTGACCTGTTTGTGGAACCACCCTCTGCTCTCTCCCCCACTTCCTTTTGGAGGGTCTAGATCCAACCCCGCCCTCCCAGAAGTCTAGTTAGCGACAAAGCCTGTGGGCAGCTAGGATCCCACTGGTGTAGGGAGCACGTGTGCTGAGCAAGGCTCTTTTGGTTACTGGAGACTGAAACCCAGGTATTCTCAGGTAGCTTAAGAAAGTTTCGGTGGAAGTAAATAATCAATGACGAAGTTGGGTGGGGCAGGCCTCAGAGACAACATCAATGTACTCTCTCTTCGTTCAGATCTCGGCCCTGCCCGTGTGTGACTCATTTTCTCACACTAGCGTGCACACTCGGGGCTGTGGCCCTGAAGCTGTGTGCTTCAAGGTTCCAGCCAGGCAGGTGCTCTACTGTCTTCTCCAAAGTTGTGCCTGTGGCTTTGTGAGGTTATTTAGTGTTCACAGGCCTAGAGGCATGTGCACGCTTGGGAACTAGGGCTTCATCTTGTAAGATAAAGGCCACATCTGAGAACGTTCTCATCTCCTCAGATCTTGAGTGACAATAAGCAAAAAGCCAATGACGTCAGGAGGGAAAACCAGTGCAGAGCAGAACGCTGTCTGCACAGACCTTTGATCTGAGTCCACCTGGGCTGGTTTTGAAATGAGCTGTGTAACTCACGAGCTTCGGAAAAATGCTGGAGCAGAGGCAATTTTCCCTACTGCACCTGAATAAACAAAGGTTCCTGAGATCGCGTCCTTATTTCTCCTTCGTCAAACATCAATCCCCTTTTTAGAAGGGATGCTTATATTTCTAAATTCATATTTTCCATGACCAAAGACCAATTTAATATTATTCTGATGCCACTTGAGAGAAGAGGTAAAATTCCTAGATCGTTGGAAGAAATAATATACAGTCCAGAAAGAAAAGAAACTAGAAAATGTAAGATTTTGAGGAAGTGAACGGAAATAAGACTGGAATCAAAGTATTGTTGACTAGAACAAAAGGCAACAGAGAAGAAAGTGAAGAACCAGGGTAGTACCCAAGAAACTGAATGAGAAGCTATAAGACCTCCTCAGAAACACAGAATAGATAGGTAGATAATAGATAGACAGATAGATATGAATTAACGGATCCAGGCATGACAAAGGCATCTTCCTAGATGGCACAGAGTTGAGTGAATATCATCTCAGACCCACTCACAGATGACCACATCAGCTAACCTACAGAAAAACAAGTGGTCCAGCTTAAAAGAGGTCAGAGGGAATTTTCAATATTTGTAAATGATTAGGCAGGAAACTGAAGACCTAAGGAATATACATGGTATTGTTGTTACTTCTCACAAGCTGTCTATGGGACTTTGGGAGAGAAATTTATTGAGGAAGTGGTTTTCTACCAGATGGTATGAGCCCATTTAGCATTCTGGACCTCCACATAAACAGCTGGGATGAGGTGTTTCTAACCAGAGGGAAAAGGGAGCCCACAAAGATAGAGAATAGTCTTGCCCAGAGACTAGCTGACCTGCTCAGGAAGATGCTAAAGGAAAGCCTATTAGGTTTTTTGTTCTTTTTTAAGCTTATTAGTTTTTTAAAAAATAAAGAGACACAGTAATAAAGACAATAATGATTCAAAAGTTTACTGGACAGAATAAATCTTAATTTTAAACAATGAAGAGATACAATAACTTATGCATTTATGAGTAAAGTTTAAACAGTACCTAAGAGGCTTTTATACAAAATATGAATGAGGATGGAGGGAAAGAAAACAAGTATGACATGGAAAGAAAACTAAGCAGGCAAGATGTTCCCAATGACTCTCATGAGGAAAGTGGTTGAGAAGCAAAATGCTTATGGCCTCAGTTTCCCCAATGTGGAGGAAACGGCCAATAAGATAAATTCATAATTTTAGTTAACTAAGACTGATATGTTGAAATTCAAAAGTAGAATGTGATGGAAGACCTTACTTTATTAAAAAGAAACATGTATTTACATATCAAGAAAATGTGTAGCAACCTTCATGAAATCAGTATATTCATCAAGCACATATTATCTGTCAGGAGCTATTCTAGATATTGGAATCCAACAGCTGCTCTCAAGAAGCTTATAGTCCATGAGCTCGAGTTGCTTTTTGAATTCATCCAGGTATGCGTGCATGTAGCTCGCGAGGCTCCTCTGTCCATGGGATTCTCTAGGCAAGAATACTGGAGTGGGTTGCCATACTCTCCTCCAGGAGAAGCCCTCATCCAGGTACAAATAATCCCAAATTGTTCTAGTGGGTAAATAACAACGTGCCTACAAGAAAGCTGTGTTAATTTACTGAATGCTTGAGTTGTGATCAGTCTTTTTGAAAACACACACACAGAAGAGGGAAAGAAGGACACAGAACCAAGGATGATTGCACGGTTAGACAGATGTGTGAGAACGTTATCAGGAAGAACAAAGTCCAAGTGGAGACAGGGCTTGATTTTTTTCCTTCAGTAAACGTTATGGAACAATAGCATGCATACCCCAAAGCACAACAATCACAACCATATCACCTCATTCATTTTCACAACTGAACACATCCATGTAACCAGCACCTAGATTAAAACATCACCAGAATACAGCCAGCACTTCTAGAAACCTCCTCATGGCTTTTCTAATCATGAAGCACCCCAACCCTCACGCTTGGCTAAGGCTAACTGCTCTTTTGACTTCTAACACGGTATCTTAGTTTTGCCAAAAATAGTTCACTTTCTTAAAACTGCTTTGCTCAGGTATAATCTGAGCATATTTAACTGCGAAATTAAACAACACCCAGTCAAGGTACTGAACATTTCTTTCCGTCACTCTTGAAAAGTTCCTTTGTCGCTTGGTAACCCATCCCTCCTACTACCCCTGTCCATCAGTAACCTCTGATGTGTTTCTGTCACTATGTTCTTTGCATTTACTAGAATTTTATGCAAATGAGATCCTACAATAAATGGGATCATATATTCTTTTTTTTTTTTTTTAACTCGTGTCTCCTTTTACTCAGTGTAATGATTTTCAGATCCATCCATGTTGTTTCATAAGTCTGTGGTTTGTTCTTTTGTTTGCTTGAGTAGCATCTATTGAGTGACTACACCACAATTTGTTTATCCATTCACCAGCTGACAGAAGACATAAGACATTACAGGCTTACGGTTATTACAAATAAAGCTGCACAAAGTTGCTGTGAACATCCATGATCCAGTCTTTGGAGAAACATAAACTTTCATTCTTCTTGGGCAAATACCTGGGAGTGGAATGGCTGGATCGTACATGTGCATTTCACTCCTTAAGATGCAGGCAAACTGTCTTCCAAAGTGATGTATGAGAAGGCCAGTTGTGTCCCATTCTCATCACTACTTGCTTTATCAGTCTTTCTAAAACATATATTTATTCATTTAGGCTGCAGTGAGTCTTAGCCATAACTCGTGGGATCTTCAACCTTCGTTGTGGCAGGCAAACTCTTAGTTGCGGCATGTGGGATCTAATTCCTTGATCAGGGGTCGAACCCAGGCCCCCTGCATCGGGACCGTGGAGTCTTAGTCGCTGGACCACCAGAGAAATGTCTGTGCTTAGCTGTGCTAAGCATGTCGCTCAGTCATGTCAGACTCTTTGCGACCCTATGAACTGTATCCCTCTAGGGTCCTGTCCATGGGGATTCTCCAGGCAAGAATACTGGAGCGGGTTGCCATGCCCTCCTCCAGGAGGGAAGTCCCTACTGTCTGTCTTTTTAAAGTTTAGTTATTCTAGGGGATGTAAAGTTATTCTAGGGGTTTCATTGTGGGTTGAGTTTGCATTTTCCTGATGACTAGTGATGTGAATCATCTGTTCATGCCCTTCTTTGCCATTTTAATAAATTCTTTTGTGAATTGTTTGAGTGATTTTTTTTAGTGCCAAGATCAGTTAAAGGGACTTACACAAATATTCAGAGGAAGAGAAAGGAGAGTGGACCATAGATGCAGTGTTGCTGGATAATAAGGACAATGCAGACTCTTTAACGCTTATTTTGCTTTAGGCTTCTGTTTCAGGGGAAAATTTGCAGTCTAAAAGGAGGAAAGGTAGGTTGCATATAGGAAGAAATAGTGGATCCATAAAACAAATTGGAGAGTGAGGGAGAGACCTAGTGGTCCACCAATAATCATCTCCCTCTTCTTTCTTTTGGGCTTCCCCAGTGGCACAGTGGTTAAGAACCCACTGCCAACGCGGAAGACCTGGGTTCGATCCCTGGGTCGGCTAGATCCCCTGGAGAAGGAAATGGTAACCTACTCAGTATTCTTGCCTGGAGAATCCCCATGGACAGAGGATCCTGGTGGGCAACAGTCCATAGGGTAGCAAAGAGTCAGACACGACTGAGTGGCTAAACACAACCAATGCAGGAGAAACAAGAGACACAGATTTGATCCCTGGGTCAGGAAGATCCCTTGGAGTAGGAAATGGCAACCCACTGCAATACTTTCGCCTGGAAAATTCCATGGACAGAGGAGCCTGGCAGGCTACACTCTATGGGTTTGCAAAGAGTCAGACATTACTGAGCACATACACACATCTTCTTTCTTTAGAATCTCTGAGTTTTAGTTAGATATAGAGTGGCCAGCCTCTCTTTTTGCCCAGGTCTGCAGGGATTCCTAGGATGCAGGACTTCCTAGAAAAGACCTTGGTAAACCTAGGGAGGTCCTTGGCCATCAAAAATGAAGATGTCTATTTCCCAGGCTCCTGTTCAGTTAGATGTGGTCATGCAATTAAGTTATGACCAGTGACATAAAGCAAAGGTGATGTCTGAACTTTCTGGAGTATTCACATTAAAGGAAAGAGCATGCCCTCCCCTCCTTCTTTCCTTTTTGCCTTCCCACTGACTCGAATGAAGATGTGAGAGCAGGAGCAGGCATGTCCATCCTAATCCATGAGATAGAAGCTGCAGGTTAAGAATGCCACAGAAACAGGAGAGAAGGACGAGGAGCCCCTGATTATTATGAAGCTGCCATAACAAACAGAGGTACCTACTCAGCTTTTATGTAAGACAGAAATAAATTTTGATTTTGCATAAGCTGATGTTTCAGACCTCCTTTTAAAGTTTTCTACATAATACAGTATACAAGAGCTCAACCAGGCAAGCTAAATGATTTAAATGGATATAAAAGGAGTTTTTGAAGGACTTCCCTGGTGGTCCAGTGGCTTAAAGTTCATGCTTCCAATGCTGAGGGCCTGGGTTCGATCCCTGGTTGGGGAACGAAGATTGAAGATTGAAGACCCCACGTGCTGCAATTAAGAACCTGTACAACCAAATAAATAAAAATTTTTTAAAAATTAAAATCATTTTTTTTTAATCTTCAAAAGAAGGAAGAAGGCCTACACAAACTGCAAACTGGTAAATTTGATGACAATCTTGGGTAATTTTTCTAGAATGGATTAATAAAATGATGTTGGCAAGTCACTTAAAAAGGCAACACAGATTGCTAGGCTTGGACATGGTTGCACCAAGAACAAATCTTGTTAAACTTGCTTTGTTTCACTCTTTCAAGATGTTTATTGTACTGGTAGCTCAGCGAAATGTGTGCCTGTAATAAGGCTACTGACAAGAACATATGTGGCATTCATGCAGACTTGTTCTGGATACAACTAGGTGGATTAATAATCAGTTGAACAATCATACCCAAAGGGTATTGAATAATGTATCAACATCAGTTTGGAAGGAAATTTCAAGAGGTAAACTTTGATCTAGCTTAATATTTTATCAGTGATTTGGATGACTGGACAGTGAAGTACTCATCCTATTGGCAGATGACAAGAAAAACAGTACATACTAAAGAAGACAGAATCAGAACTAAAAGCTCTTGCTGGCTAGACTGGAAGGATGAAACGAACAAATTGAAGTAATAAATGTGTATTTATATACTCAGATTAAAAAAAAAAAAACCCATCCAATAAAAAATGGGGGAGATAAGAATTATTATTAAGTATTTTAGGTGATGGCTCTAAATGAGTCAACAGGGCAAAACTGAGGCAGTCCTGGCTGACTCTGTTAATGGGGTGACAGCATCTGCCATGGGGGGATACGGTTCTGTTAGCAATGTTCATAGTGGCAGTTCTCATGTCATGATCTGAAAGATGTGTAAATAGAGGCACGGCTTGAGGGAGTGGAGGAGACATGAAACTGACCTCAAACATTGGAGGGCTCTCCTGTGGCATCCTAACTGTACACAGCCATGGCCCTGGTCCTTCACTCTGATGCTTACATTTCACTCACATGTATACACCTATCACCCTGCTCCTGACCCTCAACTTGCCAGTCTATTACTGTTGCTTATGCTCACATATTGGTTCATCCTGCTGCTGTCTGCTTTGGGAACGTTGTCTTTCTGACCTGAGACCTTGAAATCAAGGATACTGGGTAGACACATGAGTGGAGAAACTAAGGGTGAGCAGTGTGAATGGTTATGCCCCAAGATCTTCCCATTAAAGCACTGTCTTTTCAGATTGTGAAATGCATCCAGAAGGCAGTTAAAAGCAGTAACTGTTTTTTCTTTTGTGGGGTGATGCTTTGCTGTGTGACCTGTGGGATCTTAGTTCCCCAGCAGAAATTAAACCTGTGCCCTCAGCATGAAAGCATGGAGTCCTCACCACTGGGCTGTCAGGAAATTCCCAAAAGTAACAACTTTTTAATGTGTTCTTTTCTCTGAAGTGTAGAAGTTGCTGTGCTTCTGAGGCTTAATGGGTAATATAGGGCAGTATGATGAACTACATACTTTAAATAACCATCCCAAAGATACAACTGAAACTGCTGAATACAATTTTAAAATACATGTATTTAAAAATGCATTACTGAACTTGCAGGAAAAATGCCTCACAAGCCAAAAATGAAATGAGAGTTAAATCCAGGGAGGGAAGATAGCCCTGACGTTGGCTTTTACCTTGAGACCACCAGCCCAAGTGACCCTGATCTTTCAATAGGTAGTCCTTCAGGATAGGAAAACAGAAGCCAAAATCCAAGGCCTGCCCAAGTGTAGAATCTAAAAGGATATCCTGTGTAATGTTGGGAACCCCAAAGGAACATAGCATTGATAAAATGATAAATTACAAAGAAATCCACCCTAAAAGACAACAAGGAAACATGTTGACTTTGGATTGGGGTAGAGGGAGAAAAGTCTACCTGGTAAGTAGTCAAGTAAGTCCACCTGGTAAAAGTCTGTCTGGGAAGGTGTGTAATTCTGTCTCAGTCAGCCTCATCTGAGTTTTGTCCTGTATTCAACTATCTACAAGGTTCTAAAAAAATCTTAGTCTAGAAAAGTTAAAGTAACTTCAGGTACCTAGAGAAGCAAGTCAAATCTTTTGTGAAAACTTGAAGTCAGACCTTAAAGAATTTCCAGATAAAGTTCCAGAGAACAGGAGCTCACTCTTGAGAACTACAGAATATGCAAGTAAACAGGGCAACCCAAGTGACAGCAGACAAAAGACTCAATCTACAAAAATGTCTATTAAATGGAAGTATCACATACTAACTATAAAATAAATTTGCTTAATTTGTATATAGAAATAAAAAGGTGAGAGAAATATGACTAGAGAAAAAGAGCAGTAAGAAAAATAACCAAGGATAATTTTAAATGACCAAAAAGAAGTTCTAGAAAATGAAAAATATAATAGTTCCAAGAGCAGGCAAAAGGTCAGTTAAAAAGTAGATGTTTTAAATGACATTAGATGCCAAGTAGATCTAATAGTCATGTGTATAACATTCTATCTAATAGCATCAGAATTTAAATTCTTCTCAAGTGCACATAGAACATGCTCCAGAATAGAGCGTATCCTAGGGCATAAAACAAGCCTCAATAATAGAAATCAATATTGAAATCATACAAAATATGTTATCTGAACACAGTAGAATGAAATTTGAAGTCAATAACAGAAGAAATTTAGGATACTTACAAATATATTAAGATTAAATAATATATTCCTAAATAACCAATAGGTCAAAGAAGAATTCACAAGAGAAATTAGAAAATACTTTGAGATGAATGTGAAAATGAAACACAAACAGAACAGGGTTTAGAGGGAAATTTATACCTGCAAACACCTATATTAAAAAAGAAAGAAAGAAAGAAAAATCTCAATCAAGAGCCTAATCTTCTACCTTAAGAAATTAGAAAAAGAAGAGCAAATTATACCCAAAACAAGCAGAAGGAACAAAATCATAGAAACTAGAGAGAAAATAAATAAAACAAAGAATATAAAACCAAAAGAGAAAAATCAACAAAATGAAAAGTTTTTTTTTTAATTTGAAATATCAAAAAAAATTGACAAAATATGAGATAGACTGTCAAACAGAAAAGAGAGAGAAGATTCAAATTACTAAAATTAGGAGTGAAAGTGGGGATAGTGTTTCTGATCTTTCAGAAATAAAAAGGATTATAAGGGAGTACAATGTTGAATGTTCTATCACTTAAGTCCAAGCATTCAGCAGAACAATAAATCTAGAAAACAATAAAATGAACAAATTACTGAAAAGACAAAAACTATCTTAACTGAGTACAAAAGAAAGAGAAAATCTGAGTAGAACTATAAGAAGTAAAGACATTGAATTATCAGTGAAACAAAAACAAAAAGAAAACAAACAAAACACCAACAAAACAATAACTTTCCAAAATGAAAAATCCAGTCCCACATGACCTCTCTAGTGAATTCTACCAACTTTTAAGAAAGAATTAACACCAATTCTTAATAAACTCTTCCAAAAATTAGAACAAATGGTACACTTCTCAACTCATTCTATGGGGGCAGTGTTACCTTGATAGCAAAATTAAGCAGACATCACAAGAAAACTGCAGACCAAAGTCCCTTGTGTATCGACTCAAATGTTCTCAACAAAATACCAGCAAACTGAATTCAACAGCTTGTAAAAAGGATTATACACCATGAACAACCGAGATTTTTCATAGGGATGCAAGGTTGGCTTAAGATATGCAAGGTTCAATGTAAAACACTATATTAATAGAATAAAAGACAAAAAGCACATAAGCATCTCAACAGAAAATACAAAATTCTTAAAAGATAACACTGGAGTAAGTCTTTGTGACCTTGGGTTGTATGATTTCTTAGACATGGCATGAAAAGCACACACAACAACAGTCAAAGCAGATACATTGGACTTCATCAAAACTTTAAAAAAATGTGCTTCAATGGACACCATCATGAAAGTGAGAAGAAACCTACAGAATGGAAGAAAATATTTATAAATCAGATATCTGATATGGGATTTATATCTAGAATACATAAAAATCTCTTACAACTCAATAATAAAAAAGTTGCTTTAAAATTGCTTTAAAATTTGGGCAAAGGATTTCGCTAGAAATTTCTCAAAGAGAGATACATCAGTAAAAGTATCAGTGAATCTAAACATTGTTAGACTTTCTAGAAGAAATAGAAATATTGTACTATAATCTCTAAACTGTTAGATGGGTAAACATAAGTGACAGGAGAAAAGTAGAATGAATTTTTTAAAATACAAAAAAAGGACACCAGACACAAAATCAGAAAAATAGGACAAGAAAGTATAAAATGAAAGTAGGACTAGATTCAAATAAAATTCTAAATAGAATGAACACAGTCTTGAATACAAAATTTGCTGCTTACTTTTAAACTCTAGTTATACATCATTTTCAAAAGACATACCTAAAACATGAGATACAGAAAACTGAAAATTAAAGTGGTCAGCAAGGAGTGGGGCAGGAGAGGATGGATGGTCACATACCAGGCCATGTCCGAGTTCATGGGATGGCTGCCAATTGTGGGTTGTTGGCTTTGCACCGGAAAGAATTCAAGAGTGAGCCACAGTAAAGTGAAAGGTTTATTCAGGGAAGAAACACACTCCATAGACAGAGGGAGGGCCGTCTCGGAAGGCAAGAGGGATAAGGGAGGCCCCTTGGTATGGGGTTGTCAGTTTTTGTAGGGGTGGGTGATTTCACAGGCTAATGAGTGGAAGGAGTGTTCCAGTTACTTTGGGAAAGGGGTGGGGATTTAAGGGAATCGGGCCATCGCCCAGTTTTTGACCTTTGTGGTCATGGCCCCTGTGGCGGTGTCATTTAGCATCTGATGTGTTACAGTGAGGATATACTGAGGCTCAAGGGCAAGTGAATGTCAGTTCATCCACCACCCTGGATCTAGTTGCTTTTCATGGGTTTAATGTCATGTCCTTGGGCTATGTCATTCTTTTAAATGTTTTGTCCCCTTCCTGTCCCACAACGACAGGAAAAAAAAAAATATCCAAAACACAAAAATAGATAGTGTAACTGTTTTAATGTCAGCAAAATTGATGTTAAGGTGAAACTAAAGGACACAGATTCTCTGTCAGTGTAAGCCAGAAATGTCTAAGGGAGCTATAACAAAAGTGGAATGAGTGACTTCTGGAGTCACTGAATTCTCAATACTTTTGAGAAATTAAAGTCTGAGGTGATGACCTCTTGGTAGATATGTTAGGGAGGACATTATTAATAAAACATCCAGAAAGGTAGGAATTTGATGACCATACAGTTTCTCTGTATGCCAAAATCCTAATATCTTATCTGATTTCTCCCATTGACTTTCAAATTATTTTATTTTCTCATGGCTAGAAGATTTTCTGATTAGTCATGTATCAGAAGGAAGCTCCTTCCTTCCTGTCTCATCTCCTTTTTACCTCATCTCTAAAGTAAAAAGTCTCTTGCACATATATGTCTACATAACAGTGTAATTTTTGTGTGTGTTAGGCTCATTGGAAAAGACCCTAATACTGGGAAAGAGGGCTTCCCTGGTAACTCAGATAGTAAAGAATCCGCCTACAACACAGGAGATCCGCGTTTGATCCCTGAATCAGGAAGATGCCCTGGAGAAGGTAATGGGTCCCCACTCCAGTATTCTTGTCTGGAGAATTCCGTGGATAGAGGAGTCTGGTGGGCCACAGTCCATAGGATCACGAAGACTCAATCATGACTGAGTGAAGTGGCTCAGACAGTAAAGGATCCACCTGAAATGTGGGAGACCTGAGTTCGATCCCTGGTTTGGGAAGATCCCATGGAGGAGGGCATGGCAACCCACACCAGTATTCTTGCCTGGAGCATCCCCATGGGCAGAGGAGCCTGGAGGGCTACAGTCCGTGAGGTTGCAAATAGTTGGACATGACTGAGCGACTAAGCATAGCACAGCACATCACAATCTGTTCTCGCCTCCTCTGCCTTCTTCTGCCTTCTGCTGGGAAAGATTGAAGGCAAAGGGAGAAAGGGGCGGCAGAGGATAAGATGGCTAGATAGTGTCACGGACTCAATGGACATGAATTTGAGCAAATTTCTAGAGATGGTCAAGGACAGAGGAGCCTGGCATGATGCAGTCCATGGTGTTGCAAAGACTCAGACACGACTTAGCGCCCAAGCAACAAGAAGACACACATGTACATTGTGCAGGCTTCAACTTCCTCTGCTTCAAGATTTGTCTTCCAGTCATTTGTCTGAAAGGGATGTTGAGAAAACTCCCAAAGGAAAATATGAATGTCTTACCTTGTCTCACTTAGTCAACAACAGTTAGTTGTCTGAGTCACTAACAGATATGCAAAGAAAGATAAACATATCAACGTCTTCAGAATACGCAACACATTTTGAGGGTGGGGTGGGTGGCAACTGTTTGGCAATAGCATTCAGCTGTTCTTTTGCAATACAGATCTTCAAGTTTTAAACTGCTAGATCAAGATCTATCCTAAAAATCTCAAAAAATTTCCTGGAAGATGTCCGGATCCGGGAGTGGATAGAACCTGTTCTACCTGCTCCACAATCTTCCAGCAGTGGGACCCAGAGAATCCTATTTTTAACAGGCATCTCCAGAGGAGTCTGAATCACACTAAAGATTGAGAAACATGAATTTAAGATATCTCAAGGCTTTAGTATAAAAGAAGTGAGCTCTTTCTCCATGTTTTTAAGTATCTATTTCTTTAAAATATTCCCTGATTGTCTTTTTTTTTTTAACTGGTGACACAGATTACAAAGACATTTGGAGGTAGTGTTCTCACCTTACTTTGAGGAGAAACCATGTTGGGTCCTTTTTTCCAATCATATTTCATTTATTCTCATCAACTTTAAAAGGAGATCATGTCATTACTCACTGTAATGGCAGGAACCTGGCCTTCATGGTCTAAGTCAGGGGTCCTCCAACTTCCGGGACCTAAAACCCGATGATCTGAGGTGGAGCTGATGTAATAATTATCAAAATAAAATGCACAATAAATGTAATGCATTTGAATCATCCTGAAGCCTTCCCTGCCACCCCGCTTCCCATCTGTGGAAAAATTGTCTTCCACAAAACCAGTCCCTGGTGCCAACAAGTTGGAGGCCACTGGTCTAAGTGATCTAGGAGTATACCCACAAGAAAAGGAAAGAAACGGTCATGGTTTTGTTTTCTTTGCTGGCATAGATACCTAGGTTAGGGGGTGTGAGTGCTATGATCCTGTAAGAAAGTATAGCAATAGACAAACCAAACCAGTGGGAAGCTCATTGGAAATGTGATCAAGTTGCAGGAGAAGCCAAAAAGAGGGAATAAAAAGAATGAATTTCAACTGTATAGTCATTTACTAAATATTTAAAATATTTAATAATATTTTTAAATGACAGTAATGGAAGAAGATTAGAAGAAAAGGAAACTTTCGACAGGAAAATAAAAGGTAGCTTTCTGCAAAAGGGGGCAATAGAACAAAGGAATGGCTAACTTTATATCCTCCTCACAAAGTCACAGAATTTAGTATTTTTACCAGAAGGTGGAAAAATAAATAGCTTTTATTGTACACAGTCTCATCAAACACAAAATAAATGACTGAATGCAGTTTGGCTTATTTAAGAATCCATTATGTAAGAGTCGTTTAAGATTTATTCCTGACCACAAATGTACTCCTATACATTGAAGCTCTCTGAGAAATAACTGTGTTCCTCTTGTATGTGCCACACTTATCTTCAACACTGTTTATCACGTAATAGGATATGAAAAATGCTTGTTGGTTAAATAGTTGACTGCTTTTTGAACAGCACTTATTGTGGACTCACATATTCTTGTGAAATTTGACTGTACTAAGTTAAAGAGGAAACTCTGGAAGCTTCTTGAAAGCAAAAACAACTCATTTGCTGAAGGATTCCCTGGTGGCTCAGCTGGTAAAGAATCCGCCTGCAATGCAGGAGACCCCAGTTCGATTCCTAGGTCGGGAATATCTGCTAGAAAAGGGATAGGCTACCCACTCCAGTATCCTTGGGCTTTCCTTGTGGCTCAGCTGGTAAAAAATCCACCTGCAATGCAGGAGACCTGGGTTCAATCCCTGGGTTAGGCAGATCCCCTGGAGAAGGAAAAGGCTATCCACTCCAGTATTCTGGTCGGGAGAATTCCATGGATTGTATAGTCCATGGGGTCGCAAAGAGTCGGACATGACTGAGCAACTTTCACATATGGCTTTCAGATTTTTCAACTTTAGTCTGGAATACAGTAGAACAATGCCTTCAAAATGCTAACAGAAAGTCATTCGGAATGTAGAGTTCTATATCTAGCCAATTTACCAGTCTGCAAGCCACACTGAAAGAATTCAACGTTTACCTCCCTTTATGGAAAAAAAATCACTTGAGTATATATACTTTAAGAAAATAAAAATCAAACCTAGCAATCTCAGTTCAGTTCAGTTCAGTCGCTCAGTTGTGTCCGACTCTTTTCGACCCCATGAACAGCAGCTCGCCAGGCCTCCCTGTCCATCACCAACTCCCGGAGTCCACCCAAACCCATGCCCATTGAGTTTGTGATGCCATCCAACCATCTCATCCTCTGTCGTCTCCGTCTCCTCCTGCCCTCAATCTTCCCAGCATCAGGGTCTTTTACTGGGCATATACCTTGAGAAAGACATAATTCAAAAAGATACATGTACCCCAGTGTTCATTGCAGCACTATTTACAATAGTCAGGGCATGGAAGCAATGTAAATGTCCATTGACCAATGAATGGATAAGGAAGATGTGGCATGTGTATTTGATGAAATATTACTCAGCCATAAGAAAGAAAGAAATTGGGTCCTTTGTAGTGATGTGGTTGGATCTAGAGTCTATCATACAGAGTGAAGTAAGTCAGAATGAGAAAAAAAAATCATATATTAATGCATATGTATGGAATCTAGAAAGATAGTACAGATGAACCTGTTTTAAGGGCAGGAATAGAGATGCAGATGTAGAGAACAGATATGTGGACACAGGGAGGGAACAGATATGTGGACACAGATGAACTGGGAGAGAGGATTGGCATATATATACATATACTGCCATGTGTAAAACAGATAACTAGCGGGAAGCTGCGGTACGCACAGGGAGCTCAGCTCAGCGCTGTGATGACCCAGAGGGGTGCGAGGAGGTTCAAGAGGGAAGGGGTATATGTAGACATGTAGCTGATTCACTTTGCTATATACAGAAGGTAGTACAACATTGTAAAGCAATTACATTCCAATTTTAAAAAAAGGAAATCAAAATAAAAAAAGATGAAGATATGGAATCCAAAAATAATGGCCACAACTCAGAACAGCAATAAAACGAATCCCTAGGCTATTTGTTGGGCAGCAGGTATAAAGATAATTGTTTCAAAATAAAATAGAAGGCTTTTAACTATTTAACTAGTTATAAGACTTTTCAAACAAACGCATTCAATAAGAAAACGAATTCACTTTAAGAAACAAGTATTATTTTAAAAGTTTCATAAACTTAGTGATGGAGTGAAGGTGATTGTTTCTTCTGTTAACAAGAGAAAAGTAAGGCAAACGGAAATTTTCTAAAAAAATCTCTATAGCAAAATCACAGCCTATATAAAACAAATGTAACATGATTCTCACTAGCATATGGAGTGTAATGAAAATAAAATATTCAATCTTGGTTTCTGAAATATTATTTTTGAATCTACACATGTTTAGGAAAAGTGTAAGTGCATTTCCTTCTCCACAGGTCTATCTAGATTTCTTGACTCTACAGAAAATAATATGTACACAATTTTATATTTCAAGCACCTTTTACGGGATTTTAGTTTTTCAAATCAATTTATACACAAAGCATGGAAGATTTACTTATAGTTCCAGAACAGAAGGAAAATGTTATAAACCTCTATAATGTATAAATTATGAGATATAAAGAGAAGAGGGGATATAAGAGTATAAGGGTGAAAAAAAAAGAGCATAAGGGTGTACATATCCTCATTTTTTTATAATGAAGACTCTTGTGAGACACTTCCCGAAGCTGAGTGATCCAGAAAGCACTTTCTCTTTGTAATTTAAGGTTATAAAGTAAGCTAGTAGAAGAAGTACTTATAACACAACTAACAAAGTATTGAAAAGAGCAGGGGGACAGAGGTGGGGTTAATAGGCCCAAGTCCTAATCTTTGATAAGTGGAAATCAATAAAAACTTGCATGTGTTAGATGTTGTTTCCAAATGTTTGCTTCTTCTATGTAGTGGATAATGCATCCACTCTGTCATGCTACCTCACAGGGCATGTATGTTGTTGTTCCATCACAAAGTCAACATCTGACTCTTTAAGACCCCATGGACACCAGCATACCAGGCTTCCCTGTCCTTCACTCTCTCCCAGAGTTCATTCAGATTCATGTCCACTGAGTTAGTAATGCTAGCTCGCCATCTCATCCTCTGTCAGCCTCTTCTTTTGTCTTTGAGTTTTGGTGCTGGAGAAGAATCTTGAGGGTCTCTCGGACTGCAAGGAGATCAAACCAGTCAATCCTAAAGAAAATCAACCCTGAGTAATAATTGGAAGGACTGATGTTGAAGGTGAAGCTCCAAAACTTCGAACACCTGATGGGAAGAACTGACTCATTGGAAAAGACCCTGATGCTGGGAAAGATTGAAGGGCATACATAGTTTCTCCTTTATCCCCATGAGCTCTGGGTTTGGCCATCTGAATTATTTTGAACAATGCAATGTGGGTGGAAATAACAGTGGTTAGCTCTGAACAGAGACTTTCAGAAGTAACACGTGTTTCAATTGTTTCTCTTCAGCTATGGCCCTCTGCCATGGGAAAAGCATATCCCAAATAATAACAGACACTCCATCAGCCCAAGGCCCACGACTAACCCAAGTCAAACCAAGTCCAGCATGGTGGTAACCAATGACTTGTGAGATTGCAGTAAGTGTTTGTTGTAAACCACTATTTGGGGATTATTTGTACGACCACAAGGATTGATAAACACAATTGTCTAAAGTTGATATATCAAGAATTTGAACTATATTATTTAGAAGTAGGGGAGATTTCCATCAGGAGAGGTGGGGTGGCAATGACCAGGAAGGATCAGGTAAAGACAGTTATCTTTGGGGATGCTGTTGAGTTGAAAGAATTTGAGCCTTTGTTTAATATCTTTCCATCCTATTTGAATTTTTTATCATATGTCTGTACCTTATATATGTATATATTACTTTCATATGTAAAATGTGCAAAGTATAGCACATACTGTCTAGGAGGTGATATAAACCATAAACACATAAAACATTGTATATACCATATCATGAGTCAGCTAATTTGTGTGGGGAAAAAAATGTCCCAGATGATAGGAATTCAAAAAAAAGAGAGAAGATTGACTCTACTGAAGAAGTTGTAGAAGGTAAAGAAGATTGCACTGGAAAAGAATCCTTAGGGATTAAGACAGGTGGAGGAAAGAAGGCAAGGAAAAATAAACAGCATAATAAATCTGGAGAGAGGGAGCAGTGAGCTGGCTGGTGTGACTGCAACAGAGAAAACTTATGAGTGAGCTGTGGGCAAGAGGGCTGGGATGGATGGAAATCAACCAGGTTGTGAAGGGCTTGGATGGCTTGAGTAATATGTGTGTGGACAGAGCGGTTTTATGAACTTGGTGTTTCAGGAAGACCAACACGGCAAGGCAGTGTAAGACGGATTGTATTCAGAATCCTCAGAGCTAGTAGAAACTATCTCAAGGGTCACTCAGCCAGGTGGTGTGGCATATTGTGAGGGGTTTGCTATTAGTCACTAAGCTTCTGTTACCACGTCTTTTGGATCTAAATCTATAAAAGCGGTGCCTCAGTCCTTTACTAAAAACGTGTAAATAATTCTTCAGGTTGCCTGGTGCCCTGCAAGACTGGCAAGCTATGACTGGGGGAAAGAAGGGGCCAAGAAAATGCATTTTATAAATTTCTCAAAGCCATTCTTAGCTGGAAAAGACCTGCAGTCTCCTCTTCCACCAGGTGCTAGTTACCAAGTTTTTTTTTCACTGAGTCTTCCTGAATGTGATCTAACAATACCATGAATTCACATGTGCTAAAACTTGGATTGTTTTACTCCACCTAGCTCTTTTGAACGGTGAATCCATCGTCTCTTCCATTTTCCTTCCTTTCAGATTCATTCCATTTGATTTCCTTTCAAGTGATGACTGCCCACCCAAATCTACTGTCAACTGACTTGCTCGCATTGCCCTTAATGATTTTTGCTCCTGATAGGCTTTAGCTTCTAACCTGTCTCCTGCTTTCCTTAACCTTAAAAAAAAAAAAAAAAAAATCATGCTGATGACCTGTCTGACTCTGTTATTTTCAGTGTCTTAGGTTCATTTCTGTCAATGCTTTCTTCACCTTCACTGACCATGTGCCCAAATGGCATATTCTGAGGCTCCTCAGTGTAAGGCCTATTGCGCTTGCAGAACCTCCAGCTTCTTCTAACTGGCTGTCTCAGCTTTTCCACTCCTTCATGCTTGCTGACCTCAGACTCCACTGAGTCTATGATCTGGCCATTCTCAAGATTTCCTCTATTATTTCTCATATGCGATTACAGCCCACGTAAATGTCCAGAATATATGTGTAGAATTCCTAATAAACCAGCAATAAATCTTGCCTTTTCTCTCTGACTCATAAAGGCCTACTGAAATGCAAGAAACTGGGAGTAATTTTTTTTTAATAGGAATAATCTGCAATCTGCTCTAATTTAGGTTTTAAACCTTTATGCTCAACTTCTGGTTCCTAATAGTTTGATTGGAGTGCATTTCCCACTAAGAACAGGTAAAAGCCCTGGACATTGTATATGAAACAAACAAGAGAAAACTCTGAAACGCAGAGAGAAAGCAATCGACTAAGGACTTTGGGATCCAAGGAATGACAGGATGATGAGTTCTCTGAGTTGTTTTCTGTTGGTTTGTTTTGCCCTGTACGTCTTGGACCGGAGAAGCTGGCAACCCAGGAGCACGACAAAGATATTTTAAAAAAAACAAACCCTAAGCAATGCCTGCTCTCTCTAGCCAAAGGACCAGGAAAGGGGCAATGTATAAAACATTTACACCAGAAACTACCCTATTCTGACTTCCCTGCTGGCTCAGATGGGAAAGAATCTGCCTGCAATGCGGGAAAGCTGGGTTAGATCCCTGGGTTGGGAAGATCTCCTGGAAGAGGGAGTTGGCTACCCACTCTAGTATTCTGGCTTGGATAATCCCCATGGACAAGAGGAGCCTAATAGGCTACGGTCCATGGGGTCACAGAGAGTTGGACACGACTGAGCAACTTTCACTTCACTTTATTCTAGCCAAAGCCTGTAGCAAAAAAAAAAAAAAAAAGAAAAGAAAAAGTGACCTCACCCCTGTCCCAGGTAACTAAAGGCTGAACAGAGGGAGTACCACCTTCAGCCTAACATTAGAAGGCAACACTCATTGCCCCTCTACCCACTGCTGGGGTGGTGTTAGAGATCACATGATGAGCCAGCACTTTTACCCCAGACCAACTGACAAGTGACGAACAAAAGCAAACAAAATGACCAAACCTTGTGGAAGTGTATTATGCTGTCTAAAACAAAATAATAATTTAAAAAAGGACTTACCTAGTGGTCCAGTGGTTAAGAACCTGCCTTCCAATGCAGGAGACATGGGTTTGATCCCTGGTCAGGGAAATAAGATCCCACATGTTCCAAGGTGACTAAGTCTGAGTGCCACAACTACTGAGCCCACACACAAGATTCCACATGACATGACTAAGACCAGAAGCAGCCAAATAAATAAATAATAAGAATTTTTTTTAAAAAATAGAAGGCTGTGGGCAACATGGAGGGCCCACAGTCCACGCTTAACTGGCAGAGATAAAAAAGAAAAACCCAGTCTCAAACGGTCACATACTGTATAATTCTATTACATAACATCCTTGAATAAAAAAAATTATAAATGGAAAACAGATTGTGGCTGCCAGGGGTTAGAGGGTGTGGGTCGGGGAGAGATGGGGGTGACTATGAAGGAAAAGTGTGAAGGAGATCTTTGTGGTGATGGAATAGTTCTGTACCTTGATTGTTAGAGAATCTGCACATGTGATAAAATGGCACCGAACCATACACACACATTGTACCAATGCCAATTTTCTGGTTTTGATATTTTGATATTTAAGTATAGTTACGAGTTTATAGCTTTTTAATAAGTTACTGTTATAAGAAGTGACCACTGGGGGAGAATGGGTGAAGGGTATGAAGTATGTCTCTGTACGGTTTTTACAACTTCTTATGCATTCATAATTATTTCAAAATAAAAGGTTAAAAAAAGTTATACTCCAATTTTGATACTTATGATAGTCATTAACATTATAATCCAGATTTTTGCAACTCTCTGCTTTTTGGGGACAATGTTGGGATTTATTGCATTTTCCTGCTTCTTTGAAAGTTACATAGGGCAGGTCATTTGATTTGGCCATTGAAACACATATACAAAAATGACACTGGGAGAAGTGTTAGGAGACCTTGTGCAACTTGCCATGTGCCCTTCTACTGTCTCTACCAAAGAGGAACCATGTGCTGTTCTGGACTCTTCTTCAGCCTGGGCTGATGTCCCCCACCCCCACCGCCACCCCCAAAGGACATGGAGTGCAGGCCGGAAAGGAACTGTGTAAACTCCCAGCATTTGGGGCTTTTGGATATAGACATCAATAAACTAACACAACAATTAGTCACCATTACTTGCCCATGCCCCTTACAAATGCTTCAAATGTACTGCTCTTATCACCAGATCCAAAGCAAGGCAACTTCCCCACTGCTTATGATCCCCATTAATCCCCATTAATCCCTGCCTTCACCATGCTGACACATGCTTGCTTACTGCCTAACCTTACCCACGATCGCCACCCACTTGGCTACTTCCACTAAGTTTAATGTTTTTGAGGTTCCTCTGTGATGAATGTACCTTCCACGTATGCTCTATGTACCTTTCATTCTGTTTTATTGCTGAATAGCAATCACTGTAAACATATACCACACTTCGTGTATCCATTCACCAGTTGCTGGACATCTAGACTCTTTCTACCTTTCCGGTATTGCAAACAATGCTCCTATGAAAGTTTATATACAACTTGCTATCTGAACATATTCTCAGGTTTTTTTTCCACGTAGGAGTGGAATCACTGGGGGCATGTGGTACTCTTAGGTATAATTTTTAAAGAATCTTTTAAATCAACTTCCAAAGTGGCTGCACCATTTCACATACCCATCAGAAATGTAGATCAGGGTTCTAATTTCTCATCTCACCAACACTTGCTATTTTCAGTCTTATTACAGTCATTATAGTGGGTGTGAGGAGCTTTCTCATTGTGGTTCTGATTTGCATTTCCCTAGTGACTAATGATGTTGAACATCTTTTCATGCTATAGTTGACCATTTAAATTTTTTTTTTTTTTGGTAAAATGCCTGCTCCATTCTTTTGTCCATTTAAAATTGGATTATTAGTCTAAGTTAAAAGAGTTGTTTATATATTCTGAATACAAGTCTTTTAGCAGATATACAATTTGCAACTCTTTTTTGCCTGAGATGGTTTTTTTTTCCCCCTTAATACGGTTATTTTTTAAAAAGATACAAACTTCAAAGTGAAGTTTCCTTGTGGTACATTAACAGGCCAATCATGATTCACTTTGTTTCAAAATATTATGTAAGTGCTTTTAAAAAGCAACTTTAAACTTTTATTTTAGACTACTTGGAAAATGTAGATAAGCACAAAATAGGATAGTAAAATTCCAGAGACAATCTTCGGTAACATTATTCGCTTCCAGCTTTTGGGTTCTTTCTGTGAACATACCTTTATTTAAAAAATAAAAAGTATAAACATGAGCTTCATCATTCCAACTCTTGGCTGGCAAGCAAGACTTTACAAAAACCTCTGAATGATTCAAGTAGAAAATTTATTATGTCTATGAGTGACAGAGGACCAGGCTGCGTCTTCTCTTAGACTAAGGGACAGCTAGGTACTGGAATTAGTGCCAAGGAAGAGTGGTTCCCAGGGCGGGCACAAGTGGAAGGGCCCCTCTCAGCACCACGCGGGGGACACTGCCCCAGTTACCCGCGTTGCGGGGGGCCGCGGCTGTTCAGTACCCCCCAAGGCCTGGCTGCCTCTTCCGGCTGTGCCGGTTGGGGGCCTCCCCTCTCGCCGCCCACCCTGGGTCCAGAACCTCCTGCATCCCCGGCGCCGGCCTCAGAGCTCAGCACGGCCGGACCGAGGGGCCGTTGACCGTCCTCCCGCTCCGAGTCCTCCGCCGCCGCTCGCGGGTGAGAAGCAGCCCTGGGCTGGATGCGAGGATCTCGTCGGCGCGGTGAGGGCACCGTCCTTTCCTCCCACCCCGCGATCTGCTCGACGTGAAACGGCCCGAGTTGTGCTTCACTTGGGGCGGCGGCGGCGGCCCCTTTGTCCGTGCCCAGGTTCAGGTGGAGACCACCAGCCCGGACGGCACGGCCGAGCCCGTCGCAGCCCCAGCCTCTCGCCCGGGGACCCCTCGCTCCAGGGCTCGGGTTCCGCGCCTCCCCGCGCGTCGGGCCGGCAGGGGGCAGAGGCGCCGAGGAGCCGGAACCTCCAGGGCCCCGAGGGAAGCGCGGCGGCCCCGAGGTGGGCTCGCCGCAGGGGCGGGGGCGGCGCATCCGGGTGAGCGCGCGGCGCCCCCGCCTCCCCCGCGCAGCCGCACGGGCCGCCGCCGCCGCGAGCACGCCGCGCGCGCGGGGAGGACCGCGCCCAAGCGGCCTGCGCGGGTGGCCCTGCGGCCCCGGCCCGCCGCGCTGAGGCGGCCCCGAGCGAGCGGCAGCGGCGGCGGCATGCGGGGCGGCCGGGAGTAGCGCGCCGAGCCCGCGAGGCCCGGCGCGGAGGCGGGGGCGGGCGCGGCGGAGGCGGGGCCCGCGCCGGGCCCGCCCGCCCGCCGGGGGAGCCGCCGGCAGTGGCCGAGAAGGCGGCGCGGCGGACGGCGGCCCGAGAGTAGCGCCCGCGCTGCGGCCCGCGGGACCGCGCCGCGACCGCCGGGGCCGGCCTCGAGGAGCCCCCGCTGCCGCCGCCGCCGCCGCGCGCGGAGCGAGGTGAGTGTCCGCCCGCGCCCGGGCCGTCCCGGAGCCGCGGCCGCTGGCGCGGGGCGGGCGGCGGCGGAGGCGGAGAGGCCCGGCCGCGTCCGCGTCTCCCGTCCCTTTGTGGCCGGCGCGGCCGTGGCCGGGGCGCGGGCGCGCGAGGCGCGGGGTCCGGGTCGGGGACTCGGGGGCTGCTGGACACGCGGCGTCTCTGGTTGGCAGCTGCGGCGAGCAGCGAGTTTCCGTCCTAGTTTGACATTGAGTTGGGACCGTTTTTCTTTAGAAGACGGAAGTTTGTTTTATTGACCAAAAAATACAGCTAAATATGGCTCCTGGTTCGGTCCGGCGGTGTGGTACTTGGAGCCGCGATGCCAGGCTGACCCTCGCCGGGCCGGCGCGACGGAGGCGGGGAGGACACGCGGGCGGCCGGAGGTGGGGGCTTCCCGGCCCTCTACCCGCGAAGAGGACCCGGCCCTGAATTAGCAAATATCTGTGGATGGGAAGTAGCGGGCTTTAGGTAATGTGGCAGCGCTTCCTGGAAGAATGAATGAATGAAATGTCATTTACTCATCCATAATCAATACAATGTCCGTTTAAAGATTTGCCAAAACTGTGATGATTTGCAGTGTCATTGCCTCTCTCACCTGGTCAACCTTGCTACGTGAAGGTCCCCCCTCCTCCGAACTTATGACCTTGGCCTCATTCACAGAGCCGCTCAGCTAACCTAGTGGTCTTGGCATTTTCTGGCAAGTGTGGGCCATGGTCAGAGTCGTCTTTGTGATTGTGAAGTGTTTCTGGAGGGCAGAGACGATACTTTATGCGGAATACAATGACCTGTAACAAGTCTTGTCAAGAACCCTGAGAGGCTGGAGGTGGGGTGGGGGTGTATTTTGTCCTTCTTTCACAAATGAAGAAGTTGAGGCCCTGAGAAATTGTAACTTTCCGGGTCACAAGCTAAAGCAGGAGAGCTGGAATTCACATCACATCTGTGTCTAGACCTAGATTGGCTATTAGGGTAGCCACTAACCACATGTGGCTATTTAAATTAATTAAAATTGAAGTTTTGAAAAATCACTAGCCACGTTACAAGTGTTCAGTAGCCACGTGTGACTAGTGGCTACTGTTGAACTTGTTTAAGACCATTTATCCATTTGTGTGTTCAGTGAATATTTATTGAGTGCTATCGTGTATAAGGCACAGTTTTAAGTCTTGGGTATACTGTGGTGAATAAGAGGCAAAATGTCCTTGGCTTTATGGAGCTTGCATTTTACGTGATAGTTTGAGGGATGTTTTCCGTGGTACCTTCACTGCTTTGCTAATTCGGTGTGGTTTGTGATCCAGCAGCATCTCTGTCATCTAAGAGTTTGGAAGAAATGCCGACTCTCGGGTCACAAACCACGTCAGCTGAATGAGTTTCTGTTAAAGTGATTTAGCAGGTCACAGGTGATACAGATATCAGATCTCAAGTGATTTAATTTCACACTGAAGGCCTTATTCAGAACACCACTGATAACTGGGTTTAGCAATTGTCCTGATGGATTGTTTGCTAGGACCCTTAAGCCAACTTTGAAAGGCTTGGGAACACTCATCATTTACACAGATTCTTGTTAAATGCCTGGCTTCTGCAGCAGAGAGTCAGCTTTTATGAGAGCAGAGAGGGTGTCTTCCGTTTCTGTGTCTTTTCCAGGCGTGTATTCCCAAAGGCTTTACAGTGCCTGGTAAACAGTAGGCCCTCAATAAATGCTTGTTGCATATTTTAATGAGACTATTCAGAAGTCAAAACTAGTTAATTCCAAGCAGTTTCAGGCCAAGTAATTTTCAGGGCATCAGGTAAGGGCATAGCACCAGAAGCAAAATGAAGGTGGATCTACATGTAGCTTTTCAGCTCTAAGCCCCTAGCTACCCTGACCTAAGTTTCATTTCCTGGTTCACTTGCATGCCCCATCTCTTTCTCTTTTTAAAAATATAAAATAGTATTTATAAATCTGAATCTTCTTTGTATGTTAATACCATGTATATACGCACATGTGCGTGTGTGTGTGTATATATATATATATATATGTATCTTTTGTTTTTAAACTAAATTCCAGACTGTATTTGGATTTCGCCAGTTTTTCCATTAATGCCCTCTTTCTGTTCCAGGCTCCAGTCCACGGCACCACATTGCATTTCAAGTCATGTCTCCTCAGTCTTTGGTCTGTGGCAGTTTCTCAGTTTTTCTTGTTTTGTGTAACCTTGATAGCTTGGAGGAGTACGGTCCTGGCTGTCTTCAGTGGACAGCTTTACATGGACCAGATAGGATCATCAGTTCTGGGCAAAGCCTCTCATATTCAGGAAAGTAAGGCCATGACAGGAACAGCTCTTACTGGTTTGTTTATGTAATACATGAATCTGTTCTGCTTCTGTAACAACTTGTAACTGTAGTACTAGGTTTTCAGTAGCAGACTCGGGATAGGTTCTTAATTGGTTGAGATTCAAGAGTGTTTACAGCGTTGCATATGAACTCCTGTTTTAAAATATACTGTTTTTATTTTTATAATGGGTTGAGAATTGGGCTGAGGTGGAGCAAGGAAAAAGGAGGGATGAGTTAAAAGAGGTAGCCGGTCAGAGAGGGACCAAGCTGCATGGAGTAACAGACAGTGGAGGAAAGAAGAGAGGCAGCTGCGTAGAAGAGAACTGGGAGTGAGTACCTACTGTCCGTTCACTGACTCAGTTCACGTGACTCAGGGCAGTGACTGTGTATCGGATCCAGTGCTGCTAGGTACTCAAGATGACGGGTGAGACAGCATTAGATTGTCGTGCAGATAAATACATGATAATTACAGCTTGTGCTGGGTGCTAGAAAGAAAAGGTGAAGGGTGCTGGAGAGACAGGAGGGGGGTGGGTGGAGCTGCCGCTTTTGGTTGGCTGGGTTGGTGAAGAAGTCGTCTTTCAGTAAGTGACATTTGCATCCCTCGCTCTGGCTTTTGGGGGCCTTTCATTGTTACCCCACACTGCTTATTCCATCTTTCTTGTTATTTCACAACGCACACGTGTCCCTTTCTCCATAGGTACTGTGCTTATTTTTAGCTCCGCGTCTTTATATGTGATTTCTTCTTCCTAGGGTGTCCCCCTGTCCACTTCCACTTGTGGAAGTGCTGTCTCTTGTTCAAGGATTTGCTCAAATCCCATCTCCTTTATGGAGTCTTTCACTGTTGGTTTATGCCTGTGTTTGTCTTGCTACTTGAGTGTATGGTGCTTGAGGGTAGGCATAGTGTTTTGCATCTATAACTCTGCATCCCCAGTGGACCACAAAGCCAAGGTTGATAAGGGGTTGTTACGAAGGTAGACCTATTCTGAAGTGTTGACATTTGGGTAATGAATGTTAGAGTAGTGAGTGAAGGTCCAGTTTTGGGCTTTTTTAAATTAAACTTGTTTTTATGGGGTATAATTGCAGATCCACATGCATTTACAAGAAATAATCTGGAAAGATCCCTTGTACCCTTTACCCAGTTGCTCCCAGTGATATCTTGTATAACTGTAGTGCGGTGTCAGCCACTAGGACAGTGTCACTGAAGCGGTGGAGGTAGAGAACATTTCCAACACTGCATGGTTTCTGCATGTGGTTCTTTTGTAACCGTACCCTCTTCCCTCCCAGCTCTATCCACTCCTTAAGTCCTGGCAATCACTAATCTGTTCCCCATTTCTATAATTTGGTCATTTCAAAAATGTTTTATACATGGAATCATATAGTAAGTACCTTTTGGAATTTGCCTCTCCCCCTTCCCTCCCAGCATAATTCTCTGGAGACTGAGAGAGGGGCTGTGTATATCAGTAGTTGCTTCTTTGTTATTGCTGAGTATTACTTCATAATATGGATGTGCTTTTATGGTTCTTATAACCATTTTCCTGTTGAAGGGCCTCTTGTTATTTCCAGTTTGGGCTATGGTAGCAATGTTGGTTGAAAAGACAACATTTTCCTCCATGGAATTGTTTTTGTATCTGTAAAAAAAATCAGTTGAGTATATGTGTATGAGTCTGTTTCTAGGTTCTTTATTCTGTTCTATTGATCTGTGAGTTTATCCCTCCTCTAGTATCATAGTCTTGGTTACTGTGGGATATAATAAGTCTTAAGTAGGTGTAGAATGATTCCTCCCACTTCAGTCTTCTTTTTCACAATTGTATTAGCTTTTCATTCCTTTGCCTATCCATATGAGTTGTAGAATAATCTTGTTTATATTTACAAAAAAATCTTATTGGAATTTTGATAGGAATTGCATTAGACCTGTATATCATTTGGGGGGAAACTGATGTCTTACCATGCTGTCTCTTCTAATCTATGAACGTGGTATGTCTCTCCATTTATTTAGATCTTTGATTTCTTTAATCAGCATTGTGTAGTTTTATCGTACAAGTCTATGTTTTGTTAAATTTTGTTGGGTTTTTTTAGACTTATATGTAAGTATTTGTTCTGAGCAACTGCTGTTTAAAATTTGGGGGGATCCATGTGTTGTTCATTGCTAGTATAGAGAAGTATTATTAAAACTTTCTTATGTTGATCTTGTATGGTGCAGTCTTGCCGAACCCGTTTATTAGTTTAGGAGTTTTTTGGTAGATTCCTTGAGATTTTCTAAATAGACAACTTTGTCATGTCTACATAGGGACAGTTTTATTTCTTCCTTTTCCATCTGTATACTGTTTATTTCCTCCTCTTATTGATACCGGCTAAAACTTCCAGTACTGTGTTTAAGAAGAATAGTAAGAGAAGACGTCTTTGCCTTGTCCCAGATCTTAGGGAGAAGGCATTCAGTCTTTCACTACATTTTGGGTCAGTCTCAGGCAGTTTGTAGTGATGCCATTGGCTGGAAGTGACCGAGGGCATTCACCTGGGCCTCCGGTGAGCCCCCACCCAGACTTTCCCCCTTTTGGAGCCAGTGTTGTGTCTGGACTGGCCCTGGTGGTTCTTACCATGATTGTAAGAGATGCCTCAGTGACAACCATCAGGGAACTTGGAAAAGGACAGGTTTGTTACTTACAGGACCTGGAGGAGGGTGCCTGGCACGCCTGAGGCCTCACAGTGCGATTGTGGGTAGAGAGTGCTGATTGGGCTTCTGCTTTCCCTGTGGCTGATGGTGAGGTTCCTGGGGTTTTGTGGGTTCTCTGTTGGTGAATGTAAAATGTAAGAGCAAGAGTTAGGACACAGGAAGGGAAAAGCAAACTGTCAAATGGTCAGTTATCTAATCTACAGAGCTCTCTTGAAAAAACCGAATTTTTTGTGTGAGGTGGCCTGGCTCTTTATATTGTAAATCTGGCAGTGTGTTTATTCAAGATGGATGTCTTCAGATGCCATCAGAAGCTTAATGCTAGGCATTTATATTGTATAACCAAAAAAGCTGATTGTTGGGCATTTATGCTACACACTGTTTAGTGTTAATTGTAGGGTTTTTGTAGATGCTCTTCATCACCTTGAGGAAGTTCCCTTTTTTTAAAATTTTATTTTTTATTTATTGTATCTATTTATTTTTCATTTATTTTTATTAGTTGGAGGCTAATTACAATGTTGTAGTGGTTTTTGCCATACATTAACATGAATCAGTCATGGATTTACATGTGTTCCCCATCCAGATCCCCCCTCCCACCTCCCTCTCCACCCGAACCCTCTGGGTCTTCCCAGTGCACCAGTCCCAAGCACGTCTCATGCATCCAACCTGGGCTGGTGATCTGTTTCACCCTGGATAATTCCCTTTTATTCCTGTCTTTTTGAGAGTTTTTATCATGAATGGGTGTTGAATTTCGTTAAGTGCTTTTTGTGCATTGATTTTTATGGTCACGTAATTTTTCTTCTTTAGCCTATTGATATGATGGATTATTTTGATTGGTTTTTAATTGAGCCAGCCTTGCATTCCTGGGGTAAATCCCACTTGGTTTTTTATTTCTTTTATATGTTGTTGAATTCTAGTTACTAATAATTTGTAAAGGATTTTTTGGATTTGTGTTCATGGGGGCTTTTAGCACTATAAATTTTCCTCTAAACACTGTTTTAGTTGTGTCTCATGAATTTCGTTATGTCGTGTTTTTTGTTTTCTCAGTTTAGTGAATGATTTATTTCCCTTGAAACTTCTTTGACCCATGGATTATTTAGAAGTGTGTTGTTTAGCTTCCAGGTATTTGGAGATCTTACTATTATCTTTCTGGTTTTGGCTTCTACTTTGATCCTATTGTGGTTGGAGAACAAACTCTGTATGTTTCAGTTCTTTTAATTTTGTTTTGGTTTGTTTTATGACTCAAAGTATGCTCCATCTTGGTATATGTTCTGTGGACACTTGACTAGAATGCTTTTTCTGCTGTTGGAGTGTTTTATAAACGTTCATTAGATCCTGTTGGTTAATGGTGTTGAGTTCTTCTGTACCTTCCATCTTAAGTGTTCTGTCCACTCTTGAGAGAGGGGTATTGAAGTCTCCAACTATATTTTTGGATTTATCTGTTTCTTTTTTATTTTTTAATGTTGACCATTTTTAAAGTGTTTATTGAATCTGTTTCAGTGTTGCTTCTGTTTTATGTTTTGGTCTTTTGGCTCCTAGGTATGTGGGATCTTGGCTCTCTTAACAAGGATTGAACCTGCACCCTCTGCATTGGAAGGTAAAGTCTTAACTGTTGGACTGCCAGGGAAGTCCCTTGTCTGTTTCTCCTTTTAGGTTACATCCGTTTTTAGCTTTCCATATTCTGCAGTTCTCTGGTGCACACACATTTAGGGTGGCTGTGTTTTCTTGGTGGCTTTACCCTTTCTGTCACTGCATGATGTCCTTCTCTGTCTCTATAATTCTCTTTGCTCCAAATTCTACTTTGATATTAACAGAGCCACTACTTTTCTTTTTTCCTTCTTTGATTGCTTTCCTTTTATTGTTTGGATGATATATCCTTTTCCATTCGTTTACTTTCAGCCAACTGTTTTGTTTGAATTGTGTCCTGTAGACAGCGTATAGTAGGGTTGTTTTGCTTTAACTGATTTTAGCAATCTTTGTCTTTTTCATTGAGGCATTTAGACCATTTACATTGAATGTAATTATTGATGTTAGAACTTAAGTCTGACATTTTAACTTTTTGTTTATTCCCTCCATTTTTTTTGTTTCTGAGTATTGCCCCCCTCCTGCTCTGCCCCCAGCTTCCTGTGGATTACTTGAGCTTATTATTTTTTTTTCTTTTTAGAATTCCATTTTAATTTATCTATACTGTTTTTGTGGAGAAGGAAATGGCAACCCATTCCAGTATTCTTGCCTAGAAAATCCCGTAGATGGAGGAGCCTGGTAGGCTACAGTTCATGGAGTCACAAAGAGTCAGACACAGCTGAGCACGTGCACACACACACATACTGTTTTTTTGAGTGTATTTCTTTGTATTTTTTTTTAATTAAAAATGTTTTTACTGGTGTATTTTTTCTAAGTATTGCATATTTTTCTAAGTATTATATATTTGTAGCTAATTGTCTACTGGTGTCATCATTTTACCTGTTCAAATGTAGCGCAGAATCCTTACTTCCCTGTACCTCCCTTTATCCTCCCTCATTTTAATATGATTGTATATATTTCTTCTAAAAACATTTATAAGCACCCTACACACTGTTATAGTTTTTGCTTTTACAAACATAAATGAGTAAACTCGAGGGAAGAAGGGAAGCCTGTTTTTTTATATTTTTGCGTATTGTGTTTTCTCCTGATGTCTCAAGATTCCTTCTCTTATTTCTTTCTTTCTTGAGCACTTCTTTAGCCTTTCTTAAAGGTATGTCTGCTGGTTACAGACTTTCTTAGTTTTTCTTCATTTGAGGATGACTTGATTTTGCTCTTCATCCCTGAAGAGTATATTTCTTTGGGTATAGGACTATGCGTTGTTGTGTTTTTTCCTTTTAATTTTTGTTTATTTATTTTTGGCTGTGCTGGGTCTTCGTTGCTGTGTGGGCTTCTCTCTAGTTGCAGAGATCGGGACTACTCTGTAGTTGGGGTGCACGGGCTTCTCACTGTGGCGGCCCCTCTCTGTTGCGGAGCATGGCCTCTAGGGCACGCGGGCTTCAGTGGGTGTGGCACACGGGCTCAGCAGTTTTTTGCTCTAGAGCACAGGCTCGGTAGTTGTGGCCCACGGGCTTTAGTTGCCCCACAGCACGTAGGATCTTCCCGAATCAGGGTGGAGCCTGTGACTCCTGTGTAGGCAGGTGGATTCTTTACCACGGAGCCACCAGGGAAGCCCAGGATTCCGTGTTGGTCTTTCCTTTCAGCACTTAGAAACTATTGTACCATTTACCTCTGACCTCTATGGTTTCTTCCTTCCTTTTTTTTTTTTCTAAATTACAGCCTTTTTTATTCTACTGTTTTCTTGTTTTTGTTTTGTTTGGCCGTACCATGCAGCACGGGATCCTAGCTCCCTGACCAGGGATCGAACCCGTGCCCCCTGCACTGGAAGCATGGAGTCTTAACCACTGGACCACCAGGGAAGCTGCATGGCCTCCATGGTTTCTAATGAGAAACCCACTGTTTGCAGGTTTTTCCTCTGTATTTAAGTCACCATTTATCTCTCACCATCCTCAGGACTTTTTCTTTACTTCTAGTTTTCAGTTTAATTGCAGTAAATATTGGTTTGGATTCCTTTGGGTTTATCCTGTTTGCATTCACTCAACTCCCTGAACCTGTAGGTTTATGTCTTTTGCCAAATTTGGTAAATTTTTGCTATTATTTCTTTTCTTTTTTAAAAAATATTTATTTGCTTATTTGGCTGTACCAGGTCTTAGTTGCAGCTCTTGGAATCTTAAATCTTCATTGCTGCATGCAGGATCTTTTTTGTTGTTGTTTAGTTATGGCCTGTGGGATCTAGTTCCCTGACCAGGGATTCAAACCAGGCCCCCTGCATTGGGAGCCCAGAGTTTTAACCACTGGACCACCAGGGAAGTCCAGCCATTATTTGAGTGCTTTTTCAGCCCACCCTCTTCTGTCTCTTCTCAACTCTTAATTACTTAGATGTTAGATCTTTTCTTTGTGGTCCCACAGGTTCCTAAGGCTGGCACTTCTTCTCTAGTTTCTTTCCACTGTTCAGACTGAGTAATATCTGTTGCCGTATCTTCCAGTTTTGTCCCTTCCATTCTGCTATTGAGTTCATCAACACTTTATTTCAGTATTTCTCAGCTCTAAAATTTCCATTTTGTTCTTATTTGTATCTCTTCTTTCTTTGTTGAGGTTATTTATTTGTTTTATTTATTTTAAATTTCAAGCATGCTTGAAATTTCTTGTTGAAGCATTTCTGTCATAGCTGCATTATAATCATTCTTAGATAATCCTGCTGTCTCTGTCATTTTAGTGTTGGTGTCTGCTGATGTCTTTTTCATTTAGTTTGAGGTCCTCCTGGCTTTTGGTATTGCGAGTGATTTTTCTTTTTTTCTTTTTTTTTTTTAAATTAAAACCTGGATATTTTCGCAATATGGTATGAAATTCTAGATCTTATTTAAGCCTTTGTTTTAGCTGGCTTTTTTTTTTTTTTTTTTTTGATACCTCTCCATCAGGGGTAGGGGGGTACCATGGGGTGCTGCCTTGTTACTGCTAGGGATAATAGAAGTACAGGCTCCCCACTTGACTCCCCTTGACCTAAGAAGTAGAGTGTTCTTGTTATGGCCAGGTGGGGTTAGAGGTCCAGGATTCTCAGGGAACATGGTGTGGAAGGGTGTCTTGTTACCAGCTGACATAGATGAAAGCCTGGGCTCTCTACTTGGCCTTCTTAGCACCACTCCATTGTGGAGGGGTTTGGGGTGCCTCGTTACAGCTTGGTGAGCCTATGGAAGTCTGAGCTTGTTGTACCTTACCTTTGTTGGCCTGGGTGGGCCACAGTTTTTTCTATGATGTTTGTCTGGAGTAGAGTATTTTTTTTTTCCCCCTAGAGTTTTCTGTCTTGTTAGGATGGTCCTTTTCTGGTCCTTTGGCCAGAGAGAGCAGGCTTTTGTTGGGATTGTTTTTTTTTTTGGTCTGTGCCTGTTAGCATTTCCAGTTGGCCAGCTCCTTCAGCTCCAAGTCCAGGATATATGAGGCAAAGGTAAGACCCAGGGTAGTCACCATTGTGTTGTTCTTCAAGGACTGAGGTTTTGCCTTCTCTCCTCATTTACGAGTTTTATTATGTTTGTTTCTTCCTGGAAGCAAATGTCCCTGATGACCAGTTTTTTTTTTTTTTTTAACATTTTTCCTTTGTCCTGGGCCAGTTCTTTTCTAACATATGTAAAAAATGAATTACAAGAAAAATGAAATAAAAAATGTACAATATATAACTTCCAATTTTGTAGTTTTAGATTCAGTGGATGTAAAATTCTGTAACATTGCTGTCAGTGTTTCTGAGTCTTTACTCTCAGTCTCTGTACTCACTGCTCGTGGAGTAGGTACAAGCAGTTTGCTGTCTAAGGACCACACTGACTTTCATTGCCTAGGGTGTAACTACTTGATTCTTTTTGAAATTAGAAGTCAGTAATCTGTCATTCAGTTCAGGCTCTCCTCTGCCATTTTCCTTATATTGCTGAAGGGATGTCTTCAATGTGAAACCCTTTTAATCCTTAAGGAGAAGGAATGTTTCAGGGCAGATGCAGCATTAGCAATGAGAGTTCAGAGTGCATCTCTGACTTTATATGTCTTATTTCCCCTTTAACTTTTAGGGTTCTTATAAAATGTCGTAAGTTATAGAATAAATTCTTATGCATGTTGATAAGAATCCCTTACAGTCACTATAGCTTCTAATGTTACAGAGAGAATGTATGATTGTTTTGGATTCTGTAAAGATGTCTAAGCATAGGTTTCTGGTATGTAGTCTGGTTGACAGCCTTCGCTATGGGACAGACACTAAGGGACACTAGACGAAGCCTTCTGGGGAGCCTTGAAGTGAATTGAAAACAGTTCCTTAGGTTTAGATGTCATGGTTTTTGCTGGATTTTTGTGTCCTCGGTAGTTATGACTTCCTTTTTGTTTAAAAAAAAGTTTTTTTAAAGTATCAGTTTAGTTATAAAAAGAAGTAGAATTTGCACTTGTTGGTAAAGCCGCATGCTAAGTTATTGGATTGGTCTTTGGAAATTGTACATTGCAGTTTATAATTTATTGTTTCTCTTCAGGTTAAAGAGCGAGTGAAATTTTCTAGTAATCTCATTTTTCCGTCTCTTGGGATTAGTGAGTTATCAATAAACATTTTACTAGTATTTACAAGTCCCTGTGCATGGCAGGCGTTGTAGAGGGTTAAGTGAGGTCTGACTGCTTCAGAGAGAACTCCATCTTCTGTTCATAGTCAGGCTGCAGAATTAGTTTAAATTATTAAAAACGTTTCCATGCAAAGAGAACACATCCTAACGAGATAGGACTGTTGCAGGGAGAGCAGGCATGAGAATTGCAACTTTTACCCAGAATCAGGGGCATAAGAGAACAAAAACAGCTTTGCCACTCAGCATGGAGCAGGGCTGCAAGATGGTCTCTGATGGGAAACTTGGGGGAGGGGTGAGAAAGGAGAGGAACTAAGAAGATGGTTAATGGTAGACGGGGCATCTTTGCGTGGAGCTGGAGCCCTACGACAAGCAGCCTCTGGTGCATTTCAGTGCTTGAGCTGTAAGGACGCCCCAGAGAGAAAGGGGCTTGGAAGGAGCTTTAGACTGGAAATGCTCTGAGTTGTAGGAAGGGGTGCAGTGCTGGCGGCTTACCAGCCAGTGTTGGTGAGCTGTTGTTGCGGGCTCTCACCTCACGAGGGGAAGCTTGGGGAGTGTCAGGGGAACAGCAGGTTGTTCGAGATAGACTGGGATGTAGGCTGTTGACAGCTGGAGATGGTGCTCCAAAACACACACAGGACACAATGCTTGGAGCACTTATCAGTGCCAGGCGCTATTCTAAGTGTTCCATGTATACGAATTCATTGAATCTATTGTTTTGCCTGTTTCTTAGCTTTCATTGTAATTCATCTATTAACAGTTCCTGGAGGTTAATACTTTTACCGTTATCCCATCGTACAGATGAAGGACGACAGGACCACAGCCCAGGGAAGTTGGTGAAGCTGGGGTCTGCACTCATCCCTCTTTCTGTGCCTTTACATGGCAGTCTGGCTCCAGAGTTTATGGTCTTAACCACTAAACTCTCAGTAGACCGCCTGGTTAGGACAGTGCAGACAAGATCGAGAGGCTTTGAATGCCAAACAGAAGATGATCACATTATTTGGAAGACAGTAGAGAGCCATTGATTTTGATGGGACTGTTGGCTGACATCCGAATTCAACTTTGATATGTGTGTAGTTGGGTGACTTTTATTTTGGGACTAGAGGTAGGACCTGAGGCTGGTGCACCTGTCTAGTTGACCATATGTACAGGAACATATAGGTGAATTTTCAGAGGTGTAATCAGTTTTTCTTGTCAGTGAGTGAAGGAAAGAGAGAAGTTAGTCACTGGAGCTCTAGAAGAATATCATCATTAACAGAAATGCAAAATGACAGGAGAGTTTGTCTGAGGATAGTTGCTGAGTGTGACTTGGGACACATTCAGCTGCAGGTGCCAGAGAGGGACTCCTAAAACCATCCTGCAGTCATCATAATTGTGGCGCTTGATCTTGGCAGGAGAGGTCAGTTCTGGAGGTACAAATGAGCGTGAGAAGGTGGAGATGATGAAAACAGGGAGAGGAAGAGAGGGCTGAGAAACGAACCCAAGGGGATGCTTACATTTGGGACTTCAGAGAAGGAAAGGGCCTTTTACATCATCACTGAGCAGATATTTATTGAGTATCTGCTAAGTGCCAGTTACTGGAAATACACAGTGAACAAAAAACATGGTCTCTGTGCTTGTTAATCATACAGTCTAATGGGGTAGAGAAAAATAAGGATAATTAACTGAATTATGGGAGTTTTCAAAACTAAATAATGGGGAAATGATGTTCCAGTTGAGATCCAGATGTCAGAAAAGATTTTAGTACAGAGAGTGGGGGCCAGGGGACTCCAGGTAACAAGAATGGTGTGTGCAGAAGTCAGGCAGCAGAAAAGAACTCACCCTAAGGAATTGAAAGATCAGTGTAGCTGAAGGGCCACTGGCGCAGTGGAAAGAGAGGGGAGATGCAGGGAGAGAAATCAGTGTGGGGTGATGGGACGAGGGACGTTAATCCCAGTGCTGTGGGAAGGCTTTGAGCAGGAGAGAATTCTGTTTCAGATATTAGGCAGATCACGCCGCTGCAGTGGGGAGCGTGGTTTTGAGCAGGAGGCAGGATGGGTGGAAGAGAGGCATGGAGACCAGTGAGGAGACTTGCAGGAGGCCTGGGCTGCAGTGGTGGCGGTGGGTGTGTGAGAGGCCGAGGACGGCGCTAGTGTTTCTCCCAGCAGGCGGCCCGGGCCCTCCCTGGCCTTCCCCTTCGTGCTGCTTTTTCCTCTGTCGCGTTTTGTATCATGTTGACGTTCAGTTTATCCATCTGTGTTCCCTCTAGACTGTGACTTCCTCAGCAGAGGTAGGGACCTTCCCTTATTGGTCTCTTAAGCACCAGTGCTTCACAGCTGAGGAGTGAGCGGTAATGCTGAATAAGAAAATTAGCCTGCAAACCTTTGAAGGTGCAGGACTGTGGTTAGGTTTGGATTGAGTTTTTCCCTGAGAGAAACTCTAGGGCTGGCCGGTGGTGGTGTTTTAGGGAGAGTGTGCTCACCGTGGGGTCTGTATGGCACTCAGGCGTTTCCAGGTGCCCGATCACCGGAGGTCGGGAGGAGACCCCGAACAAAGTCAGGAGAGCCGTGGGGGCGGCCTTGTGAGGAGCCACTGTCCAGCGCTCAGGATCCGGTGCTCTTGGGCGGGAGGACCTGGAGAGCCTCTCTGCGGTTCCAGCAGAGCCGACAGCAGAAATCCTGTTACACGGTGCGAGGTGGGGACCGCAGGGGGAGCCAGTTCCCCGAGGAAGCGAGAAGGGGAGAGGGTGGGGTCGATGGGGGCAGCTGGGTGGGGTGACCTCCAGGGCCGCGGTGGGGGGTGGGCGGCAGAGCCGGTGTGTAAGCAGCGGGGTGGCCTGTGCGAGCAGGGGCCCGCACGGGGCTGGCGGGGCAAGGAAGGAGGCGGCCGCTGCCTCGTGGACCAGGGCGGCCAGCCGGCCAGTCATCAGCTCTAAGGACTTTGCTCTTTGGGTGTGCCCCTCTTCGGGGCAGAAGGTTCTGTTTTCCCACAGGAGCCAGGAATCTGGATCTTTTTAAGTGAAAAGTCCTGATTTTTCAGTGTTGGCAGTTCATTTTTTTTTTTTTTTTAGAATCTTGTTTTATTGGGGAGAGACCATGCCCTCACCTCTGACAGTTACCTCAGGAGAAGGGGCTGGTGAGTGTGAGAGACAGGAGGAACGTGTGTGGAACAGGGCTTCTGAGGCTGTGGGTAGGGAGGAGTCAAGTGTGCCAGAGGAGAGCCCGGCACTTGAGGGTGGGGAGGGCTCTGAGCGGAGCAGAGGGCTGTGAGTCTCGGGAAGTGGAGTCGGGGCTGGGGCTGCCTGGTGTGGCCAAGGGGGTGTGCACATGTGGGTGTGGGCTGCGCACATGGGCGTGATGTGCACACGTGGCCAAGAGTGTGTGCACATGTGGCCAGGAGGGTGTGCACACATGGCCAGGAGGGTATGCACACATGGCCAGGAGAGTGTATACACGTGGCCAAGAGGGGTGTGCACACGTGGCCGGCCGGGCTGGTGAAGCGCGTTTACAGTGGACGTAGTCAGCCTGTTGTCAGGACTTTCTCTGTAATGTTAATATCCTGAAAGTTGAAGCAGAATAAAATAGTGGCACTGACCTGGGGTTCGGACTGAAAAGCTGAAAGGTCCAGTGAGTGAGGGGTTTTTGTGTCAGGAGGGTGTTATAACCAAGGTTGGATGACTTCTAGGTTGGTAGCTGAGCATGTGGGAAGTGGGATGGGGGAGGAGGAAGTGGCTCAGGGGCAGATGGAGAAGGGCAGGTTTGGTGGGCTGAGGAGTGTGTGCGCCAGATGGACAGAGTGTGGCTGGGTGTGGTCTGTGTCTGGGTTTGGGCTGAAGGATCGTGTAAGGTAGGGGCTTCCCTGGTGTCTCAAGTGGTAAGGAATCTGCCTCCCATGTAGGGGACCCAGGTTCGATCCCTGGGTCGGGAAGATCCCCTGGAGAAGGGAATGGCAACCCACTCCAGTATTCTTGCCTGTGAATTTCATGGACAGTGGAGCCTGGCAGGCTACAGCCCATGGGGTTGCAAAAGAGCTGGACACGACCGAGCACACACACACATCGTGTAAGATATCGATAAGCAAGTTGGTGTCAGGCTATGAGACAGAAGACAGATCACAGGATAGAGGCCGATGAAGAAGACAGTGTTAGAAGGCAACCTGAGTGTTGCAAGCAACAGAAGATGGAGGGAAGTGGGTAGTGAATCCAGTGCTGACTCAACCCATTGGGGAAGGTTTGGTGGTGTCTTGAAGATCAGTCTCAAAATAAGGATACTTTGGGGGTGGGGCCTAAAGGAAGCAACAGATTTTGACTAATCCACAGTTCAAGCTTAACAATTACAATACACTATTTTTAATAATATGGCAAATGTCCTATGTAGAATACTCATATATTACAAAAAATGTAATCAAATAATATGTAAGAAGGTTGGGACTGAACCATTTTCTTAGGGCAGACAGGTGGGGCCCACTTGCGATTCACTTTACCCACACCCACAGCAAAGCTTGATTGCCAGCCCTGACCTGTTCTGTTCTCATTTCTTAGCAGCTCCCAGACTCTTGAGAAGTGGCAGTGACTAACCCAGTCAGGCACCTAGAAATCCTTGCCTATGTCACTTTCTGCAAGGTCAGGGGCTCAGTGAAGGTCTTCAGATTTCCCTTAAACTTCCAGCAGTTAGAAGACCTTGTCTGGCTTAGTAACCAGACCATAAGCCTATGGCAACAAGCTGCTGCCTGTTGACTTGGCACCCTCCAAACAAAACTAAACAAAAATGATTATGAATTTAGGGATGCTTTCTTCTCTCCATCTGATGTCCACATGTTCCTGCATAAAGATACTACTGGGAGAGTAAGGAGACTAAAGTCATTTTTTTTGCATTATTAAGTAATGGGAATTTTTTTTCTTAATAGAAGTTAATGTTTACATAGTAAAATATCCTGACAGTATCAGAAGTTATACAGTGAAAAGTAATTCTTCTGCCCCAGTATTTTTTTTTTTTCACTTGCAAATGGAAGTCATAGACGTTTCTGGGTCAGATGAAAGTTGCCTTAACTTTCTTTTTGTAAATTAGATATTACAGAGAAACATAAAGACTAAACTGTAGGGGAAAGAAACTCCCAGTTGGATGTGATTTTCAGCAGGCATTTTTTAAAAGTTTAATTTGGGTTGTATTTAGAGAAATGAAAGAAGGTAAAGAGTATGTATTTTGTAGAGAGAGGGTGCTGTGGAGACCAGGGAAAACAGGAGAGGTTTGGGAGAGAACTTAGGACACAGGATGTTAGATATAGAAGTTAAGGTAGGTTATGCCAGAGCAGAAAGCAACACAAAGTCACTTAGGATGGGTTTCTCTGAGCCCTGAGAATTAAAAACTTCTTTTCTCCACAGACTCAAAATGGGAGCTAAAAACAGGAGCCAGATTCAGATTGGGCGGGAAAGTGGAAATAAGAAGACGGATCACAGTAGCCTGGAATCTAGTGATGTAGAGTAGCAGAGTAAAAGTAGAATTCCAGGAAAACTTGTTGAGGACTTTACACCTAGAACAACCTAGCTGGATAACTTGACGCTTTTCTCCTCCCTTTGGGTAATCTCTGCCCTCACGCGCCACGGGCTTCCCTGGTGGCTCCGACTACAGGGAATCCACCCGCAGTGCGGGAGACCCGAGCTCGATCCCTGGGCAGGGAAGATCCCCTGGAGAAAGGAATGGCTACCCACTCCAGTACTCTTGCCTGGAGAATTCCATGGACAGAGGAGCCTGGAGGGCTACAGTCCATGGGGTCACAGACACGACTGAGTGACTAACACTTTCACTCAACTTGACATACTGTTGAACTATAATAGAGTTTCATTATGAATATGAACCTTTTAAATGCTAAAGTGTGCAGAACTAGGGAAAAAGGTTTCCACCAGAGAAAGAAAGAGGGGGAAGGTCTGCCCCTTTGTATTTTTGTATCGAAACCAGCAGTGAACCTGAGGTAGACGTATGCTGCTGTAGTCTCAGCAAGATTATATAGCCAGGAAGAGGTAATTCTCCCAAAAGGAAGTTAGGATGGATGCTAAAAAGAAATGTCTCCTTTTCAATATCAAAAATTTTCGTGATTCTTAAAGGGAGCCCTCATACACAGTTGGTGACAATGTTGATTGGTGCAGCCACTATGGAAGACAGTTTGGGGGTTCCTCAGAAATTAAGGCTAGAACTGCCATATGATCCACCTTACACTTCTGGGTATTTACCCAAAGAATTAAAACCACTAATTCAAAAAGATATATATGCATGCCTACGTTCATCACAGCATTATGTACAATGGCCGAGACATGAAAACAAATTGAGTGCCCGTCAGCAGATGGGCAGATAAAGAGTATGTGGTATATAGACAGAATGGACTACTACTCAGCCGTGAAGAAGATGGCATCTTGCCATTTGCAGTAACATGGATGGGCCTTGAGGGTGCTAAGTGCAATAAGTCAGACTAAATACTGTTTGATTTCACTCATATGTGGAATCTAAAAAACAAACAAAACCAAAATAAATGAGCAAACCAGACAAAACAGACATGTTTATGCAGAGAACAGAGTCGTGGTTACCAGAGGGCAAAATGGATAAAGGAGAGCAACTGTATGGTGACAGATAGAAGCTGAATTTTTGGTGGTGAGCACCCTGTAGGGTATATAGAGGTAGAGATATGATGTTGTACACATGAAATTTATGTTACAAACCATTGTTACCTCAGAAATGTTTTTGCAGTTCTTCCCATTGTAGTACCTTACTTGTAGGAGACAGATAATAGCTAGAATTTATTTAGTGCTTTGCTCAATACAGTTTATACTGTCTGATATCAGCCCTTCACATGCTGCTTCCTTAATCATCACAAGAGTCTTGTAATGTGGGTAACCACTTGTGTGAACTTCCCTGATAAAACGTTCAAGAGCCAGGTACAAACCCAGGTAGTGTGTGCTGCATCGCCTCTGTGCTGTTCAAAAAATTATGAGTTAGTTAATGCTTTTAAATAAAATTGAGTTTTATTAACCTGTGTGTGTGCAGATTTTTGAATGGTGGTACCATGTATCTCTCTCTCTTACTCACACACAACTTATATAATGTGTTCAGAAAGTTAGGGAGTTCTTCAACTTGCCAAGGCTTCTTGACTCTAGGTTAGGAATCACTGGCCATGCCTCTGTCGGTGTGCAGTTCTCTCCCAGGCACGGCTTCTCATCTCCCCGCTGTGTGACTGTCGGTGGCCCCGAGTAATCTACGGCAGTCATGGCAGTGCCACAGCCCTCGCTAGGGACTCATTCAGAAATAGCCGTGTTCCCATTTTAGGCTGAGGAAGGTGTGCAGTCTTCTGGGAAAGACTTTTTTCCTTGTGCAAGTCACGGGGAAGAGCTGTAGGTATTGTCAGATCTGACTATGAGGCTCTGAGCTGCTACAGTGATCTTGTTACCAAACTCGAGGCGGAATCCAGCTCTAGAATGTGGCTGAAAGAATTGCAGAGGAATGGAGCAGGAGTTGTTAGGCTAAGCCAATCCTGAATTCCACCCTACCCCTGGAATAACAGTTATGTAAGTAATTTTCCTTACGTTTAAGCAGTTTGAGGTGTCATTTCTGTTCACTTACAGCTAATGGCATCTCGGCAGATGTCATAATGCAGAATTGCAGTGGGAAGAGATAACAAGATTCCTTCTGCTAGATATTCAAAGTAAAACTATTGAGGTACTGTTAAAATAGGCTGGTCTGCTAGCCTGGGAAGGAAGAAATTGCATGAAGTAGAGTCAGAGGACCCGAGTTATAGTTTGTGCTTTGCCCTTAAGTACCTATGTCACGGGCTTCCCTAGTGGCTCAGTGGTAAAGAATCTGCCTGCAATGCAGGAGATGTGGGTGTGATCCCTGGATTGAGAAGATTCCCCTGGAGGAGGGCATGACAACCCACTCCAGTATTCTTGCCTGGAGAACGCCATGAACAGAGGAGCCTGGCAGGCTGCAGTCCATAGGGTGGGTCAAAAAGAGGCAGACTCGACTGAAGCGATTGAGCATGCATGCACACATGCACGGATATCACAGAACTAAATTTTCCTATCAGCAGTGACAAGAAGGTTGCCCTGAACAAGCTGCCAAGTACTTTTCATCTCAAACATCCTCTATTTTGGAGCCCATGAAAAGTATCTAGTTAAACTTAATTAGAAATTGAGGATTTTTTTTTTTTAAACAGTGAGCCATCTTAGATTTCTGTCACAGTCTAGGAGCTCCGAGGCACTATGTTTCTGTGCTTTGTGTGTACATAGCACCGGTAAAGTTTTTAACTTTTAAAAACTCTTCCACACACCCCAACTCTCCAAGGGCTTAAAGCCAGTATCACTTTTATTTATTTAAAAATTTGTTGGATTTTTTTTTTTTTAAGATTTTTCAGATTGTTCATATCCGCCCCCCCATCATCTCTCTCTCTCTCTCTTTAACATTTACTGTGGAATATTTCAAATATATGCGCAAGTAGAATAGTATAATGAATTCCCATATATTCATCTTCTCACTTCAGTAATTACCAACATTTTGACAGTCTTAAAGCCGTAGCTTTTTCAGTGCTTATAGTTGGCTCTTCCAGCAGAGATTTTTCTCCCCAACTAAACTTTGGAGCTAAATTAGGTCTCCCTTGCTTTAAGGTCTCAGTTGTCTGCATTTGTTTGTTTAATACTGTTTCTTTAGCATCAGAAGTTACAACACTGTGAAAACAAGTCTTTCTGTTAGCAGCTGTGTCCAAACAATTACGACTGTTTAGGCATTTGTATTTGTACACGTCACAGTAGGATGAGTTATGCTGTACTAATGTGCATCCCCTGAAATCTCAGTGGCTTATATATTAGTTGGCTGGGGCCTCTGCCTTCTCCCTCTCTTGGAGCCAAGCTGAGGGAGCAGTTACTGTCTTGAATGCCGTCAGCACTGTCACAGAAGGAAGAGAGCAGGCAAATTGTGCACTGTCTCTTAAAGCTTCTTTGCGTCATTTTTGTTCACATATCAGGGGCCAGAGCAAGTCATATGGCTAACCTATATTTTAAGGGGATGGAAAATTGCAAACCTACCAGCTGCCTGTCAGGGGAACCAGAAGTATTTAGTGGATAGCACTAAATGATTATCTCAGTATTGAGACAAGTAGAAAGTCTCTTCTGCCTTTCAGCTTTATATGTAACAGCTAATGCTTCAAAACTTGTTTCCTCTCATGGAACAAGTATAGGTCATGATATTAAAATTAACCTCATTGTTTTCTTAGCTCTTGTTTATTTAAAAGCTACTTTCAGACAAGTTATTTAGGAAAAGTTCTCAAGAGAGGAAATACCAGTTTTGAGATCAGATCCCTGGCTCTTTGTGGAAGAGACAGGTTTTCCGTGTCTCTCAGCTGATATGGTGGGTCAGGGAATGGGCAGGATAATTGCAGCTGCCTCACTTCTCTTCAGAGGAAGACCTTTCCCCATCTTTGCCCCTCATCTTCTAAAAAATAACATTTTGGATTTGAATTCTGACGTGGGTAAAATCCTGGTTCAGACCCCTGGAATGTTTCAAGTGGGGCTCAGGATTTTATATCAGATCTCTTTTGTGTATGTCTTTTGCTGGATTCTAACCGTGCCACATGAGTCCTGTCAGTCATAGCACCGGCCATATTTATATCACCTTATGGAGGAAACTATGTGATCCCCTCTGCTCACTGCTCCAAGGTGCTCTTGGTTGGTCTTGATTTTATAGCCTTCAGGAATGTGCACCTGACCAAGGCAAGGCAGCCAGGCTTCTATGAGGCCTGGCTTGAAAAGATAAGTGAGACCAGCTAGCTCCTCTCTATTTTGGAGAATTTAATCTCCAAGACTGAGTCCGAGACTCTGAGCCTGTTACAAAGCCAGGAGAGAGTAGAAAAGAGACTAGATCAATTGTCGCTGCCAAGGGTCTTTGCATTTCTGCTTCTGTCTGTGTACCCAGCTCTCTGGTCACTTCTGTCTTGCATGGCTTGGGAGTCCTGGTTTCCTTGCATATTCTGTAGGATAGAATTAGTTAGGCATATTTGTTCCAGAGACCCAGAACAAGAGTAGCTGGGGCAAGAAAAGCTGGTCTCTCGCGCGTCCAAGTTGGGTATTAGCCGCCTCTTGGTGGGCGTGGCAGCTCCACGGGGCTCTGGGACCTTGGTGGCTCCAGCTCCCTCCCCTGCCTTCCCGGGGTCTCGTCTTCATCCTCGTGGCCGGAGCCGTCACATTCACATTCCACAAAGCAGGATGGAGGAAGAATAGAAGAGGTTGCATGTTGTTGTTGTTCAGCTGCTTAGTTGTGTCCGACCCCATGGACTGCAGCACGCCAGGCTTCCCTGTCCTTCACCATCTCCCGGAGTTTGCTCAGACTCATGTCCATTGAATCGGTGATGCTGTCTAACCATCTCATCCTTTGTCACTCCCTTCTGCCCTCAGCTCTAGTGCTCTTCGGACACCTCAGGGAAGGTGCACAAGACTTCTCATGTCAGCTAGAACTTCACTGCAGGGAGACTGGGAAGTGTATCCATACTCTAGCCGTCCATGTGCCTTGTAAAAATTGGGGGTTCTGTAACTACAGAGGGCGGCTCAAACAGTGGACCCCTCATGATCTGCTTGGTGTATCTTGAAAGTAAACTCTTGCTTAAGCTGTCTTCATGCCTTGGTATGAAAGGCATGTAAGTCACTTCTCAGAATGTCCTTTCATTTCATGCCTATTTGTGCCTATTCCACTAATTTAGTTTCAGCTAAACTAAGCAAAGATTCACGTGTCTGTTTACTAAAGTGTTCTTTAATCATCATCCCACTTCAAGTACAGTCCTGGGTATTGAGAAAACACAAAAATGAAGTAATACGTGACTCCTGCCCTCAAGGAGCTCACAGTTTGGCAGAGAGAGATTAAGTGAATAGTAGCACTGTTGTGTGATAAATGCAGTAATGAAGATCCTTGTTGAAGACAGGAAGTATACTGACTGGGATGGCGGAGAGGACTGCTGGCTGCATCACGCCCCTCTTTTCTTCTGTCAAGACACAGGAAATGAAGGCCGGCACCCTCTCCCTGACTAAGCGCTAGCCATGGTAAGGGCGCAATTTGTGCAAATGCAGATACTCTTACCTGTAAGAACTTCCCAGTGCTTTCCTATTAGTTCGCAGAGTAGAAGGTTTCTAAAAGCAAATCCCTGAGTCGACCACAGTGAAGAGCAATACATATACACAGTTTATAATATACATATATCTGTATGTACAGTGCTTTGTCATATAGCCTTCTCACTACAAACCTCAGTTATCCAGAAATCCAGTTACCTAGTTTTAGCAAAACTAAGATTTCTTTTGGATATTATTTATATGACAGTCTTTGTTAACGATGGTGTTTTTGTTTTACTTTAAATCTTCTTTTTTACCTTTAGCCTGCCTCTGTCTGTAGAGAGCTGATCTTTGATCGGAATTAGTGGTACTTTAGGGAATACACAGTAATCTTAGGTTGAAATGGAATTTTTATACAAAAAAATTCAGATCAGTTAAAGTGCTGTCAGCTTATCAGATGAAGGGGATAACTTGAGATTAATACAGCATTGCTCCTGCAGCCTATTTCATGGGATCTGGAAATGGCAGTTTTTCAGACCTCTTCTCTGAAATGGTGTTTTCTCTTTGATGATTTTACCTGGAGCCCGTCGTTGCTTTCATTGAACTCTTCTCTGTCTGCTCTGTTAGATTATGTGTTAAGTTTATAAGTTGAAAACACTGCTATACATCATAGTTTATTTAGATTAATTATAACTAAATTTTGTTTTAATTCTAATCATAAGTACTGTTGGGACTTAAATTTTTTTCCTCAGAGTTACTTTTTAATATGGAAGGTGAAAAAGACAGATATGGTCAGAAGCATTTGGGAGAGAGCAGTGACTAAGAGACAAAGTGAATTAATTTTTTATATTATGATCAGCTGCTTACTCTTTGCTTGTATTAATCCCTTAGGTTACCTCTTTGAAGGAGTACATTGTAATAATGACATCTCAAATAATACTTAACATTTTTTGTATTTAAAAATGGAATGAGTCCCTAGCATTTAAATTATCTTCAATGTACACTTGATTCTTTTTGATAGAGGTAGAAATTTATTGATAGAGGTAGAAAATTATTCTGAAACTCATTATTCTGAAACTAATAGAGCATAGGTAACTTCAGGCGTTTTTGGTTGTTGTTTGTTGGTTTTTTAATCTTCATTGTGCCTGGAATGGTAGAGGTGTACTTTCATGAAGTCACAGAGTATTAGAATCTAAAGGAATAGCGTGTGTGCTAAGCCCCTTCACTTGTGCCCGGCTCTCTGCAACCTGGTGGACTGTGGAGCCCACCAGGCTCCTCTGTCCATGGGATTCTCCAGGCAGGAATGCTGGAGTGGGTTGCATGCCCTCCTCCAGGTGAGCTTCCTGACCCAAAGGTCGAACTTGCGTCCCTTAGGTTTCCTGCATTGGCAAGCGGGTTCTTTACCACCAGCGCCACCAAGGGATAGCAGTAGTTATATAATGTGAGTGAGTCCAGTGCAAAATGAAAATGTGGGGGCCTCTTATTAAAAGCCATGAAGAATTTCAAGACTGTGAAAGAGCATTTAACCAAATGTGGAGCCCTTCCAAGTGTGGGGCCCAATGTGACTCCACAGGTCACAGGTGTGTGAAGCCTGCCCTGCAAGGAAATATTAGTGTACATTTAGTACGGGCCCCTCCTTTTATAGATGAAAATACATAGCATTTATATGCAATGAGATGCTGATACATTATTACCATATAGCAGGACCAAAACCTCAACCTTTAAAGATTGCCCTGCTGAAGGTTTCTCTAGGCGTATTTAGTCAGTATAATTTAAAACTGCTACCAGTTATTCGTAGTGGTCATAAAAATAATGACATTGATAGGTGAAATAAATGATTCCAGAGAATTGTATCCTAAATTGTTTCCCAGTTTTCCATCCAGCAACGTTTCTCTTCTTTTTGTCATAGCTTCTGTCCTGCTGCAAGTTTTGTTAGTTTAGATTTAAATTTCTTTATTCTCCTGGAAATGCCCTTAGAGTTCTAATGAGCCTTGAAAGGCCCCACAGGAAAGGGACTGAAGAGAAGCAGAGGACATTTATAACCTACAGTGTAGATAATGAGCCCTTTACAACTGAGAATGTGTCTGTGTCAGTGTGGTGGATATTCCATTGCTGTGGGGCACGTGGAAGAACAGGCAGCGTGTGTTTGTTGTTTATTTTTGTATATTTATTTTATTTATTTGAGTGTACCCAGTCTTAGTTGCAGCATACAAACTTTAGTTGTGGCATGTACGATCTAGTTCCCTGACCAAAGGATTGAACCCCTGCCCCCTGCATTGGGAGCATGGAGTCTTAACCACTGGACTACCAGGGAAGTCTACCAGGGAAGTCCCCAGCATGTGTTAGTTATTGAAAGTCTGCTGTATACATCCCTGCCACTATAGTTTTTTTTTTAATTAAATACTTTTATTAACTAGTAATCAGATGGTTTTGGAGAATCCCTTTAATTATGACTGCTGTTGGAAATAAGTGGAAGCAGCTAGCGTTTGAGCATGATGGCTGGTCACATCACTTTAAAACTTAAGTGTTGCTCAGATAGCTACTTCAGGGGGCATTTTTATATCTTGTTTCATTAGCTTAGCCAATTTTAAATGAGGTCTTAATAAAACTGACAGACAATATAATGTGAAGTAGACCTGCTCTGCTGGCATTGTAGAACCCACTGGATAGCCAACTGAAGAGAACTACTAAAAAAGTTCACGAGCAAACAAGCTACAAACTTAGGAGCATGGTGGGGTTAAGGGGTTTGTGATGCAGACAGCTGCCATGTCGTGGGGCCGCCTCTCAGCTCACATAACAGAAATCAGCTCAGTTGATGAGAAACAATAAAACCTAAACACCCTTCTAAATTGAATAATTTGGGGGTCATCTTTTACTGTTTTGATTGCTCTGTGAAGTTGCCCGCTAGAATGCTGAATCCACTTTACTCAACTTTTCATTTTTGGCTGACTTTTAGTACAGTCTGGTGTCTTAACAGGGAGTCTTTGCTTAAGCGCTGAGCCAGAAGCCGAGACCCGTGACGAGCATACCAGACACCTCTTGCACATTAGGGTAAAAACAGAATAAGGGAAATGATATGCCTGTTTGAGAGTGTTGCCTTTTACAGAATGGCTCGGAAGTTCATAAAGTGCTTTGCAGGTGAAATTCAGTAATCTGGTGAACATTTTTGGAGTGTGTGTGATGTGTTAGAGTCTGTAAGTGATAGACATAATTCCTGCTGTAGTTAAAGAGAAGACCTAAAACTATAGTTAGACCAAAAGTTGGTTCAGTGATGTAGTCACTTTTCTCATAGCTCGGTGAAGCAGACACTGCTCCACACCGCGAGTTCAAAAGTGGCTTCCAGGACCCGCAGTCAGAGAGTGGACTTGACGGTCAGACGTACACCTGCGTGGTGACGTCAGTAGAGGTGAGGCGCCAGCCGTTCCTCGAGCCCCAGCCGTGTGTCAGCAGGCACCGCCCGGGTCGCAGGAGTACAAACCCGGCCTTCACGGACCTCTGTCCCGAGTGGTGTATGAATCCGGCAGATGGGTAGGTAGAGGCCGTTTCAGACAGAGGCTTCAACACCTGTGCAGACGGGGAAGCAGAGAGCATGGCGCCTGGTCGTGGTGGCAGCAGGACCCCTGAGGGAGGTACGGACTGGGGGCTGACGCGGGGCGGCTCGTGCCGGGCAGGGCCCGGCGCTCCTCTAGGCTCGTCTGTGGCTTCCCGTCTCCTCAGTGGCACTGCCGCGGAAAGCCTTTCCTGGTCACCCGGCAGAGAGGAACTGCCCAGGCCCTTGCTAACACAGCACCTGTCCTTTTTATTTATTTTCGGAGCGCTCATTACTGGCTGGCCCTTTTTGTTTATTTTTTATTTATAATCTGTGTCCCGACATTTGGCTCCAGTGAGGGCAGGAGCCGGTCTGTCATGTTTATTGCTGTGTCCCTCGCACCTAGAGTCCAGCATACAGCTGGCATCTCCTGCGTGTTTGTGGAACGAATTTAAGTATGGAATGTTTTACTATAAATTTTGGATTTTATTCTGTAGACCAATGGCTCTCAATATTATTGTTCTCTTGACCCCTTTATACCAAAAAAGTATTGAAAACTTCAGTTTGTGTGTGTGTGGGTGGGTTATGCCTCTTAATATTTATCATATTAAAGGTAACTTAGACATTTTAAAGACATTAATTGATTTAAAATAGTAAACCCATTACATGTTAATATAAATGTATTAAAAAAAATAACTATCTTCCAAAGCAAAAAATGAGTGAGAAGTGTGAAAGTGTTACATTTGTGCGCATCTCATTGTCCGGCTTCTCACAGCCAGATTCTCAGATCTTCTTCGCTATTCAGTCTTTTACAATATCATATGTCCCCTATCCTCTGGACTCCGCTATATACTCGTGGTGGAATGAGAGTGAAAGGCGAATGGTGACTTGATATTAGTATTTAATTAGTTTTAACCTTGCAGACTTCTTGAAAGGATCTTGAGGACCCCCACCCCAGATGGGGTCCCTGGACTGCTGTCGTTTTAAGATCTGCTGCTGTAGGTGGATGGTTTTGTAACTTTTTAGTAGCAGGAGTGTGTTCTCAAATATCTTCTACCAAGCTTCAATGTATAGATTAAGAGAGCTGTAGGGGTTACTGTATGGGTTATTAGAGTGTACCTCTGTTTCTTTGAAGTGGATCGAGTTGTGTAATATTGACATATCTGTAGGCTGCTTAGTATCCTACTTCACATCAAGAGAAGAGGAAAATGCTCTTATAATTGTATGTCTAGTAAAAATTAATTGGTGGTATGTGGTGGAAATACTTCATTTTTTTTTTTTTTTTTTTTTAGTAATAGCTGCCTTGTTTAAGGTTGAAGTCCTCACCTTACTCTAGATCCTTCTTAAAGGATTGTTATTTCTTCTTTCCATTGTTCCTACTACCTTCTGGGATACAGTTCATTTTGTTTACGTTTTACTGTTTGCTGTCTGTACCTCTCCTCCCACTTAAGGTTTTTGAATGCGTTACTCTTTATTTAGTGGTATATGCCAAGTGTGTAGAACAGTGCATCTGTGTTAGGAGTTAGGTCCCAGGACCCCTGAATTCACTTTCTTTCTCATTCCTTGGCTAAGCTGCTAAATTGGCCAAGGAGTTTAATACTTCCAGAATGGGAACATTGTGTGAGAGAGTGAGCATAGTGTGTTTGCTCTGAACCACTTGGTATCATAGTTAAATTTCAGTGTTTTATTTTATTTTATTTTTTCAGTGTTTTATTTAATGGCTGTTAATATAGCATAACTTACTATGTTTTAGCATGCACTACTAGAATTTTATAAAGGCTGTTTTCCCTAAAATACAACATGATCATTGGTTTGCTTTTTTTTTTTTTTTGGTTTGCTTTTATTAAAAAGAAAAAAAAAAAAAAGATTAATTGCAACCAGAGACCTTACTTTCTTAGGTTTACTTTTCTAATAATAAGAAATTGTGCTGATATTTTCAACAACCTTATAGAAATATGTATGCCGTTAAACATTACCTAACCCAGGTTTTAAAAAAACTAGTTGGTTTCTTTATACATCTAAGAGTAGGTAAAATAAAATTGAATCAAGGCCCAGTATGTAATCAGACAAAGTGAGAAGGTAACATAATCTAATTCTACTTGCCAAATACAGGGGAAATTCTCATGGTTGGGAGAGTGGAGGAGAGGGGCAGCTGTCAAGAAGCCAGCAAGTGCTTGTAAAATTGAAAGTCACTTAGTCGTGTCGGAATCTTTGTGACCCCATGGACTATACAGTGCTTGGAATTCTCCAGGCCAGAATCTTGGAGTGGGTAGCCTTTCCCTTCTCCAGGGGATCTTCCCAACCCAGGGATCGAACCCAGCTCCTGCATTGCAGGCAGATTCTTTGCCAGCTGAGCCACAAGGGAAGCCCAAGAATATTGGAATGGGTAGTCTATCCCTTTTCCAGCGGATCTTCCCAACCCAGGGATTGAACCCAGCTCCTGCATTGCAGGCAGATTCTTTGCAGCTGAGCCACAAGGGAAGCCCAAGAATATTGGAGTGGGTAGTCTATCCCTTCTCCAGCGGATCTTTCCAACCCAGGAATCGAACCGGGGTCTCCTGCGTTGCAGGCGGATTCTTCACTATCAGAAGCCTTGGCCACTGCTATAAGCAGCATCACCACTAGCTGTCTTTAGTATGCTGCTGTGTTTAAAATGCTATTGTAACTCAGGAGCTTCCCTGTAGCTCAGATGGTGAAGAATCTGCCTGTGATGCAGGAGACACAGGTTCAATCCCTGGGTCGGGAAGATCCCTGGGGAAGGGAATGGCGACCCACTCCAGTATTCTTGCCTGGATAATTCCATGGACAGAGGAGCCTAGAGGGCTACAGCCCATGGGGTCGCAGAGAGTCAGACACAGCTGAGCAACTTTCACTTTGCCTCAGGAAACATTCTCAAGTTAGTCTGTTTTGTTATTATGTGGAACTGTTTCTAGTATTTTTTATCTTGAAGAAAGATTACAGTTTCCTCTAAAGCTACTCTTTTTACAAGTAAATCCCATCTCTCTGTTTTGTAGGTCCTGTCCTTTGGGAGTTTTTGCTGACAAAGTAAAGTGACCATGTTGGAACATTAGTCCATTACCATCATTATTCCCAGTATCATTAAAAAAGAGATCATCCATTGTTTATAATTACAATACAGTGTTTAAATATAAACTCTAGCTTTATTGTCTGCCTTTTAAGAGATGGAAGGGAAGATTGAGGGATACAGAGAAGAGCAATGAAAATAATTACAGGACTGAAAAGTACAGTCTCAGTTTTGTAGTTCAGTGTTTTAAGGTGTGATTTAATTACTGACTCAATATGTGATTCTTATGAAAAGAGAAAAACGTGTTTTTAAAGAGTTATAAATAGGGCACATCTCCATAAAAGATAGAATTAAATATAATGGGGCAAATTGCCTTCTTTATTATGTTTAACATTCAGAAGAACTGCCTAATTAGTAACAGCAATTGATTCCCTAATTATCTTTAGAAGTATGAAGGATGATTCTCATTTAACCATTCTCTCAGTAAATGTTAAAGTGTCTGTTTTGCTTGGATATCATAAGCTTATTTTTAAGTTTCATTTACTTTAATTTTTTGAATAGGTAGCATAATAACTTGTTAAGTAGCATCTCCAATTATTAATATTAGAATGTACTGTTAATATTAGAGTGTACCTCTGTTTCTTTGAAGTGGATCGAGTTGTGTAATATTAACATATCTGTAGGCTGCTTAGCAGCCTACTTAACATCAAGAGAAGAGGAAAATACTCATTTCTTATAATTGTATGTCTAGTAAAAATTAATTGGTGGTATGTAGTGGAAATACTTAATGTTTTAGTAATAGCTACCTTGTTTAAGGTTGAAGTCCCCACCTTACTCTAGATCCTTCTTAAAGGATTGTTATTTCTTTCCATTGCTCCTACTACCTTCTGGGATACAGTTCAGTTTGCTTATGTTTTACTGTTTGCTGTCTGTACATCTCTTCCCACTTATGGTTTTTGAATTCGTTAATCTTTATTTAGTGATATATGCCAAGTGTGTAGAACAGTGTTTGGTATGTTTTTGTTAATCAAATGAATCATTTTTCTTTTGGGTTTTAGAAGTAGAGGTGCATTTCTTGGCTGGGGGAGGATACTCAGCAACAAACTATTCAAAATATATAGAGACTTCAGTTTCTGGCAGTGTGGCAAATTAGACAGTAAAAAAAAAGTTTCCTCTTAGAAACATTGCAAATACTAGATCAGATATTCAGAGTGCCTTTTAAATGTGTAGATGAACAGACAAGCAAGGAAACTCCTCAGAAGTCAAAAACAAGACATCTTGAATCCAGGGAGGTACGCTAATGGGATTACAGCTGCTGAGCCGGGGTGCTGATATCTGTAGATCCCTGGAGGCCTGGAGCTTTGGGTTTTCAGGGTGCCCGTGGGGAAACTGTCTAGATAGAGTCTCTGGATCAAGCAAGGTGAGAAGTTAGGTCCAGAGACCCTTGTATAAAGCTGAAATTCTCTAATAGATGTTGGTAGATAAACTAGGAAAAAATTTAAAAACCTGTTGCACAGTGTGTGGGTGGGGACAGTAGATGTGAGGTGAGGAGGATTGCCTGTCTCAGGTTGTCTTTCATTGGAAAGGTGAACAGTCCTCCCTGGGAAATGATAACTACATGTCCACTCTTCACCAGGTTTGGGGTTGGAGCTCATGCTACCAGAATGGCACACACACACACAAAAGCCAAGAAATTAGTGAGGAGAGGGGGATAGTTTCTTACTTCACACCATATTTAAAAAAAAAAAAATTCCAGATGGATTAAAAACTTGAGAAAGGCAAAACTTAAGCCTTCAGAGGATGCTTTATGATTTCAGGCTTTCTTAACTAGTTTCCAGAAGCACAGCTGTTGAAGGAAAAGGTTAATAAATTAGGCTGTATTAAAACTAAGATGTTTTGTTTCTTGTTGAAAACAGTGTGTGGGTACTTCCTTAAGTGGTCCTGTGGCTAAGCCTCCACACTCCCAATGCAGGGGGCCTGGGTTCGGCCCCTAGTCAGGGAATTGAATCCTACATGCTGCAGCTAAGACCTGGCTCAGCAAATAAATAATAAACTAAAAGAACAGAAAACGGTGTGTATAGAGAAATTACAAGTGCACAAATAGAAGTTATTTCTAACACATACAACTGACAAAGACTTTTTTTTGTCGCAAGTAATATATATGCTCATGTACTGCATATATGTCAATACACATACATATGTTAATGTGAAAAGATCAATGAGCAATAGAGAGGAAAAGCTTTTCAGAGAAAAAAATGAATAGCCACTAAATATTTGTCAACAGGGAAATGTAGATTAAAACTACATTGACAAAATTATAAAAGTTGAATAATACCCCGTACACTCCTGTAATGCTCTATGGCCAAGGTCAGCCAACTTTCTATAAAGGGCCAGGTAGTATTTTAGGCTTTTCAGGCTGTGCAATCTCTTTTGTAATCGCTCAGCTTTGCTATTGTAGAGCAAAAGCAGCCATAAACCATACATAAACAAATAGAATGGGTGTGGCTGTGTTTCCATATAATTTTATTTATAAAAATAGTGGTTTACCAACCCCTGCTCTGTGGCGCCAGAGGTGATGAACTATTAATAAATCAACATGGACAGATCTCACAAGCTGGATTACTAAGATAGCAGAAAAGATATTATCATGTGATTCCATGAATGTATCTTCCAAAGGTGGACATAAAGAATACAGATTTATGGGTTTACCATGTTTACTAGGATTTGACTAATTTTGAGTTCTGGCCTTTTAACAGAGTCTCTGTTGGCCAAATTATCTACCTTTCTTAGAGCATCAGGATTCTTACCTGTTCGATGATAGGCTTAGTGGTTCCTAGCTCTTTGGCTTGTTGGGAGGATTTTGTTGTATCGTGGCCCTGAAAGTGCTTAGCACAAAGTTAAAAGTTCAGTAACTGTGGCTCTGCCTTCATTCTCCTTTTACAACTTAAATTTCCATTAAAAGAAAGGATAACCTTTCTTGCTTGGGAACTTGAGGTATTTTTTTTATCCAGCCTTGCACTGCATGTGGTTAATGTGGCTGATTTGAAATAGCCTTACCTCGAAGTCCTGAGTAAGGTTTAATTTCTTTTAATTAGCACAGTTTGTGAGACCCTCTGATGCCTTAGTGTCATGTTTAAATCACCAGACTTTGTGTAACTTGCTAAATACATGACAAAAACAGCTTCCAGTGTCACTTAGCCGTCCTCTGTAACATGTAACATTGTAGGAACTCCTTTCTCAGAGCTCTGTCATCTTTTGCTTTTATGTCCCACTCTCCAGACTCTTCTCTGACCTCTTAGACCTTTCAGTTCTCTAAATGTTGCTCACCCCTGAAACTCATGACATAGCAGCTTCTTCAGCTGAAAAATGATAAAAACCCATTCAGACAGTTTTCCCCTCGATCTTTTGTCTGTGGCTTCTGTTCTCTGTAACCTCCTTTCATACCATCAGTATCCTGATTACAGATGTTCATATTAGCTGTCTCCTCCCTAAGAATAATGACGTGGTCTAACTCACCTTTATTTTCCCGTGGTCTGGTTACATGCTTGGCATATAGTACATAGGTGCTTAGTATATTGAAGTTATGTGAATGAATGTATTCATAACTTGATTTTGTTCACAAAACACCAGTGTTTTCGATAATTGGCCTGCCAAAGTAGGATTTTAAATCTATTCATAACTCTAAATCAGCTTTTAGCTATCTGAAACAAATTTAAAAGTTGTTTCTTTATATCTCAAAAAATTGTAATATATTTAAAAGTAGAGGAAATAGTAAAGCGAACCCCTGACACTGGTTTCCATCTTCCAGATTCAGCAAAAGTTAAGATTTGCCACGTGTGCTTCACCTCTCAATTCTTTGTACCACCCTCCTCCCAAGCCCAAGTATCTTTTTTTAAATTAATTTTATTGTAGCATAGTTGATTTAAGATGTTGCATTAGAAACCCAAGTATCTTAAAGCAATAGGAGACATCATGCTGTTTGGCCTCTAACAGTCTTTATAGTGGATCTGTTAAGAGTGAGTATATTTTCACATCTAGCCATAACGCTCTTATTCCTAACAAAATGAACAATAATTTCTTAGTATCGTCTGTTACCCAGTCCCAGTGGTCGCTTAATGTCCATTTGAGCTGGCTTGTTGATTCATAAGTCAGACAGATCCACACATTACATTTGGTTTTTGTGAAAAAACCCTTCTTAAGAAATAAAGCAGGAAGACCCAGAGGAATCGGGTGGAGAGGGAGGTGGGATGGGGGACCGGGATGGGGAATACGTGTAACTCTATGGCTGATTCATATCAATGTATGACAAAACCCACTGAAAAAATAAAAAATAAAAAACAAAAAAAAGAAATTAAGCAATACCTAGTTTTTATTATTTCTCTCTTCCCCCCTTTTTTTTCTTTATGCTCTCTCAAGATTAGAGTTCTTTATAATAAAACCAAAATCTTTGCAATTTTAGGTAAAGGGTTTATTTCCTTTAAGACTGCTTTGCTGTTCTTTTTTGTTAATCACTGAACATGTACAGGGCAGTACTATCTCAACAGCACAGCAAAATGCAGACTGAAAGCTGTTAAATTTGACAGTTTCCTGCAGTACTGTTAGGTCTTTTCATTAAGCCTATAAAACTATTTTATCTTCATTAAAAGTTATGCTCTTAGATAATGTTTAAACATATCTTAAATATTTTATAGTTATTTTTCTTGAATTTATGATTGTAAGGAAGAAGCTAAATCTAGGCTGTAACATAGTATGTTTGGAAAACTACTTATTGATGAACTTAATTCTTTTTTTTTTTTTTTTTGATGAACTTAATTCTTAAGTTCTGACATGGAGAAATATCATCTGTAGAAAATTTACATTTTGGTTATATTTTTGTCAATAATAAAGAAAAATGTGTAACTGTTCAGTGTGTATAATAAGGAAAGGAGCGATGACTCAAGTGTTGAGAGGTTTTGGCAGAATATAATTTTGAGAATTAAGTGGAACTTAAAAAAATAGTGCAGAAGTAATGTTTTGAGTTCTTGATGTGAATTAAATAGTTATTTCAGGGACTTTTTCAACAGTTTCCTTGTTAACTTTCTATTATATTGTTAAATGATTAATATCTTAATTGCAATGGTTTTGGGGGTTTCTGAGAGCAAGAAGCAAATCCTGTGTTTACTCCCAAAGAGCTGAAAAAAAAATTCCAAGAAAATACACTTGGGGTATTATCTCCTAGTGTGGATCTTAAGTAGCGTCAGTGCAGAAGCCATGTGAAACTAGAAGACTAAATTAAGGGAGTGAGATAGAAAATAGCTTTTCACAGAAACAAAAGGCAAAGGGCCAGAGTTGAATAAAAACAGCAAGAGAAAATGCAGAAACAATATAAGCAACAAAGAGGTTAAGTGGCGGTAGGGAGAAACCAAATTGGGGGGAAAAATCCCCACAAAACCTGATATACCACATTGCTGTCTGGTTAAGGGGAGAATTTGAAGAGCATGTTTTATAATCTCTGATGCTTATTGTTGTTTAACCGCCAAGTTGGGTCTGACTGTTTTGAGACCCTATGGACTGTAGCCCACCAGGTTTCTCTGTCCCTGGGATTCTCCAGGCAAGAATGCTGGAGTGAGTTGCCATTTCCTTCCCCAGGGGATTTTCCCAACCCAAGAAGAAGCCTGCATTGACAGGTGATTTCTTTACCGCTGAGCCACCAGGGAAGCCCTGTAATGTGTGGACCTGGAATATATCTGTGAAATAGAATTCATGACTGACTGGAATACCATCTTTCTGTAACACAGTAATAGATTAACAAAGGGTTGGTGTTTTGTTTTTGTTTTCCTGTTTTGTTTTAATGGTAACTAAATATTTCAGACCATTATCTTGATCTGATGCCTACCTTCATCCCAGATTTCCATTTTGGTCTGTTGAGCAAATTTAAAACTTTTTCTATCTCAAAAGGTCACTTGAAGTTAACATCCAAGTAACATCAGACAGTGTTTTAAGTGAAGTAATTCTCAAAAGCCTCTTCATGTTTGCAGTCATAAAAGCCAGATTTCATTTAAGGGTCCTGTTGTTCTTTGATATTTTTCCCCCCTTCTCTCTTTCCAGATGATTCCATGGTGGAGGAGGAAAAGTGTGGCACTGAGCTCTGGGGGATGCATGGGAGAAGGAAAAATAGGAAAAGGGCATGACAACAGAGATTTCCATTTAGTCTGCAAATGTTTTTGGTTTTTCTCATCCGAAGTCCAGAGCCAAGAGACTGTGGGATCTTACAGTCTTGTTTGGTATCCAGACTGGCAGGAACAGTGCTGGTGGTAATAGCATAGTACTGTCTGCATTCTTGGAGTGTGGTTGGTTGGCCAGTTTCTACTGAATTCTTTATCTGCTCTGCTTGGCCACCTCAGCGTATACATGTTGCCTATGCATTTTGGCTTGATCTGTGGGTCAACATCTGCCTATGGGTGACATTTAAGAATCTCTGTTAAAAAAAAAAAAAAAAGAATCTCTGTTTAATATCTGAGAAGTAAAGAACATTTTTTAAATAAAAGGTTTTAAACGTACGGAAAAGTACAGTAGCAGAAGACAAGGAACAGCCATGAACTCACCTTTTCCCCGTGTCTTATCTTTACATTTTTCACTATTTGATTCTGTGTCAGTTAATTTTAATATTCGGTTTAGCTCCATTCTTCACGTTTACATTTTGGGCAGTGAAGTCAGTTCCCTCTCAGTACCCATACCCCGCCCAGTGATTTCTGATTAATCCTTGGTGGTGGTTTAGTCACTAAGTCATGTCCGACTCTTGCGATCCCATGGTCTGTAGCCTGCCAGGCTCCTCTGTTCTTGGGATTTTCCAGGCGACAATACTGGAGTGAGTTGCCATTTCCTTCTCCAAAATTAATCCTTACTGGCTACCTTAATCTGTGTGGCAGGTTCAGGATATGTAAATTGCCAGTCACAGTACAGTAGTTTGAAAAGAGTCAAGAGGAAAGCAGATATTCAGGGAACATCTAGGAACTTGCCACAATTTTAGGGCTCTTACCTTTAAAAAAACATCCATTATTGTTGAAGCCTTTCCCTTCTTCCTGAGAATTAACTATATATGAATGTGTTATATTATTCTCATGCATATTATTTTGTCTTTACATTATGTGTTTGTGTCCATGAACAGTGTCTTATTTTAGTATCTTTTAAAACTGTGTATAAGTGGAACATTCTGTGCATATCCTGCAGATTACTTTTTTCCTTCATCCAGCATTATTTACCCGGTTGATATACATAGTTCTACTTGAACTGTGTGTAGCATTGTTATAGGGTTATAGGGTTCATGTATCCACTTTCCTCTTGATGCATTTTTAGATTACCTTTCTTCCCCATTATAAACAATGCTGCAGTGCTTATACATGTTTCTCTCTACACCTGTATAAGGGTTTCCCCTGGGTGTGTACCTAGAAGTGGAATTACGGAGTGATAAAATAGTGCTTTTGTCAACTTTACTAGACATTGTCAGATTGCCCTCCGAAATGACTGTGTCAAATTGCACTTGAAACAGCGTTGTATGGTTAGTGCTTTTTGAGTGTTCATTTAAAAATTCTTCTGTAACCAAGGACTTACAGATACTTTGCCTCATTTTTTTAAAGTTTGAGGTAGGAATTTTACTTTTACATGTGGACGAACATTTATTAAATAGTCCATCCCTTTCATATATTTGTGGTGCCACCTCTGTCATGTACCATTTGCATACTCAAGGGCATCTGATTCTGGACTTTGTTCTGTTTGATTAATCTTTTAATCTGCCTCTGCCCACGATCACACTGACTCCATTTCTGTAGCTTGATTGACATGTAGCAGTCAGAGTTCCATTGCCTTGCTGTTCAAAATTTTTATTGGCCACAAAAAATCAAAATCTTTTGTGGCTTTGCCCTTCAGTTTGATTTTAGGATCTGCTTTTAAAGTTCTTTGAAAAACTATATTGAGGTTTTTCTTAGAACTGTATTAATTATGTAGATTAATACTGAGATAATTTACTTCTCTAATAAATCTTCCATATGTGAGCATGCTATATCTTCATCTTTTAAAAGGTCTTTCTAAGAAATTTTCTTAGAATTCTTAGATGAATTTTGTATGTTTATCTTGAATCCAGCAACCTTGCTAAAAGTTCTCATTAGTTTTAATTGTTTTTATTTATTTTTTTATTTTCTGTCATTTTCTTTGTGGTTGCTCTGTTTTTTTCTTTCTTAATCTTTCTTAAATCTTTCTTAAATCTTTTTAAAAATTCTTAAATCCTTTATTTCTTCTTGTTTTACTGTTCTGAATAGGAATTCCAGTACAATGTTCAGAGGAAAAAGTGATAGAAGGCATTTTTGACCTTTTCTAACTTCATTCAAAGGGAATGCCTCCAACACTTCACCAATAAGCATTTTGTTTACTGTAGATTTAGGGCAGATAACCTTAACAGCTTAACAAAATTCATTCTTTTTTCTAGTTTCCTTCCATTTCTTTGTTTTTGTTTTGAATATCATGAACAGATGCTAGGTTGTATTATTAAGTGTAAAAGGTGAGTCCCTTGCAACCATATAGTTATATTTCCTCCCACCACTATCCTTTGCTCTAATTTTGTCTTATACTTCATCTGTATGTTAATAAATTGTACAATATAAAGTTAGAAATTTTTTTTCATCAACCATCTCTTTTAAGAAATTAAGGGGGAAAATCTAGGCTTTTATATTTACTGATATTTACCATTGCTGATAGTCTTCATTTCTCTTACAGATCTGAGTTTCTGTCTGGTTTCATTTTCCTTCTGCATTTCTCATAGACCTGCATACAGGTCTATGAGAGACGAGCTGTTTTGGCTTTTTCTTATCTGAAAATGTCTTTGTTTCATGTAATGAAAATTCATCCATTTTTTCTCTGTATATGATACTGTCTTTTTTTTTCTTCCTCTGGTTGGTTTAAGATTTTCTCTGAATCTTTAGTTTTCAGCAGTTTTAATATGATGTGCTCTTGTTGTGATTTTCTTTGTATTTTGCTTAGGGTTAAATGAACTCAGATTTACAATTTTCTCTTTTCCACCAGCTGTGGACATTTTCAGTTCTTACTTTTATGTATACTTTTCTGCATATCTTTCTCTGCATAAGTTTCTCAGATGGAAACTTCATGGTAGGGCTTCCCTGGTGGCACAGTGATAAAGAATCCGCCTGCCAGTGCAGGAGATGGAGGTTTGATTCCTGGGTCAGGAAGATCCCCTGGAGAAGTAAATGGCAACCCACTCCAGTATTCTTGCCTGAAAAATCCCATGGACAGAGGAGCCAGGAAGTCTATAGTCCATGAGGTCGCAGAGTCAGATACGGCTTAGCAACTAAACAGCAGCAGCAGCAAACTTCATGGTGGGTGATAGCTCCTGCTGGGTGAGAGTTCTTGCCAGTGTTTGATGTTGTCAGTGTTCTGAGCTCTAGCCATTGTAGTACGTCTATAGAGGTATTTTGTTGTTTGAATTGTATTTTACTGGTATATGGAGCATATCTTTATATGTTTATTTGCCATCTGTATATCTTTGGTAAGGTTGCTTTCACTTTTAACTGCTCTGTAAACTGCTCTGAATCCTTATATAGCTTTTGTTGAAAAAAATCCAGTCTGATAACTTTTAATGAATACAGTTATGCTTTTTATCTTTATTTAAACTACCTATGTATAGGGGTTTATTTCTGCCATTTTGTGCTTTCTATATTTGTGGGTTTTTAAAATCATTTTAAATTTCCTTCTTGTTTTATTCTAAATTGACTGGTCTTATTATTTCTTCTTTTTTTCAGTTTGGTTTTTAATTATCCTCTTTTTACTTAATTAGTTGTTATCTTTTAATTTTAAAAATATTAATCATAAAGGCCTTAAATTAATAAAATATCTCTGCCCTAAACCTAAACACAGCACCCTTAAAATGCTTTCATTTCAGGTACCTTTATTTCTTCTTACATGCTGTTGCTTTCTGGTATTTTTGTTCATTTAACCAAATAATTATTAACTTCTTCTGCCATGTGCCAAGTACTATTCCAGATGCTGTAGTAATGGCATTAAAATAAAGTCTCTGCCCTCGTGAGGCTTATAAGATAATTAATACATATTACATTGTAAATTAGTGTTTGGTGCTAGAATGGAAAGAAAAGCATTAGGACAAAATAAAGAATGACTTAGGAGTGGAGATGTTATTTTGTACATGAGTTTCTGTTGTCCTCAGACATTTCATGAGATTTTTAGAGCTTAAATATGAAAAACTTGATTCCCATGCTGGAGGAACTTGCATTCTACCCAGAAAGTCACAGAAGTTAGAGAGGTGGGAGCCATCAGCATATGGTGGGTAACGCCTTACCTCTGGTGGATTCCCCAGGGACCTGTGTAGTGTCAGCCTGCAGACACATCCAGGGCAGAGGGGGATAAGCCAGAGAAGACCGCAAAGCTTGTTGAGAAAAGTGGGAGAGCAAGGAATGACCCTGGAACCAAGACAAGCAGAAGTTCGGTTCTATTTACAGTTTGTCTGTTCCCCAGATATTAATAATTTAAGAGGCTGAGACATCAGGTAGGATAAATATAAGAAAGCGACTTGTCTTGGTAGTTAGAACATTAGAGTGATTTGATTTAAAAAAAAAAAAGTTTCGTTGAAGTGAAGCCAGACCACATTGGGTTGAGAATTTGAGAAGTTAGACACAGAAAATGAAGACTTCTTGCACAGAAGGTAGTAAAGGGAACTATAAATATATAATACAGTGAGAGAGAGATAATTTGAAGGGAAGAGGGCAGCATTGTGGAACTCACGGCTTAGATGGATGTTCTGGCAAAAATGTGAAACAAAACTCCTCTTGGAGACTTTGGGGGCTCTATGGCCAGGAGATAAAGTGGGCCTCTGGGCTGGAGGAGGTTTCCTCCTGGATCTGTTACTTGCCAGAAACTCCTCCCCAGAATCTCTAGTTTTTCCATTGCTGATGGTGGCAGTGTATTTCCTTGTATCTGAGTTCGTGGTTAGGAGGAAAGATGTAAATTTTCGGAAACCACGGTGGTCTGTTGTAATGAGTTGACATTTGAATTCAAGAGATAAAATTAAAATCACGGGGCAACATTCCCTGACCGTTGCTCTTCAAACACCTTACCGTGAGAAGACATTATCGTAATGTGCTAACAAGACCCTTTCTTATATTCATTCTACTTGATATCTCAAGTAGAATGGGATTTCCCTTTTCTGAATACACAACCGCATCTCCCCATTTTTCTGTTCATTGTCCCCAGAAGTCCCTTGATTTTTCTGCCTCCCTATTTTAACTCATATTGTTTTGTCCACCTGAAATATCCTTTTGCCTTTTCCTAGCTCAGACCAGTTCCCCAGTCGTTCTTCACCATTTTCTCTGCTTGGTGCGCAGTAGCTCCTTGTAACTTGGCACCTGTTGCAGACATAGAAAAGCATGTTGTAAATTCTAAAGTGTCATACAGACTTACTAATAGTATCTGTCTGTCTGGACTGCAAGCTCTTGGAAGGCAGAAGCTGAGCCCTTTTCATGTTTATGTACATCAGACTATTCCATGTTGTGTCTTGTGCATCCTTGTTGTTTATTAAAGTCTGAATGAATTAGGAATATGTGATTCTCTGATAGGCTTAAGGGTTGTTAAGAATGGGCATGTAACACACCAGGTTCTATCTTGCAGGTATATTTATATTGCAATTCTCCTTCTATGGAATCTCCTTTAAAAGTAGATTCCCTAATTTGGATGCTCCACTGGTTTACATTTCTCTTTTCTCTTGACAGGCTACATACCTATCTCAGTCAATAATTATAGGTTGCATAGTGATGTATTGACATACTTTTGACTGTAGTATTGCAGAATATCCAGTTAAACAGTCAAAGCTTTATCCCTTTGGTAACAAGAAGTCCAGCCCTATGCAGTTTCAGGATTAGTCTGTTAGTGGCCCCGGGAGACAGTCAGGGTCCCTTTTGCTTTCTGTGTTCTCACCTTGTCATCCTTAGCATGTTGATGTTGACCCCCCTCATGCCCCCAGGATGGCTCCAGCACTTCTCGGCATGTTCTGCACACAGTGTCCAAAGGCAGAATAGTGTCTCCTCCTGCTTCTCCGTGAGGGAGCGTAACTTTTCCTGAATGTGTCCCAACAGATTTCCCCCCAGATCCTGCTGGTCGAGATGTGGTTATTTACACTGGCAACAGGAGTGGAACAGTCACAGTTGGCTGGGACCAGTCAAGAATAGGCAATCTAGCAGAGAATGATCACTTGAATTCAGTTAGAGGTCTAATGCAATGAAAAACATGGAGTGGGGGTGGGATATGGAACAGTTTCTGCCACAGGTACTATCTGTGAGTCCTTGGCCTTCCCACTGGGGAAGTTAATATCCTTGTAGATTTCCAAGAAGAGGAAAGATACTTTTTACAATATTTCCACTGAGCTTGGTGTTGGATCTCAGAAATACTGTATTCATTGACTCACTTATTCACATAGTAAACATTAACTGAACACACATTTTGTGCTAGGTGTTGTGCTCAGCATGGGGGAAGTAGCTGAGTAAGACCTGGTCCTCATCCTCAGGTGGTGGCTGGCACTTAGTTCAATGGAATAGGGTGGCTGAAGTAAAGTGGGGAGGATAGAGTTATTCTGTAATAAACTGATTTTAGGAAATTTATTTTTCAGCAGGAGATGTGGGACATGTGGATTTGGGATGTGAATTCATTTGAAAAGCCACTTTGGGGTAAGTTGATCGCTGGGCATAAATGACTTCAGGGTTGGACTTCTCTTTACATTGGGATTTGCTCTTAACAGTGACACAGGTTCATATTTACCCTGACTGGACTTGATGCCTCATATACATGCCAGAAAGTGAGTGACTTGTACTAAAATCCTAGCATAGTAATTTGAGAAATATAACCATCAAGCATAACCACCTGTGGTACTAATTAATTAGCACATTCACTTCTCATTCATGAAAGCAATGTGAAGACTAAATGAAGATCAGGTTTAGAAATAGAAAGATAACTTATTATATAGGGTTTAACCTGCTTGTGTTCAACCAGTAATCCTGACATGTGGACTGGAAGGCACTCATGGCGCCAGTGTTAGGAAGATGGAGGTTTCAAGTTTGTCTCTGAGCTTCTCTTTGCAGGACTCCAGTTGCATCAGTACAGATATAAAATATTCCTAATTTTTTTGTTTCATCTACAAAAGAGCCTTTAGAATTACTATTTAATATTTACTAAGTGTTTACTGTGAGTGTGTTGTGCATTACTGCATTTAATTCAGGGACTGTGACGTGGGTATGTTTTTCTCATTCAAGGAATAAGGAGGCCCAAGTTTATGCAAATAAAGTACAATTGCTAGGAGCACATTACTGATATTAATATGTTCTGGAATTGAAATGTGAATTTCAGCATTTGGCCTAATACACCATCGCTTCTGTTTTAAAATGCTGATTGTGTTGGCTTTTCCCAAGACCATCCCCAGGTTTAGTGATTGCCTAGGAGAATTCATAGCATTCAGCATATGATCTCTGAATGATAACTAAGATTTATTAACAGCAAAAAGATACAAAGCAGTGTTAGCAAAGGGAAGAAGTGAAATCTGGAGGGAAGCAGTTACTGTCTTCCTAGAGTCCGCTCCCTGTGGAATAAGCTTAATTCATCCAGGTAAGCTTAATTCCTTCAGCAGTGAATTTTGACAACACGTGTGAAGAGTTGTCAACCAGGAAAACTCATTAGACTCAGTGCCAGTGTTTTTATCAGACCTGGTAATGGAGGCACCTTCTGCCTAGCATGTACCAGAATTTCAGGCTCCCAGAAGGAAAAGAGATGTTTTGCATAAATCCTATTGTTGTACAGGCAGTTTTAGTACCGTGAGGCCTGCTTATCATTTAAAGTAAGATTTATATCAGCATAGGAAACTGTCTATCACTCAAGTTCCCAAACACTAGCCAAGGGCTAACATTACCAACCAGACCTTTCTAAAGACAGTAATTTCAGGCCTATGTCTTAGCTTTTATGCTGTACGCTGATTTATTCATTCAGGGATATCGTCCTTATGATTATGCAGCTTCTGAAAAGGAATGCGAGAAGTAGGTGTTATGGTGTTGGTTTTGGGGGCCCTGTGACTGCCGGTTAGTTTGATTTGCTGGAAAGACTGCCACAACTCAACATAGTGTTGTACTCACAGCTGCATTTTTATTACAGCCAAAGATACAGTGCAAGAACAGCAGAAAAAAAAGATAAACAGGTGAATGTTGGAGAGATCAGGGGTGGACTTCTGAGTCTTCCCTCTGTAAGGATCACAGGAACACAAGTTCCCCTCCAGCTGTGAATGATAGAGACATGTACAAGACGTCTCTGGTCAGGGAAGCACATGAGTGTTATAGCCTACAGTTCCTGTTGGTAGCCAACTGGTCACGTAGGCGTATTCCTGCGATGTGGCCAGCTTTGGCAACTGAGACTTGGGCCCAGACCAGATACCAGGTGCACGTCATAAATCTTGATGATTTCTTTAAACAATGCTGACAGCCTGGTACATCCTGACTCACCACCTCTAATATCCTTAACAAATAACCGTGAACATTCCAGGAGTTTCGTTCTCAGCATTTGGTCAGGGGTCATTGCCATGGCCCTAGGCATCCCCCTGGGCTTAGCACGGACAGGGTAGAACACACCTGCTGTGTTAACTCTTTCCTCACAGACTTCCACATGAAATAATGTTACGTTTGCTGAATGCAAAATTTAATGTTGGTATATTCTGTAGAATATGATACTCCACACTTGAAAAAAAATAAATGATAGTAGAAATAGTTGGCAAATTTCACTTACCTAAAGGGAAGCTTCTAGATTCTTTTCTTTTAGGGATTTGTATATAATGGTGACTTTTGGATTTCTCATTTTGTCCACAAACCCTGGTGGCTTAGACAGTAAAGAATCTGCCTGCAATGCAGGAGACCTAGGTTTGAACCCTGGGTTAGGAACATCCCCTAGAGAAGGAAATGGCAACTCACTCTAGTATTCTTGCCTGGAGAATTCCATGGACTGAGGAGCCTGGTGGACTACAGGCCATGGGGTTGCAAAGAGTCAGACACGACTGAGTGACTAACACTTTCACTTTTCATTTGTACTATATACAGGTATATGTTATGTTAAAATATCACAAAATTAACAAAATTAATTTTATTAAATTAATTAAAATATTACAAAATTACACATTGACCTTCTCTCTAAGAAAGTCAGCATCATGAGAGGCTTTTAAACACAGTGGGGTTTCTTTTCTTTTTGGGGGGGGGGGGGTGGATTTCTTTTTTTTACTCAGTTTGCAGCTTAACAGAAATAGTTTTGCAGAAAGAAAATAACTCATAGCTTAAAAGTTTCCTGGTTCCAGGATTTAAAGCCAGTCTTCACTAGTTTATCTATTGCTGTTTGAAAACTGCTTTGTGTTGTGCAAAGAAGGAAGACAAAGTAGTTGGGGAAGATTCCATGCTTGAATCTGAGAAGTTCTGAGTTAACAGCTTCCCTCAATGCAGGACTTCATAGAACCTTTGGTGCAGTAATATACAGAATGAATCTCTCAGAGCAAATTGAGGAAGTAGCATTTCCCTAACTTATTTGATCATGGAATTTCTTTAGTGAGAACTCTGAGGTATGAGTCCTACAAATGGTGTTCTTCAGAACAAAATAGCAGGACGTCGGGAAGCCCTTAAAGGATTTTAGCTAAAGGAGAGAGAGAAACAAAACATCTGTAGAAAAAATTTAAAGAAAACCTTGTTGCAGCAAAGTTTAGTATCTTACACTGTCTGATAAAACCTGTTTAGAAACTTCCCTATCTGCATGTCTTTTTCCTGCCAGGTTTCCTGAGCTGGTGTTTCTCTTTTGTAATGTGAATGGCATGTCTCTTGCCCTGGTATTTAATAGTGTGATAACAGTTTCCATGGTGTGGATCGTTGCCTTCATGCTCCTAGCATCTACAGTGTCTGACCCGGTATCAAGAACACAGTTGGCCAAGACTCAGTAAATATCCAGGCAGCATGAAATGATTGGGACTCTAAAATACTTCTTTTTTGTTTTTTTTTTTTAAAGGAATAACAATGTAGTAGAGATACTATACATTTATTTTAATAATGTCATTTTGAAGAACATTTTTAGAACTTTTCTTTTGACTTCTTGAATTTAATTCCACTTCTCATCACCAACTTTTTTTATGACTTCTGTGAATTTTTAATTGGTTTATTTTCTCAGAACAGTAAAAGTGTTCCGCCATAGACATATAAGCATTTTTAACTACTGGATTTCTTTTGCAGTAGATGGAATGTCATTTTAAGTAATTAAATGGTCAGCATAGCTAAGGAAGGCCAGTGGGTCAGAAGTAGCCAAGGCACTCCTCAACTAGTAAAAGGTGAGAATATTTGCTTTACTGGGTACCAAGAATTGTTGTAAAGCTATAGTTACGATGCTGTGTGGTGTAGGAATAAGCAGACCAGTGGAACAGAATGTAGAACCTCAGAAACATGACTTATGACAAAGTTGACATTGCACACTTTTAGGGCAAGATTAAACTTTCCATAAACAGTACGGAGACAATTGGTTATCCATATGGAAGAAAATACTATTGAATCAGTACTTACACTGGAAAGGTAAAACTTTAAAACTTGTAGACATTAAAATATTTTTAATGATCTCTAGGTAGAGAAAAACTTCTTAAGACATAGAAAATATGAACTGCAAAAGACACCTCTTATTAAGAAGATAAGCTATAAACTGGGAAAAGATACTTGTAGTACATGTAACCGACATGGATTAGAATCCAGACTGTATAAAGATCTTTACAAACTAATAGGAAAAAAGCAAAACAGCTTCACCCAATAGAATAAACTTCAGTGGGTACATTAGGAAGAGGAAATAGAAATGTCAGAGATGGTGGGGAAACTCAAATTAAATTACACACTTACCAGATTGTCAAAAAATTAAATAGTTTGACATCAGTAAGTGTTGCCAAGGACATAACACATCCAGAGCTCTCATTTTGCTTTAGAAATCTGGGAAAGTAAGTTTGCCATATGTTGTCATATTGAAAATATGTGTAGTCTTATGAGCTAATATCCCTAGGTATGTACTCTAGATCAGTGTTGTGACAACTCATGAATTAAGAGAGATTTTTAACATCTTTAATTGGTTAAGAAATAATTTCATAATTTATAATTTAAAAATTACATGAGATTCAAATTTAATGTCCATAAATAAGCTTCATTTTATTGGAATACTGTCACATTTACTTGGTTACATATCACGGCTGCTTTTGTGGTACAACCCCAGATTCAGGTGGTTGCCACAGAGATCTTATGTCCCGCAAAGCCTAAAATGTTTACTGTCTGTCCGTTTACAGAAGTTTGCTGACCCCTGGCACATGTGTACCAGGAAACATGCTTAAGCCTAGAAATAACCCCATGCCTATTAAGCATGAAAGGGATAAACTATGATCAGCCCCCTAGTGTATGATTACATTACTATAAGCCAGTTGAATATTACACAGTGGTGAAAAGGAAGTGACTACAACTACATGCAGCATGAATGGGCTTGAGGAATGTAGTGTTAGAAGAAAAGCAAGCCTCAGATTTTTCCATTTATAAGCAATTCAGTGTCCTTTCAAGTAGCATAGTGTGCCTCATAATGTATAATTGTTCTGACTAGTAGAGAGGAACTTCAGAAGTGGACCAGAGCCTGTTTGACTTTAGGTTTCCTCTGTCTCTGCTCCGCTCCCCCCACTTCCACATCCCAGGTGTATGTCAGGAACTCCGTTCAAACTCTCATAAGCGGAAAAGGGGATTATTAGTAGGATTCCTGAGTGGTCACGAAAGCCAAAGAAGAGACAGGGACTCAGTCACTACGGAACCCTCCTCCTCTCATCCTGCATGCCTCTGTTTGGCTGCAGGTCGGCTTTCTCTCCATGATGGGCAGTGTAGCTGACTGTAGCACTAGGTTAGCACCGGCTTCCAGCTCTGTGAGTCGGGAGGTGAAGGGCTGAGGGCTTGTGGTTGGCCTGGCAGGTCATTCGGCTGTCCTGTGCCCATGGGACTAGGTCTGTTACCAGAAGTCCTTGGGGTAGGGTGGGCAGAGCAAGAGTCAGAATCATGAGCCAGGAAGCCACCTCAGCCTGTGTCTATTTTCTGCCTCTTCTTTAAAGAGTCTTTAAAGTCTTCTTTTAAGACTTCCCTGATGGCTCAGATGGTAAAGTGCCTGCCTACAATGCGGGAGACCGGGTTCAATCCCTGGGTCGGGAAGATCTCCTGGAGAAGGAAATGGCACCCCACTCCAGTATTCTTGCCTGGAAAATCCCATGGACAGAGGAGCCTGGTGGGCTACAGTCCCTGGGGTTGCAAAGAGTCTGACACGACTGAGCAACTTCACCTTCACCTTCAACGTGTAAAACAGTATGTGGCATTCTGACACAGCTTTGTGGATATCAGGCCTTTTTTGAAGTGATCATTAAGGCATTTGTTGTCTAAGATAGTATACTTGGTGGTTGTGGTGGAAAGAGAGGTTAGAATGTCTATTGAGCGTATTAGTTTAATTTAAAAAAAATTTCAGCAGCATTACCACAGAGATCTCTCATGCTACCCCTTTATGGTCTTGAACATTTCAGTCTTTTCCTCCTGTAGGGACATTTAAGACATTAAAATATTTGAGTCAAAATAGATGTTACACTTGCTTCAAAACATGATATACCTGGACTTCCCTGGTGGCGTAGTGGATAAGAATCTGCCTGTCAGTGCAGGGAACACAGGGTTGATCCCTGGTCCAGGAAGATCCCACAAGCCTTGGAGCAGCTCAGCCCGTGCACTGCAACTAGTGAGCCCACGCCCCTCAGCAAGAAAGATCCCTGCAGGGAGAAGCCCGGGCGCCGCAGAGTAGCCCCCGCTCACCCTAGCTGGAGAAAGCCTGCAAAAAGCGATGAAGGCCTAGCGCAGGCAAAAATAAAAATAAATAAATAGTATGAAAAAATTTATTTGGTTCTGTAAAACTATAACCATGTACCCAGAACTCATTCCAAAAGTTCTGAGACTATGTAGGTATAATACGATTACTTAAAAAAGACATGACATGCCGCTGATTTATTCTGAATGACTGGGAGGGTACTTAACCCTTTGGTAATAGTGTTTAAGGTACTTAAAGAAATATACAACAGTTATCCTCCTAAAATTTAAATTGTTTCTTTGAAGGGGCCTCACCTCTTCTATATTTACCTGTTTTAAGGTTATTGAGGTTCAATTTATTATATACAGTAAAATTCACCCTTTTAAGTGTAGTCGTACCCGTTTGGACAAATGGACACAGTTGTATGACCACCACCACAAGCTGGGAGTAGAGCGTTTCCCATTATCACAAGTTTCTTCACTGTCTTTTGAGGGTAGTCCCCTACTCTTCCAAGCCCCTGGCAACAGCCGATCTGATTTCTGTCTCATAAATGGCATCATATGGTATACAAAATGCAGCCTTTTGTTACTGACCACTTTGACTTAGCATAAGGGTTATGAGATTCATCAGTGCTGTTGCGTGTACATCGAGAGTTCTTTTTGATTGCTGGACTTCTGGGTTGAAGTCTTCACTGTTTAGAGTACCACAATTTGTTTATCCATTCACCAGGTGGTGGACGTGTGGATTGTTTCCAGATTTTGATGGTTATGATTAAGTTGATAGAAAGGTTATGTACAAGTCTTTGTGTGGACGTATATTATCCCTTCTCTTAAGTAAGATTCTTATGGGAGAAAAACGCTTGTTTTCTGGGGAGACTGTACCATTTTGCATTCCACTGGCAGTGTGTTAGTGGTCCAGTTACAGCAGTTCTTGCGAGCATTTGGTAGTTTTCTTTTTTCCTTTAGCTGTTTATATTGGTGCATAGTGGTGTTTCATTGTGTTTTTAATTTGCAGTTCCCTAAGTAGGTGGCATTAGCGGTAAAGAATCCATCTGCCAGTGCAGGAGACACAGGAGACATGGGTTTGATCCTTGGTTCAGGAAGATCTCCTGGAGAAGGAAATGGTAACCCGCTCCAGTATTTTTGCCTGGAGAATGCCATGGACAGAGGAGCCTGGTAGGCCACAGTCCCTGGATTGCAGAGTCAGATCTGACTGAGTGCACACACACAATAGCTAACAATGTTGAAAATCTTTTCTTGTACTCATTTATCACCTGAATTGCTGTTCCAGTGAAGTGACAGTTCAAACCTTTCGCCCATTGTTTTGGATTAGGGTTTTAAAACTGTATTTGGAGAGTTTTTTATGTGGTCTGGGTACAAGTAATTTATCAGATGAATCATTTGTAAATATTTTCTCCCCATATGTGACTTGTTTTTTATTTAACTGTCTTTTGAAGAGCAGATTTTATTAAGTCCAACTTCCAGTCTTTTTTTTTTTTTTTTAATGATTTGTGCATTTTATTGTTAGTATCTGAGGAATCTCTGGCCGGTTTCAGTTTTGCCTCTTTTTTATTCTCCTTTCTCCCTGCACCTCCTGCTTTCTCTGTACCACTCTCCTACCAAATACACACACACCCACTGTGTTTCATCTTCAATTTTAGAATCTAATTGTGCTGCCTTGGAAAAATTAAACAGGGATGGGTACAGAGTTATAAAGACTTACATTTAAGTGTTCTGGGCTGTAAGCTTTGAAAGAAATAACAATCAGCAGGCTTTAGAGAACACAGAGCCACATTTGCGTCCTGGATATCGCACCAGCAGTTAGACTGCTTGCTTTGCCAGTGACCAAGAGAGATAGCCTTGCACGTGAAGTGGCTTGAGATACATGGTTTATCGGTTTCTCTGGAGAGATCTGTTGTTCCTTGACACTGTGCATTGTAATCCTTTTGGCCTTGCCCTCACCCCAGTCACTAGAGTTAGTAGTGGTTGCTCACCACGTGTGAGGGACTTGAGGCAAGAATCCAACAGGGCACCCCTGTTCTCAGGGTGCAAGTGGGGAATTTTGGTTTGATGGAAGGAGACCGATAGACAAGAAATCATAGTCCCCAGAGAGGTGAGCAGAAATCATACTTCACAGTTACAAGTGTCAGTTAGTATTTTGGGGGTGCTTTTCAGGTTGCTGGCTAGCCCCTTCGTGAGGTAGGAAAGAACTGTTATCTTTTTCATAGATAAACCCTCTGGCCTGCCCCGGGTTCATGCTGCATAAAGTGCCCTTGTAAGAAGTTCCTGGGCCCCCCTGGTAGCATCCCAGCCCTTCAGAGCATCTGCGCATTGGCTTTCAGTGGGGAGCACCTGTGCCGGGTGTTTCCTCCATCCACCCAAGTGCAGCTGGTTCTTCCGTCTCCCGGGCAGCACTGACACGTGCCTTTGAGCCTTGGTGCCCACGGTTCCATGCGATGACTCCTCATCTGAGGTCCCTGGGACTGCTCCAGTGTGTCCCCAGACGAGTGCCAGCGTGCCAGGAGTGTTTCCAGTCTAGCCATCCCAGATTTGGTGACCATTTCTCCAGTCATTTTCTCAAGATGTTGTAATAGATTGGGGTGGGGGTGGGGCACATAGAAACAAAACTTCGGGGAAGTCTATGCAGTTAATGTCAGAGCCAAGTCCAGGCCTCAGATCTCTCGATGCCCTTTTCTTCTGTGCTTTGCATGAGTTTGTTTCTGAATAGCTGGTGACTAGCATTTTAGAATGGGATTCAGTGGGACAGAGGGATAAGAATCACTCCAGTTAAACTGCTGTAGTACAGCTACCAGGAGCGCTCATATAAATTCTTGGACCATGGGAACTCAATGGGAGTGTTTGAAATGGACTGGGAATTACTGATTTCTTAAACCCCTGTAGCAGTTAATGGCTTAGCTTTTACTTCAGCGTTTAATATAGCAGTTGAATAGAAAGCAGTTAAGCCCCACGTGTTTAATGGATATGAGATAGTGGCTCACTGTTTTAATTTGTATTTTCCTAATTGTAGTGAATCAAGCCCATTTTCACTTGTTTATTGGCTCTTCCGGTTTCCTTTCTGCAAAGTGCTTGTTTGTGTCATTTACCCATTTTTCTATTTTATTGTGTATATTGATTTGTAGGAGTTCTTTGCATGTTTTTGATACTATCAATTTTTATATATTTTGCAAGTATTTTTTGAAGTCTGATTTAAAACTTATTCTTCATAGTAAAATTTCATATGGATATTAAGTTAATCTTTCGATTGTGCTTTAGGTTCTGAATTTTTTAGTTAATCTTTTTTCTTTTTCTGTCTGTAGGTTATGAAAGTGATTTCTGATGAAACTGGATTGGAATAATTTTCATGATCTTTGTATATTTATATATATATATTTTAAAATTTTGCATTTGACTTAAAGTGCCATGAGAAAATTTGCATACTGCAAGGTGGTCCTAGCCACCTCCTTGATTTGGGTACTCTTGGATATGTTCCTGCTGCTTTACTTCAGTGAATGCAACAAATGTGATGAAAAAAAAGAGAGAGGACTTCCTGCTGGGGATGGTGAGTGACATTTTATAATAATGGGCCTGTTTTGATACATATGTTACTTGTTTGTAGTATCTAATTTGGGAACTATAGAGTTTTAACATTTCTTTAGATTAATAGTAATCCCTGACTTTCTATGTATGATCATATTTCTATCAGTTCTCTGGTGGGTTCTAATAACAGTATTAAAGTGTCATGTATAGAATTGCTAAATTCATGTGTTCAGTGTTAAAAGTAGTTAATTTTCTGGAAGTCATATTACCAAATAATGTAGGAAATCGCATGGCTGGGACTACCAAACCTGCAGAGATTAGTCTAATGTCATAATGCTGAGCAGAGCGTTAAAATTGCATTATCAGGCATGAGAGAGAATTCTCTGGCCCTCCTATCTCAGTCCTAAGGGAAGAAGTTATTTTAGGTAGATGTGGTCTGGTGAGTTCATTTTGTTAATGCTGTCGATAGCTCCAGTTAGCACTTTTAGGGAGAGCTTATGAAAAGATCAGACTATAAAATCAGTGCTGCATTGAGAACACTGCAGGCTCTGGCGTGGAAAAGGAAGGAGACACCTGAAAAATTCCGTTTTAGACTCTGTGTTTAAACCAAAAACAAATGCCTCCTTTTATTATTTTTAAACAAAATGAAAATGGCTCTGCATTGTGAGTCAGTAATTTAGCTATTCTGGGCCGTGCACTGTGTCTGGTTAGTTATAGAATATCTGGCTAAACAATAATTCTATTTTTAGGAATTATATGTAAATGTTTTATTTGAATATACAGTCATATTTAAGTATCTTACACTTTTATAATGAAGGTACCTGGTCCTTTAAAATTTATAATCTAAAAGTTACTTGCCTACGTACTATAATTTTTATAGATGGGATTATGTAACCAGTTCTGTTTATTTTATGGGAAATTTGCCTAAAATTAGTCTCAGTTGCTAACCCTGAACTTTAGTAATACCTAGGCTAACCCCTAACTTTTAAATTTTTATCTTCCCCATTATGTAACCAGTTCTGTTTATTTATGGGAAATTTGCCTAAAATTAGTCTCAGTTGCTAATACTGAACTTTAGTAATACCTGGGCTAACCCCTAACTTTTAATATTTATCTTCCCCATAATTTTTAATAAGATATACTTTTATACAAGGTCAGCGTATCTGTTGACTTTCCTGGTTTCCTTTAAGGCCCTGCTGCTTAGTAAGTTTGTTGTGTGACAGGACCCTGCCTTTTTAACTGGTGTTAGAGCTGTAACTCTGTTGACATTTAAATCAGAGGGCGGGTATTGCTATTCACCATTAAAAAAACTAGGATATTTCCAAATGGAACGGATTAACTTTCCCCTCACTCCACCCTAAGCAATTGCCGTTTATAGTGGGAACTCATGGTGTTCTGTCGTAAATGCAAAAAGGCACAATCATAAGACAGACTGGGACCTCTGTAGTGGGTGAAGACACACTTGGTCTTCACCAGTGATTTGTAATGTTTTGAATGTTTTGTAAACTGCTATGTGCTGGGCAGTGAGCTACGTGCCAGTGATACACATTTCAACAGTACAAAATAGTTTCTCCCTTTGGGGAACTCCCAATCCAATAGGAGAGGAAGAATAATAGACAAATAGTGATATGATAGCTTCCCTGACAGCTCATTTGGTAACGAATCCACCTGCAGTGCAGAAGACCCCAGTTTGATTCCTGGGTCAGGAAGAGCCACTGGAGAAGGGATAGGCTGCCCACTCCAGTATTCTTGGTCTTCCCTAGAGGCTCAGCTGGTAAAGAATCCACCTGCAGTGCAGAAGACCCCAATTCAATCCGTGGGTTGGGAAGATCCCCTGGAGGAGGGAAAGGCTACCCACTCCAGTATTCTGGCCTGGAGAATCCCATGGACTGTATAGTCCCTGGAACTGCAAACGAGTCAGACACGGCTGAGCAACTTTCAGTGATATGCTAGATAGCACACTAGAGATGTGTGGGAGGAAGGAACACCGTGAGGCCTCTGAGAAGGTGCTGCAGGGAAGTAACACTCAGGCTAAAGATCAGGGTGCATGGGTGTTTATTAGGTTTGATGGGTGAAGGGAAGAATACATCCCAAGCAAAGGAGAAAAGCATGCATAAGATAAGCACATGAGCGAACAGAGTTGATGGATAGGAAAGCGTGAGGAGAGAGCACAGATGAAGCTGGGAGGTCAGCAAAGACCACATCGCAGAGGGCATTTTATAACATGCCGAGGGTTTTGCACTTCATTCTGCAGGCAAGGCATGCCATCGAAGTATTTTAAAGAAGGGAACAAGTAGCCTGATGGAATCCTGACTTTCAGAACAGAGTGGCCACTTGGCTGGTGTACTGAGAGAGAATGAGACATCTGAGACTGGTTGTGAGACTGCTGGGAAAGTTTGGAGACGTTCTTGGGGCCCACAATAAAATATATCGGAAGTTTGTAGATAGTGGGCTTTACACAGCAGGGAGAGTCACTGAATGTAGGTAATAGGGCAAATGAAACGTCTCCCATGACTCTCAGGTCTCCATCTTTGGGTAAATTGATACGAGGAGGGGCCTCAGAGGCAGAGTGGCTCCAGTGGGAAGGCAGAAGGACGAGTTGTGTTTGGAACATTTCATGTGGAGAGTGCTGGGGACCGGGGGCCGCGTTCTGCAGCAGTGAGTGGCTGGGGTGGAGCATGGGGGCGGTGCTGTGGGCTCCAGAGAGTGCGGGAGAGACAGGCAGAGTTGGAGAGGATCAGGGAGGGTCAGCAAGGGGAAAGAAGGCTTCTGGAAGTCCGATGCAGCAGAAAAGCCAGAGGAAGTGGGGTCATGGAAATCCAGGAGTGACGGATGTTCGTTCAGGGATTTCACCTGAGATGAAAAAGTGGTTGTGATACGTTTCCTAATGGGATTTCTCGTTACCCTAAAAAGTGCCATTTCAGTACCAGTGGACTTGATATTTACTGGTATGTAGCTTATCCTTTTAGGAAGCTTTGCCACACAGACTACAATAGTTAGAAGAAAGGAATGGAGCAAAAGTTGGTTTTCTGTGTACAGACATATTTTTTATGTATTCTGAAGAGGTTGAAAATATAAAAGAATGAAGTAATACTTGAAAGAACAAATTCTCAGCAGAGAAGACAGTGGGGTATCAAAACCATAAGAAAGATTTGTCCTTGAAGAGTATTCTAAGTTTAGTACGCTTCTGAAAACCATTAGTGACATGAGCATCAGAGAAAAGGAGTAGCTTTAATGCAAAGTACAGAAGTACAGAGTAAAGGAGATATGGTCTGAGAGTGCAGTGTGGAGCCATGAGAGACAACAGCACCTCCTGAAAAAAGGAGAATGAAGGTGGGTGAGGGTTGTCAGCTTAGTGGGCCTTGTGAGAGTCGGGTTTCAGTCTGGTGGATGGGACCTCTGTGTTGAGGAAACTTGATATTTACTATGTGGAAATAGCAAGATGGTGTGGATGACTGAGAAAGAGGTCAGCAGCGGCAGGATGAGAGAAGGCTGAGCAGTACGATGCCAGGAGATGAGTTAATAGCTGAAGGGAGAGACTTAATGAGAGGCCAGTGATTCCAGATGGGGCCCTAGAGCATCGATTTTTCAAACTGTGTTTCAAGGGATTGAAGGGAAGTAGTGAGGAAATGACTAAGGGAAGGGGGACAATGGCTGCCAAGCAAGAACAGTTTGAAAAATCTGCTCTGACGGGACATTTCAGTGCAGTGGGCACTAGGAGGTCCCAAGTAGTGTAGGAACCCTAAGGTTACTGCTCTCAATATACGGCTGCTGAGAAATTGTGCTTATGAAGAGATCTTTCACTAAAGTAGTTGGGAGAGGGTTGACAGGCAATGGCATCAAGGATGTAGACCTTCTTAGTGGGATTAGCAGCTACAGTCAGTGACCTGGAAGAATATAAGTCTCTTCTGTTAGAACACATAATGTCTCCAGGATCTTCATTCTCTGAGGCGTTTGAAAAACCAAATTAACAACAAGCAGATATGACACTCTAGAGCAGTTGTCTCAGTATTGTAAGGACCTCCTTTCTGAACTGCTTTGAATAGCTTTACAGCTCCAATTTGGTGAAATTTACCAAATTCTGTTCTTTATACTGTTGTGTGCAGTTAAGCAGAATGGATTCATTATCCCCATGATAATGCTCATCAGATTATCCTAGGGTCTTATATGTACTTGCTACTCACCTACATCAGGTACCAGCAGGCCTGTCTGGTGATTACACAGGGTTGATTTTATTCTGTTTTGTTTTATATTCTTGAGCAGTTCTCTCTCATGGTTTTATATTTACTTGTATTTTATACACCAGACTCTCTGAGAATAGGAAAATTCTTCTTTTGCTAGAGAATTAGATAAAATTGCCCTTGGAAAAATAAAATTAGTACAAGTTATGTCTTACGAGTATTTTTGCAATTCCTCTGCCTTGTTGGAATTAACTCATTCAGTTTATGGATTTGGATGTTGCATAGAACATTCAGTATTTTTACAGATACACTTTCAAGTAGGAGTTAATCCTTTGTGCCAGCTCGGTACATGATTTTCAGATTACTAAAATATTATTCAAAGTTTTTACATGCTTATGCTAGAATTACTTCAGTTGTCAAACATTAGGAAGACTTTGAGAACATATTTTATAGAAGAAACTTTAGATAATTAAAAACTTAAAAATATTGTTAGTAAAGGCTTTCAGAAACTATTAACAGACTTTTAGTGTATTTAGAGTTTTATTTGTACACATTACAAATGAATATAAAATTGGAATAAGGGTTAAAACAGGTATTGAGGTAGCAGAGAGTTATCAGTGAATTTTGTTATATGCAATAATATTTTGATGTTAAAAAATTAGGTAATTTGCTTTGTTTATATAACACTTATTATTTTATATAACACTAAGAAAGCAGAAACATTTCAATTATCATTGTAAGCCAAGTCCCAATTTCAGAGATATTAAAATATAGGAAAAATATTTTGGAGTAAGTGAAATATAGTGCCTAAAAACAAGAAAAATTATAATCGCCTAAGAAAATTGCTTGGGAGAAATGCTTTTAGCTTTTTATCTTCCCAAATGGAAATCATCTAACTTTGAAAAAGTGAAAGTGTTAGTCAGTCAGTCATGTCAGACTTTTTGTGACCCCATGAACTGTAGCCCACCAGACTCCTCTGTCCTTGGAATTCTCCAGGTAAGAATACTGGAGTGGGCAGCCATTCCCTTCTCCAGGGGATCTTCCTGACCCACGGGTCTTATCTGGGTCTCCTGCACTGCAGACAGATTCTTTATGACTGAGCCACCAGGGTTTATTCTACTTCCATGAGAAAATACAAATTGTAGAAATTTGTAAGATGTGTTAAAGCTAAGGTATGTCATGTGGTTTGTATATGTAAATCTCATTTGGCAGCAGTCAGAGTGAACTTGTAGTTTTTTTGATAATTAAATTTTCTAAGAAATGAAACTTCTCTACTTTGTCATGTAGATGAAGTTTAGCTAAAGTATACAATAAAATGTTAGTATTGTGTTTTCACATAATACTTCAGAACAAGACTTAGTTACCCCCTTAGTTACCCCCTTGTCAAAGCTGATTTGATTCTTAGAAATGAAATTTTATGCCAAAGAAAGTATTTTTTCAGTTCAGGAAAATGATAATATCCAAACCCATTTCCATTGCTTTCAAACAAGTTTCTCTGATCTCTTTTTAAATTTACATGAAAGACAGGTAAGTAGAAAACAAGGAAAGTTAATACTTACTATCTTTTTCGTTAGCTGCTTTTTGCAAGTATGCTGGTCTACGGGGTCGCACGGAGTCGCACGGACACGACTGAAGTGACTTAGCAGCAGCAGCAGCAGCAATAAAAGTATTCATTAACTAGTTGCATTTTATCCTGGCATCTTTGCCAAAGAAAATTAGTTTACTGGTCCCTCTTTAATCCTTTGGGATATTATAATTTCTAAATTCAGGTATTGTGGTGGGTTCTGTAAGCAGTAGTCACAAGACTTTTGATTTATGGTCATTTTAAACGTGGCTCTGAAAACTCACATGTATCAGTAGGTTAAAGTATGTAATGTGGGTATTACACTAGATATTCAGGTTATTAATAAGTACCAGCTGATCAAATTTGTAAAGTATTGTAGCCAGGAAGATTTTGTATGTTGTACAGTTTTGCCCAATTCTTTAAGACTTCCAGGCTGGAGTTCACTATGATGGGGCAGGATTTTAGTTTTCTGGTTATACAGTCTCTTAGGCTATAAACAATGAAGTTTATACTTACTAGTCGTACTAGTTCTTACTGTAATTTCTTGAGTGCTCCTTCATACTCCCCCAATCCTCATGGAAAATTTGAAACATAAACAAAATTAGAGAAAACAGAAAATTGATCCCCCATATACCCATCATTTGGAGAAGGGGAAGGCTACCCACTCCAGTACTCTGGCCTGGAGACTTCCATGGACCGTATCACCCATGGGGTCGCAAAGAGTCAGACATGACTGGGCAACTTCCACATACCCATCATGTCTTCAGCAGCTGTCAGTGCAAAGCTAGTCTTGTGGCATAGACACATGGTACCTCTTTCTTTTTGTCCTCCCCACCCTGCTTTGTGGTTGTTGTTGAAGAAGAAGAAACTGTTTTCTTTTCTCCAGTTTTCCACAGTCAGGGTTTGCATTCTGTTAATGTTTTCTTTTTTTTTTTTTAAATCATGTCCTCCGTCACCAGTAGTGTTTCCTGTGAATTGATAAGTGGGTCCAGGGACTTGATTACATTCAGAATCTACTCCATCTCACCTTGCCTCAGGCAAAAATATGTTATAGATGGTGTTCTGTATAACTGAATATAATACTCAATTAAAAATTTAAAAACTGAGCAGTGTGAGAATGTTTCCATTTTAACTTTTCTTTAAAGCATCATCTTATACTAAAATAGGGCTCAGGTAACAGAAGGATATTTATAACCAGGGCCACTAGATGTCTCCCACCTACTATTTGTCTGTGCCATGCACAAAAGGTAAGTGTGACTTCCAGAACTCCAGTGCTTTGTACTGACCCCTGAGTGTCCCAATCCCCAAGTCTGCTCATTGCTCTTTATTTTCAGAGACAGGTAAGTAGAAACTGACTGTGAGAGTTTAATAATTTATGGTTTTTTAAGTTTTAAAAGTTTATATGAGCATTATGTTTCTGTACTTATAGTTTTTATTATACTTATTGAAAATTTTTGTCACTGAGAATTTTTTTTTAAATTCTTATATTTAAAGAACTTACTTGGCAAACATTAGATAGGATTTGTTTTTTTAAATTGTATTACAGAGAGTTTCCAATGATTTTTCAAGTTATTTCCTAATATTTTAACTTCCTTCCTGAAATCAGTTTCTAAGCTTCTGAGAATGGGGAAAATTATTATACACCATTTTTTCCTTGATAGTTCTTTAAAACAGATTTTATGTTCTGTTTATGTTTTATGTTGAAGGCATAGTGAGTAATATTCTGCAGTTCTGGTATGGATAGGTTGCTTTGTACCTGCTCTGGACAGTCGTCTTGTAGGCCAGCTTTGCCGACAAGCGCTGTTCTTAGTCGGGCAAAGCCTGTCTGAAGAGAACTCCTGGTTTGTCTACTACCGTGATGTCTTCAGACATTTTCATCCAGAGACTTTGGGGGGATACCTTAAAAACACACTGCCGGAGAATAAAACTTTGCGCTTAAAAAACAAGTAATGTATAAACAGATAGTTTCATCCCATTCTTACCCTCACTTCATTCTCTATCCGTCCCTTTTAGGTGGGAAGTTTAACAGAATTTTTTCAAATTTAATATATTCTAGGACATATTATATTCTAGAACATAAACATAAAACAACGTTTTTCTTGGAACACTTTTTAATATCTCAAAAGTATATAACTAGGAACAAGATTTGGGATTTGCTGGTCAGAAATATTCTTCTTTTTACTAATACAGCCAGTCCTCCGTATCTGTGGATTATACGGAGGGGTGATTGTGCCACATACCTTTTTATATAAAGGATTTGCACATCTGCGGATTTTGGTATCCACAGGGCGGGGTGACAGGTGTCTTGGAACTAGGCCCTCATGGATACTGAGAAACAACTCTATGTTAAGAGACAACATTACTTCTGATTAGAATTACATTTCTTGATGTTCCACCTTGCATAATGCTTATTATAATGTCTACTATTGTTAATTCTAGGATTTCATTGTGATTTATTTTGAATAACACTTGTACTCATGTATTAATTTAGCATATAGTTATAAAATGCCTGTTAAACACTGCTAAACTCCACAGAAGGTACATGAATAAACAAAAAACTCCAGCTAATAAATCATAATCTAGCTAGGTGGGGTGTCATAGGCATGTTTAGCAATTATAATTAGGGAGAGCTGTTGATTAGAGGGACTTTGCTTCTGGCTCAGTGATAGAGAATCTGCCTGCCAATGCAGGAGATGCAGTTTTGATCCCTGGGTCGGGACAATCCCCTGGAGAAGGGAATGGCAACCCACTCCAGTATTCTTGCCTGGGAAATCTCATGGACAGAGGAGCCTGGCGGGCTACAGTTCATGGGGTCAGAAAGAGTCGGACACGACTGAGCATCTAAACAACAACAACAATTGGTTAGAGACATAGAGCCCTGGATGAAATGACGTGGTCAAAAGTAGCAAGCCGGCACTTGAGAGAGATACAGAAAAGCTGCAGGAGAGAAGCCATCGTAGCTGGGCCTTGAAGGACTAGTGTGGGTTTGGTGTTGCGCAGGTAGAGGTGGGAGGTGCCAAGGGAGGAGGCCAGTGTGGGCAGAGGCACCCACGCAGGTAGGCCTGCGGCACAGAGAGGAGAGCTGGAGGCGCTGCTTGCGGGAGGGTGAGCATCTGGGGGCTGGGAAGCGGAGAGCCCAGCGGGTGGTATGTTTGGGAACTTAAATTTCCTGTTAAAGAGATTAGACTCCCAGAGACCATGGGAATAGCACAATGAAGACTGTGCTTTAGAGAAGTTACTGTGGCCACGGTATTCGAGATGGGAGTGCCAGGGCCATGCAGTGATTCAAGGGAGTGGTGCATGGTGAGAAGGTCTGGAGTCAGGGCACAGTGTGGAAGCAAGGGACAGGGCAGCCCCTAGGCTGTGTCCCAGATTGGTAGAGGGTGGGCTCAGAGGTGGCTCTGGTTGTTGAGGACATAGTTTAAACATAAAGGTTATTCAATAGAAACATGAATTAATTGCTATAAAATTAATGTTAGTTAAATTTCCTCCTTATTCTTAGTTCTAGAGCCAGTACAAAAGCCTCATGAAGGTCCTGGAGAAATGGGGAAACCAGTCGTCATTCCTAAAGAGGATCAAGAAAAGATGAAAGAGATGTTTAAAATCAATCAGTTCAATTTAATGGCAAGTGAGATGATTGCACTCAACAGATCTCTACCAGATGTTAGGTTAGAAGGGTAAGTACCTAGTGTGGTCCTGATATGTTCTGAATTCTCAGTAAATTGCACTTTAGTGTTGACTATTCTTGAAATGAATGTTACATCGCCGAGTTACTTCTGACCACCACCCTCCACTTAAGAAATAACTAAATGCTGGTAAAATAATATCTTAAGTTCTAGAGATCATTGGAACCATGTGTTTTAGGCTTTGAAAGATAATTGTTTATCTTGATGCATTTAGTAGGGATTTTAAACCTCATTATTACCAAAGCACTTATATAATCAATTTTATAAAGGATCATTTTAAGTTGTGTGTATCTTAAAACAGTGAAGTATACAGTCATAAGCATACAAATTAGTGAATTGCTACATACATGTTATCCTGTCTAATCATTGTCCAAATCAAATTATAGAACATTTTCATCACCTCTAAAAGTTCTCTTATGTTCCTTTCCAATCAGTACTCCCAACCCCAGGGGCAGCCATTGTTTTGATCTTAAACATAGATTAGTTTTGTCTTTCTTTGAGCTTTTTATAGATGCATCTATACTGTTTATAGTCTGGTGTCTCTGAGATCCATGTTGTTGCATATACCAGAAACTTGTTTTCCATTGCAGTGTGGTGGTTGTTATATGAATATACCATAACTTACACACTGATAGATATTTGGGGTGTTTCCACTTTTTCATTATTATGAATAAAGGCTATGGTGATATTTCTGTGAATGTTTTAGGAAGACCTAGGTTCTCATTTCTATTTGGTGTATATATTGGGGAAAGGAATAGGGTATACACTTACATAGCTTTAGCACATTCTTCTAAGATGGTTGTACGAACTGACAGTCCCGCCAGCACCTAATGTCCAGCTGTGCCATGTGATACAGGTGTCCGGACTAGAGGACAACAGGCGCTGTTAAGAGCAAGGGAGCTGTCCAGAGAAAGGTGGACAAAGTGAACATTCTAGCTGTGAGACACCCTTAACCACCTTTCCTTCTGTGGTAATGCTTCAGTAATGCCAGCAGCTGAGCTTTGTCCCACCAGGCAAGAGATTGGAGGATCTTTTTCAAAAGAATTGGACTAGCCCTAGAGAAAAGGAAAACAACTGCAGACACTGACATCAGAGACGCTCCAATTTAATGACGGTAGCCTGATCACTCCAATGAAGAAAACTCATAGTCAGAAAGCCTCACATACTGAGAGCTTACAGTCAGTTTCTTGGTGTTCTGTTTTTAATGTTAGGTAACCAAGAAATACTAGACATCACAGAAAACTCTCAAACATGGAAAGTGTAGTTCAGAACTTTAAGCAAGGGAGGAAGCAAAGACTGTCTATTCAGTTAGAATTCCATCACCACCTAGCTTTGTTCGTAGTAATACTTCCTAAGGCCCACTTGACTTCACACTCCAGGATGTCTGGCTGTAGGTGAGTCTCTACACCATCGTGATTATCAGGACCGTTAAGTCCTTTTTTGTACAATTCTGTGTATTCTTGCCAGCTCTTCTTGATCTTTTCTGCCTCTGTTAGGCCCTATTCCTGACCTTTATTTTGCCCATTTTTGCGTGAAATGTTCTCTTGGTATCTCTGATTTTCTTGAAGAGATGTATAGTCTTTCCCATTTTATTGTTTTCCTTTATTTCTTTGTATTGTTCGCTTAAGAAGGCTGTCTTACTTCTCCTTGCTATTCTTTGGGATTCTGCATTCAGTTGGGTATATCCATTAAGTATTTCCTTTGCTTTTCACTTCTCTTCTTTTCTCAGTTGTTGGAAAGGCCTCCTCAGACAGGAGGCTTTCTTGAATTTTGCTTTCTTCTGTTTCTTTTTCCTGGGGGATGATTTTGGTCACCACCTTTTGTACGGTGTTTCAAACCTCCATCCATAGTTCCTCAGGCACTCCTGTGTATCAGATCTAATCCCTTGCATCTATTTGTCACTTCCACTGTATAATCATAAGAGATTTGATTTAGGTCATACCTGAATGGCCTAGTGGTTTTCCCTACTTTTCTTCCATTGAAGTTTGAATTTTGCAATAAGGAGCTTATGATCTGAGCTGCAGTCAGCTCCAGGTCTTGTTTTTGCTGACTGTATAGAGCTTCTCCATCATTGGCTGCAAAGAATATAGTCATTCTGATTTCAGTATTGACCATCTGGTGATGTCCATGTGTAGAGTCGTCTCTAGTGTTACCAGGAGAGGGTGTTTGCTATGACCAGTAAATTCTCTTGGCACAACTCTGTTAGTCTTTGCCCTTCTTCATTTGTACTCCAAACTTCTTTGTTTCTTCAGGTATCTCTTGACTTTCTACTTTTGCATTTCAGTCCTCTATAATGAAAAGGACATCTCTTTTTGCTGTTAGTTCTAGGAAGTCTTGTAGTTGTTCATAGAACTGTTCGACTTCAGCTTTTTTGGCATTAGTGGTTGAGGTATAGACTTGGATTACTGTGATGTTGAATGGTTTACCTTGCAAATGAACCAAGATCATTCTCTTGGTTTTTAGATTGCACCCAGGTACTGCATTTTGAACTCCTGTTGACTATGAGGGCTACTCCCATTTCTTCTAAGGAATTGTTGCCCACAGTAGTAGATATAATGGTCCTCTGAATTAAATTTCCCATTCCCATCCATTTTAGTTTACTGATTCTTAAATGTCAGTGTTCACTCTTGCCATCTCCTGTTTGAGCACATCCAATTTACCTGATTCATGGGCCTAACATTTCAAGTTCCTGTGCAGTATTGTTCTTTACAGCATCAGACTTTACTTTCACCACCAGATACAAAGTGCATTATTTGCACTTTGGCTCAGCCTCTTCTCTCTTTCTGGAGCTATTTCTCTGCTCTTCCCCAGTAGAGTATTGGACACCTACTGACCTACAGGGATGGTGCCCATCTTCCAGTTTCATATCTTTTTACCTTTTTTTCATCCTGTTGATGGTGTTCTCAAGGCAGGAATACTGAAGTGTTTTGTCATTCTCTTCTCCAGTGGACCATGTTTTGTCTCCTGCAGAGGCATGAACCAACAGTGGCCTGCCTTCTGGTCAGGGGTACTGGCAGCAGCAGTCCTGGGAGGCATGGCATGTTGACATAAGTCCTCTTGCCATTAGTGCTATCACAGAGCCTCTATCTCTGTCATGGAGACTGCAGACTCCCAGGACTGGTCCACCTCAGGCCAAACTACTGGGAGGGAGCACAGCCCCATCCATCAGCAGAAAATTGTATTGAAGATTTACTGAGCATGACCCTGCCCACCAGAGCAAGGTGCATTTTCCCAACAGCCAGTCCCTCCCATCAAGACGCTTGCACAAGCCTCTTATCCTCATGCATCAGAGAGCAGACAGAAAAGCAAGAACTGCAATCCTGTGGCCTCCAGAATGAAAACCACAATCACAGGAAACTAACCAAAATGATCACATGGATTACAGCCTTGAGTAACTCAATGAAACTGTGAGCCATGTTGTGTAGGGCCACCCAAGACAGTTGGGTCATGGTGGAGAGTTCTGACAAAACATGGTCCACTGAAGAAGGCAATGGAAAACTAGTAATAATTACATAGAAAAGCATCACAAGAAAAAAAAAAAAAAAAACTCATTAATTCCAGGGAGTTGATATTGTGAAAATGACTATACTACCAAATGCAGTCTACACATTCAGTGTGATCCCTATCAAATTACCAATGGCATTTTTCACAGAACTGGAACAAAAATTTTGCAATTCATAATTTGAAACACAGAAGACCCCAAATAGCCAACGCAATCTTGAGAAAGAATGTAGCTGGAGAAGTCAACCTTCCTGACTTCAGACTATACCACAAAGCTACAGTCATCAAGACAGTATGGCACTGGCACAAAAATAGAAATACAGACCAGTGGAACAAGATAGCCCAGAGATAAACCTGCATGCCTATGGGTACCATATTTTTGGAGGCAAGGGGTCAAGGATATTAGACCAAAGGAGGCAGGAATATTACAGTGGGACAAAGATCGCCTCTTCAGTAAGTTGTGCTGGGAAAACTGGGCAGCTACATGTAAAAGAATGAAATTAGAGAACTTCCTAACACCATACACAAAGATAAACTCAAAATGGATTAAAGACCTAAATGTAAGACCAGAAACTGTAAAACTCTTAGAGGAAAACAGAACACTCTGTGATATAAATCACAGCAGGATCCTCTATGACCCACCTCATAGAGTAATGGGAATAAAAACAAAAATAAACTAGCGGACTCTAATTAAATTTAAAAGCTTTTGCACAGCAGAGCAAACTATAACAAGGTGAAAAGACAACCTTCAGAATGGGAGAAAATAATAGCAAATGAAACAACTGACAAAGGATTAATTTCCAAAATATACAAGCTGCTCAGACAAGTCAATACCAGAAAAACAACCCAATCAAAAAGTGGGAAAAAGACCTAAATAAACATTTCTCCAAAGAAGACATACAGATGGCTAACAAACACATGAAAACATACTCCAGGGAACATTTTTTTAAAAATTGCTCACAGAATGCAGTCATGGTTTATCATTACATGGCATGGGTTTGAATAAAGTCAGAATAAGGAAACCATTGAATACTGTGCCTATACTAAGGGGCTGGAGAGTATCTGTTCATCTAGCAAACTGGTTAAGTGGACATCAATCAAAAGAAGCTTCATTATAAACTTAGATTTTCACAAACTGTACTTTCTGAATAATTTAATGGCTATTGAAGCAAGCTAGGTTTCTCAGGGAAGTCTCAGATTCAGTAATGTTTAAAAGAACCTTAACTATTACTGTTTATAGGAGAGTTGTTTTTGCACTTTAATAATTCCCCTAAATACATCACTGCTATCAATACATTTTATTAAGTGTTTTCTAGAAGTCTTTCATGTGGTTCTTGAAGATACTTTTATTAATGAGTAGTTTTTAATTGTATTATAAGCACTAGTTTTTGCAGAGTGAACAACTTTATGATAGGGAGATCAGTGTTTAAATGATGTGATACTTATGCTTGTACACCAAATTTGGGGCTTCATGAGAACTCTCAGACTTGAAAAACTCTTGCTTTGTGCTGGATTGCTAGTCCAGCTGCTAAAACAGTCTTTCTGCAACCATTGGGTCTCTGTGGGACTAGGCTGCTTCCAGGTGGAAGTGGCACAAAATCACTACTACTACTGAAGAGCCTTTTTCTCCCACCCTTAAACCTTCTTATTCCATCTGTGTGCTTTTATTCTTTGTTTAAAAACATTCTGAAAAGCTTTTTATTATGGAAATTTTCAAATATATACAAAATAGAGATAATAATGTGAACTCTAATGTATTCATCACCTTGCTTCGATAATTCCTGAAAGTTCTATTGTGTAGCCTCATTTATACCCTCTAAGATGTCCTGCAACAATCTCCATCTCCTGGTATTTACTCTCTGGATGTCTCTTTCTATATTGTGCCAGGGTTGGTCTGTATGACCGGCAGATAACAGTACAGGTGATGAAGTGTCATCTTCCAGTGTCCTGTCTTTCTGCCTTTTCATACTGTTCATGGAATTCTTGTGGCAAGAATATTGGATTGTGTTGCCATTTCCTCCTCCAGTGGACCACATTTTGTTAGAAGTATTCACTATGACCCATCCGTCTTGGGTGGCCCTGCATGGTATGGCTCATAACTTCACTGAGTTATGCAAGCCCCTTTGCCACAAAAAAGCTGTGATCCATGAAGGACAGGTTATAAAATACACTGTGGTTTCCAGCTTGGTCTTTTATTCTCACTTGGATCATTGACTGGGGTCAGCCAGCTGACATGACAGGAGTGGCGCTTTGGAGAAGCCCACATGGCTTGTGGATTTGGGGGATCAATCAGGTGAGTGAGATGAGAAGCAGATTCCCCAGTCCCAGAGGGAGACATACCGTTTGTAAATATTACAGTATTTATCTCTGAAAGATAGGACTCCTAGAATCAGGGAAAAAGAGAAATCATGGTACCATTTTTCATACCTCAAAATATATTAATAGTGATTCCTTGGTAACCTGAAATACCCAGTTAGTGTTTACATTTCCTAGTTATGTCATATATTTCCCTTTTTAAATAGTGTTTGTTTCAGGATTGCAACTGGTAGGTATCTCTCTCAAGTCTTTCTCAGTCTGTAGGTTACCTCTTCTTTTTTACCCTCATGGTTTATTATTTGAAAACCAGGTAAAGTGTCTTATGGCCTTCCCTTGTTGGCTCAGCTGGTAAAGAATCAGCCTGTAATGCAGAAGACCTGGGTTCGATCCCTGGGTTGGGAAGATCCCCTAGAGAAGGGACAGGCTACCCATGCCAGTATTCTGGCTTAGAGAAATTCCACAGACTGTATAGTCCATAGAATCGCAAAGAGTTGGACACGACTGAGTGACTCACTCACTTTCACAGTGTCTTATGTCCTTCCTGAGCCTGCATTTTGCTAACTGCATCACTGATAGCATTGATTGTTCCTCTCCTCCTTGTAGATCGGTAAGTTAAAGGTGTTTTGTACCAATATCCTTGAAGTCAAATGAGTTGTGGCTTATTAGACAGGTCTATTATATGTCCCATTGGGCTTCCCAGGTGGCTCAGTGGTAAAGAATCCTCCTGGCAATGCAGGAGACTTGGGAGATGCCAGTTCAGTCCCTGGGTTGGGAAGATCCCCTGGAGTAGGAAGTGTCAGCCCACTCCAGTATTGTTGCCTGGAGAATTCCATGAACAGAGGAGCCTGGAGGGCTGTAGTCCAAAGGGTCTTAAAGAGTCAGAAGCTACTAAGCATGCAAATGGTATGTCCCATCAGTCTGTGTTCTCTCACTGAAACTGCTATTAGCGAGGCTTTGGACTACTTGCATTGATTCTCTTAGTCCCTTTTATTTTTATCTTTTCTCATCTTTCTGTTTACTTCCAGGGAGAACTCTTAGGCTGTCTTTCAGCTATTCTTTTGAATTTCTTTTATTTGTTAAATTTTTAATTACTAAGTGCTTGCCATTGTTTTCTGACTTCTTAAAAATATAGACATAAAACCCTGCAATTTACTTTTTTATTCATGGAAATATTTGTGAGATGTTTAGTATAACAATAGCCTTTTCTTCTTTCTAGTTTTTATTTTTATTTTTTATTTTTTATTAACATCTAATTACTATTTAGGATTTCCTTTATTTTTTTTTTTATTCTTTCTAGTTTTTAAAGTAATTTTAATTTGGTTTAAAAAAAATTATCAGTCCCATGTGGCAAGCTGCTGGTAAGTGCCTCAGAGAGATTGCTGTAGCCCAGAACAATTGAATCAGGCTTGAATCCAGGGCTTCTGACTTCTTAGTCCCTTCTTTCTCGACCTAATTACTGAAAGTTACTTTTTTTCCCCTCATTTTGTTAACTGTTCCTTCTAAGTTTAGATAAAATTCTGGAAACACATCAAAATCTACAGAATTCTGTTTTCTCATTTCAGATAAGGTTCTTTTAGATGATTTTGATGAATTTCTGAAAATTGCTCAGCTTACAATTTTTAAGACCTACAGTTTTGTATTCTTTCAGGTGTTTCCAGTGACTTTGTTATAATTCTGTAAATAGTAGTTCCAAGGCTGATGTATATTTTGTTTCAGTTAAGTAAAATTTTGTAAACAGTATTGTAATATAATTACTATTCTTTGTTGTTGTTTTGACTGTGCTGAGTCTTCATTGCAGAGTGGGCTTCTCTGGTTGGGGTGTGTGAGCTCTAGAGCATGCGGGCTTAGTTGCCCCTCGGTATGTGGGATCGGGACTGAACCTGCATCCCCTACTTTGGGAGGCATATTCTTAACCACTGGGCTACCAGTTACCCAAATCTTACTCTTTGTATCTGTATCCTCTTAGAATGTGATTTTCTACCTGCTTCATGAAATGTAAATTTTTTTGTTTTACAAGTCTAGTGAGTTCCCTGATTTTTTATCTGTTGCCCTAAGACAAACATGATATAGTTTAAAAAAAAAAAAATGTTTTAAAATACTTGAAGTTTTTTTCTTTTGCATTTTCCATTTTTACTGGTGGTCTCCTAATCTTTTTGAATGAAATGGTCTAAAAATTCAGAAAGTTGTAGGAGATAACAAAGCTTTGTACCAACTACTAACTTTATTGAATCTCAATAAGTTGCCATATTCTCTTCATATTTTGTTTTTAGCAGTAAAACTTTACAGCTACATTTGAAACCATTTGTGTATCCCTCCCCAGTTATATTCCATTCTTCCCTAACTATAGGTCTGATTTTTTGCATTTATCACTGCTGCATGTCTTTCTGTCTACCTACCTACCTAAATAATATATAGTATAGTTTCATAGTTTTAACAAATGCTAGTACAGCATATGTACATATTCCTCTACAACTTTAAAACTGTTTTTGTTTAAGCATTGATTTTGAAATTTGGCCATGTCATTACATGTAATTCTAGGTTATTCATTTTAAGTGCTTTGTAGAAGTCCATTGTGTGAATTTGCATCATAGTTTACTGATTGTGCTTTAACTTAAGGGTTTATATTTTAAAGTTACAAAGTATCTATAAATATCCTTTTTTAGCCAACATGTTGTTACATCTCTTGTACAGATGTAAAAGTTTTCTCTGGAACAGTGCTTTCCGAATGTGGATTTTGGGACTTCGCTGGTGGTCCAGTGATTAAGACTCAGAGCTTCCAATGTAGGGGGTACAAGTTCAATCCCTGGGTGGGGAGCTGTGATCCCACATACTGTGTGGTACAGCTGAAAAATAAAGCAAATTAAATTAAAAAACCTAAATTGCAGGTCATGACCCTTCAGCTGTTAATGGATATGAGGTCAATTTAGAAAACCTTAGGCCTTAAGTTTGTTTTCTTTTTTTTTTAAGTTTGTTTTTTTTTAAAATGGTATTTCATACACAATGTGAGTACCTGTTAGCATTTTAATTAGTGAAATAGAAGATAATCAGAGTATGTTTCATGTAATAAGTTTGTTTTTCATTAATCATTGTTTCAGAATATATGTTCTGGATTACTGTAAAATGTATTTGTTACCATGGATTATGGTCAGTTTCACAGAGATATGAAATAATTGTGCTGAGAGGAATGCACTTTAAATTTCATAGGATTTTTTAAAAATTGCTCCCACTGTGGTTTCACCAGTTTATGTTTTCCAGCTGCAGTGGATGAGATATTCATGCAGAGTATAAGAGTGGCAGGAGTAAGATTAATAGAGGCATGGTCAAGGTGAAGAACTCAAATTCTGATTGTATGTTTAAGACAGAGGCTGTCAGTGCTGACAGATAGGGTGTGGAGCAAAAGAAAAAAACAGACGTGATGAGCTATCTGTATTATAGTGATAGTTTACATATAGTGATAATTTCTTGCCAAGATGGAAAGAAGAGGAGAGTAGAAATATGGGAATAGAAATCAATAATTGTTAGCACATATTTATAAGATCCTGGCATTCAGGGGAGAGGTTGCAGCTGGAGTCACTAAAGGAACAAGAGAATATAAAGACAGTACTGGTTGAGATATTCGGCTATTATCCACCAGGAGTGGATGAGGTGAAAAAGAGGGTTCCAGCCGTCAAAGATTGAGAAAAGAAGGAAGATCTAGCAAGAGGCTGAGGAGAGGTGAAATAATGTCTCAAGGAGGAGCTGGCCAACTATGTTAAATGTACTGAGAGGTGAAGTAAGGTGAGACGTCTAAATTGACCAGTGGATTTCAGTGTGTGGAGGTTACTGGACAGAATTGTACCTTTGGAGTAATAGGAGTGAAATCATGATTTAATAGAATGGGGAAACTTTCCATTTCTATATGGCTGGTGGTCTGGACCAACTCTCTAGTTGAGAACATATAGAGAGTTGGGAAAAAATACATAAAAAATCATCTGCTTGAAAATGTCTAGAGGTTAGAAGTCAGAGATTAGAAGGTAGTGAATAATTATAGAGCCAAAATCTGAGAGAAGATAGAAACCCAAAGAAATGAGCTTAGAGTTTGGAGGCTACCTTTACCTAGAGGCATCTACTGTATCGAAGATATATTCTGAAAAACTAAAGAGTGCTTTTGAGAGGAAAGAAAAGATAACAGGAGCAAGAGGGACTTGGGAGGTGCTCATGATGTTCCTATTTCTTCATCTGAGTCATGATTACATGAGCATTTGTTGTGTGATAACTCATTCGCTCTAAATTTATGTTGTTGTTTTTTTTACACTCTGTTATTCTTCACATAAAATCAACATGAGAAAAGAGTGGGAGAAGCTCAGTGGGAGGGGAAGCAGTGGAGACAGCGAGGACAGCAGCCCTTTTGAGGTGTAGCAGTTGGAAAAAGAGAATTGGAGCAATAAGCTGGGGGGATCATGCAATCAAGGGCATATAGCACAACATGTCTCTATATTGATAGAAATGATCCCATTGAGAGAAGTTTGGGAGAGTTATGGTAAGAGCACTGAACTTGAGTAGATGAGAAGGAATATAATTGGTTTCAGACAGAAACAGGGATAATTCAGACTTTGCCTGTATAACAGGGAAGAGGCTCAATGTTTATGATCACAGAAACCTACAGGATGGTCAGTGTGTTGATGAGGGTATGGAAATCCTCATCTGATGGCATTTTCAGTGAAATTAGAAACAGAGGTTACACCTGTGTGTGAGGAGAGTGGGAAAGGTATTGGGACTCTGTGGAGATGAGCAGTTTGAAGGGGTTAACTAGGAACTGTAGTGGGAATACTGGCTAGTGCCAGGAGCCTACTTAAGGTTTGTGTTTGTGATCTGAAAATGAGACCAGTCACCATGCTCATATGTTTTCTGTATTAATTCAGCAGCCCCAGTGCAGGTGCAAAATCAGCAGAAAGTTGGATTTAGCGAGGATTGGGATAATGCCAAGCTAGTGAAATAGAATAGGGAGAGATACAAGGTGATGATTATAATAAAGGGAAAACATGAGGAGGGTAACAGCGAGTGAAAGGATGGAAGGGTCTGGATTGGAGATCCCAATGAAGGACGATAAAGATCTGGGATTATTGGAGTAACTGAGTTGGAATAAGCCTGGATGTCAGGGGAGGGGAGGAGGGCTGGGAGGTGGAAGAGCAATGGTGACCAGAGATTGGGATGCTTAAAATGGAGAGTATCAGTAATGATGTGATCTAAGGGAATAGTATGAAAGTAAGTGGGTGAGATATGGTGCAGGAGAGCAAAGCAGAGCACAGATCTGAGAGGCCAACTATTGAAAAATCGACTTCGTGGAAACTCGAATGACCAAGAGTATGATGACAAGACTAGTGACAGAGTTGGTCGGGAACGTGACAGATGACTGAACAAGGGTGGGTTGGCAGTTTCTGGTAGCAGTGTCTTTAAAGGACCTGAAACTTCTTCAGGAGGAGGGAGAAACATACTCTTGATACAGTAGTGAGGAACAAGGGAGATATTTACCCCCCACCTCCAGACTCAGTGGTACAGCGAAGTTGATAAAGGCCAGCCTTCTTTTGAAAGAACACTCAGGAAATAGTATTCTTGGGGGATATTTTAATTAGTGTAGGATATGGCAGGAATATTCAGTGAAGAGATTGTGAATATAAGGAATTTTGCTAATGACAGTAACCATGAATTCCAGAGAACACAGTGGAAAGGCTTACAGATTATGATCTTTAGTTAGCCAGATCACAATTAGAATTTGGGTAATTCATGAAGAACTGGAAAGCTTGGTTTTTTTGTTTTGTTCACAGCATTATCTTAGGTACCTCATGATTTTAAAACATTTTTACTAGATCTGTAATTATGTATCTATTCTCATTTTTAATATTGTTTTTCTCTTTTTTCCTTAGGCAGTCTTGTTAATGGTTTGAAATTTTTAAGTTTTATAAGAGGAGTAGTTTTTCCTTTTGGCTTATCCAGTTTTAAAAAATTTGTTCTTTAACTGTCTTTTCTTCTGTTTTGTGTTTTATCTGTTTTTTCACTTTCTTAATTAAATGCTTAACCTGTTAATTTAAAACATTTTTGTTTCGTAATAAATTCATCAAACACTAAATTTACATCTTTGAATCAAGTCAGTGCATCCCGCTAGTTTTATGTGTAGTGTGTGCTTGCTAAGTTGCTTCATTTGAGGCCAGCTCTTTCATACTTATTCATTTATAAGTAGTTTGTAGTTTCCATTTGATTTCTAACCCAGGTTGACTTAGAAGTACATTAAAATTTTTCTGTGTACATTTCCTTTTGCTTTCTGATTTTCTCATTATTTTTTATTATTGATTCCTAGATTAATGATCTGTACATAAAGCTGATCTTTTTGAAATGTGTTGAAACCTCCTTTGTGATCTAGAAAGTGCAGTTTTTTTATGTTGTATTAAAAACTTCCACTGTGATTGTGGATTTGACAGTTTCCCTGGTGGTTCAGATGGTAAAGAGTCTGCCTAGAACGCGGGAGACCCAGGTTCAATCCCTGGGTTGGAAAAATCCTCTGGAGAAGGAAATGGCAACCCATTCCAGTACTCTTGCCTGGAAGATCCCATGGACAGAGTAGCGTGGTAGGCTACAGTCCATGGGGTCGCAAAGAGTCGGACACGCTCAGAGACTTCACTTTCTTTTCTTTCTTTCTATATCATTCTGTTAGTTTATGTTTCAAGTTTGTTGCATTGGATGCATTTAAGACAATTTACTCTGTATATGTGTGTGTGCGCGCCATATGCACATGTATTTTTTAAACTCAGTGTTCACTGTATCTTTATTGACTTTCTTCCTCCTGATTTTGATATTGTTATGTCGCTTTTAGTTTAACATTTTCCTGGTGCGTCTTTTTTCTTTTTTTCTTTTTTATTTATAGCCATCTGTATGATTTTTGTTTTAAGTGTACCTCTACTAAATGGCTGAATTTTGTATTTTTAAATCACTCTAATAATCTTTGTTTTTAATAGTTGAGTCTGATGCATATACATTTATTGTGACTGTTGATATATTTAGACTTCTTTAAGGCTGAACCAAATAAAATGGATATTCATTCATTTTTTACTTACAGAAATGACAACTTTATAAAAAGTTCAGTCTAATAAATCGTATTTTTTTAACCATCTTTATTTTTTTCTTCCCTGCAATACTAATTGCTACATTTTCAACTGGTAAAATTTTTAGTATTCATGTTTTTCTGTCTCTTGGTTTGGAAGCTGCACGTTTTATTTTTATTCCTTTAATGGTGAGATCTGGGCCCATTGTAGTCTGTCAAGGTGTAAATTTACCTACGTGCTCAGCGTGTACAGTGTCCCTTTGATCCAAACACTCATGTTATTTTTCACTTTTAGGACATTTCTAGTTGTAATCTCAAATTTTGCTGTGTCACCTTGCCCTCCTGCATATTCTTCTGGAATTGCTTCTGTGCACATACCAGGAACTTCTTAATCTACACTGTTAGATTTTCTCACTTTTTGAATTGTATCTATATGAATTTCTCATGAATGTCTTGATACGGGCAAAGTCTGGGTCTGCTGTTTACTGGCTTTGTGGCTTTGGACAAGTTTCTTGACCTTTCTATACCTCAGGTTCCTTATCTCTACGGTCAGGACACTAACAGGGGTTGTTGGAAGACTCTAGTGCTTTGAATACTCGCTGGTCTAGGATGCAGAGAAGGCCTCTGTCCAGAGAATGAGCTCTCCATCCCAGTGCAATTCTCAGGAAAAGGCGACTCGAAGCAAACTTTTCCATCTTCACTCTTTTTTACTTTTCACTGTCTGGCTTCTGAAGTGTATTCACAATGCACTGTTAAATGAGAACTGTCAGACTGATAGTTAAGTACCCCTCCATTGAGCTGGACAAAACTGGCCAGCAGGTGCTTTTCAGACCAATCCCCCAGAGGCGGAAGAGGAGTAGTGTGGGGCCAGTGCCAAGAGAGCAGCCTTTTCGCCCCCTTATCTGGATCCAGAAAAGTCTTGCTTGTCTGAGCTGTAGGCTTAACTCCTCATATAGCTAGAGTGTCAGGTCAGCTTGCAGCAGAACCTTTACCACCTTATAGGATCTCCAAGGACATGTTTTTGAAGGCAACTGTAGCAAAGAAGAACATTGTTACAGTGTCAAGAAGAATTCAGTAGAATTAACAGTCGAAAAAAACCCATTGTTAATGTGTAATCTTAGGGAAGATGAATACAATTTGAAGGCATCTAATTTGGCAATTCCATCCTATATAATTAGTCTCAGATGATTAAGAAATAACAATAATAACACTTATTGAGTGTTTATTATGTAACAGGGGCTGTACACATTACTGCCCTGGTGGGTAGTATGCCCAGTTTACAGATGGGGTAACTCAGACCAGAAAGAACTTCTTTTAGGGCTCTTTCTTTGTGATTCTAGTGCACCCTTCCAGCTTTGGAGTTGCCTTTGAGTGCAGCCTGCCTAATACCAGAGGGGAAGAAATGGAAAACTCACCACTGGTTGGATGGAACTTCAAATTCTCATCTCCTTTGCCAGTTGACCTGCTACCATTCACATTTCAGTGTTCCCTCAAACAGCTGCTCCATGCATTCTGTCCGGGAGTTACAGTTCCACCCACTGGGAGTAACAGAGTGGAGCGCACGTAATCCATCTTTCCTGGAACCAGAAAATATACCCATTTAAAGTGTATGATGCAGTGATTTAAAGTATTTATTAATAACTGTAGTAAACTTGCAGAGTTATGCTGGTATCACCGCTCTTAGAAAGTTTGTTGTTGAGTTGCTCAGTTGTGTCTGACTCTTTGTGACCCCATGGTCTGCTGCACACCTAGTTCCCCTGTCCTTCACTATCTCCTGGATTTGTTCAAACTCATGTCCATTGAGTCCATAATGCCGTCCAACCATCTCATTCTCTGCCACCCCCTTCTCCTCCTGCCTTCAATCTTTCCCAGCACCAGGGTCTTTTCCAATGAGTTGACTCTTTGTATCAGGTGGCCAAAGTATTGGAACTTCAGCTTCAGCATCAGTCCTTCCAATGAATATTCAGGACTGATTTCCTTTAGGATTGACTAGTTTGATCTCCTTGCTGTCCAAGGGACTCTTAAGAATCTTCTCCAGCACCACAGTTTGAAAGCGTCAGTTCTTTGGCACTCAGCCTTCTTTATGGTCCAGCTCTCACATCCATACATGACTACTGGAAAAGCCATAGCTTTGACTATACAGACCTTTGTTGGCAAAGTGATGTCTCTGCTTTTTAATATGCTGTCTAGGTTTGTCATAGCCTTTCTTCCACGGAGCAAGCTCTTTTAATTTCATGGCCACAGTCACCATCCACAGTGATTTTGGAGCCCAAGAAAATAGTCTGCCACTGTTTGCATTGTTTCCGCATCTATTTGCCATGAAGTGATGGGGCCAGATGCCATGATCTTAGTTTTCTGAATGTTGAGTTTTAAGCCAGCTTTTTCACTCTCCTCTTTCACCTTCATCAAGAGGCTCTTTAGTTCCTCTTCATTTTCTATTATTAGGATGGTGTCATCTGCATATCTGAGGTTATTGATATTTCTCCTGACAATCTTGATTCCAGTTTGAGCTTCCTCTAGCCAGCATTTCACATGATGTACTCTGCATATAAGTTAAATAAACAGGGTGACAACATACAGCCTTGACGTACTCCTTTCCCAATTTGGAACCAGTCTGTTGTTCCATGTCCAGTTCTAACTTGCTTCTTGACCTATATACAGTTTTCTCAGGAGGCAGGTAAGGTGGTCTGGTATTCCTATATCTTTAAGAATTCTCCACAGTTTGTTGTGATCCACACAAAGGCTTTAGCATAGTCAATGAAGCAGAAGTAGATGTTTTTCTGGAATTCCCATGCTTTTTTTTATGATCCAGGAGATGTTGGCGGTTTGATCTCTGCTTCCTCTGGCTTTTCTAAATCCAGCTTGTACATCTGGAAGTTCTAGGTTTACCTACTGTTGAAACCTATCTTGAAGGATTTTGAGCATTACCTTGCTAGCATATGAAATGAGCCCACAATTGCACTCATTTGGGAAATTTCTGTTCACCCCAAAACGGTCTCTGGTGTGCGTTTGTAGTCACTCTCCATTCCTACTCTCAGCCCCAGGTTAAAGTTATCACTAATGTGCTCTATTTATGTAGAGGTGACTTATCTGGCCATTTCATATAAACGGAATCACATAATATGAAGTCTTTGTGTCTGGGTTCTTTGACTGAGGATAATGTTTCTGGGGTTCTCCCAATTTGTGGCATGTCTCCTTTGTTCTTTTTATTGCCCAGTGTTACTCAGCTGTGTGGATGTTACTTCTGTCACCCGTTGATGAACATTTGAATTGTTCCCCTTTTTTGACTATTATGAGTAATGTTACTAAGAACATTTGTATACAGGAGTTTGTGTGTATACATGTTTCTGTTTTTCTTGGGCAAATTCCCAATTGCAGAGTCTTATGATACTCTTTAACTATTTAAGAAATTGGCAATCTATTTTCCAGAGCAGCTGCACCATTTACACTTGCACCAGCAGTGTATGAGGGTTCTAGTTTCTCCACATCCTTATCAATGCTGCTTTTTTACTGTTGTTTTTACTATAGTCATTTTACTGGGTATGAAGTGGTACCTCATTGTGATTTTAATTGGGGTTTCTCTAATGATATTGGGGATCTTTTTATGTACTTAGCCATTTTTGTATCTTTAATGAAATGTTTTTTCAAATATGTTGCCCATTGTTAGTTGGATTATTTGATTTCCTGTTGCTGAGTTGCAAGAACTCTTTATATATTCTGGACAAATTATAATTATCAGACATGTGATTTCCAAATATTTTCTTAGTTTGTGGCTTGTGTTTTCCATTTCCTTAATGGTTTAATGGTACCTTCAGGTACAGAATGTGCTCATTGGCACAGCAAAATTTAATTTTAATGAAATCATATTTATCAGTTGTTTCTTTTATGGATTGTGCTTCTAATGTCACATCACACTTTATGGAACAAGACTGGACTCCTCCCTGCTAAGGTCAGAATCAAGTAAAGGATGCCTGCTCTCCATTTCTTCCCAAAATTGTACTAATCCAAAACTCAGAAGTGCACTGTGGGTACAGGAAGAGAGCCCCAGAAGTAGCCCTCTCTGGTCTGAGATACAAAAAGAGGGTCTCTTAAGGATCGCTCTTTTTTAATCTTCCCTGTACTCTCAGCCCCTAGGCAACACTGTCAAGGCACACACCGTGAGAGCACTGGCCAGGGGAGCAGCCACACATCTGAGGAAGGGAGAGCGTCTCTGATTAGAAGAACTCGGGTCTTCAGAGCATGTGTAGATTTCCCGTTGCCTTTCTTTTCTGCCTCCCACAGTTTGACCCGAAACACAGATACAGTCTTGGGAAATATGCAGCAGAGAGAGGAAACTAAAGCCTCACTTTCTAGCTATGTTGGAAGACTCAACATAAAAGATGTCAGTTCTCCAGTACAAGGATTCTTTAAAAAACTAGGAATAAAATTACCATATGGCCCAGCAGTCCCACTGCTTGGCACATACCTTGAGAAAAGCATAATTCAAAAAGACACATGTACCCCATTGTTCACTGAAACACTGTTTACAATAGTCAGGACATGGAAGCAACCTAGATGTCCATTGACAGATGAATGGATGAAAGTTGTGGTACATATGTACAATGGAATATTACTCAGGCATAAAAAGGAATAAATCTGAGTTAGTTCTAGTGAGGTAGATGAACCTGCAGCCTGTTACAAAGAGTGAAGTAAGTCAGCATGGAAGATATCATATATTAATGCATATATATCGAATCTAGAAAAATGGTACTGATGAACTAATTTGCAGGACAGGAATACACAGACACGTAGGACACAGACTCAGAGACTGGTGGACACCGCAGGGGAAGGAGAGAGTGGGAGGAAACTGAGAGAGTGACACTGAAGCATATACATTGCCATATGTAAGACAGATAGCCAGTGGGAAGTTGATGTATAACACGGAAAGCTCACCCCGTGCTCTGTGACAACCTAGAGAGGTGGGATGGGGTGGGGGATAGGAGGGAGGTTCAAGAGGGAGGGGACATATGTATACTTATGGCTGATTCACACTGTTATATGGCAGAAAGCAATGCAACATTGTAAAACAGTCATCCTCCAATTAAAAATAAAAAAATTAAAAAAAAAAATAGATGCATAGTAGCCCATCAAAAAAAGATGTCAGTTCTCCCTCAATAGATGTTCGGTAAAATTCCATTCAGAATCTGAGCAAGGGATTTAAATTTTTATTTGAAAAGGCAAAAGAAATAGAATAACTAAAATAAATTTGAAAATGATGAATAAATTTGGAGGAAATACATTACCCAATTCAAAGACTTTCTATAAAGCTGCAGTAATCCAGTATGATGTTGGCAAAAAGAGATGTATAGATTAGTGGTATAAGATAGAAAGCTCAGAAATAGACCCATATGAAAGTGGTTCTTTTTAAATTTTATTTTATTGAAGTATAGTTGATTTACAATGTTGTGTTAGTTTCAGTTGTATAGCAAAGTGATTCGGTTTTATATAAATTCTTTTTCATTATGGTTTATTACAAGACATTGAATATAGTTCCCTGTGGTATACAGTAGGACCTTGTTGTTTGTTTGTTTTATATATAGTAGTTTGTATATGCTAATCCCAAACTTCTAATTTACCCCCCTCTCACCCCCTTCACTCTTTGGTATTTATTTGGTTTATTTTGTGAGTCTGTTTTTATTTTTCAGATACATTCATCTGTATCATATTTTAGATTCCACTTATAAGTGATATCATATAGTATTTGTTTTTCTCTTTATGACTTATTTCATTTAGTATGATAATCTCTCAACTTCCCAGGTGGTGCTAGTGGTAGAAACCTGCCTCCTAATGCAGCAGACATAAGAGACACTGGTTCTATCCCTGGGTCCGAAGATTCCCTGGAGGAAGGCATGGCAACCCACTCCAGCATTCTTGCCTGGAGAATCTCATGGACAGAGGAGCTGAGTGGGCTACAGTCCATACGGTCACAAAGAGTCAGACATGACTGAAGCAACTTAGCACTCAATGATAATCTCTGGGTCCATCCATGTTGGTGCACATGGTATTATTTCACTCTTTTTATGGCTAAATAATATTCCATTATATATATTCTTTATCCATTCATCTATTCATAGACACTTAGGTTGCTCCCATATCTTGTGTGTGTACTAAGTCACTTCAGTCATGTCCAACTCTTTGCAACCCCATGAACTGTTACCCCCCAGGCTCCTCTGTCTATGAGATTCTCCAGGCAAGAATACTGGAGTGGGTTGCCATGCCCTCCTCTAGGGAATCTTCCCGACCCAAGGATCCAACCCACATCTCTTGCATCTCCTGCATTGGCAGGAGTGTTCTTTACCATTAGCCCACCTGGGAAGCCCTGAGAACCACTGCTCTGTATTTTTCCTTTTAAATAAAGTTGTTAAAAAGATGAAATTCATCTGTAATGCTAGCGGTCCAGAGGAGTGGTTACCTTGGGAACGGGTGCATTGGGAGCCTCTGTGGAGTTGGTAATGGTCCATTTCTTCTTCTGGGTGCTGACTCCTTGATGCATTCACTTTGTAGAAATCCATTGAACTGTATACTTACAGTTGTCAACTTGTGTATATATTTCAGTAAAAAGTTAAGACTCTTCTTTTCCCTCTCTTCCAAACCCATACCCTGTTGTTAAGTCTGTGTGTGGTTTTTCTGTTGTGTTTGTTTTTAGTTTTTATTTTTGTTTTGTTTTTAAAGTAGCATAGCCTTCCACTTGCGAGTTTTCATCCCCAAGGATGAAAGGCTCAGTTGGGACACAGTGGAAGAAAACAGCTTCATAACACAGCCTGTGCTCATCCTTAGCTCGATGTCGCCTTCCTCCAAAGGGTTACCTTCCCTCCAGCCCCACAAGGACAGGTGGCCCCTTCAGGGGAGAAGCTTAACTGGAATGCTGAAAGCCTCCCTGGTTCTCCTTGGGTGCTTTATGGCTTTTCCAGGTAGAGGGGAGTATATGTGTGTGTGTGTTTACATGTTTGTGATCATTTATAAAGATTTTCCCATATTTTCTCTATTTTCTGTTTTGTTTTTAATGAAATTGTGTGGGTTTTTTTTTATAACTTTTATTTTATTTATTATTATTTTGGGGTCTTATTACTTCCTTACTATGCACTTATTACTTACTTATTATGCATGGGGTCTTCACTGCTGCATGAGGGCTTTCTCTAGTTGTGATGAGCGAGGCTACTCTTCACTGCAGTAGCCCTTTCACTGCAGTCTGCCTGCAGTGCAGACTTTTCACTGCGGTGGCCCCTCTCGTTGCAGAGCACAGGTTCTGGGTGCACAGACTTCAGTAGCTGCAGCACGCAGGCTCAGTAGTTGTGGTCACGGACCCTAGAGTATGGGCTCAGTAGTTGTGGCACATGGGCTTAGTTGCTCCGCAGCATGTGGAATCTTCCCAGACCAGGGATAAGACCCATGTCCCCTGCATTGGCAGGCGGCTTCTTACCCACTGTAACACCAGGGAAGTCCTGGGAGAATGCTTGTGAGTTTGTATTTCTCTGAATGATTAAATTCAGTTGTTTGATTTAGGAAATTGTTATCCTTTTTGTCATCTGTTCTTCTGGGTCCTCATACTCACTCTGCTTTCTGATTCTTCCATCCTGCTGTGAATGATTTCCGTTTTAGTCTTCTTTATTTCCAGTGTTCCGTAGCCTGACTTCCTTTCCATACAACTTCAGAATGTAATTCCTTAACCTGTCGTCCTAGTAGTAAATCTGACCTGCAGAGCCGGCCCCTCAGAGTTCTCCACCATCTTCCTGTTGGCTTCCAGGTTGTGCACCCAGCTGGCTCCCCAGCTGGCAGTACTGTTTATACATGGCAGATTTACCTCATTGTCATCTAAGTCTCACTGGAGTTTGTTCTTTTTGTTGTTTCTGTAAGCAGGCTTTCTAGTCACCATGGCTGTACTGTTTCCCAGTACTCATAAGTAGGATTAGCTTGTGAAACAAGATGACTTATGACTCACAATGATTTAATTAAGCAACGTTAGAATGTCCTGAAACACATGCCTTGATGTCTGGTTACTTAGTCCTGCTGTCGCCCTCGGGTGGTCTGTTTCTAGTGGCTTCATCTAGCTCACAGGACTGAAAGATGAGACCATGTAGAGCTAGTTTATTGATTCTGTGTGCAGATATTTTGAGTGTGTTTGGTCTTTTCTGATGACTACATTTCTAGACACAGTCTATACTGAACAAGATGTGTGCTAAAATTGCATAGTGGAACAGCAGCATCAAGATTGTGAAACTCACAGTCAGGCCCTGCCACTCCCTCCCTGGGTCCGTCCTTGGCTTCTCATCTGTGAATTGTGGCTCCAAGTACCTCACAAAGATATTAGGAAGCTTCAGTGCCTAATACCTAGTAGATACTCAGTAAATATTAGTTTACTTCCTTTGTGGAAGGGAATCTTTTGTTTAGATTATTCAACTGTTAGCCTGTAGTGGTTCTGATTTTTTGTCTAATGGGATTCTTGAGACCTGTTCACTTTGGGATTAGTGATATGGCCTTGGTACATTCTCCATTAAAAAGAATCAACAGAAGACATATCAGGAGAGGTGCCTGATTTTAAGAATATGACTAACGTCTTTAAAATAGTTTCAATCTAAGCATATATAACTTTAGGTACTGTTTTATTAAATGCAACATTAACCAAAACCTAAATAAATGAGAAGTTACTGAGAGTTGCACCACTGGAACCAACTGCCTTTATTCCTCTGTCACCCCTTCTAGTCTGGGTTACTTGATTTTGCTGTCTTAACAGTTTTACAAAGGTATTTGCTTTGTTTTCAGGTGTAAAACAAAGGTGTATCCAGATAACCTTCCTACAACCAGTGTGGTGATTGTTTTCCACAATGAGGCTTGGAGCACACTTCTGCGAACTGTCCATAGTGTCATTAATCGCTCACCAAGACACATGCTAGAAGAAATTGTTCTAGTAGATGATGCCAGTGAAAGAGGTAAATTTTACATTTAATGCCAATAACACACTACACCTTTTGTCATTAGTGCTTATAAAACTAGCTGCTATCAATGATAGCTGCTATCAGTTTAACCTAATAATTTTATACAAGCTTCTAATTTATCCTAAAAGTTATTTATGACATTTGATTTCGTTCACATATGCAAACAATTTACACCCTTGTGAAACTTAAAATATTACTTTAATTAGCATTTAGTTGTGTCACATCTTAATCTTGTTTTAAAAAGAGAGAACTGTGTAAAAATTTATGCAAAACAGTGGGGGAGAAAAAAAAAAAAAAACCACTTAATTTTGTCAGGATTTTCTCTGTGGGAAGCTCAGCCCGGAGTCGATGGAGAAAGACTGGCTCTGATTTAGAGCCATGAAGAGAGGTTTAGTGCATGGACAGTGGGAAGCATCCCTGCCAGCAGAGCAAAGCCTCAGCTGGGCGAGTCCAAGTTCTCCAGGTTCTTCAGAGGTCTTCCCGTTTTCTCCATTCCCAAGGTCAGGCGTGGTCCATAAAAGGGTGCACAAAAGGGTGATGAAGGGACTTGTGGGAAAGTGGTGTATAGTATGTCTCTGATCTCATGATGAGTCTCTGCAATGGCTCTGGCCCAGACATTCTTCCACGAATCTCAGAATTTTTCACGGGCTTTTTTGTTTTTCACAGCACAGCTGTTTAGGATCATTAGGTCATGTGCTTTCCCCAATATTCCTATATTCACATGAGAAAAATTTGGAGGAAACTACAGAAAATGACTTTTCCTTCCTTAAGTAGCTTGAAACTTCATGACTCATGTTTTAAACCTTTTTTTTGTTGTTATCTTCACCTTTCTCGCCTAATCTTATTGCATATGCTAAGATAGTTTAGTCAAGTATTATACCTTCTCCTTCCTGTGCCCACACTGCTGCTGTTGCTTCAGTCGTGTCCAACTCTGTGCAACCCCATAGATGGCAGCCCACCAGGCTCCCCATCTCTGGGATTCTCCAGGCAAGAACACTGGAGTGGGTTGCCATTTCCTTCTCCAATGCATGAAAGTGAAAAGTGAAAGTGAAGTTGCTCAGTCGTGTCTGACTCTCAGCGACCCCATGGACCGCAGCCCACCAGGTTCCCCCGTCCATGGGATTTTCCAGGCAAGAGTACTGGAGTGGGGTGCCATTGCCTTCTCCTTGTGCCCACACTAAACATATACATTTAAGCATGATGAAATTTAATTATTTCCTATCTTAACTATTGGGATTAATTTGCACATTGATAACGATTTAAATCTTCTTGCTTTGCCAGATTGTAGAGGTAAAAATAAATAAGTTACAGCCTTGCTGTCTCAAGGGCCTTGTAGCTTACTTCCTTAATAAATCAAGGAGATAGTTTATAGTTTGTAATTGCATAAAACATTTAATAATAATATATACTATAATTAATGTCAAAATGGATGAGAGCTGTTACAAATTAAGAATACCACACTTAAATAATTACTGTTGACAGTAGACATATAAATTTCACCTGAATAATTGTTAGCTAGGAATTAATTAATCCCTCTTTTAGAAAATTAACCAAAGTTAGTTTAGCAGCAATATATAAAAACATCTCTGTCCTCTGAGTGACTTACTTGTATGTTGAAACTTGTGAAATTAAATGTTCCTCAAGGAGAGAGATTTTTCCTCAGATGAAATGATTTGTTTTTACATTTCCCCCTGTTTTCTCCATCATTTTGTTGCAGGCCTGAGAAGGCTGTGTGAAATAGTAAGTTTTTGTGGGATGTAGCCTAATCAGAAAGATCCATGTGTCCACAACATGAAGTGGCAAAGAAAGTCACGTATCCCAGTTATTTTTTCCTCCCTCATGTGGGCCCTTCTGAATCACCGTGGCCTGTGTAAACCTGTAATTGGAAACGTGTGGGCAGGTGTCTGCCTCCCTGCTCCGCCGGGCTCTTAGTCACCAAGCAGGTCTCTGAGTGTCACTGCACAGCCCTCACAAAGAACTTGGTTCTTCTGTATCTTCTTGGAAAGCCTCAGGGGTTCTGATTGCCACTTCTGACACTTGGGCACCGCTGGGCGTTGTGCTGTTGTGGTCATAGCTGCAGTCTTGCTGCCCAGACTGAGAACGGTCTGACCTTCTTGTTGGGTGGTAGCTATGGGCCCAGGAACCAGAGCCAGCTCTCTTAAGTCTACCCCTTCCTGCTCATGAGGCCCAGCCAAGACACCATTAATTCTCACCTGGCTGATGAAATAGACTAGTCTCCCCATAAACACTGTCTCCCTGAAGGAAGCTTTTAAACATGCAGACCAGACCACATCACTTCTCTGATGAAAACGTTTCCTCGAAACAAAGACCTACTATATAACACAGGGAACTATATATCAGTATCCTATAATAACCTACAATTGAAAAAAATCTGAAAAATAACATGTATATAACTGAATCATATCGCTGTACACCTGAAAACATTGTAAATAAACTATACGTAAAAAAATCATTCCTCTGAGGCCTGCAACTATACTTCAATTAAAAACAAGCGAACAGCTTTCCTCTAAGGCCTGCATGACCTGGTCTTTGCCTGCATCTCCAGTCTCATCTTGTAATTCCCTGCCCACCCTGTCCCCACAGTTCAGCTCAGATGTTTCATCAGAGTCAAGTTACGTTTAGAGAGGCCTTCCTTGACCTCCCAAGACCAGGTCATGTCCCACTGAACACCTCTCAGAACACTCTATACTCCCCAGCACCGCCCCCCCCCACCCCAGGTAGGCACTGTAACTCCATCAGGAAGGACTGTTTGCTCACCATTTTCTCCCCAGTGTCCACCGTGCCTGTTACATAGTAAGCACTCCAGAATATATTCAGTGAATGAAGGAAAGAGTAATCACAGTCAGTTAATCCTTGCGTTTTCCTCCTCATCTGCATAGAGTTCCTAACTAGGTTGTGTAGCATGTGTAGTCTGCTCATGGCCTCAGGGTACTGGATTTCACGGTTAACCTGCTGAGACATCAGTAGTTCCATTTATTAAGTATGAAGTAGGTGCTATAATTATCCCTATTTTATTGTTAGAGCAAAATGAGACTTAACCATAAACCTAGGGGTTAACCTCTTAACTACTGTGTACTTTGCATCTGTCATAACTTTACTGTTACAGGGTCTGTAATAAAGATGGAATCTGGATGAATCCCTGGTTCATGTTCAGAGTTATATAGTTGTCATCTCAGAGGGGTATCTTAAGACTAGAATTGATACAATTTTCTTAACCTGACATGAGTGTTGTTTTTCTCATTTTACACAAAAGAAAACAGGTTCTTATTTAAGTAGGGGTTAGGAGTCAGGTTTATTAATATTACACTCTAAATTCCTTGCTCTTTCGAATTCTGGCTAAGATATCTCAGTTGTTGCCGGGAGCAGTGAAATTTTCCCTGACCTTTACTCTGCCAGCCTCGCACTGCCTGAGGTAGAGATGCCTTGGGATCCATTTAAAGACTAATAGCTGTAAAGATATCTAATAAATAGGATTCTCCCTTATTTTTAGATGACGACGTATCTTCTAGTCATAATCAATTAACCCCCATGGCTTCATTTTCAAAAACTGAGTTTTGAATAAATAGTTCCTAATCCCTCATCTAGTCCTGAGCACATAATTCTCTGTCAGCTGTTAGGAAGACACCTATTTTGTAGCCATGTTGCATGAGAGCCACAAAGATGTCAAATAAAATGCCAAGAAAAGTTGTTGAATAGCAACTTTTTTGAGCTACCAGACCATGCATTTTTTCATTTTAATTACAGACAGGACAGAGTATCATAACTTTCAAAGATACAGGACTCAGGGATTAGATTGCTTTGATTCTTAAGCACTTCAAACTGTCTAATTTTGGAAGGAAGACTTACTGGGAGATGCGTTGTGACACAGTTGCACTTGACTGGTCTAAGGTACTAGAATATAACTCATACCTCATCACATGAGATTCATCAAACTCTGAACATAAAGCAATTTAAATGTGTATCAGGTCGGGCAATTCCACAGTCCTAAAATTTTTCCTTGGTTGTTTCCTTGTAGGATTTCTTGCTGTGGGTGAAAAGATGGGCCTTGAAGTCAGGCAGAGCTGATTTGACTGTTGGATCTACCCCTTAATAAACTGTATCATCTTGATCAATTCATTTAATATTCTGAGCCTTGGAATTTCATATCTAAAATAGGTTTAATAACATCTCATAGGGTCATTATGAGGATTAAATGAAATAAAGTTTGTAAAGAGCCTGGCATTATACTAAACAGACATAAAAGGGTAAAATGTTGCTTTTCATCGGGATTGGCATCACCCTCATCTTTTTACTCAGAATCAAATTATAGCTTTTTGGTTCATAAAATCATAGTTATCAGGTAGGAGTTCTCCCCATATTTTTCAGATACTCCTGTTAGCCCAGATATTTTAGAAAATGTGTTAGCAGACATGAAAACAATCGGTGTTCTGGTGTAGTGGACATAGAGGCTTTTTTTCTCTTTCACTGTTTTCATAGCCCTGATTATTCCATTGTTGAATCAGTCAGGTCTTAACCACTTCCAGTGAGCAAGAACCATTTCACTCCTATTTGTCTTTCCCTCTCCAGTATGTAGGAAGCCCTTTGGGTTCCCACATTTAGAATTTACCCCCTTAACATACCCACCCACCCTTATGGAGATCCCATGGGACAGAGGTAGTCATAGGCATCCTGGTAGCTCCATGTCAAGAATTTCCTTCCCTGGAGAGATTGTCCTTGTACTTCTTGTATGGGGACAAGTTGGAAAGACATTTGCCCACCATCCATTGCTTCTCTGGCATAACTACCAGAAACTAACCTGATCTGCAACTTCTTCTCTTTGTCTTGAGGAAGTGGATACTTTTCTGCTTTTTTCTTTTTTAAATTTATTTATTTAGCTGCACCGGGTTGTAGTCATTACACACGGGATCTTCAGTCTCCCTTCCAGCATGCAGGATCCTTAATTGCAGCTTGTGGGATCTAGTTCCCTGACCAGGGATTGAACCTGGGCCCCCTGCATTGGGAGTGCAAAGTCTCAGCCCCTGGACCACCAGGGAAGTCCCCTTGTCTGCTGTTTAAAGTCAGTTATGTACTCTGGAGGCAGGAAATCCTTGACTTATGGGCACAGCCTTTCTCTGAACTCTCCAGGATAGCTGATTTTCTCTTTAGTTGCCCTTCCCTCTTGAAAGCTCTTTTACTTGGACCTAACTGTCTGTTAAGGTTTCTGTTTGGTTTTGCAGCTACAGCCCAGCATTCTCTTACAGCTTGACCTCAGTCCCCACCTCCTGCAAGAAGAACTGCATAGTCAGAGACTATGACAGTCTGTAAGACAATTCGCTTCTGTCTTTGAAGAAACCACACAGTTTTCTGAACTCTTAACAGCTATTGTGTATTCGTTCCTTCTCTCTATTGAGGTCTGGGTTTAATTCTCTTGAACTACCTTCTTTCTGTTCCTGATCCTTAAACGTGATTAAAAAAAATCATTGAGCCTGACAGAAAGCTCCTTCAAGAAATGTAGTAACATGCCTTTGACTGAGCCTGAGCCCAGAGACTCTCTCTTAATTCCTCTAACAAAGGAGAGGCAGTTCTGGCACATTCTCTCAGGGAATAAAAAGACTCCCTGGGTGAACTGGGTTTGTGAGTCAGGGAGCGTCACTTACAGTGCTCAGTAAATACCTGTTAAACGAATACTGCAATCCAAAGTTGCTTTCCACCTGGGTAATGCCAGCTCACAGGTTTTTTGTGTTATTTTCTTAATTTGTTTTATTCCTTTTCAGACTTTTTAAAAAGACCTCTAGAGAGTTATGTGAAAAAATTAAAAGTACCCGTTCATGTCATTCGAATGGAGCAGCGTTCTGGATTGATCAGAGCCAGGTTAAAAGGCGCTGCTGTGTCTAAAGGCCAAGTGATCACCTTTTTAGACGCGCACTGTGAGTGCACAGTGGGATGGCTGGAACCTCTCTTAGCCAGGATCAAACACGACAGGTAATTTTATGAGATTTATAAATTGTTTTCAGTGCCTTTGTGTTAAACTATGGTAAGTTGCAAAATTCTGTTTTAAAGTAAATATAAAAATATTTTCATCTGAGTTTTCCTTTTAAATACCTATGAAGAGTGCTCGTGCTCAGTTCCTGAGTTGTGTCCAACTCTTGTGACCTCATGGACTGTAGCCCACGAGGCTTCTCTATGCATGGGATTTTCCAGGCAAGAATACTGGAGTGGGTTCCCATTTCCTTCTCCAAGGGATCTTCCCGACCCAGGGATCGAACTCACGTCTCCTGCATTGGCAGGCGGATTGTTTACCACTGAGCCATCTGAGAAGCCCCATGAAGAGTGCTCTAGACTGAATGTGAAGACCACATTCTAAAGCCTGGAAGCACTGTTTGCAGACTGTCTCGTTAGTGAGGATGGGTTAGGAAACGTGTTGTTAGGATGTTTATTGTCTGCTCTCTTCACTGAACAAGAGCAGAACATATAGACACTTATCTCAGGGGTGGTAGGATAAAAAGCCCTGTACTTGTCCCTGCTCTCTAAAGCTGACACGAGGGTCTGGGCAGGTCATCTCCTCTCTGTCTGCATCTTTACTGAGGCTGTATCTCCCAGCCTGTAGCACAGAGTTAAAGGGAGTGAGGAGATACACGTTGCCCCTGAAATGCTTGATTGTATATGAAAATAAGCACTGTAATCTTGGCTAATACAGGTGGAACATTGGGAGCAGTGCAAGTTCATGGTTGTAGTCTTTCATGATGCAGTTTTCAAAGAATTGCCCACTGCTGGGCTCTGGCTTAGTTCCTAGATAGCAGGAAAAAACCTAACTAGCTTCATTCTGCAGGACCTAGGTTTGTCGCATTTCTGCTTTGTCATTGCAGTTTGAACCAGAGGCTGGCTGTGTCAACTTAACATTAAGATTTAGATTTCAGCAGGGTAAACTCTTGTTAGTCAACTTGAGCATGCGTGCATGCTAAGTTGCTTCAGTCGTGTCAGATTCTTTGTGACCCTGTGGTCTGTAACCTGCCAGACTCCTCTGTCCTTGGGATTCTCCAGGCAAGAATACTGAAGTGGGTTGCTATGCCCTCCTCCAGGGAACCTTCCCGACCCAAGGATTGAACCCAAGTCTCTTATGTCTCCTGCACTGGCAGGCGGGTTCTTTAGTACTAGGGCCGCCTGGGAAGCCCCCAGGTTGAGTTTAGTGGGAGCTTGTCATTGCATCTATTCTGTTTGTAAGCAAATGCTGGACCTACATCTCTCCCCTTTCAAAGATGAATTGCCTAGCAATGAGAAGATACAGTAGCTTTAGGAAGGAGGACACTGCCTGAAAAAGACATAGGATTATCTGTAAATTTTTTAATGTATGTAACAGATGACTGATTCAGGAAGTGTTTTCTTGCGTAAAGACAGTCTGTAACCTTTATGAAGCAGGAGCCTAGACCTTTGGAGAAAGCAGTGTGAAGTGATGACAGAAATATGAAAGGGAAATTGCCTGAAATAACAACCACAACAACTTCCAGTTGGACCGTATGGTAGATGAGGTATCCTGAATAACTTTTCCAACTGAAAAAGCTAAATTCTGGATAAATACAAAACACATTTTTAAGTGCATCACCAGGTTGGCACTAAAGTAAGAAATTTTGCAGCTCTCAGAACGAAGTGCATACAAGTAAGTAGTCCAGACACTAAAGCCAGCTTTCACCTACAGGGTTTCCTGCTGAACTTCTTGAAAGACAAACAGATGGGAGGATAGGAGCCAAGGCCAGGACCCTGCCTACAGTGTGAAAAATAGCAAATATCTGCATAAAGCTAGGCTTCTGTTGTTTTTACTTCTGGGTTAGAATGAGAAGTGAATTCTTTCACACTAAAGGCAACCTGGCTGTTTCAACCTTGATATGGGGTGAAGGAGGGAAAACAGATCTCTCTCAAGAATTTGTAAGCAAGATACAGAAAAAGAGGATACCAGTTCAACTTGTTTTATGTGACTAGTATAACCTTGATAAGAAATCAGAAAAGAAGTACATGGAAAATTATTCAAACCCACTGGTGAACCCTAATACGAAAATCTCACACCACCAGCAAGCTGAGTCCAACTGGGATTTATTAATATCATATCAACATGTATAAAAAACACAGGGATCCCCAACTTCCAGGACCTAATGCCTGATGATCAGAGGTGGATCTGATGTAATAAAAATAGAAATAAAATGCACAGTAAATGTAATGCACTTGAATCATCCCAAACTCACACTTCCCCCACTCCATTTTCATGGAAAAATTGTCTTCCATGAAACCAGTCTCTGGTGCCAAAAAAGTGGGGGACCACTGATAATATATCAGTATATATGTATATATAACATATCATTACTACTTGGTTTAATATTACAAAACCAATTCACAAAGTAGACAATGTTAACATATTTCTGAAACTGTGATTAAAACCCTGTCATTAAAACTCTATAATCACTTTAGTAGATACAGGGGAAAAAATGTTCATTTATGATTAAGATGAGAATTGATTTATGATTTAAAATACTTAGTAAACTATTACAGAATGGAAATTTACAAATTTTAGAAAGGACAGCTAAACACACACATGTTAACTGGCAAACATAACAGAGAAATGTTGAAAGTGTTTTGCACAAGATAAGGATGCCCTGAATTATTCTTATTACTCAGTATTAGAAGCCTTAGATTTTGCAATAATACAAGAAATAAATAAATGGTATAAGAATTGGAAAGGAAAAAAACGAGTGCTCTCAATTGCAAATGATGTGTTTTTTACAAAGAAAAGTAATCTATACACAAAGTAGTAGAGATAATAAGAATTTAGCAGTGTTGCCAAATATAAAATCACCATAGAAAAGTCAGTTGCTTTCTCCATACCAGCAGGAATAGTTAGAAAATAAAATGTAAAAAGAAGAAAAGAAATGATACCATTTATAATAGCAATGGAAATCATAGGCTGTGATTAGGAATATATTTAACAAATGATGCATGAAATTGAAAATGGTTGAAATTCACTGGAAAATAATCTGAGCAGAGAGAAGGATAGAAAAGTCAATATAAAAATGTCATTTCTCCCCACATTGATCTACAAATCCAATGTGTTTTTAATTGAAATCTCAGCAGAATTTTCTTGGAGGAACTGGCTGATGCTGACATTTATATGGAAATACATATTTTTAAAAAAATAGCTAAAATACCCATGAAAAAGAAGAGTCAAGTACAACTAGGCCTGTCCTACTAGATATCAAGACTTATTTTAAAGCTGTTTAATTGTGGCAGTGATGTATTGATGCAAGGATTAGACTCATGAAACAGAGCCAGTCCATGTTTATGTGAAAACTTGAATTATGACAGAGCTGGCCCTTACGATTACAGGAGACTGTGAGATAAGTAGCACTAGGACAGTTGGTCACGCATAAGGAAAATAAACGAAGTTGGATACTTGCTGCATGAAAACCCAAAATCAGTTTCATGAAGACTAAAGACAAATGTGAAAGGCAAAATATAATTCATTTTGAAGATAATATAGGAGAATATGATTTGGGAGTAAGGAAAGATTTCTTAAATAAGACACTAGTTGGATGGGGAGGATACTCTAAAATGTGACTCCCAAGGGCTCTGAGAAGGGGCAGTGTTCCTTAGAAAGAGCTGTGGTCATGTATGGTTTTTCAGGTGCATAAAAATTGCAGTAACCAAAAGGAAAAAATTTTAGTGTGTATGATCAGACAATTTATATGAAGAAATACAAACTGCAATAAAAAGTACTCATTCTAATAATTAGAAAAGATAAATTTTCTAAACCCAGAGATACTATTTAACATTATTATAATTACACAGTTGTAAGAAAATAGCATCCAAAGTTGATGGCATTATAAGAAAGCTGTATATACATATATATAAAACAGTTTTGGAAAGCAGTAATGAGCAGTGCCACAAAAAATTATTTAATTCACTAGTCTCACTCCTAGAAGTTTACTCTTCAAGCAAAAGTGAAAATATATATATGAACATGATCCCTTAGCTTCTTAACAGCAAAAATCTATAAGAAACACAAATGTCCAAAAGCTTATTTTTTAAGAAAGTTATTAGCTTAAAACTGTTAAATATGTAGTCATTAAAAGTGCTATTTTTTAATACTGTAGAGATATTTGAAGTACTTTTCATGTGGCAAAAAATGTAAAAAGTCTGAATGGAAAATGGGTGGAAGGTTATTTTCAATGGGTTATAAATAAATAGCATAAATAATGCTAGCTCGGTAGGATAGAATGGGGGATTTTTTTCACCATTGTCTTTAACATTATAGAATGCATTTTTATTTTAAAAACACTTAGTATGTACTTGTTATGTAGTTGTTATGACAGACCTCAAAAAGGAAAGTTTTCAAAGATTTTTCATCTGCTTTTATGATTCTAGGAAGACAGTGGTCTGTCCCATCATAGATGTGATCAGTGATGACACTTTCGAGTACATGGCAGGTTCTGACATGACCTACGGCGGGTTCAACTGGAAGCTCAACTTTCGCTGGTATCCCGTTCCCCAAAGAGAAATGGACAGAAGGAAAGGTGATCGGACTCTTCCTGTGAGGTAATTGATTCGTCAAACATTTTCCCCAAAGTGTTACTGGCGGGGGATTGTGAAGCTTCGGGAATCACATTAGAAGGATTTTAAATGTATTTTGAAAGACATGAAGGATTTGTTCACCATATGTGAACTTAAGAGCCATTTTTCATTTATTTGAAATAGTATCATTATTATTTATTTGAAACAATGTCATTATTTCAAAGATGGATTTCTTTTCTAAGTAAAAAAATAAGTTCAAATTTTTCATTTCTATAAATCTAGTGCCTGTGAGAAGTGATAGTGACATGCATGTTCATTCCTATATGAACAACAGTTTGCAAATCTGTAATTTATGCTTTAATTCAGTCACTAAGGATAATAATATTTAACTTAAACCATCCCTTCAGTAATTTTAAGTGCCAAGATGTGAAAATATTGCCTAAAACTGGATAATAAAATGTAAGACTTTAAATTCAGACATCTACCATCTGACAAGGTTAGAAAAAACTTGTTTCAAGTATAAAAATAACTAGAATTGACAAAAGTATAAAAGGGATATCCATTAATGCATTTCTGCTTTTTCTTTTGTTCTGTATTTGGTCTTATGTAGATCTTTTTTTTTTTTTTTTTTCCAGAAAGGGATAAAAAGCTTCATGCTATTGAGGACCTTTAGAGAGAGACCTTGAGCCTTCTGAGCCATCCTAGGATTTATTCTGGTTGCATCAGCCTATTGCTTCTGTAGTAATTGAGACTTGCTTTTTAGCCTTTTTAGCCTTATCCTCTCCTAGGCTTCCCAGATCTGTCTGCCTTTGAATTGAGTCCAGTTCTGACAGTTGGAGAGAGATTTCACTAGTTCTGCGCTTTTTGTCCCTAGCCAGCCCAAGTACTCTCCTACTTTCCCAGTAAAGGGACTTTTTCACTCTTTGGCTGGCAGTTCAAATCAGCATCTAAACCACGGGTTGCTAAACATTTCATGGATGATAGGCTGCTTTGAAAAATCTGATAAAAGCTAGGAGTCTTCCCTAAACTGGGGGGTAGGGCGGTAGGCAGGGATGCCTGTATAAATGCCTGTTTTACATGTATAAACAGAGGGGTTTGCATAACAGTTCTAGGAAAATTAGATGCCAAACCTAGGTCAGGAAACCCCTGCACTGAAGGATAGTGCTGGGTGTCAGCCTGTTTCCTTTGACTCCTAAGATATTAGGCTTTCTCATTCTTTTTTGTCTTCTAAAATCAAAGTAAGTCCTAACTTCTTGGTGGAAACAACTATTTCTTCTGTAAAAGCAAATGCTACCTCCCTCACCAGTGCATGGAATGAATGTGTTTCAGGGTTATGTAGGTGACCAGTTCATCCTAAACTATTATCTCCATGTGTCCTCTGTCCCTAGAATTTAATTACGTTCTCCCTAGTTGGAACCCATTTTTCTCCCATACTCATTCTTCAAGTAAACCAGTATTTGGTATTCATTTATTTAAATCCTCCTTTGTTATCATTTCTCTGCTTAATTCAACCTATTCCCACCCACTCTGCATACCTGAGTGATGTTTTGTGGCAGACAATTTACTGTATTTGGTCAGGATGATGATCCCCTTAGGAGGAATATATTGATTTTATCCTGTACTTCATCTCCTTCCTTAAAGTTCAGGAAAAGAGTTGCATTGTTAAAAAAAAAAAAAAAAAAAGAGCTGCATTGTTTTCATCCTGTTTAATCGTACATCTTTGCAGTGTTTGCCACTCTTTAAAACCTGGCGTGCTAGAGCTGCTGACGTGAGTCTGGCTGGTTAACATGGTCAACTGCATTTTTAGTTGCTCGAAACTCTGGAGTGCATGACAGTCAGATGAAGAAGATCACAAGAAATAGCTTCAACTTACGGAGTTTAGGGTGGAAGCTCAGTTAGGACCTGAGGATCAAGAATGGTAATGAAGACAGTAAGAGCCCTTGAGACCAGGCAGGGAAGGGTGTCCAGGCTGGAGCTGTGACAGCGTGACTGGGGTGCAGGTCATATTTGGAAACCAAATAACTCGGCATAGAAACAAAGCCCTTGGGGCCTGTGAAAGTTTCTGAAGAGTGTGAGAATCAGCATTTATTCCATAAACAGTTAAAAAACTACTTTTAAAAACAAAAACTGATAGTAAACTTTAAATTGTTGCAATTAACAGTATAGTATTATGATTGAATTTCAGAACACCTACAATGGCAGGAGGCCTTTTTTCAATAGACAGAGATTACTTTCAGGAAATTGGAACATATGATGCTGGAATGGATATTTGGGGAGGAGAAAACCTAGAAATTTCCTTTAGGGTAAGTTCCCGTTGAAAAAAGTAACCTGTATAACCTCAAATATGAATATGCTTTGAATATATGTGTTCTTTCTAAAGAAAAAATAAAAAGTGAATTTAATATGAGTTTAATCAGACTTTACAGCCTTCAGCCCATAAAAAGTTTGGAGATACTATTAAAGGTTCATTCTAAAGTATTTTAAGCAAATAATTCAGTTATATTAGTAGTCCACCTGTAAAATTTACACAGGATTCCCTAGTTGTCTTTACTTTCAAGGAAGTAATTCAAACTCTAAAAGTAAATAAAAATAACATGTAGTTCGTAAATGCTACTTTGTTCCTTAACTGCCAAAAACATAATTTTACCCTCTTTAATGTTCTGTGTCCTTCTGGTTTGAGAATTGTTCTCTCTTATTTAAACCTGGCCACTTTACCAGCTTTCTGTTTTTCAATAAAAAGATAAAGGCAAAAGAATTCTGAAATTATTCTAAATTAATTTAACCCAGTCAGCCTTAAGTCTTATGCATTTCATGTTCATAAAAATCAACTTATTTTTAGAATGATGTGTATTTCTGAAAATAATGAACTTTAGATACATGACTTATTGGAAACCATAGTGAACTGCACAGAAGTCTAACCCTGCTAGCTCACTGCATTGCTGGTGGATCACCTTGCTCCTTATAAGAGGAGAGGTTTGGACTCCAGAGCATCTTGGAGATCCTATTCGGCTGTATCACTTTATGATCCTGGGAAAACGTTAAAGTAGGCACACTGAGTATTTAACAAAGTCAAGACTTTTCAAAAAGCATTGTAATTGAAAATAGTCTACAGTTAAATAGACTTTTAACTTACAGTAAAATGTATTTTGAAAGGAATAGAAGGATAATTGATTAAGGATGTGAAATCACACTTAATGATCTTCCTTTTACCCCTTTTTTGTTTTTATGCTCACAAAGACACTAGACTGCTCTTGTGTCTTTACTCACAAAGTGAGTAACTGAGTTACTCACAACACAACTGAGTGAGTAACTCTGTTACTCACTGGCCACTGAGTAACTCATGAGTAATCCACAAGTTGAGAGTCCTAGGTTCTGGTTAATGTATAGGTTGTGACACAGGTTTGGAGGACAAACAGATAGGACTCCGGCTGAACACTCCATGGTTAAAAGGTTTTTGACCATGAACCATATTAATAAATACATTATACACACATAATGTAAGCATTTCATCAAACAGTATGTCCTTGTTACTAAGTGCTGGTTGCAGTTCATCAAATTTGAATTTTATGACCCTTATAAGATTGATGGACTGCAGTTAGAAAAACACTGCTCTGGACCTCACGTCTTTTCTAAATTTAACCTTCAACTTCTGGTTTGATCAGAACCAGAAATTGAGGAAGCACTGACTCTGGGACCATGTAGCAGGAGCTACACTGCACATACACCCTTGATTCTGTGAAATTCCATCTATGAAATTCAGTAGATGTGAACAATTTTTTTTTTTTAACTGCCGGTGTTTAAAAGGCGTCTTCTTTGCGGCTGTTTCCAGATTTGGCAATGTGGAGGCACTTTGGAGATTGTTACTTGCTCACATGTTGGACATGTGTTTCGGAAAGCTACACCCTACACGTTTCCAGGAGGCACGGGGCAGATTATCAATAAAAATAACAGACGACTTGCAGAAGTATGGATGGATGAATTCAAGAATTTCTTCTATATAATTTCTCCAGGTTAGCATTATTTTGCATTAGAAACACAAGACAAACTTTCTTGGTTTGATCCTAATTCTTTCTGAGGAGAGGTAAGAAGGGGTGGAAAAGAAGCTTTGAGCAGAGGCAAGACACTTACCTCAGAGGTTGTTGTAAAGAATAAATGAAATTACATATATAGAAAGTGCTTAGCAAAAGCCTGGTACAATATTTACATCACAGGAGACACAAGAGACACAGATTCGATCCCTGCATCAGGAAGATGTGAAATGGCTTACCCATTCCAGTCTTCTTGCCTGGAGAATCCCATGAATAGAGGAACATGGTGGGCTACAGTCCATAGGGTCACAAAGACTCAGACACAACTGAAGCGACATAGCATGCACAAGGGAACAATAATAATACATGATCCAGTATTACAGAAATTACTGTTTTAGTCCAAGTACTTTCCATGTTTTTTTCCTTTTTTTTTTTAAACCTAACTGCAACATTTAACATTTACATGAAATGGTCAGGTATTTCAAGGCCAGGGCAAAGCCCCGTATCATGCCTCCAGGAGTTTTTCTCTGCTCTTCAGGGTTTTGTGGCAACAGCTGTTCCGTCAGCTATAAATCTGCCTGACATTATGATTCTATCCTCTTCCAGTCACCACGAGACTGTCCGGGGTGGGGGTGGGTGCACAATTTAGGGAGCTGTGTGAGAAATACCTGACTGGAAACAATTGCTCTGTTTAACATCTGTTTCATATTTGGGCAAAATTGATCTTTGTTTTTGCCTTGGCAAATATTAAAGTTTTGTGATTCCATATAACTTACGTTTGTGTGTATTGTTAGTGGCATGTAAACTGTTCTCATGTGAATTTAATTTTCTTTGGAAAACACATTATTTTCTTGTTTTATACCTTGGGAGGTAGATTTGTGGTATGTCACCAAAATGATATTGCTTTTCCTATTTGGCTTGTTAGATGCAATATTTAAATAGAAATTTATTGCCTGACAGAACATTAATAATTCAGTGACTTATTTCTTTTACCAGGTGTTACAAAGGTAGATTATGGAGATATATCATCAAGACTTGGTCTAAGGCACAAACTCCAATGCAGACCATTCTCTTGGTACCTAGAGAATATTTATCCTGATTCTCAGATTCCACGTCACTATTTCTCTTTGGGAGAGGTAAAAAAAAAAAAAATGTATTCTGTGTGGTTCTCACTGATTTGTAAAAAAAAAAAAAAAGAATAGAGGTTAAACTTCTAACAAGGGTATACCTGTATGTTAAAATTACATAAACTCAAGTACGGGAAAGTTCTTGTTAGTTGATGTAGTCTGCCTCATAACTTGAAGTCTTATTAATTTATCATGTTACATTTTATTAAAATAAGGCTTTACCTCTCACCTTTCACAGCTGGACTTTTGTTATATTAGTGTCTTCAATAGACTTATTTTAACAAACTGGTCCATTTAGTTGAAACCATATATTCCTGAAGGTGATATCCGAGCATTAACTAGACTGAATCAAAGTTTGAGGAACTTCAAAGTAGAATTGTAAAGAACTGACAAGGAAACTTGAAAGACTGTGTATAATCAGTTGTGTTTTTAACACCTGTTTGTTTTCCTTTCAGGGCCCAAAATCTCCATTTGGGCCTGTGCGTTAGCATGCCTACTCTAATGATGACTTTAGTCTTTGCTCTTAGAATCCAGCAGCAAATCTTCTTGAAACCTGAAATTATTTATTAATGCTTATAATTAGTCAACACAATTAGCTGTGCTTTTGGAGTTTCGATGCCGATAGTAGAGGGTCTGGTTTGAAAGAGGCTTGCCCTTTTACCTGCTGGTGTAATTGCCAGGTGGACTCAGGGAAGTATTTCCTGTGCCCTGTCTGTGCCATGCTCCTAGGATGTCAACAGCCAGTCTCTCTGCTTCCCAGCCAAAGCTGTGCTGTGTGTTGGAAATCTGAATGAGTCCTTCCCTTAGTTCACGGGTGTGATCAAGTCGGGAGTTCCAGTACTTTCCTAGGGCTGCTGTCGTAACATACCACAAACTGAGTGGCAGAGAACATGAGAATGTATTGTCTCACGGTTCTAAGGGCGAGAAATCCGAGATCAGAGTGTGGGCAGGTTTCTGAGGCCTGTGAGGAAGACTCTCTCCCCTGCCTCATTCTAGCTTCTGGTGGTTTGCTGGCAGTCTGTGGTGTTCCAAGGTGTGTAGAAGCATCACCCTGAGTTCTGCCTTCATCTTCACATGGCATTCTCCTGTGTACACATCTGACTCCAAATCCTCCCTCTTTACTAAGACACTAATCATACTGGATTAAGGCCTACCCTAATGACCTCATTTTAATTTGACTGCCTCTGTAAAGAACCTGTCTCCAAATGATGTCACATTCTGAGGGTAATGGGGGTTAGGACTCCAGCAGGTGAATTTGAGGGGACACAGTTCAGTCTGTAGCAGAGACTGAGCTAGGTGGGGCTGGATTGCAGTTGTATAAAGACTTAGTTCACGTCCAGCTCAGGTAGGTTCTTAGGCCTGGTCTTTCAAAGTTTCTGAGTCATCACACGGAGGGGTCTCTGTCTCCTCAGCCCTGACAGTTTTGCCTTTCTGAGGTTTTGACATTAGTACTTTAGCCTCTCACCTTTTTCTGTGGGAGGACCAGTTGTTATTTTTTCAAGTCTCTTTCTATCAGGAATTTGTCCCCTAAGCACCAGGAGATGTGGATGGTTTCTGTTTTAATCTATTGAAGTATCATTGATTTACAATGTTGTGTTAGTTTCTACCATACAGCAGAGTGAGTGATACATATATGTATATATACATTATTTTTCGTGTTCTTTTCCATTATGGTTTATCACAGGATATTGAATATAGTTCTCTGTGCTCTACAGTTGTTTATCCATTCTGTATATAATAGTTTGCTCTACTGATCCTAGTCCCAGTCCACCCCTCTCCCACACCTTCCCCTCGGCAACCACAAATCTGTTCTCTGTGTCTGTGAGTCTGTTTTTGTTGCATAGATAAATTCACTTGTGTCATATTGTAGATCCCACATATAAGTGGTATCATTTGGTGTTTGGCCTGATAATCTCTGCGTCCATCCATGTTGCTGCAGATGGCATTACTCCATTCTTTTTTATTCCCCTGTGTGTATCTGCCGTACCTTTATCTGTTCATCTGTTGAAGGACATCTAGGTCACCGCCAGGTCTTAGCTATTGTAAGCAGTGTTGCAGTGAACACTGGGGCGCATGTTTTAAATTACAGTTTTCTCCGGATACGACTAGTAGTGGGATTACAGGATCATATGGCAACTCTGTTTTTAGTTTATGAGGAATCTCCGTACTGTTCTCCATAGTAGCTACACCAGTTTACATTCCCATCACCACCTCTCCAGCACTTGTTATGACTTTTTAATGGTGGTCGTTCTGACCAGTGTGACGTAGTACCTAGTTCTACTTTTGATTTACATTTCTCTAGTAATTAGTGATATTGAGCATCTTTTCGTGTGCCTCTGTGTGTCTTTGGAGAACTGTCTGTCTAGGTCTTCTGCACATTTTTTGATTGAGTCGTTAGTGTTTTGATAGTGAGCCACATGAACTGTTTGTAAATTTTGGAGACTAAATCATTTGTTGATGGCATCGTGTACAGATATTTTCTCCTATTCTGTGGGTTGTCTTTTGGTTTTGTTTATGGTTTCCTATCTTTAGGTAGGTAGTTGCATTAAAAAAAAAAACTGTATTTGGATGAAAGTTTGGGATGGAGATCTAAAGTTAGTGATTGTCAGTGTATAGGTGGTTTTTAAAATCACAGAACTTGATGAGAGTACCTTGGGGTGAGTGAATGTAGATGGACAAGAGGGAAAGAATGAGGAATAAGACATTAAGAAACTCCACAATTTAGACATTATGAAGGTGAGAGGGAATCAGCTAAAAAGACTGAGAAGGAGCAGGCTTTGAAATAGGAAGATACCCAGGAGAATGATGTGCCAGTAAGTGAAGGACTTGCGTTAAGAAAGAGGACGAGATCGACTGTGTGGAGCACTGCAGAGAAGGAAGAGTCCTGAGAACTGGGCACTGGGTCCGTGAGGGAGACACTGTCCGGAAGCGCCTCTCACAGAGTCGGGCGGGTTTCCTTGGAGATGGGGAGGGACGGGATCGCCGATGGCTTCACAAATCAGGAGAAAAAGTGGAGATGAGAAGCGTGGACAGGAAATTGTGCTGTAAAGCTGAACAGAGAAGTGAGTGGTAGCCGGAGGGGTCAATGGGGTTAAAGAAGGGCTTTTCTATTTATTTTTACTAAGATGAAACTGTGCTGATGGCATTGATACAAAGGAGAAAATTTGAAAATGCTAGAAAAGAGCCACTGATGCTGGAGTCACGTGGAGGGGGTGCATGGTGAGCTCTGATGCACAAGTGGGGAGGTGGTTGGGGGAGAAGGCAGTCCTCCACTGCACCAGGAAGGAAGGTAAAGGGGTGGCCCAAGTCAGGTAGACTGTGGGCTGAGGGCTGGAAGCTGGAACTTTGAGGTGGATGTGAGAGGAAGCTGTCTGGTGACCTGATTCTTCAGCTGAACACAAGATTGTTGGCTGAGAGTGAAGGGGGATTGTTGGTGGTGGCGGTTTGGGGAAAGAGGGGAAGACGTAAAAGAGAAGAGGATTAATAGGATACGGTGGAGCAAATAGATCACAGGGGGAGCTGCAGGGCAGTGAGGAGCTGCCTGGTCGCAGCATCTCCAGAGCCAGGGCGAGCATGGACACCTCTGTCTGTCCTTGGTAGTTACCGAGGCTGCTTCAGGGCTGATGTGAGCTCCCTGCCTCTGAACTTTGTTGTGATTTAAGGAAGTCACCTCAAACACACGAGAGGTATGCGGAGCTCCTTGCCTCATTAGTGAGCACCTGCTCCCTTTGCTGTATCCTCATTCCAGTCAAGGAAGGCCCAGTGTGGGTGAGGCCATGGGAAGACTGATAGCAGTTGCTTACCTTTAGAATGGGACTTCCCAAGTGGCACTAGTGGTAAAGAACCCACCCGCCAGTACAGGAGATGTAAGAGACTAGGGTTCGATCCCTGGGCTGGGAAGATCCCCTGGAGGAGGGCATGGCAGCCCACTCCAGTATTCTTGCCTAGAGAATCCCATGGACAGAGGAACCTGGCAGGCTTCAGTCCATAAGGTGGTAAAGAGTCGGACACGACTGAAGGGACTTAGCACAGCACAGCACCTTTAGAATAAAGATTGAGGAGCTTTTTTTTTTTTTTTTTTCTTTGAACCGACCCAGTTTTGGACAACACTTAGGCATTGTTAGCTAGGTCAGAATATAGGCATATTACAAAGAGCTGCTTGTCTAACCCACAGTAGCTGATTGCCAAGGCAAGCTTGCCCTTTACCTGCCTCTTGCCAGCAGGTTTTGTGTATAAAGAACAGATTTTACCCTCTCTGGCCTGCTTGTTATTGCCTTAGTAACAGCTGGTTTTAAGCACTTAATGCCCTTCATACCAGGCCACGCTGTCCTGGGTGAAGTGCTGCTGTGGGGACTGGGGTTGTTTCCAAGCACCTGCCACAGTGCAGCCAGGGAGCTTGTGCTTGTGATCATGGCTCCTCCTGCGTGAGCTTTCCTTCCCCAGAGACTAGAACTTAGCCCATCAAGGATCACTTGTCATCTTATAAGGGCCCAGGGAAACCTGAAGTCACAGATTTTAGAGCAGAAAGAGAAATCAGAAGGTGTACATTTAGTGTGTCTGTATTCATGAAATCCCGCTCTGTAATTATAACTCTGGTAGGAGCTGAAACTGAGTAAATGTGTTTCATTGTGATCTCTAATCATTGTTAATCCAGGAGTTGAACTGTCTAAACAATAGCCACAGAAAGCAAATAAATCCAGTCTTTTACAGTTTAACCAGTCTTAAGGACTGACCATTTGCTTTTCCACCCTAAAATTTTCTGAGCATGAACATTATGTCAAGCACCAGTCTGATGCTTATGAATATTAACTTATTTTCCCAACACTTTGAGATAGGTGTTATTATCCCCCCACTTTACAGGTAAGTCAATTAAGGCACAAAGACATGATTTAAGCAACATGGCTCAGGTCACAACCACAAAGTGGAAGAGACAGGGTTTGAAAACAAGCAGTCTGGCTTGAGAGCTTGTGCTCATAACCACTGACATGCATACTCTTTCTCATGTCTAACCAGTATTACTCATGAATCTCAGGGCAGAGAGTGAAAAAGTCAGTCTAGATTCCTTAGTAGTAGATCCCAAAATACCTTTAATTGCTTACACTGTCCCCCCTAATAAGGTGTCAGAATTCTGGAGGAGACTATAGCAGAAACCAAGAAACTGAGGCTCTGATTTCTTGCCTGATTTCATTCACATTCACAATCATCAACTTGTAAGGTAGAAAATAACATGTTAGTGATAGCCGTGTCACTAAGCTAAGGAAGGAAAATCGGTAGCTATTGTGGGCCTACTGGGTGTTGGTTTCTGCTGGGTCTGTTACCTCGCTTACAGGTGAGAAAATGAGATTTTACAGCAACTTCTCCTGCTGATGTCTGATGTCTCTCTAAGGTGCCTGTTAGAAAGGCAAGCGACAGGGGAGGAGAGGTGGATTTTATGGCCAAAAATGTTTGGGAAATGCTGTTCTTTATATCTTATATTCTTCTGTATCTTCAGTCCCCACCCCTACCAGCAGTCTATTAAAAGGCTTTGAGAAGTTGTTCAGTAAAGAAAATCTATTTAAATTTGTTAATCCACTTCAGTCACTCAGTCATGTCTGACTCTCTGCGACCCCATGGACTTCAGCATGCCAGGCTTCCCCATCCATCACCAACTCCCAGAGCTTAAACTCAGGTCCATTGAGTTAGTGATGTTAATCCAGTATTTCCCAAACATACTTGATCACAAAATCCTTTGTTTAATGGCAAGTACTGTTGTGCAAATCATAGTTTTTGGAATCACTCTTAGAATACTGGCCTGCCAAGGTCACATGGCTAGTAATGAGGCCCATCCCTGCATGTCCCCCAGCCCTGAGCTCTCATGCCTATCCATCTGCCTTCAGACACCTTAAAAGTGTGGCCATTGCCCCCCGACTGCGTACCTCAGACATTGTTATGATTTTAAGTGTCAAATTTTGAGTAAACAAGTCTGGTACTTATTTCCATTCCAGTATGAACACTCAAACAAGTATGTATCACCACCATTTCTACTTTCCATAGTTCACTGGAAAGCAGGTGATTGGTTACATAGCCTTAAGGCTGTATATAGAATTATAGTTTTGAACATCTAATCCAACATTTCTTTAAAAATGTTTGTCCCTAATTTTTTCTTCTTCCAAAGGCTCCAAAATTAACTCCCACCACACCAGCCTATTAAATGATCTACTGCCTCTTGACATCATAAAGGTTAGAACTGTTCCCAATATTCACCTCTAGTCATCCTGGTTTTTCATGTCCTCAAAAAATCATCTCGCACACTCCATAGGTGAGGTAGCCCATATGTATTCCTACAAAGGAGGAGGATATTCCCTGAAAAGTGTCTTCTCTAGCAATCAGCACATGGAAAAACTGCCTGGAGAGCAGCTCAGAGATGCCACTTGTATGTTAAGCCAGACAGAATCCTCTCTGCCCAGAGACCAAGCATCACAGCTGCCCTTTTACAGAAGTGCTTTCTCACTGTGCACTGCTTCTCCCCAGGCTTCCCGTGTGCTTTGGAGCAGTGCCATCAAGCCCCAGCAGAGGGCTGACCACTCAGTCCCTGATCACCCATCTTAGTGGGGCCACTTCTTGCTAATCAAGGTTCACTGTCACTAAGACAGGTGTTGGGAAGCCGTGGTTTCCAATCTTTGGAGAACTCTACTTCTCACATCTAGTTAGTAGTTTCCTCAAGGGATGGAGGCTCAGATCTCTTATGTCAGAAAACAATCCAGAATTGTTCTTAGAAATGTATAAAACAGTATAAAATGTTACAGGTAAAACTCATAGAACAATGCCTAGTGCAAAGTACTTTATTTGCTGTAATTGTTAGCAACATCAGTTATGGTAACAGAATCACTAAAGTTGATATAAGATAGTTACAGAGTAACAGGAAGTCCAGTTACACTTGGGGAGAATTGTACTTTTTAAATTTTGATTCATACTCAGTTTGGTAAAAGGTAAGTATTTAACCAAAAGATCATTTCATGTGAGAGGGAGAAGTTTACAGTAATGTTGGTTCTTCCCTAATCATTTCTGTGACATTTACCACTTGTCTTCAGAAACCTCTACGTCTGTATTTGAAAGAAAAAAAATTGAAGAAAATGTAGGACTGGGGATTGGTAACTTTTTCAACAGTATAAGGAAATAATCAGTTTATATGGATATATGAGATAAAGACTCATCTTGTCAAAATTGGAACTAAGTTTTTTGTCACATGAGAGCTGTGATCATCAAGTGTTAATTGACTACCCACTGGGGTGCAGAAAGGTGTCTTTCATGCATATTTGTATCTAAGTATAAAACCTTTTATAAAATCTAGTTATGAGGTAATAGGTTTCTGCTTTAAAATAATGGATAAAAAGATGATGTGTATTACATAGTAAAAGAATTCCTGGAGACTGATGTGATATGTTATACCCAGGAGTCGCCTCAGAGTTAGGAGTGGCAGTGTTACGTTAAAATGTTCAGGTGAAGAAATGTTAGCATTAAGGACTTGAAAAATCCTTTATTTGCTTGAACCGAGTTTGAGGTTTTGATGGAATAGCCAGATGGAGGTGACTGGTGATAAGGCAGCAGTGCGGATTATTACTATTTCTGAGTCCACTCTGTGCTGGACTCCAGAGTAGGTACATGGATGCCCTGTCTCACCCAGCCTCAGCATAGAGCTAACTAGTCACTCTTAGGAAATTGTCCTCAGACAATCCAGACGGATTAGGCCCTCTCTTAGGCCAAAGCCCCAGTTCTTATTCTGACCCTCTGGAAATAATAGTTATTCATACTTAGACTATTGTATCTTCATATGAAAAAAAAAAAATGAATCTGGACTTGTGTCTTATTAAAATAGCAGAATAATATGTAGACAGCACATGTTTATGAAAATAAGTGAGTTACTTGTGGTTTTAGCTTTACTGCCACGTTATCTATCACACACAACTTTCTTTCCATCTACATAGCAAGTAGTTTGTCACACATTTCTCTTCTGGCTTACCTGCTAACGCATGAGAATAGATTTGGGCTTTACAAATGTCTGTTAATTTGCCATATGCTTTTAAACTACAGTGGTTCAGAGGGAAACAAATATCAAGGAACAGTGCTTAAAATATTTTTCCTAATTCTGATGACTGATTCAGCTGTTTACAGTAATTGACAAATATCTAACAGAAGAGTGGTGTTTGCACTGCAGTATGCTTAGGCTTCCCAGTTAAGCCAACTTCTAGATTCTTTGCTTAGAAAATACCCTCCTTAAGTCTCCTAAGAAGTCGTCAAAGTAGTTATCAAAAGTACTGCCCCCTTATTATGGAGGCAAACAGTGTCCACAGGGAGTTGTTCAGTTACTTTAAAATTATTAGGCAAAGTGGAGCTTACTGAATTAAATACAAATCCCAGAAGAACATCTTGGGATAAAAGAGATAAGAACTTAAAAGATTTCTCCTTGAAACACAAAAATTATTATATAAAGAGTTAAGAGCTTTTTAGACCACAGAATCTTAGGCCATGATGTGTCCCCCTCGCCCCCAACTCATAGACCTTGCCTCAGGAATTAAAGATTTAGTGGGAAGTTTGGATCAGTTTTAATGTGTGTGTAGATCTGTATGTGTCTTTCTAGTGAGCCTCTCTAACTGGTGGTGTTTTCATTATTCATTTTCCCCTAGATACGAAATGTGGAAACAAATCAGTGTCTAGATAACATGGCTAGAAAAGAGAATGAAAAAGTTGGGATTTTTAACTGTCACGGTATGGGAGGTAATCAGGTGAGTATTTTAGTAAAGCTTTAAAGGGATACTTTTTGGATTTGTTTTAATCTTCCCTTTTTGTCTCATGACATCATTCAGGAAGTATTTTCCTACTTCTAAAGAGCAAATAATAAAGACCTTTAGAAGAATGGAGCCTTCAATCTAATGACTGTTTTTAAAATGAAACATTTGTAGACGGCCCTTTGTGAGAACCATATTTACATTGTTGTACATGAGATTTATTTTGCCCTTTTTAGTCAAACAGATGACAGCTCTTGACAATAAACTCAGTGTTTACAGAGAACTTAAGGTCATTTTTTCTTCTCCTTTGCAAAAATAGTGGTGGCTTTTCTGAGTCATTTATTCTCTATTATACTAATAAAAGTTCAAAAGCATTTATTTTCAATACTTGTTATTCCCCTGCCAGATCCTTGGGCACATAAAACAGTAACTTAATTTGCTGTTAAAGCTTATATGTGCATTTTTGTTTATCAGGTTTTCTCTTACACTGCCAACAAAGAAATTAGAACAGATGACCTTTGCTTGGATGTCTCCAAACTTAATGGCCCAGTCACAATGCTCAAATGCCACCACCTAAAAGGCAACCAGCTTTGGGAGTATGACCCGGTGGTAAGTTATATTCCAGTTGAAAATAGGAATAAATATAGGAATAAAATTGTGTGTCATAGGGTATATTATATAAACTACTTTATATCTAAAAGAATGAATTCTTATGGAGTCTGCATACTATAGATCAAATTGTTCTTATACTCCCAAAATTGACAGGAAAAGCAATATAAGTTAACAACAACAAAACACACACACACATGTTGTAATCGCTCCAGTTATTAAATTAGGGTTGACTCCAGGCCCTGGGTCCTTGGGTTACTACTCAGCCACTCTTCCCTCTGCATGTCCTCAAGCTTTGCTGTCCAGTGTGGTGGAAGTGGAACAGTAAGTAGCTTTTAAAATTACTGAATTAAACATGTAGGTTTAATTAGTGAAATTCTCTGGCTCCTGTTTTTCAGTGAGTTTATCTTTGCTGTCCTGTGGAGCTGCGCCCCCTCCCCACCACCCGTGTGGTGCTCAGAGGGAGGGCTCAGAGCTCTCCAATAAACCTCCCTTCCTCTCCTCGTGCCCGACTAACCTCCCGGCTGATGCTTGTGCTCTGCCATTCTGGAGCCGGCACTGGCATCTTCAGGATGTGTTTCTCTGGTTCTTTTTCTTCTGCTTCCAGCACTGGCTTTCTTCTCTTCACATCGGGACAGACTTTTATTGCTCCTTCATTTTCTACATACCATCCGACTCTTCTCTTGTGCTTCATCCCTGCAGAAACAGCTCCTGGATGCAAAGCCAGAGCTTTCTCATCTCTTTTCCTTAACTTCTCTATAGCATTTACGACTGCTAAGCAGATACTTTTTCTAAATCCTCTTCATGTTGCCTGTAGATGCCCGACTGTTCAGTTTCTTCGAATAGCTTTCTCTCTTCTGCTTGCGTCACTCTGCTGCTTCATCTTACCCCTTAAATGAGATCCAACCCAAGTTTTGACTTTGGCTGCCTTTTCTGCTTATACTATGTCACATACAAATCCTGGTCTACTTTCATGTTTGACCAGCTATTCTCTGACCATATCCTGTTCTTTCCTACTTTATATTTAAGGTCATACTATTCCCTCTGCCTGACAGATCCTGCCTGTTCTTGAGGGCCCAGAGTTGACATCACTCCCAGCCAGAAATTAGCTCTGTCTTAATTATAATTGTTTCTGACCCCTGTGATTTTGTGCTTCTCTGTAGTTATTAGGTTGGTGAAAAAGTAATTGCGGTTTCAGACCGTGAATTTTAAATCATTACAACTAGGCTCAAACACATCTTTTCAATCAAAATGGAAACCATTACAAGCAACACATTTTTGCCAATGAGAACTGAGTTTACTGTAGTATAAAAATCCATGCTTCAGGATTCAACAAACTCTTGGAAAGCATTTTCTGCCTCCTGCTGGTTATGGAAGTGTTTTCCCTGCAAAAAGTTGTCAAGATGCTTGAAGAAGTGGTAGTTGGTTGGCGAGAGGTCAGATGAATATGGCGGATGAGGCAAAACTTGGTAGCCAAATTCATTCCACTTTTGAAGCCTTAGTTGTGTGGCCAGGCATTGTCATGGGGAACTGGGCCCTTTCTGTTGACCAGCACTGGCTGCAGGTGTTGCAGTTTTCAGTGCATCTCATCATGGGCTGAGCATACTTCTCAGATGTAATGGATCAGACTGGCAGCAGACCACCAGTCAGTGACCATGACGTTTTTTTGGTGCAGGTTTGGCTTTGGGGAGTGCTTTGGAGTTTCTTTTCGATCCAGCCACTGAGCTGATCATCTCCAGTTGTCATATAAAATACACTTTTCATTGCACTTCCCAATCTGATCGAGAAATGGTTTGTTATTGTTGCATAGAATAAGAGAAAATAACTTTTTCTGATTTGCAGTCAGCTCATGAAGGCACCCCTTACTGAGCTTTTTCACCTTTCCACTTTGCTTCAAATGCCTGACCATAGAATGGTCATCATTTTCTTCAGCAACTTCTCATGTAGTTGTTAACCTTTGATGAGTCTCTCAATTGTTGTTATCAACTTCTGATTGCCGGCCACTGCACTCATCTTCAAGACTGTTGTCTCCTTTGCAAAACTTCTTGAACCATTACTGCACTGTATGTTCATTAGCAGTTCATGGGCCAGATGCCTTGTTGATGTTGCAAGTTGTCTGTGCTGTTTTACAACCCATTTTGAACTCGTATAAGAAAATTGCCTGAATCTGCTTTTTGTCTAACATCATCTCTCTATTCTAGAATAATATAAAATACACAGCAAGTAATAAGTCATTAGCAAACAAAGCAAGAAATGTGCTTTAAAATGATGTAGAACGTAACTTTAAGATTGCATTCTAATAACAGAGTTCAACAATGCAACTGCAGTTAGCTTTGCACCAATCTTAATATTTGTCTCCCAGTCTTTTTCTCCTCTATTAGTTGGCTTCTAGAGGATAGAGACCATGTTTTATAAATCCTGGGTCTCCCTTCACAGTATCAAACTACACTTAATATATATATACACACACATACATACATACATGTATATCTATGTATGAGAAAGTGTGTATGTGCAGTAGCTCAGTTAATATGACTGTTGGAAATGGACTGAATATTCTGGAGTTTTCCATGGTGCATGCTGTTGCCACGTTGGGTGTGGCTGCTCCAGGTACTGCAGGATATATGGCATCTCTGACTCCAAACAGTAAATATCAGTGGTACCCCACAGTCACTATGAAACCAAAATATTTTTAAAAGCCTCCCAATTGTATATGTTTATTGAAAAATGACAGTGTATTTAAATAGGTAACAAACCTATTTATAGTAGCATGAACAAATAGTGGGCTTTTTCCTTAAGTCTGGAGGTGAGTGGCTTCTGGTGTGGGTTCAGTGACACCGCGCTGTCAGGGGTAACTGTAGCGCTATTCTCGGCCGCTTTCTTGTGGCCCCTAGAAGGCGGCCTTAGTTCACCGTCACTCCCAGTTCAAGGCAAGAAGAAAAGACGACTGGTACGCTGCTCCTTGAATTCCTCTTTATCAGGAAAGCCAAAGCTTTTCCTGGATCCTCTTCTTATGGGCCATAACTTCTCAGAGTGATCCTCCAGCTGCGCGGGAGGCTGGGAAAGCAGGCATTTGCTTTTCCAGTCTTTACGGTATGATGTAGCTGGGAGGCGGGGTGGGGATGGCTTTTGGCAGACTGTGCATAACCTATATAGTCTACCACAACAGTTTTTCAAAAAGCAAATATTCGATTAGAAATTAAGGTGCTTCAGGTGATTTAGGATATTTTGAAAGAACCAGTTATGAGTGTAAAGTTTTAAAACCCCTGGAGCATCTTGCAGGCACGCTGGGTTTTCCCGGAGGCAGGCTCTACTTTGAGGTCAAGCCTTAGCATTCAGGATGTTTACCAGGGAGCACCCTTTAGATCAACACCTGTGAAAAGGGAGATGGCAGAACTGGGCAGAGGAGGAGTTAGGCTGCAGCGGGGGTCTCACAGCCTGGCTTACTGCACAGGGAGCTCCGGACGGCCGGTCAGCGTTCCGCCTCCAGTCGAAAACAGCACTCTGGAAAAATAAGATTTATGTCAGTAATGAATCATCTAAACCTAAAGTTGTGAAATCTTAGATTTCAAAGGAACCCTAGAAATAAAATTCAGGGCCTTGTTTAATACATGTAAATATTGAAGCCCAGAATAGAAATTAATTGCCCAGGGTCACAGAGCAGGTAAACAGTGCTGCCAGATCTCAGACAAACCTGGGATTCTTGAACAAGGATTCTGTGCAAAGAATTAATCTTTTATTAAATGTGTCTATTCTTACATCTTTTAAGTCTTGTTTATATTACATATTGCAGAGTTTATGATACTTGGCTCTTTTGCTTTGACTGCTTATAACTGTCCTTTCTTGAATGAAAATGTAGATTTTTACCACAGTTACATGAGAGGCAGGGGGCAGCAAATTTTTTATGCAGTGATAACTATAGCTATATCCTCCTTTCAGAGGTTACAGTTAGCCCATTGCCTTCATAACCCTTTTTCTGTGCAGATGCTGGTCAGTGCTGGCAGAACTCTGCTGCGTACAGTGACCACAGTCCCCACATGGTCACAAGCCCCAGAACTCTGCCCCGCAGTCAGCAGCCAGGTCTCCTGAAGGGAGGGTAGCCCCCTGAAATTATGGGGATTCTGTCTTAATTTTGAGCAGTTAAATACCCAGCATGGATCGTAACCTCTTTGTTAACAAACTTATTTTAATGACTCTAAATAAGTGAAATAATGCATTTTTTACTTTTATTAATACTAACAATGGGCCTGATGAAGGTGGCCATCCAGAGAAGCTTTGAAGGGCCGGTGGAACGTTTGAGGGGTTCTTTTTAAAGTGCTCTGTTTTTGTCCTACACACGACCGAAGGCCTTGGCAGCAGTGGTATGCGTGGGGACCTTTGGCACTTGGGGCTGCCAGACCGTCCACAGCCGCTCAGGACGTTGTGGAACGTTCTGTCAGTGAATGCCTCAGCTGGCCGCGCTCTCTGCACACTGTCTTAATATTTCCTCACGCCTTGAGAAGTATGTCTCCCCATTTCATCGATAAGGAACCTGGGGCTCAGAGAGGTTTTTGCTTCAGGGCGTGTCGTTGGTTTGTGACAAATCTGGGGTTCACTCCAGAAATGTCTTAACTGCAGAGCCCATCCCCTCAACACATGAACTACACGGCATGTGCATAAAAATAAAACCAGCCACAGCCATGCTGACTCTTGCACGTCCTATTCTGAAGCATTTATAAGGATTAAGTATCTAATCCTGAAGTCGATGTTGATAGTAAAGTGTGACATCTGCGAGTGTGCACTGCCCTTTATCAGCTTCTGCTTGGGCCACAATACAGAAGAAATGACTGAAAGCTAAGATAGCTGTGTTGTAGACAGTCACCAGGTTTTGCTTTGTTTGAAGTTCAAATAGGTACAAAAGAGGTCTTGTAAGAAAAACACCAATACAATACATTAACGCATATATATATGGAGTTTAGAAAGATGGTAACGATGACAGCCTATATGCAAGACAGCGAGAGAGACACAGATACATAGAACAGACTTTTGGACTCTGTGGGAGAAAGCGAGGGTGGGATGATTTGAGAGAGTAGCACTGAAACATATCTATTACCATATGTGAAATCGACGACCAGTCCAAGTTCGATGTGTGAAACAGGGCACTCAAAGCTGGTGCTCTGGGACCACCCAGAGGGATGGGGTGGGGGGAGGTGGGTTCGGGATGGGGGACATATGTGCACCAAGGCTGATTCATGTCAATGTATGGCAAAAACCACCACAATATTGTAATGTAATTAGCTTTCCTACATAGTTGCTTTGGAGTTCTTCACCTGACCAGGGCTTGGTATATTCATTAGTATGGTCGGTATGTATCTCTCAATGCCCATCTGTCCTTTTTTATTTTTTTAATTTTCCTAAAAATCAACATGACAGCATCAGGTCTGGAACGCAGACAAGTAGAGAGGAAGATACATAGCAACATCTGTCAACCACTAATTAAGGACTGTTTTATAAATCTTATGAGTTCAAGTCTTCAGAAAGACGTGAGTTTCCAAGAACTTGAAGTTTGAAATCAGAGTTAATTTGAACAACCTTCTCATGGGAAAATGAAGCAGTTTTGAAATACCTTTTGGAAAATAGGCTGAGGATCCTAAATTGGGAATCACCAATAAGTTTTTGTTTTTTTTAGGAAATCAAAGCACAAAAAGGGATTTTCTCACAGTATTACAGAGCTTACCACAGAATTGGAACTTAGAATTGAGGTCATCTGATCGCAGCTCTAGCATAATCCACTGTAGTCCCCGTGCCTCACCCCCCAGCGTTGCTGTCTTTACATAGATACATTCCTCCAATGTCTTAAATAATCTGTATTTCATATTGCAAAAACAAAACACTTTTCTACAGATAAACTTCATAATCACAAAAATACGATGTTGGAGGTGCTTTGGTTTCCGTCTTCCACTTTCACATTAAGACTTCCTTTCCTGTCTCTCTCAGAAACTGACCCTGCAGCATGTGAATAGTAACCAGTGCCTGGACAAAGCCACAGACGAGGACAGCCAGGTGCCCAGCATCAGAGACTGCAGTGGGAGCCGGTCCCAGCAGTGGCTTCTTCGAAACGTCACCCTTCCAGAAATATTCTGAGACCAAATTTACACAAAAGAGGAAAACGTAAGGACTGACTGGGCTACCTCAGCATACATTTCTGCCACATTCTTAAGTAGCAAAAAAAGGAAAAGTGCTTTCCTTCTGCAGGATGTAAGGTTTATCAGCCATTAAAACTTTATAGACTGCCCTCGCTTCCACTAGCTGTGAACCAGCCTTCCTGTCCAAGGACGTGCAACTACGTAGTAGCGAGACTGTGCACACTGATGTTTACAAGATTGAGAGTCGTTCATCAAGAGTCATCGTAAAGGATACTCAGACTGAAACAATCTACGAAATGTGCTTTCCAGAGAGCTGCACCTTTTATGGTTTGCTTGCACATCAGTGACTTCCGCTGAATGTGCTGTCATAATGAAGAGATGTCTAAGATTTTTTTCTGATTAGAACTGGTAGCCAGTATATTAAATACTGATATAAAAATAAATGAAAAAGAACTGGAACCAGATTCAGAATTATGAAAACATTTTTACAACAATTTAAAAAGCAAACTATATTAAACAGGGTTTAAATGAAATTAAAACAGAACTATGAAAAGTACAATTTGTTATAGTATAGTATCAAATTTCTATATAGATTTTATACCTCAGTGGGGAAAAATAACTGATTCCAATGACATTCATTCTATTTTCATCTGTGATAGTCATGGATTTTTTTTTTTTTCCTTGGGGTGCTGAAATTGAGCTGGAAAAAGTGGCTCTTTGAACGTAGTTTTAATTGCTTTCTACAGGTTTTTTTTTTGGTTTGTGGGCTGTTGGAATTGTAATTTTTAATTGCCTTCAAAAAAATGGAGATTTAAAGTGGTGTCTGGTCTCACTGAACAAGTTAGATATCTCAGTTGTTCTTGGGTCAACTGGCTTACAGACTTTCCTCACACACACACACAAATTTCTTATTAGAGTTTCAACTTCCTAACTTGATTCAACTGATTATGCTTACTTAACACCCAAGACTCATACTACTGTACTACAGATTGGTTTTCACAGCAATAAATCTTGTCTTTTGTTTATGATTCCACTCAACAAAAGGCCTGCAGAAGTGATTTATAATTTGGGTATTTGAAGATGATACATTTGATGGTTTTTTGGAAAAATTTTTTCACTCCATATTCGGATGTGCTTCATTGTCAAGTGCATATTTAGATTAGGTTCTTGAATTGTAATGTTGATCTGCTGCTTTTTTTTTTTTTAATAAAATCCGACTGAAAATGTTTTAATTGGCATTTTTTAATGAGTTAACCAAAGAAGTGCAGCTATTATACCATATTATTAGGCCTGCATTTCTTCCCTAAAAATTCCACTTAGGGTAAATCGGTTTTCTTGTTCCGATTTTAAATACAAGATAACCTGAGGATCAATTAAAAGTTGAGTATCAATTAATGTTTTAATCTCATGGAAAGAAAATCTAATTGTAACATTTTTCCTGATATGTGCGGCAATCCATTGGCAAAAACTACGTGTATTTTCCTTCCTGTTTGTAAGATTGTATTTAATGACACTCTTTTCTTTATCAGAGACTCACTGCAGGCAGTGCTGTTTCTTGTGCCTAAGACTGTTTCTGAGAGTTGCATCACTAACGATACTTGCCCAGTTGAGTGTACAGAAGGTCTCTCATACCACATTCACGTCGATACCAAGCACGCGTGGCTGCTGCAGAGTGGAGCTGTAGTGCAGAATGCGTGAATTCTGCGCCCAGGAAGTCCAAGACAGAGCAGGTGCTGGGTGGGGTTTTCCCTACTCCATGAGCTGTGTTCATTCTATCTTTGGTAGGCCTTATGCTTGAATAAACCGGATGTCTAAATTATTTTCATGCTCAGAATTTCAGGATTTTGTACCTAGTGTAGGTTGGTCTTATTTCTTACTGTAAGAAAACTTACCAACAATGTGATTTAAGGTTTTGTTGTGTTTTTTTTTAAGAGGGGGATGTGAGTGATTTCATTCATGGGTACTTTTAGAACCTGATAGATAATCCCATTGCCTTTATTTTTCTAATTAAAGAATTCCTAAATACGTTGAAAATATAAAATATTCCTGAATAGTTGTGCCTTACATTGGTTTTATTTGAAGTTAAAAATGGATCCCTGTTGTTTATAGCTATTTGTAGATTAGGCAGTGTGCTACTCACTGTTGTAAATTAAGTTGGGAAGAAAGGAATGAATGAAAAAGACGATGAAAAGATTTGATTACTTGACCAGTGAATCATTCATAAACGTGACCGTTAAGGATAATTCGAATCTCACAAATCTGTTCACCCTACTCCAGTCCCAACCTATTTTAATATGTCTTTCTGGTCTAATTGGGATCTTGAAAAATAGTACTTTGTTCACCATCCTGCAAATAAGCAGCAGCATGTAGGCCATGTCCTCATTTCCCTGTTCTACATTCAGTTGAAAAACAAAGGTTCCTCTGTAAAGATTTGGTGCTGTCTCCATTTTTCAAGAATAATACCAAGAAAAAATTTAACTCCAGAATTACATGTTCTTCAAAGGAGAAGGAAATCAGAAAGAAGGCAGTATTCCTGAGGTGGTAACTGAAAAAAGGTATACAAAGGGCGAATCCCTTTTTACTCTGCAAATCAGATGTCTTATGACACTGCTCATACTGTCCTATTTCTTGAAGTGTGCTCGATAAAATCTACCAGAACTAACAGTTTTGCAGGACATGAGGCAACTCAGTTGTACTGTCTATACACTAGCCACAAACAATTGAGAATTAAACTTTAAATATGCAGTTTATCATCAAAGAAGTCAAATACCTTAAAAGCAATTAACAGATGTACAAGCCTTCTACCCAGAAACTACAAAACGCTGCTGAGAGAAACTAGACTACTTTAGTTTCTACAGAAAACTGTAATCAATATGTTCATAGATTGAAAAACTACATACTGTTAAGATCTTAGTTGGCCACAAATTGATCTATAGAATCAATGAAACTAAAATATGGGGCTTTCTTGTAGAAACTGGCAAATATATATAGACATGGAATAGACCCAAAAGAGCCAAGAAAATCATGAAGAAGGAAGAAAAAAAGTTGGAAGACTTTATACTACTTGATTGTATAACTTGCTTTAGAGCTACAGAAATTGAGAGTGTGATACTAAAGTTAGGAAAATAGATCAGTGGATAGAACCGAGGCTAGAATCCACACACACATAATTACTGACTTTTCAACAAACAATTCAGTAAGTGAGGGGGAAGTGTTTTCATTTAGAGCTGGAATAATGATACCCATAAGATAATGAGAAAACACCAAACACCGATGCTTTCACACAACCTACACTTACTCAGAGTGGATCACAGGTCTAAATGAAGGAGAAGGGTAAAGTAAATCTCCTGGAGGAAAACAGAATATCTCCATGACTCTTAGAATAGGCCAATATCTCAGGACACAAGAGATGTTAACCATCAAAAGATAAAAACTGATAAATTTCACCAAAATTATGGGACTTCCCTGGTGGTCCAGTGGTTGGTTAGGGCTGTGCTTCCACTGATGGATTTCATCCCTGATCGGGGAAGTAGGATCCTACATGCCACACCGTGTGACCAAAAAAATAAACTTTACCAAAATTAAGCCCCTCTCATCAAGAAGATGCTATTAAAGTGAAAAGGCAAGCTATGGCCAAGGAGAAAATATCTGCAATACATACAAATGACAAAGGACTTGTACACAGGAAAACAACTTTTAAAAGCCATTGCAAAAGCCACACAAGATAAATATCAGTGACTTGAATACACGCTTCACAGGAGCTGTCCTGATGTACAATTAGCCCAGGAAAAGAAGCCCAACGTCAGAGAACAAAGACGAAACCAGAAGGAAGCAACGCCGCAGGCCTGCTGAGTAGCAAGAACGTGGAGCAACTGTCACCCTGGAAAACAGCTCACCAGCTCCTCATAAAGGTAAATACATGCTTACTCGCTGGCTCCACTTCCACAGATACAACCAAAAGAAACAAAGGCTTGTGCCCACAGTACGACTTGTGCAAGAATATTCTAGTTCCAAACTGGGAACTACCATCCACACATTAGTGAATAATCAAAATAAAGGTATATTTAAGGGCTTTCCTGGTGGCTCAGACAGTAAAGCAGCAGCAGCCTGCAATGCAGGAGACCCAGGTTTGATCCCTGGGTTGGGGAGATCCCCTGGAGAAGAAAATGGCAACCCAACGCCAGTATTCTTGCCAGGAGAATTCCATGGACAGAGGAGCCTGGGGGCTGCAGTCCATGGGGTCTCAGAGTCAGACACAACTTAACAACTAACACACACTGAGATATCAGTCTGCAATTTAAAAAAGCAAATTTCTGGTGGAACAGGGATAAGTCTAAAAAATGTTGAACAAAGAACGCTTGACACATTACATTATATCAAGTTCAAGGACAGGCAAAACAAAACCTCTGGATGAGCATAGGATGGAAATGAGCATGACAGAATTTTCTGGAATGATGGAAGTATTCTACAAATTGGTTTATATAATGGTAATATGCATAAATATTCAAAATTTATTGAGCTATATATGTATATCCATTTATTACATGTAAATTAGAAAATACGGAAAATCCCTAAGGTCTGGGGGAAAAAATGGGGAGAAAAAGACACATAAACGAGCCACAAATATACTGCTGCATATGAAGGCCTTTCCTCTCCAAGGATGAACTATATTCAGTTCAGTTCAATCACTCAGTCGTGTCCAACTCTTTGCGACCCCATGAAACGCAGCACGCCAGGCCTCCCTGAACTATATTAGGTTGGTGCAAAAGTAATTGTGGTTTTTGCATTGTTGAAATTTGTCATTTGATATTGGAATACATTCTTAAATAAATGTGGTTGTTATACTTCATTTTAATGCATATTTCCTGGCTTTTTTGTTTTTTTTTTGTTTTTGCTAATGACATTACTTACTGTTTATTTTATATGTATTTTAGATTATGGAAAGGATGTTAGACAAAAAGCATATTTGAGTTCAAAGTGGGTTGTAAAGCAGCAGAGACAACTCACAACATCAACAACACATTTGGCCCTGTATGTAATTCGTTAACATTTGCTAATGAATGTACAGTACAGTGGGATCAAGAAGTTTCGCAAAGGAGATGATAGCCTTGAAGGTGAGCATAGTGGCTGGCCATCAAAAGTTGACGACTGAGAGCAATCATCAAAGCTGGTCTTACAACTACATGAGAAGTTGCCAAAGAATTCAGGGTTGCCCATTCTATGGTCACTCAGCATTTGAAGCAAATTTGAGAGGTGAAAAAGTTCAGTAAGTGGGTAACTCATGAGCTGAGTGAAAATAAAGTTGTTTTGAGATATCTTTTATTCTATGCAACAACGATCCATTTCTTAAGTGAATTATGATGTGTACGATAAAAAGTGAATTTTATATGACAACCAGTGATGGGGCTGAGAAGAAGGGGCTCAGTGGTTGGGGCTGAGAAGAAGCTCCAAAGCACTCCCCAAAGCCAAACTTGCACCAAAAAAACGTCATGGTCACTGTTTGGTGGTCTGCTGCCCGTCTGATCCACTATAGCTTTCTGAATCCAAGTGAAACCATTACATCTGAGAAATATGTGTAGCAAATTGAGATGCACTGAAAACTGCATACCTGCAGCTGGCACTGGTCAACAGAAAGGGCCCGATCTCCGTGACAGCGCCCGACCACACATCTCACAACTAAGGCTTCAAAAGTTGAACAAATTGGGCTACCAGCTTTTGCCTCATCAACTATATTCACTTGACCTCTTGCCAACCGACTACCACTTCAAGCATCTCGACAACTTTTTGCAGGGAAAACACTTCCACAACCAGCAGGATGCAGAAAATGCTTTCCAAGAGTTCGTTGAATCCCGAAGCACAGATTTTTTAATGCTACAAGAATAAATAAACTTACTTCTCATTGGAAAAAACGTACTGATTGTAATGGTTCCTATTTTGATTAATAAAGGTGTGTTTGAGCCTAGTTACAATGATTCAAAATTTACAGCCCAAAACTGCAATTCTGTTTGCACCCAACCTAACAGTTAACAGAGTTTGGGGAGTGGGAGCTTAGGTCTTGAGCCTAAACAAAGTTGGAGAGTTGAAGATCTGCATAAAGCTGGGACAGTCAGAGGAGTTACATCTACAAGCAAAAGGGTGGGTAAGGAAGTCTGCTGCCTTGTGAAGGAAATCAAAGGGAAATTGACTGATTCTGTCCCTTCTTCAAGTGTAAATGGTGAGAGAGGACGATGCCACCTCTTTACGGAGGCCTGTTTTTACATAGATCATCAGTTTAATGACATAGTCATATTAGGTAGATTTATGGCACTTGCTGGAAATCATTAGAATACAAGTCTTTTTGAAAAAAATCCAATCCCCTACCCTCCCACAAATTATGAAATCATTATCAAAAAGAGGAAATAATCCCCCAATGTGAATGCTTAAACTTTTTTTTTTGCTGGACCTCCCCTCACAAACACATCAAAATTACAACCACATACAGAGCAACTCCCACTGAAATCAACCTGGGGACTAACAGAACAGCTCCTTTACAACCAAGGCTGTAAAGAAACACCCCCACAGAGCCTGGTAAGAAGGAAAGAGAGGCAATCTGGTGGAGACCTGCACCCCTACTGGGGGGCACAGAAGAGGAGGGGGAGATCACAGGCTCAGGGGTCCTCCCTGGGGAGTGAGGGGTTCCGGTCATATAATAGGCATCCCAGCCCTCGAGTCTGACACCAGGAAGATAAGCCCTTTGAGCTGGTCTGAACACCAGTGGGAGTTACCTGAGGACTACAGGAAAGGGAGATTCCTGTTCTTGAAAGAGCACACACTTGGACTTCTTATCCCTGATCACAGTGTGAAGGCTGCAGATGGAGAACTTCTGGGGTTCTGGCCAGCTTGCAGGGACCATCCCAGCACACCCCCAAGCCCACACTGGGCTCTTGCTGCAGCCCTTCCTCCTCTGGTGTGGCTCTCCACTCAGGCGGAAGCTGCCGTTTGCAGTGAGCATGTGCACACTTGGAGATGCCTGGGGTCAGCTCAGACCCCAGCCCTACCTCTGACCAGACTGGAGACAGCCATTGCCAGTGAGCCTTTGGCGCGCACATACAGGCGAGAATGAAGTTAGCTCCAGGACAGAGACAAGCATTGCTGGGGCACGTGTCTTCAGGCACACATGGGAGGGGGCTGAGCCAGCTTAGTGGGCGCGTCAACCCCTGCTTCCTCTGCCCAGCCTCTCACCAAGGCATGCACACCAGGGCAAGAGTGAAACAATTACAGAAGTGTATCCGCAAGTTCTCAGGCATGTCCTAAACTGAGATGAAGACTGCCATCACACCTGGGAGAAACCCATCTCCCTTGGGGCTCCAGCTCCATCCCCTGAGGCCCCAGCCCTGGTCCCAAGGGCAGTGACGGCCACTGAGCATCGGAGAAGCCCCAGCTGGCGCCTGGCTCTAGCTCTAGCCCTTCCACATCCAGTCTCAGCTCCCACTGAAGGGGTGGCTGCCAGCACACCGTGAGCAGAGAGGCAGCTCAGGCTCGACTGAGAACCAGCTCTCCCCCAAAGCTACTGGGCACACGCAGACTGCACAGAATGTTCCCATACAAAGACGCATCTTCAGGGGACTTCCCTGGTGGCCCAGTGGTTAAGATCTGCACTCCCGATGCAGGGGGCCGAGGTTTGATCCTGGGTCAAGGAACTAGATCCCACGTGCCACAACTAAAACTCCTGCACACCACAACAAAAAATGAAGACCCTTGTGCCACAACTAAGACCTGGTGCAGCCAAATACACACACACACACACACACCCCTTTTAAAAAGAACACAACTTCAAGACCAGGATAGGTAACTGCTTTACCTAATTTCATAGAGACAAGGAAAGTTAAAATAATGATACAGAAGCATATGTCAAAAAGACACATGCACCCCAGTGTTTATGGCAGCATTATTCACAATAGCCAATTTATGGAAGCAATCTAAATATCCATCAACAGATTAACGGATGAAGCAGCTCTGGTGTCTGTGCATGAACACACACACCTCGGAATACAACTTAGCCACAAAAGAAATACAATTTTGCCATTTGCAAAAACATGGTTGGACATGGAGGGCATCACACTTAATGAAAAAGTCAGACAAAAAATGACAAATACTATATGTTATCACTTATAAATGGGCTTCCCAGGTGGCTCAGTGGGTAAAGAATCCACCTGCAATGCAAAAGATGCAGGTTTGATCTCTGAATTGGGAAGATCCCCTAGAGGAGAACATGGCAACCCACTCCAGAATTCTTGCCTAGAGTATCCCATGGATAGAGAAGCCTGGTGGGCTACAGTCCATAGGGTCGCACAGAGTCAGACACAACTGAATTAAGTAAGCACACACACACTTATAATGGAATCTAAAAATAAACAAATCAATGTAATAAAAACAGGCTCACAGATACAGAGAACAAGCTAGTGGTTACTGTAGGGGAAAGAAAAGGAGGTAAGGGCAAAAGGGATAAAGAATTAAGATGTACAAAGAACTATTTATAAAAGAAATAAGCTACAAAGATATATTGTACAGCTCAGGGAATACAGTAAAAATTCATAATAACTTTAAATGAAATATAAGCTATAAAAATTCTGGATCACTATGTTGTACACCCAAAACTAAAATAATATGGCAAAATCAACTATATAATTCCATTAAAATGAAATATTAAACATATCAAATGACATTTTAAATATTTGAAGATGTTTAAGTTTGTAAATGGAACACTCATCATTCAAAAGCCCCTTAAAAAGATTGCTAAAGTTTGATCAGTCAGTTCAGTCACTCAGTCATGTTCGACGCTGCAACCCCATGGACTGCAGCATGCCAGGCTTCCCTGTCCATCACCAACTCCCAGAACTGATAGACTTTTGATGGACTTATAAATAGAAAAATAAAAAAATATATAAGCTAAATCTTAAAACTTGAGGAAGAGCTAGATTTTTATAAAATTTATAACTTAAAATATTCTTTTAAAAAAATTAGTGGCTTTCAATTGTGTTAATAATAAACTGCATCATCTACAGAAAAGCCTATCACTCTCCTCAACATCATTTTCAGCTTCTTTCCTTTTTGATCACTATGATCCAACCACCCTGTCTTTCAATTTGTCCAACAAACCAAGCTCTTTTTCACATGAAGCCTTTTGCTTTGCTGTGCCTTTATTATCCTAAAATATCCTACATCTGCCAGCTATTTTCCATTTATTATTCATATCTTAAGTAAATGCCCCTTCCTTATCAAGCTTTCCAAAACTGACTATGCAATTCCAAATAGGCACCCCTTTAATTCACTTAGAATCTTTTCCTTTGTCGCTCTTAACAAAATGTTTGATCATTTAATTATCTGGGGATTTACCTTATCTTACCACTAAATGATAACCTGTATCAGTTCAGTTCAGTCGCTCAGTCGTGTCCCACTCTTTGCAGCCCCATGGACTGCAGCACTCCAGGCTTCCCTGTCCATCACCAACTCCTGGAGTTTGCTCAAACTCATGTCTATCAAGTTGGTGATGCCATCAATCATCTCATCCTCTGTCGTCCCCTTCTCCTCCCACCTTCAAACTTTCCCAGCATCAGGGTCTTTTCCAATGAGTCAGTTCTTTGCATCAGGTGGCCAAAGTATTTGAATTCAGCTTCAGCATCAGTCCTTCCAGTGAACACCCAGGACTGATCTCCTTTAGGATGGACTGGTTGGATCTCCTCACAGTCCAAGGGACTCTCAAGAGTCTTCTCCAATACCACAGTTCAAAAGCATCAGTTCTTCAGTGCTCAGCTTTCTTTATAGTCCAACTCTCACATCCATACATGATTACTAGGAAAACCATAGCTTTGACTAGATGGACCTTTGTTGGCAAAGTAATGTCTCTGCTTTTTAATATGCTGTCTAGGTTGGTCATAGCTTTTCTTCCAAAGAGTAAGCGTCTTTTAATTTCATGGCTGCAGTCACCATCTGCAGTGATTTTGGAGCCAAAAATATAAAGTCCCTCACTGTTTCCATTGTTTCCCCATCTATTTGCCATGAAGTGATGGGACCAGATGCCATGATCTTAGTTTTCTGAATGTTGAGTTTTAAGCCAACTTTTTCACTCTCCTCTTTCACTTTCATCAAGAGGCTTTAGTTTCTCTTCACCTTCTGGGATTGGAAAGAAAACTGACCTTTCCAGTCCTGTCCCCAAACATCATTGATAGCATTTACTGACAAATACAGTGCTTGGAACACAGAGAATAAATATATACTTGTTGAAGGAGTAAACCAATAACTGCTATAAGGGTGGTGTCATCTGCATATCTGAAGTTATTAATATTTCTCCTGGCAATCTTGATTTCAGCTTGTGCTTCATCCAGCCCTGCATTTCGCATTATGTACTCTGCATGTAAGTTAAATAAGCAGGGTGACAATATACAGCCTTGACGTACTCCTTTTCCTATTTGGAACCAATCTGTTGTTCCATGGTCAGTTCTAACTGTTGCTTCTTGACCTGCATACAGATTTCTCAGGAGGCAGGTCAGGTGGTCTGGTATTCCCATCTCTTGAAAAATTTTCCAGTTTGTTGTGATCCACACAGTCAAAGGCTTTGGCATGGTCAATAAAGCAGAAGTAGATGTTTTTCTAAAACTCTCTTGCTATTTCGATGATCCAACGGATGTTGGCAATTTGATCTCTGGCTCCTCTACTTTTTCGAAATCCAGCTTGAACATCTAGAAGTTCACAGTTCACGTACTGTTGAAGCCTGGCTTGGAGAATTTTGAGCATTACTTTGCTGGCGTGTGAGATGAGTGCAATTGTGCAGTAGTTTGAACATTCTTTGGCATTGCCTTTCTTTGGGATTGGAATGAAAAATGACCTTTTCCAGTCCTGTCCCCAAACATCATTGATAGCATTTACTGACAAATACAGTGCTTGGAACACAGAGAATAAATATATACTTGTTGAAAGAGTAAACCAATAATTGCTATTTGTTTCTATTGTTCTGTAATAAATTTACAATGTGCAGAAAAAAATATTTCCTCTTAGTTCTTCATTATGTGGCACAGTTTAATAAAGAATCTGTTGATTATAAAAATCATATAAGTCATTTAATAAAATGACTTTTTTTTTAAAAGAGGAAAAGTCATGATAATCTATACATGCATTTGATGCTCGGAAGGAGGTAAGACAGAGATCAGAGGCTGAGGGAGAAGTTGATTCATGCCTTTCTCCTCACTTCCATTCTTGCTGGCAGTCCATGGCTTACAGATGCATCACTCCAATTTCTACCTTCTTCTACACATAGCATCGTACTCTGGGTCTCTCCTCTTATAAGGACACGATATATATACTGAACTGAGGGCCCACCCTAACCTAGTTTGACCTCTTAACTAACTACATCTGCAAAGATACTGTTAAGGGTTGAATCATGTCCACACAAGATATGTTAAACTCTAACCCTCAACACCTCAGAATACAAACTTATTTGGAAACGGTGTTTTTACCGAGGTAATCAAGTTACAATAAGGCTATTAGGGTGGACCCTAATCCAGTATGACTGATGTCCTTCTAGAAATGGGAAACTTGAACAGAGAGAGACACACAGAACATGCTCTACAAGCCAAGGAGTGCTTCAGGGCAACAGAACCCAGGAGAGAAGCAAGAACAGATCACCTCTTACCACCCTCTGGAAGAATCAACTCTGCCAACTCCTTGATTTGGGTTTTTTAGCCTCTAAACTCCAAAACAGTAGATTTCTATCCTTTAAGCCACTCAGTGTGTGTGACGTTAAGAGTTTTTGCTTCTCTGTTTTTGGATGCACCATGAGGTTTGTGGAACCTTAGTTCCCCAACTAGGGATCAAACCAGGGCCCTCGGCATTGACAGACATAACCACTGGATCAGGAATCCACAACATGTGGTAATTTGTTAAGGCAGCTCCAGGAAACCAACACGGACCTTATTTCAAAACTAGGTCCCATTCTGAGGTACTCAATAGGCATTAATTTTGGGAAAATACTATTTAAAATCAGTACATCCACTAAACATTTAAGGAAAGATTAACACCAATCCTTCACAAACTGTCCCATAAAAGGAGGAGGAGAAACAGCTCAATTCATTCCATGTGACTAACATTATCCTGATACCAAATCCAGACAAAGATATCACAAGAAAAGGAAAGTGAAAAACCTAAACACCAATATCTATGATGACTGTCAATGAAAATATCAACAAAATACTAGTAAACCAAATTCAGGAGCATATTAAAAGTATTACACACCATGATGAAGTGAGATTTATCCTAGGAACACAAGATTGGTTCAACATATGAAATCCATATAATACACCATATTAAAAGAAAAAAGGAAAAAAATAAAAAGAAAAGAAAAAAGGACAAAAACCACATGGTCAATTTCAATAGATGCAGTAAAGGCATTGGATAAAATCGAACAACCTTTTATGATAAAAAAAAAAAAAAAAAAAACACTCAACAAACTGGAAATAGAAGGGAACTTCCTCAATATAACAAAGGACCTCTATGAAAATCCACAGCTAACATGATATTTAACAGTGAAAGACAGGATGACTTCCCCCTAAGATCAGGAAAACAAACAAGGATGTTCGACCTGGCCATGTCTATTCACCATTGTACTGGAGATTCTAGACCAGGCATTTAAGCAAGAAAAAGCACCCAGATTAAAAAAGAAAATTAAAACGATCTTTATTTGCAGATGACATGACCTTGTATACAGAAAACTCTAAGGAGTCCACCAAAAAATATTAGAAATAAAGAGTTCAACAAGGTTTCAAGATAAAAGATCAATAGTCAAAAATCAGTTGCATTTCTACACCCTAGCAATGAACTATTCAAAAAGAAAATTAAGAAAACAACTCATTTAAAATGGTATCAAAAAGAAATACTTGAGAATAGATTTAACAGAAAATTACAAGACTTATACACTGAAAACTTTTTAAAGACAAAAACCTAAAAGATGACCTTGCTGCTGATGCTAAGTCGGTTCAGTCGTGTCTGACTCTGTGCGACCCCACAGACAGCAGCCCACCAGGCTCCCCCATCCCTGGGATTCTTCAGGCAAGAACACTGGAGTGGGTTGCCATTTCCTTCTCCAATACATGAAAGTGAAAAGTGAAAGTGAAGTCATTCAGTCGTGTCCGACTCTTAGTGACCCCATGGACTGCAGCCTACCAGACTCCTCCATCCATAGGCTTTTCCAGGTAAGAGTACTGGAGTGGGGTGCCATTGCCTTCTCTGAAAGATGACCTTAGGAAATCACATATTCATGAATCAAAAGACTTAAACTTGTTAAATGGTGCTATTTCCCAAATTGAGCTACAATTTCAATAAGTTCTTACCAAAATTCCAGGTTCTTTTTTTTTACAGAAAAAAACAAGCTTTTCCTAAAATTCATTAAAAAACTCAGAAAACCCAGAATAACCAAAGTAATCCTGAAAAAAAGGACAAAAGTTGGAATATTAAGCTTCTTGATTTTCAGCCTTTCTGCAAAACTACAGTAATCAAGACAGTGTGAGACTAGCATATGGACAAATAGATCAATGAAATAGAATTGAGACCATTCAGAAAGACTCTTACATTTACGGTCAATTGATTTTTCAACAAGAGTGCCAGGAAAATTTAACAGAAAGAGTAGTTTTTTAAACAAATGGCGGTGGGACAACTGGATATCTACATGCAAATGAAGGAAGTCTGACCAATATATTTAACCATACAAAAATTAATAGATTATCTTGAAATAGATACAAGACCCAATATAACAGCTAAAATTATAATACTCTTAAAAGAAAACATAAGCATAATTTTCATTAATTTGGATTAGGCAATGATCTATTAGGTATTAGGTATTAGCACTATTCCTATTAAAACAAATATAGAAATTGAAATTCATCAAAATAAAAAAGACTGTGTTCTCAGGGGCCCCCATCAAGAAAGTAAAAAAACAAACCAGAGAATGGGAAAAATATTGGTCAATCATATATTTGATAAGGGGCTTTTATCCAGAATATATGAAAAGCTCTTACAATTCAACAATAAAAAGACAAATAATCAAATTAAATAATGGCCAAAGCATTTGTATAGACTTTTCTCCAAAAAAGATATAAAAATGGCCAATAAGAATATGAAAAGATGCTCAACATCATTAGCCATCAGGGAAATGCAAATCAAAACTACAGCGAAATACCACTTCACACCACTAGGATGACTATTTTAAAAAGACAATAAGTTCTGCTGAGGATATAGAGAAATCAGAACCTTCACATATTGCTGGCAGAAATGTAAAATGGTGTAGGTACCATGGGAAACATTTGGCAAGTTCCTTAAAAGTTAAACATAGAATGATCATAAGATGCAGTAATTTACTCCTAGGTTTATACCCAAGAGAACTGAAAACATGTCTACACAAAACTTTGTTCATAAATGGTCATAGCAGCATTATCCATAATAGCCAAAGAGTGGCAACCCCATGTCCATCAAGGGATAAATGGATGCATAAAATTTATCTCCATACAATGGAATATTATTCACAAAAAAGAATCAACTACTGGAGAGTGACATCAGCAAGACAGTGGACAAGAATCCCATGGGCCCACCTCCCCCCACAAAGACACTGAGTTAACAACAGTATATAGACCAGAGAACCTCTGAGAACTCTAGAGACCAACTGAGAAGCTACTGTAAAATCAAGAAGAAACTCCAACAAAAGGGATAGGAAAATTCACATTTGATGCATCTGTTCATGCCCCTTCCTTATGTAGCATGGCATAGAGGAAGCTCTTGCTCCTCCTTCAGGATGGAAACAAAAGAGTGGATCTTGTAGCCACTGGGGCTTCCCTGGTGGCTCAGATGGTAAAAAAAAATGTGCCTGCAGTGCAGGAGACTCAGGTTCAATTCCTGGATTGGGAAGATCCCCTGGAGAAGGGAATGGAAACCCACTCCAGTATTCTTGCCTGGAGAATCCCTTGGACAGAGGAACCTGGTGGGCTACAGTCCAAGGGGTCACAAAGAGTCAGACATGAGTGAGCGACTAACACTAATACTACTACTGTGTAGCCAATATTCCACCTTGCTTGGGGGCATCTTGAAGGACTGGTTTCTCTTGTCTGACTCAGAGCATTAACAGGATCAGTACCAAAATTTGGAAGATGCTGAAACTGAAAGCAAGCAACCTATCAGAGCAGCAGTTTTGCACGAAGACACCAAGGGGAGTAAGAGATAAAAACTGAGAGATCAAAAAAAAAATTAATAAAACAAACAAACTGAGAGATCCTAGAAACTACAGCCAGGCTGACTGGTGACGACCTTACCTGTGCAAAGCTAGTATACAAAGACTGGGAGAGGTGGTTTTTTTCTTCCAAATGCCCAAAACCCAGGGGAAAAAAAAATTATAAGGTATACAAAGATATGTGAAAATGTGGGCCAGTCAAAGGAACAAAATAAAACTCTAGAAACTAATCCTAAAGAAATGCAGATCTACAAGTTCCCTGACCAAAAAAAAAAAAGAAATAACTGCTATAAAGATACTCCGTGAACTAACAGAAAACACAAACAACTAAATTAGGAAAATGATGAATGAACAAAATGACAATATTAACAAAAAGATAGAAACCATTTTTTAAGCAAAAAAATTCTGGAACTGAAAAATACAATAACTGAACTAAAAAATTCAATAGAGGAGTTTGACAGCTGCCTTGACCAAGCAAGCAAGCATGAAGGTAGTTCATGTGAAATTATTGAGTTGGAGGAGCAAATAAGAAAAGAAATGAAGAAAACCAAAGAGAGCCTAAGGGACTTAGCGTACATTCTCAGGGGGACCAGATATACATCAAGGATTCTCAGAAGGATAAGAGAGAGACAGAAAGGGGCAGAGAGTTTCTTTGAAGAAATAATAGCCAAAAGTTTCCCAAATCTGAGAAGATAGATATTCAAGAAATTCAAAGAACTAAACTAAAGTAAATCCAAAAAGGACAACATCAAGACACATTATAATCAAATTGTCTAACAGCAGAGACAGAAGATCTTGAAAGCAGTTAGAGGAAAGCAATATATCACATACAAAAGGAGCCTCCATAGGATTATCAGATTTCTCGGCAGAACATTTGAAGGCCAGAAGGAAGTAGTATGATATATTTCAAGTACCAAAAGAACTCAATCAAGAATACTGCATCTTCAAAATGAAGGAGAAATTAAGACCTTCCCAGATAAATAAAAGCTGAGGAGTTTCATTACCACTAGAACTGATCAATAGGGAATGCTAAAAGAGTCCTTCAAGTTGAAATGAAAAGACAGACAGCAACATGAAGCTGTATGAAATTAAAAGGCTCTTCAATAAAGCTAAATGCATGAACAAATAGAGTAACTTCTAATATTGTAATTTTCACAGATAGAACTTAAATGACAAAAATTTTCACAGATAGAACTTAAATGACAAAAATTTAAATAACCATAAATCTATATTACTAAGTACACAATATTTAAAGATGTAAATTGTGACATCAGTAATACAAAATGTGTGCGGTAAAGCTATAAAGGAATAGAGGTGAAACTTAAGATGTTATCAGTTTAAAACAGAAAGTCATAATTTTAAGATAGGTTGTTAGAACTGGACATGGAACAACAGGCTGATTCCAAATAGGAAAAGGAGTACATCAAGGCTGTATATTGTCACCCTGCTTATTTAACTTATATGCAGAGTACATCATGAGAAATGCTGGACTGAAGGAAGCAAAAGCTGGAATCAAGATTGCCAGGAGAAATATCAATAACCTCCGATATGCAGATGACACCACCCTTTTGACAGAAAGTGAAGAACTAAAGAGCCTCTTGATGAAAGTGAAAGAGGAGAGTGAAAAAGTTGGCTTAAAACTCAACATTCAGAAAACTAAGATCATGGCATCTGGTCCCATCATTTCATGGCAAATAGATGGAGAAACAGTGGCTGACTTTACTTTTCTGGGCTCCAAAATCACTGCAGATGGTGATTGCAGCCATGAAATTAAAAGGTGCTTACTCCTTGGAAGGAAAACTATGACCAACCCAGACAGCATATTAAAAAGCAGAGACATTACTTTGCCAACAAAGGTCTGTCTAGTCAAGGCTATGGTTTTTCCAGTGGTCATATATGGATGTGAGAGTTGGACTATAAAGAAAGCTGAGCGCTGAAGAATTGATGCTTTTGAACTGTGGTGTTGGAGAAGACTCTTGAGAGTCCCTTGGACCACAAGGAGATCCAACCAGTCCATCCTAAAGGAGATCAGTCCTGGGTGTTCACTGGAAGGACTGATGCTGAAGCTGAACTCCAATACTTTGGCCACCTGATGCAAAGAGCTGACTCATTTGAAAAGACTCTGATGCTGGGAAAGGTTGAGGGCAGGAGGAGAAGGAGATGATGGAGGATGAGATGGTTGGACGGCATCACCAACTCAATGGACATGGGTTTGGGTAGACTCTGGGAGTTGGTGATGGATAGGGAGGCCTGGCATCAGACATGACTGAGCGACTGAACTGAACTGATTCATGTCAATGCTTGGAAGAAACCAACACAATACTGTAAAGCAATTATCCTTCAATTAAAAATAAATAAATTTTTAAAAATTGCTACAAAAGACAAGGAAGGATGTTGGACACTCAAAAAAGGGTGAGTTCACCAAGATTTATCAGATATAAATGTTTATGTACCAAACTTCCAAACTCCTAAATAGATGAAGCAAACCTTGATAGAATTGAAGGGAGAAACAGAGAGAAGTGCTCTGCAACTACAGAAAGCCCATGCACAGCAATGAAGACCCAGTGCAGCCAAAAATAAATAAATACATAAAAGAAATGAAAAAGAGGGCATTACAATCACAGGGGGAAAGGATTTTAAGAGACTACTATGAACAATTGTACACCTAATTGGGTAACCTAGAAGAAAAAAATAAAATCCTAGAAACACATCACCTGACAAGACTGAATCATGAAGAAACAGAAAATCTTAACAAACCAATAGTGAGTAAAAGGATTGAAGAGGTAATCAAAAGCCTCCCCAAAAGAAAGGCCCAGGACTATCTAGATTCACTGGTGACTTCTACCAAACATTTAAAGAAGTAATACCAGTTCTCCTGAAACATTTCCCAAAAACTTAGGAGGAGCGTACACTTCTAAGCTCATTCTATGAGGCTAACATTACTCTGATACCAAAGCCAGATAAAGATACTATAAGAAAGTAAAACTATAGACCAATATCCCAGATAAATATTGATGCAAAAATTCTTAGTAAAATACTAGCAAACATAATTCAATAGAACTTTAAAAGGATTATACACTATGACTAAGTGGGATTTATTCCTGGAATCGTAAAATGACTCAACCTATAAAAATCCAAAGAGAGTAAAAGGAAGAAAATAATAACAATTGGAGCAGAGATAAACTAGAGAACGGAAAAATAGAAAGCAATCAATGAAACAGAATTGGATTTTGTAAAGGGCAATGAAATTACCAAATCCTTAGCGAGATTAATTAAGAAAGAAGACTCAAGTAACTAATATTAGAAATGAAAGAAAGGGACTTCCCTGGTGATCCAGTGGTTAAGAATCCACCTGCCAATGCACAGGTTCGATCCCTGGTCCAAGAAGATTCTAGATTCCACATTCAGTGGAGCAGCTAAGCCCGTGCACCAAACTACCGAGCCTGTGGATCACGACTGAAGCCTGCGTGCTTTGAGTCCACTCTGCAACAAGAGAAGCCGCCGCAATGAGAGGTTCGTCCACCACAACTAGAATTTACTGCAACATAAGACCATATACGAAAAGCCCATAGTTGTTATCACACTTAAGGGTGAAAGACTTGACAGTTTTTCCCGTGAGATCAGGAACAGGCAAAGATATCTGCTCTTACCACTTTTTTTCCCCCAACATAGTATTGGAAATCTTAGCTAGAGCACTTAGACCTAAACCCTTAGGAAAAAACAAACAGGAAAAACTGTATGACATTGAACATGGCAATGGTTTCTTGGATGTGGCGTCAAAAGAACAAACTACAACAACAATGAAGACACAGACGAACAAGGCTACATCAGACTTTAAAATGTTTGTGTGTCAAAGGACAAAATCAACAGAATAAAAGGCCAACTCTGGAATGGGAGAAAACATCTGTAAAAAGCACATTATCTGAAAAAGGGGGGTTAATATCCAAAGTATATAAAGAACTCCTACAAATCAATCAAAAATAAAATAGCCTAACTAAAACATGGGCACAAATTTTAAGAGATATTTCTCCAAAGAGGATATGCAAATGGCCAACAGGCATATGAAAAGATGCTCAACATCACTAATCATCAGAAAATGCAAATTAAAACCACATTAGATATCACTTCACACTCATTACTATGGGTAATATGAACAAGACAGAAAATAACAAGTGTTGGCAGGGATGTGAAGAAGTTGGAACTTGTGTACTGTTGGTGGGATTGAAAAATTGTGTGACCTTTACGTAAAAGAGTATTGAGGTTTCTCAAAAATAAAAATAGAACTACCATGTGATACAACTGTTTCATTTATGGGTATATATCTAAAAGAAAGCAGAGTCTCAGAAAGACATTTGCACACCCATGCTTATATAAGCACTATTAGCAATAGCCAAGAGAGAAACAACACAGATGTGAATGGGTAAATAAAATGTGAGATAGACAGAGATGTAGACATAATCACACAGTGGGTTATTACTCAGCCTCAAAACAGAAGGAAATCCTGACAAGGATGAATCTTGAGTACATTATGCTAAGTGAAGTACACCAGTCACAAAAAGACAAATATTATGTGTTTCCACTTAGAGATATCTAAAGGAGTCAAATTCACTGCAATAGAAAGCCAGAATCGTGGTTACCAGGGGCTGGAGGAAAGAGAGAAAAGGGCGTTGCTATTTAATGGGGATTTTCACAGCAATGTGAACATACTTAACACGAAAGTATAGTTAAAACGGTGAAAATGGTAAACTTCATGTGTTTAAGAGATATTTGTCCCCCCCACACACAAATGAACGCACCAAATGCTGGGAGTATACAGAACAACAGGAACTCTCATACCCTGAGAGATGAAAATGGTACAGCCACTTGGAAGACAGTCTGGCAGTTTCTTATAAAACTCAACATACTGTTAACACACCATCCAGCAAACATTCTCCTTGGTATTTACCCAAAGGATTTTAAAACTTTTGTCCACATAAAACCCCCCACAAGGATGTTTACAATAGCTCTATTCACAATTGTCAAAACTTGGAAGCAACCAAAGTGAATGAATAAACTCTGGTATGTTCAAACAATAGAATGTTACCCTTAAAAAAAAACACATAGTGGAAGCTTAAATGCATATTACTAGGTGAAAAAAAGCCAATCTGAAAAAGCTACCTAATGTAGGATTCCAAATACAATGACATCCTGGAAAATCAAAACTATAGGGACGATAAAAATAGTAGTGGTTGATAGGGAGAGGGTCAGGCAGAGCAGAGTACCCTAAGGGCAGTGAAAATACTCTCTATGATATTATAATGATGAATAAATGTCATTATGCATTCGTCCAAGCTCACAGAATATACACCACTAAGACTGCACCCTAAGGTAAACTATGGATTTTGAGTGACTATGGTTTGTCAATGTAGGGTCACCCTTGGTAACAAATGTATCACTCTGGTGAGTGATGTTGGAGGCTTTGCATGTGAAGGGGAAGGTGGGTATATGGGAAATATCTGTACCCCACCTCAATTCTACTGTGAACCTAAAATACTGCTCTTAAAAAAGAAGTCTTTTTAAAAAAGGAATGAAATACTTCCTAAGGCATGCTACAACATGGATGCACCTTGAAAATATGCAGCATGAAAGAAGCCAGACACAACAGAACACAGATTTTATGTGAAGTGTTCAGATTAGGAACCCATAGAGACAGAAAATAAGTTGGCAGCACCTTGGGGAAGAGGAAATAAGGAATGACTATGGGTTTCTTTTTGAGATTATAAAAATATTCTGAAATCCGATGGTGGATGTGGTATACACAACACTCTGAAGATACTAAAACCACTGAATTGTTTACTTTAAAAAGTAAATAAGCAAAAAGTTGAAGGGGAAATAAAGACATTTTCAAGTAAATGAAACCTGAGCGCCTCTGCGGCCAAGGGTCCTGCACTATAAGAAATGCTGAAAGAAGTTCTTCATACTGGAAAGGAAACGGCAGCAGGTGGACATTCAGACCTACACCAGGGAGCCAAGAGCAATAGTAATGATGACTACACCCGAAGGCAGCAGGGTGGGGTGGGAATGGCCCTCCGAAGCCAACTCCCTGGTGGTGGGTTGCTTCCTTTGCCATCTTGCTTCTTCACTCTTAGGAACCAGGGACCCCCGGGTGGCTCTCCCCAGGCAGCGCTCACCATACGCTCTGTTATCCAGGTGGCGGAGGGAACCCCAGCAAAGCCCCCACCTAAGCAGATGAGCCCAGGGTGCTGGGCTACTGCCCTGCTCCCCTGCAGGCAAGCACCCCAATTCTACCCAAGAGGGACACACTCAGGAGAGGGAGAGACTGATATCCCTCAAAAGTCACGCCCTTCCTGCCCTCAGACACTGGAGTTGAGCTACTGAAGGTTGCAAGGAAGAAGGGCTGGGTCACACACAGAAACGTCCCTGCAAGCCCGATGGTCTCAGCTCCTGCCTCATGGACCAGAAAGAATCTTCACTTTCTGTCCTCAGCTTTGGGCCTTTGCCAGATTTCAAGACAGCAGGCAATATTTTACTGCATATGCCATCGGAAGAGTGGAGAAGGCGAGGGACACAGTCTCTTCACAACATCTGCATGGCCAACGTGAGAGGGTCAGTTGTGAAAGGAGGCAGTGGTCTTGTGGATAGAGGCTTTGAGGTCAGAATAACCATAGGTTCGGGCTTCCCTGGTAGCTCAGCTGGAAAAGAAACTGCCTGCAATGCACGAGACCCTGGTTCAATTCCTGGATGAGGAAGATCCCCTAGAGAAGGGATAGGCTACCCACTCCAGTATTCATGGGCTTCCCTGGTGGCTCAGATGGTAAAAAATCTGCCTGCAATGTGGGAGACCTGGGTTCAACCCCTGGGTTGGGAAGATGCCCTGCAGGAGGGCATAGCAACCCACTCCAGTATTCGTGCCTGGAGAATCCCCATGGACAGAGGAGCCTGGTGGGCTACAGTGCATGAGGTCGCCAAGAGTCGGACACGACTGAGCAACTAAGCCAGCATAGCAATCATAGGTTCAAATTCAAAGTGGGCCACTACAATATTGTAAAGTAATTAGCCTCCAATTAAAATAAATTAACTAATTTTAAAAAATTCAAAGTGGGCCATTTATCAGCTGAGGGACCTTTAGCAAGGCCTTTCATCTCTGTGGGCCTGTCTTGTCATATCTGAACTGCCTGCCTCACTGGGGAATTAAGACACCTTGACAGAGATAGGATTAACAAATGATTTTTCCCTTCTACTGCGCTCATTATTTGCTTCTGCTGGAACTGAAACCTGTGGTGGGGGCAGCTGCACCCAGCTATGTGCCAGACCAGACCAAGGATCCTGTGTACAGGGTAGCTGGAAGAGGATCCAGTCCAGAAGAATGGAAATCTGGCCCTCCTTAACCAATACCAGACTTGATTTGACTCTAGCAAAGAAACATTTTAAAACTATGGCAAGTGGGACATTCTTGGTGGTCCAGTGGCTAAGACTCCGAGCTCCCAATGCAGGATCCCTCGGTTTGATCCCTGGCCAGGGAACTAGACCCCACACGCTCCAACTAAGATTTCGTATGCTGCAACTAAGACCCAGCGCAGCCAAGTCAATATTAATTAAATAAAAATAAAACTGCAAAAAGTGAGAAGAAACAAGTCAGTATTTACTCTTTAGTACTTCTACTCAGCCCAGCCCACCTGGCTCTATCCTGCACCCTGAGGGTGTGGCTTCCATAAAAGACTGATCTACAGGCCACAGTCAGCTTTAGGGACAAAGAGCTGGACAAAAGAGAGAAAAGAAAATTCTCAACCAATATCCCTCATGATTGCAGATTCAAAACTCCTAGAGAGAAGATAAACAGAAAGAATTCACCATTATATTAAAAGAAGCATCCATTTCAACTTAGTTGGGATTGTCTCAAAATTTAACCAAGGTTTCAGAGAAAAGCTATGAATGTATTGGACAGTGGATGGCTGCTAAAACATTACTAGTAAGCCAAACACTTGTTGCAAAACAAGTGTTTAACATGTTTGGTTTGAAGTACTCTTGTACTTTAACTTAAATGTTTCCAAACCAAAGGCCAAATTTATATTTAACCGATAAAACCCTAGAGACTTGGTTATTTAAATCAAACAAAAGAAGGATGCCTGCTATCACCATTACCACTTAACAGTGTTCCGGAAGTCCTGGCAATACATTAGGACATGAAACAGAAAGGAGGCAAGAATGTCATCAAGAACAGCAATTTGTTCTCATGATTTGCAGACGATCGTCATTTGTTAATTCACCAAATATACACTGAGAGTTTCATCTACATCCCACACCATTCAGGGACTCAATGCAAACTCCCCACCTTCACAGAATTCACAAGAGAAGGGAGGGTGGGAGACAAATAAAAAATCAAGTGAAACAAAATAAAGAATGTGCCTTGAAGAAAACTGAAAGAGGTGACCAAGTGACAGGGCAGAAGGAGCCATCCAACAGCAGGTGGTCAGCTGAGCTCAAAAAGGAGTATTTGACCAAAGCCTGAAAGGTACAGAAGAGCAAGCCATGGGGCAAGCGGGCAGTGGGAGAGGCCCTGGGAGAGAAACAAGGTCAGCAGGCTGATTAACAGGGCAGTGTGGACAGGGAATACTTAGGTGAAGGAAAGAGCCCAAGACAGGCCCCAAAAGCAGGCAATGAGAGGGCTAATTACAGGCAGGCAAGAAGATGACTGCCAAAGATGACCATGTCCTAATCCCTGGAACCTGTGGCTACATTCACTTACTTCGCCAAAGAGAATTAAGTTTGAGGTGGATATAAGGGTGCTCATCAGCTCACCTTGAGATGGGGAAATAATCCTGGATTGTCTGGGTGGTCCCACTGCAATCAGAAGCCTCCTTCAATGCAAAAGAGGGAGGCAGCAGTCTGTGTTAGAGCAATGTAAGAAAGTCTCAACTGGACATTGCTGGCTTTGAAGATGGAAGGAGGCCATGGGCCAAGAATGCCAGCAGCCCCTAGAAGCTAGGAGAGGTGAAAAAAAATTATTCCTGCAAATCTCCAGAAAGGAAAATAGCCCTACCGATACCTTGATTTTAAGCCAGTAAAACCCATTTTTGGACTTCTGACCTCTAGGACTGTAAGACAACAAATCTGTGCTTTTAAACCACTAGTTTGTGTTGTTATGACATCAATAAGAAACAAACAATGGTGTATTACACTGTTTTCAAATATTTAATTAGCACTCCATCACTGGAATAAATCCCATTTAGTCATGGTGTAGAATTCTTTTAGAGATTGGTGAATTCTGTTAGCTAATGTCTTGTTAAAAGTTTTTGGAACTTTTATCCATGAGGGATATTGGTCTACAGGTTTTCTTTTTGTGTGTGCTATCTGCATAGTTTAAGAGTTCTTTCTATGTTTTTAAGATATTTTTTAAAGTCTTTATTGAATTTGTTACAATATTGCCTATATTGTTTATGTTCTGGTTTTTAAGCTGAGGCATGTGGGATCCCAGCTCCCCAACCAGGGATTGAAACCACACCTCTTGGAAGGCAAAGTCTTAACCACGGGATAACCAGGGAAATCCTCTTTCTATATTTTGGATAATAGTCCTTTACTAGATGTGTCTTTTGCAAATATATTCTCCCAGTCTATGTCTTGTCTTTCCATTTTCTTAATACTATCTTTCACACAGTAGGAGTTTCCAACTTTAATGAAGTCCAACTTATCATTGTTTTCATGGATCATGTCTTTGTTGTTCTATTTAAAAAAGGCACCACAGTATCCAAAGTCTACAAACCTATCCAAATAACATAGGTTTTCTCCCATGCTCTTTTCTAGGAGGTTTACAGTTTTGCATTTTACATTTAGATCTATGACCCAGGGCTTTCCTGGTGGCTCAGTGGTAAAGAATCTGCTTGCCAATGAAGGAGACACAGGTTCAATCCCTGATCCAGGAGGATCCCACATGCCACAGTCCAACTAAGCCCATGGGCCACAACTATTGAGCTCTATGTTCTAGAATCCAAGAGTCGCAACTACTGAGCCGATGTGCTATAGTTACCGAAGACCATGCACCCTAGAGCTCAAGCTCCACAACAGAAGAAGCCCCAGCAATGAGAAGCCCGTGCACCGCAACTAGAGAGCAACCCCACTCACCACAACTAGAGAAGAGCCCACACAGCAATGAAGACCCAGCATGGCCAAAAATAAACAAGCCAAATTACAAAATAGAACAGATCTATGATCTATTTTAAGTTAACTTATGTGACGGGTGTAAGGACTGGGTCCAGGTTCATTTTATTTTGTATGTAGATATCCAGTTGTTCTAGCATCAACTATCGAAGAGACTATCTTTGCTCCATTGTATTGCCTTTGCTTCTTTGTCAAAGATTAGTTGACCATACTTCTGGGGTTCTAATTTTGATTCTATTCTATTGATCTGTCTGTCTGTCTTGAACCAATATCCCGCTGTCTTAATTACTGTAGCTATACAGTAAGTTTTGAAGTCGGGTGGAATCAGTCCCCTGATACTGTTTTTCTCCTTCAGTTTTGTGCTGGCTGTTCTTAGTCTATTGTCTCTCCATATGAACTTCACAATCAGCTTGTTGATATTCCATAAAATAACTTGTTAGTTTCCCCTGAGGGTAGGTCTTGTTAGGAAGAACAGATTTCTTGGCATATTTCAAAATGGTTTCTTTTCCCCTTGTGCCAGATGCCCTGAGGTAATTTTTCTCTGATATTTACTGTGGGGATCTGACTGAGCTCCTGAGGGTAAGCCTCACAGTAGTGGAGGTCCCTCTGTGCCTGGGTGCCCTGGAGTTTTTAACTCTCAGATTTGTCCACCCTGAACCTCCAGCAATCACAGTTCAGATTTTCCTATCCTGTCACCAGTTTCTGCAGTGAATTCTGCTCATGAGTCTACTCCTCTGGTAAGCAGGGGTAAACTGCAACTTCCTGTATGCGCCTGACTCGTCAATCTTGGGGCAGTGGTTTGCCCTTTTCTTCTCCTTCTATGGATCCAAGAAGTGTTGATTTTCCAGTCCGTTCAGCTTTTTATACATTGTTAGAATGGATGGTGACTTCCAAGCTCCTTGCATGTGGAATTGGAAACCAGAATTCCGTCCTGTAAGTCTTAAACTTCCACTGGTACTTCAGTTCAGTTCAGTTACTCAGTCCTGTCCAACTCTTTGTGACCCCATGGACTGAAGCACGCCAGGCTTCCCTGTCCTTCACTATCTCCTGGAGTTTGCTCAAACTCATGTCCACTGAGTCGATGATGCCCTTCTCAACCATCTCATGCTCTGTCATCCACTTTTCCTCTTGCCATAAATCTTTCCCAGCATCAGAGTCTTTTACAGTGGGTCAGTTCTTTACATCACATGGCCAAAGTACTGGAGCTTCAGCCATCAGTCCTTCCAATGAGCACCTACAACTGATCTCCTTTAGGATGGACTGCTTGGATCTCCTTGCTGTCCAAGTGACTCTCAAGAGTCTTCTCCAACACCACAGTTCGAAAGCATCAATTCTTTGGTGCTCAGCTATGGTCCAACTTTCACATCCATACATGACTACTGGAAAAACCATAGCTTTGACTAGATGGACTTTTGTCAGCAAAGTCATGTCTCTGCTTTTCTAGAGTTTTTAATTTCTTATAGTTTTTTAATGCACTTCTTTGTATAGTATTTTTTTAAGCAGTTTGCTCAAGATACTATACTATTTATATGTATATAACATCAGTCTACTGAGGTCAACATTTTTTCAGTTCAAGTGAAGCATTATGTTTTTAACATTCATCCTCTTTAATTGTGTCCTGAATGTACACATGAGATTTTTAGATCAGGATTAAATTTCCTATTATTGACCTTACAGAAAATAACAAGCATGTGCTTCTCCCGTATCCACAATGACAGTCAGGTCAATACGATGAGAGCCAGTTCAAATACAAAGACACATGCACAGTCTACATTATAAGTGAGATACACACAGAGGAGTGAATTTTGGCCATTTAACATGCAGAAAGAGCAGCCGTCTCTCTCCCTTTCTAAGGGAGTCTCCTCGGAAATGTCTTACTCTAACACTTTGAAGTAAATATCTCAAGGATCCAAATAAGCCCAGTTCTCAACTTTTACAATTTACAAATGTCTGTGTGTCCTGGGTTTCATCCCTTTTGAAATTTCAAAAGCTATTACCTGAAAAAACAATGCTCAAACCTAGATATTTATCCTGAAATGTAACTTTTTTGTTCCTGGGGGGATAAAAGGAGGCTGTTGGATGGAAGCAATTAGCTCTACTATTAAGGAAACAGATGCCTGCAGAGCTAGTTTCTGAGGGACGTGAAAACAAACATTCTCTATGTTTACTGAATATTAATTTCTGAGTCTCTGGAGTCCAAGACTTTTATAGGAACATTGAGAAATTCATGTGATTTACTTACCAAAAAAACTTTATCTCCCTTTGATCCCTTTTACTGTTCCCTATTTACATTTTGATTGTCATAGCTATTTTCTCTAAATATACTGAGAACCACATCAGAAAATGTAATAATTTTGCTTTAACCACCAAACATAATTTAGAAAACTAAAGAGGAAGAGGAAAATCTATTGTATTTACCCATAGTTTTACTCTTTCTGTTTTTCTTTCTTCTTTAGTGGTGTTCCAAGCACTTACATTCTTTTGGTAACAGCTTTATTGAAACGTAATTCACATAATACAATTTACTCATTGCAAGTATACAATTCACTAGTTTTTAATATATTAACAAATTTGTGCAACCATCATCACAATTGTAGAATATTTTTATCACTTCAGAAAGAAATCCAAGTTCTTTAGCCATCACTCGAGTCCTAAGCAACCACTAATCTACTTTTTCTCTCTACAGATTTGCCTATTCTGAAGATATTATATAAATGGAATCTTATACAGTGTTTTCTGATTGACTTCTTTCATTTTGCTTACAGTTTCAAGATTCATCCATGCTGTAACATGTATCAGTACTTCAAGTCCTTTCTATTGCCAAATAATATTTCATTGTGTGGATATACTACATTTGATTTACCCATTCATGAGTTAACAGACATTTGGGTTGTTTCCACTTTTAATTATTATGAATAATGCAGCTATGAATATTTATGTACAAAATTTTGTGGAACATTTTTCTAGAAGTGAAATTGCTGGGTCATACAATAATTCTGTTTATTTTTTTGAGTGCCTGCCAAACCATTTTTCAAAGCAGTTGCACCATTTTACATTGCCACCAGCAATGTATGAGTTTTTTCAGTTTCTTGACACCATCAACAATTGCTATTATCTGCCTTTTTTTAATAACAGCCATCCTAGTGAGTGTGAAGTGCTATTTCATGGTGATTTTACTTTGCATTTCTCTGATGACTAATGATGTTGACACTGTTTATAGCTGATTATTGGCCCATTGTATATCCTCTTCAGAGAAATGTTTATTCAGATTTTTTGTCCATTTTTAAGTTTTTTTTTAAATGACTAAATTGGAAGAGTTCTTTATATTATAAACACAAGTCCCTTATCAGCTGTATAATTTGAAAATCTTTTCCCATTATATGGGTTATTTTTTCACTTTCTTGATAGTACCTTTTGAAGTACAAACAAGCTTTGATAAAATCTAATGTATCTATTTTTCTTTGGTCTTTATGCTTTTAGTGTCATGTTTAAGAAACCACTGCTGAGTGATGGGATCAAGATGGCAGAAGAGTAGAAGGTGGAGCTCACCTTCCCCCACAAAAACATTAAAAATACATCTACAAGTGGAACAATTCATACAGAACATCTGCTGAATGCTGGCAGAAGACCTCAGACTTCCAAAAAGGTAAGAAAACATTCAGATAACTGGGTAGGACAAAAGGAAAAAGAAAAAGAAAGGAACCGGGACAGGGCCTGCAGCCAGGGAGAGAGCAGTGAAGGAGGGAAGGTTCCCACACCCCGGGAAGTCCCCTTTGCAGTGGGGAGATCAACATAGATGGAAGGGAACATCAGGGCCAGGAGGGGAGTGTAGCAACTGGCTCATGGAGAGCAACCAGCACACAAGGTTGGCACTTGCCTGGGCAGTTGGCACTGGCCTGCACTCCCCAGACTGAGATGCTCGTCTTTTTGGTGCAGCTGGGAGCTGGGAGCTGAAGCTCAGGCTTCAGAGGTCAGAACCAGGGAGAGAACAGGAGACAGCCTGAAGAGGCTGGACGGTTGCAACTGGGGGTGTACTCGGAGGAGGTCTGCCAGAGAGGCAAGGTGCCATTTTGGGGGGCAGTGCATGAGGAGAGGGGTGGGACCACCATAAGAGCTTCTTTCCCCATGAGTGCTCCCAAGCAACAAGACACTGCCTAGAGGAGCTCTGGGGGCAGGCGCGAGTCACCACCGCCCTTGCAGGATCCAGAGGCTGGCCCGGGCCACCCGCACTGCTGCGAGACCCACGAGCAGGCTCCAAGTGCTGCCTCCACTGTCCTGGGAGTGTGTGAGCCACAGCTGCCTATACGAGGCCCGCAAGGAGGCGCCAAGGGCCACGCCTGCCGTCCCGAGGGTGTGCAAGGGCCGCCACACCTGCGCACACCAGATGAAGGGAATAACAGCCAGCACACACTGAGGAAAGAGGCAGTAAGCACCCAAACTAAAAGCAGCCCCTTGATTCCAGACAAGATGGCGCAGTAGGAGGACTTGAGCTCACCTCCTCTCAGGAGAACACCAAAATCACAACTAACGACTGAACAATGACTGGAATCTACCAAAAAAGGTTTTCAAAAAATAAAGAAGAAGCCACAACGAAATGGAAGGAGGGGTGCTTTTGTGACTTAATCAAATCCCATACCGACTGGGTGGGTGACCCACAAACTGGAAAATAACTATATCACAGAGGTTTGCCAAAAGAGTAAGAGTCCTGAGCCCCACACATCAGACTCCACGGGGGGACTGGCATAGGGAAGAGGAATCTCTAGAACATTTGGCTTTGAAGGCCAGTGGGTTTTGACTGGGGGAAACAGAAACTCCTCTCTTGGGGGTACACACAAGGTTTCATGTATGCTGGGCCCCCACACAAATCAGTAATTCCACAGGATCCTGGGCTGACCTACTGCGAGTCTTGGAAGGTCTCCTAGGGAGGCAGGGGTCAGCTGTGGCTTACTGGTAGGGGGGAGCCAAGGACACTGGTGGCAGAGGCCACAGAGAATATTGATTGGTGTGAGATTGCCATTTCGGCATCAAAACCTGGCTCTAGTCAATAGCCTAGCAGCTCCAGTGTTGAATGCTTCAGACCAAACAACAAGCAAGATAGGAAATACAGCCCCACCCATCATAAACAGGCTTCTTGAGCACCTAACTATCTCTAAAGGCACTCCTTGACACAGCCCTGCCCACAGGAGGAACAAGACCCAGCTCCACCCGCCAGTGGGCAGGGACCAGTCCTGCCCACCAGAAACCTCACAATCTCCAGTACCAACCTCACCCACCAGGAGGCAGACACCAAGAGCAAGAGAAGCTATGATCCTACAGCCTGTGAAAAGGAGACCACAGAGAAAGGGAAAATGAGATGGCAGAGAAATATGTTCCAGATGAAAGAACAAGATAAAAATCCACAAGAACAACTAAGTGAAATGGAGATGGGGAACTTAACTGAAAATGATTTAAAGTAGTAATGGTAAGGATGACCCAAGATCTCAGGAAAAGAATGGAGGCACAGAGAAGAGACAAGAAATAATAAAGATCTAGAATAACTAACCTTAATAAAGACCTAGAAGAACTAACACACTTACAGAAAAGAACAATAACTGAAATGAAAAATACACTAGAAAGAAATAAATAACAGGATACATGAGGCAGAAGAACCAATAAGTGAGCTGGAAGACAGAGTGATGGAAATCTCTGCTGTGGAACAAAATAAAGAAAAAAGAATGAAAAGAAATGTCTCAGAGACCTCTGGGACAACATAGAACCCACCAACATTCACATTATAGAGGTTCCAGAAGGAGAAGAGAAACAGCCTGGGAAAATATTTGAAGAGATTATAGCTGGAAACTTCTCTAACATAAGAAGGGAAACACTGACTCAAGTTCAAGAAGCACAGAGTCCCATACAAGATAAGCCAAAGGAGTACAATGAGACACGCGTTAATCAAATTGACAAAAATTAAAGACAAAGAGAAACTATTAAAAGCAACAAGGAAAAAGCAACAAATAACATACAAGGGAATCCCCATAAGGTTACCCGCTGACTTCTCATCAGAAACTCCATAGGCCAGAAAGGGGTGGCAAGACATATTTAAAGTGATGAAAGGGAAAAACCTACAACCAAGAATACTCTACCCAGCACAGCTCTCATTTAGATTTGACAGAGAAGGCAAAAGTCTTACAAACAAGCAAAAGCCAGGAGAATTCAGTACCACCAAACCAGCTTTACAACAAATGCTAAAGAAACTTCTCTAGGTGGGAAAATAAGGCCACAACTAGAAATAGGAAAACTGTGAATGGGAAAGATCACCAGTAAAGGCAAACATACAGTAAACGTGGTAGGAAAGCATCCACACACAAAATAATATCAAGACAAGCAATCATGAGAGGAGGAGAGAACAAATACAGATTATTAAAAATGCATTTGCCAGGGCGGTCCTAAGATCTTGGAGGAATAGGACAGGGAGACCACTTTCTCCCCCACAAATTCATCGAAAGAACATTTGAACCCTGAGTAAATTCCACAAAACAGCTTCTGAATGCTGGCAGAGGACATCAGGCACCCAGAAAGGCAGCCCATTGTCTTCGAAAGGAGGTAGAAAAAAATATAAAAGATAAAAAGAGAGACAGAAGAGGTAGCGTCAGAGATCCGTCCCAGGAAATGAGTCTTAAAAAAGAAAGTTTCCAACCACCAGGAAACACTCTCACTGGCAAGTCTGTGGTGAGCCTTGGAACCTCAGAGGGCAACATAACCGGGAGGAAAAATGAATAAATAATGAAAACCCACAGATTAGGCGCCTAAGGGCAACTCCCAGCGGAGAAGCAGTGCAGACGCTGGCATCCGCCACTAGCAGGCAGGGGCCGGCCAGCCAGGGAGGGCGGGCTGCATTGCTTAGGGTAAGGACCGGCCTGAATGACCCGAGGGCAACCTGAGGGAACTAACTTATCCCAGGAAAAGCCCTAACCTAAGACACCGCCAGGCCGGCTCACAGAACAAAGGACTGAGCGGAGCTAGCCCGCTGCGGACCGGCCCATCCCCCGCCGGAGACAGGCAGGCAGGCCAGGGCAGCCAGGGCCGGGAGGGGGCAATCGCGGCCCCAGAGAGGCATCCGATACCAAACTGCAGGCAGACTTCATTGCTAACCAAGACGTCTTGGGGTTCTGGACGGTGGACATCCGCCGGGAGGGTCGGAGCCAGAGGCCAGCTCCCCAGAAGAGACACTCGGCACACCTGGGAAGGCGCACCCGTTGTGCACCCAGAAAAGCCAGCGGCGGGGACGGGGGAGGCGATAAGACGCAGCCCCCACTTGGGGGCGACCGCGCTCACCAAGCACCTGGTCACCCGAGCTGCTCGGACCCGGGACGGGCGCAAAATGCAGGCCCGAGTCTGCGCCTCTGTAGAGAACCCGAGAACCTGAACCTGCGCGGCTTAGACCTGGGGAGTGCACAGAACCCAGGGCCCGCCTCAGACAGCTCCCGGCAGAGCAGCCTGGAGCCTGAGCAGTGTAGCCCGGGAAGGCACACACGCCGCGAGCGGGGGCAAACCCAGGATGGCCGAGACACTGCGAGCGCTCCCCACACACGCCAGTGATGTTTGAGGTGTTCCCCCTCCCCACAGCACGGCTGAACAAGTGAGCCTAAAAAAGTGACCGCCACCGCCCCCTTGTGGCAGGGCGGAAATTAGACACTGAAGAGGCCAGCAAACAAGCTAGAACAGAGGGAACAGCCTTGGAAGTGACAGGTGCAATAGACTAAAACCCTGTAGCTAGCATCCACTACATAGGAAGGGGAAGTGTAAGCCAGATCAAGGAACTATCTGAAAATGAACTTACCCCACACTGTCCACAACAACACCAGAGAAAGTCCTAGATATATTTTTACTATTATTTTTTAATTAAAAAAATTTTTTTAATGTTTAAGTCCTCTATTACTCCTTTAATTTTCATTTTTATAACCTACTATTAGTTTGCAAAAAAAGACCCTATTTTTAAAGCAAACTTCATATATATATATTTTATAATTTTTGTGACTTTTTTTTTTAATATTGTATTTTTGAGAATCCAACCTCTACTCTAGATTTTTAATCTTTGCTTTTCGGATTTGTTATCAATTTTTTACCTTTAAGAACCCAATCTTCAGTACCCATTTTTACTTGGGAGCGAGATCACTGGCCTGATTGCTCTCTCCCCCTTTGGACTCTCCTTTTTCTCCACCAGGTCGCCTCTATCTCCTCCCTCCCCCTTCTCTTCTCTACCCAACTCTGTGAATCTCTGTGTGTGTTCTGGGCTGTAGAGAACACTTAGGGAACTGACTACTGGCTGGATCTGTCTCTCTCCTTTTGATTCCCCCTTTTCTCCTCCTGGCCACCTCTGTCTCCTTCCTCCCTCTTCTCTTTTCTGTGTAACTCCGTGAACACCTCTGTGGGATCCAGACGGTGGAGAGCACATAAGGAAGTGATTACTGGCTAGCTTGCACTCTCCCCTTTGGATTCCCCCTCTTCTCCTCCTGGTCACCTCCATCTCCCTCCTTCCTCTTCTCTTATCCATGTAACTCTGTGTACATCTCCAGCTGTCCCTCCCTGTGGAGAAACTTTTCATCTTTAACCTAGATGTTTTATCATCAGTGCTGTATAGATGGAGAAGTCTTGAGTCTACTGTAAGAATAAGACTGAAAACCAAAGGCAGGAGGCTTAAGTCCAAATCGCTGAGACCAGTGAATTCCTGACCCCAGGGAACATTAATCGATTGGAGCTCATCAAATGCCTCCATACCTACAGTGAAACCAAGTACCACCCAAGGGCCAACAAGTTCCAGAGCAAGACATACCATGCAAATTGTCCAGCAACATAGGAACATAGCCCTGAGCTTCAATATACAGGCTGTCCAAAGTCACACCAAACCCACTGACATCTCAAAACTCATTACCGGACATTTCAGTGCACTCCAGAGAGAAGAAATCCAGCTCCACCCACCAGAACACCAACACAAGCTTCCCTAACCAGGAGACCTTGACAAGCCCCCCGTCCAACCCCACCCACAGTGAGGAACCTCCACAATAAAGAGGAACCACAAACTGCCAGAATACAGAAAGGCCACCCCAAACACAGCAATATAAGCAAGATGAAAAGGCAGAGAAATAGGAAATTGAAAGAGGAACGGATAAAGAAAATGTGGTATACATACACAATGGACTATTACACAGCCATGAAAAAGAAGGAACCACTGTCATTTGCAGCAACATGGATGCACCTAGAGATTATCATCCTAGGAGAAGCTAGAGAAAGACAAATGACTGAAACCACTCGTATATGGAGTCTAATTTTTAAAAATGATACAAATGAACTTATTTACAAAACAGAAACAGATTCACAAAAATCAAAACCAAACCTACAGTTACCAGACGGGAAATGTGGAGGAGGGGGGATCAATCAGGCGCTTGGGGCTGACATAGACACACTCCTATGTATAAACAGATAATCAACAAGGACCTATTGTATAGCACAGCAACTCTGTTCAATATACCATAATCACTTACATGGGGAAAATCCAAAAAAGAATCTATACGTATATGCATAACTGAATCCCTTTGCCGTACACCTGAAACTAACACAACACTAAACTCCAATAAAATCTTTCTTTAAAAAAACTAACTAAAAGAAAGAAACCATTGCCAAATTAAAGGTCACACAGATTTACTCCTAAGTTTTCTTCTAAGAGGCTCATAATTGTAGCTCTTTGATTTTTTAAGTTAATTTTTGTGTAAGATATAAGGTAGGTATTAAGACTCCTCCTTTTATCATTTACTTCTGTTTTAAGAACTTCCTTTAGCCAGTCTTTTAGAGTAGTTCTACTGGGAACAGAGTCTCTTAGTTTTTTTTTTTTCATCTGAGAATATCTTAATTTACCTTTCATGCCTAATGGATATTTTCAGTGGATTGGATTTCAGAATTTTGGGTTGACAGTTCTAGCACTTGAAAAATGTTGTACCACTTCCTCTGGCCTCTGATTTCTAGTGAGAAATCCACTCTCATTTGAATTATTTTTTCTTTATGGATATGGGGTCACTTTTCTGTAACTGATAAAGAATTATGTGTCTTTAGCTTGAAGAATTTTTATTATGATCTGTTTTGGTTTGTCTTTCTTTGGGCTTATTGTACTGGGGACTTGCTCAGTTTCTGGAATCTGTAGACTTTTTTTTTCAAATTTGGGACATTTTCAGCTATAATTTTTTTGAATACCTTTTCAATCCTGCACTCTTTCTCATCTTCTGAGGCACGAGTTAAACAAGTGTTTGCTCTGTTTTTATTAATATAATCCACAGGTCCATAAGGGTTTTAAAAATTATTTTTAAACCTGCTTTTCCTCTATTGTTCAGGTTGCATAATTTTTCTATTGTTCTCTTTTTACTGCTTACATGCTTGTTTACTTTTTAGACAGATGCATAATTTATAATACTGTTTATAATTTAAAATTATATAATTTATATGTATGATATTTATAATTATTATTGTAATTGTTATTTGCCTATAAACCTGACCCCACTTGAGTAATTAATCTCAGTGTTAGTTGAGGGCTGCTGTGTCACATCAAATCAGAATCCACCACCCTCTCACCCTCACATTGCCACTTTTTTCTGCTCAATCTTAGGACACCATGTCAAAGCAATTTTGCCACAATCATGTTAACAAGATGACCTCTCGATCTAGTATCTCAAAGCAAGAAGCTAAGTAATGCACAATGCCAACAGACAACTAGCTGACAAGACCTTTGGGTGCTTCCACCCAGACTCTTCAGTACAGAATCTAACTCATGCCACCTCTCAGAGTCACACTGCAGTGGTTGATCTTCCCAGGGTCCCAGAAAGGAGGAGCCAGGCTTTGTCCCAAAGGAGGAGCAAGGGCAGGATCATGCGATGCTCGGTCAGGGGAAAGAACTTCACACAGAAATACCAGGAGCCTATCACCTTCTAGGATGCCCAGAGACCCAGGGACCAAAACCTAGGATACCAGCAAAGGCTCCAGGGGCATAAAGCCTATATCTGGAAATGCCAATGTCTGCAGCAACCCAAAATTCTCAAATCAAAAAATAAGGTATGTCAGGTTGGCAGAGGAATTCAGAAGAACTCAATGGGAGCCCACCTGATAGAAAATACCTGGTGTTATCAGCCTTGGCCATCTTCCACCATCCAGTTGCAGCCAATCTCCTTCATCATAGCACAAGCCAGTCCCAAGGGGAAGATGGCCTGCGCTCTCAGAAACCAAAGGCATGCTAATGAGTACACAGGTTACAGCTGGCCCTAAGGCACCTTGGGCTACCCATCCTGAACGCTCTTATCCAGAAAAAGCTAGGGATTGGTCGTTTTAATGCACTTCACGCAGTAGGTTTTAGGGGGGAAAAGAAGCAAACACACACATATAGGCGGGAAAAAATAGAACCCCAGGCACTCACCCACATTCTTGGGGCCAGTTGTGGCTGCCAGCAGCTATGAGATGTCTCGAATTCCTCCCAGGAGATAATCATTCCTACTCCTGGAGTCTTTCCTCTGAAGAATAGCCTCAACGTGTTGCTTTCTCGTTGAAAAACCAGCCCAACAGCCAGCATCCTGCGAGGGGAGAGCGGGTCCCTTCACCCAAGCCCCTCCATCAGGGAATGCTCTGGCGTTTGAACACCACGAAGGTCACACGAGGGCCAAGTGTGGGCCTGGTGAAGGAGGGGCTGCTGGTGGTTGCAAGTGGGGTCATGAGACCCCAGGCTGGAATGCAGCGAGGTCGGAGGGAGGCTCAGAGAAGGGCAGAGTCCCGCGCAAGGCATCGCTACCTTCGCGGGTCTTTCCGGAGGAAGCCGGATCCTGCAGAATCTCCAGAGAGCGAAGTGCCTGCGGGAGGTCCCGGAATGGAAACACCTGGGTGCCCTGCGTGCTGCAGGCCTCTCCTCCTGGACTCCCCCTCACGCCACCTAGCAACCCGACCCCAGTTCTTATCAGCGCTTCATCCCCCCAACTCAGACTCACCGGGCAGGGGTGCCTCGGGCCAGGGCCCTGCCTGGCCCTGGGTGGGTGGCTGACAGCCGCTCTGTCTCCAGGCCCACGGCGCTACCCACCCAGGGCGCACTAGGGACTGTCCTCTCTGCCTGCTGTCTAGGGCGCCAAGCCCGGCTCCCCCCGAACATCGGCAAGCCCCGTCGGGGATCCCTTGCCAAGAGCTCCGCAGAGGTGGGCGCAGAAAGCGGGAAGAATACCATGTCTCCTCCTACCCAGCCCAGGATTCTGCGAGCGCCGCTGCTGGGGGTGTAATGCTGGGAGTGAGGTGGGGGCCCCCGAGGGATATTACAACATTGAAATTAACCTGCAAGTGGATCCAAAATTCTCCCGGGTTGAGGTGGGGGTGAGGGGCGGAGGGAGCTTCTCTCTCCAGCTCCCAAGTAACATGAAAAGTTATTTGTATGTCTCTAGACAAGAATCATTTTTTCATTATCAATCATCTACAATTTACAGAGTTATAAGATAGCACTTTGGCAAGAAAAGAAAAAAAGGCCAGAATCAGATAATCCCAAAGTGAAAAATACATTTTCCCTACATCTGAGAACCCCAGCTCAAAGTCCCCCAGCAGAATTTGGTTACTCCATAGTGAGGCCCAAGGCTCTGAGTTAACCCTGGAAACCCCAACCACATCACCCTTCCTGATGAGTGGGAGAGACTCTGGCAGCCCACCCCACCCCCAGTTGCATGCTGCTTGTCAGCCTAACAAGGAATTTGGATTCCAGTGGCGAGGATCCTCGAGACTTTGTAGTAACATCTCTGAATGCCTCCAAACCCACTGGAAATGAGCAACTTATTTTTTTGAAGTCTGTGAAATAATTTGCTTTTAACAGAAATGAATCTGCCAGGGAACACCTGACTTTAATTATGACAGACACTGCAGATCTTTAGAGCAAATATCTATCCAAATGACTAATTGTTCAGTCACTCAGTGTCTGAACTCTTTGTGTCCGAACTCAGTGTCCAACTCTTTGCAACCACTTGGACTGCAGCATGCCAGGCATCCCTGTCCTTCCCCATCTCCCGGAGCTTGCTCAAACTCCTGTCATTGAGTCAATGATGCCATCCAAACATCTCATCCCCTGTTATCCCCTTCTCCTTCTGCCTTCACTCTTTCCCAGCATTCTAATGAGTCAGTTCTTTGCATCAGGTGGCCAAAGTATTGGAGTTTCAGCTTCAACATCAGTCCTTCCAATGAACACCTAGGACTGATGTCCTTTAGGATGGACCGGTTGGATCTCCTCGCAGTCCAAGAGACTCTCAAGAGTCTTCTCCAACACCACAGTTCAAAACCATCAATTCTTTGGCACTCAGCTTTCTTTATAGTCCAACTCTCACATCCATACATGACCACTGGAAAAACCATAGCCTTGACTAGATGCACCTTTGTTGGCAAAGTAATGTCTCTGCTTTTTAATATGCTGTCTAGGTTGGTCATAGTTTTCCTTCCAAGGAGTAAGCGTCTTTTAATTTCATGGCTGCAATCACCATCTGCAGTGATTTTGGAGCCCAGAAAAATAAAGTAAGCCACTGTTTCCACTGTTTCCCCATCTATCTGCCATGAAATGATGGGACCGGATGCCATGATCTTAGTTTTCTGAATGTGAAGCTTTAAGCCAACTTTTTCACTCTCCTCTTTCACTTTCATCAAGAGGCTCTTTAGTTCTTCTTCACTTTCTGCCATAAGGGTGCTGTCATCTGCATATCTGAGGTTATTGATATTTCTCCTGGCAATCTTGATTGCAGCTTGTGCTTTATCCAGCCCAACATTTCTCATGATATACTCTGCATATAAGTTAAATAAGTAGGGTGACAATATACAGCCTTGATGTACTCCTTTTCCTATTTGGAACCAGTCTGTTGTTCCATGTCCAGTTCTAACTGTTGCTTCCTGACCTGCATACAGGTTTCTCAGGAAGCAGGTCAGGTGGTCTGGTATGCCCATCTCTTTAAGAATTTTCCACAGTTTATTGAGATCCACACAGTCAAAGGCTTTGGCATAGTCAATAAAGAAGAAATAGATGTTTTTCTGGAACTCTCTTGCTTTTTCCATGATCCAGCAGATGTTGGCAATTTGATCTCTGGTTCCTCTGCCTTTTCTAAAACCAGCTTGAACATCTGGAAGTTCACAGTTCATGTATTGCTGAAGCCTGGCTTGGAGAATTTTGAGCATTACTTTACTAGCATGTGAGATGAGTGCAACTGTGTGGTAGTTTGAGCATTCTTTGGGTTTGGAATGAAAACTGACCTTTTCTAGTCCTGTGGCCACTGCTGAGTTTTCCAAATTTGCTGGCATATTGACTGCAGCAGTTTCACAAAATCATCTTTCAGGATTTGAAATAGCTCGACTAGAATTCCATCACCTTCACTAGCTTTGTTCGTAGTGATGCTTCCTAAAGCCCACTTAACTTCACATTCCAGGATGTCTGGCTCTAGGTGAGTGATCACACCATCGTGATTATCTCAGTCGTGAAGATCTTTTTTGTATAGCTCTTCTGTGTATTCTTGCCACCTCTTCATAATATTCTTCTGCTTCTTTCAGGTCCTTACCATTTCTGTCCTTTATTGTGCCTATCTTTGTATGAAATGTTCCCTTGGTATCTCTAATTTTCTTGAAGAGATCTCTAGTCTTTCCCATTCTATTGTTTTTCTCTCTTTCTTTGCATTGATCACTGAGGAAGGCTTTCTTATCTCTCCTTGCTATTCTTTGGAACTCTGCATTCAAATGGGTATATCTTTCCTTTTCTCCTTTGCTTTTCACTTCCCGTCTTTTCACAGCTATTTGTAAGGCCTCCTCAGACAGCCATTTTGCTTTTTTGCATTACTTTTTCTTGGGGATGGCCTTGATTCCTGTCTCCTGTACAATGTCATGAACCTCCATCCATAGTTCATCAGGCACTCTGTCTATCAGATCTAGTCCCTTAAATCTATTTCTCACTTCCACTGTATAGTCATAAGGGATTTGATTTAGGTCACACCTGAATGGTCTAGTGGTCTTCTCCACTTTCTTCAATTTTAGTAGGTCCCTATTTAGTTATCTATTTTATATAGAGTAGTGTGTATGTGCCAAATGACTAGAATTGTCTCTAAAATCTCAAGTTGTCAGATTTCTACAGCCCTCCACCTATTTTTAACAGTGAGAAGCTAGGAGACAACAGCTTCTGAAGAAGTCAGCCTTTGTGATTTAGCAGGACCTCAGTGAGACAGCCTGGAGAAGGAAATGGCAACCCACTCCAGTACTCTTGCCTGGAAAATTCCATGGACTGAGGAGCCTGGTGGGCTACAGTCCATGGGGTCGCAAAGAGTCGGACACGACTGAGCGACTTCACTTCACTTCACTTCACTGAGACAGACGGGGGCTGGGGGCAGACCCCAGGACAGTAGCGAGCGGTCACCTCTCTTCCCAAGCTCCAACACCCACCCCCACACCACCCCGTGTCACTGTGTTTCGTCCTCACTCAGCCTGGCTCAGACCCTGTCCTGCACTACTGAGGAGGGAGGTGCTGGAGAATGAGCCCCCGGGGTGGCTGGTCCCCAGAAACGATGAGCCAGACAGGGCTGTCCTTCCTGGATCAATACTGCACCTTCCAAAGCAGTGAGAGCTTCTTCAGGGAGATGTGCCCCATAGTTACCACCTAGTCAGTGCCTGGCACACAGTAGGTCCTGGAGAAATGTGTTTAACCATCCCGATGGCATTCACTATACCCTGCTTTTATGGAAATCGGACTCCCCACACCCCTTTCGTCCTGGGGGAGGAGGTTTAGCCTTAGCTTAAAAATGAGCAGCTGATCTAGGCTCCTGGGGAGGCCACGGCAGTTCAGGCTCAGCCCAGCCCTTGCACACACCCCAGGGGACAAGTGCTTAGGGTCCCAGGAGGCAGAGCCTGGCCAGGAGAGGGTGGCAGGGAAGGACCCAACCCTACAAGGCTAAAATGGAAAAAAGGCCATCAAGCAGTTTCCCATTCTGGATATCATGGCATCTTAAAAGGTGCTCTGTGGGAAATGGACAGCCCTGTAGGTCTGGGAAACTACAGGTTACACAAACCTAGGCAGGTCTCTTTGTGTTTCATGGAGTCTTTCTTACCAGAGGTGACTCCTGCCGGAGATGTAAGATGAAGCTGCCAGATTCTGTCAGCAAAGCGCCCTCTGGGGGAAAGGCCTATGGATGTCATAGGGTGGGCTTGTTTAGACCAAATCCCTCAATATTCAAAAAACGAATATCATGGCATCCGGTCCCACCACTTCATGGCAAATCAGTTCAGTCAGTTCAGTCGCTCAGTCGTGTTCGACACTGTAACCCCACAGACTGCAGCATGCCAGGCCTCCCTGTCCGTCACCAACTCCCGGAGTTTGCTCAAACTCACGTCCATTGAGTCAGTGATGCCATCCAACTATCTCGTCCTCTGTTGTCCCCTTCTCCTCCTGCCTTCAATCTTTCCCAGCATCAGGGTCTCTTCAAATGAGTCAGTTTTTCACATCAGGAGGCCAAAGTACTGGAGTTTCTGCTTCAGCATCAATCCTTCCAATGAATATTCAAGACTGATTTCCTTTAGGATGAACTGGTTGGATCTCCTTGTTGCCCAAAAGACTCTCAAGAGTCTTCTCCAACACCACAGTTCATAAGCATCAATTCTTCGCCACTCAGCTTTCTCTATAGTTCGACTCTCACATCCATACATGACCACTGGAAAAACCAAAGCTTTGACTAGACGGACCTTTGTTGGCAAAGTAATGTCTTGGCTTTTTAATAGACTGTGTAGGTTGGTCACAACTTTTCTTCCAAGGAGTAGCTTTTAATTTAATGGCTGCAGTCACCACTTGCAGTGATTTTGGAGCCCCCAAAAATAAAGTCTGTCACTTTTCTCACTGTTTCCCCATCTATTTGCCATGAAGTGATGGGACCAGATACCATGATCAGAGAGACAGAGTGCCTGAAGAACTATGGACGAAGGTTCGTGACATTGTATAGGAGGCAGGGATCAAGACCATCAATCCCCAAGAAAAAGAAATGCAAAATGGCAAAATGGTTGTCTCAGGGGGCCTTACAAATAGCTATGAAATGAAGAGAAGCAAAAGGCAAAGGAGAAAAGGAAAGATATACCCATTAGAATGCAGAGTTCCAAAAAATAGCAAGGAGAGAAAAGAAAGCCTTCCTTAGCAATCAATGCAAAGAAATAGAGGAAAACAATAGAATGGGAAAGACTAGAGATCTCTTCAAGAAAATTAGAGATACCAAGAGAACATTTCATACAAAGATAGGCACAATAAAGGACAGAAATGGTATGAACGTTAATAGAAGCAGAAGATATTAAGAAGAGGTGGCAAGAATACACAGAACTATACAAAAAAGATCTTCATGACCCAGATAATCACGATGGTATGATCACTCACCTAGAGCCAGACATCCTGGAATTCGAAGTCAAGTGGGGGCCTTAGGAAGCATCACAGTGAACAAAGCTAGTGGAGGTGATGGAATTCCAGGGGACCTATTTCAAATCCTAAAAGATGATTCTCTGAAAGTGCTGCAGTCAATATGCCAGCAAATTTGGAAAACTCAGCAGTGGCCACAGGACTGGAAAAGGTCAGTTTTCATTCCAATCTCAAAGAAAGGCAATGCCAAAGAATGCTCAAACTACCACACAATTGCACTCATCTCACACGCTAGCAAAGTAGTGCTCAAATTTCTCCAAGCCAGGCTTCAACAGTACGTGAACCATGAACTTCCACATGTTCTATCTGGATTTAGAAAAGGCAGAGGAACCAGAGATCAAATTGCCAACATCCATTGGATCATCGAAAAAGCAAAAGAATTCCAGAAAAACATCTATTTCTGTTTTATTGACTATGCCAAAGGCTTTGACTGTGTGGATCTCAACAAACTGTGGAAAATTCTTAAAGAGATAGGCATACCAGACCACCTGACCTGCCTCCTGAGAAATCTGTATGCAGGTCAAAAAGCAACAGTTAGAACTGGACATAGAACAACAGACTGGCTCCAAATAGGAAAAGGAGTACGTCAAGGCTGTATATTGTCACCCTGCTTATTTAACTTATATGCAGAGTACATCTGGATGAAGCACAAGCTGCAATCAAGATTGCCAGGAGAAATATCAATAACCTCGGATATGCAGATGACAGCACTCTTATGGCAGAAAGTGAAGAACTAAAGATGAAAAGATAGAACTAAAAGATAGAACTAAAGATGAAAAGAAGAACTAAAGATAAAAAGAACTAAAGATGAAAGTGAAAGAGGAGAGTGAAAAAGTTGGCTTAAAGCTCCACATTCAGAAAACTAAGATCATGCCATCTGGTTCCATCACTTCATGGCAAACAGATGGGGGAAAAGAGGAAACAGTGTCAGATTTCATTTTCTTGGGCTTCAAAATCACTGTGGATGGTGACTGCAGCCATGAAATTAAAAGATGCTTGCTCCTTGGAAGAAAAGCTATGACCAACCTAGACAGTGTATTAAAAAGTCGAGACATTACTTTGCCAACAAAGGTCCATCTAATCAAAACTATGGTTTTTCCAGTAGTCATGTATGAATGTGGACCACAAAGAAGGCTGAGCACCGAAGAATTGATGCTTTTGAACTGTGGTGTTGGAGAAGACTCTTGAGGGTCGCTTGGACTGCAAGAAGATTCAACTGGTCAATCCTAAAGGAAGTCAGTCCTGAATATTCATTGGAAGGACAGGTGCTGAAGTTGAAGCTCCATTACTTTGGCCACCTGATGCAAAGAACTGACTGATTGGAAAAGATCTTGATGCTGGGAGAGACTGAGAGCAAGAGAAGAAGGGAGTAACAGAGGATGAGATGGTTGGATGGCCTCACTTACTCAATGGACAGGGGTTTGAGCAAACTCAGGGAGATAGTGAAGGATAGGGAAATCTGGCATGCTGCAGTTCATGGGGTCACTGAGTTGGACACAACCTAATGACTGAACAACAATAAGGACCCTGAGGCTCCAGGGCGGTTGAGAGGCTCATTTAGGGCTCTGCTGAGATGGGAGTAGTATTCCCAGGTAGCTCAGTGGTAAAGAATCTGCCTAACAATGCAGGAGAAGCAGGTTCAGCCCCTGGGTTGGGAAGATCTCCTGGAGGAGGAAATGGCAACCTACTCCAGCACCCTCACCTGGAGAATTTCATGGGGAGGAGAGCCGGGCAGGCTACAGTCCTTTTTGTGTAGTCACTAAGTCATATCTGACTCTTTGTGACCCCATGGACTGGTGCACGCCAGGCTTCCCTGTCCTTCACTGTCTCCCAGAGTTTGTTCAAATTCATATCCATTGCGTCAGTGATGCCATCCAACCATCTTATCCTCTGCTGTCCCCTTCTCCTCCTGCCCAAATCTTTCCCAGCATCAGGGTCTTTTCTAGTGAGTCAGCTCTTCCCATCAGGTGGCCAAAATATTGGACCTTCAACTTCAGCATCAGTCCTCCCAATGAATATTCAGGGTTCATCTCCTTGCAGTCCAAGGGACTCTCAAGAGTCTTCTCCAACACCACAGTTCAAAAGCATCAATTCTTCGGCACTCAGCTTTCTTTATTGTCCAACTCTCACATTCATACATGACTACTGGAAAAACCATAGCCTTGACTAGATGGACCTTTGTCAGCAAAGTGATGTCTGTGGTTTTTAATATGCCATTTAGGTTTGTCATAGTTTTTGTTCCAAGGAGCAAGCGCCGTTTAATTTCATGGCTGCAGTCACCATCAGCAGTAATTGTGAATCCCAAGAAAATAAAATCTGCCACTGTTTCCTCTTTTTCCCCATCAATTTGCCATGAAGTGATGGGACCGGATGCCATGATCTTAGTTTTTTGAATGTTGAGTTTTAGGCCAGCTTTTTCACTCTCCTCTTTCACCCTCATCCAGAGGCTCTTTAGTTCCTGTTCACTTCCTGTCGTTAGGGTGGTATCATCTGCATATCTGAGGTTGTTGACATTTCTCCAGCAATCATGATTCCAGTTTTTGTTTCATCCAGCCTGGTATTTTGCATGATGTTCTCTGCATATAAGTTAAATAAGCAGGGTGACAATATACACCCTTGACGTACTCCTTTCCCAATTTGGAACCAGTTCGTTTTCCCATGTCCAGTTTTAATCGTTACTTCTTGACTTATATACAGATTTCTCAGGAGGCAGGTCAGGTGGTCTGGTATTCCCATCTCTTTAAGAATTTTCCACGGTTTGTCATGATCCACACAGTCAAAGGCTTTAGCACATTCAATGAAGCAGAAGTAGATGCTTTTTTGGAATTCTCTTGCTTTTTCTATAATCCAGCGGATGTTGATAATTTAATCTCTGGTACCTTTCCCTTTTCTAACTCCAGTTTGTACATCTGAAAGTTCTCAATTCACATACCGCTGAAGCCTCGCTTGTAGGGCTACAGTCCATGGGGTCACAAAGAGTCAGACACGAAGGGTCAGACACAACTGAGCGCCGTGGTCCACAGAACATCCTCAAATCCAAAAACGAAAAGTGTAGTAGGTAGCTTGTCCAGCAGGTGGCACTGTTATACTAGGAAAAGCCTCTGCATAGTGTGGCTGCCCTTTACAACAGTTTTCTCCACTAGCTGGAATTCTGCATTGTTTCTGCTGGACCACCGGGGGTGGTTTAGGGAGGGGAGGATGTAGCCTAGATGTACCTCTAGCACTTCTGTACACGTAGTGACCCCGCGCAGGAGAATCCCCTCGTCACTCACCCAATGGGAAGGCAGACTAGAACACCTCGGTTCTGACCCTCCGTTCCGTGGCAGGACAACCACAGGACAGTGAATGACCCCCAGGACCTCGCCCACAAGGCCACTGAAGATTTCATGGCCCTCTGCAAACTTTGCCAGGACCCTGTCCTTTGAATTCGGGAGCCTTTTTACTCCAGGAGAACATGGATCCTGGAGTCTCACCTGCACAGGAGGCAGGGAATACAGTGATGAGAGTCCCTTACCCCAAGACACCACGTTTCCCCCTGGCTGGGTGCTCAGGGAACAGAGGGGCGGTGGAGCTAGCCCTTCCCACTGGGGGACAGTGGAAGCAGCAGGAAAGAAACAAGGTCAGTTTCCTCTCTCCACTCCTCCAGGGTCTACACCTGAGCTTGCCACTTACTGCTCCCAGCGTCTGGTGCCTGGTGCGTGGGCCCAAGGGTTTATTTCTTCCTCTGTGCAGGCCACCACCTTCCCACCAGCATCCTCCATCCTTTGTGCCCAACCCAGTGACGAGAAATGGCCCGGGCAAAACAGGGGTCAGGGCTTTGCAGTCTTGGCGTGCATAGTAAAAGATGCAGGAGAGCAAAGAGCTCAAAGAAAATTGTCTCTCCCCACACTGAAAAAATTATGTGAGGAGATAATGTCAAAAATATATTGGATAACTTAAAATGGGGTACTAAAAATATTTTAAGGGAATTCTTTAGCAGTTCAGTGGTTAAGACTCTGCTTCCATTTGCAAGGGGCAGAGGTTGGCTCCCTGGTCCAGGAACTAAGATCCCACATGCCACCCACACAGCCACAAAAATTTAAGTATCCTAAACAAAGGTAGGTAAGGGGAACCAGAAGGATGAAAAATAGAGGGCACAGATGGAAAACGGAAAGGGGAGGTCTGGATCTATACGTATTAATAATTATGTTAAATGTAAATAAGGTAAACATACCAATTCAAGAAACAGTTTGTCAGAATGGGTTTTTTTTTTTTTTAAATGACCCAAGTACCTGCTATCTACAAGAAACTCTTTTCACATGGGAGCTCAGTCATGTCTGACTCTGTGGCCCCATGGACTGTAGTCTGCCAGGCTCCTCTGTCCATGGAACTTTTCAGGCAAGAATGCTGAAGTGGAGTGCCATTTCCTACTCCGGGGGATCTCTCCGCCTAGGGATCAAACCCACGTCTCTTGTATCTGCTACATTGGCAGGTGAATTCTTTACCACCAGCGCCACCTGGGAAGCCCCTATTATAATACAGGTAGGTTAAAAAGAGAAAGTATAAAAACAAACAAACAAAAAATACCATGGAAACCCCAATGAAGCAAAGAAGGGTAACTATAGTAATATCAAAGTAAACTTCAGAGCAAAGAAATTAGCAGAGTTAAAGAGAGACATCACACATTGTTAGAAGAATCAATCCACCAAGAAGGGAAAACACTTCTAAATGTATAAACAGCTGAGAGTAGAGCTTCAAAATATAAGAAGCAGAACCTGTCAGAGCAGAGAAGTGGCAGTTCAGTTCAGTCGCTCAGTCGTGTCCGACTCTCTGTGACCCCATGGCACGCCAGGCCTCCCTGTCCATCACCAGCTCCCGGAGTCCACCCAAACTCATGTCCATCGAGTCGGTGACGCCATCCAACCATCTCATCCTCTGTGGTCCCCTTCTCCTCCTGCCCTCAATCCTTCCCAGCATCAGAATCTTTTCAAATGAGTGGTAGACAGAGCCACAATTAAACTTGGAAGCTGCAGCACTCTTCTCTGAAAAAAGTGAAAGTGTTAGTCGCTCCGTCCTGTCTGACTCTTTGCGACCCCGTGGACTGTAGCCTGTCAGGCTCCTCTGTCCATAGGATTCTCCAGGCAAGAATTCTCTGTCTACTTTTTATGTGTTACATCAGAGAGCACTCTTCTCTGCGTAATATGTTACATAAACAGGGAATTAGCAAGGATAGAACTGAACAAACCATCAATAACTGGAGTTAATTGCTATTGATAGAACACTCCACACAGTCTTTTCAAGTGCACACGGAGCATTTATCAAGACAGACTGTATTGTGAGTCACAAATCAAACCTCCACAAATCTAAAAGGATTGAAATCATACAAACTATGCTTTCTGACTATAATGAAATTAAATTAGAAATCAGTAACAGAAAGATAACTAAAAATTTTCCAAACACTGCCAAAAAAACAACACACATAAAAAAGAAATCTCAAAGGAAATGAAATTGAAAATACTTTAATTGAAATTTAAATGAATTAAAATAGAAAATTAAATAATTGAAAATACATTAAAATGAAAGAAAATTAATATATAACATACCAAAATTTGGGGGATGTAGCTAAAGTGGGAGGGGGATTTATTGCCTGAAAGGCTTATATGACAAAATGAGAAATATCTTAAAGTAACCATCTAAGATTCTCCCATAAAAAAATGAGGGAGGGGGTGCAAAGGAGGAAGAGAAAAATAAACCCAAAGTAAGTTGGAGGTGGAAATAATAAGAATCAGTTATTAATGAAACTGAAAATAGATAAGCAGAGAAAAATCAGTGAAACCGAAAGGTGGTTCTTTGAAAGACTAATACAATTGATGTACCCCTAGGCAGACTGACAGAGAAGACATAAATTACCAAATCAGGAATGAAAAAGTGAATTTAACTCTAAACCTCACAGACTTTAAAACAATAATGTTTCTGTGCCAATGAATTTGACAGACTACATGACATAGGTCAAATTTTCAAAAACCACAAGCTATCCAAACTCACCCACAACTTGAAAGATAAGTCAGTCCTATAACAATTTTAAGAACTGAATTTGTAGTTTAAAGCTGTACTTTAAAATCTCCAAGCCCTGTTGTTTTCGTTTTCAAATTATTTTCTTTTAATGTAACAGATTTATTGGGATATAACTCACATACCACACAGGTCACCCATTTAAAGTATATAATTCAATAGTTTTTGGTATATTTAGAGTTGGGTAACCATCACCACAGGACTGATGCTGAAGCTGAAACTCCAATACTTTGGCCACCTCACGTGAAGAGTTGATTCATTGGAAAAGACCCCGATGCTGGGAGGGATTGGGGGCAGGAGGAGAAGGGGACAACAGAGGGTGAGATGGCTGGATGGCATCACCGACTCGATGAACATGAGTTTGAGTAAACTCTGGGAGTTGGTGATGGACAGGGAGGCCTGGTGTACTTCGATTCATGAGGTCGCAAAGAGTCGGACACGACTGAGTGACTGAACTGAACTGAACCATCACCACAATTTTAGAACGCATCAACATATCAAAAAGAAACCCTGAATCCATTAGCAATCACAAAAATCACTTCCTATTTCCTCCCAACTCTTCAGCCCTAGGCAACCACCAATGTAATTTCTGTCCTATGGATCTGTCTACAGTGCACATTTCATATGAATGGAGTTATATAGTACATGGTCTTTGTGACTGGTTTCTTTCTCTTATCATATATTCAAGGTTTGTCCATGTTGAAGCATGTGCAAGTTCTTTATTTCTTTTTATGGTCAAACAATCTATTATAAAGATACATCACATTGGATTGATTCATTCATTAGTTGATGGACATGTAGGTTGTTTCCACTTTTTGGCTGTTATGAATAACTATAAACACTTGTGTAAAGGTTTTTCTGCGGACATACATTTTCATTTCTCTTGGGTATACCCTTAGGAGTGGAATTGCTTGGTCGTATGGTAACTCTAAGCTTACCTTTTTGAAAAACAGTCAGACTTTTCCAGAGCAGCCCTAACATTTAAATTCTCACCAAGAGTGTATGAAAGTGTATGAAAGTCGCTCAGTTGTGTCTGACTCTTTGTGACCCAATGGACTATACAGTCCATGGAATTCTCCAGGCCAGAATACTGGAGTGGGCAGCCTTTTCCTTCTCCAGGGGATCTTCCCAACCCAAGGACTGAACCCAGGTCTCCTGCATTGCAGGCAGATTCTTTACCATCTGAGCCACAAGGGAAGCCCTAGAATACTGGAGTGGGTAGCCTATCCTTTCTCCAGCAGATCTTCCTGATCCAGGAATCAAACCAGGGTCTCCTTCACTGCAGATTCTTAACCAACTGAGCTATCAGGAAAGCCCAAGGTTTGGCGCAAAGAAAGGGTTATTGATCAAAACGGCACCAACACAGAAGATGGGAGATGTAGGTTTGCCTCAGATCCATCTTACTGACCAACTAGGGTGTTAGGTTTGTAAAGGCAACATTTGGAGTGAGGATTGCAAAGAGTATGACTTCACGCTGGCTGACTGGTGAGGAGGTAACAGGATGACATTTCAGGAATCCTATTAATCGTCAGCCTGTCAGGTCTGGTGTCTAGAGTGTTGTGCTCAGCATGTAGGCACCACCTTCCATCTTAGTTCCTAAAGAATGACACAAAGATCTGTGTCAGATTACGATGTATGCCCGGAGAAGGAACTAAAACTCCATTTTATCACTGAATTATTGTTTCTTGACCGCTTTTCCTTTGTTTCTGAGTTCTTTTACTTTCCTAACTAGTAACTGCTTGAGTCTGTCCTTTGGAATTCAGAGAAGGACTAGGAGACTAAAGCTTTTTCTACAAACACACAATGGGGGCACAGCGGGCCTTTGGTGTCCAGGAGGGCCCCGCAGGAGACACAGGTTTCAGGCGCAGTGATGGTCGGTCACCTCCCGGGGGCCCGTGGTCAGCATCCGCAGGTGGCTTCCTCTGAGTCAGATGCTGTGCCTGCGTCGCTTTGGGCAGAATCTGATTCAGTTCTTGAGTCCAGGCACCACATCCTCCCACTAAATGGAACACAGAGGTAAGGGTTGGCTCCTTGCAGGAGTGTAATTAGGAAGGATGGGGAGGAAACTTTGGGCAGAAGAACCCCTGGAGCCCAGAGCCCTGCCAGGTAGATACTCTACTTGGCTTCTGCACTGCTCAGCCCAGAAGACACAGGGGCAAGTGAGCTGATACTGCTCCTGGAAGAAGCCCCAGATTCCCTGCCCCCGCACCCAGGGCCTCCTGAACCCCAGGTAATCACACCAGCTGCTCTGCCATACACCCGCCTTCTTGAGAGAGATTATTTTCTACATTGAAAAAATAACAACACTATGATGAGCAGAGCCGGCTGAAAGAAGGGCTGAGAGTGTTTTGAAGATGCATTGCCATTAGTCGGTTTTATGGCACATTTGCATTTAAATAGATTCTTTAACTCTTTTTCTGAACTTCACAATAAGATAGCCTTAAAAGTTGCTGACTAACAGGGAGGCGTGTGCTTAATTTTCGCTTTAATTTTAGCACCAATACATTGTCTTATCATAGCCATTCCAGCTCAAATGACACAAATGCAAGTTTTAAATGAGTTTTCCTATTCTCTTTGGTTAAAAATCCAACAATTCTTGGACCTGTGTTATAGGAAAGATGCTTCTCTAGCAGGCCTGTCTGGTTGGCCCTGCTCTGAGCTCTTCTTAGGAGTTGCCCAGCCATATCTCCTGCCCTCCGCAGCTTCCCTCGGTAGAAACAAGGCCTCCCAATGGCGGAAAGCTGTGTGCCTTGCAGGAGAGCTCCAGGGAAAAGGGCTTTTAGCTCCAAGAACTAGGACCTGTCTTCAGCATCAGCAGTGGTGTATCAGAAATGGCGTGTACCACCTCTCAAGGTCTGATTATTAAATTTTCTGGAAACTTGCAACCTAACCTGGGACTCCTGCAGGCAGATTCTTCACTGTCTGAGTCACCAGGGAAGCCAGTTCTTCCACAGTTATTATTAAAACTTAAATTATGTAAACTTAAAAGTAAACACATTATCCTAAAAATGAAAGTGAAAAATCTCGAAAATTCATTACTGCATTATTGTTGTATTACCATTGAAACAGAGGGTAGTCATCAGTTAGATGCATCACACCTAAAACCCACCTTCACTCATCAAGCTCTCTTTAGTTAATTTCACAAAACTTTGCACATCCTCCAAGCCTCATGTAACCTCAACAATACAATGTTGGTCTAAGTTGTAATTGCAGAGACTTGGACTCAGCTATGTCCAGTTTGAGCTTGAGCCAGTGAAGACTGGCTAAGACCACTGACCCTTCATCTGGACAGGAGCAAGTGTCAGCTCAATGACCTTTTTTAATATATTTGGCTGTGCTGGGTCTTCACTGCTGGACAGGCTTTTCTCTAGTTGCAGCAAGCAGGGGCTACTCTCCAGCTGTGCTGTGAGGACTTCTCATCACAGTGATTTCTCCTGTTGTGGAACACGGGCTCTAGGACACATGGGTTTCAGTAGTTGCGGTTCCCAGGCCCTAGAGCACAGCCTCTATTGTGGTGCTCAGGCTTAGTTGCTCTGCAGCATGTGGGATCTTCTGGGTCAGGAATAGCACCCATGTCTCCTGCATTGACAGGCAGATTCTTTACCACTGAGCCACCAGGGAAGCCCCTCAGTGACTTTCTGATGTCAGAGGGCCCCACTTCCACCCCCCGAGTGTATGGACTGCACAAATTTCTGAACACGTCCCATGGAGAAGTCTGTAGCTTATTTCACCTGCGCAAAATGACCATTACCTCACCTTTTTCTGGGTTTCCCTTATGGTTCGGCTGGTAAAGAATCCACCTGCAATGCGGGAGACCTGGGTTCAATCGCTGGGTTGGGAAAATCCCCTGGAGAAGGGAAAAGCTACCCACTCCAGTATTCTGGGTGGAGAATTCCATGGACTGTATAGTCCATGGGGTCACAAAGAGTTGGACACGACTGAGCGACTTTTACTTTCGCTTCACCTTTTTTTTTTAGCTCCAGTTAGCTTGCCCCACACTCCCCACATTCAGCTTTATCTCATAAATATCCCAGGCCCCTTACCTGCAGGGAGTCAGACTTGAGATCTGTTCTCCAGCCTCCTCACTCAGCTGCCTGGTGAACAAACCTCTTCTCTGCTGTGAACCTCGGTGTCTCAGCATTTGACTTGCTGCACATCCAATCCACAGACTTGGCCCAGGTAATACCAGCTATGTCCCTGAGGTCATTCACATCCATGATGTTGAAATAAAATGCACATTTTATGGCAAGACAAGAAAAATTTAAACATAACCTTTTGCTCTGTGCATTCAGGCCTCCTCCCTCCCCTCTAGCTCGTGTTGGTATCTGCGTTAACCAGCCCTGCATGGAAAGAGGAGCCTGGCGGGCTTCAGTCTGTGGGGTCACAAAGAGTTGGACTTAACTGAGAGACTAACACTTTCACTTTCCACTTTGCTTCTTGATCTTAAGATGTAGATGACTCACTAGTCACCTTGTACGTGCAGCTCTCTGCAAACTGTCAATATATCCCATGACATATAATTCTTTGTCTCAAAAACCTTATAACTCTGCTTTGACCTCTAATGGGTAGAACACTCCTCAGAGCTTTCTGAAAGACTGTCTTCCAGGTTATAATGCTCAGGTTGGCTTGAATAAAATTTTCCATTTCTTTCTTAGATTGCCTATTGATTGTTTTTTGTTTTTATGGACAGGTGAAAGGACTATATAACGGTGTTTAGTAAGGTTATGCTGGTGCTTGAAATTGGTGGGAGCAAACCCCCACCCCCAACCTTTTTTTCAGAGCTGGTTGCTAACCTGTACCAGCATACCACTGATAACCGCATGACCCAGAGTAACTACAGGCCTTTCCTGTCTTGTTTTCGGCCTGGGCAGGATGGTGCTGGGAAGACCCCTAGAAGGACGGCTGTCTGCCCTCCTGAGATGGTTGGGACAGCACCCAAGGCCTACACAATGTTTGTATCAGTGAGCCCCAGGTAGCAAAGAAAGCAGTGAGCAAGACTGCTAACAGGTCTGCCTGGCTATGTGCACATGCCCTCCCTCTCTTGGCTCTGAGAAAACCCCCCAAACAGACTTCCCTGGGCCCTCAGGCCCAGCCTGTCCTCTGATTCTGAGGACATCCCAAGGTTCCTGCCTCCCACCTGGATGGCAGGAGTGGCATCTCACTGATTTCTCAGCCTTCAGCCCTGCCCCACCTGCCAGACGGTCCCATCATGGGACTCGTGATGCCCCTCCTCTCCTCTAGCACCTATGCTGGCTCCCTACTACCTGCCACAACCCTGGCCAATTCCCCGGTCTGGCTCTCAGGGCCCCAGGCTACTCCCAAAGTCTACCCCCAAACTCATTCTTTAGAATGAGGCTCAGAGAGGGAACAAGGAGCTAACATCTTTGTGCATGTAAGTTGGTAAGAAAAAAAAAACAAACAAAGAAACAAATGCCTGCCCATTCCAACATCACCAAGGCAAAGTATCCTTTTAACAAAATGAGAATCATTGAAATTGCTTGGAAGCCAATTCCGCGAGCTTTCTGCCCCATGGTATCCTGGGGTTCGAATTTGCTCTCACCTCCTCCTATTCCCTTTCTAAATCCTGCACCTGGGCAGGGCATGTGAAAGCCAACACTGCTTCTCCTTCCTACTATTTCACTCATGTTCAGTCACCAGGTTGTGTCCAACTCTTTGTGACCCCGTGGACTGCAGCCCATCAGGCTCCTCTGTCCATGGGATTTCCCAGGCAAGAACACTGGAGTGGATAGCTATTTTCTTCTCCAGGGAATCTTCTTGACCCAGGGATGAAACCTACTCTCCGGCACTGGATTCCTTACCACTGTGGAACCTGGGAAGCAACTCCTTTCGAACTCAGCTCTCCCACATGGCAGGCAGATTCTTTACCCTTTGAGCCATCAGGGAAGCCCCATTAATACTATATGATACTGTCTAATACTATATGATCTAGCAGTCTCATGCTTGGGCATATATCTGGAGAAAACTGTCATTCAAAAAGATAAATGCACCCCAATGTTCACTGCACTGATCACCATAACCAAGACGTGGAAGCAACCTAAACGTCCAGCAACAGAAAAATGGATAAAGAAGATGTGGTACATATATACAATGGAATATCACTGAGTCAAAAAAAAGAAGGAAATACTGCCACTTGCAGCAACATGGATGGACCTAGAGATTATCATACTAAGTGAAGGAAGTCAAAAAAGACAGACAAATACCATATGATATCACTTATATGTGGAGTCTAATAATATATATATATATATATATATATATATATATATATATATACACAAAAGAACTTATTTACAAAACAGAAACAGTCTCACAAATCTTGAAATCAAACTTATAGTTACCAAAGGTGAATGTGGGAGGAAGTGATAAATTAGGATACTGTGATTAACATATACACATTATTGTATAAACAATAGATAACTAATAAAGAGCTACTATGGGCTGGAACAAGATGGCAGAGTAGAAGGATGTGTTCTCATCTTCTTCTGCGGGAACTCCAAAATTACAATTCGCTGCTGAAGAATCATCAACAAGAGAATGTTGGATCCCACCAAAAGAGATACCCCACATCCAAGGGCAAAGGAGAAGCCCCAGCAAGATGTAAGAAGGGGACAAAATAGCATTAGAATCAAACCCCACAGCAAAACAATGCCCACTTGTGGGTGTGACTGGTGATGGAAGTAAAGTCCGATGCTGTAAAGAACAATACTGCATAGGAACCTGAAATGTTAGGTCCATGAGTCAAGGTAAATTGGAAGTGGTCAAATAGGAGATGGCAAGAGTGAACAGCAACATTTTAGGAATCAGTGAACTAAAATGGACTGGAGTGGGTGAATTTACTCAGATAACCATTATATCTACTACTGTGGGCAAGAATCCCTTAGAAAAAATGGAGTAGCCCTCATAAGTCACAAAAGAGTTCAAAATGCAGTACTTGGATGCAGTCTCAAAAATGACAGAATGATCTCTGTTCGTTTCCAAGGCAAACCATTCAATATCACAGCAATCCAAGTCTAAAGCCCAACAAGTAACACTGAAGAAGCTGAAGCTGAATGGCTCTATGAAGACCTACAAGATCTTCTAGAACTAACACCCAAAAAAAAGATGTCCTTTTCATTATTGGAGACTAGAATGCAAAAGTAGGAAGTCAAGAGATACCTGGAGTAACAGGCAAATTTGGCCTCGCTGTACAGAATGAAGCAGGACAAAGGCTAACAGAGTTTTGCCAAGAGAACGCACTGGTCATAGAAACAACCTCTTCAACACAAAGAAGACTCCATACATGAACATCACCAGATGGGCAATACTGAAATCAGATTGATTATATTTTTGCAGCCAAAGATGTAGAAGCTCTATGCAGTCAGCAAAAATAAGACTCGGAGGTGACTGTGGCTCAGATCACGAACTTCTTATTGCCAAATTCAGACTTAAGTTGAAGAAAGTACGGAAAACCACTACACCATTCAGTTCAGTTCAGTTCAGTTCAGTTGCTCAGTCGTGTCCGACTCGTTGCAACCCCATGAATCGCAGCACGCCAGGCCTCCCTGTCCATCACCAACTCCCAGAGTTTACTCAAACTCATGTCCATCGAGTCAGTGATGCCATACAGCCATCTCATCCTCTGTCGTCCCCTTCTCCTCCTGCCCCCAATTCCTCCCAGCATCAGGGTCTTTTCCAATGAGTCAACTCTTCGCATGAGGTAGCCAAAGTATTGGAGTTTCAGCTTCAGCATCAGTCCTTCCAATAAACACCCAGGACTGAGCTCCTTTAGGATGGACTGGTTGGATCTCTTGGGAGTCCAAGAGACTCTCAAGAGTCTTCTCCAACACCACAGTTCAAAAGCATCAATTTTTCGGCACTCAGCTTTCTTCACAGTCCAACTCTCACAACCATACATGACCACTGGAAAAACCATAGCCTTGACTAGACAGACCTTTGTTGGCAAAGTAATGTCTCTGTTTTTCAATATGCTATCTAGGTTGGTCATAACTTTCCTTCCAAGGAGTAAGCATCTTTTAAGAAGAGGTGGCAAGAATACACAGAAGAACTGTACAAAAAAGATCTTCATGACACAGATAATCACGATGGTGTGATCACTCACCTAGAGCCAGACATCCTGGAATGTGAAGTTAAGTGGGCCTTAGGAAGCATCACTATGAACAAAGCTAGTGGAGGTGATGGAACTCCAGGGGATCTATTTCAAATCCTGAAAGATGATGCTGTGAAACTTGCTGCACTCAATATGTCAGCAAATATGGAAAACTCAGCAGTGGCCATAGGACTGGAAAAGGTCCGTTTTCATTCCAATCCCAAAGAAAGGCAATCCCAAAGAATGCTCAAACTACCGCACAATTGCACTCATCTCACACACTAGTAAAGTAATACTCAAAATTCTCCAAGCCAGGCTTCAGCAATAGGTGAACCATGAACTTCCAGTTGTTCAAGCTGGTTTAGAAAAGGCAGAGGAACCGGAAATCAAATTGCCAACATCTGCTGGATCATTGGAAAAGCAATAGAGTTTCAGAAAAACATCTATTTCTGCTTTATTGACTATGCCAAAGCCTTTGACTGTGTGGATCACAATAAACTGTGGAAAATTCTTCAAGAGATGGGAATACCAGACCACCTGACCAGCCTCTTGAGAAACCTGTATGCAGGTCAGGAAGCAACAGTTAGAACTGGACATGGAACAACAGACTGGTTCCAAATAGGAAAAGGAGTACGTCAAGGTTATGTATTAAGCAGGTGTCACCCTGCTTATTTAACTTATATGCAGAGTATATCATGAGAAATGTTGGGCTGGATAAAGCACAAGCTGCAATCAAGATTGCCAGGAGAAATATCAATAACCTCATATACGCAGATGACACCACCCATACGGCAGAAGGTAAAGAGGAACTAAAAAGCCTCTAGATGAAAGTGAATTGGAGAGTGAAAAAGTTGGCTTAAAACTCAACACTCAGAAAACTAAGGTCATGGCATCTGGTCCCATCACTTCCTGGGAAATAGATGGGGAAACAGTGGAAGAAGTGGCTTACTTTATTTTTCTGGGCTCCAAAATCACTGTAGATGGTGATTGCAGCCATGAAATTAAAAGACACCATTCAGATATGACCTAAATCAAATCCCTTACAATTATACAGTGTAAGTGACAAATAGATTCAAGGGATTAGATCTGATAGACGGAATGCCTGAAGAACTATGGACAGAGGTTCGTGACATTGTACAGGAGGCAGTGATCAAGACCATTCCCAAGAAAAAGAAATATAAAAAGGCAAAAATGTTGTCTGAAGAGGACTTACAAATAGCTGAGAAAAGAAGAGAAGCAAAAGGCAAAGGAGAAAAAGAAAGATATACTCATTTGAATGCAGAGTTCTGAAGAATAGCAAGGAGAGATAAGAAAGCCTTCCTCAGTGATCAATGCAAAGAAATAGAGAAAAACAATAGAATGGGAAAGACTAGAGATCTCTTCAAGAAAATTATAGATACCAAGGGAACATTTCATGCAAAGATGGGCTCAATAAAGGACAGAAATAGTATGACCTAACAGAAGCAGAAGATATTAAGAAGACTTGGCAAGAATCCACAGAAGAACTATACAAAACAGATCATGACCCAGATAACCATGATAACTCACCTAGAGCCAGACATCCTGGAATGCAAAGTCAAGTGGACTTTAGGGAAACATCATAATGAACAAAGCTAGTTGAGATGATGGAATTCCAGTTGATCTATTTCAAATCCTAAAAGAAGAGGCTGTGAAAGTGCTGCAGTCAATATGCCAGCAAATTTGGAAAACTCAGCAGTGGCCACAGGACTGGAAAAGGTCAGTTTTCATTCCAAACCCAAAGACTATTCAAACTCCTGCACAATTGCACTCATCTCACAGGCTAGCAAAGTAATGCTCAAAATTCTCCAAGCCAGTCTTCAACAGTACATGAACTATGAACTTCCAGATATTCAAGCTGGATTTAGAAAAGGCAGAGAAACCAGAGATCAAATTGCCAACATTCATTGGACCATATAAAAAGCAAGAAAATTCCAGAAAAATATCTAAAGGGATATACCATCCTGAAGATGGGAATACCATTCCCAAGGAATACCTTGGGAAGCTTACCTGCCTCCCAAGAAATCTGTATGCAGGTCAAGAAGCAACAGTTAGAACTGGACGTGGAAAAACAGACTGGTTCCAAATCAGGAAAGGAGTATGTCAAGGTTGTATATTGTCACCCTGTTAACTTACATGCAGAGTACATCGTGCAGAATGTTGGGCTGGATAAAGCACAAGCTGGATTCAAGATTGTCAGGAGAAATATCAATAACCTCAGATATGCAGATGACACCACCCTTATGGCAGAAAGTGAAGAACTAAAGAGTCTCTTGATGAAAGTGAAAGAGGAGAGTGAAAAAGTTGGCTTAAAACTCAACTTTCAGATAATGAAGATCATGGCATCCAGTCAGTCCCATCACTTCATGGCAAATAGATGGGGAAACAATGGAAACAGTGAGAGACTTTCCATTTTGGGGCTCCAAAATCACTGTAGATGGTGACTGCAGCCATGAAATTAAAAGACGCTTGCTCATTAGAAGAAAAACTGTGACCAACCTAGACAGCATATTAAAAAGCAGAGACATTACCTTGCCAACAAAGGTCCGTCTAGTTAAGGCTATGGTTTTTCCAATAGTCACATATGGATGTGAGAATTGGACTATGAAGAAGGCTGAGCACCAAAGAATTGATGCTTTTGAACTGTGGTGTTGGAGAAGACTCTTGAGAGTCCCTTGGACTGCAACAAGATCCAATCAGTCCACCCTAAAGGAAATCAATCCTGAATATTCATTTGAAAGACTGATGCTGAGGCTGAAACTCCATACTTTGGACACCTGATGTGAAGAACTGACTCATTGGAAAAGACCCTGATGCTGGGAAAGATTGAAGGCAGGAGGAGAAGGGGACGACAGAGGATGAGATGGTTGGATGGCATCACCAACTCGATGGACATGAGTTTGAGCAAGCTCCAGGAGTTGGTGATGGACAGGGAGGCCTGGCGTGCTGCAGTCCATGGGGTCGCAAAGAGTCGGACATGACTGAGCAACTGAACTAAACTGAACTTATCCGAAGAACTGATTCATTGGAAAAGACTCTGATGCTGTGAGAGATTGAAGGCAGGAGGACAAGGGGATGACAGAGGATGAGATGGTTGGATGGCATCACCAACTCAGTGGACATGAGTTTGAGCAAGCTCCGGGAGTTGGTGATGGCCAGGGAAGCCTGGTGTGCTGCAGTCCATGGTGTTGCTAAGAGTCGGACATGACTGAGCAACGAACTGACTGAAAAAGCTACTATATAGCACAGGGAACTATACTCAATATTCTGTAATAACCTATATGGGAAAAGAATATGAAAATGAAAAAGAAATACATATATATATATATATATATATATATATATATATATATTCACAACTGGTTAACTTTGTTGTCCACCTAAAACTAACACATCATTGTAAATCAACTATGCTGCTGCTGCTGCCAAGTCACTTCAGTTGTGTCTGACTCTGTGCGACCCCATAGACGGCAGCCACCAGGTTCCCCCGTCCCTGGGATTCTTCAGGCAAGAGTACTGAAGTGGGTTGCCATTGCCTTCTCCGAAATCAACTATACTCCAGTTACACTCCAATTTCAACAACAACAACAACAAAGGGCCGTAAATACATGTGCAACACTACTGTCAAAGGTAGTGCAAAGGCAGCAGGTTCATAAGCTGCCCCATGTCCCCTGGTGGGACACAAGCCCACGATGCAGGACAACTTCAGAAGCCCTGTGACTCTCCCACCCACACCTCATCCAGGGCATAAAAAGGCCCAAGATCTAGCATGAGGGGTCCCCTTCACCTCAAGTATAGCGAGGGGCTCCAGCAGGACACCCAAAGAGCTCTATTCATGTTATCTGTGGTTTGGGGGGCACCATGGATGGATGTGGGGCTTCCCTGGCAGCTCAGCTGGTAAAGAATCTGCCTGTAATGCAGGGGACCCGGTTCAATTCCTGGATCAGGAAGATCCACTGGGAAAGGGACAGGCTACCCACTTGTATTCTTAGGCTTCCCTGATGGCTCCAATGGTAAAGGATCCGCCTGCAGTGTGGGAGACCTGGGTTTGCTCCCTAGGTTGGGAAGCTTCCCTGAAAGAGGGAAAGGCTACCCACTCCAGTATTCTTGTCTGGAGAATCCCCATGTACAGAGGAGCCTGGCGGGCTACAGTTCATGGGGCCAAAAAGAGTCAGACACGAATGAGCAACTGAGCATATATATATATATTAATTAATTAATTTTTGGCTGTGCTGGGTCTTTGCTGTGGGCAATTTTCTGTAGTCACAGTGAGCAAGGGCCCCTCTCTAGTTGTGGTGTGTGTGCTTCTCTTTGTGGTGGCTTCTCTTGTTGCAGAAAGGGACTTTAGGGCACTTGGGCTTAGTTCCCTGCAGCTTGTGGAGTCTTCCCAGACCAGGGATCGAACCCGGGTCCTCTGCATTGGCAGGCGGATTCTTTACCACTGGACCACCAGGGACGTCCTCTGGGTCCTTCTTACGGTCCAGGCCCATCAGGTGTCCTCACTGAGGTACACCTCTCCTGACTGGAGATTTTGCACTCACCGGTCTTCCCTTCTGAAATGCTCTGCCCCAGGTCTCATCCTTCAGGGCTCAGCTTAAATTCCTCCTTCTTGGGACCCCCTTCCCTGACTCCTCCTGACCTCCTTCTACTGAGGTTTCTGCCTCCCACCCCCACCCTGTGACCACCACTCTCGCACTCATTTTCTTCACGGTATTTTGTGTTTAGCTTTGTATTCATTCCTGTGCTGTGCTTAGAGGTTCAGTTATGTCCCACTCTTTGCAACCCCATGGACTGTAGCCCGCCAGGCTCCTCGGTCCATGGGGATTCTCAAGGCAAGAATACTGCAGTGGGTAGCCTACGTCTTCTCCAGGGGAACTCCTGATCCAGGAATCAAAGTGGGGTCTTCTGCATTGCAGGCAGATTCTTTACCAGCTGAACCACCAGGGAAGCCTACATTGATCCAATCAGTAGAACTGAGCGCTGTCCTAGGTGCTGGAGACACAGCCAGGAACAATCCAGATTCACTCTCTTGCTCAGCTGCTCTCCTACTCCACAAGAGAAGAAACTGCATCTTTTCTGTGACCCCCAGGCCCAGCACAGAAAAGGGATGCAGTAAGCACTTGTTAGAAGAATTTGTTGTTCCATTAATGGGTCTGTGAAGGAAGTAGGCTTGAACTCATTAAATAGTGTCTTACCTGTAAAGTCTCATAGAAATGAAATATTTGCAAAGCAAATAAACCGATTGGAATACACCAGAAGGTATTTTGGAGCCCAGAGCAAATCTTTTTTGGGAACAGAGTTCTTTTGTGATGTAAATGATCCATCGCCTCCTCCCAGCTCTGTGTTGTTCTTGAGCTTTCCTCCAGCTTGCGAACCTTCTAAGATTTTAGGTAAAATATGTGTCAGTGAGCATTTTGTGCATTTTTCTGAGGCATTCATATCTTCCACTAGATTCTTGAAGGGTCCGTTACTCCAGAGAGCTCAGAAGATGTGACTTTGGCTTGTGCCTATTTTTCAGGGCTGTCCTAATGCGCCCTTTCCTGGTGAATCAATTGCCTTGGTAATCGTCTGTTTTTAGAAAACGGATATTTATTAGCCACAGTTTTCCATCCAGCCATCATTAAAAGAGTCCCCAGTTACATTCACTTGGTGAAGCCCATTATTTCTAAAGCATAAAGGTTCTACACTCTTGTTACTAAGATGGAATAATATACATTAAAGAGGCTGAAAGCAACAAGTCTCACAAAAATATGAAAAGCAAGATAAGTTGCTCAAAAGCAGGAGAGCTCTTGGAAATTTCCAGGCAAAGAAAAAAGAATGCTCTCTGTTTCAAGCTGCCTCTGGGTCTCAGAGTGAACTTTAAGATGAAGAATCTCTTCCCCTAAGAACCACATCAAGTTAATGTCAGAGGGAGTTGTTTTAAGTCCCTTAGAGAAAACCCTGAGCTCCAGCTCTTTACCTCCAGGAGTCTAATTCCACTCCCACCCTCCAGTCTGCCAGCAACCCAGGTGGCACAAGTGGAATTGTTCCCTCGTCCTGGATCCCACTTCCCACTTGTTACCTGGGTCACCGGAGGGCTCTTTGCATCAAAGGCAGGCCACCCCCAGCCCTCCAAGGCCAAATCTGACCCAGAGTTGCCACCTGCATTTCCTCCATAAAATATTCCTTATCTTTCAGAGATACATATGGGAATCTTTATAGAATTCAAAACACTTTGAATTCTGGAATTTGCTTAAAAACAATTATCTGAGGATTGGGGTAAAGATGAACCAGGACTGGCAGATATGGAACTGCCAAAACTGTATGGGAGATATACAGACGTTTATCATTCTATTATCGTTTGATAATATCTATATAGATATAATTCTATATCTATCATCTATAACGTTTATCTCCATTCACATATGTTTGAAGATTTCCTCCCCAAACAAGATGCCCAGCAAGGTGATTCCTGGCAAATGGAAAGGCCTTGTCCATGGATACCAATGGCTCCCTCAAGTGGGCGCAGAGGATTCGGGAGGAGAAACAGCCCTGTACCCCCACGCTTGGGTTTCCCTCCTACCTCCCTGCTTGACGATCCTTGTAAGTTTATGATATTTTCAAAGAGCTTTCTAAAGCTTTCTTCCTGTGTCCATAGGCTTTGAGGAAACTGTTCTGACATCTTCCTGGCTAGGGGCCTAAGGAGGGTCTGAATAAACTGAGGCATTTTTTTCAAGGTTCAAGAAGGTTACATACTTTAGGAATTTTTATGTTTTCTTTTTGTTTGTTTGTTTCTTCTCTATTGTGGAAATCTTCAAACATATGCAAAAGGAGAACTAATAGAATGATAAACGTCTGTATATATCTCCCATACAGTTTTGGCAATTCCATATCTTCCAGTCCTGGTTCATCTTTACCCCAATCCTCAGATGATTGGTTTTAAGCAAATTCCAGAATTCAAAGTGTTTCACCTATAAATATTCCCATATGTATCTCTGAAAGATAAGGAATCTTTTATGCCATTATAACCACAATACAATGGCTACATCTAGAAACTTTTGATGATAATTCTCTCATAATATCAAATACAAATGACTATCAAATAGTCATCTTTCCTTGATTGTTTTTGTCAAGAAGGAAGAAAACTTTCCTCTACATGTCTACATTCTTCTGAAATGGTTGGTCAATTTGTAAAGCACAAAGGTTCTACACTCTATGACTAAGATGGGATAATATCATACATCAAAGAGGCTGAAAGCAACAAGTCTCACAAAAACATGAAAAGCAAGATAAACTAAATTGATGTGAAACAGGAGAAAATATAAAATTTAATTTTGTACATATAGGAACCCACATGCACAAGAGGGTCAGAGATCCTGTTATCAAACCCAAGTTCATGTGTCCGATGCACAGTGAGGCCAAACAAATCAAAATGTTGGAGTCTGGAGCAGAGAGAGGCTTACTGCAGGGTCAGGCAACGAGAGCAGGCAGTTCATGCTGCAAAGACTCAAACTCTCGCATGGCTTTGACCAAAGAGTTTTTATAGGTGAAATCTGGGGGAGGGATGCCGGTGTGGGACTGTCTTCTGATTGGTTGGTGGTGAGGTAACAGGGCGGTGTTTCAGGAATCTCACTCATCAGCGTTTTGGTTCTGACCACTCTGGCATCCACGTGCTTGAGCTCAGTCTGAAGTTACCATCCTCCCCCTGGGTGGGGACCTTCGTTCCTACGGAAGAACTCTGAGACATGTATCAGACGGCTCTGGACCTCCCTTGAGGAGGAGCTTGGCCCTGCTATATTGCCACACTACAGTTTCTTGACTACCTCCCCCTTGTTTCTGCATTCCCTCACTTCCCTATTGGTAACTGACTGAATCTACCCTCTGGAATTCAAGGAAGGTCTAGGAGGCTGAAACCTTTCTCTGACAAATAAGAAACATGGGATGCAGAAAGGCTTTTGTACGCAGGAGGGCCCCAGAGTGTCCCGCTTGGTTTCAACCACACACACATGAGAGGTTTAGAGACAGGTAAAATGAGGTATGTGCCATCCTGAGCTAAGGAACGGGGCTGCCAGAGACTGGAAACTCACTCACAGAACAATAAGAGGAGCACGTGTTTGGTAATTAGACGTTTGCTCGACCATATAGATGGGAACACTTGATAAAATTTCCTGCTGGTGATGACTCTCTTCTGGGAAAAATCTCCAATTTAAATTCTTCCAGGCACTTAAGGGAGGGGCAGTAGTTTATTTTGAACCTGTAGGATCGTGATTGCCTTTGGCTCAAAGGAATCCTCATGCAAAAATGGCATGTTTGGGACAGGTTTGTTCTGAACCCTACCTTTCATCAATGGCTTTATGTTTACGGTGTGTTTAAATCAGAATCCACATAAGCACCACACTTCCCTGTTGGTTGATAAAGCGCTGAAGTCTCTTTTAACATATAACTTCCCTTCCAACTCTTTTTTCCATGTAATTTATTTGGTGAGTAACATGCTTCAGCTTTAGACATTCTGTTTTTCGCTTTTTGTCTGTGTTTCCTGTGAGATTTCTGATTTTTCTTTGCTTTGTCTTTTCTGGGAATCAGGTTGGGGGGGTGCATGGTAGTCTTGCTGTGATGTCATCAGTCATGTAAGGCCCACTTTAGAGAATCGGCCCTTTCTTTAGCAGGGTCTGGTGCTCCCCCAGCCTCAGTTCCCTGGGGCCCGGTCTCTCCAGGGCATGCAGCCACCCTGGCTGCCTGCAACGGCAGAGACAGTTGGGTCTGGGCCTGTAGGTGTTCATCAAAGACCACCAGGAGGACGCTTGTAAGTCAAACAGGGTTGGGTTTAGTGTCTTGTTGAAACGAGACGGACAGGTGGACAACTGAGGGGCTCTCTGGAAGAGTGTCAGGAAGAATTAGATTACGATTTGGACTTGAGATGGGTGATTTGGAAGTGGGCTCAGGGAAGTGCGTTTTGCCCTGGATCACGGGCTGTGTGGACAGAAGGGATAATCCTGTGACTGCTTCATGAGCCTTATGTGGGAGTCAGGAGGAGGGAAGTGGAGCTAGCGCTGTAAACAGCAAAGAAGTTTCAATCACTTTCTGAGCCAGAAGACCAGTCTCTGGAACATTTTCCAGGTCCCGGCTGTTCCTGTTTTTGTTGATGCTCAGGCGTGATTGTTAGATGACCTTGTTAGTCACTTTCTGAGCCACAAGAGGAGTCCTGAAACATTCTTCAGGTCCTGGCTGTTCTTGTTTTTGTTGATGCTCAGAGTGGCCTTGTTTTTATCTTCATCTGTCACACCATCCAGTGGCCTTGTCTGCTAGACGTGTCCTAGGAAACTGTCTTTGTTCAACAGGAGAATATCATGACCTTGTTGTAAGGGCCAGGCCAGCTCCCGGCTGTCAGGGGCCTTTTTGTTCTTCTCCAGTTATAGCTAAATCTGTGTTTTCAGCCTCCTGAGGCCTCTGCTGTGAGTCTTGCAGGCTCTGGACTGGCAAGGCTGGCTTCTCAGTTTGTGCCCTGCCAGCTTTCAGCTTCCTGCATTTGCTGGGTCAGTGACCACTCAGAGATTGGATGCTAAATTTTTGTTGCTATGATCTCTTGGCCAATCTCTTTACCTTTTAGGGTTTATGCCTTTTTGTTGTCTCTTTACTGTCTCTAGAGGACTTTGGGGACAGAACAGCAGCGTGTGACTGCACCCCACAGCGTCTGTAATCGGCAGTCTTGTCAGAATTTTGTCTGGGGCGGGCTTCTGTCTGAGAACTGCTCAATGAAGTCTTTCTGCACTTAATGAGGGGATGCCTGGTACTTAAGTCCAAAAAACTCCTTCCTTGATAATCTGGGGGAAATGTGTGGGCCACAGGCTGATATTGAGATCAAGAAGGTTCCAATTCCCTCATTTAATGAAAAACTGCATTTTTTCTGCAATTATCTCACTTCATCATCTATTCTGTACCAAGGACTGTGGCATCATGGGGGAGACTCATGGATTCATTTGTTTCCAAACTGTATTCCCCACAGTCGAGTAACTTTGTTTCTTTAGATCTGCAGCAGTAGAAATGTTTGCTTCTTCGAAACTGTCAAGGTAGTAAATGTACACTTTAATAAGAACCTTACATCTCATCTGTGAGAACTGGTATTTTTAATTAGCTGGTAGGACAGCTACTTGTCTTCTTAAAATATAAATTATGAAAGGCCAGGGGGGAAAATGTCTGTTTAATGCAATGACATGCTTATACCATGCGTCTCAGCAACTTGGCTTGACTCTGTGGAGAAATAATGACGATATTACAAAAGAATCATCGCTAGGATATGATCTCAGGGAACCAAGAATGTTCCACCATAGTCATAATCACACATCCCTTTAATACATTAAAGGTGGAGGGAATACCTTTGTTTCTGCTGCTCAAGATGGAAGTTGGAACCGAGGATAGAAAGCCTGATTCCTGTTCTGTAAATCCTCAAACATTTAAAGGGGCTCATGACAGACTTGTCAAGAGGTCAGTGAGGCAGGGACTGTGTGAAATGGTCTGTGGTGAAATCCATTTACAACACTCTTTAAAACCTTGCTTTTCTGTTTATAATTGTATTTTTAAAGAGCTGTATTTGCTTGTAGACTGGGATTTGGTATTGGAAGTGAACATAACCTCTGCATAGAATATGAGGGGCTCACTCACTCAGTCGCGTCTGACCCTTTGTGGCCCTGTGGACTATATCCTGCCAGGCTTCTCTGTCCATGGGATTCTCCAGACAAGAATATGGGAGTGGTTGCCACTTCCTACTCCAGGGGATCTTCCCAACCCAGGGACTCAACTCACATCTCTTGTGTCTCCTGCACTGACAGGCAGATTCTTTACCACCACTGGCACCTGGGAAGCCCCATAGAATATGAGGAGGGCATGTTATTAGGAAATGACCAGTGTCATTGACAGCAGGTACGCAAAGAAGGCAGAATGCCAAAGAATTGATACCTTTGAAATCTGGTGTTGGAAAAGACTTCTGAAAGTCTCTTGATCAGCAAGGTGATCAAACCAGTCAATTTTAAGGGAGATCAACCCTGAATATTCACTGGAAGGATTGATGCTGCAGCTCCAGTATTTTGGTCATCTGATGTGAACAGATAACTCATTGGGAATATCCCTGATGCTGGGAAAGATTGAGAGCAGGAGAAGAGGGTGTCAGAGGATGAGGCGGCTGGACAGTATCATCGATGCAATGGGCATGAACTTGGGCAGACTCCGGAAGGTGGTGAAGGACAGGGAAGCCTGGCGTGTTGCAGTCATGCGACTGCAGAGTTGGACATGACTGAGCGGCTGAACAACAGTTTTGACAACAGCACCACCCGCCGTGATTTATAGCATGACCCTTGTGTGCCACATGGTGAACACATCTCATTTTCACAGCAGCCCCATCTAGGGGGTGAGGAAAGAAGGCTGGAGAGGCTGACAATGTTACACAGCCAGGGAACAGTGAAGCCTCAGTTCAAACATGGGTCTGACTCAGCTCAGGTCACCTCCTCCAGGAAGCCTTCCCTGACCTCCACACACCCTCCACTATGACACCTGCATTGTACCCTGGGTCCTGCTATGCACCTGCCGCAAAAGCAGACTGGAACTTCCTCATTTATTCCCAGTCCCAGCTCAAAGCAGCTTCTGGATAAATTCATTCAAAACAAGCCTGATGGCCAAGCCAGGCATCTTTCCTTTGTGACCAGGCACTGCCACTGCCCAGACCCTGTGCAGCCCTCTGGCTCAGGAGCCTGGGGACCTTGGAGGAGAACTCTGTGAAAGGGGCCATCTCTTACATATACAAATAGAGTATGATGTCATTAGCGCTGGGGCTGAGTTTTTTTTGCAAAGAAGGAGCAAAGGTTGAGAGATGGAAGGCAGACAGAGAGGACATTCTCTGTGTAGACAACCATTTTGTAACCTAAATTTTGCTGGCAGCTCCCTGCATGGAGGCAAAGGTAGGATGCATCCAGGGAGCCTCTCATGAAAGCCAGAGGTCTGGGGAGTTGGAGAAATGAAGGCAGCCCAGGACAGGGGGCCACAGCCCCAGAGGACTGAGGGGGCAGAGAAAGCCTCATTTTAAACTGAGAACCGTATCCATGTCTGAGTTTAAGACACAGGGAGAAAAAGTATTCAAAAGAAGCAGGCTCCTGGGTCTGGAATACTAGGTAGATTAAGCAGTGGGTAATGATATCACAAATTGTAGATGAGGCTCTGAACCGGCGCCACCCAGGTTTGGATGCCAGCTATGTCACATTCCAGTGTGACTTGGGCTAGTTATCTATCTGAGCCTCAGTTAAACCCTCTGTAAAATGGGGTGGTGATAGTACACATTTAACTGAGTTGTTTTGAAGATCAAGGTTCATACCCACGAAGAGCTCAGATTTCTCACCACAGCCACCGTGGGCTGAGCACCTGCTCTGTGTTAGCACTGTGCTAAGTCTGTCTCTGCTCAATCACAGGATCCTCTTATTAGCATCATACCCATTTCACAGATGTGGAAACTAAGGCACAGGTTGCCTACTGCCTTCCGCAAGCTCATACAGCTAACAAGCAGCAAAGCCAGAGGCTGAATCCAGACAGAGTGGTGCCAGAATCCCTCTCCCAGCCACTTGCTGTGCTCTCTCTCAGAAATACTCTTTTGCTAAAGCAATTATCCTTCAATTAAAAAAAAAAACACCTCATTATTCTAAACCTTACAGTCAATCTCATAAAAATCTATGAAATAGGATGATGTAAGTTTAAATAACAGTATATATTTATACTTGGGCTTCCCTGGGGGTTCAGTGGTAGAGAATCTGCCAGCCAGGCAGGAGATGTGAGTTTGATCCTTGAGTTGGGAAGATCCCCTGGAGAAGGGGATGGCTACCCGCTCCAGTGGGGGCTTCCCTGGTGGCTCAGTGGTAAAGAACCCACCTGCCAATGCAGCGGACGTAACAGACTTGGGTTCAATCCCTGGGTCAGGAAGATCCCCTGGAGGAAGAAATGGCAACCTGCTCCAGTATTCTGGCCTGGAGAATCCCTTGGACAGAGGAGCCTGGCAGGCTACAGTTCAAAGGATCACAAAGAATCAGAAGTGATTTAGTGACTAAAACAACAACAACAACATATTTATATATTATATCCAGCACAGTACCCAAGACAGAGAACGAAGTTTAAACACTTTTAGTATTAAAAAGGTAACTCTTTCTGTAGGATCAAGGTACCTGTTGTGGGTTGAATTACTTCCCCAAGAAGGATATGCGGCAATCTTAACACCTGGGACCTGTTTGTGCTCATCTGGGTGCTCTTTGCTTTCTTCCACATGTGTCTAAATTTGTTAAGAATATTGCACACGGACCAGCATTCAGGTAACTGGGATGAAATGTAGCAAATGAGCAGGTCCTCTGTGATAATACCACATGCAGCCTCGGGTGATGAAAGCAAACCCAGTAAATGAAAATTCCACTTTACACTGAAATGAACCCTTTTCTTTTCATAAGAGTTGATTAAATTCTGGCTCCATAGTTACCTTTGAAATATTGCTTGCCTCCCCACCCCTCCCCCATGGCCTCTGTCTGCAAGAAGGGGAAATGATGGTGGTTAAGGATAGACTTTCCTTGTCACTTCTGTCTGACCAGGAAGTAAGAACCGGTTGGTGATGTGGAAACGGCAGGACCCAGTGGCATGGCCCCTGGAGACAGGAAGGCTGGGGGTACGGGGCACATGGGGCGTGCCCCCCTAGGCCTGAAGGGACAATTTGAGTCAGCCGGTATAAGCTCAGTAAGAAACTTGTGCTCTGACAAAGAAGTATTAAGCAGTTAAAAGGTAGAAATCTCTACAGCCACGGAAGACCACGTCTGAATGCAGGAAGACAGGCCCCAGAACTCACCACTGGATGCGCTTCTGTTAAAGAATGGAAGGATGGCTACCTCTGCTGTATCACAGAGGTTAGCTCTAAGCAGAAGCTGGAGGTGGGGAGGATCACAGATGGCTCCTGTTTTGTTTTAATTTTATTTTGTTCTCTGTTCTCTCTGGGCTTTCTGTGTGTTCTGCCACAAAAACCTATGACTTCTGGAATTAGAACAGTTATTTTAAAGAATAAGAGTATTGGGGGAAGGGGAAAGATGGTGTATCTTGCAAGACATCAAGATATGATAGCAGAAAGGTTGCCATAAAAAAAAGATCACTATTGATGACCAATAAACACATGAAAAGATGTTCAGTATTGCTAATAATTAGAGAAATGCAAATCTAAACTACAATGAGGTATCACCTCACACCAGCCAGAATGGCCATCATCAAAAATTCTACAAACAGTGAGTGCTGGAAAGGATGTGGAGAAAAGGCAACACTCATACACTGTTGGTAGGAATGTGAACTGATATACCATTATGGAGAACAGTATGGTGATTCCTTAAAAACTAGGAATAAACCTACTGTATGAGCCAGTAATCCCACTACTGGGCATATACCCTGAGTAAGCCACAAATCTAAAAGACACATGTACCCCAACGCTCATTGCAGCACTATTTACAATATCCAGAACATGGAAGCAACCTAGATGTGCGTCTAGAGATGAATGGATAAAGAATATGTGGTACATATACACAATGGAATATTACTTAGTTGTGAAAAAAAGAACAAATTTGAGTCAGTTCTAGTGAGGTGGTTGAACCCAGAGTCTGTTATACAGAATGAAGTAAGTCAGAAAGGGAAAAACCAAATATCATATACTAACACATATATTATATGAAATCTAGAAAAACGGTATTGTTGAACGTATTTGCAGGGGAGGAATGGAGATGCAGATATAGAGACTGGTTCAAAATCAGGAAAGGAGTACATGAAGGCTATATATTGTCACCCTGCTAATTTAACTTACATGCAGAGTACATCATGCAAAATACCAGGCTAGATGAAGCACAAGCTGGAATCAAGATTGCCAGGAGAAACATCAATGACCTCAGATATGCAGATGACACCAACCTTATGGAAGAAAGTGAATAAGAACTAAAGAGCCTCTTGATGAAAGTGAAAGAGAAGAGTGAAAAAATTGGCTTAAAACTCAACATTCAGAAAACTAAGATCATGGCATCCAGTCCCATCGCTTCATGGCAAATAGATGGGGAAACAATGGAAACAGTGATAGACTTCCTTTCTGGGGGCTCCAAAATCACTGCAGAAGGTGACTGCAGTCATGAAATTAAAAGATGCTTGCTTCTTGGAAGAAAAGCTATGACCAACCTAGACAGTATATTAAAAAGCAGAGACATTACTTTGCCAACAAAGGTCCATCTAGTCAAAGCTATGGTTTTTCCAGTAGTCATGTATGGATGTGAGAGTTGGACTATAAAGAAAGCTGAGCACCAAAGAATTGATGCTTTTGAACTGTGGTGTTGGAGAAGACTCTTGAGATTCCCTTGGACTGCAAGGAGATCCAACCAGTCCATCCTAAAGGAAATCAGTCCTGAATATTCATTGGAAGGATTGATGCTGAAGCTGAAACTCCAACACTTTGGTCACCTGATGTGAAGAATTGACTCATTAGAAAAGACCCTGATGCTGGGAAAGATTGAAGGCAAGAGGAGAAGGGGATGACAAAGGATGCGATGGTTGGATGGGATCACCAACTCGATGGATATGAGTTTGAGCAAGCTCTGCAAGTTGGTGATGGACAGGGAAGTCTGGTGTGCTGCAGTCCATGGAGTCTCAAATAGTTGGACATGACTGAGTGACTGAACTGAACAGAACAAGGATCATTTTCTGGCCTTAGGTCAGGAGACCCAGGTTTCTCTTCTTGGGGGGCTCCTGAGGGTGACATATACATTGACTCACGAAGCAAAGCCATGGCCTTAGCCACAGACTTCAATATATTCAGTTCCTGGTGAGTTTTCCATGAGAAAGAGGTTTAAAGAAATTAGACATGTAAAACATAGACTTTGGCCCTAAAATGCCAACTCCCACTAAAAGGAACCAAGATTCCTTAGAGAAATGGCTGATTTCAGATCTGGGACCAAAAGTGGATAAGATGAGCCTGGGCCATCTTATCCTGCTTGAAAACAGATCTCAAAACATGATGACAAACAAAGACCCAAGGGTCAACTTGAAAAGGCTCCCATGGCCCAAACGTGACCATCTGAATAATGACAATGTTTTAAAAGACATGAAACATATTAAAATATGAGTCCATATTAATATTCCAGAAAAACCCTAAAACTAGTTGATCACCTTAGATAATGCACAAACTTGTTATTCTGAAAACCAATAAAGCATGAGAAAGACTTGAGTTTTATCCTGCTTTTCTCTACAGGCTATATTTCAAGATAACCAAGAAACAAAATTTATTTCTACAGAAAGCCATTCAAGCTAATAAAGGAAGAAGCAATGAGATAAATAGAAACTCACCATTTTGCAAATCCCCAGTGAAAAACGGACCTAGGTAGCAATGATTAATGGCTGCTAACCATTCAGTGAAAGTCAATGGAAAGTATTTGAATGAATCAGGGTGAAAAACGAAACCTGCAGAAAAGTTGATGTCACCAAAAGTGGAGAACCTTGTCTCTTGGGGTGACACAATAGGAAGCACACAGCACCACCTAAGAAGTAATTTTGATGGAAAAAAATCCTGAATCTGATCAAGACCTCAACTCGACTCCTAGGAAAGGAAATGATCAAGGAGAGAGGAAGAGGTTAACAGATAGTTCCAGAAAGCAATAAGCCAAATTTGGAAATGTAGAAAATTCTACAGGACAAATGACCCAGTTTCTTCAATAAGCATATAGTTTTAAAAAAGAGAAGGACAGCTGTTAGATTAGAGGAGACTTGGGACAATGCAATCAAATGTGGTATATGGCTGTTAATTGCATCCTGATTTGAAAAAACCAACTACAAATATATGTTTTCAAGATAATCAGGGAAAAGTGAATACAAACCAAGTACTGGATACTATTGGTGGCTCAGATGGTAAACAATCTGCCTGTAATGCAGGAGACCTGGGTTTGATCCCTGGGCAGGAAGACCTCCTCAAGAAGGAAATGGCAACCCACACCAGTATTCTTGTCTGGACAATTCCATGGACAGAGGCCTTGTGGGTTACAGTCCATGAGGTCGCAAAGGGTCAGACACAACTGAGTGAGTAACAGTTTCACTTTTTTCAGGAATTACTTATTTTGTTGAATGTCTATTATGGTTAAAGTTTTTAAGTCATTATGGTTAGAAACATATATTGAAATATTTGCATATAACATAGCCAGCCAAAAAATATAAATGGGAGAGCAATTGGGACAAGAATGCTGAAATGTGGATCTTTGTGGAAAAAGATGTTGGTCCTTGAAGTTTTATACATGTTTAGCTTCTCATCTACGTGGGAGAGAAGACTGGTTTGCTTCTGTTTAATTTTCAATATATTGTTGACCAATACTTTTGTAAAATACAACAAAAGCAAATTGTCAAAAAAGTTAACTGATACAAAACCAGACATAACAGCATGTAAGTCCAAATTTTTGCTTGGATTCCACATGTATACAATTACATTGAAATAAATACAGTAGGAACAAATATACTATATGGAACAAGAAAATAATTTTTTCAACTCTGGCTGTTTTCCACTGAATGTGTGTATATAAGTGATGAATGTGGAGAATTGCTATTACTTCAACAACTTTTTGTTATTCCATAATCATAACTCATCAGAAAGTTATGAGTGAGATAGTGATTCCCCATATTAAATGCCTCAGCACACAGTTTGAACAAAAACCATGGACATCAACATTTGAAGTTTTTAACGTGACAGTTGAGCCTGCTTCTTGTTTGTTAATTTATCTAACCTCGTTTGGACTGATGGCAACACTGCTCACAGATGATAATGTGCACTGGAAGTTTTCTTTGCTTTGTTGCCATGACACTTCTCTAGAGAAATCAGACTCACAGAGGTGTGAATGGCAGAAGAGTTTGAAGTAATTTCAGCAGACTCAATATATTCATTTCTAACTTGTATCCAAAATGAAGCAAATAATGATGTATTTTCAAGATTCATCTTCAGTTCTCGATCTTAGCCAGCGCTATCAATTTATCCTGTAAAGCTGTACTTCAATTTAAATTATCCATATCCTTTGATGAAAAAAATATATTCCAGAACCACAGATTGTTACATGTACATTATCTTTTGGTGGAAAATAAATTTCATAGGCACATGAGTGTACAGTAACAGGCTACCACCTACATTCCTGATTGTTGTTTAGACAGGTCATAAAAATTACAGAAATCCTAAATTTGCTTTTGCCTTTTGATTCTTTGTTGCATTCCTTTTTGGGTAAAAGTTTAAGATCATTAAAAACCTCTAAGGAAAAAATAAATAAAAAATAAAAACCTCTAAGAGATCAGGCAAATCAGCAAATCTGGAGTCTAGTTTACATCATTAAACACTGGCTCAAACTGACTCCTTATCTTACAGAAAAATGATGAATTTGTTCTGCATTATATTCCAAAAGAATTTTCCCTACAATAAACATTGTACCTCAGCATGCAGTAAAAGATTATGTTCTACATCCATACATCACATAAAAGTAGAATGACTTGGATAGCTCAGATGGTAAAGAATCTGCCTGCAATGCAGGAGACCCTGGGTCAGGAAGATCCCTTGGAGAAGGGCATGGCAACCCACCTCACTATTCTTGCCTGGAGAATTCCATGCACAGAGGAGCCTGGTGGGCTAGAGTCCAAGGGATCGCAAGGAGTCAGACGCGACTGAGCGACTAATGCTTTCACTTTAATTTCAGTGTTGATTTACATTATTTTGGTTCTTTTTTATGGCTGAGTAGAATTCCGTTATATATATTTACCACATCTTTATCATTCATCTGTCGATGGACATTTAAGTTGTTTCCATGTTAATGCATCTTGATTTTATGTAATTTACAGATTCTTAATTAATCATTAAATACACTAGTTCACCTGAATTTTTGTTTTGGTAACAAGACTTTATCAATAAAGGAAACAGTGCATTAAGTCACAAGCTCCTTAATCCAGATGACTGCTCCAGAATATTTTTCCATAATTGCAACTGTACTATTAGAACACACTCTCTTATACAAAACAAACTTAAAACCACATTTGTTGACAATATATTCTTTCATAATTTTATACAGTTCAGAGCTAGTTGTGTTTATTGGCAATGAAGTTAAAAAGAATCCTTCATATCACCATCATGTTCAAATTGCACACATACTAGAGTTACCACAATAACAAATCTGTACATTATTTACACTACAATGAAAAATTCTTTACTGACTTTATGTGCTCTATGGGTTGGTTTTCTGTATACAAGGCAGTTCCTCCCTGTATTAAGCTATGGTCATTGAAACTGTGGGGTCAAGTAACATAGGGTTAATAAATCAATCAATTGCTAGCTTCCTAATTAAACTAATAATTTGCTAAATTAAAAATAGACAAGCTTGATTAAAAAATTACAAGTCATTAAAATAAATGATTAAACTTCTCATATTTTTACACTCTTTTAGATTTCAGTTGCCAAAATAAACTGAAAATTGTATGTGTTGCAATGTGGTACATTGGTCACATTGTACACAATTCACCATGTAAGTTTAACAATCCAAACTGTCTATATCCTGCTCCTTGAGATGAATTTAATGAGAGGCACTTGGAGGTTGTGGCAAAGTCAAACTGTTATGAAAGTTTCTCAGTGTTTACCCTGAATTTCTGTACCTAATGCCTCATGGATCAGAAACAGACTTTGAACACAAAGGCCCATAGACTATAGTTTGAGTAGCACTACATTATACTATTCTATTTTTATGTGTGTATCTGTTTTCTATTACTGTACAACAAACTAATACAAAATTAGTGGCTTAAAACAACACAGATTTACTATCTCAGTTTTTCAGGGTTAGGGGTCTAGACATATTTAGTTGGGTCCTCTGCTCAGGGTCTCACAAGAGACTGTCAAGGTGTCATCTGGGCTGTCTTCACATCTAGAAGCTGAATTTGGGAAGAATGCACTTCCAAGCCCACTCAGGTTGCTGGCAAATTCAGATCCTTTTGGCTATAGGACTGAGGTTCATGCTCTGATTGGCTGCTGCTCTCCTTAGGCAGTTCACAGGGGGCCTATTGGTTTTTGTCCAGGCCAGCAGGAGAGAGTCTCTGTTGCTTTGCATTTCTTTTAAAGAGCTCATTTGATTAGGTCGTGCCCATTCAGGTAATTCTCTCTTTTCATTAACTAGAGGTTACTTGCTTAAGGTCTTCAGCTACATTTATAAAATGTATTCATTTTTGCCATATATGGAACCCAATCATGGGCATAACATCCAAGGGTGGAGATCATGAATTTTTCTTAGAATTCTTCCTACAAAGTGTGTTTTAAATTTTCTTAATAATAAATAAAATTATATATAATATAGAGAAAATATATAATGAATTATATACAGAAAAGAGCCCTAAAGAGTCCACCAAAAAACTGTTAAAATTAATAAACAAGCTCAGTAGAGTTGAAAGATACCAAGTCAATATACAAAAATCAGTTGTACTTTTACACAGGAATAATGAACTATCAGAAAAAGACATTAAGAAAGTAATCCCATTTATATCAAAAAGAATTTTAAAAAGCAAGATTAAATTTAACCAAGGAGATGAAGAATCTGTACAATGAAAACTATCAGACACTGATGAAAGAAACTAAGACATGAATAAATGGAAAAAATATTCTATGCCCATACATTGGACAAATATTAGTTAAAATGTACACACTACCAAAAGGGATCTACAGGTTCAGTGCAAACCCCATCAAAATGCCAATGACATTTTTCACAGAAATAGAACAAAGAGTCCCTAAGTTTGTAAAAGACCACAAAAGACCCCAAATAGTCAAGCATTCTTGAGAAAGAACAAAGAGGCACCACACTTCGTGATGTTAAAAAGAAATAAGACCCAAACAGAGTTACTTGTGATAAGACCCTATAAAACCTATAAAAACCTTCCTTTTTATACAACTCCTTGGAACATCTTTCTATTTACTAGATAGGATGCTGCTCGATTCATGAATCTTTGAAAAAAGTCAATTAGATCTTCAAATTTACCTAGTTGAGTTTTTTAAACATTGATTTCAGACTATATTACAGAGTGATAGTAATGAAAACAGTATGGTATTGGCATAAAAACAGGCAAATAACTCAATGGAACAGAATAGAAAGCCAAGAAATAAACCCATGTGTGTATAGTCAATGAATTAAGAACTAAGAATATACAGTGCAGAGAGGATAGTCTCTTTAATAAATGGTATTGAGAAAGCCAAAAAGCACATGCAGAAGAATGAAACTAGACCACTATCTTATACCATTTGCAAATCTTAAATTGTTGCTATTTCTCCCAGTAATCTTGATTCCAGCTTGTGATTCATCCAGCCCAGCATTTCACATGATTGTACTCTTCATATAAGTAAAATAAGCAGGGTGACAATATACAGCCTTGTCATATTCCTTTCCCAATTTTGAACCAGTCTGCTGTTCCATGTCCAGTTCTAACTTGCTTCTTGACCTGTATACAGGTTTCTCAGGAGACAGATAAGGTGGTCTGGTATTCCCATCTCTTTAAGAATTTTCCACAGTTTTTAAGTGATTCACACAGTCAAAGGCTTTTGACTGTAGTCAATGAAGCAGAATTAGATGTTTTTCTGGAATTCCCTTGCTTTTTCTATGATCTGATAGATGTTGGCAATTTGATCTCTGGTTCTTCTGCCTTTTTTTTAAGCCCAGTACATCTGGAAGTTCTTGGTTCACATACTGCTGAAATCTAGCTTGAAGGATTTTGAGCATAACCTTACTAGCATGTGAAATGAGTGCAACTGTATGGTAGTTTGGACATTCTTCGGCATTGCCCTTCTTTGGGATTGGAATGAACACTGAGCTTCTCCAGTCCTCTTGAGAGGATAACAGGTAGGAAGGCCAGAGGTCCCTAAGTGGCAGGAGGAAATAAACTGCAAGTGCCAGATGTTTCTTTCCTTCTCTACATAAAATTAAAAGAAGCTTCTTTTAATTCTGTGTTGAGGACACCTGGTCCTGCCTTGAGCTAACCAATGCATTTTTCTTATGGAAATGTTTTTCTTAAGCTATGGTAATGAAACTATGTACTTACTTTGGAATCTTCCTTTCTTCAAAATGGTTCCACCTAAGACTAACGTTTTTTCTTTTCTCAAATCTTGGGCTGATAATGGCTCAACAAACCAGTATTCATGTCAATTGCTTTATCATAGGGGATGACACACCTCGCGCCATCCTCTCTCAAAAATGTATACTGTGGGAGAGGGGCCTGGTGAAACCCTCAGCCTTGAGGTGTCTCTTATCTGATTAATAGCTTGCAAACAGACATAAAACACCTCGCTAAGAACTAGCAAGAGGGCATTCTCTCTGCCTCCTTCTGATGTCTACGCCAGAAGCTTTCTCTCTCTCTCTTATACTTAAATAAAATTCTGTTACACAAAAAGCTCCAGTGGTCAAGCCTGGTCTCTGTCCCTGGATCGAAATCCTCTCCTCTGGAGGTCATGAATCCTGGCATAGCACATAGCTTGCAGCAGCAACCTTTCACTGTGGCCACTGCTGAGTTTCCATATTTTCTGGCATATTGAGTGTAGCACTTTAACAGCATCATCTTTTAGGATCTGAAATAGCTCAACTGGAATTCCATCACCTCCACTAGCTTTCTTCATAATAATGCTTCCTAAGGTCCACTTGACTTCACACTCCAGGAATGTCTGGCTCTAGGTGAGTGATCACACCATCATGGTTATCCCAGTCACTAAATCTTTTTTGTATATTTCTTCTGTGTATTCTTGCCACCTCTTCTGCTTCTGTTAGGTCCATACCATTTCTGTCCTTTATCATGCCTATCTTTGCATGAAATGATTCCTTGATTTCTCCAATTTTCTTGAAGAGATCTCTAGTCTTTCCCATTCTATTGTTTTCCTCTATTTCTTTGCATTGTTCATTGAAGGACTTCTTATCTCTCCTTGCTATTCTTTAGAACTCTGCACTAAGTTGGGTTTATCTTTCCTTTCTTCCTTGCCTTTAGATTTCTTTTCTTTCCTCAGCCACTTGTAAAGCATCCCCAGACAACCACCATACCTTCTTGCATCTCTTTTTCTTTGGGATAGTTTTGGTTACCACCTCCTATACAATGTTATGAACCTCTGTCCATAGCTCTTCAGGCACTCTGTCTATCAAATCTAACCCCTCGAATCTATTCATTACCTCTACTGTATAATCATAAGGATTTGACTTAGGTCATATCTGAGTGGCCTAGTGGTTCTCCCTACTTTCTTCAATTTGAGTCTGAATTTTACAATAAGGAGCTCATGATCTGAGTCACAGTCAGCTCCAGGTCAGATATGCCAATGATACTACTCTAATGGCAGAAAGTAAAGAAGAATTAAAAAGCATCTTGATGAGAGTGAAAAGTTGGCTAGAAACTCAACATTCAAAAAACTAAGATCATGGCATCCAGTCCATCACTTCATGGCAAATGGATGATGGAAAAGTGGAAACAGTGACAGATTTTATTTTCTTGGGCTCCAAAATCGCTGCAAACAGTGACTGCAGCCATGAAATGAAAAGATGCTTGCTCCTTGGAAGAAGAGCTATGACAAACCTAGACAGCGTATTCAAAAGCAGAGACATCACTTTGCTGAAAAAGGTCCATATAGTCAAATCTGTTTTTCCAGTAATCATGTATGAATGCGACAGATGGACCATTGAGAGCATCGAAGAATTGATGCTTTCCAATTGTGATGCTGGAGAAGACTCTTGAGAGTCCTTTGGACTATAAGAAGATTAAACCAGCCAATCCTAAAGGAAATCAACCCTGAATTCACTGGAAGGACTGATGCTGAAGCTGAAGCTCCAATACTCTGACCACCTGATGTGAATAGACAACTCATTGGAGAAGACCCTAATGCTGGGAAAGACTGAAGGCCAAAGGAGGAGGGAGCAGCAGAGGATGAGATGGTTAGATAGCATCACCTACTCAATGGACACGAATCTGAGCAAAGTCCAGGAGAAAGTGAAGAATCAAGGAGCCTGGTGCGCTGCAACCCTCGGGATCACAAAGAGTCAGACACAACTTAGCCACTGATCAACAACAGATGCTATATCACACACAAAAGCAACTCAAAACTGAAGAAGACTTGAACAAAGGACCTGAAACCATAAAACACCTATATTTTCTTCTAGGGGAGTTAAGCTCTCTAACACTGGTCTTGGCAATGATTTTTTGGATTTGACTCCAAAAGCAAAAATGGACAAATGGGACCACATCATACTAAACAACTTCTGCACAGCATAGCAAACTATCAGTAAAATGAAAAAGAAGCCTAGAGAGTAGGAGAAAGTATTTACAAATCAAATGTATGATAAAAGTTAATATGCAAAATGTAAAGAACTCACACAAACTCAATAGCAAAAAAATACCCAAACCAAACCATTCAATTAAAAATAGGCAGAGGAACTGAATAGACATTTTTTTCTGAAGACACACAAATGGCCAACAGATACATGAAAAGGTGCTCAACATCATTAATCACCAGAGAAATGCAAATCAAAACCACAGAAAGATATTACCTCACTCCTATTCAAATGGCTATTATCACAAAGACAAGAGATAACAAATTTTAGTGAAGATGTGGAGAAAAGAGAACAAGAGTACTCCTTGGTGGGAATATAAATTGATACAGCCAGTATGGAAAACTACTATATGATTTAGTAATCCTACTTGTATGAAAAATGAAAATATCTTAAAAATACAAAAGAGCAGCTCTATAAAAGCAGTAGAACAATAGTGTCACATGACCCTTATTCTCACTCATCACTGTTGGTGTTAGCGAGCCCAGAAACCAGGAGAATGCACAGAGTCTTTGATGTCACTTCTAAGTCTTTTATGGAATGAAATGATTAACACCTGGGGCATGAAGAGGCTGGTGGTGGATTTGCTTCCAGGAGAGCAAGGCTCCTGCAGTCTGTTGGTCAGTGGTTTTGATGCTAATAGTGTGTTAGTCACTCAGTTGTATCTGACTCTTTTCAACCCCTTGATCTGTAGCCTGCCAGGCTCTTCTGACCATTGGATTCTCCAGGCAAGAATACTGGAGTGGGTTGCCAATCCCTTCTCCAGAGGATCTTCCTGACACAGGGATCAAACCTGGGTCTCCAGCATTACAGGTGGATTCTTTACCATCTGAGCCACCATGGAAGCCCATGATGCTATTAGGGGGGCTTCCAATTAGAGCCTCAGGGGTCTGTCTTTGTACTTATCTTGCCAACATTTTTAGCAATAACTTTGATGTTTATTCCATTTTCTGACAAAACAGAGCTGGGAAGAAGAGATAAAGTGATAGACAACAGAGTGAAGATTTAGAGTTATCTTGGGAGTCAGGAATGTCAAGTTAACACTAAAAAAGATGAATCTGCACAACTCAGTGAAGGTCAGGCTTTACACAGACATCTTCCATGTCACTTGTAAATTATGAGGATGGGAAGACTTGAAAGAATTCCTGTGATAAAAGAGGCCCGATGATCTCAGTCAGTGCCAGGCCCAGTGTCAACCAAGAGTCTGACATGGCAGCTAAACAGATGAGTCCAACCTGGGTTTGCAGCAACTCTTTCTGCACGGCCCTCTCTATGGACCACATCTGGGTGTTACACGTGAGAGCCTCTTCACTGGGCTCGCAGTTGCCCAGCCTTCCCTTCCCCTCCTCTCTGGCTGCACAGCCAGCTCCATCATCATAGGTGAGGGGACCACTTCCACATCCCGACACCCTAGCCATCACCAACTCCTCATTGCCTATCAAGTCATGCAGAAAACTTTGGTCTGGGAGGCAAATGCTCCATGTTTTGGCCAGCTCCTCTTTCCAGCCTCCTTCTCCCCACTCTCTCCTCCATGTTTCAACTGAACTTGAGATCTTACCATTTTCTGAGGACATTCCAGCTTCTCCTGCCCCCTCACGGGCTGCCATCTCTCTCCACGGTCTTCCAGCTGCACCTGCGGAAAGTTCCAGCCTTTCCTTCACCTCACCTTACCTCTTCTACTTCAACCCTCAATCTCCCACTCGGGAAACTCCCTGTTTTTGCTCTCCTTTTAAGGATATGTACTCCTATCACGCCTGATGTCTGAGTGTTGGGATTTCTGGGTGGGGCTCTCATGTGCACCTGATGGAATGAGGCACAGCATCCCAAGAAAATCTGTATTAGGCTTCTCCTCCCAGCTCCTCCTCACCAGGGCTAGGCTGAGAAGTCTCTGCATGAAGAATAATAGCAGAATGAGAATAAAGTGCCAGGATTAAATGTGAACCAATGCTTCTGTTCTACAAAGTAGAACCCCCTAGGAAAACTCAGTAGTAGGCAGATTTGGTTCAAGGTCAAAGTGGGACACTTGCTCTTCCCACATACACCTCAGTGCAGAGAGAAAGGCAGATGGACAGACAGACAGACAGACAGAGATGGAGTGGCTCAAAAGGGCAGAGTCTACTTAGCAGAGTGAACACAACATAGAAACGGTGGATGGTTGGCCTGTCACGAGGCTCCAAGTCTTGCCACGGCGAAGACAGACTGGGCAACACAAATGGGAGGTATCTTTTACGTCTCAGCCACCTGGTCCTCTGGTAAAACAGGTCCCAGGAACTAACCTGGGATCTACCCAACCACAGGCACAACTTTCCCCTTAGAGGGAGACAGGGAGAGCATAGAAAAGAAGCTTGCAGGAAGGTGCAGAATCTTTCCATTCCCAACTGGAAACTACTGGAAGGCTGAGCTATCGTCTTACAAATTTATGAATGACCTCTCTGTAAAAGCAAAAACCTGACACATGCTACTTAGTAATTTTGTAGAAATGAATTTGTGACTTACATTTTAAAACTGGCTTTGACAAGCTTGAGTCAGCCAAGCGTATGATATACAGAATGGGGAGAAGTAGTCCAAAAAACATATAAGCAAGATTCCAGTCATTTCTAGGGGTGAGAGAGGCTTTTCCTGAATCACAGAAGCAAGACTAAACAAGATCAAATGATTATGGGACTCTACAGGGACCCTATGGCTTAAGCCTCTAACAACATAAAGAAGATGCTTCCAGCAATCAGACTTCAAATAGAGGAAAGGCTGCCTTGAGAAGCTGCCTGCAATTAGAGCAATACAAAGAAGACTCTGGTTCTAAGTCGGGAATTACACTCAGCTTCCCAATTTGAGTCTATGAAACTTACTTCATGTGGGATTTGAGAGGGAGATAAGAGAATGATTTGGCCAAACATTTGAAAAGCAGATTTACATTCTTAAAGTCTCATTAAAGAAAAAAAGAAATCCTATTTCTTTTCTCTTTATCCACCCTGCAGAAAATGTGTTTCAAGGACACTTACATCCCCATGTGTTTAATTATGCTATATTATCATTGGGTCTTTGGAGTCGATTATAATCAGTCTCTGGGAATATTGGGGTTTTGCATCATTATGTCGTGAAGTCATTTATATATAGGTTCAAATGAATTAAAATATAAATACTTTTTCTCTAAAAGTTCAAGGTTACTTATGACTCTGAAATTGGTAAATAGCTTTATTTATAGGGACACAGCTGACATTTGACTGAAAAAAAAATGCTGCAATGGGTTTGGCTGTGTACTTCAGTTAAAGAACAGACATTACTTCACTTTTACTTTTTTCCTAACAAAAGATTTGTTGCAAAATTAACAAATCTAAAGCAGTTCGGGGCACAAATGATAGCCTGTATATGTGTAAATATATGAACTAATAAAAGCTACCATCTGAAGCTCAAGAGAAAGCCAGCATTTGTAATTTTACAATTGGGTGAGCGCTAGTTTAATTAATGTGATGAACTTGTGAATTTAGTCAATTTAATTATAGAGGAAATAACTGCATTTTGTTTATTGCTTACTTGGTGTGATTAAAAATTTACTGGAGAAAAATCATCCATGAAAGTTATTTTAACATTTTTCTGAATGCCTCAGTGACATTTGGTGCAAAACAAAAAACAATGAACCATATCTTGTATGTAATATTCAGTTATGTTTCTTCATCACAAGCCAAGCTAGATTTGGTCAGAATCAGCCTGCTGTAAATCAGCAGCTGCTGTCATAATTCACCAGAACAAAACAAATGGTGGAAAGATTGTTTATTAAATTGAGCCCCTTCTTTATTAGTCATTTGCTACAATTTTATTTTATAGTCTCATTTCATTCTAATGCTTTCTCTGTCATAAAATGTCAATAATTTCTCTTAGTATTTCATATTAATTTGTCAAACCAAGCTCACATAATACCATAAACCTGTCCCGCCAAGATGTGGTGGGGGATGGGGAAGTCAACTCAACATACCAATATCATGGGCCAAGCATCAAGTTCAATTTCTAAAAGAGGTTATTGTGTAATTTTTAGCACCATCTATGTGACAGGCATCATGCCAGGCTAGTGATTCTGAGTAAACAGCATAGACCAGGCTCCTGGCTTTGGGAACTCACAGTCTGGTGCTGGAGACATTCACATGATGAAGCCATGGTGTAACAAAGCCGAGGAGCCACGGCGAGAAGGAGGAGGAACACCAGGATCACCAGCCTGCCACCCAAGAAAAGGCACAGCACTGAGGTGTCTTTTCAGACTTCTAGACTTGAGGGTTCTTTACCAGATTTAACTAAACTAAGAGGAACATTACATCCATTTAGATCTGCTTTATTTTGAAATGTGAAATAACATACGTGATGGCTAATTTTATGTGTCAACTGAGCCATGGGATGACTAGATAATATTAAGTACTATTCTGAATGTGTCTGTGTTTCTGGGTGGGATTATAATTTGAATGAGTAGAAGTAAAGCAGATTGCCCTCCCAGTGTGGGTGGGTCTCATCCAATCAGATTAAAGCCTGGAAGAGAACTCCATCTCTCTCTGAGCTGACACTGGCCTTCTGCCTTTGGATTCAGATGTGAACTGAAAGTTACACCATCAGCTCTCCTCCTTCAGACTTAGGCTGTAACTACTTAGCTTCCATAATCACACAAGCCAATTCCTTACAATAAACATCTTTACATATATATCCTGCTGGCTCTATTTCCCAGGGAAATTAATACACCATAACACAGTCAACCTATGAATACCCCTTATTTTCCAGTAAATATGGTGTAACTCTGCCTCCTTGGAGGGCTTCGCAACTCAAACAAGTTGAACTGATATCCTTTCTTTGACCTAAACTGGGCATACGTGTTAAGTGAAATGTGTCAAATTTTCCCGTTAGGTGAGGACTAATCCATTTCACTCCCAGAGACTCCAAAGCATTCTCCTGTGACTTCCAGCTTCAGAAATGAATACTGTCATCAGAAGAAGACAGAACCAAGGTGGCCTCTAGGACAATGATTCGGAAATGGGATGCTCAGACCACTCAGGGCCCTGTTAAGAGGGTGGATTTGGGGGGCCCTTCTGATACCTCTGGGGAACCCTATAGGGGTGACTGAACTCAGGGATCTCCCTGTGGTTGAAGCACAGTTCAGCAAGATCTCAGGACACATCCTGACAGCCATTTTCATCACTACCTTTTACAATTAATTCTAGAAACACATGTTTTCTAAATGCATCATTATTTCATTTTGCATAATCTTTTTAAAAGAATTTTCTGCCACTTCCAATCAATCTTAGCTTTTGCAGCCCTGTCAGTTCTCATGGACACCTAACACTTCTTGCTGTCTGCCATGGAATAGTTTCAGGATAGAGGTTATTTCCTTTCTTCCTTCTCAGCCCCTACTCAAGGCTCTTTCTGTTTAACTTAAAAACAAAAAACAGAAACTGGTCAAATCTGTATTTTTAGAAAATCTTCTCCTAATTGTATTAGGGCCATAGTTGTTGATCTGGTGACAGAAGAAATTCCTGATTGATTCAATGTGCTATGTCCAGATGTTCTGGCAATAAAATTGTGCCCTTGAAGTGAGAGCCTGGCCCCAGACAGAGTCCTGTGGGAAACCCCTCAATGTGGGAACATACTGCTTCACACTTGAGGGAGGTCCCATGCAATAGAGCCCTTCATGACCCCCTCCCCATCCCCACTCACTGTCCTTGCCTCCTGGGACATGCATCCCTGCCTCAGATTGGAGAGAAGGCAGTTTGCAGGCTGAGATGTTTAAGCCTTACCATCCAAGTGCCCCAGTAAAATGCATGAATGGGTTGACATGACATTATTACATAAGGTTCACAGCTTAACTTGCTGAGTCTCCTCCTTTTGGCTTCAACCCAAATGCACATCAGCTAATGAATGGATAAATAAAATATGATATATCCATACAGTGAGATATTATTTGGCCAGTAAAAGGAATTGATGAAGCTGAAAACATTACAATAAATGAAAAAAGCCAGTCACAAAATGTACTCAAAGGGCCCTGCAGAATGAAAGCATCAGAGCAACTCTGCAGTGAGGACTCTGGGGAGAAAAACTCTGAAATATAGCTCAGCAATCTGGTTCTGGGCTTCAGCCTTGAAATTTACTAGCCTGATGGCCTTAGTCAAGTTTCAAATTTTTCTAAACTTGAATTTTCTCATCAGTAAAATTAGGATAATAGTGTCGTCATTTGTGAGGACTAACTGAGACTATGTGTTCAGTGCTATGGTAGTTTATTACAGAAATGGGCCCCCAATTACTTCTTCCTGTTTCTCCACCCTTGTGGTATCCTCCCACACTGATTCTGGGATTAGCCATGTGACCTGCTTTGACTGATGGCACATTAGCAAAGATAATTTGAGCAGAGGGGCATATCATGCATTGGGACTTGCCTTTTATACCACACAAGTCTACTATGTGAAGATGCCTAAGCTAGCTTGCTAGAGATGTGTGGTTCAGCTGTCAGCCAGCCCAACCACCAGCCATGCTAGTGAAGCCATCTCACACCATCCTATCCCAGTTGACTGCCAGATGACCACAGCCATATAAGAGACTTCAGATGCAGAAGAATAAGCCAGCTGAACCCAACCCAAATTACTGACCTACATGTCAAAGACCACTAGAAACACACTTGTAGTCAGGCAAAGTTAGCTTCATTTCGAGCGCTATAGCAAGAGATAGTGTATACCAGAGGAACTAGGAAGGGGAAGCAGAAGGAGCTTATTATAGGATTTGGGTGTCTGCTAGGTGATTGGGTGTCTGCTGGGTGATTTCATAAAGCATTCAGGGAAGTTGGAGCCAGTTTTTGATTGGGTGCTTTCAGAAAATAGGGCCAGCTTTGTGACTCTTGATAAATTTTTTTTTTTTGACTCTTGATTTTTATCTATGAGGCAGGAGGATGAAAGTAGGACTACAGTTGTCAGTGGTAACTCATTATCGGCTACAAGGAGATATTTAATTACTTTTGAGTTGCAGAATGTCCTTGTCTCTGTATAGTTTCAGGCATGATCACAAAATAGTCTTGCTCTATATTATTGCATCATGGTCAAAGAATGGCCTTGTCTGAGTATTGTTTAGATGCTGTGAAAATTATTTATATACATTCAGGCCTCCTGCAGCTTCCAGCTGCAAGTTGTTGGGGTCACTCTTTACTTTTCTTATACAGAATCAAGGGCAAATAGTTGTGTTAAGCCTCTAAGTTCTGACATGGTTTTAAACCCAGAAATATATAAGTAATAAGGACGGTTTGTAATGCCTAACGTGCATATAACCCCAGATTCCTTCCAGGGTAGAAGACCCTGACTTCATGGGATTCAAGTGGAGGAAGTAAGCAGAATGTGAGGGAGTTAGCCAGGACCACCTGAGCACAAGGGACAGTGGGGACCACGGAGACCCAAGGTGGCCACGTGTATGTAGCAGACAGGGCTGGTTGAACCATCTCCTGTTTGAGCCTGGGGCTGCCTCTTTCATAGGCTGCTTCCCAGTTACAGACCATGATGTTCCATCTTTCCCAGAGTCCACTCCTGGCTGGAGGGGCATCAGGGCAAGGGCAGGTATCCTAGGACCTTTTCTCAGCTAACATCTCGCACAGGCAGTGAAAGCCTCTGATGGTCTGTGCACGATCAATCTATTCTGTTCACAGAACTTTCTGTGGGTTCAGCCATCATAAACAATATCAGAACCTACTTTATTTTTGGTAGAAAGATATACCTGCCTTTGCTCTGAGTACAGGAGGTACTGACCCATTTCAGGGACATGTGACAGGGGAGTCATAATTCTCGGTTATTGTTTCACCTCTTGAATGACCAATAACCCAAGTGAACTCTTCTGTTTTTTGACCAGGGACTTTTAGCTTAATTCACTGCTGGTCAGGCTCTGGCTGTAAATCTCCTGAGGACAGGACATGCTTCTTGCAGTTACATCTTCTCTAGCCAAAACCTTCAGTGAAGTTCAAGGGAGAAAGGAGGACAGTAAATCTTATTTTTCCCTTACAAATTCTCTATAGGTTATTCCCTACTGACAGCTTAAAAATTGACTCAAACTTAACCAACTTCTGGGAAGTAGTCTTTCACTCAGCTACCAGAATGTGTTTTTCCATTCACCCTCAAGGCCAGAGGCAGCCACCTTATCTATGAGAGTCTGTCATAGTTGGTACAGAAATATGCAGATGACTGAAAAGTAGCCATTCTTCCTGACATCAAGAAAAAATAGAAAGTACCCAGGTGGTGTGAGTGGTAAAGAACCTGCTTGCCCACGCAAGAGACCTAAGAGTCATGGGTTCAATCCCTGGGTCAGGAAGATCCCCTAGAGAAGGAAATGGCAACCCACTCCAGTATTTTTACCTGGGAAAGCCCATGGACAGAAGAGCCTGGTGGGCTGCAGTCCATGTGGTTGCAAAGGGTCAGACACAACCAAAGTGACATAGCACACACAAATCACCAGTGGGAACACTGGATATCTACGTTGGTTCAGTAGGTTCTTGAAAGCACTTGAGGAGCCCTTTCTTCATTTGAAGCTGTTGTACTGTATTTTATATGAAAATTTGCCATTCAAACCACAGGGGACTTTTGAATTTCAGTGGATACTCCTTTCCTTCCTTCTTACTGTATCAAACCAGTGACGAGCCAAACGTTGGCTAATTGCAGAGCCGGAGCACCAACTCAACCACGGAAACTGAGATCACCCACTCACGGCTGTGCAGTTTGTCAGACAGTGGCAATGTTAAGACAGGAGAAGATTCCATATTTTGAAGCCACCATCACCCAGCAATGATTCCACCCACTGCAACCCATGGTAAAAATCCACTGGCCAAATTCCTGACTCTGTACCCCTCTGGCCATCACTAATTTGTATCTGAGTGCCATGGTTTATAAAATGTGCTTCCACCCATCTCACAGGATTGCTAGGAACATAAAATGATAAGCACAGGCTCTGTGAAATGTTATAAATTTAATCTGTTACTCCATGAAGTCTCACCATAATTCTATCACAATAGGATTCATGGCAGCAGCTAAAACACATGCTTCCCACAAATAACAGGAATAGCTTGTGAGCGCCTAAAGGATAAGAATCATTTCACTCATCTGATTATCCACTGTGATCCACATCCCCTGAGGAAACATCTCTAGGACAGGCTTTGGATAGACAGATGGAACACTGAATGAGTGGATGGATGGATGGGTGAGTGGGTGGAAGATGAACAGATATGATGGATTATTGAACAGATGCATGCAGGGCCAAGATGATACACAACATGGGCATTTGGGTTGTCAAAAGATTAAAATACTTCCACTTTGGTAGGTAAATGTGTCTCCCTGAGCTCTTCAAGTGCTCCCCGTTGTCCTCATTACCTTGATGCTCCTCCTCCCACAAAGGCCCCAGTCCTTTCCACAACAGCAATTGTAAGGTTATCATCTGCCACAGAATATCATGCTGATAGGAAATCGAAGTGGTTGATGCCAGAGCCCTCAGTTAATTGTGAAACAGTTCGATCGTCCCTCTTGCTTGGATGGATGATCATTTCATTACTGGGCTAGTTTTAAGCTCCAGGACAAGGTTCTTAATAAATCCCATGAATGAGATTTTAATTTGTTGTCAGTATTTCCTAACTCATAAAGTTAGAGCCCATCATAACCTGAGGTCCTTTAAGATTTTAAATTTTGTTGTTGAATTCCTTTTCTTCACCACACTCCAAAATTTCTAAATAATGATTTGCTACATGTGGGGTGGGACTTTTCCTCAAGTAGTTATTTATTATATTAACTCACTTTCTTAATAGCTGGGTTTGGGGAATTTCTTATTAATTATTCCCCCCCCCCCCAGCTTTGCTGCTGCTGCTGCTGCTGCTAAGTCGCTTCAGTCGTGTCCAACTCTGTGCGACCCTATAGACGGCAGCCCACCAGGCTTCCCCATCCCTGGGATTCTCCAGGCAAGAACACTGGAGTGGGTTGCCATTTCCTTCTCCAATGCATGAAAGTGAAAAGTGAAAGTGAAGTCACTCAGTCTCGTCCAACTCTTAGCGACCCCGTCGACTGCGGCCTACGAGGCCCCTCTGTCCATGGGCTATGCCAGGCAAGAGTACTGCAGTAGGTTGCCATTGCCTTCTCCGGCCCCCTAGCTTTATTGAGATATAATTGACATATACCTTTGTATAAGTTTAAAGTATACAATGTGATGATTTGATACATGCATATATTGCAAATGATTGCCACAATAAGGTTAGTTAGCACCTCCACCATCTCACATGATTACCTTTTATGTGTGCTGTGAGAATATTTAAGATCTATCAGCAACTTTCAAGTATGTAACATAGTACTGTTACTATGGTTACCATGCTAGTACATTAGAGCCCCAAGACTTACTCATCTTGTAACTGGAAGCTTGTATCTTTTGACCATCTCCCATTCTCTCCCACCCCACCTTTGGCAACCACCATTTTTTACTGTTTCCATGTAAATTACTTTCTTGATAGCATGGATTTGGAGGATTTCTATTCCAAGTAGTTACTTATTATATTAACTCACTTTCTTAATAGCATAGGTTTTGGGGGGAAATGCCTCCTAATTATCGTGACCAATGGATCCCTCTGGAATAGTCCTACATTAAATTCTAGGAGAACTTGTGGCAATTGTACACTGACCTCACCAGGCAGAGCTCACGTCACGTTTTGAAAGAAGAGACGTTGGTCTCACACAGACCATGGTCCAGCTTCATTATGCTGGTGCCTCGTTATGTGGCTCTAAGCCCCGCCATGGCCTTCAGCTCCTCCACTGGGGACTGCCGCTTGGAATTCTGGGACAGCTGCCCCTCTGTCTATCACACATGGCTTTGGTGGACTGGAGCCCCCCTAACCCCACTTCACTCAGTTCCCTGCAATAGTCTTTGGGCAGTAATACTCCACACCCTCAACACACACACACACACACACACACACACATACACACACACTTCCCAGTGATGAGGTATAATCTCCAGAAGCAAAACAGTATAGCAACAGACAGGGGGGATAGTGTTTCCCACAGGTCTCTTCATCACTGTGCTGAGCACCAGCTGAGCCCTTTGGCCCATTCTTCTCTGTCCAGACCATGCCCAGGGCACAAAGGAAGGGGCTCCTTTTCATCCCTTTTCAAACAGCTAAGAGCTCTTATCAAATAGCTGAGAGATTTAGTTTGCAAGTCTGGGGCAGAGTCTTGAAATATAGGTTCTTTCCATTGGGGCAGAGTGCAGTTCTTAGGAAGGTGACCCCTCTCCCCCTCCCACCTTCCTCAAGAACTCAGAAGCAGAAGGCTCACCCTTCTCAGAGTACTGGTTTCAGGGTTGCAGGGCAGGAAAAGAACTCGCTCAGCCCCAGTTTATCTTTGCCTGGTGCATGTCACCTTCTTAAATGTGAAGGATGCATCATTCTACTATTTGGAAAAGTTTTTCTCAAAGGGAAGTTGATCTCAGAAACATAACATTTAGCATCCAGAATGTGCACTTCACAGCTGGGCCAGGCAATGAAATGGATCAGCCGCGTCTGCATTTTGAGAAGAGAAAAACAGACTGTCATCCTTCAACAGAAAGTATATGGAAGGATATTTTATAATTAGCTCCACTCCTCTGACACAAAGAATCAAAGAACTGGAATAGCTCAGTTCCCTCCATCCAAGCATCAGGAAAGAAGCCTTGTGGTAATATAGAGAAAGCCACCTTCGACAGTACCTGCCAGATTTTAAGAGGAGATTTTCTTCTTTCAACATCATTCTCCTCTCTCCTACTGCTAGACAACAGGCTGAATTTACCCTTCAAACGTAGCATATTTTTTTTTGTTTGACAAAGTATCACAACTACAGTAACACGTTAGAAGAAAGAAATAACACAGAGAGGAAAGGCTTCCCTGTTTGCTGAATGCACCAACTGCATGGGTCTCCAGGGTTACAAGGCTGATTTGCATCACACTCCTGCTCTCTTCTCCATCACCCATTCCCTCCCTGCTTCCCAGAGACCCTGTGAGACAAAGTCTCCACCCTAGCAGATGGCATTTGCACATTTCCACCCAGGACTCTCCCCTCTGCCCCATCCCCCACCCAGCTCTCGCTGCCAGCGCCTGGTTTGAGGCATTCATGTGTTTCCAGGCAGCTCATGCCCAGTGAACTGAAGCTTTGAGCCATGACCTCACCAGGAAGGACTCGCAGCCTGTCTCCCAGCCAGGCTGCTGTCATCTGGGAATAAGAACTGTGTTGGCTGCAGATGTTCACCTGACCCTCTTGTGTAAAAGCTGAGGATCTGGGGGAAGAGAGACAGTCCTAAGAGTCTGAGTGGAGGGTCTCATTACAGATGCTCAGAGCCTTTCTCATTAATAGACAACTTCTATAATCATAACATGTATAGATTTCAAAAAGAAAGAAATGAGCCTCACTTCCAAGCTGGGCAGAGGAACAGAGGAACAAGAGCCTCTTCCTTTGTCTAGGCAGTGTGGTTCCCGAAGCACTTGGTGAGAGTCAGGTCTGCCCACGAAAACAGAAATCCTTCTCGGTCTTTGAAAAGAAGAATCTGATACAGGGAATCAGTTGATGAAGCTACAGGAGTGCAGAGAAATTCAACAGAAAACAGGAGAAAAGCAGAGATTAGCCACAGCAGGAAGCCACAAACATGCCAAGGCCCATGAGACAGTTGCGAGCAGAGGGTGTAAACAGGGGCTAAAAACCAGGTCTCCTGCAGATGCTAAAACTGCAAGATGGCCCTGTGGGAGCTGGGACCAAAAGGGAGGGGCTGCCGAGCAGAAACTGGAGCCCCCCCCCTCCACTCCCCGAAGGGAACACGGGGCCGCTGCTGAGATTTGAGAGCAGAGAGGGAGGGAGGGGGATGAAAGCAATAGGCAATTTCCTCCCCTCTCTCCAGTTTTCTGCCAGGCCTCCCTTGGCAAGCCTACCAGTGGTCACTGGTAAAGAAGCCCATGACATGTATGTAGTGCCCTATGATCAAAATAGGAGCAGAGGAAAAGTTGGGGTGGATTTGAGGCGTATTTGGTGCCCAGTCTTTCCTTTCTCACTGACTGAATGACTTGGAAGTTACAGTGTTTATAGTCTAGTTACAGACTTGGAAGACCAAGAAGAAGAGCAAGAGGTTAGACGGTGATCCCACAGTATGCACCAGTATAGCCCTTCTGACACCATCGCACCCTTGGAAGTGAGACAGCAGACAGTGGGGCCCCAGGCTGAGTGGCCGAGCTTGTCTCCCGCAGACAACTCAGGGGAAAGATAAAGGCAGGAGCAAAGAGGAGCTGAGCTCTGCTTGAGTGAAAAGATAAGATGAGCACATTTTTCATTCTTGCGGTCAAGGACATCTCCCCAACTAAACATGAGCAAAAAAAAAAAAGAAAAGAAAGGTTCCTCAAAGGTCAAAAAAGGGAGAAGGCATTAGCCCATAATATGTCCTGCCAACCTCCCAGACACTCTTGTGCTGGAATCCATCTTGGCTAAAAGATGTGTGCCCACATTGGGAGGTCTCTAAGTCAGACCAAGGGTTAGTTGCTCAGTTGTGTCTGCCTCTCTGCAATGGGATCTGCAATCCCTCTGTCCATGGGATTCTCCAGGCAAGAAGATGGAGTGGGCAGCCATTCTCTTCTCCAGGGTATCCTCTCAACCCAGGGATCGAACACAGGTGTCCTGCATTACAGGCAGATATGGACACCAAGCAAGATGAAGCAAGATGATTGACTAGAGAGAATCCGGAAAACTGACCCCATATAAACAGTTTAAGCCACCCCCCAAAGCTCGTGACTCTCCCACTTCTGTATCTTTCCACACATTTTTTTTTTTTTTTTAAATAAATGCTTTAGATGTTTCACTACCTTCTCTTTGCTGAATTCTTTCTTTAAAGAAGACAAGGACCGAGGTCCTGTTTCAAGTCCACTGGCCCCTGTAGTCCAGGAGTTATGATTCCTGGTTTTCACTAGGCAGCCTGAATTTGATACCCAGTCAGGGAACTAAGATCCTGCTTCAAGCAGCCATACCCAGTGGCACCCCCACCAATATTAGAAGGAGGAACAAGAATACGCTCCAAGGTGGGGATGAAAGAAGATCCTACAATGACTCTAGGAGATCCCAGGGTGAAGGCTGAGAGGGTCATAATTAGAGTTTGCTCAGGCTGGACTCCTAAGGATGGATGGGTTCTGGGGCCTATGAGATGGTGTCATGGACAGCAGCAGAAATTTAAACCTTCAAATTCCACTAGAGGATCTGGGCTAGAGGTAGTCCATATTACAGCCAAGGGAGGGAAATTAGATGGGGGCCTCTAGCTGTGTGAAGGTGATTTTTTTAACCATATCATGGGCTTGCATTCGACAATCTATTTGTTATTTGAACCCCTAATGCTTTGCACCATAACGAAACTGTCTTCCCACTTCGTAAGGCTGGTGGCGGTTGTGCTGTTGTGAGCTGGGCTAACCTGCTGGTTATGAGTCCAGGTGGACCTGGGCCGGAGTCCAACGCCACAGCCTACAGTCCTGGCTGTGGACCTTATCTGAACATTCAGGTCTCTCCTGGAAGACGGGGCTGCTGACAGTGGGGGTGCTGACAAGAGCTGCTGTAAGGACTATGTGAGATGACAAACTTGGCAACAAAACACGCAGCACAGAGCCTGGCTCCCAGAAAGAGCTCAAACAATGGAAGCACTGGTCTGTGGGTAGGAGAACACTCACAGCCTTGCCAGGACCACCCGCCCACAGGCCCCCCGGGTGGGTCAATGAGGTCACAGCAAAGAACAGGCTCCTTGCACTGCCCTTTCAGCTGGGTGCAGACGGCAAATTGCCTTCCCAGCCTGTGGCTCCTTAGTCACAAAAATACAAATCACAGCCTGTCAAGACAATCCCAGAAGCAAATGAAATCAGAAGAATGTATGTTTTCTGGCAAAATTTACTGCTTTCAGATGCCCTTGGAAATCCTGTTATGTTGAAAAAAAGTGAAAGGCCCTCGTAGAGACAGGGAGAATCCAGAAGTAGCTTCTCACTGTCCAGGAGCCTGGGTTGGGCGCCCTGGGGTTTGGGTGGGGTGAAGGAGCAGTCAGCACGCCTGTAGTAATGGACAGATCTCTCCAAACATCTTGGTGCCCGTCTGTCCTCTGTGGGCAGCAGAGATGCGAGGAGGGCCTCGCTGGACCAGAACGCAGGGAGGGCAGAGGTGGCTTTACTGCCGGAGCGGGTTTACTACCAACTACCACGGGGCTCAGATGGTAAAGGATCTGCCGGCAATTCAGGAGACCCCAGTTCGATCCCTGGGTCAGGAAGATCCCCTGGAAAAGGGCATGGCAAACCACTCTAGTATTCTTGCCTGGAGAATTCCATAGACAGAAGAGCCTGGCAGGCTACACTCCATGGGGTCACAGACAGTTGGACACGACGAGTGACTAACACTCACACTGGGGTTGTGAGGCCTGGGGGACCAGCACACAGGAATGGAGGAGACAGGCGGGGGGGAAATGGGGCAAGAGAGGCCTGAGCTCCATGGCAAGAGCCAGGGGATGAGTCAGACAAATAGCAATAAAAGTAACAGGTGTGGGTCAGCCCTTAACTCACCCAAGTGGGTACCCAAGGCAGCCAATAAAATACACAATTTCCTCTAAGCCTCCTCTCAACATGAATGGCTCCTTGAGGAACCTACTCAGCTTCCAGTAGACTTCTCAGGCATAACTTTAGGACAGGCTTTTATTTCCTTAGAGCAGATTCACACCCCCTCAGGGTAACACACTCCCCACTGTCAAGGGGCAATCACAATAGCTCTGCGGTTCTGTCTATTGTCAAGACAATGGCCACTCAGAAAAAGAAACTACAGTTCTTGGAGGAAGGAGAAAGAGAGGACAGAGGAAAGAAAGCTCCAGAGACTCCACAGAACTCTGGCCCGGGGGAGCCAGAGCTTCAGCTAACGGGCAGAGGTGGGACCACAAGAGTGTTCTGGAGACAGTAGGTCTGTGTCTGCAGGGCTCCACTGGGAGGTATTTCTGTCACTGAGCCAGCTAATTCACGTTTTATCAGTATTCATTTTGCTGAATTTGGGGGGAAGAATCTGAGCTTCATCTGACTGAATCAACAATCATACGGTGACCCCCAGGCATTCTCAGTGAGGTGGGACCATGGTGGCTCAGCGGTGGGGGTGGGAGGGGGCGGGAATCTGGGGAACAATCCGTTATGACAGGCCTCACGGGCCAGACTGATTCAGTGAGTGCTGATAAAAATTCTTTGCTTGACCAAACTTTAGTCAGGCTCCTGAACTTTCTCCAAGCCCATCTCTGCGCTTCCTTCTAAAATACAGCTTTAGCAAGAGACACCCTCAACCTTGAGATCCGATCAGGTTCCTCATCCCCCTGATTTCCCAGGTGCCGTCTGATCACCCTGGCCTGCCTTCAGCAAGAATCCTGTTAGGCTGGTTTAGTCTGAGTCCCCTCTTACCCCTGATGTTTCCTCTTAATAATTTTCCAGGCACTGCCTCCCACTTTGCTCTTTGGCTGTAAGTTCCCACTTCTAAGTCAAAGTGTTAGTCACTCAGTCAAGTCTGACCCTTTGCAACCCCACGGACTGTAGCCCACCAGCCTCCTCTATCCATGGGATTTCCCAGGCAAGAATACCGGAGTGGATGCCTGGAGAAGGGATCTTCCTGACTCAGGGATTGAAACTGGGTCTCCTGCATTGGAGGCAGATTCTTTACTGCCTGAGCTACTGGGGAAGCCCTGAATTCCCACTTGCCTGTGCTGTATTCAGAGTTAAGTCCAACCTCTTTTCCACTGCAGAATCCCATTCCAGTGGTCCCTATGCCTATCGTCATGCATGTGCATATCTGCTCAGTCGCTAAGTCACGTCCAGCTCTTTGCAACCCCATGGACTGCAGCCCACTGGACTTCTCTGTCCATGGGATTTTCCAGGCAAGAATACTGGAGGAGGTTGCCATTTCCTTTTCCAGGGGATCTTCCTAACTCAGGGATCAAAGCCATGTGTCCTGTACTGGTAGGCGGATTCTTCACCGCTGATGGAAGCTATCTATCATCATGGTCCCAAATGACAGTTGCTTTACCATCTTTAACAAATATCATGAAGAATTTTTTCTTTATCAGGACCACCAGCCTCCCACTCCTACCCCACTTGTAATCACCACCACCCAAACATAAGCATTTCCCTCCCCTCTGGCCACACCTGTGGGTTTGATAGGAGGGCCCCAGTTTGATGCTGGGCTCTCAGATGAAGGCACTTCTCCGTCTCTGCCCCAGTGCTTCAGAGTTCTTATAGTGGTGCCGCTGCAGTGAACGTGTCTCTGCAAATTGAGGTCTGTCCCTGAAATATATTCTATACCATACAAACACTAAAGGTGGTAACAGACATACATTAAAATAAAATATAAACATATGCTTTAACTTATGTGCGAAGTAAAATCGAATGCTTAATATACAAGCTGTCAGGCTTCCCAGGTGGTGCTAGTGGCTTAAAAAAAAAAAACAAACCCTGCCTGCCAATGTAGGAGACTAAGAGACATAGGTTCGATGCCTGGGTCAGGAAGATCCCCTAGAGTAGGAAATGGCAACCCACTCCAGTATTCCTGCCTGCAGAATCCCATGGACAGAGGAACCCGGCCGGCTATAGTCCATAGGGTTGCACAGGGTAGGAAGCCTCTTGGCACTCACACACGCATACAAGCTGTGGTGAATATCATCCTAGGCAGATTTTTTGCCTAGAACAAGCTGGCTGACACTACTCTATTTTTTTTAAACTTTAAAGGTAATATATAAAAGCATTTCTTCACTTCTTCCTCATTGCCTTCTTGTCAGTTCAATCTTAAAGCCAACAACCGGGGCAGAGCAAGGTGGGAGGAAGTCATGGTGGCTCAGGGCAGCGTCCGAGAGCCCGGTTGGGGCGGGGAGGATGTCTGGTTGGGAGCACAGCACGGCACGGGTTTTCTGAGCCCAGGTGAGAAGGGGAGGGCGTCAGAGGGAAGTCAGAGGGGGGAGACCAGCTACATACATACATAGATATTAAGGGAAATGGAATTCAGGTCTCTCACTGACAGAAAAGTAAGTTACAAATAAGGGAGAAGAAAATAACATGAATCCTGTGGTGCTGAAATTTATAGTGTCAGCGTGAACTGATTTTGTCATATATGTATATGAATAAAGACAGAGAGAAAGATAGATGCGAATGTTTGTATGCGCGTACATAAAGGTAGATACACACATTCCCTACCTCTGGCCACACCTGGAAGCAGTGGCACCCCAAAAGCAATGAGCACACTTAGCTCCCAGATCTCAGCTTTTAAATAGCACTCCCAACTGAAGAAACCAGGGCTCTTTAGAGTAATGCCTGATTCCAGAGCTGGGACAGGGAACCTACAAGATGAGTCAGGATATCTGATTGTGCCAGATAGTAGGAGAGTGCTCAAAGAACAATAATACAGTTGTCGTTTAGTCGTGTACGAGTCTCTGCAACCCCATGGACTGTAGCCCACCAGGCTCCTCTGTCCATTGAATTCTCCAGGTAAGAACACTGGAGTGGGCTGCCATTTCCTTCTCCAGGGGATCTCCCCAACCCAGGGATAGAACCCAGGTCTCCTACATTGCAGGCAGATTCTTTACCTCTGAGACACCAAGGATTCCCTTCAAAGAACAATAAGGATATGTCAAAAGGACTTTGGCTTATAGGCCAAATCTGAGACAATTTAAGCGTTAAAATAGATGATAGTTGCTACCAATGCCTATAGTTGAACCAGTTGGTTTTATTACTCATTACAGTGATGGTGAATACACACCATAAGTAACCATGTGTGTGTGCTAAGTCACTTCAGTCGTGTCCGACTCTGTGTGACCCTATGGACTGTAGCCTGCCAGGTTCCTCTGTCCACAGGATTCTCCAGGCAAGAATACTGGAGTGGGTTGCCATTTCCTTCTCCAGGGGATCTCCCCAACCCAGGGATCAAACCCATGTCTCTTATGTCTCCTGCATTGGCAGGCGGGTTCTTTATCACTAGTGCCACCCAGGAAGCCTATAACTAACCATAGGGTTTCTCAATAAGAGGATGTCAGAAGAAATGACTACAGGAGCTAGCTTTTGTTTTGGAGGGCTTGGGAAGTGTCCAAGAACATGGGATTCACTCTGGATCACACACTGTCAGGAAGTGGAGCCGTTTCTATGATTGGTACCTGAACAACTGTTTCCATAGGGAGGACAGACTAGAGTGGGGATAAGGTTGTAATGGCCAAAAAGCAGCAACCACTTATATGAGCTGGGAGAGAGGGATATTTGGTATTTTCATGGGTTGCATTTTGTTCTTATCTGTGCCTAGATAAAATTATGAAGTGGCCTTGTTTTGTCCTAATTTGCTATGGTCTCAAAGTGGCCTTGTCTGATACTGGTGCTCTGTGATGATTAGTGTCCAACAGAAGAGGATACACAGCCTAGCTGTAAGCACCAGGCCAGCTTTACAGTGACACCCGCTGTAACCATCAGACTAGTTCTCAGCACTCAGGAACTCCATTTTCATTCTCAGATATAATGACATAACTTATGGGACAAAATAGGGCTCTGTGAATCCATATAGATATAAAGTAACTGACTAATTAACTAAATTAGGATAATGATGAAAAATTTTTTTACAATAATAGACTCTGTTTTAGAGCAGCTTGAGGTTTATAGGAAAACTGAACAGAAAGTTATACAGTTCCCATGTATTTCACACACATACACAGAGCTTTCCCTATTCTGAACATCTTGTAATGGTGTGGTACAATTTATAAGACAATATGACTCATAAACCAGAGTCTATAGCTTAGAGTTCACTCTATGTGTTGTATACTCTATGGGCTTTGACAAATATGCAATAAATGTATCCACCATTACAATATCAAACAGAATAGCCTTACTGCCCTAAAAATCCTGTGTTTCTTCTATTCTTCCCTCTTTTCCTTATTCTGAACCTTGGCAACCAACTGGTCTTTTCACTGTCTCCCTAGTTTTGCCTTTTCCAGAATGTCATCTAGTTAGAATCATATAACATATATTCTTCTCAGACTGGCTTCTTTTACTGAATGATATGAATTTATGGGGGCTTCCCTGGGTTGGGAAGATTGGCTGGAGAAGGAAAAGGCAACCCACTCCAGTCAAAGTGAAAGTTGCTCAGTCATGTCTGACTCTTTGTGACCCCATGGACTATACAGTCCATAGAATTCTCCAGGCCAGAATACTGAACTGGGTAGCTGTTTCCTTCTCCATGGGATATTCCCAACTGAGAGACTGAACCCAGGTCTCCCGTATTGCAGGTAGATTCTTTACCAGCTGAGCTACAAGGGAAGCCCAAGAATAGTGGAGTAGATAGCCTATCCCTTTTCCAGCAGATCTTCCCAACCCAGGAATCAAACCAGAGTCTCCTGCATTGCAGGTAGATTCTTTACCAACTGAGCTATCAGGGAAGCCCACCCACTCCAGTATTCTTGCCTAAAAAACTCATGGGCAAAAGAGCCAGGTGGGCTACAGTCCACAGGGTTGCAAAGAGTAGAGTCAAGTCAGACATGCATTTGTTTCCTCTGTGCCTTTTTATGAATTGGTAGCTAATTTATTTCTATTGCTGAATAATAGCCCATTGTCAGAATATATCATTTATTTATACTTCACTTCTTAAAGGATATCTTGGTTGCTTCCAATTTTGGGCAATTGTGAATAAAGCTGCTCTAAGTATGGGCAGATTTCTATATGGATATGTTTTCAGCTCATTTGGGTAAATATCAAGGAGTGCAATCACTGGATCATATATATGGTCAGCCTATGTTCAGTTTCATAAGAAACTGCCAGACTGTCTTCTAAAGTGGTTGTACCACTTCGCATTCCTACTAGCAAAGAATAAGACACGATAATTGCATGCATTGTGATATTCTGGAAGGGATCTTGGAACAGAAAAAGAACATTAGGAAAATACCCAGGGAATCTGACTAAAGTATGGACTCTAATAAAGCATCAGTACTGATGCATTTCCAGCTTGTGCTTCTTCCAGCCCAGCATTTCTCATGATGTACTCTGCATATAAGTTAAATAAGCAGGGTGACAATGTACAGCCTTGACATACTCCTTTTCCTATTTGAAACCAGTCTGTTGTTCCATGTCCAGTTCTAACTGTTGCTTCCTGACCTGCATACAGGTTTCTCAAGAGGCAGGTCAGGTGGTCTGGTATTCCCATCTCTTGAAGAATTTTCCACAGTTTATTGTGATCCACACAGTCAAAGGCTTTATCAGGACAGAAATCAGGTATGCAGATGACACCACCCTTATGGCAGAAAGTGAAGAGAAACTAAAAAGCTTCTTGATAAAAGTGAAAGAGGAGAGTGAAAAAGTTGGCTTAATGCACAACATTCAGAAAACTAAGATCATGGCATCTGGTCCCATCACTTCATGGGAAATAGATGGGGAAACAGTGGAAACAGTGTCAGACTTTATTTTGGGGGGCTCTGAAATCACAGCAGATGGTGATTGCCGCCATGAAATTAAAAGACGCTTACTCCTTGGAAGGAAAGTTATGACCAACTTAGATAGCATATTAAAAAGCAGGGACAAAAAAGAAAAAAAAAAAAGCAGGGACATTACTTTTCCAACAAAGGTCCGCCTAGTCAAGGCTATGGTTTTTCCAGTGGTCATGTATGGATGTGAGAGTTGGACTGTGAAGAAAGTTGAGCACTGAAGAATTGATGCTTTTGAACTGTGGTGTTGGAGAAGACTCTTGAGAGTCCCTTGGACTGCAAGGAGATCCAACCAGTCCATCCTAAAGGAGATCAGTCCTGGGTGTTCATTGGAAGGACTGATGCTGAAGCTGAAACTCCAATACTTTGGCCACCTCATGTGAAGAGCTGACTCATTGGAAAAGACCCTGATGCTCGGAGGGGTTGGGGGCAGGAGAAGAAGGGGACGACAGAGGATGAGATGGCTGTATGGCATCACTGACTTGATGGACATGAGTTTTAGTAAACTCTGGGAGTTGGTGATGGACAGCGAGGCCTGGCCTGCTGTGATTCATGGGGTCACAAAGAGTCAGACAGGACTGAGCAACTGAACTGAACTGACTGATGCACTGGTTGTAACAAATGTATCAGAGTGGTATAAGATGTTAAAATAGGGAAAACTCAGTACACTGAATTCTTATACTATTTTTGAAAAAAATTTTTTTGTAAATCTAAAACAGTTCTAAAATAAAAAGTCTATTTAAATATTTTAAAAGAAATGTCAGAATTATCACCATTTCGAAATACCCCAGTGAATGAATACAGGCATTGAGCACCAGTTACTGCCATGATCACAAAAAGAAAGACAACCAGACCTTATGTGTTTTCTGCTGTCATGCTGAAAGAATTAAACCTGAATCTAGTCCAATTTCTACCTCTGACTGTCAATTTGTAAGAAATGCAGAAGACAGAGGAACATGTTGCTTTGTACCATAACCAACAGAATTCATTATCACCTATCAACAGTGAAAGAAAACTCCAAAATGAAAAACTAGAAAAGGGAATGTAGCAACACACCAAAAAGAATAATGATAATATTAATACCCCACCGTCACCAGCTATTTTTAAAGACTAAAAAGAAAGAAGAGGTTTTAAAAAAAAGAGGAGCTAAAATTAATTTCATTTGGAGATGATATAGATGTATCCCTGAAAACACCAATATAATCAACTAAAACTATCAGAAATAAGAGAATTTAGCAAACTAGTTAAAAAACTTAAAATGATTGCTTTCCTACATGCAACAATAATTAGCAAGAAAACAGAACAAAAGATTCTATTTCAAAATGACATGAAACAACAGAAAAGTTGCTAAGAATAAGATTAAAAATGTGCAGTATGTAGAAGAATTTTAAACTCTATTGACAAAACTGAAAGGACAATTAAATAAATAAAATAATTTTTTACAAGATGAGAAAATCTACCACATAAAAGTGTCAATTCCTCCTAATTTTATCTATAAGTTTAATGTGACCTCAATAAAAATAGCATCAGATCAACATCTAAATAATAGGAATTTCAGAAAGAGCAAAGAAAATGGTAGGGGGAAAATTATCAAAGAAAAATACAATTTCTTGAGCAAAGCATTCCAGATTGAAAGGTCCTTTTGAATTCTTAGTACAAAAAATAGAGAGAAACAAGACCTACACTAAATCATATGATTAAGAAATTACAGAACAAAAGCAAATAATAAAAAGGAAACTAAAAAAAAAAAAAAAAAAAAAAAAGGAAGCTCTTAAAAACTAACGGAAAGGGAGAAAAATAGACTTTAAACAACCCAGGACTCACAGAAACATCAGACCTCTCAGAAACCAACCTTACTGTGCTTTAGAAAACTCACAGTGGAGAAACCCATTCACAGTTCTGAGGAAGAAGAATTTCTATCTTATAATTCATATCCAGCTGAGGTACCACTTATGTCTGGGGGGAAAAAGTGACTCTTTGTTATTGATTTCCTCATTAAAAAAACCCAAAAAACCTATTTATTGTGTAAAAGTTTAAACATATTTAAAAGTAGAGATGACAACAATATAATAAATTCCCATCTACCTAACAACCAGATTCAATAATGATCAGATCATGGTCAATCTTGCTTCATTGATACCCTAACCACACTTCCCCCTCCTATTCTATCAGTTAGTCACCAGTTGCATCTGACTTTTTGCGACCCCATCGACTATAGCCTGCCAGGTTCCTCTGTCCACGAAATTCTCCAGGCAAGAATACTGGAATGGGTTACCATTCCCTTCTCCAGGGGATCTTTCCGACCCAGGGACTGAATCCAGGTCTCCTGCATTGCAGCAGATTCTTTATTATCTGAGTTACCAGGGAAGCTTATCAGTGCACCTCTCTAAAAGATAAGGACTTCAAAATATAAGAATAACTTACATCTAAAATAAAATTGAACAATATCATCAGAATCCAAAGTTCAAATTTCCAATTGCTTCATAGATGTCATGAACTTTTTAGAAATATAGTTGGTTTAAATCAGGATCCATGTAAGATCCACACATTGTAAACTTTCTTTTAAATATTTTAATCTGTTGTTTTCTCCTCTACTTTCTTTACAAATTATTTTCTTGCAAATGCTTTTTTCCCTCTTGAAATTTATTTCTTGAAAAAACTGGTTGTATGACCTGTTTTTTTTATGTTGCCCATGTTCTAGATTCATTTTGCTGACTGCATCTCTATGATGTCAATAATCTCTCCGTCCTCTCTATTTCCTGAATATTGGTGTTGGGAGAGGGTGTAAGTTCCTTGGTTCTGTCTTGCCACAGCAAAGATTTGAAACGGCAGACCAGTGTTACAGCTCAATTACAACTCAGTTTTATTCGGCAAGCAAAGGATAGTACACCCTTGAGGCATGAGGGCAGGCCGACCACAAAGGAGAGGCCTTAATCCTTCTTGGCTCCTCTTTTTAAATGTTTGTCTTCTCCCCTGAGCCTGCCCCGCATAAATTGGGCTAGCCAGGAGGGCTGTTTGTTTCACCGGAGGTTCTCACCCGGTCCTTGATTTTCTTTTGTTCCATTTTCACAGGTTTCTGCCTTTCTTTGTCTTCTAGCCACTGCCCTTTTGGACTCCCTTTTTCCTATTCTAACTACTTAACATTGGTATTTGGACCTAGAGAAGAACAAGGACTTTATTTGACATGCTTTCCCAGGAAGACAATGAAGATGGGTTCCACTGAATATAAAGGTAGACCAAAGACCTGGGATCCAGCTCAGGAGAGAGATAAGGACACAGACGACACAGGGTCAGACATGACTGAGCAGACATGCAATAATGCAAACACTGAATACTGATTTAATTTAAAAGAGCAATAAAACTCTACTGAGAGGAGGAGGGAAGAAAAGAGGCTTCAAGGAGAGTCTGATCTTACATTTGCCAGAAGTGGCCCCTCACAGTACTTATGACTAGAATGAGATAGAATTCAGCAAAGATTTTACTCCTGTTTTTCATTTTCATTGATGTAAGTACTCTTATTCATATCAATAAGTAAATAGGAATGGGAGGAGATTGGTTACAGCAATTCATTCAATGCTCTGAACTCCTTCCGACTTCATATCAAAACTCACAAAGGAATATATCATCAAATAACAAACTTAAAACTTTAAAAAAATTTTCTATGACAGTAATATTCCAAATACTTAAATATTTCTTAAACTTGAACATTTCTGAATTGGATTACGATTACAATGATGAATAGTATGTATTTTATCCAAATGACAAATCATACTATGCATTATAAATTTTCATAAGCAATTATTAAACATAGAAGAATTAAGACATGCACTTCCAAATGTTATTTTCCATTATTTTCTTTCAGAAAAATTGAAGAAGGCATTATGGTCACAGGAAAATTTTTTAAGTTTTTAATTGCAGTTATCATACATATCCTTTGTTACAAAAAAAGGACTTTAAAAAAAAAAGAAGTGTTTGGTGATGAATGAAGCTTAAGTCCTTTATAATAGGATAAAGTTTTTGAGAAAACAGAAAGGAATGGAGATGCTGACTGCTGGGGGCTAGGGGCTGGAGTTTAAATCTGGAGACCAAGGATCTAGGAACTGGGGATTCTGGGGGTTGAAGGTAGAGGATTCAAGGCTGGGGACTGGGGTGCTGGAATAACCCCTTTCTGCACCTGTCTTTCCTACCCAGGACCTCAGGCCTATTTCTTCTCAGTAGTTTCTTTTTTTTTTTTTTTTTAACAATTCTGGAAAAAAGACATTGTTCTGTTTTTCCTCTATTTCACATCATTTTTTCAATATGTTCCTATTCTTCCATTATCCCTTCAAAATGCTGAGAGCACTTTCATCATCAGAAGAACCCTCTTGCTCTCCCAATGGGACGTGGGGCAGCCATGTTCTGTGAGGGGGCATTTACATCTGCCTGCCTAGGTGACTCAGACAGTAAAGAATCTGCCTGCAATGTGGGAGACCTGGGTTCGATCCCTGGGTTTGGAAGATCTCCTGGAGGAGGGCATGGCAACCCTCTTCAGTATTCCTGCCTGGAAAATCCCCATGGACAGAGGAGCCTGGCAGGCTACAGTCCCTGGGGTCGCAAAGAATCGGACACAACTGAGCAACTAAACACAGCATAGCCTAAGACCAAAATGCAAAGAAGCAAGTGTTTTAGGGGCCCAGGGCCATGTGCCTCTTGACAGGCTTCCTCCATCATCCCCAAGGGGCCTCATCAGGGACACCGAGGGCACTAGAGTACCTCATAATCCAGGATTTCCAAACTTGGTTCTCAGAACCTCAAGGGGAACCTGGAGTCAGCTCCTGTCTCAGATCCAGATGTGCCTGCCTCCTTCCAGGTCACAATGAAATGGAAATATTACAATGCTAGGAAACGGAAATTGGCCCAAGGGTTTCTCCCGCCATTTATTTCCTATCTAAACTCAGGACTAACTAACTAGAGTGCATTTTCTAATAATAACTCAGTATTAGCAATGTGGCTTTAGCAAAGTATAATCTGTCATTAAATTATTGTTTTTGAGTTTTGTGGGTTTTATAGTTGAAATTTTATTTTGGTTTTATATAGCCATGGGCATATGTTACATGTTTACACTTAGTATAAAAATAATTTAAATTCATACACGGGGTCTGTTACCTTTTTTTTTTTCTTTGAATGGCGACTGTTCTTTGCTTAAATTTGAAAAACACTGCCTTGGTGTATTATCGTGAGAGATTGCACAGAGCAGCTGTAAAGAGAAAAGGAAAGCCAGACCCTGTTCAGACTTGCTCAGTGTCAAGTCTGTCTCAGAGAGAACAAGCATGTTTGCATGCTCACTCACTTAGTCATGTCTGACTTGTTGTGACCCCCTGGATTATAGCCCATGGGCTCCTCTGTCCATGGACCTCCCAGGCAAAAATACTGGAGTGAGTTGCCACTTCTCCAGGGGATCTTCCTGACCCAGGGATCAAACCTGCATCTCTTGCATTGGGAGGCAGATTCTTCACCCCTGTGCCACCTGGGAGGGGCCAGGAAATGGCGTAGGAGGTGGTCCTGGGTCCCTGTGAGTAAGGTGTAGGAGGGTAGTTTGGAGACTGTACAAAGGGGTAGCTGATCCATTGTCCTGCCGTTCTCGGGGCTTTCAGTTACTACTGACAAAAATCCCAAGTCAGACCCAAAGGGAATGGCCTGGCCTCAGAAATGTCCGGGGCCAGCTGGCCACCCTCAGGACCCTTCCCTCTGGTACCCTCCTGCCCTCTGCATCTCAGCTTCATTCTGGTCAACCGCAGGAGGGATGCCCCCACTGAGGGGATGGAGGCAAAGCCCCAATTTGGCATCTTCCCTGCTTGGTAACCTTAACAGAAGAGACTTCTTTCTGCCATTGTCTGTATATCAGGACCAACACACGTGAACAAGCTTGTGTCCAAGGAATGGCCCAAGCCTGAATCCTGTGCCAAGGAGAGGGTTGGCACTATCAAGAGGGGGTGAAGGGGAGACTGATGATCAAAGGCTCCATTCTCCTCCAGCCCAGGGTGCCAGCTGTGGAGTACTGCTACAAGCCCTAAGAGCCAGCTATACCAAGCCCTGGCAGAAAGAGTGGTGCTCTGTAGAAGAGATAAAGGAAAATCTATTCGGATGCTTGTTAAAGCAGTGAGGAAGACTTTGTTCAAGACTGCAATAAGAGAGAGAGGGGGAGGGAGGGAGATGGGACTCCACTCCACAGCCAGCAAATACAGTGGGGATTTCTAGCCAAGAAAGGGCCAAGTGGACAGGAAATTACTAAGAGGAGACATCAAGGGTTGGGGGTTCTTGCTAAACATGAGGCAGGAAGTAGATGGGCCCCCTCCAAGGTAAAGTGATGGAAGATTCATTCCCTATGGACCAAAACTCCAAGATGAGAACAGCAGGACAATTAAGGGAGGAGACTGGGCCCTGCCCAGACCACATATTTCTCCTTCTGGAAGTCAGGAGATCTTCTCAACCCACACATGTGTAGAAAAGCTCCTTGGAGGTCAAAGCGGAGTGATGTTAACTAATGCTAGGCTACCCACAGGCCTCTTCAGTAGAATCCATCTTGCCTAAGAGGTGCATGCACACACATGGAAGGATCCTGAGAAATACCAAATACAGATTGTGAACCAGGCAAATCAAAAATGATTGGCTAAAGGAAACCCAGAAGAAATGCCCCATAAAAGTAATTCAAACTGCCACGAGGTGACTAAGAAACTCTGAGTCTACACATATGTCTATCTACACATACTGTACTCTTTTTTCCTCTTAATAAACTTTACTTATTTCACTATTTTCTGTCTCTGTGGAGACAGAGACAGAAAAAAGAAAAAAGAGAAAAGAATTCTCTTTTCTGCAAAGTTGAAGGGACAGGACCCTTGTCACTGACTCTTGGTTGAGTGGCTACAATCTGGTTCTTTCTTTTTTTTTTTTTTCAGGTTTCCTTTTCTTTTTTCTTTTTTTTCATTTATTTTTATTAGTTGGAGGCTAATTACTTTACAATATTGTAGTGGGTTTTGCCATATATTGACATGAATCAGCCATGGATTTACTCCCCATCCTGATCCCCCCTCCCACCTCCCTCCCCATGGATCTGGTTCTTTCACTGCTGTGACCCAGTACCACTCTCTGGCTGGGAACCCAAGCCCTGCTCCAAGCCACTGCAGGCCAAGGCTACCCAAAATCAAACTGAGCTAACAGGATCCTTGCTAAATACAGGCCAAGGATTTGGAACATCAAAGGTTGAGGATGGAGAACTTGATCGAATATCAGGTGCAGGGTATTCTCTCTAAACTGACTTAGTGGTGACTCCCAAGGAAGGACTCAGAAGGCCAGCAGTTGAGGCCTAGTGAGAAGAGGGCTTACAGGAACCTTAGTAACGTTTGGTTAAGGGGAGCATCATTGTCAGAAGGACTGCTTTACTAGGGCTTGGGAACAAGAAGGCCCAGGAGAGAGGAGCCTGTAGCCTGCAGGGCTGGAGGCAACACCAGTTTCAAGGACGGGTTATAAGGACAGCTTCATGCAGGTCCTGGGGCTGCCCTGGGGGTGGGGATGTAGGGGAGAAAAGTAATTTTTCATCTTCCTTTCTAGGTTCTGAGACAGATCCCTCCCTGTAATGAAGGACAGATTAACAAGAGAAAACAAACTGAAGTTTAATAACATGGATACCAACTGTATAATGGGGGCTACCCAGGAAAACTGGGCAAAACTCCCTGAAATGGCCCAAACCACCACCTCAAAAACATCTTCAGCTACCTACAAAAGAAAGATGTTGGTGGGTAGAAGACAAGTTATGGGAGGTTCCTACAAAAAACACAGCAAACATGGGTAAGGTTGTTATGCAGATTTAAGTAACACTGGTAAGAGCTTCTTGTGATTTAGTCTTTCTCTTCCTGATACAGAGAGGGGGACTCTTACTCTTACTCTCCATTCTTACAAATGGAGATTTCCCCCATCAATGTACAAAACAGTACAAACAACACGTTCTACTCTGATTTTCATTAAAAAAATTTTTTTAAAACACTTCTGGGTGCACAGGGCTGATGTGGGATCTTAGTTCCCTGACCAGGGATGGAACACAGGCCCCCTGCATTGAATGCAGAATCTCAACCTCTGGGCCACCAGGGAAGTCCTCTACTCTGCTTTTAGAGCTTCTTCTGTATCTACCTTTTCTCCAAAATAATCAGTTCCCAATAATCCTTATGCCAAAGAAGCCTATTTGGGAATAGCATATTCTGCTACCCTTCAGGGACCATCTCTAAAAGCATCAACTATTTTAAATCAGTTCAGTTCAGTCACTCAGTCGTGGCCGACTCTTTGCAACCCCATGAATCGCAGCACGCCAGGCCTCCCTGTTCATCACCAACTCCCAGAGTCTGCCCAAACCCATGTTCATCGAGTCGGTGATGCCATCCAGTCATTTCATCCTCTGTCGTCCCCTTCTCCTCCTGCCCCAAATCCTTCCCAGCATCAGGGTCTTTTCCAATGAGTCAACTCTTCCCATGAGGTGGCCAAAGTATTGGAGCTTCAGCTTCAACATCAGTCCTTCTAATGAACACTCAGGACTGATCTCCTTTAGGATGGACTGGTTGGATCTCCTTGCAGTCCAAGGGACTCTCAAGAGTCTTCAACACCACAGTTCAAAAGCATCAATTTTTCGGCGCTCAGCTTTCTTCACAGTCCAACTCTCACATCCATACATGACTACTGGAAAAACCATAGCTTTGATTAGATGGACCTCTGTTGACAAAATAATGTCTCTGCTTTTAAATATGCTATCTAGGTTGGTCATAACTTTCCTTCCAAGAAGTAAGTGTCTTTTAATTTCATGGCTGCAATCACCGTCTGCGGTGATTTTGGAGCCCAAAAAAATAAAGTCTGACACTGTTTCCACTGTTTCCCCATTTATTTCCCATGAAGTGATGGGACCAGATGCCATGATCTTAGTTTTCTGAATGTTGAGCTTTAAGCCAACTTTTTCACTCTCCTCCTTCACTTTATCAAGAGGCTTTTTAGTTCCTCTTCGCTTTCTGCCATAAGGGTGGTGTTGTCTGCATATCTGAGGTTATTGATATTTCTCCTGGCAATCTTGATTCCAGCTTGTGCTTCTTCCAGCCTGGCGTTTCTCATGATGTACTCTGCATATAAGTTAAATAAGTAGGGTGACAATATACAGCCTTGACATACTCCTTTTCTATTTGGAACCAAAGAATAGCAAGGAGAGATAAAAGCCTTCCTCAGCAATCAATGCAAAGAAATAGAGGAAAACAACAGAATGGGAAAGACTAGAGATTTCGTCAAGAAAATTAGAGATACCAAGGGAACATTTCATGCAAAGATGGGCTCGATAAAGGACAGAAATGGTATGGACCTAACAGAAGCAGGAGATATTAAGAAGATGTGGCAAGAATACACAGAAGAACTGTACAAAAAAGATCTTCATGACCCAGATAATCACGATGGTGTGATCACTCACCTAGAGCCAGACATCCTGTAATGTGAAGTCAAGTGCGCCTTAGGAAGCATCACTATGAACAAAGCTAGTGGAGGTGATGGAATTCCAGGGGAGCTATTTCAAATCCTGAAAGATGATGCTATGAAAGTGCTGCACTCAATATGCCAGCAAATTTGGAAAACTCAGCAATGGCTACAGGACTGGAAAAGGTCAGTTTTCATTCCAATCCTAAAGAAAGGCAATTTCAAAAAATTCTCAAACTCCCGCACAATTGCACTCATCTCACACGCTAGTAAAGTAATGCTCAAAATTCTCCAAGCCAGACTTCAGCAATACGTGAGCCGTGAACTTCCAGATGTTCAAGCTGGTTTTAGAAAAGGCAGAGGAACCAGAGATCAAATTGCCAACATCCGTGGGTCATCGAAAAAGCAAGAGAGTTCCAGAAAAACATCTACTTCTGCTTTATTGACTATGCCAAAGGCTTTGACTGTGTGGATCTCAATAAACTGTGGAAAATTCTGAAAGAAATGGGAATACCAGACCACCTGACCTGTCTCTTGAAAAACCTGTATGCAGGTCAGGAAGCAACAGTTAGAACTGGACATGGAACAACAGACTGGTTCCAAATAGGAACTATTTCAAAGTAAGGGCAAAAGATGACTGCATGCCCCTTCAAACTCTTACTGGATTGTTGCAGGAAGAGGGACCCCTTCCATGGCCCAGAAGTGGGCTCTTGTCTAACCCCTGGAAATGAATTGTCCGAGGAGACCCATGTGCTGACACACCAAGAGGCTTTACTGGGCAGGGGCGCCCGAGTGGAGAGCAGTAGGGTAAGGGAACCCAGGAGAACTGCTCTGCCACGTGGCACGCAGCCTCAGGTTTTATGGTAATTGGAGTCAGTTTCGGGTTGTCTAGCCGATCCTTCTAACTCAAGAGTCCTTCCTGGTGGCACATGCATTACTCAGCCAAGATGGATGCCAGCAAGAAGGATTCTGGGAGGTAGTCAGACACGTGTTGTCTCCTTTTGACCTTTTCCAAACTCTTCCAGTTGTGGTGGCTTATTAGTTCTGTGTTCCTTTCCAGGACCTCCTATTGTAAAATAACTCAGGCAAATGGTTACTGTGGTGCTTGGCCAGGAGGGGTGGTTTCAGCCAGTGTGTTTCCCCTAACAGGATCACTGTCTGACAGGCCTAAGGGTCACCTGCTGCTCTAAGAAACGTGACCTGGTTTGTCACACTTCTGGCATTCTGTCATCACACTGGGACATCATATACCCACTGACAGACACCTAATAAATGGTTTCTGCCCGATTTTAGGGTCTTCTTGCTCTGGGGACATCAACTAGTTCTGTACCTAATTCAGCAGTCTCATCTCTGTGTCCTTTCACATGTTGTATACACTGGTGTCATTTTAAACCATTTCATTGCTCAGGCAATTGACTGGACCAAGTGTTTGTCAACCAGTTTATGCAAATGCTGGAACAAAGCTCTAACAAAGGACAGAGGTCAAGCCCAGGATGCTCTGAGCATTCCACTCCAAGAAGTTAAAGCAGTGCAGGGGGAGAGGGGCGGGCTGCGGGGATTTTCTAGGTCTCCACGGGTACCAGTCTCAGCAAGGGTGGTTGGGAGCACTCTATTTGCATATCTCACACTTCCTTGGTTTAGAAACTTATTGATTCAAATATGCAAAAAAGCCTGGGGGCAGGGACTGAGTAGGTGTGAACGACAGCCTGATGGCTCTGCTTAGCATCAATTAGCATTTCAAAAAGTGTCAAGTTGCTGGAAGACCTTTTTTTAATTGCTGCTAATCGGAGGTTCTAGAGGGACCTAGGAGCTCTCCCTAGGCGCGAATCTCGTGCTAGTAGAAAGGTATCCGAAAAGAAAATGAGGGGGTGGGTGACATGGGGGATGGGGTGGGGCTGCAACTCTAAGTAAAAAAGGGCACTTATTTCAGAGGATTTCAAATCCTTCAAACTCAATCCTTGAGTTTTCCATTCAGTGGGGCCTCAGCCCCAGGGTGGCCACTTTCCTTTAACATCTGCGTGGGTAATGCAGAGACAAAACCAAACATTAAGGGGAAAAAAAAAGATGCTTTTCTGTTCCTCTGCTGTCATTTTATTGTGTTCTTTTAAGGGAAATGGAACCCGTCGCCATAACATCACTCCCTTTCCATTACGGAGGATATCTTCCCTTTGAGCAGTCAAGGGTAGGAGGGGGCAGGAGCTGAAGAGCTGGATGACTTACCCAGAGTGGAAATAAACAAAGGCTTCCCGAAAGAGAACAGGCAGAGGCTATTTATTCAGAGCTTGCTGTGGCAAGGGAGTCAGTCAGCCACCATCTCTTGGGTTTGGCAGAGACTCAAAGGCAGGCAGGGGAGTGGGAAAGCTTTACAGTGGAAAAACTGGAAGGCATCAGGTACACTCTAATTGGAGTTTGCCGGCATGGGGAAGCTGGAGGCAGCTAACTAGAAGTGGGGCATCCTGTGGGATTTGTTGGGGGAGCTTATTTGGCTTTTTCGAGTTGGTCCCGAGTGGGAGGGTGGGGGTAGGGTGAGAAGGAGTGGTGATTTCAACACCACAACAGAAAAGAAAGCTGCTGTCACTGCGCTAGGGCTGGCCTCGTTGCTGCAGGGGTTGTGGGTCAGAGTTCCACTGGAGTGTTTGGTCTGGCCATTATCTACAAGTATGTTCAGTCTCTCACCAGGGTTGTATTTACCAGAAAAAGTAAGATCAAGCAGAGGAAATGACTTATTCTTGGATCCAGGTAAAAACGCCTGCAAATATGGAGCACAGATGGCAACCAGTTCAGGAACACCTATTATTACACCTGCGACAGTGTTCAGGGAACACTGTTCTCCAAGTCCCGTTGTCACCAGGAAAATGGGCTCCCTAGGTTTGCCAAGGGTGTGAGGAAGTATGACTGCCCCGGTGCCTCACCAGGGATTCCAGCTCAAAAGGTTTCCAATTGCTTCATTTTGGGGGCCTCTTAATCAACAGCACATCTGGTGGGAAAGCCCTGCTGTGGTCAAAGCCAGGCATGGGCAAGACATCTGCATGGTGAGTTAGGGACAAGGGGTGGGCAACCATGGGGGCATGAAAACTGATCCGCTCTGGAAGGTGTCCTGTCCAGGCCAAGAGGGAGGCAAAGCTGGAGGAAGGTCCAGTGATGAAAGACAGATCAATCAACAGAAGAAATGAACCAAGGAGAGCTCGAAAACCAAAATAACTGCTGTCACCACAGTTCACTAAGTTGGAACGGAATCTATTTTGTACTGAGAGCAACATGATGGCAAATGGAAGATGTGCTCTCAGCAGTGGCTGGTCACAGATGTCCAGAGAGACAGGCTGCCCAAAACGAACTTTGGGTCCTTTATTATCCTTGCTCCAAGTGGAAAAACAGTACTGCTTACACTGAGTTTAAAGCTGGCGTGTTCGGCACAAGTTATCTTTTCTCATTCATCTTCTTCCCCAGAGCCCTTGAGGCTGGGTGCCCAGGCTAGAGAGGAAACCTGAGGTCAATGGAAGCCTTTCCTGGAAACCCTGACCTGGGTGGCTTCTATCTGCTCTTCACCTGAAGGAGACCTGGCCCATGAGACTACGTGGAAAGAACTTTGGATTTAGAGTCAGGAGTTGACCTCAGTATTGCATGACCCTCATTAAGGCACATAAACTCTCTGTGCTCACTTTAGGAGTTGTCAAAATTAAGGATGTCATCCATGTCTGAGCCAGGTCATACACTCATTCTTTTTATCACAAGGGGATAGAAAGTCAGGCTTCTGGGAGACAGAAGGCAGACCAAGCGTATCTAGCTCTGACTTTCTGTGGAAAGCAAGTCCTACAAAATTCACACATTATGTAGTTACAGCTTCCTCTGTCTGAATGTGAGAATGTGCAAATGTCTTGGTTTATTTGTCTTTGAGAACAAAACAAACACTTCCCCCACCCCCCGCCCCAAAAGGGCTTCCCTGGTGGCTCAGGTGGTAAAGAATCCGCCTGCAGTGTGGGAGACCTGGGTTCAATCCCTGGGTTGGGAGGATCCTCTGGGAGGAGGGCATGGCAACCCACTCCAGTGTTCTTGCCTGAAGAATCCCCATGGACAGAGGAGCCTGACCAGCTACAGTCCATGGGGTTGTAAAGAGTCGGACACAACTGAGCAAGTAAGCACACCCCACCTCCACCCCCAAAGAAAACAGAGAGGGCTGTAACAGAGGTTGAGTCTCCATCACCTTTCCTGGGAGCAAGGAATCCCATCTTATTTCTATCTCTGTCTTCGAGGCAGAAATTCTAGGTTAAAGGTGACATCTAATCACAATGCTCTTCCCTCCCAAGGGATGCAGTGAGACAAGTGTCTCCCAAGTCTTGACTACAAACATTTTTCAACAAGCAAGCATCATTTCAAAACAAAGAGGGGAAATTAACAGGAAATTTGCACAATTGCATGTACTTTTCCTTGCTGCAGATACATAGCACATGTCCTGGAGATGAATGTATCCTCCACTACATAATCACTTAAGAAAAAGACAATGGTTCTATTCTTCCTATCTGCTGTCAATGAGAAAGAAAAATCTCCAGAACCAAAGAAATTTTCTCCAAACTTTCCCACAATAGTGCCAGAGGTTCTCTATCCGTCAAACGCTGCACCAGCTTGGTCTGCGTTTGTGTTCCAGAGACAGGGCATGACGGAAAAAATAGATCTAATGATGAAAAGAATTATTCTTTTCCTTGTAGACAAGGGATGTGTGTTGACGGAGAAAAGACAAGGTTCTTGCTTAGGTTTGGAGGAAAGAAGGACAGGAATAAAAGTGCCAACATATTCTTCTTACCAGAAGTGACACTTTTGATCTTATGGCACAAGGAGCTTGCTGAGGAGGGAAAAGTGTCCAACACGGTCATCGTGGGGTTGAACTTGCAGAGGACAGGGTGGCGGGGTGGGGTGTGAGCAAGCTTCTCATGTCCCCTCAACATTACCCCACCTCTGCCCTGGAGCGCATACAGTCTCCTCAAAGCTGATCCCACTGGTCACAGTCAGAGAGCGAAGGGACTTGCTCATGGTCACTCTGACCCAGAGACTGTGGTCCTGGTTCTTCTAGGTTTGTATCTTAGATGGTTACTCTAGGAAAGAACATTTGGGGACCCATCATTAAAACAGTTCTGGAGACCGCAGAATGCAGAGTTGTCCCCATGTGCCAGAAGAATTTCTAGTGGCCGAGCAAGGCCCTGGCAGGTCAGTGTGGGCGGCTGTGTGTGACCAGTGATTTGGAAGAAGGCCAACAGGATCTGAGCATCAGCCTGGAGATGCTGCTGTCAAGTCGGGGGGCCAGCAATGTGGCTGCTATGGAAACACTGATTCCAGAAGCTCTTATCACCACCAACAAATATGATGAGATGAAATTTAATAGGGGCAAATGTGAGGTTCTGTGTGTGAGCTCAACGCAATTTTCTGGGAAAGAAAGTTTAAAAATTAACTTCTCTGCATACTGTGATTAGAGTCTTGGTGGATTTATGCAGAATATTGGGGCTGACAGGAACATTAGAAATCCTCTAGCCCAATCAGACACAGTACAGATAAGGACCCAGAAAGACTGTGACCTAAAGAAGACCTGCATTTCAGTGGCGTCCTCAACTCTGATGGAAGCGATACCATTGAATGTGCATGCGCTTGGGGCCATGTCAGGAGTCAGAACAGAGCAGTGGTCAAAAGTACCAGAGTGGGCTCCAGTTCCAATACACACATGCTGTGAAAATTTGCACAAGCATTTTAACCTCTCTGTTTCCTCCTCTGAAAATGGGATAAAAAGTCAGTGATAATTCATAGCAAATTTTCAATGTTAAATATTAAATTTAATATTAAAATATTAAATTTTAAATATTAAACTTACATTATCATAAACTTATTAGATTTCTATTATAAATATTAAATTTAATATTAAAATAAATATTAAATTTTAAATATTAAATTTTCAATGTTATTTTAATGCTGTGTTTAGTACTTTCTGGAACTCTTCATGTAAATGAATATGATGAACATACACATACATTTGGAAATATATATGTTTACACAAACTATTAAACCTCTCTGTTTTCTCATCTGAAAATGCAGGAAAAAGTCAGCATATATATGCACATATGTATGTGCATGTGTGTGTGTACAACTGTAGGTTAACAAAGGACCAAGCACCTGACTCTGAAAAAAGTCCATCTGAAAAATTTAACAGGTTTCAAATAAAAGCAAATTCAACAAGAACAAAGGATGTGATTAGGCTGCTAAACAAGCTAACGATACTCAAGGCTCCATGAGAATTACCAAGAAATGAAACAGCCTTAATCAGGGGTTAATCAGACCAGTTTTAAGCCAGTGGTCTCAGCTGGAAATCACAGTGGCTATCAACCAAGCTGACATCTGGATGGTGGGGAATCTGGAAACCTTGCCCTACAAGGAAAAATGGAGACCATGGGGAGCACTTAGCCAAGAGGACACTTGGTACCAGGGGTGAGAGCACTTAGCCAATGGAACCCTTGGTGCCAGGGATGGGATGTGTTTTAGTATCTAAAGTCTATCACGAGGATGACAGTGATTCAAACAATAAAACCAGGACAACAGATGAAGGTTAAAGGACTGAATAGCTCATCTAGACATAAGGATGGAATTTTTAGCAATCAGAGGTATTCACAAATTCATGGTTTTTCATGCTGTAGACAGTGTGCCTCAGCACCGGGTGTTTGAGCAGCAAGTAGCTGTTATAAGTGGCTCCTGCATTTAGTCCTTGGAAATGGTAATAGTTACCATTATTATCTCTAATTCTTACAATTCTATAGGGTAAAGAATATTGTCTCCAATTTACAGTTGAGAAAACTGAGGCTCAAAGAGATTGTTGAACAGGTTCAAAGTCATAAATCTAGTAAGAATGAACCAAGATGGACCAAGATGAACCGAGATTCAAATCCAGATCTGCCTCTGAATAGCACATTCATTCCATTATGCCACAACACTGACCTTTCAGTTCCTTTTTTCCCTGTTTCCACCTATCCACCCTATTTCTACCTGACTGGTCAAAGTTAAATGCAGAGTAACAAATTCCCTCCTGGCTTTATCTACTTGATCAAAGTGGCTTACAATTTTTTGAAAGAACTCCTAGGATCCTTAGAAAGAAAATTGCAAATAAGGAAATACTGGTAAGAGTCAAATGTCTTGAATGTAACCACAAAGACAATGCCTTAAATAGAAGACAAAATATATCCCTTAAAAATGGAAATGAACATATTATAGGTCCAGATTGGCAATGGTCTCTACCAAGTGAAATGAACATAGTGTCACGTCTTTTTTCTTTGCACACTACAGACATTTGCTGCTGGCTGCATGGGGCTCTAACTTCTGACAGGGAGAAGTCAGAACTTGTGCCAATGTCACAGAATTGATCAGGAACAGCATATCAAGGGAAACTCGCCGGTCTTCATGGGATATGAGAACAGAAGCTTCTAAATGATCAATAAGAATGTCGCTTCCACTAAGATCATTATGGAAGGTCTCTTTCCTTCTCATTTTACAAGTGACAAAATAAGGTCCAAAGGGATAAAGTGATATTCCCCAGAGCCCAGAGTAAACTGGTATCAGAATTGGGGAGTAGAACCATGGCCTTGAATTTCCCTGGTGGTCCAGTGTTTGAGAATTCCATCTTCCAATGCAGGAGACACAGGTTTAATCCCTGGTCCAGGGAGATTCCACATGCCACAGGGCAATTAAGCCTGTATGCCACAACCACTAAGCCCACATGCTGCAACTACTTAAGTCCACTCATCCTAGAGACCAAGATCCACAAAAAGAGAAGCCACCACAATGAGAAGCCCAAGTACCGCAACTAGAGAGTAGTTCCTGCTCACCACAGCTAGAGAAAGCCTACCGGCTGCAACAAAGACCCAGTGCAGCCCCCCAGATTAATTATTTATTAAAAAAAAAAAAAAAAAAGGAAGAACTCTATCTTTGAACTCTATCAGTGGGAGTGATACTAAAGCTGCTGAGGTCAGGTCCCACTTCAGCATTAGTGGACAAAATGGACATATTAAATGCTCTACCGAATAATTTACTGTGCATGCATGATTAAACATTTGCAACACAACTGCTTTTTTATCTGTACTTTTGCCAATATTTCTAGAATTTACTTTTATACGAGGTTTGTTAAACTACAGATCACATACCATTTAATTCCATCATTTAAAGTATATACTTCAGTGGTTTTTAGTATAATTCAGAGATGTGCAGACCATGACCACATTAAATTTTGAATGTTTTCATTGTCCATATTCTGTACTTCCCTTCAACCTCTCTAGTTCTAGGCAACTACTAATCTCCTTTTTTTGTCTTTACAGATTTTCCTGTTCTAGATATTTGTATAAATGGAATCATGCAGCATGTGGTCTTTTGTCACACTGGCTTCTTTCACTTAGTATAATGTTTTCAAGTTTCATCTATTTGTAGCATGGATCAGTATTCCATTCTTCTTTGTTGCCAAATGATATTTGATTATATGGATATACTACCTCCTATTTATCTTTCATTAGCTAATGGACATTTGGGTTGTTTCCACTTTTTGGCTATTATGAATAACGCTACTATGAACGTTCACACACAAATTTTTGTGTAGACATATGTTTTCATTTTTCTTGGCTATATGCCCAGGAGTAAAAGTGCTAGGTCATATGGTAAGCCTATATTTAACTTTCTGAGTAACTGCCAGATTGTTCTTTAAAGCAGCTGCACCATTTTACATTCCCACCAAAGAATGTAAGAGGTTTCCAACTTCTCTACATTCTCACCAACACTTGTAATTGTCTTTTTGATTATAGCTATCCTATTGTGTATGAAATGGTATTTGGTTATGGTTTTGATTTGCATTTTCCAAAGCTACCAGGCTTTTATTTTTATATTTTAAAACTGTATCTTTTAGCCATATAATATGATTACTGAATCTTTTTATTGAAATGTAACATATTGATATGAAAAAACTTTATCCTAGACAATGCTTCTTGCCATATATTCTGTTTTGTCTGATGTGACTATTGCTAAGTAAAACTTTTTGTTAACGTTTTCTTGGCAAGTATTTTTCTATGTCATTTTGTTTTAAAGAGCCTCATATACAGCACAAGCTGATTTATTTATTTATTGAAACCACTCCGAACTTCAATAGAATGTAGTCCACTCATACTTATTATGATTACTTAAAAGTTCTGCTTTATTCTTTCAAATTTACTATCATTTTTTAACATTTAAAAAAATGTATGTATTAGGCTGCACCGAGTCTTGGTTGTTGTGTGTGGGTTTCCTCTAGCTACAGTGAGCAGGTCTACTCTTGGCTGCTACATCAGGCTTCTCACTGCAGCGGCTTCTCTTATTGTGGAGCACAGGCCTGAGCACAGTGGCTTCAGTGGCTGTGGCCCACGGGCTCCAGAGTTCAGGCTCAGTAGTTACGATGCACTCACTGAGTTGCTCAATGGCATGTGGAATCTTCCAGACCAAGGACTGCACCCATGTCCCCTGCATTGGCAGGTGGCTTCTTATCCACCACACCACCAGGGAAGACCCAATTTTTTTTAGTATGTTTTTCTTTCCTGCCTTTTATAAGAGTGATTGAATTTTGCCTATTCCATTTTGTTCTTTTAGCAGTTTTCCTTTAAAACTTAAAGTATGTATTTATACACATATTTCTGTTCATTAGTATCTTTAACTTACCTCCTGAAAGGGAGAAGAAATTTAACAGGCTTCTTTTCCTCTTATTCATCCCTGCCGCCACTCATGTTCCAATTATCTGGAATTGTCAGTTTCATTAATATAAATACTGTGGGTGGTAGTGGTTTAGTCACTAAATCGTGTCTGACTCTTGCAATTCCATGGACTGTAGCCTGCCAGGCTCCTCTGTCCATGGGATTCTCCAGGTGAGAATACTGGAGTGAGTTGCCATTTCCTTCTCCAGAGGATCTTCCCAACCCAGGAATCGAACCTGGGTCTCCTGCATTGCAGGCAGATTCTTCACTGGCTAAGTTGTGAGGGAAGCCCATGAATACTGTTAGTAATAACAAATGAAACTAATACTTAAGGAATAACTTACTCTATTCCACAATGTATAAGCATAAATTCTTCCAATTTTACCAACATGTTTATGAGATATACACAAGGTTATGTTACTTTCTAAAGGTAATACAAATAATAGTAGAGTTTATATTATATTAATGTTATTCCTCAACATTTATTTAAATTTAACAAGTCTCATCGGTTGTTAAAATGGCCATACTACCCAAAGCAATCTACAGATTTAATGCAATCCCTATCATTTTACCCATGACATTTATCACAGAAGAATATTTCACAAATAATCCTAAAATTTATATGGAACCATGAAAGACCCAGAAGTGCCAAAGAAATCCTGAAGAAAAAGAACAAAGCAGGAAGCATAACCCTCCCAGACTTCAGACAATACTACATAGCTACAGTAATCAAAATAGCATGGTTTGGCACAAAAACAGACTTTGGATCAAAGGAACATAATAGGCTAGAAATAAAACACACTTATGGACAATTAATCTTCAACAAAGGAAACAAAAATATAAAATAGGGGAAGACAGTCTCTTTAGCAAGTGGTGTTGAAAAAGCTGGACAACCACACGTAAATCAATGAAGTTAAAATATACCTCCAAACAATACACAAAAATAAACTCAAAATGGCTTAAGACTTACAAATAAGATATGCCACATAGAACTCCTAGAAGAGAACACAGGCAAAACATTCTCTGATCTAAATCACACCAGTGTGTACTTAGGTCAGTCCTCCAAGGCAATAGGAATAAAAGTAAAAACAAACAAACAGGACCTAATCAAACCTACAAGCTTCTGTACAACAAAAGAAACCATAACAAAATGAAAAGACAAACTATGGACTAGGAGAAAATATCTGCAGATGATACGACCAACAAGAGCTTAATTTCCAAAATATACAAACAGATCATATAATTCCAATAACAAAAAAACAAACAACCCAATCAAAACCTGGGCAGAAGACCTAAATAGACATTTCTTCAAAGAAGACATACAGGAGACCAATAGGCACCTGGAAAAAATGCTCACTGTCACTAATTATTAGAGAACTGCAAATCAAAACTACAATGAAGTACCACCTCAGATTGGTAAGAATGACCATCATTAAAAAAACTACACATGAAAACATGACAACTCAAAACCTATGGGATGCAGCAAAAGCAGTTCCAAGAGGGAAGTTTCAGCAATAAAATCCTACCTCAAGAAACAAGAAAAACATTGAATAGACAACCTAACTTTACACCTAAAACAACTGGAAAAAGAACTAAAAAAAAAAAAAAAAAAAAAAAAAAATTAGTGGAAGGAAAGAACTCATGAAGATCAGAGTAGAAATAAATGAAAAAGAAATGAAAGAAATAATAGTTAAGATTAATAAAACTAAAAGCTGGTTCTTTGAGAGGATAAAAAAAAACTGACAAACCTTTAGCCAGACTCATCAAGAAACAGAGAAGAATCAAATCAGCAAAATTAGAAATGAAAAAGGAGAGATTACAACAGACAATGCAGAAATACAAAGGATTATAAGAGATTGCTATGAACAACTATATGGCAATAAAATGGATAACCTGGAAGAAATGGACAGATTCTTACAAAAGTTCAATCTTCCAATCTTCCCAGACTGAACCAGGAAGAAATAGAAATTATGAACAATTTAATTATAAGCACTGAAATTGAAGCTGTGATCAAAAATCTCCTAGAAAACAAAAGCCCATGGCCAGATGGCTTCACAGGAGAATTCTATCAAACATTTAGAGAAAAGCTAATGCCTATCTACTAAAACACTCTCAAAAAAACCGCAGAGGAAGGAATACTTCCAAACTCATTCTACAAGGCCACCATCACCCTGATACTAAAGCCAGACAAAGAAAACTACACAGAAAAGAAAACTACAGGCCAATATCACTGATGAACATAGATGCAAAAATCCTCAACAAAATTTTAGCAAACAGAATTCAGCAACACATCAAAAAGCTCATACATCATGATCAAGTTGGATTTATTCCAGGGATGCAAGGATTCTTCAATATATCGAAATCAATCAATGTGATACACCATATTAACACATTGAAAGATAAAGGAAGCTGTGGTACATATACACCATGGAATATTACTCAGCCGTTAAAAAGAATTCATTTGAATCAGTTCTAATGAGATGGATGAAACTGGAGCCCATTATACAGAGTGAAGTAAGCCAGAAAGATAAAGAACATTACAGTATACTAACACATATATACGGAATTTAGATAGATGGTAGCGATAACCCTATATGCAAAACAGAAAAAGAGACACAGAAGTACAGAACAGACTTTTGAACTCTGGGGGAGAACGTGAGGGTGGGATGTTTTGAAAGAACAGCATGTATATTATCTATGGTGAAACAGACCACCAGCCCAGGTGGGATGCATGAGTCAAGTGCTCGGGCCTGGTGCACTGGGAGGACCCTGAGGAGTCGGGTGGAGAGGGAGGTGGGAGGGGGGATCGGGATCGGGAATACGTGTAACTATATGGCTGATTCATGTCAGTGTATGACAAAACCCACTGAAATGTTGTGAAGTGATTGGCCTCCAACTAATAAAATAATATTAAAAAAAAAAAAAACCCATATGATAATCTCAATAGATGCAGAAAAAGTCTTTGACAAAATTCAGCACTCATTTATGATTAAAACTATTAAAAAAAAAAAAAAAACGGGCATAGAAGAAAACTACCTCAACATAGTAAAGGCCATATATGATAAACCTACAGCAAACACTATTTTCAATGGTGAAAAACTGAAAACAGTCCCCCTAAGATCAGGAACAAGACAGGGGTTTCCACTTTCACCACTGTTTTTCAACATAGTTTCCAAGTCCTAGCTACAGCAATCAGAGAAGAAAAAGAAATAAAAGGAATCCAGATCAGAAAAGAAGTAAAGCTCTGTTTGCAGATGACATGATACTGTACAAAGAAAACCCTAAAGATAATATCAGAAAATTATTAGAGCTAATCAGTGAATTTAGCAAAGTTGTAGGATACAAAATCAATACAAAGAAATCACTTGCACTTCTATGTACTAACAATGAAAAGTCAGAAAGAGAAATTAAGGAATCAATCCCATTCACCATTACAACAAAAAGAATTAAATATCCAGGAATAAACTTACCCAAGGAGACAAAAGAACTGTACACAGAAAATTATAAGACACTAATGAAAGGAATAAAAGATGACATAAACAGATGGGGAGATATTCCATGTTCCTGGCTAGGAAGAATCAATATTGTGAAAATGACTATACTACCAAATGCAATCTACAGATTCAATGCAATCCCTATCAAATTACCAATGGCATTTTTCACAGAACAAGAACAAAAACTTTCACAATTCATATGGAAACAGAAAAGACCCCAAATAGCCAGAGTAGTCTTGAGAAAGAAGAATGGAACTGGAGGAATCAACCTTCCTGACCTCAGATTATACCACAAAGCTACAGTCATCAAGACAGTATGGTACTGGCACAAAAACAGAAATATAGACAAATGGAACAAGATAGAAAGCCCAGAAATAAACCCATGCACCTCTGGGTACCTTATTTTTGACAAAAGAGGCAATAATATACAATAGAGCAAAGACAACCTTTTCAATAAATGGTGCTGGGAAAACTGGAAAGTTCCATGTAAAAGAATGAAATTAGAACACTTCCTAATACCATACATAAAGATAAACTCAAAATGGATTAAAGACCTAAATGTAAGACCAGAAACTATAAAACTCTTAGAGGAAAACATAGGCAGAACACTCGATGACATAAATCAAAGCAAGATCCTCTATGACCCACCTCCTAAAGTAACAGAAATAAAAACAAAAGTAAACAAGTGGGACCTGGTTAAACTTAAACACTTTTGCACAGCAAAGGAAGCTATAAGCAAGGTGAAAACCCTCAGAATGGGAGAAAATAATAGCAAATGAAACAACTGTCAAAGGATTAATTTCCAAAGTATATAAGCAGCTCATACAACTCAATACCAGAAAAACAAACAACCCAATCAAAAAGTGGGAAAAAGACCTAACAGAGGTTTCTCCAAAGAAGACATACAGATGGCTAACAAACACATGAAGAGATGCTCAACATCACTCATTATTAGAGAAATACAATCAAAACTACAATGAGACATCATGTCACACTAGTCAGAATGGCCATCATCAAAATGTCAATAAACAATAAATGCTGGAGAGGGTGTGAAGAAAAGGGAACACTCGCGCTGTTGGTTGGAATGTCAATTGATACAGCCACTATGGAAGATGGTATGGAGATTCCTTAAAAAAAACTAGGAATAAAACCACCATGTGACCCAGTAATCCCAATCCTAGGCATATACCCTGAGGAAACCAAAATTGAAAAAGACACAAGTATCCCATTGTTTGTTGCAGCACTATTTACAACAGCTAGAACATGGAAGCAACCTAGATGTCCATCAACAGATGAATGGATAAAGAAGCTATGATATATATACACAATGGAATATTACTCAGCCATAAAAAGGAATGCATTTGAGTCCGTTCTAATGAGGTGGATGAACCTAGAACCTATTATACAGAGTGAAGTAAATCAGAAAGAGAAAGATAAATATTGTATTCTAATGCATATATATGGAATCTAGAAAAATGGTACTGAAGAATTTATTTACAGGGCAGCAATGGAGAAACAAGCATAGAGAATAGATTTACGGACATGGGAAGAGGGGAGGAGAGGGTGAGATTTATGGAAAGAGTAACATGGAAACTTACATTACTGTATGTAAAATAGATAGCCAGTGGGAATTTGCTGTATGGCTCAGGAAACTCAAACAGGGACTCTGTATCAACCTAATGGGGTGGGATGGGGAGGGAGGTGGGAAGGAGGTTCAAAAGGGAGGGGATATATATATATACATACACCTATGGCTGATTCATGTTGAGGTTTGACAGAAAACAACAAAATTCTGTAAAGCAATAATCCTTCAATTAAAAAATAAATTAATTAAAAAGAAAAGTCTATAAAAACAAAAAAACTGCACAAAATGGCAAAAAAAAAAAGTTCCAAAAAACCTCTTTCCTAATTCTAATAAAGTATAAGTGATTTCAAAAAAAAAAAAAACAAACCTACAAATAACAAATGCTGGAGAGGGTATGGAGAAAAGGGAACCCTCCTACACTGTGGGTTCCAATGTAAATTGATGCAGTCACTGTGGAAAACAGTATGGAAGTTCTTCAAAAACTAAAAATAGAGTTGCCATATGATCCAGCAATCCCACTCTTGGGCATATACTTAGACAAAACTATAATTTAAAAAGATACATGCAGCCCCCTATTTTCACAGCAGCGCTATTTATGACAGCCACGTATGAAAGCAACCTAAGTGTCTGTCAACAGTTAAATGGACAAAGAAGATGTAATGTCTGTGTGTGTGTGTATACATACATACACACAATGCAATATTACTGAGTCATAAAAAAGAAGGAAATAATGCTATCTGCAACATGGATGTAACTAGAGATTATTATACTAAAGCTAGAGAAAGAAAAATACCATATGATAGCACTTACATGTAGAATCTAAAATACAGCACAAATATCTGCAAAACAGAAACAGACTCACAGACATACAGAACAAACTTGTGGTTGCCAAGAGGGAGAGGAGTAGGGGAGGGAAGGATTGAGAGCTTGAAATTAGCAGATGCAATCTAGTATATATAGGATAAATAAACAGCAAGGTCCTGCTGTATAGGACATTCAATATCCTGTGATAAACCAGAATAGAAAAGAATGTACATGCATATATAAATATATATATATATATATACACATATATATTTACATATAACTGAATCACTTTGCTGTATAGTAATGGCAACCCACTCCAATACTCTTGCCTGGAAAATCCCATGGATGGAGGAGCCTGGTAGGCTACAGTCCCTGGGGTCGCTAAGAGTTGGACACGACTGAGCAACTTCACTTTCACTTTTCACTTTCATGCATTGAAGAAGGAAATGGCAACCCACTCCAGTGTTCTTGCCTGGAGAATCCCAGGGATGGGGAACCCTGGTGGGCTGCCGTATATGGGGTCGCACAGAGTCAAACACGACTGAAGTGACTTAGCAGCAGCAGCAGCAGCTGTATAGTAAAAATTAACACAACATTGCAGATCAACTATGTATTAATAACATTTTTTTAAATGAAAAAAAAAAGTTCCATTGGCTCCTTTGCTTCTATTTCCTAGCTCTTTCAGATTTTTTTTTTAAACTAATTTATTTTTCTGAAAAAATAACTTGAGTATTTCTTTCTGAGATAGTTTTAGGGTATTTCTTTTCAAATTTTATTTACTTTTGGCTGCTCTGAGTCTTGGCTACTGTGTGTGGGCTTTCTCTAGTTGCAGCGAGTGGGGGCTACTCTACCTTATGATGCTTGGACTTCTCACTGTGCTGGTTTCTCTTGTTTTACAAGATCGAGTTGCACGGACGCAAGAGTTGTGGTGCATGGGCTAGGTGCTCCGTGGCATGTGGAATCTTCCCAGACCAGGGATCAAACGCAGGTCCCCTGCACTGGCAAACAGATTCTTATCTACTGTACCACCAGGGAAGTCCCTAAGGGTACTTCTTACATGTTAAACTATGTCTCTATTTTTGTTCTCAAAACTTAAAATATTAGCTTGGCTAGATATAAAATTAGATTTAATATTACTTTCTTTCAGAATTTGGTTTTTACTGAGTTAAGCATCCAAGTTGTCTTTGGAAATCTTGAGGCAATTCAGATTCTCATTTCTTTGAAGATATTCTGTTTCTCTCCGTCTTTCTCTCAGCTGTACATAATTCCATTGTGTGGATGTCCTATATTTGTCCAACCAACCTTCTCTACATGGATATGTGAGTTATTTCCAACATTTATAATCAGAAACAATGCTACAATATGTAGTATTTTACAGAAGCATTGTCAAATTATTGAATGTGTATCTTCAGGGTAAATTTACAGAGTGAGACTGCTAGATACAAAGCAAAGTCATGTGTAGTTTTGTGAGATATGCAAAATTCCCATTCATAAAGCTGCACGCTTTTGCACTCACACTAGTAATGTATAAGAGTTCCTATTTGTCCACATCATTATAAGCAGTATGTTTTTATATTTTTTAATTTTTGCCAATCTGATAGTATTTGCCAACTAAATAGTAACTCATAGTAGTTTTGCATTCCTCTAATTATGAGTGATTTTTTAATGAGTAATTTTTAATATTTTTTTGGTGTGTGAATTGTCTGTTTATATCCTTACTCTATTTTTCTATTGACTTCTTTGACTAACTCTTTACTCTTTATCTGTAATAAATGTTGCAAATATTTTCTCCCACTTTGTAACTCATTGTTTACTTATAGGTTTTTTGTGTTTATACAATGCAAAGTTTGTTTTTTCTTTTTAAATTTAGTTAAATGAATCAATGATTTCTTTTACTATACTATATTTTAAGTGATAGTTAGAAAGTCTTTCCTTATATCCAGGTTATAAACACACATACTTTCTTCTAATAAGTGCATGGTTTTGTTTTCATCTTTATATACCTGATCCCTTTATGTGCTCAGTCACTCAGCTGTGTCTGACTCTTTGTGATCCCATGGACTGTAGCCTGCCAAACTTCTCCATCTATGGGATTTTCCAGGCAAGAATACTGGAGTGAGTTGCCATTAATCCCTTTATAGCTCATTCTTATTCAGCAAGGGTTCATTGAATATAGAATTCTCTGAGTTCTTGAATGTTTTAAACTCTTCTTCTATTGCCTTGATACTTGAAAGAAAGCTTGGCAAGATATAAAATTTTTGGTTAACATTTTTCTTTCCTTGAATTTCTTATAAGTGCCTTCCTTTTTTTGCTTTGCTTTGCATGTTGCTCTTGAGAAGTCTGATGCTAGTCTAATCCTCTTGCCCTTGAAAGTCTTTTTGCCTGGAGACCCTGAGGATTTTTTCTTTTTTTTTTTTTATCTTTGAAGTCTGATAGTTCACTGTTATTTCTTGGAATCTACCATTCTGGGTGAATTTTCCAAGGTCGCCAGTAGGATTTATCAACATGTAGGCCTTTTTTCCCCTAAAATATTATCTTGGATTACAGTTTAAACATTAGTTCTATAATAATGTTTGTTTTTCTGCCTTGGGGACTCTGTCAGATTTGCTTTGCCTGTCTTCTGTTTCAACCACTTTCTCCATGATCCCCTTTACTTCTTCAGTATCTTATTTTCATTTTCTTGACCGTTTTTCTGCCTGCCTTCAATGACCCATTATTAAATATTCTCCCAAACCACTTCCCACAGAGGATTGTGGTGCAACCTAGGGAGACGGCTCTGGCAGAATTTAGGGTAGATTTTTATACTGACAGATTATTTGAAGTTTGTTGTGTTTTTCTGTCCACTGCTTACTCTAAAGGTATCTGTTACATGCGGTTTTACTTGTTCTTCTTATTGATCTGCATATTTTTTTGAGGATATATGCAGTGATTTGGATTTATGCATCTGCCATTTTTCTTGGGTTACCTAGAATTCTCAATATCATCTTTTAACTCTTTGAAGAGTTATTTTAAATCCCAGATCTGATATATTAACTATCTGAATCTCCTGTGGGCCTGTTTCTACTGTCCATTGCTTCTCTTATTTTTGGCCATATTGTCTTATTTCTTGTATCCTAGTAATTATTTTTAAGCCCTAGACATGTTATATAAAAAAATCAGATGTTACTTGAGGCCTGGATGTTGTTATCTTCCTCCAAAGAGGATTTGCTTTTGCTCCTGGTAGGGAGTTAAGAGGGCACTCTCAATTCCAGATCATCTTAATCCAAAAAGAGATTAAGAGAATTTGACATGATTTCAGTTGATATGCTGACTGATCTATTTATTGTTTATTCTTACTCCCAGGAGGTAGTTCATGGCAAAGTCTTGGAGTTCAGCAGAATCTTTTTCTGACAGAATCTGAATTCCCATTTTATTCCTTCTAGTTAGTGAGTCTACTGAGCTCCAGGTTCTACCTTCAAATAAATATCTCTGCTATTCCATCCAGCCTTCTGGTTTGGCCTCAGAGGAAGTGCTGGGTGAATCAGCCTACTCTGTGCGTGCGTGGTCAGTCGATTCAGTCGTGCCTGCCTCTCTGCAACCCTGTGGACTACAGCCTGCCAGGCTCCTCTGTCCCTGGGATTCTCCAGGCAAGAATACTGGAGTGGGTTGCCATGTCTTCCTCCACAACCTACTCTACCATTGTCAAAATACTTTCTATGGCATTTTCTTTGCTTCTTCAAGGAATCAAATTAAGAAGAATCAAAGTAAGATAAACCTCCAATTACTAGATAAATAAGTACAGACAAGCAGTGTAGAGCACAGTGACACAGTTAACATTGCCGTGATATATACAAAAGTTGTTAAGAAAATAAATCCCTGGAGATCTAAACACAAGGAAAAAAATTTTATGTGCTCTTTTTATTGTATCTTTAAGAGATGATGGATGCTAACTAAATTTATTGAGGTAATCATTTCACAATACATGTAAGTCAAACCATTATTCTGTATACCTGAAATTTCTGCAAGTGATGTATGTCATTATATCTCAATAAAACTAGAAAAAAATATATACTAACAATAAAAAAGAAGCAAAGTAAGACCAATTCTGTGAATTTGTCTATCTTGCCTGTCATTCTTCTCTTGTAAATGAACATAGGACATCAGGAAATTAAGACACTGCTACCAGCTGCAACTGAACACCATCCTTATCCTTCCTCCATTGCATGGACATGGCTGCCCTTTAAAATAGAAAAAGAAAACACACTGATTGCATTAGTTTCCTAGGGTTGCTGTAATAAATTACCACAAACCAGGTAGCTCAAAACAACATTCATTCCCTCTTAGTTATGGAGATAAGAAGTCCAAAATCAAGGTAAATAACAGCAGGGTCACAGTGTCACAAAGGCTCTCGAGGAGAATCCATCCTTGTCTCTTCCAACTTCTGACAGCCTCTGGCAGACCCTGGCTGGGGCAACATCAATTCTATTTCTGCCTTCTTCACATGACCTTCTTCCCTGTATCTCTAAAGTCTAATGTTTTTGCCCTTCATCTCCCTTTCCTTTCTCTTCTGAGGACACTGGTCACTGAACATCAAGTCCACTTTAAATTCAGGATGGTCTTCCCTTAAGATTCTGAACATTTGCAAAGATCCTCTTTCCCCATAAGGTCACCCTCACAGGTACCGGGGATTAGGACTTACATATATCTTTAGGGGACATAATTCAACCTACGACACTGATCACATCCTATATGGCAACTGCTGTGATGAATCATTTATATGGATTAATCCATTTTTCACTCACAGCAACACTATTGAATAGTTGCTACTCTTTTGTCTATTTACAAATGAAGAAATTAAAATTATGCTAGAAGCTAAGTAGCTTGCTCAAGATTCCACACCTCATGGTTTAAAGATCTGGAATTCAGACCCAGGCAGGCATAAACCCAGATCATGATATTATACCATGTCCTTCAGGCATCAGACTTTGTGGAACTACTAAATCCAAGGGGAAAGGACAGCAGACACCAAGTTCTCATTCTGGAAACCATGGACAAAAGTTTGTAAAAGGGATCAGAGTAGGAGAACTTCTTCCCCATTCCTCCTCCTTTCCTCTATTCTGTCTCCAAACATCTTATGGCTGTTCTTGGTCTCTAGGTCTCAAATAAGGTGTGCTGTCAACTTTAGGGGCCCACACATACTTTAGTGGTAGTTGCTTAGACACTCAGTCATGTCCAACGCTCTGTGACCCCATGAACTGCAGTATGTCAGGCTCCTCTGTCCTTCACCATCTCTGGGAGTTTGCTCAAACTCATGTTCATTGAATTGGTGATGCCATCCAACCATCTCAGACTTGCTTTTATTGTAAAGTGCCAACAGCCACATAATACTGGTCTGTTAAAGCATAGGCTATTTGGAGTATAGCTGGCGAATAAGACAAAGATCCTATAGGAACTTAAGAGCAAACACTGAGGCACATTTGGGCATCGCAGGCAACAGAGGTGGGAACGGTCAGGTTCTGAGGAAGCAGAGGAGCTGCTGTTTTCTGCTACTCCCTTGTGGGCCTCAGTCTCTCCTCTTCCCTCCGTCCATTAGCGACTATCCCCGGCCCCCAACTCCCTTCTGATGCTAGCTCCCTCTTTGGCTTACATGGTGAAGCCTGCCATGGCCTCACCTCCTCTGTGGCCCCCTACCTAACCCCTGGTTTTTTTTTTTAGCTCAGGTTATTGGGAAAGAGAGTCTGTGGCCTAGTTCCTCTCCCTACATCATAATGAGAGGGTAACAGGCAGGAAGACCAGGGGTCTCCAAACAGAGGAAATAGGCTGCAAGTGTCAGACATTTTTTTATCTCTCCCTTAAACAGGCAGGAGGGAACAAACTCTCTATGGAAATATTTTTTTCTTAAGCTATGTTAATGAAACTATGTATTTGCTTTGGAATTTGCCTTTCTTCAAAACAGTTCCACCTAAGACTAACTTTTTTTTTCTTTTCTCAAACCTTGGGCTGATAATAACTCAACAAACCAGTATTCATATCAATTGATTTATGACTGGGGGATGACACACCTCATGCCATCCTAGCTCAAAAATGCATATTGTGGGAGAGGGGCCTGGTGAAACCCTCAGCCTTGAGGTGTCTCTCTCATCTGATTAATAGCTTCCTAACAGACATAAAGCAGCTTGCTAAAACTAGCGAGGGGGGCACTCTCCGTCCCCCTTCTGATGTCTGTGTCAGAAGCTGTCTCTGTCGCTTTTCATACTTTAATAAAACTCTGTTACACAAAAGCTCTTGAGTAGTGATTCAGCCTGGTCCCTGGTCCCGAAGCTAAATCTTCTTCAGAGATCACGAATCCAACATCCGTAAGCCATTGATATCACACCAGACTCATGGAGAGTATGTAAACTGGTGACTTTAAGCTATGCACCCATTCTGCCTGAGCAGAGGAGGGGCCTGTGACGAGGGGTGACATGTCCCACGAGGCCAGCGAGGCAGGTGTCCTTACAGGTGCTATGGGTGTGCAAGTCTTTCCTAGCAAAGGCCCTCTCAGTATATCCACCTCATATGCTCACCCACACCCTACGCATGAACACACCCATCATGATGCTCCCTTCAGGCTGAAGAAAGTTTTGGTGAGGGACTTACACTCCTGCCCTGTGAGTGTCTAAGGACCCCCAACCCGTCACCCATTGCATGTCTGGCCAAAATCGCAGGCTGAGCTGAGTCCCGCTGCCGCACATGTGACAGCCCACCCTGACTCGAGCCCATGAAGGATTCATTCTGGTCCTTGTTGCCAGTTCCCGTCCTGTGCATAGTTCTGCGTGGAGCTTGTATTATTTTCTGTTTTTGCTGTAACAAATTATCACTGTCTTAGCGGCTTAAAACAATACAAATGTATTATCTTCTTTTTTTTAAAAAATTTATTTATTTTCAGCTGCTCCAGGTTTTAGTTGAGGCATGCAGGATCTTTAGTTGTGGCCTGTGGGATCTAGATCCCTGACCAGGGATCGGATCCAGGCTCCCTGTATTGGGAGCTCAGACTTTTAGTCACTGAACCACAGGGAGGTCCCCAAATGTATTACTTTATAATTCTGAGATTTTGAAGTCTAACACAGCTCTCAGTGGGTCAAAATCAAGGTGTTAGCAGGATTCCATTCCTTTCTGAAGACTCTAGAGGGGAATCCATTTCCTTGTTCTTTCTAGCTTCTGGAAGCTGCCCTCACTCACTGGCTTGTGCCCCCTTCCTCCACCTTCAAAGTCAGTAAAACAGGTCGAATTCTTCTTACATCACTCTCTCTCTCTGCCACTCTCTCCCACTTTTAAGCACCCTTGTGATTATATTAGGCCCACTAGGATAATTCATAATACTCTCCCAATTTTAAGGTCAGCAAATTGGCAGCCTTAATTCCATCAACCTTAATTATCCTTTGCCATACAATATAGCATAGTCACAGCTTCCTGGGATGGGAAAGTGCACATCTTTGGGAGGGGGCATTATTCTGCCTGACACAGAGGTCAACTAACATTTCATTGGGTGCATGCATATGTAGTCACTCAGTCTGACTCTTTGGGACTCTATGGACCATAGCCCCCCAGGCGCCAACATTTCATAAGGTCCTTTTATATATAAGAAACAGTACTGGGACCTCATTGTACCCCCAAAGTAAGTCAAAATTGAGCAGAGAGGTTATGGACCACTAGATGATATAGAACAATACAGAAATATATATACCTTTCCTTCCACAAGACACATGCACATACTCGCATTCGCGCACGCACGCGCGCGCGCACACACACACACACACGAAGCCAGGAATCAGGAATTCAATATACAACTTATCCAGAGCTTAGGGAGAGAAAGTAAAGACCAGCCTTAAGGAGACTGTGTTACCTGGATTATGTGACCTGGAACTTGGTGACTTTAAAAAAATGAGTTTCAGTAGAGCAATTTTGAAGGTAATAAATGGAACGGAGATAGGGATTGAAAAGGAGGCAAGAAAAACCAAGGTCTGGTGGGTAACACTTACAGTCCAGAAGTTTACCAGACTAAGAAAGAAACAGGGCTGTAGCAAGATTCTCTTTGTCCCAATTGTTCCTTTCGACCTTTCCAAGATCATGGCCCCACGACACATGTGACCTGGGAAGGCCACGGGAGGACAGGCTCACTGGAACCTAAGTATGGCAGCGGACGGCAGCACCCGGCTGCAGGAGCGTCAGGTGACCGCTGACCCTCCCACACGGTAAGGTACCTGATGCTTGCCTTAATCGCTTCTACAGCAAGGCCCTAAGTTGTGCAGGCATGTGTTAGGGTCCTGTCAGCTGACAGCTGCTCAAAATGAAGAGAATTTAAAGAAGGGACTATTCACAGACAGGGGAGTTAAGGGAACTGAGAAGCACAGAGAAGAACCAAGGGAAATAGCGGAGACGCATTAAATCCACAAGCCTCAAAGGGCAAGGGGAGGGGGCTGTTACTGGAACCCAATGAGAGCTGCAGCTATGGCAGAGGGTCTGCTTGATGGGAGCCAAGCTGCTGGGCTGGGCCATGGGCAGAGAATAAATATCTCCACCACTTCCCCTTCTCATACTCTAATCTGTTTCTGGTGCCACCCACTGACCACTATCATCAGAAGCCAGAGAATAAGATAACACTCAGCGGACACAGCCTATAGACGTTTTCATTGGAAGTCAGACTTTGAGGGCACAGAATGGGAGGGAAGCGTGGAGCCAGCAAAATGGAAACAGTGGCAGATTTTATTTTCTTGGGATCCAAAATCACTGCAGACGGTGACTGTTCAGTTCAGTCGCTCAGTCGTGTCCGACGCTTTGCGACCCCATGAACTGCAGCATGCCAGGCCTCCCTGTCCATCACCAACTCCCGGAGGTTACTCAAACTCATGTCCATTGAGTCGGTGATGTCATCCAGCCATCTCATCCTCTGTTGTCCCCTTCTCCTCCTGCCCCCAATCCCTGCCAGCATCAGGGTCCTTTCCAATGAGTCAGTTCTTCCCATCAGGTGGCCAAAGTATTGGAGATTTAGCTTCAGCATCAGTCCTTCCAATGAATATTCAGGAATGATTTCCTTCAGGATTGACTGGTTGATCTTCTTGCTATCCAAGGGACTCTCAAGAGTCTTTTCCAACACCACAGTTCAAAAGCATCAATTCTTTGGTGCTCAGCTTTCTTTTTAGTCCAACTTTCATATCCATACATGACTACTGGAAAAACCATAGCTTTGACTAGACAGACCTTTGTTGGCAAAGTAATGTCTCTGCTTTTTAATATGCTGTCTAGGTTGGTCATAACTTTCCTTCCAAGGAGCAAGCATCTTTTAATTTCATGGCTGTAATCACCATTTGCAGTGATTTTGGAGCCCCCCAAAATAAAGTGTGACACTGTTTCCACTGTCTCCCCATCTATTTGCCATGAAGTTATGGGACCAGATGCCATGATCTTAGTTTTCTGAATGTTGAGTTTTAAGCCAACTTTTTCACTCTGCTCTTTCACTTTCATCAAGATGCTCTTTAGTTCTTCACTTTCTGCCATAAGAGTGCTGTCATCTGCATATCTGAGGTTATTGATATTTCTCCCGGCAATCTTGATTCCAGCTTGTGCTTCATCCAGTCCAGCATTTCCCATGAGGTACTCCGCATATAAGTTAAATAAGCAGGGTTACAATATACAGCCTTGACATACTCCTTTCTCTATTTGGAACCAGCCAGTTATTCCATGTCTGGTTGTAACTGTTTCTTCTTGACCTGTATACTGGTTTCTCAGGAGACAGGAAAGGTGATCTGGTATTCCAATTTCTTTAAGAATTTTTCAGTTTGTTGTGATCCACACAATCAAAGGCTTTAGCGTAGTCAATGAAGCAGAAATAAATGTTTTTCTGGAATTCTCTTCACGGTTCACGTACTGTTGAAATGGTGACTGTAGCCACAAAATTAAAAGATGCTTGCTCCTTGGAGGAAAAGCTATGACAAACTTAGCATATTAAAAAGCAGAGACATCACTTTGCTGACAAAGGTCAAAGCTATGGTTTTTCCAGTAGTCATGTATGGATGTGAGAGTTGAACCATAAAGAAGGCTGAGCATCAAAGAATTGATACTTTCAATGGAGCCGAAGACTCTTCAGAGTCCCTTGGAGAGCAAGGAGATCAAACCAGTCAATCCTAAAGGAAATCAACCCTGAAAATTCATTGGAAGGACTGACGCTGAAGCTCCAATACTTTGGCCACCTGATGGGAAGAGCAAACTCACAGGAAAAGACTCTGATGCTGGGAAAGACTGAAGGCAGGAGGAGAAGGAAGAGAGAGAATGAGATGATTGGACGGCATCACCGACTCAATGGACATGAATGTGGGCAAACTCCAGGAGATCATGAGTGACCAAGAGGCCTGAGGTGCTGCAGTCCAAGGGGTTGCAAAGAGTTGGACACAACTTAGTGACTGCTAAGTCGCTGTAACAACAACAGCTGATACACCCTATAGAAGTGGTCAGAAGCCAGCTTTGATGGCACAGAATGGGAGGGGAGGGTGCAGCCAACAAAATACCAGCCCCTACCCACCTTGGGTTACTCCTATTTCCCATCACTCTAGAAATAAATAGATTTGGTCAAGCTCTTTGCAGGGATGGCACTGCAGAAAGTTTCCATCAGTGACAGTAGAACCCCGGGCTCCAGGAGAGCAGTGGCAGGAAGTTCCAAGAGCAAAGGGAAAGAAAGTCAACAGGAAGGGAGAAAAGGCAGCCTGGTGGAGGTAAGAGAGGAGCCTCGTGGAGGAAGCTCTCAGCTGTCAAATTATCCTCTGCAGAGCTCTGAGCCTTTCTTTAAAACTTGGTGTGCGGAGCCATTTACCCACCTTGAGCTCTTTCCACAGCCCCACATCTGTTGTTATATTGGAGCTCACAGAGCCATCTATGCTGCTCTTGGGCCCATTCTCGGTGATATTAAAGCACTTTTTAATTGCCACATTTTCTGCTGCAGAGAAAGCCTAATCTAAAGGCAGCTTTAAAACTAATAGCAATCAGCAGAGATCCATCAATTAGCATTTGGTATTAAACAAGGCGGAACATTTGCCAAGGTGCCAAGGGCCTTTCCACACCCGAACATTCTACCAGGTTCATTCTCTCCTTTTTGAATATTTGGAGCTCTTGCCTCAGAGTCTTGAGTGACAGGTTTCCTTGGCGGCCAAAAGAATAACCAATTTTCTCCCATAACTCTTTTCTAACTCAAAAGGTGCAGCTCCAACAAAGTTCTTAACTCTGGTACATACATTTTTTTTTTTAAGGGAAAACTATCTGCTTCAAACCACTCATTATAATTTATTATAACAACACTTCCCTGGAAGCAGGGTTCTTTCTATAATTAACTGCTGAGGAGTAGGATGGAGCAACTGTTTACTAAGTTTCAATCGGCTTGTTCAGAATTTGTCACCCCCTTGAAACTTAGCTCACAATCAGATTTAAATTCAAAATGTTAAGGAAGCACTGTCAACTTCACACTTTGTCAAGCACTAAGAGAATATTTCTTAGTACTATCCTCTCTTTTTAAAGACTTTTCTTTAGATTATGCCATTTTCCTCTATTTGAGATAGAAAAAATTTTATCCTAAAATATTGATATACTTCTGTCCTTTCTGTGATGGTGAAATATGACAGTTGGACATGAGAGGTAGTTTCCAAATGCTTTGGTGGTTTCCAAATGGCCACTCCTGCTGGGTTGTGAGAATTTCGATATGTGTAGCTTTACTGGCATTTCTTCAACTGAACATCATAACAAAAAGAACTCTCCTTCATTTTTGTCCCATTGTCCCTGTCCTGAGACTTGTACAGATTCTCAGTTTCCTTCTCTATAAAGTGGGGATGATTAACATATAGTCTACAAAATTGTTGAGAAGGTTGAATGTAAGCTAAGTGTTTGGCACAGAATTTTGCCTCCAGTAAGCATCTCTTCTATTCTTTGCTAGCCAGGAAAACATGGCAATGACTGAAAAGGATGAGAGAGTATTTTTGCTCATGACCAATCTGAGTCCATGATCAAAATGGTCTGCAAATGAAGTCTCTCACTGAGCCAGGCTTCTGAAATCCTTGATCCTTAAATTCACAGCACAGTCACCAGAACTAAATGGTTCTAAATTATGAGTTTCCAGTAGCTAGGGAGACAAACACTTCTCTCAATCACCTCCTATGTAGCTGTTTGTGATTTTCCAAGCATTTGGCACTGTGGACTAAGGTTTTCTTCTAAATGAAGTATGAGAGTTGGCCCCTAGTCTTCTCTGGTATAAATTCATGGGACTATTCGTAAAGTTTGGATCATTCTTGGCAAGGAAAGTTATTCATAATGATATGTTTCATCTATAGTTACTGAGATGTCACTTTGGGCAGCTCATAAAGTTGTTACAAATGAGTTCGAATTTGGTGACATCAAACAATATTAAAAGGCCAGCAACAAACATTTTGGATGCATTTCCTTTTTTGGCAGAATGGAATTAATTACTTTGTGAAGATAAAAGCAATGTGTGGTTATTGCAAAACACTGTAAACAAGATAAGTATCATGCAATAATGAGTTAACTCAGCAGGGGACTTTCATGGTGGTTCAACTGCTAAGACTCTGAGATCCCAATGTAAGGGACCCAAGTTCAATCCCTGGGCAGAGAACTAGATTCCACACACCACAACTGAGTCCACTTGCTGCAACTAAAGATCCCAGCACAGGCAAATTAATTAATTAATTAATTTTTAAAAAGAGTTAACTCAGCAGACTTGGGCTGCTCAAACCCACACATTCTCAAGCTCTTCAGCACTCGCCTTTGGCCCAGTTCTTAGAGTTGGTCTGTTGAGCCTCTGGAGTAGCCTGCCTGATAAGAGTGTCTTGGGCTGAAGCCTTGGGCCATACCAGATCATTTATGCTAACAATGTGATTATGGGATGTGGGGTCTGCATACCTATGTGTCCCATGACACCAAGACTCAGTGATCTTACCCAGTTATGAGCTTCCCTGGTTGGTAACACTGCACATGCATTGTCACATCTTATTTCTGGGAAAATTAAGCACTCTCTGTGTGACTTCACTGGGTGAGAATTCAAGGCTTATCCTGGTTTTTCCTGGACTCCATCCTGTGTGCTTTTTCCCTTGGCTGATTTTAATATGTATCCTTTTGCTGTAATAAACTGTAACCATGAGTATAACTGCTTTTCTGAGCTCTGTGAATCCTATTAATGAATCATTTAACAATGTATGGTCTTGGGGATCCACAATGAAAATATTAAAAACTTAAAGTTTAAAATTGTAAATAGAGTCAGATATCCTACAGTGTGAAGTCAAGGGGACCTTAGGAAGCATTACTACAACAAAGCTAGTGGAGGTCATGGAATTCCAGCTGAGCTATTTCAAATCCTAAAAGATGATGCTGTAAATGTGCTGCATTCAATATGCCAGAAAATTTGGAAAACTCAGCAATGGCCACAGGACTGGAAAAGGTCAGTTTTCATTCCAATCCCAAAAAAAGGCAATGCCAAAGAAAGTTCAAACTATTGTACAATTTCATTCATCTCACATGCTAGCAAAGTAATGCTCAAAATCCTTCAAGCTAAGCTTCAGCAGTATGTGAACTGAGAACTTACATATGTACAAGCTGGATTTAGAAAAGGCAGAGGAATCAGAGACCAAATTGCCTGCATCCATTGGATCATCGAAAAGGCAAGAGAGTTCCAGAAAAACATCTGCTTCATTGACTACACTAAAACCTTTGGTCATGTGGATCACAACAAACTGGAAATTCTTAAAGAAATTGGAATACCAGATCACCTTTCCTGTCTCCTGAGAAACCTGTATACCGGTCAAGAAGCAACAGTTAGAACCGAACATGGAATAACTGGCTGGTTCAAAATTGGGAAAGGAGTACGTCAAGGCTGTATATTGTCACTCTCCTTATTTAACTTCTATGCAGAGTACATCATGCGAAATGCTGGGCTGGATGAAGCACAAAATGGAATCAAGATTGTCGGGAGAAATATCAATAACCTCAGGTATATAGATGATACCATTCTAATGGCAGAAAGCAAAGAGGAATTAAGAGACTCTTGATGATGGTGAAAGAGGACTGTGAAAAAGCTGGCTTAAAACTTAACACTCAAAAACTAAGATCATGGCATCTGATCACATCACTTCATGGCAAATAGATGGGGAAACAATGGAAACAGTGACAGTCTTTACTTTCTTCGGCTCTAAAATCACTGCGTATGGTGACTGCAGCCACGAAATTAAAAGACGCTTGTTCCCTGGAGGGAAAGCTATGACGAACCTAGACAACATATTAAAAAGCGGAATGTCATTTTGCCAACAAAGCTCCATATAGTTAAAGCTATATTTTTTCCAGGAGTCATGTACAGATGTGAGGTTTGGACCATAAAGAGGGCTGAGTGGCAAAGAATTGAAGCTTTTGAATTGTGGTGCTGGAGAAGACTCCTGAGAATTCCTTGGATAACATGGAGATCAAACCAGTCAATCCTAAAGGAAATCAGTCCTGAATGTTCATTGGAAGGACTGATGCTGAAGTTGAAGCTCCAATACTTTGACCACCTGATACAAAGAGTTGACTCATTTGAAAAGACCCTGACGCTGTGAAAGATTGAGGGTAGGAGAAGGGGGAAACAGAGGATGAGAGGGTAGGATGGCATCATCAACTCAATGGACATGAGTTTGAGAAAACTCTGGGAGATAATGAAGGACAGGAAAGCCTTGCATGCTGCAGACCATGGGGTCGCAAAGGTCAGACAACAGCAACTGAATGACAACAAAGTTAAAATAATTCATTGTCTTACTTCTTAAGATAATGTTTTCTTAAAAATATGTCTATATACTGTTAGTGGGAATGCAAATTGGTACAGCCACTATGGAGAACAGCATGGAGATGCCTTAAAAAATGAAATAGAAGTGCCATATGACCCAGCAATCCCACTGCTGGGCATACACACTGAGGATACCAGAATTGAAAGAGACACATGTATGCCAATGTTCATTGCAGCACTGCTTACAATAGCTAGGACATGGAAGTAAACTAGACGTCCATCGGTAGGCAAATGAATAAGGAAGTTGTGCTACATATACACAATGGAATGTTACTCAACTATAAAACAGAACACATTTGAGTCAGTTCTAATGAGGTGGATGAAACTGCAGCCTATTATACAGAGTGAAGTAAGTCAGAAGGAGAAAGGCCAATACAGTATATTAACACATATATATGTAATTTAGAAAAATGGTAATGACGATCCTATGTGCAAGGCAGCAGAAGAGACACAGATGTAAAGAACAGACTTTTGGACTTTGTGGGAGAAGGAGAGGGTGGGATGATTTGAGAGAATAGCACTGAAACATGTATATTACCATATGTAAAACAGATGACCAGTGCAAGTTCGATGCATGAAGCAGGGCACGCAAAGCTGCTGCTCTGGGACAACCCAGAGGGACGGGGTGGGAGGGGTGTTCAAGATGGGGGACACATGTGCACCCGTGGCTGATTCATGTTGATATATGATAAAACCATCACAATATTGTAATTATCCTACAGTTAAAATAAATTAACTTAAAAAATAAAAAATTTTAAAAATGTGTATATATGCATACTTTTTTCTATACATTCCAATATTTTGTTAACAGACAATGGATTATATTACATACTTTGTTTAGTAAACTTTTCTCACATAATACAGAATGGACACCTTTCCTTTGCCCTTAAATATAGACATATTATTTGTACAGCATTCTGTCGTATAGAATTTATGGTTAAATTATTTAATCATGTCTGACAGCCATTTGGGTTATTTTCCCTTATATTGGTATTATAAACAATGGTGCAACAAACATCTTTGTGGATAACTTATTTGCAAGCTTTTCTCATTTGTAATACAAGGACCTGTGATACAAAGATTTAAGAATTATGGTGAGAATCACCTGAAGTGACTAAGGAGATGTGTCAGAACAGGTCAAGATTTCAGACCTCTAACCGGAATATTCTTGATATCTAAAATGACTGGAATTAGACTAGAATCTGAAGAGATCCTCTTTCAATAAATCCATGGAAACCTGTGTCTACACCATTTTCAACTACATCCATATGAGTTCCTAGACCCTAAAATAGGCATTCTTTCTTGGTCCTGAGGACTTACTCTACTCATTCCCAAAATAAGAATAGATATATATTTTCCTAACACCAAGCAGCTACAAGATCAAGAATATCTGACTCTGCAGGTAATTTAAATGCTTGATACAAAAAAACCTAACAATCTTTAGGTAAAGACAATATAGCCCAGAGTCTTTACAATGGTTCACTTACAGTGCTCAGCATTCAGAAAAAATTACTAGAAAATGTGATCTATAATCAAGAGGGAAAACAGTAAGCAGACATATGAATGACTCAGATACTTATATTACCAAAGAAGGATCTTAAAAATAACTACTATAAATATGTTAACAAATTAAGAGAAAAATATATAAGATAGGTGAACAGATAGCAAATTCCAAAAGAGAAAGAGAAACTCTTAACAAGAACCAAATAATTCTTTATAGAATTTGAAAATGCAATATCTTAATAAAGAATTCATTGGAGAGTTTAGCTGAAGACTGGACACAGAAGAACTGATCAGTGAAACCAAAGATAGGTCAATACAAAGGATCCAAAATGAACTACATAGAGACAATAATAATTATAAGAAGCAAGAACATCTGGGGACGCTATCAGTCTAATATATACGTATGGAGGCCCAGAAGAAGACAGAATGGAGAGGAAATATATTTAGAGATAGTAAATGAGATTTTTCAAAAACTAATGAAATATGTCACTCTACATATGAGAATCTAAATGAATCCCAAACAGGATGAGGCACATTATAGTCAAACTTCAGAAAACCAAACAGAAAGAGAAACATCTTAAAACAGTCAATGTGGGGAGGGGGGCATATTACATTCAGGGGAACAATATCAATAATGACTAACTTCTCATCAGAAGCTATTGAAACCACTAGACAGTAGAACATTTTCAAAGTGCTAAAAGAAAACATTAGTTGATTTAAAACACTATACTCAGTTAAAATATCCTTCAAAAATGAAAATAAATCAGAGACATCTGTGTGTGTGTGTGTGCTCAGTCACTAAGTCACGTCCAACTCTTTGTAACCCCATGAACTGTATCCCATCAGGCTCCTCTGTCCATGGGATTTTCCAGGCAAGAATTCTGGAGTGGGTTGGCATTTCCTCCTCCAGAGGATCTACCCAACTCAGGGATTGAACTTGCATCTCCTGCATTAGCAGGCAGATTCTTTACCACTGAGCCACCTGGGAAACCCACAGACATTTTGAGGCAAAACTAAAATTTATCCCAAGAGAACTACACTGTAAAAAAAAAAAAAAAAAAAGCTAAAAGGAAATGATCCTATAAAGACCTAGACCTGTAAGAAGTAGTCCTGGAAATGGTAAAGATATGGGTAAACATAAAAGACTATTTTAAGTGTTTCTCTTCTAAAAACAAAGGAAGACAAGCTTATTCTAAAATGTATATGGAAAAGGAAAGGGCCTAGAAGAACCAGAACAGTTTTGACAAGAAGAATACAGTGGGAGGAATTTTTAAACTTACTATATAGCTACAGTAACCAAGACAGTGTGGTATTGCTGGAGGAATGAACACAGAGATTGATGACACAGAATAAAGAACCCAGAAATAGACTTGTACAAACATGCCCAGCATTTTCTGACAGAAGTTGAAGTGCAATTCAATGGAGGAAGGATAGTCTAGTCAGCAAATGCTGCTGGAGCAAATGGCAAAACAAAACAAACAAATCTTGATCTAAACCTCACACCTAATTACTCATAATGAGCCATAGGCTTAAATGTAAAACTGTAAGATTTTTGGAAGAAAACACAGGAGAAACTCTTTGGAACCTAGTGCTAAATTCAGCATCACTAGTGATTAGTCATGATATCAAAAGTATAATTCCTAAAAGAACATATTAATAAATAAACCATCATCAAAACTAAAAACTTTTTTGCTCTATGAAAGACCATGAAAAGTGAAAGTTGCTCAGTCATGTCTGACTCTTTGCGACTCCGTGATATATACAGTCCATGGAATTCTCTAGCTCAGAATACTGGAGTGGGTAGTCTTCCCATCTCCAGAGGATCTTCCCAACCCAGGAATCAAACCCAGGTCTCCCACATTGCAGGTGGATTCTTTACAAGCTGAGCCACAAGGGAAACCCAAGAATACTGGAGTGAGTAGCCTTTTCCTTCTCCAGGAGATCTTCCCAACCCAGGAATAGAACCAGGGTCTCCTGCATTGCAGGTGGATTCTTTACCAACTGAGCTATAAGAGGATGACAAGGCAAGCCCCAGATTGGAAGGAAATATTTGCAAACTATGTAAGGACTTGTATCTAGAACATACAAAAAACTCACAAACCCAACAGTAATAAAGTAAACAATCCAATGAGAAGAATGAGCAAGAGACATTAACAAAAATTTCACTGAAAAGATTTATGGATGGAAAACAAACATTAAAAAGTTGCTTAACATCATTAGCCATTAGAGCAATGCAAATTAAAACCACAATGAAACATCATGATAAATCTATTAGGATGACTAAAATAAAAATAATAAGTGCTGTGAGGTTGTAAAGAAACTGAATCTCTCATATATGGCTACTGGGAATGTGAAATGGGACAAACAATCTGTAAAACACTTTGGCAATTTCTTATAAAACTAAATATATTCTTATTATTTGACCCAATACTCACACACTTGGACATTTATTCCAGAGAAATGAAAATTTATGCCCACACAAAAATCAGTATATGAATGTTCATAACAGTTTTATTCAAAACAGCCAAAATATGGAAATAGCCCAAAAGTCCTTCAGTGGGTATACAGAGAAACAAACTCTGGTGAAATGAAATACTACTCAGCAATAAAAAGGAGTAGACTACTGATATATGATGCATATTGCATGGCTCTCAAAGCATCCTTCTGAGTGGAAAAAGCCAATCTAAAAAGATTACATACTGTATGACCCCATTTATACAACATTCTCAAAATGTCAGTATTACAGAGATGGAGAACAAATTAATGGTTGCCAGACAATAGAGAATGGAGAGGAGAAGTATGAGTATAAAAGGGGTAACACAAGGGAGTTCCTTGGTATTGATGGAGTATTTTTATATTTTGATTATACAGTAACACAAATCTATACATGTGGTAAAACTGCATAGAAACATACATACACATACATACAAACTCATTATTGAAAACTGGTAAAATCTGAAGTAGGCAAAGTTAACAGTATGGTACCAATATCAACTTCCTGGTTTCGATATTGTGTATAGGTAATACGTTACCGCTGAAGGAATACAGGTCAAGGATACACAGGATTCTACTACTTCTGCAACTTCCTGTGAGTCTGTAACTATTTCAAAAGTGAAAGATTTTGGAAAACTATTGACTATTTAAAGTAAAAGCAGTAACAATGTATGGAGGGGTTTATAACAAATATATAAGTAAAATATACAACAAAAATAGCACTAAATAAGAAATAAAGTTAAATACAGTTGTAAGATTCTTACATTGTTTGTGTAGTGGTATGACTGAATTCAAGATCAATTGTCATAACTTAAGACTTCATAATGTAACCCCTTGAACAGGCACTAAATTAACTATCTGCCAAGAAGTACAGCTAAAAAGCAAATAAAAGAGACAAAATGGAACATCAGAATGAACTTGATTAATTCCAGAGAAAGCATGAAACAAGAAACAAAGAACAGATGGGACAAATAGAAAATAGGAACAAAATGGTTAAACCAACCATATGAGTAATTATAGTAACTGTAAATGAACTAGACAGTCCAATAGAAGATCATTTGTATTTTCTAATAAAAGAGTCAAATATATTTTATAAGAGTTACACATTAAATATAAGTAGACACAGGTTGAAGGATATATGCTATTCAAATGCTAATCAGAATAAAGTACGTGCAGCTATGTTAATAACAAAGTAGACTTCAAGACAAGGATAATCACCAGTGAAAGAGGAATATTTCATAATGATAAAAGGATCAGTTTTACAGGACATGACAATCCTAAATATATGCACCCAACAACAAGTTTTCACATACAAATAGCTAAAACAAAAAATGACAGAACCAAACAAACTCTTCATCTTACCTGGGTATTCAACACTTCCCTCAGTAATCTTTAGGATAAGCAGACAGAAATATTAATAAGCATACAAAAATATGAAAAACACCATCCACAAAGCTTTCTTAATTGGCATTTATAGAACACCCCACCTAACAACAGCAGAAAACATATTTTTTTCAAGTGCACATGGAATATTCACCAATACAGACTATTTATCGGCCCATTAAACAAGTCAATAAATTTCAAGCATTGCAATCATACCAAATATGTTCTCTGACCACAATGGCATTAAACTGGAAGTCAATTTAAGAAAAAAATAAGTCTTCACCTCTACATCAGCAGAGTCTTCCTGTCTCAAATAATCTAGATAATATTGTCTCAGACCCTCATTCGCTATCTATGGAAATATGCTATCCTCTCCTGTGGTAGTCAGGGTCTCCAGAGAAAGAAAAACAGCAGGATGTGTATACATACATACATATATAGAGAGAGAGATTTTTTTTTTAATTGGCTCATGTGATTGTAGAGGCTTAATAAATTTCAAATCTGCAGGGTAGGTGAGCAAACTGAAGACTGTAGAGCTGTCATTCAACTTCAAACGCAGTCTGCTCAGAGAATTCCTTCTAGCTCAAAGGAAGTCAGTCTTTGTTCTAGCAAGTCTTCAAGGAATGGATGAGGCTGACTCACCCTAGGAAGGGTTACTAGTTTACTCAAAGTCCACGCATTTAAATGTTAATCTCATCCAACAAAGACTCTTTCACAGAAACATCTAGAATAAAGTTTGACCAAATACCTGGTCACCTCTGCTTAGCCAAGTTGACACATGAAACCAACCACCCTGCCTCCCCATCAAGACTTCTTAAATTTATTGAATGATGAGGATGCCTCTTCAAACTAACATCTGTCCTAAATTAGTTCAGTTTACAAATCATCAGGCCACCTCACATGTGCCGTGAATGTGAAATTCAGCCCCTTCTGCCAAGTTCCAACAAAACCAAGAAACTAACAGAACTGCATTCAGAGGAGGCCTTTGTGGGTGTAACAGACATTAGTGAACACTGGGGGATACAGGCTTCTTCAGCCATGCTAACAACTTCAGATTGCACAATAAAACCCTCACCATGTGACCCAATCTCTTCGCTCCTTCTTTTCCTGTTCTTCCCACCTTCAAAGAATTGTTCATTTCTGATACAAGGCAATCTAGATATTTCTACTGATTCCTTGATGTCTGCCAAACCACTGTCCATCCCAAGGTATTTTCCTAAATAAACACATAGCCTGGGAAGAATTCCAGGACCAGCTGAAAACCACCATTTCATGTCAACCTTCTCAGCCACCTGGTTTCCCCTTCAGTTCATTTAAATATAGTCTCTCACTTTATTCCACTGCCCTCCGAATCAGTCAAGAGAAGGAAAAATGCTGAACCTATTACATTTAAAACCTAGTAAGTTCCTTTTAAAATAGGCGACTTTATGAGCACCATAAGGCCAGCAAAGAAGTGAAGGAATAAACATGATTTGTACCGAGGACTTGGCGGGTGTGGAAGAAACACACCCAGTTGTGGGTGGGGGATTGACTCAGATCTGGCTGAAAGTCACTACTTGGGGGTGGGGGGTGGGGCAGGTGCACTGCAGAAATGTGACCCACAGACCCCAGTAGTAAAGGCAGGCATCACTCTCTGGACCCCGTGTCCCCAGCTCCAGCCTGTGCTGAGATGGTGAAGGCGCTTGCCTTTGATGCCTCCCACCTTCAGTTGGAGGGTCCTCTGTTGGAGTTTTTTCCCCTTATTGAAATTCACCATCAGATTCCATTTCCGTCTCAAGTCCCTGCCATGTTGGAAAGGAATGTAATCAATGAAACCCAGCTGATGCCCGCAATGGTTTAATCTACCACCTTGTAGAAACATACATTTAAGAAACAACTAAAAAGGCAATGTCTGTTGTCCACCGATGGGAACGCGGGTTTAACGGTGGGCTTTCCCACCAATGCAAGAGACATAAGGGGAGAAACCTTCTTGAGGCCCTTCAAACCTTAGTGTGGTCACCTGAGCTGGGTTGGGGGGCGCTGCGGATGAGGAGCAGAGAGCGGCCTCAAAACCCAGATCGAAGCAGGCTGTGCGCCCCAGGCAACCTGCACGAGGGACCCAACGCGGACTAGGGGTGAACGAAGCCCTGCACGGAGACTGATCGCCGACCGAGAAGGGGTCCGAGCGGGGGCTGCCCCCAGGCCACCCTGTAGAGCGCACACGCACCTTCCTTCCCGCTGCCGAGTCCCGCGCGGGCGGGGAGCAGGCTCTGCTGCGGACCTGCGTCCCTCCGGCTGCAACACAAGACACGAGGGGTCGGAGCAGCGCCCGGGTCCCGTGTTGTAGCCCGAGGTCTCACGCCGTGTCGTGGGGAGCCCGGCCGGCGGGCACCTGCCCCGCTTCCTCTTCCAGGTGGGCCGCCGAGAGTGCCTCTCGCTGGGCATGCTGAGCGCGCTGTAAAACACCAGAGGCTGCATCGAGATGGAGCGCTGGGACCGGGCCGTGCTCCGGGGACGTAGGGAAAAACCCATGGTCTCCGTGAAGGGCAGCCTGAGCTGAGGCGCCCGGCTGCGTCCGCACGAGCCCCGCGCTCCAGGTGCACGTCCAGCTGATGGAAATGCTCCAGGGAGCAGACCAGCTCACAAATATTTAGCTGTCCTGATGCCTTTTCCTTCCAAAAATGAATTACGGCTGTTTGCAAGCCACTAATTACAGTTTATTACAACAACACTTCCTAGGAAATGGGTTCTTACTCTAATACTATGATGAGAATTTTATAAATGCCAGACAAGTACAATGAATTGCCCTGAATTATAATAAATATCTGTGCTTTGGGAGTGAGGCAGTAAACACAACATTATTGCTATCCATTTTCAATGGGCCTATCGAGGATTTATTACTTATTTATGGCTTATTTTTATTCAAAAACTCCTACATATCATTTTTATGTGGATTCTTTGTGGTGAGTCATTTCTAGGTTTTCTTACAAAATAAAATGAGGTCTGTCCAGAATTTTTTAAAAAGGGCCCAAGTTCAATTTCCCCAAAGTTGACCTATTGAAATTTCTCCTCCAGATCCCCTGACAGCTAAACTCTTCTCGGAATCATGGATTGACATGAGAATAAACTGAGGCAATGCTTATTCTACTTCTGCTGCAATAATGCAGACCATCAGCCTGTTCAAGAAGGCAACAGGCTTTGAACACAGTTTAGACATAAGAAAAACTGCAGAAATTTGATAAGACATGGTTTTCTCTCGATGAAAAACAAGAATTCCACAGATTCACCAATTAGGAGGAAGAGAAACAACAATATTAGGTCCACATTTTATACAGAAACTTAAAACTGAATTGTTGTTTAGTCACTAAGTCATGTTCGACTCTGCAACGCCACGGACTGTAGCCCGCCAGGCTCCTCTGTCCCTGGGATTTCCCAAACAAGAATACTGGAGCAGATTGCCATTTCCTCCCCCAGGGAATCTTCCTGACCCAGGGATCGAACCTGGGTCTCCCACATTGGGAAGCGAATTCTTGACCACTGAGCTACCTGGGAAGCCGTAAAATTGAATAGTTTTGAAGGGAAAAAAAAAATCCCCTTTCCTGCCTAAAGGACCTAAAAAATTCACAAGGGCTCTTTCAAGTGACCTGAATTCTCACCATTGTCTCTGAGTGTGTGTGCAGGGGCCTCGAAGGCACACATTCCCCAGATAAGTTTTTTCCCCAAACTCCTTTCACTTTTCTGTCCTGTATCTCCTGGAATCATTCACCTTTTAAGACTTTGCTCTGTTCTTGGGGCCCAGGACAGGACCTCTGAGAAAAGAGACCTGTCAGGGGGCCCAGGCCTTGCCTGCTGCCGGCTACTGGGAGAAGCTCCCCCACCCTAGAGAGTCCAGACACCCCATGTCAGCCGTGTCCCCCAGCAGGCAGGCTCGGGCTAAACTCAGAAGAAATGGAAATTCTGTACACGATGATCTGTCTTTTGAAAACCAGCAGAAGTGAGTGCGTTAGAGTTCTGTTTTAAGAAAGTGAAGGTTTCCCAGCACTTATCAGCACATCTGACTGTGAGCATGTGTGGCAGCCTACAGCATATTCTGAGAAACTAAGGGACGTGGAGGCAGGCCGAGCCCTGAAGGGAAAGCCCCGTGGTGAGGCAATGGCAAGCGGAGGTCAAATCCCAGCCCTGCCGGACAGCAGCAGGGGGTGAGGCCACTCTGTGCGGGGCCCCGAGAAACAGACCTGGAGGCTGCAGCCACGCCCTGCCTGCTCGCAGGATGCTAGGAGAGCTGGTCCCCACGAGCCAGCCAGCAAATATGTGGGCCAAGCAGAGGCAGAGCCTCAGTCCACAGGAGCCCCTGCGCCTGCCCCCTGGCGCATCCTCCAGCTGCCCTGAGCCAGGCCTTCCACCCCCAGTGAGAAGCCTGTCTCACCTGGGGGCTCAGCTGGAACAGCAGAGGGGCAGGCCACCCTGGTCAGGGGAGAGTGGGGACCACCACAGGAGATGGGCCCTGCTGGGCTGGAAGGTGAGTCTGGGCAGGGGCAGCAGGGGAGGCCTGAACGGTGGAGAGGGGCGATGTTGCAGGAAGGTGAAGACAAGAGCAGCCTCCTGTCTCCTCACTGCCTTGCCTTTCCATCCCCACCCCACCCCTCACGGCCCTGGAGAAACCATCGTCTCCTCCACGCCCATGCTGAGATGGGGCTGCCTGGCTTGTCTGCGTCAACGAGAGGTCAGAGTGAAGACAGAATGGGAGTCAAAAGAGCTGAGAGCAAAACTCTCAAAACCCCCAGAGCCCACCTGCAGGATGGGGGGACGCTCAGAGGATAAAGGAGAAAAGATGCTTTAGTTTGATCAAAGAGCAGCTGCAGCAGGTGGACACTGTTGTGAAAGAGTTAGTCACTCAGTCATGTCTGACTCTCTGCGACCTCATGAACTGTAGCCCACCCAACATTCATGGAATGGTCCAAGCAAGAATACTGGAGTGGATCCCCATTCCCTTCTCCAGGGGATCCTCCCAACCCAGGGATCAAACCTGGGTCTCCCGCATTGCAGGTGGGTTCTTTACCATCTGAGCCACCAGGGACGGGGAGACTATCGTAGGTGGAAGGTTAGGGGCCTCCTGAGGACAGTGAAGTCTGGAGTGGAGCAGGACTTTGGGGAAACTCTAGCAGAGTTTATGTCCTGCAAGGGGGTCTTGGTGAAGTGCAGCTGGAGTTCAGGGCTGACACGGCTGCTCAGAGCATCCTGGCAGCTTCCCTCCAGGGTAGGGCTGGGATGGGTCAAGCAGGGCAGACTAAGGCTTGCAACAAGAGGGTGGTGGGCAGAACCCCACCCTGGCTGTGCCTCTGGGATGCAGGTCCCTGTGTATCTCCCGGCAGAGGAAGAGTTCAGAACAACCTGTCCAGGAGTGACGGAGGGGAAGTAGAAGGGGAAAGGGGGCACCAGAGCCCAGGGCACGTGAAGTGAGGGTCTGCAATGTCCTGGCTTCCCTGGGACATGGCTCCTGCCCACAGAGCGCCCCCAACTGGTCACGCAGATGTCATAGCATCATGGACTCGGAGGCACACAAGTTCCCATCCGCAGGCCTGGCCCAGGGTCTGACTGACTTCAGGAAGAACCATAGAATCTTAAGGGAGGTGGTGAAGCAAGGGAAGGAAAGACAGGCCAAACGCACTCCTGGAGTTCTAGAAATCTCTTGAGGACTGGCAAATAAGCAAGAGACAGTGGAGCTACTTGTAAAATGATGAAGTCGGAAATGTTAAAAACGGCCATCATTATGCAGGGCTGAGGCAGGAGCACGGTGAAACAAGGCCCATCCACCTTCCATTATCTGCAGGTTCTACTTGCGCTCTATTTTCTTCTGTTTATTTTTTATACCCCTTTAAAATAAAGCCTCTACATTAAATAGTCACCTTTCATCCATTTGTAATTCTCTCCCTCTGGGGCACCATAAATTTCTTTTATATCATTATCATATTAGAGAACCTAATATATTTTCTCCCCTTGCCTCCAGAGCACAACTCACAGATGCTTCCAGAGCAGGACGAAGACCACACGAGTCTGCTTTATGGCATTTTATAGGATGGGCCCACTGGAAAGAATGCTAATGAGGAAAGAAAGACTCTGCACCTTGGCTTCTACCTCATTACTAGAGGAAGAAGCACAGCCGCTGAGAAGGGGTATTGAGCTAAAGTAAAAAAAGAAAAGAAGGCTTTTGAATTCTACACTGTGATGCCCTTACTCTGGGACTTCAGACAAGTCACTTAAACTTCCTAAGCCTCAGTTTCCTTCTCTGCAAAATGGGGCTGTTAAACTTGTCCTGGCCTTTGCACAGGGTCATTTTTACAGGAGGAGTAGGATAGGATCATGTTTGTTACCCCTGAAATCTGAGTGAGCATTAACAATAAAACATTACATTGATGCAAGCTAGTAGTAGAATGATTAGTTAAAGAAATTATGTATTCTTATATATTCATTTTACAAACACTTCGTGAGCTTTTAAGGAAATGGCTACCTACTCCAGTATTCTTGCCTGGAGAGCTCCACGGACAGAGAAGCCTGGTGGGCTGCAGTCTGTGGGGTCACAAAGATTCGGACACGACTGAGAGGCTAACACACTCACTAGTGTGTGCCTGACCCTGTGCTAAGCTCCGGCAGTAAGGTGGTGAACCGCGTACCTGTCCAGGCCATGGTGGTCAGGTTGTTATCTGTCTTTAGGGGACAGTAAAGAGGTTAAGAGTGTGGGCTGAGCCAGGGCCTGAGCTTCGGAGCCAGAATGTTCTGGGTTCAAATTCAGCTTACAAGCTGTGTAACCTGGGCAACATTACATAGTCCTTGTGAAAACAAGTTTCTCCGTCTTTAAAAATCAGGGTGATAGGGCCACATTCACTGGAAGACCATGACGGGCAGGAGGTGAAATGGTAAAGAACTTGTGCCTGGCACAGAGACCAGGCTTCCCCAGGCCTCCCCACACTCCCGCCTCCCCTTTTCCCGATGCAGTACCTCTGTTGCTGTCATGTGCACCAGCGATGCTGTTTCACTCATGGTGACACGTTTAGACATCACGGCCTACTCCCCACAAAGGTGACCCTCAACGCTGTCCTTGCTGGTGGTCAGTCCAGATCCCACCCAGCAGGGGAACTGCTACTCCCTCCACCTCTGGAAGGAAGAACTTGCTGGTGAGGAAGACAAAGGAGAGGAAGAGGAGTTCGGAGAAGGGGAAGGTCGTGGAGGCTGACAGCCACAGACATGGCCTGGTTCCTGCACATAGTAGGGCTCAGCATACTCGGTCAAGTGAATGAACCAATAAAGGAACTGATTTGAGCTTGATCTTTCATAGGAACCACGGTCATAAACATCTGCATTTGCTGTGCTCCTGTTGGGCGCTAGGCACAATCTTAGGGTCCTGACCAACTCTGGCAATAGGTCTGAGACTCACCGACATGTGTGGGTTACCTTCTGGGGAGAGTCAAGGCACATCTCATGAAACCACATAGGATCAGTTCACAACTGCGAAATGCCAACCTGCAGATAAGATAAATTTAGTACATTAGTTCCAAAAGGTAATTGGGAAGAAACTTTTATATTGTTATAAATTAATTACTAAAGGAATGTTGCCTATAAGTTTAAATTATACATAGTGGCCCATCTCTGGGAAACCTGCCTCCCCAGGTAATGAGCATTAAGCTAAAATACCTTTGCTTAGCTTACAGTAAACAACCTAACCAGACCCACCTGTGAAGGACTGCAAGGAGGAGAAAATTAACACACCTCTGGTGGCTGGTGGGAGCCAGGAAATATTTGATTGTCGTCCCTCCCCTTTTAGTATAAACGAAGCCTGAATTCTAACTCGGGCAAGATGGTTTTGGGGGGACACAAGTCTATCATCTTCTTGGTTTGCTGGCTTTTCAAATAAAGTCTCTATTCCTTGCCCCAACAATTTGTCTCTCCCTTTATTGGTCTGTCACGCGGGCAAGAGTGCAAGGTTGGTCTCAGTAACAAAAACATTGAAGTTGGAGAAGTCGTTTGGGGCAGGAATGCCTTGGAAGCTGGGTTCCCTCCCGATGAAACCTGTACAGCCTTATCAAACATCTGCTTTCCCTATCTGCTGCCCATGACCAAAAATGAGGCCCACCTCCCTCCAGACTGACCAGACATGGTCATGCCAGACTCCCTGAAACTAAAGTTTCACTTCCCCTCTTCAGGCCTTCTACGTGGGCTCCTGTGACGGCCTCCTAGTGGGGTAGAGACTGCTCTCATCTATTCTAATTGTCCCCACTAACACTACCTCTACCAGTCCCTCTTCTTTCTGAAGAATAAAGCTTAACTGCTTAGCCCGGCATTTTAAAAGTGTTTTACAATCTGGTCTCTGCCCATCTCCAGCTACGCCCCCATCAGGATTTCATTGTCCAGAGAAACTCACTGCCTCCTTACCGCCAACCCCCACAACTTTGCCCACACCATGCCCTCCATCCATGGGCATGCCTTTGCCCGTTCTTGCCTTACTGCACTGCTCATCCTTCTGGGGCAGCTCGGGAGTGCCTCGTATAAACACATCCCCATGTCTCACCTCCTCAGTCACTGAGATTGAACTCCATTTTTTCATGGCTAATTCTTTTTTTAATAGTTAATTTTTAAAATTTTATTTATGTACTTATTTGGGTCTTCATTGCTGCCCATGGACTTTCCTCTAGTTGCAGCAGGCGGTGGGTACTCTCTGCTGCGTAGGTTTCTCCTAGTGGTGGCTTCTCTCGTTGCAGAGCGTGGGCTGCAGAGCGTGGGCTCAGCAGTTGTGGCATACAGCCCAGCTCAGTTGCCCCTCGGCATGTGGGAACTTCCAGGACCAGGGATCGAACCTGTGTCCCCCGCATTGGCAGGCAGAGTTTAACCCCTGAACCACCAGGGAAGTCACCGAACTGCATCTTTGACACGTCTTTATATGGTAGGACTTTGGAACAATAAATCTTATTTTAAACTCCCAGGTTATAAATTCCATTAGATCAGGAACTGCATCATGTATGGCTTTGTGTACCCTGTGGTCCCTAATAAGGTATCTTGGACACTGAAGGCATGTAATAAATAGTTGTTGGACAAATTAATATTTAATCACTTCATAAAAGTTCCCCTATTTGTCATGGAAATGGCCTTCTTTCTTCCACAGTCACAAAACAATTCAATATCTCAGAAGCTTCTGCTGGTACCGTTTTTTCGAGCACAGTTATTACTAATTTGTCTTAAAATGTTGGTGGAAGTGCCTAACGTGAAGATAAGAGGTCTGCTTTCCTGTTGGTGTTCATCCTCAGCTGTAATTATCTGTCATAAGAGGCATGAAGAGGTGTGAAGATGAAATCTTGAAAGGTCGATGTGCCACCTTAAAATCCTGAAAGGGGGAGCAATTATCAGCAGCCCTAAGAGCCCAGGGAATGGGGGGCACAATTAATCATGTGTGAGGCCATTTGTTCTGCATGTCATAGAATTCCATCTCCCTCCCCCGTCCCATCCCAACACACAAGCTCAAGCACAGGTGCCCACAGAATCTGCCTTCTCCCTTCTGGGAAAGAGTCGCCCATGGATGCTCAGGAAGACAGAAGTGTGCTTGTTCAAGGACCAGAACTCCAAAACACATAAGGGTCCAGGTGGGACCACCCAATCTCCCCAAGCGTGAGCCTCTCAACTTAACTCGACCTTCCATTCATCACTAAGGATCATGATCATGAACATCATTCGGTGTGCTGGGCAGTCGGACTGTGATTTTCTCAGAAGTTCCATGCCTTTTCCTCGCAATTGCTAAAATATTTCATTTCTGTATCTGCTTTGTGTAGTTTTCCAATCTCCCCACGATTGTCACATTCTCTGTGGTCATTTCACGAGGGGACAGCCTGCAGAAATAACCCTTGTATTTGCTAAGGCCAGGAAACAAGCTAACCAAGCTGGTCAAGGATATGTCTGAGCACGGAAGTGTGCTGTTAAGAAGATTTAAGAACTAATGGTCCCTGTTAAATTTATCCCAGAGGATCTCAGGCCTTTTCCGACGTGTACCCTGGCTCCCTAGGAAGTTCAAGTTGTAAGCAAAGGCGCCCCGGTTCTGAAAAAAATGGTAGGCAAGCCCTGTAGCAGTGTGTGTATAATCGCCACTTCGTAATCAACCAGTTAGTTTCAACACAGCAGCATCATTCATCACAGTAAATTAATGGCACTAATTTGAATTTTATTGGTTTTGTAGTTTTTATTATATTCAGTTAGAAATCTGTATATGAGCTTCCATGTTTAACTAGCATTACAATAATACAGTCAACCCTAGGGAGCCAATAAGAATGTTTTTCAGTTCTGCCTTGCAAAATCTTTCTCTGACACTTGGCCTGCTCACCAGGGAGGCTTGTCATTGATTCTGTTCTTGCCAAGATGTTGTTACTTGTGCAAAGTGACTGGCAATAAACATTCATTCCAAAGAAAGCACTGATGATCCACTGGGGAACTAGCTTATAAGGCTATAAAGGGGTCACTCGGATCATCCAGAATGTACTGATACGTGTCTTTTTATTACCATCGAAATACTCACATAATTTTTAATTAAACTTGTTTTGAGATAATTGCGGAGTCACATGAAGTTATAAGAAATAATACCAAGGGCTTCTCAGGTGACTCTGTGGTAAAGAATCCACCTGCCAATGCAGGAGACATGCATTCGATCCCTGGTCCAGGAAGATTCCACGAAGCAACTAGGCTTGTGCACCACAGCTATTAAGCCTGAGCTCTAGAGTCTGGGAGCCACAACAACTGTGCTGTGCGGCAATTACTAAAGCCCGAGTGCCCTAGAGTCCACGCCCCACAACAAGAGAAGCCACGGCAATGAGAAGCCCTCGGGGCAATGAAGACCCAGCACAGCCAAAAATAAGTAAATACAATTATTTTTTAAAACAAGAAAAGAAATAATACCAAGAGACCCCACACATCCCTCACCCAGTTTCCCCAATGGTAACAACATCTCACAAAACTATAATAAGATCACAGCCAGAACACTGACATGGACGACTATCACAAAGTACCAATCTGAATCAGATTTCCCAGTTTAACATGCACTTACTTATTTGCACTTACTTTTGCGTATTTTTAGTTCCCTGCAAGTTTATCCCATGAGCAACTTCCGCCACCACAGTCAAGACGAGGACCAGTCCCCATCACCACAAGGATTCCTGGAGCTACACTTTTATAACCACACACATCTCCCCTCTATGCTGTACCCACACCACCCCCAAGCCCCTGGCAACCACAGATACCTTCTCCATCTCTATAGTTTGGTCAGTATGAGAGTCTTATGTAAATGGAACCATACAGTATGCAGCCTTTTAGGACTGGCTTTTGTACTCAGTATAATTCCCTTAAGCTTCATCCAAAGCAAAGTGTGTATCAAGAGTTTGTTCTTTTCTTTATTGCTGGCTAGGATTCCATGGTATGGATACAATACAGTTTGTTTAACCATTCACCATCTGGTTTGTTTCAAGTTTGGGGAACATTATAAATAAAAGTTCCATGAGCATTCATGTGCAAGTTTTTGTGTGAACATAAATTCTCATTTCTTTGGGATGAAAGAAGTGAGAGTGAACGTGCCTATAAGTGAGAGTGCCGGATTGTATGGTAATTGCATGTTTAGTTTTATAAGAAACCACCAAACTTTCCCAGAATTTTTTACCATTTCACCCAACAAAGCATTTTAAAATTCTCCTCAAGGACTTATAGATTTCAGTTTGCAAAACACTCATTTAGCGACTGACATCAGATAAATAAAATATCAGCAAGGTGTCCTTAAGGATATAAAAAGGGAAATGGCTAGTTCTGGATGAAAAAAAAATTCTTAATTAATTGTTTCTGTTCAGTCACTAACTCATGTCTGACTCTTTGCGACCCCATGGACTACAGCACACCAGGCTTCCCTGTCCGCTATCTCCCAGAGTTTGCTTAAACTCATGTTCACTGAGTCAGTGATGCCATCCAACCATCTCATCCTCTGTCACCCTCTTCTCCTCCAGGCCTCAATCTTTCCCAGCATCAGGGTCTTTTCCAATGGGTCGACTCTTTGCATCAGGTGGTCAAAGTATTGGAGCTTCAGCTTCAGCATCAGTTCTTCAGTGAATAGTTAGGGTTGATTTCCTTTAGGGTTGACTGATTTGATCTCCTTGCTGTCCAAGGGACTCTCGACACTGAAAAAAACTTTAAACTTTCAAGTATAATAGTTTTCTGGCTAACAAACAGTAGAGGCTTAAGTTTTGAGGCAGTGTCCCTTGTTATAGGAAAACCATTCTAAATAGCCTATTGGCTATTCAAATGTAAAACAAGTACCCCTAGCTCGGGGCTGGAGGACCATGTGCCCAGCACAGGCGCAGTGCCTTCAGCCAACGACACCTCTGAAGCTCCAATTTCAGAGCCATTCTCTTGCCAGGTCACTTTGCAGACCCTGGAAACACTGTCACATGTTTCTGTAAGTATTTTAAACTAAGATATTCTACCGTCATTGCATAAGACCTATGTCCACTCCAAAGTCCCCTATGTCATACTCTCCTAGAGGCCAGGTGACAGTGGACTAGTCATGGCATTTGGAGGATCCAGCATGGGAAATAAGGTTGGAGAGGCATTTGGTTTAGAATGTGAAGATAAACTGAAGTCAGATTAGACAGTATGTAGATCAGAATGGAATTTACAATCTAGCTTAAGTGTTTTTGAAAACAGAATGAAGTTGTTAATCAGACTGGTAGAATATTTCCTTTGTTATAAGTACTCAGTCATGATCATGTCTTGATTTTAAGGTAAACTCTATCCAGTGTTGTTTTCTCAGACCAGCCTTACAAGGTGGGTATTTTGCTTATTTACCAAATTATGAAAACATGATTCATAGAAGTTGATGAACTTGTTCACACTTACTCAGTAAGTGGTAAAACACACATGGGAACTTGAGCCTGAATATCTACTTTGTTCCTCACCCCCCCCACCATTGTGTCCATGTGACTTGCCAGTCTTTCTTATTCTTGTAGTTTCTACACTCTATTTGGTTTAGGTGGTCTGCAGTCACTTCCGTGTGTAGCTAAGTTACTGCCCTGGCACAAGAATGTTCCCCAGGAAGGGTCTTGCCATCCTCTGGGCGGGCTCCTCGACCTGGCCATGAAGGTTGAGGGCCCAGGGCCGTATTGTAACAAGAATATGTCTTGGGCACCAGCAACAGAACACTGTGGGGAGAAGGATAAACAAGGTTTAAAATGAACCAAGCCAGGAGCTGGTCTCTGGAAAATTCCTTGCCTCACCAGATGTGTAGAATTGCAAGCAGAAGATTCAGCTCTCATCAACAGCAATCAGAAGGGCCATTCTCTCCTGTCACGAACAGTCTCCAGACTGAAGTGTAGACAATTATAAACATACCATGTTCTGTTCTCGCTTTTCTAATAAACTTTTACCAGAACCTCTGTGTTTATAGGACACAAACCTGTAAATATTCCCAACACTGAGCATGTACATCTCCATGCAAGTCACCCATTTTCTATATCCCAACGTATCAGATCCCATTGGAAGTATCGGACACATCTTGCCCTGCTCAAGTTTGTCATTCCAGATGCAGTGAATTTTGATCAATCAGGCTCAAGGAAATTATGCTAATGTGAAATTATGCCAAACAGAACGTGTTTATCTTTTGATTCCCTCCAGAGAATATGACGGGTGATCAAAGAGCGTGCAGCCAAAAAAAAAAGGGAAAAACATAGAGATATGTCAGGCTGTCAACGAAAATATTAGGTCATTTCCCTGGATTTGGTGCTCTTGAAGGCATTTTTCAGCATTTTAAAATTTGAAGTTTATTGTCCTTTTTTTCTCATCCTCTATAAATATTCGTTTTTTTGTGACTAATTTGCGCCCACAAGAAAGGGCTCCTCCCTGAAGACTTTCTCTGGGAGACACATGGCCATTGTCTGGATGGACTCGGGCTGTGAACCGTTGCCTGTTATCATATGAGATATTGGGGTGGTTGTTTTCTGGCTTCCCTGCATATTCTAAGTCACTTCAGTCGTGTCCACCTCCTTGCGACCCCGTGGACTGTAGCCCACCAGGCTCCTCTGCCCATGGGATTCTCCAGGCAAGAATACTGGAGTGGGTTGCCATGTCCTTCTCCAGGGGATCTTTCTGACCCAGGGATTGAATCCACGTCTCATTATGTTTCCTGTACTGGTAGGCGAGTTCTTTACTCCTGGGCCACCTGGGACGCCCAAGCAAGCAGTCCCTTGGTGAAGAAAACAGTCCTGAATCCTGCCCTCTGCTCACCACTGGAGAGACTGTCCTACAGGCTATTCAGACTCCTGAGGCCCAGCTACCTGGAAGGGCAGACGTTGTACATTTGTTGGGTGTCTCTGGAGGCCACTGGGGGACTGTGGGTGAGGGCGGGCTTCCCTCCAGAAAGTGTACCTTCCTTCCCGCTGTCCTGGGGCTGAAGGTAGGGCTTGCGTCAGACCTTAGAGCTGGTTGACAGATCTGGGGTCTGCTCTGTGAGGGCTGGTGATAACCAGAGAACGGCTGGGCAGGGGAGAGGCTGGTCCCTCTGGCAGGGAAGTGAGTGGCCCTGGGAGAGTCCCTGAGGACAGGCCTGGCCCCCTGGGCCCTGCGAGCCACCTCATCCTGGCTGCTTCCCATCCACTGTCCTGGGGCCTCAGGAAGGCCTGGGTGCCCTACCCCACTTCACTAGAGAGTCAGTCTCACACTTGGAGCCATCGCTTTAGGGAGAGCAGCATTTCCTAAGGCCAAGGTTCCCAGAGCAGGAGGCAGGGGCCCAGCAGCATGGTCAGGAGGCTGTGCTGGAAACTGTGGGGGCCCTGCCCCAAGCCCTGGGGGAACCCGGGACACAGCTGGGGATCCTTGGAGAGATCAGCTTACAGGTGATAAGCTCACAGGGCTACACTAGCAGGGCCCTCAAGCGCTTCTCCAAATCCCAGTGCCCAGGCTGCCTCTGGACAAGTCAAGTCAGGAGTAGGACCCTGGAGGGGTGGCCCACAGGCCCTTGCCCAAAACTCCTCAGGTTATTCCAGTATCTAGGCAAGACTGGGGCCACTGAGCTATTGGAATTTGGGCATTTAAAAGGAAATGTGAAAAAAAAAATGAAATCTGATCTTATTTTACAGCCATAGCAGGATATTGCATTAGCTGTATATTATTGTGACTATTAAATTCGTCTATGAGAGTGGTGGGGAAGGTCAGCCTCAAGCCATTCTTTACGATACACAAGACGAGGCAGGCTCAGAGAGCTGGATGCTTTGGTCAGGATCATGCAGCAAGTTGGGGGTTGTGGTAGGCAGAATAATGGCTCTGTCTCATTCCACTGCCCCTGTCTTGGTCAACCTCCAGAAGCTGCCTTCACTGACATCCCTTCCCTCCACCCCTACCAGCCCCACCTCAGTTCTTAAAGCAGTCCCAGCTGGAAAGGGAAGTGATCAGCCATCCAGCCTCCCTACCTAGCCCCAGGCTGAGTGGCCTGCACTGACCACTTCATCCCCCAAGTCCCATTCGCTGCCTTTAACACCAGTGACCGTCACCGGCACTCACACATCCTTGCAGATCTGGCCCTCCCACCAGACACCCCATTTGTTCCTGCCCTGGTTCCAACCCAGGAGCCCTGTCCAGTGCTGAAGTCCCATTCCCCCACTCCAGGGGGCCTCTGGACACCTAGTCCACATAGGCACAGAACCCTCAGTGGCCTCCGCAGCTCTCAAGCATTGACCACCCTGGACTCTAGGCCTCAAAACTCTGGTAGCTGTCCTTGTCCGAACCACACCTGAACTGGCCACACCCTCTGGAAAGAGGCTTCCCCACCCAGTAGACCCTCCGTCACCTGCCAGGCCTCTGTCACAGCACAGGGCTCAAGCCAGGGCCCTGTGGGACTTTCCACCTGCTCAAGGAATCACCCTGCTTCATCACCAGCTCAGAACTGTGGCAGGAAGGCCAGAGGAACATGGCTTAGGAGGTGGGTGCTTTAATGGGGCTTTACTACTGGATTTATTTCTTATGTTGCTTTAACAAAAGACCGCCCAACTGAATGACTTAAAACAGCTCAGATTTACTATCTTTCAGTTCTGGAAGTCAGAAGTTTGATATGAGTCTTGTGGGGCTAAAATCACGGTGTTGGCAGAGCTGCAATTCCTCTGAAGGTGATGGGAAGAATTTGTTTCCTTGCCTTTTTCAGTTTTAGAAGTCACCTGCATTCCTTGGCTCATGGCTGCATCACTCTGACCTCTGCTTGCATGATCACATCTCTCTCTTTGACTCTGGCCCTCTTGCCTCCTGTTACACAGACCCCTGTGATGATACCAGGATTCTCTCTGCATCTCAACATCCTTAACTTAATCACACCTGAAAAGCCCTGCTTGCCCTGAAAGGGAGCATCGTCTCAGGTTCTAGGGATGAGGATGTGGACATCTTCAGAGCCATTTTTCTGCTTACCACAATCCCCAACCTGTTGTGTGATCCCAACCAAACCATCCACCTCTCTGAGTTTGCCACATCTTGTGTATCATAAACCGATTCATGCCTTTTAGCTCTAAAACTATGATTCTATGATCTGGGGCTGAGCAGCTTCCTTTAATGAGATGGGAGCTCAGGTCAGGAGCAGGGTCTCTGCTTAACGGGCAGAATGTGCCCGTGGAAACCAAAGAACACAGTGACAAGACCAAGGTCTACAGCTTCTCAACATGTTTCTGAGCACAAATTCACGTGTCTGTGTGCTGCGTGGCTCAATCATGTCTGACTCTTTGCGACCCCATGGACTGTAGCCTGCCAGGTTCCTCTGTCTATGGGGATTCTCCAGGCAAGAATACTGGAGTGGGTTGCCCTGCCTTTCTCCAGGGGATCTTCCAAACCCAGGGATCAAACCCAGGTCTCCAGCATTGCAGGAGGATTCTCGACCATCTGAGTCACCAAATTCGCCTAGTGATTTAAATTTTATCCTGAAGAAAGCTGGAGCAACATCTGAAATATTTTTAGGGAATTAAGTTTTCTGCTCTTTTATCTCCCTTTATCATTAGTAAAGTTATCTCATGAAGCAAAGGTGACTCTGTGCTGTTATACATGGATTTAGATCTGCAAGTTCAGTCTTCGAACATTGTTTCTTTTCCCTCAGGTGCTTTGCTGAGCTCACATACCATGCTGTCATCTCCTGTAGCCACTGCCCTCAGCCAGGCTGGGTGGAACGGCTCTTTTCCCTCCCTCAGTGATATTCAAAGGTCTCAGGCCTTGCCCTTAGCTTAGTCCACTTCTCAGCTTCCAGCATGGCCCCCTCCTCCCCTGCCTGGCCAGGCTCGCTCGGGACTCCAGGGATGGGGAGGCATCTGCTTGGAGCACCTGTTCCCCTACCTCCGCGTCCTGGATCTCCACTGCGCAGAGGCGGGGTATGGAAGAACGGGCTGGACAGAGCTGAACAAGTGGCCTCCATGTCTGAGGGCTCAAGGTCAACCCTGCTAGCTGCTGATGCCCTCTGAGGGGTCATCCAAGCCCTGGTGTCTTGAGATCTGAGACAGGCTTCCTCAGAGGCCTGCAGGGTGCCCTAAGTATTCCTTCACCTGTGCCCTTAGCAGACATGCTCCATTCAGACTCTTCCAACCCCACCCCAGCCCTGGCCTCCAGGAGATCCCTCACACCCACATGCCCATATACATATATATATATATATATATGGATCACTTTACTATACACCAGAAACTGACTCAACATTGTAAATCAACCATACTTCAGTAAAAATAAATTTTTTTAAAAAGGAAGGTGACATCTGAGCAAAGTCTTGAACAAGGTGAGGAAGTAGGCCCTGTGAATCTCTTGGGAAAGAATGTGCCCAGTAGATGGACTGACGCCAAGGCCCCGAGGCAGGGGCCTCCATAGGATGTTCGAAGAAGAGGGAGGAGGCCAGAATGGCAGGAGCAGGGTGAAGAAGGGAGAGCAGTGGGGGTGAGGTGGGAGATGTGAGCGGGCAGTACTAGTGATAAAGGACCATAGGGGCTACCACGAGGTCTTTGGAACTTACTCTGAATTCAAACAAAAGACCCTGGAGGGGCCTGGGGAAAAGAGTGACATGATCTGACTTTTCCAGGATCCCTGTGGATAAACAGACTATTGGGAAGCAAGGTCAGAAGCAGGAAGACCAGTTAGGAGGCTGTTGCAGTGACCCAGGCAAGGCATGATGGTGGCTTGCGCCAGCATGGTAGTAGTGCAGATGATGAGAAATGGCTGGATTCATGATGCATTTTGAAGTAGAAGCAATAGAATTTCTTGACCTATTTGATGAGAGAAGTTCATATTTTTGATGGAAGCAACAGGAAAGATGGAGTTGCTATGGAGAAGGAACAGACTGGATGGTGGGGAAGGAGATCATATTACGTGTGGACGTGGCCAGTCTGAGATGCCCGTTAGGCATTGAAGTGGATGTACAGGAAGGCAGTGAATATATATGTCCGGACTCCAGGGGGGAAGTCCAGGTTAGACATATACATTGAAGAGCCTCAGCAGTGATATTTAAAGTTACAAAACATGGAAGAGAATAGGGAGTTCAGAAGTAGGCCCACACAAGTATAGTCAACTGATCTTTGACAAAGCAGCAAAGTCAATTAAGTGGAGAAAGGATAGTATTTTCAATGAAAACAACTGCTGGAACAATTGAATGTCAAAATATAAAAAATAAACTTAGATACAGACTTCCTTACACTTTTCACAAAAATTTACTCAAAATGGATTACAGGCCAAAATGTAAACTGCAAAACCACAAAACTTCTAGAAGAAAACATGAGAAAATCTACAGTGACTTTGGGCTTAGTGATGAGTTTTTATTTATTTTTATTTTTTCATTTATTTTTATTAGTTGGAGGCTAATTACTTTACAATATTGTAGTGGTTTTTGTCATACATTGACATGAGTGATGAGTTTTTACATGCAACCCTAAATGCATGATCCATGATAGAAAAACTGATAAACTGGATTTCATTAAAATAAATCTATAAGACTGGATAACACCACCAAGTGAGGGAGTGCAAAGAAAAGAAGAGGTCCAAGAATATGGTCCACTGAGCCCTTTCACATTTCTAGCATCTCCATGAACAATTCTCTTGGACTCCCATAGTTTCAGGATGGGAGGGTTAGAGATACAAGTTTGGAAGTCAAGTGCAATAGTATTTAAAGTAGCCACCATCCTGCATGAGATCACCTCAAGAGGGTTCCAGGCCAAGGAGAGAAAAGGAGAAGAAGCAAGCTGTGGGACTCTCCAACACAGATATGCTGGAGATGTGAGGACCAGCAGCCAACACACCAGACTGATCAGGAAGGACCAGTGAGGCACATGAAGAGCCAAGTGACAGAGATGTTCCAGGGTCTAGAAGAGAGAACTTCAGGAAGGGGGGGATCAAGGTGCTAATGCAACTGATAAACTGCATTGAGAGGCTGAGGTTCAATTATGGCATCAGCCACATAGGGTCACTGGCAACGACACCATGGGCCAGTTTGGTGGAGCGTCACATGCAAAGAAGGATCGCTCAGTTGTGTCTGACTCTTTGTGACCCCGTGGACTATACGATCCATGGAATTCTCCAGGCCAGAATACTGGAGTGGGTAGCCTTTCTCTTCTCCAGGGGATCTTCCCAGCCCAAGGATCGAACCCAGGTCTCGTGCATTGCAGGTGGATTCTTTACCAGCTGAGCCACAAGGAAAGCCCAAGAACACTGGAGTGGGCAGCCTATCCCTTCTCCAGCAGATCTTCCTGACCCAGGGATTGAACTGGAGTCTCCTGCACTGTAGGTGGATTCTTTACCAACTGAGCTATCAGGGAAGCCCAACGTCAGATGCAAAGCCCTGCCCAGAATGAGTTTAAGAGGGAATTGAAGAAGAGGCAGGGATAGCTATCTTAGACAATTCCATTCAATGATTCTCTGAAAAGGAAATCAGATATGATGGGCAGTACCTGAAGAGGAAGCCAGGTCAAGGGTAGGGGTTTTGTAAATGGAAAGAAATGTGGCAGGTGTGCATCCTGATACAAACAGTGAGGGAAAACTCGACAGCACAGGAGAGAGAGGAGAAAAATGCAGGAGGAAAGAAAGGGTCTATCAGAGAAAGAGAGGGAGGGTCCACACATAGCCACCCGATCCTACAGAACACACGGCGAGAGTCAAATGTGGCTGTGATGTTCTAGCTTCCTGATTCTGAGGGGTTCAAACACTGGGCCAATTTCCTCATGAAATCTGCCTTGTAATAGCAGTTCATACTCTGAGAAGCCCCCCAGAATACAAGTTAAATGAATGATATGAATTTCAGAGAAAAAATGGTAACAAACAAATCTAGGCACGCACCCTACAGTCTCCATGGCAGCTCTATGATCATCCAGAAACATGAAAGTTTGAACCTTCAAGTCAGCCAGCAATTCACAGCTGATCTTTCACAGAATATCTTCAAAGACAAAAAGCAGTAGGTTATTGCATCTTTTAACACATTAAATTATTATACCTTAAAGTTACTGAATTTTTTTATTTTTCTGAGACTATGAAAAATAGTCAACTGGTCTGTATTTTGCTTCATCCCAAGTGCAGGGCAGATACTGTGTTTGCAAAGCATCCCCTGTTTCATCCGCATATAAAACTGTTCAGACAGAAAGCAGATCAGTGGTTGCCTGGGCCTGGAGGTAAGAATCGGGTGTGAACACAAATGGGCAGGAGGCTTCTTTCTGGGGGGATGATGGATATGTTCTAAAATTAGATCACAGGATATATACAACTCTTTAAGTGTACTAAATACTGTTAGAAAACGCCGCGGGAAGAAAGAGCCACCTCTAAGGACCGTTGGTGAAGGCCTTTATTGGGCGGGCACTCTTGGGCAGATCTCCCGGGGAGGGGCGGGTGAGCGAGGAGACAAAGGGAGTCTGCGAGGTATGAGAAATGGGGAGAGGTTTTATAGCCCGGGCCGGGCGTCCAGGCCAGGTCCTTCTATATAAGGAAGAAAGCATGGGCTACAGCGGCGGTGGGTGTCCAAGGGCTCTGTGTCGGTTCCTGATCGGACCAGGCTGCAGGGGGGGGTCGGTCCCCGGAAGTTTAGCCAGCCTCCGGAACTTGTCTGTGGCACTTTTCCCGGGGCATGCCTCAACATACCCGACCTTTCAAATACCATTGAATTGTACACTTAAAACAGATATTTTTGTGGAATATAAATGACACCTTGCTAGATTTCTAATTAAAGAAAAAGATATGCAAAAAGCAACAAAAATTTACTGTATATTAGAGGGAACTACAGTATCAATATCATATAATAACCTATAAAGGAAAATAATCTGAAAAATAATATATGTGTATATTTATATGTATATTTAATTTATATGTATATTTATAACTGAATCACCTTGCTGTGCACTTGAAACATTGTAAGTCAATTATACTTCAATGAAATACATCTGTATATATAAAGAAAAAAATTGTCTTTTAAAGACAGAGAAAACTGTTGGTGAGGACTTGGTCCTGTGGGAGGAGGCTAGGAGAGGATGCTTCAACCCTGTAGCTCCCTTCTTGGCAGCCAAACCTTGCCTTCGGTGCTGTTGGATCTGGAAACACCAAAGATATCAATCGAAAGTCAGGCTTCTGTCCAATGCACAGCCAAGAGCTCCTCAACCAAAGTCTAGCCCCAGCATGTTTGTGTGGTGGTTTAATCTGTAACTACTTGACCAGCAAGCCACAAAGATTCTTTTCAGCTGAAAAAGAGTACAGTGTCTCTTGCTCTTTGGTAAGAAAGAATGGCCCTCAAGACCAAAAGATAGAGTTCACGTAAACTAATTTTTGGCAGTCACTCTGTTCCCATGACATAAAGGTTCCCATTTGCTCCCTTAAGGGTAAGATCAGTGTTTCTATAGGTTTGCTCCTATCTTAGGATCTTTGAATCCTTGTCTCAATCCCCTTCTCAAGAAAGTCCTCTATGTGATGAGACTCCAGCTCTTGGATTACAGGTAATTACTCCAGGCGCGAAGCTCAGCAGGCATGCTCCCCTCTGCAAAGTGCTCTAAACCAAAGTAACCCCTCAATCCCTACATCCATGGCTGCCTTTAACAGTATATAGCCTCAGCAACAGTCTGATAAATGGTGCTATTTGGCCAGTAGAGAGCAGATCTGTCTAGGTTTTCTATGTGGGTTCCGTCTCCTTCTGATTCAAGGCTCTAGGTCTCCTGAGCTGGGAACAGGGCCCAGTCCTGTCTCCATCCATCAGTCTGCCACTGGTCTCTCTCTTTTACCTTTCTTTCACCCTCCCTCTTCACTTACCTGCTCCCTATGCCCTGATCACCGCCCTTCAGACCATCACTATTCACGCAAATCTTTCTTTCTGTTTGGTCTGAGCAGTTGAAAGCAGACACTCAAATCCTGGCTCCTTCTCTTGGTCACCGAGCACCTTGGGCAAGTGACATTGGCCACCTATGTGCCAGTTTCTTTGTTGTGAGAATGGGCTATACAAGGACGTGTTTACCAGCACAGTCCTGTACCCGGCAGTCAGCACGCAGACATCATTAGCTCTGCCCGTGGTCAATGAATGGTCCTGCTGCAATGCCTTTGGGAGAGCTTCAGCTTTCGGGGTGTTTTCCGGTTGGTATCATTGTTTGTGGCCCAGGAATTGCCACCTTATTGCCAGAGATCTTCTTTATCTTTCGTGCTATCTTGGAGGTTGCAATTGCTGGGCTGCCAACTCTGCATAACAAACGTGCTTTCTGCAGCTATTTGCACTTATTCCGAGGAGCCTGGGACCTGCCAGGAGTGATGCAGCTGTCCCCATCCCTGCTCTGTCCCCACTCCTTGGCTCTGTCCCTGGACTGAGGAAGCGGCCAACATTTGTCACTGCAAAACCCTTGTCCTCTGTAGGGAGTCATTTTCCCTTCCCAGCCCTAATTCTTTGCCCTTTTAAACCAGAGCTATTATTACTTCTAATTTGCATTGAATGGTCCCTTAGCAACAATTGCACAGTGAATGGGATATCAACTTGCTTCTAATGCTGCTCGATTTACCAAAACCTTAGCTCTACCAGAGTACAACTCAAAACGTGGCAAACAGAAACGTAAACAGCTGTCACCACATCCACGTACATAAACATCCTCCTTTATAAAACAGCTGCACCCCAGGCAAGTTGACTAGAAGGCACGTTTTGGATGAATCCCATTTTCCCCTCGCCATCAATAAAAAACAAACTCATAAATTTATTTACCCTAGAAACATTTTTGGACCCAAAACAGTGCCACTGTTCTTAAGATTTAAAATTATAAGGAATATTTTTTAAAATTTGTTTAGTTTTTGGTCATGCTGTGTAGCATGAGGAATCTTAGTTCCACCACCAGGGATCAAACCCATCCCCCCAGTTGTGGAGACACAGATAAAGTCTTAACCACTGGACCACCACGGAAGTCCCAGCATATGCAATATTTAAATAAGATAGATAATTTCATAGCACTTTTTAAAAACACATTACATGTTTTAATTGAAATATAGTTGATTACAAGGTTGTATTAGTTTCTGGTGTATGGCAAAGAGATTCAGTTATATATACATATTCTTTTTCAGATTCTTTTCCATTATAGTTTATTACAAGATATTGAATTTAGTTCCCAGTGCTATACAGTAGATCCCTGTTGTTTATCTTTTTTATTTACAGTAGTATAGAAAATATACTTGCTATATATTTTACTATATATTGCTAATCCCCAACCCCTAATTTATCCCTCCCCTCCTTTCCATAAGTTTGTTTTCTGTATCTGTGAATCTGTTTCTGTTCTGTAAATAAGTTCATTTGTTACATTTTTTTAGATGCCACATATAAGCAATATCATATGATATTTGTCTTCATCTGACACTCCACTTAGTATGACCATCTCTTAGTCTTAAAATACACATTTATTAAGATTCCACCATTTCTAAATCAGATATAAACAGTACTATGCTGGTAAACTAGTTCCCTGAAGGCAAAGAAAGGCCTATTTGTAGTGTCTGCCTATATCCATGGTGTAAATATTCCCACTATGGCTGATTTCAAGCTATCAGCTGTGGCTCATAAAATGCCCAAATATTTAACAACCACAAAGGTTCTGGCACATCACTGGAAGGCAATGTAAAAGCGTACATAAAAGGCATCAAGGAAACATAAACAAAAGTAGGTGATAAAGAAGTAATGAAACAAGCATAAAGGAGTAAAATGGAGCCAGGAATTAGTAAACATGAAAATGTATACTACAGAGCCCTAGACACAGGTTGAATACTCACATTTAGCTTTAAGAAACTTCCCACACTGCAAGAAGCTTACCTGATTCACCGTGTCCTTAAGACAAAAATAAGTCTCATGCTGAGAAGTGCCAGTTTCCTGTTCTTCAAGTAGGTCACATTTCTCCTGAGGGTGTCTGTAAAGCAAGGGCTGTGAACGCCCTCATCAGAATCAGGGTGAGAGCCCGACCTTGAGACTACAGTCAAGTGAAAGCAGAGCTGCAGGATGCTGGGTCCGGTCTGGGTCTGGGGACCAGCATTCCCACATTCCCAGCTTAATCCCTGGCAGGTGGAGCTGTGGGTGTACTCCACAGCCTTTGAGCAATCTTCCAGGCTTCTGCTAAAGACCAGACTGTGCTAAGTTTAAAACTCTCCCAGGCAGCTCTCCCTACCCGAAGGACCTTCTAGAAATTCTAGTACTCACAACATTCTAATGATGAAGCTTCTGCCTCAGGGCCCTGATCAACGAGGCCCTGGGGACTTCTCTGGTGGTCCAGTGGCTAAGATTCTGTGCTCCCACTGCAGGGGGCCCGGGTTCCATCCCTGGTCAGGGAACTTGATCCCATATACCACAATTAAAGAGTTTGCATGCCACGACTACAGACCCCACATGGTGCAATGAAGACCAAAGATTCTGTGTGCCACAAGTAAGACCCAGTGCAGCCAATAAATAAATAATAAATAAAATAAATATTAAAGAAACCAAACAAACAAGGCCCTGATTTGGGGTTGGGTTCCAAGAACCCATGGAGAAGGCAATGGCAACCCACTCCAGTACTCTTGCCTGGAAAATCCCATGGATGGAGGAGCGTGGTAGGCTACAGTTCATGGGGTCACAAAGAGTTGGACACGACTGAATAACTTCACTTCACTTCACTCCACTTCCAAGAACCGGAGCTTCAACCAAGATTCAGGTCAACTTCCAGCCTAGTCAATCCAGAGCTACCCGCAATACTTGGCACCTTGTCATGTGAATGGTTGACCACTCCCTTTGAGAGTGAGGCCTCTATGTGCCTGGTCCCCCAGGCCCAGCCTGCCCTTTCTAGTCCTCCCCTTGTCTTCCTTGGCACCACCCTTGGTAAACTCACATAATTGCCTGCACACAGCTCCACCAACTGGCTCCATTTGAAAGGAGATTTGCCTTTATCATTGACACGGGCCTGCAGCGGTGTTTCTCAAAGCAAGAAACAGTCCTGTTCACTCGTGTCATCACCCGAAACACACTAGATTCAACAAATGGTCTTTTCAAGTTTCTCATTTCTGCTTTTTGAGGTAGAAGTGAAGAAGGTTGGGAGAGGTGTTAAGCAGTTGACAGTAATTACTGAAGGGATGACAGCAACACCTAGAATACACACACCAATCCTGTTACAGAGAGAAGCTCGGGCCACCTTGGCCTGGTTTTCCTTGCTGAGGACAAAGCCACCAAGAATTGTACTTCCCCCCAAGCCCCTGGCCTCACCCAGCAGTGAACAGGTTCTTAGGACATCTGGGTAAAGATGGCACAGCTTGTTCCATCCTCCCCCAGCCAACATGCCCATCGCTCTACCCTCAAGTCATTTTACTCTCAAACCCAAAAGCACACACGCGTATGCTGCAGCATATGGCCGAGGGAACTCGAAAGTCACAGTGCTTCTCCAGGAAAAGGCCTTTAAAGGAGGCCGTTATCTTACCCATAGTCCAGCAATGAAAAAGCTGCTTAATGTAAAGGTAAGTCGCCTATGAGTCAGGGTGGGTGTTTACTTGTGTGTGCACTCACAGCGTTTCTTCTTTTCCATAAATTCTGATAGCCCTCTATGAATTGCTTACTTCAGACATAAATTACAACCAGATACAAGAAAATATAGGAACTAGGAGAGAAAATGGTTATTTCTAAAAAGAAGTGGAATATTCCTTGATTAATTAAAAGGAAAAGTATCCAGAACCCTTTTGAGCCCTCTTTGCAGAAATATATTAATTCCTCTAAGAATCTTTCTCCTGTAAAGCAATTGGTGGACACATTGAGCCAAGCACCCGTCAGTTCCCAGGGCACATGGAACCCACCGCTCCTTCTCTGATGCACTAAACTTATATCTCAAACCCACTACCAATTGGTTGATGGATCATACAAAACTGCAAGTGTCTGGTAGAGAAATGACATATGCAAGAAATATAATTCCAGCAAGTTTCCCACCTGCCCCATTCTTAAAGGCATCTCAAGACAAATTTTTTTTTGGAGGCCAACAAGAGTGAGAGAGTTTTGATAGAACTTACAAGATCTGTCAAGGTACACTCTGGCATTGTTCATCCCAAATAAATACATGTACACACAGTTTTATAGTAGCTCTCCTCACAGTAGGTAAATGTCCTTCCCCTGTTCTCTTTTCATTGGCCCTGTCAGATGGAGTAAGCAATAAAGCTCCCTCTCTGTCTTCCACTCCACCCCCACCCTGCCGTGCAGCTCCTGGGGGCTTTGTCGGGGGGTCACAGCTACAGGCAGGGTCTGACTAGTCCAGCCCAATTAGAATATCCTTGTTCTCTGGTTTAGAAACAGGCTCCCTCAGGGTGTGGTCCAAGCAGAGTAAAGCACAGGGCCTGATCAGAGGCAACCAGCAGCCCCTACCCCTGCTGCAGGAAGCCAGCCTCGAGAAAGAGCCAACACAGAGGTGCACAAGCTAGGAGAAATAGAGCCATCAGCAGAACTCTGATCAAATCACACCAGAAATTCAACAAGCACCTGAGTCACAAGACTCAGTGAATCTCCTCTTAATGCTTGAACCTGTGCATTAGATGTGATAACCTGCAAAAAATGTCATGTGTCTTTTGAATTATTAAACAATTGATAGAATGGAAACTACATTAGAAATCCTGGTTTTGAAAGGTGCTATACTGAGAAAAACCAAACAACCAATAGTGACTGTATATTTTATTTTATTTTATTTTTTTGTGACTGTATATTTTAATGGGGACAATTCTAACAATTCATGCATCACTTTCTACTTACACACTGCTTCTAACAGGATGTGAGTCAGCTTACAATACAAAGACCTATAAGAACAATTAAAACAAGAATTAAATATCCAGGGGAAAATACGGATATATCAGAAAACAGCAATGAAGTATAATTGTTACACTGGAACAAACAATTAAACCCAGAGCATCCTGGCAAACAAAGTAAAAATAAAATAGTAGCTTAATTTTACATAACTCTTACCATCTGAAAAAACTTCACCGTTTGCCAGAAATATGACATTTTTTCCTAGCAGTAAGTAAACTCTAGAGTGGTGGAGTCAATCTGGAAAGTTTAGGCCCCTGAAAAGCTGACATTAGCTGAACCACTTCAGTTTATCTGTCTTTAGAAGGTCAACAAAAGTGTCAACACTAATCTAAGTTCTGGTAGTATTAGAATGTTACCAGATTCTGGCAGAGAAAGGTTAATATCAGCACTTGCAAGAAAGTTCAGAGAGTTGCAGGGAATTTTTGAAAAAATTACAATGTGACACCAGCCCTACGGGGGTGCAGCCAACAGCAGCAGGAGGGCACATGGAGGGCTTGAGCTCGGAGGCCCATCTGTACCCAGACAAAGGAACATGGCAGTAAGGTGGAGAAGCAGAGGGATGGGAACGCAGAAGGGAGGCCACGTGGGAGCCTTTGGAGACGCAGTTAAGCTGCAAGACCCTGAGGTATGCGGCATGAGACAGAAGGTGTGCTTCGTCGGTTTGTGCTGACACAGGGCTCCACAGTTCCCCCAAACATATGGAAGCACAGAGAGGCTGTGCTCACCTTGAAAGAGAAAAGGGAACTCTGGACACGATTTAGACCAGCAGACTCTTGTTGGGTAACCACAGCTAATCTTTATTGAGCGCAACATTCCATGAGGTAAAGCATCTTAACAGGAAAGAACAAATCTCACTCCATATTAGATCAGTTTCTTCTACTTTAACTATATTCTTATTGCCTTTGCTTGGAGTTAAGAATAGTGTCTATAACCTGAAATATACAGGAGAGCCCATACTCAAGGCTCTGACCCTTAAGGTCATAAAGGTCCTTCAGAGACCTTTCCCATTCATATAGATAAAAAGTTGCAAAACAGTTGCAAAATATTTGTCTTGTTAGAAGTTTACAGGAATATCTGGACCTGAGCTATGAGGACAACTACAAGAACCAAGGATTCTAACACCAATAAGGTTGCAATAACCATCCATGACCCTCTCTCATTTTGCCTTTAAAATGCTTTGCTGAAACCCTTCCAGGAGACTGGGGTTCTCTGGGGCACTAGTCACCCATTCTCCTTGCGTGGCCCTACAGTAGACCTTTCTCTGCTCCAAACGCCTATGTTTCAGTTTTGTTGGCCTCACTGTGTTGGGTATACAAACTTGCATTCAGTAACTATACTATTATTATCCCCAAGGGGATAAGAATATCTGATGATGAAAGTGATGTTCAGCTTTTTGACCAAAATCCCACAGCTAATAAGTGATGGAGTTGGGAATCTGATCTGAGGTCTTCAGGCTGCAAAGACAGCTGCGCACCTCTGGTGAGCATGTCTATTGCATCCATCCCCTCTAACTGGAGCTCCAAGCTGCAGGGGACAGATTCAAGTAAGCTGTGACAAGCCCTCTGGCTTATGCCACACCTTTCCACTTCCCCACACCATCCCACTCTACCTGCAACCCAGAGATGCAAGATAGGGAAGAGACCAGGGAGCTTTCAACCACTGGGCGACAGGAGCCAGTGTAGAAACGCTCTGTGGGCTCTGGCCCTCACAGACAGCTCTGAAAGGTACTGAAACAGAACTGAGCCCTCTACGCAGAGAGAGAACTCCCACTCCTCTCTGAATCACTCTCTCCTCTCTCAGAATCACCTCCTAAATCGACTGTCTGCAGCAAAGTCTTTGTCTCAGAATCTGGCTAAACAGCAAACTTAAGCAAGAGAAGGCATCAGAGATTGAAAAGGACAGTGCATCAAATTCTTCGCAGGTCCAGACTCTCACTGTGAGAGTCATTGACCACTGCTCTGCTCGGGAGAGAGAGGTTTCCAGGGATGGATCGGCTCAGTGCACAGCCAAAGGCAAAGATTTCAGTGGACAAGTATGTCTGACTACACTATATATTTTCTGAAGATTGACTTGTCCATTTCAAAGTGAGTCGTGAGAGGAATCATCAGACCATGGAGTCAGTGGACAACGTGAGGTGTTCTCAGATAAATGCATTTCAAAGTACTCTTTCTCTTGGGCAGTTGTACAAGGATGATAAAATGGATCTTTGTAGTGTCACTTGCCAGCTTCCTCAGAAGTGGAGTGCGTGTCCCTGATTTGAAGCAGATAAAAAGGGACACATTGACTCTTTTTGCATATTCTAATGCTACGGGCACTCAGTTTTAAAAAAAGAAGAAGAAAGAAAGAAAAATGTTGGTGCCTGGGAAGAAAACTAACCTTCTCCAGGTTCTCAAAAGTGTCACATTTTGCAAAGCCTGAACCAAGGCACTGAGAAAGAGACTGGTTCCAAAGAGGAAAAGGAGTACGTCAAGGCTGTATATTGTCACCCTGATTATTTAACTTATATGCAGAGTACATCATGAGAAATGCTGGGCTGGAAGAAGCACAATCTGGAATCAAGATTGCCAGGAGAAATATCAATAACCTCAGATATGCAGATGACATCACCCTTTATAGCAGAAAGCAAAGAAGAACTAAAGAGCCTCAAAATGAAAGTGAAAGAGGAAAGTGAAAAAGCTGGCTTAAAACTCAACATTCAAAAAACTAAGATCATGGCATCTGGCCCCATCACTTCATGGCAAATAGGTGGGGAAACAATGGAAACAGTGACAGACTTTATTTTGGGGGGCTCCAAAATTACTGCAGATGGTGACTGCAGCCATGAAATTAAAAGACACTTGCTCCTTGGAAGAAAAGCTATGACCAATCTAGACAGCATGTTAAAAGGCAGAGACTCTGTTAAAAAGCAGAGTCTACTTTGCAGACAAAGGTCTGACTAGTCCAAACTATGGTTTTTCCATTAGTCATGTAGTGGTGTGAGAGTTGGACTATAAAGAAAGCTGAGCACCAAAGAATTGATGCTTTTGAACTATGGTGTTAGAGAAGACTCTTGAGAGTCCTTTGGACTTCAAGGAGATCCAACCAGTCAATCCTAAAGGAAATCCATCCTGAATATTCATTGGAAGGATTGATGCTAAGCTGAAACTCCAATACTTTGGCCACCTGATGCAAAGAACTGACTCACTGGAAAAGACCCTGATGCTGGGAAAGATTGAAGGCAGGAGGAAAAGGGGACGACAGAGAATGAGATGGCTGGATGGCATCACTGACTCAATGGACAGGAGTTTGAGCAAGCTCCAGGAGTTGGTGATGGACAGGGAGGCCTGGCGTGCTGCAGTCCATGAGGTCGCAAAGAGTCGGACACGACTGAACTGAGTTGAACTGGGTGTCTGCTGGAAAAGCTAGAATGCAGTTTGTAGGGCCCCTGCCCCAGCACCCAGCACAGCATGGGTTTGCAGCTAAGAGACCACAGCTTAATGACTGACACAGCACTCCATAAGACTTTCAGCCTCAAAATGCTAAAGCCCCAATTTCTAATATTTCCTGTGCTTGGAATTCAGTGAGAAAAAAAAATATGGAGGAAGCTGTGGAAGACCTGTAGTCTTGTGTATGTCAGCAAAAGCGCACTCAGCTCAGAAGGTGAGCTTTGGATAAAACCTGAAGACTGTGAGAGATGGCTCTCCTGCATATTTTAGCCACTTCAATAGGAGTGAAGTGGGCTGAAGAGATGCGCTGTGGTAGAGACATAAACAAGAGACAGGGATACCAGCAGAAAATCTAAGGATAATGGCAGAGAAAAAGGAAAAGGTGCGGTTTTCTGGTACTGAAGAAAGTGCTCTTGGGAATTCCCTGGTGGTCCAGAGGTTAGGACTCTATGCTCTCACTCCAGGGTCTGAGGTTCAATCCCTGGTCGGGAAACTAAAAAAAAAAAAAAAAAAAAAAAAAAGTGTTGTTCATTGCAGGGAAAGACTGCTTTTGCCTTTTTGAAGAGAACAGGCATATCACATTTTGAAGAGAGCTTTTTGAAGAGAGCAGGCACATTAAATTGCCTCCAGGTATGCAGTCCCACACCTGCGTTTGCTCTTTGGTGAAGAGGCAACGTGGCAAGGAGGCCACTGCTTTGAACTCTTCTAAGCCCACCTGAGCTCCTTCCCAGGGAATTAACAGACAGCAGTTGCCCGGGTCACTCTCCATCTCCTTGAAACAAGACAGTCCATTCAGTTGAGTAAGGAGAGAACATGTGTTGTGTTTCTGGAATGATATCTGTTCAAAGGCACAGAATCCATGGATGTAAAGGATTGACTTTGTTAATCTAGGAAGCTCATGTTTAGAGACCCTGGATATCCAAGGTGTTACTGACAGTTGAGAAAAGAAAATCAAATCCTCGGGAAATGACCTCTCTGAGAAGAGTCACACTCAATGGTTAAGACATGCTTTTTGACTTTTTGACTCAACAGTCAAGGAGAACATTTTGATAACCTCAGGATGGAAACCAAGGGCCCCTCCATGGAGAGGAAGACCCTACCCAACCTCCCAGCTTCCTTTTCTGGCCTCGTGGTTATACCAGCCTCAGTCTTACTGCCTTCACAAGAAGAGTTCTTGGTCTCTGGGGACAGGTGCCCAGCAAAGCCTTTTCCTATCAAATGATGATAAAGAGGATGTTGAGGCGCAGGACAGGAAAACATGACAAAAGCATGGAATAAATGTACAAGAATGCCCTGAGGGTAAACAGATCATTCACCTCATGAGAAGCCCCCACAGCTCTAAATGCCTACGATTATAGTTCTGAATTCGGTTTGTTTTTGTTGGGTTTGACTCCGGCCACTCATTCCTGTGTAGCGTGGATGTTTTTCAGGTTCAAAGTGAAAACTCTGCCTTTTATCTTTCTTGTAAGGTTTTTCTAATCTTCACCTGGCATTCATATGCTTCTGGCAACAGACACTTCTATCCCCTGCCTCCTTACAGTTCCATCGTGACTCAACTCAGTAAATTTCAATGCTTTGTGGGAGCTTTAATTAGCTTTGGGGGAAGAAAAGTAATTATAATGTGGTAATAGTCCTTTAAGAAGTCAGATACCTCTAGGATAACTTTCCTCCTTTGAGACCAGAGGCAAAGAACCAAGGAACTTAGAGGTCTCTGGCAATTGATGACGCCCCCTCCCCAACCCCCAGCAAACTGTATATAAGCCTTTTGTGTATGTGGGGGTGCTTTCAAGAGAGAAGTCAATAGCTTTCACCCAATTCCGAGAGAATTTCCTGACCTCCAAAAGATTGAGAATCCTGAACGTGTCTAAAATCTGTTTCATGAATGAATGGGAGAAAGTTAACAAATGAATTAAATGGTTTTTGTTGTCCATTCAACTTCTAATCCCCACCCCCACCCCACTCACCTTGCACTTCTCCCACTCCCACCCACCTATACACACTTAGCTCCTTTTCCTGTAATAGCTTATTGTGATTGTTCTGAGCTCGGTCTTTGGGGATCAGCCAGTTCTCTTCAAACCACACATAAGTCAAGGGCTGGTCTGCACACCCACAGTCCCTGGGGAATAATTGACTTCCAGTAACGCAATCCTTGACCTTGTGTACAAAAAGCCCTCGAGCTGTGAGTGAAAAGGTGTTCTCAGAAAAGGACTGTGACTCCTACAGAAAATCAGAGAGAGAACAACAGAGAGGGGTCTTAGGGGCCACTGTCTTAGATGGGGGCTTCCAGATGGTAAAGAATCTGCCTGCAATGCAGGAGACCGGGTTTGATCCCTGAATTGGGAAGATCCCCTGGAGAAGGGACTGGCAGCCCACTCCAGTATTCTTGTCTGGAGAATTCCATGGACAGAGGGGCCTAGCAGGCCACAGTTGTCCATGGGATCAGAAAGAATCAGACACAACTGAGTGACCGACCACACACACATCTTAGACAGAAGTGAGTAAAAAAGCAGGGGAGTGGGGGCGGAGTCCTCTGGCCTGTGGGACCGCTCCTCCATGTCCAGGCTGAGCTTCCGAGCAGCAATCCCTACCCGAAGACTGGCCCTCATGCCTGATGTTCATGTACAGACACACACTCACAAGCCATCACCTTCACCTAGCACTTTCTGGGGCCTGTCAGCTCTTGCAGATACTTTTATTCATTCCATCAGTTGGCACTTTCAATTAGGCCCCATTATGTACCAGGCACTATACTAGGCTTTGAGGATCAAAGTGTAATAAGCGTGGAGTCTGAAGATGGTCAACCAACAATCACACGGAGGTCACGGTACACCTTGTGAGTGCTGGCAATGCACAGCTCAGGGGCACAATCCTGGGAGCCTGGGGACTCGCTTCCCTCTGTTGTCCATTCACCAGGTGAACACGGCCCCTGGAGCTGTGCCGCCCAGAAGCCCGAGAGGTGACCCAGGGACACACAGGTAGGTGGCGGTTAATGTTCAGTCGCTCCCTTGTGTCCGACTCTCTGCAACCCTGTGGACTGCAGCATGCCAGGCTTCCCTGTCCTTCACCATCTCCCAGAGTTTGCTCAAATTCATGCTCATTGAGTCAGTGATGCTGTCTAACCATCCCATCTTCTGTCACCCCCTTCTCCTCCTGTCCTCAATCTTTTCCAGAATCAGGGTCTTTTATAGTGAGTTGGCTCTTCACATCAGGTGGCCAAATTATTGGAGTTTCAGCTTGAGTATCAGTCCTTCCAATGAATATTCAGGGTTGATTTCCTTTAGGATTGATTGGTTTGATCTGCCTGCAAACCAAGGGACTCTCAAGAATCTTCTCCAGCACCATAATTCAAAAGCGTCAATTCTTCAGTGCTCAGGCTTCTTTATGATCCAACTCTCACATCCATACATGACTATTGGAAAAACCATAGCCTTGACTATACGGTCCTTTTGGAGGAGGTGCTAACGGTGGGCATCACCATCCTACTGTAATAATGGCAACTGCCCAGAGGATGTGATTCTACCCTTTGACACCACAGATTTGGTGTCTGTACTGCCTGCTCTGTTCTAGTCTGTCCGACTCCAGCCTTTTAAAGGCCACTTTTCTTGGGCTCCAAAATCACTATGGATGGTGACTGCAGCCATGAAATTAAAAGATGCTTGCTCCTTAGAAGAAAAGCTACTTCAAACCTAGACAGCATATTAAAAAGCAGAGATTACTTTGCCAACAAAGGTCCATATAGTCAAAGCTATGGTTTTTTCAGGAGTCATGTATGGATGTGAGAGTTGGACCATAAAGAAGGCTGAGCGCTGAAGAATTAATGCTTTTGAACTACGGTGTAAAGAAGGCTGAGTGCTGAAGAATTAGCGCTTTTGAACTATGGTGTTGGAGAAGACTCTTGGGAGTCCCTTGGACTAAAGGAAATCAATCCTGAATATTCATTGGAAGGACTGATACCGAAGCTACAATCCTTTGGCCACCTGATGCAAAGAGCTGACTCTTCAAAAAAGACCCTGATGCTGGGAAAGATTGAAGGCAGGAGGAGAAGGAGACAACAGAGGATGAGATGGTTGAATGGCATCACCGACTCAATGGACATGAGTTTGAGAAAGCTCCAGGAGATGGTGAAGGACAGAAAAGCCTGGCGGGCTGCAGTCCATGGGGTCGCAAATAGTCGGACATGACAGAGTGACAGAACGACAACAACATCAAAGCCTATTAACCACATGGGCAAAGGATATGTATAACCAACCCACACACCTGTCCTGAGCTACCCAGGGCCACTAATTATAAAAATAAGGTAAATTAAAGCAACACCAACAAATGGGTAAATGTTTTACAGACTGACATCCAGCACCGAGGATGTGGGAGAATGCACTCCTTACACATTGCTCGTGAGGGTATAGATTCTTACAATCATTTGGAAAGTTCTCTGGCAATATGCAATAAAATTAGAAATACAAATCACCTTTGACCCAGGAGACCCACTTTGGGGAACTTATCCTACAAGAATGAAAGCGCCAACATTGTTTATAATGGGGAAAAAATAAAACTGGAAACATCCTCAATATCCACAATAAAGAAATGGCTGACTGCATTATTATATCTGTACCAATGAATATTGCACAGTCATGAAAAAGAATGTTAAATGCATACATATTTGCCAAGAAATACACCAATGGTAAATTGTTTAGCAGGAAGGGATAAAAGAAAATTATGGAGAAATGTATAGAGAAGAGGCTTATTCTTGAACAAAAATATAGGGGGGAATCCCATATACATTTTCATAAACACACACACATGAACACATTTGAGCAAAGAGAAAGGTGCAGAAGGTTACAAATCAAACTGTTCAGATTAGTCACTGCCAATGGTGCAATTAGAAACTGGGATGATTATTGAGTTTTTCTGAATATATCTCTGCTTTGTAACACTTGGTACAATTGACATGATTTTTTCAGTAATTAAAAAAATTATAGTCAAGAAAATGAGAAGACAAGTCACAGAGAGGGAGAAAATATTTGCCAAAGATATTCCCTGGTATAGAACTGTTGAAGAGAACACTCAACAATAAAAAAATAAACAACCTGATTAAACAATAAGCAAAAGATATGGTCAGATAATTCACCAAGGAAGTAACTGAGATGGAAATTAAGCACATGAAATGATGCTCAATGTCATATGTTGTTAGGGAATTGCAAATGGAAACAATGAGATACCACTACACACTCGTGTTGGCAGCGGTATCATTTAGTCACTAAGTTGTGTCTAAGTCCTTTCCACCCCATGGACTGTAGCCCGCCAGGCTCCTCTGTCCATGGGATGTCCCAGGCAAGAATACTGGAGTGGGTTTTCACGCCCTTCTCCAGGCGATCTTCATGACCCAGGGATCAAACCTGAGTTTCCTGCGTTGGCAGGTGGATTCTTTATCACTGAGCCACCAGGCAAGCCCACATACTCATCAGAAGGCCAAAATCCAAAACACTGACAATAAGAAATTTTAGCAAGGGTGTGGAGCAATAGGAACTTCCATTCATTGCTGTGGGGATGCAAAGTGGTAGAGACACTTTGGAAGATAGTTCGGCAGTTATTTTACAAAACCAAACATACCCTTACCAAACGATCTAGCACTCCTTGTTATTTTACCCAAATGAGGTGAAGTTTTAAACTGTGCGCTGTTTTGAGTAGCGTGATGAAACCTCATGTCTTCCTGCTCTGTCCTCTTGGGGCGTGAACCACCCTTGGACTAGTGTACTCACACTAGTCCTGGGACCAGCCCATCAGTACAGGAGGAAACTTAGTATAAGTTTGATACTATTTGAGGTTTCAGGTATGCACTGGGGGTCTTGGAATGTATCTCCCTCTGATAAGGAAGACTGCTGTATATGACATTGTGGAAAAGGAAAAACTATAAAGACAGTAAAAAAGATCAGTAGTGGTCAGGAAATGAAGGGAGGGGGAATGCCTAGGCAGAGGACAGAGGATTTTGGGGACAGGGAAACTATTCTGTATGATACTGGAGTGGCAGATACATATCATTATATATTTATAAAAACCCACATCACGTACAAAACCAAAAATGAACCTTAATGTAAACTACAAACTTCGGATGATAAGGATGTGTCAATGTAGGTTCATCAGTTGTAATAAACAAGCCACTCTGGTGAGAGCTGTTGATAATGGGGGCGTCAGTGGGAGGAAGGAAGGACAGGGTTATAAGGGAAATTTCTGCACTTTCTGCTCAATTTTGCTGTGACTCTAAGACTGCTGTAAAAAATAAAGTCTAGTAAAAATTGTTTTAACAACACTCTAAAAAGTCTAGTTAAGTATTTAGTTTTAGATACAGCCTATTTGGAAATGCCTACCATATAGGATTGGTCAGTTGTTGTCCTGACATTCAAGGGGATGCTAGGGAGCAGTTACAAAGAATGAAATGGAGGTATGTATGCTGCAGTAGAAACACACTCCAGGCCTAGAGATAAGAAAAAGATGACAAAACAATCAGCATGACACCATTTGTGTTAAAACAGAAATAAATCACACGTGTGTATGTTTGTTAGTACACAGAAAATTGCTAATTGGAGAATGAGACTCTTAGTGGATGCCTACCTCTGGTGGGCGGTGGAGGGCATTATTAGGAGGGAGGTCTTATACCCTCCTGAGCTGTCTGAACCTTATATGAGTAGATTAGCTTATAAATAAATTAAAAGCTGTTTTAGGAAGAGCAATTGCTTTCCTTGCCTCATACCAATATACTGCACTAAGGTGTGAATGGATACCCTGCCTAGCAATTATAGAGCCCACGTCAGCTTCAAATTCACAAAATTACTCATCAGTTTCTACGTGTGGTACCACTTGACCCTCAGGTGTTATAAAAAGAAATGCTGTAACCTAGTAAAGGTGTGTCTAACTTAAAGAAATATAGTGATACTTACAATTATATAGTGTTTTACAATCTAGGAAGGGCAAAAAGTCCTCTGTGAGGAATTCGTCTTTATGGAAGTAATATATAATGCAAGCAGTAATTTTAAAGGTCCATCAGAAGCAGAATGGCAAGCCTATCCTCACTATAAACAGCTACAAAAAATATCAAAACAGGCATCAACAACCTGCAGCATCCCTGACCATAGCCATTACATAAGCAATTATGAGAAAATCCACTCTACAATGTTTTTAAGACCCTCCCCACATGGAAGATCACAACTTACCTTTGGTTAAGACACGGCTTAAAACAAATTCAAAGTGTGTTTTCAAGAGCACCCAGATGTCACTGTTTTTTTCTCTCAAGCTGCCTTTGTCCCAGGGGGGCAGTCTAAGCCCCACCTGAAAGCTGCACTGGGCGATCACATGTCACAGAGCACAGAGGAACAAACACTCCACACTTCCAATCTCTCCACTTACCCCCGACAGAGTAAAACCAGGCACAGACAATACATTATGGGGAGACTTCGGGCTCACTTTGGTATATCATTAGATAATGTTCCTCAAAATTCGTGATTTTGAAAAAAGTTATGAAAAAGAAAAAGTTTTGAAATTTGAAGTTTTTAAATGCAGTAACAGCATTAAAAATAAAATTTTCAGTGGAAATGATTCTCATTTTATGACAGACATCTATGGAACAGTATCGTTTGATCAATAGCTAACTTTTCAAGATCATCAGTTCCACACACAGAGCACACAGTAGCTTCTGTAAGTTAGGACACCAGTAACGGCTGCCACTTACTGAGCATGCATTACTATTCACATGCACTCTCTCCAATTTTCACAATAACCCTACCAAGCAGGTACCATCAACCCCATTTCACGGATGAGAAAACTGAGGTAGAGCAATAAAGCCTGCTCAGGATCACACAGCCAGAAAAGGGTGCAGCCAGGACTTGATCCAGTTCTTCCAGAACTCAAGGGCCATGGCCGACTGGGTAAGGGAGAAGGGCGTTGGGGGAAGGGATGGGCAGCCAATTCCGAGCACAGAAGGGACTGGGCAGCAGGCTCGCTGGAAGGAGATCTGGTTCAGTCAGGCCTCCTCCCTGAGAACAGGAGCCAGGCAGTCTGCCAGCGGAGGGGAGCGGCCAGCTCGCAAGGTGCACAGAGACGGGACTGGGGCAGCCTGACATCATTCAGGACAGAACTTTGGAGCAGAGAAAGAGGGGTGAGGCCGAACAGGGGCAGAGCCCACCTGGGCGGTTCAATCCCATTTATGCCAAAGTCTGAGAGCAATGATCCCATAGGACCTTGCTCTTGAGATCCCATCAGTGGCTTTTCTGTCCCAAGCTGCCCCCAGGCAGCTGGTGACTGTGGACAACTATTCCCTCCCCTCCCCCACGGGGCTAGCCACCCCCTTCCTCTATGATAATAGACTTCTACCATGTTCAAGGCAGCCAAGGACCCAACTAATGAACCTCACTTCTTGGCCATCCTGGTATGTGCAGATAGGAGGCCAGCTAATTGTGTTTCCGCACAATTCAGCAGTGATTATTATTTCTCACAATTCTGTGGGTTGGCAGGGCTTAGCTGGGTGGTTCTTATGTTCCACGTGGTATCTGCTAGAGCTAAGCTGGAGCTGGTACAACTAAGATGGCTTAATGTACATGACTGATACCTCAGCTGGGGTAGACAGAATAACCGGGGACTGGCCGGGTCTCCTTTCAAGTGATTGCTCAGCATTTAGTTGTCTAGTCCAAGTCTCTTTACACAGCAGCTGGATCCCAAGAAACAGCAAGGCCTAGTAAGGCCTCTCAATGCCTTCTCTTGGTCAAAGCAAGTCACAGGGCCAACCCTCACACAAGGAGAAAAGAAATAGATTCCACTCCTTGATGGGCAAAGCAGCATGAAACTGAAACTGTTAGTCACTCAATTGCATCTGACTCTTTGGAACCCCATGTACTGTATCTAGCCCGCCAGGTTCCTCAGTCCATGGAATTTCTCAGGCAAGAATACTGGAGTGGGTTGCCCATTTCCTTCTTCAGGGGATCCTCCTGACCCAGGGATCGGATCTGGGTCTCCTGCATTGCAGGCAGATTCTTTGCCGTCTGGACCACCAGGGAAGCCTGGTGACACGAGCATACTAGAATTACTGGCAGCCATCTTTATGGGCAATATACCACAAAATATAGACAGGCGAGATACTTGTCACTAAATAGTGGAAGTTGTTGAATCTTAGCTACCAGGTGCCATCTGCCCTTCTGCTTTTCCTCTTTGCTCTTGCCTAGAAGGTGGATGTGACAACGGGAACTTTGGCAGTTATCTTGCAACCATGAGGCAACCTGGAAAATGGGAGCTACACACTGAGGATAACAGAAAGAAATAAGGACATTAAGTCTCTGGTGAGACCAGCAGAGCTGCTGCAACAACCAAAGACTGCCGACTTCCAGAATATTTACACGTTAAAAAATAGATAGACCTCTATCTTACCTAAGCAATGATTATTTGGCTTTTTCAGTGACACAGGTTCAATGGGAACAGCCAACAGAAGAAATCACAGAGTCCACAACACAATATTTCTTATTTTTTTTAATATAACTAATAGCACATAATCTGATTAATCACTAAATTCCATTATGGTGGTTTAGTCGCTAAGTCGTCTCCAACTCTTGTGACCCCATGGGCTGTAGCCCACCAGGCTCCTCTGTCTATGGGATTCTCCAGGTGAGAATATTGGAGTGGGTTTCCATTTCCTTCTCCAGGGGATCTTCCCGACCCAGAGATCGAACCAGGGTCTCCTGCACTGCAGACAGATTCTTTACCAACTGAGCTACTAGGGAAGCCCAAATTCCATTATAGCCATATAAAAGATACTCAGGCAAGATTCAAGGTAAAGGTTTAGTGACAAACACTTTGTGCCTCAAAGCTGCTAGACATCACTCACTGGGGCTTATGAGAAAGTGCTAAGAGATTCTTTGATATCAATACTTCCATGTAAACCATGCCTGAGAAAAAAACTTTAATGCTTTTCAGCCAAAATAATGTTTGAGTACCTATCCTGAATTCCTCAACATTTAGAAAGAAATAGTATGTAAAGTTTGAATAGGGTTACCACATCCTCCTCCTCCAAGCCTGCAATTTCAGTCAAATGATCCCTTCGCCAATAATTGGGGTTGATTCATGTTCCCTGTTCCAAATTTTCTTAAATGCCAAGCAAACAGGCAAGTTTTAAAACACAAGATTGGTTTTTGTTTTGCTTTCTTTAACAGCTGTGCATAGGAGGACCCTAGGACTAGTAAATTGAGAAGTGGGAAGGACAGACAGGTATCGCAGGCCTGATTGGGGCACACTGATCAAATCTGCAATAACAAATATAACCCTCAACCCTCAAATACAAGGACAGGGGAAATGGCTGCATTGTAGCATAATACATCTCTTCTGAAAAGTAGCTGAACTTGGCTATGTTATGATTTCACTCATTTTCATGTAGAGCTTGGCAAATGTTTTGTTTGACTTTTTGCATATATTTCAGAGGATTGGAATATTTTAGAATCCTGTCTATTTTAAACTTGCAATTAGCTATCTTAAAAAGAACACATTCTTGAAATCTTTTAAAATATAATTAGAGTACTACTGATGCTACATGCAATATTATTAAGACAGTAATAAAAAAATTTTTATGTTGTTTTGCAACACTTTCAATCTTGAATTCTAATTATTATTTACATGAAAGGCATTTCCAGAGAGTCCTCTTTGAATGTTCATCGGGGTGTAGAAACACACAGCACCTGGCAGTTTATCTCCTAATCCAATTAAATCTGTACATTTGATTATCTGTCAGAAGAAAACTTACTGCTGACAAGGCGCACATGTTTGCATTCCTACCATGATAACCAGCGATAACCAGCGAGTTCTTAGCCAAAGACCTCCTTCCTCTGACCCCAATCGTCTGTCCAGGGTCAGGCTCTCAACAGACACATGTCAATCCTGACACACTCCTGCGGCTAACCCGCGCGCCTCACCGAGATGGGGGGGTCCACCCGACTGTTTCCACGCGGTTCCTTTTCTTGCCTGCCCACATCTTTGCTCATCCTTCTGCTCTTTGCTTTCCGTCTCCAATATCTCTCGCTGCTTCAGCACCCTCTGACTTTCAATCTTAAAGACCCCTAAAGTGAGGCTGTTTCCTTTCAGCCGCAGCTCTTCACCAGCCCACGCGGTTACTCTGGAGCACAGACCCAGGCTCTACAACTGGTCGCCAAACACACACTTTAGCCAAGGTCCTGGAGGGCAGGACATGTTTAACGTGCAGCGCTAATAAAATGACCACTCTCTGGTCCCTTTCACACACAGCCTCTCAGGTGCAGAGTTTATTTTTAAGGCTAATACTGTGAATCCACTTGGGAGAAGACTGTCCTTTCCGAGCCCCCGAACCGCGCCCTGCAAGATACAACTCTGCCCAGGCAGGTATCCCGAATCACCAGCCGGCTTCGCTCTCCGTTTCAACCCATTTTGCCTACTGGCTGCTTGAGTCCTTCGACCCGACTCCGACCGAGACCCCAGAGTCCCTGGACGTGGGCTCACCTGGTCACCGGCGGGCCCGGGCGGACGCTCACCTGGCTCCCTCTCGGACTCGGGGGCGGACTCACCTGTCCCCCCGCGGAGGGCGCGCGGCCCCACCTGGGTACCCCTGCTGCCCGCGCCGCTGCGGCCGCTCTGGAGCAGGCTTTGCGCCGCTGCAGCCCTGCACGCCGGGCTGAGCGGTCTCGGGGAGTTCCAGCCAACTTACTCCGTGTGCCTGGAAAGACAGAGCTGCTGGGAATATGTATACTCGCTTTCGCGGGTCCCCGCCTTTCGAGGGACCGCTCTAGGCCAGTCCCCTCCGAGCACTGACCGAGCTCTTCCGGCGCTCTTCCCTTCTTTGCCTTTGGTTAAGGAATTAGCCTCGAGGAGCCCGGATCCATCGGAAAAAGGAAACTACTTTTTCCCCCTGCTGGTGACGGAGGGGAACTGCATGTGGCAGATTAAACCCATAAACGAGGTTTTCTTCCCTCCTTGTTCAGTCCCTCGGTCGTGTCCGACTCTGCGACTCCATGGACTGCTGCACTCCAGGCTTCCCCGTCTTTCACTATCTCCCAGAGCTTGCTCAAACTCATGTCCATGAAGTCGGTGATGCCGTCCAACCATCACACCCTCTGTCGTCCTCCTCCTGCCTCAATCTTGCCCAGCGTCAGGGTCTTTTCCAGTGAGTTGGCTGTTTGCATCAGGTGGCCAAAGTATTGAAGCTTCAGCTTCAGCCCTTCCAGTGAATATTCAGGATTGATTTCCTTTAGGACTGACTGGTTTGATCTCCTCGCTGTCCAAAGGACTCTCAAGAGTCTTCCCCAACATCACAGTTCAAAAGCATCAATTCTTCCACGCTTGGTCACCCGCTTTATGGTCCAATTCTTACATCCATATACATGACTGCAGGAAAAACCATGGCTTTGACTATATGGACCTTTATCAACAAAGTAATGTCTCTGCTTTTTAATATGTTATCTAGTTTGTCATAGCTTTTCTTCTGAGGAGCAAGCATTTTTTAAATATCATGGCTCCAGTCACTGTCCATAGTGATTTTGGAGCTCAAGAAAATCTGTCAGTGTTTCCACTTTTCCCCCATCTATTTGCCAATGAAGTGATGGGACTGGATGCTGTCATCTTAGTTTTTTGAATGATGAATTTTAAGCCAGCTTTTTCACTCTTCTTTTCACCCTCATCAAGAGGCTTTTTAGCTCCTCTTTGCTTTCTGCCATTAGAGTGGTATTATCTGCATATCTGTGGTTGTTGATATTTCTCCGGGCAATCATGATTCCAGCTTGTGATTCACCCAGCCCAACATTTCACGTGATGTACTCTACATAGAAGTTAAATAAACAGGGTGGCAATGTACAGCCTTGTCCTACTCCTTTCCCAATTTGGAACCAGTTCATTGTTCTGTGCCTGGTTCTGTTACTTCCTGACCTGCATACAGGTTTCTCAGAGGCAGGGAAGGTGCTCTGGTATTTCCATCTCTTTAAGAATTTTCCACAGCTTGTTGTGATCCACACAGTCAAAGGCTTTATTTAGCATAGTCAATGAAGCAGAAGTAGATATTTTACTGGAATTCTCTTGCTTTTTCTATGATTCAATGGTGTTGGCAATTTGATCTCTGGTTCCTCTGCCTTTCGTGCCTCCAGCTTGTGCATCTGGAAGTTCTAGATTCAGGTACTATGTAAGCCTTGCTTGGAGAATTTTGAGCATTAGCTTTGCTAGCTTGTGATAGCAAAAACTAGCAAAAACTACGTAGCAAAAACTACGTAGCAAAAACGTAGCAAAAACTATGGCAACTGTGCCGTAGTTTAAACATTCTTTGGCATTGCCTTTCCTTCTATGGGATGGAATGAAGATCATTGTTCTTCCCCAACTCCTACCCCTGCCATATGAAAACTTTTGAAAACTTTCCTTTTTATTAATTTTATTGTATTTTAAGTACCATATTAAGGGGAGGCAAATAATTTTTGGCCTTCTAACTAATGCAAATAAGAAAAATTAAGATATTCCATGCACTCCTTTTGTGTCCTTTTTTTTTAATGATAGAAAATTACAAACTTTAAAAGATGCAGAAGAGCATAATGAGGTTCTAGCTTTTGGTAATGATGGATTAATTGTCCTGAAGATAAAATTTCTAAAATCTGAGTGAAAGATTTAAAAAAATTATTTGGAAGCCTTAGGGCTTGACCAAAAGAAAGTAGAAGCTGGAGAGAAGACTACACTTGAAAGATGAATGGAAGTTGTTGAGATTTGTGAGGATGTAAATCTTTAATCTGAGGGCAAAACCCGCAATCCATGAGCAACTCCAGCTAAAGAGTGCTGCAGACTAACTGGCTTGAAGGAGATACAAGGACAGATACTATAAGGACAGTAGAAGAAATTGGAAGGTTGGGGGAAATGCAGAAAGGAATTTTGGAGAGGATGAACTCCAAAATATGTGTCATATTAGTTTTCTATTGCTGTCACAACAAATTACCATAAGCTTAGCGAGTTAAAAACAACACAGATTTATTATCTTCCAGTTCTGGAGGTCAGATGTCCTGGAGGTCAGATGTCCGGTGCAGGTCTCATTGGACCAAAATCAGTGTACTGACAGGCTGCATTCCTTCCTAGAAGATGTGGGGGAGAATCCACTTACAGATCATTCAGGTTTCTGACAGAATTAAGTTCCTTGCAGTTGTAGAACTGAGGTTCCTGCCTTGCCGCTGGCTGTAAACTGAGAGTCATTCCCAGTTCCACTGCCACATTCATTGCCTTGAGGCTTCCTTCTTACATCTTCAAAGCCTGAAGCTCCAAATTCAATTCCTTTCACACTCTTCAATCCAGGTGCAGCTGGATTGGGCACACCGAGATTATCCAGGGTAATTTTCGAATTTTAAAGTCAGTAAACTTAATCCCATTGGTGAAATCCCTCTTGCCATAAGTAACATATGGACATGTTCTAGAGATCAGAACATGGACATCTTTCAAGGGGCCATTATGCTGCCTAGGACATTCTGTCCTCTAATCCCTCAAAGATGGCTCTTCTTAATATCAATAATCACATTAAATACAAATACACTAGGCATGCCAATTAAATGGCAGAGACTGTCAGATTGGATTAAAAACTAAAGAAAACAAGACCAAACTGTGTACTCAGACAGTAAAGAGTCTGCCTGCAATTCAGGAGACCCAGGTTTGATCCCTGGGTCAAGAAGATTCCTTGGAGAAGGAAATGGTTACCTACTTCAGAGTGCTTGCCTGAGAAATCCCAAGGACAGAGGAACCTGGCAGGCTACAGTCCTTGGAGTTGCAAAGAGTCGGACAAGACTGAGTGATTATCACTTTCACTACCAAAAGAAAAAAAGGACTTTACAAAGAAATAAATTCAAAGTAAAAGGATGGGGCTTCCCTGGTGGCTCAGTGGTCAAGAATTCGCCTACCAATGCAGGAAACATGGGTTTAATCCCTGGTCCAGGAGGATCCCACATGCCTCGGAGCAACAAAGCTCATGTACCACAACTACTAAGCCTGTGCTCTAGACCCCCAGAGCCACAACTACTGAGCCCCTGTGCTGCAAGTATTGAAGCCCAAGCACCCCAGAGCCCATGCTCCACAACAAGAGAAACCACTGCAACGAGAAGACTGCACACCATAATGAAGAGTAGCCCTTACTTGCTGCAGCTAGAGAAAGCCCATGCAGCAAAAAAACGAAAAACAAAACCAATACAGCCAAAAATAAATAAATAAAAGTATATAAAAAAGTAAAAGGATGGAAAGATACACTACGCAAACAGAAAGAATAAGAAATCTGAAGTGGCCAACAAGCATGTGAAAAGATGCTCAATATCCCTAATCATAAGACTTACAAAAGTCAAAATCACAATGAGATATCATCTCACATCTAGTAGGATGGTCATTATTAAAAAGCAAACAAACACACAAAAACAGACAATGACAAGTGTTGGCGAACGTGTGAAGAAATTTGAACCTTTGTGCACTGTTGTTGGAACTATAAAATGGTACAATTATATTGGAAAACAGTATGGAGGTACCTCAAAAACTAAAACTAAAATTACGATATGATTCAGCAATCCTACTTCTCAGTGTATATCCAAAGATTTCACAGCAAGATCTCAGAGAGAGTGGCATACCCATGTCCAATGCAGGATTATTTAAAGTAGTCAAGAGGTGAAAGCAACCCAAGTGTCCATCAACAGATAAACAGATAAAGAAAACCTGGTGTGGTTTACATGGTGGAATATTATGCAGCGTTTGAATCAGTTCTAATGAGGTGGATGAAACTGGAGCCTATTATAGAGAGTGAAGTAAGTCAGAAAGAAAAACACCAATATAGTATATTAACGCATATATGTGGAATTTAGAAAGATGGTAATGATGACCCTATATGTGAGACAGCAAAAGAGACACAGATGTAAAGAGCAGACTTTTGGACTCTGTGGGAAGGTGAGGGTGGGATGATTTGAGAGAATAGCATTGAAACATGTATATTACCATACATGAAACAGATCGCTAGCCCAGGTTCGATGCATGAGACATGGTGCTCAGGGGTGGTGCACTGGGATGACCCTGAGGGATGGGACAGGGAGGGAGGTGGGAGGGGGGTTCAGGATGGGGAACACATGTACAACCATGGCTGATTCATGTCAATGTATGGCAAAAACCACTCTATATTGTGAAGTAATTAGCCTCCAATTAAAATAAATAAATTAATAATAAAAAAAGAAAACCTGGTGTGGTTTACATGGTGGAATATTATGCAGCCTTAAAAAAGGAAATCCTGTAACATACTATCACATGGATGAACCCTAAGGACATTAGGCTAACTGAAATAAGCCAGTCACAGAGGGCAAAATACTGTATACTTGCAATCACATAAAATATCTAAACAGAGAGTAGAAAAGTAGTTTCCAACAGCAAAGGAGAAGGGGAAGGGAAATTAGTGTTTAATGTGTGTAGAGTTTCAATTTTGTAAGATGAAACACTTCTAGAGCTCTGTAGCATGATGTGAATATACTTAACATGATTCAATTTAAAAGCTGTTAAGATGATAAATTTAAGGTTATGGGTTTTTTAACCCACCCTTCCAAAAAAAGAAATCAGAAGAATCTATATTAATATTTGACAAAATAGACTTTAAGACAAAATATTATTATAGATAAAGAGGGAAATTTCATAATAATAGTAAGGTCAATTCAGACAGAGGAAGATGGAAGACAAATAATGTATGATATCACTTATATGTGGAACCTAAAAAATATAGCAAACTTGTGAATGTAACAAAAAAGAAAACAGACTCACAGATATAGAGAACTGGTAATAATAATCAGGAAGAGGGAAAGGGGAGGGGTAATAGAGGGGAATTAAGGGGCTTCCCTCATAGCTCAGTTGGTAAAGAATCTGCCTGCAATGCAGGCGACCCCAGTTTGATTTCTGGGTCCGGAAGATCTGCTGGAGGAGGGATAGGCTAACCACTCCAGTATTCTTGGGCTTCCCTTGTGGCTCAGCTGGTAAAGAATCTGCCTGAAATGTGGGAGACCTGGGTTTGATCCCTGGGTTGGGAAGATCTGCTGGAGAAGGGAAAGGCTACCCACTCCAGTATTCTGCTTTGGAGAATTCCATTGACTGTATAGTCTATGGAGTCGCAAAGAGTCGGACACGACTGAGAGACTTTCACTTTTCACTTTCACTTTCAAGGGGTACAAACTATTATGTATAAAATAAGCAAAAAAGAGATATTGTAGAATACAGGGAATACAGCCAATGTAACTATAAATGGAGTATAACCTTTAAAAATTGCAAATCACTATATTGTAACCCTGTAACTTATATAATATTGTACCTCAACTATATTTCCACTTTAAAAAGTGGTCTATTCATCAGATCAATAAACAATTATAAGCTTATTTCCCCAAGCCAAACTGTATCCAGCTTAAAGATACTTTTCATTAACAATGACAGTATTTCAAACAGGACATAGGCAGACAATTGCTAACAGTATACAACAACTTTCAGATTCCCTTTTGCAGTGGACTACCAAAATCAGAAAGCCACTATAAAACTCAATGAAGTCTTCATCTGATGCTCTGAACAGGGAGAGTTTAGAGTGAGGGTTGACATTTTACATTTAGCATGTTGTTTAACAACTTTTCCTGACTTTCAGGAAATGGGGATGAAAATGGCTAAAGTATCAATCTGAGGACCCACAATCTAAAAAGGGAACCACTGCTCTTTCAAGTGATGCCATCTCATTGGTACCACTGGAAAGTCCAGACTGCCTGGTGTACTGTTAACCAATTTGGGGAGGGGTCGGGTTCCAATAGGTCTCTGGGTTTAGGGGAGTCAAGTCTATGCTACAAGTGGAGAGGGAGTAGAGGACATAAAAACTAATTTAAATTTTCCACACCACAACGCCTTTGTACCAAGGTGGCGAATGTGTGTCAACATCAAGGAATCGCTCCTTCCTGGGAACCAAGAGGAAGTCTCCCAAAACTAGATGGGAAAGATTTTTTTCCCCCATGTCAATCCAGCTTCTGTTAGTGACATGTACCCTTCCCCCAAAAAATCAATGGAGTGTCCTGTGTGCTAACAACCTAGTTTTTAAAAAAGTAAAACAAAATTCTGCATTTTTATAAAACTTGATTTAAAAAAACAGTATTTCAAGCTGTACAGTCAGCAGAAGTACACAGTTACCAGGAATGCACACACTTCACCCAGCATCTCCAGCACCGTCAGCTTTCCATGCCTGATCTATTTGGGCATCTCCATTATCTGCAGGCTTATTCCCATCCTAGAATACTGGCAGGATGATGAAGTAGAAGTACGTGTGCTCATCTTCTTCTGTGAGAACTCCAAAATTACAACTTGCTGCTGAACAGCTATTGACAGGAGAATATTCAGCTCAGTTCAGTTCAGTCGCTCAGTCGTGTCCGATTCTTTGCGACCCCATGAATTGCAGCACGCCAGGCCTCCCTGTCCATCACCAACTCCCGGAGTCTACTCAAATCCATGTCCATTGAGTCAGTGATGCCATCCAACCATCTCATCCTCTGTCGTCCCCTTCTCCTCCTGCCCCCAATCCCTCCCAGCATCAGGGTCTTTTCCAATGAGTCAACTCTTCGCATGAGGTGGCCAAAGTATTGGAGTTTTAGCTTCAGCATCAGTCCTTCTCCCACCAAAAAAAGATGCCCCACATCCAAGGGCAAAGGAGAAGCCCCAGCAAGATGGTAGGATGGGAGAAATCACATTCAGAATCAAACTCCATACCCGCCAGAGATGCTCGGAGGGCTCAACCAAACCTTGTGTGCACCAGGACCCAGAGACTCCACAGAGACTGAGCCAGAACTGTGTTTGAGTCTCCTGCAGAGGTGCAGGACTGCAGCGTCCTGCTGAAGGGGCAGGGGCTCTGGGTGCAGCTACCTGGGTCACACAGCCTGTGGTGTCAGCCCGCTTGGAGGAGGTCACCATTAACCCCACCATAGAGTCGCGGAGCAAACAACCCACAAACTGCAGAACAATTATACCAAAGAAATGATCACACTGTTATGAAAGTTCTAGGACCCACAACAGATTTCCCAACCTGGGTATCTAGCAGAGGGACTGAGAACCCCCAGGGAATTTGAGTTTGGAGCCAAGTGGGATTTGATTATAGAACTTGTTAAAAAAAAAAAAAAAAGAAAAGAAAAGAACTTACACAGGACCGGGGAAACAGACTCTTGGCGGGCACAAACAAAACCTTGCGTGCACCAGAACCCAGGAGAAAGGAGCAGTGACCCCACAAGAGACTGACCCAGACTTGCCTGTGAGTGTCCAGGAGTCTCTGGTGGAGGCGTGGGTGAGTGGTGGCCTGCTGCAGAGCCGGGGGCACTCAGTGCAGCGGTGAGTGCACGGGACCTTTTGAAGGAGGTCGCCATTTTCTTCATTACCTCCACCATAGTTTGGCCTCAGGCCAAACAACAGGGAGAGAACAGAGGCCTGCCCATCAACAGAAAATTGGATTAAAGATTTACTGAGCATGGCCCTGCCCATCAGAATAAGACCCGGTATCCCCCCCAGTCAGTCTCTCCCATCAGGAAGCGTCCATAAACCTCTTATCCTTATCCTTCGGAGGGCAGACAGAATGAAAACCACAATCATAGAAAACTAGTCAAACTGATCACATGGACCACAGCCTTGTCTAACTCAATGAAACTATGAGCCATGCCATGTAGGGCCACCCAAGACGGACGGGTCATGGTGAGGAGTTCTGACAAAATGTGGTCCACTGGAGAAGGGAATGGCAAACCACTTCAGTATTCTTGCCTTAAGAACCCCATGAACAGTATGAAAAGGCAAAAGATATGACACTGCAGCTGGTGTGTTGCAGTCCATGGGGTCACAAAGAGTCAGACACGGCTGAGTGACTGGACTGAAGGGAACTGATTTCCATCCTTGCCAGCTTTCCCTCTTTTCACTTTCGGGCCCTTCCTTGCAGGGTTCTTTTTAGGCTTGGGCTGGGGCTTTGGAGGAGCAGGTTTAGCAGATAAACTTGCAGATCTTCTCTGTGGGCCATCCTTCACCTTGGCTTTATCTTCGTTAGTATCCCCTTCAGCCTTTCTCTCGGGCATAGTGGCGATGGCGGCGAGATGTAGGTATTGGACACCAGGATGCGGTGGCGCACAGGCTCTGGTTGGCCCAAGGGCTGCTCTTGCCTGTTCTTCTAATTATGTTTTCATGCACCTAATATCAGAGCTTCAGAATAACCTTAAGCAAAACTAACAGAACTGAAGGGAGAAATAAGCAAACCTACAATCACAGTGAAAGATTTTAAGACCCTGCTCTTGATAACTGATTGAACTAGACACAAAAACTCAATAAATATATAGACTATGTTTAAAATGCTATAGTCCAGGGATTGGTGAACTATCAGGTCTATTTGGATCTATGACCAAATCCCATGAATAAAGTTTTATTGGAAAATAGCTATATCCACTTGTTTATGTGCTGTTTATGGCTTTCTATGGCTGTTTTCCTAGAACTGAGTAGATGGAACAGATCCAAATGGCTTGAAAAGCGTAAAAATATTTACTACCTAGCCCTTAACAGGAAATTTTGCTAACTTCTTACTTTTCTAGAGTGTTCATGATTGCTTCTTAGAACATTTGTATGATAGATGCTTTAAAGTTGTTTTCAGATCATTCCAACATCTATGTCAATCTCAGTTTTGAAGTTTGTTTATCTTTTTTGCCTTGTGAGTTGAGATTTTCCTGGTTTTTTCATATATCAAGTAATTTTTATTGTTTCCTGGAATATTTTAATATTATGCAATGAGACTCTAGATCTTATTTAAATTCTGTGAAGAATAGACATATTTTTGTCTTAGGCAAAAGACTTGCTTAGGTTTGGGCTTCAAGTTCACTCTGTCTTCCATGAGTTGTAGTTCAAATGTAATTTCAGTTTTCAAAGCCCTTGCAGTACCATTTGGATAGATCCTGTTTATGTACAATTCAGATGTCATCTGGACCCTGGTTGACTGTATATTAGTTCAGTTCTCAAAGTCACAGATACACTGAACAGACCCATGAACACATAGCCCAGTGGTGAACCCAGAATTTCATATACAACTTTCTGGGATTTTCTTATAAGATTAAGAAAGAGTGCCTCCTCTCTCCACAATCTCCTCAGTATTGTCCAGTTCCCTATGGTTCCCCTTTTTATTTTATGGCCAGAAAGTGACTTCACTCTGTGTACTTCTGTGCCTGCTCCCATCTTTGGTCAAGTGGCAGAAGACAGAAGCAAGAGGGATTGGTCAAACTGGGGAGGAATGTTCCCCTTCCTCAGAGTGTTAGCTCCTGCTGGCTCTTGCCATGGCCTTTGCTGTTGTCACCACAGGAAGGCTTCAGGGCTGGGGTTCAAGGAAATGGGGAGAAGAAATAAAACATAGATAATTCCACATTTTCTCTCTCTCTCTGGGTGTTGGGGGTTTCCTGATAATCAGCCAGAACTAAAGTGCATCCCTGGAGCTCTCTCTACATGCATCCCAGACTACATCCCAGGCATACATTCAGGCTAATAACTAACAAAGGAACACAAATGGTAAATTCACATCTAGTGCACTGGTGTTTCAAGCCATCTTCTCCATTTAGCTGCTACTAGTCTATGGGGTTGCCAAGAGCTGGACATGACTCAGTGACTAAGCATGCACGCACATTCACTTTCCGTCTTCCTACAGGTGCTCTATGCATTCTGTCTAGGTTTTATAGTAACATTCCGTGGAGGGACAGAATGGAGTGTGCTTGCTATCGAGCCATAAGAGCAAAGATTAAAGAGAGGATATCACCACAGATTTTACAGACATGAAATTAGACATACTACTTTAAATAGCTTATGCCAATAAGTTTGACAATTTAGATGAAATAGACAAATCGTTGAAGAGATAACTTACCAAAAGTAACACAAGAGGAAATGGAATCTCTGAATAGCTTTACCTATTTTTTCTTGAAGTATAATTTACTTTCAACATTATATTAGTTTCAGGTGTACAACATAGTGATTCCACATTTTTATGCATTACAAAATGATCACCACTATAAGTCTATTTGCCATCTGTCACCAAAGTAGTCACAATATTATCAACTATATTCCTTATGCTGTGCATCACATGCCCATGATTTATTTATTTTATAACTGGAAGTTTGTATCTCTCTTAGAACCCCTGCCCTATTTCACCCATCTCCCCACTTCTTCCTTCCCGCAACCACTAGTTTGTTCTCTGTAGCTTGAGTCTGTTCTGTTTTATATTTGTTCAATTGTTTTGCTTTATAGATTCCATATAAGTGAAATCATACAGTATTGGCCTTTCTATGTCTGACATTTCATTTACATAATACCTTCTAGGTCCTTCCAAGTTGTCACAAATGGCAAGATTTCATTCATTTTATGGCTGAGTAATCTACAGTTCATGGGGCTGCAAAGAGTTGGACACAACTGAGCGACTTTTCACTTCAATGTCCCACTGTGTGTGTGTATGTGTCTGTCTGTCTGTGTGTATATCACATCTTCTTTATCCATTAATCTGTCGACGGATACTTAGTTTGCTTGCATATCTTGGTTATTGTAAATAATGCTACAGTCAACTTTGGGGTGCATGTATTTTTCCCAATCAGTGTTTTTGTTTGCTTTGAATAAAGATCCAGAACTGGAATTGCTGGATCATATAGTAGTTCTCTTTTCAATTTTTTGAGTAAACTCCATATTTTTTCCACAACGGACGTACCAAATCACATTACTACCAACAGTGCACAAGGGTTCCCTTTTCTCCACACCGTTACTTATATTTTTCAGTGGTCATTCTGAGAGGTGTGAGATGATATCTCCTTGTGGTTTTTATTTGCTTTTGCCTAATGACTACTGATTAGGCATCTTTTGAGCATCTTTTCATATGCTGTCTGCTATCTGTATGTCTCCTTCGGAAATATGTCTATTCAGAGCCTCTGCCCATTTTTTAATTAGATTTTTATTGTTGCTGAGTTGTGTGAGGTTTTTTAAAAATATATTTTGGCTATTAGCCCCTTATCAGACGTATCATCTGGAAATATTTTTCCCATTAAGTGGGTTGCCATTTTGTTTTGTTGATGGTTTCCTTCATGTGCAAAAGCTTTTCAGTTTGATGTAATCCTATTTGCTTATTTTTGCTTTTGTTGCCATTGCCTGAGGAGACATATCAAAAAATACTGCTAAGACTAATTTCAAACAGCATACTAGCTATATATTCTTCCAGAAATTTTATGGTTTCAGGACTTATATTTAAGTCTTTAATCTATTTTGATTTTTTTTTCAGAGGAAGAACCAGTCATTCTGTTAGCACTTGGCTCTCAAATACATTAAATTCAAAGTTGCTTCTATGTAAAATGAAGCTCTATGTCTCACTTTGTTTTGTTTTGTTGGAGTATAGTTGCCTTACAGTGTTATATTAGTTTCTGCTGTACAACGAAGCAAATCAGCCAAATGTACACATATATCCCTCCCACTTGGACCTCCCTCCCGACCCCCCATCTCACCCATCTATCTGTAATCTAGAAAAATGGTACGGATGAACCTATTTGCAGGGCAGGGATAGAGAAGCAGATGTAGAATTAACAGACAAGCAGAATTAATTTTTTATATATGATGAAAGTGGTCTAGTTCCCTTCTCCAACATGAAGCTGTCCAGTTTCCCCACACCATTTATTGCAGAAACTATATTTTCTCCATGTTATATTCTTGTCCCCTGCATTGTAACTTGCATGCATGCCTGCTAAGTCACTTCAGTCGTGCCCAACTCTTTGCGTTGGCTACATAAGCATGGGTTCATTTCTGGACTCTATTCTATTTCACTGATCTATGCGTCTGTTTTTGTGCCATCCCATATTTTTTTATTACTACAGCTTGGTAGTATAGTTTGAAATCAGAAGTGTGATACTTGCAGCTTTGTTCTTCTTTCTCAAGGTTGCTTTGGCTATTTAGGGTCTGTTTGAGTTATATACAAGTTTTAGGATTATTTCATCTAGATCTGTTGAAATATGCTTTTAGTATCTTGATAGGAATTGCATTGCATCTATAGATGGGTTGGGTAGTATGATCATTTTAATAATAGTACTTCCAATGCATGAGTCTCTTATATCTTTCCATCTGTTTGTGTCATCTTCAATTTCTTTCATCAATGTCTTATAGCTTTCTGAGTATATGTGTTTACCACTTTGGGTAGGTATTTTGTTCTTTTTAATACAATTGTAAATAGAATTATTTTTTTAAATTTCTCCTTCTGATAGTTCATTATTAGTATAGAAATGTAACAGATTTCTGTATGTTAATTTTGTATGTGGCAACTTTACTGAAGTAATTTATTATTTCTAATAGATTTTGGTGGAGTCTTTAGGGTTTCCTACATATCCTCATCTGCAAACAGTGACGATTTTCTTTCTTCCTATTTGGATGTCTTTCATGTCTTTTTCTTCTATGATTGCTGTGGCTAGCACTTATTAGTTGAATAAAAGTGGCAAGAGTGCACGTTCTTGACTTGATCCTGACCTTAGAGGAAATGCTTTCAGTTTTTTACCACTAAGTATGATTGTTCTATGGGTTTGTCATAAATGGCAACTATTGTGTTGAGATATGTTCCCTCTATACCAGTGCATTGAGAATTTATCATAAGTGGGTGTTGAATTTTGTCAAAGGACTTTTCTGCATCTATTGAAATAATCATATGATTTTTATCATTTTCTTAATTGGTGTATCACATTGATTGATTTGTGGATGTTGAATCATCCTTGCATCATTGGACTAAATCCCACTTGATCATTGTGTATGATTATCTTAGTGTATTATTGAATTCAACTTTCTAATACTTTGTTGAGGATTTTTGCATCTATGTTCACTAGGGATATTGCCCTGTAATTTTCTTCTTTTCTTTTTTTTTTAGTGTCTTTGTCAGATTTTGGCAATGCTGGCCTTGTGGAATGAGTTCAGAAGCATTCCTTTCTCTTTAATCTCTTGCAGTAGTTTGAGAAAGATAGATGTTGACTCTTCTTTAAATGTTTAGTAGAATCTACCTGTGAAACCATCTGGTCCTGGACTTGAGTTTGTTGGGAATTTTTTAAACTGCTGATTCAATTTCATTACTAGTAATTGGTCTGTTCAGATTTTCAATTTCTTCCTGATTCAGTCTTGGAAGATTGCATGTTTCTAGGAATTTATTTCTTCTAGGTCCAATTTGTTGGCAGGTGTTCATAGTAGTCTTATGGTTCCTTGAATTTCTGTGATATCAGTTATAATTTCTCCTCTTTCTGTTCTAATTTTATTTATTTAAGGCCCCTCTCTCTCTCTGATAAGTGTGTCTCTAAAAATTTATCTTTTTAAAAAATCTTTTTCAAAGAACCAGCTCTTGGTTTCATTGTTCTTTTCTATTACTTTTAAAATCTCTACTTCTGATCTTTATTATTTCCTCCATTCTACTAATATGCAGGCTTTATTTGTTCTTTCTTTTCTAGTTCCTTTAGGTGTAAAGTCTGGTTGTTTACTAGAGATTTTTCTTATTTCTTGACATGGGTCTATATCACTAGGAATTTCCCTCTGATAACTGTTTTTGCTGTGTCCCATAGATCTAAGAAAATTGTTTCCATTTTCAAAGTATTTTTAAATTTCCCCTTTGATTTCTTCGTTGACTCACTGGTTGTTTAGTAGCATGTTATTTAGTCTCCACATCTTTCTTCTTTTAAATGATTTCCAGTCTCATATCATTGTGGTCAGAAAAGATGCTAGATATGATTTCAATCTTCTTAAATTTATTGAGACTTGTTTTGTGGCCCAACATGTGTTCTATCCTGGAGAACATTTCATGTACACTTGAATGTGTATTCTGTACTTTGGGGGTGGAATATTCTGTATATTCCATCTTGTTTAATGTACCATTTAAGGACAATTTTCCTTATTGGATAAGTAGATGATCTCTCGATTGATTTAAGTGGGGTGTGAAAGTCCCCTATTATTATTGAATTATTGTCAATTTCTCCCTTTATGTTTGTTAACATCTGCTTTATATATTTAGGTGCTCCTATATTAGGGGCACATATGTTTATGAATACTATATCCCCTTATAGTGATCCCTTTATTATTATTATATAATGTCCTTCTTTGTCTTTTATTGTAGACTTTACATTAAAGTCTACTTTGTCTGAAATGTGTATTGCTACTCCAACTTTCTGTTCATTCCTATTGGCATGGACTATCTTTTTCCAAGCCCTCACTTTCAGTCTCTCTGGGTCTTCAGATATGAAGTGAGTCTCTTGCAGGCAGCATATAGGTGGGTCTTATCTTTTTTACCCATTCAGCCATCCTATGTCTTTTGATTGGAGCATTCAGTCCATTTACATTTACAGTGATTATTGATAGGCATGTGCTTATTGCCATCTTGTTAATTATTTTCTGGTAGTTTATATAGCTCTTCTCTGTACTTTTCTTCTCTCAATCTCTTCCTTTGTGGTTTGATGATTTTCTTTAGCGTCATTTTTGGGTTCCTTTCTCTTTATTCTTGTGTATCTATTAAAGGTTTTTAACTTGTGGTTACCTAAATATTGACATATATATAGTGGTTTATCTTAATCTGATAGTCCTTAACTTTCAGTGCATTCTAAAAGCACCATAAATCTTTACCATTACCACATTTTGTGTTTTTGATGTCTTATTTTACATCTTTAACTTTGAGTACCCCTTAACTACTTATTGTAGTTATAGTTGACTTTATTGCTTTTGTCATTTAACCTTCATACTGGCTTCTTAAGTGGCCAGTCCACTCCCTTTATTGTTTTTTTACCTTTACCAGTGAGATTTTTTTTTCATTCATATATTATCTTTTTTCTACTATGACCTTTTCTTTTTTACTTGAAAAAGGCCCTCTAACAAATTATAGTCTAAAATACAATTTACCAAAATTAATACCAACTTAAAAAAAGATGTAGAGTATCTGAGTAGCTTTATGTTTATTAATGAATTGAATTTATTATCAAAAACTCCCAGAGAAAACCTCAGCATAAGATAATTTCATTAGTAAATTCTGGCAAACATTTAAGGAAGAAATAATATCAATCTTACACAAACTCTTTCAGAACACAAAGGACAAAGGCACAGTTGCCAACTTGTTTTATGAAACCAGCACAACCCTAATGCCAAGGACCTTATATGAATATAAATCAAATTAAACTATACATAAATAAATCATGAAAAACTATGGTTTAATCTCAGGACTACAAGGTTTGTTAACAATTCAAAGACAAATCAGTGTAACCCCCATATCCAGGTAGTAAAGAAAAAAAAAAGACTATCTTATCTGATGCAAAGAAAGCATCAGACAACATTCAATACCCATTCATTATGGAAAAAATTGTTCATAACCCTCAGCATATGAGGCACAAAAAAGAATTTGCTTAATTTTATTGCAGGTATCTGTAAAAAATTTACAACTACTTAATTCTTAATAGTAAAACACTATACATATTTTCCCTAATATTGGAAATAAAGTAAATTTCTGTGTTCTTGCCACTTCTATTGTATTGGAGGTCTTTGCCAGTTCAATAAGGGAAGAAAAATAAACACAAGGCACGTAAGTTGTAAAGGAAGAACTGTATATACCCTTATTCTCAGGTGGCATGATCATTTATACAGGAAAAAAACTAAGGAATCAACTACAAAAAACAACCTAGATCTAAATCACGGGTTTAACTCTGTTACTCAAAAACTAATGTGTGAGTTTAACAAAATCATACTAACATACTAACAGCAAATATTGGGAATGTGAATTTTAAAATAGTCTTATTTACAATACCATCAAAAGCATAAACTATTTGGAACAAATTTCATAAAAGACATGTAAGCCCTGTACAGTGAAAACAACTAAACATTGCAAAAATAAATTAAAGACCTAAATACATGAAGATACAGACTGCATTTATGGATGTAAATTTGGTATTTCTAAGATATTAATTCTCCCCACAATGATCTCCCTACAGTTCAATGTAAATAGGCTTCTTTTAGAAACTGGCAGGACAATTCTAAAATGTATATGGAGAAGACAAGGATTTGGAATAGACGAAGCAATCTTGGAAAAGTGGGACAAAGCTGGAACGATTACACTACCCGACTTCAAAGGTTCTTACAAAATTATAGAAATTATGACAGTATGGTGAACTTCTCTGGTACGCTGGATAAGAATCTGTCTGCCAATGCAGGAGACATGGGTTCAATCCCTGGTCTAGGAAGATGCCACATGCCGCTGAGCAACTTAGCCTGTGTGCCACAACTACTGAGCCTGTCAGCTGCAACTACTGAAGCGTGTGCACTCACAGCCTTTACTCTGCAACGAGAGAAGCCACTTCCAGGAGAAGCCCGTGCACCACGACGAAGAGAAGCCCCTGCTCATGGCAATGAGACAAAGCCCGGGTGCAGTGACAAAGATCCAGCACAGCCAAAAGTTATTAAATAAATACATACATCAATAAAGATAAATAAATAAGCTATGTGTTCTGTTAAATAAAGAGACAGTTTGATATCTACATAAGGATAGACAAATCCATACAACAGACTAGAATGTCTAGAAATATACCAATTGCCAATGATCAATTGGTTGTGATAAAGGTATTAGATAAAGTCAAGGCAGGAAGGCCAGTCTTTACAACAAATGTTGCTGAAACTACCAACACCCCGCCCTCATACTACACAAAAATTAATTTGGGGTGGCTCATTGACCTAAATATCAAAATGAAATTGCCAACTGTTTAGAAGAAAATATAGGGGAATATCTTATGATTTAGGGCTAGATGAGCAATAACCATACAAGAAAAATAACAAAAATTAACAAATTAGATTTCATCCAAATTAAAACTTCTGTTCATTAAAAGGCACCATTAAGAGAATAGATAGTTAAGATTTTTATTAAGAATATATAATGAACTCATACAATTTGATGACAAAAATGAAGACAATTTTTCAAATGGGCAAGATCAGAAAAGACACTTCACAATGGTAGTCATACAGATAACCAGTAAGCATGTGAAAAGAGCTCAAAGTCATTATTCACCAGTCAAGTAAATACTGAAACCACAAAGAGATACTACTCTACATCCATGACAATGGTTCAAAAGTTAAGACTGATAACACCAAATAATAGCAAAACTGTATAGAACTCTCATACATTCTTGATGAGAATTCAAAATGGTGCAAATACCTTGGAAAAACATTTGGGCCATTTCTTATAAAGTTAAACATGCTGTTTAAAATTCTACTCTTATATATGCAAGAAAAGTGAAAACACTGGTTACAAAAAGACTTGTATAAGAATGTTAATCGCAGCTCTGTTTATGATAGACAAAAACTGGAAACAGTCAGATGTCCATCAACAGGTGAATGGATAAACAAAATGTAGTATAACCATAAAAGGAAATATTACCCAGCAAAAAAATCAGTAAAGGAAGTACATACTATTTCTTTCCATTAATGTGAAGTTTTAGAAAGTCATAACTAATCTATGTGAAAGGTGTTTATTATATGATTTGTATGAAATTCTGGAAAGGTAAAATTAAAATACGGTAAAAAGAAGGAGAAGGAGGGGAAGGAAAAAGGGAAGGAGAAGCAGAAGCAAAGTGGTGGCCTCCTTGAGGGGCAACTGACTGAGAAAGATCACTTGGAAGACTGGGGGACTCCTGGGATGCTGGAAATCTTGATAGTCTGCAGTTCATCTTCCAGGGGGCTGGAAATGTTCTATATCTTAATAAGAGTATATTCATTTTTAAGTTGTACATTTAAGATTTGTACATTTCAACATGCCTTTAAAAATGTTAACAATTACTATAATTGAAGGGGGTAGGAAGAGGCAGAAATGGCACAAGAATGCTGAGAGTTGCTGTGTGATGGATGTATGAAGGTTCATTATATTATGGTGATTATTTTGCGTATGTTTGAGATTTTTCATAACAAAAAATTTAAATCAATAAATAAACATAACAAACTCACTGCCAACAATTGTCAACTCAAGGTCAATCTATTTTATTTTCAACCTCCTTCAACTTCCTTTCCTTCCAGTATGATTTTGCAGCAAATCCACAGTAAGCCCCTGCTCTGTTGCCAGAGTCTGCACTGGGGTCTGCATGAACAGCAACAGAAAGGACGGACCAAGTCCTGCTGCCAAGGCATTCAGCAAGAGACCAGGTAGCCCATGAATGAATAAGGCAATTTCAGATAGTGGGGTTACTGTGACAATAAAAGCTAGTAATGGCAGAGTGACTTGGTGGGTGGTCCAGAAGCAGCTCTTTATCGGGATGGTCAAAGAAGACCTTTCTGAGAGAGTCACATCTGAGCCAAGATTGAATGAGGAGGAAAAGTAGCTGTGGAAAGGATCCTCATTCAAAGTCAAGGGCCTTCATTGGAGAAATGTCTGTTTAGTTCTTTGGCCCATTTTTTGATTGGGTCATTTATTTTTCTGGAATTGAGCTTCAGGAGTTGCTTGTATATTTTTGAGATTAATCCTTTGTCTGTTTCTTCATTTGCTATTATTTTCTCCCAATCTGAGGGCTGTCTTTTCACCTTACTTATAGTTTCCTTTGTAGTGCAAAAGCTTTTAAGTTTCATTAGGTCCCATTTGTTTAGTTTTGCTTTTATTTCCAATATTCTGGGAGGTGGGTCATAGAGGATCCTGCTGAGATTTATGTCAGAGAGTGTTTTGCCTATGTTCTCCTCTAGGAGTTTTATAGTTTCTGGTCTTACATTTAGATCTTTAATCCATTTTGAGTTTATTTTTGTGTATGGTGTTAGAAAGTGTTCTAGTTTCATTCTTTTACAAGTGGTTGACCAGTTTTCCCAGCACCACTTGTTAAAGAGGTTATCTTTTTTCCATTGTATATCCTTGCCTCCTTTGTCAAAGATAAGGTGTCCATAGGTTCGTGGATTTATCTCTGGGCTTTCTATTCTGTTCCATTGATCTATATTTCTGTCTTTGTGCCAGTACCATACTGTCTTGATGACTGTGGCTTTGTAGTAGAGTCTGAAGTCAGGGAGGGTGATTCCTCCAGTTCCATTCTTCTTTCTCAAGATTACTTTGGCTATTCGTGGTTTTCTGTATTTCCATACAAATTGTGAAATTATTTGTTCTAGTTCTGTGAAAAATACCGTTGGTAGCTTGATAGGGATTGCATTGAATCTATAGATTGCTTTGGGTAGAATAGCCATTTTGACAATATTGATTCTTCCAATCCATGAACACGGTATGTTTCTCCATCTGTTTGTGTCCTCTTTGATTTCTTTCATCAGTGTTTTATAGTTTTCTATGTACAGGTCTTTTGTTTCTTTAGGTAGATATACTCCTAAGTATTTTATTCTTTTTGTTGCAATGGTGAATGGTATTGTTTCCTTAATTTCTCTTTCTGTTTTCTCATTGTTAGTGTATAGAAATGCAAGGGATTTCTGTGTATTAATTTTATATCCTGCAACTTTACTATATTCATTGATTAGCTCTAGTAATTTTCTGGTAGAGTCTTTAGGGTTTGCTATGTAGAGGATCATGTCATCTGCAAACAGCGAGAGTTTCACTTCTTCTTTTCCTATCTGGATTCCTTTTACTTCTTTTTCTGCTCTGATTGCTGTGGCCAAAACTTCCAAGACTATGTTGAATAGTAGTGGTGAGAGTGGGCACCCCTGTCTTGTTCCTGATTTCAGGGGAAATGCTTTCAATTTTTCACCATTGAGGGTGATGCTTGCTGTGGGTTTGTCATATATAGCTTTTATTATGTTGAGGTATGTTCCCTCTATTCCTGCTTTCTGGAGAGTTTTAATCATAAATGGGTGTTGAATTTTGTCAAAGGCTTTCTCTGCATCTATTGAGATAATCATATGGTTTTTATCTTTCAATTTGTTAATGTGGTGTATTACATTGATTGACTTGCAGATGGCTAACAAACACATGAAAAGATGCTCAACATCACTCATTATTAGAGAAATGCAAATCAAAACCACAATGAGATACCATTACACGCCAGTCAGGATGGCTGCTATTCAAAAGTCTACAAGCAATAAATGCTGGAGAGGGTGTGGAGAAAAGGGAACCCTCTTACACTGTTGGTGGGAATGCAAACTAGTACAGCCACTATGGAAAACAGTGTGGAGATTTCTTAAAAAACTGGAAATAGAACTGCCATATGACCCAGCAATACCACTTCTGGGCATACACACCGAGGAAACCAGATCTGAAAGAGACACGTGCACCCCAATGTTCATCGCAGCACTGTTTATAATAGCCAGGACATGGAAGCAGCCTAGATGCCCATCCGCAGATGAATGGATAAGGAAGCTGTGGTACATATACACCATGGAATATTACTCAGCCGTTAAAAAGAATTCATTTGAATCAGTTCTAATGAGATGGACGAAACTGGAGCCCATTATACAGAGTGAAGTAAGCCAGAAAGATAAAGAACATTACAGCATACTAACACATATATACGGAATTTAGAAAGATGGTAACGATAACCCTATATGCAAAACAGAAAAAGAAACACAGAAGTACAGAACAAACTTTTGAACTCCGTGGGAGAAGGTGAGGGTGGGATGTTTCAAAAGAACAGCATGTATATTATCTATGGTGAATCAGATCACTAGCCCAGGTGGGATGCATGAGACGAGTGCTCGGGCCTGGTGCACTGGGAGGACCCAGAGGAGTCGGGTGGAGAGGGAGGTGGGAGGGGGGATCGGGATGGGGAATACGTGTAACTCAATGGCTGATTCGTGTCAATGTATGACAAAACCCACTGAAATGTTGTGAAGTAATTGGCCTCCAACTAATAAAATAAAATTTAAAAAAAACAAACAAACAAAAAAAAAACAAAGTCAAGGGCCTGGGGTGGATCTGAGCAGGCCATGTTAAGTGATAGAGAGAAGGCTGGCATGGCAGGAGCAGTACTGAGTCCCTGGTAGCTCAGCTGGTAAAGAACCCGCCAGCAATGTAGGAGACTCCGGTTCGATTCCTGGGTCGGGAAGATACCCTGGAGAAGGGATAGGCTACCCACTCCAGTATTCAAGGGCTTCCCTGCTGCTCAGATGGTAAAGAATCTGCCTGCAGTGTGGGAGACCTGGGTTCGATCCCTGGGTTGGGAAGATCCCCTGGAGGAGGGTAGGACAACCCACTCCAGTCTTCTTGCCTGGAGAATCCCACAGTCAGAGGAGCCTGGTGGGCTAAGTCCAGGGAGTCGCAAAGAGTCAGACACGACTGAGCACCTAAGCACAGCATACGTTGAGACAAGGTGAGGTCTGAGGTGGGGCACTGACCGGCCACGTGGGCCCGGAGAGGATGCCAGGAGCTTGTGTTCCAAGTGCAATGGGGAGCTTGCAGAGGATGCTCCAGCTCCCCCCAAATGATTTACAGTTTAAAAAGGTCACTTTGCCTGGTGAAGAATGGACTGGGAGAAAGGAAGCAGGAAAAGAATGTTGGGGGCCAAGGTAGCAAGCAAAAGAAGAGAGGGTGGCCAAGGTGTGGGGAGAAGTGTGCAGTACTGGGATTTGTGGAGCGTGGGGAGCCCCTCCAAGGGGTGGGAAGAAGAAGCAGGTTCTTGGTGGGGCTGAGAAGGAAGGAGACTGGGGGGAGGGCAGGTTGTAGGGGAGAGCAAGTGTGCCATCTGGGCCCCATGACATCTGAGAAGACAAGCTGTGATGCAAGTAAAGGTCCTGCCTGAAGGATCGGGATACAGGAGTGCAGCGCTCAGAGCAGACAGAAGAGGAGCAGCGAAAGAAAGTGCGCTGAGGGCCAGAAGAATGAGTGCACGTGCACATATAGTGCGGATCTCCTCTTCTGCTTTACTGGCTAGTGAAAGAGGTCAAAGGACACCGACCCAGGGGAGGGGTCGTATCCCTGGGTCAGGAAGATCCCCTAGAGAAGGGAATGGCAACCCACTCTAGTACTCTTGCCTGGAAAATCCTATGGACAGAGGAGCCAGAAGGGCTATAGTTCTGGGGTCACAAAGAATCAGACACCACTGAGGAACTGAGCACAGAGCATTAAACAGAGAATCTAGAAGTAGCTGGAACTTTATTTTAAAAAACTCATACAGAGACACTGGCATTTCATCCATGCCATGGGGTTGTGAGGATTACATGAATTCACATAAATAAGATGCTTTAAAAAGTGCCTGGCACATATTCAGGGTTCACTGCATTTTTTTTTTTTTTTAATTTCAATTCCAGAAGAAAAAGACTAGCTAGTAAGGAATCTTTGCATATCTGGGATCTTTGTCCATCTGGAAAAGAATTCAGTTAGATGCTCTACCTCATACTTAAGTGAAAATACATTTCATGTGGATTAAAGATGTACATGGAAGAAATCAAGCTAGAGAAGTATGAGAAAAACATTTGGATGAACAGTCAGTTGTCTAGCTTGAGCATAAAGATAAAGGAGGCCTTTTAAAGCTATACAGAAAACCCAAACTCAATCATGAGGAGTCTGACCACATACAAAATCTTGGGGGGCAAAATGCTATAAATCTTCCAAGGATACAAATTAAATAAGGAGCTGGATCTTGCACGTGCAAATGGCGTCACCTGGGACTTGAGAAGCTGCACCAGGGTATCAGAGGTCTGACAATAGCCAAGAACAAGCTAAGAGGGGAGAAGTCCAGGAATGTACTCCACATAGCCAGCCAAAAAAGCTTTAAGGTTAAAAACAAAGCAAAACCAGTTACCCCTAACCTTAAGAAGATAAACATTGTGAACGACGAAAAAGTTAAGAGTGAATAAAGTTTTTGTAGATATACAAAAGGAACTGGCAAACTTCTCAAAAGGCCGTTCCCTTGAACCTCTGCAGAAACAACTGATACCTCAGCAGTGTCATGAAAATGTACCAATTAATGCTGATGAAGCTAGAAGATTAATGGCTCACTTGTAATACACCGATGATGCATCAAATTCCCCAAAACGACCAATAAATTTAATCTTTTATACAAGAAAAAAAAGTTAAGTAAGGAAACATTGCATCATAAATGACAAGCAGAGGATGAATTTCGCCAAAATACAAAGATGCCCAGAAACTGATAAACAACCCAATGAAGCTTTCTTTTCATAAAAGAAAATGCAAACCATCAAGAAGTAAATGAAAAGAGGCTTTATCTCAGTGGTATTTAAGTGAGCTAATGACCTTCGCCTTTTTACCTATCCAATTTGACCCAGCTTTCTCAGATATTGATGCTGGGAGTGTGAATTGCTACAACCTTTCTTGGATGATCTAGGAAATTAAAATATGGATATCATTCCACTCAGTAATTTCTCTTTTAGGAATTCAGGCAAAGGAACTAAAAAGCATTAGCATATACAAGATATTTGCTGCTGCACTATTAGAACTAGCAAAGCACTGAAAAAAACTGAATGTTCATCGATAGGAAAATGGTTAAATAAACTATGGTTCATTACATTTTGTCATATTGTCAGCTATTAAAAGCACATGTGAGTGTGTGTGTGTATATATATATATATATATATATACACACACTCTCCAGTATACTGGAGAGATGTGTTTGACTTGTTGTTAAGGAAAAAGGCAAGTAATGTGGTAAAGAACTAATATTCTACTTTTGTTTTTTGTATATATTTTGTTTTGTTGTTGTTGGATATGTGGTAATGGTACAATCCACTCCAGTACTCTTGCCTGGAGAATCCCATGGACGGAGGAGCCTGGTGGGCTACAGTCCACGGGGTCGCAAAGAGTTGGTCACAACTGGGAGACTTGACTTCACTTCACAGGCATTCCAGGTGGCGCTAGTGGTAAAGAACCCAACTACCAATGCAGGAGACATAAAAGAAGCAGTTTCTATCCCTGAGTTAGGAGGGCATGACAACCCACTCCAGTACTCTTGCCTGGAGAATCCCAAGGACAGAGGAGGCTGGTGGGCTACAGTCCATGGGGTCACAAAGAGTCAGACATGACTGAAGTGACAGCATGCATGCCTGTATTCATACATGTGCTTATGTGTGTAACGGCTCAGAAGGAGAAGAGACCCAACTGCCAATGTTGATCATCTCACAGAAACAGGGTGGAAAGGTGGGAAGAGCATATGTAACAACTTTTCTTCTGAAAAATTAAAATCTGGTATAAACTAGATACTTTCTCTTTACAAACTTTTGTGTCATGTGACTTCTTTCTGAAAACGTTTTTAAAAACGAAGGATAAATAAGAGTCTAGTATCCCGAATATACCTGGTCATGGCAGCCACTGCAGTATTCTTGCTGTAGAATCCCATAGACAGAAGAGCCTGGTGGGCTACAGTCCATATGGTTGCAAAGAGTGGGCATGACTGAAGCATCTTAGCACACACGCATGCATCCAGAACACATTTTTTAAAACTGTAACAACTCAACAACAAAAGGCAAGCAATCCAATTAAAAACTGGACAAAGAACTGTAACAGACATTTCTTCAAAGATATACGAATTGCCAACAACACATGAAAAGATGCTTAACATCATTATGCAAATCAAACCCACAAAGAGATGTCACTTCACATGTACTAGGATGATTAGAACAAAACAAAACCAGATGATGAGTGTTGGTGAAGATGTGGAGACGTTGGAATCCTTGTTAAAAATGGAATTACAGTATGACCCAATAATTACACTGCTAGGTATAAATCCAAAAGAATAGAAACACACCTTCAAGTTCACAACAGCAGTGTTCACAATAGCCAAAAAGCAGAAACAGATCACATGTCCATCAGTGACTGAATAGATAAAACAGGTGTCAATCCTAAAGGAAATCAACTCTGAATTTTCATTGGAAGGACTGATGCTGAAGTTGCAATATTTTGGCCACCTGATGTGAACAGCCAACTAATTGGATAAGACCTTGATGCTGGGAAAGACTGAAGGTAGGAGGAGAAGGGGATGCGAGAGGATGAGATGGTTGGATGGTAACAACGACTCAATGGACATGAACTTGGGCAAACTGGGAGATAGTGAAGGACAGGGAGCCCTGGGGTGCTGCAGTCCATGGGGTCGCAAAGAGTCAAACACAACCTGGTGACAACATATATACACTACGCAGCTATAAAAAGGAATGAAGTTCTGATATATAATACAAAGTGTATGAATCTCAAAAACACTATACTAAATGGAAGAAGCCTCACCAGAAAGATCCCATGTATGATTCCATTTACTTGAGGTTGGTGGCTCAGTGGTAAAGAATCTGCCTGCTCATGAAGGAGACATGGGTTCCATCCCTGGAGCGGAAAAATCCCACATGCTGTGAAGCAACCAAGCCCCAGCATCACAATTACTGAGCTCATCTGCCTCACCTACTGAAGCGGGCAGAACCTAGAGCCCATACTTGGCAACAAGAGAAGTCACCGCGATGAGAAGCAAGCGCATGGGAAGTAGAAAGTAGCACCTTCCACTTCCCCACTCCCTGCAACTAGAGGAAAGCGTATGCAGCAATGAAGACCCAGCACAGCGAAAAATAAAACAAATTTTAAAAAGCGTTATCAGCGGTTGCCAGGGACCGGGAGGGAGGGGACAATGGGGAGTAACTCCTAGTGGCTTATGAGGTTTCCCCTACGCTGATACAAATGTTTCCAAACTAGTAACAATGGTGTTTGTGCAACATTGCAATGGAGCTGGTCACCTTAAAATGGCTAACGAGTTAGGTGAATTTCACTTCAATTAAAAACAGAAAATAATAATAATAAAGATAAGCTCCTTAGTGCTCCTGCCAAGAGCAGGTTGGACTGGAGACCCGAAGCCTCGCTTCCCCCAGCGGCGCCCTTGTTGGCCGCCGCGGCACAGGTCAGGACCGGGGCTCCCGAGTCTAGAAGAGACGGTGCTGGAGGCGGGCGCGTTCTCGGCTCCCGATGCTGCCAACCCAGCCCAGTCAGGCTGCTCCGCTCAGGCTCCCATGTGATGTGGATCCCCAGACTGAAAAATCTGCCTGCAATTCAGGGGATCCAGGTTCGATCCCTGTGTCGGGAAGACCCCCTGGAGAAGGGAATGGCAATCCATTGTACGGACAGAGGAGCCCGGTGGGCTACCGTCCGGAGTCTCGCAAAGAGTGGGACGCGACTGAGCGCTGAATACTTTGACTCCCAGCCCGCGGGGCCAGGCGGGACCCAGGGGCGGGGCCAACGGCGGCGGAAGGGTCGGCCTCCGGATGATCGCCCCGACGCGGAGGGACCGGAACCCTTCCGCCGAAGGTGCGGAACCCTTCCGCCGAAGGTGCGGAACCCTTCCGCCGAAGGTGCCTGGCTCCGGAGGACGGTCGGAACCAGAGGACGTCGGATCCGGGTGTCAAAGTTCGCCGCTTTAGGAAGCCGGCTTCCGGAGTCTCCTTTTTGCTACCGGGTCTCTGCGGCGTGGGCTACCTGCGGGGATGAGGCAGAAGCACTACCTTGAGGCCGCGGCATGGAAACTACAAGATAGCTGCCCGGGCCAGGCCCGCTACCTCCTGTAAGAAAGAAGGGAAGGGGAGAGGGAGGCGAGCGGCAGGCGGGTGTGTCCCGTCCCTTACGAATGTCTGTCTCTTTTGCAGCTGGGCCTACAGCTCGTCACACGGTAAGGAGGACGCCCGTTGGTTGTGGGTCGGGCTCTGGTGGCCCCGCTCCCTCCCTTCCGCACAAGGAACCAGATGATCTAGAGAAATCTGATCGACCCACAGCCATTATAAACCCCCTCCAGAGGCTTCTCAGTTCCTTTAAAAAAAAAAATAAAAACGAATGCCTTACCCTGCCTGACCTATTGGCATTTGACACAATTGATCAGTCTACTCGAAATAGTTTCTTCACTTGGCTTCCAGATCATCAAGGAGTTCAACTCCTGCCTCTTTAGCCAGTACTTCTTGATCTGCTTTATTGGCGCCTACTAACTTCCCCACCCTCCAAATGATTGTGTCCCAAAACTCAGCCCTATGAACGTCTTTTCTACCTACACCCAATTCCTTGATTACAGTTTTTCATGCGGTCTTACGGGTTTTAAATTCTTCATACTGAGGACTTCCAAATTTATTTTCCAGTTCAGACTACTCCCCTGAATCCTAGACTCATCCAGATGACTTTTTTTGAATGTCACATTAGGCGAAAACTCGAGCTTTATCCCCCAACACGACAACTCCCCTTCCCCAGTTCTTCCCATTTTAGTAACCAGTAACCCCATCCTTAAGATTCATTCAGCCCAAAAACCTAGGAGTCACTCTTGTCTCACTAACAACCTTCCTCCCCAGGACAATATGCCAGTAAATCCTGTTGGCTTTAGAATGTATCCAACATCTAGCCATCTCTTTCCACATCCCTCTTACCATCCTGTACAAGCCATCAGTTTCTCTCCTGGATTATTGCCAACGGCTCCCATGCATCTCTACATTCCAGGCTCAATCCAGCAGTCAGTGTGAGCCTAACAGAAACTAAGTTAGATTCATGTCAGTTCTCTGCTACAAACTCTGCAGTGACTGTCTACCTCAGTAAAAGTGAAGATCTTTAATAAGAGTCCACAGATAGACCTATGTCATAGGTCTGCATTACCTCTGAGCTGCTCTCCCTTTTTTTCACTGAACTTCAACCACTGCCAGGCCCCCTGTTGTGTCATGGCCTTTGCAACTGCCCTTCCAGTACCTGGAAGTCTTACCTCACATACCTGCTTGGATTCCTTCCTCATTTCCTTCTGAAAATGTCACCCCACAAAGCCTTCCCTGGCTTCCCTGTTTAAGATAATAGCAGCTCCATCAGCAATCTACATTCTTTCCAGTCTTTTTTTTTTCTCCGCAGCACTTAACATTTGGCATTGTGTTCATTGTCTATCTCCATGAATTGTGCTCTGTTCACCAGCTTGGTCCATAACAGTCTGTCAGTGTGAATGAATTTTACATTTTTCAGAGCTAAGTTACAAGCATGGTCCTTAGCTTTTCAATAGTGCTATTCCTAGCACTTAACACAGGACTTAGCCTTAAGTATTTATACAGATGGTGTGCCTACCTTTCTTTTCAGCAACATCACCTTCACACTTCACCTTTCTCTAAATAACCATGCTTGCTTTTTCACTGTACTTGTACCTAAAAGCCCTTTACCAATAATAGATGGCTTTTTCAAATATAGGTAAGAGTTTATAGTCATCTACAATGACCTTTGTCAAGCTTCTTTGATATGTTTCTAGATAGTCTATATAGAGTTGAATAATTTTCAGGGCATTTTAATCATATTCTGTAACTAGTTCTTACCAGTCTTACCTTCATTTCCCTAGGGCTCCCCAAGAACATGAATTCTATAAAGATAGCAAGTCTTTTACTTCCATATTTATGTCTCCAGCCTAGCATGGCAGATGGTCAGTGAATGCTTTCTTGATTGCATAAAGGGCCTGGGGCAAGTCTGTTGTCCTGTTACCTTGTACTGCAGACAATGCCCAGCTCACAATCACAAAACTGTGCTGATTGTTTAAAAAAGAAAAGTCACAATGTTGTTATTTCATGATAAATGTGTTTGTAAAATTTGTGAGACTTACAGCCTTTTTTTTACTTGGTAGCAGTAATGAACAGCATAGCAAAGAGTGGCTCAGTTCAGTCGCTCAGTTGTGTCTGACTCTTTGCCACCCCATGGACTGCAGCACGCCAGGCTTCCCTGGCCATCAGCAACTCCTGGAACTAACTCAAACTGATGTCCATCGAGTCAGTGATGCCATCCAATCATCTCATCCTCTGTTGTCCCCTTCTTCTCCTGCCTTCAGTCTTTCTCAGCATCAGGGTCTTTTCCAGTGTCAGTTCTTCAAATCAGGTGGCCAAAGTATTGGAGATTCAGCTTCAGTCTTTCCAGTGAATATTCATGATTGATTTCCTTTATGATTGACTGGTTTAATCTCCTTGCAGTCCAAGGGACTCTCAAGAGTCTTCCCCAACACCGCAGTTCACAAGTGTGAATTCTTCGGCGCTCAGCTTTCTTTATAGTCCGACTCTCACATCCATACATGACTACTAGAAACACCAGAGCTTTGACTAGACGGACCTTTGTCGGCAAAGTAATGTCTGCTTTTTAATATGCTGTCTAGGTTGGTCAGATTTTCTTCCAAGGAGCAAGCATCTTTTAATTTCATGGCTGCAGTCACCATCTGCAGTGATTTTGGAGCCTCAAAAAATAAAGTCTGTCACTGTTTTCCCATCTATTTACCATGAAGTGTGATGGGACGGGATGCCATGATCTTAGTTTTCTGAATGTTGAGTTTTAAGTCACTTTTTTCACTCTCTTCTTTCATCAGGAGACTCTTTAGTTCTTGTTTGCTTTCTGCCGTAAAGGTGGTGTCATCTGCATAACTGAGGTTATTGATATTTCTCCTGGCAATCTTGATTCCAGCTTGTGCTTTATCCAGCCTGGCATTTCGCATGATGTGAAAAAGGGTGGGGAGTTAACCTATCTGTTGCTAAAAAGAGTGACTCGATAGAACTATAGTGTTTTGTAAAATAAATTATTGCCAATTTAATCTTTGTAGATTCTCATATTTTGAATTTTGCTTAAGGAAAATTTGTATTTGCTCATACTAAATAATATACTCTTTTGCATCTATAATATTGATAGTTTGTGGTAACAGAATACTCTGATTTGATGATTTATGGGTTTCACTTGTGTAATTTTAGATGATAAAAGCACTTTTGAAGGAACATGTCCATACTGTTTCCAGTTGCTTGTTCAGGATAAATCTCGAGTGCGCCTCAAACCCAAGCCCAAACTGACACCCAAAATACAGAAACTTCTTAATCGAGAAGCAAGAAATTATACACTCAGTTTTAAAGAAGCAAAAATTCTGAAAAAGTACAAAGACTCCAAAAGTGTGCTGGTAAGATTTCAATTCCATTCTGTATAAGTAAACTAGACTTTTCTTTCACTTACAATAAGGTTAAGAATTAGCCTGAATATAACTCAGAGGTTTGTAGTAGTATATTTGGATTGTCAAAATATATACATAAGATTTTTTTCTAGTGATTACTGTTTCATCAAGATACAGCTTAGTTTTGTTTCTCAGTGTTACCTAAAGCCAAAAATCATGAACTCTCAATGCCCAGATTTTATTGTTGAGCACAATTATTTTCACAAATTTGAGGATTTCTTGAGCTCACCAGTGTGACATCATCTGAACTGCAGTTACCACTAAATATTTTCAGCTAATGGTCCTTTTCTTCAGACACAGTAAAATGTATTAGGTATACACAAGGAAAGAGCATTAAGTACCAGTGTCATTTCTTCAGTCACCCCCCTCTGTGTCAGAGTATGTATTTAAGTTTATGTCCAACAAAGATAAGTGTCATGATCATTCTTCAAACATTTATTGAAAATTTTACCTTATGCCAAACAGTGCTATATATTGGAGATGTAAAGTGGAATAAAACAACCAAATTAAATTACTTACGGTTTACTATGTAGAGACCAGTACTAGATAGACTTTATCTGCATGTTCTGTGTTAACATTTATCAACTATTAAAGTGCCTGGTTATTACCTAGGCACTGTGCTGGGCACAGTGGACACTATGACAGCTTAGGTCTGGCCTAAGACTAGAGTCAGTAACAACTTGAATTGGAACTGCCATATTTAGGAGTCTGCTGTCATTGGACAGGTAAGTGCATTTTCATAAAGCAACTTAAACCTCTGTGAATGCATTTTTACCTGCTCATGAACATCAGAGTACTTCTCATAAACTAGTTTGTATTAATTTTGTTGAGGCCTGGGCCGAATCTGGTGCCTTGTGAGTCAGATGTGTAGAAGAGCATTTAGCTGCAAAATGGACCATGTCTTGAACAATGAATCCTGAAAAGAAAGTCAACCTCTATTCCTAATGAAGTGAAGTAGGGTGAGAATTCATATGCCTGGTTTTATAAATTACTTTAGACTTGTATTTATATATAGATTCACTAAGGGTCTGAAGGAGTCAGTTATTTTCAGTGATATTTTGCCATATTTTATTGGGAAAAGGCTTGGAATTTTTCTGCAAAAAAAAAAATGTTATAAAATATTGTAAAGATATAAATACCCAGATATTAAAGGGTGTCTTACATATAAGAATTTAATGAATATACAGTTTATTGGATTAAATTATAAGGAGAAGTAAGACTCACTATTTCTTCTTTTTGTGGCAGTTGATTACTTGTAAAACATGCAACAGAACAGTTAAACATCATGGAAAAAGCAGAAGCTTTCTGTCAGCACTGAAGAGCAGTCCTACCACTCCTACGAGTAAACTCAGCCTGAAGACCCCAGAGAGAAAGACTCCAAGTTCTGCAAACCTAAATCACATGTCTGGTTCCAAAGGCAAGAGCCCAGCATTGATTTTCAGGTATCTTAATCCATCACGCTATATAAATGGCCGTTGTTAACCCCCTGAGTTCTAATTTCTCTGTTTAATAAACACTCCCTGAAACTGCCATAGAATTGAGGAAGTCATCACTGCACTGACTTCCAGGTGTGTTCCTCTACATCCAGCCTCTCCCTGGGCTCGTTCCCAACTGCCTCTTAAATATGTCCCCTTCCCACCCCTACATGTCCCCACAGGTAACCACTCAAACCTGCCCATCCTGTTTCCTTAATCTATAAATGAACATGCCCTTGTAGACATTCTGACCTGAAATGGTCAGTGTAGTTGACAGTCCTGCTCCCTCTGTCCTGGCCCAATTGGTCACCAGTTTCTATCCATCCCGCCTCCAAGGTGTTTGCAACTGTCCTCTTCTTTTTCTCCGTGCTGCTGCTGTCTGTTCAGATCATTATTCATCCTTTGCCAGGATTACTACAATAATTCCCTGAGTCTTCCTGCTTCTAGTTTCAAACCCTTCTAGTCCAATATTTATTAAAAAACACAGTTCTAATTAGAAGCCTTTGGTACCCCACTCTGCATATGAAAGAAATATACTGGCATGGGTTTCCAGCCCCCACTACCTGGCACCATCTGTCTGCCTATCACTTGCCTTAATTCATCCTTTGTGCCAGCAAAACAACCAGTCAGGGTTGACTTTCCTGCTCTAAACCTTTATTCTTTGTGGTTTCCCCTATCAGAAACTCAACAGAATAGGGATTTGTGAAATGATGTGAAGTTAACTATGTGACTGGGCACATGTTTTATTTTCAGTAATCCTCAATACTCTATTCATTATGCTGACCAATAAATTTAACTCCAAAGAAACTGAAAAAGGAATGTTTAAACATTTTTGTTACAGAAGAGTTTGGTAGCTTCTTGAAATTAAATAACAAACTCAGCAAAGACTGGATTATTTCTGCTTATTAAAATTGAGGTTTTTATATGAGGATTTGACATTTAAAATTTCATGTCCAGCTTTCTCTGTATTCCTGATTATTTTGGTGTTTGATATGATAGGAATTCATTGTGAAAGTTTCTACTTACAGGATACATGCAGATAAAAGAAAATTTGGAATATTTAAAATAATTAACTTGCATTTAAACCAGACTGCTTGTTAAGTATATGCAGGAAAGAGAAAGTTATATCATGTTTATCATGGTTGGGGAGTCAGAAAAGAGATGAGATTGACAAACCCCAAATATTGTTTGGGGTTTGAACACAGTTGGAGAGAATGAAGTGGAAGAAGGCATAAATACACACATACCAGATGGGGAATCATTTATTCAGTGGATATTTATAGAGAGCACCCTCTGTGCTTGGTTCTATTAAAAAGCACTGGAATATATAGTTAGCCATACAAAACATCTGCCCTCTAGAGCTCACCTTGTATAAGGGTGAAAATACAACAGAATGGTACCTGTATGCGTAGGTTGAGATTCTTCACTTTTGAGAAAGGAAATGGTCTTGAGCTATGAACTAAAAAAATGTTTTTGCAGTCCTTGCTTAGAATTGTCATGAATTTTGATGTCAGTCTTACAAGGAACTCAGTCCTAATGAGACTTTGCCTTTAGCTTTGTCTTTCAGGTGTGAAAGAAGCTTCTAGACGTACCCATTATACCTTGTAAATGTTGCCGTTAGCCTGTAGTGAGGAGATTTTTTTTTTCACCAAGTGGGAATGACTTTGCTGGGTACAGCTACTGCTCATGTGTGGCCATAATTATTACAGAAGAGTAGAAAATGATTATTACAGAAGAGTAGAAAATGATTATAGTAGTAGGTATCTAGGCTTAGTAGGAAGAACTGTTGTCTATCTGTATATCTAAGTGTGGCTTTATGTTTCTTTTCAGAACACCTACATCTGGACAGTCAACACCCATTTGTTCCTCAAAGAATGTGAGCAAAACAAAGAAACACTTCTCTCAACTAAAAATGTTGCTTAGTCAGAGTGAATCCAAAAAAAATCCAAAGATGGACTTTAGAAATTTCTTATCTTCTTTGTAAAGTATGGACTATGAAAATAAATGTTTAATGCAATTTCTGAAACTAAAGTTAGAAAAACTGCTTTTTTAAAAACTTGTTTATTCTTAAAATAAATGGAAACTCAGGTCCAAGAGCAAACTTTTCTTAGCATTCTTCAGTATTTATGGAGAAAATACCTAATTGGAATGAAAAACTGAACCCTGCCTGCTTCACAGGGTGATTGTGAGGATCAAAAATGTATGAAAGGTAAGTAGTAAATATAAATATGGACATTGAGTGGTTATATTATGATTTTCTCCTCCCTTAAGTTTTCATTATTTATGCCATTTTCTTTCATAGAAATTGAGACCTTTATAAGAGGTCTACTTACTCCTTTCTAGGTGTCTGTGGCCTTACTGTTAATTCTAAAAAAGTGTAAACTGTAATATTTCACTGTAAATGGCATTTCATTTGCTCTGGTGAATACCTACTTTTAGGTCTAAAATTTACATTGGAACATAACACAGTAACAGTTTAGCTATCTTAAGTATTTCCTGGAACATAGATATGCTTTTTTTAAATGATAGGCTAGGATTATATTCAACCTGGGTTTAAAAGCTCTTTAAATAAGTAACTTACTTTATAATCTGTTTCCAAGCCTCTTTGCTACTTAAAAGTTTAAAACTTAAATTTCTTAAGAACATACAGTGAAGAAAGGACAGTCTCTTCAGTAAATGGTACTAGGAAAACTGAAGAGCCACATGGAAAAAAATGAAACTACCACTATCTCACACCATACATAAAAAGTAAAATTAACTCATAGTGAATTAAAGACTTGAATGTTAAGACCTGAAACTATAAAATTCCCAGTAGAAATCATAGGCAGTATGCTCCTAACATCATCATTGCATTATCTTTCTAGATATGTCTCCTCAGGCAAGGGAAAGAAAACCAAAAATAAATGGGATTACATCAAACTAAAAAGCCTCTGTACAAAAGGAAACCAATAAAATGAAAACCTGCTGAATGGGAGAAAATATCTGCAAATAATATAGTTGATAAAGTTGATAAACTCATATAACTCAACAACAACAATAAAAATAACCTGTTAAAAAATGGACAGAGAAGCTGATAGACATGTTTCCAAAGGAGACATACAAATAACCAACAGACACATGAAAAGATGTTCAATGTCACTAATTAGGGAAATGTAAATCAAAATCACAATGAAATATCACTTCACACCTGTCAGAACAGCCAGGATCAAAAAAGCCAACAAAGTGTTGGCAAGGATGTGGAGAAAAGGAAACCCTTGTACATACACTGTTAGTAGAAATATTAATTGGTGTAGACATTGGAAGACAGATTTCTTCAAAAATTAAGAATAGAGCTATCATAAGGTCCAGTTATCGCACTCCTTGCTATTTATCCAGAGAATACAAAGACACAAATCTGAAAAGTTATCTGTACCCCCATGTTCATCGTGGCATTATTTATAATAGCCAAGATATGGAAACAGCCTAAGTGCTCATCAACAGGTGAATTTTTAAAAAGATGTTACATATATACAGTGGAATACTACTCCGCTAAAAAAAAAAGATAAAATCTTGCCATTTGGAATAATATGGATGGGTATGGAAGGTATTATGCTAAGTGAAATAAGTCCAACGGAGAAAGACAAATACCACATGACTTCACTCAAGTGGAATATGAAAAACTAATAAAAACAAATGAACAAACCAAACTGTGACAAACATACAGAAATAGAATACGGTACACCTGAAACTTCATAATGTTATAAATCATTGTTTCCTCATAAATAGAGAAAGGAAACAAGTAAAAAATACTTTTCTTCCATTAGAGCTTGGCAAACTGAAAAGTCAAGGTTATCAAAAAGTTGGCTTTGTAGTTACATGAAGTGAAATTACATTAACTAGTGCCAGCATCAAGGAGGGATGGCAAAGCTCATCATTCTGGACTTGAACCACAGGCTGCAGAAGCGGGGCCTTCCCTTTGTGTCCACAGCATCCAGTGCAGTATTTTGGTCCTGAGAGAGAGTTTACCTTTCTGGCTAACTTCTCACTGGAACAGCTGCTTCTCTTCAGCCCTTCTTGCTTTCCTGTTCCCTTACCCTTCTCCCTGGTCACACAGTCATAGTGAGCTCTTTGTAGTTCTCAGAACATACTTTCTTGCCAGCCTTGGACTCTGCACAGTTTGAGTCTGCCCTCCTCCAGTCCAACCCCACCCCACTGCATTATGAGGGGCCACTCTGTGATCACAGAGCTGGTGACCCTGTAGTTGCTGTTTCTCATTGTGTCCCTGACTGCCTAAACTCTGCAGACCTTGAGGATCTCACTTACTCCTCCAACACATAGCACAAGCTCTGCAAATATTCCTAAGTTACTACACTTAAATTCCTTCATCTACATTTTCCACAGTAGGTCCTTTACAGTCACATGACTGAAAAGTAGGTAAGAAATAGTAAAAATAGGAATTCTTATGTGTGGAGTGGTTCACATTAGGTTAGTTGCAAATCAAGAACACCATGGATTCTTTCTGTTTGGTAGAAGAGTCTGGGCATCTTTATAGTGTGGACAGAAATTGGTAGAAGAAAACAAACCTCTAAATCTTCATAAGCAGTGGTTTCTTAAGTGACAACTAAAACACAGGCAAATATATATACAGATAAACTGGACTTGATCACAAGTAAAAACTTGAGTGCATCAAATGGGAACACCATCAAGAAAGTGAAAAGAGAACTTCCTGAGTGATACAGTGGGTAAGAATCTGCCTGCCAATGCAGGGGACACAGGTTCAACCTTGGTCTGGGAAGATTCCACATGCCACACAGCAACTAAGCCTGCAGAGCACAACTTCTGAGCCCGAGTGCTCCAATCACAGAAGCCCACTTGCCTACAGCCTGCGCTCTGCAACAGAGTAGCTGGTGCTCGCCACAACGAGAGAAAAGCCCACATGCAGCGGCCAAGGCCCAGCACGGCCAAAAATAATTTTTTTAAAAAGTGAAGAGAGAACCCACTGAATCAAGAAAATATTAGTATTTGTAAGTCGCATTTATCTGTTAAGAGGCCTGTATCCAGAATTACAGAGAACTCTTGAAACTAACAACAGCAACAAAAACAACAAAGGATCTAGCACACAATTCAACAAAGAAAATAAATGGCTCCTATGAGCACATGAAAAGATCTTCAACATCTTACATCTAACATTAGTCGTTATGGAAGTGCAAATCAAAACAATGAGATGACATTTCATACCCACTGGGATAGCTAAAATCACAAAAACAGTACAAGTGTTGGTGAGAATGTGGTGAAATGGGAACTCTCACGCATTGCCCCCGGGACTGTAAAATTGTGTAACCAAATCGGAAGAGTTTGGCGGTTCCTCCAAGTTTAAAGAGTTATCGTATGACCCACAATCCTACTGCTAGGTATATATACCCAAGAGGACTGAAAACATGTTTATACAAAATCTTGGATATGAATATTCATAGCAGCATTATTTATAATAGCCCAAAAGTGAAAACTCAAATGTCTATCACGTGTTCAATAATGAATTACTAATGCAGACTATAATGTGGATGAAACCTGAAACGTGTTAACTGAAAGAAGCCTGATACAAAAGGCCACATATTGTATCATTTGATTCACATGGAATGCTCAGAATAGGAAAATATACCAGGAAGAGATTAATGGTTGCTGAGGGGGAGGGTGGGGGAATGGGGAATGGACTGATAAATGAGAACAGAATCATTTTTCACAGTGATGCAAATATTCTGGAAAGAAAGTGAAAGTTGCACCTGGGGAGAGGGGAGGAGAGGGTGAGATGTATGGAAAGAGTAACATGGAAATTTATATTACCATATGTAAAAGAGTCAACAGGAATTTGCTGTGTGGCTCAGGAAACAAAACAGGGGCTCTGTATCAATCTAGAGGGGTGGGATGGGGAGGAGATGGGAGGGAGGTTCAAAAGGGAGGGGATATATGAATACCTATGGCTGATTCATGTTGAGGTTTGACAGAGAACAACACAATTCTGTAAAGCAATTATCCTTCAATAAAAAATTTTTTTTTAATTTTTAAAAAGAAAGTGAAAGTCAGTCATGTCCGACTCTGCAACCCCATGGACTATAGTCTATGGAATTCTCCAGGCCAGAATACTGGAGTGGGTATTCCCTTCTCCAGGGGATCTTTCCAACCCAGGGATCAAACCCCGCTCTCCCACATTGCAGGCAGATTCTTTACCAGCTGATCCACCAGGGAAGCCCAAGAATACTGGATGGAATGGGTAGCCTGTCCCTTCTTCAGGAGATCTTCCCGACTCGGGAATCTAACTGGGGTCTCCTGCATTGCGGGCAGATTCTTTACCAATGGAGCTACCAGGGAAGCCCCTAAATATTCTGGAGTTAGTAGTAATTATTGGGTAACTTTAAAAACCACCGAATATACTAAAACCCACTGAATTCCACACTTTATTTTTTTTATTTTTATTAGTTGGAGGCTAATTACTTTACAATATTGTAGTGGTTTTTGCCATACATTGACATGAATCAGCCATGAATTTACATGTGTTCCCCATCCTGATCCCCACTCCCGCATTCTACACTTTAAAAGGGTGATTATAATGTGTAATTATCTCATTAAAGCTGTTACTTAAAAAATGAAAATAAACATTACCTAAAAATATTACAGTGTATGTTGGCAGCAATGTAAATTGGTGCAGCTAGTATAGAAAAGGATATGTAGGTTCCTAAAAAAACTAGAAACAGAACTACCATATGATCCAGGAATCCCACTCCTGGGTATCTATCTGGAAAAACTGAAAACACTAATTCAAAAAGATACAGGCTCCCCAGTGTTCACTACAGCGCTATTTACAATAGCTAAGACATGAAAGCAACCCAAATGCCCATTAAGAGATGACTGGATTAATAAGATACATACATATACATATGTGTATATACATATCTACATACATATATTAATACATACATATACAGATACATATGATGGAATATTAGTTCTAAAAAAGAACGAAAAGATTGCTTGGCGGAGGGCATGGCAACCCACTCCAATATTCTTGCCTGGAGAATCCCATGGACAAAGGAGCCTGCCAGGCTGTACTCCATAGGGTCACAGAGAGACAGACTTAGCACGTACACATGCACTGTTATTTGCAGCAATGTGTATGGACCTAGAGAATAATTATGCTTCATGAAATGTCAGAGACAAATAATGTATGATAAAAACATATGCAAAATCTAAAAAACAATATAAATGAATGTAAAGTAAACAGACTTACAGAAATAAACTTGTGGTTACCAAAGGGGAGAGGAAAAGGGAAAAGGACAAATAAGGCATATGGGATTAAGACACAACTTACTATAAATAAAATAGATAAGGAATAGGATATCACAGGGAATTATACCCATGAATCTTGTAACAACCTATAATGGAGTGTATCTGCAAAAATACTGAATAACTATGTTTAACATCTGAAACAAACACAATATTGTATATCAAGTATATTTCAATAAAATTTTTTTTAATATTACAGTGTAGATTGTTGTTATTTAGTCGCTAAGTCATGTCCAACTCTTTTGCAACCCTATGGACTGTAGCCTGCCAGGCTCCTCTATCCATGGGGTCTCCCAGACAAGAATACTGGAGTAAGTTGCCATTTCCTTCTCCAGGGGATCTTCCTGACCTAGGGATTGAACCTGCATCTCCTGCTTGGCAGGTCAGATTCTCTACACTGTATTCAGATACCCCACACTGGCTGGCAGACCCACACCCACTGAGCCACGAGGGAACCCCTGCTTGTGTGCCCTTACAAACAGTCTGCTGGTGAAGACTGTCGTCTCTGTGGTCTTGCCCTACAGAACCAGCCTGTGTCCTTTACTGACTGTGATCTTTGGCAAATTCTTAATTTCTCTGAGTCTGTTTCATTATTGGTAAATGAGGATACTACTACTACTTACCTCATATAGGTGCCGTGAGGACTCCATGAGATGGTACCTAGAAGAGTGGATGGAATATTAAACGTGCTCAATTTGTGCTGTTATCATAGTTGATCAAAAAAATTTTAATATGAACACCAACAATAAAATGGCTAGATGAATAACAAGATCAAACATTACACTATGGCGGTTGCCCTTTGAACATGTCTCACTAATGATGGATGTAGGCAAATTGTTTTTGTTTTAATTATATGGACAAAGACCCTCTTGTCTAAACAACTTCTCTGAGCCCTTTTGACTAGGCTTCATCCTTCGGCTTTGTATTTGGCTTGCCTAGTCCACTTCTAGTGAAAATCCTGCTGAGTCAGTTTAGCAAGAATTCCCCCACCCTCAACATCTGATTTTAGTAGTTTTCCACCCACTGACCCTCTCATTTTCTGCTCCCTGGCCATAAATCCCAGCTGCCTTTGGCACAGAGTTGAGCCCCAACTTTCTCCCCTATTGCAATAATTTTGATACCTGTAACAAAGGTCCTGAATAAAGTCTTCCTTTCCCTCTTAACAAGTGTTAGATAATTATTTTTTTCTTTAACAGTATCATCACTTGTCTAATATATCTTCAGTCTAAGTTCAGCAAAGCAATGTGGTTTTCTAACAAGTGACAGACTTACTTTGGTGACTGCTATCTTGAGGTGGCATGTAGGTAATGGAGGTTAAGGGAAGTCTGATCTATGCTTAAGGGAAGTCTGATCTATGCATTCATTTCATGAAGTGCAGAAAATCCAAGTGGTTCGGTCTCCAAAGTTATGTTCAAGAGGTCCTTGCGGCCTCAGTTGGGTCTTTCTGTAATGGCTCTATCCACAGTTGCAAATACAAGATTTATACACACAAGCCTCTCTGGAATAATTCCAAAGCATCTTTTACTTTTCTCAAGGACAGAAATTGTAGCAACATGTGTGGAATCAACATATTCTTACTTAAACTGGGCATCCCAAAATGTTAGTTATAAATCTGGGGTACAATTAGCAGTTGTCATTAAAGTTACCAGACAAAAGAGTGGTACAGGTGTTCATATAGTTTTTTATATATTCAACCTGTATTTTCAACCTTGTTTTGATATGAAATACTTAAAATTTATCTTTTCAGACCTATTAGCATTTTAGAGAACATTTTCTTACTAATTTTAATATGCAACTATACACACATACACAGCCAACATATATGTAATTTATACTAAACTATGTCCTTGAATCCTTTCTTAACTTTTAAAAATGTAAAATCACCAGTTGTAGCTTAAAGTGAAAAGTGTTAGTCACTTAGTAATGTCCTACTCTTTGTGACCCCATGGGCTGCAGCCTGCCAGGTTCCTCTGTCCATGGGATTCTCCAGGCAAGAAGACTGTAGTGAGCTGCCATTTCCTTCTCCAGGGAATCTTTCCCACCCAGAGGTCAAACCTGGGTCTCCTGCATTGCCAGAAGATTCTTTACCATCTGAGTCACCAGGGAATCCCTTATTATTTTAGTTATCCCAAAATTTCATTCTGAACTTGGGTATCAGATATTTGTATTTGGGTTTTTTTTATGCTTCAATATTTTGTAATTAGAGTGTATGGATCTAAATAATTCTCCCTGCAATTACTAGCTAGCTGCAGTACCAGTTACTTTTTCTCATACACCCTCACTGGGCTTCCCAGGTGGTGCTAGAGGTAAAAAACCCACCTGCCAATCAAGGAGAGTAAGAGACAGAGGTGATCCCTGGTTCAGGAAGATCCCCTGAGTAGGGCGTGGCAACTCACTCCAGTATTCTTGCCTGGAAAATTGCATGGACAGAGAAGCCGAGAGAGCTACAGTCCAGAGAGTTGCAGAGTTGAACACAACTGAAGCGACTTAGAATGCACGCAAACACCAGGCAGGAGACCTGGTATTTAAATATAACTGTATTTGATTAATAAAAAGAGACTTTTTTAGGTAGGTCTAAAATTTAGCTTTTTAATTTTTTGGTCAAAAGTAGGACTATTTAAATGTCTGACTTAGAGGAGTTCCCTTGTGGCCTAGTGCTGCCATGGCCCAAATTTAATCCCTGGTCGAGGAACTGAGATCCTGCAAGTCATATGGCATGGCCAAAAATAAAATCTAATTTGGACTTTGGGGTTTTGGGGAGTTCACACTCCTCCACTAAGATTCCAGTAAGTCCTGTGTTATTTCCTCACATCAATTAAGTAAGAATTACATTTCCCTGAGCTTCAAGGATCTCTAAGGTGCGGTATCTTGTCTAGGATAATAGCCCTCATTAGAGATTATGGTCTATCTAAAATATTGCTGGCATACCAATTCTATTCTAAAGAATTTATAAAGTTTCTAACCATAGTCTCATACATGCACATCAAATATGCTAATACTGTCTCTAGGCACTTCCTGGAAAACTACAGTACCTAAATTCTGACAAGAGAAAAACACTTAGACCAGTAAGCCTTTGAAACCTGAGGTTATCAAACCTGGGGAAGTTTCATGATCTTGATAATATTATTTACTTTTATTTGGCTTTGCTGGGTCTTCGTTGCTGCTTGGGCTCATCTCTAGTTGCAAAGAGGGGCTACTCTCTCGTTGCAGTGCTTCTCTTGCTATGGAGCATGGGCTCCAGGGCCTACAGGCTTCAGCAGTTGCAGCACACAGGCTCAGTCGTTGCGGCTCCCAGGCTCCAGAGCACAGGCTCAACAGTTGTGGCGTATGGGGCTAGCTGCTCCATGGCATGTGGGATCTTCCCAGATCAAGGATTGAACTTGTGTCTCCTGCATCAGCAGGTGGATCCTTAACCACGGAGCAACCAGGTATATGTGTATGTGTGTTAGTTGCTCCCGACTCTTTTAGGATCCCATGGACTGTAGCCCACCAGGCTCCTCTGTCCATGGGATCCTCCAGGCCAGAGTGCTGGAGTGGGCTGCCAGTTCCTCCTCCAGGGGATTTTCCTGGACCCAGGGATCGAACCTGGGACTTCCACATTGCATCACCAGGGAAGCTCCATAACCTCAATTATATATGTAAGCCTTTAAGTAAGCTCTTGTAGGGGAATCATTAACTTCAATAAAAGCAGGAAAATATAGTACATTCTCATAAATTAGTGCTTAGGTTAAGCTGTGAACAGAACCCTCATTTGAGTGTGTATCTTACAGGTCCAGGTCTGAGAGACACAGCCAAAGCTGGGTGACGGATGCTCCTCCCAGGAGGATTCATATATTTTACCTCAGCTAGTACGTAGTTCTCACTGTTGCCTCAAATCCTTTACAGTCAGAAATGGCATTCCTCAAATTATGTGGTTAAACAAACTAGCTACTGTATTTACTGAAGACTAAATCTAGCTAGTTAACAGTAAGAACAAGTAGCTTGGTCCTTGGTCTGCAGTCTGACCCTCTCTCCCTGTCAAGACAGTCAATCTCAGTCATAATGAGGATAGAGTGAAAGAAATCAGACTAGACACCATGTTTCATTTTTATCTGCTAGGATCTTTATTTTACTGGTCCATAGTCTGACAACTGTTGCAAGTGAGTTCAGATACAGAGTCAAGTTTTATGAAACTAAAGGTCATATTCTAACCATTGCATTTCCAACAACATGAGTAGAATAAAAAACTGTGTCACTTTTTGTCACAGAGAAGAGAAACATGTGTACACACACACGTACAGCTGTGACACGGGGTAGTGGTGAGGAGCAAGGAACAATTCTCAAGACAGCTTGTGTTGTCTGGCCCATGCAGCATGTAGCACGTGCCTGAAATCAGGTTTTTCCTTAAAACCTTACCCTTCTTTCCAATAGATCTACTCTACAGTTAGTCATATTATTCAATATGAGTAACATTTAATGCCTTCAGATTTCCATTGAGCAAAAAGCATGTTTATATACACTATCTCGTTTAATTTTCATTTAATCTATCAGTGTTGTTGAGACACAGGTAAAGAACACATTTAAAAAAATCTCTTTGTTTGATCCATGTTGAGTTGACAGAGAGAAAGTCAGATGTCACTCCTCTTTTCTATACAGCTCTCTCCAGGGACGTTCCTGGTGGTGCAGTGGTTAAGAATCTGCCTGCCAGTGCAGGAGACACAGGTTTAACCCCTGGTCCAGGATCTAAGATCCCACATGCTGCAGGGCAACTAAGCCCACGTGCCACAACTACTGAGCCTGCACACTCTAGAGCCCATGCTCTGCAACAAGAGAAGTCACCACAACGAGAAGCATGCACATCACAGCTGAAGAGAAAAGCCCATGGGCAGCAATGAAGACCCAGCACAGCCAAAAACAAAACTTAAAAAAAATTTTTAAAAAAAGCTCTAACCTAGATCAATGGATAAAGAAGCTGTGGTACATATATACAATGGAATATTATTCAGCCATAAAAAGGAATGCACTTGAGTCAGTTCTAATGACGCGGAGGAGTGAAGTAAGACAGAAAGAGAAATATAAACATCATATACTGACCCATATACATGGAATCCAGAAAGATGGCATTGATGAGTTTATTTTCAGGGCAGCAGTGGAGAAACAGACATAAGAATAGACCTAAGGACATGGGGGAGGGGAGGAGGGAGAGGGTGAGGTGTATGGAGAGAGTAACATGGAAGTTTACAGTACCATATATAAAATCGATAGCCATTGGGAATTTTCTGTGTGACTCAGGAAACTCAAACAGGGGCTCTGCGGGCAAGAAGGGTGAGATGGGGAGGGAGATGGGAAGGAGGTTTGGGAGGGTGGGGACATGGGTGCACCTATGGCTGATTCTTGTTGACATGTGACAGAAGACAACAAAATTCTGCAAAGCAATTATCCTTCAACTAAAAAATCAAGTGGCCAAAAAGAAAACAAAGCTCTATCCAACTGTTCCCCACAGACATCGAAACCATTCTTTTCTCAATGTTGTACATTTTTCATACCACTTGCATAGAACTGACAACATATATAATATAGTCAGTATCTGCTTCCCACATTAGAACTGAGTTCTGTAAGGGCAGAGGTGCAGCTTACTCATGCTTGAATTCTCTCAGCTTCCAGTATGCTAACTACCACATATTAAAGACTCAACATATTCGTTCAAAAACAACAGAAACTACATTTGCTATGTGAAATGGAAAGGCGGTGTTTACTTAGACACCATGATTGCGTGTACTTAGTCACTCAGTCGTGTCTGACTCTGCGACCCCATGGACTAGACCACGAGGCTCCTCTGTCCATGGGATTTCTCAGGCAAGAGTACTGGAGTGGGTCACCATGCCCTTCTCCAGGGGATCTTCCCAACACCATGCCCCACTATTAATTGGGCTCCTGACAGCTTAGGTCAATACAATCTTGAAAAGCTGAAATGGGAATTCTGGACTGGGAAACTATGGTTTTCTTGGGAAACTACAAACTCTTGAGACTATCTTCCTCTTACTGGTCACTACAGTTCAGTTGGCACCATTTTTGAAACTGTAAAGGACTCATTATACTTTTTACCTAAACAGCGAAGAAATGTATTTCAATTCCTGTTCCAACTCCAGTCAACTGGTGATGGCTGCCTGGAGCTCTGATTTTTGAAGACACATTCAGGCTTCATAGAATTAAAGATATTTGCCATAAAAAAGAGACAGAAACTTATGGGAAGAAGGGCATGTATGACATACATGTGTCGTCCCTGCTCTAAAGGAAACAGGGCATGGGTTCAGACAAACTGAATACTTGTAGAGTTCTGTGTAGAGTTCTGTGACAGAACTATTCTCCAGCATGAGAAAAACTGAAGATGACACAGTTTTGATTTCACAGCCCAATTTTGTTGGCTCTTGATGCTATGTCTTTCTACAAAGTAAGTGCTTAATCTTTTTTATCTAAAGACTTCTGCAAACAACTACTGACAGTTTCATCCTTTAGAAAAGTACAATGTGCAAGAAGCATTCTAGGACGACATAAAATACAAATCACAATTTCATTAAGTAGCATACAATGAAACAAGTCTATATATTCTTAATAGTATATCAATAAATAAGATTTCTAGTACAGTACCAAGAAACTCTACACACTGCTATCATATCCATGTAATGCACTGAGAAATATAACAAAACGGAAACCAAATCAATGTTCATAAACAAAAATGAAGGGCTGCCCTGTCAGTCCAGTGGTTAAGACTCTATGCTCCCACTGAGTGGGGCATGAGTTCAATCCCTGGTTGGGGAACTATTATAATAAAATCCCACAAGCCGTGCAGCATGGTCAAAAAAACCCCTGCAAATATGGAAGAGTAATAAACTGCCAACATCCGCTGGATCATCAGAAAAGCCAGAGAGTTCCAGAAAAACATCTATTTCTGTTTTATTGACTATGCCAAAGCCTTTGACTGTGTGTATCTCAATAAACTGTGGAAAATTCGGAAAGAGATGGGAATACCAGACCACATGATCTGCCTGTTGAGAAACCTGTATACAGGTCAGGAAGCAACAGTTAGAACTAGACATGGAACAACAGACTGGTTCCAAATAGGAAAAGGAGTACATCAAGGCTGTATATTGTCACCCTACTTATTTAACTTATATGCAGAGTACATCATGAGAAATGCTGGGCTGGAAGAAGCACAAGCTGGAATCAAGATTGCCAGGAGAAATATCAATAACCTCAGATATGCAGATGACACCAACCTTATGGCAGAAAGTGAAGAGGAACTAAAAAGCCCCTTGATGAAAGTGAAAGAGGAGAGTGAAAAAGTTGCCTTAAAGCTCAACATTCAGAAAACTAAGATCATGGCATCTGGTCCCATCATTTCATGGGAAATAGATGGGGAAACAGTGGAAACAGTGGCTGACTCTATTTTTCTGGGCTCCAAAATCACTGCAAATGGTGAATGCAGCCATGAAATTAAAATACACTTACTCCTTGGAAGGAAAGTTATGACCAACCTAGACAGCATATTGAAAAGCAGAGACAAAAAAAAAAAAAAAAGAAAAGCAGAGACATTACTTTGTCAACAAAGGTCCATCTAGTGAAGGCTATGGTTTTTCCAGTGGTCATGTATGGATGTGAGAGTTGGACTATAAAGAAAGCTGAGCTCTGAAAAATTGATGCTTTTGAACTGTGGTGTTGGAGAAGACTCTTGAGAGTCCCTTGGACAGCAAGGAGATCCAACCAGTCCATCCTAAAGGAAATCAGTCCTGAATATTCATTGGAAGGACTGATGCTGAAGCTGAAACTCCAATACTTTGGCCACTTGATGCGAAGAAACGACTCATTTGAAAAGACCCTGATGCTGGGAAAGATTGAGGGCAGGAGGAGAAGGGGATGACAAAGGATGAGACGGTTGGATGGCATCACCGACTCAATGGACATGAGTTTGGGTGGACTCCGGGAGTTGGTGATGGACAGGGAGGCCTGGTGTGCTAGGGTTCATGGGGTTGCAAAGAGTCAAGACACGACTGAGCAACTAAACTGAACTGAATATTTTAACCAAATGACGCTTAACACTGACTCTTAACTTTTTATAATGAAAGCAACTATTTAAAACTTCTGAAATGTCAAGAAACAAGTACTTGGGGAATCTCTTCATTGTATCTAACCTAATTAAAGTATTCAAAGGTAATTATTAAGCTACAAAATATATATCTAGTGAATATTTAAATTCACATATGACTATGATTATATAACATCTGAAAATAAAATTGCTTACCTATTGCCCTGGGTTATTTGAATTACCAACTGTTGGTTACCAATGTAACCAACTGTTACATTATATAATTACAAGGATTTTTAAATTAATAATATGGAGCTTTTTTAAAAACACTTAGAAAACACTTCTATATTAAAATAATTAAGTTTTCTGTATATTATTTCTAAGTCATTTGTTTTGAAAAACACACGCCTTAATAAAAAAAGATCTAAGCCATGTTACAAAACCTGGGTAAGAAAAAATTAAATTTGAACCAATCAGTTGGCTCCATCATTAGCAGTTCAATTTTTATTAGTTTCTGGTGGGAAAATTACACCCAACTAGAAAAAGAGCTTTATGCCACTTATTTAGAACTTCATCATAATTGTAACTGCTGGGTCCATCAATGGACATAAAAGCAAGAAAGAAAAAATAACTAGAAAGAAGTTAGTCTTTCTTTGACATGCTTTCTAAGACATGAAAAGACTAGCAATTCTAACAGGGAGAATGCTGAGCACTAATGACTAGGCTAGGGTGTCACACGCTATCAGCTAGATAAAGGTACAAGGAACTGGACATGAAGCATGCCTGAAGTGCTGCAGAGCTCGAAAGTGAAAGTGTTACTTGCTCAGTCCTGTCTGACTCTTTGCAGCCCCCATGGATCATAGCCTGCCAGGTTTCTCTGTCCATAGAATGCTCCAAGCAAGAATACTGGAGTGGGCTGCCATGCTCTCCTCCAGGGGATCTTCCTGACCCAGGGAGCGAACCCTCATCTCTTACATGTCCTGCGTTGCCAGGTGGGTTCTTTACCACTAGCGCCATCTGGGAAGTTCAAACACCAACTCAAAAGAACAATGAAAACTAAATTTCCCTCACTTAAGCACACTCCAGCTGCAGTCTAACAACTCACATCACAAAACCACAACCAAAACCACAACCACCTTATGGCAGTTTATCACCAAATTATACAAATACCTTAACAATCAAACAGCATTGTGAGCTCTCTGCTAGTAACCTGACCACATAAAAGTACTACGAGATTTTACAACATAAATATTAAGAGCTGGAAAAAGGAGACACTAAATAGTAATGTGATATTTCGAAAAAGCCATGTATTAATATATGATTTAAACTTCTTAATTTTATTCTCATTTAACTTGTATTTCCATAAGTAAACACAAGTTTTATTTAAAACAATAAATATTTCTTTATATATTTGTAATATGACTTTAAGATGATAAATCTAACTAAACAATGCAACTGAATTTTTCTAAATATATCTGAATATTAAGCCAATGGCTCTGCACAGCAATTTCCCTTAAATCAAAATTACAATTTTGTACCTTTTCCATGATGCAGAGAATTCAGTGAAATACGTTACTTTCGAAATTCACTTCAGTCATTCCATTTTAATCAGTGATCCATTTATAAAAAGGTCTATAAAGGGACTTCCCTGGTGATCCAGTGGTGAAGAATCTGCACTGCAATGCAGGAGATGCAGGTTGGATCCCTGGTTGGGAAGCTAAGACCCCACATGCTGTGGGGCAACTAAGCCCATGAGCCACAGCTTCTGAGTCGGTGCGCTCTAGAGCCTGTGTGCCGCAACAGAGAGACCCCGTGCAGCCCAGAAAAAGGGGCGGGGGGAGGAAAACATAGTTTTTCATCTTTGATGGCATCCAGCAAGTTGAAAATAAAACCACAGGGATTTCAGTAACTAAAACAGCTAAACCTGTGGTGGTATAAATGTACAGAGGGCTAATCAGCCTTTTTGATAAGACAGATGGTGGTCAGACCCCAGACTGCATTATTGTTTCTGCTTCACTCTACCATCCTCAGAAGAAGGACGAGATACACTGGACAGAGAAATGAAACAAGAAAATATGGATAGATTTGCCAGGGTGGAGACAGGGGGCTTCCTAGCTGTAGAAATAATGCAGATGAAAAGCATTTCTTGGCCTGTCAGAAAAGCATACTTTTTTACAATTGCTTTTGTCGAACCAAGTCCTTTTATTCCCTCTAAAGCTTTTCCATACTAGACAATCTAGGTCGACTGTCTAGAACAGTGGTACACAAAACAAGCCTGGAACTTTAGTGTGCATCAGGGCTACCCAGAGGGCTTGTGTAAAAGATACACTGCTGGTCTGCCACCTCAGATTTTCCAATCCAGTAGGTCTGGAGCTTGAGACTTCAGCACTCTAAGGAAGTTCCCAGGTGAGGCTAATATTGCTGGCCTATGGAACCACTGGCTTGGAAGAAATATGGTAGTTTAAAAATAAAAGCACGCTTTGGTCAACTCTAAAATGTTACCATAATCCATTCCCACTAGACTGTAAACCTTCTGAGAGCAGCCAGGCAGCTGAATAATCTCTGTATATCTCAAAAGATTTAACACCACACCTTAAAACACAGCAGGCATTCACTGAAATGTCTCAGACCATCCCTACCAACAGCTCATTCTAACTCTACTGTGTTGATATGGAAACAACTGCTTTGAAAAAGGCAATTGGAAATCAGAGCAGGGACCTGCACAGATATTTGCACACTCATGCTTACAGCTGTATTATTCACAAGACTCAAAAGACAGAAGCAATCTCACATGCTGTGCAGCACAGCCAAAAGATAAAAAACAAATAACAAATACCTAAGGTGGAAGCACAGGGTCTATTGACAAATGAATGGATAAACAAAATTTGGTATATCCATACAATGGAATACTATTGAGCCTTAAGAAGAAAGGAAATTCTGACACGTGATACAACATGAATGAACCTAGAGTGAATTATGCTAACTTTAATGAGCCAGGCACAAAAGAATGAATATTTTATAACTCCACTTATATGAGATGCCTGGAGAAGTCAAATTCATAGAGACAGAAAGTAAAATAGCTGCAAGGACTAAGAAGTTCTAGTTTAACGGGTAGAGTTTTAAATGCGGAAGACTTTGAAGATGTTTTAAAGTGGGTGGTGGTGACGGCTGCACAATAATGTTTCTCATCAATGTAATTACGGCCAGAGTACACTTTAAAATGGTGAATTTTATGTTATATTTGACCTCAATGAAAACACAAAATACAACTGGGTGTCATAGCTTTTCATAAGCCCCCATTCTTCCCAATGCTTCCAGTTGTTACTTTTTAATTTGAATGTTCCCATCATGTTATAACTTCACATTATGCAAAATGTGATATTGTGATGGTGGAGCTGCTACACAAACGTATCAATGTAACAGGCAGCATTGTGTGGTGGTTCAGAAGCATAGGCTCATAGTCAAACTTGGAGCTGGGTCTGAATCCCGGCTTCACCACTTGACTTGTTCAGGGTCTGTATCTTAGCTTCTCCATGGGCTTTCCTGGTAGCTCAGCTGGTAAAGAATCCGCCTGCAATGCAGGAGACCCCGATGCGATTCCTTAGTCGGGAAGATCCACTGCAGAAGGGATAGGTTACGCACTCCAGTATTCTTGGGCTTCCCTTGTGACTCAACTGGTAAAGAAGACATCTGCAATGCAGGAGACCTGGATTCGATTCCTGGGTTGGGAAGATCTCCTGGAGAAGGGAACAGCTACCCACTCCAGTATTCTGGCCTGGAGAGAAATTCCATGGACTGTATAGTCCATGGGGTTGTAAAGAGTCAGACACGACTGAGCAACTTGGACTCAGTTTAGCTTCTCCACAGGTAAAACTGGAGTAATCAGAGCCATCTATCACAAAGTTATGTGACCTGCTTATAGCAGCCCTGGGGCACAGTAAGTAACATATACATGAGACCTACCATCAGTATATTATAGACCATAATTTTCTCAGTAGGGCACTGTTTCTCAAAGTGCAGTCAAGAATTACCTGCATCAGAATCATCAGGTAGCTCATTTAAAATGTTGATTTCCAGGTCTATCCCAAATCTTCCAAAACAGAATCTCTGGATAGAGGTTGCTGTATATAAAACCTACTGCCGTGAGGCGGAAATAGTCGAATGGCAATGGGAAGCCCCCGAATTCAGATAAAGTGACCAGAGGCCATCCAGGGGTGGGAGCCAGGGGCACTGGCCTAAGGATTAGCTCTCCCAAACTTTCTAGATGGTAAAATCACAGAGAATTCTGATCCAGGAGGTATGTGCCCTTCCTGCAAATGTCCCAAGAGAGACTTATGAAAGGAGTTTAGCAAACAGTGCCCTAGAGATTCGTTAGATTTCTAGTATTTTCTAGTTCTGCTTTAAATGTTGCGAGAGGACCTGTACTCCAGGGAGTTCAAGGTACTGTAAGTGAATCTGTTGATTCAAAGGCACTTAGACTGTGCAGCAGGTCATAAAAGCAGATGCAGTTTCATTCTCTGCCCCAAGAACTTGCTACATAATGAACTGTAAAACCCATACTCTTATTATTACTTGGAATTGCCTGGAGTTACCTGGAATTTTAAGTCGTCAAGCAAGTCACAGACTTTAAAGCTGGTCTAGAGCAGTGGTTGTCAAACTCAGTGGCATCAGCATCAAATTGTTAGGAATGTAATCAGGCCTTACCCCAGAACCTCTGGGGGTGGAGCCCCACAATCTATAGTTTAATAAGTCCTCCAGGTGCTACTGATGTTCACTCAAGTTTGGTTCCCACTGACCAAGCAACTAGAATTTCCTTCGGCAGTTTCTCCACCATTCCACTGCTGAATACTTCCAGCACTTTCCCTCCCTCCCGGCCCATCCTCATCTCCCCTCCTCACCCCATATCCACCTGAGCAAATACACAAAAATGATCTGCACATCTCAAAAAGAACATAAAACTTTATTAAGAACATCTTATACTGTCATCAGATACAACCAAAGAAAAGGGGGTAAAGAAATAGGGAGACTTCATCTTCCCATGTGCTATTGCCACCTCAGAACAGACTCATGTGTGGATGGCTGGAATTACAGATGGCAACAAATGCTCTGCATAAATAAATTCAGTAAGTAACACAATGCTCCCTTCCTATACAGAGAAGAACTGAGTTTACACTTTAAAAAGCTGTGATATAGTGCAACAACTAAGACTGCCACTTAGAAACTTCTTCTTAATAGAATACAAAGTGGTTAAGTAGCTTTATGTTCTTTCATATAAATTTTTTGAATGGAAAATTCAGAAAAGACATTCTAACTTTCCTAATTAATTTGTACTTTTGAGAGCTTTCTGAAGATTTCTCAGAACCAGTTCAATAATAATAGATGAGTTGCTCATCTACAATGACAACTGACAACCTGGTTTTATTTTAATTTTGCAAATCAAGATGACCAGGTCATCTCAGCTTTTGCTGATCCTGAAAGAGTTCTTATAGAAAAACCCTGATTCAGAGTGCATGTGAGATGAGGTACCAAAATAGCTGCACCTGGACTGGTTTTCCTAGAAGGGGAGGTTGGTTATTGAGCACAGCTGATTTTCCCAGACTCCCAGGCTCCCCCATGTGGTTCTTTTACTTACTGTATTGACAGAAGGAGCAGAGGGAACACCGGGGAATCTGTTCAAATTGCCACTCCAGACAGCTCTCTGCACTGTTTGTGGAGAAAAGAGTGATGGTATCCATTCAAACCAAATATGCCTACTGCAAGTATGGCGACATGCTTTTCTCTTGAGGGGCCAGGCCAAGCTGCACTCAAAATGCATGATTTGCCTCACGTACACAGTGAAGAAAATGTTCATGATTTAGAATTTGGTATCAGAGAACCCCCAGCTAACCCAGCTAAGTTTCCTGAGAAACTTTCATCCCCCTTTTAGAAAGGAAGGCTATTTACTGCTAAAGCTTACCACATTAACTATCAAGACTTCTAAACCAGACCATATCATTTGTGTTTATGGTCAGTGGATTAACCAACAACTGAAGGCTTGTGAAGACTTGGTCAAAGGGTGAAACTGGGGGTAGGATTCAGGTTGAGTACTATCACTTACCACAAATTGCATCAAGCTCTTTAAAAAAATAATGCATTTTTATCATAAATATTTAGAGCAGATACTGGCATTAAAATCAGTATCTAAGTCAGAAGTCTTTCTTAAATATTTCAACAAACTTCTAGTAGGTTTCAAATCTTCCCAGGAGTACACAGTTTATAAATTAGTATTAAATGGAAAAAAATGCATTTTGAATAAGTCACCACTTTAGTAGATCATAAATAAGGTCAAGATGCTAAAAAATAAGTTAATATACAAGTTTTTGCTTTCACTTTAACAAAGTGGCATACTTTTGTAACAGGTATAACCAGGTTTTAATAATCGTAAATTTGTCACACCCTCCACTCCACGCTGAATCTTTCTTACATATCCTACAGCTAGGGACAGAGGTACATAAGACAGAGAGACACCTCAATGTGTAATGCTGCTTCACACCATTTCCTTAGTGCAGAGTGAAGTTAGAAATGTTGGTCAGGATCTACTACTCGTAATTTGTTAACCACATTACAAGTTCAGTACATTCATGGTTAAGTGGATTCGGTTCCTGGGTGAGCTCTCTGTGGGAGTGTTCACAGGGAACCTAATTACTACTGTTCCTGTGGGAAAATGTGCCCCGAGTCCCAAAAGCTGACTAGAAGCCTTTGGAATATAAGCCATGTATGGTTGGGAACTACTACTATGTGTGTCTGTTTTGGAGAGGCCAAACCGTTAAAAGCACCGTTCTGAAAACTACTGGCTGCTAAAATTAAATATTGGCTTTCTCCTTCACATATAGTAAATTCACTTTAACTATAATTTCTAATACTGAGAAAGAGTGAAGCCATTTAGACTAGTGAGACATAACTGATCTGTGGGATTTAAAAAGCTGTTTTATTGACTAAGATGAATCTTCTTACATCAAAAAGAAAAATGTCTAATATGTAATGAATGAAAAAAAATGTTTATCCTAAGTAATCACTGAGTACAAAATCCACAGCTTAACAGTGTGATTTAAAGAGAAAGCAGGAGAGCATGCAATTGCTCTAACACAGGGTTAGAAATAAAAGGTAAAAGTACATTTGTTTTGGTAATTCTAAATATACAAATATAATATTTACCATATCTACCCTGTAGTGTAGAACTGCTTAATTCCCAAATATACGTAATTCAAAAACCTTAAGGAAACATTAAAAATGTCCCAGGCTACTTTACTGAACATTAATGAATATTGAGTTCATGAGATATTACAGCTAAAAATACTACTGTATTTTAAAGTTAAATGGCTAAGAGAATATTAAGGTACCATTATTCTACTCTTCTTTTAATCCCACAGATGGCTTTTTATGTTAAAGGGATCAATTATGTTAACAGGAGCTTGATTTGACAAACAGAGATTCCAGAATCAGAGTTGTTCTCTTGGTACAGTGTCAAATTTTTTTTAACATTTCCAAAAGCATTTTCATAGCTATCTACCTAAATAACTCTAAACAGCTTTTAATCAAGGGGTCCCTATATAACATTCCTTTTATCCTACACTGTGGCTGTTGGGACGGAACCCCTGTTGTGGGAAAGTTCTCTAGATTCTGATCTGACCCTCAAAACAACATCCATGTTTAGTATTAAATGACCAACCCCTGGGGAATAAGGAATCTAAGGTGTTGAGAGGCACAGAACTGATGTTTTGGTTGAGGAGAAGGGTGAAAATCAAGTTGGAACACCTAGTCCCTTCTACAATCAAGTCCTAACAATACCATAATAAAGTCTCAACCAACCTGATTAGTTCTTACCCTTTAGGAATCACATACTATACACTGATTAGATACTGAAGAAAATAAAGAAAAACATTTGAAAATACATGAAGAAATAGAAACATGGAATTTCTCACAAGGCCCTGGATCAAAAAAATTTACAAAAAGATCTTTTGAAAATAATCACTACTTGTGAGCTTAATACACATAGAGATTCACTTTTAAACTAAGTCATGTTAACTTACCAATAAAATAGTAAACAAACCAACACTTTAAACAATTTTATAAATTACTTGTCATTTCTTTTTGTTAATGTCACTCTCTCAACAATATACAAAAATAACACTACAGCACTATCCACCTAACCTGTCTCCATCTCTTGCAAAGTCCTGGGCCCTGGAAAGAGACTGGTCATCAATCTTCACTGTAGATGTCCCCCGCAAAGGGCAGGTGCATGTGGCTGCCAGTGACATTGGGCAATCGAGATAAGTCCGGCAGGCTCTGGATCCGGGACCTGAGTTCTTTGCGCACCAGGGAAACTCTGGCTAACTTGCGCTTGTATTCCTGTAACATCAAACCACTCTCATTAGCACTGTAGGAGTTCAGAGAAGAGCCATCTAGCTTATCCAGCTTATGCTCTGCAGAAAATATGATAAAGCACTCAGTTTATGCTGAAAAACAAGATTATGTGAGCCTTAGGATCAAGAGAGGGATTTGGGAAATTCTCAAGTAGGTAAACTCATTCTTAGGAAAAACTACAATCTTAAGTTGCTGCCTCACACCTGTAAAAAGAAGACTAACATATAAATATATCAATATTTAACTGAAGCTTATAGCATTCTCAGGTATACTGGGGCAAGGATAAGAAAAAATATATATTTATTTCCACAAGCTTAGACTAAAATTTAGCACTTTTTTGACTATAAATATTGGAAAAAAAACCCCACAGGAGTATTATCAGTATCTTTGAGTTTATCTTGAATAGAAACCAGATGCTTCATTATTACATCATAGTTTTTCACATTTATCACTACTTTGAAAATATTAGACGAACTGCTAGTGTTACTTAATATATCAGTAAAGAAGCACGTATTACTGTACAAGTTTTATTACTTCAATAACTGTTTCACTGTAACTTTTTTCTATTGTAATGTTATGCATTTTATTTTCTACATTTAAAATATTTAACTTGAGAAGGGGTCCAAGGCTTCACTGGATCACCAAAGGATCTCAATGGCACAAAAGGAAAAAAAAAAAAGGTTAGGAAACCCTGCAAACAGTAGCCTAAGGCATCGGACTAGAAACCAATAAAGATCATGTTTGGCTTAAGGGGAACAGGCCATTCTCTGCAGTGGAAATATCTTTTATTAATAACTGAAGTTTTCAGACTTCAACCAGGAGAGAGGAACATTCTTTACTCCATCACCTAGGAGAGGCAGGGTGTGAAGAGGGGAATCAAAAAGTTGACTGTTATTTCCTCCATAAAGACTTGAAACTTTTCCTCCCTCTGACCAAGGGTAAGCTCACCAAGACGGAGCAGGTGAGTGAGAAGCTTTCATCTGGGGTAGAAGGCTTATCCACATGGAGCCCCTTTTTGTTTCTCAACTCTGACAGAATCTCCTAGGAAACTTTTGGAGAAACTCAGAATTCTCAAAAGAACACCAGCCTCATCAACTATCAATTAAATGAGAACCTCCGGAAGCGGGTACAGAGCTCTTGAATTTTGTAAAATCTCCCCCAAAGGATACTAATACATGAGCCACTTCTCTACAGGTTTTGTCTAAAAATGAAATCAGGGAAGCTTCTCTGTATTAGAGTCCCCTCTTTTAAAGAGCAGCCATGAATGCGCCTGGGGAAAGGAGTCTGTCAGAATTTACTACATCCCAACCGCTCTAAAGCAATGGGGGAAAGGGGGTTTCTGAGGCACACTGGGGAAGTGGGCACCCTGATAGACAAAGCCAACAAGACTTAAAGCCGGGCACGTTGTGGGACAGCTGTGGACTCATAAGAGGTGTTGATTCTCACCAAGTCTGCCTGTCCTTGCACTTTTAGTCCATCATGAAGGTCAAGGTTGAGTAAGGGAGTTTAACAGGGATCTAAAACCTCAAGGTTAAGACCTTGCTGTTCCCTTTTCCCCTTTGCCAGTGACACCCTGGCACAGCAGGTAGGTTTCAGGACAGCAGCTCCAAGTGGCTCACAGAAGAGCAGCAAGGTGTTCATTCTAGATCCACACTTTTCAGTCCATACACATCTCCACACTTAGCACACTTCCTCAGAATACTCCGGTGGGGGCGGGGGCAAACACAGAACTCCATCTGTCCCATCTGCATGCATGCTCAGTTGCCTCTGACTCTTTGCGACCCCATGGCAGGCTCCTGTCCATGGGATTTCCCAGCAAGAATACTGGAGTGGGTTGCCATGCCCTCCTCCAGATCTTCCTCACCCACGGATAGAACCCATGGCTCCTACGTCTCCTGCGTAGAAGGCAAATTCTTTACCACTGAGCGACCAGGGAAGCCCCCATCTGTCCCTGTTTATACTAAATCATTCTTTAATAAATAACACCTCAAGTACTCCAAAGTTAGCACGATAGATTCAGATGCTGTTCAAATATGCACAAAAGTAATTACTCTGCTCCTCTTGAGGCTAGATGTCCTGAGAAGTCTCAAGTGCTTTTAGTGATCATTACTGCCCATCCTAATTTCAAGTTTCTAGCAACCACACAGGCTGTTCTTCAGTTATTAAGATTTATCTTAATCCTTTGATTCAAAGGATCTGTGGCAATTAAACCCTCTACCAACTGGTGACACTGCATACAAAAAACTGGTAAACATAAACAAGAGCTGCCCTTTATTGAATGTCCATTGATACACCAGGCATTAAAAAAAGAACCCATTTCATCCTCTCAGTAATCCTGTGAGAAGACTGATTATCTTTCACAAACAGTAAAAATCATGCCTTCCTCAATTAGGAACAAAAGCAGTAACCAAAAATTTTCTTCTACTGTCAGAATCAGACTTTCATCTGAAAGACAAAAGATTTAAGAAGTTGTGGTTAACCATCTGATGTTAGCCTGAAGAAAAAACCAGATGAAACCTGATTACCCAATTCTATGATCCAGGCCACAGTTCTAAAGGTCTTAAATTGCCTCACTGGATTCCACAGGCCGGTTTCCTATGGCAACAATGCTTATAGTAAGAGGTGCGTGTTGTTTTGAAACTGAGGCTCTACCTCAGACGTGGAGGCTGAGAATACTGGGGCACCAATAACTCCTGCCCACCTCCCCCACCCACCCCTAACCCCCCCCCATCCCCCCTCCGTTCAGGAGGTGGCGGTCTTCACAAGCAGCTGAGAGGAACACAGGCTGGGTACCCCCCCCTTCACCTAGAGCTCAGGTCCTGTAGTAGGGGGAGCATTTAGAGAAAAGTCTGCCACTGTCTCCACCCACAGTTCCACAGTCCTGACTCAAAGACTTTATAGGAGGAAAGAAACAGGCAATAAAACAATGCCTGCCTGGGGTCAGAACAAATACCTAACACTGACCTCAAAACAAAATCAGTATCTGGAGGCGATTCCTGCACTCCCATGTTCATCGCAGCATTGTTCACAATAGCCAAGACATGGAAACAACCTAAGTCTCTGCCAACAAATGAATGGACAAAGATGTGGTACATATGTACAATGGAGTACTCAGTCATGAGAATGAAGGAAATTCTGTCATTTGCAACAACCTGGGCACGCCTAGAGGACACTGTTGTTTATGGTCACTAAGTTGCGTTCGACAGTTTTGTGACCCCATGAACTGTAGTCTGCCAGACTCCTCTGTTCATGGGATTCTCCAAGCAAGAATACTGGAGTGGGTTGTCGTGTCCTTCTCCAGGGGATCTTCCCAACGCAGGGATTGAACCCAAGTCTTTGGTATTGCTGGTGGATTCTTTACCATTGAGTAAAAAAATTAGTCAGACAAAGACAAATACTACATAATCTCACTTACACGTGGACCCTTTAAAAAGGAAAAAAGGGTAGAAGCCTTCAGTTATAAAATGAATATGCTCTGGAGATCTGATGTAGAAATGCTGACTAGAGTCAATAATACTGTGTATACCTGATATCTGCTGAGAGTAGACCTTATGTTCTCATCACCAAAAAGGAAAGAGAAAAAGTAACGATGTGTAGTGAGGAATATATTAATTAACCTGATTGTTAGTAACCATTTCACAAAGAATACTTATGTCAAATCATCCCACCATACTCTGTAAATATATACAATTTTATGTGACAGTTTCACCTCAATGAAGGTGAAGTTGGGGGCAAAGAAATATCCTTTTATTCTTAGTAAAAAAAAAAAAAAAAAAATTACCCTAAGTATAAAAGGGAAAACACAAACATGGAGCCAGCAGGATGCATGCATCAGGGACAGTCAAGAGCTTGGGTAGCCCAACCTGATAAGCCCATCAACAGGCAAGGTCACTGCAGGTAAGTCCCTTTTAGTTTTCTCATTCTTTTCTAACTAAACCTGCATTTTGCAAAAACAGCTTTCAAAATATTTATTTTGTATTTTAACCTAAAGAACTTCTTTTTCCTAAAAGAATTTAGCTCTGTTCCAGCAACGAAGAGGATCTGAATTCTAAAGCTAACAAAAAGAGAGAAATTGCTGAAAAGCCAAAGCATTAAAAAATCAGGTCCTTTCCTTTAGTAATAAATACTGAACTGATATATACTGCCTTCACTGCAAAAGTAGTGTTCTATTTTATGTTTTTAAGTCTTTATAATTTTTATTTTTAATTGAAGTAGAGTTGATTTATAGTTGTAAACTCTTGTACAACTAAAATAATTAAGTTATATAGGAAATATATAAAAGAATGTATCTGTATCATGTTCTTTTTCAGACCCTTTCCCATTACAGGTTATTATAAGATACTGAATACAGTTCCCTCCGCTATCCAGTAGGTCTCTGTGATGACAGAGATATAGTCGTCTATATCTGTTCATCTCAAATTCCAGACTGTCTCTTCCAGCCTTTTCCGCTTTGGTCTCTTTTTTCTTTTGTTCTCTTCTGTCATTTGTTGACTATCTTCAGTACTTTTTTGGATTACTTCTTGTTTATATCTATTATACATTCTGGGGTTTGCAATTACTTTGAGGTTTTGGTATAGTAGTCTATATAAACACATGTATTGTAAGTCACTGATCTTTCAATTTCAAACACATTTTAAATACCCTGCCATTTATACTCTCTTTCCCTCTCGGTTACATTTTGCTAACGTGTTTTACATCTAATTGCTCTGTGTATCCTTTAACGGCATACTGTGGACACAGGTGATTTTTGTGTGTGGGTGATTTCCTTAATCTTTTACCTGTGAGTTTTTCATTTCTTAGCTTGTTTCTAGTTGCGGCCTTTTCTTTTTCAGTTACAGAAGTTCCTTTAACGTTTTTTGCAAAGCTGGTTTGGTGGTGGTGAATTTTTCTACCTGTTATTTGTCTATAAAAGCTTTTGATTCTCCACCAAATCTGAAGGAGAGTCTTGTGGATAAAGTATTCTTGGTTGTAGGCTTTTCCATTTCACTCCCTTCTGGCCTGCAGTTTCTGCTGAAAAATCAGCTGCCATTCTGTGAACCAATGTATTACCTCATTTCCTGCCAACTGTTTACATGAGCTATTTTATTTCTCCCTTGTTATTCCCCACTCATTCAACAAGGCCTATATTTTTATTCTTAACTTACTTGTCAGATCTCCACCAACACCACAGTTAAACAGCAACCCTCATGTATACTTCAACATCAGTCAATCAGGAGGTGCAATATCTTGTGTGCAGCGAGTGGAGGAGAGCTAGGTTGAAATCTGAACCACTTGAAAAGCTTTTCTTTACCATCTGAGCCACTAAGGAAGCCCACACACCCTTAGAAAGCTTTTCTTTACAGCTAATATTGAGTATCTCACGTTGTGTCCAAATTTTCTCATTTCACACAGCCTATTTTAAGACCAATCTTTGCCACAGAAGCTTTTCCTACTGTAGTTTCACACCAGCTATTAATCAGGTTAGTTCTGAACTTAATGTTTTCTGGTTTATACATCCATAACTGGGGAAAACACACTGTGCGTGTCTCTGTATTCCTTATAGCATCCAGCAGAGCACCAGGCATGGACAGGTAGCTCCCCAGTGGATTTTCCTGGAAGTTAAGTCAAAAGATCTGGATACAAGCACTGCTGTGAGAGTGCTGCACTCAATGTGCCAGCAAATTTGGGAAACTCAGCAGTGGCCACAGGGCTGGAAAAGGTCAGTTTCATTCCAGTCCCAGAGAAAGGCAATGCCAAAGAAGGTTCAAACTACTGCACAATTGCACTCATCTCACATGCTAGCAAATACTCAAAATTCTCCAAGCAGGCTTCAACAGTACATGAATCAAGAACTTCTAGATGTTCAAGCTGGATATGGAAAAGGCAGAGGAACCAGGAATCAAATTGCCAACATCCGTTGATCACAGAAAAAGCAAGAGAATTCCAGAAAAACATCTACTTCTGCTTCACTGGCTATGCTTAAGCTTTTGACTGTGTGGACTACAACAAACTGTGGAAAATTCTTAGAGACAGGACTATCCAGCCACCTTACCTGCCTCCTGAGAAACCTGTTTGCAAGTCAAGAAACAACAGTTCGAATTGGACATGGAACAACACACTGGTTCCAAATTGGGAAAGGAGTACGTCAAGGTTGTATATTGTCACCTTGCTTATTTAACTTATATGTTTAACTTATAAGTTATATTTAACTTATATATTTAACAACATGCAAAATGCCAGGGTGGATGAAGCACAAGCTGAATCACGACTGCCAGGAGAAACATCAATAACCTCAAAAATGCAAATGACACCAGCGTTATTGCAGAAAGCAAAGAGGAACTGAAGAGCCTCTTGATAAAAGTGAAACAGGAGAGTGAAAAAGCTGGTTTAAAACTCAACGTTCAAAAAACTAAGATCATGGCATCTGGTCCCATGACTTCATGGCAAATAGATGGGGAAACAATGGAAATAGTGGCAGAGTTTGTCTTCTTAGGCTCCAAAATCACTGAGGATGGTCACTGCAGCCATGAAATTAAAAGATGCTTGCTCCTTGGAAGAAAAGCTATGACCAACCTAGACAGCATATTAAGAAGCAGAGACGTTACTTTGCTGACAAAGGTCTGTTTGGTCAAAGTTATGATCTTTCCAGCAGTCATGTATGAACGTGAGAGTCGGACCATAAAAAAGTTGAGCACCAAAGAATCGATGTTTTCGAACTGTGGTGTTGGAGAAGACACTTGAGAGTCCCTTGGACAACGAGGAAATTCAACCAGTCAATCGTAAAGGAAATCATTGGAAAGGAAATCATTGAATATTCATTGGAAAGACTGATGCTGAAGTTGAATCTCCAATACTTTGGCCACCTGATGTAAAGAATGACTCGTTGGAAAAGACTCTGATGCTGGGAAGAATTGAAGACAGGAGAAGGGGACGACAGAGGATGAGATGATTGGATGGCATCACAGATTCGATGGACATGAATTTGAGCAAGCTCCGGGAGCTGGTGATGGACAAGGAAGCCTGGCGTGTTGCAGTCCATGGGGTCGCTGGGTCAGGCACAACTGAGTGACTGAACTGAACCACTTCCTCCATTCATTACCTATAATCTTAGGCAAGATGCCCTAAGATTATCTAAGCCTCAGTTGCTTCCTTTATACAATATGGGTATCTATTTTATTGGGCTGTGAGGCCTAAATAAGTTAATTTTGGAAGTTTTCAAACTATGAAGTGGCATATGACTGTTGTTATCATTCTGGGATAGCATCAGAACCATCACGCACTAAGAACAGCCAAGAGAATAAATGTCCTGAAATTTGGAGTTCTTAGTCATTTTAGGGCTGACCCAGATAGTTGTTCTAACATTCCAGTTGCTTAAAATGTCTTCACTATTTCTGAATTTAAATGTATATATAAGGGCTAACTTTTTCTTGCAGATGCCACTAAGAAGTCTGCTCTCTTCTTTCATACGTTGACTATGACTTTACAAAAAAAAAAAAAAAAAACCTTAGAGAATTTCAACTGTATCCAGGTGAGGACTGTTAGTAGCCAGTAAAGGTTGTGGTCAACAATTTCAAGCATCATGCCTACCATGCTCCAGCCCTTCCTTCCTATCTACTTCCTGAGGCACAACTGCTGCAGCAGCAGAGGAAAACATCAAGTTAGGAAGCCCAGTACTGATTCTAGTGAGCAAGCTGTGTAGCTTCTCTAGGTATCAAGTTTGAGTGTAATCCAGGTTCCAGAAAACTCTGAACACAGGTTTTGACAAATCATTCTTTCATCTGTGGAATCAATCTTCAGCATCCCCTTCAAGTATAAAATATGATTGGGCCAGATAACAACCAGTTTTAAAAAACATACATACTAGGATACTTTTTTTAGTCAAGAAAACATGGACATCCTAGCATGTTGGGGTTATTAAAGACTTTCGCCACAACAGTTACTTCTTAAAGATGGAGACAGTAATATTTCCACATGAAAACTTATTTCTATAGTATTCTTAGGTGTACCTATGCAAACACCTAGGGAATTTAATTTCTCCCTTTATGACTATATGTATCCTTAGTTGAAATTTGATAGTAACAACATACTTGAGGATCTAGGGTCACAACGAATTAATGTTGAAGGTAGAGCTAGTTATCTTCATTCCAAACGGTATCAAGCATCATCTTCAGAACATATTATAAGAACGCCTTAGGCTGATGATAATGCTCACAATCCTGCTCCTTTTACTATTCTTCTGCAGAACTCTAAATGGCTCTGTTCTTTGATATGTATTTTATTATGTCTTTTGCCTCTCTCTAGATGTTATCAAGTCTTTCTTATATGACTGTCTTCAAATAACTATTTATTAATAGAAGCTCCAATTCTGACGTTTGAGAATCCAACATAATTTACTTCATTTTGCTTTCCCTGGTGTTGGGACTCTTTGCTAGGTTAGAAAGGAAAAGTTAACCAAAGTATTTATATCAATCAAGATTTTTTTAATACCACTCTTTTTTTTTTTGAAACAAGGCCAAGAAATTCCATGGTGTCAGGAAATTAGTCAAGTCTGTTGTCGACTCCAGGGAACAGAGTATAAAGCAGGTCAAGATCTCAGTAGTTTGCAGTAACCTGTCATCTAGAAAACAAATACCCAAATTTAGTCTGGTATACAGTCCTGAAATTTTTCAAAACTATAATAATTAAAATATTTTTAAAATATCAAATCCTTTCTATTTTCTTTTCACAGTATCCTACTTGTCTCTGATGGACCCATTTTTCCTTGACTATCTGCAGGAAAGTTCTACCTTTTAGTGGGAAATACTTTAGCATAAATGAATGCTATCTAACATTGTCTTACATCATTCAGCTCCTCTGAGGGCTCACTATCATTTTCTTAAGTATTCTAAAAGCAGGTTTTACTTTAAAGTATCCTTGAAGAACGTAATTCCCACCTGTTAATAAGTTATAATTCTACTAACACAAAGGCTCATTAGCCTTCTGGATTAACAATATTCAATATTTACTCAGGGACTAAGATTTCTGCAGGGAACCCAATGCCTACCTGGCTATCAGCTGGGTCTTTAAAAAGTCAGTAATGCTAAATTATAATGAGGGTAGATACTGTTACAAATAAGCTTTATACATTTCTAGATTCATCAAGTATGATCCTAATTAAAATTTTGATGTGCTCACTAAATGTCAAACACTGTTTTAAGTGGCCCATTTAATCTCCATAGGAAGAGACTACTATTACCCATGCATTACAGGGCTTCCCTGGTAGTTCACCCGGTAAGGAATCTGCCTGCAATGCAGGAGACCCGTTGGGAAGATCCCCTGGAGACGGGAACGGCTACCCCCTCCAGTATTCTGGCCTGGAGAATTCCATGGGCAGTCTAGTCCAAGCGGTGCCAAAGAGCTGGACAGGACTGAGTGACTTTCACTTCCACAGACAAAAAAACTAAAGCACAATTGCTGCTGCTGCTGTTTAGCTGCTCAGTCGTGTCTGACTCTTTATGACCCCATGGACTGTAGCTTGCCAGGGTCCTCTGTCCATGGGATTTCCCAGGCAAGAATGCTGGAGTGGGTTTCAATTTCCTTCTCCAGGGGAATCTTCCCAACCCAAGGATCAAACCTGCATCCCCTGTTTGGCAGGCAGATTCTCTGCCACTGAGCCACCAGGGAAGTCCAAAGCACAATTAATCACTTGTTAAGAAACTTCTCTAAAGTCGACAAAGGTTGAAAACTGACAATCTGGCTTCAGAGTCTTCATACTTAACCATTATTCTATCTTACCTCTCATATCTAGAATTGTTACTGGGATGGGTATTCTGAAGAAGTGTTAACCAACTGAAATCTACCTTACATCAAATATAGGATCACCACAATCACAGGACTAACAGGTTCCTAAACCTCAAAACCCAACACATTAAGGGAACAAATTTTGACCTATAGTAGGTAGTCTATCCCTTCATTAAAACACCTCTGGAATTTCCAGCAGTGGAGAGGAGATGTCATTTTCTCATGAGTAACAGCATACGGGCTTAAAGATTTTTTTAAAAAAGGTGGAGGGGGGGGTGACCAATGATAGTAAGAGTAGCAACACAAAGACCCAAGAGAAAAGAAACAAGAAAAGGTAAAGGGCCAGTCCAATCAGCAATAATGACCAACATTTCAGGGAAGTTGAACCTATTGCCAATTATCACTTTTGACACTGGAAGGGGAGCACGAGCCAGAAGCCTACAGGCCACTTCTCTGTTAACTTCAAAATCAAATGGAAGGAAGGAATTTAAGGAAGTGAGATGTAACACATTAATTTTTCTACTCATCTTATATTTACCCTAGGAAGTAGACTTAATCGCGCTTTCTTGAAATTTTCATTGTTATCTTTTAGCCTGAATTATTTTCATCTCCTGTGTGCCTTTTAGTCTCACTCCCTAAGAAAATGTTATCCAGTTACTAAAGAATCACACTATCTCAGGGTCATGGAGGTCAGTTAATTTGGTATTTCCCAAATTGGGTGTCCAGTAGGTTTTCCAGTATGTCATGTATGGATGTGAGAGTTGAACTACAAAGAAAGCTGAGCACTGAAGAATTGATGCTTTTGAACTGTGGTGTTGACGAGAAGACTCTTGAGAGTCCCTTGGACTGCAAGGAGATCCAACCAGTCAATCTTAAAGGAAATCTGTCCTGAATATTCAGTGGAAGGACTGATGCTGAAGCTGAATCTCCAATACTTTGGCCACCTGATGCAAAGAACTGACTCACTGGAAAAGACCCTGATGCTGGGAAAGATTAAAGGTGGGAGGAGAAGAGGATGACAGAGGATGAGATGGTTGGATGGCATCACTGATACGATGCACCTGAGTTTGAGTAAGGTCTGGGAGTTGGTGATGGACAGGGAAACGTGGCGTGCTACAGTCCATGGGGTCGCAAAGAGTCGGATACAACTGAGCGACTGAACTGTACTGAAATTGGGTGTCATGCAGAATATTGCTGCTGCTGCTAAGTCACTTCAGTTGTGTCTGACTCTGTGTGACCCCATAGACGGCAGCCCACGAGGCTCCCCCCTCCCTGGGATTCTCCAGGCAAGAACACTGGAGTGGGTTGCCATTTCCTTCTCCAATGCATGAAAGTGAAGTGAAAGTGAAGTTGCTCAGTCATGTCCGACTCTTAGCGACCCCACGGACTGCAGCCTAGCAGGCTCCTCCATCCATGGGATTTTTCAGGCAAGAGTACTGGAGTGGGGTGCTATTGCCTTCTCCGGCGGAATATTGCTACACAAGGCTTTTAACAGGCAGGCCATAAACCAGAGATTCTGGGCTGTTCAAGAGCACATATAGCTTCTTTGCGACATCCCTGCTCCCGTCTCCAACATGCTCATGTCCAGAATGAAGCTTCAGAAGAGATTCCGGTTTGTAACATTCCTCAAAAACACTGATATATATAACACAGACAAACATCAAAGCCAACATTTCTCTTGTTCTTGTCAATCTCTTCATGACCACCTTCAGCAACAGCCAACATTGCATTCTCTTTCACTTTTAAAGAACAGTTTCACTGGATACAGAATTCTAGGATGGAATTTCTCCCAACACTTTTCACTCTGCTCTTCTTCAGTGGTTCTGCTGTAATTCTTTTCCTACAGGTAAGAATTTTTTTTTTTCCAACTTCCCCCAAGGTTTTCTCTTTGCAATTCATTTTCTGCAATCTGAGTATGACATGAAAATTCAAAGCGTTAGTTGCTCAGTCATGTCCAACTCTTTGCAACCCCATGGACTATACAGTGCATGGAATTTTCCAGGTCAGACCACTGGAGAGGGTAGCCATTTTCTTCTCCAGCAGATCTTCCTGACCCAGGGATCAAACTTGGGTCTCTCAAATTACAGGTAGATTCTTTACTGTCTGAACCACCTGGGAAGCCCCAACACACCTAAGTGCAAACTACATTTTTTATATCCTGTCAAGTATTTGGCCTCTAAGTTTCCTGGATCAGTTTGATGTCTTGTCATTAATTTTGGAATTTCTTTTGCTTCATTTGTTCTCCTTCTGATATCCCAAGCAAATGTTATGTTACACTTTCCCAAACTGCCCACAATTCTTCAATGTTCTAGGTTTGGTTTTTGTTTTGGAGAAAAGGTTGTTGCTGTTGTTCTATTTTCTTTTTGCATTTAAGTTGGGAAAATCTCTATTGACAGATTCAAGCCCATACATTTTTTTCCCTCAGCAGTGTCCAGTCTACTGAGGTGATCATCAGAAGCACTCATGTCAGTGTTCATTCCTGGCATTTAAACTTTGTTTTTGATTCTTTAAGCATTTTCACCTCTACTTGCATCTGCTCTTGCATGGTGTCTACTCTTTGTTAGAGTTGTTAGCACATTAATCAGTTACATTCCTGAACTGGTGACTCTAAAATGTGTGTCACACAAGAATCTACTTCTGACTTCTTGTTTTGTCTCTTTAGGCTGTTCCTTGCCTTTTGGCATGTTTTGCAATTTTTCAAAAGCTGAACATGATTACCAGACAATAAAAAACTGAGGTAAACAAATCTTTATCTTGAGGTTTTACATTGATCTGGCCAGGATTTGGGTTGTATTTAAGGTTTGCTGTAAATGTAGATAGCTGAGGCTTTTTGAAACTCATTACTTTTATAGTCCTTTCACATTAGACCAGGTCTAACTTGGAAGAATGGTCTCGTCATTTGGAATATATCCACTAGTCCTAATTCGGCCTTCTTACATAAACTAAACTCTTCTTTCCCAATAGCTTTCAAAGTATCTGAAGACAAGCAGCACGTAAATTATGCCTGTCCTTAAGTCTGATCTCTGATATCCCGACATGTTCAACTGTCCAATGTACTTTGTTTTCATCTCCTTTGCCATCCTGACCCCTGCCTCTGAATACACTGTGGTAATTCCCTTCGCTAATGCAGAATCCAGCCCAAGTTGAATACATAAATCCAGCTGTGGTTTAACAAGCATCCAATGAAATAGAACTTATGTTTCATATTCTGAACACTCAGTGTAGCTTAACACTGTTTATGTTACTACAGCTTTATCACCATGCTAACAGCTACATGATGACCCCTGTTTTCTCAAGAAATGATGCCAAGTCAAGTCATACTGATGCAGTTAGCTTAGAGAAGTCTAAATGCAGGAACTGACAGTGGAAATTTTTAAGTGATAATGAAAGCAATGCAAGATTCACAGATTCCCCATTCAAACTGCTCTGGTTATGGACCAATGGTTATTAAACTGTGTGTTAGATAGATGTGTGTTAGAGGCAGCTTTAACGCAACTAAAGTTGTAAGCAAATCTGGGCAATAAGCATTTTTCAACTTTTGGCCACTCAGAAAATTTAAAAATGACAATGATCTCATATTCTATAATCTGATGTTTCATGAACAAATTTTTTTTTTTTTTTTGGCCTTGTCACACAGCATATGAGGTCTCAGTTCCCAGAACAGTGCCCCCTGCAGTGAAAGCACAGTTTTAACCCCAGATGGGAACCAGGGATGTCCCAAACACACTTTTTCTTTAATCAGAGAAAACTGAACGTATTTATCTATGGCCCCAAAAGTTGAAAAGTAACTAAAATCTCATTAGGATTTAGAACACAGAATACATTACTATAGCATAATGTATTCAGCATCCAATAAGTTATCAAAAATTTATCAAATTTACTGATAATGATCTGCCTAATATGTGTATTTCATTGTATGTAAAATTATCTCAATTTTAAAATGCACTAAGTATTAATCCTAAAAAACACCCAAGAATACTACTTTATGATGGAATAATATCACCGGATATTGAAAGCTTCCAAGAATGAAATTGGCTTTGCTTTGAAGCAGTGCCTTTCTTCATAACCTGATCTAAGCATGACCAAATTTGACATGTTTTACAAAGAAATTTTGCTTTAGGACGCAATGCCAGGCAGAGTTCTTTCTGTGAGATGATATTAGTATGAATGACATAAGGTTCTCTTTAAAATTTTGATTTAACTACCTAAGAAGTTCATATTTTACTTCAACAAAAATGATGTGTGCAATGGTATCAAAATTACCAAGACAAATTCTAACCATGAATCTTACTTCAAAAAGGAGTGGACAAATAAATTAGAAGGTACAGTAACCAAAAATACCACTCCCCCAGTAAATTACAATGGTGCATTGAAGGACTGAGCTTAGAGAGGCAGTAAGGACTTGTATTAAACAGATTAACTTCTAGTATTTTTGATAGTAAATATCTCCCCCAACCAGTATGGTCACACAGACCTAGGACTTCCAATAGATCCACAACTTATATATCCTACGTAAATAAATGGACCTCTTTTCTAAGGCTTCAGCTGTCTTTTAAATAAAGGAAACAAAAGATACAATAAATGCTAGCCACCTATAATGTTGTTTTAAAAAGTCATTATCACAAACACTTTTTAAAAGATGAGATTGAATATATGCAACTATTTAAAACAAAACAGTGGAGTGAAATACACTGAAATATTAAAAATGAGTTTTCATAGAGGTTGATATAAACTTTTGAGCTGGAATTTTTTCGGTACTTTCCAAATTTTCTATAAATAAACATTAATTGTTTTTATGATGGGAAAGCGTTTTAGGAATAAAAGGCAAGGAAAAATTTTAAACTCTGCATACAAACTTACTCAGAAGTTTCCAACTATAAGATGAAGAAAGGAGGGAAAGTCAAAAACACTGAATTTTAGAGTTTAAACAGATCTCATAAATCATTAGGTTTGATATCTGCATTTTGAAGATGAGGGGGAAAAGAGGTTTATATTACACAACTTCAAGTTCACACTGTAAGTTCTAAAACCCATAACTCTCCAGTTCATTATTCTAATACAAACTTCATACTCACTGAAGGTTAATCAAGATAAATATCCAAGTTGGATGTAAATCTGTACATTGAGTATGGCTGTAACTCTTCTAACATTTTTCTAATTATGCTTACAATGATATTTTTAACCTGTGATTTTTGTAAGATTAAGAAAATACATTGAAATGTTATCAGGAGCTAAGTAGTTTTAATATATTCACTTTAATGTAATTACTTTATTTTTCAAATTTCCTTTGAAGATAGTATTAACTAATACTTCAGTGCTTCAGTGTTCTCATTCATAAAACAGGTATAACAGTATCCAGCTCATACAGTCACAAATAAAGATAGGATCAGTACCTAAAACTGCACCTTCATAAAGAGTAAATGCTAAGTATCAGTTATTATTTTATAATAAAACTATAAACTGTCTCCTTACAATAGCGTTTAACTGCAGTATCAGGTTTCAGGTTAGACACTGGTCATTTTTCACCCATATAATGTATGGAAAATGTTTCCTTTATTCAGGATTGGGATATTTCATTCAAGAGGCCAAAGATGTTTGGAAATCTAAATAAAAACCAATAAGCTCTTAGAGGCCGTGAAGACAACCTATTTTCTGACGGATACTAATTAGGGATGGGGCAGGAACTCCATGTGTGTAGGCATTTTCACTAGTTTACATCACTATGTTGGACTTTTCTGTTAACTATTTCCTAGGAGAAAATTCTTCCCTCTGAATCTGCTGTCTTATAAGGAATGCCTGGTGGTTCCAGTGATGTTACTGTCTTTGTGACTAGACTGCTATGTACAACTTACTTGGGTTGTCATTAAAGTGGACAAGATCCAACATGATTATCCCAGGGAATTATTTTCCAGAAACAGGTGATCCCTATTACTCCTGGGCCTCACCAGCTTGGAGGAAACACTGCCTTTTCCTCTGCTCCAAGCTCTGATACAGACACAAATGCCTCACTGCTGCTACTTGGCCCAGGAAGGGTGGGAGGTGACCTTCCTGATTCCACTGCAGCACCTTCAGTCACTGTGCTGTTCCAACCTCCTGCTTCCAGATGTTCCACTTCGGAGCTTAGAATAGTTAAGCAAACGCTCCCATCTTGAGGAGGGTACATGCCAAGATGTGGTTTATTTCTTCAATTCCTATCAGTGACCCACCTTCTAAGTAGACTGCCATTTGAGGGAGGAGGGCACCCATAGCATTTCTCTTATTAGAGTGGAGCTATTATATACATCATATTTAATAAATATAACTTCTCCATTTTATCTATCTGTATCTTTTAAGCAATCTTTATCAGTCATTATAAACAGAATTTTCTGTGGCAATGGAAATGTCCTGTATCTGCACTATCCAACAGAGTACCAAAGAGCCACGTGTGGCTACTAACCATCTGAAATATGGCTAATACTGGTAACTTAAATTTTATTCAGTTGTAATTAAATATCACTGTGGCTAGTGGCTACTGGGTAGTGCAGTTCCTTATCTCTTTACATTTCACCTCAACTCCATGTGTCTCCAATTCATTTTTCTTCCACAAATTTCATTTCATCCCCCTCTCTTCATTGTCTCTATCTTTATATTTGTGTAATATATATACATATACATCTTTATTATATGATATGATAAAGACAGACTATGCTAGGTTTTATAATTCCTTTATTATATTTTAATATATATTAACTTTTTTATAAGTTCTAGGAGGTGGGAAAAGCTGCCACTCAATTTAACATCTTTAAAAAAAGAAACCTCTGCCTTTATTTTCTCTACAGAAGAGAGTGAAAATCTAAATCAGTCAAGGAAATAATGTGAATATCACACTTTAATTACACCCAAGACGCCTAACAGAATCAATTACATTCCAGACCAACTTCATTTCTGAGACAATTTCATCTCAGATATCATGAAGAACTACCAAAAGGGTGCACGCTAGCATTATTGTACCTAATTTTGAAAAAAGGTAGACTCTATAAACAACAGAGAAGTAAGTATGGGGCAGGTAAGTCCAAATCTCAAAAAAAGATTGAATATATTATTTAAAAGAACTTAGGAATCCAGTTGTAATCACTGAGATGCTAAGAATATAACTAGGAACATAAACCCTTGCTTTTTGACAGTTCACACTACAGATATAAAAACACTGCAGACAAAAAAAAAAAAAAAACACTGCAGACATCTTATACTCTTTTTACAGTATCCCTATAAATAAAACATAAATTCACTGGTTAAATGATAAAAGATATAAACTAGCTAGAAAACCTCCAAGTTTCTTTGTTTTGGAGCTGAAACTTCTGGGGCATTTACTATATGCTGAGCAGTTTAAGCATCCCAACTCATTTACATCCTGTAGTAATCATATAAAGCAGGTATAATTATTATTTCTATTTTATAGACAAGGAAACTAAGGTAGAGAAAGATCAAATGATTTGCCATATGCCACTCAGCTAGTGAGTAGTGAAGCCAGATTCTTAACTCAGGTAATCCGGTTCCAGAGTCCCTACTCTTCACCACAGAGCTAAAGTGCCTGGCTATGTGTTCACTGATCGAAGATCAAGCTGATTAACTGGGAAAAATGTCTAATCACAGGCATATGTTTCTAGCCTAGCCTTATCTCTCAAACACTCAAAAATATTTTTATTTGTAATTTAAAATATATCCTTAAGAAATTTACAGAAGAAACAAAAGCCAAAACAAGAAGTAACAAAAGTAAAGTGTTTTCAAGAAAAACTCTCAGACTGAAACACTGACTCAGTAAGATAATACAGACATACTTATTTTAAAAACTAATTACATAAGAATCTGACAAACAACTCCAAGATTAAGAATGGCTGATGTTAAAAAAAAGTCTGAAATAGTCCCAAAATTAGCATGGGCAAAAAAATGCCACAGCTACATTGTCAAAAATATACTCCACCAAAAAAAAAACACCTCAGAGCTAGAAAGTTTATATGCAGCCAAAAAAGCCCCAAAGTGAAGGGAACGGTCTTTCTCAAAGGAAAGCAGGGTGTTTGCTTTGATGTCCCTACTGCTTCAGTAACGGAAGTACAGGAAGAGTGGCATGATGCATGGCACTGGCAGCTTTCTGTGGCCACGGAGCAGCCAGAGCTAGAAGGTCCACGGGAAGGACATCGCAACTTCCGAGACAGCGGGAAGGCAATCGAGGCGTCGGGGACAGTGCGAGGGCAACCAAGGTGTCAGGGGACAGCGGGAAAGAAGTAGAAGCTTCAGAGGACAGCGATCAGGAGGTGGCAACGAAAGTAACAGATTCCAAAACAAAGGCCAGAAGCAGAGTTTTAATAAAGGATTTGGACAGTAATTTGAGGTAGAGGATTTATCTGGCAAAAACAGAACTATGTTCAGCAATGTGAAACTGAACATTATTTTTCATACAAAGTTAAAAGCACATTGTATTTCCTTCCTGACCGCTTGCCCAGTCCCCATCTCTTCAAGAGAGAAAAGCTTCATCTAAATTATTTCATCTGACTGATGACTGTCATTTATAACTTTATTGCTACTTCCATCTTGGGTACTCCTTTGGAAAAGGTATATGGATTCATTACATATTCTAATGTATTGTTTATAGATTATAAGATAAAGTCAAGCACGTATCTGCTGATACTTTTTAAGTTGACCTGTCTTTATACTTAGAAATGTCTCTTAATAGCAGGCTTCCCTGGTGGCTCAGATGGTAAAGACTCTCCTGCAATGCAGGATCCCTGGGTCGGGAAGATCCCCTGGAGAAGGAAATGGCAACCCACTCCAGTAATCTTGCCTGGAGAATTCCATGAACAGAGGAGCCTAGCAGGCTACAGTCCATGGGGTTGCAAAGAGTCAGGCATGACTGAGCAACTACATCACTCACTATCACTCAAAAAAGCTCTAAATTATTTATGCTAAAATATTTTATTTATTGGAATTAACTTCAACATTCTTTAAAGAATAAAAAAAAGACATATAATTATTTACTTTGCTTACTGAAGTGATCTTTTCTCAGAGCTCATTACTTTCATCAAGCATATACTTTCAAATACCTATTTATTTGTACAATTCCTAAACCCACAGATTAGGAAAAATAATCTAAAAGTAGAGAGAGAAAATGCTTTAAGCACCAACTGCAAGCAATAAAACAGTTAAGAAGCTAACCTACAAAGAACACATGTGAAAGTTTCTTTAAAAAGCAGACAGTAGCAGATTAAGCAGTATTTAACATTCACATTAAATAGGTCCAAATACTCCTATGAATTTCACCAAGCTTTATGGGCAGGACTATTTACCAGTTGTTAGACATTTATGCAGATTCTTCGACGTCTCACTTTAACAAGCAACCTGTGCCTGTGGGGACTCCCGGCAGCACAGGGTGGGTCCAAGGACCACCTGACTGAGGGGTACTGGGTGGCGTGCTCCTGTGCTGGGGGAACAGAGGCAACGCTTCAGTCAGGTCTGGGCCGACTAGGCAAACTCGCAGAACCCTTGGTGCTAACATCTCCTCGGATGCCAATTCCCTATCCACCTGCCCCACAGCTGTATCATCTGTGAACTGGCCAACTAAAAGCCAGTATTAAATCTCTTTTTTTCAACAGAGATCAATAAAACACTGACAAAACTCTCCACTCCCCCCATTAGAGGACCATGCTGTAAGCAAGAACAAGAACAACAGAAACAGCAACATCAACAAAACCCCACAGGACTATTAAAGGAAAACAACAGAAACGAGGAAGAATGATGAGAAAAGATAAACAGTGTGGCATAAAGATTCAAGAGAATCAATACATATAATAGGAATTTAAGGAGAAACTATGGTAGCTCAGACGATAAAGAATCTACCTGTAATGCAGGAGATGTAAGTTCAATCCCCAGGTTGGGACGATCCCCTGGAGAAGGGCATGGCAACCCACTCCAGTATTCTTGCCTGGAGAATCCCAAGGACAGAGAAGCCTAGCGGGGTCCATGGGGTCACAAAGAGTTGAACACAACTAAACAACTAACACTTTAATAAAAAATTAACAAAAATAAATGGCAACACACATTTTTCTGATAAAAGGGTACAGCAATGTCAAGCCAAATTAATGAAAGGCCAATATTCTAGATATGTGATAGTCAAAGTGTTAAATGTGTAGGAGAAAAGAAAAAAAATGGTAACTAGGCCAAATGAAAACCCAAGAACTCTACATTCAGCCAAGTACTCATATGTGAGCAGAAAGGAAAGCCACTCACAGACATACCAAGACTTGCACTAATTTTGCTATTTGTCAAGACTTCCACATCTCCTTTTTTTGACATAGTTGACTGGAATAGCTTTTCAAGTAAATTTTTAAATGACATATATGAATAATGTAACAAAATTTAAAAATAAGAAAAATACGACCGTCTACAGACCACTAAAAGGATCTAGGATTCTATAAGTGAAACTGGTCAGTAAAGAGCAAAGAGAAGAGAGGGAGAAAACCTAAAAGAGAGCTATTATTTCAAAGTATGCAATTTCAATATCAATAGTAGGTTGTGGTTTTTACCTATAATTCTGGATTTTTGGTATAATCTACATTTTCCCCAGGAATGTATGTGAATGTATACACACACACACACACACACACAAATATATAAACATATAAATGAACAAAAACTTTTGTGAAATTTTCTAAACAAAAGTATGTAATAAATTTCTAGCTACTGTTCAGAAAATGGAGATTACTAGTCTGAAAACCATGTGCTCCGTTAGCATCAGAAACATTATTCAAGCAGAGGCTAGTTAACCTATCTTTTGAGAAGTGTGCTAAAATAATTTCCAGCATTGTGTAAATTAGATGATCTCCAAACCAAACATCAATCTAACACTACAACTATCACTTTTCAAAGAAAAAACTCAATTAAAAAAATGGACAAAGGACTTCTCCAAAGACGACAAATAAATCACTGACAAGCATATGAGAAGATGACTATTAGGAGAACACAAAGCAAAACCACAATGAGATACCATTTCATGCTCATTAGAAGAGATATTGAGCAACAAAGACAGAAACAACAAATATTGACAAGGGATATGGAAAAAGAGGAGCTCTGTACATTGTTGGTAGGAATGCAAAATAGCTGTGGTCATTATAGATGGTATAGTATGGCAATGGCAGTTTCTCAGAAAAATGGAAAACAGATTTACCACATGACTTGGCAATCCCACTCCTGGGTATATACCCATAAGATGTGAAAGCAGGGACTCAAAAAGATATTTGCTATGAACCCATGTTCACAGCAGCATTATTCACAATAGCCAAATGGTGGAAGCTGCTCCAGTGTTCACTGATGGATAATTGGGGGAAAAAAGAAAAGTTTATACATATTATAAAGTATTATTCAGCCCTAAAAAAGAAAATTCTTGGACTTCCCTGGTGGTCCAGTGGTTAAGAGACCACCTGCCAATGCAGGGGACAAAGGTTCAACCCCTGGTCTGGGAAGATCCCACATGCTGTGAGACAACTAATTCTGTGCACCGCAGCTACTGAAGTCCATGTGCCCTAGAGCCTGTGCTCTGCAACAAGAGAAGCCACTGCAATGACAAGCCCCACTCACTGCAATGACAAGCCCCACTCACTGCAACTAGAGAAAGCCCTCAAGCAGCAACGCACACCCAGCGCAGCCAAAAATAAACTCTCTAAAAAAGAAAATTCTGGCATATGTTATAACATGGATGAACCTAGAGAATATAATCCTAAGTGAAATGAAAGTGGTAGTTATTCAGTCGTTTCCAACTCTGTGCGACCCCATGAACGGGAGCCTGGCAGCCTCTGTCCACGGGATCCTCCAGGCAAGAATACTGGAGTGGGCTGCTATGCCCTTCTCCAGGGGATCTTCCCACCCTAGGGATTAAACCTGGGTCTCTTGCACTGCAGGTGAATTCTTTTATCATCTGAGCCACCTGGGAAGCCCCTGCCGTCAAAAAGACAAATATTGCGATTACACTTATATTATATATCCAGTATAGACTTATTCACAGAGGCAGTTTGTCAGGGGTGGTAGGGAATGGGGAGTTGATTAATGGGTATAGTTTCAGTTCTGCTACATGAAAACAGTTCTGCAGACTGGCTACAAAAGAACATGAATATACCTAATAGTATTGAACTGCACTTTTAAAAATGGTTAAGATGGTCAACTGTATATTTATCTTACAATTTTTTTAAGTGTAAAAGAAAAAAAACTATACCATTACTTTAACTGCTCCCAGAATTTATCCCACTAAAGATTTTTCTGGGTATTATGCAATTTAAGGGATTTGGTAATAGGGCAAAAGCAAAAACCATTATGTAAAATAATGGCTTTTGGTATTTATTGCTAACTGTCTTTCACAAAGAATGGGTGATACATGAATTTACATCAACAGTGTAAGAGACCCACTCCCATCTCCCCTTGCCATTGCACAGGATGCCATTTCATTTTGTTAAACTTGAGCATGAAAATCATATCATTTATTACTTTTTCATTTTTCCCCTACTAAGAATTTATGAAACCATGATCACAGATAAGCATATTCTTAAACTGGAAAAAAATAAATGCTAAACAGAAGGCAGGTGGCTAAAGAAATACTTCTTTACAACAGAGTATGATCTAGATATTTAACGAGAATCTCTGGAATCATAGGAAAATATTTACAGTACACATGTAAAAAGGACAATGTATAAAAATGTCATTCAAGCTAATGCAATGACTGACCCCATCTTCCAAATCTTGTCAAGGGTTATTTCAAGAGGAATGAGACTTTAGGTGATATCTGAGCTTACCAATAGCTTCTAAACTATGAGCAGCATGCACTACTCATACAATATTTTTTAAAAGAACTAATATTTATTGGCCCCCTCAAGCGAGCTCTCAGAGAAGGCAATGGCACCCCACTCCAGTACTCTTGCCTGGAAAATCCCATGGATGGAGGAGCCTGCTAGGCTGCAGTCCGTGGGATCGCCAAGAGTCGGACATGACTGAGCAACTTCACTTTCACTTCACTTTCATGCATTGGAGAAGGAAATGGCAACCCACTCCAGTGTTCTTGCCTGGAGAATCCCAGGGATGGGGGAGCCTGGTGGGTTGCCGTTTATGGGGTTGCACAGAGTTGGACACGACTGAAGCGACTTAGCAGCAGCAGCAAGCTAGCTCTCTAGTTTAATAGCCTTTTAGTCAATGCCAGAATCATTTGAACCATGGTTTTCAATCTAATTTATCACTGATTCCTCTTACTCTTCTGACCCAATTAACAAATTATGGTGATTCAATTGTTCCCCATACCTGCCCATTCCTTTATTTTCTCATTTACTACCATCAACTATAGTTTAGGCCTTCATTACCCACAATATAAAATTTCCAATTAAGTCCCATCTGGTCTCCCTATCGCAAATCTCTTGCCATTCTAATCCACTTGGCAACTACAACCAGGTTTCCAAACACTGCTAATGCTACAAGTCCTCTCTGGTCTCTGGGCTGTTATAACCATCTGCTCATCCAGCCATCCAGAGTCCATCACAATTTGATCCCAACCTACTTTTCAATCTCATCTCACTCCTAATAATTCTCAGCTGCTACAGTAACAACAAACAATTGTAGCAGCTGTCAGTTATTGAGCACTTTACTATACACAGGGTGCTAATTGCTTTATATGCATAAATTCCATAATCACAATGCTTCTCTTGAAGGGTATTACTGGTATGAGTTCTCTTCCATTAAAGGAGTTAACAAGCAGAGAGCAATTAGAGTTGAGTTCCTCTTTTTATGTAAACGAAGAAACATAGACAAGGACTGATTTCATTTGTAGCTAGTTTTTCCACCAGGTAGCACTGTGATGCTTATAAATTCAGCACTTATGGACTGCTGAGTATTACTGTTTGTTATTCATGTTTTCTAATATATCATTAAAGTGCACAAAACCTCTTTTTAAAAAAGTACTGGGCTTATACTAATATGACTTAAAAATTAACTTATTTTCTGCTGAATATAATTTTCTTCAAAAACCTCAAGTATCTTTAATCTTTTTGTCAAAGCGTCATTCTAATTACAAAAGAAATCACAAATTTAAAATACAAAGATTACATACTGCTTGCAAACTATATTTGTATTAGCATTCATTCATTCATTCATCATTTGATGGCCAACTATCATTTTACTGACTCAACAAAAACACCTGCCTATTAGGAAAAAAACTACTGCTCCAAAGCCTTAAGGTATAGCAATAAACATGAAAAACAAAGTTCTTCCTCTCGTTGTACTCACATTCCAGCCAGATACAGATATAACTAAGTATATAATAAAGTTTTAAATTTCAAACAGTGGTTTAAGTTCCATGAAGAAAACTTAAAAAAAAAAGATAATGTAATACAGTGGGAGGAGGCAATGTATCAGCAATGTAATCAGGAGAAGGGTAGGTGGAACTGAATGAGACGAGGGTTCTAAGGAGGTGATACAGGAATGAAAAAAAAGGAACCAAGCTCCCAGCTGGCACTCACCTGCCAATGCAGGTTAGACATGAGATTCGGGTTTGATCCCTGGGCTGGGAAGATCCCCTGGAGGAGGGCATGGCAAGCCGCTCCAGTATTCTCGCTGGAGAATCCCATGGACGGAGGAGCCTAGCAGGCTGCAGTCCACAGTGTCGCACAGAGTCTGACACAGCTGAAGCGACTTAGCGCGGAAGTAAAGACCAGGAGACGGCACTGCAGCCACTTTGTTAGCAACTGGCAAAGCAAAAGCCCTGGTGTGAAAACTGGCTTCATCTGCTTCAACTGATGCCTCTGAGACGTTACAAGATAAGGTTAACAGAGACGTGAGACTAGTCATCTCACTGGCCATGTATGGGGTCTAAAGAAGATCCAAAAGTGTAATAGGAAGCATTAGAGTTTTACACGGGGGTCTGATGAGACCTGTTTTCTTCTCAAAACACCAATCTAGCTCCTGTGATGCAGAGAGTTAAGAGAAGGCACAGGAACCTCAGCTGTTAAAACAACAGAGGCAACAGACAACAGTGTGGTCTAGCAGGAGTTATGAAACATACATTATTACTTCTATTTAATTAGACACGAAAGGTCTTCCATTTACATAACAAACTGAACTCCACTCCCTCCCCAAAAGTCACTAAAATAATAAAACAAGCTATCAAGGCAGAAACCCACAAGGAAAAAGGAGGAACCGCAGTATACAGATGTCCTGGAAGTTTTAGAAAACAGAAAAAAAATGAAACAAGGGATAATGACCAAGGGTAATATAATTCATCCTGAGGAAGTTTGGACGTTCTGAGGACTCTGAGGCACCAAGCTCCTTGAAATGTAATGGTGAGCCTTGTTTTGACAAGGAAGACCAAATAGATACATCTTTCCATCAGTCTGTTAAAACTCATCCCATGGAGCCAAAAGATGAGGGATAAGAAACTAAGCCAAACACCTGCTCCTGAAGATCCGAATCACACAGATAAGAGGTGAGGCACTGCTCTGAACACAGATGTCCTATGTTAGCTACTGAGCAAATGTGAACCATTTTCTCTAGAGAAAAGCCATGGCCCAGAAGAGAAGACCTATACAGATTAATGATTATCTGAGAATCATCAAAGACACTGACCTAATATAATCTTACTGAAAGTCTTTAACATGAATCAGCAATTTCATCTTTAGGGATTTATCACAAGAGCTAAGTGAGTAGGGAGTTAATAAAAGAGATGTTCACTGGGAATTCCCTGGAAGTCCAGTGGCTAGGACTCAGTGCTTTCATTGCTGAGGGGTCAGGGAACTAAGATCACACAAGCCTTGCAGTACGGCCAGAAAAAAAAAAAAATAAATGTTCACTGCAATATTGTTTACAGTATCAAACCAATGGAAACAATCAGTCATAAAGAACAGATAGTTATGATATATCCATACACTAAAAAAGAAAAGTCACATGATAAGATGCATATATCACCTGAAAAGGACAACAGGCAAAATACATGGACCCAATACATAAGGCTAATAAGCCTTTTGCTTATATAGCTTTTCTCCCATGATGAAAACAACTTACCAGAATAGTTATTAAAAATAATTAAAAGATTACATAATCCTTGAAAAATGGATATATTAACCATAGTAGTTTTAAACTTAATGATATTTCAGCCTCAAAAAGTAATCTAATTAGGATACTAGTAACATTTGCTTCTTTAAAAAAAATTCATATAGCTCCATCTTATTAAGTTAATTTTAAATTTTAATGAAGTCAGTATGATTTCAATGGAAAGACAAAGTATAAATAAATAACTAAAGATTCCATAAGCAGTTCTCTATATTCTTACTACTATGCCCTTGAATGATTCTTATAATTTGATAAATCAATAAATAACAATCGAAAAGCTACATGCAAACACCTTTAGCATTTTAAAATCTTTAATTCTGCATCTTCAGTGCTATTTATTTAAAATATTCTTACTTCTTATATTGAGAGATAAAGCGTTTCTAATCACTAAATGTTTCAAGCAAAACAAAACTTACCTTTATACATTTTTAAAAAATGGAAATTAAACTTTTTGGAAAGCAAAAAATTTTATAAAAGCAAGCACTCTTGAAAACGCCAAGTAAATTAAGAAATGTCTACTTAGGAAGATGTCATTTAAAATATTGATTATAAATAAAGGCAAATACAAATAAGACAGTAAGAGGGAAGAATTCATAAGCACAATAATCATTAGAAAAAATTAGACAAGAAAAATAACAAAAAGTAATAAAAACAAAAATCTACCAAGTAATTAAATGCATGTAAAACAAATAGGCCAGTAGAACAGAAAAATGACTACATTCACAAATATACATGTATATACAGAAATATGATCAAAATTATATTTTACAATATAGCAAAATAGACTATCATTAAATGCCTAGTCATTAATCAATGACAAGGGGACATTTACTATCACTTTCAGTTAGTTATATCCCTATATCATATATATCATGAACAAAAAGTCCTCATGTATAAAATTATTAGGGAAAAAAACTACAGAAACCTTGTATAGTATTTTTGTAATTATGAATTGAGAAGGCAATCCTAACTACATTCAAAAAACCTAGAATTTATAAAGGCAAAGACAAATATTAGTTTGTCACGGAACCATAAACCTAGAACCAAAGTTAAAGAGATACAGGGAAATTTGCAGCAGAAATGAAGTGGCTAACAAATATTTTTAAATGACCAACCTAAGCAAACAAAAAAAAAATATTTTTAACCTATCAGATATGCAAAAAAATTGTAATATTTTTATATGATTCATTTTTAAAGTTTTTATTGAATTTGTTACAATATTGCTTCTGTTTTCTGTTTTGGTTTTTTGGCCAGGAGGCATGTGAGATCTTAAGTTTCCCTGACTGGGGAGTAAACACACACCCCCTGCATTGAAGGCTAAGTCTTAACCACTGGACCATCTGATTTTGCACCAGATAGGCAAAAATTTTAAAGATCACTGACTTCAGTATTGGGTGAGGTTGTGCAGGAAAAGATGCACTCCCACTTCAAGGAGTTGAAAAAAGCAAAATCAACATTTAAGCAGTCATTCTTCTTGACCCAGCTTTCTATTCTACTTCTGAGACTCAATCCTACAGATATATACTAGCACAACTAAACAAACCTGCATCAACAGGATGTCCTCTGTAATACTAGCTGTAAGGCACAAAACTAATAAAAACACCTCAGTGCTACAATCTGACACCATGAGGGACAGACTTAAACAAACAATATTCATACCATGAATATTATGTCCTCATTTTTTAAAATCAGGTAAATCTGAATATACTGATAAAAGACTGCAAAGGATAAACACTATCCTCTCTGACAGCTTTCCCACCCTGACTTCTAAAACTTGGAATTATGATTTGATTTCTCCTTTTAAGAGCCATCAAACCATGATTTCCAATTTTCTATGGAAGTCTACCAATTTAAAATTGATCAAAGTATCATGAGATAAATAGAAATTTTTAAAAAGCCTGTTTTATATACCAACTGTACCATCAAAAGAAAAGTTACCTGCTTTAATAACCAGCTTTAGTTACAAGTCTAAAAAATGACTCATAATTTTCAAAAATTTTTTAAAACACTTCATGTTTTCATTCATTACAAATGTTTTAATACTGGCTTCCTTAAGAAATATGAAATAGCCAATTCCTGAACCGATACTTTATTTATATCCCTCCTTCTTTTTAAGAGCAATTAAGGACATGTCAATACCTGGTCAATCACACGTAATGTTCAAGGATGCCTGACAAGTGAAAACTATGTGATGCTCTCACAGCTGATATGAGCTGACCTCTCAGTCTCAACTTCAAAGGGCTGCCACCTATTTGGCACAAAACATGCCTAAAAAACTCATTATTTTCACATCTTCTGACAGAAGAATCACCTAGTTATAAATGATAATTTACAAAGAGTGCTACGGAACAACTCCCTAGTTTATTAGAAATCTAAGTATTTTTTACCTGTAAGAAACATCTGACACAATTTAGGTGTTTTATGGTAACAAAAATCTAGTCATTCTAAAACACAACAAAAAAGTTCTTAGAACAGCTTATTTTGAGAAAAGTGACTATCTCTGAGGAGGGAGGAAACAGAGATATGGCTTTAGCTGCTGCTATAATCTTACATTGAAGCAAAAACTGGAAGCAAAATTTTCATTCTGGAGGCAGATTGCTTGGGTTCTAAACAATTCACTACCTCTTTATGACCTTGAACAAATTATTTAATCTCCTTCCATTTCCTTAATTTATAAAATTCGTATAATAATGTTTCCTGCTACACAGGATTAAATCAGTTGATATACGTGAAGTACTCAGAATAGTACCTGACATATGGTAAATTTCACTGCCATTATTATCATCAGCCTCACTACCTGTAATTGTCAATCATGAAATCTGGCTTCCTGGAAGGCACTGGGATAAGAGGAGGTTAGGTCGGATGGTATCTGATCATTTTTCTTTACATTTCAAAGATAAATGCTATTTTTGTAACCAGTGATATATAACCAGTTTAAGTGGGAAAGCAGTATGAAGTGGAATAATGAAGTTTCGGTCTTCAATTTTCAAAAACATGAGACAATTCAGGCTTTGGAGTTTGATATTTATTTTTAGCAGGAAGAATATGCTAAGGTTGATGACATCATTAGAAGATACGCCCATGTCCAATACCTGCAACAGAAGCTCAATAGAAGTTAAAGAAACCATACCAAAGACTAAAGACAAAAATTACTCATTACTTACCCTTAATTCTGCTAACAGTAAAACAAGTAACAGTGTGTTTAAGACTGAAGTTTCATCACAAGGTCAAAAACTGGTAAGTTAATTATCAAACTTAAATTTTGGAAAGTCCTATCTGTTCTATGTAAACCTGGGCAGCCTCTCTGAAGGTGAGCGAAACGCCAACACTATGCTCTGAGTGTGTATGTGTGAGCAGAGCAGGGCCAGGCAGAAGAGGGGTAACGCCACACGGTGCCGACAAGACGGGTGGGGGAGCTCTGAGGCTGGAGCTTAGTCAACTGCGATCACAGTAGAAATGGTAATCGTCTTTGGCACAATTAGAGACTGCTAACACAAGAACTAAACTCTAATAAATAAAAGCAACTTAACAGATGCAGCATCGTAACATACTTAGAAATTAAAAGAGAACTGTCTTAAAAGGGATCCAGACATTAGAAATTCTAAGCATTATTAGAAAAAGAAATTACTATAGAAGCAAACAATTTTAACAAGAACTAATCAAATTAAAGATTCTGTTAAATAAAATCAAATCTGGTTCATTCCCTACCCCTGACAATGGTTATTCTGCTCAAAGGAAATTTGAGTTTCTTCTGTTAACCCCTGCAACCTCCAGACTTCTTGCCAACAGTATCAATCATCATTCAATTTAAAGAAGCAATAACCTTCTACTTAAGGGTGTGTCCAACCCGAGAGTGGAGTAGAAATATGTTAAGATTCAAGAATGGAATAATGAAGTAACCTGAAGACTATCTTTCCTAAGCAAAAATTATAAAACTGCCCAGGAATAGGGAAACTGGGGACTGGCATACCGATAACAGAAAGTCTTTATTTCTTAATTGTATACCCAAAAGACTGCATGTACTCAGAACAGGAATTAAGTCCAAACAATACTTACTGTAGCTAAGACCAGACTTTATACTAACTGCTATTTTCCCATTATTTTTGTTATTGAGGATAAAGGTTTAAACGCATAACATGAATTACTATTACTGGAATATCACATGAGTAATTTTAAAACACAACCAATTTTTGCTCATTTCAAATCTCTAAATTTTCTTAGGCAGACTGGCTTGGTTCAAGTAAAAAACCAATTAATGTAGCTTAATTGGAGTAGCTTACCTGTCTAAAGGGGTCTATGTTCAAAAAGTCAAAATGTGCAAGAATATTAAGTTATTTTAAAGCTCCTACCAAAAAGAAATTTAATAAACAAACACTAAATAAGGAAAAGGTTACGCACTTCCAATTTATGTTCTTTCTCTGCAAGGGCTTCCTTTTGACAACGAAGAAAATCTGCTAACATTCGAGTGAGCTGCTTCCTATCATCTATTTCAGCCGCCAACCTGCCGTTGTAGTCTGCCAGCAACATACAAGCATCCTCTACCATTTTAGAAAGTCTTTCTCCAGACTCTTTATCTAAGAAAAGCACAGGATAACGAAAGTATTACACAACAAAAACAATGCCATATGCTGTTTCCTTACCCTATCCCCCTGAAAAGTTCAGATCAGACTTGCTTTTCTTACCTGTTATTTTATCTAGAAGGGATACTTCTTGAACTTCAACAGGCAAAGAAGCTATCCTTTGATGAACTGCTGCATCACCAGAAGCTGCATTTTCTAGATCTTGCAATGCTCTAACGAGATCTAGAGTCTAAAAAGTTAATACAACTTTAGAACCAAAATTAGTGAAGCTTAAACAAATATAAAAGACTTAAATTCATTTCATATTCCTTAATCTGACTATCTGACTATTAAAATGATGTGATTCATCTGTAAACCAAATATATACAGTGGTAAGAGGAAAGGCAGGCTATAACTTCAACCTGGAGAATACAAGTTTTATGAATGACATATTCACTATATTATCATTATACTAATACATAAGAAGAATTTCTAGTATTAAATTAGATATTGGGGGGGTGGAAAATACAAATCATCATCTATCATAACACAGAAGAGCCCCTTAAATTCTATCTCCCAATGAAGTAACTAAAGCATAAGAGAAATGCACTTCTGGAATATGTAAGTTCCCATATGATACCTTCAATTATTCTATAGTTTGTTACTAAGATCATTAAAATATTACAAAGTTCCATATATCTGGTGACTAATATTTATATAATGCTTAATCAACATTTTAACATCAATATTTTAGTTGCACTGTTTTCATACCAGCTATAATTAGGAGGGATGGGCAAATCTTTGCTGACAATTTCATAATTCATAACATCCCTAAAATCATTCCAAAGAAAAATGAGTAAATTTTCTTTTTCCTAGTCTCCATTCCCATCTACATCCTTTTACTTTTTTCTTTTTTTCAATCTCTAAGCCTGGATTCTGGAACACTAAGATATTACACACATACATGAAAAGTGTAGGATATTATTAACTCTGTGCATATTTAGATGACATTGACAGCCAGTTTTGAATTTTTCTTTAAGCTATCCCCTTACAAAAAATGTTATTACTGGGATCTAGCATACAGCAAATAATCAAACATGATTAGAATTAATGGAATCTAGTAAGAAATATACTATTCCCAGTGTGCTTTTAATTCATTACTATGTTTTTAAAATCCAAACATTAAAAAAAAATTATTTTGTTATATTTCCCCACTACAAGGAAAGTGAGCTTAAGAGCAATGACATGACAAGGAAGCTTGTTTCTCATGATGCCCCAAATAACTTACATTATTATTATTTTTTGATCAGATTTAGAAAGTTCTAAAATCTTCTGGATTTCTAAGAAACCTGGCTTTATGGCTTTGACAATGTACGCTTGCTTTAGTTACAAACTACTCGCATTACACCTTCACACATGAAGAAAGCAAACTGAAATGACACTAGCCTAGGACTCCCTGAGAGAGGGGACTGAAATGATTAGATCCTATAAAGAGAAATCTTTGCCATTCTGAACCACTGAGAATTAAGCAATACAACTAACCAGAAAATGGTCATCATAAAATCAAAAGCAATTGCACTGTATACAACAAGAACTAGGAAGAGTCACGTCAGAAACTCCTAGAAGTACAACTTAGGTTACTCTTTCATCAGGGAGAATAGGAAAGGGTCAGACCCTTTAATTAAAACTGGAGTAAAATACTGTTCTTGGAGTGAGTTTCAGTCCAGGTCTCCAAGTCCATGGAGCACTTAAATTCGTATTACTCTAGAGGATACTGATTCCTGCAAACCACGTCTGCTTCCAGACAGAGCTCAGCAGGAACCACATTCTGGCTCCCATACTGAGTTACGTTTCTGTACCGTTTGTAGCCCATGAAGATATTTACCTTGTTTTAAGAGTATGGCTATGTCTTCATTTTCTCCTTTAAAATTCTATCTGTCCCTCCTATATGTTTGAAACATAGAAGGAGGAAGCTTTAAGACTCAATGTCCACATAATTAAGGTAAAAATGTCTTTTTGGAATCATCTGATGGTTAGAAAATGCTATACTGTACCAACCTGGGAGGACATGGAGTATTAAGATAATGATTCTAATTCATCTTATTTTACCATGGAACTACTTGGTTCCATATGGCTACATAGAACTGTATGAATACATACTTGTTAACTCTAACATGCATTTTTAAAAGCACGTTTAAAAAATGTTTAAACATGCACATTTAAAAGCAAAAATACTTAAAAAGATTGTTTATCTCTAGGCATGGAATTTTTAGCATACTTAAATCAAACAATAAAATAGTCATACATTTTATTTAAAAGAAAACTGTTGAAATGGTGGATATCTCACCAGATCTAATCGTACCTGGCAATCAAATACTTTCTATGTGAAATATAATTGCCTAATATATAACACACATTAAATATAAGTGATTAATTGAAAAACAACTTATTCACATAGCTTGTTTCCTGTACCCAGAATTATAATAAGTCAATTTACAGAAATAAAATAGCAAATTAGTAAAGCTTGATGGCTACATGAAATACTAGAAATATAACTCCCTCAACAGAGAAAAACTGCTACCTGTGGTGGTTCACTTGGAGATCCTAGAGAGGAACAGTTTTCATTCTCATCTACCTTTATCTGCTCATACGTTCGCTTCCTAGGCTTCTTGTCGCCATCTGAGTTGAAAGAACATTTAAGTTTTAATGAGAGAATGCATTTCAATGAAGAGATAATGATAAAAGATTATATACTTACAAAGAGCTTGCTTAAGTTGTTCTAACACATCATTTTCATAAACAGACCTTTCTTCCCAAATAGATAGCACTCTTCCAAGGTGCTTCTTACAACTTTCATCAGTTTCACTAAAGAGAAGATAAAAACATTAACAGTAAAATGCACAGTGCCACTGCAAAGATAATGGTGATTTTAAATACAATGGTCACCCATTCCCTGAAAAAAGCTGCCCAGATGTTTACTGAGTTTAAGTAAGTGATCAGCAATTCAAGGGTGAAGTGACCAAACAGACATACTCTCTGCTTCCCTTAAAAAACTTAACAGACATACTATTAAGAAAAAAATTACAAAAAAATGATGAAAGTGCTAGTACTGGTGAGAAGGGGTTATCAAGAAGGTACCTCTAACCTAATGGGGGCTGAACATAAAGCTAAGGAAGACTGCTAATAGGTGATTTTGAAGCTTATTTAACAAATATTTACTGATGAATGTACGATCTCTGACACTGGAGATACAAATGGAGCTTTATGGCAGCTGTTATTTGTAAGAGCCACAAAAGAGAACAGAGTGCTAAAGATGGGTTTAACAGAGACATGGTCCAATTCAAGAGAGATCAGGAAAGGTATGGGAGGAAGTGTATTTGAGGAAATGATGTATTTATTCTGAATTCTAAAGACTGGACACACAGAAGTGGGAAACAGCCCACTCCCAACCACTAACCACCACGTTCACCACTCCCACTGGAGACTGAACTACTATGATCTCTTGCCTGGATTTTTGTAATGGCCTTTCCTTGGTTTCCCAGGCTCTACTCCTTCATCCTATACTCTACTAATGTAAATATCATACTGCTCTCAGTCCTCTAAGAACCAGCAATTATACCAAGGAAAAAAGCAAAGACTTTATTTACCCTGGGCCACAAACTGGGCATGTTGACTTCCCGGCTACCTCTTAGACCACATTTCCTAAATACAAATCTCCTTGCTGATCCTCAAATATGCCCAGCACATGGCTATCTCACCGTGTCTGCCTGAGTTTTCTCTACTCAGGATCCTTTCCTGCTAGATAGTCAAATGGCCCGTTTCATCCTACCCTTCAGTCTCTGCTCAAACGCTACCTCCTCCAAACTGTCAATCCTTACCTCATGAAATAACTGAGAGTCATCACACTCTCTAGCTCCTTCCCTGCTTTATGTTTCTTCACAGTACTTATCTCTTTATTTTGTTTACATTTTTAGATATATTCACTTGTATTATTGTGTCATCCACTGAAATTTAAGCTCCACTAGAACAGAACTTTATAGTTCATTTACTACTGTATCCTCACTGACCAGCACAAAGTAGATGGTCAATAAATATTTTATGGAATTTTAGGAAGAGGCAATAAATTAAAAAAGCCCAAGCCAGAAAGAACTAAAAGTTCAGTTAACTTAAACTACATAAATTAAAGTGTGTGTGGGGAGGGGGGGGCAGGGGAGGGGCGATGTGAGGAGGTGGAGAAAGGTGAGCAGGAGTCTGAAGTAGACGGGGCCAGGGAGAACACCTGAAGCCTTACTCAGGACTTCAGACCTGATCTCTAGAGAAATGAGAACCACTCAAAGACAAAAGACTGTTACAGTCAGTTCTACAACTGTGGCTACAGTTTCCTAGATGGATTACACAATACTGGAGGCTACTGCAACTATACAGAAATGACATTATGGTAACTGGAATGACAGGAAGTCTAAGAACCAAAGGAACCATATGTACTATATAGGATAAAGCGAGTGAAGAAGAAAGGGCAGTGTGATGTATTATAAATCACGATACCACAAAGAGTTCAAGATAACACCTAATTTCTCACAGGGGCATCCGGATAGATGAAGTTGTCATTCATCAAGAAAGTTAACTCAGAGAAGGAGCAAGTTTGACAGGGGGGAAGTATATTGTGAATTCAATAACAGACATAGTTAAGTCTCAGATGTGTGGAAGCATACAACTAGAAATCAATAGGCAACTGGATACACCTACAAGACTAAAAGGAAAAACAATGGACTGGAGCAAAGATTATTGGCTTTTAGGGTGTGGATAATAACTAAATATACGAAATGTATAAAATCACCCAGAGGGCTAGTAAAGAATATGACACCAGGAGGCCTTGGACTGAATTCTAAGAAACACCAGCACCTGAAAAGATGGTAAAAGACAGTATCTAAATGGAAGGAAAAATAATATTAATTTAAGAAAGCAACATACAGCAGTGTTTCACACTCTGTAATTCTTTAAAAAAACGCATCTACTGTGACTAAACTTCAGGGCATGTGGTGAGTATATTTTCATCCTTAAATCATTCATTCAACACAGATCATTCACCACTGAATTCTACAAATTAGACGGATGTAATTGCATACCCCAATGTTTACCCAGTAACCTACCAAATATTTGCATATAGTATCTGGAAATAAGTATTTTAAAAGCACAGACTTATACCTTCAGAATTTTTCTATAACAAAATTTTCAATAGGCTTGTGATTATTTTAAATGTTCTGTATTTACAAAGCACTGGAAAATGTTGTGACATATACCCACACACCAGAAAACATTAAAAATCATTATACACAATACAACAGAAAGGGGTAAGTTTTTCCAGAAATACTAGTTGGAAGACTAATCATTATAAGCACACAAATTTTTAATTCAACACTTATTCATTCTTAATTAACTTCATTCCAATATGGCAGTTGCTTTTGGTCACAAAAGAAACAGGTGAACTCCAAACGCCCACCTGAGCAAAACCTTTTCCTTCACACAAGTATTTAACACATTTATAAATGCCATCACTGATAAGTCTTCTCAAATGAAAACTTCAAAGAAATACAGCTTATTTTTTTATTTTAATGTCTTAAGTTTTAGTAAAAGGACATGTTAGACATTTATAACAGATTACCTAGTACCCAAAACAATGATCATACCTGGAAACATGCTTAAAGGCCTCCACTATAACTGGTGCAAAATCTTTTGTAAACTCTGGCCCCTTCCTTTTGCTGTTCTGAATGACATCATTAGCTAGGTAGAGAAAAGTAAGCTTCCTGTTCGGTTTGGCTGGGAAAAAAAAAAAAAAACTAATTAAAAATATTCTCAACTTAACTGAGACAAACTTTCTCAATACCTGAAATTAATCAGTTTGAGAACTACAACTTACTAGCCTTTGTATATTAGGCTCAACCCCAGCTTCTCATTCTACTGCTAAATTCAGCAAGTCAATATTCTTTAAAGGATAACTACTCCACTATTTCTAAAGATCACTCACATGAGAGAAAAGAGAGAACTCATGAGGCAGAGGTAGCCAATAAAATATTCCTACACTTTTACTAAGTCACCTAAACCACTTATCTTTGATTGGTAGTCTCATCATTAGTTACAAATTAACAGTTTATACACAGGAAACCATCACATCTGTGTAAAAATGCATTTCTGTGACTATTCTGTATTAAATTTTATTAAAACTATTAAACACTACATGAAATACAGCCACTTAAAATAAGATGGTGACTGGTCATGTTATTAAAATGGTACCTTAAATCTTAACTGAATTTATGACTATTTTATTGACAATACATATACTGATTTAAAAATCAATCATTAAGTTACTGTGAAACAAAACAGAACAAAATGTAAGAGAGGTTGAAAGAGGCATCACTTTGATCAATTACAGATTTTTTCATTTACGAAATCAGTATTTGTCAAGCTAACAGAGTAAATGTTAGAGAAACCAAGTGGACAAAGTTTAGATGTTTTCCCTCTTTGGATTACATGGCCTTAAATAACTGATTCATCTTGAAAAAAATACGCTCCTACTCACAATATTCTGTGGGTACAATTATCCTTCTAAAAGAGCAGACAAGATTTCAATAATCTAACCAGAATACATTTTTACTGATTAAATGTTAAGTGGCATAAAAGTACTGAATATGACTTAAAATTCATACATACATATATATGGAAAAATTAGTTGAACACAACCTTTCATCCTATGTTCACAGTACAGTTTTACTAGAATTGGAACCATTCAAAGTTGTACAGTCATATTCACAAACAGCATACTTTGTGACATTCACATTACACTGGTGTAGGGGACTTACTCTAAGGACTGATAATCCAGTGTACTATTCACCTGGGTCAGTTTATTGGATTTAAGGCAAATATTTGGGCAGATAGCATTTAGTCCTTAAGATATGAGTATTTAATTTAAAATTCAAGCCACTTTTGAGTTTACATTTTTCTTTTAGAGACTGTAAAGTATTGAGTCACAACTGATCAGACCTCACAAACCTGCAGTGCCCACTGACTGCATAACCTGATTTGCCTGTCTAAAGTTGCAGTCTACCAATTACTGGGCTTTCAAAAGTTGCTGGCACAGAATAAAGATACAGGGAGAGATGGCAATAACAGAGACCAACTTCTGATTCTTCTGGCTCTTGTCTAGTCAGCTAAACCATAGAGTACAACTGATTAAGATACCAAGACCTTTTCCTGTGAAGATTATAACAGTAAATTTTCAGTATTCAACCTTATCTTCAAAAAAAAAAAAAAATTCTAACCTTTGCCCACAGAAAACCTCACACAAAGAAAAGGCCTTATTTAATCTAAGTATTGAAAGTATTAATCCAAGTATTTGCATTCTTGACATCAAAAAGAATTTAATACTTAAATTAGTTCTTAGCACTTTATATATATAAAACCTAATTTAATCCAAATAATATAAGGTATCATTATTATCTGCATTTTGCAGTTGAACAAAAATAGACATCAAAAAGGTTATCTGTCCACAGTGAAATAGCCAGGAAGGAATCAGTCATGATTTGAACCACAAAAGTCCAACTCCAAAGCATTTCCTCATAACATTAACAACTGGACTATGCCTCCTATCATAAATGAAACTGGGTATCAATCACTTTTTGAGAAGATTTAATAGCAATTCAACCAAAATGTTTCAGAATGTTAACAGTATTATTCACAACAGCTAAAAGGTGGAAATAATCCAAGTGTCTGTCAACAGATGAATGGATAAGCAAAACGTGGTATATAAACACGAATAAACTACTACTCGGTCTGAAAAAGAAAGAACATTCTGACACAAGCTACAATGCTCTCAGATGGTAAAGAATTGGTAAAGAATCCACCTGCAATGTGTGAGACCTGGGTTCCATCCCTGAGTTGGGATGATCCCCTGGAGGAAGGCAGGGCAATCCACTCCAGAATTCTTGCCTGGAGAATCCCTATGTTAAGTGAAACAAGCCTGCCACAAAAAGACATACACTGTATGACTGCATTTGTATCAGGTACCTAGAAGAGTCAAATTCATAGACAAAGTAGAATGGTGGTGGTCAGGGGCTGAGAAGAGGGAGATATGGAGAATTACTGTTTAACGGGGATAGAGTTCCAATTTTATAACAGGAAAAGAGTTCTAGAGATGTATGTTAATGACAGTTGCACAACAGTATAAATATACTTAATATCACTAGAACTTCACACTTAAAAATGATTAAAGTGTTCAATTTTATGTTTATTTTACCACAAAAATTTTAAAGTATATATTTTACAATTTTTTAAATTTGTGAGCTACTAATCTCTTGAAAATAATTCAGAATCATTTTCTGCAATGTATACTAAAGTAAAAATTTACAAGATTTCAACATACATTTCCCAGTATATTCCAAAGGACGAACTCTGTACCAGTAACACAACTTTACAGTTGTGCTTGGTCCAAATACCAAGACAGTATTTTCATTTTTTCCCTTGTGGAAATCACACCAAAATATAAGAAATACCTAGAAACTGCCATAAATTATACCCTTCTCCAAATTTTCAGGGGAAAAAAATGTACTGCCATTTAAAATTTTATGTAGAACAAATAATAAACTAATGGAACAAATTACAACAAGCAATTTCAGAAAAAAATCACATTATTTTCAAATAAATTTTTTTATAAATTGTAAATAACAGATCCATAAATTGTTTCTAAAACACACAAAGCTAACAACAAGGACAAACAAGCCATTTCACAATTTCTTAAAGAAACAACTCTATTGGCAACAGAATGTAAGGCTAAATAATGGGTCTGACCTAATCAATTCCCATGCTTTTACTGTTCATAGGGCTCCCTGTAAAGACACCAATTTCCCCAATCTTCCATTCAATTTAACTCATGTTTACTTAATATTTGCTGTGTGCCATGCTGGGTTCAGACCAAAAATAATCTTTCCTATTCAATCAGGACTTTGCAACATAAAAACTGGCACAAGATAGGTCATGTGACTACATTAGTTCTTTTTTTAAAATTCTCTCTCCACTGATAATATGACACCAACACTGAAAGCAACCATAAACTCAGTATTATATCCCAGTTAGTCTACCCTGGAGAAATTCATGGAGAAATCCATGAGTATAGTCCAAAGGGTCACAAAGAGTCAGATACGACTGAGCGACTTTCACCTCACTTCACTTAGTCTGTATGTGCACGGCTATGTCTGTACCAATGAAGTATAAGCCAAATAAGGACCACTCAACATATTGTGAGAAATGATTTTCTTATATCTCACCTCACCAAACAAAATTTTAAGCTCCTGTAGGTACTAAGCACAAAGTTTCCCAGGTGGCACAGTTCAGTTCAGTCGCTCAGTTGTGTCCGACTCTTTGCAAACCCATGGACTGCAGCACACCAGGCTTCCCTGTCCATCACCAACTCCTGGAGTTTGCTCAGACTCCTGTCCATTGAGGCAGTGATGCCATCCAACCATCTCATCCTCTGTTGTCCCTTTCTGCTCCCGCCTTCAGTCTTTCCCAGCATCAGGGTCTTTTCCAATGAGTCAGTTCTTTGCATCAGGTGGCCAAAGTATTGGAGTTTCAACTTCAGCATCAATCCTTCCAATGAATATTCAGGACTGATTTCCTCTAGGATTGACTGGTTGGATCTCCTTGCAGTCCAAGGGACTCTCAAGAGTCTTCTCCAACACCACAGTTCAAAAGCATCAATTCTTCGGCACTCAGCTTTCTTTATAGTCCAACTCTCACATTCATACATGACTACTGGAAACATGACTAGATGGACCTTTGTTTGCAAAGTAATGTCTCTGCTTTCTAATATGCTGCCTAGGTTGATCACAGCTTTTCTTCCAAGGAGCAAGAGCTTTTTAATTTCATGGCTACAGTCACCTCTGCAATGATTTTGGAGCCCCCAAAAAGAAAATTTCTCACTGTTTCCATTGTTTCCCCATCTATTTACCATGAAGTGATGGGACCAGACGCCATGACCTTAAGTTTTTTGAATGTTGAGTTTTAAGTCAATTTTTTGACTCTCCTCTTTCACTTTCATTAAGAGACTCTTTAGTTCTTCTTTGCTTTCTGCCATAGGGTGGTATCATCTGCGTATCTGAGGCTCTTGATATTTCTCCCAGCAATCTTGATTCCAGCTTGTGCTTCATCCAGCCTGGCATTCCCCATAATGCAAGTGGCACAGTGGTAAAGAATTTATGGAGATGTAGGAGACATGGGTTCCATCACTAGGTTGAAAAGATCTCTTGGAGAAGGAAATGGCAACCCACGCCAGTATTCCAACTTGTAAAATCCCAAGGACAGAAGAGCCTGGTGGGCTACAGTCTATGGGGTGCAGAGAGCTGGATGTGACTGAGCATGCACGCACACAGACAGGTACTAAGTATAGGTCTTTGTCCAGGGACCTTGTATATGGACAGGTGAAATGAAGTCTCTCAGTTGTGTCTGACTCTTTGCAACCCCACGGACTGACTATAGCCTACCAGGTTCCTGGGTCCATGGGATTTACCAGGCAAGAATACTGGAGTGGGTTGCCATTTCCTTCTCCAGGAGATCTTCCCAACCCAGGGATTGAACCCGGGTCTCCTGCATTGTAGGCACATGTTTTACCATCTGAGCCACCAGGGAAGTCGCCATATGAACAGGTACATCAAAACAAATAATAACAACTATTAAATTCAGAGAGCTAATCCATGAAAACATAGTATTACCTAAAAAGTTGAGCATACACCTCAAAAAAGAGAAAGCAAGTTCAGTTCATCACACAAGTAAGAAATAGTTAGTAATTCAGGAAGAGGGCTTTCTTGGTGGCTCAGTGGTAAAGAAGGCGCCTGTCAATGCAGGAGACACAGGTTTGATCCCTGATCCAGGAAGATCCCACAAGCCTCAAAGCAACTAAGCCCAAGCGCCACAGCTACTATAGCCTGGGAGCCGCAATTACTAATGGGCCCAAGGGGTACAGCTACTGAAGCACTTAGCAGGGATCCCATGCCCTGCAACAAGAGAAGCCACCACAATGAGAAGTCCAAGCGCAGCACCTACAGAGTAGCCCCGGCTCGTTACTCTGCATAGTAGAGAAAAGCCTGCATAGCAACGAAGACCCAGCACAGCCGATAAAAAGAAATTTTAAAAACCATAAAAAAAACCCCACAAACAATTCAAATAGAAGATTCGTTACAAAGCTTCAAAAAGACTAGACCAGTCCATTAAATAAAGAAAAAGAAACAAATCCATTCAAAGGATTACAGAAATGACGTCTAGTCTAATTAATAATGAATTTATAATTTAGTTTTACTTCTTCATAATCAGGTAGGATAATGGTAAGATCACTACTTATTTTCTTACACTGTTCAGACCACATACCTACTTGCTTTGATATGATATGGAATATTATAATCTAATTTAATCACTGTGTTTTATGGAGACTGAAATTTACAACCACAGTAGATGATAATGCTGATAAATACAACAAATAGCTTAAAAAAAAAAATTGTTATCTATAAACATTATGAACTTTCTTTCCAAGAGACATCTTTATATAGAGAAGCAGCAAAAAAAAAAAAAATTACATACACATGCATGTGTACATATACACACAAAATAATGAGTTATCAGTTCAATTCTTACAGAAGGAAATAAGAAAACCCATTATCTTGAAACAAAAATCTACTCAAGATTTATTAACTGTTGGACAGCCTCACTTATTTCCGTGATAAACTGATTCACAGACCAGAAAACATGTTCATTTGGATGGCTAAGGTGGTTGTAAGGCAGAAACTACTTTAACTTAGTAATACTCTTTGCCACAGAAAATGCAAAACCAACAGATGATTCTTGAATGGATTCTATCTATCCCAGATAGGACAAAGTGTTCAGTCAGACACAGATGGCTGCTTCTTCACAGGTTAGGTGGGTGAAAAATGGATAGCGCTGGCGTATTCCTGTATCACTGCCAGGATGCCTCAGACTTTTGGTACCTATCCCTTGCTTACAATCCTTCCAAGATTTTCTATTGTTCTCCACAAAACATTTTAAATCCTTAATACAACCTAAGGCCCCGAAAGATCTATCTCCACCTCAACACTATTCTTTCTTCAAGCCCAAATTTCCTGGACTCCTACTCCTGCTTTAGACCTCAGTTAAACGGGTTCCTCTGGTTTTTCTCTGACCACCCACCACAAACTGGTGAGGCAGTCCTGATATGCTCTCATGCCACCTCATACTTTTCCTATGGAGCATTTATTCCAACCATGTAACTGTTTTTATTTAACCTAGTGCTACCCAATTAAATTCCATCGAAAGTAACAATTGTCAGGCTCATCCACCAATCTATGGAATCAAGCCCAGCAGCTAAGTCATAATTTGCTCAACATTTACTAAATCAATAAATTTTGGGCTAAACCTTTTTGTCTGTAATTATTTGTTCTATTAACTTAGCTTCTGGTCTTCACCTCACCCAGCAGCTAAAAGGGGAATGCAATTACACTACTCTCAGAAACCTCAACTTCAAATTCACATTATGAAAAGACAAACTTTCTTACAGATACAGCTACTCCAGTTCAAATATTTTCCTTTCCCCCCTCCTCCATTCTAGAATTCTCACAAAACATAACCCCACAGAAAAATAAGCAGTGTGAATGGGAAGGTCAAAGAACTACAAATGTTAATCAATTAAAGTCAACTACCACTTTCTACCTATTTGATTGATCAAGACAAAAGTCTGACACTAAAGTTGGCAAGAGTATGAGTTAAGATTATCCTCTTTAGATACCTTCAAACATGATTAAAATTTCAATTAGTGTGACTTTTTACAAAAATAATTTGGCAATACTTATGAAAAATGTAAATGCACAAATCCCTTAACCCTGCAAATTTCCCTTTTAGGACTTTATCCTATGGGATCTTCTCATAAATGCACAAAAAACCAAGAAGGATAATCACGAAACAACACAAAAGACAGAATTAGATAAATCATGATATATTCATATAATCCATACTCTATAGCTATTAAAAAGTAAGATAGATTTATATACAGATATAGAAAGATATCTAAGACATATTATTGAATTAAACATATCCACACAAGCACACACACAGTCGATAGCTTTACTTTGAGGGACGATCAAGAAAGACTCTGAGGGGGATTCAGAATTACCAAAAAAAAATTGTCAAAACAGGAAACACATGAGCTATATATTAAATGATGTACGTGAGCCACATACTGAAAAGGGCTCCTGGGTAGTGTGGACTTGCTGCTCTTCCAAAGCACAAACTTCACCCCGGACCACTATACCACTATAAAAGACAATGCGAACTGGAAAAGATCTACAGAATACATGTCACATTGTTCACGTTATGCATATAGAGAACTGAAACTATAACTTTTTCGGTCTATTGAAAACAATATCTTTAAAATAACACTAAGTTTCTTAAGACCTAGGCACTATTCTAAAAGTTTATTACATATCTCTTTTAATCTTCAAAACAACCCTAGAGTAATTATCCCCATTTACCAATGAAATAAGTGTTGAAGTAATTAAATGCACTCAGAGAAATGCACTGAAATCAAATCAACACCTACTACAATCCCTAAATAATATTTTATTAACAAAAGCAGGAACTACATAAGATGAGCCTGTAACATTTTGTCATGATAGAAAGTAAGAAACCTACTTTAAAAACTACCAGAGTTGTAGCCAAAAAACAAAGGCAATGCTCCAGGATACCGCCACCAACCAGAGTATCAAAAAGATGACTCAACGGTCTGAAACATAATCATCTAAAATCTGTAAGTTCATAAAAAATACTTTAAAAAAGTGGTTGCTAAGTAACTGATCTAGTTGACAAAGGGGGGAAAAATGAGCCATTTAGCCTCCTTTTCCTGTGTGAACTGTATTCCAGAGTCAATGGTTGATGAAGGGAAGTTCTTATACACAAATGCTCAAATTTCAGCATGCTCAGAATCACTTAGAGGGCTTGTTAATACGCAGATAACTGGTTCCTACTGACACAGTTTCTGAGATAGGTCTGGACAGGACCCAAAAATTTGCATTTTCAACAAATAGGTGACGCCGATGCTGCAGAGGCCCATGTTTTTGAGAACCACTGTTAGAAAAGAACTCTGGATAATAAACACAGAAAGAATGAAATAATTAAAAATTCATAATTTTGCAACTCCTGATAAAAAATAGAGTCTAACCAACTACCATCACAAGCTGCTAAAAGCACTTGGTGAAAGGTGATGGTGCATGTGTGTCTGCGCCCAGTCACATCTGAGCTTTGCGATCCCAAGGACTATAGCCCACCAGGCTCCTCTGTCCATGGGAAGAATACTGGAGTGGGTTGCCACTTCCTCCTCCATGGGATCTTTCCGACCCAGGGATCGAATCCACATCTACTGAGTCTCCTGCATTGGCAAGTGGATTCTTTACCACTGCTCCATCTGGAAAGCCTGTGAAAGGTGATAGGGAACTTTGTAACAGATTCACAATGATACAAATAAATCCACTGATCAATCTCACTTTTAAACAGAAAACAAACTTGACATTGGATATCTCTTAATGTGATGCAGCAAGAAGTGCATAAAACAGGCAATAAAGTATTCTTTGAAAAAGACACCATAGGATGGAATCAGTCAAATGCCTAAGGAGGGAAATTATATAGTCCATCTGATAATCTCAACAAATAAATTGCATGAGAAAATTTGGGGGGGGGGGACCCACAAACTTAAGAGACCTGTTAACCAAATGTCATAAATGGACCTTGTTGGATTCTGTTTTGAACATTATCTACAAAGAGACATTTTTCAGGGAATCTAGAATACTGAATATGAACTAGGTTCAAAAAAATTTTTTAAAAATCAACAAAGTTAACTTTGTTAGGTGTGACAGAACTCTTACAATTATATTAAAATTTTAACATAAAGCTTACTTTATCAATTATAAATATATGTAAATGGTCTGAAGTCTAGGTTTTGCTTTAACAAAAAAACAGGAAAAAAACTATCAAGGTAGGGAAGATTTAGGGAGATGAAATCAGAAAGATGTAACATTAATAATGCTGAAGCTGGGTGATGGGTTCACTGAAGTTCAAAATCTTATTGTCTCCTACTTCTGTATATAATTTTGTCTATCATAAACAGTTAAAAATCTAAGTAAAGTTGGAGTGTAAAAAGTGAATTCTCCTTTCATCTCCACCCCCTTATCATGAATGAGCTCATTATTACAGTGTGTGTATCCTTTTCACACAACTCTGCCTTTGCAAATACCATATACTCTTACACATGTCCACAGATACCCACATACAGAGGATTTTTTTCTTCAATAAGATCATGCTATACATAATGTTTTGCAGTTTTTTCACACTTTAAGTATCCAAAGCATTTTTGTATTCATAAACAGATCTGTCACCAAATTCTTTAGGAGCCTCATTCCTTTTAATAACTACTTAATTGATGCTTTTGAACTGTGGTATTGGAGAAGACTCTCGAGAGCCCTTTGGACTGCAAGGAGATCCAACCAGTCCATCCTAAAGGAAATCAGTCCTAAATACTCATTTGAAGGACTGATGCTGAAGCTGAAACTCCAATACTTTGGCCACCTGATGCGAAGAATTGACTCCTTTGAAAAGACCCTGATGCTGGGAAAGCTTGAAGGCGGGAGGAGAATGGGATGACAGAGGATGAGATGACTGGATAGCATCATCAACTCAATGGACATGAGTCTGAGCAAGTTCTGGGAGTTGGTGACGGACAGGGAAGCTTGGTGTGCTGCAGTCCATGGGGTCGCAAAGAGTTGGACATGACTGAGTGACTGAACTGTAGTCACATGATACATATATATGTTGTTTCAAATCTTTAATATCTTTTATCTTTGTAAACCTGAGCAAGTATGTCTACAAGATAGATTCTAACAGGTAGAGGAGATAGGTTAAAAGGTATGTTGTTTAAGTTTTGACAGACACTGTCAGGCTGCCAACCAAAGAGGTCAACTGCTTGTATTCCTACCACATGAAAATGTTCATTCCTCATCATCAACATACTACTATTAATATTTAAGGTCTCTGCCAATCCCCCCAGAGTAAAATGACTGTGTTTTTATTTGTAATTCCCTATATACTACTAAAACTGATTTATTTATTTTCCTTCTTTTGTAAATTGCCTATTCAGAGCATATTCCCCATTTTTCTACTGAGCTCTTTTTCTTATCATAACTCACAAGAGCATTGTATATGTGATGAATATTAGCTTTTTCCTATCTTAGGTAGTGCAAATATATTCTCCGAACCTGTTGCTTAAAACCAAAACTTGGTCTTTTCTGCATTCAGGGATTTTATAATTTTATGTGGCCAAAACTATTTCCTATATGACTCATGGCCTATACTGTATTCATGATCCAAAACTAGAAATTATAAATATATATTTTTTCTTATATGACTCTATAGTTGAACTTTTTCAGTGCTGTATCTGTAATTCACCTTAATTAATTCCATATATGATATTAGTTAGGAATCTAAGAATTACTTGTTAATATCCTCTTTGGCCTTCCCAGGTGACGCTAGTGGTAAAAAACCTGCCTGCCAATGCAAGAGACTTAAGAGATGCAGGTTCAATCCCTGGGTCAGGAAAATCCCTTGGAGGAGGGCATGGCAACCCACTCCAGTATTCTTGCCCCGAGAATCCCCATGAACAGAGGGCAGGCTACAGTCATAGGGTTGTAAAGAGTTGGATACAAATGAAGCAACTTAGCACACAGCACATCCTAGCTCTTAGCCCATGAAGTTCAAGTGTCTAATTCGCCAAATGCTCACATAAAATAGGTCTCCTCACAAATCTCTACTCTGTGTCCTCCATATATATTATTATTCCTGTACCAATAAATGCTCCGCTCATTTCAATGTCTTCACAGTCTCCATGGATACCGAGAAGGACATACTATTTCTATTACTGTTTTCCGGTCAAAACTGTCAAAATTCTCAAGACAAAAGCTGCCAAGGCTCTTTCTGCACATTCATGGCTCTTTCTGCACATTCATGTTTTTCAAAGATTTACAGAATTAGAGTTAAATTTCTCATTGACTGTTCTGAAGTTACAGATTAATATGGGGATAACTGACCTCTCTTGCAATCAAGTTTACTTAGCAGTTTTACATACTATTATATTTTAAAACACATACAATAAAGGCATGCTTTAAAGCAATAAAAAGCAAAAGTGCTTGGCATACAGCTACATTAAAATAAACTTGTTAAAATACTTAACACACAAACCTGAAAATATCCTATAATATCAAAGACAAGAAAACACTGGTAGAAAACACTAGTCTCAGAGTTACAAATGATGTGTCCCAATTCCAATATAAAGACCAATTTGTAAGAGACTTCTGCTTCTGAGAAGATAGAGCAGACATATATTTTTCTAGTCCTCCTCAAAGTAAAACTACAAATCCTGGACATCATAAATAAACCAAACACAGGAAAAAGAAAAAAAAAGAAGGTAGACTGGACAGGGGCCTTGAGAGTTCAACACAAGGTGGGTTCCCAGAGTTTTCATTTTGCCTCAGATATCTCAGATTCAAAGTTGATGAGGCCAGCAACCCAGAAGTCCTAACAGGTGCAGATATAAAAACCCCCAACAGAAGCCTTCTCACTCTAGTCAAAGGAGTAGGAAAAGGGCAGCCTAAAAAGACCGAAAACTTTTAGAAAATAATCTACCTACTCCAACCAAACACACTACAGAAAGGAAAAGAAAACATAATCAGTGGCCCCACTCACACCCACGCCAGCAAAGCCCATAACGTGGAGAATAACACCTCTCTAGAGCGGTGTCAGAGAAGGCAAAGCAGAGAGCCTGGGCTTCCACCCCACCCAGCAGCAGGGAGACACTCCTCACGGGGGTGGAGTCACAGAACGACTAGTGGAAAGTCAGGACCTCCACCATGGTCCAGCAGTATTGGGCCCACACATTCACTCCTACACGTCTGTGGGAGCAGGGGAAGTCTCACGGGATGCTAAAACCCCCGCTCACACACAACAGTAATGAAGAAGACCTCCCTCCCCTGACGGGGTGGTGTCAGAGAAACCCAGCTAAAATAGAATTCGATAAGGTCCAAAGTCTCATAACATAATACCAAAAAAAAATCTATGGATCAAGCAAAAAATCCACCATACTAAGCATCAAGATCTCAAACTGAACGAAAAAAGGCAATCAATAGATGCCAATACAAAGATGACAGAGATTTGAGAATTGATAAAAAATTTTAAGACAGCCATCATATAAATGCTTCAACTAGCATATGCAAATATGCTGAAAATTCAAATTTTCTGGAATAAAGCTGAAGCAGTACTGAGAGAAACTTGCAGTACTAAATGCACATGCTAGAAAAGATGAACAAGTCTAAAGCCAATAATATAAGCTCTTACCTCAAAAACCTACATTAAGAACAACATAAAAATAAATACATAAAACAAGGAAATAGGGGGAAATTAAAAAAGTAGAAGCAGAAATAAATGAAAGTGACACACAAAAATAAAGCTGCTTCCCCCACCCCAGTTTCTGAGATACAACTGACACAACGCACTATATCATTTAAGGAGTACAGCACAATGCTTACATATACCGTGAACGGACTGCCACAATTAAGTTAAAATCTGTCATCTCATATAGATGCAAAAAAAAGAAAAAAAATTAAAAACTTTTTTCTCCTTGTGATGAGACCTCTTGGGCTTTACTTTCTTAACAGAGTCATATATACATACTAAACTGCTAGTCACTCAATCGCATCCGACCCTTTGCCACCCCATGGACTGCAGCCTGCCAGCTCCTCTGTCCATGGAATTCTCCAGGCCAGAATACTGGAGTGGATAGCCATTCCCTTCTCCAGGAGATCCTCCCAACCCAGGGAGCAAACATGGGTCTCCCACACTGCAGGCGGATGCTTTACCACCTGAGCCACCATACAGCAGTGTTAATGACAGTCATCATTTTGTACATTACATCCCTACTATCTATTTATCTTAAAACTTAGTTTGCACCTTTTGACCATCTTCTACTTCTAGCAACTACAAACCTTATTTCTTTTTCTATGAGTTTGGGTACATGGCCTTTTTTTAAAAAAAAGAAAAAAGAAAGAAAGAAAGATTCAACATATGAGATCATACAGTCTTTCTTTCCCTGATTTATTTCACATAGCATTATGTCCTCAAGGTCCATCCACATCGACCCCATGGACTGTAGCACGCCAGGCTTTTCTGTCCATCACCAACTCACTCCCGGAGGCTACTCAAACTCATATCCATCCAGTCAGTGATGCCATCCAACCATCTCATCCTCTGTTGTCCCCTTCTCCTCCCACCTTCAATCTTTCCCAGCATCAGGGTCTTTTCAAATGAGTCAGTTATTCACATCAGGTGGCCAAAGTACTGGAGTTTCAGCTTCAGCATTAGTCCTTCCAATGAATATTCAGGACTGATTTCCTCTAGGATTGACTGGTTGGATCTCCTTGCAGTTCAAGGGGCTCTCAAGAGTCTTCTCTAACACCACAGTTCAAAAGCATCAATTCTTCGGCATTCAGCTTTCTTTACAGTCCAACTCTCACATTCATACATGACTACTGGAAACATGACTAGATGGACCTTTGTTTGCAAAGTAATGTCTCTGCTTTCTAATATGCTGCCTAGGTTGATCACAGCTTTTCTTCCAAGGAGCAAGAGTTTTTTAATTTCATGGCTACAGTCACCTCTGCAATGATTTTGGAGCCCCTCAAAAGAAAATTTCTCACTGTTTCCATTGTTTCCCCATCTATTTGCCATGAAGTGATGGGACTGGATGCGATGATGTTTGTTTTTTGAATGCTGAGTTTTAAACCAACTTTTTCACTCTCCGCTTTCACTTTCATCAAGAGGCTTTTTAGTTCTTCGCTTTCTGCCATAAGGGTGGTGTCATCTGTGTATCTGAGGTTGTTGATATTTCTCCTGGCAATCTTGATTCCAGCTTGAGCTTCATCCAGCCCAGCATTTCGCATGATGTGCTCTGCATATAAGTTAAATGAGCAGGGTGACAATATACAGGCTTTCATATTGAAATATGTATTTCAATATATTAGCAATAAATATGTGAACAATAAAATTAAAAATACAATATCCTTTTAAATTGCTCCAAATAATCAATATATTTAAATGTAAATATAACAAAACACAGAACTTGTATGCTGAAAGCTATTTGAGAGCTATAAAAAACATCAAAAATTATAAATAAATGGAGAAATATACTATATTCCTGGATTAGAAGATGTGACATAATTAAGGTGTCAATTCTCCCTAAACTGGATTAATGCAACTCTTATCAAAAACCCTAAGCAAAATAATCTTTATTGATACAGACCAGATTATTCTGAAATCTGTTGAGAAAGGCAAAAGAACCAGAAGAGCTAAAACAATTCTGCAAGGAATCAATCTACCTGATTTCAAGACTTTCACATAGCTAACAGAGTAACAAAGATTACCTGTGGCACTGGTGAAAGGAGACACACATGGATCAATGGACTAGGCCAGAGAACCCAGAAACAGACTGGCACAAATATGCGACAAAGTAGTATACTTTTGACAAAGTAGCAAAGCAATTCAATAAAGGAAAGATAGTCTGCTTTTTCAACAGAAGATACTAAATCATATAAACATTGATCTAAATTTTACACCTTATATAAAAATTAACTCAAAAAGGAATATGGACTTAAATGCAAAACTATAAATATTTTACAACAAAACACACATGGAAAAAATCTTTGGAAAAACAGGTCTAATCAGAGTTCTTAAACTTGACACTAAAAACATAATTTATAAAGAAAAATTTGATCAACTAGGATTAAACAGGGGTGTGTTGGGATTGAGGTGGATGTAGCTAAGAGGCAACACGCGGGATTGCTCGTGGTGATGGGTATGTTCCATATTTTGACTATATCAATGTCAATACCACAGCTGTGATGTTTTGCAGGATCTATAATATCAGAGATTTTTTTAAAAACTAGTTGTCTGTGATATTACCATTGGCGAAAGTTGGCAGCAGGTAAGCAGGATCTCTCTGTATTATTTCTTAAAACTGACTGTGAATCTATAATTATAGAAAAAATAAACACTATTTTTAAAAATATCATGTTTGGGGGCTAAAAAATGACTACACCAGCACTTCGAGAAGAGGGTGGTTAGAAGAAAATCCAGAGTTCACTCTACATTTTTATCAATATATAAATAAATGTATATTTATTTATATTTATATATATATTAATATCAATTTCAGTTACTTAACTCCAAAAGAATCTGAAAGCTAGAGCTTTAAAAATGAAAACAATTACTACACTGAATTAGGCACAATGAGTTAAAATAAAATTAATGTGACGCACTCATGGTCTCTGTTAATCTGAAAACAGCTCTCAAACTTTCTGGTCTCAGAATTCCCTTCATGCTCTTATACCCATCAATATGTACCTTATTAAAAGTTAAAACAGAGGAATTCTTAACATAATCTTTAAAATTACATGTTAATACAAATAGCATTTGTTTAAAAAATACATTTCTCCCCCAAAATCTTAAGTGAGTCATACTGTTTTACATTTTTGCAAATCTCCACCTCAACAGAATACAGATGGATTCTCCTGTCTCCCTATAGAATATACTACAATACATGGTTTTACTGAAAGTAATGAAAATAAGCAGACCACACCCAGATAAACTTGGTAAGAGCAAACTGTCTGAACAGTTACAGATAGTTGCGGATATTCTTTGAAACTACACCAAAATCCAAAAAGCCATAGTTTTTAAAAAGATTCTAAACTGCAATATGGAATCTAAAAACATATTAGTGAACTTCTAAAACTCTCTTACATTAAAATATTTTAATCTACCATGCTCTTTGAATGGATCTTTGACTTACATATCATTTTGTAAATCACACATTAGTTTCTTGATAAACACTGGTTTGCTTTTATTAGGTAATTATTTTTAAAAGTCACATTTGCAAAAGTATCACTACTGACTTCATTGGAAGAGTGTTTAAAAGTACTGAGAATTATGTGTCAGGCTCAAGATAGCACATTAAGCACATTACGTTTTCCAAAATTCTAATTTTTGCTTAAAAATTTTCCAAAATTCTAATTTTTGCTTTAAAATTTTATAATGGACAACAAATATTGTCAGTTGTCTTTCTTGATTAAACAGAGTCATTACAGTCACTTTGAGAAAACATCTGGCAAATATCCATGTCTCAATAATCACAGTTTCTCACATCAGTCAGTTTTTTTCAAACAAAATGGTATTCCATGAAAAAAGCAGCTGGTTTAGCTCAGAAAGCAATCACACAGGTGTATTTCCTCCAGAATGTGCAGTATACAGAACTTCATGTTTACCTCTCATTTTGTTACACAGATTATTTAAAAGACATGTAATCACATCTAATGTGATTCTCTAGTCACTGAGAGCTTTTCCCCTACAATTTGGAAAAAGAGAAGAATGCTCACTTTCACCACTTTTATTCAACATACTACTGAAACTTCTAGTGAGAGCAATCAGGCAAGAAAAAGAAATAAGATCCAAATTAGAAGCAAAGAAGCCTCCAACTAAAAAAAAAAAAAAAAAAAAAGAAGCAAAGAAGTAAAATTATCTCTGTTCATCGATGTTACTTGTTAAAAAACCCTAATGAGTCCACAAAAAACTTAGAAATAATAAATGAATCCAGGAAACTTGTAGAATATAAAACATTCAAAATGATTTGCATTTCTATAAACTAACAATGAACAATAGAAAAAATAAACTAAGAATTCTATTTATAATTTTATCAAAAAGAATAAAATATTTAGGAATAAATATAACCAAACAGATATAAGGCTTGTATACTAATAACCATAACAAGAAATAAAAGATACAAATAAACTGAAATATATCTCATTTTCATGGATTGGAAGACTTTAAGATAACCGTATTCAAACCAACCTACAAATTAAATGGAATCCCTGCCAAACTGCCAATGGCATTTTGGCAGAAATCAAAAAAACCTAACTTAAAATTCGTATAGATTTCCAACTGATCCTAAATAGCCAAAACAATCTTAAAAAAGAAAATTAAAGTTAAAAGACTATTCCCTGTTTTCAGTACCTAAGAGAAAACAATAGTAATCAGAATAGTATAGTATAGGCATAAGGACAGACGTACAAACCAAAAGAATAGAATAAAGAGCCCAGAAACAAACACCTGCATATATAGTCTTCACTAGTCAGTATGGAAATGAAAATTAAACCACAGATACTACTTCACAATCATTAGAATGTCTTTTTTCAAAACAAACAAACAAAAACAGAAAATAATGTGTACTGATGAAGATGTGCAGAAATTGGAATCCTGGTACACTGCAAGTGGCAACGTAAAATGGAACAGTCAGTGTGGAAAACAGTACAGTTGTTCTTCAAAAAACTGAACACAGAATTACCACATGATCTACCAACTTCACTTCTGGGTACATACTCAAAGAACTAAAGAAGGGACTCACGCAGATATTTGTACAATCATGTTCATATCAGTGTTGCTCACAATAGCCAAAAAGTGGAAGCAACCCTATTGCCATCAATAGATGATTAACTAAAAGCTGGTATATAGATATAAGACTATTATTTAGCTCTTAAAAGGGAAAAAAGTCTGACACATGCTACAGCATGGATGAACCTTGAAAATAATGTTAAGTTAAATAAGCCACTCCCAAAAGAATAAATTCCATGATTTCACTTAAATGAGGCAACCCAGAGTGGCCAAATTCATACTCACAGAAGTGAGTGGTTGCCAGAGGGTGGGAGAGAATAGGGAATTACTGTTTAATGGGAATGGAGTTTCAGTTTGGGAAAATGAAAAAAGTTCTGGAGGAGGATGGTGATGACAGTTGCAAAACAGTGTGAATGGACTTAACTGTACAGTTAAAAATGGCTAAAATGGTAAATTAATATTATGTATATTTTATTAAAAGAGGGGGGAAAAGGTTAAAGTGTTAAATTTTATGTTTCATATATTTTACCATAATGAAAAAAGCCCAAGCACACACACAGACACATGCACACAAGTGTCAAGATTTAATAAAATCAGTAAGCTGAGCTACTGTGATGAGCATAGTCAGGAAAGTGACATTTTTTAGCTGTGAGCATGCAGTTTGAAAAATACAATGATTACTAGTACAGTCTGGTGCTTCTGCCTTGATTAATGATCAGGCACTACCAGTTTTCACCCACCTTTCCTTTTACCCCATCAAAGAACATACCAACACAGTGAAAAGAGCTGTGTGAGAGAGAATATCTTAGTATTTGAAAATAATTTTTACCTTGTCTCATATGCTTCCTAAAAGGGTGTTGATGATCCACCAAAGGGGACCCAGTGACCACACTTTCAGAACCACTTCTCTAAGAATAGATAAATATGGGAAGAGCAGAACAATATGATACACTGGAAAAGCTGGAAATTTTTTCTAACTCTTCCTCAAACAGGTAAATGTTTGTAATTGGAGTTCATTATTAGCCTTAAAATGTCAGAAGTTTCTAAAAATATGATGATGGGCACACAACATATACAAGATATAGTTTGTGAGGACAATGTAAAGACATACAAAAAGGTGTTGAATCATCTTTTTAAATTTTTTAATCTTTTAAATTAATTTTTACTTTATTTATTTTGGCCACACTGTGCAGCTTGTGGGATCTTAGTTCCCCAGTCAGGGATCAAACCTGGACCTTCAACAATGAAAGTGCAGTCTTAACCGCTAGGCTGCTGAGGAATTTCCTATATCTTTTCTGAGTTGAGAGGGAATTCATATAAGTTTAAATTAACAATGTTAAAGTATAAAACCCAGGGACATTTATCATACAGTTGTGCAATCATCACCTATACCTAATTCCAAAACACTTTTGTCACCCTCAAAGACAACCTCAGACCCATTAAAGTCATTCATTTCCCATTCCTCTTCTCCCCAGTCTCTGGCAATGACTTTCTCTCTTTGTGGATTCATCTATTCTGGATATTTCATATAAAAAGGAATCCTACAATATGTGACCTTTTGTGCTGGCTTCTTTCACATCACATGTTTTTGAGGTTCACCCACATTGTACCATGAATTGGCATTTCATTCCTTTTTAAGGCAGAATAGTATTTCTGTGCATGGATATACCACATAAATCTATTCATGCACTAATGGACAGTCAGGCTGTTTTCACCTTTTGGGTACTGTGAATTGTACTGCTATGGGTATTCTTGTAAAGTATTTGTCTGAATACCTGCTTTTAATTCTTGTGAATACATACCTAGAAGTAAAATTACTGCAAGAGTGCTAGTAAAAGAGGTGGATGGGACTCTCCTGGTGGTCCACTGGTTAGGAATTAACCTTCCAATGCAGGGGCATGAGTTCGATTCCTGGTGGGGGACCTAAGATCCCACATGGCAGGAGGCAGCTAAGCCCATGAGCCATAAACCACCAAGCCTATGGGCTCTAGAGCTCATCCATCGCCCGGCCCTGCAACAGAAGATGCTGTATGCCTCAACTAAGACTCCATGAGACAAATAAATAAAGATTAAAAACTAAGAAGATGAGGGGTTAGGCAGCAGGGTGGGACAGGACACAAAAAAAGTACTGCTAAAACAGTAATAAAAAAAGTTGCAGGTGGGGCATGTATGAAGCGAGGCGTCAAGACAACCTTTAAGTTCTGAGTTTAGGCAACTGGTAGACATTAATTCTTTTCGCTGAAATAGTAAATATAGGAAGAGTAACAGGGAAGTGAGACTAGAGTGGGGAAAGATGATAAATTGTTATTTTGTACATGTTAAGTTTGACGTGCTCAAGAAATACCAGTGACATTTACACTGCTTAAAAAGAAAAAAAAAAATTACTGAATCATCAGCAGAGAGATGGCAAAAAACATATTTTAAGGCATCAATTATAAATATATAAAGTGAAATTATTCTTAATCATTAAAAGCTTTCTACATTCTAGCTATAGCATATTAACTGTATTTTTAAAATTCTAAAACAACTGATGCCATTGTTCAGTCACCAAGCCACGTCCAACTCTTTGTGATCCCATGGACTGCAGCACGCCAGGCTCCTTTGTCCTCCACCACATCCCAGAGTTTGCTCAGATTCATATCCATTGAGATGGTGATGCTATCTAACCATCTCATCCTCTCCTCCCCCCTTCTCTTCTTGCCTTCAATCTTGCCCAGAATCAGGGTCTTTTCCAATGAGTCGGCTCTTCGAAACAGGTGGCCAAAGTATGGGAGCTTCAGCTTCAGTCCTTTTTATGAATATTCAGGGTTGATTTCCTTTAGGATTGACTGGTTTGATCTCCTTGCTCAAGTCCATGGAATTCTCAACAATTTTCTCCAGCACCACAATTTGAAAGCATCAATTTTTCGGCATTCAGCCTTCTTTGTGGTCCAACTCTCACATCTGTACATAGACTACTGGAAAAACCACAGCTTTGACTATACTGATCTTTACCAGCAAAGTAGTGTCTCTGCTTTTTAAAACACTGTCTAGGTCTGTTATAGCTTTTCTTCCAAAGAGCAAGCGTCTTTTACTTTCGTGGCTGCAGTCATCATCTACAGTGATTTTGGAGCTCAAGAAAATAAAATCTGCCACTGTTTCCACTTTTCCCCCATCTATTTGCCACAAAGTGATGGGATTGGATACCATGATCTTTGTTTTTTTGAATGTTGAGTTTTAAGCCAGTTTTTTCACTCTCTTCTTTCAGTTTCACCAAGAAGCTCTTTAGTTTCTCTTCACTTTCTGCCATAAGGGTGGTATCATGTGCCTATCTGAGGTTACTGATATTTCTCCCCGCAATACTGATTCCAGCTTGTACTTCATCCACCCTGGCATTTCCCATGATGTTCTCTGCATACGCGTTAAATGAGCAGGGTGACAATATACAGCCTTGACGTACTCCTTTCTCAATTTTGAACTAGTCCCTTGTTTCATGTCTGGTTCTAATTGTTGCCTCTTGACCTGTAAACAGGTTTCTCAGGAGCCAAGTAGGGTGGTCTGGTATTTCCATCTCTTTAGGAATTTTCCAAGGTTGTTGTTATCCACACAGTCAAAGGCTTTAGTGTAGTCAATGAAGCAGAAATAGATGTTTTTCTGGAATTCTCTTGCTTTTTCTATGATCCAAAGGATGTTGGCAATTTGATCTCTGGTTCCTCTGCCTTTTCTAAATTCAGCTTGTACATCTGAAGTTCTCAGTTTACATACTGTTGTTGCAAGCCTAGCTTGAAGAAGTTTGAGCATTACCTTGCTAGCATGTGAAATGAGCGCAACTGTATGGTAGTTTGAACATTCTTTGGCATTGCCCTTCTTTGCAACTGGAATGAAAACTGACATTTTCCAGTCCTGTGACCATGGCTGGGTTTTCCAAATTTGCTGGCATATTGAATGCAGCACTTTCACAGCATTATTTTTTAGGATTTGAAATAGCTCAGCTGGAATTAACACCTCCACTGGCTTTGTTCCTAGTAATGCTTGTAGGGTAGGTTAATTGTATCTCATAGAGCTCTATTTATTTTGGTAATTATATCTCAAAAGAGCTGTTACAAAACAACAAAATGGTCACCTCTCTTTTTGGTTACATTGTGTTGTATGTATCAAGGATATCGCTACTTTGTTCTTCTTAAGGGCCCTGGGGTATATCTCTCTGGGGGTTTATCTTTCTTTCAAGGAGACAGAAGCAGACAATAGGGGAAACTGTCATAAGGGCATCTGTCATAAGGGCATTTGACACGGCATTTCACCTACTCATTCTTACATTTTGATCAGTACTTTTCCCTACCAATGTCATTTAACCACTTCAAGAAACTAAAAAATGCCAAGCTTAATATAAAATGTTCAACTAATTTTCCTTAGTTTATTTCTTGACATTCCAAATTTGATCAATCCTTTCAAAAATACTTATTCTGCAGAGATAATGTGAGGATTTAAGATATCACAGTAAGATGTCTAAAACAATGCCTGGTACTCAGTTAATTACTGTCATCAGCATTATGCTAAAGTTGATAAGCAAAACTGCAGAGAACAGGGAGGACATAAAGGTTATGTGTGCCCTACAAAGGAACAATCATGTCACAGAAAGGAAACATTTGGCAGAAAATCCCATGTCACACTGAAAAATGCAGCAGCATGATCACCTCCACAATTACCATCATTTCTATCTTCACTATCAACACCCAACACTTCTCTCCCCAAAGCATCTATTTATACGCCTTTAATTTTTTTCTATTTATGGAACATTTAAACCTATGAAAACATTCCCAAACTCAGCTAACAGAGTATCCTCTTATCATTTTCCCCTGTGCTTCAGATAATGTTTCAAATATATGTACTATAAGCTACACAGATCTGTTTTCATTTCCTCTCTCCCTTGTGGTAGCCACTACCTTGGCCTATCCAGTCAAGCATGTTTTCAAACTTTCACTATATAGCATAATGGTCTGCACCTTGCTTTCTCAGCTCAACATTTTGTTTGTTTGTTGTTTTTAATTCAGTCATGTTGCTTCATGTAGATCTAGTTAATTCATGAAAACTGTATTATATTACTACTGTATGAATGTAAAAATATATTTGTCCATACTCTAATGAGATGCTTACACCGTTTATCTAATTTTATTAACAGGCTACAATAATTTCTTGAGTTTCCAGGATATATTCACAGAACTAGTAGGTCAGAGGACATATACCTTCAACTTCATTAGAGGTTACCAAGTTCATCTCCTTTTTCATAACTAGAATCAGCAGTGTAAGACAGTTCTTGTTTCCTGCCCTCCTCACCAATCCTTGGCATTGTCATACATTTTGTGGGGCCATGATCCCTCAGTTTGCAGGATCTTAAGTTCCCTGACCAGGGATCAAACTCAGTGCCCTCCCCCCTTCCCACAGTGAAAGCTTAGGGGTCTAACCACTGGATCATCAGGGAATTCTCTGTCATACTTTTTAACTTTGCAAACCAAAAGGTCTAATGTAGTGCTTCATTGATTTATGTCTTCTTGATTAGTAAGATGAGTATCATTTACTGGTCTTTCAGGTTTCTGCTTACCTGAAATGCTTTTAACAGTATGGCCACTTTTCTACTGATCTGTGGTAGTTCTTAAGAATAGTCTGGAAAACAATCCTTATGCTCTTATGCTCTTTCTCCCTCCCCTCCAATATAAACAATATAAAACTATTTCTGATTTTCATATCTAATAAGGTAGATAAGCAAAGATAATTCCTGCCTTCTCAAAGTTCATAGCTATTATCCAGACATTTATATCTGTGTTTCTCAAAGCTTTTTGGCCACTCACAAGTGAATTCCTCCATGAGGGCCAATACACACACACTTAACACATGAAGTGAAAAACAGGACTCTACATCAGTTTTTTCTAAGGAATTAACAACCGGCAAATACACAAGAAAATCATAGCTTGTCTCCATTCTATATAGACAATTTGGATATGGTATTAATACAACATATGGCTTTCATATGGATCAGTACACAAGCATCTGTTTGATTAATAACGGTTTGCTAAAATGCTTAATAAATAATAGCAGGTACATCAGGATGCCTGAAACAACAATTAAGAGTCTACTCTCTTTATCCAGTGAATTAAGAATTAAGGTATAAATCCAGACTAAGCAGATCAAATATTTTAATTTTCAGTCGCACCATCATACAATCAGTTCTCCTGGATAAATATGCTCTGCAGTAATGAAATGATTCTTCTACATATTTTAGTGACAGCAGACTTCAGCTGGAAAAAAGTTAACTTCATTTACAGAAGCACTATGGAATGCTTTGTAAAATAAAGACAATACCCTAAAGACGTATAATAATAGAACAAGAAAGTACCTTAGATCACTTAACTAATACATTTTCAGGTGAGGCACTTGCAACTCAGAAATTAAGAAATCTCCCTAATCCAGGTCCTCCTAAAATCTACAGTCGTCTAAAATCTACAAATTCAGGATTCTTTCCATTACATCATGCATCGTCTTATTTTAGACTCCCCCAGTCTAAAAACTCTGATTCCTCTCTTGATTTTACAAGATTGAGTATTGTGTTACAGAAATGAAATTATCTCCCAACCCCATAACAATCTCTTACTTTCTATACTTCCCAATTTTGCCCTCCCCCCCTCTGCTCCATTAGATTGTACACAATGAAAAAAAAAACCTGACTGCCTAAATTTCCGACTGTAGTTAGTAAGCAGAGTCCTGAGCCCCTGGCTACTGTTTCCACGTTAAACAATAGCACTAATCCTTTATACCTCATCAAACAACACCTACTAAAGATAGCTTCGCAGGAGGCGCGGTGCACGCCGCTCCTCCTTGCCCGCAGCCCACCGACGCCAGGGAGCCCGGGGCGCCGGGTAGGGGCGGTGCGGGGCACCCGGGGGCTGGGGTCGCTGGGGGAGTGGGGATCCCAAGGAGCGCGGGGAGGGGGATCCCGGAGGCCCCAGGGAACAGTCCGGGGGGCGAGGAGCGGCCGACTCACCTTTCCGCAGCTCCCGCTCCCACACGGTGACGATGGGCCGCGAGTGCTTGCGATGGTGGATGAGCCACAGGGACAAGGTCTGCACGCTCTGCTGCGAGTTGCTCAACTCCGACAGCTTCTTCTCCAGCGCCGCCTCAGAGAAAGCGGACATCCCTCCGACACCGCGTTCGCACCGTCCCACGCGGTGGGGCTGAGCGGAGGAGACTTTCGCCGCCCCCGCCGCGGCCTCACCCCCTCACCCCACCCTTCCCCACGCCCTCACCACCACTGCCGCCACATCCAACACCGGCCGCAAACCAGCAAGATGGCGTCCAGCCGGCAGTGACGTCACAGCTGACTGATGCCCCGCCCCCCGACCAGGCGCGGCCGAGAGGCGGGAACTCCTAGCGGAAGGGGCGGGACCGAAGCTAGTGCTGGAGAGGCGGGGTGGGCCGGGGCGAGAGGCGGGGCGGGGAGGGCCTGGGCGAGAGGCGGGGCGGGGCGGGGCGGGGCGGGGCGGGCCTGGGCGAGAGGCGGGGCGGGCCTGGGCGAGAGGCGGGGCGGGAGGCGGGGCGGGCCGGGGCGGGAGGCGGGGCGGGCCGGGGCGGGAGGCGGGGCGGGGTTGGCCAAGCTCGTCTTGGGAGAAGCTCTCTTTTCCAAGGGGTATTTAAAATCTCTACATAGGTGTTTAAATTTAGTTCAGCCACTTTGGAAGATAATATGGCGTGATATAGTCCATTTTATTATACACCTTTCTTGTGACCCTGAGATTTCTCTAAGTGCTACCAATGCTAGGAAAACACCTGCATGTTTGCCAGGCCTAGAACCTTTCTTCTGGGAGAAACTATGTCTCCAAAGGGGTAATTAAAAATCCCTTGAACACCAGGCGTTGTGTGGTCCAGCTCAGTAACAGAGAGGGGTTGGGACTTGAAGTAAATGGCTAAATTATTTGTGGTAGTTCATATTACAGAATACATGCAGTAGTTTAAAAGATTTATAAATCCAGTGGTGGATTGGGTTTTTTTTTTAAGTTGCAAAAGAAAAGATACAGAATAATGTTTCTTTTATAAAAATGTATATTTTATAAGAATTCATAAGTATGTAAATGCATGGCAAAAAGGTCTAGAAAAATACACATTGCATTAATAGTGGTGTAAAGACAGGATAAGAATTGGCACCCTTAAGCTCTGTCTGAATTGTTTTCATCTTTTACAAGAACATATTCATGTATTACTTACAGAATTAAAAACTAATTTCAGAATTCTCATAATTAATTCAGCACATTTTGATATAGCGTTTGTCTGAATTATGACACATCACAAAAGAAACAGAAGAGATGCCGTTATACTCTAAATACGAATGCAAAAAAAAAAAAAGCTATATAAGAAACCACAGGAATGCCTAAGCCATGTTTTGAGAAGCACTGCTTAAGAACTTTCTACCAAGTAGGCATCAAATTGACCTATTTATTTGAAGCAGTGGCTGCAACACATTGTAGATGTATGTTAGTGCTAGTCACTCAGCTGCGTCCAATCTTTGCCACCTCATGGACTTAGCCTGCCAGGCTCCTCTGTCCATGGAATTTTGCAGGCAAGAATACTGGAGTTGACAGCCATTCCCTTCCAAGGGATCTTCCCGACCCAGGGATCAAACCCAGGTCTCTTGCATTGCAGGCTGATTCTTTACTGTCTGAGCCACCAGGGAAGCCCGAAGATGTACTAAGTGCAATTAAATTGTATGTTTTCAAATGGTTAATTTTATGGTATGTGCAGTTTATTTCAGTAAAAAAAAAAAAAAAGAAGAAGAAACCTAATAGCAGTGACTACATTTATTTCACATTCTCCACATTGCAATGGACCCAAAACGGTTATGAGGGCTTTATGTTTACCAAACTTAGGATAAAAGAAAACTTACAAGCTAAAAAGTTCAGTCTTAAGTTAAATTTTGTGGGTTTTTTTAACTTAAAATTTTTTCATTTTTAATTGAAGTGTAGTTGATTTACAATATTATATTAGTTTCAGATGTACAAAATAGTGACTCAGCATTTTTGTAGATTATACTCTATTAGAAGATGATAGCTATAATTCCTTGTGCTCTGTATATGTAAACCATTAATAAGCTTATGTTCAATGGTGTATTTCTCCAGTTAAAAGAAGCATACTGATGTTCGTATACAAAGACATACGGTAACAGGGTACAAAAGATTTCACTTACAAGTTTCCAGATTTAAATGTTCTTGTCAAATGATAACATGTGTGATACATTTTATGAACTGAAAGAGTATAGAGATTTTTTCAATGCTCTCAGGTTATCACAAATTAATCCTTTATACAATATATTACTCTATTCTGATAATAGTACTAAATATAATAAATTAGGGAAAGCTGTTCAATCTTATCACCAAAAGGTATGCATGGTTACTGTCTTCACCAGTCATCTAGCCAGCTTCTATATAATTTTAGACCAGGAGCTTTTAGGTTATGAAGACGATCAGAGAAAATTTCAATAAAAAGGACCTAAGCAAGTGCTGGTATCAAGTTACACGACAGTAAAATTCCAAGGTCTTGATCCCTGGGTTCAAGTCTCTCAATTAGAGGGACACAAGCCATCATCAATTCATTGTTCCAGTTGTCTCGTGAAGCATAGTAAACCATCCCAAAACAGTGACTTTTCAAACAATAACAGTCATTTTATTTTAGCTCAAAAACCTGAGGACTTACCAAGGTCAGTTAGCATTTATGAGGTCACAGTTAGATTGTTGCTAGAGTCACCTCAAAGGATTCTTTGCTCATGTTTGATGCCTGGGTTGAGGAGAGTCAAACCGCTGGGAGGTGAAAGAGCTAGGGTCCTCAGATCCATCTCTTCTCCTCCCTCCTCTTTTCTTATCTTCTCATCTCCTGCTCTTCTCCTTCTTCCTCTTCCTCTTCTTCACCTCTCTCTCTTCCCCACTTCCCTCTCTCCCTCCCTCCTTCATCTTCACAGGATCTCTCCACCTGGAGACCCCAGGATATGCAGATCTCTTAGACGACTGCAGAAGTCTCCTAAGTGCCCGCCCCAGGGGCAACTGGAGGTCACACAAAGTTGCTTCTATCTTTTCTGTTAGACAACACAGTCAAAGGCCACTCCTATTTATGGGAGTAGGACATAGACTTTTTTTTTTTTTTTTGACTGTATCACATGGCATGTGAGATCTTCGTTCCCTGACCAAGGATCAAACCTGTGCCCTCTGTGCTGGAAACACAATAGAGTCCTCCTTTTGATGGAGGGAGCACCAACAACCCACAGACATGTTTCCAAGCATCCCACTGGGAGCTTCCCTCTTTTTAACTTCAGTTAGTCCTTGGTATAATACCTAACCCCTAATGTGATTTTCTTGTCTTTTAGCTAAAACATGTAATAAAACTAACTGTTGGGTTTGTATCCACTTTCCTTTGAGTGCTATTCAGTCCCCTCTAGTATCTTTTCCTCGTGAATCAACCATCAGTTGATTTCTGGTTAACTAAATTCAATTTGTTGTTATTTAGTCACTAAGTTGTGTCCAACTCTTTGCGACCCCATGGATTCTTCTGTCCATGGGATTTCCCAAGCAAGAATACTGGCGTGGGTTGCCATTTCCTTCTCCAGGGAATCTTCCCGACCCAGGGATAGAACTCATGTCTCCTGCATTGACAGGCAGATTCTTTACCACTAAGCCACCAGGGAAGCCTAAATTCAATTAATAACAATTTTTTTTTGGCCTTACGATGTGGCCTGGGGGAACTTAGTTCCCCCACCAGGGATTGAACCTGTGCTCCCAGCGGTGGAACCACGCAGTTCCCACCACTGAACCACCAGGGGATTCCCTACTAACAACTTTTTATATGGCTTACAACACAATAGACAAGACATTCACAAGTCTAACATCCCTGTCATTTCACACCCAGGAAGGGGATGTTTCTATCTCCATCAAAGTGGAGGAAAGGGGATGCTATATGTTGCAGTAGAGAAGTAATGGGAAAGGTAAGTGAATGCCACCCAAGTCCTCAAAACTCTTTCAAAATTTCATAAACGTGAGCAAGCAATGATCAAAATAGAGTTGTTCTGGATACAATATTGACCTCTCAATGTAGAATATATATTATTGTAAAAGAAAAATGTACTTATATTTCTATAGGATTCTCCGGAATCTTTAATAATCCCAAAACGTTTCAGGAAACAAGCAATGAGGAGGTCAGGTACTTTGGCCTGTACATGTTCTCCCCATACACATAAATACTGCCATAAAGCCCTTGTCACCTCTGATCCAACAGCTCATCTGCTAAAAAAGGAATATGAAGCTCTGACTTTAGTTCAACAGCAGCTAATGTTCTCTAAACAACCTTCTGATGAATGGAATCTTGACAATAGATCTGAACTTCAGAGTGAAATATCCTGCAGGCTGAGTTTACGTGCCCCTGGTTAAAATAGGGAACTGAGAAAGTAAAAAGATAATCTGAAAGCTGATAGCTAGTGTTACCCTAAAACAATAAAACAACCAGTTATTTTTACCAGCAGAATGAGTTTATTTGGGAACAGCTTGCATGTGTTAAATCGCGTGTCTGACTCCTGGCGACCCTGTGGGGGATCTTCAGGACATACAACTGTGGTATGCCACAAGTAAGCCCAGTAAAACAAGAGAGAAAACTCTTACAGAGAAGGGAAAGTTGGGAGGAGCCGTTAGAACCAGAAGGTCCATTGAAGGAAACAGGAGTTTGAAATACAGTGGCTTTATCATTGGCTGGGCTGTTGCCAGGCAAGGAGGGAAAAGCTCCCCCTCCTTCTGGTGGCCGTTGTGTGGCTTCTGCTGGAAAGACAGGGTTGATAAGTGTGTGAGAGCTCCCTCTTCTGGCCTCCCAACTCCATTTTAGTGTTGTTCACTGGCTCTGTCGTGTCTGACACTGAGACCCCATGGGATGCAGCACGCCAGGCTTCCCTGCTCTTCACCATCTCCCGGAGCTTGCTCAAACTCATGTCCATTGAGTCGGTGATGCCATCCAACTGTCGTCCTCTGTTGTCCCCTTCTCCTCCTGCCCTCAATCTTTCCACATTAGTGAGGTTTACCTTGATTAATTTTCACTCTAGGCTGTAATGCCCTGGAGGAGGAAATGGCAACCCACGCCAGTATTCTTGCCTGGAAAATTCCATGGACAGAGAGGCCTGGCGGCTGCAGTCCACAGAATCACAAACAGTCGGACACGACTGAGTGACTGAGCACATAGACTGTAATGTTCCTGACAAAACATCAAGTTAGGCCTTAAAGGATATAAACAATAACCAGACAAGGCCATTCTGAGACTACAGTGAAACAAGACAGGGTCAAGGCCCCCTGAAGTCATGAAAATGGCTAAAATCTTCCTCTTATACCTACATGAATGATTACAGCTTCTTTACCAATGACAGCTCCTGCCCAATCTTAATCCCTTGGCAGTCCAGATAAAAATTACCAAAGATCTACCAAATTGTCCCTGTGTCCTGACAGCACCCAATCCAGGACAGGTTCCTGCTTTCCCTAAAGACTCCTTAGAATCCACCAGCATAAGCTCAGATCTTGTAATAAACTCTTCCCAATTCCTTCTTAACGATACATCCCCACACATCCCTATACATTCCCTGGGGTGGCTCTTCCTTGCTGCAGCAAGCTAAATGAACCTAATTTTAACTTTAGATGGTTCTTGTGGTCTTCAGCTACTGAGTTTTAATATGGGATATACATCAGAATTTTAATAGTGGTAAGCTATATGGGTAAGAAATGGTAATCTCTTCTTTCCAGTGTTTATATTTCAGTATGGTTTGACTTTTTGACCACAAGCATATATTATTTGTATAATGAGAAAAAATAATAAATAGAATAAACAGATTTTGATTGGGGTAGGGGAGGGACCTCCAATGTGTCTCCCTTGTCTATAAGAAAAAGGTCATAGTCTTAGCATGGCATGCAAGGCTCTTATTAACTCAGTTCTACCATTCTCAGCAGCCCCATCAGCCACAGCTCCCCTCTCTGTGTTCTTGAGCCCTCAAGCAGTGATAAAACTTTGCTAATTATTTCCCAAATCCTATACAATTCCATTTCCCACTGCTCTATTCATCTATCATGCAAACAATATCCTTCCTGCAAACATCTGGCCTTTCCTTCCCCAAATAAAGAAGCCCTTTTCAAAACTGGTTTGAATTGGGACTTCCCAGGTAGTTCAGTGGCTAAGACTCTGTGCTCCCAGTACAGGGAACCTGAGATCGATCCCTGGTCAGGGAACTAGATCCCACATGCCTCAACTAAGAGTGCACAGGCTGCAACTAAAAAAAAAAAACCAACTCCCATATGCCACAACTAAAGATGCCATGAAAGAAGATGATATGTGCTGTAACTAAGACCTGGTGCAGCCAAATAAATAATAAATATTAAAAAATAAATAAAATAAAATAAAATTGACTTGACTCAACAGACCAGTGGACAAAGAAACTGTAGTATATGCATACAATGTGATAATGTTCAACCATAAAAAGGAGTGAAATTCTGAAATTCATGTTACAACACAGGTGAATTTTGAAAACATGCTGAATGAAATAAGCCCAACCCAAAGGACAAATATTGCATGATTCCAATTATATGAAGTACCTGTGTGTGCATGCTAAGTCGCTTCAGTCGTGTCTCTTTGCAACTCTATGGACTGTAGCCCGCCAGGCTCCTCTCTTGATGGAATTCTCCAGGGAAGAATACTGGAGTGGGTTGCCATGCCCTCCTCCAGGGGATCTTCCCAACCAAGGAATCAAACCAGCATCTCCTGCAGTTCCTGCATGAAAGTGAAGACGCTCAATTGTGTCAGACTCTTTGCAACCCTAAGGACTGTAGCCCACTAGGCTCCCCTGTCCATGGTATTTTCCAGGCAAAAATACTGGGGTGGAAAAAAAAAAATACTGGGGTGGGTTGCCATTTTCTCCTCCAGGGGATTTTCCTGACCAGGGATCAAACTCAGGTCTCCCGCATTGCAGGCAGACTCTTTACCATCTGAATCCCACAGTTTCTGCATAGCAGGCCGATTCTTTACCCCTGAGGCACCAGGGAAGCCCCATAAGTAACTAGAACAGGCAAATCCATAGAGACATAAAATAGGATAGAGGTTACTGCAGTTGGGAGGAGGAGGGAATGCACTGCATTGCAGATGTTTGCTTCTTTGTCCGTCTCCACTTCTAGACGGTGAATCCTCAAAGGACCTAGAACAGCTTGGAGCCACTGTCTAATTTTTCTTGGGAACTCCACAGGAAGAATGCTGGAGGCCATACAAGAAGGCCAAACAAGCTTTGGGAGATCTTAATAGAGCTTCATACAAATTGAAGGCAATTTGCCCAGGCTTCTAATCAGTGCCTTAGTCATGTCTATAATGTCCTAGCCCATTATATCTCCAGCCTCAGTTCAGAAGTCAAGTCACTGGAATTCATCTTTCTACTGAGGGCCTCATTTTTTTTAAAGTTTTTATGGTAAGCAGAAACTTGCTCACTCTGTGATTTACCCATTGTCCCAACTTTACCCTCTGAATTCTTATTAAATGAGTCTCTTTCACATTCATGTGACAGCCCTACCGGTATATGAAGACCATCATTGTATTCACTCATTAAATCATTATTTAAAATGTATGCTTGAATAAGAAAAAAGCAACCACTGACCTTGGGAGCTAGTCTCGTCCTCTCAGCTAGGTCTAGGTGGCATCAGTCATTGGCCTGGCACTCACTGACAGGCAAGGCATTTTCCTTGATGGACATAAACAATTTCACAGAACACCTACATCAATTTAGACCACCCTGTGACCTTGACAGTATGAGGTAAAACAAAACAAACACCAGATCACTTCAATAATCTTATCTAAGAGGCTATAAAAAATAGGGTCACTGTGTAAACCACAAAAAAACCTGAACATCCCGCCTCTCCCTGTTAGTATAACTGATGTTGCTTTACCAATTACAGTGTTAGCCTTGCACTCTTCCCTCTATCCTGAAAAAACTCATTCAGGTACCCTACCAGGGAGTTATTACAGCTTCTGGGCAGCGTCCAATCCAGACCAAAGCCCCACTTCCTTGAAACCTCCCCCAAATCCCCAATATACTTACTGCTCTAAGTCCTTGCTAACAACTACAGAGTCGCTCCACAGTTCCTCCTGGTACCCTTTCTCCCACTTTGCAACAGGCCGGCAAACCACCTTGTTTAACTGCGGGCGTGTAACTATGGCCCGCCTGGAGGACACGAACTCCTGATAGGAGCCGGGCCCTAGGGATGAAGCAGTGAATAAACGGACAGGAATCACTGCCCCTCATAGAACTTACACGGAGGTGAAGAGTGAACCATGTATGTAAGTGTTATACGGCGTGTTGGGTTGAGTGCCGTGGGGAAAAGTAAACGGGGTCGATGGGGTCACGGGAGAGTGTTGATCTGAGTTAGAAATTTTTAAATGCTTAGCCAGGGGAAGCCTCAATGAGATGACACTTGAAAATCTGAAGGAGGGAGAGCATGAGCCAAGCAGTTATTTCACGGTGTGTCAAGGTGAGGGAAGGACAAACGAAATGGTGCTAACACAGGAGCATGCCTGGTGTGGCTCAAGAAACAGCAAGGAGGGCTCATATGGCTGGAGTGGGGTGATCAGAGAGGAGAGTCATAGGAGGCGGGCAGAGAGTAAGACACGGCGGGGGAGGGAAGAACAATCACATAGCACTGCGAGGACCTGGGCTTTTACTGTGCAATACGAAGTTCTTTCGAAGTGTTGAACAGAAAAAGGACATGGTCTTATTTACATTTCAATTTTAAAAAGCCAACACTCTAGCTGCCATGTTAAGAAGAGATTGAGGGGGCTGGACCAAGGGGTTAGGACAGACCCGACACAGGTTTCCCTGGCTATCCAAAAGCAGAGTGACCCTATAAAAGTTTTTCTAACCTGAAATGATGGAAGGCGAAAAAGCAATTGCCTTAGGACACAACTTGCTAATGATGGAAAAAATAAATTGCAATAAAACACAGATGCTCACGCCAACAGTGAAAAGCTCAGGCGCCTTGATGCTGAGGTGCTGAGTGCAGTTCAATTCCCAGAGAAGGAGCTTGGCGATGCCATTCTCCAGCTTTGGGTGCAGCCTCCATAACCTACGAGCTGCAAAACAAACACTAAACAGTATTTCTGCTTTTCTCCTTTTTTCCATAAAAGCGAAAAATCCTCTTGAGATTTCTTTCAGTTAGTAGGTATTTTCCAAAAAGCAAAGTGGCAAAACTCGAACTTTCTGAAAAGCAGGAGAAACATACTTGTGATAATCCAGTGAAGGATGATGGTGAGTGAGACCAGGCCAGAAACACTGAGGGTGAGAAGCTGGCAGATTCTGGATATATTTGGCAAGTAGGACAGGCCAAATTTACTAAGAAGGCAAGGTTTGAAAGAGAGAAAAGTCAAGGAAGACATTAGGGTTCGCAGCCCGAGCTGAAAGTGGAAGGCTGACCATTGTCATTGACTGTGGGAAGACAGTGGGAGGGCAGGCTCCTTAAGGAGGAAGAAACAGAAATTCATATTAAATTTGCAATTATAAGTGAAGATGTTGGGTAAGCAACTGAATAGCCTACAGTTCAGAGGAGAGGTCTGGCTGGAGTTACAATTGTGGAGTTTGGTGATATGGAGAAAGAAAGTGAAAGTGGCTCAGTCGTGTCCAACTCTTTGCCATAGTCCATGGAATTCTCTAGGCCAGAAAACTGGAGTGGGTAACCTTTCCCTTCTCCAGGGGGTCTTCTCAACCCAGGGATCAAGCCCAGGTCTCTCCCATTGCAGGCGGACTCTTTACCAGCTAAGCCACAAGAGAAGACCAAGAAAACTGGAGTGGGCAGCCTATCCCTTCTCCAGGGGATCTTCCTGACCCAGGAATTGAACCGGGGTCTCCTGCACTGCAGGTGGATTCCTTACTAACTGAGCTACCAGGGAAGCCCTAGCTCAGAGGAGAGATCTGGGCTAGAGTTACAATTTTGAAGTTTGGTGATATACAGTATTTAAAATCATGGGACTGCATGAACTCACTAACCAATGAGTGCAGACTGACAGAGAAGGTCTCAGGGCACTCCTGTGTTTAGAGGTTGGGAAAATGAGAAGAAATAACCTAAAAACAGCCAAAGGATATTAGCCATTGAGATAGGAGGAAAGCAGTAGTGTGGAATCCTGAAATCCAAAGAATGCATTAGAAGAAGGGAATGATCAACTATGTCAAATGCTGCTACTTCGCCAAGATGAGGATGAGAATTGACTAGCAATTCTATGTTTTGTCAACTAGCAAGATTTAGCAATATTTTCCTTTGGTCTTTTCTTTTCAGGAGAAACATTTGATTCTATAATCCCTTTTTTTAAAAAAAAACAATCACCTTCTAATGCACGCCATAATTTACCTATGTATCTTATTGTCTGCCTACTCTTCTAGAATGAAAGCTCTATTAGGGGAGGGGTTTTTTGTCTGTTTCGATACTTAATAAAATATTACATGGACTAGCATCTGATCATAGTCGAAGCTCGGTAAGTATTTGCTGACTGAACGGTTTTCAGATCCATCGCTATGTTGGCCTGACATCTGTGAACACAGATGTGTTGGGCAGTGTTTCTCTTGAGCCATTAGAGTATGTTCTGGTCAAATCCTGGAATACTAGAATGGATCCTCTTTGTTCAAAGCCTGGTGTTTTATGGTGCAGCCTAGCAAGCCCAGTCTGTCTGGCAGGCAATCACCCCGTTCTGTCACGGCTCCCTATTCAGCACTGCAAACTTCCCTGTGAGCTGGAGAAAAAGTCCAAGTCCAGCCAGCCCTGCAGAGCTCAGGACATGAGACACATCTCTAATGTGGAATCAGGTATTTCAAAGGAAATGGCAAAAAAGGACATCAGACAACAGATCAGTAAATCCTTCTTAAGATGGGGTGCCCAGTGAGAACTCCCCCAATGTTTCAGCTTTGGAAACTGACAGGACTTGAAACCTTTTCTGTGGCATCAAGTGGTGTTGAGACTTTTGTCAGACCAGTGAATTTAATTGAGCTTCATTTTCCTTATCTGCAGTATGAAAGTAATCAGGTCTATACTGCAGAGCTGTTATGCAGACTGAGAGAATTATGTTCAGGACTACAACAGACCTTCATAAATGCTATTATTCTTTTTTTTTTCTTTTTGGCTGAGCCATGCAACATATGAGATCTTATTTTCCAGACTGGGGGTTGAACCCTTGCCCCCTGCTTTGGAAGCTCAGAGTCTTAACCACCAGACTGCCAGAGAAGTTTCAATGCTATTATTACTTCATAATTACTTTGCATTTGCTTAATGTTTACAACTAAGATAAAGTGGAAGAGCTGCTTTTTTTTTTAATTGTAACTCCATACAGTAAAAAAGGAGAAATACAATATTTGTCCATTTGTTTCTGGCTTATTTCACTTAGCGTAATGTTTTCAAGGTTCATATAAATTGTAGACAATTTTATTTTTAAATTGTATTTTTTCTTAAGAATGAGAAGTTCTGCAATATGCAATCTCTTATGTGGTAAAAGAGCGGTTTGAATCTTTTTCCATGACCACTCAATTTTCATGTTTTATGTATTCCTCCTAAACAAGAACAGAAAATACCTTTATATTAATTCAAATATTTGTGCCCATTAGCAAAACTTATTAGGACAACTTATTAGCAAAGTTATCCTGACATAGATCTTATATAGATATGTTAAATGAAACTGGCTCTTTTTATTTGCAGGAAAGGAATAGAGACACAGACATAGAGAATGGACTTGTAGACACAGTGGGAGAAGGAGAGGGTGGGATGAATTGAGAGAGTAGCACTGAAACATAATTACCATGTGTAAAACAGATAGCGAGCGGGAAGTTGCTATATAACAAAGGGAGCTCAACCCGGTGCTCTGTGACAACCTAGAGCGGTAGGCTGGTTTGGGGGGTGGGAGGGAGGTTCAGGATGGAGGGGACATTTGTGTATTTAGGGTTGATTCACATTGTTATATGGAAGAAACCAACACAATATTGCAAAGCAATTATCCTGCAATTAAAAATAAATCTTAAAAACTGGTTCTTTAAATTGACACAAAACAAAACAAAACAAAACAATTATTGAACACAAGTGGCATCATCTCTAAATTATGGCCATCCTGTTTATAAAACTGGAAGTTGCATTAAAATTCCACAAGGCGGCAGACTGGTTCCATTAAATCAGGTTTACTGCGCTGATTTAAATACAGTCTAAACAGTCTCCCTATTGGCATTCCCAAGTTAAAAAAAACTTTCTGAGCCAACACAAGGAATCTATGAAGGCATTTTCTCCCAGAAACAACTTTGCAAATGATGATTAATTTTGTAAATCAGTTCATAAGTCTTTACCATTAAATTAGTTGCAATAGAATCATAGAATTTTACACATAAACTTAAAAATGATTTAACTATATAATTCTTGCTCCAATACAAATATATTTATTCTTGTCTTAAAAAAACATGGTAGTTCTATTGTACAGCACAGGGAACTGTACTCAGCATTATGTAAAACCTAAACAGGAAAAGAATCTGAAAAAGAATAGATATATGTGTAACAGCATTGCTTTGTGTACATCTGAAATTAACACATTTTAAGTCAACTATACCCCAATATAAAATAAAAATTTTTTAAAGAACCCTTATATTTACCTTTCCTATTAACAAAATGCCAGTGGAAATTTAAAATTGCACAGTTGCTGTGGAAAATGGTATGGTGGTTCTTTAAAATATTAAACATAGAATTATGATTCAGCAATTCCATTTCTGGGTATATACTCAAAAGAACAGAAGCAGATACTCAAACAGTTATTTGTTCATAGCAGCATTATTCACAAAAGACAAAATATGGAACCAATACTACATCATTGGACAAATGGCTAAATGCAACGTGGTATATACATACAGTGGATACTATTCACCTTTCAAGAAGAAAGACTCTCTGACACATGCTTCAACATGGATGAACATTAAAAACATTATACTAAGTGAAATAAGCCAGACCTAAAAAAAACAGATATCATATGATTCCATTTACATGGTGTACTTAGAATAGTCAAATACATGGAAACAGAAAGTAGGACCATGGTTTCCAAGGGCTGGGGGTAGGGAAGATAGGGAATTATTCTTTAATGGATACAGAGTTTCAGCATAGGGTGGTAAAAATGCTCTGAAGATGGGCAGTGGTGGTATTTTCACAACAGTATAAATGTACTTAATGCCAGTGAACTGTCCACTTAAAAACGGTTGAAGCAGTACCATTTATGTGTTTATATTTGACCACACGCAAAAAAGGCATCATAAAATAAAATTCAAGTACAGAAAATTTATCGTGTGTGCGCTCATGCTCAGTCGCTCAGTTGCGTCCAACTCTTTGTGACTCCACTCCATAGACTGTAGTTCGTCAGGCTCCTCTACTTGTGGGATTTTCCAGGCAAGAATTCTGGAGTGGGTTGCCATTTCCTTCTCCAAGGGATCTTCCCGACCCAGGGATTGAACTCATATCTCCTGCATCTCCTGCATTGGCGGGTGGATTCTTTACCACTGAGCCACCTGAGGAGCCGCACAGAAATTTAATAAAGAATACTAAATGGGATGGGACTTCCCTGGGGGTCCAGTGGTTAAGAATCCACACTTCCACTGCAGAGGCGTGCGGGCCCCATTCTCGGTCAGGGAACTAAGATCCCGCGTGCTTCACAGTGCAGCCAAAAAAATAAAAATAAAACTCCCCCACCTTACTGTATATACTTAAAATTTATAATTGTACATCCACACCCTTGTATAAATAAATAATTTGTACACTGTACAACTAAATTACCAAAAGTTTTACAGGAAAATTTACTTTTTAAGTTTTCATTGGAGTTCTATAAACTTTAATACATGTGTAGATTTGTGTAATCATCGTTAGAATCAGGATACAGACTGGTTCCATCACCTCAAAAAAACTTGCATTACCATTTTATAGTGACACCCTCACCACAACACTAACCCTGTGAAACTGCTGACCTGTTCTCCCTATCCTATTATCTCCTCCAGAATGTCATAGAAATGGAAATATCCAGTACATAACCTCTTGTTATATCTCTTCCACTTAGCACAATGCCTTTGATATTCATGGAAATTGTATATATCAACTGCCCAGTTTTTTTAAAGAGAAAAGTAAAAAGTTTATTGGAAAAGAAAAGTACATGTGGAATGATGCAGGGGTGAACTTCGAGAGGGAACAGGGGCAGTCTTCTGGGTCTTTGTGTTCTTTTTGGCCAATTGTATTGGTTTTTTCATTTTTTCCCCCATTCCTGAGCATTGCTATTTTGTTCCTTACTGGATAACACTGCATGGAGCAAACACCAGAGTATTATGTATCCATTCAACTGTAGAAGGATATTTGGGTGGTTTCCAGTTTCTGGCAATCCTGTATAGAACTGTTAAACAAGTTTTCACGTAAATATAAGTTTTAATTACTCTAGAGTAAACACTCAGAGAGGGGTTGCTGGGTCATAACGTAGGTTTACTTTTATAAGTAACTGCCAAACAGTTTTTCACAGTGGGTGTACTTCTTTGCACACCTGCCAGTGTATGCAACTCCCAGACGTTCTACATCCTTGCTGGTAATTGGTATTGTCAGTGTTTTTTATTTTAGCCATTCTAGTAGGTGAGTATCTTATCTGGTAGGTGAGTATCTTATCATGGTTTGAATTTCCCTAATGGTTAATGATGCTGAACACCTTTCATGTGCTTATTTAAATATCACCACATGTCCTTTTTGGAGATATGTCTGTTCAAGTCTTTTGCCCGTTTAAAAAAAGTAGGTTGTTTTATTGGAGTCTGAGTTTTTTATATGTTCTAGATACAAGTCCTTAATTGAAAGTTATTTGCAAATATTTTTCTTTCAGTCTGTTGAGTCTCTTACATTCTCAATAAAACAAAATTTTTCATTTGATGAAGTTCAAGTTATCAATTTATTCTTTGGTAGACTGTCTAAGAGCTCTTTGCCTAACCCCAGGTCCTGCGGATTATCTCATGTGTTTTTTTCTAAGAGTTTTATGGTCTTGCACTTATGATCTATTTTGGGTAAAATTTTGTACAAGTTGTTAGGTTTAGGTAGATGTTCTTTTCTTTCCTGTAATGTTCAATTGTCCCTATTCCATTTCTTGGAAACTTCTGAGTTCTCCATTGTGAACAAATAAGTTGGCTATATTTGTGTAGGTCTATTTCTGGACTCTGTTCTACTCCATTCATTTATATATTTATCTCTTAACCAACACCAGAGTCTTGATTATAGTAGGTTTATAGTTAGCCTTAGTTTTTGAGAAGATGACTGTGATTGACAAACTGTAGTCAGACTGATTAAGAAAGAAAAAAGGTGCACTTTACCAACAGTAGGAATGATATCACTCTAGAACTTCTGTTGTTAAGAGGATAAATGAATACTCTACACAGCTTTATGTCTATAAATGTGGTAACTTACACATAATGGACCAATTTTTTGAAATACATGAATTACCGAAACTCATTAAACATGAAATAGATGGCTTGAATATTCCTTTATCTATTAGAGGAATCGAATAGATAGACTAAAAACCTTCAAAGAAAACTCTAGGCCCCAGATTGTTTCAATGGTGAGTTCTAACAAAAATTTAAAGAAGAAATAATACCAATTCTGTAATTAACCATTTCTAGAAAATAAAAAAGGAAGAAACACTCCCCTCCTCATTTTATGTAGCCAGCATTCTTCTGACACCAGCATCAGACAACAGTACAAGAAAGCTGCAGACCGATATCCATCATGAACTTAACAGAAACAAAAATCCTCAACAAAATATTTGCATATGAATCCAGCAATATACACAAAGGATAACACACTGGGCTTCCATCATGGATTGGTGGCAAAGAATCAGCCTGCCAATGTACCGAGACACCGGTTTGATCCCTGGGTCGGGAAGATCCCACATGCTGTGGAGCATCGAAGCCCATGCGCCACAACTATTCAGCCTGTGCTCTAGAGCCCAGGAGCCGCAACTACTGAAGCCCCAACCTCCTTAGAGTCTGTGCCCCACAACAAGAGAAGCCACTGAAAGGAGAAGCTTGTGCATGGCAACTGGAGAGAAGCCCTGGCTCTCTGCAACTAGAGAGAAGTCTGCACGGTAACAAAGACCCAGCACAGCCAAAAATAAACAGTTACATCTAAAAAAAGATAACGCATCACGTACCATGAGATTTACCCCAGGTATGCAAGGTTAGTTCATTAATTAAAAATTAATTAATCTACCATACTAAATGTATCAATTGATACCAAAAAAACTTTTGACAAAATTCAACATTCATTCATGATAAAAATTCTCAGCAAATTGAGTAGAAGAGAACTTCGTTAAGATGATAAAAAGGCATCTCCAAAAAACTTACAGCTAACACCACACCTAATGGTGAAAAGCTGACTGCCTCTCCTGCTAAGATGCGAACAAAGCAAAGATGCCCACTGTCACTGTTCCTATTGAACATCACACAGAAGGTCTTAGCCAGGGACTTCCCTTGTGGTCCAGTGGTTAAGACTCTGTGCTTCCCCCACAGCGGGCACAGGTTCCATCTCTGCTTGGGGAACTAAGATACTGTACGCTGCGCAGCACAGGGGGGAAACAGGGGAGAGTCTTAGCTGGTGTGACAGTCATAGTTTTAAAAAAAGAAACAACAGGCATACTACATAGAAAATGTCAAGCTATCTACAAAAATCTCCTAGAATAAATGAGTTTAGCAAGGTTGTAGGATATACAGTTAACACAGAGAAGTCAATTGTATTTCTACATATTAAAAAAGAAATTAAACATTGAACTTTAAAAAAGAATGATTTATAATGTCAACCCAAGTGGCACTAGTGGTAAAGAACCCACCTGTCAATGCAGGCGACATAAGAGATGTGGATTCAATCCCTGGGTCGGGGAAGATCCCCTGGAGGAAATGGCAATCCACTCCAGTATTCTTGCCTGGAGAATCCCTGGACAGATGAACCTGGTGGGTTATAGTCCACAGAGTCGCAGACTCGGACACAACTGAAGTGACTTAGCATACAAAACCACAAAAGACTTAATTTCAATAAAATGTTTGCAGAATTTGCACACTGAACACTATATACACTGATGGAAGAAAACTTCAAAGACTAAATAAATGGAGAGATATACTGTTGCTCATTGATCAAAGACTAAATATGGTGGTCAATTCTTCCCAAATTCATCTATAGTTTTAACCCTAATTCTAATAAAAATACAAGCACAATACTTAAAATATTTTTTATAATGTTATGTATGTTTCTGCCATACAATAACAAGGATCAGTCATAATTATACATATATCTCCTCCCTCTTGAACCAACTTCCCTTTCCCTCATCTCATCCCTCTAGGCCATCAGAGTGCCAGACTGGGTTCCCTGTGTTATATAGCAACTTCTCACCAACTATCCATTTTACACATGGTAGTGTGTGTATACCAATGCTACTTTCTCCATTCGTCCCATTCACTCCCTCCTCCAGTGTGTCCACAACCCATCCTCTCCATCTGTGTCTCCATTTCTTCCCTGCAAATAGGTTCACCAATACCATTTTTCTAGATTCCATATGTTTGTGTTAATGTATTTATTTTTCTCTGACTTGCTTCACTCTATTGTATAACAGGCTCTAGGTTCATCCATATCACCAGAACTGACTCAAACTCATTCTTATTATGGCTGAGTAATATTCCATTGTATATATATACCATATCTCTTTATAGAGGTCTGTCTAGTCAAGGCTATGGTCTTTCCAGTAGTCATGTATGGATGTGAGAGTTGGACTAAAAAGAAAGCTGAGTGCCGAAGACTTGATGCTTTTGAACTGTGGTGTTGGACAAGACTCTTGAGAGTCCCTTGGACTGCAAGGAGATCCAACCAGTCCATCCTGAAGGAGATCAGTCCTGGGTGTTCACTGGAGGGACTGATGTTGAAGCTGAAACTCCAATACTTTGGCCACCTGATGTGAAGAGCTGACTCATTGGAAAAGACCCTGATGCTGGGAAAGATTGAGGGCAGGAGGAGAAGGAGACAACAGAGGATGAGAGGTTGGATGGCATCATCGACTCGATGGACATGGGTTTGGGTGGACTCCGGGAGTTGGTGATGGACAGGGAGGCCTGACGTGCTGCGGTTTATGGGGTTGCAAAGAGTCGGACATGACTGAGCGACTGAACTGAACTGATGGATATGGTTGCTTCCATGTCCTGGCTATTGTAAATAGTGCTACAATGAGCACTGGGGTACATGCCAAGCATAATACTTTTGGAGACTGAAAAATTGATTCTAAAATTTACATAGGAAATCAAGGAAATAGAATAGCCTAAACATTTTGGGGAAAAAGGTATGCATACTTGGAGAATCCATGATTTCAAGACTTAACTGATTTCAAGAATTATTATAAGGCTACAGTAATAAAGATAGAATAAAAACTTCAGTAATAGACTCAAACAAATATGGTCCAAAAGCTGTAGTAATAAAAACAGTGTGATGCTGGCTTTAGGATAAATATATAGACCAATGGAATAGAATAGAGAGCCCAGAAATAAACTCTTACAAAATATGGTTTTCAACAAGGGTGTCAAGACTATTCAGTGGAGGAAAGGACAGCAACAAATGGTGCTGGGAAAACTGGATATCCACATGGAAAAGAATGAAGTTGGACCTTTATGTAACACAGTTAATTCAGAAAAATTAACTCAAAGTGGCTCAAAGAGCTAAAACTATAAAACCATTAGAAGAAAACATAGGGGGAAACCTTCATAATATTGGACATGACAATGATTTAGACATGACACTAAATTAAAGGTACAGGCAACTAAAGAAAAAACAAATTGGACTTCATCAAAACAATTTTTTGTGTGTGTGCTGAATGACAGTATGAACAGAGTAAAAAAGCAACTCAGAGTGAGAGAATATATTTGCGAATTGCATTATCTCATAAAAGATTAATATTCTGAATATGTAAAGAATTCCTACAACTCAACAACAAAAACCAAACAATGCAATTTAAAAATGGGCAAAGAAATCTGAATAGACAATTCTCTAAATAACATATACAAATGTCCAATAAGCACATGAAAAGATGCTCAACACCATTAGACATTAGGGCAATGGAAGTCAAAACCACAGAGACATGGCTACCAAAAAGCAACAAACAAACAGAAAACAAATATTGGTGAGGTTCCAAAAACTGGAACCCTGGTACTAATGGGAATGTGACATCGTGCAGTCACTGTGGAAAACCATATGGCAACTCTTAAAAAACAGACATAGAATTACCATATGATCCAGCAATTTCACTTTTGGGTATATTATACACCCCTCAAAGAACTGAAAGCAGAGAAACATATATCTGTACCTATGTTCATATTAAGAGTAGGATACTTGCAATAGCCAAACAGTGGAAACAATTCAAATGTTCACCAATGAGTGAATGGATCAACAAGATGTGCTATATACATATAATGAAATATTATTGAGCCTTAAAAAGGAGAGAATTTTTGACATATGTTTCAACATGGATAAACCTTGAAGACGTTATACTAAGCAAAATAAGCCAGACTCATGTGGGCAAATATTGTATTGTATGACTCCATCTATACGATGTACCTAGAATAGTCAAGCAGTAAGTAGAGACAGAAAGTAGGGCCATGGTTATCAGGAGCTGGAAGAGGGAAAAAAGGGGAATTATTGTTTAAAGGGTTGAGCTTCCCAGGTGGCGCTAGTGGTAAAAAATCTGTCTGCCAATGCAGGAGACATATGTGGGTTCAATCCCTGGATGGGGAAGAGCCCCTGGAGGGCTTGGCAACCCACTCCAGTATTCTTGCCTGGAGAATTCCATGGACAGAGGAGCCTGGCAGGCTATATATAGTCCATAGGGTTGCAGAGTCTGACACAACTGAAGCAACTTAGCATGCAATGCACATTTCAGTATGGGATGAGGAAAGAATTCTGGAGCTGAATGTGCGTGATGATTTCACAATGTGAATGTATGTATGTAAAGCCCCTGAACTGTACTTAAAACTGGTTTAAACAGTGAATTTTATGTCTTTTACTTTTTTTTAAAAAAGGAAAAAAAATCCATGCTAGCTATCAATGACATAGCTATAGAATTGTGGCAGATTGCTACTTCCTTTAATATTCATTATACTTTGTATGCAAGCATATAAGTTGGGAGTTTCAAGCGCCACTCCATCTTTGGAATAAGAGTTTCTTTTTGGTCTTTATCAGTTCCTCCCTCTCTGCACATCTCCCTTCCTCTCCATTGCTACTCTTTCTTAAACCCTTGATTTCATAGGATGGGGATATTCAAGAAGACAAGTCTCTAGACTTCTCAAATTCTAGTAATTTTGTTTCTAATATGCTGAAAAGCTTTTCTTTAATCCTGAATGAGAATTAAACTTGTATCTTTCCACTTCACTCTGTTAACATGGTTTATTACAGTAATGGGTATTCTGCTTAGGCATCTTTGTATTCCCAGGGCCACCTTACTGATTGAAACATACACTTCTGAGTTTGATTTGCTGTTTCATTTAGGATTCTTGCAGGAGACGTACGAGACGTGGGTTTGATTTCTGGGTTGAGAAGATCCCCTGAAGGAGGGCATGGCAACCCGCTCGTGTTCTTGCCTGGAGAATCCCATGAACAGAGAAGCCTGGTGAGCTATGTATGGTCTATAATGTTGCAAAGAGTCAGACATGACTGAAGTGACCATGCATTCACTTTTGCTTTCCCTTTTTGTACTATCCTGTGAGGTTTTGTAAAGGTCTGGAATTTTATCCAGTTTAGAAGCTATAAGTTAGCCTGTTTGTCTTGTGGATTAGGACATAAGACATGAACTTCTGGGACACAATGGACTTTACTGTTGATAGCATAGCAAGCAGCATGAGCAGCATTTGAGACCCTCTTGAGCCTCAGGTCTCATAGGAGCCAAGGGGCAGGTCACAGGTGGGTGGTGCACATGGTGAGTTTGTGTGGCACTGAGGAACACTGAGCCTGGGGAAACCATCTCTCCTATACAAGGTCTGCTGTCTTCCCCCTCATCTTGCAAGGTTGTTCACTGAAAACTGGCCCAGACAGAATTTTCAGGGCCTTTCATTCTTAACTGCAAGAACGTATAGGGAGTATTAAGGTACCAGGCAGATTGCCTTTCCCAGAATGGTTTTGTATCAAGTTACATTAATCTCAATTAACACGAGGAGTATTCTTTTTTTCTAATCCCATAATCAACTTGGGTAATAGGTGTTGCTTGAAGTTTTGGTAAATCTACAGCAGAAGAGTGTTATTTTGAGAGAGGCCTGGGACAACTGTGATGTGGTGGTCATTTTAACAGTTACTGATTTTCAATTTTTTCCTGGAGTGGACATTGATATTTTTTCTAGAAATATTCATAACTAATGATTGTTAATTATGTTAATTATCCAAACAATTAATGATTGTTTGGATCTACTACATCTCTATTTATGTCTCCTTCTTTATTCAAGATATTATTTATTTGTACCTTTTCATTTTCTATCAGTCTGTTAAGTGTTTTCACCCAAACAGCCTTTGGTTCATATTCTAGTGTCTGCATTGTCCTCTGATCTTCAATCTCTCCCACATGGAGCCATGGGAACCAACTCCTTAAATCTTCTAGTGAGCTCTACTCACTAGTGAGTTCAAACTGGAGTGCAAACTATGGTTGCTATCATCCTGTTTTGAGAGCTGGTCCAGCACACCTTCAATCTTCAAAATTTCTGTGAAAGAAGTAGGTACAAGTCGTCTCCCAAACTCCTGGAGGAACAGTTTCCAGGGTTCAGAATTTCATCTTGCACTGACCCAGCAGTGGCATCAGGGCGGGTCTGTGGTTTTCTGGAGCACAGTAATCATTTAGCCTGAGAAGAAATCCCCTTTCATCCTTTCAAGCATCCCTCCAAGTAATTTTCATTAGTCAGACCCCTCTCACTTGGTCTGGGGAACAGAAATGCTGGTCCAAAATTGTCTTTCAGTACACAGCTGTACAGTCTTGCCCAGTTGTTCTTGATTCTCCTTAGAATCTAGGGTATCAGTGCTTCTTCTCAAGCTTAAGTTCTGGGGTTTGTTTTTTGTTTGGGGGGGATTTTTAAAGTTAGGGACAGCTTTGAACCATATTTAACAAATATGTGGACCAGTATTTTCTGAAGTGTCCTTTGTGATAAAAATGTAAAAAATTGAATAAAGCCACCTAATACAATAATACAAATGAATCGACAAGTATATATAATCTGGGTTATACTTAAGAAAATCAGACATCTCAAATTCATAGAAATAGAAAGTAGAATGGTGGTTACCAAGTGCTATGGGAAGGAAATGAAGAGTTTCAGTTTTGCAAGGTGAAAAAGTTCTGGAGACAAATTGTTTAACACTGTGAATATATGTAAAATTATTGAGCTCTATGCTTAAAAATGGCTAAGATGGTAAAAAAAAAACAGGCAAAGAAATCAGAATATATGATATGAAGCTGACATGGGAATTTATTTTGTAGAAAAGCAACAACTAGAGAATGCCATACAATCCTAGTACATCTAAAGTACTATATATAAAAATGACAACTGCTCACAACAACAACACTGAAGCACTGAAAGATACCAAATTACTTTCTGAATCCAAGAAGTCAAATTATAATCAGTATTGTTTTAATGTTCTTACATATACTGAAATTCTAATATGCTGACAAGTGGTAAACCAGATAACTAGAACATCCAATAATGTACCTTTGGGTGATATATAACTTGGTGATATCCAAGTCTTTTGACAACACATAAACTTACTCATACTCATCTGGCATATCTCCACACATATTTTAAAATTCTAATTTCCTGGTCAAATGATGTATTTTGCAAATTATTAAATATATTTAGATGCTTTTGCTATACAAAGTTAAATGTACAACTAAATTAGTAAAAAGTGCTGAGGTTTTATTGGAAATTAATACTCTGACAAAAATGTTTATGAATGTACTCTGTACTTTAGTAATACTGCCTTTTTTCATTTATATCTAAATTTCCCCTTCTATTTAATAACCAGTTTTTATTTTTTATACAAAATCTAGAACTTCTTAATTCATATAGATTCTTCTCTTTTTCTTCTTATTTCTTAGCTTAAATTCAGTTTAAGCTTTATTGGTATCTTAAGCTTCATGTGTATTTTTACTCCTAAACACCAGCAGTTCTTCAGAGGCCTAAAATCCAGCATGGGAATCACTATATTAAATTAGTTCTAGAAAAAAAAAATTAAAGATATTTTCTTCTGAAATATACAGAACATGTCATGCCAAATCTCTTGTTTATACAATAAACTGGTAATATTGGTAAATTGCACATACAGCTTATATTCCCAAAACAGAATAACTTAAATATTAAAACGTACCTTTATGTTACCACCATAACTGACCTCATAAGCATAACAAATGACAATATTCAATACAAAAAAATCACAAAATCCACTAACCTTAAGTGCTACGGATCACATCGTACGAACTCATCTCCCTATGACCTATTCAAACTACAGACAGCAAACTATAGCTTTAAGCTACTCCAGCATTTAAACCCTAATTAGAAATTTATACGAAACACAATTTTATGTTCAAATATGGAAATAAGCAACATAATTCCAAAACCCAAAAGTATCCCAGCATTCTGTAAAAAGAAATATCCCCAGCGGCTACATCCATGGTCACTAGCATCATTGTGCAACATCTCAGGTACCTTTAAAACAAACAAACAAAGAGCAACCTTTAAGTTTCCAGAACCATAGATTTTAGAAGAATTTCCAGGACACTGTACTAGCTTTATATGTAGCTGGAGATACCATCAGTCAATTTTCTAAAACATGACTCTAGCTAGTAATGTTACATAGCATTTCCTAACAGTTAATTAACAATGATTACTCATGGTCTGCTCTGCAAGTCAAAATTATATTGATCCAGTTTGCTCCACTGTAAAATGGAGAGCTACACTGGTTACCCTGCTTACTGTCTGTATTTGTACATAACATATGGTTCACTCAAAGTTCAGAGATACGGAAATCTTTTAACATATAAAATATAATCTTAGCAGTAAGACTGGCTGAGACTGTTAAGTGGACTTTGGTGACAAAAAGACATAACTCCTTTATCTGTTAGTAAGGATCCTTTAAGTGTTCTGATGTATATACAGTTTGCCAACAGTATGTGGCTTATACTAGGTTTCTCACAAATCTATGTACAATTTTTTGCCTGATAACTGAAACTCTCCTCTCAGAAAGACACAGCAGAAGCGGGTAGATACTTCTGTGTATCCTGATACACATTAGGCAGGACAAAGATGTGCGTGTGAGCAACACTCCAGAAAGATAAACCAATAAGGACTTATATTTTATATGCTACTTTGTTGAGCACAGAATCTCACTGAAACTACATTTATGCTACACTCTTAAAAAATGCTGTTTCACTGAACATTTCTATTTCATTGTTAGTCAATTCTGTAATTTGACTTCTTAAAAACTTACCATATCAACCAGAGCAACATACATGAACAAGCCTGCAGTAAGTGCAAATATCCACATAGAAACATTCTCAGCATAATGACCAATGAAAATTCCTGTGGCCATTCCAAGATACGCCAGCATGGCTGACAGGGCATTATAAAGAACAGCCTGCTTAACAGTCATGCCAGCCTTGAGTAAGACAGCAAAGTCACCTTTAACAGAAAACACAAAAAGGCAATTAAAATCATTAAAAAAAAATAATTTTTAAGACACATACCCAAAAGACATTCCAGATTTAAGAAACCCTCCAATTTTTTTGAGGAGTGGGAAAAAAAAAGGCAAAATTAAGAATCACCCAGGGTTAACAGAGTTAATCAGTATAAAACACCCTAACAGTTTGAAGAGGAACTAAAAAGCCTCTTGATGAAAGTGAAAGAGGAGAGTGAAAAAGTTGGCTTAAAGCTCAACATTCAGAAAACTAAGATCATGGCATCTGGTCCCATCACTTCATGGGAAATAGATGGGCAAACAGTGGAAACAGTGTCAGACTTTATTTTGGGGGGCTCCAAAATCACTGCAGATGGTGATTGCAGCCATGAAATTAAAAGACGCTTACTCCTTGGAAGGAAAATTATGACCAACCTAGATAGCATATTAAAAAGCAGAGACATTACTTTGCCAACAAAGGTCCGTCTAGTCAAGGCTATGGTTTTTCCGGTGGTCATGTATGGATGTGAGAGTTGGACTGTGAAGAAAGCTGAGCGCTGAAAAATTGATGCTTTTGAACTATGGTGTTGGAGAAGACTCTTGAGAGTTCCTTGGACTGCAAGGAGATCCAACCAGTCCATCCTGAAGGAGATCAGTCCTGGGTGTTCATTGGAAGGACTGATGCTGAAGCTAAAACTCCAATACTTTGGCTACCTCATGCAAAGTGTTGACTCTTTGGAAAAGACCCTGATGTTGGGAGGGATTGGGGGCAGGAGGACAAGTGAACGACGGAGGATGACATGGCTGGGTGGCATCACCAACTTGATGGACATGAGTTCGAGTAAACTCCGGGAGGTGGTGATGGACAGGTAGGCCTGGCTTGCTGTGATTCATGGGGTCACAAAGAGTCGGACACGACTGAGTGACTGAACTGAACTGAACAGTTTTATAGACTAAGATATCTTTTATCCAAAGTTTTTCTTAAGGTCTCTTGTTTGTCAAAGAACATCAGTACCAAGAATCTACTACTGTGCTCTTACACTGTCTTCAAGGGGCTTTTAACTGATCACAAGCAGGAAGAGGGAGTAGAGAACACGCAGGAAAAGAACAGCAAATGATTAAAGAAGGCAATATACATTATAATTAAGAGCTGAAGAATCTAATGTTCTGGTTATAAAAGAAGAAAAGAAATTAAGATCAAAGTACTTAAGAGAGGCTTCATGAAGCCTGAAGGATCTAGAATGTGAGCACAAATTAGATGTTGAGGATTACAAGCATTGAACAGGAAGGTGGGAGGCCTTCTAAATGGCAGAACACACGCCAAGGGACAAAAGTGAAAATGGTGCTACAGGTGTGCAGCCACCCGTAAGAAGAAAAACAGGGACACACACACAGAACCAGGGCAACTCTGGGAAGGCTTTAAGTCCTGGTGACAGAGAAAAAGAATATTCAAAACACAACTCATCAACTTCTCTTTCTTTTTAGTTCCAATGAAATTCTCTTTGTCAAGTTCTCTCTGTTAAAGGAAGATGACTCTTTATTTGCCTGTGGTCTTATTCCTATTCTGTGTACAACGAAAGCAGGACCTGACGTTACCATAGGCTGGTAAAAGAAGGTATCTGGCAGGGGAAGAGGACCAGAGGCGGGCTCAGGGATCTGTCTGGCAACCCCACACAGGCAATTGTGTAATCACAGTTGCAGGGCTAGAATTCTGGCTGGAAACAGACTCGTCCTCAGTAAGAAACAAAGCTAGCTAGAACAGTAGACTTATGAGAAGCCATAAATGAGAAAGCCTGTTAGAAACTATCGTTAGCAAAAGCCAGTGACACTGAGATATGCTACCCACCTGGAAAATACCATTTATAGGGTTCTCTTACCTAATTCATGAGGCAACTCATGACAAAACACTGCAACAGAAGTACTTAAGCCACTCGATAAACCTTCAGTAAAAGCGGCACCTGTGTAAAAAAAAAAAAATCACTGCATTATTTTGTAGGTGTGTATTTTTAAAATTTGTATAGCACATACAATGAGGTAAAAGAAATAAACTATATTCTGGTGGTGAATAAACAGAACTTTCTCAACTGCACTCTGTAACTTTTTCATAACTAATCTTAGATTACATTCAATTAGGCTTAAATTTCCCAAAGGAGCACAAGCAGATATGATTGAGAAGGGAAGGCTGGGCTGTGCCTTAGAGTGATTGAATGATCTTACACAAACCTGAGAAGTAACTGCTACCACATAAAGCACTTATGGAGAACTATAAAACAAACTGATTTAAAAGGTTTACAGGGAAAAAACCTCAGGAATCAAGAGTACAAATATGTTTCCTAGCCTCAGAGGAATCCACTGTGCAATTAGACTTTTTTACATTTATTCTTTCAATGTCTTGATAAGGGACGCTTAAGACAAATAGCTCCCTGCTTTTTAAAAGATAACACGTTATACAACTGATTGTTTGTAAAACCATGACTGAGCATTTGCACATCCTTCTGTGTCGCTTAAGTTGTGCATGGTGCAGAGGAGGAAGTGCATGGTGCAGAGGAGGAAGTGCATGGTGCAGAGGAGGAAGTGCATAGTGCAGAGGAGGAAGTGCATGGTGCAGAGGAGGAAGTGCATGATGCAGAGGAAGAGCATGGCGCAGAGGAGGAAGAGCATGGTGCAGAGGAGGAAGTGCATGGTGCAGAGGAGGAAGTGCATAGTGCAGAGGAGGAAGAGCATGGTGCAGAGGAGGAAGTGCATGATGCAGAGGAAGAGCATGGCGCAGAGGAGGAAGTGCACAGTGCAGGGAGAAGGGCCTGGGTTCATCTCAGCTGGGGGACAAAACAACACTGCTTTGTTGGACCTCACCTGTCTGCTCTGTAATTATTTCCATGGCTCCTTCTAGAATTCTGTCTGTGAGTACACGTGCTCAATCATGTTCGACTCTTTGCAACCCTATGGACTATAGTTGACCAGGCTCCTCTGTCCATGGGATTTCCCAGGCAAAATACTGGAGTGGGTTGCCACTCTCTTCTCTAGGGGATCGTCCTGACCCAGGAATTGTCTCTTGCTTCTCCTGCTTTGCAGGTGGATTCTTTACTGCTGTGCTGTGCCACCTGGGAAGCCCCTCCCTTCTGCACTAAATAACTACAATTCGTAAATATTCTATTATCTCTCAACGGTAGCACAACTTACAAAAAGTCTATAATTCTTCTTTGGGTAGGGATTAGTAATTTAAACTTTTCAGATAGATGAAGGTTCCTTTAGCATAAAAGAAAAGATGGTGGAAAAGATACTTTCACTTTAACACATACTATTTATATTGCAGATAAGGGAAAGTAACTTTTAGCAGCTACAATTTAGTTAAAGGGTCAAGCACAATTTCTAGCACTTTTTCATCTTATCTCACATTTATCGAGTACATCACTGTCAAAGCAGTCAAAGAGATAACATTTTGAAAACCTTGGATGTTAATAGCCTTATCAAACCAACCTACCCTTTGTTAAAATCAGCAGCTTAAAGTGGCATTTTCAGAGATAAACGAACAAGGGCCGAAACGTAGAGACATACCAATTGCGAGGCCATCACTGAAATTGTGCAGGCCATCCCCCATGATCACCATCCAGGCCAATGTGGCAATGCCAGCATCTTTCAGCTCCTCCCGAGAGTAGCGCTGGCTGTGGCTGTGGGGGTGGTGGTTCTGGTGGTGGTGGTGATGGAGAATATGATGGTAGTCATGATGGTGGTGGATGAGATCATCAGACTGGCCGAGTGTATCATGGAAATGTGAATGGCATTTATTCTTGCACCCTCTGGGTACATATTCATTGTAAACTTCCTGCGGATGGGCATGAGCTATCATGACCTCCTCTTCTTCCAAGATTGTTGGCTGCTGAGAATCAAAGTGGGAGGGCTCTTGTGAGTCAGCTCGTAAATAGCCTTCAGGTCCTAGATGTAAACATAAAGGACATTGAGACAAAGTCAAATGGCTCTGTTAATGCGCACATTTCAAAATCTCCACTGACAGAGTCAACAAGACTTCAAAGGCATGTCAACTCTCTCACATATACCTAGCAGACTAGACTTTAGAGTACTGTTTGATGAGAAACATCAGTATGTTTTAGTGAATTTTAGAAGTTAAATGATTTCACTAACAGTGGATTTTAAATGGTAACCTTCAGTAACCGCCCCAGAGCCTCCCTTAAATTCTTTTGCTTCCCTATGTTTTTCAAGATGGTCTTTCTTCCTGATTATAAAAGAAGCACACACATTTTAGAAAAATATTTCACTGTTGACATTTAAAATACTTTAGAAAAATATTCCAGAAAAATTGGAAATAAAAAACATGCATAATTCTGTCATCTGAGTTCCTCTCTTTCAAAATTCAAGGGAAAACAAAAGAGGGGAATTCCTTGGTGGTCCAGGGTTAGGACTCTGCGCTTTCATTGTCAGGGGTCTGAGTTCAATCCCCAGTCAGGGAACTAAGATCCTGCAAACTATGTATTGTAGCCAAACAAAAATTAAAAAGGAAAAGCAGAAGAATGTGAAATACCATCATCACCAAGAAACATTTATCTGTGTAAAGTAAACTGCAACAATAGGTTTTGTTTTGTCTTTTTTATATACTGGCATCAACTTTCCTGGGAGCATTCCTGACACTATGGTCCAATTTTAAAAGTTATTTCCTCTCATCATTATAAATTTCACTGGAAATTCTGAAGACGGAATAGGTGCAGGAAGACAAGTGAGAGTACTTCGCTTGCTCTTTAGAGAAGACCAGCATGCTGGAAACAAAGGGTGGACAGGAAATCTTAGGACTGCCCAGTAGCAACAATAAAGTTGTTCTTCCTCCTCAGTCAGCAACTGAGTGTCTACTCTGGGAAGGCACTAGGACACAGTGGAGCAGGGCAAAGTCTCTGCTTTCAGGAAGCTCATGTTCTTGGGGGAGACAGACACTTAACAAGGAAACACAGGTATAAATAAGGTAATTAAGGCACTGGCCGGCATGGGAAGAAAATAGAAAAGGGGAATATGAGGAGAGTGAGTGGGAGACCTCTGTATTGGGATGATCCAGGAAGGCCTCTAAAAAGGAGATGTCTGAGTTGAGATTGAAACAATAGGAGGAATTTATATGAAGACCTGGGAGAAAAGTGCTCCACGCAGAAGAAACTGAATATTAGCCTCTGAGACAGACCTGGTAAGCTCACAAGATGAAAAGGAGGCTGTGCAGCTGGTCAGAGTGAACCATCGGGGAGAGTGGAAGGCAGGGCAGGACCTCAAAGGTCATCATGAGCCATTTGGTTTAAAATTTTAATTTTAACAGAGCCTGTCCAACAAGAAATGCCACTCTAACAAGTTCTAGGAAACACAGAAGCACAGTAACTTTATAGTGAAGAAACATGGGAGACACAACCTTAGCCAAGTGATCAAAATTACCATCACTGTTATGTGACTAAGCATCATGGTGGGAGGCAGTCATGTCACTGAATAGGATGTAATACACACACACACAAACAGATCAACCGAATGCAAAAACAACAGACAAACTCAAAATGAGGGACAATAAGAGGCAGCATTTGACCCTGAATTGTACTCTGGATGATTTTTTTTTCTTTTTGGGGGTTAGGGGAGGTTCAAGAAATTATTAAGACAATTGGAAAAACATGAAAATGGTCTATAGACTAGAAAATGACATGTATCAGCTTTAATTTCCTGGTGTTGATCACTGACCTGTAATTGCACAAGAGAATGTCCTTTCTCTTAGGAAACAGAACAAGTATTTAGAAGCAAAGAAGCATCACTTGTAACTTACTCTCAAATGGTTTAGAAAAGAAAATGAGTAGTATGCATACACAGAGAAAGAGAGAAAGATAAATGTACATAAAATAACTGGAGAATACACGAAGAGGCAGCGGAATTCCTGGAACTTTTCTCTAAGTTTGAATTTACCTCAAAATTAAAAAATTATAGAAAGAAGACATATAAATATACATAGAAATAACCAACTCACTGGCAATTAAAAGAAAGTATAAGTTTTTTAAAAAAGGGGAGGGATTCCCTAGCGGTCTAGTGGTTAGGACTTGGCACTTTCACTACTGGGGCCCAGGTTCGATTCCTGGTTGGAAAACTAAGATCCCAGAAGCCTCGTGGCACAGTAAAAAAAAAAAAAAAGAAAAAAGAGGGGAAGATTAATGGGGGTGGTATATGGTCCCATCTCTTCCAGATAGTCCAAGCTGCCTGTAAATCACAGACCAATGGACTCCCTCTAGCTCTCAGATTTATAAGGACTTACGATCATCTGCATCTACTTTCTCCTCATTTGTTGAAAGTTGAGATTCATACTTGGACAGCTGCTTTTTAATCTCCACATCATCATCATTTTCAGGTTTTTTCTGATTCTGTAACAGCAAGGAAAAGCAATACTTGAAATAAGTGGTTTAGTTATGCATACACCTTCAGTTAAACAGTTAAAAGATTTCATAGAAAAAGACAACAAAGTAACAGACTTCAAAAGGAATAAACCCCATCTAAGGGCAAGGCCCACACTTAACTTCATAGCACCTAGTAGTTTGTTTTAGGCATAAACTGTTCAGAAAAGTAAAGGATTATGCACCAGTAATATGAAAGAAAAATCACACACTCATCTTTCTGCATGTCCATGAAAACAGCACTGCATCCCCTGGGAGCTATTTAGAAACACATGATCTCAGGCCACACCCCAGAGCAAATGGATTAGAACTTGGATTTTAACTAGGTCTCCAGATGACTCATACACACATTAAAGTTGAGCTCTGCCTCAGGCCATCAATTCAGAACAGGCAAGTCCTCCTGGCAAGTAGTGATCTGCTAACCAACTGCCTGGTTTCCTCCAATGACTCTTTTGGGCAATGAAACCTCATACTTGTCACACTTCTTATAACTTTAAATTATACTGTGATACTGATATGTATTTGTTACTAAAACTAAAATACTTTTGCTGTCATAAAACACCATTACCAAGTTTTCTCTTTTGAAACAAATCTCTAGTAGTCAGTCTTAAATTTATCACTAGATTTTTACCAACTGAATACCATACTTGAGATACTATCCATATCTTAGAACCCAAGAATGAAGGTCACTGTTAGAACAATGAGGCCTGTGTATTACCGACTTATGTAGAATATTTAAGATAAGGAAAACTGTCACAAAAATAATCACCTTCTTATTTGCAGTATCTTTTGAATATGACTCAATCCCCACCATAACTGAGATTTCATTTTTAACTCTAACAGTAAATAAAATACCTGCACATTTTTAGGTTATAAGAGTTTTTAAAAGGAAGCACATAACAATCTTTATACCTACCCCTGGCATGATGCCTCAAACACAGAAAGTACTTAAATATTTGTGAAAATAAGTGAATTCAGGATACTTTAAATCACTTAATTGATGTTTCATTTCTTGTTGAGTGATGAATATCTCAGTTTTTAACCAATTCTTTCATTCCACAAGTATTAAGAGCCTCTAATGTTTCCTGTGCTGAATCCTGGCAATACATCAATATACCATAAACCAAGATACACACAGTCCTTGTTCCCATGGAGCTTATCATCCACAGGGAGGGAAGTTTTATACAGGTAATGATTACACAATTCGTTGATTGCAATCTTTGATACACTTTACAAAGGACAAACACACAGTACTCCAAGAGTGGATAACAAGACCTAAATAACTCCCACAACAGGATTCGTTGAGAAAGTGATGTTTATGCCAAGACCTAAAGATGAGCAGGGGTTTGCTGGAGAAGGGTGGGGAGGATTAATCCAGGCAGGGAGATGGCATGTGGAAGGACCCTAAAGCAGAAAGGGAGCAGCCCCTTTTTTAACTGAAAGAAGTGCAAGGTGGGTGGGGTCTGGTAGGTCAGAGACTGTGTGGCTAGAAGTGAGGCTGGGTAGCGGGGAGTCCAGACAGTGCAAACCGTGGACTATGAACTTCATCCTATCATGGACTTCATCCATCATGAAGCTATGGATTTCATCGTATAAGCAATGAGATGTACGAGAGAAAGGATTTTCAGCAGTGGTGTCCAACCTCATCAGACTCATTTAAACAAATCACTCTGCCCCCTCCACTCTGGATTAGAAGAGGATAACAAAATAATGCAGACAGTCCAGTCAGGAGGCAACTGCTGTCAGCCAGGTAAGCCGAGCTTAGACCAGAACAACAGCAAGGAAGATGGAGAGAAACAAATAATTTCACTTCTGGATACACTTAATAAAACTAGGTTGGATATGAAGATTAGGGAGATTCATAGATGATTTTCAGGTTTCCAGCCTAAGCAAGAAACCTGAGAATCCGGTAGAAAAATAGTCTGAGGCAGAAGCATCATAAGAGCCTAACTACACACCAAGTATGTGATTCAACCCTAATTCAAATACAGAGATTGACATATATGGATGTCTTAGGGGAAATCCTAGGTAAAATGTTCCATTATAAGACCCTGATGCTGGGAAAGATTGAAGGTGGGATGAGAAGGGGACAACAGAGGATGAGATGGTTGGATAGCATCACTGACTCAATGGATATGAGTTTGAGTAAACTCTGGGAGTTGGTGATGGACAAGAGAAGCCTGGTATGCTGCAGTCCATGGGGTCGCAAAGAGTCAGACATGACTGAGCGACTGAACTGAACTAAACTGATGGGTCTGAAGAGCTACCAATGCTTACCATGTAAGGAGTAGTTTTTTCTTTTTGAGAGAACTAAATGAGATTTAAAACTGTTACATAAGTAACACTAAGATCTGGATGCCCTTGAAAAAAGATAAACGCAATATTTTCTAAAAAGCAAGAGAACATGAAATGTTTGTGAAACACCAGTGGGATGTCTTTGCCTAGATATTATGCTTATTTACTATTTAATGCTTCGTGTGTGTGTGTGCTAAGTTGCTTCAGCTGTGTCCAACTCGGCGACCCTATAGACCGTACTTAGCCTCCAAGCTCCCCTGTCCATGGGATTGTCTAGGCAAGAATACTGAAGTGAGCTGCCATGCCCTCCTCCAGGAGATCTTCCCAACTCAGGCATCGAATCTGAGTCTCTTACATCTTACTTGCACTGGCAGGCAGGTTCTTTACCACTACTGTCACCTGGGAAGCCCTTAATGCTTCTTAAACATTCAACAAACACTTACCAATCCTCTACTGTGTGCCAGACACTATTCGAGGCGCTGGAGATATAGCAGTAAAGAAGATGGAGCGGTCCTGGCCCTTAAGAGCTTATATTCTAGCAGAAGTTATTTGAGAACAGAAATTTCAAACTTTGTTAACTACCATCCATAATAATATATATGTAACACAAAGACAGAGTAATATGTGTAATGTACTGTAATATCACTGTTGCATTTAAAAACATGGGTCAAAACACAAGACTGATTTCACAACTCAAATAGTTATAACCTAAAGAGTCTGAAAAACACTGATCTGTATTAGACCACAGACAGTCTACCTCTTAAGAGTCCTATGTTAGAGCACCAAGTTAATAAACAGTACTCTTTCGGTAAAACTAGAAAATTACACTGAAATTAGAATGGCATTTAAAATAGAAATGCAGTAAAACAAACAAACCCCTCCCCTGCAATTAAAAAACTCCTTAAAATGATTTTTTTTTAAGGTGAGAATAATCCCAGAGAATGCAAAGGAGGAGGATATAGCCTCAAAGCCATCCAAGTGAAGCAGCAGGGACAATGGGAACATGTAAGACTTCCTGGATTAAGAAGGAGTCAGCTCTTGTTGCTTCACTTGTCCCTGTAAATTGACATTCAGTAACAGTTCAAAATATGCAGTTTGAGATTTTAGTGACTATAAAATCCGTAAGGGCAAATATTCAGAGGATGGAGGAGGCTGCTCTGCTCACATGCACTGGGTTCCCAAGCTGAGCTCTAAGCTCAGCAAGAATCAACTATGTTAGTTTTCAAGTCTCTTCATGCCAGCTATACCTGCTATTGCAAGTGCACGACTTAATTACATATTATTCAGACTATGAAATGCCAGTGAGAAGAGTTACTGCCATGAAAATTTAAGTTGAATGCCTCTGAAAGATTCAAAGGCAAGTTGCTAATTATATAAGGCAATCACTGTATAAATCTTTTTAATTTACAAAAAAAATCTAGATTTGACATTAAAATAGCTTTACAAGTATGTAACCTCTTGCTCAAGTTAAGAGAAACCAAAACTGGAAATTTAGAAGAAGTAGCAGGGCAACAGAGAAAAAAATGATCATACAGAACTCTGACTCCAAGAACATCTTGGTCAACATCAAATGATCAGAATATGAGCACACAAATGTCCAAAACGCATACATGTCATTATTAACAGTCCCCATGAGGACAATCTTTTGACCGATTTACCCTGTCACATCAGATAGGAAGAGGAAGATAACCACAGGCAACTCCAAAGATATTTTCACCAGATACAGAGCCTACTGTTGAGCTTCATGTTATTTCTGGGGGCACTTTGCAAACGGCAAGTCTGAGTGAGTCAGACAGTCTTTCAAACTAAACATAACATTTAGCTACTGAGTAATTTAAAAGCTGTACATACTTACTGTACATCACTCAAACAGTGTGGGGTAAGTACACACCTGTGAAACCACCGCCACCATCAATGCCTTGTTTGGTTATTTATATAGATATTTACCCTTGCCTGTGACTCTGAAGGGAATACTGAAGACAGAGAAGTCCAGGGTTACTGACTTCCATGAATGCTTCTGGGAGCAAAAAGGTACTGAACCTCCTCACAAATGAAGATCATACACCTTGGAAAAGCTCTGCAAACAGTTCAGCTCAAGTGCTGCTCTAAATAAATGTCCAATGCATAGTAAGTACTCAGTACAGTTTTTCTTACCTTTTTCTTCTTATCTTTAAATTGCTTGATCAACGTGAGGACATGTTCAACAAGAAACATGAAATACAAGCCTCCCAGAGCTGTCAGCCCTTTCCATGTAGAATCAAAATAGGTATTTTCTTGCATGTTTTGAGAAGACAGGTGGCTGAAAAGTGGTCCCCTCTTCATTTCCATAGCTGCTTCTTCATGGCTGTGACTATGGTGATGACTTGCATGAGACTAAAGGCAAAATAATACAGATTTTATAAATTCGTTTCACATGCCAGAAAAACTGGCTAAGATAATTAACGTCAAATATGAAACCATTCAGAATTACGCAATTAACATTCTACTTCAGAATGAGGGGAAGTTTAGGATATTAAAAGTAAAACTACCAACAAGCAACAGTGACCCAGAGCTAGATGTATATGACGGACGATGGCACTTCAGTGGAGTGGATCTACTCAGTGTAGAGACAGACACATTCTCCAATGATCCTCATAACGTATGGGCAGAGGGTATTTCCAATGTTCCTCCATGGCCACAAATAGATCTTAACAGGCATATAGTGTCTACTGCTCATACATCCAGTGGAAAAGCCACTACCACTGTTCTCAGGGTGCGTCCAAGAAGCCCAATCTGGGTAATGGGCCCTGGCCAGCGCCTGAGACCCAGGCACCCTGCCCCATGGCCTGCAGCTGCGTGCAGCAGGAACCTGTCACTGCGTGTCAGGGACCCAGGTGAGGTGCACACCAAGGTGAGACTGGGGGTCATGGATACAACCCACGCAAACACTCTTAGAAACTGAATTTCCAGCCTTTTATACTTATCAATACAGAGCACAAACTGAAAATATATACACTCGCTATATAAATTTACAGATGCACACATATATATTAGTATTTAGCGTTGAATAATAAAACACACTGAAGGTGAAAGTCTCTCAGTCCTGTCCGACTCTCTGTGACCCCATGGACTATACAGTCCATGGGATTCTCCAGGCCAGAATACTGGAGTGGGTAGCTGTTCCCATCTCCAGGGGATCTTCCCAACCCAGGGATCAAATCCAGGCCCCCTGCATTGCAGGTGGATTCTTTACCAGCTGAGCCACAAGGGAAGCCTAAGAACACTGGAGTGGGTAGCTGTTCCCATCTCCAGGGATTTTCCCAACCCAGGGATCGAACCGGGGTCTCCTGCACTGCAGGTGGAATCTCTACCAACTGAGCTACCAGGGAAGCCCTATAAAACACACTAATGGGATAAATTATTTACTTACATGTGGAAGAAGGTGCAAGAAAGCATCACCACTCAGTGTCCCAACAGCCAAGGCCACAAGGAAACTCAGAAGAAACTTGAAGAACACCCGATTCATGAGCGGCACTAAGATAACGCCCAGCAAAGACAGGAAACTGATGACGGAAATGGCGATGAAGCCACCAACCCAGGCTGTCAGAACGGGACAGAGCAGACGGCAAGGCAAACAACTGATCAACTTTCAGAGTGAGACTGCGGAGCGGCACAAAGTCATCTGTAAAAGCAGGGGCGCTTACACCTATGACTGATTCATGTTGATGTCTGGCAGAAACCAACACAATACTGTAAAGCAATTATCCTTCAATTAAGAGCAAATTTAAAAAAAAAGTGGAGCTAAAGAAATACAAACGCAGTGGAACAGAACTATGGTGAGAGAGCAACAACCAAGAAGCTGGATCAAATGTGACTGAACCCTCTGGGCAAAAGGCATAAACCTAGGAGAACATTCTTCAGCAAGGGTCCACCTAGTCAAAGCTATGGTTTCTCCAGTAGTCGTGTATGGATGTGAGAGCTGGACTGTAAAGATGGCTGACGGTCGAAGAATTGATGCTTTTGAACTGTGGTGTTGGAGAAGACTCTTGAGAGTCCCTTGGACTGCAAGGAGATCAAACTAGTCAGTCCTAAAGGAAATCAACCTTGAACATTCATTGGAAGGACTGATGCTGAAGCTCCAATACTTTGGCCACCTGATTTGAAGAACTGACTCATTGGAAAAGACCCTGATGCTGGGAAAGATTGAAGGCAGGAGGAGAAGGGGACAATAGAGGATGAGATGGTTGGATGGCATCACCAAGTCAATGAACATGAGTTTGAGCAAGCTCCAGGAGTTGGTGACAGGCAGGCAAGCCTGGCGTGCTGCAGTCCATGGGGTTGCAAAGAGTCGGACACGACTGAGCAACTGAACTGAACTGAGGGTGAAGGAAGGGGAAGGTATGGTTACCAAGGATGAATTCTCAATCACTTGGGAACTGAGCTTACAGACTCCTCTAACAGTTAAATTACGAGAGAGAAGAGAAAAAAGTTAGGAAAGGAGGGAAGAAAGGAGAAAGGAAAGGAAACTGGGAATCAGTAATATCCTCAGTAAACAAAGTAATCAATTCTTCATTATAGGTTCTGAGCAACACAACTTACACTATAGCAGACTGTATCCTGGTTTCATGTATTAATAAGAACACACTAGGATTAGGCTCCTAAACAACTCTCATCATTCTCTAAACAATGTGACAACATACAAAGCAATCCTAATTTTTACTTTTTTAAATTTTTTTTTAGCAATCCAAATTTTTAAACTGAAAGATAATTGCTTTACAATGTTGTGTTGGTTTCTGCTATACAACAATATGAACCAGTCATAAAGATACACATATCCCCTCCCTCTTGAACCTCTCTTCACCCCACCGTCATCCCATTCCGCTGGGTCCTCACAGAAGGCTGGGTTGAGCTCCCTGTGCTATATAGCAGCTTCCTGTGTGTACGTGCTCAGTCACGTCTGACTCTCCATCCTCCTGGACTGTAGCCCTCCAGGCTGCTCTGTCCATGGGATTTTCCCGGCAAGAATACTGGAGTGGGTTGCCATTCACTTCGCCAGAGGCTCTTCCCGACCCAGGGATTGGACCCGAATATTCTGCATTGGCAGGCGGATTCTTTACCACTGAGCCACCAAGGAAATCCCCAGCAACTTCCTACTAGCTATCTATCTTACATATGGTAATGTATATGTTTCAATAGAACCTAAACTTTTTGAATGACCTTGACATATCCTGTGGGAGGACCTCAAACAAGCTACTATTTAATGTATTTTCTGGTTTTTATTTTTTTAAGGGTAAAGCTAACATATTTCCTTTCTTCACATCCAAGGCAGAGAACAATTAAGATGATATATTTGAAAAAAAAAAAAAAAAAGATGATATATCTGGAATTATGCTGAAAAATGAGTAGGATGATGTAAATAGAAGGAAAGAGCACAACATAAATACATCTACTGGCAATGATTTTTACCCAAAAAAGGCAATTTTACCTATTTGTAAAGAATAGGTCTTTGGAGGGATTTCAGCTTTCTTTTCACTTGTTGTATGAATCAGACACGATCTAGTATCGATCTGATTGATGATGGCTGGGCAGAGATAGTTGAACTCGGTGGCGTTCAATGGAACCTGGATGCCCATGCCATGAGATGTAAGCAGCTTCGAGGCACTGAAACACTGAAGAAAAAACAAATAAACGGTGAAATCTCCGAAAGGCATTCCCGTTAGAGAATCTAAAAAAGCTGCTGATAAAACACCCTTTCCTTACTGAAGCTGCTTCTTTACTTAAGATAAATCAAGATCGACTTTTGCTTTAAGCACTTTGGAATTTGCCTCAAGCTACCTGGAGATACTATATCATAGGGGTGATTTCCCATCTCTTCTGAATATTTCTTCTTGGGAGAAGCAATCATGTCACTAGTCACCTCTGCAGAAAGCCTCAAGAGGAAAAAGTTTGAGGATAAATAGACATTTGCAAGCCCATTAACTCACTGTATAAACCTATTAAGGAAATGAGCTTTAATTTCGAGATGGGCTCATTAGAGATTGAGAAATATGTTGTTTCTGTACTAATGCTATCATACCTGGTCTAAACAAGCCCAGGACATGTCACTCTTCCAGCAATGACGGTACTTGCAAAACTTAGCTCAGTGCTGTGTACATACTTGGCAAAATAACGAGAGCGATTAAATTCACAACGAGAATATTAAATTCTGTAGATCACTCACTCTGGCAGAGGGCAACACTGGTTAATGAAACAAACCTGCACCAGCATGCAGTTGTTTCAAAAATTTAATTAGATGACAAGCTTAGTTTGAAGAGAATCTCTGCTGGAGAATGTAAGCGCCCTCTTCTCACCGAAAAAAGAAAAAAAAAAGAAAAAAAAAAAAAACCTCAAGCAAAAAAACCCACAAAAAAACCACTGGCACTAGCACCTGTTTCTCATCTTCTGAAAAGCTATTTCAAACTCCCACAATTCTTGGCCAATACTACTCCAAACAGATTTTATTACTAGTGTCGCTATGGGAATGACCCATTAGTAGGATTATCCCAGAATTAGCATAGTCATGTGATGGTCTGAATGAAATACTTAAGTTCTGCCCATTAATGTATAACAACGAATGCCTTGCTGTTGACATCTCTTAGCCAAGGTAAACTGTGTAGAGCCTGGAAGTCTAGCCTCGGAGAAGAAAAACACATGAACTCAGGACCTCACTGCCCAGACTTTTCACTTGTCCAGCATGTCACTCTAGGTAGCAGCTCCAATTTCCCTCACTTTACAAGTCACTGTGATCCCTTTGTCAAGGAGGCAAAGCTGCTCTTGCATTCTCTGGCCCTTTAAAGCACATCTTTCCCTAAAACATGAATTCTAACTCCTGCTCTTTTGATCTTCCATTTTATATATTTTTTTAAAATTAATAGTATTCACCTTTAAAGATTTTCTCCCCAAAATAATTTGATATGTTTTAAATTCTATATTAAAAAATAGCTTCACCAGGCAGCATTATTCTTACTGAAGAACTTACCCCCAAGTTTTTTTTATCAGGAATGTTTTCAACATAGTGGAGACACTTTGAGCTAAGTGTCTTGCTGAGAAAGGAGAAATTCCCCTTTCAATGAACTCACCATTTTATTTTTAGTTTAGAGAGAATGGCAATGACAGGATAGACAGCATGCATATTGATTAAAATAACGAGAAACATCTTACCTCCTGAGTATTTTCGCCTGGGCTTCTGGAATACATAAAGTCTTTTCTGGGCTCACTCATTGATTCATTGGTTCTCCTACTAGCCAGTCTGCTTGCCCGGCTCTTTTCTGTGACACTGGGTGGAGTAGAACTGTTCACATCTTTGGGGAGAAGTTTTCCATGTTTTGGAGTTTCTATAGTCTCGAGAAAGTGAGTTCCCTCAGAGACAGCATTATACACAGTTGAGGTCACTTCACTAGCACCAACACCCTCCTTGATTAAAACATTCCTTCTGCCACTGGCATGTTCTGATCGATGAGATCCCTTCCCGTGGCTGTTTCTTGGGTCCTTGCTTGAACCATCAGAGTCATGGTCTGGGCAGAGAGCTTTCCGGCTATTTTTACTGGAAGCAGCATGATTATGGTGAGAGTGATGCTCATGGTCAGAGTGATGCTCATGATCAGAGTGATGCTCATGGTCAGAGTGATGCTCATGATCAGAGTGATGCTCATGGTCAGAGTGATGCTCATGGTCATGGTGTATATGAATTCTCTTAATCTTATCTATGCCTATATTCTGAAGCAACTTTTTGAACCCTTCAATTGACAGGGAATTATTTTCTCCATAGCGGTGGAAAAGCTGCTGGAGATGATGCTGCCGCGTGGTAACTGCCAAGTCAACATTAATGCCAGATTCCCAACTTGGAATAATTTTCTCAGTGGTCTGAGGGAAAGTAGTGGCTGGTCCTACTTCATGAAGGGGATTTGTGACTGACAGAGTCAAGGTCAGGATCAAGATCACTGATAAACTCCTCGCCATCGCACCTTCCTACAGAAGACAGAAAACAAAAGGAAAGAAACAACAATCTTGCCTTCACTTCCAAAACAATTTGAATTAAGAAATCTCATGCTGAAAACTGATGTCTAATCAAATAACCAAGTTTAAGAGAGTACCATCTAGAGTGATCGGTGTAGTGCTAGATACTGTAAAAAAAACATACAAAAAACCAAACTGGAGTCCTAGGCTCTATGTCTGCATTGCTGAAACATGGGAAACAACTGGAGAGCAGTTGAGTGCTAAGACTCTGTAATTAGCACTATAAAAGCAATAGTAATTCAGAGACTGGAGGGACCCACGTGGTCACAGCCATATTGGCATTATATCATGTTTCAAACAAGAATTCAAAACAAAAGAACACAAAATCCAAACTAACTACCTCCACCACGACCACTACCAGTTCATAGAACAATCTTTTAACATCAAAAAAAAAAGTAAATATGGCAATCAGAATAAGCTACATTTAAAATTTTTTTCTTAAACCATATATAAATCTATTTGAGGCCTTTCTCCCCCAAACCCATTCTTCAGAGGCAACCAATTTGGCCAGTATCTTGAGAATCCCTCACTCATACTCAGGTACATGTGCGCCTTAATCATACTAGTGGGATCTTTTGTTTTTTACACTCAACAAATGACATCTTTCCATGTGAGTATATTTAAAGTGATTACATCTTTTAAGACTGCACAGTAACAGTTTTTTAAGGAAATTAAACTTCATTAAAAAACTCTGTTGCTCTTATTTTGTTATCACTCATCCGCATAATACTGCTGGGAACCAAAGAACTATGTTCCAAAGAGGAGTTAGGGATCCAGCTGTACCTTGAAAAAGCAGAATTCAGTTACGCAGATGAAGTAGTATCTGCTTCTTTGGAAGAAGCAGCTAGACTAATATCTCAGGATCCAGCCAGCAGATGCCCAGCACCAATGATGGGTGGTGATCGTGACCAAATTGGTCTGCCTCCAGTGAAAATAAGAGGAGGTCGGGCTCCGGAGTGAGATGGCAAGGGCAAGGAGCAATCGAGCTCTACCACCTTCAGCTCTTCCTCCTTGGACCAGCTGGTAATACCTATTTTATACCGAGCGAGAGGAAACCACTCGCATGGATGTATGTGGAAGTGCTCCAAACGCTGTCAGCAGTATTGCACAGCTGCTGCTTATCGTATTGTGAAAAGAGGACGTACGCACTATCACCGGGCTAGACTCCTAAAGAACAATCCTTGGGGCCCGAAGTTTCAACGGGCAGAAGAAAACCTTTAAGAAATACACGAGGAGCGAGATGGGTGGGGACAGCCCGGACGAATGGCTCAGGAGCCAGCTCCGTGCCTTTCCCAAGGGAGGGAAGGATGCTTAGGGCGGTCCCAGACCCGACGGCGGATCTCCTTTCCCGCAAGAACACGTGTGGGGGAGAAAAAAGCGGAAGGAAAGGGCCTGGAAAAAGGGGTGAGCGGAGAAAACGGGAAAGAGCGCGCAAAACTGCCTCGAAGGGCTTTTTATTTTTAAACACCACAGTACTCTCGGAAAATTGAGATGAACAAGAGAAACCGTTTCCTTATCCCGTTGGACCTCGAAGCCCGCTGTGCACCCCAAACTGGGAAGTCCGGCCTCGCCGGCCCCGCGGGGTTCCCCTCTCCGCCCTCCCTTCCTAGACCTGCGGGACTCACCTCTCCGCGGCCTCGCCGACCCCCGGGCCGCTCCCGCGCGCCGGTTCAAGTTCCCGCCGGCGGTGCGGAGCCGACCCTTACTTGTCTCCCTAGAGATCTCTACACAGCAGGGAGGGGCGGCGGTCTCATCGGCCCGGCTGCCCCTGGGTCGGGGTAGCGCCGCGCAGAACCCGGCAAGCCGCGCCCCACGCGCCGCCGTCGCCGCCTCCCGGGAGCAGGAGGACAATTACTAATTAGCGCCGCGCGCAGCGCGCCGCCGGGAGCCACCGCCTCCGCCGGCCTCTGCTGCGGGGCATGCGCAGTGCGGCTCCACCCCGTCCCCGGCGGGCGGATCCACGGGTCCGCCTGTTCTCCGGCGCCGCGGGCCTCGAGGGGGGCGGAGATGCGGTCCCGGTGAGCGCCGGGCGACGAGATTTGCCCGGGGCTCTTTCCTCCAGCTCCTCCGTGCCGCCCGCCTCTCTAAGAGACTCGTTCCTCAACCCCCCACCACCACACCGAGCCAGCCCCGTCTGCCGCTGGGATCCCGGCAGTGAGGGCAGCGGGACGTTCTCTGGGCACACGAGTGCTGGGTCTTTCTGGGGGGTTCTGAGCGCTTCTGATCCCGGGACGCAGGCCGTTCTCGGGCCGCGATCCTCGACACGAGGGCTGGCACTCAGGCCCTCTGGCACTCAGGGCCGCTTGGGCTGGGGTGGGGGTGGGGCGGGCCCGGCGGAGGCGGGGTCGCCCCCGCCCCGCCCCCGGCCGCCTCGGAAACGCGGTCCGGATAACGCCCGCGGGAAGACGCGGCGGGCAGGCAGTTCCGCTCCGAGGGCGGAAGTGCGTGCCCAGGTTTCGGCCGCTGACCAGACAGCAACATGGTGGCACCCGTGTTGGAGACGTCTCACGTGTTTTGCTGCCCGAACCGGGTGCGGGGAGCCCTGAGCTGGAGCCCCGGGCCCGGAGGGTTTCTGGCCTTCGGCACGTCCTGTTCCGTGGTGCTCTATGACCCTCAGGTGAGAGAAGTGGCCGGACCCGGTCTGCTTCTGGCGCCCCATCTGCTGCGTATGCTCGGGGGTGGACTCTGTAGACGCTGCTCCGGAGCCTGGAGATGCGTTGTGCGGCCGGATCCACTTCGGGAAGGGTGTCTGGGCGGTGGGTCTGGCTCTGGCCCGCGACAGTCGCCTCTCGCCAGTCTCCTGCGCTGCGTCAGCCTGGGGTCACCGTGTCTTACAGGTGGCCTGTAAGCCACACATAGAATTTTAAACGTTGACAACCTTTTCTGAAGCATTCTGTGGAACTGTAACACTGTTAAGGAATCAATTTGGGTTTGAAAAGATTTGCATTTAAATGTGGGTTAAAGCCATCTCACAGGTGCCATCTCATTCTTTTAAAATTTAAAGTTTTTGTTTTCTGTTTGCCTTTAGCCAATGAACAATATTATGATAATTTAAGGTAACCAGTGAAGGGATTCATCCATACATATACATGTATTTGGGGCTATCTCATTTTTGTATTTCCCTAAGTCTTACTTAATAAACTATTGCTGTTTTCAGTTTCAAAGAAATATTTCTTGCAGTTTAGCTTTGGGAGCGGACATTTTAAGGAATATGCCATTAGGGCAAAGATCCTAGCAGGTGGAGCTCCTAAGCACTTATCCATTCCCAGAACTGCACCCAGATGATTATTTTCTTGGCCTTTTCGCTACCAAACTTCTCAAGTGACTAGTTTCTGCATTCTTCCCTGAGTTCATTGTGACCCCGTTCCCACTGGCTGATTTTGGACAATACAGTTAGTGTTGCTTCTCAAAAGAAGCCTAAGTATAAAAAGTAAAATATTGGGAATTAAAATGCAATGTAGGAAATAGCTTTTTTAAAATTTTATTTTACTAGTTTATTGCCAAGTTCAGACTTAAATTGAAGAAAGTAGGGAAAACAACTAGGCCATTCAGGTATAACCTAAATCAAATCCCTTACGATTATACAGTGGAAGTGACAAATAGAGTCAAGGGATTAGATCTGACAGAGTGCTTGAAGAACTTTGGACGAAGGTTCGTGACATTATACAGGAGACAGGGATCAAGACCATCCCCAAGAAAAAGAAATGCAAGAAAGCAAAATAGCTGTCTGAGTAGGCCTTACAAAAGAAGAGAAGTGAAAAGCAAAGGAGAAAAGGAAAGATATTCCCATTTGAATGCAGAGTTCCAAAGAATAGCAAAGAGATAAGAAAGCTGTCCTCAGTGATCAGTGCAAAGAAACAGAGGAAACAATAGAATGGGAAAGATTAGAGATTTCTTCAAGAAGAGATACCAAGGGAACATTTCATGCAAAGATGGACACAATAAAGGACAGAAATGGTGTGGACCTAAGAGAAGCAGAAGATATTAAGAAGAAATGGCAAGAATACACAGAAGAACTATACAAAAAAGATCTTCATGACCCAGATAATCATGGTGGTGTGATCACTCACCTAGAGCCAGACGTCCTGAAATGCCAAATCAAGTGGGTCTTAGGAAGCATCACTATGAACAAAGCTAGTGGAGGTGATGGAATTCCAGTTGAGCTATTTCAAATCCTAAAAGACGATCCTGTGAAAGTGCTGCACTCAATATGCCAGCAAATTTGGGAAATTCGGGCATGGCCACAGGACTGGAAAAGGTCAGTTTTCATTCCAATCCCCAAGAAAGGCAATGCCAAAGAATGTTCAAACTACCACAAAATTGCAGTCATCTCACACGTTAGTAAAGTAATGCTGAAAATTTTAGCCAGGTTTCAACAGTATGTGAACTGTGAACTTCCAGATGTTCAAGCTGAATTTAGAAAAGGCAGAGGAACCAGAGATCAAATTGCCAACATCCACTGGATCATCAAAAAAGCAAGAGAGTTCCAGAAACACAGCTATTTCTGCTTTATTGACTATGCCAAGGCCTTTGACTGTGTTGTGTTGTTTGTTGTGTGGACCACAACAAACTGGAAAATTCTTAAAGAGATGAAAATACCAGACTACCTGACCTGCCTCTTGAGAAATCTGTATGCAGGTCAGGAAGCAACAGTTAGAACTGGACATGGAACATCAGACTGGTTCCAAATCAGGAAAGGAGTATGTCAAGGCTGTATATTGTCACCCTACTTATTTAACTTCTATGCAGAGTACATCATGAGAAACGCTGGGCTGGATGAAGCACAAGCTGGAATCAAGATTGCCAGGAGAGATATCAATAATTTCAGATATGCAGATGACACCACCCTTATGGCAGAAAGTGATGAGGAACTAAAGAGCCTCTTGATGAAAGTGAAAGAGGAGAGTGAAAAAGTTGGCTTAAAACTCAACATTCAGAAAACTAAGACCATGGCATCTGGCCCCATCACTTCATGGCAAATAGATGGGGAAACAGTGACGGACTTTATTTTTTTGGGTTCCATAATCACTGTAGATAGTGGCTGCAGCCATGAAGTTAAAAGACGCTTGCTTCTTGGAAGAAAAGCTATGACCAACCTAGACAGCATATTAAGAAGCAGAGACGTTACTTTGCCAACAAAGGTCCATCTAGTCAAAGCTTGGTGTTTCCAGTGGTCATGTATGGATGTGAGAGTTGGACTATAAAGAAAGCTGAGTGCTGAAGAATTGATGCTTTTGATCTGTGGTGTTGGAGAAGACTCTTGAGAGTCCCTTGGACTGCAAAGAGATCCAACCAGTCCATCCTAAAGGACATTAGTCCTGGGTGTTCACTGGAAGGACTGATTCTGAAACTGAAACTCCAATACTTTGGCCATCTGATGCGAAGAACTGACTCATTGGAAAAGACCCTGATGCTGGGAGGGATTGGGGGCAGGAGGAGAAGGGGAGGACAGAGGATGAGATGGTTGGATGGCATTACTGACTCAGTGGACATGAGTTTGAGTAAACTGCGGGAGTTGGTGATGGACAGGGAGGCCTGGGGTGTTGCAGTCCGTGGGGTCACAAAGAGGTGGGACATGACTGAGCAACTGAACTGAACTGAGTTTATTAATTTTATTAAAATGTCCATCATCCTAGACATACAGACAGAAGATGAAATGGTTAGATAGCATCACTGACTCAATGAACATGAATCTGAGCATGGTATGAGTTATGGTGTAGGACAGAGGAGCCTGGCGAGCTGCAGTCCATGGGGTTGCAAAGAGTCAGATGGAACTTAGTGACTGAACAACTACGGATACATGACACATAGACGACCAGCTGGCAACTGAAAAGATGCTCAACATCACTAATTAGAGAAATGCAAATCAAAACCTCAGTGAGGTATCACCTCAGACTGGTTAAAATGGCTGTCATCAGAAAGTCTACAAATAATAAATATGGAGAGGGTGTGGAGAAAAGGGGACCCTCCTAGGATGTTGTTGGGAATGTAAACTAGTGGAAAACTAGTTCAAAGTTCTTTAAAAAACTGAGATTAGAGTTACCATATGAGCCAGCAGTCCCACTCCTGGACATATATCTGGAAAACACAAAAACTGTAATTCAAAAAGTTGCATGTACCACAATGTTCATAGCAACACTATTTACAACAGTCAAGACATGGAAGCAATTTATATGTCCATCAACACATGAATGGATAAAGAGGATGTGGTGAGATATATGTATATACACATACACAAAAGGGAATGCAGTTGAGCCATGAAAAGCATGAAGTAATACCATTTGCAGCAACATGGATGGACCTACAGATTATCATACTAAGTGAAGTGAGACAGAGAAAGATAAATGCCATATGGTATCACTTACATGTGGAATCTAAAAAATGTTACAAAGGAACTTATTTACAAAACAGAAATAGACTCAAAGACAGAAAACAAGCTTATTTTTTTTGCCTAATGGGAATGGGGCAGGGAGGGATAAATTAGGGCTTTGAGATTAACAGATATGTACTATAATATATCTTATAGATAAACAACGAGGACCTATAGTATAGCACAGGGAGCTATGTTCAGTATCTTGTAATAACCTATAATGGAAAAGAATCTGGAAAAGAATAACTGAATCACTTTGCTTTACACCTAAATCATTGTAAATAAGTCTTACTTTAAAAGTTCCATCATCCTCCTATCCAATGCAGAGTCAAACTTATAAATGAAATAGTTCTACTCATTTTTCTTGAGCTTGCTTGCCTCCTTCCAGTTTTTGTTTTGTCATTACCATGCATTCTTCAAAAACTTTATTTTATTGAAGTATAGTTGATTTATAATGCTGTGTAAGTTTCTGTGTACAGCAAAGTGATTTAGTTATACATATATATAGTAGCTTGCTTTTGCAAATTCCAAACTCTGAATGCATCCATCCTTCACCCTCTATTCCCAGTGCTACAACCACTCCCTCTTCAGCATTTGTTACTTGTAGACTTTTTAATGATGGCCTTTCTGACTTGCGTGAGGTGATATCTCATTGTAGTTTTGCTTTCCATTTCTCTAATAATTAGTGATGTTGAGCATCTTTTCACATACCTTTTGGCCATCTATGTGTCTTCTTTCTAGAAATGTCTAGATCTTCTGCTCATTTTTTGAATATTTTTGTTGTTGTTTTTGTTATTGAACTGTGTGAGCTGTGTGTATATTTTGGAAATTAAGCCCTGGTTGGTCACAACGTTTACAGATGTTTTCTCTCAGTCTGTAGGTTGTCTTTTAGTTAGTTTTGTTTATGGTTTCCTTTGCTATGGTGTAAAAGCTTATAAGTTTGATTAGATCCCATTTGTTAATTTTGCTTCTATTTCTGTTGCTTTGAGAGACTGGTCTAAGAAAACATTGATACAATTTTTGTCAGAGACTGTTTTGCCTATTTTCTCTTCTAGGAGTTTCACAGTGTCATGTCTTATATTTAAGTCTTTAAGCCATTTTATTTTGGGGTTTGATGTGAGGATGTGTTCTGACTTTATTGATACAGCTATCCAGCTTTCCTGACACTTCTTGCTGAAGAGACTGTCTTTTCTGCATTGTATATTCTTGCCTCCTTTGTCAAAAATTAATTGACCCTAGGTGTGTGGGCTTACTTCTAGGCTTTCTGTTTTGTTCCATTGATCCATATGTCTTATTTTTCGCTAGTACCATGTTGTTTTGATTACTGTAGCTTTGTAGCATTGTCTGATGTCTGTGAGGGTTATGCTTCTTGCTTTGTTCTTTTCCATGCACTCTTAACTGGCAAGATAAAGCGCATAAAACCAAGGGTAAGCTTTACATTGGCCATCAAGTAAGACTGTAGAAGCCTATCTTTCTTGCAGCTGTTTAATGGATTTGTACCCATCTCTTCTACCACATTTCTGTTTTTAATGATAAATTGGTGGCTATCTCAGGGGATTTTAACATCAAGAAAAAAGGTGTATGGATCCTAGATAGTTTTGTTAAGTATTGTTGGCTGGGTATTTAGTTAAATATAGGATTAAACATGTCAGATGCTAAAGTGAAACTTTGGATATGATGTTCTTTCAGCAAACTTCTGAGGCTAGCCTTGAACTGAGTGGTGATGAAACAAAAATAATGAGTTATGACTCCTGTCCATCGGAATTCTCATTCTGGTGAGAAAGACAATGAAATACTTTAGCAGGCTCCCATATTTTTGGCACCAGGGACTGGTTTCATGGAAGACAGCTTTTCCACAGACCAGGGATGGGAGGGTATGTTTTGGAATGATTCAAGCTCATTACATTTATTGTGCAGTTTATTATTATTACATCAGGTTCATCTCAGATCATCAGGCATTAGATCCCAGCAGCTGGCAGCCCCTGCTTTAAATTGTTTCCCAAACTCATATAACCCATATGTGAACTATATTAGCTTATGCACATTTCCCTTTGTATACCTTTTTCTCAGCTGTGAGAGTTTCAGTTGACTTGCAAGCAGGTGTGAAGTCAGTGCTCCAGGCAACCGGTAGAGAAAGGGCTGTAAGGGGAGGGCCCAGTAGGCATAGAGTCTCCAGCAATAGGGGAAGTAGAGAAAGCCCAGGTGTGGAGTGATCTGGTGAAAGCAGCAGTCTGAGGATCTGCAGGCAACCTGGCCATAGGCCCTGAAGGGATCTGATGTCTGAGGACCTTCGTAGTTGTGGCCTAGTGACCTTGTATTGTTAAGGCTGAAGAACCCAACACCGGATCAGCCATGGCATGCTAAGTAAGCCATGGTTTTGCATCCATCAATCATGGATTCTCTGAATGAAGGGATTTTTCTTTTGGTCAACCAAATTCTTGAATCTGTACAAGCATGGTAAAAGTAGGTCCTGAGGCCATTGAGAACATAGGCTCTTGTCTAGTCTGGGGTTTTAGAGACTGGCTCTTTAAATAAGAAGAGAGTAGGGCTGAGTGAATGTGGAGTGGGGAAAAAGGCAAGAATGAATTTTAAAAAGTGAATGGATGACTTAAGCCATGGTAAAGTTTATGAGTTAAGGTGATTCTGTTTGAAGTAATCCTGAACATTTTCTGAAATATGATTTTTATTATTTATCAGTTCCTCTGTGGGATACATTCCAGCATACTAACTGGTGTTTTCTCCTCTAAAGAAAAGGGTTGTTATCACCAACCTGAATGGTCATGCTGCTCGAGTCAATTGCCTACAGTGGATTTGTAAACAGGATGGTTGTAAGTATTAATCTGACTTCTCTTAATTTAGTATTACTGTATCTGATATTATGTATTTAGAAAAAGAGAAGAAAAATGACATGCCCAATGAAATATCTGACTTATACTACTTCTACTTTGTAGCAATTGAAGCATGGATAACACAGCAGTACTTAGGATGAGGATAGAGGCAGCCCCTTACTGAGGCAAGAGCCCTGCCATTGCCCACAGCTTTTGATCCAAAGCCTGTATGCAGGGCTTGTATTGGAGCCCAGACTGGGATTCAGAAAATTCAGCCTGTAGTTAGTCTGTTTCTGCCACAGACAAACAATTGGTTTTTTAGGCAAGGCATTGCATTTTTGTTGACCCTAGTTTGCATCTTAGTAATATACAAAAAGTAAAACTTTGGACTAAATCAGTGAGTGATTCCTGATACCTATGAGGTCAAAATTATTTCCTGAATAATACTAAGAAGTTATTCCTAGTCTTGATTCTGTCCCAAGTGTGCAGTGCCATTTTCTAGTGGCTATATAATGTGTGATGTTGCCACAGTTTAAACACAGGAGCAGATATGAAAATTCAGGTGTGTTCTAATAAAGTCAGACTTTAAAGAAGTTTTCTGAAATATTAAATAGTGCCTTTCTTCTTATTTTTTTGTTTTGGAGAATACAGGGTTTCCCCCTATAAAAAAAGTTATGTTAGTTCTTGTTATTTGTAAGTGAACTAATATATAAGTATTTTTCAAATTTCTTAGTTTTAATTTCTGTTGTGATTAATATTGGCACATATAGCCTATATAAACAAAAGGTCTTTGGACTCCTCAAAAAATTTTATGAGTGTCAGTGAGTCCTGATATCAAAACACTTGGGAATTGCTGGACTAGATTATCTCCGGGTGTCTTTCATCTCTGAAATTCCACGACTCCAGAATTTTTATTTAACATTGCTTTTAGATGGGCTTTTAAAATCCTGTGGAAATTCTTCATGTCTTAACTCTACCTACTATAGTCTTTTTATGGACTCCGAATTAATTTTATTTTTTTATTTTGCAACTATCTATTGAGAGCATTCTGCTGCTGCTGCTGCTAAGTCGCTTTAGTCATGTCCGACTCTGTACAACCCCATAAATGGCAGCCCACCAGGCTCTGCCGTCCCTGGGATTCTCCAGGCCAAGAACATTAGAGTGGATTCTGAGCCAGGCCCAAAGGCAGAATTTCCTGAATTAGTGAGACTTGGCTCTGGTTTTATCTGTGATATTAAAAAAAAGTTTAATAAGCTATTTATTGCAGTTGGTAATGCAAGGTTAGTCACATTAGGTCAGTAAAAACCATTAAATAGTAGAAAGAGTGGCTGTTAGTGCATATATTAAAATGCAATTGTAATTATATTAACTGCCACCGAATGACATCAAAGCCTACTTGAATCTCAGTATAGGGATTCCTTTTAAAGTATTAATTTGGGCTTGTATGTTTTATCTTCCCTTTAAAAGTGAGGTTACATAAAATGAATTGCTTGTGTATCACTGAAATCTATTATAGTTATGACTGATTTTCTCAGAATTGGGTTCTATTGCCAGATAATTCAGGTACTCTTTCTAACCCATATATCAGTGACATGAAATTCTAGTGATATTATTTTATACTTTTAAAACATCTGATTCTTATCACATTACTTTCGTGTATCTTAGAGCAATTATCAGAATCATATAGTTAGGTCGGTGGCTTAATTGCCATGACATATGAAGAAATTAAAGCCCAAGATCGAAGCTGGCTGGCAGCAGGGTTAGGATATGAGCCTGGGACTTTTGAGTACAAATCTAATGTGTTTAGATAGTCCGCCAGCTGTTTCACCTATCTAAACATAAACCAACAGAAATAAATAAACCGAAAATCCAAACCAAAATTAGATTATTTCCCCCTTTTTGATTCTTATTCATTTTCTTCTATCAATAAGAAGTAAATGTTTGAAGGAGCTATTTTGAAATATGTGTTTGATTTCAAAAATATTTCATGTACTTGATAGCACCAGCTAACTGTAATGGCTGGTATATGTTATTTCCACCCAAAGTATTTAGCCTGAGTCTCATAAGTAAACAACCAGACAGATACACATTGAGGGACATTCGGCAAAACAACTGGCCTGGACTTGCATTGTAGCAAAAAGAGAAACTGGAAAGTTATTCAGGATTAAAGGAAACTTAAAAGATGTGTCAATCAAATGCATAATGTATGGTCCTTAGATTTTTGACTAAAAAAGAAGTTACAGAAGACATTACTGGGATAATCTTGGGAAATTTCAATATGTATTATTACATAACATTACAGTGTCAGTGTTAACATTCTTGAATGTGATAATTATATGTGGTGGCTCAGTGGGTAAAAGATCCACCTGTCAATGCAGGAAATGCAGGTTCGATCCCTGCGTTGGCGAGATAGATCCCCTATTGAAGGAAATGGCAGCCCACCCCAGTATTTATGGAAATTCCATGGACAGAGAAGCCTGGTAGGCTACAGTCCATGGGGTCGCAGACAGTCGGACACAACTGAACGACTAATCAACAACAATGTAGGAGAATGTTCCAGTTTTTGAGAAGAATAGGGTAAAATATCTTGAGGATCAAAGGTCATCATGCCTCCAACTTATTTTTGAATGATTTGTCAAAAGCAAAAATGGAGGTGTGTGTAAATGTACATACAGAGAGCAAGATATTAAGCAAATATGGCAAAATCTTAACAGTTGGTGAATGCAGGTAAAGGTATGTGAGTTTTGTTTTTTCCATAGCTTTGAAGTTTTTCAAAATAGGTGGGGAAAAAATGTTCACTGAGATACAATTTTTTTCAGCTCCTTCAACTGAATTAGTTTCTGGAGGATCTGATAATCAAGTGATTCACTGGGAAATAGAGAATAATCAGGTGGGTAGATATGTTTATGGTTATAAGAAATGACTGTCATATCTACATTTATTTATTTATTTTTTTAAATATTATTTTATTAGTTGGAGGCCAATCACTTCACAACATTTCAGTGGGTTTTGTCATACATTGACATGAATCAGCCATAGAGTTACACGTATTCCCCATCCCGATCCCCCCTCCCACCTCCCTCTCCACCCGACTCCTCAGGGTCCTCCCAGTGCACCAGGCCCGAGCACCTGACTCATGCATCCCACCTGGGCTGTTGGTCCGTTTCACCATAGATAATATACATGCTGTTCTTTCAAAACATCCCACCCTCACGTTCTCCCCCAGAGTTCAAAAGTCTGTTCTGTCATATCTACATTTATTTTCAATTTTTCTTGTCATTTTTCTTGTCTTCCTCCTTGATGAAGTGCCTCATTCTTGCTTATCAGTAATCTAGATCCTGTATCTTCCATGTCATAGGTCCTGTGCCCTTCCTTCTAATACCTGCTTCCATATTCATAGGCTTTCAGTCATTTCTTTGAATTTCTTATCATTTGAAATAATTTACAAAGTACTCTTACATGGGTTGTTTTGTTTTCAGTGACTGCAAAAATTCATACTGCTGTATGCATAGGACAATGGTTGCCTTGTGGATATAAATTTATATAATTTTGCGTAATGTTATAATATGCAGTACTGGGTGTGCATGGACCTCTGGATGGACGTTTAGGTTGGTTCTGGTTGGAAGCAGAGATTAAAAACGTGAAGTTGGTGCATCAGATATTTGAACATCTGCCATGCAGAAGATACAAGTGAGGCAGAATCCTATTCATGAATTGTGCATATATATTGAGGGCAAAATATGCTTAAATAACTACAAATTTGTTTAATAAGTACAAAGGTGGCTCTGTGGGTGAGTGCTTGCACTTGCTGAACCACAACCATGCCACTGTGAAAGTTCAATAGGGATTTAAGTTGAGTCTAATAGTATGAGATGATTTTCTTAGGAAGAATGAAAGGGTTGAGGATTCAAGGTAGGAAAAATGCATGAATCAAAGCTCAGGTAAGAAAGGAGACCATTTGCTCAGAAGTATCCAGTTTCCACCATAGCCTAAGATGTCTTAAGGGCAGGGCTTTTTGAGCTCGTTTAGAGATTATTCATCTTTAAGCTCTGTAAAAAGGAATCTGTGGTCGCTGTGGAAAAACTGTACACACACTTCTCTTAGAGAATCATTAAGTGTACATGAGCATAGTGAAGGCTCTGAAAAGTTCTGACATGGACAGACCTGCTCATCTTTTTTCAACCAGTGTTTCCTTCAAGACTGATTCCCCACCCCCCTTTAAGTCCCTTAGCATCCATTGTAACTTTGAGGAACACAATTTTGGAAATATTTCTTGATACCACAGGGTGGGCAGTAGAAGTGTTAACTTTTCTAGTAAGAAGAGGAGGAGACGGTCTTGTGAGACTTTGGGTTCAAGAGTTTGTTCTTTATGTACAGGCATTTGGAAGTCATTCAGGATTTCTTGCCTAGAAAAGCCCATGGACAGAGGAGCCTGGTGGGCTTCTGTCCATAGGGTCACGGGAGTCAAACTCGACTTAACAACTAAACCCACCAGCAGCAGCAGGATTTCTAGGCAGTGGAGTATGTATGTCAAAGGAAAATGAGTCTGATAGGAGTGTGCCAAATTGGGGTAGGGAAAAATATGAAGGAAGAGATATGAAATGTATTTTTGAAGGCAAAATGATTTTGGCATTGACTAGATAGTTGCCAAAGGAGTGGGAAGCTCGTGGGTAGAGAAGTGAGAAATCAAAAACAGTGGGATTCTGTCTCTGGGCCCTGGAAGAAAGATGCTTCTACAAAGCAAAATAGGCAAGTGGGAGGGAAGATGTTGTAAACATTTTACTTGTATTGCTGGCCAGACACCCAGACTTGTCTCCAGAGAAAGGGGCCAGGTTTGGAGGTGGGGATTGTGTAGTCACTTAGACTTGAATGAGAACTGCAAAGGCTTATGTAGCAAAGCAGCTCCTGTTTGGACTTATCTTGACAGAGGAATTCAGAGAGAACCACTTGAGCACTCATTGTTGAGACCTTGAGTTGAGACTTGCAAGACTCTCGTCAGGGGTGCTCTAAGCTTCTGTCAGTAGAGAGACTTGCAGGCTAAGTATCTGATGGCAGATAGAGAACTTAGACATGGACCGGAAAGGAGGCTTGAGGCCAAACAGGAAGAGGAGGAAGATGAAAGGCATCAAAGAGGGATGAAGGGAATAAAAGGATTTGGGGGAAGGAGTCACACATTGTAACTTGAGAGGCTTAAAGGTTCCGTCTGGTATGCATTTTCACGCACACAGGTGCTCACTGCATCTTGACTTCTGATAAAAGGAAATAGTTCTAAGCTGGCATACTGAAAGATTTGAGTCTTTGACCAGTGGGCATTGTTTTTTAACAAGCCAGTGAACTTGAGAGATTTGTTTTGTTTGATCTTTTAAGATTCTCTGATGGTTGAAATAAAATTCTGCTTAAAGATGTGAAGTGACATAGAAAACAAATTTATGATTGCCATAGGGGGAAGGGGATGGGGATGGGGTAAAATTAGGACCCTGGGATTAGCAGATACAAACTATATAAAATGAATAACACAACAAGGCCCTACTGTATAGCATAGGGATCTTTATTCAAAACCGTAATAGGAAAGGATATGAAAAAGAATATGTATAATACAATGTAACACTATAAATCAGTGATACGTCAGCATAAAATAAAAGATAAAAAACAGGTGTGAAATGAGTTTTTCCACAGATTTAACATTTGGGAGGTAATTATACAGACTCAGATAGCTTTACTGACTGAGGGGACATGAATTTGAGCGATCTCCAAGAGATAGTGAAGGATGGGGAAGCCTGGCTTACTGCAGTCCCTGGGGTTGCAAAGAGTTGTACAACACGACTTAGTGACTGAGCAACAGCAGTAACAGTAAATTTTAAATACCAGGAAGTATGAAGAAGGAAAAAGACAAAACTTCCGTGGCTAAAATTCTAATGAAGATTGTTCCATATCTCTAGTGTTTAATTGTGTACTAAAGTGATTTTGTTTACTTGAGTTTTAAAAAGTGTTTTTTTAAAGAAAAAAATGTTTTTTTCAGAGAAGTCAAAGGTTAATGACTACTGGAAGTTAGTGTACAAAGCCTTATACATAACTATTAATTACCTTTTTGAGTGGCAGAGTTCTACTTAAGTAATTGGAAAAACAATTGAGATATTTAAGATAACTCTATTTCAGCAGACAACAGTTTACAAAACATACCTGTCAAGGAAAGTGGTAAATCTTACATATTTGGAACTCTAAAAATACACAATAACAGAATAACAGAAATGTTACCACAGGGCATAATCTTGCATGGCAAGCAGGAAGACTGATACCCAGGTGGGATTTTCCAGTTTTTGCCAGTTCTTTGTTTTGTAGCTCTGCTTGATACATGCAAGTATTACGAGTGGATGCTGAAAAACTTGGTAAAAGTTTGATGGAAAACAGAACATTTACTCAGTTCCAAAACATAATCTCACATATTACCACAGAAAAATTTTCATAGTGAAAAAACATGGTTAACGCTACCTTTGTTAAAATATCAAAGGTAATTTCACAGATAGTGGAACAGGCTGACATTGCATGTCTCCTGGTGTGTTACACTGATGTTGTGATGACATCACAATGTCAGCCCGAATCTGTTCATGGGGAGACATCAGACCAGTCCTAGAGGAGGAGCAGTCCACAAATCTGGCCTGTAGTCTTCAAAAGTATCAATGTCATGGATGTCTTTGCATGGTGATAAGTGAGCGTTATCCTTTTTGTTGGCTTAGAATATAAGTCTAAAATTATTTAATCAGTTTCCTATTAATACTTTTTTTTCCTGTTAATACTTTTAAGTTGATTGCAATTTTCCTGAGGAGTGTATCCTTTTACATTTGTCTTTTATTATCTGTTAAACTAGTGCTGCTCTCTCAGAGTAGGTTCTTAGATGTGAGATTGCTATGTCAAGGGATGTGCACATTTTGTGTGTTGTTAATATGATCAGACAGACTTTTCACAAGTTTAAGTTCTTCTCAGCTTGTTCATGTTCAATCACTAATTTGTGTCTGACTCTTTGCAACCCCATGGACTGCAGCACGCCAGGCTTCCCTGTCCTTCACTATCTCAGCTTGAGAGGACTGACTTCTGGGTCAGGCATTTTAACAATGCCTTTAATCCTCTGATTCTAGTTAAATGCAGGTGAAACTGATCATTCTTTTGTTTAACATAGCGTTTTTGTTATTCTTTGTGATTCAGCTTTTAAAAGCAGTCCCCATCTACGGCCACGAAGGCCCTGTTTATGCTGTGCATGCTGTTTACCAGAGGAGGGCCCCAGACCTTGCACTGCACACGCTGATAGTGTCCGCGGCTTCCGACTCTACTGTTCGGATCTGGTCTAAAGAGGGTTCTGAAGGTAGGTTTACAGACGTTGTTCCAAACAGGTGACATAGTAATTATCAAATGAACAGCATCTTAGAAGAGCATCCTCATAATTTTTTCAGTCTTTCAAGCAGTTTTTGAAATGTTATATTTCTAATATGCATGTTTTTTTCTTTTGCACTTTTCTAGAATTCCTATTTACCAAACTGTTGATAATGTAAATTCCTTGAAAGCGTTTTCATTTAAGTCTTTTTGTTCTCTGTAACCTTGTTCTCTTGTAACCTTAAAAGCTGACCATTTAAATTCCCATTTTTACTGGGGGCTCAGGATTGACTTCTCTCATCTCCCTGCTGACGTCCAGGGTTCTGATGATGCCACTGGACCTCTCTAGGTGGATAAGCTGAGTGAGTTGTTCATGGTGTGTTTTATTTCTTAGTGACATGCCTTCAGACCTTGAACTTTGGCAATGGATTCGCTCTGGCTCTCTGCTTGTCTTTTTTGCCTGATACTGATGGTGAGTTTCCTGCTAAGTGTATATTAAAAGAGCAACATATTTTTATATCTTCATACAACCAGGACCTAAAAGAAACATATTGGATCTTAATTTTGTGTCTAAATATTTTTAGGAGACAAGTTGAGAGACGTGAATAACATACTTTTGTTCTCAGTAGTCAAATGGTCTGTGTATAAAGCATAAGGTAAAGGGGGTGGGTGTTAGAAGCGTCAGTAGCAGTTGAAAATTTAAGTGATTTAATACGAACTCAAGACTGATACTCCTATTTGTCAGATACATGGTCAGTGTAGATGTAATTTGGGAAAACTGCCTACCTCTGCAGAAGGTGGAGGTCTGGGATAAGTTGAGAAAGTACTAGGGATGGGCCCTGTGAGCATTTCTCTCAAGGTGACAGCCCCTTCCCATCGTGCACAGTGACAGTTTGCCTCAGACCACTTAAAATCTCTAAACGAAAAATGTCCCTTTTCTGGGAAGGCCATCTGTACCTGTCTTTGATTATCCTCCACCAGGATGGTGGCCAGTGCACGTCAGACAGTCCTGTGGCTCCTCAGTTGCCTGGAGGACGGAGCTGGTGGGCAGAGGCTGGGCCTGGAAACCTCCAGGCTGTTTTGCCCTCTGCAGTGGGAGCAGCAGCTCCGTGGTCTCACGTGATGTTCCACTTTCTGCCAGGGCTCCCCGGGAGGAGGAACTGCGCACGTTCTGTCCTGGTTTTCGTTACATAGAATTTCATTTCTTAGCATCTGCATTGAGGCTGAGTGACTGGAGTTTTTTGGCTTTTTTTTTAATTGATTTAAAGAAAACTAATTTTACAGTCACAACTTTCATAGCTTTTTAACCACATAGTTATATATGTGCTTTTGTTATTTAATTATGCCATAGATTTTGTTTTATTATCAAATTCTTCAAACATATGGTCTTCAAAGTAACAAACATACCCTTAAATCTTTGTGCAGTAACCAGTATGCTGGGCTCTTAGTCGCTCTCCTGGATTTTTTATTATTCACTTGGGCTAATGATTCCTATTAAGTGTTCTGGCTGACATGGTTAAGTGCTCCCAGCTTGTTTTTACTGCTGAGCTCTTTTTACTGCTCCTTCTATCGTAAATGACACAGAACAGAGGAGAGGATTCTGTTAATAGTCATTCTTTGCCAAGTATCCATTTAATGGAACATTCTAGAATATTCATTTTATTCCTAAAGATGTTTATTTAGTGCTTTCAATTTATTTGTTCAGTGATGTGGGAAATAGAAGTCGAGGCTCTACCTAGAACTTAAGACCCCGCATAGGTGATTGTCATAACATAGGATGGATGTTATGATGTTGTATGATGTTTTATATATATATGTTATATGATGCTTACAATGATGCCTCTTTTTCCTCCCAGTGCCAGTATTAGCATGTGGCGATGATGACTGCAAAATTCACTTATTTGTTCAACAAAACAATCAGGTAATTGTTCATGTTTCTTTAAGAGACTAGAATTATGTTCTGCTTAATTCCATATCTTAAGACAGACTTTCTAGGTTATAGAATTTGGGGGGTGTTCTAATCTAAGCTGACCAATCCAATAGGAAAATCTTTTTGACAGTCCTCTGTTAAACCGCTTGTCACTCTTTGATCACCAGGTACTCTGCTGCTGCTTTGGCCTCCCAAGTCCAGAGTTGTTCTGGAAGACAGGTCGTTAGGTGGGGAAGAAGAGAGGGAAATGTTGTAGTAGTATTTTTTCTTAAGAAATTTAAATGAAGTGTAACATACCTACCGTGAAATACACCCCTAGCAGTGATTATTTGTCCTTGTAATCTTTTCCTGTTCTTTGAGTGGTTAAACCAGAGGGAAGTTTCAGAAAGAGGGTTGGTTAACCCTGTGCTCATTTAGTTAGTAGTGAGTGAGTGAAAGTCGCTCAGCCATGCCCGCTCTTTGTGACCCCATGGACTATACAATCCATGGAATTCTCTAGATCAGAATACTGGAATGGGTAGCTGTTCCCTTCTCCAGGGAATCTTCCCAACCCAGGGATTAAACCCAGGTCTCCCGCATTGCAGGCGGATTCTTAACAAGCTGAGCCACCAGGACAGCCCAAGAATACTGGAGTGCATAGTCTATCCCTTCTCCAGCGGATCTTCCCGACCCAAGAATCAAACCGGGGTCTCCTGCATTGCAGGTGGATCCTTTACCAGCTGAGCTACCAGGGAATCCCTAGTTAATAATAGAGAGACTTGTTCCTTTGCATTTTATAAGAAAGTTAAAAATCATTGTGTTCAGCCTCCCAGCTTTTTTCTATATTGTATCCACAGCATGTCATTTTACCTTGTGAATAGTTGGTGTATTTGGAGACTACAGATATTATCTACTCATGACTCCTCAGTTAAAGGATATAGAAGATGAGATTTTTTTCATTCCCAAGTGAAAACTCTATCTTACGACTGATCAGATAGGGTTCCCAGTTTTTTTAAAAAAATGCAGGAGGAATGGCTGAGATCAAATGAAGTCACTGATATACATTAAAATATTAAATTCATACATTAAGTCCTGTGATTTTTTGTTATCTTACTAGTTTCAGAAAATGCTTTTTCTCTCTGGACATGAGGATTGGATAAGAGGCGTGGAATGGGCGGCCTTTGGTCAGTATGAAATATTGCTAAAGTACATATAATGTAGACAAGTATGTGTAACTTTCAAAAAAGCAGCCTCTTAACGTTTAACATTTTCTTTGTATGTGACATTTTTCTGTTGGCCCAATTAGAAAAGAGGATACTTATCCTTTGTATTAAGTATTAGTTGGGATGGCAGAGGATGACATAGGTTGATCTTTACAAGAGGACACTAGCTATTACATATGCAGACAGTCTTGAGAAGTTCTTCGTAGAAATTAGTAGATTGTATAGGAATACCAAATATTATAACTATTTATTAGCATTTTATGTGTATTTGTCAGTGTCATTGAAAATGAATATAGGTCAAATGAATGAAAGGGAAGCACAGTCTAATTTTTTCGGGAAATCTAGAAATGTGTGTATTGTAGAAGAAAAACTCATACTTAAATTTAAGAATAGAATGTTCTAAAAATAATAATATCTGTTTTTTTAACCAGGAAGAGATCTTTTCCTAGCAAGCTGTTCGCAAGATTGCCTGATACGCATATGGAAACTGTATATAAAATCAACATCTTTAGAAACTCAAGAAGATGATAATATAAAACTGAAAGAAAATACTTTTACTGTAGAAAATGAAAGTGAGTAATAAGGAAAATATTTAATGCAGTAATTCTTAGATTTATTAGCTGATTTATTTATCTGTATCACTACAACACATATGTGAAGGTTACGTTTTCAGAAGTATCAGATCCCTAGCTGAAACTTACACTATGCATTTTTCCTTTTTTATTTCTATGTGAGAGTAAGTCATTTTTAATATATGAAACTTACTTTTCTAAATCATGTTAGGTTTTTTTAGTTGCTGAAAAGGTTTAGTATTTTCTCAGTAAATTAGTTTGTAAAATTTTATTTAAATTTCAGTTTTAGCATAGGAAGATCTGAAGAAATAATGTGAATTATTCGTACCTTTGTTGGAGGATGTTCATAAGAGACAACTAAATTCCTATATTTGAATGGTATATGTAGTTCTGATTTTCTTACTGTCTGGCATCAGAACAGTACCCTTCCATGGTAGGTTCTGTTGGAATGTTGTATTTAAAGGAGATAATTTTCTATGGATATGAAAATCATAATGTTAATCCTTATTAAACATTGTTCATCCAGAAATACACTTCTTTGTTATTACTCTTCTTGGTTATAACACCCATTAGAGTTGAGATTTAGTGACAGATTTATGGAGAGAACCAGGAAATAACTAGAGGCAGCATATTGTTTCCAAATATGAAAACTTCTGTGATATTTTCATTAATTATTTTGTTTAAAAGTTCACAGTACTGATTTGACTTCCTTTATTTTTACATTTATCTTAGGGGTGTTGTCTCTTTTTAGTGGTAGTTTAGGCTCACATAATGAATGAGGATAGCAAAGGAGGCTGGCATGTTTTTTTTTTTTTTTTAATTATAGAGTAAGAGTCACTGTCCCTGAAAATTTAAAATAGAATATATCCATTAATTTTTATTTATAGCTAAGTAGGCAAAACATAAAGAAAAATTTATGCATCTTTGGAATTTATATCTTTTTTCTCCTGTAATTTTGAACAAGGGGTAAAGTTAATGAAATTCAGAATTAATGTTTTTTGTTGAATCTAAATCATGTTCTGTTCTTATTTTTTTTTAATGTAATTGTATAACTGAGTTGGTTATGAAAATGTTCCTTTTAAAAAGAGCTTTGTGGGAAGAATCTTTTTTTTTTTGGTTGTAGGTATTAAAATAACATTTGCGGTTACTCTGGAGACAGTACTGGCTGGTCATGAAAACTGGGTAAATGCAGTTCATTGGCAGCCTTCATTTTACAAAGGTAGGAAGAAAATCAAACACAAAACCTTGACTGATAGAATTTTAAGCCGACCAAATGAAGTAGAGGATATTTTTGAGTGTAATTAGAAATCTCAGGGGCTGCCCTTGTGGTCCAGGGGTTAAGAATCTGCCGGCCAGTGCAGGGGACACAGGTTCAATCCCTGGTCTGGAACTAAGTTCCCACATGTTACAGGGCAACTAACCTGTGAACCACAGCTGCTGAGCCCACGTACCCTAGATCCCATGCTCCCCAACAAGAGAAGCCACTGCAGTGAGGAGCCTGTCCACTACAACTCGAGAGAAGCCCCTGCTTGCTGCAACTGGAGAAAGCCCTAGCACAGCAGCGAAGAGCCAGGGTGCCACAATGAAGACCCAGCCCGGCCAAAACAAACAATTAAAAAAAAGAAATCTCAAGTATTAGACATTTTCCTGTGGGCAAAGTGTAATACTGTAACCCATTCAGCTGGCTCTTCAATTTCATTGAAAGTTGTATTTCTAAGAGGGAAAAGTATGATTCCTGCTTTGATGCCAAAATCACCATATGGCTTTTAACTTTTTATCTTTAAAGTTTTTACCTGGTCCTTGTGGGGTTTAAGAGAAATTGACTTTCAAGTCAGCTTCACTTGATCCTTTACCCTTGGAAATACAAAGTTGGTAATACCAAGCTACATCATTTATGACTAAGTAAAGATTTTCCTTCTGTCTTTTGCCCTTAACCTCTGTTTATGGAGTGATGATTGTGTGCCTGTTCGAGTTGGCACTGAGGTGTAGAGCTGAGCACGGCAGCAGCCCCGTTTTCTCCTCCCAGCCCCTTCCCCAAGACAAGAGTAGAGAACAGCAGGAATTAATGCTCAGGTAACACCATCCAGCTTTTATTATATTATGTCATATTTGCTGCAGTTGAAAAAAAGATAAATTAGATATTATAGGACTTCCCTGGTGGTACAGTGGATCAGAATCGCCTGCCAGTGCTGGGGCCCTGGGTTCGATTTCTGGCCTGAAAGGTTCCACATGCTGCAGAGCAGTTGAATCCGTGTGCCCCGACTACTGAGTCTGCGAGCCCCAACTGAGCCCACGAACTGGAGCCTCCAAAGTCCGTGCACCTAGAGCTTGTGTTCCACAGCCAATGAAGCCTCCGCAGTGAGAGGCTGTTGCTCCCCTCCTCGCCACAACTAGAGAGAGCCGAGAAGCAACGAAGACCCAGCACAGCCAAAAATAAATGATTAATTAAAGTAAGAGATAAATTAGATACAGATATTAGGGATCCCTTTGTAGTGTTTCCTGAACCCTTCCTCCTCCATCCTTCCCTTAAGGCTGAATTCAGTGTACATTATTCCCATGCAGTTTTTATCCTTTTATACTATACATTTATGTAACCATAGACAAAATTGTTTTATACCTGTTAAAACGATATCAATATGCATTTGTGCTTGTACAACCTGCCTCTTTAGCTTAATACAATCGGCTCTATAGTACTGTAATAAATGTATAATACTTTCACACAAATAATAAACCATCTTTAAGAGCATTGTACCTTGAAAAGTACAGTAGTGCAACACAACAGCTGGCATACAGGGGCTGGCATTGAGTGAACAGGCAAGAAGAGTTACTGACGGGAGGAGGGAGAAGAGGTGGGAGATGGTAGAACTGAAGGGTTGTCAAAAGATGAAGGCCCGACTGCAATTTCACTCTGCACCTGATGTTGATGGCAAAGGATTGGTTCTTTACTGGATTCAAGTCTATCTAAGCCTGTTGAAGAAATGATCCAGTGATGTCTGGGTAGCAGCTCTTCTTTTCTTGTCATAGATGACAAGGTAGCACTGGATTGCATTCTGAATGGCTGCTGCAACCTTTGTATGTACTGGTCTACGTTCAGGTCGTGTGCCTGAAAAACCAACAGTACCTCCTCAAATAAAATCATCTTGCCGTTTCCTGTGTCATGAATCCCTTCAGTTCTTCAGTTTCTTTTTCCTCTCTTCTCCGTCCTTTCTGTGGGCCTCCCATTCTTCATTGGAGGTCTTCATTAGGAAGTGCCTCGCATTGCACACGAAGAAGTTCAGTGAAGTCGCCCTCTTGCAAATCTAGCTTGAAATAAAGATACTGTACCACTGGACCCTCTACAGTGCTGTAAAGTACACGAAAGCGTGACCACCCATAGAGGATGCGCACAGGTGACAGATGTACGCTAGACACGTGAACTCACTTACGTGCCTGGACATGGCGAACACTGCCTCTGCGAAAGTGTGCAGTTTGTATTTTTATTTAGAGGACTTAGTGTAGTTTTTTTTTTTTCTTTAGATGGTATCCTACAACAGCCAATGAGATTGTTGTCTGCCTCAATGGATAAAACCATGATTCTCTGGGCTCCAGATGAAGAGTCAGGAGTTTGGCTAGAACAGGTAAAATGTGAATATTTAAGGAACAGAAAAATGAGTTTATTAAGCAGTAAATCCCAAGTCTGTGTTCCTAGAGCTACAGATGTTCCCTCTTTGTGTATGTTAAATAGGTAAGAACCTAATCTCTGGAATCAGTGGTTTCTGTTGTGAGAAATTGTTTATGACTTGTTTTCTGTGTATTGTTAAGTAGGTTCGAGTAGGAGAAGTAGGTGGCAATACCCTGGGATTTTATGATTGCCAGTTCAGTGAAGATGGCTCCATGATCATCGCTCATGCTTTCCACGGAGCATTGCACCTTTGGAAACAGAATGCTACCAACCCAGTAAGGAAAATGCTTTTAAGTCATTTCTGATCAAATAGAGTAAATCGTAAGTGAAACCTTGGGAAACAGTGTTGTTTTACCTCTAACACTCTTTAGAAACATAGTAGAGGCATTTAAGTTCAGATGACGTCACTTTTTCTGTAGATGTTATTCTGTTGTTATATTAAGTAAGAAACTTATGCTTTTCTAAGCATAAAATTCAACTGTCTAGCATTGTTGCAATATTAAAATTTGCATGTAGTTAAATTTTCTACAGAAGTGAAGTTTAAACTGCATAAATTTTAAGCTCTCCCTTAAGCTATATACATTTTGTGATGAGAGTTTTTCCTAAAATGTCTAATTTCTTTGTCTTCTGCAAGATAACATAATTTGATGTTTTCCTATTGGATAGCTAGGTGCTCCACTGATAATTTGTTGAGTTATTGAATGACTGACTGACATAAGGGCATTTAGAAGGACCTGTTATTTTATGATGGAATATATTAATGCTCTCAGGGGCTCTTGATATGTGTAATTCTAAATGATCCTGCAAATATTGGGCTTTTCTAGATCTTTCTTACACTTTTTACTCTCTTGAAGAGGGATAATCTTGCTCTAAGTAAGTATAATAGCTGCTTTACAGTATTATTCCAATCTCTTGCTTCCTAATTTGCTTCCAACCTGCTTCTCTGGGTTTGGGGAAAGAGGATAACAGGAACAGTGTTAGGAACACATGGATCTTGGCCCCAGAAATTATTAGCTATGTTTTTGAGGACATCACTGAATCTTTGTCTCCGATTCCTCATCTGTAAAATATGGACAGTAATAACACCTACTGAGAGGGATTTCGGAGTTTTGCCAAGAGAACACACTGCTCATAGCAAACACTCTCTTCCAACAACACAAGAGAAGACTCTACACATGGACATCACCAGATGGTCAATACTGAAATCAGATTGATGGTATTCTTTGCAGCCAAAGGTGGAGAAGTTCTATACAGTCAGCAGAAACGGGACCGGGAGCCGACTGTGGCTCAGATCATGAACTCCTTATTGCCAAATTCAGACTTAAATTGAAGAAAGTAGGGAAAACCACTAGACCATTCAGGTATGACCTAAATCAAATCCCTTATGATTATACAGTGGAAGTGACAAATAGATTCAAGGGATTAGATCTGATAGAGTGCCTGAAGAACTATGGATGAAGGTTTGTGACATTGTACAGGAGGCAGTGATCAAGACCATCCCCAAGAAAAAGAAATGCAAAAAGGCAGAATGGTTGTCTGAGGAGGCCTTACAAATAGCTATGAAAAGAAGAGAAGCTAAAGGCAAAGGAGAAAAGGAAAGATATACCCATCTGAATGCAGAGTTCCAAAGAATAGCAAGGAGAAATAAGAAAGCCTTCCTCAGTGATCAGTGCAAAGAAATAGAGGAAAACAATAGAATGGGAAAGATTAGAGATCTCTTCAAGGAAATTAGAGATACCAAGGGAACATTTCATGTGAAGATAGGCACAATAAAGGACAGAAATGGCATGGATGTGACAGAGGCAGAAGATTAAGAAGAGGTGGAAAGAATACACAGAAGAACTATACAAAAAAGATCTTCACGACCCAGGTAATCACGATGGTATGATCACTCACCTAGAGCCAGACATCCTGGAATGTGAAGTTAAATGGGCCTTAGGAAGCATCACTAAGAACAAAGCTAGTGGAGGTGATGGAATTCCAGTTGAGCTATTTCAAATCCTAAAAGACGATGCTGTGAAAGTGCTGCACTTAATATGCCAGCAAATTTGGAAAACTCAGCAGTGGCCACAGGACTGGAAAAGGTCAGTTTTCATTCCAAACCCAAAGAAAGGTAATCCCAAAGAATGCTCAAACTACCGCACAATTGCACTCATCTCACACACTAGTAGAGTAATGCTGAAAATTCTCCAAGCCAGGCTTCAACAGTACGTGAACCATGAACTTCCAGATGTTCAAGCTGGATTTAGAAAAGGCAGAGGAACCAGAGATCAAATTGCCAACATCCGCTGGATCATTGAAAAAGCAAAAGAGCTCCAGAAAAATATCTATTTCTTCTTTATTGACTATGCCAAAGCTTTTGTGTGAACCACAAAAAACTGTGGGAAATTCTTAAAGAGATGGGAATACCAGGCCACCTGACCTGCCTCTTGAGAAATCTGTATGCAGGTCAGGAAGCAACAGTTAGAACTGGATGTGGAACAACAGACTCTTCCAAATCGGGAAAGGAGTATGTCAAGGCTGTATATTGTCACCCTGCTTATTTAACTTCTATGCAGAGTACATCATGAGAAACACTGGGCTGGATGAAGCACAAGCTGGAATCAAGATTACTGGGAGAAATATCACTTAACCTCAGATATGCAGATGACACCACCCTTATGGCAGAAAGTGAAGAACTAAAGAGCCTCTTGATAAAAGTGAAAGAGAAGAATGAAAAAGTTGGCTTAAAACTCAACATTCAGAAAAGTAAGATCATGGCATCTGCTCCCATCACTTCATGGCAAATAGATGGGTAAACAGTGACAGACTTTATTTTCTTGGGCTCCAAAATCACTGCAGATGGTGACTGCAGCCATGAAATTAAAAGACGCTTGCTTCTTGGAAGAAAAGTTAGTGACCAGCGTAGACAGCTTATTAAAAATCAGATATTACTTTGCCAACAAAGGTCCATCTAGTCAAAGCTGTGGTTTTTCCAGTAGACATGTATGGATGTGAGAATTAGACTATTAAGAAGGCTGAGTGCCAAAGAATTGTTGCTTTTGAACTGTGGTGTTGAGGAAGACTCTTGAGAGTCCCTTGGACTGCAAGGAGATCCAACCATTCCATCCTAAAGGAAATCAGTCCTGCATATTCATTGGAAAGACTGATGCTGAAACTGAAACTCCAATACCCTGGCCTCCTGATGCGAAGAACTCACTCATTTGAAAAGACCATGATGCTGGGAAAGATTGAAGGTGGGAGGAGAAGGGGACGACAGAGGATGAAATGGTTGGATGGCATCACCAACTCGATGGACATGAGTTTGACTAAACTCCGGGAGTTGGCGATGGACATGGAGGCCTGGCATGCTTCAGTCCATGGAGTCGGAAAGAGTCGGAAACGACTGAGCAACTGAACTAAGCTGAACTGAAGGGGATTTTATGATGCTAAAATGAGGTAATACTTGTACAGTGTGAAAAGCAGGGCCTGACACATTTGATACTATATATTTTAAATAAATAGATGAAAGAAGTCAGAACATAATGCGGAATTGAGTCAGCAGAGTTTGAATGTGCATCTAGTAGCTTCACTTCCAAAGTGAAAATTCATGTATCCCGACTGGTGCGATTGATTAGTGTGTGATACTTATTTAAGTACAGATTCATGAATTTGCTTGACCTTTAGTTTGTGAGCTTTGTAATAGTTGTGTCATATAGAAGAATTTGAATTTTCAGTACATGCAGTGATTCACTTTTCTCCTTTGTATCTGCCATTTGGAGTTGACCTTTAAGATTGTTTTTACTATTACATGAACCAGGGAATCATTATTTATGACACTTTCAAATAAAATTTTTTTAGGATAAATTTAATTTTGTTCTTAAGAGCTCCTTTGAGTCATATTTTATCTGGTTAGAGGGCCTTCATATGAAAAAGCGTCAGATGAGTAGGGAGGAGCTCTTCTACTCAAGCCAGAGGACAGAATTTTACTTACTTTTGCTTATAACTTGATTTCAAATTTATAATAGCAGTTTACCAAATAGAGTAATTTTTTAATAGACTGTATTTTTTAGAGAAATTTTAGATTTACAGAAAAGTTGAGCAGAAAATGGAGCTCCCACTTACCCTGCCCCCCAAGCATGCACAGCTGCCTCCACCCTCAGAATCCCACACATTTATTACAATCAAGGGCAATTTCTAAAAACAGACGCTGCCCTTCAGAACTGTGTTGATAGTCAAAAGTGCTGTACTTTTTTCAAAATCTTTTGGGAACTCCTATTAGTGCTAACTTTAGAGTCAATTTTTATATCACTGAAGAAATTAACAGCATTTCTTTGTTCCAGCCTGTTTATGTTTTTGACTAGAAAATAATATGACTTAACCACATTCATCAGAGTTGGGTTTGAATGACCTTTTAGCTATTTATACAGATTTGATTTTTTCAAGTTTTATACCACTTGAGTTGTTCCAAAAGATGCTTGGTGGACATTTTCTGTATTTCATTTCATTATTTGTTTACTGGTTACTGGTGCTGGCTCCCTCAGGAGGTAGACTAACTAGGTTTAATTTAACCTCTGCCCTCTACACCTACGGCTTTCTACTTAACAAAGAGAGCTGGTCAGGCATACACTCAGAATCTACAGGCTTGTGTTACCCAGTACTCTTTATTATTTAGTTTGACAAATAAATACTTGTGTATTATTGATACCTAGTATGTGCCAGTGTTTTGTAAATATAAATTCATCTGACTATTGTAATGACTGTAGGAGCTAAGTAGCTCTTTTACAGCAGAGTTATTTGAGGCACAGAAAGATTGGGTAATGTCTGGGTTCCAGGAGGCATTCACAAATGACGAATGGAGGGGAGTTCCCCAAGGAAACTGCTTTGAAGGACACAACACATATTTGAATGTTTAAGTTCAAATCTGTTTGATTGGAAAACAGATCCTGTTACTGTGAATTTCCATCTTTTTTACTTAACTTTTCACCTTGTTGGGAGCCGGGGTCTTTTCCATATCAGACCTGAGGACTGAAGGCATTATCAGACTTAATTTTGAATGAAAATACATTGATTATTTTGATGTATCATGAGCACTTTCATTGCAGAAAGAGTGGACTCCAGAGATTGTTATTTCAGGACACTTTGATGGTGTCCAAGACCTAACATGGGATCCAGAAGGAGAATTTATCATCACTGTTGGTACTGACCAGACAACTCGACTTTTTGCTCCTTGGAAGAGAAAAGATCAGTCACAGGTAAAATATCTTCCTTCTTGACGGATTCACTTGAAAAGAATGTCCCTGAGCTCTTGAAGAGAGGGGCAGCAGCATTAGCCAATAGGGAAATGCAAATTAAAATGATGAATGCCACTGCACACCCTCTGGGATATCTGAGGTATAAAATACTGACAGTGGCAAGTGTAGTAGGTTGCAGAGAGACTGGAACTTTCATACATTGCCAATGGGAATGCAAAATGTTATAGTTACCCTGGAAAATAGGTTTCTTAAAAACTGAAGCACTCCAGAGAAGACATACAGATGGCGAGTAGATGTATGAACAGATGCTCAACACTAACCATCAGGGAAATGCAAATCGGAACCACAATGAGATACTCCCTTTCCTCTCTCTGAGTTGCTGTCATCAAATAGATAAACAGCGAATGGTGCAAGGATGTGGAGAAAAGGAGCCCTCCTGCCCGTTGTTAGGATCATAAATTGGAGCAGTGCTATGGATAATGGGAGTGGCATTTCCTCAAAAAATTAAAAATAGAGCTACCCCATGATCTAGGAATTTCATTTCTGGGTATTTATTTAAAGAAAACAAAACACTAATTTGAAAGGACACATCTACCCCCATGTTTATTGAAGCATTATTTACAATATTTACATGTATTTATTTAATGCAATTATTGTAAATATTTACAATAGCCAAGATATGGAAGCAGCTAAGATGAATAGATAAAGAAGACATGGTATATATACAATGGAATATTAGCCATTAAAAAAATGAAGTCTTACATATATATATAACTGAGTCACTTTCTGTACAGCAGAAATTAACACAACCTTTTAAATCAGCTATACTTCAGGGAAATTAAAAAGTAAAAAACTATTTAAAAGAGGAAAATGAAGTCTTGCCATTTATAATAAAATAGATGAATCTAGAAGATGCTGTAATAAGTGATACAAGTTAGATGGAGAAAGACAATCTGATGTATATGTGTAACCTAAAAAACAAAAGAACAAAGTGAAAGCAAACTTATACAAAGAACAAATGAGTGTTTTCCAGAGGTGTGAAGTGGCGAAATAGGTGAAGGGATTAAAAGGCACAAACTTTCAGTTATAAATAAGCCACAGGGGTATGACATACAGTGTAAGGAATATGGTCAATAATGTTTTAATAATTTTGTGTGAGGACAGGTGGGTGATTACTAGATCGATGATGGTGACTGTTTTGTAATATATTTAAATGTTAAATCACTATGTTGTACACTGTGTTGAAACTAACATAATATTACATATTTCAACTGTATTTCAGTAAAAAAACAAACCTAAGCATACATATATTCTTTATAATTCAAACAATTAAAATGTTAGTTGCCAAAATGTGTTTACTTTAGTTCCACAAAGTTCTCTTATACCTTGTAATTTTAGTTTTAATTCATTAGGAAACTCTGTCAGATCTGCAATAAAAGCTAATTTCTAATATCATATAGTGTCACTTAATAGTTGTTGAGCCCAGTTTTTGTTAAAGAAACTTTTCAGTCTTGCCCTAAGCTTTCAAAAACCACAATAAAACTTTACCACTGATAAATCATTGAACTGTGCTATACTACAAAGTATACTCAGTTTCTGATAAAAATTCATGTAACTGATTGTGGGTCAGACTGTGAGTGCTAATGAAATTGGCCACTGGCATTTCTGCTTTGGCATCACTTTGGTAGATTAAAATTAATAGAGAACATTGGGAGCAATACTATAGTCAAGCAAAAAAGGCAGATGATTTTGGAGTGGTTTTCTGTGACTCTTGGTTATTTGCTACCAGTATTACTCAGTTGTTGTTTACTCAAGATCCTTTAAAAAAAAAAAAAATCAGTGAATCAGACTTTATCCAAAATGTGAGATTCTGCCCTTGGAAAGATGCTATCAGGAAAATGAAAAGATGAGTCACAAGCTGGGAGAAAATATTTACAAAACACATATCTGATAAAGGATTTTTATCTAGAGTCTATAAAGAACTTTTTAGAACTCAGTAAAAATGAAAACAAGCAATCCAGTAAAAAAAAGGTGGGGGGGAGTAAATGGGGCAAAAGATATTTCTCTGAAGATGATATATTAATGGAAAATAAGAATAGGAAAAGATTTCAGTACCATTAGCCATTAGGGAATGCACATTAAAGCTACAATGAGATACCATATACCGCTGTTAGAATGATTAATGTGGAAAGGCTGACTTGCACAAGTGCTGATGAGGGTGTGGGCAGCTGGATCTTACACTGGTGGTGGGATTGTAAAATATATAGGCACTTTGGGAAATAATTTGACAGTTTATTAAAAGTTATACTATCATCATTCAATTATCACACCCATAGGAAATGTTTACTCAAGAGAAATAGACGCATATATTCATACAGAGACTTGTACATGAAAGTTTGTGACTGTTTTCTCAGTAAGACAGCTGGAAACACCCCAGATATCTGAGTAGGTGAATGGATCAACAATTTGTGGTATAGCCATACAAAAGGAATACTACTCAGCAAGAAAAAGTATTGAACTGTTGATGAACACAGCAACATGGATGAATCTGCCCCATGGTCACATTTCCGTGGCATAATGAATGATTTCATGTTTGATACTTTGCTTGTTGAAAAGAATTCAGTTTTTGAAACGTGTGATCATTTTTTTTTAATCTTTGGCACCCAGGTGACTTGGCATGAAATTGCAAGGCCTCAGATACATGGATATGACCTTAAATGTTTGGCAATGATCAATAGGTTTCAGTTTGTGTCTGGAGCAGATGAAAAAGTTCTTCGAGTATTTTCTGCACCTCGGAATTTTGTGGAAAATTTTTGTGCCATTACGGGTCAGTCACTGAATCGTGTGCTTTGTAATGTGAGTATTCCCCTAAATGTTTTAAGTAGATCTTGCCACTTCATATAACATTTTAAAGAAGTTTTACCTAAGGCTCTAAATGGAGAATATGGGTAGAAAGGAAGTCAAATCATTTTATCATTGGCTTGATAATTTCTGCATATACTCTACAGGCAATAATTTAAATATTAGTATAAGAAATTTTATAACAGATAAGCCCAAGACACTGTAAAGAATTAAAATATTAAGGTACAAATACTATATATAGTTCACTGTGTTCGGTAACTGATAAAACACAATGGGTTATATTTTCAAGGAGATTATCATTTCAGTGTAGATAAGGGGTAGGGGTCATGGAGCTAATGTACTTAAAATTGTTAGATAAAACCAGTTAATTGCTGAATCTTGTGTTGGCTAAAGTAATAGTCAAAGAAGGAAGTGTCACTGAGAAAATGGGAATTCATTAGAATTTTGAAAGGGGTAAGTTTTATTAATGTTCATTTTTACCCTCTTTCTACAAAGGATTTGAGCACTTATAAAAAAATACATAGGTTATAAAAATTATCAAGTAACCAGTTTTGAAGGAAGGGAAGGCAAGTAGCCAGGTAGTTGTGTTACACAGAAATGCATGTCATACAGTCTTTTGCAGTCCTTAAGAGTTGGGTCACAAATTTGCTTCTGAGCTTGAGAAGGGTAAGTATACTTTTAATAGGCAGAAGGAAGGAGAGAAAGAGAGCTGTGGAGTGGACAGAGCTGCTTGAATGAAAAGTGTTATCAAGGGAAATGGAGAACTGGGGAAAGATCTAATGGTGGAGGACCTGGGAGGCAGACATAGTTCAGACTGGTACTGACGACAGGTCCTGAACAAAGGAAGTGATGAAATGCGCTTTGTGGGAAAGAGTGATGTGGGAGTAGGATACCTTTGAGCTCAAAGGCTTTGAAGGCAGGGATGTTAGCACCAGTCTGGGTAAGATTGGAGAAGAAAAGGAGAATCGTTTTAAAGGAAATGTCCAGCTGCGCTTCCTAGAGTGTATCATGGACACCTCTGGCCACAGGCTTTCTTGATTAGGTAAAGAAGAGGAAAGATTCTGTTACATAGTTTCTAATGCTAATGGACAGTAGAACAATATCAAAAGGGGGCCTGGATTGTGGTCCTTAGATGGAGCATGATGGTGGAGGGCTGATTGGTTTGAGGATCTAACAATTCTAGGGATTGAATGTGGTGGTGGGATTTCATGAGAGGTTAGTCCCTGGTATATATTCAGTTCTGTGTCCCAAGATACAGAGATCCTATAGACTGGAAAGCCACTTGCTGCTTTTTAGATTTTTTTCCCATATTAAATATGTAGGAATGCCTCTTTTTTGCTCTTTTCCATGGTGTTTCATTTTCTTGGTTTCTAAAATAAAGCATCCTGTGTCTCAGGTAACCAGTGTTGGTGAGTTTAAATTCCCATTGCTCATGTTTGTGTTCAGTTCCAACCCCTGTATTAAAGTTTAGATTTTAAGAAATGCTGTTAGCTTACGGACATGTGCCAATTTTGATGGTTAGTGTTTGTTTCACTTGTAATAACTTAATTGATATGCAGCATATAAACAGATTATTGTCACTTTAAAGAGTAGTCTGTTAGAAAGTTTTAAAATACTCAAAATTTTAAGTATGTTTAATGAAAATACTGTGACTGTGGCTTCCTGGGAAACGTATGTTCGCATGAGCATCACCAGGCATGTACCCATGAGACTCTCTTGTAAATAAAGGTTCAAGCCTTCCATTTTCAGCCCACTCTTGGCTAGAAGCCATCACAGCGCTTTCCTTGTCAAACCCTGAAACCCGCTGAACTGTGAGGGTTCAGTGAGCTGGTGGATGAGAGGCTACCCAGCTTTATGGGCTGGGTGGGAGCTGGGGCTGGGGCTAGCTGGGACCTGTCTGCTGGACTAGCATTTCATCTCTTGGTTCAGGAAATGGAAGCCTGGGCAGATACCCTCGGGTTAAGTGGTCTTTACACCGCTTCTTAGCACTCATGAGCTTAGCATTCCGCCCCCCCCTCCCCACGGTGCCTGAAGCAACAGTATCTTTTAGCATTTCAGACATGTCTCACACTTTTTATTCCAGCAAGACGGTGATCTTCCAGAAGGAGCTACCGTCCCTGCTTTGGGATTGTCCAATAAAGCTGTCTTTCAGGGTAAGGCTGAGTTCATCTGAGTTCGTCTCCAGAATTACTGAACCTGTAATGGTACTTATCACCTAGTTACACACTTGTATAACGTGTACTAGTGCTCGTTACAGGTGATTCCTCTTTATAAACCACAGTACAGGCATCTCTGCTCTCTGTCAGATATTTCATGGTGACTACTCTGTGTACCCTTGCATACCCCGAAATAGGCGCTGCTTTTACAAAGTGCATTTCATGGAGCACTTACAACCCCAGGTACTAATGGGGGTTGCCTGAAAAATGTGTTCCATAGTTTATAAAAAGTTTGGGAAATACTCGATCAAAAGAAAAGGGAGGAATTTTTGTGAGATTGACCACAGCACATATGGAAAATACCAGAGTAGTGGAAATACCCTTGGCTTTGCAGTCACGTGAATACAACGTTGAATTACCCTCTCTTGACGGGCCACCACTTTCTCACTGGTGGCCTTAACATTGGGATGTGTGTAGGAGACACAAAGATGGGACCATGTTCATGATGTTGACATTTCTTTTAAACTAGGAGATATGGCTTCTCAGCCTTCTGATGAAGAGGAGCTGTTAAATAGTGCTGGTTTCGAGTATCACCAGGTGGCCTTCCAACCCTCCTTACTTACTGGTAAGAAAAGGCAAAAGTATGGTTTACTAGAATCATTAGTACACATAGTATGGCATCTGTCACTGCTGACCTAAATACGTGCTTCAGAATTCACTTGCATGAAAATAGGAAAATTAACTGCAACACTGTAAATTTATTATAGAACCTCCCACTGAGGACCATCTGCTGCAAAATACTTTGTGGCCTGAAGTTCAAAAACTGTAAGTTAAACTATACTTAGCTCTTTGGTCTGATTCTATCCTTACTTGTGATATTTTCCCTCCCAAAATTTGGATTTCTCTTTTGCTTTCCTCTTAGCTACATTCCCGCACCCCCAGATCTAAAGATCTCTTGGTAGAGTTCATAAGGGGTGAGACTCAAGCTTTACTTAGATTTTTATAATGCCATGTATTATAGTTTCTAGATGTATTGGTTTTGATTTTTTTAAAGTAGAGAGGCATAGCGCCTTTTAAAAAAAAAAAAAACTATTTTTTTTTCCCCTACAGTGGTTCCCTATCTGAACCTTTCTGTGGTTTGTTACTAATATTTATTGTACTGACTGGCGAGGGGTGGAAATTTGTATTTAATTTAGTAGTTTGAATAAGTTATATTATTGCTAGGGAGTTACATTTTTCTCCACTCTACTTTACAGAAATGTTTCTTAAAAGAACTGTGTGTTAGCTAGAGAGATTAAAGTTAATCTTTTCACATTAAAAAATTTTGCAGCATGAGAATAGATACATTTCCTAATACAGGGTCATCCATTTTCTCTTTTTGAATTTTAGATATGGACATGGCTATGAAATATTTTGTGTTGCTTGTAGCAATTCAAAGACTCTGCTTGCCTCAGCTTGTAAGGTAGGGAACGTTACTTTTCTATTCTGCTTGGTCACAGGTTATTTAAATCAGGCTCCTGCAAGCTTAGTGATGCAGGCAGAATTTGACATGAAAGGCCACAGGTGCCTGATTTTTCTGAATCTTGCTTTCTCTGCCTCTTTTCCATCTGCCTCTGCAAAAGCTTGCAGTTGCCTTTTAAATCTGTCTCAGTGCACATTTTTGTTTTTCAGTACTTGGCTTGAGCCGAGTATTCCCCTACTCAAAAGCTATTTAATCAAATATCTGAAAATTAGACCTAAAATGTGATAAAAATTTTTAGTAATGGGAGTCCTGGAGACACAGGGGAAGGCGAAACCCCGTGTGTGTTCCATCTGCCCATTTCTCGGGGCCACTCCGGGTGCTGACCTAAGGGAGCCAAGTCCCTTGCCCCATGCTGTGGTGAGGCAGGGGGCAGCCCGCTCAGCGAGCCGTCAGTAGGTGGCTCTCCAGAATTGTGCACTTGAGACACTGGCCTTGGAGAATGATTTTGAACTTGCTCTTCAGTATTTATATACTGTGGAGGATTATGTGAAGGATCTGAGACCCACATATTCCTCTGAATTTCCTCAAGTGTATCTACTTGTTTTAAAGAAGAAAATACATTTATTTACTTGTTTTGAGCAGGATGGTGAGAGCTGCCCACCTGGGTGGCCGCCTTTGGCTTTCTTTGTTTTGGGTTTTTTCTGTATGTTTGTTTTTTGTCCGTGCTCTTGCTGTGGCTTCTTGCTGTTTCTTCTTTGTCTGTGTTGAGTTGAGGGTCATCCTAAGAAATAGTGTCATGCTCTTTTTCCCCCACCCCTCTGTTTATTGTCCTCTTTGTGAGGGTGGTCCTGAGAATTATTCTTTCTGTTAATAAGGGGCCTTTGGGAGGAATAGGGAATAATAGCAATAACAGCTGTGCTTCTATTGAGCAAACTTTTTTGTGTCGTAGAGCACTGTTAACCATATAATTATTTTCTCCTTTTCAAATTGGCTCACTTGTAACAAGTATGGGCATTTCTCTTTTAAGCTAGCATTCTGTAGCTGTTTTATTTAGGTGTCATGAGTGTACTAAAGGAGAAGAGAGCAGCAGAGGATGAGATGGTTAGATAGCATCACTGACTCAATAGACGTGAACTTGAGCAAACTCTGGGGGATTGTGGAGGACAAGGAAGCCTGCTGCAGTCCATGGGATGGCAAAGAGTTGGACACGACTTAGCAAATGAACAGCAACAAAGTGTACTATAAATTGCACTTTGAAAGTTGGACAGTTCGATAAATTTTGATATATGTTTACACCTGTGAAATCATCACTACAGTCATGATAGTGAAGATACCATCAACCCCAATCCTGGGCTGTGCTGTGCTTAGTCACTCAGTCGTGTCCAACTGTTTGCAATCCCATGGACCGTAGCCCGCCAGGCTCCTCTGTCCACAGGGGTTCTCCAGGCAGGAGTTCTGGAGAGGGTTGCCGTGCCCCTCTCCAGTGGATCTTCCCAACCCAGGGATCGAACACAGGTCTCCCCCGCTTTACAGGGAGATTATTTACCAGTATAGTTATAAACTTTGTGTACAAGTCTTTGCATAGAATATGCTTTCATGTCTCTTGAGCAAATACATATGAGTGGAATTGCTGAGTATGGTAGATATATATTTAAATTTTTAAGAAACTAACAAACCGTTTTCCAAAGTGGTTGTACTACGTTACAGTCCCACTGGCAACGTATGAGAGTTTCAGGTGCTCCACACCTTCAACAGGACATGATGTTGTCAATGTTTTTAACTTTTACCATTCTGATACTTTTGTAATATCTCACTGTACCTGTAATTTGCATTTCCCTAATGATTAATGATGTTAAGAATTTTTTCATGTGCTAGTTTTCCATCTGTGTATCTTCTTTGTTGAAGTATCCATTCAAATCTTTTGCCCAGTTCTCTATTGTATTCTTATTACTGAATTTTGAAAAGTTCTTTATATACACTGGATACTCCTTTATCAGATACTTGCTATGTAGATGATTTTCACCAGTGACTTGTCTTTTCATTTTCTAAGCAGTGTTTTTTCAGAGGGCAGAAGTTTATGTTTTGGTGAAGTCTAATTTATCAACTTTGTTCTGTGTTGAGTTTGTGCTTCTTGTGTAGAATCGAAGTACCTTCACCTGACTCAAAAATCTACATTATTAAGCATGATGTTTGCTGTGCATTATGACTCTAATTCTTTATCAGGTTGCAAAATCTCACTACAGTTCCTAGTTTGCAGAGTTTTTATCAAGAATGGATGTTAGATTTTGTCAAATTTTTTTCTTTGTTGGCATGTCATATGTTTTTTCCCTTTTAATTTATTAATATGATGAATTACATTGAATGATTTTTCAAATGTTGAACCAGCTTTGCATTCCTGCTCATGATCTATATATATATACATTTTTTAAAATTATTATTTTTATTGAGGTGTAACTGGCATATATAACATTGTATTAGTTTCAGGTGTACGGCATAATGATTTGACGTTTGTTTACATTTGGGAAGTGATGCCCCATAGCTAACATCCATCATCATACATAGTTAGAAGAAAAAGTTTTTTCTTGTGCTGAGGACTTAAAAGATCTCAGCAACTTTCAAATATGCAGTGCAGTGTTGGTGATAATTGCCATGCTATACATTATTTCCCCCTGACTTAGTTATTTGTAGCTGGACGTTTGTACCTTTTGACTCTTCACCCATTTCACCCAGCCCTCAATCCTTGCTTCTGGATAGGTGTTAGCGCTGTTAAGTTTTCCTCTAAGTATTGCTTTTGAGGCATTCTGCAAATTTTGGTATGTTGTGTTTTCATTTTCACTCAGTTAAAAATACTTTCTAATTTCTTCCATCTTTTATTTTTTAACTATAGGTTATTTTGAAATACATTGATTTCCATATACTAAGTATTTTTAAGATATCTTTCTGTTACTGATTTCTAGTTTAATTTCATTTTGTTTAAAAAGTAAAGTATAGCTTCTGTCATTTGAAATTTAATCTTGGTAAATTTCCGTGTTCTCTTGAAGAAGGTGGATTCTGTTTCTGTTGGGTGGAGTGTTCTGACAAATATGACTTATATTGGTTGATAGTATTACTATCTTTGCTCGTTTGGTTCTTTTGTGAGTGGCATTTTGAAATCTCTCATGACAATTATGAGCCTGTCTTTTAATCTTTGCAGTGCGTTCAGTGTGTACTCTATGTGTTTTGAAGCTCTGTTGTTAGTTCCTAATATTGTACTGTGTGTTTTGAAGCTGTGATGTTAGAGCCTAACATTTATGATCGTTATGTTCTCTTAGTTAACTGATTAGTTTATTATTATGAAATTAAACTCATTATTTCTGATAATAGTTTGTGCTCTGAAATCCACTCTGTCTGATGTTAATACAGGCACTCCAGCTTTCTTTCTTTATTTGGCCACACTGCGAGGCTTGCACCATTTTATTTCCCTGACCAGGGATTGAACCCATGTCACCTGCATTGAAAGTATGGAGTCCTTACCTTGGATGCCAGGAATTCCCCGGCTTTCTTTTGAGTAGTGCTTGAGTTATGTGTCTTTTTTCATCATTTTACTTTTAAGTTATTTGTTAACTTTTATCTCAAGTGGATTTCTTGGAGGCAGCATATAGTTGGATCTTGTGTTTTTCTTGTCCTGATAATCTTTCATTTTAATAGGGGTGTTTATTAGACTATTTGAATTTAATGTAATAATTGATATGATAGATTTACTTTATCATCTTGCCATTTGTTTTCTGCTTAATCCATCTGTTCTTTGATCCATTTTACTTATTTTTGGTGAAATAATTACTTTTTATAATTTCATTTCACTTCTTTCATTTCACTATCTTTCATTTCATTTCTTTGTTGTGTTATTTTATTTGTTGTTTCACAGTTTATAGTATGTGTCTTTACCACAGTTTAGCATCAAGTAATATGCACTGTTCATGAGAAAATAAGTATACCTTCATTTCCTCCTACTTTGTGGTATTGTTTTTGTACATTTTGCTTCTTTACAGAAATCCCATGATACTATTATTTTTGCTTTAATAATCAATTATCCCTAAAGAGATTTAAATAATAAAAAAGTTTTTCCATCAGATATAATTTTCCTTCTGCCTGCAGGATATTCTCTAGCATTTTTTATAATGTAGTTCTGCTGGTTAGGAATTTTTTCAGTTTTTGCTTGCCTGGAAAATATATATGTCTCCTTCATTTTTGAACTGTGCTTATGGTAGGTAAAGAATTGTTTGTTTTCTTTTCTGTACTTTAAAAATGTTGTTTTATTTTCTTCTGACTTGCGTTGCTTTGGATGAGAAGTCCAGTGTAATTTTTTTTTGTTACTCAGTAATGGGTTTTTCCCCCTCCATGTGCAGTTTTTTGTTTATCACTGGTTTTAAACAATTTGATTATTGTTGGTATAATTTTCTTCCTGTTTCTTGTGCATGAGTTTTATTGAACTTCTTGGATCTTTTGGTTTATTGTTTTCATCAAATTTGAGGGCCATTAGCTTTTTAAGTATTTTTTCTTTTCATCCTTTTGCAGACCATAGTTACACCTATATTTGGCTGCTTGATGTTGTCATAGGGTTCAGTGATGTTCTTTTGTTTTTTTGTTTTTTCTACTCTGTGATTCTTTTTGTCCCTTAGGGGTAACTCTTCATTGTTGCCAGACATCAAGTATTTTGGAGTGCCATTGTTTCATGTATTTTGTTTGATCTTTTAGTTTTTTTCATACAAGATAGTAAATCTGGTCCCTGTTACTTCGTATGGGCCAGAAGTGAAAGTCTCTTAACTACTAATTACACAGTTAATACAGAAATGTATTTTGTAAAAATACAATACATACTTGTAAAATTATGTAAAATACATACTTAGTATGGCAGCTCCTCAAAAAATTAAAATAGAACTACACCATATGATCCAGCAATTCTGCTTTTGGGTATTTATCCAAAGAAAACAAAAACGATAATTTATGAAGATAAATGTACCCCTGTGTTCATTGTAGCTTTATTTGCAATAGACAAGATATGGAAGCAACCAAAGTGTCTGTTGATAAAGGAATGACTAGGAAGGGGTGGGGTGTGTGCACACTTGAATGTGCAATATTAGCCAGCCATTAGAAAAAGAATGAAATCTTTCCATTTGTGGCACCATGGATAGACCTGGAGGGTATTATGCTAAGTGAAATAAGTAAATAAGTCAGACAGAGAAAGACAATGATTTCATTTATATGTGGAATCCAAAAAACCAAAACAAGTGGACAAACAAAACAGAAGCAGATTCGTTGATACAGGGAACAGACCAGGTATTTTCGGCAGGGTGGACGGATGATGGAAATAGGGGTATAAGAGGTATAAACTTGCAGTTACACAATACTTCACAGTTTCAAAATAAGTCACAGGGATGTAAGGTGCACATAGGGAACACAGTCAATAACAAGGTAAAATATTGTATGTTAATTATAATTTTAAAAATTCTGATTCCACTGCCAGTCTCTAATCATTCGTCATTTCTAATCCCAGTCTGTCTCTTCTCAGGGGTTACACCTGCTTATAGAATTTATAGTATCTTCTTAGAATTTGTGGTTTTTATTTATGCAGATACATGAAGAATACTGTAGAAGCAATGTGTTACTTTGAAAAGTGGTTTTGTTTGTTTTTTTCCAGTTTATCTCACTCACATTGCTTTATTGTTTCATCTCTGTCCTACAGGCAGCCAAGAAAGAGCATGCCGCTATCATTCTCTGGAACACTGCATCTTGGAAGCAGGTGCAGAATTTAATCTTCCACAGTTTGACTGTCACACAGATGGCCTTCTCTCCTGATGACAAGTTCTTACTAGCTGTTTCCAGAGATCGAACCTGGTCACTGTGGAAGAGGCAGGACACAATCCCACCCGAGTTAGGTAAACAGCTCCTGGCTGGGAAGAGTACTAGTGAGACAGTTATGTCCATGTACCCACTTTGAGCGGCTGTGGGTAAAGTGAAATGATAACAGGGTGAAGGCCAGAGTCTGGTTACTGGGAGTCTTTCAGAGTTTTGTGACAATTGAGGAATACTTGACCTTCCTTGTAAGGATGGTAAGGTTTTCAAATATCTCTGTTAAAGAAGCATAAAAATCTGTATGTACAAAATTTAGACTTTGCAGATGGTTACAGAATGCCACCTTAAAACCAAATGGATGATATATACTGAGGATTTTATGGGACAGGAATAATGACTATACAGTTAAATTACCCACCTCTTTCACACTGATGATTTAGACATCCACTTGGCTTCCCTGGTGGCTCAGATGGTAAAGAATCCGCCTGCTATGCAGGAGACCCAGATTTGATCCCTGGGTCAGGAAGATCCCCTGAAGAAGGGAATGGCTACCCACTCCAGTATTCTTGTCTGGAGAATCCCATGGACAGAGCAGTCTGGCAGGCTGCAGACCATGGAGTTGGACATGACCGAGGAACTAATATTTGTGAATAACATGAACCCTGGGCAAGATGTTAACACACCTACCTGCCTTCTACTTTGGACCTGGCATAAAATGAAAAAACACTGAAAAAGAAAGAAAAGTTTCCTTTGTGTACTTAGAGCAATAGCCTATTATTCTTCCAGTTTCAGTGAGTGGGTAAAATCTAGAGAGTGTTTAAAGTACTTTTGTGTTGTTGAATCCTGCTTTTAATTTTTTCATTAATTAAAACCTACATCAATTTGACTTCTGATGTTTTTAGTTCTTTGGGTTTTTTATATTTTAGAGAATGCCAAATACTATAACAGATACTGAGCAGTATATGTTAAAACAGACTGATTTCATTTGCAACCAGTGATTTCCTAACATGTATACTTTACTTTTTAAAGTTAAAGTGAGGCTAATAACAAATCTATATTATAATGTGTTATATCTTTGTGGATTATTGATTAATAGATATATTAGTCTTCCCTTGATACACAGTTAGGTCATTTAGGTTTTAGTCCCTGTGAGGGCTAGAAGTTAGTTACCCTACACTTAGAATCTTACAAAGGAAAAGTTTTTTTAAGTTTGTTTGTTTGTTTTTACATTGTTTAAGGGTGCATTATTCTTTTTTTTCCATAGCTTAATACAGAGATCTGGCTACTTCCTGAGTAAGTTAAATTTCTTGAGGCTTCTTCTGTAGGCATCAACTGAACTTTTAGTTAAGTGTCCAGAAGATGTTTTACATCAGTCACTTCAGTTCAGTTCAGTTCAGTTGCTCAGTTGTGGCTGACTCTTTGCAACTCCATGGACTGAAGCATGCCAGGCCTCCCTGTCCATCACCAGCTCCCAGAGCTTACTCAAACTCATGTCCATTGAGTTGGTGATGCCATCAAACCATCTCATTCTTTGTCATCCCCTTCTTTTCCCGCCTTCAATCTTTCCCAGCATCAGGGTCTTTTCCAATGAGTCAGTTCTTCGCATCAGGTGGCCAAAGTATTGGAGTTTCAGCTTCAGCATCAGTCCTTCCAATAAATATTCAGGACTGATTTCTTTTAGGATGGACTGGTTAGATCTCCTTGCTGTCCAAGGGACTCAAGAGTCTTCTTCAACATCACAGTTCAGAAGCATCAGTTCTTCAGTGCTCAGCTTTCTATATAGTCCAGCTCTCACATCCATTCATGATTATTGGAAAAACCATAGCTTTGACTAGACGGACCTTTGTTGGCCAAGTAGTGTCTCTGCTTTTTAATATGCTGTCTAGGTTGGTCATAACTTTCCTTCGAAGAAGCAAGCGTCTTTTAATTTCATGGCTGCAGTCATCATCTGCAGTGATTTTGGAGCCCAAGAAAATAAAGTCTGTCACTGTTTCCACTGTTTCCCCATCTGTTTCCCATGAAGTGATGGGACCAGATGCCATGATCCTAGTGTTCTGAATGTTGAGTTTTAAGCCAACTTTTTCACTCTTCTCTTTCAGTTTCATCAAGAGGCTTTTTAGTTCTTCACTTTCTGCCATAAGGATGGTGTCATTTGCATATCTGAGCTTTGTGACATTTCTTCCTGCAATCTTGACTCCAACTTGTGCTTCATCCAGTTCAGCATTTCTCATGATGTACTCTGCATACAAGTTCAATAATCAGGATGACAGTATACAGCCTTGATGTACTCCTTTCCTGATTTGGAACCAGTCTGTTGTTCCATGTCCAGTTCTAACTGTTGCATCTTGACCTGCATACAGATTTCTCAAGAGGCAGGTCAGGTGGTCTGGTACTCCCATCTCTTTAAGAATTTTCCACAGTTTGTTGTAGTCCACACAGTCAAAGGTTTTGGCATGGTCAATAAAGCAAAAATAGATGTTTTTCTGGAGCTCTTTTGCTTTTTCAATGATCCAACAGATGTTGGCAATTTGATCTCTGGTTCCTCTGCCTTTTCGAAAACCAGCTTGAACATCTGGAAGTTCATGGTTCACGTGCTGTTGAAGCCTGGCTTGGAGAATTTTCAGCATTACTTTACTAGCGTGTGAGATGAGTGCAATTGTGCAGTAGTTTGAGCATTCTTTGGGATTGCTTTTCTTTGGGTTTGGAATGAAAACTGACCTTTTCCAGTCCTATGGCCACTGCTGAGTTTTCCAAATTTGCTGGCATATTGAGTGCAGCACTTTCACAGCATCATCTTTTAGGATTTGAAATAGCTCCCCTGAAATTCCATCACCTCCATTAGCTTTGTTCTTAGTGATGCTTCCTATGGCCCACTTGTCTTCACATTCCAGGATGTCTGGCTCTAGGTGAGTGATCATACCATTGTGATTATCTGGGTCGTGAAGATCTTTTTTGTAGTTCTTCTGTGTATTCTTGCCTCCTCTTCTTTTTTTTTTTTCCACCTTTTAATATCTTTTGCTTCTGTTAGATCCATATCATTTCTGTCCTTTATTGTGCCCATCTTTGCATGAAAAGGGGTATCTCTAATTTTTTGAAGAGATCTCTAATCTTTCCCATTCTATTGTTTTCCTCTATTTCTTTGCATGGATCACTGAGGAAGGCTTTCTTATCTCTCCTTGCTGTTCTTTGGAACTCTGCATTCAAATGGGTATATCTTTCCTTTTCTCCTTTGCCTTTAGCTTCTCTTCTTTTCATAGCTATTTGTAAGGCCTCCTCAGACAGCCATTTTGCCTTTTTGCATTTCTTTATCTTGAGAGTAGTCTTGATCACTGCCTCCTGTTCGTACAGTGTCACAAACCTCCATCCATAGTTCTTCAGGCACTCTGTCTATCAGAATCTATTTGTCACTTCCACTGTATAATCGTAAAGGAGTTGATTTAGGTCATACCTGAATGGTCTAGTGGTTTTCCGTACATACTTTTCTTCAATTTAAGTCTGATTGGCAATAAAGAGTTCACATCAGTCACTAAAGAGTGACTAATCAGTATAATATCATTTCCTACTAGAAAAATAAATGTATTCCCATAGTCTAGTCTTCTGGTGAGGAGTCTGCTCCCTGGCCTTGATCTGTTGTAAAAGACATCCATTTATGTGTATAGATTGATGACTAAATTACATGATTTATATGGCACTTAAACATAACTTTCTAACAAGGAAAAACCAGGTCTCTCCACCCTGAGAGCAGTGCATGAACGTGTTTCTTTCAGACCCAGTCTTCAGCCTCTTTGCCTTCACTAACAAGGTCACCGCAGTGCACAGCAGGATTATTTGGTCCTGTGACTGGAGTCCGGATGGCAAGTATTTCTTTACTGGAAGTCGGGACAGAAAGGTAATTTTGTTTTAACTTTGTATTTTTTCAAATGTAAGATAATAATATTACAGGTATCTTTGGATTAAAAAAAAACACAAGTAATCCGAATTTTCTAATATGGTTTTTAAAATCCAGTTTATGTGTTCCCTCCTGTATTTTTCATATGCATACATAAAAAGATTTTTCTTACTTGTTAAATTCTATAAATACATGTCTCTGAAATATCACCTACAGAGGAGACTCTTCAGACTCATTACTAATATCACATGGCCCCAGTGGGAGAAAAGTAGTCCATGAAATGGGTTAAGACTATCCATACTTTTCTTTTTCATACTTGTATGAATTTTAAATTCTGTGAATAATTGTTTTATCTTTTCATTCATTGGAGGAGGTGGGGTGTGTGAGTGTGTATGTCCCAAGCTTTGAAAAAAATCAGGATAAGTGAGCGAGCAATAGGTTTTTGGCCTTGCCCCTTGCCCTTGTTCTCTGGGAAATGTTTGCTTGGCCGTCTTTCCTCTAGTGTTCAAGCTCTTTAAAACATCCATGGGATCACAGAGTTGTACATGACTGAGCAACTAAACAGCATGGCTATAAAGAGAAGGTGATTAGGTGGATGAGGATGTTGATGGGGTGGGTTGGGAAGTTTGAATGGAAATTTTCATTTCCAATATATCGTTTGTTATTTCTTACTATTAAAAATTCTGTGTGTAACTGTGATTAGAAATAAAAGTTATTTTAAAATGTTAAAAAAATATATATATCCTTTCCTTCTCTGCAGTTACTGCAGACTAGAGGTCTGAGGCACCTGAGCATCTCCTTTCCTGTCCTGCCCTCTCAGTCCTAATCGTGGTATTACTGAAGCAGAGGACTGATGGCATGTTACTCAGTGACACGGAAGTGTCGGCCTCTGATGCGCACTCTCAAGCCCTTCGCCCCTCTCACTGGCGTATCCATGTCTCCCCAGTGTTTCTCTGCCTGGTCTCTGCAAGGCAGCAGGGCTGCCTCTACCCTCCACGGTCAGGCCTGGCAGCAGACGGCCCAGCTGTGACTCAGAGACAGGTCACGGCTGAAATGGACGAAGCATTGTCCATCAGGCAGTCTCAGGAATGCCTTTCTGCTTGCCTGGGCAGAGTCTTCTGCTCAGAGTGTCTCTTTGGTCCTAAAGTTGCAGCTCTTGTCTGTTTCACTGCCCTCTCCATTTCTTTGTGACCATTCACACCCCTTCGAGGCCTGAGCTTCCAAGAAAGCCTCATTTCTTAGATTAGCATCATCAAGGTTGGGGCCTCCTGAGAGCTGAGCTGATTCTCTGAGCTGGGGTGGGGCGTAGAGGAAGAGCCAGGGACTTGGTTGGTCTCATACATTTTAAGGTAATTTCTTGGGGGAATGCATAGGCACCTCGGTGGACCGAATCTCACTGGATCGGAACTGGTTTCCTGAGTATAAAGAGCAGGCCTCTGAGCAGGGACAGTCGACTTTGGCCCAGCACACTTGGGTCGTTGAGATCTCAGACTTGTATCTGCTACAGGTGGCTTCTCTGTGATGCTTGAAATGCTCAGAAGTCCTGGATCACAAATGAAAATGATGAATTAAAAAATTTCAGTGTCACCTATGCCATTGAAACGCTAACACATTGCCATTAACGGAAACCTTGCAGAGAGAAAGCGTTACAGAGTTTGATCTGTCTGTGCTAGGTGGTTGTCTGGGGTGAGTGCGATTCCAGCGATGACGCCATCGAGCAGAGCATCGGGCCCTGCTCCTCCGTCCTGGACGTGGGTGGAGCTGTGACCGCCGTCAGCGTCTGCCCGCTGCTTAACCTTTCCCAACGGTCAGTCTCGGTGTGGGGGCCTCATCGCATGTTTCTTTAAGAAGACCACTTAGTCTCAATGTATAGCCCTCTTATACTTTAATCTGTGGGTTCTTTCAGCTTCCAAGTTAACTATTTTTTTAAATAATGCTTATGTTTCTCATAAGAATTTCTAGATTGATAGAACTTGATGGTATTTAGAGTGGTGAAATAGAGATGAGGAATGTGGCTCAAAGGTTCTTATTTTACCAAATGGTAGATGGTGATACTTTCTCTGTAACAAGTATCTTTAGTAGCCTGAGGGCCCCACAGCCAGCCAGGGAAGCGCTGGCTCGCGGGCCTTGCCCACCAGGGACAGAGGTAGAACTGTGCACCCCTGATGGAGAGGCGGCTTCTCGAGTGCGCAGCAGAGCAGCACGCTGGATCCTGGGTCCAAACAGAGTCCTTTCAGCCAGAGGTAGTCGGGAACCCTGAAGAAATTCATGCTAAATTAATCAGTCTTCACCCTTCTCTTAAAAACAGATACGTGGTTGCAGTAGGATTAGAGTGTGGAAAGATTTGTTTATACTCCTGGAAAAAGACCGATCAAGTTCCAGAAATAAACGACTGGATCCGCTGTGTAGAAACAAGTCAAAGGTATTTCTTTCCTGTTTTTGCTTCCACCAGATCAGATAGACATCGTTGGAGTCTTTAGCAGCAAATCGCATGCCTCATTTGTGTGGAGTAGAATACAAATCCATTCCTGGTGCTTATCTCCAATTGGTACCTCTGTGTTTTATGATAGTTTCTTGAAATTGACATTTGTTACTATACTGCACTTATTTTTAAAAAGTTTATTTGACCACATGGCTGGTTTGCCTGATATTATCCTTAGAGATAACACATTGGAGATGAAAATGAATTTCAAAATGATGGGTTTCAGAATGTGACCACAGTAGAATCTTAGGAAAATTTGATTCAGAATGTTGGTGATTTTTTTGGAAATATTATAGACTGTGTTTGGTAGCCAGATCTCATGTTTGAATACTTCAGCTGAGCTCCCAAAATGGAGCAAACCACCAGGTGCCGCTCCCAGCCCTGTGACCCCGCTTCAGGCAGAGTGAGGGCTCTGAGCCTTGGGCCCGGGTGCCGCCTCTGCTGGCTCAGAGCGCCTGCTGCTCATCGCCGCCTCTTCAAACGCCTGCCTGGACAGCAGGGATCGCTTGTCAATCAACTTCACCCGTTTATGCATTAGAAACGACGAGACTTGCAAAAAATGTCACACATCATTCTGTGTTAGTTTTTTTTTTTTTTAGGATTCTTCAACATTCATATGTTTAAACTATCCAAAATATAACTCAAATACAGTTCCAAACAACAGCACCATGAGCAAGGTCACTGACTTGATGACAAGAGACATGTATTGTATAAGCTATTTCTTTCAGAGGAGTTTGTCTCCTTATCAGCAAAGCATGTTAATGCTTATGATGATTGTATTTATTTAGGTATATTAAAATGAGATCTGATTCGTCACTGCTTCTCTCATGGCTCCACTTCCACGTCTCTGAGGCTGGGTTTGGCTGTTGAAACAGTTCATGCTGCTGGCTTACCTAAGAGGTAGCCAATGAAATTCCATATTTCAGGCATCTGAAATGTTCTCTCTGGCCGGCCTCCCCTCCCTTCCCTCCCTCCCTTTCACCTTGCCCTGCCCACGGTGCTCACGGCCTCTGCCTGGCGCCCAGACCACTTCCGTGACCTGAAAGCGCGATGCTGCCAGGAAGCCCCTTAGGAGGCACGGGCAGGGGCATGTACAGAATTTGAATTTCTCATTAAAAAATTTTTTGTGTCATTATGATGACTTTGGATTTGCAAGAATTGATTCCTGACTTACTTTATATTATTTGGATTGCTAACATTACAGTTACCAAATCAGTAGTAATGTTGCCTGAAAGACTTAATTTCAATAGCCATCTCTTGAATTCCACTGATCATTAAAGCAAAATTTGACAGAAATGCATTGTCTATTTCTTGCTGTTTTTGGTGGTGTCCTTGGTTGGTAAGTAAGATGTTTTCAAGGTTAAAATAAAACTGCTAAACTGTTAGTGATAGCACATCTTGATGTTTAGGTTTTGACTTCCATTTATGTTAACAACACTAATAGGAAGAGCATACTAATTTTATTAATATGAATTGAGCAGCCAGTAAAATGTTTCATAGTCATAGCATATGTTCATCTCATGATTTCTCTTTGTTTTAGCCAAAGTCATACACTTGCTATCAAAAAATTATGCTGGAAGAATTGTAATGGAAAGACTGAACAGAATCAAGGAGAAGGTGCTGAATGGTTGCAGTTTGCAAGCTGTGGTGAAGATCATACTGTGAAGATACACAGAGTCGACAGGTGTGCGCTGTAGTGGGCTTAGTGAATACAAGCGTGTACCCGTCAGTGTCTGAAAGTATTCAACGTGTAAATGGACAGCCTTTCTTTACCTCGTACTTGCATCGAGTTTTGTTTTTAAGCCTTATGGCAGTAGTCCTTATATGAGTCTCAGACCCTCTGAAATAAGATGGAAGCTGCAGACTCTTTTCTCAAAATGTTTATATATGCACACACTCTCAGAACCTCACCCATGCTTTCAGGGATTCAGACCTGCATCTGTGTGTTTCTGATTGAGAGCCTCTGTCCCTGCTTTCTTCATGACCAAATTTGCCTAATTCTGTTATTTTCGTCTTCTGTTTTCATATGCTGCTGTTTGGGACATTTTATTATTCACTGCCCTCTTCTGAGGGAGGACCTAAAAAGTAAAGAGATAAAACCCAGATTTTAACAGTCTTTGTAAATAAATGGACCACACAAAGTGTGGTCTTGACTCCTTCCTCCCAGTGCATACCAGCCATTCTAGGAACTTGGCAGGTGGTTGTGAGTTTGAACTGCAGTCCCTCCCTTCTCCTGTTCCTTCAGGGTTTGACTTAAAGTAGAACATCCCAGCATTTAAACTGACAGATGAAGGGGCTGGAAAGTAGAGTTCCGAATCATCTGAACCTCTGTGAGGTCACATGGAGGAATCATGAGAGGAAGGATGAAGTCATGAGAGTGAAGGATGTCCCCAGGGGGAGTGAGCAGTAGGAACAGAAGAACACGCCAGAAAGAGTATTGGGTGTGCCCGCGGAGGTTTGGGAAGTGGGCCACCAGAGCTGAACACTCGCTCGGGAACTGGGTGGGGAGAGGCTCAGAGGGTGCGGGAGAGCCTGTGAAGCTGGAGGCATCTGACCCCGTGGAAACGAGCCGCCTGGCAGACTGCCCCTTAAACGCACACTGTACGTAATAAATGTGCCGGAAGAGGGAGTGGTGGGACTTTATGCTGTTATCTAACAGGACATTTTGCTTCCAGAGGAGTTCAGTGATACTTAGTCTAAATGAAAGTTTTTAGAGCAGAACTAGCTGCTATTTTTAGTCCAACAGAAATACAGTGTGAGCCACCTATGTACTTTAAATTCTTCTAGTACCCACATAAAGTAAAAAGAGGTGTAATTTATTTTGATGACCCAGTTATTTTGTTTTAACCCAGTATATCCCAAATAGGATCATTTTAACAGACAATATAAAAAGTTACGAAGATATTTTACCCTTGTATATGAAATCGTTGTATCCTACAAAGTGCAGTTTACATTTAGAACCCATCTCAGCGTGGACTGACCACATTTCAAGTGTCCGCTAGCCACCTATGGGCTACTGGCTATACCCATATTTGGACAGTGCAGTTCTGAACTACAGAATCTCTACTTGTCTTAGACCTTTAGTGGTGTGTGTGTGTAAGCACACGTGTGGGAGCATGTATGCACCAAGGCAGTGAGCACCTCAGCGTCTTAACCTCAAACCAGGATGCCCTGAAGTGTGATTTCTCTGCTAATCTGGGGAAGAATTGGATCTCCCCATTGGCACACAGTAGTTTGTTCAGTTGCCTCGAGTGTGGGACTTAAGAGCAGATTCAAGTGTACTTAAAAGTCCTTTGGAACCTTCTCCAGCACACCCTAAGTTCTCCTGAAAGCAGCCCTGGCCTTGGGGAGGCCAAGTTCATGGTTACTGTTTTACCAGTTGTAATAGTTTTCCCAAGTTGTCCTGACGCATCTGTGTCATTCAGTTTCAGTGAGTGCTCCCAGGAGCTTCATACACACACATTGCAATTTTACGATGATGATCTTTTTAAAAGTTCTGGCTGCACTGGGTCTTTGCTAGTCTTTCTCTCGCTGTGCCCCAGCTCCTCGTGGTGGTGGCTTCTGCTGGTGCACGGACTCTAGAGCACTGGCTCAGTAGTTGTGATCCACCGGCTTAGTTGCTCTGTGGCTTGTGGGATCTTCCCAGACCAGAGATTGAACCTGTGTCCTGTGCATTGGCAGGCAGATTCTTAACTACTGGACCACCTGGGAAGTCCATGATGGTCTTAATCTGTTCTTCCCAGGGAACACTTCGAACCATATTCTGGTAGTTCATAACATCTAAAGCAAAGGGACAGTCTTGCAGCTTTGCTCTGGAGGAGCTGAAGAGTATTTCAGGATCCCGGACCTACCCATGCCGGTTTGCCCTGATCATTTCATTTCTCTGCCTGATTTACAGCATCAAAGTTCAGATTGATGTCAAGTGCCAGTCTAAGCAGTCTCTTCTGACCTGCAGGACTTTCCTGGATGGAGGAGAGGTGGTTGGGTTGTGTTCCCGGCAGTGTTTATCTTGGACAACTAAGAGCTAAATCCCTGCCTTCGCAGCAGCCTCGGGGGAAGCAGCTGTGGTTAGTGATTCCAAAGACAGACTGGGATTGGGGGGAGACTGTGCCAATTCAGGGATAAAACAGAAGGACAGAATCATCCTCTCCTAAATGAGAAGTCCTCGCCACGCCAGGAAATCCTGGCGGTCTGTAAGGAAAATGCAAGGCCTTCTTACCCACTGTACAAATCCTGTGTACTTCTCAAGGGAGTCTGGGTGAGGGTAGGAACCCAGAGGTAAGGAATCAGAGTTGTGTTTGAACCCTGGCTCACATTGGCTGTGTCTGGGTAAGCTTTTCTCGTCTCTGTAAGTGGAGATAATGTGTCAGTCTGACCTTGATTCAACTCTGAAAGAAGACGCAAAATATTCTTTGTGGCTTATTGCACGTACGAAGTTTTCTCTCTAAAAAGGAATCTAGGTAGGCAGGCCAGGTTGGGGAGGGAGACTTTGCAACATGATCAGGGCACCCAGGCTCTTTGCCCTCATCCTTGGTGTGTGGCTTCCTCACTCTCCAGGATGGCTGCTTGGCCTCCTGCCATGATCTTTGCATCCCAGCCAGCAGAAAGGAGGAAGGCATAAGAGGCCCCTAACTTTAAGAAAACTTGGAAGTCCACACAAGTTCTACTTAATCTCTGTGACCTGAATTTTATCTTGTAGCTGTACCTCAAGAGAGGCTGGGAAATGAAATCTTTATTGCTGGTGGTCCTTAGCTGAGAATTGAATTGCTTTATTCTGGAAGAGAGGACAAATGTTAGTCTTATTTCATAAAAAGTAACCACCTTGTAGGGTTGTTTTGAGGATTAAATGGGCCAATGCATTAAAAATGATAGCCCAAGGTCTGGATTTAGTAAGACACCAATAATTGTTAACTGTTACAATTAAATAAAGTTCAGTTTGTGTCACCTCCATAGAGCCTTTCAGTTCAGTTCACTTGCTCAGTCGTGTCTGACTCTTTACGACCTCATGAACTGCAGCACGCCAGGGCTCCCTGTCCATCACCAACTCCTGGAGTCCACCCAAACACAAATCCATTGAGTCGGTGATGCCATCCAGCCATCTCATCCTCTGTCGTCCCGTTCTCCTCCTGCCCTCAATCTTTCCCAGCCTCAGGGTCTTTGCAAATGAGTCAGTTCTTCGAATCAAGTGGCTAGAGTACTGGAGTTTCAGCTTCAACATCAGTCCTTGCAATGAACACCCAGGACTGATCTCCTTTAGGATGGACTGGTTGGATCTCCTTGCAGTCCAAGGGACTCTCAAGAGTCTTCTCCAACACCACAGTTCAAAAGCATCAATTCATTGGCACTCAGCTTTCTTTATAGTCCAACTCTCACATCCATACATGACTACTGGAAAGAGCCTTTCCATAGAGCCTTTATTTTCCCTCATTTCAAGAATTCTTTCTCTGAATTCATAGTATTTTATTCTCATTTTCTTTTATGGCCTTGGTTGCTTCCTGTCTTTATTAACATGTATCTTAGTGTTAGTCTCTCTGTGCCCAGCTCTTTGCGACTGCATGGACTGTACCCACCTGGCTTCTCTGTCCATGGGATTTCCCAGGCACGAATACTGGAATGGGTTGCCATTCCCTTCCAGGGGATCTTCCTGACCCAGGGATCAAATCTGGGTCTCCTGCGTTGCAACCGGATTCTTTACTGTCTGAACCACAAGGGAAGCCCATATATCCTAAGCTGTATCAATTAGATACTTTCTGTGATAAGAAAAGTTTGTCTCAAAAAAGATGCAGGGAATTATTAGCTCATGTAACGGAAAGAAGTCCAGTGGTAGGACAAAGCACAGGGGTGGTCTGACCAGGGCCGTTTCCCTTCCTCTGATTCTCAGCCCTGCCCTCTCCACGTGTCAGTCTGCTGAGGCTGCCATTCCTCGTGGCTACGAGAGGGATGAGGGCAGCCGCTGAGGTGACAGATTGCCTTGCTCATTCACATCAAAAAGAATAAACCCTTCAGAGTTCTCTGGTGGTCCAGTGGTGAGGACTCCGAGCTTTCCCTGCCAAGGGTCTGGATTCAGTCCCTGGGTCGGGGAACTAAGATCCTGCAAGATGCGATAAGGCCAAAAAAAAGAATAAAAGGTGAAGACCCTGACTTTACTCTGAGTGACCCTCTGACGAACCACAGTGGGCAGAGGCAAGCACACGGAGTGGCTGGAGCTTGCCCACCTGCTGTAGCAAGAGCGTGAGATCACCTGTGCTGGGGCTGGAGGCAGAGGCAGCCCCGCCAGGACCACACGGGGCTGTTTTCCAAAACAGAGTCGGAGGGGCAGTGGGTGCTGGCTAGGTAGTGAAAGCCAAGTGTACAAGCCTATGAAAGCCTAAACATCAGGGCATCTGATTTGTTTTCCATAGCATCTAGCACAGTTTATCTATCTAGCACCATGGTTGCTGATTTCGAGAACAGGTTTGATAACACGGCTGGCTGGTGGGGTGGCATTCTCCAGTGTAAGCCACCAGTCAGTAAACGGAGTAATTGTCAGCAAACCCTTTCCCTGCCCTGGTGGCATAAAGAGGGGACAAAGAGCAGGAAGAAGATGACAGCGCAGAGGGGAACAAGAAGGGAGTGGTTTGGCCTTGTTCATTCACTCCTTGAATGAACAGGGAGAAGCCAGGGCCTCAGGAAGATGCCTGCTGTGGGTCCACCCACCCTTTTGCTCCTGTGGTCTGCCTAGTACTGGGTGGGGTCGAGGGGGTTGTTTTGGACATGAACTTGGATATAATAGAGCCTTGTTCCCAAACATGGTGATTTTGAGCTGCCCTTTCAGCTTCTATTCACAGAGAAGGTCTCCTGTCACTCCAGGGGAGGGAGCTTCCTGGGGTTTTCAGATCTTTCTTTCCACTGCTCTCAAGTTATTTCTACCAGAGCTTCCACCCTACCAGGCTCTGCTGAGAACCCGCTCCATTGCTGTTTCTCTTACTTCCTACTGTGCAGGTCCTTTTCTTAAAAATACATATATATATTTAAAATTAACTTATATATAAATAAAAATTATACATATATATATATATATATATGTACTTATTTATTTGACTGCATCAGGTCTTAGTTATGGTTCGAGGGCTCCAGAGTACACGGGCTCAGTAGTTGCAGAGCTGGGGCTTAGCTGCCCTGCAGCATGTAGGGTCTTAGTTCCCTGAACAAGGATTGAACCTGAGTCCCCTGCATTGGAAGGCAGATTCTTAACCACTGGACAAGCAGACCCTCTTCTGATTTCTGTGGTACCAGGATATCTAGATCATTGTTCTCATTGTTGAGGAGGTATGCATTTCACTTCTAGCAGGAAACGCTAATTTCATCATCCAAACCAAATTCAGCCTCCTCTGAAACATCCACCCTCATTTTACCTGGCAGGAAATATTCATTGTAATTGGCAGCCTCCAACCTTCTCCACAATCAAGAGGCCAGGGGGATTTTAGCCAATAGAAAAACCTCTACCTTTCCTCACCATTTAAGACCAGGCCTTTATAATGGAGCTTCCATCCCCACCCAGACAATGGAAATGATCACTTAGGTCACTGCATAAGCGACCTCACCCAGCAAGTTCAATAGTCTGACTTGTCCTGGTCCTAACTGGCTTTTCAGGCTTCGTCACCACCAAGGTGCTCTGCTCCAGCTCTCCTCCCGTCTCTGACGGTACCTTCTCATGCGTCAGTGGGGTGGAGGCAGGTGACTCCTAAATGTCACTGTCCCTGGGACTTCGACTCTTCCCTTGAACACTCCAGAGCTCCTGGGATGACCTGTCCACAGGCCCCTCCCATGAGTTGTGACTCCAACTGACGCTGTCCTTCCTGAGGCTGGGGCCCGAATTTTCGCCTAGACGTCCTGAAGTGAGCCCCATCTTCGCTCCAATATACCTCGGCCCCTCCTCTCTGCATTCCCCCAGTCTCCTGAGCCAGCCCCCCTCAGTCCCCATCCATTGCTGAACTCCATCACTTCTGCGCCACCTGAGCCTCAGGTCAGGCCCTCACTGCTCCTGTCGGGCCTCCTGCCTGGTCTCTGGCGGGCAGCGTTGCCTGCAGCCTTCCTGGGTAGGAAGAGCCTCCCCAGGCTTTTCCTTAGCGCTGCCAGGGTCTCAGACACACCACCTCCCATCCCTCCTGTACCCCAGACAGGCTCCTCGGCGTTGGAGGGTCTGACAGCTCTCTCACCTTCCTCTCCATCCCCTCCCCTCATCTCTCCATCCCCTCCCCTCATCTCCACACGGCAGCCTGTGCTCCAGCCTCAACCAAGGTCCTGCTTTGGGAATATTCCGAGCCTTCTGTGCCTCCAGACCACTGAATACGGAATGCTCCCCGCCTCCCCCTTCTCCAGGACCCTCTGGAGTTCCAGGTGAGAGAGGCGCAACCTTCTGAAGGAAGGCCCCTTCTCCGGCACTCTGCAGCGTGGAGGGGTGATCTGGTTGCAGACCCATCTTCACTGTCCTGGGGGCCTCTCAGCCCAGAGGCCGCCTTGTGGACTGTTGTCTTCCCAGTGCCCACAAGGTTCCCAGCAAGGAGCAGCTCCCCAGTGGACACTGAACGACTGTCCCTGCCAGAGCCCATTTTCATCTGCAGTAATTCAGCGTTGGACAATTGCAAGAGGACCACCCCACCATCCGGCCTGGTCACAGTCATTGGACAGTTCACCTCTTTGGGGCATTTTCTTGCTCAAAAATCTTCAGAATGATATTCCAGTCCCTTGCCCTGACTTACAGCCTTTCAAAACCCAACCCCCAAACCGGCCCTACCTCCTTCCTTGACCTCCACAGTCTCTAACTCTGAGAGGCACTCTGTTGCCAAGCGAGCACATGAATGAATACTACACGAATGAAAGTCTTCTGTAGAGTGGAGATCCTCGAGAGCGGAGCCCATCGCCAGGGAACGTGGCCTGAGTACCAATCCAGGCTCAGTGGACTGAATCAGGGACAAAGCCCCACCAAGAAGGAGGGACAGGGCTCCCTCACCTGTCTACCCAATCTGGCTATGAAAGGGAAAGTGTTAGTCGAGTTGTGTCCGACTCTTTGTGACCCTGTGGATGGTAGCCCACCAGACTCCTCTGTCCATGGGATTCTCCAGGCAAGAATACTGGAGTTGGTTGCCATGCCCTTCTCCAGGGGATCTTCCCGCCTAGGAATTGAATCCAGATCTCCTGCCTTGCAGGCAGATTCTTTACTGCCTGAACCACCACACATATTTTTCATGGTTCTTGGTGAGAGAGGGCCATCCAGGGGATCTGAAGAGTCATTTCACTACCAAGTTCTAAACTTTGGGTCCTGAGGCTGGCTGCCGGGACCTCAGCATGGACCAAACCATTTTCTGAGGTCCCAGGGCCAGCAGCTAGACCAGGGAGGACGAAGCAGTGGCAGGGCTGTAGCACAGGAGTTTATTGAATGATAAACATGTGTAAGATACTCACTGGTGGGGACTGGAGGTTCTACTTCAGGCGGGATAGGAGTGAGCAATCTGATTTCTGACAGTCTCATTCTGGCAGGAGAGGCCCAGGGAATCTTTGTGAAATGCACGTGAAGGTAAGGAGACCACTCCTGACGTCCCCCTCTGCCCTACCCTCCCTTCTTCACTGTGGCCCAGGTCTCAGGCTTTTTCCTTTGGGGTGCCTTCCCTGGACTCCTGGTTGGAAGTAGCTCCTTTCTCTCCTCCGTCCTGCCGTTCTAACCTGCATTCTGAAGCCAAGCAACAGGGCACTCAGACCCCATTGTCTGAGTCTTGTCCCTACTTGGCTGTAGGCACAATATCTTCACATCCTCCGGAGCACACGGGGCCCTGGGCAGAACCGGGAGCTTAAAGATACTTCTTGACTTAAGGGGTAGTTCAGTGGTTTTTAATGTCCTTAAGTATTCTACACTGTACATCAGAGGACACAGTCGACAGAGTGAAAAGGCAACCTATGGAACAGGAGATAACATCACAAATGATGTATCTGATGCAGGGTTAATATCCACACTATATAAACAACTCCTATGACTCAATAAAAAAAAAAAAAACAAAAACAGCCAATTCAAAAAAGAAGGGGGGCAAAAGATTTGAACAGACAGTTCTCCAAAGATGACATACAAATGGCCAATAAGCCCCTGAAAAGATACTCAACGCCACCAATCAGGAGGGAGATGCAAATCAACACCATAGTGAGAGGCCACCTCACACCCAGGAGGATGGCTTTATTACAACAACAAAAATCTAACCAAACCAAATAAAACCAGGAAGTAAGGACTGGTGAGAATGTGGAGAAATTGGAACCCTTGTGCACTACTGGTCAGAACGTAAAATGCTGCAGCTGCTATGGAAAACAGTGGTAATTCCTTAAAAATAGCACCACCATATGATCCAGCAATTCCACTTCTGGTTATATATTTGAAAGAACCGGAAGTAGGATCTCAAAGAGATACTCACACACCCATGTTTATAGTATTGTTTATAATAGTCAAGCAGCAGAAGTATTCAAAAAATATGCTACATATGTGTGTTATATGTGTTAAATATGCTATATACCTATGTGTGTGTTAGCTGCTCAATCGTGTCCGACTTTCTGTGATCCCACAGTCTGTAGCCCACCAGGCTCCCCTATCCATGGAATTCTCCAGGAAAGAATACTGAAGTGGGTTGCCATGCCCTCCTCCAGGGGGTCTTCCTGACCCAAGGATCAAAACTGGGTCTCCCACATTGCAGGTATATATCTATAGTGGAACCTAAACATATGTATATATATATACACACACATACATATATGTGTATACATATCTGTACACATATATATACACACATATATATTGTAGGTATATACCTATAGTGGAACCTAAACCTATATATGGATCACAATAAACTGTGGAAAATTCTGAAACAGATGGGAATACCAGACCACCTGACCTGCCTCTTGAGAAACCTGTATGCAAGTCAGGAAGCACCAGTTACAACTGGACATGGAACAAAAGACTGGTTCCAAATAGGAAAAGGAGTACATCAAGGCTGTATATTGTCACCCTACTTATTTAACTTGTATGGAGAGTACATCAATGAGAAACGCTGGGCTGGAAGAAATACAAGCTGGAATCAAGATTGCCAGGAGAAATATCAATAACCTCAGATATGCAGATGACACCACCCTTATGGCAGAAAGTGAAGAGGAACTAAAAAGCTTCTTGATGAAAGTGAAAGAGGAGAGTGAAAAAAGTTGGCTTAAAGCTCAACATTCAGAAAACTAAGATCATGGCATCTGGTCCCATCACTTCATGGGAAATAGATAGGGAGACAGTGGAAACAGTGTCAGACTTTATTTTGGGGGGCTCCAAAATTACTGCGGATGGTGACTGCAGCCATGAAATTAAAAGACACTCCTTGGAAGGAAAGTGATGACCAACCTAGATAGCATATTAAAAAGCAGAGACATTACTTTGCCAACAAAGGTCCGTCTAGTCAAAGCTATGGTTTTTCCAGTGGTCATGTATGGATGTGAGAGTTGGACTGTGAAGAAAGCTGAGCGCCGAAAAATTGATGCTTTTGAACTATGGTGTTGGAGAAGACACTTGAGAGTCCCTTGGACTGCAAAGAGATCTAACCAGTCCATCCTAAAGGAGATAAGTACTGGTTGTTCATTGGAAGGACTGATGCTGAAGTTGAAACTCCAGTACTTTGGCCACCTGATGCGAAGAGCTGACTCATTGGAAAAGACCCTGATGCTGGGAGGGGTTGGGGGCAAGAGGAGAAGGGGATGATAGAGAATGAGATGGTTAGATGGCATCACCGACTCAATGGACATGGGTTTGAGTAAACTCCAGGAGTTGGTGATGGACAGGGAGGCCTGGCGTGCCGCAGTTCATGGGGTCACAGAGTTGGACACAACTGAGCGACTGAACTGAACTGAAACCTATATATATATATATATATATAGGTATATATAGGTATATATATAAAAATACACACACACACATATACATATATACCTATATATGTATACACACATACATATATACCTATATATGTATACACACATACATACACATTTATACATATATATATACATATGGCAGGTATATACCTACTATAGTGGAACCTAAACCTATATATATGTATACACACATATTTATATACATATATACCTATATACACACATATATATATACACATACATACACACACACACACATATATATATAGGAAGTAAAGTAAGTAAGTGAAGTCACTCAGTCGTGTCCGACTCTTTGCAACCCCATGGACTATAGCCTACCAGGCACCTCTGTCCATGGGATTTTCCAGGCAAGAGTACTGGAGTGGGTTGCCATTTCCTTCTCCAGGGGATCTTCCCGACTCAAGGATTGAACCCGGGTCTCCCGCATTGCAGGCAGACGCTTTACCCTTTGAGCCACCAGGGAAACCTATATATTATTCAGCCTTAAAAAAAAGTGAAGTCACTCAGTCATGTCTGACTCTTTGTGACCCCATGGACTGTAGCCTGCCAGGCTCCTCTGTCCATGGAATTTTCCAGGCAAGAGTCCTGGAGTGGGTTGCATTTTCATTCTCCAGGGGATCTTCTGGGCCCAGGGATTGAACCGGGTTCTACCTGCATTATAAGCAGACTCTGAGCCACCAGGGAAGATCCTTTAAAAAGGAAATTCTAAACACATTTTACCACATGGACATTATGCTAAGTGAAATAAGCTAGTCACAAAAAGACAAATACTGTTTGATTCCACTCATATGAGGTACTCAGAGTAGCCAAATTTTTATGTACAGAAAGTAGAATGGTGGTTGCCAGAGGCTGGGGGAGGGGGAAGTGGAGTTCTTATTTAATGGGTACGGAACTTGTTTTGCAAGATGAAAGGAATTCTGGAGATTGTTTGCACAGCAGGTGGATGAACTTGATACTACTGAACTGTGCACTTAAAAATGGCTAAGAACGGGCCGGCGCAGCCGGGAACCGCGCGGGTCGCCATGGCAGAGCTGCAGCAGCAACTCCGGGTGCAGAAGGCGGTGGACTCCATGGTGAAGAGTCTGGAGAGGGAGAATATCCGGAAGATGCAGGGCCTTATGTTCCGGTGCAGCGCCGCCTGTTGTGAGGAAAGCCAGGCGTCCATGCAGCAAGTGCACCAGTGCATTGAGCGCTGCCATGCACCTCTGGCTCAAGCCCAGGCCCTGGTGACCAGCGAGTTGGAGAAGTTCCAGGACCGCCTGGCCCGGTGCACTATATATTGCAATGACAAGGCCAAAGATTCGACAGATGCAGGGAGTAAGGAGCCTCACGTGAAGCGGCAGCTGGAGACCTGCATGACCAAGTGTGTGGATGACCACATGAACCTCATCCCAACCATGACCAGGAAGATGAAGGAGTCGCTCTCATCCATGGGGAAATAGCTGTCTGCTAGTGGCCATCAGGACTGAGGGCAGGAATCGATTTAAAAGGAGGAATGGGGATTTGGGTCTTTTAAGGAGAGTTAAGGAATGAGGAAATTAAGGATGGCAGCAAGTCTAAGGCCTGTGTTTCTTTCCTCTGGACGCTGGTTCCTTTGTTTCAATCCTAGAAAGTGAAATGGAAAAAAAACGGTGCTAAAATTTGGGTCACAGATAGCACAGGAGGTTTGTTGTGAGCCTGAATTTCATGTGGCAAGTACTTCTCCTGCCAATAGGGAGTCTCCCTTGTCCCAAACCGGGGCCCTCCAAGGTACCAGATTCTCTTACTACACAGATACCAAGAGGCCAGCAGGTTCATGTAACCTGCTTATGGTCTAGTGGAGTATGAAAAGAGATGTTTCTGTTTGTTGCCCACCTGCTGTTTACCAGAAGGATCACTACAACATTTTCCACAAACTAATAAAATCCATGCAGTCACTAATGTCGAAAGGGGCAGGGGGCTTTAGGGGGGTTGTTTTCCTTGTTTTTCTTTTATAGACAAGGGCGTGACGTTAAGATGTAAAGTTGGGAGAGGCAGCTTGGATAAAAACTTTGAAAGGGTCCCTTGCAGGTACTCATTTCTCCATCAAGATGTGGATGTTTGTTTCTTGAAATTCTCACACATTACGTCATTCAGCCTGGAGACCCTGCAAAAATGTAAGAAGCGATATCACACTGGTAAGGGAAGCAAGTGTTCCCTCTCACTGGCAGCCATGGTGGGCCCTGAGGCCATCTGCAGCAGAGTCAGCCAAACGACAAGACAATCTTACAGTGACACTTGGCCTTGAAGGGAAACGGGATTTTGACAGTATTATATGCTCATATTCAGGAACAAACAGTGAAAGAGGAACTATTAGCTACTTAAATAAGAGGGTTGTGAAGTACGGGCTTTGGAGAAATCTGTTTTTCATGAAACAGAATGAAAGCCTAAACCCAGTGTTGCTTACTTTGCCCCCTGAAATAACAGAGCTTTGTTGAGACAATCCCCTGGCAACAAAAAAGTCAAGGAAGGAAAAGTAAGCAACTCGGGGATGAACTGTGGCTCCTTTAGAGCGATAAAGGGACTGCCCTCCATTACCAAATACCACTTTTGCCAGGGCCTTTGCTACATGTGTTGTTCTTGCCCCAGTTCTGGCCCCTTATCATTTTGATAAGGACCTTGTATTTTTTACCAACTTAGTACTTGAAATGATAATATTGTCTGTTTGCTGTTTCAAGACTGTGATATATTTTCCTAGTGGTTTGGTTTTCAAAATAAATAAGACTTAATATTAAAAAAAAAAAAAATGGCTAAGAACGGACTTCCCTGGCAGTCCAGAGGTTAAGGCTCCAAGCTTCGAATGCCGGGGTCGGTTAGATCCCTGGTCAGGGAATTAAGATCCCATATGCCTTGTGACTAAAAATAAAGAAAAAAGGAGCTCTGGCTTCTGAAGAAAAAAAAAATTCCTAAGAAGGTAAATTTCATGTTATGTATATTTAACACAATTTAAAAAAAAAAATTTTTAAGGAGTTCTGACTTGGCCCATTCAGATTGTTTCCTAGCAACTTTGTCCTAAAGTAGCACCCTTGTGGATTTCTGACTTGTTATGCGGCCACATAACATCTTGAGAAGTACTCCGTCCATTCCCCGGGAAATGACCTAGGCTGTCACTCCTCAGGGTGCAGTTCAAGGACGCTAATGTCAGCATCACCCAGGCTCGTTAGAAACCTAGAACCCGTCCCACTCCTTCCAAACTTAATTAGAATCTGTATTTTAATAGATTTCCAGATAATTCTTGCAGGTTAATTCCTGAAAAACTTGTCTTCAAGGAGAAGGGCATTAAAAAGAGGGGTGAGAGGAGCACCACCCCCCACATTCCCCCAACCTAGAGGTAGGGAAATGGAGGCCAAGATGCCCAAGGTTCCTGCTCCAAGCATGGCTAGAAGGTATGGCACAGGGAGGTGGGTTGGGTGATGATGCTAAACAGCAAACTGGGGCACCCATCCATCGATGCATTCATTCCTTCCAGAGTAAGATCCTAGGGATTCTGCTGTGAGTGAGACGAGCCAGAGCAGTGTTTGGGCAGAGTCCACCCAGGCAAGGGCGAGTCTGGGCACCGGCTCTAGTGCTACAGCCTCTGTACCCAATGCCTCCAGCCTGGCCACAACCACCACCACTTCCACTCCCCTCCCCACCAGGGTCTGTCTCAGATCTGGTACTGGGGGCTCAGTCAGGAGGGCTGGCTCTCACAGGGGGCCACTGGGCAGCAGGAACCTCGGGGGTGCTTTTTATACACACAGAGGCTTGGTCCAGGGCGTCTGCTCCACTCATTGTCAGGCATCCCAAGGCGACCGCAGGCCTGGCGGTGGCACAGGCGATGAACTTGTCTCCTGGGCTCCCTTCCCACCACAGCTTGCTTGAGGGCTAGGACAGGAAGGAAGGGGGCAGAGCACAACCATTAAAAGAATGATGAAACTGTTGAGAGGAACAGGATGTAACAAAAACTGGTTAGAACCTCCTAGGCCTAAGATGGCAGATGATTTGACCTCCAGCAGACCTTGAGCCTCATATACTCACTCTAATACATTAGCCTCTGCTAAAGGGCACAGGCACCAGTGCCAGCAGCAGTTCCATAAAAAGTCAAGTGGATGCTACCCCAGTTGCTGAAAATCCCTGCCCCTTCTCCAAGACAGTATATTCCTCCCACTCATTAGCCTAGGAAATGACCCAGCCCACTTAAAACTTAGCACCCCACACTTCCAGGCACCTCTCCCACCTTCTGAGACAGTCCGCACTTTTGTCTATGGATTGTGCCTCTAACTAAACCTTTCATTTTCCTGTGGCTTGCTCTTGAATTCTTATCTGCATAACCTGCCCTGAGGATAGATATGACCATGATCATCCTCTCATGCCCCATTTTTCCTACTACAGAGACGGTAGTCCATTCCTGGGGCCCCACCGTGGGTCGCCAAGGACCAGAATCTGAGTCCTCACCTTAGCTCCCTCCAGACTTTCTGGCTTCCCACAGTGGGTTCAGCCCAGGCCCCGCTTGGTTTTACACCCGCGGCGCCTTCCCTTTCCTGGGCCTCCAGGACTTTTCATTCCATCCTGGGAAGCGGTCCGCACCTGCCCACCCCGCCGCTTCCTCACTCTCTCCTGGCCGGGCAATTCGCGCACGTGGGTGTGACCCGGCCCTTCCACACTCGAGGCAGTGATCCCCTCGGATACAGGGCCCCAGATGGAGCGGAGGAGGAGCTTTTGCTTGGGTTGCACTCGAACTACCCGGTTCCGAACGTGCGCACCTGCCTAGACTTCATTAACCAAACTCTTGGATCCTCAGTGTTTCTCCTCTTTCACCTTTTGCTCAGCCGCATTCTCAGAGACGCCGAGCGCACGCCCCACTGGGGAGCCGCAACCCTGGACAACGCCCTGCCAAACGCCCCGCCCCGCACCCTGGAGTTCCTCCGGGGAGAGTGAGGGTCCCGGGCGCTGCGCTGGGCTCAGGCCAGGGAAAGTCGGGCCGGGAGGATCTCCAGGTTCCAGGATTCCCAGCAGCAAAAGCAGTTCATTGCATCTTCCATCCGCCTGTCCGTGGGACCGTAGATACTGGAGAACTTTGCGTCCCAGGGTCTGGGGGCATCTCCGTGGACTGCAATGCAAAGCGGACAACCACGGGCACTGCCTCCCCCGGTCCCCTGGTGGGAAAAGGGCAGAAAGGAGTGAAACTCCGTGAGTCAGCTCACCCGGGGCCTGCCCGGCAGGCCCGGAGAGGCGCCGCCCCTCGGCGGGGACGCGGTGCCACTGGCGGGCCAGGAGGCGCGGCCGGGGCGCGGCGGGGCGGAGTCCGTGCGGTCTGGCCCGGGCGCTTCCCGGCCGCTACCAGCCTGGACGGCGCGGCGGGCAGGCCTGGGTCATGGCCGGCGGGGCCGCGCACCCGGGGGCCGAGCTGCTGGCCTTTGCGCGGTTCCTGGACTCGAGCCTGCAGCCTCTCGTCTACGGGTACGGCCCGGGCAGCCTGCGCGAGCTCCGGGCGCGCGAGTTTGGCCGCCTGGCAGGTGAGACCGGCGGGGGGAACCTGTGCGGGGCTGGTAGGGGACAAGAGGTTTCTAGAACCAACGTGCGGGGTTGGGGGGAACTTTTGTTCCGGGCGGGAGCGGCGTTACCTCAGTGGCGTCGCATTTTGAATCGAAAGAACTGGAGGGATGTGTCCACGCGCCCTCTTCGTGGACGCAGCTCGCTGAGATCCTACCTGCAACCCCAAGGTTTGCTGCTTCTTAGACCGACGTGATCCTTTGCTACCTGTCTCTGCCCTCCGGGAACAAGACTGAGGATTCTTTTGGCCTTTGCTTGCCCGAGAGACTCCCGGCTCTAAAAGTCCAACTGGAGACAGGGTTGCAAAATGCAGGAATGTCCGGCAGCAGTGACTGTTCGTCTGCTCGCCCGGGGGCGGGAGCGGCGCTCGCGCAGCCAGCGCGCGGGGTGTGGACCGCGACTCTGCGGGCGCGCGAGGTGGGGACCGATGGGCTGCGCTCCAGACTCTGGGTTGCCTCGCAGCAACTTTTCTTTTCGAAGTCTCATTTTTTTTTTCTCGTGTAGGTAAAACAATGCCTCGGAAGTGCAGCTCGGTGGGGGACCTGAAGAATTAGCAAACTGTGCAATTTGGACTTTTAAGTACAGGACGAGCTTGTATATTGGATGTGAGGACCGGGATCACATCGTGCCTTGGAGTTCCGCAAGGCGGAACAGGCAGTTTAAATTGAACAGTCAAGCTCCATGTGGCCCGCGGTCCTCCCAGCCCATTGCTGCAGGGCGGGAGGGGACCACACGCATTGGGTCTGGACTCATCCTTTTGCCGGGGCCCTTGTATGAGGGGCTTCGCCAAGCCTTAGAACGGTGTGCTGGTTGAACTGGGAGGTATGAGGGGTAAGGAGCAGGTCGTGGCGCCGGACACCGGAATTTGAGGTGCACTTATTCTGGGCTTCCCTGATGGCTCAGACGGTAAAGAATGTGTGCAATGCAGGAAACGGGAGTTTGATCCCTGGGTGGGGAAGTTTTCCTGGAGAAGGGAATGGCTACCTGCTCTGGTATTCTTGCCTGGAGAATTCCATGGACAGAGGAGTCTGGTGGGCTACAGTCCATGGAATTGCAAAGAGCAGGACAGGACTGGACATCTAACATTTTCACTTTCTTTCGCTTTATTCTGTCTTGGTGAACAGTGTCACTTTCCAGCTTGTGACAGAATAGCATCATGATGTATGTTTCATTAATCAGCTCTTTGCGTCATTTTCTCATGTTTCAGAAAGTGATTTTTTTTCTCCCCTCCTTTGGGAGCTTTAAGGGCTGTGGTCTGGTCTGTACTTACCTGGAGAGGCTCCAGGAGGAGACAGGGGCCCTCTGGCCGTCTCTTTTCTCTTCCTGATCTTCCCAGTCCCGCATTCACCTGCTGGAGACAGTTCCCCTTTACCTTCCCCATCTCCCTCTCCTCTGAATTTTTTTGGTTATGGAAACTTTCCACCCACAGATATAGAGACAGCTATAGAATAAACACCCCACAGGTGCAGAGGAAGTGAGAAAGGTGTCCCATTCTTTTCAAGCAAATCCCAGAGGCTGTTATTGTTCAGTCTGTAATTATTTCAGAATCCCTCCTCCTTAATCCCCTGATACCCTCCAAGCTGTGATCTCTTACACCTATCATTAGCTGACCCCTCCTCTCAACATTGCCTGGGAAAGTAGGAAGTAGGTGTCTCTTTGTTTCATTCTTGTCTCTCAGTGAACAGCATGCTTTTCCTCAGTGTAAAATTTAGCTGTGATAGGATCCCAGGCTAACCTGAAGTGCCCCTTTAACATCTACTCTATTTGTGGTACTGTTTTGTGATTATCTGTCTATCTGTCTATCATCTATTTGGTACAATTTCCCAGCATTTCCTCTACATTATGATTGTGGTAGACATTTATGGACTAAACTCACCCTTCCCATCACTGGGAGTCTTGGAAAATACCCCCCCCCCTCCCTTTTTCACATGGAAACAAATGAACCAGCAAGAGGGCAGGGGAAAAGAAGCAAACCAAAATAACTTAAGATTCCCCCTCTTCTTCTTTCCCCTGACCCCTATCCACACCCCCTCAAAGTTTTCCTGCAGGTTTGAGAATTTGTCTGGTTAACTGGCTTGCTCTGGATAATTAAATGCTTAACCTTTAAGTGCTAAAAAATTTCCCAACCCATTGAATGGGAACATCCTTGTTTTCTTGATACGAGCTTGTTGATTCCACAGATGTGGTTCAAGTGGTTCTTAAAGCCTCTGGGTGCTGACTGATGGCCACTCACCTTACCTGGAACCAAGAACTGAAGTTACAGGAGCCAGAGCAGATGCTGGGATTTGCTTTCTTGAAGACCTAATGCCAACTAGTTCAGGGGTCTTTTGCCTGTTTCTTTGAATAATAACAGCAGTGCACTGTAGCTCTCCCTAATGATGGGTGGACAACAGCCTTTCTTTTGGTGTGGTATCTTTCTATTTCTGAATCTTCAGTAAATGAGAACATTATTTGAAAACTAATGTTTTGGGCTAGGTAATATACATTTAACATGGTACCAAATTCAAAAGGTGCCAAAAGAGGTTGAAGAATGGCCGGGGAGCCCCCCTCTCACTCCAGCTGCAGCTACTGGGCCACCCCACAGTCAATTGCTGCCATTTATGTTTTGTATGCCTTTCCAGTGTTTGTCTATATTTATATGTATGTACACATGTTTGTTTTTTTTTTCACATGCTTGAGCCATAACGTTTCTTACCACCTGACATAGTTCACATTTATTTATGGTCTTTGTCACTAGCATACAGCTTCTATTTTGTCTGTTGTTATGTTCCCAGCACTTAGAACAGTGCCTGAAACAGTAAGTGCCTCCAAAATATTTCTTGAATATGAAAACACTCAATAAACTAGGAATAAAAGGAAACTTAATCAACCAGATAAAGACCATCTACCAAAAAACCCATGGCTAACCTCATACTTAAAGGTGAAAGAATGAAAATTTAACCCCTAAGATTAGGAACAAGGCAAGGAAATCTGTTCTTACAACTTCTATTCAATATAGACCTAGAAGTTCTAGCCAGGAAAATTAGGCAAGAAAATGAAATAAAAGTCATCCAGATTGGAAAGGAAGAAGTAAAACATCTCTACTTGATGAGAGTATAATCTTGTATACAGAAAATCCTAAAAAAAAATCCACATACAAAACAGAACTAAAAAACAAGTTCAGCAGAGTTGTAGTATAGATCAGTATACAAACATCAGTTCAATTTCTATACAGTATCAATGAACACTATGCTAGTGAAATGAAGAAAACAATTCCCAAAGCCTCAAAAAGAATAAAATACTCAGGAATAAATTTACCAAAAGAAATACAAGACTTGTCAAAAGAAATACAAAACTACAAAACATAAAAGAAATAAGAAATAAAAGAAGACCTAAATAAATCAAAAGACATCTTACATTCATGGACTGGAAGACTTAATGCTGTTAAGATTGTCACTACTCCTGAAATTGACCTAAGACTCAATGCAATTTCTATCAGAATCCCAGGTATTTTTTTGGACAAGTTGATCCTAAAATTCAGATAGAAATGCAAATGATTCAGAATACCCAAGGCAATCTTGAAAAAGAACAAAGTTGAAGGGTTTACACTTCCATAAAAGGAAAGGTAAGTAAGATTTATATAAAGTTATAATAATTGAAACAGTGTGGTATTGGCATAAAGATAGAAACATAGACCAATGAAGTAGAATTGTGAGTTGAGAAGTAAACCCATACATTTATGCTCAATTTATTTTCATCAGGATGCCAAGACTATTCAATAGGAGAAAAAACAATATCTTAAAAGGTGTATCCACAGACCAAAGACTGAAGTTGGACCCCTCTTCAACACTATTTAAAAATTAACTCAAAATGGATCAAAGACCTAAATATAAGAGCTAAAAGTAGAAAACTCTTAGAAAAAAGCATAAGTATAAATCATTAGTACCTTGGATTAGGCAATGGTTTCTTATGACACCAAAATCACAAACAATAAAAATAGACAAATTGTACTTCATCAAAATTAAAAACATTTTTTTTCAATGGATACCATCAAGAAAGTGAAAGAACAGCTAACCAGGGAGAAAACATATGTCCACACAGAAGTTTGTACACACATATTCATATCAGCATTATTTATAATGGGCAAAAATATAACCAAATACTCATCAGTAGATGAGTAGTTAAACAAAATATGTGGCATGCCATAAAATGGAATACTATTCAGTCATAAAAAAGGAATGAAGTTCTGATACATGCTACAGTATGGATGCCCCTTGAAACTGTTATGCTAAAACAAAGAAGCCAGACACAAAAGCACACATGTTTTACGATTCCATTTATATGGAAAGTCCAGAACAGGTAAATCTGTGCTGTGCTGTGTGCTTAACCATTCAGTCATGTCTGACTCTTTGTGACCCCATGACTATAACCCGCCAGGGGATTACATTCTAAGGGGATACGCTAGTGAAGAATACTGGAGTGGGTTGCCATGCCCTCCTCCTAGCCCAGGGATTGAACCCAGGTCTCCCACATTGCAGGTGGATTCTTTTACCCTTTGAGCCTATAGAGGCAGAAAATAGATTGGTGATTGCCAAGGCTAGGGCTGGATTTAGGGACTGAAGTATGGCTGTGGGGTCTCTTTTTGAGATGAATGAAATGTTCTAAAATTAGATAGTGGCCATGGTTGCACAACTATATGAATATACTAAATTGTAAACTTTAAAAGGACAAATTTTATGATACGTGAATTAATCACAGTAAAGCCATTATAAAATAAATGGAAAATGTATTCTGCACAAAGCAAAAATATTTGTTAAGTACGTGAAAGAATGAATGAATCCATTCACATGTGTGTTCTTGAAAACATGTCTTGGTGTTTGTTGCATGGCAGTACTTACAAATTACCAGATGGAAGTATTCAAATTCTTTCTTTTAAATACATAGACAGTGCTGCACTGAATGTCGTCATTGACAGGCCATTTCACAGTTTGTAAGATAGATTTCAGGAAGATGAATTGCTAGGTGAAGGAGTTTGCATTTTGAAAGCATAAGTGATACTGCTAAGTTGCTGTTCATAAAGAAGTGGTACCAGTTTTCCCTCCTACAGCCATGCCCCAATGGGCCTGTTGCCCATACCTCGCCCACACAGTGAGTTATCCAACCGTTTGATCTGGGGCAGTCTGATTGGTAAGGCTCTGTATCTCGCTGTCATCTCAATTTGCCTATCTCTATTTAGGGGAGAGACTGGAAAGGTCGCCTCTATTCCCAGGCATCTCCGAAGGCTTCAGAGCTGTTCTAAGGTTAAGGACTGTGGAAGTCACTGTGGGAAAGTAGAATCAGGGCTTGACAGCCACGGAGGCTGCACGGAAACTCCAGAATGGGATGTGAGTCACAGTGTGAAATAGCTTTGCCATCCTGAATCAGGGACGTCTGCTAGGCACCTCCTCCTCCCCTGTGCGGGCTGCTCCTCCAGGTTCAGAAGAGACTTGGTTCGTCAGGAAGGCTCTAGGCCCTAAGGGTCGTTAAGTGCTGAAGTGCAGTTCTTCCATTGCTCATGACTTTACTTGGATTAAGAAGCGCACATCGACAAGGGAGGGTTGGGGAGTGGAGAAGGACTGGCAGTTTGAGATTAGCAGATGTAAACTGGCTTCCCAGGTGGTGCTAGCAGTAAAGAACCTGCCTGCCAATGCAGGAGATGTAAGAGACTCGGGTTTGATCCCTGGGTCAGGAAGATCCCCTAGAGGAGGGCACTGCAACCCACTCCAGTACTCTTGCCTGGAGACTCCCGGGGACAGAAGAGCCTGGTAGACTACAGTCCTTAGGGTTGCACAGAGTCGGACAAGACTGAAGCAACTTAGCACTCATGCGCAAACTATTATATATAGGATGGATAAACAGCAAGAGATCAAACCAGTCCATCCTAAAGGAAATCAGTCCTGAATATTCATTGGAAGGACTGATGCTGAAGCTGAAACTCCAATACTTTGGCCACCTAATGTGAAGAACTGACTCACTGGAAAAGACCCTGATGCTGGGAAAGATTGAAGGCAGGAGGAGAAGGGGACGACAGAAGATGAGATGGCTGGATGGCATCACTGACTCAACGGACATGAGTTCAAGCAAGCTCCGGGAGTTGGTGATGGACAAGGAAGCTTGGTGTGTTGCAGCCCATGGGGTCACAAAGAGTTGGACACGACTGAGCGACTGAACTGAACTGAAACAGCAAGATCCCACTGTATAACACAGGGAACTGTATTCAGTATCTTGTGATAAACCCTAATGGAAAAGAATATGAAAAGAATATTAAAAAAGAAGAAGGACATGTCGAGAGGCTGGGAGAATCAGTGTCCTGTTGTTATGTCTAAACACATCAAACAGATATTGGCTAGGCTCACACAAAGCAGATCTAGATAAAGTGAGTGAAATACCTCTGAAAATAATTGGAGCTTTATTTTGTATTTTCTTTCAGGAACTGTCTATCTTGACCATGCAGGAGCCACATTGTTCCCCCAGAGCCAGATTACAAGCTTCATGAAAGATCTCATGGAAAATGTTTATGGTAAAGAAAAACACAGTATAACTGATTGCTTGCATTGAACTTCAGCCAGCTATTGGACTGGCTAAAAAGTTCATTCGAGTTTTTCTGTTTCACTCCGAATGAACTTTCAGGCCAACCCGATACATTCAACTGATATTCTTATTCCTAATAAAATATCAGATGGACAGGTGGAAACAGCGCTGAATACACAGCGCTGGGCAAGCCCCTCATGAGAGGGGGTCAGGCAAGCACCTAGGGGCAGTCCCAGAGCATGTGTGCTGCTGGGTGGGAGGGACTGGTTTAGGGATACACGGGTAACCTCCAGAAGAAGGGTTCGGTATCAGGAAGGAGGCCTGGGGTACGGGTGGCCCTGTGGGGCCAGCGCTGTGCAAAGGATGGGACAACGGGAAACATGCATTCATTCACTCCATCAATGTTTATCAAGTCGCCTTGGGGCTGGGAGCATACATAGCACTGTAATGGGAAAAAGTAAATACATTCCCTGCCTTCATGGACTGCGGTCTAGGAGAGACAAGACCTCAATCAAGTGATTCCAAATAAATATAAGAAAAGAAAAAGTAAAGTAGTGTAACACAGAAATAAAGTAAATTATTAATGGTGTGAAGGGCTGTGACCCAAAGGCCCTAGTGCCGGGCAGTGGGGGGAGGTGGTCTGTGCAGAGTGACGGTGAGTCGGCAGTGTGGCTATCAGGGAAGGCTTCTGCAGGAGGGGACGGATGCTGGAGGAGGAGCAGGAATTCACTTGGAAAAGAGGAGGAGAGGGCATTTCAGGCAGGAGCAGCAGCATGCGCAAGGACCCTGCAGTGGTTTTAGGAACCAGCCCCCAAACAGGGAGGGGAGGAGAGCTGTGGAGAGAACAGAGCTGCGTAGGCACGGTATTCAGTTCACTTCTTCCACCAGGTGGGGGTGTGGAATCTACAGAACAGCTCAAAGGACATGACCCAGAATCTATGCTATAGCCCGTGAGGAGGAACTTGGTTTAATGGCTCAACTATTATTATTTTGTCCTGCTTGACTGTTTTCCTATCTCTCTGCACTTTTTCACTTCTCTGATTAAATATACTCTTTGGAACTCAGGGAAGGCTGGGTCATACAGTATTTTTTTGGCTTAACTTTGAGAAACTGAAGGGGATGGTATTGGAGGAACACACCAGGAGAGACCCTGACTAGTGACCCCGAGACTTTGTCTTTGTAACCTGCCAGGTAACCCTCACAGCCAGAACATCAGCAGCAAGCTCACCCACGACACAGTGGAACACGTGCGCTTCAGGTGAGCAGATCGGGGTGCCCGCCTGCGTGGGTGCCTGTGGGTGGATGGACTTCCTACCAGCTGCCCACATCCTACAGAGCTGCTGAGTTGGTTTTGGGAAGACCATGTTCAGCTAAATGGCCACACATCACACTGCTAACCACCATGTCAGAGGTCAGGAAGGTGTGCGTGAGTAGGTGCAGAGCAGGGCCCATCACAAGTACAGGCAGGCGCCTCTGAGGTGTCCAAGCTGTTGTGTGTGGCTCTGGGCTGGTGCCATCATTCCTGGGGGTCAGAGTGACAAGGAGTGACCCTAGTTCCTAAGTCTTATTTTCGGGGAGAAGAAAAGTGCTTTCTCTGGTTTTTTCCTTTACGTATTTCAGATTTAGACACCTTGTTTTTTTCCATTTCTCCCCTCCCTTTTACTAATATTTGCACATAACAAGCTTTGCAAATAATTTAGGTGGTACCTAAAGATACTTGACTCAACACAATTGCAAATTATTTCCTACTTGAAAGTGACACATTTGCTATAGGGTTGCCTGTGTTAAAAGCAACGTTGAAACAAGTTGATGACTTAGAACTTGTTATGACAGAGCCAGACAGTAAACCAAGGAGTGGTGTTTTCAGCTGAGTTTAAGGTAGTTATGGATTTTGTCTTATCCACTTAGGGGCGGGGATTTGGGAGGCTGGGTAATTTTGCCAGTTTGCACCTTTTTGCATCTCTTCCCTCAGCTTCCTCTGCCCCTGACCTCACTTCACCTTTGTGGCAAAGACTATCCGGTTTTTTTTTTTTTTTTTCTAGCTATTAAGATAGAGAGGGGGCTTCCCTGGTGGTCCAGTGGTAAAGAATCTGCCTATAGTGCAGGAGACGCAGAAGATGTGGGTTTGATCCCTGGGTTGGGAAGATCCACTGGGGAAGGAAATGGCAATTCACTCCAGTATTCTTGCCTGGAAGCTTCCATAGACAGAGGAGCCTGGTGGGCTACAGTCCATGGAAGTCTCAAAGAGTCAGGGACGGCTGAGTGATTGAGCACGCACTCACACACACACACACACACACACACACACACACGGTAGATCGACGTCTTATTAAGTAGAAATACAGCTACCTCTGAATATCTAACACTGGATGGAGACCATGGAGTTACCTGATGCTGTGCTTCTTCCAGGATCCTGGCGCACTTCCACACCTCCCCAGAGGACTACACGGTGATTTTCACCTCCGGGAGCACGGCTGCTCTTAAACTGGTGGCAGAGGCTTTCCCGTGGGTGTCCCCAGGCCCGGAGGGCAGCGGCAGCTGCTTCTGTTACCTCACCGACAGCCACACGTCCGTGGTGGGCATGAGGAAGATCACCGCGGCCATGAACGTCACTTCCATCCCAGTCAGGCCAGAGGACATGTGGTCAGCGGACAGACAGGACGCGGCTGCAGCCGGGGACCCCACTGGGGACCCCGCCGGCCAGCCTCCGCATCTCTTCTGCTACCCGGCTCAGAGTAACTTTTCCGGAACCAGATACCCCCTGTCCTGGATAAGCGAGGTCAAGTCCGGGCGGAGGCGGCCTGCGAGCCGGCCTGGGAAGTGGTTCGTGCTGCTGGACGCGGCCGCCTTCGTGGGCACCTCACCTCTGGACCTGTCGGTTCACCAGGCCGACTTTGTCCCCCTCTCCTTCTATAAGATCTTTGGCTTCCCCACCGGCCTGGGCGCTCTGCTGGTGAGTAACCGCTTGGCTCCGCTGCTGAGGAAAACCTACTTTGGAGGAGGCACGGCCGCTGCGTACCTCGCGGGAGATGACTTCTATGTCCCGAGAGAGTCGGTGGCTGAGAGGTAACCTGGTGATGGGAGTGGATGCTGAGCGTCGGCATGGCTGGGGCCTGGCGCGTGCCCCCTGTAGGACTGTGCAGAGGAGGCGGGTGTTGGCTGGTTCGTCCACACCAGGCCTGTGAAGCCCATGTGTGGGCCTCTCCACAGCTGTGGGAGAGCAAGGGCCTCCGGGTAAGGGCTGCGAGCGGACGACATGAAGGCCTTCCAGGGGTAAGGAGGGTTGGCACCAGGCATTTGCCCAGAGCACCGATATGAGGGGAAGCTACTGAAGCAGTGACTTTTTTTTATTATAATTTTTTTTTTTCAATTATGAAAGTATGATAACTCGGGGCTTCCCCGGTGATTCAGTGGCAAAGAAGCTGCCTGCAATGCAGGGGATGTGGGTTCAGTTCCTGGGTCAGGAAATGGAAATGGCAACCCACTCCAGAATGCTTGCCTGGGAAATGCCACGGACAGACACGATAACACAATAATAAGAGACTTGGATAACACAGAACAAAGTTACATGTAGTTCCACTATCTATTGCAATTATTTTTTTAGGTAGATAAATTAAGATTTTTTTAGTTGGAGTTTCAATATCAAACTCTCAAAAATTAATAGAATGAATATACAGAGAAGTAGAAGGATATAGAAGACCCGAAAAGCACTATGAACCAATTCAACAAGCAGAGCAACCCACTCCAGTATTCTCGCCTGGAGAATCCCTTGGACAGAGGTGCCTGGCAGGCTACAGTCCATAGGGTCGCAAAGAACTGGACACGACTGATGCGACTGAGCACGCAGGCATATGATTTTTGCATAGCAGTAGGATACAAATTCTATTCAATTCCCATAGACTGTAAACTTGGAGATACTGGAACATATCCAGGGACGTAAAACAAGGTGCTGAAGCAGTGATTTAAGAATTTGGTACCATTTGGCACGAGTGTCCGCACGTGTTGACAGCATGGCTGTATTTCAGCAGCTAGAAGCAGCTCAGCTTGCTCTCTGGTCAGCAGGAGGAGTCAGTTAAATGAGAGGCCACCAGATTCAGGAGTGCTGCTAACAGCAGTCTCTATGAGCACCCCCACCCCAGGGAGCGGTTACCAGGGAAGTTTGAGGGCTTGCAGCTCCTCGCCTGGGTTTGGGATCTATGTGTTTTTCTCAGGGTGCAGGGGCAGGTTGTGTGGGAATCTCCCAAATGGCAATGCCTGGGGCATGAAGATTTAAGATATAAGAGGATGGAAATGGCAGCCGATCCAGGGTTCTGCGGGAGCCAACAGCGGGTGGTGGCTGGGTACCATGAGGTGGGGCCAGGACCTGGTCACTGTGCTGGGGCCTGAGAAGGCCACAGAGCCCGAATGGGAAGGGGGTTCAGATCCCCCACAGATCCAGGTCAAACTGGAGGGTCCTGCAGGAAGGGGCATGGCCTCAACAGTAGGGTCGTAGCCCAGAGTGTAGGTCCCGGAGCTGGGCTGCTGGGGGGCGGCTCCTCTGCCACCAGCCGTGGGAATCGGGGCCTGTGATTTGACCTCTGCCCTCATGTTTGTCCTGTAAAGTGCATCTCTTAGAGGAAACAATTCTTTAGCACTAACATAGGTGAAGCACCAAGATTGAGTTGGCAACAATACATTATGAAGCTATCTGATATCTCTCTTATTTAGAACTTCTCCATAGATGGGCAGTTCTAAAAACAGGAATGCTAATGTAAAACCTCTTGAATCCAAGTGTGATAATATAGCGTGTAATGTAACCAAGTGAGAAAAGAATGACAGGCACATCATATAAATTAAAGGCGGAACAAAATAACAGCTGAAATTTTATTAAGCCAATAGGGGCACCTGATGGTGAGGTGGGGACAGGGCTGCTCATTACAGGCGGGGCGTGGGTGTGGGTGGGCTGCCTCTTACAGTCTGGGTGAATTGCCTTCTCGCAGGTGCTGCACCAAGATTCCCAGATAACTGAATGTATTTATTTACCATTAGAAGTCTCATTTGGGGAGTTTCCCTGGCGGTCCTCTGGTTAGGACTTGGCATTTTCACTCTGGTGGCCCGGGTCCAATCCCTGGTCAAGGGACTAAGATCCTGCAAGCCATGTGGCCAAAAAAAAAAAAAAATTATTTTTTCCTTCTGAGCCTAGATTAGAGCACACGAGATTTAATACCCAATCCAAATGTTTCTTGAGCATGTACCTGGACTGTGCTCTTTTAAAAAATATTTATGTATTTGTTTGCTTGGCTGCACCAGGTCTTAGTTGTGGCATGTGAACTCTTAGTTGCGGCATGTGGAATTTTAGCTTCCTGACCAGGGCTAGAACTCGGATTCCCTGCGTTGGGAATGTGGAGTCTTAGCCATTGGACCACCAGGGAAGTCCCATATTCTTAACTTTTTCTATTTCATAACCCGATGAAAACAACTTTTGATGGAAACATAAAACCTCCCTTTTCTGCTGAGTCTGTTAATTTTTGATCAATAAATACTTATTTACCATTGATCAATTAATAGCTGAAGTCAGTATTGCCTCAGTTCAGTTCAGTTCAGTCGCTCAGTCATGTCCGACTCTTTGCGACCCCATGCATTGCAGCACGCCAGGCCTCCCTGTCCATCACCAACTCCCGGAGTTTACTCAAACTCATGTCCATCAAGTTGGTGATGCCATCCAGTCGTCATGTTTAATTTATTACAGACTCAAATGGTCAATTAATTATCAATTGATTCATTGTTAATTCTGTATCTTTATTAATTGCCATTAATTGCCATTGTGGTAATGATATTTTGAGCAACTCTTATTCCTAGAGTATTAAAATACAAAACACGGTTATTTCCATTGAAAGCTTCAACCTGCATAAGGCTGCTGTTTTTCACTAGTAACTCAGCTGGTAAAGAATCTGCCTGCGATGCAGGAGACCCTGGTTCAATCCCTGGGTTGAGAAATCCCTTGGAGAAGGGATAAGCTACCCACTCCAGTGTTCTTGGGCTTTCCTCATGGCTCTGATGGTAAAGAATCTGCCTGCAATGCGGGAGACCTGGGTTCAATCCCTGGATTGGGAAGATCTCCTGAAGGAAACGGCAACCCACTCCACTATTCTTGCCTGGAGAATTCCATGAACAGAGGAGCCTGGCAGGCCCCAATCCATGGGATGCTTGCTGGAAACTCCTTACTGTCCCCAGCTCTCCCCTTGATAATGCAGCAGCCAGAGGCATCTTATCAAGAGGCAGGCCCCATCCAGTCACTCCTCTGTTCAGAGCCCTCCAGCCACTCCTCTGACCCAGGTGAAGTTCTCTGACTTGCCCTCCGAGCGCTCCCAGACCCACTGATCTTGCTGTTCTGACTTCATCTGCTCAGGGCCTCTGCTGCACCCCCTCCTTGGAATGCTGTTTCCTTCTGAAACTGTGAACTTCATGGTTTCAAAAATGAGCAGTTTCCCTTGCTTCCTTACTTTGACTCCGCCTCTGCTTGAGTGATCTTCCTCGGAAAGGACGTCCCCTGACCGTCTCATCTAAAGCAGCCGCCGGCCCTTCAGCGCACTTGTTGCCCCTGGCTTGCGCTTATTTGGCTTCCCTTATTTCAGTGCCCTTAGAAGGATGGAGCCCTGTGAAGGCAGGAAGCCTACTTGTCATGTTCACCGCTCTATCTTTAGCAACCAGAACACTGCCTGGCATGTGGTCCATGGACAGTAAAGATTTGATGAGGATTTTGTCTAAATGAACCATTAAAAAATGTAAATATAATGAACAGCTTGATAACAGGAAGTTTATTGAGAGCCTTCTGATAACTGTGGTCCTGTAGACTTTGGAATGATGGACTCTTGTTAAGAACCTGGTGGCTACACAATGGATCTTACTGAATCGATGCCCTGTCAGGGGTGCTGTCTTGGGGTCCAGGGCAGCATTGTAGGAGCCACAGCACTTGAGGCTGAAGTCAAGTCTAAAGTCTTCCGAGGTCATGACTGTATTTCAGGGCCCCTCATCATCACTGCTAGCCCAGCTGACATAAACTGCAGAACAGGTCAGGGCCAGAGGTAACCTGCGTGTCTTGCTGTGACATCCATCCGTCTCAAGGCGGGAGGGGAGAAGGTGTATAACGCAGCAGAGGCAAAGTCTCCATAGACCGGAGGCGCAAAGCCCTGATGTCACATAACATGAGATGCACATGGAGGCTTTGGTCACAGCTTGACCTTGTCCCTCTCCCCACGGTTGCAGGTTTGAAGATGGCACCATCTCCTTCCTTGACGTGATAGCACTAAAGCATGGATTTGATGCCCTAGAGCGCCTCACAGGTCAGTGGACATCTTTTTGTTTTTTTGGCTCTACCGGGTCTTAGTTGCAGCACGTGGGATCTTTAGCATGTTAACGCTTAGTTGAGGCATGCAGGATCTAATTCCCAGACCAGGAATGGAACCCAGGCCCCCTGCACTGGGAGTGTGAAGTCTTAGCCACTGGACCACAGAGAAGTCCCTTCAATGCACATCTCTATCCGTGTGGCGTTTGCTCCTGTTGCCCGTGTCCTTGAAGGGAGCCCTGGCACGGATGGGATCCAGATAAGGAGAGAGTCAGCGAGTGATGAGCACCCGCAGCTCCACCACTGATGCAGGCGGAGCTGATTCTGAACAACTTCCAGAAATGATTTTGCGGCAAGAGCGAGAGACTGGACCTTTCTCTCTCTTTCTTTCTTTCTTTTTTTTTTTTTGGTGGGTTAAAAGAATGTTATAAGAATAGAAACTTTCCAAATCCTGAGATTAGCAACCTCATAGAAGCAGAGGAGCCATCCTTGGTCCCTGCACTGGGAATGCTTACAGATCCTGAGAACTTACAAAGCTCTTAATTCACTGGGTCTTCCCACGGGGGAGCTTTGTGATGAGCCCACTTTGCCCACAAAGGAGCTTATACTCAGAGGTTAGATGCCTTCCCCGGTGCCAGGGAACCTGGGAAGGCTAGGGTTTAAACCCACGCAATCCTAATGCCTTACCCAAGTCCCCAGATGTGGTCTCTGCCGCTGGCTTTTGCAATGACACATGCTTTCTTTGCTGACAAGAGCTTGGGGTGTGTGAGCAGGTGGGGGACAGTCCCCATAGTCCGACACACAGATGGATGCCACATCCGATCTTGTGTGGATGGAAGAAGCTCTGCCTAGTGAGCCGGGCCTCCCCCCTCCTGCTATGCTCCGGTCGCTCCTTTCAGAGGCTGAGCTTCTAGGACAGGGCAGCACTGCTTGTCCTGTCCAGATGGGGATGGAGTTATGGTGAACCAGGGACTCGGCATAGCAGTTAGGCAACCCTTTCTCTCTCTGTCTCTCATCAAAATAATGTAACCCTTAGGTCCCCAGCCTAATCCCAGCACTGCAAACATACAGGACTTGCGGAAGGGCCGTCCCGACAGTAATGCAGGCTGATGAGTGGGCATCACCCAGACAAAGTGGAGACCGTGAAGACAGACATTGAGAAACAGGCACTTTTCCAAGGAAAGATGCTAACGAGGTGTCCAAACCACAAGGGACAGAGTCTGACAGGGCCGGGGTACCGCTGAAAGCAGATTAACAGTGTCAGCTCCACAATAAGGCAGACCCTGATTTTCCCTTACTTAATTGCTCTTTCTTTTAGAAAAAATTGTGGTGAACTCTATGTAATATAAATGGCGCCAGTTTAGCTATTTTAAAACGTGTACAGTTCAGTGGCATTAAGTGTATTCACACTGTAGAGCAATCATTACCACTATCCATGTCCAGGACTTTCTAATCATCCCAAACTTAAAAAACAGTACCTCCTCAACTTTCCCTCCCCAACCCATCGTACCTCTATTCTTTCTGTTTCTATGAATTTGCCTATTTTAGGCACCATATGTAAAAGGGATAATACAATGTTTGTCCTTTTGTGTCTGGCTTATTTTACTTAGCATAATGTTTTCAGAGTTCACCTATGGTATAACAAGTATTCTTCGCTGCTTTGTATAGAGTTAAACACTCACAATTTGTATGATTTAAACACTCACAAAAAAACAGCAAAAAAGAAATACAGTTAAAGACAAAATTATACATTTCTGCAGTCTGTTACAAAAGGGTCTAAATTAGCTGAATGCTTAAGTAACATTTTTTTTTTAATTTTGAAAAGGAAGATGATAGTAATTTCTATGGAAAAATTCCATAGAAGCGGTAGTGGTAAATTGTCATTCAGTACCAGTGACCTAAACATTTATTGTGTGGGGAATACCATATTCTGTTTACAAGTACAGTAAATTCCCTACCTATGAACCTTCAAATTGCAAACTTTCAAAGATTCGAACATGCGTTCTTGTATCTAGTCACCTAAGTTAGTTCACGTGTCTGGTGTATATTTTCATGTGCCTGCATCCTCTACAAGTGGGTGTGCCTTTGTGTACTGTACAGTACGGTGTAGAGTGTGATGGTACGGTATCTTTACTTCAAGACCAGGATGTCTGGAAACAAGGTTAAAAGCGGCAGTGATGTAGCTGGCACTACTGTACTTTTCAAAGTGCTGTACTGTAAGATTAAAAATGTTTTCTTTTTGTGTTTGTTTTTTATGTATTACTTGTGTGAAAAGTATTAAAAACCTATGTAGGTACAGTACTATATAGCCGATCGTAGGCTAACTTTGTCGGACTTATAAACAAATTGGACTTACAAATGCACTCCCGGAATGGAACTCATTTGTATGTAGAGGACTTACTGTGTGTAAAATCATTAACATGAGGTCCAAGTTGGCCAGTTATAATGATCTCATCTTCTTAGAACCGAGACGGTGAATTTTACATAAAGTTCATGATTCCCTTTCACTTCCACTTACTGCTCTGAGGTGGGATGGAGAACGTCCGGCAGCACACGTTTACCCTGGCTCAGTACACCTACGCGGCCTTGTCCTCCCTGCGGTACCCCAACGGAGCCCCGGTCGTGCAGATTTACACTGACTCTGAGTTCAGCAGCCCAGAGGTGCAAGGTCCGGTCATCAGCTTCAACGTACTCGATGAAAACGGGAACATCATTGGTTACTCCCAGGTGGGTTTTCTTTTCATCCTGCCAACCTGTGCATATCACAATCGCTCTTGTCTGCAATTCTGTAGCCCTGAAATTTGAAGACAAGGCCTCTGGGCCCTTGCAATAGTCATGACAAATCCTGTGTACTATTGGAGAGGCCACTGGTCCCTCCTTAGAGTCTCTGTACTTCCATTGACATGCAATTCTAACAAGCAAGGGCTATTTAGTTCTTTAGCCTACTTTATTCAGCCACTGGTAGTCAATTTCAATTAGGAAGAGAGGCTGAGTCTCTGATGGCAGTGGGAGGGGACAGCTGACAGCTTGCCAGCAAGGGAAGACATCCTAACACAGTATAGACAGAGCAACCTGTCTGAGGTCATTTCACATACCAACAGCTTGGTAGCCCCACCGTTGCATCAGACCGTATTGCAGTGGCACACAAAATCCTGGGCCTCTTACCACCGTTTGTTTACATGTTTCTTGGAACTCATCACTCCTTTTTTATGACAAGTAGAAATGATGTCCTTAGTAGCACAAAAGCCCTTATTTCTGCTGTAGTTCATTATAATAAGTTCAAAGTATTTGGTAGGCTGGTTATAAAATAGTTTCTGCAGATACACCCTTTGTATGCATTTTCTCAAGAAAACATTGTAGGTAGTGGTTTACAGGTTGGGGACTGCTTGGATCCCTGTGATACTGAATAAGCTGGTCACTGCCCAGTACATTAAAAAACCTAGAGTCACACTGAACACTCAGACATGGCAGTAGGTGGTCACCAGATGGGCTGTGACAGATTGAGCCTGGGGAGCCCAAGGCCCTTCCCAGAGCCCGGGTTTCTAGAACTGCTGTGAGGAGCGATTTGGTCATCACATCAGTTTGGTAGATGCTGCTTCTCATCCCTTGAAAGCCACTCTCTTTCCATACACTTATGTTAAATCCAGACTTTCTCAGACAGAATTCCTTTCTCAAGGAATTCATTCCTGTCCCTGCTTCTCATGAACTTTCTTTTTTCAATGAAAAAAAAAATGTTTTGGAAGATCCATAAACTTTCTGAGGACAAACTTGAGAACTGTTTTCTGGAAGAAATGTTGGTTCTTACTGGTGTCCAGGGACCAACACTCTACAATCATTAGTTGTCTCTCGGGTGAGTTGATTGTGAAGATGTTGGCACCCCCCCACCCCTTACATATGTAGCAGCAGAAGCAGCCGAGCGTCATTCAGAAGCAGGCAATTTTAAATGCTTTTGAGGGGTGGTGTGAAACACATTGGGGCCAAAGGTTTACCTTCTCAAATACGTTATTCTGGGTAATTGGTACAATAAGTTTCCTTCTTGAATCTAAAATAAGTGTATTTTTGAGGGGTGTGGAGGAGGGCAGGCCGATGACTCTGAAATGTTCTGTGGCAAGCATAATACGGAACTCAGGTTGGCCTGCTCACCACTTAAAAGTCAGTGAAGCAGGGGCAAGTGTCAGTAGAATGGAAAGCTATTGAATCAGAAAAGCTGAAATCTAGGGAGATGGTGGACTCATGTTTGAAGACTAACTCCAAAAATTCTGCTCAGCCATGACAATTTTTAATGGGAAAAAGGGGAAAAAAATCCAAGTTAATCATTAAGGTAAGAGGTCAGGTTCTTTGTCATTTCTCATCGTGTGTAGACCTGCTGATGTCTCCTGATCTTCTTTTGGATACTGTCTTGCCTACAGGGTCCACCTGCAGATTTGCCAAGGGGAGCTGGGGGTACAGAGCCAGTCATTCTTTAACTATGTAATTCTTCATTCTTACTCCTTTTAATCAGAAAAGGGATCAACTGGTTAGGCCAGGCATTGTGTACCTTCAGTAGAGTGTAAGTCAGGAGTTAGGTTAAATGTTACATCGTGATCTCATTTTTGTAATTAAAGTCTGAGAAAAACAGAGACGAACAAATAGAAGAGGTACAAAAGAATTGCTTACAAATTCCCACTCTCAGGGATCATTCCATTTCTTTGGCAATAGGGGCGAAGGTCTCTCCTCTATAACTGCTCCACGCTGAGAAAGGGTGTCTGTCTTAGAGTTAAAGGTGTCCACATGGAACTGAGACATCTCTTTGCTGACCATTTTAGTTGCTGGCTTACCTATGTGGGCAGGGCAAGCTACAGTTTTTCTAATGCCCACAAAGATATAGATTATTATGAGCAATAGTGTTAATCCCATTCTCTCATCAGACACTGAGTCTGTGACTCTGTTGTCCTACTTGTTGACTGCTCGAGCCTGCTCTTTTGTGACTCTGGGAGGCCTGGGAGGTTTCAGTTTTTCTGCAAACAAGAGTCAGGGGACATAGAGAGTCTTTGTACTTGGTTGGGAGTAGGGTTCAGTTCCAGGCAGAATGGTGAAAGAATCACCTATTTGCCCAGAGAAGCAAAGAGGAAGATCTCACCAAGGAGAGGGAGCTGCCCATCTTGGTGTCTGCCTGACTTCACTGGAACCCTGAGGTCTCCCACAGGAGTTCCTCCCTTGTGCATCTATAGAGGAAGCTCATTCCATGAGTAGAGGTCATGGCTGGGGCATGGCCAGCTGTTTCAGCTCAGGAGAATCCTGGGTTTGCCTGGTCTTTGTCATATGTGGGAATTCCACAGAGATTTGGAGAGTCTTTGGAAATATTACATGGCATCATGGCTGGGTTGGCTGTCTCTTTTTCAGGGGATTTGTGAAGGAATTGAGCCTTCTGTGAGAAGCTCTTGGGTACCTGTTTTTGATATCCAGGCCTCCTCATTTCAGTGATGCCTCATTGGATGGCATCACGACTCAATGGACTTGAGCAAGCTCCAAGTTGGTGATGGACAGGGAGGCCTGGCATGCTGTAGTCCATGGGGTCGCAGAGAGTCAGACATGACTGAGTGACTGAACTAACACAAGCACCTCCTCATTTCATTTTCTCCTCTGGTGAAAGGCAGTCTACCCAGTGGTTAAGTGGGTGGGTTCAGATTCGGGCTGCCTTGCACTGGCTCTTTGAGCTCGGGTGAGGTAATGTCAGCTCCCCAAGTCTCTGTGAAATGAGGTAAGAATGTACACTGATGACAGTTTGTCATGAGGATTGAATGAGATACAGTATATAGCTCCTTAGTGTCGTAACTTAGCAGCAGCAGTGTCGGGCTGGCATGAAGCAAGTGCCCCATTGTACGGTGAATACAGCACTCATCCTGTTCCAGCAGCCAGCTCCTTCACCTGGCTGGGCACTGGCCAAGCCTCTGTGGGATTCCAAAGGTCTCAGGGAGAGAAAAGATGAAGCTGTGATGAGAAAGTAGAATTAAGGGCAACTGTGGCCCAAACAGCCTCTTCCACCCACATGCTCTTCTAGGTGGGGTCCCTGTCTCTTCCCCTTGAACCTCGGCAGTCTGTAATTCACTCATATTCAATAGCATGCCTCCGAAGGTGACACTGGCTAGGCCAGAAAAACCCATGCAGCATCAGCATTGCTCCCTGGGGCATTCACTTTTGGAGCCTCAAGTTACTGTGGAAGGAGGTTTACCCCGAGTGGCCATGCTGTGAGGAAGCCACAAGCAAGCATGTTGGTGACTTTCCTGGTTTGAGCGAGGCCAGATCCATCTTTGAGAAACTGAACCTCGAGGGAATTCCAACCCCAGGCACGTCACTCCCAGCCTTCTAGTCTTGCCAAATGAGGTCAGCCATCTCTGGGCCCTTTCTGAATATCTGACCCCCTGTAGCCATGAGCACAATCAGTGGTTGCTGTTCTATGCCACAAGGTCTGGGTGCCTCGTTTTGTGGCTGTGGTAGCTGGAATAGTGAATACACTCTGGGTCAGGGAGAGGGGTGAGCGTGGGAGACTTCTAATTCAGCTTGGCGGGAGCTGGGGTCGGGGAGCTTTCCTAGAGGCTGTCCCTTGAGTGGAGGTCACCTGACCCTGGAGGTGGAGTTGACCAGACCCAGTGGGGCCGCCAGGCCTCAGCACAGACAGCAGGGGGCTCCTGGGTTTCATCAGCAGAAACGGCTTCTTCACACTCTGACAGTCCAGGGTGATGGCTAGAGTGCCGACAATGTGGTCTCCACAAAGGTGTGTGGGAGGCACCACCCTTGTGCCTGCCCAGCAGGGCAGCCAGGTGGACCCTGTGCATGGTGACCTATGTCTGCAGACACAGGTTTCTGGCCACCCTGCGTGTTCTTCCCAGGAAGGAAAGTTTCAAAGCCTTCCCCAGCTGGGCAAGTTGTGTTTGTTTCCTCAAGTGCAATTAGAGGACTTCTCTGAGTTTAGCCTGAGTCACCAGGGCTAAGGGCCCTCACTGGGCCCCCAGGCCCTTGGGGGAGTGGAACCCTGGACCCACAAACAGAGGAACTGGAACAAACATCCCTCGTGCCAGCTCACCTTTGAGCCTCGTGAGCAAGAATCACCTGTCCGGCTTCCAGGGGAGAGGAAAAAGCCTTGGAGCTTCTGGACTGAATTGCAATTCTGTGATTGAACCTAAAGTCTAGGATATTATGAAAAACACATCGGTAACAGGCAGTGTCAACACAGTAATGTTTGTAGTCTGGGCTGGGAGCCGAGGCAGGGCTCCTATGAGTGGTGGCTCTGCCAAGGCCTGCTCTGGGATCAGGACAGATGGTCCTGGTCTGTCTTGCCTAAGGAAACTGAGGAACTGCCCCACGTCCCAGCCACACTCAGATTTTATTCTTGTGAATATCACTCGAAACGTGTGGGGTATTTTTTTCAAAAATTAATTCCTTAAAATTGTTTTTTTTAACAAGTGAGATCAAATTGATGTATAACATTCTATTAGTTTTAGGTGTTCAGTTCAGTTCAGTTGCTCAGTCGTGTCTGACTCTTTGCGACCCCATGAATCGCAGCACGCCAGGCCTCCCTGTCCATCACCAACTCCCGGAGTTTACTTAAACTCATGTCCATCAAGTCGGTGATGCCATCCAACCATTCATCCTCTGTCGTCCCCTTCTCCTCCTGCTCCCAACCCCTCCCAGCATCAGGGTCTTTTCCAATGAGTCAGCTCTTCGCATCAGGTGGCCAAAGTACTGGAGTTTCAACTTCAGCACCAGTCCTTCCAATGAACACCCAGGACTGATCTCCTTCAGGATGGACTGGTTGGATCTCCTTGCAGTCCAAGGGACTCTCAAGAGTCTTCTCCAACACCATAGTTCAAAAGCATCAATTTTTCAGGGTTCAGTTTTCTTCACAGTCCATCTCTTACATCCATACATGACCACTGGAAAAACCATAGCTTTGACTAGACGGACCTTTGTTGGCAAAGTAATGTCTCTGCTTTTTAATATGCTATCTAGATTGGTCATAACTTTCCTTCCAAGGAGTAAACATCTTTTAATTTCATGGCTGCAGTCACCATCTGCAGTGATTTTGGAGCCCAAGAAAATAAAGTCTGACACTGTTTCCCCTGTCTCCCCATCTATTTCCCATGAAGTGATGGGACCAGATGCCATGATCTTAGTTTTCTGAATGTTGAGCTTTAAGCCAACTTTTTCACTCTCCTCTCACTTTCATCAAGAGGCTTTTTAGTTCCTCTTCACTTTCTGATATAAGGGTGGTGTCATCTGCATATCTGAGGTTATTGATATTTCTCCCAGCAATCTTGATTCCAGCTTGTGCTTCTTCCCGCCCAGCATTTCTCATGATGTACTCTGCATATAAGTTAAATAAGCAGGGTGACAATATACAGCCTTGATGTACTCCTTTTCCTATTTGGAACCAGTCTGTTGTTCCATGTCCAGTTCTAACTGTTGCTTCCTGACCTGCATACAGGTTTCTCAAGAGGCAGGTCAGGTGTACAACGCAGTAATTCTATATGTGTATACATTGGGAAATGATTTCTACAAGTTTAGTTAACCACACATGGTTATACAAATTTATTTTCTTGTGATGACAACTTTTAAGATTTACTCTCTTAGCAACTTTCAAGTATCTAAAACATTGTTGTTAACTATAGTCACCATGCTGTATGTTATATCCCTAAGACTTATTTATCTTATAAGTACAAGTTTGTAGCTTTTGATCACCTTCACCGCACCCCACCCTCCCCTGCCCCTGGCAACCACCAATCAGATGGTTGATTCCATGTGTGTGATCAGACAGTATTTGTCTTTGTCTGACTTATTTCTTAGCATATTTCATTATGACTGAGCAAAATGCCCTCAAGGTCCATTCTTGTCACAAATGGCAGGATTTCCTTTTTTTATAGCTGAACAATATTTCACTGTATGTTTATATACATACATTTTTTAATCCATTAATCCTTTGATGGATACTTAAATTGTTTTCATGTCTTATCTGTTGTAAATACTGCAGTAGACATGGGGGTACAGATCTCTTTTCAAGACAGTGATTTCATTTCCTTCAGAAAAATACAGCAATTAGTTCTACTTTAAATTTTTTGAAGGATCCCTATACAGTTTTCCATAGTTGGTGTGCCCATTTACATTCCCACCAGCAGTGAACCAGGGTTCCCTTTTCTCCATGTTCTCCCTAACTCTTGTTATTTGTTGTCTTTCTGATGATAGACTTTCTAACAGGTGTGATATTACATGCTAGATACTAGATATTTGAAAGGTGATATCTTATTTTAGTTTTAACTTACATTTCCCTAATGACTAGTGATGTTGAGCATGATTCATGCAACTTTTGGCATTTGAATGTCTTATTTGGAAAAATGTCTATACAGATTTTCGGCTCATTTAAGAAATCAGATTATTTTAAATGTGAGCTCTCAACTTGGAATTTGGTGCAATATTTTTCACTTTTCGCAGCCATATGTCTATTACCCAATTGGATAAGCTTTAATTATCAGTAATATTTTATAAAATGTATTTAGTAAACCCATGATGGATCATAGCACTTTAGAGAAAAATTCCAAGCTCATATTTTCATTTTACTGTTAGGAAAGAGAGACCCAAATATGGACCTGAAACTCTTTTCAGTCCAGGCAGTCAGAGTAAAACTGGACACTCCTAACCCTAGTTGTGTGTCGTATTAAATCCATAGGTGGATAAAATGGCCAGCCTTCACAACATTCATGTGCGAACCGGCTGCTTCTGTAACACTGGGGCCTGCCAGAGGCATCTGGGGATAAGCGATGAGATGGTGAAGAAGCATCTTCAGGTTGGTACTGGAGCCTGTGGCCCAAACGCTGGCCAGCCAGACCCAATGCTAGTGCCTAATCTTCACCAGAGGCTGGACCCATGTCTGGGGTGGGGGCTGGTCTTCGGGTTCATTTCTCTGAGTCTACCCTGTGAACATGCAAAGAAAAAAGGGTCAACAAAATTAGAAAATGCTTCAAGATAGTGACTCCATGCCAGGCGTTTTTTAGTTTGAGGGCAAAAATTTAAAGGCAGTAGAGGACGTTTTTGTTTTGTTTTTTTTTTTAAATTCAGAAGATGACTTTTAACAGGGGACAAGCCAGTGTGAAAATGTGCTCATACATGCAGAGGGTCCTTAACTAGTTCAGTCCTGCCAGAGTGAAATCTGCAAGCTAGAAGTTGCTCATCCTCTGGCAGAGCGAGGAGAGGAACTTTTCCAGCGGTCATTCTGCAGTACTCAGGTCCCCACCTTTCCGGCCACTTCCCTGAGGTGGGGTTTGTCACTTCAAGGTACATTTTAATTTGAACCATTTCCTAAGCCTAGTTTGAGTGGCAAAAAGCCTTATTTATATCAGAATAGTTTATAAGTAGTCTCTTTTGGCTACCGCTAAATAATGAATATATTAGATCCCAACCAACCATGAACTGTGTTCTGCTTAAAAAGAGAGAGGGAATCTCAAAACACAAATGAATGCAATTCCAGATATGATATCGAACCTGAGGAATGCCATGGACCCATCTCTTCGGGTATCTGACTTGGCTTCAGCTCTGGAGAGGTAGGCCGCTGGAGCAGTGACCAAACATGGCAACAGGGCTTGGAGAGGCCTGGGGACTTCTTGCTTTTCTTTCCCCACCTCCCGGCCAGGCCCTTGGTGCTGCCTTTGGCTTTCATTATGGACTTGGGCCAGTCATTCCTTGGGGCAGCATCTCTGTCTTGCCCTTTTGTCAAAAGGTAGCGGCAAAGGATACAGGTCTCCCTTTGATCCTGAGAGTCTAAAAGGCATGGCCAGCAAGCTCTCCTCCCTCTTCAGCCCTGGGTAGACCAAGGAGCTGACCCATCTGTGCTTCTGAAACTTCTGTATGTCTTTTGATGCCGCTATGGGTCAGCGTTGGCTCTGATAAATGCTTTACATGAACAATTGCTTTTAAATTAAAAAAAAATACTTATTTATATTGAAATATAGTTGATTTACAATGTTGTGTCTTTTAAACTTTTAATGGCCTCTTGGGATTGGTATAGATCCCCGTTCACAGTGAGCCACATGATATCCAGAGAGGGAGTCCGCTGTGCTTGTGGAACTATGCCTGAGGCACGCAGCTCTCCTTCGTGTTGCAGTTCTTTTTTCCACGGTTCATTTTACCTTCTATTATCAACAGAAGTTGTTTTACAGAATGGTTTCTGGTCCATCCGTGAGGAATGTTCACTCTGGCTGACTTGTTTCTTTCTCCTAGGCTGGTCACGTCTGCGGAGACAATGTGGACCTCATAGATGGGCAGCCGACGGGCTCTGTGAGGATTTCTTTTGGATACATGTCCACGCTTGAGGATGCCCAGGCCTTCCTCAGGTTCATCATAGCAACCCGACTGCGCCCGTCTCACGGCCAGCCTCTCCCTCTGGCCACCCCCGGGGAGGCTGGAGCCCCGCCAGAATACAGCAAGGCTCAGAACGCCGTGCCTGCCACCCGGGCCAGAGGTAGCCCCTCACCTCAGGAAGGCGCTTCCCCACACTCTGGGGTTTGGAACAACTTGCCCGCCGCTGTGGACGCAGAGGGTCTGTGTCCGCCCCTGCTGGAGGCCACCGGAACCCACCAGACCACTTCAGAGAAAGCTGCTGACCTCCTGGATGGGGACCTCAGGTCACACGTTGTCACCAACCTTTATCTCTACCCGATCAAGTCTTGTGCAGCGTTTGAGGTAAGGGTTTCTGTGGCAGCTAAAGAGATTGCTTCTTTTGTGTTTACTGTGTAACGTTTTTTGATAAAGCAAAGAAGAAAAGTTCAGGAAGTGAAGGGAAGCATGCAGATAATAAAAACTTCAGTACCTGCAGCACACAGACTGAGTGGTTGCAATTCCCAGGTTCTGGAGCACAGACTCAGTAGTTGTGACCCATGGGCTTAGTGGCTTTGCAGCATGTGGGATCTTCCCAGACCAGGGATCAAACCTGTGTCCCCCGGGTTGGTAGCAGATTCTTATCCACTGCTCCACCAGAGAAGTCCTCATTCTGCCTTTCTTGGTTTGGGCTGACTTTTGACCATGACTCTGCTTATGGGAATCCCCGAGAGGACCCTGTTTCTGGGTGTGACTGCCTACTCACTGTTGATAGTTATGGATGTAACTTTCATGCAGAAGCATTTTACATGACTTTGGTTTATTTGATCATCAAAACAATAATATGAGGTGCTAGGTAATATCATTCCTGTTGTATAGATATGGAGCCTGGGGGCTATTGAGGTTAAGCACTCTGCCCAGGTCATGACCCCCTAATAAATGATAGGGAAAGGATTTGAACCCAGGTCTACTGCTCTCCTGAGTCCATCTGCTTAGCTTTCCCCGTGAAGGTGACCTACATAATGTCTGCAAACAAGCTGGCCTGGCAGTCACCCGACCTGGGAGACGGGAGTGCTTGCCTTGGTTGGCCAGCTGGCCCTGACCCCTCCTGCAGTGGCCGAACTTCCTATGAGACTGTCTTTCTATGATATGTGTGTGTCCCAAGTCCCAGGCAAAGTCCCAACCTCCTAAGCCTCTGGGATCCCAGGCTCCCTAGCTCCTCATTGAATATTCCATGCTGAAGGAGGCTGTCCTCCAGTCTGAGACCATGAACAGGTAAGTTCTTCTCCACCCCTGAATGCAGGCAGGTGAGGAGTGTCAGGACTCTGTTTTCTCAGATGAGTCATGTCCTGTAGAATACCCTGCTGCACACAGAAACAGCAGGAATCAGTGTCCCATTTTACAGACGAAGACACGGACTCAGGAAGGTTTCATATCTTGCTAAAAGTCTTCCATCCATCTGCTCATTCAGAAACTATATACCGAGTACCTACTACCTGCTGGGCCTGCACCTGTGGTGCAGTGATGAGCAAAATGGAAATGGTTCCTTCCCTCAGGGAGGGCAGTATCTCAGAAGGAAAACAGATACTTTACAACACACACACACATCTATCTATTTATCTATCTATCTGTCTGCCTATCTGTCTGTCTGTTTGTCTACCTATCATTTATCTGTCTATCCATGCATAGCCATGATTTCACACTGATACCTCCAATTCCAATCCAACACCACAGGGTTTATTTAGCCATCCTCTGCTCTTGTAATCCTGTGAGAAACCTGTCTCCCATTGCCCTCAGTGAATACTTATTTGCTCAAATCCTTCTGTAACCCAACCTCCAGCTGCAACAGCTGAAAGTTTGCCCTTCACATGCCAACACAGATATGGTGGCTGAAAGCTTGACCCAGACAAAGAGGAAGAAGGAAGGCGGAAGCCAGTAAATTCAATGTTTAGGTGGCAAATCAAAGGATTGAAAATGATAGACATGTTCCAACAAGTGGGTGTAAGGAACAGTGACCGGCCTGAGACTTGCCCTCCTAGCAAGCTCACAACCCAGCCTGCCTCAGTGTCTTGGATGCTGACGAGAGACATGAGTTTCCATGGGGCTTCCCTGGTGGTCCAGAGGTTAAGACTCTGCATTTCCAAAGCGGGGGATGCAGCTTTAGGACCTCACATGCTGGGGGGAGGGGGAAGATGAGATTCCTGGGTCGGAGATAAAAGGCTGTTACTCACAGCCTGCAGGTAGCAAGAGCTTCATGTTTGTGTTGCTTTTCTTTCCCCCCACACCCCAAGGAAGGGTCCAGAGGGGCCCTGGTGGATGCTCTGCTCATATTTGAGAGCCCCTAACTCAGGAAATCTCTTTCATAATAGGACGCCAGCCAAGCTGTGTAGTCCTCAATCAGGGAGGAGCTGATACGTTTGTGATACGGGGCTGTGAGCAGACCTTCCCTCTACTCCAGAGAGTTGTAGAGCTGTTCACTCTACAAACATCCTCGACAGGAGAGTCTGGAGTAGAGGAGAGTTTGTGCTTCTGCTTGTTAAAACAGTCATGCAGAAATGAGAGATCCAGGGAGAAATGCTACCCAATGATAGATTGTCTTCTAAAAAGTTATTTGTCATTCAAAACATGTTTTACAAAAGAAATAGTGACTTAGTGGTGGATTCTGGGCTTAGCCCCTAATATCGTTGAACTCAAGGGCTCTACCAGCAGAAGCAGCCATGGTCTATGGGGAGAGGATGTCTGGTACAGAAGACAAGTGAAGGGCAGAGGTAAAGCCATCTGTGGATCATCTGTTATATTCACTTGCTTTACATTTTATACATTGTTTTGTTTTTCACCTAATCCTATGATAACTGTCCGTTTTATATAATACGTGACAGAGCCAAGGCTCAGGAAGGTGGGAAGTTGTCCAAAGCTGATAACTGAAGGAGGTGAGATCTAAGCCCAGGCTTGTCAGCCCTCACAGTGCCTACCCCACCCACCCCCCGCTGCACCACATTTCTGCTTCTTGGGTACAGGGCTTCCCCGGCTGGGGGAGCAGTTTCCCTTCACATTTTCCCTCCTTGAGACCTGCGCCCCGCTCACCCCAGGCCTGAAGCTCCTCTCCTTCACTTCCTTCCCCTGAAGCCTCTGTCTTCAACTCAGGTCCCTCCCTCGAGGACCCACCCCAAAGTGCCCCTGATTAAATATTCTTCCCTTTTATCATTACCCCCGATTGAAGTTTTCAGACTCCTTTGGGTGGTTGACTTGAGTGCTCAGAGGAAAACAGAAGGGTGAAGTTGATTCTTGCACAGTTGTGCAAGAATGCTAGTATCTTTTTTTTTTTTCCCCCATTTATTTTAATTAGTTGGGGGCTAATTACTTTACAATATTGTAGTGGTTTTTGCCATACATTAACATGAATCAGCCATGGATTTACATGGATTCCCCATCCCGATTCCCCCTCCCACCTCCCTCCCCATCCCATCCTTCTGGGTCTTCCCAGTGCACCAGCCCTGAGCACTTGTCTCATGCATCCAACCTGGGCTGGTGATCTGTTTCACATGTATATTGATAATATACATGTTTCGATGCTGTTCTCTCAAAACATCCCACCCTCGCCTTCTCCCACAGAGTCCAAAAGTCTGTTCTGTACATCTGTGTCTCTTTTTCTGTTTTGCATATAGGGTTATCGTTATCATCTTTCTAAATCCCATATATATGTGTTAGTATGCTGTAATGTTCTTTATCTTTCTGGCTTACTTCACTCTGTATAATGGGCTCCAGCTTCATCCATCTCATTAGAACTGATTCAAATTAATTCTTTTTAACAGCTGAGTAATATTCCATGGTGTATATGTACCACAGCTTTCTTATCCATTCGTCTGCTGATGGGCATCTAGGTTGCTTCCATGTCCTGGCTATTATAAACAGTGCTGCGATGAACATTGGGGTGCATGTGTCTCTTTCAGATCTGGTTTCCTCGGTGTGTATGCCCAGAAGTGGGATTGCTGGGTCATATGGCAGTTCTATTTCCAGTTTTTTAAGGTATCTCCACACTGTTCTCCACAGCGGCTGTACTAGTTTGCGTTCCCACCAACAGTGTGAGAGGGTTCCCTGGTCTCTTAATCATAATACTATTTCAGAAGCAGTGGTTGGTGTACACCCTTCTTTGACGAACAGCTGGCTCCAGAAGAGCTGCTGGGTGGGACTTCTGCACAGGCAGTGCTGAAAGCGCTGGGTTTAACCTGTGGACGAAACTGCAAAGACCTAGTCCCACACTACTGATATATCATTATTTTACCCCCTAATGTGCTTTTTGTGTTCGGGATCCCATCTAGAACACCACATTACGTTTAGCTATCGTGTCTCCTTAGGCTCCTCTGGGGCTGTACCAGTTTCTTAGACTTTCCCTGTTTTCACAACCTTGATTGTTTTAAGGAATCCTGATCAAATATTTGTTAGAATACCCATCAGTTTGTTTTTATCTGATGTCTTTCTGAGGATTAGACTGGGGTTTGGGGTTTTATGGCAGGAGGACCACAGAGATAAAGTTTTCATCATATCGTGTCAGGGTACATAGTTACCATTGTGACTTATCACTACTGATGTTAACCTGGGTCTCATAGTGTTTGCCAGATTTCTTCACTGTACAGTTCCCCCTCCACCCATTCCCATACTGTACGCTTTAGAGGCAAGTGACTAAGGGTACCCTTAATGGGTAAGGAGTTACACTCTACCTTCTTGAGAGGGGGCCATTTACGTCAATAATTTGGAATTCTTCTATATGAGAGTGTTGACCTTCCTATTTAATCATTTATTTATATCAGTATGGACTCATGGGTATTTATTTTATATTTTATATTATAATCCAATACTGTGTATATATGTGTTAGTTGCTGTTGTGTCTGAGGCTTTGTGACCCCGTGGACTGTAGCCCGCCAGGCTCCTCTGTCCATGGAATTCTCCAGGAAGGAATACTGGAATGGGTTGCTGTTCCCTTCTCCAGGGGATCTTCCTGACCCAGGGATTGAACCCTGGTCTCCTGCACTGTCGGCAGATTCTTTTCCAGGGAAGTCACCAGGGAAGCCCAATCCAATATTATATTATTATTGTTGTTCAAATATTTCTGCTTTTTTTCCCCTCATTGGGCATGCTTTCAGTTAACTCCTGCATTCCTTTGATGTACCCCCATTATTTTGTTTTTTGAGCACTTCCTTGGTTTTCCAGCACTACAAGTTACTGCTGGCTCATCTTGTATATTTCCTGACCCAGCCCTAGAATAAACCATTTCTCCACGAAGTCCTGGTTGTTTTTATTGGAGAATGGTACTAAGTGCAAGATCTGGGCACTGGGCATAATTTGTATTTTAATTTTGTAGAAATATGAAGAATTGAGGAATATACATATTTTACGCACTTAAAATGGATCAGCTCAGTGACCATTTCAGTGGAGCCACAATTTGTGCAAGAAACACGTCTATATTACCAGGACATGCCTGTTCAGGTGTCCACCGTGTGGAGGGACACACAGCAGGAGCAGCAGAGACCTGTGCGGAGGGGAGTGGAGCACAGACAGGGTGGGGCAGAGAGCTGCTCTCCACGTCCCGGCTAGGCACACCTATTGCCCACTCAAAAAGCACGCTGAAGTGGACAGGATGGACACAGGGTAAATGGAAGGTACCTCGATCCCATAGTCTCCTTTGCATTGTCTTCTTCTTTTTAAATATCCATTCATTTGATTGCATCAGGCTGTAGTTGAGGCACACGAGGTCTCTGCTGTGTGATGTGGCATCTTCAGTTGCAGCACATGGGCTTCCTAGGTGGTTCTGGTGGTAAAGAATCTGCCTGCCAAAGCAGGAGACACAAGAGATGCAGGTTCGATCCCTGCATCGGGAAGATCCCCCGGGGAAGGAAATGTCAACCCACTCTAGTATTCTTGCCTGGGGAGTTCTATGGATAGAGGAGCCTGGCGGGTTACAGTCCATGGGGTCTTGAAGAGTTGGACGTGACTGAGCACAGACACACGGACTCTCTGCTCCTGGCAGGCACTCAGGCTCAGTAATTGCGGCTCACGGGCATTCTAGTTGCGGCAAGAAGGCTCCAGAGTGAGGGCTCAGTAGTTGAGGTTTGAGGACTTACCCACTCCAAGGCACATAGGATCTTAGTTCCTTGACCAGGGACCGTACCTGCATCTCTTGCATTTCAGGGTGGATTCTTAATCACAAGACCACCAGGAAAGTCCCTGTCTTCTTTGTTTCCTTCTCTTCCACACTTTCTTCCTTCAAGAGTCTGTGCTGAATTCCTGAAGTCCATCTGCATCTGTGCAGCCCCTGTACAATAAGTGAGAAGATCATTTTTGAGGAGCGCTGGCTTAGAATACACTGACTTTTTTTTTTTTTTTTAGGTGACCAGGTGGCCTCTAGGAAGTCAAGGGCTGCTGTATGACCGAAGTTGGATGGTTGTGAATCACAACGGCATTTGCCTGAGTCAGAAACAGGAGCCCCGGCTCTGCCTGATCCAGCCCTTCATTGACCTGCAGCGGAGGGTCATGGTCATCAAAGCCCAAGGTCTGAAAACAGGGTTCACTTTTACAGAGTGGTTGTCCAGAGTAGCTTTATTCTCATAAAGTAAAACCACGACTTTTCTTCTACTAAGTATTAAAATATTACAAAAGGAAGTGAAATGATGTCTAGAAGGGACAATAGGAACTTTGTTCCTCTTGTGTTTTTTGTTTTGTGTGTGTGTGGAGGGTATTTCTGGGAAAAGGTAAAGATCTGATAACCCAATCAGAAAGTAAAGAGGTGTTGATTTTGAAATTATATGTTGTCCTTTCACTTACATTAGTTTTATTTCCTTCACTCTTCATAGGTTCTGCAAGCTTTAATTCTTCTTTGTGGATTTTTATTAGGAACTGTTTTAACACATATGAATGTAGACCAGCTCTGTCCAGTGGACCCTTATGTGATGATGGAAATGTTCAGCATCTTCACTGTGCTGTTTGGTAGCCATCAATCTGATGTGGCCACTGAGTATGTGTAATGGGACTAGCAGGATGCTGGAGCTAAACTTTAAATTTTATTTAATTTTAATTAACTTAAATTATTACATGTAGTGGCTACAGCGTTGGACAGCACAAATGTGAAGAACAACATAATGCATACTTACATCATCCTGTTTTAACAAACTTAGCATTTGGCCACATGTGCTTCAATTTCTCCTCCTCCTCTCTGTCCTCCTCCCCCTACCTCTCCCCTCTTATTACTCACCGCCTTTCTCCTTTTGCCACATCCTCTTTCTCCTCCTCTTTCTTTTAAGAAATAAAAACATTACAGATATAGATGAAATTCCCTATGTACTTCTCTGTGCTCTCACTCCTTCTTCTGTACCCTACCTACCATTTACAGAATATTCCAGTTTCCCTCCTAACTTACAGCTATACTTTTGTGATAGATCTCATTTCCATATATTCAGTGATTGTGTTTCTTGGCTGTAGGTGTTCCATTCTGTTCCATTGGTTTATTTTTTCTTGAACCAATGAGCCAGTGTTACTACTAGAACTATATACTGAATCTTTTTTTTTTTTTTCATTTATTTTTTTTAGTTGGAGGCTAATTACTTCAGAACATTGCAGTGGGTTTTGTCATACATTGACATGGATCAGCCATGGAGTTACATGTATTCCCCATCCTGATCCCCCCTCCCACCTCCCTCTCCACCCGATTCCTCTGGGTCTTCCCAGTGCACCAGGCCCGAGCACTTGACTCATGCATCCCACCTGGGCTGGTGATCTGTTTCACCATAGATAATATACATGCTGTTCTCTCGAAACATCCCACCCTCACCTTCTCCCACAGAGTCCAAAAGTCTGTTCTGTACATCTGTGTCTCTCTTTCTGTTTTGCATATAGGGTTATCATTACCATCTTTCTAAATTCCATATATATGTGTTAGTATGCTGTAATGTTCTTCATCTTTCTGGCTTACTTCACTCTGTATTATGGGTTCCAGTTTCATCCATCTCATCAGAACTGATTCAAATGAATTCTTTTTAATGACTGAGTAATATTCCATGGTGTATATGTACCATAACTTCCTTATTCATTCATCTGCTGATGGGCATCTAGGTTGCTTCCATGTCCTGGCTATTATAAACAGTGCTGTGATGAACATTGGGGTGCACGTGTCTCTTTCAGATCTGGTTTCCTCAGTGTGTATGCCCAGGAGTGGTATTGCTGGGTCATATGGCAGTTCTATTTCCAGTTTTTTAAGGAATCTCCACACTGTTCTCCATAGTGGCTGTACTAGTTTGCATTCCCACCAACAGTGTAAGAGGGTTCCCTTTTCTCCACACCCTCTCCAGCATTTATTGCTTGTAGACTTTTGGATAGCAGCCATCCTGACTGGCGTGTAATGGTACCTCATTGTCGTTTTGATTTGCATTTCTCTGATATCGAGTGATGTTGAGCATCTTTTCATGTGTTTGTTAGCCATCTGCATGTCTTCTTTGGAGAAATGTCTGTTTAGTTCTTTGGCCCATTCTTTGATTGGGTCATTTATTTCTCTGGAATTGAGTTGCAGGAGTTGCTTGTATATTTTTGAGATTAATCCTTTGTCTGTTTCTTCGTTTGCTATTATTTTCTCCCAATCTGAGGGCTGTCTTTTCACCTTACTTATAGTTTCCTTTGTTGTGCAAAAGCTTTTAAGTTTCATTAGGTCCCATTTGTTTATTTTTGCTTTTATTTCCAATATTCTGGGAGGTGGGTCATAGAGTATCCTGCTGTGATTCATGTGGGAGAGTGTTTTGCCTATGTTTTCCGCTAGGAGTTTTATAGTTTCTGGTCTTACATTTAGATCTTTAATCCATTTTGAGTTTATTTTTGTGTATGGTGTTAGAAAGTGTTCTAGTTTCATTCTTTTACAAGTGGTTGACCAGTTTTCCCAACACCACTTGTTAAAGAGGTTGTCTTTTTTCCATTGTATATGCTGAATCTTAATAACTGATCATCTACTTCTGCTTCATGGACTATGCTAAAGCCTTTGACTGTGTGAATCACAACAAACTTTGGTAAGGTTTTCAAGAGATGGGAATACCAGAGACACTCGTATGCAGGTCAAGAAGCAACAGTACGAGCCAGACATGGAACAACAGACAGGTTCAAAATTGGAAAAGGAGTATGTTAAGGCTGTCTATTGTCACCTTGCTTACTTAACTTACATGCAGAGTACATCATGCAAAATGCCAGACTGGATGAAGCTCAAGCTGGAATCAAGATTGCCAGGAGAAATATCGATAACCTTAGATATGCAGATGATACTACCCTAATGGCAGAAATTGAAGAAGAACTAAAGAGCCTCTTGATGAAAGTGAAAGAGGAGAGCAAAAAAGCTGGCTTAAAACTCAGCATTCAAAAAACTAAGATCATGGCATCTGGTCCCATCATTTCATGACAAATTGATGAGGAAAAATAGAAACAGTGACAGATTTCATTTTCTTGAGCTCCAAAATCACTGCAGATGGTGACTGCAGCCATGAAATTGAAAGATGCTTGCTCCTTGGAAGAAAAGCTATGACAAATCTAGACAGCATATTAAAAAGCAGAAACATTACTTTGCTGACAAAGGTCCATATAGTCAAAGCTATGGTTTTTCCAGTAGTCATGGTGTGAGGTTTGGACCTCACAGTAGTACAGGTGTGAGGGTTGGACCATAAAGAAGGATGAGTGCCTAGGAATTGATGCATTTGAACTGTGGTTTTGGGGAAGACTCTTGAGAGTCCCTTGGACAGCAAGGAGATCGAATCAGTCAATCCTAAAGGAAATCAGTCCTGAATATTCACTGGAAATACTGATGCTGAAGCTGAACTCCAATACTTTGGTGACCTGATGGGAAGAGCCGATTCATTGGAAAAGACCCTGATGCTGGGAAAGATTGAGGGCAGGAGGAGACGGGGATGACAGAGGATGAGATGGTTGGATGGCATCACTGACTCGATGGACATGAGTTTGAGCAAGCTCCAGGAGATGGTAAAAGACAGGGAAGCCTGGTGTGCTGCAGTCTGTGGGGTCACAAAGAGTTGGACATGACTGAGAGACTGAAAAACAACAGCGAGAACTGATAGGGCTTGTCCTACCTCATGCTTCCAAATTGTCTTGGCTATTCTTGGCCTTTTGTTCTCTGTATGAATTTTAACACATGCACACAATCAAACAGTCACTCCCATAAACGAGATACAAAACAAGAAACAAAGCCCCAGAAAACTCCTTCACGCTATCCCTTTTCAGTTTCTCTTTTCCCCATCCTTAACACCTGGCAGTCAAAGCTCTATCACTATGGCTTTTTTTTTTTAATATACCCTTTAAAAATTATCACTCTTAGTTTTTTTGAGGATGTTATATAAAGGTAATCACGTAATCTGTGACTTTTTGATATTGGTTTCTTTCACTCAGCATGATGCCTTTAAGTCCCATGTAAGTTACTGCATGAATCAGTAGTTTATTCTTTTTTATTATTGAGTAGTATTCCATTGTATGGACATTCCAGAGTGTGGTATGCCCTCCTTTTATCTACTGAAGGGCATTTGAATCATTTCTAGTTTTAAAGCAATTATGACTAGAGCTGCTTTTATCATTCATGTACAGGTTTTTGGGTGCTCAGAAGTTTTCATTTCTTTAGAATAAATACTAGGAGTTGATTGCAGGGTCATATAGTAAGGATAATTTACCTTTAAAAGAAACTTCCGGACCATTTTCTGGAATGTATTGTTTTCATTCCCACCAGTAATGTATGCAAGTTCTAGTTGCTCCACATATGGTCAGTTTTTGTCAGTGTTTTTATTTATTTTAATAGGTGTATAATGGCATCCCATCATGATTTTAATTTGATTTCCCTACCGGCTAATGATGTTAAGCATCTTTTGATGTCCTTACTTGCTCTCTGTATGTTCATTTTGACCCGTAGATTAAAGAAGTGTGTTTATTTCGATGTATTTGGAGATGTTCTTGTTTTCATTGTTATTGATTTTTAGTTTAATTCCATTAAACTCTCCAAAAGAGAGTATTTACTTTGTAGATTTTAAATTCATTAAAATTTGTTAAGTTTTAGCTTATAACCAAAAATGTGCTTTATTGCCTTGAGTGTTCCATATATACTTGAGAGGAATGTATATTCTGTTGTTGGGTGGAGTGTTCTATACATGTCAGTTATACCCACTTTGTTGATCAGTATTGCTGTTTTTCTATATATCTGCTGACTTTTTATGCACTTGCTACTAGTTCTGTTAATGACTGAAAGAAGAGTGTTGAAGTTCTCAACTGTGATTGTAGATTTATCTGCTTTCTCCTTAGTTCTGTTAGTTTTTTGCTTCACATAGTGTTATTGACTTCTTGGTGAGTTGTCCCCTCTTTAAACAATGTTTCTCTTTACATATCATAATTTTTTTTGTTTCAAAGTTTGAAGTGTGAAATTCTTTTTACAAATCCAGCCATTCATCTCTGTTTTGGTTAGTGTTTGCACAGTATATCATTTTCCACCTTTTTATTTATTTCTTCTAGCCTTATCAATATTTACATAATATTCCACAAAATGTATTCACTTAAACTGTACCATTCAATTATTATTATTCTTGTATATTCACAGTCATCACCACAATAAATTTTAGAATGCTTTTTCATCACCCTAAATGAGAAAGCCAATACCCACTAGGAGTCACTCCCCATTCCCAACCTCATTCCCAGTCCCTGGCACTACTAATCTACTTTCTGTCTCTATGGATTTGCCTGTTCTGGATGTTTCATGTAATTGGGATCATACAATATGTGACTGACTTCTTTCACTTAGCGTAATGTTTTTAAGGGTCATCATACTGTTGAATAATTAGACATACTTATTTTTCTACCCACTTATCAGGTGATGGATATTTAGATTGTTTCCACTTGTGGTTATTATGAATAATGCTGCTATGAACACTTGTGTGTAAATTTTTCAAAATTTACTTATTTTTAATTGAAGGATAATTGCTTTACAGTATTGTGTTGCTTTCTACCAAACATGAACATGAATCTGTATGGTTGGATGGCACAGGTGGGCCACAGAGGAGGTATCCACGGAGAAGGGCCACCACGAATTCTACTCAGGCGTCTTGGCTTCATGCCTTTCCCTGTATTTTTAATGACTCATGAAGGATGAGAAGGCATGCAGAGTGCTGCATGTCTCAGCTGTTCCAGCCTTTATCAACAATCTTACACTCTTCAGTGGCCTTGGATCAATTTCCTTTAGTCTCTTCCACATATTTTATTCTAAGTTTATATACATGTGTTATATGCTCCTTTGTATGTATAATGTGTATAAAAACTTTTTAGAAAAGAATCACTTCCCAGCTCCACTGACATGGTAACATTTTTTTTTTTTTAGCGCTAATGATGATTGATTCAGGAATCCAATTTGATGCTGATTCCTAGGAGCTAGGAGAATTGACACTCTATGCTGACATCCTTTCAGAGCGAGCCTTCATGCCGGCCTGTCTATTTCTAGAAGATCTAGGTAGCTTAGAGAGCAATGACGTCAGGATGTGGAGTCATCCAGAGGGAGAGACATCTTTCAGAGGAATTTACAGCATCGCAGGGGCTATGGATGTGACTGCCCCAGTGCAGGGTCTCCCACGAGAAAGCTGCTCCGTGCACCTGCTGTTGGTGGTGCTGACAGTGATGAAGAGAATCTCTGTGTTAAAAAGAGATTTCTAAGACCCAGCCACTTATTTGATTCAACCAATTGCCCAGCTCATTAATTCTTGTATATTTCAGAATAATGGACTTTAAAAACACATCCTTGTTCTTTTTTGCATGATGATAAATTTGTCTCTAACCTTTGTTCATTAGGGATGGAGCCTATAGAGGTGCCTCTTGAGGAGAACAATGAGCAGGTTCAGATTTGCCAAAGCAAAGTTTGTGCGGACAGGTGAGGCTGCGGCAGGTGAAACTCTCAGGGGAGGGAAGAACGAAACCTCACTTTGTAGACATTCTCTCTGGTGCTTTGAAAGATGCACCTAAGGCCATTTTCATTATATTGAGCACTCATGGTTCCCAATATAAGAAACCTGAGCTCATGCTCTCCAAAAGGCTTTATTAAACAGAAAATGCCAGTCCTCTCAGATGCAGCTACATGAAAACAGGGATAAATAATTGCAGACTCAGACGGTAAAGAATCTGCTTTGTAGTACAAGAGTTGTGAGCTCAATCCCTGGGTCAGGAAGATCCCCTGGAGAAGGGAATGGCAACCCACTCAGTATTCTTCCCTGGAGAATTCCATGGACAAAGGAGCCTGGTGGGCTACAGTCCATTGGGTCTTGAGTCGGATATGACAGAGTGACTAATGCTTTCACTTCCACTTCACTTTCACCCTGAAATGGCTGTATATCTCTCCATGGAAGATTTCCTATAGTAAATTTCCAAAATATTCACCCAAAATTCATTACTCTGATTGAAAATGTGCTTTGATGAGTATTTAAATCTGCACAAGAACTGGCAAGAGGGTGCAGAGTGTGCTCACCCCATGGGCCTCCAGCACGGCCATTGCCCACAGTGCCCAATTGGGTAGAGCACCATCCTCAGACTATCACCTTCCCACCTTTCCTGAGCATGCACTTCCAGAGGGCTAACAGCTTGAGTCCAGTTTGGATGTGTGTAGCTTAAGTGTTTGACACATCCCTTCATGGCTTACTTGTTTGCAGTGCAGAAGGAAATGCACTCTGATCAGAACTGTGCATATCATGATTTCTGAACACAACTGTACCCACTGACTGCTTTACTGTGTTCACTAAAAGCCATTGGCATTTTAAAAGCCTTCTACTAGTATATGAATCACTAGTGAACTGTGAAGTTAATAATTTTTGTGTTTGGGCCTTTAATTGGTTGGGGTGTTAGATGGGCTAGGAACCATAAGATCAGGACCCAGAATCAGAACATTTGTATTCCACATGTTTTCTGGTTGAGATTAGATTTAGGTAAAAGGAGAGGTAGAAAGAGAAATGTCTAAAGCTTTTAATTTGATCTGAAAACTTTGTAAAAGGCACAAATCTCAGGCCTTCCCATGCCTTGGAAATTTCTCTGCAGCTTCCTAAGCACATCTATCACTTTGGGTGTCTATATTGCTGGGGACTTCATTATATTCTATTATATTCTGTTATATTATACTATATAACATTTTGCTATTTCAATTACTTAAAGGAATACTAGGTAACGTTCACCATCCTTCCTTTTTCTTTTTTGCCAGGGTAAACACATATGATTGTGGAGAAAAAATTTCCAACTGGCTGTCAAAGTTTTTTGGCCGTCCCTATCATTTGATCAAACAAAGTTCAGACTTTCAAAGAAATGCAAAGAAGAAACACGGCAAAGGTATTACACTTTGGATTGCCTCTTAGGGGACAGGAACTTGAACTCACACTTGCAGGCATGAACATCAGCCCACAAAATGGGTTGACAGGGTAATCTGCTCATGAAGTGGGGGTGGTAGGCCTTTGGCAGGCAGGTGCCGAGGTGACCCCGCAGGTCAGCAGGACCCATGTGTGGTCTTCAGACTGACCCTGAGGAAACTGAGGTGGGCTTGCAGGCTCCGCTCAAGCTCTCTGCCTAAGTCCTGCATGTTTAGAAACATGGATTAGTTTTTTTTTTTTTTAATAAAAACATTGGTAGCTTGCTAGATCCTAAGAAAATCTGGATTTCTAGTCTTGGCCCTGACACTGAGTGATTGTGAGACCTTGGCAAATCCTTGAACTTCATAGTGTTGAAATTCTGCAGACCTCAATTACTCAGATTTAAGGGTTTTGACAATTTTTCCTGCCGTAAGCTGTTGTGAGCATAAAATGAGACTTTAGAGAAGAAAGTACTTTGAGGTCACAGTACCATATGCGAAGAGTGAGCTTTCAAGGTGTCTGTTCCAATGTCGCCTTCTCAGGGGACCCTTGCCTGACTGCCCTCCTGTGAACTAGAGCCCGCTCTTGAACCTCTCAGCTCATTCCCTGTTTTATTTTTCTCTGTGGCTCTTTTTTTCTTTTTTTTTTTTTTAAATCTTTTGGTCATGCCACAGACCACGTGGGATCTTAGTTCCCTGACCAGAGATTGAGGCTTTACCCCTTGGACTGGCAGCGTGAAGTCTTAATTACTGGATCACCAGGGAGGTCCCTCTGTGGCACGTTTCACATCCTGTAAGGCAAACATTTTACTTGGTTTTCCTATTTATGTTCTGCCTTCCCTCTGCTAGATCATAAACTCTGTGAGGGAAGGGTTTTTCTCTGCTTTGTTCAGTGCTTTGTCCTCAGTGTTTAGAGCAGACTAGTAGTTGCTCATGGTAGTTGCTCAGTAAATACTAGATGACTAAATCAACAGACTGGATAGTTGCTACATTCCTGATTTGTGCAGGAATGACCTGCCTTAGTCACTAGCTCTCAGGGAGACTGGCTTGTAAGTCTACACCTGGAATGAGTCTTGGAGGGCTTCAGGGAAGAGGTGGGTTTGGAGCTACATTTTAACCGGAGAGTAGGAATATTCCAGGCAGAGAGAGGCAAGAAGACTGCTGAAGACTACTGGCAGGGCTTGGCATTTCATGGGCTCAGGGAAGGGTTTAGCAGGGTGGGATGTGGGTAGGGGGGTGATGGGGGTAGGGCTGGGGAGATGAGATGAACGTGTTGCTGAGTCAGAAGCACTGTCTTGTGGGTGGGAGACTCACTGAAGAATTCCATGCTGGGGAGTTTCATGATGCTGCTTGTATCAGAGAGACAGCCCTGGTGAGGTGTGGAGGCTGCAATGGAGAGAGAGAAGAAGGAAGCAAAGAGGTCAGGCAGGCTCTGACTGTCCTGATGGGAGATGGGACCTGGGCAGGTGAAGGGGGCAGCAGAGTGAATCTGTTGCCTGCTCGATACAAGATCAGGGAGTGTCAGCTTGTGAACATTATATTTCAAGGATGCCATTTATGGTGGTGTGGTCTCTGATGGTCTGGGTCTAGGTCTTTGAACACTTAACATTTTTAAACTACACTACCTCTTTACATTGTCAGCTAAATTTTTTAAAAGTAGTTTAAGCAGTTGCAAAGGATGTGATTTCCAGCATATTGCATATATACAGGCTTACCTTGGAAATATTGTGGGTTCAGTTTCAGACCACCACAAAAGCAAGTCACACATTTTTTTGGTTTTCCAGGGCATATAAAAGTTATGTTTATATTCTAGCATAATCTATTCAGTATTAATAGCATGAAGTCTAAAAATCAGTGTACATAATATTAATTAATAATTATTATTAAATAATAATTATTAATGTACATAATACATAATATTAATTAATAGCATTAAGTCTAAAAATCAGTGTACATACCTTAATTAAAAATACTTTAGCCTTCAGCAAGCCATAGTAACATCAAAGATCACATAACCTAGGAACATAGATCATATAACACTAACATCACAGATTGCCATAACTAATATAATAATAAGAAAGATTGAAACATTGCGAGAACTACCAAAATGCAACACAGAGACAGGAAGTGAGCAAAAGCTGTTGGTGCTGTTGGGAAAACGGTGCAATAAACTTGCTCGATGCAGGGTGGCCACAGACCTGCAATTTATAAAAAGTATAATACCTGCGAGGTACCTGTGAGGTTCGATTATGGTGGAATTCAATAAAATGAAGTTTGTGCATGCTGTGAGCTAAGTTGCTTCAGTTGTGTCCGACTCTTCGCAACCCCATGGGCTGTAGGCCGCCAGGCTCCTCTGTCCGTGGGATCCTCCAGGCGAGAATATTGGAGTGGGTTGCCATGTCCTCCTCCAGGGGATCTTCCAGATCCAAGAATCGAACCTGTGTCCCTTTATGTCTGCTGCATTGGCAGATGGGTTCTTTACCACTAGTGCCGTCTGGGAAACACAAAACAAAGTACACTTGTAGTCATTAAAATGAAAATGCATATTTTGCCCTTTTAAATATAAGCCAGTGGGATCTCATTATCATAATAATTTGATTCTTATGAGTATTCATTAAAAAATATGTATATGGACAAACTATTTTTTTTTGTTTTTTTTTTCTTTTGGCGCCACCTTGAGGCATGCAGGATCTTAGTTCCACAACTAGGGATCTAATCCATAGCCCCAGCAGTGGAAGTGTGGATTCTTAGCCAGTGGATCATCAGGGAAATCCTGAAAAACTATTTTTAATGTACAGAAATTATCTTTCTTTCCTTTTCCTTCTTCAACTTGGATTGTCATTCCACTTCCTTGATGGAATTTTATCTTAGTGTTATATATTTTAGGTTTGAAAAATCTTTCCTTGATCACCCTACCATATTTACCTGAAACTAAAATTATATATGAATTGAAAGGCATAAAATTTTTTAAAGTTTACTGTGATTGTAGAGTCTCAGTGTTAGGACATTTTTTCCAGATTGAGTTCTTATCATGATTTTTAGTAATTAAAAAAAAATCAACACAGTTGATCAAAGCAATAAAAAGTATATTATAAAATTTGAAAAATAGCTATTAAACGTAAAGAGAAAAAAATAGTGGAAAATAAATCTCTTAATGAGATTGCTGACTGCCCATGATTAATTCCCGTGTCCATGAACAGCTATCATCTATGATCGGAATACCTGGTGCCAGACGTTGGTTCTCTTCTGAAGAATCTTATTTAAGTCAATAAAGAGTTGGGGATGGGGAGGTGGGAGGGGGGTTCAGGATGGGGAACACATGTAAATCCATGGCTGATTCATGTCAATGTATGGCAAAAAACACTACAATATTGTAAAGTAATTAGCCTCCAACTAATAAAAATAAATGGGAAAAAAAAAAGTTGGGGATGATGGAATTTGGTTAGCGCGCTGTCACTCAAACCTTTCTTCTGAGGCACAGGGATCTAACATCAGATGATCTGATGTTAATGATCTGATCATCATTAAGATCAGATGATCTTAATCATCTGTCACTTGACAGCTTAATTAGTTCCTGCAGTTTTGTGGTTAGCAAAGAATTGGAAGTCATCTGACCTACAGGAGAATCATTCACCCACACTTGAGAGACTTTTATTTTCTCAGCCATGGGGCTTTTGTTTTCCACCCAGGAGATTTTTAGCACCAGGGCCAATATGCCACACGAAAGGTGCAGTCTTTCCTAGTGAAGGGTGAGAAGGGCCTTTGTGGACACCTCGAGGCTCTGATGAGCTGTTCTAGCAAATAAGCCTTGGAGGTAAAGAACCTGTAAGCGATTCTCTTGGCACTATCCATTCTTTGGTAATCTGGCATCCATAGGCCTGAATCTGAAACAGCTCCCTAGGTTTTGGTCCAGGCAACACTTTCATATCAACATCTTGTATAATGACAGCTATGGTGCACCCAACAAGCGGCTGATCAAAGCTGGGTGACAGGTTGAGGCAGTTCTGCATGGCTTTGATATTTTCTTCCACTCCTTAAAAAAAAAAATTATGTAGTTTTAAAACTTGTCTTATTTATATATATCTAAGGTCAATATTGGGCTTCCCTAGTGCCTCAGTGGTAAAAAATCCACCTGCCAATGCAGTGGACGCAGGTTTGATCCCTGGTCCAGGAAGGTCCCCTGAAGAATGAGATGGCAACCCACTCCAGTATTCTTTCCTGGAAAATCCCAGGGACAGAGGAGCCTGGCAGGCTATAGTCCTTGGGGTCACAAAGAATTGGATGCAACTTAGTGACTGAATAACAGCAAAGTCAATATTACAAACTTTGCCAAGGGCAAAACCCAGCTTTTCCTTAACTAGATTCCCTGACTAGATACAGATCGTCCTGGACCCAGGACCCTCATCAAGGTCCTTCTTCTTTCTTGGGGAAGAGCCCCACTACTTCCCCACAGCTCCTTCTCTTCTTGAAATGTTGCCTCCAAGTCTCCTTTGCTGGAACAATTTAACAGCATTTTATTATTTTTTTCTAGATTAGTAACAGAATCTTCTAGGAGCTAATTTTCTTTCTGTTTGAATTATGTTTAGAACATTTTTATTATTCCCACGGGCACCAATTTTTCCCTTGTAGAAATAATCTGTATTATTTAAAAATGCAAGTCAGTAGAACCACAATTCATTTGCATTCCAAGAAGGCAACTCTTCTTTTAAAATTTATTTAATTAAAATTGTTGAATTTATTATTGACATACAACATTATATTAGTTGCAGGTGTATGCCATAATTTGATATTTGTATGTATTGCAAAGTGATCATCACAAGTCTAGGTAACATCAGTCACCATACATAGCTACATTTTTTTTTCTTTTGATGACAACTTTTAAGATTTACTCTCCTAGCAGCTTTCAAATAGGCAATACAGTTTTATTAACTATAGTTGCCACAGTATACATTACCCTCCCCAAGACTTATATATTTTGTGCTTGGATGTTTGTACCGTTTGATCCCCTTCACCCATATCGCCCATCCCACCCCGTGCCTTTGGGAACCACAAATCTGCTCTATGAGCTTGTTTTGTTGTGTTTTGTTTGTTTGTTTTTTGGTGGGTTTTTTTTGTTGTTGTTGTTTGTTTTTTTTAGATTCCGCCTATAAGTGGGATCATACAGAACTTACCTTTCTCTGACTTATTTCATTTAGCATAATGCCCTTAAGGTCTTTCCATGTTATTGCAAATGGCAAGCTTTCATTTTTAATGGCTGAATAATATTCCATTGTGCATGTATACCACATTTTCCTCATCTGTTTACCCATCAGTGGATACAAGTTGTTTCCCTGTCCAGCAACCCTTCTTTTAAATACTCCATCCTTTTTAGATCAGTCTGCTCATACAACAGCCACCCTTTCTCTGGTGAATGAGGCACAATATCTGCTGATAAACAGATCCAGTATTTTGGAACTTCAGCATCAGTTAAGCACAAGGTAAGATTCCTTTACTATTTGCTATTTGCCTTGGGAAAGAATCTACCTGCAGTGCAGGAGACCCAGATTCGATCTCTGGGTTGGGAAGATCCCCTGGAGAAGGGGATGGTTACCCTCTCCAGTATTCTTGCCTGGAGAATTCCGTGTACAGAGAAGCCTGGTACGCTACAGTCCGTAAGTTCACAAAGATTGGACGTGACTGAGTGACTAACACTTTGGGAATAGCAGACAGGTGTAACCACTTGCCCCTGGGAGTGAACCAGTCACCTGCCTGGAGAGAAAAATTCTGAGAATCTTGAGTCCAGACCCATCATTGAGAAACCAAGGTCCATAGAAGTTACAAAACTTTTTAGGCCAGTTTACCTTAATCTTTTAGAGGGTTCTCTTTTATCTTCCAGTATCCTTCTTGATGCCTTCAAGATGCTTAGTGGAGAATCCCAACTCTTATTGTCTAATCATTTCAGTTCTTAACATTTGCTTTAATGAATGGAATTGTCAGCAATTTGACATAGCTGTTTTGCCCACCCTCCCACTGTTCCCTGGCCCCAGGAGCCTTGTCCTACTTCCACAGTTATTTTGAGTGAAAATAGCAGTTATGCTTTTCAAGTTATAACTGTAGATATCATTTGTATCATCATACAGAACTAGCGCCCTTGCCTGCTCACTCCCACCCAGAGATCTCCCAAAGACTCTGGAAAAGTCTGCTCCAGAAAGGGTCTTGGGTGGTTCAAGCCCCCTCACTGTTCCAAAGAGGAAATTGAAATCCCAAGCTAATCAGACCGCTGGGACAAAAAAAGCTATTGTGTAAGCTATTATGTAAGAGACAGGCGGCTCATTCGTCTACACCCGTCTGTGCCCTGAGCCAGGCTCCTGTGACTCTCATGTGCCGTGTGGTCCTCGGCACCTGTGCGCACACACACAAACATGTACAAATGTAGCTTAATAAGAACAACAAAGATGGACTTTTGTAGTAGTTCCTGTTTATGTGTGTGCTCAGTCGCTCAGTTGTGTCTGACTCTTTGTGACTCCTATGGACTGTAGCCCACCAGGTTCCTATGTTTGTGGAATTTTTCAGGCAAGAATACTGGAGTGGGTTGCTATTTCCTACTCCAGGGGATCTTCCTGACCCAGGGATCAAACCTGCGTCTCTTGTGTCTCCTGCACTGGCAGGCGGATTCTTTACCACTGCGTCACATGGGCTTCCCAATTCCTGTTTATCGTCATCTGCAAAAACAGACAATGGTGTTTCCTTGCTGAGGTCCAGCCTGCCCTGTTTTGGGGGCAGAAACGTGATGTGTGGTCCCTGGGTTTTCACTGAGTTTTCCCAGCACTGAGTGACCTTCTTTCTTAGGTGCTCAGAGCCCTGGAGGGATCAAGTTTGTGGTTTTTTGGAATTCTTGATGTGGAAGAAGACGTGGCTTGATGCAGCTCTGGTTCCTATCAGCTGGTTTAGTGAAAAGCTGACAAGTGGTGGAGGGTAGGAAGGACAGGTGATCAAAGATAAGAGAAACAGCCTGTGGTTAGTACATGGTGAGCGTCCGTGGTTCTGTTTTCGAATTTGATGGATGCTCTTGTACACATACTGATGCTGATAGCTTTTAGACATAAAAATTTCCCTTTTATAAAGCACAAGGGAGGGTTTATCACCTGGAGGATAAATCCAGAATCAAAGGATATTAGCACTGGGACTTGCTAACCCTCTCCTTTCCCACAGGGACCCTGTGGTTGTCACTCATCCTGGGAATTACACATAGTGCAAAGCTGGACTTGGTTATTCTGGTCCCTGGCTTCTTCTGGCTGTCCATTGTTTGGAGGGGATTGGGATACAGACACGGATCCGTTTCTCTCCCCCAGTGTCTTTCAGTTCTATCTCCAGGCAGACTCCAGTATGCTCAAGGATTTCCCCCGAAGCTTAAAAGTTTTATTAATGTGCAATGAAGTGCAAAAATCATAAGTACATAGTTCAGTGAATGTTTACAGATGTCTATATAACCATGGAGCCACCGCCCAGATCAAGCAGTGAACATTTCTAGTGCACCAGACCCCTTCCTCATGGCCCTCTCGGTCAGCCCCATGGAACATCACCAGTATGACTTCTTTCACTCTAGAACATGGGTCCCCAACCTCCGGGTTCTAATGCCTGATGATCTGAGGTGGAGCTGATGTAATAATAATAAAGTGCACGATAAATGTGATGCATTTGAATCACCCTGAAACCATCTCCCCACCGACCCTCATCCAGGAAAAATTGTCTTCCATGCAACCTGTCCCTGGTGCCAAAAAGGTTGAACTCAACTTAATGGGCTTATATTGTGTGCTTGTCTGCTGAAGTTTTCAGATGCTTTTTCAGTACCTTTTTACCTTAGGGATGGGATGCATGGAGGTACAGGGAGCGTTTTCATGGTACCTGTGGAGAAGGGAAAGGCTACCCACTCCAGTATTCTGGCCTGGAGAATTCCATGGACTGTATAGTCCATAGGGTCGCAAAGAGTCAGGCATGACTGAGCGACCTTCATTCATTCATTCATGGTAGTAAACAAAAATTTTAAACAAGAAAATTACATAAATAACATACACCTAGTTAAAACTGCTGGAGAAGGCAATGGTACCCCACTCCAGTACTCTTGCCTGGAAAATCCCATGGATGGAGGAGCCTTACCAGGCTGTGGTCCGTGGGGTCGCTAAGAGTTGGACACGACTGAGCAACTTCACTTTCACTTTTCACTTCAGGCATTGGAGAAGGAAATGGCAACCCACTCCAGTGTCCTTGCCTGGAGAATCCCAGGGACGGGGGAGCCTGGTGGGCCGCCGTCTATGGGGCTGCACAGAGTCGGACACGACTGAAGCGACTTAGCAACAGCAGCAGCAGTTAAAACTGCAAACAGGATGGAAGTTAGGAAATAAAGTTTTTAAATTGAGGTGCAGTTGACAGGCAACATTATATTAGTTTTAGGTGTACCACACGATCCCACATTTGTATATACTGAGAAATGGTCACAATAATTCTAGTTAACATCTGTCACCACACATAGCTGCAAAATTTTTTTCTTGTGATGAGTACTTTTAAGTTTTATTCTCTTAGCACCTTTTAAATATGCAATAAGTGTTTTTTTAGACAATGCAGTTATTATTAACTATAGTTGCCGTACTGTACATTACACCCCCATGACTTGCTTATAACTGGAAGTTTGTACCTTTTGATCCCCTTCACCCATTCTGCCCACCCCTCACCTCTGGTAACCACCAATCTGTTCTCCATAGAAAATACATATTAAAACCTCTTATGTATATACTCTATATAGCTTTATGATGGCCTAATATCCAAAAATATCCAAAAAGAGTGTGAGCTCTTGGTACTTTTTAGGTCCTTGGTAGTTAAGCCTGTTGACATTCTTTAAATGCCTTGTCCTGACTCACCTTGTAGTATTGGTATTTTCTCACAAGTTTATCCACTTGACCCCTGTTCACTGGGTTACCAAAGCTCTTCATCTTGTCAGCAAGGATTGACTCACCCATCACGCTGCCTCTTGTAAGCATCTTCATTGGAGGTGGGACCACATTCCAGGGGAGATCCTGGAGGTCTGACAACACAGGTGTGTCTTTTAGCCTTGCACTCATGATAAAAGCTTGTTCTGATCATCTAAGCCTCAGGCCACAGTACCGTTGATGAACTCAGGCATCGAAATGGCAGAAATGTTGACTTACTACAATAGTGCAAATATCCATGCCTCCCCACCTTTTCTCTTTCTGGTGTGTCTTAAATAGCTGTGAGAATGGCAAAGAAGAATTATTCCCAATGAACAATCTCATCTCACGATTCCGTGCCAATATTATTACCAATGGAAAAAGGGCTTTTGAAGAAGAGAAATGGGACGAAATTTCAGTTGGTTCCTTGCGTTTCCAGGTAAATTCTGAGAAGTCCTGTTATCTTTCCTTAAGGGTTGTCAGTGGGTATTGACCTCAACCGTTGGCTGGGATAGTAGCTGGTAGAAGGGAATCCCACCCTTGGGGTTGACTCTTCCCTACAAAATCTCAGTGGGAGGGTATGTGACATCTGCATCCTGGGTCACCCCTTGGAATGATCCATCCATCCTTCCTTCAAGGGGGTGGGTGGCAGTTTCACATGAAGAAGAGAGAATGTACAGGTGATGGACCTGTATCTAGACTAGCTAGACCTCATCGCTGTATCTAGACTAGCTGTTTCTTGGAATGCTTGTGTCTGTGAGAACTTCCTCCTCTTGAAACTTGCTGTCTGGAGCTCCTGGAGGATATCCCAGATACGTCATGGTCCTTCAGTGCCCGGGGCGGCTGTACTTCTCACGATCTTGCTTCTGGTCTCACTGGAAGCCAGAGAGGAGCTTGCAGTCAAAGGATGAGGCACCAAGTTGCCCTACCTCCCCAGGCTTTGGGGTCCCCAAACCCGAAGTCTTCAGCTGACATCTACATTCCTCACGAGAGTGGATAAGGCCCGCGAGACCTGAGCCCTGTGGCCTCTCCCATCTCCCCAAGGTCAGCACCCCTCCTCCTCTGCCTGTTGTGCGGACCTTCTCTCTATCCCCTCAACAAGCCAAGATTCCTGCCTCAGGACCTTTGCCCTTGCTGCCCCCTCTGCCTGGCACACTTCTCCTGCAGCTCCTTCAGGTCTAGCTGAGATGTTAGCTCCTTGGGAAGACTGTTCCTGACCCACCATGGGGTCACGCTCCACACAGTGTATGCTTATTTTCTCAGAGTGTAGGAGAGTGGGACCAAGTCTGTTTATTCCCCACTGTCCGTCTAGGGTCTGGAACAGTCCTGACCAGAGTCAGTGCGCCATGGTTGCTGACAAAATGAATGGCCCAGACAGCTGAGGAAGAGCTGGGGACAGAAGGACGGGTCCCCTGCACAGAACATCACTCTAACTTCCAGGAAGGCAGTGCACAGTGACTTAACCTCTAAGGGAAGATTTCAGAGTTCTGCAGGTGCTGGGTGTGCTGTGCATGCTCAGTCGTTCAGTCGTGTCTGACTCTTTGCAACCCCATCGACTGTAGCCTGCCAGGGTCCTCTGTCCATGGGGTTCTCCAGGCAAGAATACTGGAGTGGGTTACCTTGCCCTCCTCCAAGGGATCTTCCCCAGCCAGGGATGGAACCCACGTCTCTTATGTCTCCTGCATTGGCAGGTGGGTGCTTTACCACTGGTGCCATCTGGGAAGCCCTGCAGGTGGGGGTAGCGATGAACTGCAGGGCACACATGCATAGACACGCACACGAATGCCCCAAAGAGCTTTTCTATCCACTTGCCTCTCCAAACCTCCTCTTATGCTGGAAGCTGCTCCCCCTTGAAAAAGCGATCTCTTTTCTCTCCCGCAGACCTCTCTCTGCGCCAGCCTTCCTGCCCTTCCCCTCATCTGTCCATCCTGACTTCCTCTTCTTCATTTTCTATTGCTGTGTCCTGCATCTGCTCCGACTTATCCTGCCTGGTCCAGAGTAAACACTAAATGTATGGTAGATGGAGAGAGAGGGGGAGAAAGAAAGGAAGAAGAGAAGGAAAAGGAAAGAGAAAGAACTACAACTAGACTAGGGTCACTCTCAGAAACTTACTTTGTAACACGTAAGTTGTAAGATACAGGGACATGAGTACAAGAAAGACTTTAAGAAACCTCTCTCAGATGCTTTGCTTTCTTTAGCTCATGATACTTAATAAACATTAATTAATGAAAGTCAAAATATACATGCCCTTTGACCCAATAAAGTTACTTGTAGAAGTATATCCCGGAAAAAGTACTCTTACAAATAGGTGAAGATATATTAAAAATTACTTATTGCAATACTTTATAAATATAAAAATTGGAGAATACCCTAAATATCCATAAGAGGGAGGTTGATTAAATAAATTAGGCTATATTCATACAATGTTGTCCTATGCAGGCGTTAAAAATTATAAGCTATAGTTAATGCTGTGTCTTTCAAAAAGTAAGTGCTAAATGAGGAACCTGGGATTAATGGATACACGATGACATATATAAAATAGATAAACAACCAGGACCTACTGGATAGCACAGGGAACTATACTCAGAATCTTATAAACTGCAATGGATTATTTTTTTTCAGATGACTTTGCTGTATACCCGAAACATCATAAATCAACTATACTTCAGTGATAACAAAATTTTTAAGTAAATGCTTAAGAGATGTTTATTGGTGGTAATACTCAGTGCTGAAGCAGTTACAATGCGAAAAAATCCAGCACATCTCTTTTGGAAAGCAGTTTCTCACTGGGTATTATCAAGTCATAAGAGCTTTATACGTATTGACTTTATAGCCTCATTTTGAGAGATTTAGCCTAAAAGATTCAAACATGAGAGAGTTATGTGAATTAAGACCTTTATGGCAAGATTATTGATCAAGCAAAGCATGAGAAGCCATGCACTTGGCTTCAAAGGAGAAGAGCTGAATGCATCCACGCACAGGCATGCCAGGCCTTGGTGCTAACTGCAGTGTGTTTCATAGGGGTACCTGTGGTTGCCTGAGCTATTTGCCCAAGTCTCAAGTGATCTGTGGCCATCACAGCAGCACAGGGAGTGTGGCTGAACATCTCCTTCCAGAAAGTCCTGCAGTCAGTGCTCGTCTTCCCTGGAGAAAGCCCCACATCCTCTGATAACCACCTGCGAGCCACGACCACCCTTTTCTTTTTCTACAAAACCCTGCTGCAGTGGTCTGTCAGCTGGCAAACACATGTAGTTGATTCCCTAGCGGGCATTGGGAAGAGGTGGCACTCTTGGCTCCTTGCAGTTGGAGCGTTTCTCTGTGAGTCTGAAATTGGCTGTTTACAAGCATTCCTCTTGGACCCAGTTTCCTCCCTGCAGAGTGGGACAGTCAGGTCAGTTTCATGACAGTGCTGTCTTTTCCCTTCTCACCGCCCAGGTTTTGGGACCTTGTAACAGATGTCAGATGATTTGCATCGATCAGCAAACTGGACAACGAAACCAAGATGTTTTCCAAAAGCTTTCTGAGAGGCGAGAGAGAAAGGTAAGCATGATTGCTAAATATGACACCCCATCTCAAGATCCTGATGCATTGTCTACACTGGAACTAATCCTTAATAATGCTGAGTGATTTTTAGAAGTGGGAGAACATTCTAAAGCTGATGGGCTATCATCAAGGTTCAGACTTTGTGATACTATCTTATTTTTCCTTTCCATTCATTTCCTCACTTTAAAAAAAATTGTTTATTTTTAATTGGAGGACAATTGCTTTATAACATTGTGTTGGTCTTTGCCATCCAACAGCATGAATCAGCCTGTAAATAGACATATGTTCCCTCTCTCTCGAATCTCCCTTCTACTTCCTACCCCACCCCACCCATCTAGGTCTCATTTTTTTTTTTTATTACATATATTTTTGATGCTTTCAAATCTTTTTGACAAGATAAGGAGTATAGGTAAGAAATAGTTACAAAAAAGAAGAGGAAAAAAAGGGACTTCCCTGGTGGTCCTGGTTAAGACTCTGAACTTCCACTGCAGAGGGCATCGGTTAGATTCCTGGTCAGGGTACTAAGATCTGCATGCCATGTGGTGTGGCCAAGAGCGGGGAAGAAATAGTAAAGTAATTCTGTCATCTTGTTTTCTTTGCCACAGAAATCTCACGAAGAAAAAAAAAAAATGCCTTAGAGTGAACAGGATAGCTGCCCAGAAAGATTCAATAAATTTCACTGTAATAAGTTTGTAAGTCATATTATTGAGGCTAAAATGACTGTTATAAGGAGTTTAGATGATAAAAGCTGACTTTCTAACAGATGATTCATTAGGAAGACTCATTTATTTCCAGGCTTGCACTTTCTGTCAGGACTTTCTGTTTGCAGAGTATTCCAGAAAGCCAAGTAAGCAGTCAGGCTGCATGGAACAGTTCTTGAAAATTAACAGAAATAAGGCAAGCGTTTCATCTCTTTCCAGTAACAGCCTGGCAAGTTAACTGATGGTAAAATGTCTGCATTGTTTCTTGTGTTTCTCCAAAGCCAGAGTTTTTGTTTCACAGCCACTGATCGACAAAACTTTCCTTGCAGGTGTGCACAGGTGTGGTCTGCAGAGCGGTTGCACTTGAGTGTTACACTAGTGTCTCTCTCTGCACAGGTGCAGCCAGCCTTGTCAACTGGGGGCATGGGGACCTTGAGTCTGCCCCACCCAGGTTGCCAGGAGAGGGGACGGGTGGGCATGAATGCTGCTAGACATGGAAGTGGTATTTCTCAGCGTCACTAGAAGTCTTGTGTGCAAGTGTTTTATTTTCTCAAATTTTGGAATAAATTTAGATTTATAGAAAAACTGCAAAGAAAGTACAGAGAACTCCTATGTATTCCTCACCTACATGTACACAAATACTAAGGAATTGATTTGGTTCCAGTCCCTAGCCTGGGGCCTGGACCATGGTGGTGGCCAACTGCTATAATCCCAGGAATGAAGAGACCTGGGAGCACGCCTCATATTCCAAAGGGTTGCTCCTGGCTCACTCGCACTGATGAAAACTTGGAGTAAACTCACACGACTCTTCATTTTGGACCTTCCATCTTCTTTATTCCGGATAATTTGGAGAACTCAGTGCATATCACATGTTCTTAGAGAAAATGCAGAGTTTTGCCCATATTTTCACAAAATGGCTTTTGCATCAGGGAACAGAGCAGAAATCAGCCTGACGGTGGGTCAGAAGCCCAGAGCAGGACAAAGTCCTCCTGTGGGAAACTCAGGGGATACAGGCAGGAAGAAAGAATAGAAGGTTCAGCAATAAAAGGGTGTGGAAGACTATTAGGAAAAAACTCCTCGGAATGAGAATCTGTGGTGTCATGTTTTTTTTTTTTTTTTTAATTTTTAATTTATTTTTATTTTTGGCTAGGCTGGGTCTTTATTGCTGCACGTGGGGGCTACTCTGTCGTGCGGCACACAGGCTTTTCCTTGCAGCGCCTTCCCTTGTTGCAGAATACCAGCTCAGTAGTTGTGGCATGTGGGCTTAGTTGCCCAGCAGTACGTGGAAGCCTCCTGGACCGGGGATGGAACCCGTGTCCCCTGCGTTGGCAGGTGGATGCTTTACCCCTGGACCACCAGGGAAGACCAGGGTTCTCCCTGTTTCTCACTGCTTCTGCTACATGACGGACAGGACATACCAAGTCTCAGGATCTGTCTTTAAAGACCCGACTTAATTTTAGTGGAACATTATTATTTACAAAATTATTTTAACTGCTAAAATAACCTGTCTTCCTGTTGTTGCTGTTTTGTTCACAGGTGAAATTTGGAGTGTACCTGATGCATACGTCTTTGGATTTATCTTCTCCATGTTACCTCTCCGTAGGATCTCAGGTGCTCCCTCTGCTGAAAGAAAACATAGAACACCATGATATACCTGCTACTGAGAAATTTCAGGATGCTATCTCCTAAATTTTTTTCAGTATATTAAAATTTCTCTTTTACCCTCTTCATTCTTTTTTCTTCCAGTTTTATGGAGATATAATTGACATACAGCACTATGTAAGTTTAAGATGTATAGCACAATGATTTGAATTACATATATCATGAAATGATTACCACGTAAGTTCAGTGCGCGTGTGTTTAGTCACATCCGATTCTTTGCGACCCCATGAACCATAGCCTGCCAGGCTCCTCTGTCCATGGATTCTCGAGGCAAGAATACTGGAGTGGGTTGCCATTTCCTTCTCCAGGGGATCTTCCCAACCTAGAGATTCGAACCTGGGTCTGTTGCGCATTGGCAGGCCGATTCTTTACCACTGCGCCACCTAGGAAGCCCCAAGTTCGGTGAACCATCTTATATAGATATATTGGGCTGGCCAAAAGTTTTGTTCATTTTTTCCACAAGATGGCGCTAGTAGAGCTTAGTTGTTTAGCTTCTTTTGAAACAATTTTATTAGATTAAAATATTGTGACTGCTGTCATATCAGCATGCATTTAAAAAAACATCAAAATTAGTGAATTTTTGTATTGCTATTTTAATATTGAAGATGAAGAAAAGCAACATTCTTGGCATAATATGCTTTATTATTTCAAGAAAGGTAAAAACACAACTGAAATACAGAAAAAGATGTGTGCAGTGTGTGGGGAAGGTGCTGTGACTGACGAATGTGTGAAAAGCGGTTTGCAAAGTTTCGAGCTGGAGATTTCTCACTGGACAATACGCCACAGTCGGGTAGACCAGTTGACGTTGATGGTGATCAAATTGAGAAATTAATTGAGAACAAGCACTGTTACACCACATGGTAGATAGCTGACATACTCAAAATACCCAAACCAAGTGTTGAAAATCATTTGCACCACTCGTTATGTTAATTGCTTTGATGTTTCAATTCCACATAAGTTAGGTGAAACAAACCTTCTTGACGGTATTTCCACATGCAATTCTCTACTGAAATGTAAAGAAAAATGTTCTGTTTTGAAAACAAATTGTGACAGGCCATGAAAAGTAGATACTATACAATAATGTGGAACAGAAGAGATCATGGGACAAGTGAAATGAACCACCACCAACCACACCGAAGTCCGGTCTTCTTCCAAAGAAGGTGATGTTGTGTATATGGTGGGGTTGGGAGTTTTCTGTCATGAGCTCCTTCTGGAAAACCAAACAATTGATTCCAACAAGGACTGCTCCTAATTAGACCAACTGAAAGCAGAACTCAACGAATAGCATCTGGAATTAGTCAACAGAAAATGCATAATCTTCCATCAGGATAATGCAAGACCTCATGCTTCTTTGATGACCAGGCAAAAGCTGTTACAGCTAGGCTGGGAAGTTCTGATTCATGTGCTGTGTTCACCAGACATTGCCCCTTCGGATTTCCATTTATTCTCTTAATGGAAAAAATTTCCATTCCCTGGAAGACTGTAAAAGGCACCTGGAACAGTTCTTTGCTCAATAAGATAGAAAGTTTTGGGAAGATGGAATTATTAAGTTGCCTGAAAAATGGCCTAGGGTAGTGGAACAAAACGGTGAATGAGTTGTTCAATAAAGTTAGTGGTAAAAATGAAAAATGTGTATTTTATTTTTACTTAAAAAACTGAAGGAACTTTTTCAGCTAACCCAATAAAATTAAAGAAATGGAAACCAATACAATTTTTCCTTGTGATGAGCACTTTTAGGATTTGCTCTTTTAACAACTTTCCTATATAATATAAAACAGTGTTAATTATATTAATCAAGTTGTACCTTACATCTCTGGGACTTACTTATAAGTGGAAATTTGTATCTTTTGACTGCTTTTATCCAATTTTCCCACCCACGTCCCACCTCTGGTAATCACAAATTTGATCTCTTTTTCTATGAGTTTATTTTGAAGTATAATTGACCTGCAACATTATGCTAGTCCCTGGTACACAGCATAGTGATTCAATATTTCTATTCTTTTCAAAATGATCATCAGGATAAGTCTAGTTACAATATGTCACCATAGAAAGATATTACATAATTGGCTATATTTCCCACACTGTTTCATACCCCTGACATTTATTTTGCAACTAAAAATTTGTGCTTTTTAATTTACTTCACCAGTTTTCTTTCTCTTGCTCCCCTCCCTTCTGGCAACTACCTGTTCTTTTCTTTGTATCCATGACTTTGTTTAATTATGTGTACTTATTTGTTTTGTTTATAAGATTCCACATATAAGTGAATTCATACAGTATTTGTTTATCTCTGTCCAATTTACTTCACAATTAGCATAATATCCTAGGTGCATCCATGTTGTCACAAATGGCAAGATTTCATTCTTTTTTTAAAAAAAATTTTATTGGAGTACAGTTGAATTACCATGTGGTGTTAGTTTCAGGGGTATTGCAAAGTGAGTCAGTTATACATATATGTACGTCCACTTTTAAGATTCTTTTCCCGTGCAGGCCTTTACAGAGCATTGAGCAGAGTTGCCTGTGCTTTATACAATGGGCTCCTATCAGTCATCTGCTTTACGTATAGTAGTCTGTATGTGTCCGTCCCCTTTCCCAGTTTGTCCTCCCCGCCTTATCCCCTGGAAACCATGAGTTTGTTTTCTACGTTCATGACTCTCCTTATGTTTTGTAAATAACTTTATTTGTATGCATTTTTTAGATTTCATATGTCAGCGATATTATATGATACTCGTCTGTGTCTGACTGACTTCACTCAGTGTGACCATCTCCAGGTCCATCCATGTTGCTGCAAATGGCATTATTTTGTTCTTTTTTACGTCTGAGTAATATTCTAATGCATATATGCGCCTCTTTTTCTGTTTATCTACTGATGGGCGCTTAGGTTACTTCCATATCTTGGCTGTTGTAAATAATGCTACAATGAACACAGAGATGCATATATCTTTTTGAATTAGTGATTTAATTTTCTGTGGATATAAACTCAAGATTAGAATTGCTGGATCATCTATTTTTAATTTTTTGAGGAACGTCTATATTGTTTTCCATAGTGGTTGCACCAGTTGACCTTCCCACTGTTACATGAACTGAAAGTTGCTCAGTTGTGTCTGACTCTTTGTGACCCCATGGACTGTATAGTCCATGGAGTTCTCCAGGCCAGAATACTGGAGTGGGTAGATGTTCCCTTCTCCAGGGGATCTTCCCAACCCAGGTCTCCCGTATTGCAGGTGGCTTCTTTACCAGCTGAGCCACAATACCTTCCCACTAATAGTACTCAAATGTTGCCTTTTCTCTGTACGCCCACCAGCACTTGTAATTTGTCGCCTTTTTGATAATAGTTATTCTGACAGATGATTCTGACATCTCATTGCAGTTTTGATTTTCATCTCCCTGATGATTAATGATGTTGAACTTCTTTTCTTTCTATTTTTTGAGGGGGGACAATCATTTATTTCTCAGTTCTGGAAGTTGGGAGTCCAAGGTCAAGGTGTCGGCAGATTCAGTGTCTGGTCAGGCCCGTCGTTCTTGTTCCCGTGACCTCACTTAGTAGAAGGGGTGAGGGAGCGCGCTGAGATCTCCTTTGTAAGGGCACTAATCCCACTGAGGGGGACTGAGCATCTTTTCATGTGCCTATTGGCCATCTATGTCTTCTTTGGAAAAATGTCTATTCGGATCTTCTGCCCATTTTTATTTTTCTGCCCATTTTTAAATCAAGATTTCTTGTTTGTTTGTTATTTATATTGAGTTGTATGATTCTTTGCATACTTTGGGTAGTAACCCCTTATTGGATATACCATTTGCAAATATCTCCTACCACTCAGTAGAGGGCTTTTTGTCTGTTGATGGTTTCCTTCACTGTGCGAAAGGTTTTCAGTTTGACATAGTCCCATTATTTCTCTTTGCTTGTGCTTCCCTTGCCCTGAGGAGACATATCCAAAAATATTGCTAAGAGTGATATCCAACTGAGTGCCACCTAGTTTTTCTTCTAGAAGTTTCATGGTTTCCATCTTACATTTAAGTCTTTCATCCATTTTGAGTCTGTCTTTGTGCATGGTGTTAAAGAATAACCTATTTTGATTCTTTTGCATGTAACTGTCCAGTTTTTTCCAATATTGCTTATTGAAGAGGTTGTCTTCTCCACACTGTATATATATATCTTGCCACCTCTGTCACAGATTGAAAGTGTGCACAAGTCATGTCCAACTCTTTGCGACCCCATGGACTGTAGCCTGCCAGGCTCCTCTGTCCATGGGATTTCCCAGGCAAGAATACTGGTATGGGTGGCCATGCCCTCCTCCAGGGCATCTTCTCGACCCAGGGATCGAACCCAGGTCTTTTAAGTCTCCTGCATTGGCAGCCAGGTTCTTTACCATTAGCGCCACCTGGGAAGCCTGTGTTAGACATATAATCATTCTTAATTAGTTGACATTTTTAGTGAATCTCACTGGGAATATTTAATCCCCTGCAGTTGGAGGAGGTTGGAGAAGACAATGGCACCCCACTCCAGTACTCTTGCCTGGGAAATCCCATGGACGGAGGAGCCTGGTAGGCTACAGTCCATGGGATCGCGAAGAGTCAGACACAACTGAGCGACTTCACTTTCACTTTTCACTTTCATGCGCTGGGAAGGGAAATGGCAACCCACTCCAGTGTTCTTGCCTGGATAATCCCAGGGACAGAGGAGCCTGGTGGGCTGCCGTCTATGGGGTCACACAGAGTCGGACACGACTGACCTGACTTAGGAGCAGCAGCAGCAGCAGCAGTTGGAGGAGGTTACCTTACTCTTCCTTGGCCTTTAGAAAGACAGTTTAGGCTCTCTTCTTGTACTGGGGAAGGTAGTCTGTGCCCAGTGATCTTGAGGAAATGAGAAATGGCCTCCCTCCACTGCATGTACAGAGGAGGCAGGTTTCTCCTCAAGCCTGAGTGTGACTTTTGCCCACCTTTCTTAGGAGAGGTTTGAGCAGGATGCGTTGCTCAAAGTCACAGGCCAGCAACCTCTTCCTCCTGCTTCCTACCCCTGCCCACCATTCCTCTCCCCCTTTGATTTGCTGCATTGAGCATTGCTCGCGTGCCTGAAGACATACTCAGTGACTCAATTGTGTTATGTGAATGCCTGTGCTCCTGTCCACAAACCCATCAGACAGGGTTGGTTTATCTACCCAGAGCCTCCAAATGCTAGTGAAACGAGGAACTTTGGAGGTTGAAGGATCCCATCTATGCCACCTCTAATAAGCACTCCTGCTGCCTCCAGTTGAATACGTCCAGTGATGGGAAGCTCACTCCCTAAAAAAGTTACCCAAAACACTGAGTTGCTCAACAGTTCTTTGCCATGTTGAGCTTGTTTCTGCCTCCTGTGATTTCCAGCCATGGGTCTTGCCCTGTCATCAGGAGCTACCCAGGGTGAGTATGTACCCTCCCTCCCCATCCTGCCAAGTCCTTCTGAAGCATGGAGTCCATGTGTGAATCCCAGGTTGCTGGCCAGACCTTTAGTACCTTCCACCTATGTTGTTCATTTGTCCCATCACTTCTTTTCCTTAAACCCCTGCCCAGCCCTGCTTACAGCATGCTCCTAAAGCTGGTCTTACCTACTGCTCAATTATTTCACATGTCAGTCTCAGGCTTCCCTGCCTAATCTATTCAGAGCTCTTGAGAATAGGAGTCAATTTGTTTCCTTACCTGATTTGTGGGGTTTTGTGTTGCTCCCAGTGTAACGTGGGCTTTGAAAGATGAGGAGCACCTCTGGCAAGGCTGTTGAGATGTAGCCTTGTGTGCACCCTCTCATTTGGTTGCAGGATTAATGTTAAGAAGTGGCCCCTGACTCGATAGTTTCTGAAGCTAGTGAACGAAGAGGCAAATGAGGTTAGAAGGTTTTATTATTTCAAAGAATCTGAAAAATTCAGCCTCTTTGGAGACCCAGTGATGCCGCACCATGTATCTGGCCCCGTGCTCATCCCCTAACCCACAGGAGAGTCATGATCTGACGTGATGGCCTCAACCAGCCCAGTTTCATACGTGAGGAGACTTCCAGACAGCATGCCAGCCAAGCTTGCATACCATCACATATGAGTGGAGCCCAATAAGAAAGCACGTTTTACAAGAATTTGGTCACGTGTCATCAACATCTTCTCAGGACCAAAGGACAGTTTATTTTGTTCTTGTCTACACCCATGTCACTTTTTGCAGTCAATAATTTTGGGAATGATTTCAGATGTTTTAATACACGATTGTTTTAAAATTACTTATATTACTGACTGCACATCTATCTGTCTCCACCAGACTGTGAGCTCCACAAGGATAGGGCCTGTGTCTATCTGGCTCACCAGTGCATTTCCAGGGTTGGCAGATAAGGGATGCTCAACAGAATTTGTTAACTGGTTGGATTTATTAAAACTGGTCCTGTTTTTATAATAAATCTGTTGACTTTAAGTGTACATTGTCTTTTGGTTCTAATTTAAATATTTCTCATATGTGGTTTTAGCTGGAAGTGTATTTTGTAGCTTCTGTAGCAATGGCTTCCTATTCAGATTTCTTGGGTATTTATGACTCTGAGTCCTTTCTTTAATTCCCACCTCCTGAACTTCGGCCCTATGTGCTTCTAAAAGAATGTGAAAGTCAAGGGCAATGGCACATCTCTTGAATTTAATTCTAACACCATATCTTAGAAAGTCAATTTGTGTTTTTCATTTGTCCTCAGTATAGGCAACATCGGTGTCTTTCTGGGTGTTCCCTTCATGGTTCTTACAGCTGGGAGAGAGGTTCTCTTCTACATGCTTTAGATTGATTCCTTTGAAGGGGGGTGGTGGTTTAGTCACTGAGTCATGTCCGACTCTTTGAGACCCCATGGACTGTAGCCTGTAAGGCTCCTCTGTCCATGGGATTCTCCAGGCAAGAATGCTGGAGTGGGTTGCCATTTCCTTCTTTATTCTCTTCTTCTCTTCATTCAAAATGTGCTGAACAGGTTCCATGGCTACAGAAATGAAAGAAACAAAATGTACATTCAGAGTTCTCACCATAGAGACAACCCCAAGAAGGAAAAGACAGACCAATACATCATCCAGTGTGATATGGAATGTTTCAAAAATATGCCATACTCCAAAGCATGCGTTTGTTGTTTGGCATTTACTTAAAAGTGTCCAGGAGATGTTCTTCAGTGAGAAAATTCCAGAGGGGTAAAGTACAGTTGAATATTGCCGAATATTCATCTCTGATATTATAGGTTGACTTTTAGGCCAAGATGGTCGAGTCTGTATTCCAGGACACAAGGCAAAGAACTCATTTAGAACTTGGCCTTCCATACACATTCCATAGACTTATCTATGTGAAAACAGAATAGAACTTTGATAACAGTATTTGAACTTTGATAACAGGCTATTACTAATAGCCAAAATTGGAAAGGGCCTAAGTGTCCATTAACAGGAGAATGGGAAAAAGGTGATCGTGAAAATGAAGGGATCAGAACACAATGTGGAGAGAGAAAGAAGCACATTTCAGAACATGTGCAGTAAGACTGCCAAAAAAATCAAGCAAAACACTACCATGCATTGCTTTAGGGGACACGCATGTGTGCTAAGTCACTTCCAGTTGTGTCTGACTCTCTGAGACCCCATGGACTGTAGCCTGCCAGGCTCCTCTGTCCATGGGATTCTCCAGGCAGGAATACTGGAGTGGGTTGCCATACCCTTCTTCAGGGGAGCTTCCCAATCCAGGGATTGAATCCAGGTCTCCTCCGACTCCTGCATTGCAGGCAGATTCTTTACCACTGAGCCACCTGGGAAGCCCTTTAGGGTACATACATCCATAGAATAAGAATAAAGAAATGGATAGGATGATAAGTTACACATTTTAGGGGTGGAGAACTAGAAACAGGGAGGGCACATGGGGCTTTGGCTCTACTGGGAATGTTTTATTCCTTTTAAGTTCTCTTTCTCTTGCTCAAAGAGCACGACATTGATCAAGAGAAGGTTCCCTGCTTGCTGAGGTACCCTATGTGTCCCTGAAACTAAGCCAAAAGCAGGCTCATGAAAGCAGGGACTTGCATGTAGGCTAGTAGATTTGCTATGTTGGTAGCAGGTGGTATTATCTGAAACTTATGAATGGAATTTTTAAGAAAGATTTTATGTAATTGTGGTAGGAATGCTTGACGTGGGATCTACCCTCTCAAAGCTCTAAGCGCACATACATCATTGACTGTAGGTGCAATGCTGTACAGAGGGTTTCTATTCTTCTTGTTTAACTGGAACTTTATGCCCTCTAATTAGTAACTCCCATTTCCTCCTCCTCCAGCCCCCGGCAATCACCATTCTATTCTTCGATTCTTTGAATTTGACTATTTTAGATATCTCGTATTGTTGTTGTTGTTCAGTTGCTAAGTCCTGTCCAACTCTTTGTGACCCCATGGTAGCACGCCAGGCTTCCCTGTCCTTCACCACCTCCCAGAGTTTGCTCAGACCCATGTCCATTGAGTACATGATGCTATTTAACTATCTTGTCCTCTGTCACCCCCTTCTCCTTTTGCCTTCAATCTTTCCCAACATCAGGGTCTTTTCCAATGAGTCAGACATCTCATATAAGTACAATCATACCTGTGACTGGCATATATTTCATTTAGCATAAATGTCCTCATCCATGTTGTCACTTGTTGCTGAAGTTCCTTCTTTTTTAAGATTAGGGATGAATAGTATTCCATTGCATGTATGTATCACATTTTCTTCATTCATTCCTCTGTCTGTGGACATGCAGGTTGTTTCTGCATTTTGACAACTGTGCATGGTGCCGCGATCATGGGAATGCTACTATCTCTTTGAGGTACTGATTTCAGTTCTTTTGGGTAAATATCTAGAAGTAGGATTGCTGGATCATATGGTTGTTCTATTCTTATGTTTTTGAGGAATCTCCATGCTGTTTTCCAGGGCAGCTACACCATTTTGCATTCCTACCAGCAAGTGTGCAAGGGCTCAGGGGACTTCCCTGGTGGCCCAATGGCTGAAACTCCCAATGCAAGGGCCCCAGGTTTGAGTCCCTGGTTAGGGAACTAGATCCCACATGCTGCAACTAAGAGCTCCCGTGCCACAACTAAAGATCCACATGTCACAAGGAAGACGGAAGATCCTGCATGCCTCAACTAAGACCTGGTGCAGCCAAATAAATAAATAATATGTTTTTATAAAGTGTACAAGGTTTCAAGTTTTTTCAAAAAGTTTTTCTGACAAGTTTTCACCAACACTTGTCATCTTTTGTCTTTTTTCATGATAGTGGGTATGAGATATCTCATAGTGATTTTGATTCACACTTTCCTGATGTTAGAGACACTGACCATTTCTTCATACACTCACTGGTCATTTGCATGTCTTCTTCAGAGAAATATCTATTCAATCATTAAGTCAATTTTTAAAAAATGGATTATTAGTTTGTGTGTATGTGTACAGCTATTAAGTTGTAGGAGGTTTTTATGTATTTGGAGATTAATCCACTATCAAATATATGGTTTGCAAATATTTTCTCCTATTCGGTAGATTGCCTTTCACCCTGTTGATTGCTTCCTTTGCTGTTTAGAAGTTTTTTAGTTTAATATAGTTCCACTCATTTACTTCTTTGTTGTTTTTGCTTGTGGCTTTGATTTCATAACCACAAAGTCATTGCTGAGACCAATGTCATGAGGCTTTTCACCTATGCTTTCTTCTAGGAGTTTTATAGTTTCAGGTCTTATGTTTAAGTCCTTAATCCATTTTCAGTTGACTTTTGTGCATGGTGTAAAATCAGGGTCCAGTTTTATTCTTTTGCCTGGGATATCCAATTTTCCCAGCATCATTTGTTGAAGAGACTCTCTTTCCTCATTGTGAGTTACTGGCACTCTTTCCAAATATCAGTTGAGCATATGCATGGGTTTATTTCTGTGGTTTCTATTCCATTCCATCCGCCCATACATCTGTCTTTATGCTAATACCATATTATTTTGATTACTGTAGCTTTATAATATATTTTGAAACAGAAAGTGTGATGCCTCTAGATTTGTTCTACTTTCTCAGGATTGATTTGACTCTTTGTAGTCTTTCATGATTCCATATGAACCATACAATTGTGTTTTTTTTATTTTTATAAAAAACGTCATTGAAATTTGATGGGGTTTGCATTGACTCTATAGATTGCTTTGGGTAGCTGGACATCTTAACAGTATTAAATCTTCCAATCCTTAAACATGGGATGTTTTTCTATTTTTTGATGTTTTCTTTAATTTCTTTCATCACATTGTACTTTCAGTACTATCTTGAATAGAAGTGGCAAAAATAGGCATCTTTGCCTTATTCGTCAACTTAGAGGAAAAGCTTCTAGTTTTTCACCTTTGAGCATGATTTTAGCTGTGGACTTTTTTTGTGTTTACCATGTTGAGTTACTGCCCATCTATGCCTACATGCAAGGGTGTTGAGTCTTGTCAACTACTTTTCTGCATTTATATATATGATTATGTGATTTTTCATCCTTTATTCTATTAATGTATCATATTAATTGATTTTCATATGTTGAAGCATTCTTGCATCCAAGGGATAAATCCCCCTTGGTCATGGTGTATGATCCTTTTAATGTACTTTTGGATTTTTTTTTTTTTTTTGCTAGTATTTTGTTAAGGATTTTTGCACCTTTATTCATCAGGATATTGGCCTGTAGTTTTCTTGTGGTGTCTCTGTTCAGTTTAGTAAGAGTAATACAGGCATAAAATGAGTTTCGAAGCATTCTTTCCTCTTCATTTTTGGAGCATAGCTTGAGAAGAATGGGATTTAATTCTTTAAAATGTTAGAATTCACCAGTGAAGCCATCTGATCCTAGGCTTTTCTTTGCTGGAAGATTTTTGATTATTGATTTAATCTCCATACCTGTTGTAGGTCTGTTCAGACTCTCTCTTCATGATTTAGTCCTGGTAGGTTGTATGTTACTAACAAATTATCCTTTTAAAAAAGATTATTCAGTTTGTCTGAGTATCATTTTTTTATTGCTTGTTTTTTTTTGGTTGTGCCTTGGAGTATGCAGGATCTTAGTTCCCCAGCCAGGGACTGAACCTGAGGCCCCTACCGTGGAAGCCCAGAGTCTTAAGCACTGGACTGCCAGGGAAATCCTATAATTATTCATAGTAGTCTCCTATGTTCCTTCTTACTTCTGTGTCATCAGTTGTAAAGTCTTTTCTTTCATTTCTGATTTTATGAGCTCTCTCTTTTTTCTTAGTCTAGGTAAAGGTTTGTAAATTTTGTTTATCTTTTTTTTTTGTTTGTTTATCTTTTAAAAAAAACCAGCATTTAGTTTTTGTTGATTTCGCCCAGTTTTTCTCTTTTCTAGTTCTTTCTTCTGTTCTAATCTGTTATTTCCTTCCTTCTACTAACTTTGGGTTTAGTTTATTCCTGGTTCCCTGGGATGTAAAGTTAGGAAAGTCATATTGTTCACTAAAAAATTGCTTTGCTTTTGATACAAGTGAAAACGTTATGAAAATAAACCGTGTTCGTGATCTGCGGTGGGTCCTCGGTACCTTCCATCCCACTGGATGGTAGTCTTGAGAAAGGGAAAAGCCACAGTTCCTGCATTCAGTGAGCCCGATGGCTCCTACCAGGCAATCACCAGACTGTGGCGCTTTGAAGGAGGTCCTGGGACAGGGGAACTCTAGGAGTGAGGGGGTTGGCTCAGGGGAGAAGATGGGAAAGCCCCGCAGTGATGGCCAGGGCAGTGCCATCTCTTCTGGGCGACAGAAACCTGTCCAAGCTGACGCTGACTGGTTGACTTCCACCCACAAATATCTCGGACCTCCAGCGTCTTCCACAAGGGAGGAGCTGAAAATACCACTTAGGACCATGCCCCAAACTTCAGGTTGTGGTGAGAGACGTTAAGCCCTGCAAGGCCAGCTGTGCAGTGGGTGGCATTTGCTCTTCAGAGTGACCCTGCCCTGATTAGAAGACGCCACTGGGACCAACTGAGTGCCATCTTTCTCGGGTTCCTTTATTCAGCTGGTGAGCAGCTGAGGAGAGCACAGGCTGCAGGGATCCAGGGGATCTGAGATCCACTGCTAGAAATGAAAGTCTGTGGGGACTTGAGTGGTGTTTTGACTGATGCAAATGGCCCTCCTGAGACGCTGGCAGTGGATGAAGGCTTCACCCGGTGGGCAGTGTTCAGAGCACCTGATCTCCAAGCAAGGCTGAGGCTCTTCTCACTGCAAGGGCAGTTCAGAGAGTGACTGGAAGCAGAAGGAAACCTAGGCTCCAGCTGACAGTAATTTCAGCCTGTCCTTTTCTAAATCATTTTTTTTTTTTTTTTAGAGTGGGGATACTGATAGAAATAACTTCTATCTGTCTCACTTTGCAAATCCTCAAATTAAAATCATGGCAAACATCATCCCATATTACTAAGTCACTGAACATTTCTAAACCTCATCTGAAAAGTAAGAAAACCCACAATACTTTCCTCATGAAACTGCTTGACAATTAAAGGGGGCAGTTTGTGTGTTTAGCACCGGGCCGGGCCTGAATAAGCCACGTCTACCGCCTGGTGGCAGCATTCGGTAAGTGCAGATTTTGTTCCTTCAAGATGAAAAATAGCTCAGATTGGGTGCTGCTGCTTAGTCGCTCAGTCGTGTCTGACTCTTTGCAACCCCACGGACTGTAGCCCGCCAGGCTTCTTTGTCCATGGGGATTCTCCAGGCAAGAATACTGGAGGGGGTTGCCATGCCCTCCTCCAGGGGATCTTCCCAACCCAGGGATAGAACCCAGGTCTCCCACATTGCAGGCAGATTCTTTACCATCTGAGCCATCAGGGAAGCTCCAGATTGGGTGAACAGCTCCTAAATAGAAGGAAGGCAAAGAGCAGGATGCTTCTGACTCCCTGTCTGCCTTCCTTAATGGAACAACTCTGAGAAATTTTTCTATGTTGATATCAGAGTCCTTTAAAAAGGTGGTTCTTAAAGTTGGTTCTTGAACTATTTCTTGGTCAGATGGACTGTGAACCTACATTGCATCAACCATTTTTTTGAGGTTCCCTATTTTCCTTAGGATTTTAAAGGATGCTGCTTTGAATTGGTAGTTCTCTTCCTATCTCTCCCTCTCTCCCCACTCCCATTTAATATATAATACCTTCTGTTGACTGCAGATCCAGGTTTTGTGGCCCCGAAGACCGTACAATCTTAAAGTCATCTCGAAGGAATGGGATACAAAATAAAAATTGGGCACAAAAGCTAATATTTACTTGCATAGAAATGTCGGGGCTTAGAAAGAGGTCTGTGCAAGTGAGGGGTCCTGAGCTTGAGCTTTGTTACATTTGCGATGACTCCAGCTTTGCACCGTTTTCTGGCTGCTCTGTTTTCCTGGTACAACTAAGCACCTCTCAAAGATTACTTTGCTTCTCTGCAGTTTATAGAATATACCAGGTTTTATTCACTTTCTAAGAGAGACAGCCACTTGCAGACCTTTCCTGATCTTTTCTCTCCCACCCGTGGATGAAAAGTGATGTTCTGTCATCACGCTGAGATAGTGACTCACCCAGGACTCATCCTTGCTCCAGCTGGGACCGAGACCTGAGAGGCTGATGAGTATGTGAAATGATGCATGGCTGCAATTGTATTGTAAATAATTAAAACATACTCCTATACTCCTATAACAGACATACAAGTTTCTAGTTTTAAATTTTATAAGTGAGACTGTAGTAAATTTTGCTTTTGAACATGGCTATTTACATACTTACTTATTCATTTATTTTTGCATTTATTTTTCCTTCTTCCAAATGATTTCCTAGAAACAAGAGTGGGATTCCAGGATAATTGTTAGGTATTGTTAAAATGTTTTTCCAGTAGAAAGTTACTGACTTACAACCGTGGTGTTTCAATACCATGCTGGCCCAGTCACTTCAGGTTCTCTGAGCTTGTGCTCCTGGATGTAAGAAAAATACACTCCATTTCTTGGTGTAGCCCCTTTTGCTTATGGCAGCAGGCAGAGTCTGGAGAAATGAGCCAGAGGGCCTTCAGGGTCTGAAGAAGGTAGGAGTGTGCCTGGCAATGAGAGGTGGGGGAGGGTAAGTGAAACTGTGGAATGAATGGAGTGTTCTCAGCCCTCCCCCACCCAGTTCCCAGTGAGACGATGAGGTCCCCTCCCAACATGTGGGATGTGTGTGTGTGTGTGTGTGTGTGTGTGTGTGTGTTTGTGTGTGCATGACTTCAGTCATGTCTGACTCTTTGAGACCCCATGGACTGTAGCCTGCCAGGCTCCTCTGTCCATGGGATTCTCTAGGCAAGTATGCTGGAGTGGGTTGCCATTTCCTCCTCCAGGGATCTTCCTGACCCAGGGATTGAACTCGTGTCTCTCGCATCTCCCGCCTTGGCAGGCAGATTCTGTACCGCTGCGCCAACAAATGCGGGGCCCAAGACAAAAGCTTAAACGGAGGCCCATAAGCATACATTTAAATATATTTTAAAAAGTGAAAGTCACTCAGTCATGTCCAACTCTTTGCGACCCCAGGGACTATACAGACCATGGCATTCTCCAGGCCAGAATACTGGAGAGGGTAGCTGTTCCCTTCTCCAGGGGATCTTCCCAACCCAGGAATCAAACCCAGGTCTCCCACATTGCAGGCAGATTCTTTACCAGCTGAGTCACAAGGGAAGCTCAAGAATACTGGAGTGGGTAGCCTAGCCCTTCTCCAGCGGATCTTCCCCACCCAGGAATCAAACTAGGGTCTCCTGCATTGACTGCAGGTGGATTCTTTACCAAATGAGCTATCAGGAAAAGCCACAAATACATTTAAAATTCATAAATCAAACAAAATGTTAAGTAAAATATGCTCTTCCTACTTTGACTAATACACCTTCATAATGAGTTGCAAGGACAGATCTGAGTTGAGGATTCTGACTCCGTGGCAGTCCACACAGGAAAAGGGCAGCAAGAAGAAAGCTGGCTCAGCCTGCTTGCTGCCATGGCCTATACCCTCCCTCCTCCCACCGCTGAGACACGAACTCCACAAGTGTGGCCCCTGGATCCTGCGTGTCCAAACGCCACCCATACCCACTGTAAACAGCCACCCCATCATCTCTTCTTAGGGCTAGGGGGCTGCAGGGGCCCCCTTAGGGGGATCACCCAGGGAAAAGACACATGTGGGCACTGGGTATATGTTCAGGGCCATCTGGGCAAGGGATTCTGTGGTTCCAGGTACCTGGAGACCAGTCTCAAGAGAGAGCAGCTTGAGTCCCAGGTATGTATGAACACTTGGTACAATGGACTCCTTGCCCTTCAGGGAGGGGTGGGCAGACTGAGGCCCTATAATGCATGGAGCCTTAGGCCGGGCCCCCCTTGCTCTGGGCTGAGAGATGTACTGGTAAGAACTTTCCAGGATAAAGTAAACTACCCCAGAAAAAGGACCTAAAGATACTCAAGGAAAAAGCTATCTGTTCACAGCTTGTCTGCAGTGAAACCCAACAGGCAAAGTGCCTCATTTATACCCCAGAGCTCCCAGTCAGCTTTTAACATAAGTGAACAGCCAAGGATCACGAGTATTTAAGGATAAATTCAACTCTAATAGAAAATGACAGAGAAAGAGAAAGGGGAAAAGAAAAAACTCTCAAAGAACAAAGACATGGTACAATGAAATGAAAACGTAAAAAAAAAAAAAAAAAAGGAATCAATAATATAAGGGAAATCCAGAGAACAAGAACAATATATGGAAAATCAGAAAACAAGAAAGAGTTCTTGAAAATTAAAAATGGAAATGCTGAAATTAAAATTTAGGTGAGGAATTTCCTTGGTGGTCCAGTGGTGAGGACTCCACGCTTCCACTACATGGAGTGTGAGTTCAGTTCCTGGTGGGGGAACTAAGATCTCACATGCTGTGAAGCACACCCAAAATTAAAAAAAAAAAAAAATCTTTTTTTTCAGCGAAGGAGAAGGAACATATAGTTGAGAAAAATCTCACAAAATGTAGAACAAAATAATCAAAGAGATGAACAGGGTGGAAAAGTTAAGAAAATTAGAGGGACTGGTTAGTGTCCAATATCCAAATAAGAGGAGTTTCAGAAAGAGCGCAGAGAAAACTGTGGAGAGGAAATTATCGAAGACATGATACAAGAACATTTCCACAAATCAAATAACTGGATCCCTAGGGTAGAAATAGCAGTGGAGTCTCAATATGATGAATGAAAATGAACTCACACCAGGGTAATTTATCAAGCAATTTCAATATACTGGGAATAATGAGAAGGTTCAAAATCCTCCAGAGAGAGGGAAAATAAAAAGTTACATATATTATACAAAGTAGGTAATTTCGAGACCACACATCTTCTCAATGGCAATAATTAAGCAATGCCTCAAACTGAGTGAAAGTCATTTTCAACCTAGAATTGTATATCATGGGTGTTAGACTGTTGCAGAGTCACTCAGGCCTCCTGGAATGTGACTTTGCTTTTCCCATCAGGGTGTGCTCAGTCGCTCAGCCGTGTCTGACTCTTTGCCATCCCATGGATTGTAGCCCACCAGGCTCCTCTGTTCATGGGGTTTTCCAGGCAAGAATACTGGAGAGAAGTGTCATTTCCTATTCCAAGGGATCTTCCTGACCCAGGAATCGAATTCATGTCTCTTGCATCTCCTGCATTGGCAGGCAGATTCTTTACCACTAGCGCCACCTGGAGTGCAATCTATTTCTCTACTCTTTTATTAATCTAGGCTGGCCTTGACTTACTTTAATTAAAAAACAGTGGGGAAAGCGACACAGCCAACATAAGCTCTGAGCTCAAGGTTCAAGAAACTCTTCAGGTTTTGCTCTTAAACTCTTAGTATGCTACCCTAGGACTGCCAGTGGGAAAAAGCCAGGTCTAACTTACCAGATGGAGGAGGAGAGACTCCTTAGCCAAGTCTACAAGTTCATTAGATACATTTTCTATCTTCCAAATTTCTGTGGGCAATTGTTTTCTCAATTGTTTTATTGCTACATAACACACGTAACCATATTCCTGATTTTCAGTAGTGATTTTTTTTTACCACTATTTCTAGAACCTGGCTTCTTCACATGCTAGTTTCAATCCCATATGCCCAGAGGGTGAGAACAGACGCTGTAAGGATTCTTGAAGCCTTAGTTTCAGAAGTCACACAGTGCCACTTCCAACATGGGCTGTCACGGTAAGTTACACAGTGATCCCCATTCAAGGAGTGGGGAAATAGACCCCGTATGTTGATGGGGCAAGCAGCAAAGTCACATGGCAAAACGGTGGGAGAAAAAAGGGTGGGAAGGGATGTGGCCAACCTTGCCAACAGCAGTACCACACCAAGGCAAGTGTGAGGCTGTCTGTGTGCTAGTCACTCAGACATGTCCAACTCTTGGCGACCCCATGGACTGTAGCCTGCTAGGCTCCTCTGTCCATGGGATTCTCCAGGCAAGAATACTGGAGTGGGTTGCCATTTCCTCCTCCAGGGGAACCTTCCTGACCCAGGGATCAAGCCCAGATCTCCAGCATTACAGGCAGACACTTTACCATTTGAGCTACCAGAGAATAAAAATTACTTTAGACATGAAAGTTTCAAAAATTTACGTTTTCTTGGAAAGCTACTGGGTCATGTATTTTTTTTTTTTAATTGCAAGTGTAAATCAAGGAAGAATATGACATGCGATCTGAGAACCAGGGGTTCCCACACAAGAGGGATGCCAAGGAAATCCTGAGCAGGAAAGGGCTGGGAGGAGCAGGAGGGTGGAGGACGGCCAGAGGGATGTTTCTGAGAGGTGTGTCCTAGGGGTAAAATATAGCATTGAGAAATTATTTGATATTATTGAAAGAGGCATTTTCAGAGCGCTGCAGGATATGAGCTCTAAGCGACTGGTCAAGAAAAAAATAAAGAACTGAAAAAAAATTGAGGCAAATATTAACTTCAGAAAAAACCGAGAAAGGTGTTCAAGAAAGGCCATGTAATCATGTGAACTACTTGGCATAAAAGTGAACAATAATAACACAACCATCATTTAAAAAATCATGAGGACTCCCCTGTTGGTGGAATGGATAAGAATCCCCCGGCCAGTGCAGGGGACACAGGTTTGATCCCTGGTCTGGGAAGATTCCATGTGCTGTGGAGCAAGTAAGCCCTCCTGCCACAACTACTGACCTGTGTGCTGCAAAGACTGAAACCCGTGGGCCTAGAGCCTGTGCTCCAAGCAAGAGAAGCCACTGCAATAAGAAGCCCGCTCACCACCACAAAGAGCAGCCCCTGCTCGCTGCAACTAGAGAAAGCCCACACAAAGCAACAAAGAGCCAGTGCAGCCAAAAATAAATACATAAAAACCGTTATTGCTGTTTAGTCACTAAGTCATGTTTGACTCTTTCGTGACCACATGGACTGTAGCCTGTCAGACTCCTCCGTCCACAGGATTTTCCCGGCAAGAATACTGGAGTGGGTTGCCATTTCCTTCTCCAGGGGCTCTTCCTGACCCAGGGAACCCATGTCTCCTGCATTGCAGGCCGATTCTTTACCAATGAGCTACCAGGGAAGCCCAGAATAAACATCAATAATAAAAAAAGACTCTAAAAAAATCACTGAATAAGAATTTAACTAAAATCATGATGAAACTATATTGGGATGATGGAGAAAGGAAGCCTGTAATGTAGCATGATATAAAATCAGTGTATTCTCTAAAATTAGTTGATCAAAATAGAGCAGTGTCCTTATTATTTAAAAGTGAGTGCCTCTGGGAAGTGAGAAGGGATGTAGGTGGTGATCATGAAACAGGGGGCTGGTATTTTTTGTTATAAAATCTTGACCTTATAAACTACAAGAAGTTAAAACAGAATGATTTCAAAAGATACGTTGAGAAAAAAAGCTGGCTGTTAATCAGAGGAAAATATTATTGCTAAGAGCAGTTTCAAGTGAGTTGTCAGGGCAGAAATCCTCAAAAGAATTGAGGATGGCCTCTATGATTAAATTTTTTAAAGGTTTCATTTTAGGTGCCAGTCTCTATTTGAAGTTTTAAAATTAAAATTGAATAAGACAAATTCCAATCCTTAAAGTCTTATGGTTTAGAAGAGCAGGCATACCAGTAAGCAAGTATTTTCAATGCAAATGCAACATGAAAAGAGTTACCATAGCCACAGTAGAAAGTAATTTGAGACCACAAAGGAAAGAGATACCGTCCTTGTTTGGGGGTGAAGTTGGAGATGTCTCTCTAGAAGAGCTGATCTTAGAAATGTGTGTTGGAGGATAAATGGGTTCAGCTGGCTGACTAGATAGGTAAAAGCACTCCAGGTTGAGAAGCTCACATGAAAAATCTCAGCATGTTTCAGTCAGTTCAGTCACTCAGTCATGTCCGATTCTCTGCAACCCCATGAACTGCAGCACGCCAGGCTTTCCTGCCCATCACCAACTCCCAGAGCTTATTCAAACTCATGTCCATCAAATTGGTGAGGCCATTCAACCATCTCATCCTCTGTCATCCCCTTCTCCTCCTGCCTTCAATCTTTCCCAGCATCAGAGTCATTTCAGATGAGTCAGTTCTTCCCATCATGTGGCTAAAGTATTGGAGTTTCAGCTTCAACATCAGTCCTTCCAATGAATATTCAGGACTAATCTCCTTTAGGATAGACTGGTTGGGTCTCCTTGCAGTCCAAGGGACTCTCAAGAGTCTTCTTCAACATCACAGTTCAAAAGCATCTATTCTTCGGCACTCAGCTTTATTTATATATATATATGCTCAGCTTTTAACATGCTCAGCTTTCAGCATGTTTGGGAAAGGGTAATAATTCAATGTGGCCAAGATGTGAAGGAGTAAGTCCAGAGTGGTAAACCGGAGCAGATCTTAGACAGTCTTGTGGGTCATGCTAAGGGGTTTGGCATGTAAGGATTTTCCCCTGAGCTATGACACATCTAATGTACATCTTTGAAAGATCACTGGCTCCGAGACACCGTGGCAGCTCAAATGTAGGATGCAAGACTGGGGATGGGAGACACATTGGAAGACTAGCATAGGAAGTGAGGGCTAGACAGCGGGAGAGTTGAGAAATATTTCAAAGGCTGATTCAGTGACAGGTCATAGTGACCAATAGGAAGATACAGGACCCAGAGATGTCTCTGATGTTTCACTCATTCATCAGAATCTATGGTGTGACTTTTCTGTGCTAGGCACTCTGCCAGCCACTGGGGGTGGGGGGTATATAATGTTGAATACCACATGGTCCCTGCCCTACATTGGTTTTCAGTTTAGTGGGAACACAGATATATATTAAGAGAAACTTTAGTGATGCTCTATTTTTATGAGGAGAACAGAGCCCAGAGGAAGTGAGAAGAGCTGATGAAGCGGGAGAAGGTGAACTTAGAATGGGTAGAACTAATGAAGCTGAGAGAAGAGAGTTTGAAAAAAGTGTGGTCTATGGTGACAGATGCTGCTGAGAAAGTGGATAGGAAGGCTGAGGTGTCCCCTTAACAAGGCAACAAGGATGGCATTCATGGTCTCAGAATAGCAGGGAGGGCTGTTCATCAGATGTTTTGGGGTGTGGAGCAAAGAAGTGGTGAGGATGCTGAGAAATGAATATAGCTCTTGCTTTCAGAAGCTGATCAGGAAGTGAAGAAGAGATAAGCCACGGAGAGGCGGCCTTCATAAAGATGTAGTTTTTAAGACAAAACACTTGAATATTTATGCTCATCAGGACCAGCTGTATAACTTGTGGATCCCAATGCAGAATGAAAATTCCAGTCCTCTTGTTAAATCGTGATGAATTTAAGGACCACAATAGCAGAGCATGAAACCAGTGCGGGGCTCTTCTAAGAGCTGGGATCTGTGTGCCAGGTCCTGATTCTCAAGGGGCAGGAACCTGGAAGGCAGGAAGAAGGAGGCTAGATTAGTGACACAGGCTGATCCCAGAGGAGCCAGGAAGGGACCCAGGATCCAGATGGAAGTAGAGCCTTGAGCAAGAAGAAAACCAGGGCTTTGGTCATCTCTTGAGATGGAGGAGACAGAGGATGGACATGGAAGATGGAGAGGAGGGGAGCAGAAAGGGGAGGACTTCACCCTGGAGCGAAGATCTTCTTTACTGAATAATCTGTAGGTGAAGTGGCAGAAGCTTGTGGCAGCCTGACAGGACTGGAGGGTCACGCTGAGCAGTGCAGAGAAACCTGGGGGAGCGGGTTGGGTCATTAGGAGCGGCTGCTGCCGGCAGCGGACGAGGCGGGAACAACCTGGAGACCTGCTAGATGAGGCCAAGAAAGCGATGCAGCATGGAGGTCACTGATGGGCTGGGATTCATGTAGGGACAGAGGTGAGAAATGGAGCGGCTAGAAAGATTGGAGGCCTCCCTCACTGAGGAGGAAAGAAAATGGTGATGAAAATGGGAGGGTAGGAGGCAGGGGGTCCAAGGGGATGGGATTTTAGCCTCTCCCCAAGAGCTGATGGTGAAGTCCGATGTACTGGCCTGTCTAAAGGACTCGGGCAGAGAGAACTAGCTCTGCAGGCACGAGCAGGTGTCACGGATCATGGTTATTTTAAGAACAGGCGTAAGCCTGCATGTGCGACTGGGGGGTCCACGGAAACGGAAGGTCACAGGTGCGTGTGAAGAGGCTTAGCGTGGGACGCGAGGTTTCTTCCTCTTGAAGCCAGAAGGCGAACCACATGTCACAAAATCGCCTTGTTTAGATGCGGATGTTGAGAGCCACTGAGTTTATTCCACGAGACCTGCAGGAGGCACGAGGAGACCCGGGACCTTGGCCATAGCCTGGGAATGGAGGGAACCGGGAGTTCTTATTGGAAACGAAGGGGGTCACCCTCGAGCAGCGAGAAGCCTCGAGGCGCGGTGCTGGCCAAGGCGGGCAGGCTGCAAACCTTCCCCTCCAAGTCCCTCCATGCCCGGTGGGTCCCTCGCTCGCCGGGGCTCCCTGCGTCGGAAGAGCCCTGCGGCCCCACTAGACCCATTTAGGGCTTTCGAGGACCTCACTGGCCAAGAGGCTGCGAGGATGCAGAGGGTCAACCAGACACTCAACCGCTGAAGCCTCCCGCTTGGCGCCCTCCTGAGCTTGTTTCTTAAGAATGGCTGCCAGAGACCCCCGGTTCACCCTCCTCCTTCTCAGCTTCCTTCTCCCCGGGGGATATCTCCCCGGAACCCTGCCCAGGGCTCCAGGTGGCTGCCACTATCCCGCTTGCTTGCTTGCTTGTCGGGGTTGGGGGGGGGGGGTGTGTGTGAGGGGGGCTTCCTCGCCTCCTGGTGCCCAGCTGGGGCTTTCCGAATCCAGGCAGCAGGAGCCCGGCCGCCGCCGCCTTCATCTGGAAAGAGTTAAGCCTGCTTTCAGATGGATAAGATGCCCGTGGACGGCTGTGCACCCCCCACCCCGCCCCCACACCTCGGTTCCCCGAGCCCCGAGGGGTGCAGCTCGGCCCGGGCGCCCCGGCTGGCGGGGCGCACGTGCTGCCAGGGGCCCAGGCGGTGTCCGCGGAGCTGGGGGTGGGCGGGGGGCTTTCGGCCAGCCCACTCGGCCCAGGGCTGCAGATACAGCGCGAGCCGCTCTCCCTTTCGCGTTCCGGGCGGCGAGTCGCGTGGGTCCCGGCGGGTGCGCGGGGGACGCAGAAGGGGAGGAGCCGGAGAGCCCGGGGAGGAGGGGGCCCGCCGGCCCCGCCCCCGTCCCGCCCCCCGCGGCCGGAGCCGGGGCTGCAGCCTGGCGCGCCGGAGCCTGCGAGCCCGCGAGCCAGCGAGCGGCGGCCGCGGCCTCCCCTGCTTGCGGTGACCCCCGTCGATCCCGGGGCCCGCGCCCCCCTGGGGCAGGGATGCATCATGGCCACGCTGGCCTGCCGGGTGCAGTTCTTGGACGATACGGACCCTTTCAACAGCACCAACTTCCCCGAGCCCAGCCGGCCGCCGCTGTTCACGTTCCGCGAGGACCTCGCGCTCGGCACCCAGCTGGCCGGGGTCCACCGATTGCTGCGGGCGCCGCACAAGGTACTGCCGGGCGGGAGGCGCGGGGAGGGCAGGCGGGCCGGGCCCCCAGGGCGCAGCTCCTGCTGCCGGGCGCGCCGGGGTCGGGGCCCCGCGGGCGAGCTGAGCTGGGTGCGGCCGGGGGACCAGCGCCCAAGGGCAGAGCTCCCCTCACCCCGTTAGGCAGAGAGGTCCGGGCGCGCGCCGGCTGGCTCGGGATCGCCCGGGCCAGAGAGGAAGACCACCCAGCGTTCCGGCCCAGAGCGGAGGCGGGCAGGGCCGAACAGGTGCGGCGCCGACCGGAGGCGGGATGCAGAGGGTTCCCCGCGCCGCGCCGTTAGCTCGGCCGGGTGGGCGGGGTGGGCTCGGACGCCGGCAGTCGGTCCCCGCACTCGGGCGGGCGGGCGCCGAGCTGCGCGCGGAAAGAACCCGGGCTCCGGGGACTCTGGTCTTTTTGAGGAGAGCCCCGAGCGACGCCCGGGACAAAACCTTTCCGACCTCTGGGGCCGCTGCAGGCGGCAGCGCGACCCTCGCGATAAAGCACGCTTCCCGGAGACGCCTCTCCTTCCTCCCCCGGGGGCGCCGCGGAGGACGCCGCCCGCGCGCAGCGATCGTGTTCAGAGCAGCCCCCTTTTTCTTAAAAGAAGCAGGTGGTCTTGGGGGGAGCAGTGGCCGTGGGAGGAGGAGCGGGGGCGCCGAGGGGCGACCCGCGCGCACAAAGCCCGAAATGAGTGTCCCCTGGGAAGAATGGCTTGGGTTTTTTTCTTCTTTTTTTCTGTTTTAACTCTCTGCGGGACAGGCATCTTGCAAAGTATGTGTGTTGCAAAGAGAGCTGGGCACTGAAAGCCAACCATTTAGTTTACCCAGGAGAACCCTTCCTCCCACTTAAATAGAGTGCATCTTGAATTACTTTTCTGGTACTCCCCCCCCCACCCTTAGGGTTCATATCAAAGCTCGTAGATGATTTATTCTTTGAGGATCAACAACTGATAAATATTTGGAAAAGATAACACTTGATGACAAAAAGAACAAAATTGATTTTTAAAAATTCCTTAGGTTTCTGTATGATGTTCACCTGCCTTGGAAGAAGAGAGGGAGGTTGATGTGGAAACTGGTGAACTTTGGCAGTGGTGTCTCTTGGTAGTGTATCACGGCTCCCCCCTCCCCTCCCCCAGCCCCCACTACTTAATGAGTAACCTATCTTCAGGAATGAGGAGCAGGGCAATTCTGTTTCCTTTCTCTGTGTTGGTGCAGGATGGATAGTCCCGGGAACCCCTGTGGCCATGAAAGGTTGGGTTGGGAGATGGGGAGACAGAAAGATGTCTTGTGGATTCAGCTTATCAGGATCACTTTGTCAGTTACTTTAGGAGGTTCTTCTCAATCAATGGATTCAGTTAAAAATCTTTGCAGGGCTTCTTCAGCATCATGGTTATTTCATTCATTATGGTCTCTGATTATAGTGATCCTTTGTTGAAACCGCAGAAGACTCTTAATTGTGGCCCTGTGACCTTGAAGTGGTTTCCTTGGATTTCAAACCCAGGGTTGACCTTTCAAGCTGGAAACTGACATACATTTTTATGTTTCCATGGACGAGCCCGGTAGCCTGCTCCAGTGTTCCTGGTCTGGTAGGAGATCCCGATGCCCCAGCGTTAAGCTGTCCCCCATCCTCACCCCCTGGGAAGCCACAGCACAGCTGCTGCACTGGCTTCCAGCGATGACCCTTATGGAATAAATGGAACCTGAAGATGTCCCACAGAGACCCTTGATCCCTTGTCTTGGGGGGCCCGACCAGCCTCAGTCTCAGAGTCTGTTGCCTGAAGACCCCTGTCATACCGTCAGACGTGTGGCATCATTGTTCACATCTCGAGCGACTGAGTGGCTGGTTGTATTTGCCAGGGTTTCTATAAAGCAGAATTCAGGGCATTTCTGCGCCCAGGTGCGATTACTACTGTAAAATGCTGGTTAATTTCCAGCAGGAAATCTGCCAGGTTGAATGATCCATCTGTGATAGACAGAGCTAATGAGTTTTGAGTGCTTGGTATGTAGGTGTATGCTCTACTAGGGATGTCAGCGCGGGATCTCATTTCATATTACACATATCTGTGAAGTGAAGACTTTTACTGGACCTGTTTGATGGATGAGGAAACTGAGGCTGAGAACAGTTGAGTAGCCTAGTTTCTCTGCTAGGAGCGGGAAGCTGATATTGAAACCTGGTCTGTGTAACTTGAGACCCCACTGCTGTTCTGCTCCTGGACCAGTCGTTTGGCCAACCCCGCATCTACTCTGGCTTCTGTTCCATTAACTTGGGGAGTTCCCGACTCAGTTTTCTAGGCCAGGTACTTTTTGGCCTGGGGCAAGTGAATGTTACTAGCTTGAGTAAGAGCACTGAGACAGAATTGCTGACCTGGTAGAGTTCACAGCCAGAGGGGGAAACAAATCATTACCAACCTGGCTATGAATTAGCTAACGGTGAGGGAGTGGGCATGTCCCTGCCATGGATCTCCTTGAGCCCAGCCTGGCAGGAAGAGAGTTTCTGGGGGCAGGGGACATTCTGGGTGGTGAGAGGGGAGAAGTGTGACTGTGAAACTTCGGAAACTCTTAGCATCCTCAGCCATCTGACCTAGGGGGTACAGACTTTTGCTCGAAGTAGATGGCACACACAGAAAAGTGTGCAGGCCACGAGTGAGCAGCTGGATGAATTGTCACTAAGTGGACACACCCATGTGACAAAATCACTCAGTCGTGTCCAACTCTTTGTGACCCCGTGGACTGTAGCCCCCCAGGCTCCTCTGTCCATGGGATTCTCCAGGCAAGAATACTGGAGTGGGTTGCCATTTCCTTCTCCAAAAGACCCTGCAGAGGGTCTTAATTTGTAAAGCTTCCCTAGGGAGTCTCTGTGCTGGGAACCTCTGAACTGGTTTATCCCTCACATCCATCCCAGACCAAACTTGAGCCTGTGTATCTTTTCCTACCCTTGGGAAGTATGTATAAATTTATCTCTTGTTTGCTGACTCCATTGGAAATTAGTTGTTCATTTAAACCATTGACTTGGACAGAAACAACACATTGTTCTTATAATGTTTTATCTTTTTTTTCCAAGCTACTAGACTGAAGCTTTCCCCCGCGCCCAGCTTTTTATAGTAGTTCTTTGAGGATGGTTAAACAAATGATTAGTCTGATAACAAAAAGGTCAGTATAGAGAACAGGTACCCTATTTTCACTGGGGAGATGTTTGTTCTGGTGGTTATATATTTTATCTGGACAATGTGAGGCCTTTTGTTTTCAAATGCTGCATGAACAGGTGTTTATTTCTGGTTTAGTGCCTTAAAAAGAATTGTAATTATAGGACTTCTAATTTGGAAAAAACTGTGCAGTAGAATTAACAGAATCATGGACCTGTCAAAGCATGAATGTATTTGGATTGATTGGTGCTAAAGGCAAAGACTCTAAGGATTCTTATTTATTTTTGAGAGGCAAACTGAAATTGTAGAATATTACAAAAAAGTGCTAACTAGCGTGTGTGTCAATATGGCAATTATGACCTAGTAATTTAATTCAGGAAATGTTTCCATGGCTGCTGCAGACTAGAAAGTAGAGAATAATAGCTCCCAGGTTCTGGCCACTTGCCTGCGCCAAGCGCTGTCCCAGACATCCATCCTCCTGCCAATCCTGAGACCACCCCACGGGTCAGGCACTGCGACGGTTGCATCTCAAAGCCGAAGAGCCGAAGCAAAAAAAAAGTCAGTGGGCCATGTGAGTGGGAAGTTCCAGAACTGGCATTTGGCCCCAGGTCCAAGCCCTTAATGACACTACTTCTGTGTCTTGAGTTTCCTCCTTCCAGGCAGCCCGCCCACGTTTCAGAGTTCCATCCTCTCATTGGATTAGCCTGGACGGAGCCCTGCTCATTCCTTTCTCACTGCCTTTCATTTTGTGGTTCCCTTGCTGCCTCAGCTACACCACCTGTAAGACAGCTGATTGCTGTGAGGATTGGAACCTTGGTCCTCCGCATGTGGGCTGGGTGTCACCTGGGCTCTTAGAAATACACTCTCAGGCCTCCCCAGTCCTGCGGAGTCAGAATGTGTGTTTTCCCAAGATGCATAGAAGATTCCTGTTCACACTGCAGTCTGGGCAGTGGGGACTAGAGGTCATTTAGGTCAGACTCAGTACAGGGCTCAGAGGGTTCTCCATGTGTCCCCTGTTCACACATACCTGTCTTGAGGGTAAAGACCTGGCTGCCCAGTTCTTCAGGGTTCTCCCTGAGGCTGAGCAGCACTGAGGCTAAGCATGCACTGAGTTGATTGATGGGCGTCAGTTTTAGAACACAAATCCACTGGTATTACTGCTCTAATGAATTTCCACCTTAATCCTCTTAAGGGACACATCTGTTTGTTACATTACATTAAGATTTTTTAAAGATGAGGTCATTAGTAAAGTTGGCCAGTGTGTTGTGTCACATAAGCATCTTAGGACAAAACTGTTTGAGAATGCCGTATGAACAGCTATGAGTGTCTTGAAGCAGAGTTGACTCCCAGTCTACCGTAATTAGCTCAGTTGGTTGGAGCTGGGCTGTTGAGATCAGGCTCATGGGATTGAACCCTTTATGGGTCAGTTGGCTTTGCGCCATGCACGGTGACAGACTGCATTGGGAACCCAGTTGGATGTCCAGCGGGTGCAGTCATGGCTCCCTGCCAGGGTCTGGGTGGGGGTGGTCTGGCAGAAATCTTTGGGGGTGAAGGGCTAACATCTAATGGGCTTGCCCTAGGCACTGTTCAGTGAGACTCGGCGTTACAACCCCATTGATCTCACAAGAGTTCGTGCAGACCGACAGTGGTGTCCCCAGTTAACAGATGAGGAAACTGAGGCACAGGGAGCTTAGGCAGGTTGTCTAAGTTCTCGCTGCTTTTAAGTGGAGGAGCTGGGATTTAAGGTCAGGTCTTTTTTTACTCCAGAGCCTGTAGCCAACTGTGTCCCATTATTAGAAAACCAGCAGAGCACATGCTCTCCGTGCTGGGGGAGGTGGGGGGAGGGGGCTGCCTGTCACAGGCTGTGACTTAAGTCGGTGAGCTCTGCTAAGTCCTTCCAGTGCAGAAGCTCTTGGGAGTCTGTGCCTTTTGCCCTCGGAGTCCAACCTGCTTCCCTCTGGAAAACACAGTACTGCCTTTGCCCTCCTCCTCCAGACTCTGAAATGTTCGTCTTTAATGGTGGCAGATTTAAAACTGATTAACATGCTGAGACCAACTCAGGAGCACTCCCAACCCCCAACTCTAGTCTGCTTTCCCCTCCATGGTTTAGTTCTCTCTGAAGTGTCCCTGGAACCTTCCCGTCCTCAGATGGAGGACAGTCACCTCTCCTGCAGCCTCCATACTGTGCCATCTGCAGCTGATGCCCCGTTGCCTGTGGCCAGCTCAGGAGTGTCCTGGCTTTAAACCTAGTTTTCTAATCTGAGTAGCTGGTTCCATGGCTGTGAGGCATTCCCAGTCTTGAGTTTGTCAGCATCTGGTCGTTTACAGAGGCAATCAGACTGCTTTTGTTTTGTTGTTTTAGCTATTTTATTGGGATATGTTTCTGTGCCTTGTTCTGAACTAAGTAAGGAAGAATGGGGGAAATTGTTACAGAGAATGTTAACCCTCACCACAGGGATGTAATCACCAAAATCCAGATTGTGGGAAATTATAGTTTCTCTAACAAATAAATAGTAAAGGAGAAGATGGAGACGGAAGGAAACCTTAGATTAAAAGAGATTTAAGAGATATATCCACCAGTTTCAATGTGTGGCTCTAACTCTAAATTCAAACAAACACATTACAAACAAATATTTGAGACCATTGGGGAAACCTGAATAGTGCCTTCTTGATATTAAAAATTATTAAAGTTAAGTTAATAGAAATAAAATTAATAACAATATTTAACATTAAAATTACTAAAGTGTATAATAATATTGTGCTGTGTTTAAAAGAAAAGTCTGTGTGTTTCAGAGATACATACTGTACTATTTATAGATGAAATCATGTAATTTGCTTCAAAATAGTCTTGGTTGAGGGGCAAGAAGTAGGTGGGTGAATATATAGAAGAAATATTACAAACAAATATTTGAGACCATTGGGGAAACCTGAATAGTGACTTCTTGATATTAAAAATTATTATAGATATATGGGAGAGTCATTATACTATTTTCTGTACTTTTTCATATATTTAACTTTTTTTTTTTTTTAATAAAAGAGATAAGAAAACTAGGTTATGGGTTCTAAGGTTCCCTTTGGGTTCACAGCCCTTTCATTAAGTGTCACTGTGTGTCCTAAGTGTGTTTGCTATGACTGAGATGGCCAATCAGCAAATTTTTTTATAGTGCCTCTACTGATATTTAAACCCAATGTTCCCATCCTTGACCCGCTACTGCTCTATCTGTAGTTTTATTAAATGAAAGCGAAAGGAAAGGAAAGTGAAGTCACTCATATTTACTATAAAGTGTTCTACACCTTGGACTTTCAACCCTGGCTTTCTACAGGCTTTCTACAAGGGTTTCAACCCTTGGACTTTCTACACCTGACTTTCAACCCTCCTGACCCCCGTGAGGGGACTTCCGCCTGGTCCTCTGACGTCATCACGCAGGCTGCACGCAGCTGGAGGGATGTGAGCGCCGGACCCGCGGGGAAGCAGCCGACTGACCGCCAACTGAGAGGCACAGTCTCCACTGCCTCCCTGACTTCTATCTTTTCCATAGCTTCAGCGGGGGTTTCTGGGCTCCCTGATCCCCTAAGTAGTGCATTCTTGGGCTAACACCCTCCCTCCGCCCCACTGTCTTACTCACCCTAGTTTATAGCAAGTCTTGATGGAGTGAGGTGGACGTTCTCTCCTTGCCTGGGAACCTGGCCATTAACAGGAAACAGTGAAAGGTTAGAGATGGGGTCCGTTCATTGGGTTTTAATGGAGGGAACAGTGTAGGAATCAGGCCTGTGTGACCTGCTAAGGAGGAAAGGGTCAGAGGCCCTTCTCTCCTCCAGACCTCCCTCAGCGGCCCCTGCCATTCAGGGTCACCCAGGCCCTTGAGGGGCTGGCCTGCTGCTCCCTGAGGTCTGGTTGCTTGGTTTGTTCCATGGTCTGCTTGGTTTACTGGTCTAGCCCTAGAGCTTGGAACAGTGCCTGGCACATTGTGCGTGCAGAGTGAATAGCTGTTGAATGAGTGAATTATCAAAGGCATTAGAGTTGAAGGGGAAAAAGAGGGGTCTCCTCACCCCAGCCGTGTCCACGCAGAAGTCCCTTCTGTGAAGCCTTTGGTCAGACATGTTCTAGCTACTTCTCCTTGTGTGATGGAGAGCAGTTGGCTCCCTCCCTTCAATGGTGGCCTTTCTCCATTTAAAAAAAAATTATTTATTTTTTAATTGAAAGATAATTTCTTCACAGAATTGGGTTGTTTTCTGTCAAACCTCAACATGAATCAGTCATAGGTACATGTATGTTCTCTCTCTCTTGAACCTCCCTCTCATCTCCCTCCCCATCCACTCCTCTGGTGGTGGTTTAATCACCGAATGCTGTCCTACTCTTGTGACCCCAAGACCAGAGTCTCCTGCATTGCAGGCAGATTATTTACCCTGAGCCATCTGGGAAGCCCCTAGGTTGATACAGAGTCCCTGTTTGAGTTCCCTGAGACATACAGCAAATTCCCATTGGTTATCTATTTTACATATGGTAATGTAAGTTCCTCCATTTTTGAACTTTATTTGTTAGAATTTATTCTTTATTTGTCCTGATTTTCACCTGAAAGGTGGATCCTCATATCCCCACAGATGGGGATGAAAGTGGATCTGGATCATTAATTGCCTAAGTGAGTCCAAGAGGATGGAAATAGGATGGATGAGGCAAAAGAACCATGACCCCAGGGTTTGGTAAGTAGAGTGACCTGCGACCTGCAGATAGTTCTGGAAGGAGTTATGGAAAGTGTATATACTTTTCCCAGTGATGACAGAAGTAAAAAGCTGCTTTCTTTTTGTGTTAAAGCTGAGTTGTGTGGATTGTTTTTATTACTCAAATCAATATGTATATCTTGACATGTGTATGTCTGGTACCCTAAGGCATCTTCACACTTGCATTTCCATTTTGCTGTTTGTGTGGAATCAGGGAGACATTGCTGAGGAGAGGTTCCAGCTAACAAAGCTAGATTCAAGGAGGGGAAGGCCAGGGAGCAAAGAGTCTGTCCTTATGAAACAAACAAACGTCTGTTCCCATCGCAGAATGAGCATGTGTATGTATTTTGAGACCATAGAAAAGCACACTGAAGATATAGAAATCACGTTTCTTCCCACCCAAAGGGAACTATTCTTAACATTTTCTACCAGAATTAAAATATAACAGTGTATCTGCATACTTTCCCAAGTCACTAAATATTCTTGGAGTGTATCATCTTTAATGCATGTACCATGGCCCATATCAGCATTGCTCCCATACTCTGTGAGGGAAAAGTCTCTGTTTTCTTCAATGTTTATTTGTCCTGTTTATTTCTTCAATGTTAAGTCGCTTTAGTTGTGTCCGACTCTTTGAGACCCTATGGACTGTAACCCGCCAGGCTCCTCTGTCTATGGGATTCTCCAGGCAAGAATACTGGAGTGGGTTGTCATGCCCTCTTACAGGGGATCTTTCCCACCCAGGGAGTGAATCCGTGTCCCTTATGTCTCCTACACTGGCAAGTAGGTTCTTTATTACTAGCGCCACCTGGGAAGTCTTTCTTTTCTGGCAAGGGCACTAATCCCATCAGGGGGGTCCTACCCTCATGACCTTATTTAAACCTAATTACTGCCCAAAGCCCTTAATAGCATCACATTGAGGAGTAGGGCCTCAACATATTGTGGAGACACATTCACTTCATGACAGCCAACACGAGTTATAAAATTGTACATATGGAAATGTAGGTAAGAAATGTTTAAGATGGAACGAATAGCTTCCTTCTCCCAGACCTGCTCACTACACCCCTTCTGCGTCTCCCTCTTTGGAAACACCCTGAGAACTGCTTGTCAGCCTCAGGTCCTCTAACCTATCCTGTCGGTTGCTTTTCATTCCCTGGTCATCCGGGCTCTCATCTGGACTCCCGGCTCTGGATACAGGTGCTCTGATCTACCCCCCAACCTGCTTTCTCTGCCGCCGCCGCCTCCTTGCTGGCGGTTCCCCGTTGTTATCAGGGTAAATTCGCAGCTTGTTAAAGGACACCCAGGCCTCTCAGGGACCTGGCCTCCTATCTCGAACTCCCACTGACTGGCCTTCCCTCCCGATCCCTCCTGAGTCCTGGCTGTGCTGAAATGCTTGCAGTTTCACAAAGAGGCTGCCCTGGCTGGTGGTTCAAGCCCATAACTCTCCCCCGTCTGCCCCTCCACCCTCCAGCCTGGAGGAAGACCATGTCTGCGGGTCGCCTCTGCTGCCTTTCCCGGCCCCCTCCCCATGTTTCAGGCAAGCTGTGCCCCTCGCCCCCTCCCATCTGTGACGCTCTGGTTCTTCATCCCTTCTCACCATCTCCCCACCAGCTATAAACCCTCAGTAGCGGAAGGTGCATTTCAACTCCCCACTCAGCTCAGAGTTCCTTGAACAGTGCCTGATACACAATAAGCCCCAGTATAAGAACCAAAGAAGGTTAAGTGAAAAAAGTGCAGGATATATATATATACATGATGACTCCAACAGGAGGGCCTTCAAGAACCAATATCCTCAAGTCTTTGTCAGGTTCCTAATCTCCAAACATGATTTGCATGTTATTATTTCCCTCACAAACTGTGGTGAGGTATAATCAGCTCTTCAGAGCCTCAAAATCTTATTTTCTGGCCTCTTCCACACCAAGCCCAGGCCATGCTCTGAGGCAGGAAGCCTGGGGTTGGCCAGAGAAGGCCCACCGTCAGTCAGCGTCATTTCTTGTTGCGTTGGCAGGGGTGGGTGCGTGCTCCAGGGCCCTCCTGGGTGGGGGTCGTGAGGTCTGCTCCCAAGGGCCAGGCTGGAGGCCTGCAGGGCCAGGTGGGGGAGCTCTGCCTCATGCCGGTTTGCCTGTTTGTCCCTGAGCCTTCCTGGTTGACTGCCACTGTCCAGGCTGGGCGTGGGGAGGGCGAGGAGAGTTGTGAGCTGGTGTGTGTGTGTCTGGGGCGGGGGGTGGAGGCAGAGGTGGCCGCAGTGAGTGGTGGGACTTCCGAGCAGAGGTTGGATCTGGGAAACTGGAGGGGTGTCCGCAGAGTTCAGCCGCCCTTCTCGCCCCCGGGGGAGATTCAGCCCTTTGCCAACCGCGGTGGCTGTGGGAGATTTTATTTCAGGGGATGGCACTCACCTAAGAGGGATCTATTACCCTTTCTCAGGATCAGATCATAGCTGTAGCCGCTGGAGAGCCTGGCTGGCTTCAGATCGCAGCTTCCATAAATCACCAGCCCCCCTGGCTTCTGCACAACCGGGGAGTTTCTCAGTGGCTGGCGTCTGAGTGCCCCGTGCCTGGAGGTGAGGAGGCCCGTCTAGTCCTCCTGGGGTCCCCCATTCAGGTTCAGCAGGGCCGGGTGTCTGGGGGCAGGGAAAAGAGAGCAGCCGGGTACCCTGTCCAGAACAATAGTCACGGATATGAGCGGTTTTTTGTTCCCAGAATTGGGTGCATTTTTGTGGACGGTGATTCATCCCTGAATACGCCAGGAGCAGAACCACGGCGTGTCTGTGCAGTTCACAAGGCACTGGGATGCAGGCTCGCCTGGCTGGTCCTCACACAGCCCTGCAGGAGGGGGAGATGGGCTATGCAGGCCCTGTCTCCAAGTTGGGAAAACTAAAGTCATGTTGCTTTCAGGACCGACACACAAAGATGGCTAGAGCTCACATACATGTCTTCTGACTTCAGGCTCACTACAGAGTGAACACAACTGGGGGGATATTTTTGCTGAGTTCATAGACCTCACAGGTAACCACTTGGTGATTATTATTTTATATATATATATATATATTTTTGAGAGCTGAGGAGCAGGCGGGGCTGAGTGGGAAGCTTTATTTCTATCGATGCCACTGATCCCAGCACATGATAATTATCTCCTTTATTGTGGTGCTCGGTTGGAGAAATAAGTCAGAAAAGTGGAACAGCCTCTAAAAGCAGCATGTGACTCACGTCTAAGTGTGATGTAGGCAGCCTGGCCTGTAGAAACGTCAGAAGTGGGAAAACTCCGTGTGGACCGCACAGTCCAGAAAGCCTCCTGGAGAGAGCTGTGGGGTGTGAGTGGTGAAAGGAAATGGGAAGGCCGTCCACGCAGGTGAGAAGCAGATGGGAGGCGCGTGGAGATCAGGTGCGGATGGCTCTGGGTGAGTGAGAAGGGCCTGCTAGCTGTGGGCCACAGCCTGGGCTGGTACCGGCTATGACACAAGACTGAGGAGTTACTTCCATTCCGTGTAGTGGAAACATGAAGGGAAAGAAAGGGAACAGGAGGAAAAACCAGAAATTTGGGAAGGAAATGATTACAGAGAAGAATCGAGGGAAGGGAGAAACAGGGCAAGGAAGGCCGAGTAGGCTGGTCGGGCAGTGACCGCAAAGCCACCCTGTGACGAATGCCTGGGAGGATGAAGAACTCGGGGGGACCTGGCCTGGGCCCTGGGCCAGGGTCTCCCAAAGCCCACGGCCACGTCACCGCTGATTCCTGGAGGGCTGAGGAGCCCGCCAATGAGGCTTCAGGTATGACCCTTTCTCCCACCTTCCTCGCTTTCGTGGGTGTCTGCTCAGTGTCAGACTCTGTTGGGGCCAGCGCTGGCATCAAAGTGAGTGAAACAAGGGTGGGAGAAGTGACTGGGCCCCAGTTCCAGCCTGCTTTCTCTCCTCACACTTTTGAACGTAGCATCTCCCTTCCGGGGCTGTCATGAACAAAACCAAAAATGGATCCTGCTATTGCGTGTCCCTGGGGACTGCCACTTGGCCTTCGTGGTCTCCAGCCCTACAGCTCCATGGGCCTGGGCAGGCTGTGCCCCCATCCCCGCTCCTTCGTCTCCCCCGCCTCCCCTGCCACCGCAGAGACAAAGCAGAGCCTTCATCCGCAGCTCCTGCCCCCACTAGCCTGCCTGCCTCTCTCCATGTGCCCCCTCCTTCCCGACAGGGCAGCTGTGTCCCTCTCCTGGCCAGGCCAGGCCCCTTTCCGCTGGATCTTCGACCCCTGCTTCCCTCTGGGATCCCTTCTTTAGCCTTGCGATGGACTAACACCTCCTTCATCCAGTATTCCACCCGGCTTCCTGTCTTCTACCTTCACCCCTCCTCCAACCCAAGTGTCTTTCGAGCTTGTCTGAGCCCCTCTGTCTGGCTCCCTCGCCACCAGCCCAGCCACAGCGCCCTTGCCATGGCATGTGTGGGCTCAGTCGTGTCTGACTCTCTGCGACCCCAAGGACTGTAGCCCGCCTGGCTCTTCTGTCCATGGAATTCTCCTGGCCTGGGTTGTCATTTCCTTCTCCAGGGGATCTTCCCGACCCAGAGATTGAACCCAGGTCTCCTGCAGCTCCTACACTGGCAGGTGATTCTTTTACCACTTTCCGCCACCTTGTCACTCATGCCCAGACACCTTCCAGCCTTTATCTTACTTAATCTCTAAGCAGCACTTGCTGTTCCTGAGCATCTCCTCTGAGGAATGCTCGCTGTCCCAAGTGTGATGGTGAGCGATCCACCTTGCCTGTGTTCTTCAAGCTTTCTGCTCCCTCCTGGCCTCAGCTCTGTCCCAGGACCAGGACTTCTTGTAGTTTATCTCCTTTCCTGGGTGTCTTCCAGGGCTTTCTGACAACCCCCTCGTTGGCATCTGGGACCCCATGCTGTCTCTCTGGTCCTGAGTCCAGCTCCCCAGCTGCCCTGGACAGTTTCTTTTGGGTGTCCTGGAGATGTTGAATGCACACTGTGTCCACGTGGGATCGTGATATCTTCCTCTAGATCCGTCCTGCCTCAGTGAGGAACATCACTGTCCGACCAGCTGCCCAAACCCAGAACCGCCCCCCTCAACCCTGACTCTCATCTCTTAGCCGTCACAATCTGGTGATTCTGGCACTTCTCTCCCCATTCCATGGATAGTTCTTGGCTATAGAAAGTGCTTAGTAGAGGGTGAAATGGATGAAGAATAGACACGATGGTATATGAGGAAATATCTGTCACATGGCAGTTGTCCATGGCTGTGAACACATCACTCCGAAGCACAGAAGCACTCTAAAGTTGCTTACAACATTTTTATTATTGCTCATGATTTCCTTGGACCAGGAATTTCGGGGCAACTCTGAGCACTTTTAGCTCAGGGTCTTTCATGAGGCTGCAGTGAGGTGATGGTGGGGTCCAGGACCATCTCAGAGGCTCTTCAGTTTGGTGTTCAAACCAGGAAGATGCAAATAACTGGGAGTTCCTTGGGCATCTCTCTATGTCTCTTTGGTCTCTCTACCAGATATCTTTAGCATGGCTGCTTCCAGATAGCTAGACTTCTTATGTGGCCATTCATGGCTCTAAAGAGCGAGGACCAGGATCAGGTGATGTTGTATCACTTTTCCTAACCATTACTCTCCTTGCACTGTACTCCTTAGAATCAAATTGCCAAGCCTGGCCCCCGTTCAAGGGCCAGGGAACTAGATACCATTGTTTTCTGGGAGAAGTGTCAAAGAATTTGTGAACTTTTGAAAAAGAAATCTATATACAGTGAATTCATTTTTATTTTTGATGTTCAGTCCTGTGAATTTTAATATACCTATAGGTTTTTTAATTGAAGTATAATTGACTTATGGTATTTTAGTCATTTCAAGTGTAGAGTATTGTGATTTAGTACATTTTTGGAGGTTATGCACCAGAACAAGTGTGAAGTGAAGTGAAGTGAAGTCACTCAATCGTGTCCGACTCTTTGCGACCCCATGGACTGTAGCCTACCAGGATCCTCAGTCCATGGAATTTTCCAGACAAGAATACTGGAGCGGGTTGCCATTTCCTTCTCCAGGGGATCTTCCTGACCCAGGGATCGAACCCAGGTCTTCCGCATTGTAGGCAGACGCTTTGCTGTCTGAGCTACCAGGGAAGCTAGAACAAGCATAAATTCTTGTAACTACCACAGGATACAGAGCAATTCCAGCAATGTGGAGGATTTCCTAGGCCTTCCCCTTTGTAGTCAGACACCCCCTTACCCCATCCCTGGTAAGCAGGGATCGGTTCTCTCCTTATAGCTTTGCTCTTTCCCAGAAAGCCATCCGTAGAAATAAAATCATTTGTATGTAACCTTTAGAGACTGGCTTACCTCACTCTGCACAATACTCCTGTGATCCATCTAGGGTGCATCAGTGGCTCATTCCTTTTTCATGCTGAGTGAGGTTCCATTGTATGGATGAACCAGTTTTGGCTCAGTGATAAAGAATCGGCCTGCAATGTCGGAGACCCAGGAGACGCAGGTTCCATCCCTGGGTTGGGAAGATCCCCTGGTGGAGGGCATGGCAGTCCACTCCAGTATTCTTGCCTGGAGAATCCCATGGACAGAGTAGCCTGGTGGGTACAGTCCATGGGGTCGCAGAGAGTCGGACACGATCTGAGCAACTGAGCACTCATGCACGTTTGTTTATCCTTCTACTTGTTCAAGGGTATCTGTGTGGTTTCCAGGTTTTGGTGATTACAAACATAGCTGCTCTATGCATTTGATCTGGAGGCTGATCTCTTTGCTTCTTTAAGTCATACCACCTTTTCTGCTCTACTGATTCGGGTGGAGATTTTATGGGAACATAAATTTTCATTTTGCTAGGATAAATCCCTAGAATTGGGATGACTTTTTGGCAGAGGTTTGCCTTGCTCTCTCCTTAGCAGGACTGTCAGGAGGTTTTTTACTTCTTGGGCAAATTACCCTTGGTCAGAAGAATTTGTTATTTGAGTCTTTGGACTTCAGAGTATAATTACTTTTGAAAACACTGCCCACAGAAAGGACCATTCATTTAAAAGTCGCTTACAGTTATTCTTTATTTTTAAGGCTTCAAGGCTCTACCGTGGCTGCATCGGGGTGTCCCCCCCACCCCAGCCCAGTTCCCCCGAGGGCTGACGTCACCCTGCATTCACGCCACACTCTCATCCTGCAACTCTACAAAGGGGCGATGACCCCATGGAGCACAAATCACCCGAAATTCCGCAGTTGGCAAAATACCATAAATAAATGAAGAGCAGCCTTGGAGAATGTTAGCACATGAAAACTGCACTTTGATCACAGAGTGTAGAGATGAAGTAAGCAGAAATGGGGGCAGGGTAGGCAACTGAGGGTGTGCGTCTTTTCCTCTGAAAGTCAGAGACCAGGCCTGGGGTGAGGGAGGTGGCCGGGAACCATGGGAGGGGTAGCATATTGAAGTTCAGAGGCAATAATATGAAAGATCCAGGTTTTGAATGACTTTGACCTCTTTACCAAGGGAAAGCTCCGTGTCCAGAAGGTCGCTAATATCTCACGATGTTCATCTGAGCTTTCTGGTCACCCCATTTGTGCTTGACTGGATGAAACTCCCAGCCTGGGAGCCTGCCTGAAATACAGAGCCCCCCTTTCGGCTCCTTTTCCATTCTTCTGCGTTCCCTGGGAATACCTACCTTTCCAAGGGCACTAGAGTATGCAAATTAGGTCAAGGACCTAAAGGGAGGAGTTCTTTGTGGTTCTTCAGGTACCTTTAGGAACCAAAGATGTCGCTATGTGCATCCTTTAGGAAAAGGAAGTTCAGTGTGAAATTTGTGCCTGACCTGTGCAGCAATCTTTTACTCACCTCACACAGATGTGAGTCCTTGCTCTTTTCAGGTTCTCTGCAGTGTATTTGGAAGTCAAAGAAGAATAAAGCATGGGCCATGCTGGCAAGAACGCATAGGCCATGATGGCAACAGGCTGACCTGGTGTCCTAACCGTAGGTACCACTTTACTGCTATGGAAAGTGCATTCAGAGCTCCAGACAGCCAAGTCATGGTGAACTTACACCCTTTGCCTCCTGGGTATAAGTTGGGAACTTTGCTTATGTAGGAAGTTGTGATTTGGCCTTGATTTAGGCGAGTTTCATTAGAGCCCTTTGGTTGTGCCGAGATGTTGAGGATGTCATCAGCATCATAGCTGCCCCCCCTGAGAAATCAGTCCTCCTCTTTCTTCTCCAGCCTTGGGACTTTTCCTGGTCTCTGTCCATTTCCTTGGCCACTCAAGAGCTCTGTATTTCAGATTCGGCCTCTAGTGACCAAGTCTTTCTGCTCTAATGCATCTTCCCAATTCCGAGTCTCTTGGTTCCCTAGTTCACTCATTGTGTAGACTCTTTCACCAGGTTCCCTTACAGATGAAAGTGGGGGGCTTCTGCAGAGGGGATGTGGGAGTTAAGGTGGATCTGGGGGCCTTGGGCACATCCCGAGATTCTGAACTTTGCTTGTATCGTTAGAGTTCATGCAGTCTTTGGGTTGGGGGCCCCGGAGATAAAAGCCCAGTGCTTTTTGGGCCCCAGTGCTTTGTGGGTGCTCACATGTGCACCCCCTTATTTTCTGCCCCATGTCTACCTGCAGGGAGACTCCCCCCAAGCCCCCATACTGTCCCGGGGAACTGGATTGGTGCTCAGCCAGGCAAAGCCCCCATCTCATCTGTCATCAGCCTGACTCTGAGAAGCAGGATCTTCTGGTGAGCCACCCCCAAGGCTCCCAGGTTGGCTAGTGGTGGCTGATGAGACCAGGAGTAAGAGGTAATCCTGGGCTGAGGAGCAGGAAGGAAGGGATGTTCTTTGTGTCTGGGGCTCTGGGGCTCTCTTCTCCCCCGACCCTTCCTTGGAGAGCCATTGCTTTCATTTCACCAGAGTTCCTGCCCGGTCCTTGAAGCAGAACAGGCCATTAAGTCAATGCATGCCATTCTGCAAAGTCTAAGCAGTTTAAATTTATCATTCTGGGCAGCGTTTGGTGATTGGAGTTGGCCAAAGCAGGGGGATCGGTGCAGGGCGAGGAGAGGTTTTGCCCCCCTGCACACCCAGGACCCTGCTCTCTTCTCCCTTCTCAAGCAGGTGGAGGAGATTGAGCTCCGCCACGTTGAAGTTGTTCCTGGGCAGCAGTGGGATCGCTCTCATTCGACTGCCTGGGTCATGGGGGCTAAAGATCCACCTGACGGGGAGACGCTCATCTCTGAGGCCTTGTGGAGCTGTCTGTGCACATTCCATGGTGTATTTTGGTCATAATGATTCATCATTGTCGAAGGACCTTAGGTGTCATTATCCTTTTTAATAGTTTCTGATCAGTTTCCACTTCTGAGTCGGTGCTGGTGAGAAAGAACATACCTGCCAATGCAGGAGACATAAAAGACCCAGGTTCAATCTCTGGGTTGGGAAGATACCCTGGAGAAGGAAATGACAACCCACTCCAGTATTCTTGCCTGGAGAATCCCATGGACAGAGGAGCCTGGCGGGCTACAGTCCTTTGGTCGAAAAGAGTCAGACACGACTGAACAGTGAAGCACAGCACATAGTTGATGAGCAGTGTTGTGATGCTGATTTTGGTAGCATGGATACTAAAATTGGAATCATACAGAGAAGATTAGCCCGGCCCCTGTGCAAGGATAACTCACGAATTCATGAAGCGTTCCATATTTTTAATATTAGCCCCGATACCTGCCACCCCAGGCTTGGTGGTGAAAGAATGGTCTCAGAACTGTTTGACTCAACTGGCCATTTAGGTTTAATAGTAAAAGCCTGGTTAATGATAACGGTGCATCGTAAAACCTTCAGAAGGAAAGGAGTATGTTTTGTGGAACATTTGTTTTGTGTGTGGCAGTTTTAAGTTATTTGTTTTTAAAATCAGTACTTTAAAATGGAAACAACTTGACTGAAAGTCTGTCACAGAATTTGAGATCCATTTTAAAAAGCTTAGTGAGAAAACAAAAAAAAAATTGTGTTTCAGGTGTACTGCAACGTGATTCAGTTATGCATATACAAGTATCTATTCTTTTTCAAATTCTTTCCTCTTTTACTGTGTTTCATAATACTGAGCAGAGTTCCCTGTGCTGTATAGTAGGTCCTCAGTGGTTATCGATTTTAAATATTGCTGATCCTCATTGCTATGCTTTGTTTTTCCAGAATGTATAAAATTATTGCCTTCCCCTCACTTTAAATCACCTTGGAGAAGGAAATGACAACCTGCTCCAGTATTCTTGCCTGGGAAATTCCATGGATAGAGGAGCCTAGCGGGCTACATACAGTCCATGAGGTCGCAAAGAGTCAGACGTGACTGGTTATGCGTGCACACACACACTTTATTTTATTTATTATTTTTTTTAGAAGTATGTTTTTATTTTTTATTTTTTTCATTTATTTTTATTAGTTGGAGGCTAATTACTTCACAACATTGCAGTGGGTTTTGTCATACATTGACATGAATCAGCCATAGAGTTACACGTATTCCCCATCCCGATCCCCCCTCCCACCTCCTTCTCCACCCGACTCCTCAGGGTCCTCCCAGTGCACCAGGCCTGAGCACTTGTCTCATGCATCCCACCTGGGCTGGTGATCTGTTACACTATAGATAATATACATGCTGTTCTCTCGAAACATCCCACCCTCGCCTTCTCCAACAGAGTCCAAAAGTCTGTTCTGTACTTCTGTGTCTCTTTTTCTGTTTTGCATATAGGGTTATCATTACCATCTTTCTAAATTCCATATATATGTGTTAGTATGCTGTAATGTTCTTTATCTTTCTGGCTTACTTCACTCTGTATAATGGGCTCTAGTTTCATCCATCTCATTAGAACTGATTCAAATGAATTCTTTTTAACGGCTGAGTAATATTCCATGGTGTATATGTACCACAGCTTCCTTATCCATTTGTCTGCTGATGGGCATCTAGGCTGCTTCCATGTCCTGGCTATTATAAACAGTGCTGCGATGAACATTGGGGTGCACGTGTCTCTTTCAGATCTGGTTTCCTCAGCACACACACACTTTAAATCAAAGTGCTATGGCCAGCCCCTGGGTCAGGTGCAGGGGTTCATGAGAAGGTGAGGAGAAGCCAGCATCCCTTTGGGGGACCGCCCGGTGCCCAGGAAGTGTGTGTGGTTGGTAACAGGGACCCAGTGCGCGTGTGACTCTTCCTCCTCTTTCTTGCTGTGATGCTAGGTCACCGAGGTGGGGGGGGGGGGAAGGGCAGAGCCTTCCAAGAGGGTGGCAGCAATTGGGGTAGAAGGAAGACAGCAGGTGTCAGGGCCCAAGGTCAAGTAAGAGGAGGGATGGATGGTGAACATGAAAGAGCAGTGGGTGGCCTGAAACTGCCTACCTTCAGTCCAGCCCTTGGTGTCCTGAGCCAGGAAAATGGCCAAAGGGACACCCCGCTTCCTCTTGGGAGGATGACAGGGGGCGGGACATCCTTAGGGAATCTCCAGGAGGGCAGTGTGTTGTGTCTGTTTTCTTCACTGCTGAATCCCAGGTTGGCCCTCCTTGCAACAAGGTGGGGGATGGATGCGGGGAGCGAGACGAGTAGAGACACGGGAGGAGCTGGGGCGGCCCTGGAGCCTGCAGAGAGGAAAGGATGGGCAGGTTCACGGGGGAGCTGGAAAGTTTGGAGTTGGGCATGTAGAGTTGAGACCACAGGGTCCAGCCGGCCACCCCCTTGGGTTACGATTCCTCACCAGCCCGTCTCCTGGAGGCCAGGGCCCCTTCAGGAGACTGTCTCCATCTTCAGTGACTGCAGGGTGCTCTCCTCTGTCCAGCCTTGTCCCCTTGCATTTTACATCTCATGTTTTATGCTTCAGCAGCCCGGCCACCTTAGTTCTTCACATTCCTCACTGTTTCACGCTGGCCTGCCCTTGCTTTGACTTCACCCCACCCTCTGTCCCGGCCCCCTCCTCCTGGTTGGGTCATCGCCTCCTCCTTACACAGATGGCTGTGGTACGAACTCATTCATTCATTCCACGGACCCTTATTGTTGCCTGCAAAGTGTCAGATGTGACTGCTGGGTGCTGTCACCTGCCCCCACCCCCCTTCCAGATCACGTGGGTGCCCCTTGTGAGCGCACCTCTGATCTCTGTTCAGTCCAGCATAATGATTTTAAAGCACAGGCCTTGTATCCCACAGATATATGCTTCCTACCTCTCTGTGCTTCAATTTGTATATCTATGAAATGGGAATAATAACAGCTTCCTTGGGGAGGGGGCTTCAAGCCTAAAATGACATTGTCCCTGGAAGGGACTGAGCACAGCGCTTGGCCCACTCAGAGACAGGGAGGAGTCCTGAGGTTGTTTGTCTGTCTTGTAGCATCTTGGAGTTGGGATTCCCTGACTGGGTCCCTCTCCTATGGGACCCAGGGAGTGGCTTCGAGAAGGAAATAGGATTTAGCCAAGTCTGGGGCACAGAGGTGGCATTAGGTGCATGGGAAAGGGGAGAGTAGGTTAGAGGTGTGGAGAGCGAGGAGTGTGAGATGAATAGAAGCTAACTGATGAAGGGTCTGGGATGCCAGGCCCCAGTTCTGGCCTTGGTAACCAGGATTTGGTCCATCCATAGTGGGTGCTCATGATCAGCCGATTTGGGCTCAAGATCCAAGGCCTTCAGGCAAACTGAGAAAGTCCATCCATAGTGGGTGCTCATGATCAGCCGATTTGGGCTCAAGATCCAAGGCCTTCAGGCAAACTGAGAAAGGCAGTGTGTTTGAGTGTCTGGAAAAACATGTAGGATCTTGTGTGACATAAGTGATCATTGAGGGGTAAAAGCATTTGGGGAGTAGTAGTTTCAGCGCTTCCAGAATACTCTGCCAAGAGGACCCAGGGCTGGGGGGTGGGCAGGAAGGATTGGAGATGCTTAGGTGGTGGAACCAGGAGGCAGGTCCGCTGCTGGTGGGATCAAGAGCTTCACTTTGCCTGAAACTCTTGGAATACTTCCTAGGGCTTCCCAGGTGGCACCATGGTAAAGATCCCACCTGCCAATGCAGGAGACATAAGAGATGTGGGTTTGATCCCTGGGTTGGGGAGATCCCCTGGAGGAGGGCATGGCAACCCACTCCAGTATTCTTGCCTGGAGAATCCCATGGACAGAGGAGCCTGATGGGCTACAGTCCATGGGGTTGCAAAGAGTTGACATGACTGAAGCAACTTAGAACGCAGGCACTGGGGGTGCTAGAATGGGTGGGTAGAGGCATTCTGATATGACTGGGCTGTTCTCCCCCAAGCCAGCAAGGGCTACATTCTATGAGTAATAAAACATGCTAGGTCAAGTCTCCCATTAACTGCAATCTTTCCTCGCAGAAGATCCCATCCACTGCAGACTTTTAAAAAGTGTCTTTGCTCATGTTAACTGGAAGAATTTGCTGGTGCACCCCACTGCAGGACTCTGTGTTCTAAATTTTCCTTACCGTCTGCTTCGCTTGCTGCTGCCAACTCCCCGTCTTTTGTGGCCTGGGTGACTGGTGCCTGGAGAAGAGTGTGTTGAGCTGAGTTGAGAGAAGAAAGCTGGTTTGGTTAGAAGAGTCTTATTTTGGATCCTGTGGCCAACGGCCAAAGTAATTTGACGTGCTTAATTTGATATTCCTGGCCGTCCACAACCTGAATTCAGCCCGTCTTTGTCCTGCTCTGCTGTTCCCTGACACATTGATCTACCAGCTGTTTCTTGCCTTTTCAGGCTCCCTCTTTAAATATCCAGAGAAGGAAATGTCAACCCACTCCAGTATTCTTGCCTGGAGAATTCCGTGGACAGAGGAGTCTGGCAGGCTACAGTCCATGGGGTCACAAAGAGTCAGATACAACTGAGTGACTGTCACTCACTCACTATTTAAATATCCATAAGGGGAGGTCCCTGGCAGTAAATAGAGAAGTTGATTCTGGGCCTTTGTGTCCTAGTGTGTTTTCCAGACTGTATACATTTGTGAAGGTAGGTTTGGGGAGGCAGGAAAAACTTGCCTTTAGGCAACTGTACCTACTTCCTGAGCTGTTCTTTGACTGAGTCACACTCTGTACCTCCAAACCTTCCTAGATTACAGGGGCTGCTCTAACGTTTGTTGCAGCCTCCATGAAGCCTGTTCTGCTGAGCCTGGCCATAAGTAATCATCCTGCTGCTCGCCTTCCAAGTGATGGGTTTCTACCTTTCCCCAGTTTTCTTTCTCTTTAGATTATAATTTGCTGTTGTTCAGTTGCTAAGTCATGTCCAGCTCTTTGTGACCCCATGGATTGCAGCACTCCAGGCTTTCCAGTCCTTCACCATCTCCCAGAGTTTGCTCAAACTCATGTTCATCGAGTTGGTGATGCCATCCAACCGTCTCATCCTCTGGCACCCCCTTCTCTTCCTGTCTCAGTAATTTTGAACTCCTTTTCTCTTGGGAGAGGAGGGATGCTCACTGGCTAGGATCTTGCTTTCATGGATCTCTGTATCCCCTGAAGTGATTGCCACTGCCTCCTTTAACTCCTTTTCAGTCATTTATTTTCTTTTTACTTTTCTTTTCTTCAGATTTATAGGATTAATTTTTTAAAAATGAGTTTTCCATCCTGGTTCTAGGTTTCTGGTATGTATTTTAGGAAGTGACTGAAGATGAAATCTGTAAAGATCATTTGCATTTCAAATTTAATTCCTCATGTTACTGTCTAGTCTCTAAGGTCCCCTGGCCAAAAAAACAAAAAAATGATTCTTAACCAGCACCGGCTGAGAAGCTGAAAGGCTGAGTAGAACTACAGATAGTCTCATGATGCTGAGGAGATAAAAATGACAAGTTAAGGCCTTATTACAAAGGTGGAGAGATCCTGGAAATACCTCATGGTTATAAATACTCTGTTGCTTCACTCAGGAACCCTGAAGGACTATATCCTAGGAGAAATGGCTTACTAAAAATAGGCCAACAGTTATAAAGACTGAAACCCAACCTCAAATTAAGCTGACCAGAATAGACCAAGTTTACAAAGATTGAAACCAAACCTTGAATCAGCTCAACCGCTGATTGGATTAAGATAATCTGTTCCTGATCTAGTTGCCTGCCACAAACTAAAGACAATCATGTAACAACATCTAGCTCCTTTGCAGTTTTAAATATATTTATATAAAACATTCATCATTTAGTTAAAAAAATACCAGGCATATAAACAGGCAGGATCAAGAGAAGAAAAAGATACTCAAAACAGACCCACGGGTGATACACATACTGTAATTATCAGATAGACTTTAATGTCAGTGATGAATAGATTCAAGAAAGAAAATGACAAGATGGAGATTTTGATCAGAGAACTGGAATCTACTTATATATAAAAAATCAGATAGAAATCCTAGAACTGAAATAGTCAGTGATACTAAGCATGCCTGTGAGCTAAGTTGCTTCAATCTTGCTTGACTGTGACCCTGTGGATTGTAGCCCGCCAGGCTCTACTGTCCATGGGGTTCTCCACTGGTGGGTTTAAACAGTGGCATAAACTCAGCCGTAGGGAGATTTAGTGATCTCTAATAGTAGACAAGTGAGTAGAAATATCCTGCCTAAAACAGGGAGAGAAAAAAAGATGAAAAATAAAGGAAATATCCACCGAGGCTAAATGATACATAATGAAAAGGCCTAACACACATGTAATTGAAATCCCAGAAAAATAATGGAAGAAGCAAAATTCCAGGAGATACTAACAGAATTTTCTGAAAACAATGAAATATACCAAACCACAAGCTAAAGGAGTACTGTAAACCCCAAGCAAGAGAATATAAAGAAAAAAAGAAATTTGTCAGTAGTGTTTCTGAAAACCAAAGACAAAAATGAAATCTGAAAGCAGCCCAAGAAAAAAGACATAATTACCTTCAAAGAAAGAACAGGAAGACTAAACTGTCCTCAACTGTAATGATGGACTCCAGAAGACAAGTATATCTTGGAACTGTTGAAGTTTTTATATCTAGATTTCCCTCGGAGACAAAGGTGAAATAAAATCTAGACAAGTAGAGACTGAATTTACTGTCAGCAAGTACACCCTAAAAATACTAAAAGGAGTTCTTCAGAAGGAGGCATATGACCCCAGATAGAGGTGTGGATATGTAGAAGGGAATGAAAATCAGTGGATAAGGTAAACATATGAGTAAATCTAAATGAACTACTGACTGTACAGATGTCTCATGGGATTAAAGTACATGTAAAAACAAGATATACAACAAGGAACGGTACAAAAGAATGAGGGGGGTAAATTGAATTAAAGTGTTTTAAAACTCTTATTTTCTGGAGAATGGGAAGGTGTTAGTAAATTGTAAGTCAAGGATGGTGTTTACATGATACCCTTAAAATAATAGTAAAATAATATTAATTAACCTAATAGAGAAGGAGATATTTAAAAATACAAGATTAATCTAGAAGAAGTTGAAAATTGAAATAATTGAGAGAAGAAGGGACATTAAACATAAAAGACAAATAGTAAGCAAATAGAACGTAGATTTAAATCCAGATCTATCAGTAATTACATTAAATGAAACTGGACTAAATATTCCAATTAAAACTCTGAAGTTGTGCAATTTAATTAAAAAAATGCAGCAAAATCCTATTAAATGCTACTTGGAAAAAGATGTTAAATATAGAAATATAGGAAAATTGATAGTAAATGTATGTAAGAAAAATATAGCAAGCAAAAAAGGTGATATTGGAAATGACACAAGGTAGACCGTAAGATAGACTTCCCAGGTGGCTCAGTGGTAAGCAATCCACCTGCCAGTGCAGGAGATGCAAGTTTCATCCCTAGGTCAGGAAATCCCCGGAAGGGGGAAGTGGCAACCCACTCCAGTATTCTTGCCTGGAGAATTCCATGGACAGAGGAGCCTGTTGGGCAACAGTCCATGGAATTGCAAAGAGTTGGACATGACTTAGTGAGTATGAGACTTTAAGACAGAAAACACTTCTAGTTAAAAAGAGGGGCAATTCATCAGGGAGATACCAGAAAACCTATTTGTTTGCATCTAGTTATAGAATGTATAAAATTGCAAGAAAAAGATAGACAAATTTATAATTAGAGTGGGTTTTAGCATACTGTTAGTAACTGATTGTAGAAGCTGACAAAAAATCTGTACAGCTATAGAAGATTGGAATCAGTTCAGCCGCTCAGTCGTGGCTGACTCTTTGCAACCCCATAGATTGCAGCATGCCAGGCTTCCCTGTTTGTCACTGACTCCTGGAGCTTACTCAAACTCATGTCCGTTGAGTCGGTGATGCCAACCAACCATCTCATCCTGTCATCCCCTTCTCCTTCTACCTTCAGTCTTTCCCAACATCAGAGTATTTTCCAGTGAGTCAGTTCTTCCCATCAGGTGGCCAAAGTATTGGAGTTTCAGCTTCAGCATCAGTCCTTCCGTCGAATATTCAGGACTGATTTTCTTTAGGATTGACAGGTTGCCTCTTCTTGCAGTCCAAGGGACTTTCAAGAGTCTTCTCCAACACCACAGTTCAAAAGCATCAATTCTTTGATGCTCAGCTTTCTTCATGGTCCAACTCTCACATCCATACATGACTACTGGAAAAACCATAGCTTTGACTAGATGAACCTTTGTTGGCAAAGTAATGTCTCTGCTTTTCAGTATGCTGTCTAGGTTGGTCATAACTTTTCTTCCAAAGAGCAAGCATCTTTTTATTTCATGACTGCAGTCATCATCTGCAGTGATTTTGGAGCCCAAAAAAAGAAAGTCTCTCATTGTTTCCATTGTTTCCCCATCTATTTGCCACGAAGTGATGGGACTGGATGTCATGATCTTAGTTTTCTGAATACTGAGTTTTAAGCCAGCTTTTTCACTCTCTTCTTTCACTTTCATCAAGAGGCTCTTTAGTTCTTCTTCACTTTCTGCCATAAGTGTGGTGTCATCTGCATATCTGAGGTTATTGATATTTCTCCTGGCAATCTTAATTCCAGCTTGTGCTTCATCCAGCTGGGCATTTTGCATGATGTGCTCTGCATAGAAGTTAAATAAGCACGGTGACAATATACAGCCTTGACGTACTCCTTTCCCGATTTGGAACCAGCCTGTTGTTCCATGTCCAGTTCTAACTGTTGCTTCTTGATCTGCATACAGATTTCTCAAGATGTAGGTCAGGTGGTCTGGTATTCCCATCCCTTTTAGAATTTCCATGGTTTGTTGTGATCCATACAGTCAAAGACTTTGGCGTAGTCAGTAAAGCAGAAGTAGATGTTTTTCTGGAATTCTCTTGCTTTTTCTCTGACCCAACAGATGTTGACAATTTGATCTCTGGTTCCTCTGCATTTTCTAAATCCAGCTTGAACATCTGGAAGTTCATGGTTCACGTACTGTTGAAGCCTGGCTTGGAGAATTTTGAGCATTACTTGCTAGCATGTGAGATGAGTGCAATTGTGCGGTAGTTTGAACATTCTTTGGTATTGCCTTTCTTTGGGATTGGAATGAAAACTGACCTTTTCCAGTCCTGTGGCCACTGCTGAGTTTTCCAAGATTGGAATAGTAATAACCAAAATATTCTAACTGATTATATAGACCACTACACACAAGGATTGTGGAATCCACGTTCTTTACAAGTGTACATGGCACAAAATTTAGTATATTCAGGTCTTAAATTTATTCTGTAAATTAAACCCTTCCTATAAAGAAATCTCAGTCTCACATGTCTTTAATAGTGAATTTGCCAAATATTTAGAGAAGTAGGACCAATCTTATACCGAGTTCTCTGGAGAATGGAAAAAGAGTTAAACATTTTCCCGTTCATTTTATGAGACTAGCATAACCTTGTACCCCAGACCTGACAAAGACATTACAAGAAAGAAAAACTGCCTTAGTCAATCTCTTTCACAAGTGAAGATATAAATCTAAGCAAAATATTGGCAAAATAAGTTCAACAGTATATTCAAATGATAGGCTTCCCTGGTGTCTCAATTGGTAATCTACCTGCAATGCAGGATACCTGGGTTCGATCCCTGGGTTAGGAAGCTCCCCTGGAGGACGTCATGGCAGCCCACTCCAGTATTCTTTCCTGGAGAATCCCATGGACAGAGGAGCCTGGCAGGTTACAGTCCATGTGGTGGCAACGAGTCGGATACAACTAAGTGACTAAATACACATATTCAAACAATCAGACAGAGCACCAAGCTAGATTCAGTCTAGGAATGAAATATTTGGTTTAATATTAAAGTGTATTGTTATTAAATATGCTAACAGGCTGAAAGAGAAAAGTAATCTGCTCACAATAACCTGAAAAAGCATTTGATAAAGTCAAATTTGATAAAGCATTTTGTATCCATTTGTGATAAAAAACAACCTTAGCAAACTTGGATCTCAGTGAACTGCCGATACTGATAAATGATATCATTTAAGAAATAGACCAAACATTATATTTAATGGTAAAATTTTGAAAGTCCTGAAATTGAGACTGAGATAGGAATTTAGCTGTAATCACTTCTTTTCAACAAAAATTAGAAAATAAAAATGACAGGATTCAAATCATCCCTTATCTAGGGATACATTTGACCAAAGATATTTAAGACCTCTACTTAGCTATGGGAGATATTTAAAAACACTAAATTAAATAGATATAAATGTTCATAAGTTGGAACCTTCAATAGTGTAAAAATGTAATTCCAGTTAAAATCCCAGGAGATTTTTTTGGTAGAATTGCCAGATGGATTCTAAAGTTTGTGTGGAAATGCAAAAGGTCAAAAGTGTTCAAGATAGTCTTGAAAAGAGAAAAGTTGAAGCATTTACACTACCAGAAATCAAGAATTCTTTTAAAGTTACAGTAAACAAACCATTATGGTATTGGTGCAAGATTTGATAACTAGACCATTGGAACAACGTAGAGCCCAGAAACACAGCCACACACATGGGTGACGACAGAGGTAATGACGCAGGGTAGTGGGAGGAGTTTGTTCTGACGCAGGGTAGTGGGAGGAGTTTGTTCTTTCAGTAAACAGTGCTGGTCTGTGTGCTCAGTGGTGTCCGACTCTTTTGCGACCCCATGGACTGTAGCCCGCCAGGTTCCTCTGTCCATGGGATTCTCCAGGCAAGAAAGCTGGAGTGGGTTGCCATCTCCTCCTCCAGGGGATCTTCCTGACCCAGGGATTGAATCCGAGTCAGTGTATTGACATACAATACCTATGTATTGTAGGTGGATTCTTTATCGCTGAGCCACCAAGGAAGCCTAAACAGTGCTAGGTTCATTAGATACCCACATGGAAATAAATGAATCTTGACCCTTATTTTGCACTGTATCCAAAATTCAGTTCCAGATGGATCACAGATCTAATGGTGAAAGGTAAAACGATACAGCCTTAGAAAATAACAGAAAAATACACAGTCACAGCTTTGGGTAGGCAAAGATTTTAGACAAGGTATAAAAAGCACTAGCCATAAAGGGATCAATGTGATAATTTGGAGTGCATTAATGTTAAGATCTTATTCATCAAAAGACATCAATACAAGTGAAAGGGCAAGTCACAAAGTGGGAGAAGATAATTATGCACTCTTTGTGTGAACTGAAGTGAAAGGCGCTCAGTTGTGTTCGACTCTGTGACCCCGTGGATTATACAGTCCATGGAATTCTCCAGGCCAGAATACTGGAGTGGGTAGCCCTTCCCTTCTCCAGGGGATCTTCCAAACCTGGGGATTGATCCCAGGTCTCCCATATTGCAGGCCATAATGCAGGGCCATAAGGGAAGCCCACTCTTTGTGTATGTGTATGTATTTAACAAAGGACTTACATTCAAAATGTATAAAGAGCCTCTACTTTTACTAAATAAGAGAAGACACAATTGAACAGAATAGGCAGAAATCTTAAATAGGCACTTCAAGATGATATCCAAATGGCCAATAGACTTTATTGATCAGGGAAATGTAAATTAAAACTGCATACCCACTAGAACAGTTGAAATGTAAACGCACAGTTGGCAAAGATGTGGAATCAAAGGAATACTTGCATACTCACTTTTCAGTGCTTTATTGTAGCTGCAAAGCTGAGTATCTGCGTGCTCTATGATCCAGCAATTCCACTCCTAAACAGAGACCCAAAAGATATGTACACATACATGCCCCCAAAGACATACGGACATGTACACACACATATACACATGCATAACAAATGATGTGCATCTATTAATAAATATCTACAGTAGTAATTTGTGTGATAGCAAAACAAAGCTGAAATAATGCAAAGTTTATCAATGTGGAATGGATAATTATATTTATACAGTAGAATACTAAAGAGCACTGAAAACATATGGTTATATGTAGTAACATGGATGAGTCTCATAAACATATAGTAGAGAGAGAGAAGTAAAAGAAGACCCAGGAGAACATTTACTGTAATTTGCATCAAGTTCAATACGGGGAAACTAGTTTATAATTTTATAAGTTAAGATAGCTCTTACCTTTGGTGATAAGGAGGTTTAAGTGGCTGATTGGGGCTCCTGGGGGTACTGGTAATGTTTTCCTGTTTTGAAATCTGAGTGGTGGTTATATGGGTGTGATCCCTGTGAAGATCCATTGATTTGTATACTTTTCTAAATGTGATACTTAAATAATACTGTTAAAAACCTTGTTGAGAAAAGCACAGAGGATAGAAGCAGTTGGCTTTTGCCATTTGAACACTGGCTGTCTGGAAAGAGTGAGGTGATGGTAAACTTCCTGATTTAGGCCCGTCCCTGATCACCGTGAGTGCTTTAGTATCGTGGCCTCTGAAGGGCCTGAGGTCCAGGGAGCAGTGAAGTGTCCATCTCTGTGGCCCTTGGTCTCCCTTGGAGACACCGGAGCCCCCTGGGCTCGGCTGTATCCATAATAGATGATGCTGGCAGGGTCGAGCGCAGTGGGCAGGACGCAGGAAACCAGAGACTCCTGTTCCTCTCCCCTCCCCTCCCCTCTCCCCACGCCCACCCCCTCCTCTTTTCTTTGCTGCAAAGAGCCGGGATTCTTGCTTAGGAGTCCACACCCACAGATGAAAAAGACAGAAGGATATTTATTTTGAAAAAGGACAGATGTAAATTCATATTTTGTAGACAAGATGCAAATGCTTAGACTTCAGAATGTTGTTGGAGCATCAACCCTGTGGGCAGTAGAGAGGACTGCTTTGAGAAGGCAAGAATTTTCAGAAGCTGAATGAAAAGATGTGAAAAATTTTATTCAGGGACTGTTATGGACTGAATGCTTTTTGTCCCCCTTCCCCAATTCCTGTATCGAAGCCCCCAACCTCCAATGTAATGGTACTTGGAGGGGGGAACTTCTGCAAAGTCACAGGCTTAGATGAGGACATGGGGGTGTGCTCTTGATGGGGGTATATGTATTTAAGTGCCCTTTTATTTACTGAAAAAGCCCTTATAAGAAGAGGGGCCAGGGGAACTGCTTCTCTCCATAGTACACTCCAAGGGAAGCCCGTGGACCTCACAGGGTGGCTATTTACAAGTCAGGACAAGGGCCCTCACCAAGACCTGAATCTGTGGGCTCAGTAATCTTGGACTTCCCAGCCTATGTGAGAAATACACTACTGGTGTTTAAGTCACCAAGTCTACAGTGTTTTGTTATAGCAGCTGGAGCTGACTAAGACAGGGAAATAAAACTTGACTTGGTTTAACACCTCTGATTCCTGCAAGCTGGGGTGGTTGCTGCTTTCCTATGGATTTTATCTGCAGAGTGGGACCTCTGGGACCCAGTTTATCTGGGGTCATTGGGAGGCCCAGCCTGTTCATCTTTTGTGAGCATGGTAGTCAAGTTGAAATTTTAAAAAATGCCCTTTGTAAGAACTAAAGTTTTCAACCTGGTCCCATCTTGGTATTGAGAAAAGTCAAGGAAAGAAGCCACAAACACTTCAGTTTCTGGGAACAGAAAGTTTCAAATATGCACGCCGGTACCATATTTAGGTTGATCTCCAAATCAGGGTTTCCCTTTAAATTTTGCTTGTTTTCAGTCTAACAAAATAGGTCATAACATCTTATTTACTCCTAAAAAAGTGAACATAGAGGAATTTGCTTTTGGGTCTTAATTTGTGCCTCTTCGCCTATGTCAGGTGGGAACTGCAACTTGTTTTCTCCGATTTAACAGACAGTATGTTTAGGTGGTATAGTATTTTCTCCACAGATTTCACACTAATAAGATAGTTTAAACTGCTCTACTTCTTGAGAAAAGAATACTGACTTGTTTGGTTTGTGAAAAAGTCAAAAGAATGTCAGTGGTTTAGGAAACAGACTTAGCGGGAGCAGGTGGCCAGCTGAGTTGTCTTCACCACACCCACCGTTTCTGTGCACTGAGTCTGGCATTTTAATCCAGTGATTCAAGAGTCTGCAACGACCAGTTATCTGCACCAGCCAAAAATAGGCACAGAATCTGTTGCTTTGCATGGTATCTCTGCAAAGCTTGTCACGAGGTTTTTTTGAATTGGGAGATTTCCCTGCTAATTTGGGAAGCAGCTGAGGAGACCGACAGAGGTCTCGAGTGTCCCTGGGATCTACGCTGTCCTCCCTAAGGCGGCTCAGGTCTTTCCCCAGTTCCCCAGAGCCTGACTTTTCCCACAGCAGTGCTGAAACCACAGACTGCATCAGCTTTATTTACAAAAAAAATTTTTTAATTGTGTTTATCAAAGGTAAGTAAAATCCACTGGGTGCTGGCACAGTGCAATTAAAGTTTTGTGAGGATTAGACATTGCTACATATGTAGCATCTAGATTGTGCTTGGAATAGGGTAAATTCTCAAAAAATGGTTAGTCGCGTAGGTGTGTTGTGTGCTAGCCATGGCTAGATGCTTTACCTACAGAATGTTGACTCCTCACAACAGTTCTGCAAGATACTTATCTACTTCTGCAAGATAAGTAGCTCTGATTTTGGGCTTCCCAGGTGGCACAAGTAGTAAAGAACCTGCCTGCAATGCAGGAGACATAAGAGACGTGGGTTCAATCCCTGGGTTGGGAAGATCCCCTGGAGAAGGGCATGGCAAACCCACCCCAGTATTCTTGCCTGGAGAATCCCATGGACAGAGGAGCCTGGTGGGCTACAGTCCATGGGGTCATAAAGAGTCGGACACGACTGAAACGACTTAGCAGCAGCAGCAGTTATTATTTTATTAATAAGTAAGAAGAGCTTCAGAGAAGTTAAGTAATTTATGTAAGGTCACACAGCTGCTGAATGGCGGTGCTGAGGACTGAATCCAAGTCCATCTTCTCTTCCTCCTTCTCCACCACCACTGCCGTATTCTCTCTAAATCTGTTTCTCAAGTTGGGATCTGGGCTGCCTGGAAAGTTGTGGAAGTTTTCTTAGGGTGGTTGTCTATGAGTTTATAGTTTGAAAAATATTGCTTTGTGCAAGAGGTCAGCAAGTGTTTTCTTTAAAGAACCAGATAGTAGTTTATGCTTTAGGGGCCATACTCTCTATGTTGCAACTCTTAATTCTCCTACTGCTGCTCACAGCATGGGCAATATTTAACCAAATAGGTATGTCTGTGTTTGAATAAAACTTTATTTATGGGGAACTTCCTGATGGTCCAGTGGTTAAGACTCTTCTTCCAATCCAGGGGTTGTGGTTTTGATCCCAGGTTGAGAAACTAAGATCCCATATGCTGCATGGCATGGTGAAAACAGAAATTAAAAAATAAAATAACATCTGGAGAGACTTAAAAAATCCAAACCTTTGTTTATGGACATGGGTGACTGGCTGGATTGGGCCTGCAGGCTGCTGTTTGCTGACCCCTGCTTTATTCCGTGATCCCTTCTGTTCTCTTCAAACCCCTGCAGCTTTGGGTGCTCCAGCTTTCTCTGTCTGTCATCTTAGCAGCTTCTACTCTCTCTGCTCAGTTGTCAAAATCTCACATTCTACAAAGTTCCTGACCTTATGGAACCAACAGCCGGGTGGGGAGACAAATGTATGCCATGTGGGAAGGGTAAGAAGTAGAAGGCAAGGGGTTGGAGAGTGATGGTGGAGCAGAGCCCTACCAGAAGGGAGGCATAAACTACGTGGCTGTCTCAGGTGATGTGTTCCAGACAGGACAGCAAGTGCAAAGGTCCTGAGGCAGCAGTATGCTTGGCCTGTCTTAGAAACAGCCAGGAATCCAGAGGGGCTGGGATGCAGTGGGTGAGGGCAAGAGTGGTGGGAGAGGGGCAGGCAGGCAGGTGAGAGGCAGTTCACGGAGGGCCTTGGAGGTCATTGCAGGGCTTTATAATGAGTGGCCACTGCAGGGGGGTTGGTTTGAGCAGCTGAGTATCATAATCTGATGCATGGAACAAAGGATCCCTTTGAGCTGCTGAGTGGAAAGAGTGTATAGGGTGAGAGGAGGGGGAGGCTGGGCGCCATTTAGAGGAGGATGGTGGGAGAAGCCTATAGATTCTAAATATGATACCAGAGCCAATGATTTTCTGACCGATTGAGTAGGATGTGGGAGGAACAGAAGGGTCAAAGTTGACTTGGGGTCTTGGCCAGAGCGGGTGGAAAGTCAGAAAGTGAAAGTCACTCAGTCGTGTCCGACTGTTTGCACCTTCATGGACTACAGTCCGTGGAATTCTCCAGGCCAGAACACTGGAGTGGGTAGCTTTTCTCTTCTCTAGGGGATCTTCCCAGCCCAGGGATTGAACCCAGGTCTCCTGCATTGCAGGCGGATTCTTTACCAACTGAGCTATGAGGGACGCCTATGGAAAGTCAGAGCTGCCTTTTGCTGAGAGGGGAGGACTATGGGAGTAGATTTGCTGGGAAGATGAGATCAGATGGGATATGTTGAATTGGGACTGTCAGTTGATAACCAGGTGCAGAAGTGAAGTAGGCGATGAATTTGCAAGTTAGGAGTTTACACTGGGACTCTACAGAAGAGAATCAGCAGGGGATGGGTGGCCTTCAAAGCCAGGGGTGGGCTGGGATTGTCTAGGGACTGGGTCAGAGAAACAGTGGGCTGACCTGGAGGCCATGGCCCTCTCCTGCCCCCACCCTCTGCCCCTGCCAATTTCAGGCCTCAAGAAAGTGAAAAGTGAAGTCGCTCAGCCGTGTCTGACTTTTTGCCACCCCATGGAATGTAGCCTACCAGGCTCCTCCCTCCATGGGATTCTCCAGGCAAGAATACTGGAGTGGGTTGCCATTTACCTCTCCAGGGGATCTTCCCAACTCGGGGATCGAACCCGGGTCTCCTGCATTGCAGGCAGATGCTTTAACCTCTGAGCCACCAGGGAAGCAAGACCTAAAAGCATTTTGAAGACTTTCTTGGCAGTCCAGGAGTTAAGACTCTGTGCTCCCGGTGCGGGGAGCACAGGTTCAGTCCCTGGTTGGGAAAGTAAGATCTTGCATACTGCACAGTGCAACCTAAAAATAAATAAAGGAGTAAATAAAATGAATAAATAAAGGCATTTTGATAGCTTCCTTCCTAGTCTGTTATCTATGATACTACCAGGGCTTCCTGGAGCCCGTCACCCACCAGGTCCCTCCCCTCTGAAGCCTTTGGGGTGTCTGTGCAGCCTGCAGGAGAGTGTGGGGTACCAGTCTCTCTCCTGTCCTCCCTACACTGCTGATCCGCAGTCTGCCTGCAGGCAAAGCCAGTGATGTCTGCTGCTGTCTCCGCTTGTCCTCAGCCTGCACAGGTCTTCCCACCAGCAAGCACCACCCCCTTCCCCAGCATCATGTCATAAATATATGTAGCTGTTGTGCTGAAGACATGAAAGGATTCTAGAGAGATGTCAATCATTGTGAGTGAAGACTGACATCTTTAAAAAGTATTCCCTTGCCATGATGAAGAATGTATTGGAGATGTGGTCATGTTTGGGAGACAGAGAGAGAGTGGATAAGTTGAGTTTTAGCCATAAAGGTATGAAGAAGGGATGAGGCCAGCTGGCATGGTGGTCTTGTCCAAGGGTGAGCAGGTTCCCAGCAAAGCTACGCACCCAGGAGCCACATCCCAACAGGAGAGAGCATCCCAGGGAATAACTTAAGCAGGGCTAACTTAAGAGTAACTTAACTGGGGCACTGCTGGCCTGCCCCGAGCAGCCTGGGGCTGAGGAAGAGCGGATAGCTTTCTCTTGTTTCTATCAAGTGACATCAATTGATAATGCCTGCCTGGGGGTGCAGTCAAGGTCAGGTCTCAGAAGAATGAAGATGGTCATTGATTAATCATGTCTACCGGGAGTCTGAGGGGCTGGGTTTGCTTCAGGACCACCCTGGGTGTTTCTGAACTGACATAGCTGTCCTGGGCACAAGAGCACTGGTTCTCTCCATCCACCCGTGGTGAATCCTGCAGTGTGATCTGGCCACCCATCGAGCTAGATCTGACTGGAAACTAACCAGCGGAAGTGCAGAGTAACCAAATGTATTCGCTTTTAAAAAGTCACAGGTTTTGTGCTTTGGAGGCGACCCTTCGCATTGTTGTGGTCTGTGTTTTACATCATGGAGTGAATTACACAGAAGCGTCTAAAGAAGTGAAAACAAAGCATCTGGGAGAAAAGTACGTCCCAAGTAGCAGGAGATTTCTTTCACCAAAAGGAAATGATGTTTGTGAAAGTATTTCAAGTGCTATAAAGTGCTCTATAAATGTAATGATTTATTATTATGCACTGCTGGAGGGAAACTAGCTAAGCCATAACACTAACAATTACAGAACAGACTCCTACAATTAAGTTGGAACTTGAAGAGAACCTCCGAGGAAGGGCTTTTCCTGAACTGGATGAGACCCTTGCTGGTGAGTCCAGGCTGATGGCAGGGACCTGTGTCCCATCGGGGCTTGTGGTCCACCATGGAGAGCGGCAGTCTATCCAGTAGGGATCCAGCCCAGGCAAGGGTGGCCGTTGCCTCCAGTGCTGTGTGAGTTGGCTTCAGATTGGGAGGCAAGCTAGTCACTGAAAATGACTGTCTGCTGGGCAGGCAGACGCCAGAGCTGGCCTGAGCCAACCCCTACCCTCGAGAGGAAGTCTTCTCTGCTCCCTCCCAGCCCCTTCCAAGCCCCTCCCCTGCCCTTTCGGTACCGATTACATCAGATCACAAATATTCTTGAGTACTAATTTCTTTATAAGACTCTACTTCTTCTGATTCCCTCCAAACTGGTGGGAAATCCCTCCAAAACTGGTGTATATCCAGTTTTTTCCTATTTTCTTTCATAAAAGAGTGAAAAATTATAAACAATAAGGTACAAATAGTTTTCTCTGCTGGTATTAGATAGAAAGAGGCTATGAAATGTTCACTGTCAGTAAGCATCCAAAAATGTTGAATTGGCGGGTAATTTTTTTAAAAAATTGTACTTGTTTTATTCTTGGCTGTGGTGAGTCTTTGTTGCTGTGAGGGCTTTTCTGTAGTTGCAGTTCAAGGGCTTTTCATTGTGGTGGCCTCTGTTGTTGAGGAGCACAGACTTTAGGGCATGCAGGATTCAGCAGTTACGGCTCCTGGGCACAGGCTCAATCGTTGGTTGCACATGGACTTAGTTGCTTCTTGATATGCTGTGGGATCTTCCTGGATCAGGGATCAAACTGGTGTCTCCTGCGTTGGCAGGGAGATTCTTCACCACTGAGCCACCAGGGAAACCCTGAACTGGCAGATAATTTAAGAGTCTTCAAGAGGAGGGTTTGAGCCACTCTTCTTGGTTTCTATATGTACTCAACTGACAAAGAAACAGGACTGATTGTCACAAACTGCATTAGAAGTTAGTCTCTCTATAGTCTCTCTACAGGCCCTGCTTGTCCCTCTGAGCACATCGATGTCAGCAGATGACGGATGTGGCATTTGCTGGCCTGGGTGCTTCCCTCTATCACCATATGGCTTCTGGAGGGTGCATATCAGGGGCAGTTTCTCCTGTTGTAGTGGTCTGCATCCAGGTAGGAGGGAGAAAAAATACAGTGATTTAAACAGGGGAAGTTTAATACAAAGAATTACCAAACTCTGATGAAAGAGTAGCCATAGGATAAATGAAAACTCCTCGTGGTATGTACCCCAGGGCTGGGGGAGAGCAGTCAAGGAAGGACAGACTTGGAAGGGGTTCAGACCTTGTTGGAGAAGGTATAGTTGACCACACTGGACGGCAGAGAAATTTGCTGGTTTCACTGGTCCTCAGTCCCCGGGCAAACGGGAAGCAGGCCTCCAGGCCTCATGCAGGGTAGGTGAGCTGCTGTTGTGGGTGTGCCATGGGTGGGGGGTACTCAGCGCCTGAGGCTGGAGCACAGGAGTGTGCCTGGAAGGGCACAGTCAGGAGGACCACAGGAGATGAGGCTGGGGGAGGTAACGAGGGGGCAGAGGGAAAGAGGATGCCAGCATGCACAGGAGGCCTGGAGGGCCCGATGTCTGTCCCGGGAGGGCTCTGCAGGGTCTGTGAGGTTGCGGGAGACAGCACCTGCTGGGTGGGGGGAGCCCTCCCCGGATGTCCTCACCCCATACCATCAACTCTGTCCCCCTGCAGTCCCTTCTTCTGCATCGTCCCTCCAGCACCCTCTGCTGAGAAAGGTTGACATCGTGCTGCTATAAAGGAGAAACACTTGAAGGAGTTGCTTTCATTATTGCAGAGCACGTGTTGAAGGGTGAATCTGGGGCTCAGAGAGAAACTCATAGACAACTGACTTCCTTGGCTCCCTTCCCTGTAGCACCTGTGGTCCCAGGACATCTGTGAGGAGGGAGGGCACCCCATTCCTCTGAAGCATCCTGTTTGCTCCTGAAGATTGGCTCACACAGGGGCTGACTCGCTGTTGTTCTGTTGCTCAGTCGTGTCTGACTCTTTGTGACCCCATGGACTGCAGCACGCCAGGCTTCCCTGTCCTTCACCATCTTCTGGAGCTTGCTCAAACTCATGTCCATTGAGTCGGTGATGCCATCCAGTCATCTCATCCTCTGTCTTCCCCTTCTCCTCCCACCTTCAATCTTTCCCAGCATCAGGGTCTTTTCTAATGAATCAGCTCTTCACATCACATGGCCATAGTATTGGAGCTTCAACTTCAGCATCAGTCCTTCTAATGAATATTAAGGATTGCTTTCCTTTAAGATTGACTGGTGTTCCACAGTTGATTGGAAGATTGAGTCTTCCCCAACACCACTTTTCAAAAGCATCAATTCTTTGGCATTCAGCCTATGGCCCAACTCTCACATCCATACATGACTACTGGAAAAACCATAGCTTTGACCTTTGTCGGCAAAGTAATGTCTCTGCTTTATAATACATGTCTAGGTTGGTCACAGCTTTTCTTCCAAGGAACCAGCGTCTTCTAATTTTGTGGCTGTGGTTACCATCCACAGTGATTATATAGACTGCAGTTTCTCTGCTGGCAGCTGGGGGAGTGAGGACAGTGATGGGGAAGGACCGTGACCCTCATAGGCTGCTGCACAGCTTGGGGCGAAAGGATGTGTGTGTCAGAGACCAAGCTGCCACAGGCCAGGACCCCTGCCTGCCAAAGGGTGTGGTTTAAGACTTTACCTTGACCTTGTGGTTGATGCTGCTGCTGCTGCTAAGTCGCTTCAGTCGTGTCCGACTCTGTGTGACCCCATAGACGGCAGCCCATGAGGCTCCCCTGTCCCTGGGATTCTCCAGGCAAGAACACTGGAGTGGGTTGCCATTTCCTTCTCCAATGCATGAAGGTGAAAAGTGAAAGTGAAGACGCTCAGTCGTGTCTGACTCTTTGCGGCCCCATGGACTGCAGCCTACCAGGCTCCTCTGTCCATGGGATTTTCCAGGCAAGAATACTGGAGTGGGCTGCCATTGTCTTCTCTGGACCTTGTGGTTGGGGCAGTTGCATCTCTGACGGCTCACAGAGGGTACCTCCCTCTCTCTCTTTCTCTCTTCAAGCTAACTGGAGGGGCAGAATGCTTGAAAGATGTGTGTCTCTGCAGTCCTGGACCACTGCTCCCATCATGGCTTGGGCAGTTCCTAGTTCCTAGTTTCTTTATTGCTGCAGGTCAGGCAAGAGGGCAGGTTCCCTGCCTGTCACAGTGAGGGCTGGATCCAACTCTTGGCCCGTGGAGTAAGGGATCAGGTTTAAGTCTGGAAGGGCCCCAGCTCCTGGAGATCCTGACTTCATTGATCTGAGCTGGACCTCGACATCATGATGCTTTCACAGTGCCGCCAACTCTGCGCTGTGGTTTGAAAGCCCAGCCAAGGGGAGGACCCCTGGTTTGAGTCAGTCTCCACTCCCCGGGCTCATGCGCTCCTCCTTTTACTTATTTGTGTGTCACTCAGCTGTCACCTGGGAGCATCCTGAAGGCAGAGCTTTGTCATCCTCTGGTGTATCTGTCCCCCACTCCGTCCCTGGCTGGTGGCAGCCTCTGCCTGACTCAGTCTGCACTGACCAGCCCTTGGTTCCCTGACATCGGTGGAGTTGCCAGTGCCCCCAGGTTTATCTCAGACTCAGCCCCAGAAGCTCACTGTCTCCCCTGTGAGGAGGTCTGACTTTTCTAGACTTTCTCAGGGTTCGAAGGAGGAACTGAGGGTCCTGGAGAGGATGGCCATGAGGCCCATCACAGCCACTGGCTGACTTGGTCTCGGAACACTTGACCTGCTGCCTGTAGGGGTGGGCGTCTGTCAACTCAAATCCTTCTCCACGTTGTTTACAGACTGAAAGGATTCCATGTAGCTCCCACTTAATTGGAGGGGATGCATTCAAACCATAGTAGAGCCACCCAGAGGAATGCATGATACTACCCTTTTGGGTTTATAACCATTCCTGCCTTGGCATGCTCTACCAGGAGGTGTCCTGGCCATTTCCAGATGTGAACAGTTCCTCTCTTGGACAATCCAGTTGTCCCTCCTGGAATAAAGTGGGGATAGGGGTGGGACCTCCTTTGTCCCTATCTAACAAACCCCATTGGAGCAGTTCTCAAAGTGTGGTCCCCGGGCAGCAGCTTCAGTATCACCGGGGTATTTGTTAGAAGTGCAAATCCCATCCCCTTACTGATCCTGGAACTTTGGGGGTGCAGCCCACAATCTGTGTTTTAAGAAGCCCCCAGATGACTGATACGTGCTCATATCTAGGAACTGCTGCCTTACTTAATAGACTGGATGCCTTAGCACACTGTGAGTACAGCATGTACTTTTCTCCTCTTTCTTTTTGACTTCTGAGTCTTTGCCCCTACGCATCCCTCCGTTCTTCACGAGTGCCTTTTGAAATCACATCCGTGTTCCCGGCCAGAGTCAGGAGTCACTTCATTCATGAAGCCTTACCTGATTCCCCCTCTCCAACAGGCGTGTGCTCACCGCCCTGGGCACCCCTCCCCATTGCCTGTGGTCCCCTCCTGGCAACGCTAGCGTCCCTGGGCCCTCCTTGTATTGTTGTCGTTCAGTAGCTAAGTTGTGTCCAACTCTCTGTGACCCTGTGGACTAGAGCATGCCAGGTTCTCTATTACCCCTGTAGTTTGCTCAAGTTCATGTCCATTGACTTGGTGATGCTATCTAACCATCTCCTCCTTTGCTACCCTCTTCTCCTTTTGCCCTCTGTCTTTCCCAGCATGAGAGCCTTTTCCAACGAGTCAGCTCTTTGCATCAGGTGGCCAAAGTACTGGAGCCTCAGTATCAGTCCTTCCGATGACTATTCAGGGCTGATTTCCTTTAGGATTGACTGGTTTGATCTGCTTGCTGTCCCCTGGACTCTTAAGAGTCTTCTCCAGCTCCACAGTTCAAAAGCATCAATTCTTTGGTGCTTAGACTTCTTTATGGTCCAACTCTCACACATGTATATGTCAAAGTCATAGCTTTGACTATACCCACGATAAAGGGCCCTCCTCAGAAATGCAGAATCCCAGCCTGCCCCACTGATTGAGTCAGAATCTGCATTTCATAAGATGTGCAGGTGATTCCTATCTATTTTAAAGGCTAGGAAGCACCTTTTAGACCACCCTGAGTGTACTAAAAGAAATATATATTTTTTTTACTGATTACATTTTAATGATACTTATTCATTAGGAAAATAAATGGGATAAAGAAAAGCCCAGAAATTGACGCTGCCATGAGCAGACTTTCAGGGGTCAGTGTTAACAGCCCATCTTTGTTCTAGGAGGGACTGTATTCAGATGACCTTTAGAGACAGGAGCCACGCTTTAAACGACAGCTAACACTATGTCTTGCATAAACCAGCTGTTCAGTAACTTAAAAAACAGGGAATTCGGGGGATCGGGATGGGGAATACATGTAACTCCACGGCTGATTCATGTCAATGTATGACAAAACCCACTGAAATGTTGTGAAGTAATTAGCCTCCAACTAATTAAAAAAAAAAAAAACACCCCAAAAAAACCAGGGAATTCAAGAATTCTCTACTAATATAAAGGGCTTCTCAGGTGGTAAAGAATCCATCTGCCAATGAAGGAGATACAAGAGAAACACGGGTTCTATCCCTGGGTCCAAAAGATCCCTTGGAGAGGGAAATGACAACCCACTCCAGTATTCTTGCCTGGAGAATTCCATGGATGGAGGAGCCTGGCGGGCTACAGCCCAGGGGGTCACAAGAGTCAGACACGACTCAGAGACTGAGCATGCACACATATAAAGGTATTGTCTCCTTCCCAGAAGCTGGAGTCCTCAGCCCACTAAAGAGGTAGATGAAGGCTGTTTCTGTCTGAGGATTTCATGGCTGTTAAATCCTAGTGCAGTGACCAGAGTATCTCAGTCTGAATCCTGAGGATGTGAAGCTTGGTGAAAGCGCTGAGGCTGCTCTCAGGCATGGTCAGGATCTCTGTTCCAGGAACCCACTTTCTGACCTACCCTGAGGACTGGAACTGATAAGGTGGTTGTAGGTTTGACTGGAATTCTCCAGTGAATGTGGCGGGGTTTGGGGAGAGGGGGAATTGTCCTGCCTGCCACTCTGGCTCACAGCCTCGGGGCTAATTTAATCAGTCCTGTAAGGGGCCGGGCAGCTGGGGAGAGGCTTTCTGAAGCACTCCAGGGCCACCTTCAGCCCGTTCAGCACGCCCAGCTGCCTGCCCTTGTCTTTCTGTAGCTGTGGCCTGTCCCCACCCCCGTTGGCCTTGGGAGCAGCTGTGAGCCTGTGGGACCCGATCTGGGCTGTGGGTACACATGGGAGTCACCCAGCAGATAAAGCTCTGACCTTGGAGTCCTCATGCCCAGATTCTAGACCTATGCAGCATTTTTCAGCTCTGAGCTCTTTGTCACCTTTGCTTGAGCCGTCTCTTCCTCAAGAAGAGTCAGAGATGGTTGCCTCGGAGTGGGAGGTGGGGTGGGGGTGCCCCATGTGTTCCATGGGAATGTCGCTGCATGCATCACTCTTCCCAGCCGCCAGATGGGCAGAAACGTGGGTGCTCCTTGCCAACCTCTGCTGCTAGCTGTCTCTAAAGGGTCAGTGCAGGGAGAGTGTGAATGGTTCCTGCTCACTTGGTCATTCCCCTTCATGAGGGTGTGTGAGAAGCAGGTATGTCTGTGCGCGTGATGATGGTCTGGGCCTCTCGCTGCAAGAACAGCACCTGGGTTGGTGGCAGCCTCATTACAGGACGCGGGGTGCGTTCAGACACATTGGGGCTGCTGTGTCAGCCTGGCCAGGGCGTTTCTCTCGAACATCTGGGAGCAATCACCTTCTGCCTGACCAAACTGAGTGGTGGCCCCAAGCAACTCCACATTTAGGTGAATTGCAAAAACAAGCAGGCAGTCATGCTCACTAGTGCGTCTCTGTGCAAATGGCAAATGCGAATGGTTTTCCAGAAACACCTGCATCCCTTTACCTGGAGTGCCCAAGCGGAAAGGGACCCCAGTCAAGTCCTGTCACAGGCGTGCCACTGCTTGCGGTTGAAGCTGCTGCAACCGCCTCGGGGACCTGAAAACTGTTTTTATTTTGACTTTTTAAAAAAGCCAACATTGGAGTGTGCTTTTTAGCTGTGAAATATCTCTAGACCCCTGAAGATGACTGAAGATTGATCCGAATCTTACAGGCAGTAGTCTCTAAATCCACAATTTCACAGCAGAGTTTCACTCAGCAGATCATATGCTATGTTTAAAATTTTCATTGATCCCCCAACTTGATCATCAACCATCTTAGACTGAAACATTTTTATACTGAAGGTCCAATTCTCCGGGCTTTCAAATGAGCTCAGAACATACCTAGGGTCAGTCATGTGATGATAAATTCTGTTTTTGGTTCCAGAAATGCATTTCCTGCCTGATGAGTGGGGTCTCGGAAGACTCCAGACCTAGTTTCTGTGATAGCCCTGCTCCTACCTGCAGGGTATAATGGGAATAATTTCAGAAGAGCTGACAACTTTTTCTCTTCAAACATGTATCAAACATCAATTAAAGATGACAATATGGGGGGTTTTTCAGGGAATACTTACTTGGAGCACGTGGCATCACAAATGGAAGTTTCTTGCCTTTGCTGTCACTGGCATGTGGCTCTTCGGAAGGTCATCCTTCAATGCCTGGGAGCCCCAGGAGAGATCTGAGAGATGTGTGGTCTTCTGCTCAGGAGCAAGGACAGTGGTTTTATTTTTTTTCCAATTAAAAATGGACAAGTTGTAATTTAGAAAAAACAAGGATGCTTGTGGATTTTTAAATTGGATTTAGAAAGTTGTGGCGAAGAGTACAGGGACCAGTATTTAACTACCCCTCTCACCAGCGCTGTGCTTTGTCATACCAGGTGTGGAGAGGCATTGCCGCTGAGCAGGGCTCTCCTGACCGGGGAATCAGGCATCTCGATGGGGCCTTCTGTTTGCTATGGCAACAGGCAGTGGGGCAGTAGACGTTGACTCGGGTACCTGGGTTGCTGAGGATCTTACATGCTAAGTTGTTCAGTCATGTCTGAGTCTTTGCAACCCCATGGACTGTAGCCCACCAGGCTCCTCTGTCCATGCGGATTCTCCAGGCAAGAGTACTGGAGTGGGTTGCCATGCCCTCCTCCAGGGCATCTTCCCAACCCAGGGATTGAACATGGGTGTCCTGCATGGCAGACAGATTCTTTACCATCTGAGCCACCGGGGAAACCCACTAAGGGCTGATGGCACAAACATTAGTGAGCTCCTAAAGCAGAGTGTTGTGGTTGAGGGGTTTCAGCTGATCACTAAACTAGGGCTGTCTGGTTACCTTGTTAATGAGTTACTAAGGGAATGGAGCAAAATACCCTGCTGATTTCATGCTGCTGATTTTTAAATTCTCTGCTTATTGAGAAGAACGTTGGTGCTATGTATGGTTGAAAGTAAGTGAAGAAATTGGACATTAAATCCTAGAGTGTTTTGAGGATAAAGGACCTTTGAGTTACCTGAGCCAGGGTCCAGATGAGTAATGGAAACAAGCCAGGTCGGCGGGTGATGTCATGTCCGACTCTTTGCAACCCCATGGACTGTAGCCAGGCTTGCCTGACCTTCACTGTCTCCTGGAGTTTGCTCAAACTCATGTCCATTGAGTCGATGATGCCACCCAGCCACCTCATCCTCTGTTGCCCCCTTCTCCTCCTGTCCTCAATAGCACTGCTGAAATAAAGGGTGGGCACTGCTTCAGCCTGGCCTCTTTCAGCCTAGAAGAGGTGGCCCTGGGTTTCCAGATCCTCCCATTTTTAAAGAAATGCTGGAAATCTGAATTTTATGTAAATTTCTTTTAACTGTTGGCAACTAAACATAGATATTTTAAAATGCCACGTGGGCAAAATGAGCACAGCAGGAGCTGCAGTTTGCACGCTGATGTCCCGTCTGCCTTGTCAGATGCTGTTACTATAACCGGCCTGCCGCATGTTCCACCGCTGGTTTGGTGGCAGCCTGCGGCGTGGAGGCCCAGCCTCTTGTGTCTGAGGCTGATGTTCTGGTCTCCCCAAGGCCAATTTCTGGGGACGCTCTGGAGTGACTAGGGTGTTCTGGTTGTCCTGGCTAGCAGGCAGCTCACCCTCTAGTGTTCTTGGAAGCTCTTCCTAGAAGTCCACAGTCGTGGCCAGCTGGACTTCCCTGAGGCGTGGCTTCTGCTCCTGGGTGTTCATATCACACATGCCAGGGGGAGCTGGGTTCTTGGCCAGTTTGTGTGTTTTCCTAGGATACCAGTCAGTAGACCTTCCCTGGAGCGTCGGCTTAATCCCCACACACTTGGGCCCCAAGACATACTTTGCCAGCATGAGAAACAGTTCACACAAATACGGCAGAGCACGAGAGAGGCACTGGAGACTGGATGAAGAGGGAAAAGTTCCAAAGAGACTGGGACCACTGCCACTCCCCCAGCCCCCTTACAATTTCTACTCTTGGTCCTCAGCCTAATCTGAGCCATCTGTCCTCCCCCAGGGGAGCTGAAGTTAGGTATTGTTGGCACCTTTATTTAGAGTGGAGCCCCAGGCCCCTGTATCAGATCACCTGCAGATGGTAGAAATGAGTGTCCTGAGCACTGCTCACCCAGACCCTCAGAATTAGAATATAGGGGTGTCACCTGGGAAGCTGCTTACAGACAGCTCCCTGAAAGGTTAGTGTGCACACAGCAGCGTAAGAACCACTGTTCTAGGGATGGCGGAGTCATTGGGCAGTAGGGCCCTGTGATTCCAAGTCATGTTCTATAGGCCCTACCAGGCAGGGATGCGAACAGACCAGAGGAGCTGGTGGTCAGCTAGCAGGTTCTGGCTCACAACCTAGAACCCAGGAGACAGCGTTGAGTGGTGGCCCCAGGACTGGTCTCATGGGTGTGTGACAATGTTGTCACGCAGAGCTCTGCACTTGGGACTTAATGCTCTGTAGCCACAGTTTTGAAATTCTTACCTTTACTATTGATTTTGTGCCTTTTAAAAAATTTAATAGAATCAATAATTTTTAATACTTCAGTAAGGGCATTCTTTTGTGTAACTGACACTTTATTACTGTGAGTGCACAGGGGTGAAGAATACAATGACTAGTAGACTTAAGCGTCTCCGTCTTGATTCTTGCTAAAGTTCCAGTGGTTTTCCCCACTACCAGTGCAAAAGTCAGTTCAGTTAAGAGGCTATTATATGAAGGTAGTTTTGACCTGGTGGATTCCTGAAATAGTCTGAGTCCTCCCGGGAGTCTTCAGGCCATGCTTTGGGAACCACACTGGTCAGTCTTGAACATATTTCTTTTTTCAGTTCTTTCACATATAATACATCTATGTGGGACAACGGAGCATGCGCTGGGGACTTGGCGCCTCTGCACACGCGCATTTTTGCCGGCCTCGGCCTGCGTTTCTCAGACCTGGTCTCTGATTCAGTCTGTTTTGTCTGCTCGCCCCACCCGGTGACTTCCGTCCTGTGCCCGAGTAGGGGCGTGGGTGCCGGTGGGCATGTGCCCACGTGCTGAGCGCTGCCGGTGGGCTGTGGGGCGGGTGAGGGTCTACACAAGCCGTGTGAGTATCTCTGAGCTCGAGGTAGCGCAGTCGTAACGTGCAGGTTCAAATGCCTCTCTGGGCTTAGAGGAATCTTCCGCTGGCTTTGCTCTGGTCCCTCTGGCTGATCCTCTTCTGTCCTCTCTTCTTTGATGCAGTCACTGAATGTTGGAATTGCAGAGGGCTTTATGCATATCTTTCCTCCGAACTGGATATTCTCTTGTAGGTAAGGACACAGTCTCAGGAGCCAGGCGGTCTGAGTTGAGTTGCTACTAATTGTGATGATCGTGGCAAGTTGTTTGATCAGTTACAGTTTTGTGTGTGTGTGTGAGGTTTACATTAATTATAAGATGAAAATAATAATAGTACCTTCCTCATAACTTGTGTGAGGCTTAAATAATTAATGTTAATTCATGTCAAGTGAAGAGTAAATGTTTTTAGCTATTAAATAGATGTTTGGGCTTATGTTACCCAATACAAGTTGGTGTGCAAAACACACAGTGGTGGTGGTGTAGTCACTAAGTCATGTCTGACTCTTGTGACTCCATGAACTGTAGCTCGCCAGGTTTCTCTGGCCATGGGATTTCCCAGCCAAGAATACTGGAGTGGGTTGCCATTTCCTTCTCCAGGGGATCTTCTGAACCCAGGGATCGAACTCAGGTCTCCTGAATTTCAGGTGGATTCTTCACTGACGAGCTACCAGGGGAGCTTCTCAACACACAGTGAGGCCAAACAAATTGAAACATTGGAGTTTGTAGCAGAGGAACATTTATCTCAGGGCTGAGCAAGAATGGATGACTCATTTTCAAAAGACCCTGAACTTCCTGAAGAATTTTGGCAAAGCTTATTTAAAGGCCAGGTGAGGGAGGGACGTCCCAGGATATGTTATCAGCTGGTGCACAGTTCTCTGGTTGATGTTGAGGTAGCAGTGTGGTTAACATTAATCCTTAGGTGCCAGAAGGTCTGGGGGCTGTGTGCACATGATCATCAGGTAGTTAATTTCTTTCATTTGGTGGTGGTTTTTAACATCTGAAGAAGTCATGAAATATGCATGAGATAATATTTTCTGGGGACTTCAGAGAGGAGCTACAGCAGAGGATATGGGGCAGGGGTATGTCCAGGGGAGGCCCTCTAGGGTCTTGCTCAGTTATACATCTGGCTATAAGAAACTAGCTTGTAACAGACCAATACTCCTACCGAGAACAACCTTATAAGGTAAACAGAGGACCAAAACCCATCTGTTTGAAGGCACTAGGGAACTCCAAAGGCACCAGGACTTGGGAGGCCAAGATTCGAGAGAGGAGAGAAATTTTTTTTTATTGAGGTCATACTCACTAAGTCTGGTATTCTTAGTTCTTTTTACTGTGATGCATGTACCAGTTCATCAGTGGCAGGTGCAGAGACTCTGAAGGAAGCAGATAGTGACTGTGAGGAGGCTGGAAAGTTAACTAAAGCTACTATTCATAATGCTGGGGAGAGAAAAACAGAGTAGAAGTGTTAACTGAAATCAGGCAAGGCATACAGAGACTGAAACCCAGTTTTGAGTGAGCTCAGTCCTTAATTGGATTACTATGATCTACTCCTACGGTTACCAGAAGCTAAGAAAGCTCTCTCTGGAGGAAGCTATTGCTCAGAACCTTGAGTTTTTTTTTTTGTTTTGTTTTGTTTTAAATAAACAATGATTGTATTCAATAAAATGTACCTGGTATATCCAGAGACATGATGAAGGGGAAGAGGGAACCATAGAAATGTCTGTAAGTGTTCTAGATACTAGAGTTACTAGATGTGATCTCTAAAACATGAGAAATACATTCAAGAAAAGAGGCAAGATGGAGAATTTAAACAAAGCAAAACAAGAATGGTGTGTGTGTGTGTGTGTGTATGTACATACACACACACACACACACACATATATATGGAAGCAAATGAAAGTTGTAGAATGAAAAATACAGAAATTAAAAATAGGGACTTCTCTGGTGGTCCATTGGTTGGGAATCTGCCTGCCAGTGCAGGGGATGCAGCTTCAGTTTCTGGTCTGGGAGGATTCTGAATCCCTCAGAGCAACTGGGCCCATGTACCACAGCTACTGAAGCCTGCACGCCTAGAGTCTGTGCTCTGCAACAAGAGAAGCGACCGCAATGAGAAGCCTGTGCACCACAACTAGAGAAAGCAACAGAGACCCAGTACAGCCAAATAGATCAATAATAAATAAATAACTCCCCCCCCCAAATTAATAGAGTGGGTGGTTCAACTAAAGATTAGACACAGATGAAGAGAATATTAATGATGTGAAATATAGATCAGTAGAAGATATTAAGATGTATGGAGCACAAAAAACAGAAAATGCAGAAAAGAGCATGATAAGCATGTGGATCACGGTCTAAAATATGTGTTGGAGTCCTCGAATGAGTGAAAAAGGAGAATGGGGCAGAAGGAATATTTGAAGAAATAATGGCCAGTGTTTTCTCAAATTAACAAATGACGTCAGCCACAACTTCAAGAAGTGCTATAAATTCCAGACAGGATAAATACAAGGCAAACTACACATAAGCCCTTCACAGTATAACTGTTGTAAATTAAAGACAAAGAAAATATTAAATGAAGCCTGAGAAAAAGAGATTATCTTCAAAAGAAAAACAGTAAAACCAGCATCTGATGTTTCATGTGAAATGATGTAAGCTAGAAGACAGTGAAGTTAATAGTTTGTGAGTGCAGGTATATTTAGTTTTATTGTGTTTTGCAGATACTGTGGTTTTTTTTTTTTAATTGAAGTTTTTTGGCAACCTGGCTTTGTCACATGGTGGTTAATGTTTTTTATTAATAGCAATAAAATATTTTTTAAAAGTACATTTTTTTCAGATATAATGCTTTTGCATACTTAATAGACTGCAATATAGTATAACTTTTAAAAACTTTTATTTATTTTTAATTAGATGATAATTGCTTTACAATAGTGTGTTGATTTCTGCCATACCTCAATATGAATCGGCCATAGGTATACATATGTCCCCTCCCTCTTGAACCTCCCTCTCATAAGAAACCAAAAAATTCATGTGACTCACTTTATTGCAGTAGTCTGGAACATAGCCTGCAATATCTCCAAGGTAGCCTGTACTTCAAGCAAATAACTGCTAATTTAGAATTCTGTTGCCTGCAAAGATATCCTTTAAAGTAACGGTGGTATGATACCAAAAGCACAAACAACAAAAGAAAAAAATAGGTTAATTGTACTTGATCAAAAGTGAAAGCTTTTGAAAGGACACCACTGAGAAAGTGAAAAGGCAACTCATAAATTGGAAGAATATTTTGGAAACCATGTAGCCAATAAAGGACTTGTATGTATAATATATAGGGGATACTTATAACCTGATAACAAAAAAGACAATCCAAATTAAAAATGGACCATGAATTTATATAGTTATTTCTAAATAGAAGATATACAAATGACCTATAAATATATAAAAAGATGCTCACAATCGTTCGTCATCGGGAAATGCAAACAGAAACCATGAAATACCATGTCACGTTTATTAAGATGGCTATCATCAAAAAGAAAACAAGTGCTGGTAACGTTTGGAGAACTTGGAACCCTTGTGCATTGCTGGTGGGAATGTAAAATGGTGTAGCTGCTTTGGAAATCAGTCTGCCGGTTTCTTAAAATACTACTCATAGAGATGCTATGTGACTCAGCAGTTCTACTCCTAGATACACACCCAACAGAAATGAAAGAATATGTCTATATAAAAACTTGTACACAAATATTCATAGTAATTTTATTCATAATAACCCCAAAGTGGAAACAACTCAGTGTCCATCAACTGATAAATGGATAAATCAAATGTGGTGTATCTGTGTAATAGAATATTATTTACCAATAACGGGAGTGAGGTGCTGATAAATGCTGTAATAAGGAAGAAATTTGACACCTTTGTGCTAAGTAGTGGAAGCAGCTAGTCACAAAAGACTATTGTGTGATTCCATTTATATGAAATGTCTAGAATAGGTAAATCTGTAGAGACAGGAAGTAGATTCATGGTTTCTGGGTATAGAGCAGGTGTGTTTGCAGGAATGAGAAGTTACTACTAATGAATAATTGTGATTTCTTTTTGGGATGATGAAAATGTTTTAAATTGATTGTAGTAATGGATGGACAAATCTGTGAATATACAAGCCAAGGAATTGTATACTCTAAATAGGTGAATTACATGGTTTGTGAATTATATCTCAGTACAGCTATTACCAAAAAAAAAAAAAAAAAAAGAAATAGAGGTGTTTCTAGAAAATAGGAACTGAGGAAATTTGTTGCCAGTAGACTCTCACTTAAAAACTGCTAAATAGACTTCTTCAGGCAGAAGGAAATAATCACAGATAGAAGCATGGAAACCCAGGAAGGAATGAAGGGCAAGAGATCAAGGTGAAAATGTGGTTGAATTTAAATGAACATTGACTGCCAGACAATACTATGTCATAGAGTCCAAAATATATCTCTCATTATGTTGAAAGGTGTATAGCATATTAAAATGGTCTAGGGCCCTTACATTTTCTGGTAAGTGATAACTCATTCATAGTCGGTTCTGCTGAGTTAGGAAGCCAGATTATTTAGAGGATAAATTACTGAAAGAATTAATAAAAGAATATATAGCTAGGAATAAGAAGAATAATAAGAAGGAAATATGAAATAGTAGAGAATAGTGCTTTAAACTAAAAGATGTTAAGAAAGGCAGAAAAAGTAAACTAGAACATGTAGGTCAAATAGTAAATATGTAGATTTGAACCTAGACAATAGTAGTCACTTTAGGTTAACAGACTTTTTAAAAATGCTTTTATTAAAAAAACTAAGATTGTCAGGTTGGATAAAAGCTATTATCTTCTTACAGGAGGTACATATCAAATATATGGGTACCAAATGTTGTAAGTAAAAGACTGCAACTCTAACCCAAAGAAACTGGTATGACCATCCTAGTAACAGATGCCAGAATCTGTAAGGCAAGAAGCGTTACTAGAGATAAGGGGGCATCTCATGGTGCTAAAAGACTAGGAAATAATATTTTCACTAGTAAGTCTAAATCAGCTAATCAAATATTGACATAAAGGAAAAATAGAAAAATTTGTAGTTGTGGTGGGAAATTAATATACCTCTCTATAGAATAAGCATATGAAGAGCAATAAAGATAGATGAGATTTGAGAAGCTCATTTAACAAGCACTGCAGTTGTTGAGTACACATCCTTCGTGCTTACTGGGCCGTAAAATAAGTTTCAATAAATTTCAAGGTTCTAGCATATAGCACTGGGAACCTACTCAATATCCTGTGATAAACCATAATGGAAAAACAAAAGACTATATATATGTATAGCTGAGTCACTTTACAGGAGAAATTAAACACAATATTGTAAATCAACTATAGTTTGATAAACTTTAAAAAAATTTCAAAGAATGGAAATCATACAGAATGTATTTCTGGCCATAGTGAAATTAAACTAGAAATAAACAGTAAAAAAGATGCTAGAAAACTCCTAAATATTTGGGAATTATATAATACAGACTCCTAAATAGCCTGTGGGTCAATGAAGAAATCCCAGTGGAGTTGAGAAAATATTTTGGCTTTAAGATAATGAAAATACAGCATATTGGATCTTGTGGTCTGTAGTTAAACCTTACTTGGAGGAAAATTATTGTCTTAAATGCACATGATTGAGAGGAAGAAAGGCTGAAAATCTTCACATTTTATACATTAGAAAAAACCCAACTTATTAAACCCAAAAATACTGAAGGAAGGAAATAGCAAAGATAACAGAAATTAATGAGATAGAAAACAGACTTAAAATAATGGAAAAGCAGTTGGTTCCTTGAAAAGACTAATAAGTGAATAAAAGAACTCTATTAGAGGAAAAATGGGAAAACACCTCCAGCCACAAAGAACTAGCTGTTATCTTAGGTTCACTAGTGCACGTGTGAGCTTTCAACCGCCATGTTTTTATTCATGCCCAAATCCATTTCTCTGCTCAACTCCTCCACTTGTTTTGGACATAACACCAATTTTATCCTATGCCCCCGCCCCCAACAGTTTTTTGTATCATGTTTCCCGTGTTAGTAAATGGTAGCACCATTTATTAATTTGCTCAAGCGAGATACCCTGTGGGATCCCTCCACATCTGATGAGTCGCTGAGTCATTCTCACGTTTCCTTCTTCCCTTCCCCTCTTTTGCTGTATCATTCCTCTCTCTCCTTTTCTGTTTCTACTGCTTCCACTGTTGTCCAAGCCACCTTCAAATTGCCCGCCATTCTTTCAGTGGCCTCTCATTTCTCTTCCCCGTTCTGTCCTCATATTGCAAAAGTGATCCTGCATGCGTCTGTTTTCAACCAATTTCACAGCTTTTTGTTGCCTTAGAATCAAGTCTAAAACCTACTATGGCCACTAAGTCTTCCCCTCCCGAGCCCTGGGCCTGCTTTCTTTTAGTATCCCTACCACTCAGCCTCCTCTGTGTCAGGGCTTTTATATCCATCGTACTTCAGCTCCCTCATCCCTCCAGTGAAAGGAAGAGCAGAAACAGCAAAGTTACTACTAACTCCTTGTTCTCCTCTTTTCCCTGTTTGGTGTTTGGGCCCCCACACAGCCATGAATGCCCGCTGGAATCCGGCTTGTCATACGAGGACATACCGCAGTGCCAGGTCAGAGAAGGAGCACAGGAAAGGATTATTCATCTGAATGAGTGAATGATAATAGATAATAATAACATTGAAACTTGGTACTGATGCCTGTTTTTCAACTCGACTGAATGGGAGACACATGTACACCCATAGCTGATTCATGTCAATGTATGGCAAAAACCACTATGCTATTGTAAAGTGGTTAGCCTCCAACTAAAAAAAAAAAAAAAGAAACAAAATGAAAAAACACAAGTGAATATAGTCTGGCCTTTTTTTTTCAGTCTGGCCTTTTTAAGTGAGAAGTTTAATGGATTTTGGTTATTTATTTAATGATAGAAAGGTCCCTTAATATCATACAAATATTTGCCATATTATCACGCTTGCTCAGTTTAAGCTCTTAACGGCAGAAACCTTGCCTTTGTCTTTCTTCTAGAATTTGGCAGAAGCCCTTCCTTTGGTTGGTGAGCTGTGCAATTTTGTTGACTTAAGTAGAAGTCTGGGGCTTGATTTGGAAGCTGCCTAAATCAATATCAGGACGTTGCTTCTCTCACTGAGGTTGCTGGCCACAAATAACATAACTTACTAAAGGTTTCTGAGGAAGTAAAATCCAACCGCTCTCAAAGTAAATACATTCATCTTATTTCATAACCCATATATGCTTGATCTTCAAAAATATTCTTGTACTTAACCCTAAAACATTTATGAAGTACCCACAATATATTTGTTGTTCTGAAGTGGCTAAATGGGCCCCTAGAGATTTAGAAATTTAAATATGATTTGTTGGGGTTAACCAACAGGCCTGATTTCTTCTGATATCAATGTGAGTCAGTTTCCTTTGGTCTTTCTCTTAAAGAAAACTGACCCAGTGTTCCTTTTATTTTTAAATTATGTTCAAATCACAGCTTTATGTGAACCTATGCATTTGTTGTTGTTGTTGTTGTGAGATGTGTTATGCATTTGAAGGGAATGAACGTGGAAAGTCCGTGTAGTTTGAAGGATGGTGAAATGAGCGCCATGTCCTCACTCCCCATCTTAGGAGGTGGCAGGGGGTGGTCCTGGGGCGTGTGCACTCGTCCCTCGGCCGTGGCCCTCAAGGGATGGGGGCAGCCAAAGCCCACAGAGGCTTGACCAGCCGAGCCAGGATTCTGTGAAGGTTGTATGAAGAATTGTGAAAGGGACATGAGGCCTTGCTTATTGGAAAGCTGTCATTCCTGATGGTTTTTGCTTGTCATCCGAGGTTCTAGTCTCTGCTGCCTTTAGAAGGAACCACAAAGTTGAGGGAAGCCGGCAGCTTCATGACTGCCTGGCCGCCGGAGCCCCAGTGGAGGGGAAACTGTAGCTGTCTCAGAGCTGACCTGCCGCGATGCCTGCCTGCCTGCTGCCCTGACGGAGGGATGAGCCTGGAGTGGGGGGCCCAGGGCGCCCACAGCGGACCCGGCCCTGGAGCGAGATGGGCCCACAGCAGAGCTTCACTTCTGAGCCGGGAGCAGGCCCAGCGCCGTCAGATGGGCCCTGGGCTGGCTGTTGCCATTTTGAACGTCTTCATCATTTTTTCTCTTCAAATGTGCATTTTGTACGACGGGGCGAGGGCATGGGCTCAGAGGGCCTGGGATCGCAGCTCCTGCAGGGTTTCACCTCCTGCCGCCTCCTCGCCTTCCTGGGGGGACAGTGCAGCTGGATGTGACCCCACTCGCTGGGGCGCCGGGCCATTCCTCCCAGCAGCTGCTGCTGTCTCCTGTCCTCTGTCCTTGGTCCCTGGTGGGGGCTTGGCCTCCAGGAGGGGCAGGGCCGGGCATGTACGTGCCGTGGTGGCTGAGGACCGGGCATGGGGCTGGCGGTCCTGCCTTGAGCCAGCGGTGTCACGGTGTGTTCAGCGGGCATCTTGGTGGGGCAAGCCTCTTACCCACCTCAGAGAAAGCCACCGAGCACTCTTGAGTCTGAGGCTGCAATCCCTGGGGGCCCACCTGCTGTGGATGGAGGTGACAGGCTCAGAAGAGATTGGCTGAAAGCAACAAACATGAAATGTGGTCCCACCCCAGTGGGTCTGCTGGGCAGTTCTGCTTTGGGCCAGTCTGCCGCGTGATGGCTGGCCCTCTCCTGGGTCTGTCATCAGCTGGCGGCTCACTCGGAGCCTTGGGGAACCAGATTGGCCCTGCTTGGCATGCAGCAGTTGGCAGGCTGTCAGCAGGGGCAGTGGGAGCAACCAGGTATCCTGGAGTCGGGGAACCCGGGCTGCTTCGGGTGGTGGCCGCGTTCCAAGGGCAACAAGAGAGGCCAGCCATAGTGAGCAGGTGTCTCTGAAGTCTCTGCCATGTGACATTCGCCACCACGTTGGCCAAAGCAAGACCCAGGCCAGCTCAGAGTCCAGGAACCGAGAAGGAATCCACCTCTTGATGGAAGGAGCTGCAAAAATGTGGATGCAGGGATGGGAGGAACCCCTGAAATGACATCAGCAAATGACATTTATTTTGATTTTTTCTTTTAAAAATCAGCACGTATTTTCCCACTTCTGAACTCTTACCAAAATTAGCTTAAGATTAGACCTTATGTATTTTTATAGAACAGTTCCGTGCAGATCTATTTCAGAGTTCCCCAGAACTTTATTGCCTAGACTAAGGATTCCTTTAGACCTGCTGCCAAACCCAGGTAATCATTAAACCACCCCAGTAACACGCCGCTTCACCAGATTAAGGAAAGAAAAGAAGGTATAAGTTGAGATGTGACGTTAGCCTTGTTTTAGGTATCTTTCCTCCCCAGGACGGTGAGCCTGCCTTTTCCAGTTTTGAATGCCCTCTCTTTGTAGGAATGGTCAGGAGAAGGCGAGTGACCTCGTGCAGATGGTCTGCAAAGATGGGAGGGCTCGTCTTATGTCTCCGGGGCTTCGGGCCCCATTTTAACGGTTTGTTTTGACCCAAAGGAGTGGCACAGAATTCCAGAGTGTTTGGAAGGGTCCCTCGTGTGGCTCTGTGACTGACCCCCTCCCCAGCACCCTAGCCCCACCAGATTCCTGGTCCCCTGCCACTCACCTTCCCCAACCGCTGTCCTGAGATCGCCCTGCACTGCTGTCTTCCCACCGGCCTTCCGGCTCCGTCTTGTGTCCTGAAATGCCCAGCAGTGTCCTGGCCACCAAACCCAGAGCCAGGAAAGGAGTGCGGGGGCCACGCTGCCAGGGGATCAGGGTTGACATGAAAATCGCTGGAGTCAGGAAATTCCCGGGCCCTTCCGTCATTTGGGAAGACATTTGACCTGAGAGGCCCGGGGTGGGGGGATCAGGTTCCCTTCATGTCAGGAGGAATTGAGGTTCCTGTCAGGAACTGGCCTGGCAAGGAGGCGTCTGGGTGCTCTGCTCTCTGGGCAGAGTCCGAATGGTTCTGTCTGACCCTTTCTAATAACTCGATTGGAGTTAAGCGCCCCTCGCCGCCTGTTCGCCTCGTCGTTGCGTTCTCTCGTGACTGTTAACTTAGTTATCCCTGACAAGACTGAAGCCTGTATTTGGTGTGCCTACCAATTTGTTTGTAACTGAAGCTGAACCCCAAAGTACTGAGGGGGTTTTACTGTTCGTGGGTCAGTCCAGCCCAGTAGCTGTGTATTTATTCCTCCTGCTTGGCTCACGTGATGGTTTACAGTTAATCGTGTGTCTGGGGTGTGGTGATGGCGGGGCTTATGTTGTGGAACGCAGTGGACAGTGTGTGTGGATTCATTTGGCATCTTCACAGGCTGCCTGAGTTATGGGGACCCCTTCATGCACACGTGCCCCAGCTTGCTAAGGGGAGCAAGCTGACCTTGCCCCCTTCCTATAGCCCTGCTGTAAGCCCCACTTTCAAGGGGTTAAAGGGCACAGAGTCATCGTTTCTGCTTTAGTTGAAGGACTTGCACAAATCGCCCAGCTGTTAATTACGGAGGCAGGGTCATGACACCTGGCTTAGGAAGTCAGGCAGCCTTTCTGCTGGAAGGGAGGTATCCTGTCTGATAGAGGATGCTTGAGTCTCAGGGGCTGTGGCTGCTAATTACAACGGAAGGAATACAACTGAAGGTGAACTTCCACACATTTTGACTGTTGGTTTAAGTGGCTTTTCATTCTCTTCTGTGTTCTATTAATGTGTCATACTTGCTTGACAAAATGATCTTTGAGGAAAGGAAGCCCATATGTATTCCTTGGTGCCCAGCCCATGGGTAACATATAATTGTGTTAAAATTGAACCATGGAAATGGCAGTAGCTACTGACGCTCTGAATGTGAGGAGCGGAATCATGAGAACAAGCAGTTCTGCTAAGGTTTTGGGATTCTGTGGTTGGGAGGCTGGGGTGGCAGGGGGTGGGGGTGGCCCTGTTGTGATTTGGGGCTGCTGGGAGCATGAGGAGGCAGGTACCTGGTGGGTCAGGGTGAGCAGTGGGGCCAACCAGGTATTCACCCCAGCTTCTGGGAAATAAAATCAGGAGGCATGGGGTGGAGACGATGTGGAAAATAACCATGGTTGCCAGGAAGAATGGTAGCTCAGATGGTAAAGAATCTGCCTGCAATGCAGGAGACCTGGGTTTGATCCTTGGGTTGGGAAGATCCCCTGGAGAGGAAAATGGCAACCCACTCCAGTAATCCCATGGACAGAGGGACCTGGTTGGGGGTGGGGTGCTGTAGTCCATGGTGTCACAAAGAATCGGACACGACTGAGCGACTAACACTTTTTCATATCTGCTGGCCCCCAGTGATCCACATCTGCTCCAGCTAAGGAGGAAAGCACAGGACTGGGGGAAGGGTGAGGACCGAAAGCCTAGGACAGGGTGGCTCAGCCTTCGTCCGCTGCTTGTTAGTGTCCCCTTGAGGTGCCTCGAGTTGACGACCTGGGAGGGCCAGAAGCAGCGTGTGCTGAAGCTGGTCTGGGTGGTTCGAGAGGGAATTTTGTTCAATGCAGCCATCATGCAAAATTAAATTATCCTGTATCAGTATTCAATGAATACTAATAGCTTTTATAATAGCATGAGGAGGCAGGTACCTGGTGGGTCAGGTATATTAGTATTAGTATATCAGAAAGCTATTAGTATATCAGAAGCAAAGGTAAAAATATTCAAATATATACACATAAGTATATACTATGTATAGGCATAACTGAATCCCTTTGCTTTACACCTGGAACTGATAATATTGTGAGCCAACTCTACCTCAAAAAAGTATTCAAAACACGTTACTTTCTAATTGTTTCATTGCATTGGGAGGTTACTTTCATCTCCTGAGTCTGTATGATAAAAATACTATATGCTGGTGAGCTGTAGTGTGTCTCTTTTTAGCTCCACACTCAGTGACTTCACACTGGTAGCTTGACACTGACCATGGGGGGAATATTTGTACCACATATGCGTGCATGTCTTGCTTCTCTATACAACACAGCAGTACTTCCTCTCCGACTCTGTTCTCTCTGTCTGGCTTTGAGTGTGGATCATAGCCTCCGAATGCCTTCATTCCCCTTGAGGGGGAACCAGAAAGTCTATCCAAAAGCTTCCTTCTTTGGACTCGAACATTTCCAAGGATGGAGGCAAAAGAAATGATCATAGCTTAAAGGGCTTTCGGTCTTCCCAGGTGGCTCAGTGGTAAAGAATCCATCTGCCAACGCAGGAGATGCAGGTTCAGTCCCTGAGTCGGAAAGATCCTCTGGAGGAGGAAATGGCAACCCATTCCAGTCTTCTTGCCTGGAAAATCCCATGGACAGGGGAGCCTGGCGGGCTACAGTCCCTGGGGTCTCAAAGAGTCAGACATTCCTTAGCGACTGAGCATGCAAAGGGCTTTCAGTTTCCTTGTCTTCTAGTCTGTTGATGATATGTGGGATTAAAAATGAGCAGAAGTGTTGATACTGTCAACAGAATGGACCACAAAAGCTTTATTAGTTGAAAATGCCAGTAGGAATTAAAAGAAAGAATGAGCTGCAGTGATTACAGCTCTACGTATACAAGGACCAGTGAACATGGTAACAGGTTCCTTGTCTAATTAAAATTTCCACCTAAGAATGATAAAGTCTGATTTTAGTTCATAGGAGACTCGAACCCAGGAGACGCCTTCTGTAGGAAATCCTCTGCTTCCAAAGGCAGGGAAGCCAGCTCCCTCCCCTGAGTGTTCCCCCCACCATCCCCACCTCCGCACCCTGGGCGCACCTCCCCTGAGTGTTCCCCCCAACCCTGGGCGCACCTCCCCTGAGTGTTCCCCCCTCCATCACCCCCCTGCAACCTGGGCACATCCCCTGAGTGTTCCCCTCACCATCCCCCCCTCTGCACCCGGGGTCCACCTTCCCTGAGTGTTCCCCCCACACCCTGGGTGCACCTCTGACACCAGAGTACAGTGAGTTTGGCCTGTCGGGTCCCAGCTTTCTCAGATCAGGTTGCCCATCTGTAAAGTGCCAGTCAAGAATGTTGACCCTCACCAGCATGCCTTTAATAGTTTGTTATTAGAGAAATAAAACAAGTGAATCAAATAGGATTAACCCCTTCAAATTATTTAACTATTTCTTACAAATAACAAAGAACAAATTCCTTTCATTCTGTGGAGGATAACCAGAAACATGGAGCTGTGGGGGTCTCTGTAAGAATTAGCAGCTTGGTATAAATGCTGATTCTGGACAAGTTGACAGTCTTTATTTCTCTTGTTCAGATAATAAGCAAAGCTTTTCCATCAAAGGAGACTAATTCCTTGTTTGAAATCTCACTTATAGCAGGAGGATTAGCAGGCCTTTACCTAGATGTTTTGAAGTAGCCACGTATTTGTCTCCACTTCTCTCTAGTCTCCTGGCATTTTGGAATAAGAGCTTTAGCTCATCAAGTGGATGAATAATAGGAGCCACCCTTACAGCCTGAGAAATGAAGCATGAAGTTATATACTTGGACTTTCTCATAATGTTCATCTTTGGTTAAAATTACTTTCCTGTATTTTTAAGTGTATGGATTATTCTAAATGTCATGTCATGCTGGCTAATTGAAACAGCCTCAGAGTCTTAATGACTTACTAGAGCAAAGGCTCATGTCTTGCGCTTGTCACTGTCCAGGATGGGTCAGTCGGGGCTGGGGAGCAAAATGCTGCCTTCCATGCAGTGATTCGGGGGCCTGAGCTGCTTCTGTCTGGGGTCTGCTGGTTTCCAGACTTGAAAATCCTCTCTGGCTCCTCTATATTTGGCCACAGGCATGAGAAGAAAGGTGTATGGTTGGGTAGGAGTGTTTTGGCCAGGCCTGTTGGGATTCTTCCCTTTCACGGATATTCCAGTGGTCAGTACTCAGTTACCTAGCAACAGCCCAACTATAAACCTGGGATATATGGTCTCTGTCCCCAGGAGGAAAAGGGAATGGGGTTGGCAAGCTTGCAGCACTACCTTGGCCAGACCAGAACCCTCAGATCACCAAAGCTGCATTTTAAGAGTATATTTTCAAGTCCTCAGAAGGTCTCTGGCCATAGAGCAGATGCAGAGCATAGTGGTCAAGCGCATGACCTCAATTCAGATTCCCTGAATTCAAATCCCACCTCCATCACTTATCAGAAATGACAAGTGTCCTAGTCTGTCTCAGTGACTCGGCTTTCTCATTGTGAAATGGGGGTAACAAAGGAAATCACTAGAGTTTGTGTGAGAATGAGATGATGTAACATATGTAAAATGCTTAGAATTATGAATGGATATAATTAACAACATATAAGTGTTTGTTAATGGGCTTCCCAGGTGGCTCAGCAGTAAAAAATCTGCTTGCTAATGCAGCAGATGCAGGTTTGATTCTTGGGTCAGGGAAGATCCCCTGGAGAAGGAAATGGCAACCCATTCCAGTATTCTTGTCTGGGAAATTGTGTAGACAGAAGGAGCCTGTGGACTGTAGTACACGGGGTTGCAGAGAGTTGGACACAACTTGTCGACTGAACAATGACAACAACGACAAGTATTTGTTAAATAAATTTTCTAAAAATGAGACTAGTAATAAAGAGACCTATTGTCCTTTTTGATGAGTTGTCCGTTCCTGTTTTCTTGCCTGGAGAGTCCTATGGACAGTGGAGTCTGGTGGGCTGCCGTCTCTGGGGTCTCACAGAGTCGGACACGACTGAAGCGACTTAGCAGCAGCAGCAGTAGTTGAAATATATTGCCATTCAGACGAAGAATGTTTCTTTTTGTTCAGTTGTAAAAATGTTTATTGAGCAACTATTAATTATAATGGGCCAAACCTGACCATAGAATATGAGCAAGTGGGTTTGTCACTAAGTCAAAGGAAACAGCATGTTTTCTCAACCAACTTTGCCTTTTAAACTCTGTGTCTCTCAATCCATGGTCCCATCGGCATCTTAGTTTCCACTCTCCAAATCCATGGCTTCTTCTGGGCCCCTGAGAGTGAAAGGTGACATTGGCCCAGTGCCTCTCCTCCCCTGGCCACGTCTTATGGGTCCTGTCAAGGTCATTCACATAGTGGGTATGATTTCTGTCTACCTGTTATGCAGTTTGCTTCCAATCTGTTTATATGAATGTGCTACCTCTTCAGTTAGGATCCAGATTTTGGGATAATGCATGATTGTATTTATTTTATCGATTTATTTTAAAATATTGATTGATTGATTTGGCTGTGCCCAGTCTTAGTTGTGACATGTGGGATCTTTAGTTGTGGCACATGGGATCTAGTTCCCTGACCAGGGATCAAGCCCTGGCCCACTGCATTGGGAGCATGGAGTCTTAGCCTCTGGACCACCAGGGAAGTTCCACGTACTGGTTGATTTTGGAAAACACAGGAGGGCAACAGGAAGTGATTTCTGGGTTCCAGCCCCCACCGCAGGAGCAGGCTGGCTTAACAGGCTCTTTCTCTTGCAGCTGGACGACTGCACCCTGCAGCTCTCCCACAATGGGACGTACCTGGACTTGGAGGCCACGCTGGCCGAGCAACGGGACGAGTTAGAAGGCTTCCAGGATGACGCTGGGTAAGACTGAGTGCTGTCCCTGCCAGCTGGTTCTGACCCTCCATGAAGTGGGGCTTCACTGAGGCCTTCAAATATTTTGGAGAAATCACCATAGCTTTCACCTTGTCTCACTCATAGTCACACAAAAGGACTCACTCACCAGGAGTAACTACAGACCCTTTGAATTTGAGTAGCTCTTCTTGGTAAGGCTACTTGGGTTGGAGAATTTCTGGTGTAGTTTAAGTAAGCATGTGATATTTACATTCAAAGTTTCTTTTTAAACCAAATGTAGTTAAATTAATATTTTACAGATTTTAGTGGATTGACAACTATGTTATACATTGTTTTTAATGGTAACTACTGGATATTTAGTTTTTTGGCAGATGCCCCTTTAGATCATCTTATATTGTATCTTTTGAAGTCATTACAGTGGAAAAAATAATTATTAATTATGTTAGTTAATATCAAGTTACTTTTAGCCTATATCTAGAATTGCTTAGTATTTCTGCTTGCTGTGAGTTTGAATAAAACAATTCATATAAAAAATCAGAAAAATGTATAGAAAGCAAAGCCACTGTAGGAATATATCCATACAATTAGTCATTCCTATATTTATTAGATTATTTTTTCAAATGATTGTTTTCTTCTCTTCCAGATTTTCTTAACTTTTCGTATCGAAATGATTTTTAACTCCCAGAAGAGCTGAGAGTAAAGGACTGACATTTTCCAAATAACCCTTTACCCAGCTTCCCATGATGTTAACATATTACATAACCAATGCAAATTTGCCCAAACCAAGACATTAATATTTGTAAAATACTATTTATTTTTTAAATTTATATTTATTATAAATATAAATATATATTATATATAATGAATATATAAAAGTATATAAAACTATATATATTTTATATATTTTATATATAATATATATTTTATTATATATAATATATAAATATATAAAATATATAAATATATTTTATATATTTATAAATTTATATTATATATAAAAATATGAATATTATATAATATTTTTATTTATATTTATTCAGTTATTGACTTACACTTTGGATGGGGCCCCCTGCCTCCCTTTCTACTCCTTATTCATCCAGATCCAAGTCTGTCTCTGATTTTATCACCTTCCTCCTTAGAAACCTTCAGAGGCTCCCTCTTTCTTTCCAAATAATGCCCAGCCATCTTTGTCTGCTATTCAGAGATCTCTTCAAAAATTCTTTTGAGACTGCCTTTCCCGAGTTTAAAAATATATTGCAGTCAAATGAATATTATCTGAGAGTGCTGATTTTCATGAATGGCTCAAAAAATGAGGAAAAATGGGAACCTTCTTGGTGTTGCTTTCCTACCTGACACCAGAATATATTGGTGACTTCCCAGGTTTCCTCTGCTTTATTACCTATCACAAATTATGGTCTTTTCCCCATTAACAGTCCCCTTAATTATCTTCTCTGCTGCTAAAATTCTACTAGGTCAGAACTGGGCCTGCCTGAGTATCCAGCCTAGCATTTTCTCAACACGTTAGAGGCACTTAGTGTACACTAGGAGCCAGGTGAACAGAGGAGCCCAGAATGGGTTCCTGAGTGTCATGCACTTGAGCACCAAGGTCAGGAACCCAGTCAAGTTCTCTGAGGATGCCCTTCCTGTCTCCTGAGTGCATTCAGAAGCCATGAAAGACCTGGGAAATGCCTTAGGCTGTGCACACATGATGGGTATCTCTATTAAGTCACATCAAATTCTACTCATCATCATTTAAAAAATTACATTGTTAAGACTGAAAGATTTGAGGAAGTTCCTTTGCTATCATTTTTTACCAAGTGTTTGACAATGACATCCTTTTATTTAAGATGTCAGCATTAGGTTGCATGACAGTCGAATGGGATGACTTCATGTTTCATTGATCAAATAGATCTCAGGAGTGTTATGAGTAGATCATTGCCAGTTTGAACAATGTCCCTAGAGGTATTATGCTTGAAGACCATGACCTGTCTGATATATTTTTTTTTTCTTGTCAAAACATGACTAGTTTGGAGATGACAACTTGGAAAAAAGTGTTAATATATTAGCTAACAGTATCAAGAGTTAAGAGTGGGGAAGAAAATAACCTTATGGAGCACCTGACATGCCAACCACTGTGTTAGGTACCTTATTTATGGCATGTTTGTTTACTGGTTCATTCCCTTAATAGGCACAAACATGGGATTAGATTTTCTGATCTCCATGTTTCATTTGAAACATTGAGGGCCAGGAGTTAAATTACATGTCCAGGGAGGCAGAGCTGGTAGAAGGTGGAGCAACGTTTGACTGTAGGTGTGACTGGTTCCCAAGTCCATGCTCCTCTGCCATCCCAGGAGCTCCTGGGATGTACATTTCAGGTTCTCCTGAGGATGTACACTGGCACCCGAGGGGATGTATGGTTGGTTCATGAAAGGGCTTCCTCAGTTCCAGGCTAATTTACTGTCTGTAGCTGGAGCAACAGCTACTGCAGGGGGGCTCCATCCCCTGGCCCTGAGGCTACAGCTCATACCGTAAACATGGTGTCCAGATGCCGGTTTCTTTGCAGCCATGCCTAGAGAGCCAGGGAGCCTGCTGCAAGTCCCCCAGAGCAGATCCTGGGGCTAACCTCACTTTGTTCCCTTCTGAACTGTCACCTGACCATGGCTCCGTCTGACAGGGGCAGCCTTGACCACATTTCTGCACCCTCATGGCATGGGGTGCTGGGGAAACAAATTATGGTAAGATGAGAAGGCAGGACTCACGACGTGGGAAACTACAGACATTGGGGAGGGAGGAGGTGGCCCAGAGGATGTCAGGTAGCTGCACGTTTGACTGCTGGGTCCCAAACCCACCTCAGAATGGGGTTTCTATCTGAAATAGTCTTCATCTGTGGGATTCAGCCTTTGTCCTCTGGAATACATCCAGGATGACTTTCCTGTTTATCTGGAAGAGTGTGAAGAAGCCACCTCTTCTGGTCTCTGGTCGGCAGAGCCCCTGGGCGTGGCCTGGGCTGCAGAAGACAGGCCAGGATGGTGCTGTCCTGGCATTTCCGGGTCACTCTGGTGATCCCCGGGTCCTGAGCACTTCTGTGAGCACTGGTGGCCTGTGGTGAGTTACCGGGCGCTGGCTGGAAGCAGCCTGACGGTGGAGGCTTCCTGCACAGGAGGGAGGTGTCTGGGTGCATCTGCAGGGAACGCTTGCACTGAGTGGCCCTCCTGGGTCTTTTCTTAGAGGGGTTGGCATTTGGCAGAGTCTGTGTGCCTGAGAGCTCATGCCTCCCTCGAACAGGAGTTAAAATATAATTTCCTCCTGGTTAAGAATTGCCCTTGTGAAGCGTGAAAAGGGCAAATGAAACCATTCTGTTTCTTGATTTTTTTTGGTTAAATTATAGGAAAATACCTGCTCACGCTGTGGCCACTTAATGAAGATGGGTGGCAGGGTGTGTGGAGATGGTGGTGGCGTTGGCTGAGTGTGTTCAGAGTCAGTTTTTTTGCTGGAGGAGCTGGTTTCTTTGTTCTTGTCCATTACCCTGCTCTTTTCTGCCAGGACTAAAATTTAACTTACCCCTTGTTTATAATGATCACTCAGACTGTATAGCTAGTTGGAGGAGAAAGACCTTCAAAAGTACAAGGACATTGTTAGTATATAGGAATGCAAGGGATTTCTGTGTGTTAATTTTATATCCTGCAACTTTACTATATTCATTGATTAGCTCTAGTAATTTTCTGGAAGAGTCTTTAGGGTTTTCTATGTAGAGGATCATGTCATCTGCAAACAGCGAGAGTTTCACTTCTTCTTTTCCTATCTGGATTCCTTTTACGTCTTTTTCTGCTCTGATTGCTGTGGCCAAAACTTCCAACACTATGTTGAATAGTAGTGGTGAGAGTGGGCATCCTTGTCTTGTTCCTGATTTCAGAGGAAATGCTTTCAATTTTTCACCATTGAGGGTGATGCTTGCTGTGGGTTTGTCATATATAGCTTTTATTATGTTGAGGTATGTTCCTTCTATTCCTGCTTTCTGGAGAGTTTTAATCATAAATGAGTGTTGAATTTTGTCAAAGGCTTTCTCTGCATCTATTGAGATAATCATATGGTTTTTATCTTCCAATTTGTTAATGTGGTGTATTACGTTGATCGATTTGCGGATATTAAAGAATCCTTGCATTCCTGGGATAAAGCCCACTTGGTCATGGTGTATGATTTTTTTAATATGTTGTTGGATTCTGTTTGCTAGAATTTTGTTAAGGATTTTTGCATCTATGTTCATCAGTGATATTGGCCTGTAGTTTTCTTTTTTTGTGGCATCTTTGTCTGGTTTTGGAATTAGGGTGATGGTGGCCTCATAGAATGAGTTTGGAAGTTTACCTTCATCTACTAACAATGAAAAAACAGAAAGGGAAATTAAGGAAACAATACCATTCACCATTGCAACAAAAAGAATAAAATACTTAGGAGTATATCTACCTAAAGAAACAAAAGACCTATACACAGAAAACTATAAAACATTGATGAAAGAAATCAAAGAGGACACAAACAGATGGAGAAACATACCGTGTTCATGGATTGGAAGAATCAATATTGTCAAAATGGCTATTCTACCCAAAGCAATCTATAGATTCAATGCAATCCCTATCAAGCTACCAACGGTATTTTTTCACAGAACTAGAACAAATAATTTCACAATTTGTATGGAAATACAAAAAACCTCGAATAGCCAAAGTAATCTTGAGAAAGAAGAATGGAACTGGAGGAATCAACCTGCCTGACCTCAGACTCTACTACAAAGCCACAGTCATCAAGACAGTATGGTACTGGCACAAAGACAGAAATATAGATCAATGGAACAGAATAGAAAGCCCAGAGATAAATCCACGAACCTATGGACACCTTATCTTTGACAAAGGAGGCAAGGATATACAATGGAAAAAAGACAATCTCTTTAACAAGTGGTGCTGGGAAAACTGGTCAGCCACTTGTAAAAGAATGAAACTAGAACACTTTCTAACACCATACACAAAAATAAACTCAAAATGGATTAAAGATCTAAACGTAAGACCAGAAACTATAAAACTCCTAGAGGAGAACATAGGCAAAACACTCTCTGACATAAATCACAGCAAGATCTTCTATGACCCACCTCCCAGAATATTGGAAATAAAAGCAAAAATAAACAAATGGGACCTAATGAAACTTAAAAGCTTTTGCACAACAAAGGAAACTATAAGTAAGGTGAAAAGACAGCCCTCAGATTGGGAGAAAATAATAGCAAATGAGGAAACAGACAAAGGATTAATCTCAAAAATATACAAGCAATTCCTGAAGCTCAATTCCAGAAAAATAAATGACCCAATCAAAAAATGGGCCAAAGAACTAAACAGACATTTCTCCAAAGAAGACATACAGATGGCTAACAAACACATGAAAAGATGCTCCACATCACTCATCATCAGAGAAATGCAAATCAAAACCACAATGAGGTACCATTACACGCCAGTCAGGATGACTGCTATCCAAAAGTCTACAAGCAATAAATGCTGGAGAGGGTGTGGAGAAAAGGGAACCCTCTTACACTGTTGGTGGGAATGCAAACTAGTACAGCCACTATGGAAAACAGTGTGGAGATTTCTTAAAAAACTGGAAATAGAACTGCCATATGACCCAGCAATACCACTTCTGGGCATACACACTGAGGAATCTAGATCTGAAAGAGACACGTGCACCCCAATGTTCATCGCAGCACTGTTTATAATAGCCAGGACATGGAAGCAACCTAGATGCCCATCAGCAGATGAATGGATAAGGAAGCTATGGTACATATACACCATGGAATATTACTCAGCCGTTAAAAAGAATTCATTTGAATCAGTTCTAATGAGATGGATGAAACTGGAGCCCATTATACAGAGTGAGGTGAGCCAGAAAGATAAAGAACATTACAGTATACTAACACATATATACGGAATTTAGAAAGATGGTAACAATGGCCCTATATGCAGGGCAGAAGAAGAGACGCAGAAGTACAGAACAGACTTTTGAACTCTGTGGGAGAAGGGGAGGGTGGGAAGTTTCGAAAGAACAGCATGTATCAAGTGCTCGGGCCTGTTGGGCTGGGAAGATCCAGAGGAATCGGGTGGAGAGGGGGGTGGGATGGGAGACCGGGATGGGGAATTCGTGTAACTCTATGGCTGATTCACATCAATGTATAACAAAACCCACTGAAAAATAAAAAAATTAAAAAAAAAAAAAAAAGTACAAGGACAAAGCAATTATCATGCTAGCAGAGTAAAGCCAGGACTGTTTATTGCCTTCCAAAGCCAGCGAAGTGAGCAGACACAGCAGGGGGCAGTGGAAACCGAAGCCCCGGGGTTATTATTCCCGACCCTGCCATTGTGCAAGATGGGGCAAGTCACTCTACCTCTGATGGGAGTTTATAATAAACTCAGAACAATGTTACCCACTCCCGTTTCCCTCCTTGTATCAGCAGCAACCCCAACAGAGGGTCGCTGAGGAGAGCATAAAGAGCAGCAATGCGCAGTAGTTAGGGGCGTGAGCTTTGCAGCTAACCTCGGGGGCTGTGTGACTATGGGAATGTTACTTTACCTCTCTGAACCTCGGTTTCCTTATAAGTGGGGAAATCATAATATAACCATCATACTGCTTCCTTGGGTTGTTGTGAGGTAAAATATGATGATGTATCTAAAACATTAAGCTGGTTCCCAGCATGTAAGACAAACCCAAAGCTAGCAGCTTTAGCTGTAATTACCGTCATAGTTTGAGATCATGCACTGATACGGGAGTCATTGGGTTTTAGGACGGGATGGGGTCTGTGCAGAGCGCTCATGGGGAGAGCTCATTTTTTTAGTTAAGAAAACTGAGGCTGGAGCCTTTCGCGTGGGGCAGAGGTGGCCCAGATTCTGCCTCCCCCAGCCCCCCAGCCCTGGACCTTGTTGCTTAGTCCCACCCTCCCTGCCTCTGACAGGAAAGGCACATGGGGACTGTCACAAAGAAGTGGGGTTGGAGGTTAGTCCTGAAGGCCAGAGGGTGTGCTTTGCCAAGGTAGCGAGGGCCACAGGTCGGGGTGTGGTAGACCTGTGAGTGGCCCTGAGAAGCACCGGGCTTCAGGGACGCTGGGAGGACCTGCGTGGTTGTTGAGCACGTCCCCAGGTGCTCCTGACCTGGAGGAACCCTGGACACTCACCTGTGCTTTGGCTGGACTCCCCTCAGGCCTTCACTGGAGGGTCAGCGCTGAGACAGCACTTCTCTCTCTCTGTTTCCTCATCCTGACACCCCCACTCCTGTGGCCACCGCGCTGTGGGGGTGGGAAGGTCAGATGAGATGAGATCCTGTGGAGCAGGGGTGGGGAGAGCGCAGTGTGAGCCTCAGAAATGAAGGATGGGGGTGGGAAGGGCTGTGAGGAAGCCCATTCACAGGGGCAGGTGGGCCCCCACCCCACCCCGCCAGCCCCCATGATTGGGGAGTGCAGAGGAGTTTGGGGAGAGCTCTAGTTTGACTCATAGACACCCAACATCTCAGCCTGCAGCACGTGAGCCCAAAGATCCATGTGTAGGTAGCAGGGGTCCAGGAACCCCTGAGATTTCTTATAGTTTGTTTGGGTATGCAGGGTTTGGGGGTGGAGAGGGGTTTCATAGGATGCTCAAAGAATTCTTTACTTTCCAAGATGTCAAGTTGGAAGGAATAAGAAGCCGTTTTCCCTCCTTACTGTCTGATACAAAAGTTAACCTGTGACATCTCTGTCAAAGTTTCCTTGGCATCTGAACCGGGTAGAAAGGGAAATCACTAAAATACATTTTAAACTCAAATCTAAAAACCTACTGAACTCAAAAAACCAAACCACAAACAAAAGACTTTAACAAAAGAGAGATTCTGGTTAAAGGTGTGGGTGGGACGCAGTAAAGGGTTTCCCCCCACTTTTCCTCTTAAGCCGGGAGTATAGGTATGTTGTTGTCTGAGGCTCTCTTGGCAAATCACCAAAGAATTAAGGGTCTCCCATCTTCTCAGTGCAAGGCTCGGACTGCAGACCATCAGCCCTGCTCTGGTTATGGGTGGGTGGGTTCAGTGCTGAGCTGAGCAGGGCAGCCCAGAGGCCCCAGCACACCTGCTTTGGGTCAGTGCTAGACCAGAGCCTCCAATTACCCTGGGAGAAAGTCACTTAGAAGTGCTCGGGCAAGACAAATGAGCTTCCATGCTGAGTAGGCAGTGGAACTGGCATGACTCTAAGTTCCCTTGAATGCCAAATTGTACGATAGAAGAAACATGGTGACAGGTAGGAGTCAGGAGTCCAGGTGGGTGCTGGGCTTTCTGGTGTGGGTTGGACTTAGAAGAAAACTGACCTGCAAAGGGGGAGCCCTCCCAGAACCCCTCCAATAACAGAGCAGGGAGGCTGCAGTCAGTGTGGCCCACTGTGAGGGGGGAAGGCAGTGAACCTAATGGGTCTGAACCTGGTGGCCAAGGAAGGCAGGTGGACTGCAGCCTGGGCCAGCGAAAGAATCTGTAGGTATGTTGCTAGTCGAGGGAGGGAAACAGGAGAAGAAAACAGATACCTGCCATTGGGTGGATGGTATACAGATGGTGGACTACTTAGAGAATTAGGGAGGTTATGGGGGGCAATTTGGGGAGGGGGAGAAGAGGTTTATACATGTTAATCTGGGATTATGTCAAGCCACCCTTAAGTTGCAAGGTGGCCAGGTGAGAAATATTGGCCTGGGACTCAGGTGAGGAACATCAAGGCCCAGAGAGATTGGGGGTGATCTCTTGGAGGGAGTTGAAAACCAAAACCTTCTCTAAAAATTGAAATCTATTAAAAAATTAGCATTTAATTACTTTTATTTTTGAGGAGAGCAGCACCGTGTGGCATGTGGAATCTCAGTTCCCCAGCCGGAGATCAAACCTGTGCCCTGTGCAGTGGAAGCACGAGGTCTTAACTGCTGGACCACTGGGAAGTCCCAAGTCTGTTTCTTAAAAAGTGGATAATTAACCCATTTCAAGGGTAATAAATTGATTACAAGATGCTCTTAGGAACCCAGGCTTCTTTTATCTTTCTGCTCTGCCATCCTGACGATGTAGCTTTCATCTTTCATCATAGTTACAATATGGCTCTCCCACCAGCATCACATCAAGCCAGGAAGTTGTATGTTGAATGGGGTACAGTTTTCCATGATGTAAACAAGAGATTCCAAATTATGGCAGGTTATGTATAAAGGTAAAAATTTCTTTCCTGTGTAAGAGTCCAACTATAGGTAGTCTTTCTTGGGACTGCTAGAGCAGCCATTCATCTTCAAAATGAGAATTCCATCTCTGTATCTAAAGTTGTTGCTTCAGCTTTTCCCTTTTCATCCTTATCCTAGCTTCCAGAAAGATGGAAATGGACAGAAGGAGTGCATGTCCATTCTGTGGGCACATAGCTTTCACTTTCATGGCATTGGCCAAAGCTTAGGTTCATGATCATGAATTGTGGGCTTCAGTCAATTCAGTTCAGTTCAGTCGTGTCTGACTCTGTGACCAGATGAACTGCAGCATGCCAGGCTTCCCTGTCCGTCACTAACTCTCAGAGCTTACTCAAACTCATGTCCATCGAGTCAGTGATGCCATCCAACCATCTCATCCTCTGTCATCCCCTTCTCTTCCTGCCTTCAATCTTTCCCAGCATCAGGGTCTTTTCCAGTGAGTCAGTTCTTCGCATCAGGTGGCCAAAGTATTGGAGTTTCAGCTTCAGCATCATGTCTTCCAATGAATATTCAAGACTGATTTCCTTTAGGATGGACTGGTTTGATCTCCTTTCAGTCCAAGAGACTCTCAAGAGTCTTCTCCAACACCACAGTTCAAAAGCATCTTCGGCGCTCAGCTTTTTTCATGGTCCAACTCTCACATCCATACATGACTATTGGAAAAACCATAGCTTTGACTAGATGAACCTTTGTTGGCAAAGTCATGTCTCTGCTTTTTAATATGCTGCATAGGTTGGTCATAGCTTTTCTTCCAAGGAGCAAGCGTCTTTTAATTTCATGGCTGCAGTCACCATCTGCAGTGATTTTGGAGCCCAAAACATGATCTTCTTTTTTTGAATGTTGAGTTTTAAGCTAGGTTTTTCACTCTCCTCTTTCACTTTCATCAAGAAACTTGTTAGTTCCTCTTCACTTTCTGCCATAAGGGGTATCATTCTACATATTTGACGTTATTGATATTTCTTCTGGCAATCTTGATTCCAGCTTGAGCTTCATCCAGCCTGGCATTTCACATGATGTACTCTGCAGATAAGTTAAATAAGCAGGGTGACAGTATACAGCCTTGATGTACTCCTTTTCCTATTTGGAACCAGTCTGTTGTTCCATGTCCAGTTCTAACTTTTGTTTTTTGATCTGCATACAGATGTCTCAGGAGGCAGGTCAGGTGGTCTGGTATTCCCATCTCTTGAAGAGTTTTCCACAGTTTGTTGTGATCCACATAGTCAAAGGCTTTGGCATAGTCAATAAGGCAGAAGTAGATGTTTTTCTGGAATTCTCTTGCTTTTACAGTGATCCAGCAGATGTTGGCAATTTGATCTCTGATTCCTGTACCTTTTTTAAATCCAGCTTGAACATCTGGAAGTTCACGGTTCACGTACTGCTGAAGCCTGCCTTGGAGAATTTTGAGCATTTCTTGGAGAAGGAAATGGCAACCCACTCCAGTACTCTTGCCTGGAAAACCTCATGGACGGAGACGCCTGGTGGGCTACAGTCCATGGAGTCGCAAAGAGTCGGACACAACTGAGCGACTTCACTTTCTTCTTTCTTTGCTAGCGTGTGAGATGAGTACAATTGTGCGGTAGTTTGAGCATGGTTTGGCATTGCCTTTCTTTGGGATTGGAATGAAAACTGGCCTTTTCCAGTCCTGTGGCCACTGCTGAGTTTTCCAAATTTGCTGGCAAATTAGATGTTACCAAAGCGTAGTATTATCCTATGTTGCAGACAAGGAAGCTGAGCCTCATAGAGGCTAAGTAGCTTTGCCAGTATCACACAGCTGGCTTCAGAGTTTATTCTTTTCACCTCTGCTATTTCCTAGGGGAGACCAGAATGTATCTGGAGATGAATGCGGTGACAACCAGCTCTCTTGGACTTTGAGCTTCCGAGCAGATTAATCTTCCCTAGTATTACTCTTTATAATTCACTGATGACTGCATTAAATCCTTCTTCATCCCCCAGACCAAGCCCTGGCTGAGTCTCAGAGGTTCAGAAGCTTCCTAAGAGGAAGCTTATCCTGGGGTAACTGCCGGGGGACCCTTGTCTTTGCTTCTGCTGCATTGTCCAACGTGTGTTTTCTACTCTTGACTGAAATCATAACAGTTCAGTGGAGGAATATCTGGCAGCATTAACTCTGTTGACTCTGTTGATCACAAGAAAAAGTCTTCAAACCTTTGGCTCCATGCCACTCAAGAAAATAATGTAAGCACTTGTTTTTACATTGCAAAGACTTTATAAGTTTTCTTACAAAAATATTTTCTTGAGAGACAGATATAGGACCGAAACACACAGGTTTCTGCGGGACTTATTTGGTTAAACCAGATCTTCTTCCCAAGGCCATAGACATTATTGCAGAAGCTCATGTATTCTGAGAAAGCAGGAAGTTTGGGGAAGTTCCTTCGGCGATAGTGCCATCACGACCCTGGCACGTGTGCCTTGGCTGAGGTCTCCTCCGACTGAATGTCTGTTTTCGTTCTCTCATCACTTGGGTGGCATTGGCCTTGGGTGTGGGCAGCTGATTGGCGTGGCTGCTCCCTGAGGCCTGTGATGTTTCTCTGGCAGTAGCTGTGCTGATAGGAATGGAATCTGAATCTCCCTGGGGAGCTTTAGGTCAAGTTAAACTGCCTCTGCCTCTTGGTCACCGATCCTCATAATTGATGCACTCCCGTTTCACTCTCCTGCAAACAGGCAAACTTGGAAGGAGAGGCAGCTACAATACTGATCCAATTAGCCTGTATCAGCGAGAAAAAGACCATTAAAGTGCTTATGATGAACAGGCATTGACAGGCTCTCACTGAGTTTAGGTTTTGGAACATGGAAGCTTCATGAAGGCAGATACCACAGTTTGTATTAATTAGGGTTTTCCAGAGAAACAGAACTAGTAAGATATGCCTATCCACCTAGTCTAATCTAGATAGTCTGTCTAGAGAGATTTATTTCAAGTAATTGGCTCACACCATTTTGATGACTGGCAAGTTGAAATTTGTAGAGTGGGCCAGCAGGCTGGAAATTCAGGTAAGAATTGAGGTTGCAATCTTGAGTCCAGAATATGCATGGCGGGCTCATGGGCAGGACTTATATGTTGCTTTCTTGAGACAGATAGTCCTTTGTGGATCTGGTACAGAGTCCAGCACACACTAGTCACCAGTGAACATGTGTGGAGTAAGGGAATGGATGAGGGCACACCCAGCTGGGAGGCAGCATCAGGGAGGTGGGAGGCGTACAGACTCTGGGGTCAGGCTGCCTGGGTTGGGTTAGAGCTCTGTCATGTTCTATGTGACATCAGCTATGTTGCACAACTCTTCTGGGTCACAATTTCCTGACTTTCAAAATGGCAATGATATTACCTACTTCTTAGGAGTTTTCTGAAGACTAAATCTGTATAAAGTAGTTGGAACCTCATCTGGCACTTGATAAGCATTCCATAAATGTTAACAACTATTATGATGATTATTTGTTGAACCTAGACTGAAATAGTATCCCACTGGGGAGAGGGAAAAGCATACCCATGATTATTTAATTTTCCTCTGAAAATTTTAGCTGCGAAATAGAAGACAAGGGCATATTTACTAGAACAATGGGGATAAACTGATTATTTTTAAATGGATGAAATGATTATTTCTCTAAAAGAAGCTAAATGAATCAGCCAAAAGATTTTTAGAGTCAATAATAGCAGCAAGATGGCATATGCAAAAGAAATGCATAACAATCAGCATTACCCAATTACAAAATACAGTGGTGGAAGGAGGGAATCTACCAAATGTAAGAGACCTTTTGATGGATGTTGTCTATACATTGATATTTGATGTAGATAAAGAAAACATGGACATCTTATAATTCTTGAATTCTTAGGATTAACCTTTTTGGTCCTGTTTTCTTATATTCATGTATTTTATATTTTGGTTTGCCAGTTTTTTTAAAAAAGATATTTCCATCTTAATTTTTTGTGTCCTTTTCTGTTAAATTTTAATATTGAGGTTAAACCAGTTCCTTAGAAAACCTGGGACACTTTTTATCCTTAGTAAATGCTGGGGAAGGTTCCGAGTGAGGCACTTGTGCAGCAGATGGCAGGATGATGCAAATGACGTGGAGTCAGGCTCTCTGCTGTCAGCCCAGATCTGTTTCCATCAGTCACATGACTTTATGCAGGTTATGTTATTACTACTAATTTTTTATGTAATTATTACTAATAATTTTTTATGTAATTACTACTAATAATTACTACTAAGTTTTGCTTCTCTGTCTGCAAAATGGGCACAGCGGTGGTACTCACTCCAAAGGTGGGAGAAAGTCGGGGTGGGGGGAGATGAAGGACAATGTCTGTGGACATGGGTGCACTCACCACCCCACGGCCTCTGCCTTGGCAGCCCCTCTCCTTTGCCATGGGATCTCCTGGGATCTGGCCCCTCATCCCCCGTTGAGGGCCTTTAGTCTCAAATTCCACTCAGATTTTTTCCATCATTGGATTCTGTGCAAAGGGGCAGACAGGGGAGGGGGTGGCTGTATCGAGACAGAGGATTTATAAGTGATAAAGACAAGTTAAAAATATATGGGCCTTTTTTATTCTATGCTCTCTTAAATTCCCCTCAGGTTTAACTTTACCAATCTAATTGCCTGTTTTCTCAATATACGAGCACAGAAAAGATGGCACCTCCATAATGGTGGGCTAGTGGCTTCCTCAGAAAGACTGTCTTAGTTCTTATACAGGTGCCTGGATCCCTTGTGACCATGGGACTGGAGAATTCTGTGGGAAAACTGAAACACCTCCTCCAAATGAACCTTTGCAGTTGTCTGAAGATAAAAGTATGGGCTGTCAATGGGCCCTTCTGAACTTCTCCAGAACTCCTGAGGAATTCTGAACTGTTTTTTCCTGCCGTCCTGTGCTTCCTCCTCTCTGGGCATCTCAAGCATGTATTTTGTCTATCGTTCATTTATTTTTGACTTATAACTGCTGGTAACATGAGTTACAAAAAGTCTTGCAGGTTAGAGAACTTTGGGTTTGCTGTTTCCAATAGTTAGGGTCTGGCCTCTTTCAGGGGCTCACTGGTTGCTGCTCCCAGCTCTGCCCCATCTCAGCTCTGGGGAGACTGCGTGACTGGTGACTGCCGTTCCCACCCCACCTGTCCTGGTAGTTCACACAAAAGGCTGTTCAGCAACTCAGTTCAACGCACTTAATGGGATCTTCCTCCCTAGTATGGTCGACCATAGGAATGGAAGGAGTGTCATCACTAGGAATGTCTAGAGAAATTTAAATAAAATGAGATGGGAAAGGAATATGTTCCAGATGAAGGGTCAAGATAAACTCCCAGAAGAACAATTAAATGAAATGGAAATAAGCAATGTACAAGAGAAAAGAGTTCGGGGTAATGGTTGTAAAGGTGATTCAAGAACTCAGGGAACCAATGGACGCACAGAGTGAGATGTTACAAGAAGTTTTTAACAGAGAGTTAGAAAATATAAAGAACAACCAAGTAGAGTTGAAGAATACCATAATTTTAGTAAAAAAAAAAAAAAAAAACTAGAAGGAGTAAATAGCAAAATAAGTGAAGCAGAAGAATGAATTGGTGAGCTGGAAGACAGAATGGTGGAAATCACTGCCAGAGAACAGAATAATGGATAAAAAGAAATGAAGACAGTCTCAGAGACCTCTGGGAAAATAACAGATGCACCAACATTTGCATTATAGGGGTCTCAGAAGGAGAAGAGAAAGGACCTGAGAAAATATTTGATTAGATAATAGCTGACATCAGAAGGGAAACAGTCACCCAAGTCCAGAAAGCACAGAGTCCCAGGCAGGATAAACCCAAGGAGGAAGATGCTGAGACACAGAGTAATCAAGTGGACAAAAGTTAAAGACAAGGAAAACTGTTAAAAGCAATAAGTAACATCCACGGCAATCTCCATAAGGCTGTCAGCTGACTTTTCAGCAGAAACTCTGCAAGCCAGAAGGGAGTGGCATGATGAGAGGGAAAAACCTACAAGCAAGAATACTTTACCTAGCAATGCTCTCTTCAGATTTGACGGAGAAATCAAAAGCTTTACTGATAAGCAAAAGCTCAAAGAACTCAACACCACCAAACCAGCTTTAAAACAAATGCAAATTGAGAGAGTAGCGTTGAAACATATGCATTACCATATATAAAATAGATAGCCAGTGGGAATTTGCTGTATGATTCATGGAGCTCAAATCTGATGCTCTGTGATAACCTGGAGCAGTGGAATGGGGTAGGAGGTGGGAGGAGGTTCAAGAGGGTGGGGACATAAGTATGCATGTGTGCGTGCTAAGTCACTTCAGTCATGTGTGACTCTTTGTGACCCTATGGACTATAGCCCGCCAGGTTTCTCTGTCCTCTTTCCGACCCAGGGGTCGAACTCACATCTCCTGTGGCTCCTGTTTTTTGCAAGCAGGTTCTTTACCACTGAGCTACCTGGAAAGCCTGGACATATGTATACCTATGGCTGATTCATGTTGATGTATGACAGAAACCAACACAATATTGTGAAATAATTTCCCTCCAATTAAAAATAAATCATAAAAGCAAATGCTAAAGGAAGTTCTCTAGGTGGAAAAGAAAAGGCTATAACTAGAAACAAGAAAATTACAAAGTGGGAAAGCTTACCTGTAAAGGACTGTTAAGAGAGAAAAGGATTTTTTTGTGCATGAAGAAGATAGTTTTGAAGAAGTCTGTGTTTATAGGAATCTCAAACTTGTCTTTGAAGATGGATCAGGTGTGTATTTGTAAACTCAAGACTGGTGCCTTGCACATAGCAGAAGCGAAAAGGAGGGACTCGTGGGCATTTGAAGGGACTGTGAATGCAGACTCTGTGCCTACGAGGAGCTGCCGGATAGAGGCTGCTCCATATTTTTGTAGGACCATGTGAGTGGTTTTCTTTTCTCCTTTAAAAGAATTTTAAAAAGTTTTTTTTTGAAACCATGCTTTCCCCTCTTAGCTGGTCTCAAGAATAAAACATATGATCTGGTACTATAATTCCTGTGACTTCATATTTATAATATCATGTGCCCTGGTGAGATTTATGTCCCCTTGTCTTCCAGAGCAACCACAAAACCAGGAAACGGGAAAGCCCTGTGAGACTCTGTTATACACGGAGCCCTGAGGGGCAGGGCTGAGCGTGGCCTGCAGAGTGATGGGGAGGGAACTCAGCTACTGAGACACCAAGCTGATTACCCGCTCCTGTGATGGTTCCTGGCTCTGTTTAACCTGGCTTCCCTCTTTTTTCCCAAAGCTCAAAGCCTTTTCTACACCAGGAAGACAGAACTCATGTGCCTCCCATATATCTCTTCTTATGTGCTCTGGGCTTTGGTTTTCCTCTATAAGAGTGGGCTGAGCCTTTGTGGGAGGAGAACGGGGGGTGGGGGCATCCTATATCTTCCTCTATAAGAAATGAAGTGAAAAGGAAGCAAAGGTGAGACAAGGTGCGGTGTAAATTGGCATCCTAATGACAAGTAGCCTACAGCTCTCTTTACTGGACCCCATCTTCCTGTTGGAACAATAGAGAAAAGATAGAGAAAAGCTGTGTCTTGAATTGTGACACAGCAAAACAGTTCTTTCTGATTGCCCCACTAAGTGTGTCCTCTGTATATCTGAAAACATGTAAAAGTAGCCATGGGAATGATCAAGCAGATTTGTGCTGTTACATTCCAGGGATTTCACTTGATGGGCACAGATTTTAAAAACTTCCCAACATGGTCAGGCATGAGTACATGTGACTCTGTGGAGCAGAACTGGTTTGGCAATGAAATGCCTGTGCCGGTCTAGTAGAGTCAAACTTCATTGTTTTATTTTCTGTAAAGTCCTGTGACATCACAGTATTTCAGGATAGATAGTTATTCAGTGTGGGTTTCTGCTTATCTGGGGCCTCCCCAGGTGGGCGTGTCCACACCATCAGGTTGATTGCAGCAGGTAGGGTCACCTTGCCAACCCCTCTGACGCCAATGAATGTTTTGTCTCCTGTCTCCATTAGGCGGGGCAAGAAGCATAGCATCATCCTAAGGACACAGCTGTCTGTGAGGGTCCATGCCTGCATCGGTGAGTGACATCTGCAGAAGGGGGTGCTTGCCATCTGCCCTCGGCAATTACACTTGTGATGATTGATGCCACTTCTGGGAATAAAATGCGGTATTCACTCTTATGCTATCTATGCTTGGGTTAGTCCCTAGCACAGATGGTTAGAGTTTTTAGGGAAGCAGTTTCTGGCAGTTGTTTTTGAAAGCTACCTCTTTCATTCTGGCTTTCTTTGCTGTTTGGCTGGTGAGTAGAGCTGGAGGTAAGATGGATTGTTGATGAGATTCTTTCTGGCGATGTGGGCAGAGATGAGGTTCTTCGTGGGGCTGTGCCAGGGTGAACCTCCAGCCAGATGAAGTGACCTTCATGTGCCTCCTAGTGACTCTCTGCAGCCCCCTGGCCTGTGGTCTCAGGCAATTGAAAGGGAAATCAGGTCAGTACAGGACGGACCACACGTGGATGCTCAGCAGTTGATGTTGAGCAGATTATTTGTGGTTCAAATGGCCTGCCTGTGGTCACATAAGAAACCTCACCGGCGCCCATTCCTGCAGCCATTGATTTTCCCGGACCCACTGGTTTCTCCACTGTATGCGTGGGCTGGATGGCAATGAGAGCGGTAATTTGTGTTAAGTAGACAGACTCCATGGGAAGGTTTCCTCCTGGCCTTGGGCCAAGTTGAGGCAAGTATGTAACATAAAAAGATAAAGAAAGGACCTAAATTTTGCCTTATGCATAGAAGTTTTCCACATCTGAGTCATTTTACATTTATTTAATATGTGTCATGTCTTAATTCAGGCCTGTAATTAGGAGTGCATCGGTCATCCTGCTGAGGCCCAGTCTACATCTGGAGTGCGGTGTGCATGGGTGCAGGGGAAGGAACCTTTTCCAGTCCCTCCTCTTCCTCCCTGCTTTCCTGTTGGAGACCCAGGGATGGGGTGAGGGAGCAGCTGACGTGGAGGGGAATCTGTGTAATTCTGTTTCATTTGGGGTTAAGTGGGTGAGGCTATGAATGTCTTGAGGAACAACCTTTGTCTGACCCTGTGGTTGATGAGTAATTATGCAGCTGACACAAAAACCTCAGGAGCTGGAGGGTCCGTGTGTCGGGAGGGTGCATGATCTTGTTGGAAATGAAGTGAGAGAAATCTGTGGGATCTTCAGCACTAACCCTGCTTTTCAACTGCCTGTAGCACTGAGTGACCTTAAAATATGCACAGGCACTTGGTTGTATTTAATCATTTACTTCCTTGATTACCTGCTTTATAGTTTTTCCAATTATTTTATGTGTGTAAATCATGCCTACCTGTAGAAAAGTCTTGTGATCTATGACTTTGGATAAACTCCCTTCCGACGCTTGTCCTGAATCTAGAACAAAGCCAGGTGTATACAGTGGGCTGAATACAACAAATACTGGATACTGGTTGAAATATAGAAGATATCCAGTCAAATTTGGGACATGAGTGTGAATTGGTATTTCCTAGGAAGAGTAAGGCACCAGAAAGCAGATTTACATTAAAACAGGCTGGATCAAAGTCCTAATGGCCTAACTTGTTTTAAGAAAATTCACTTATTTGCAGTATACACTTAAAATGTTTCAAATATAGGATTTTTCTAGCTAGCTGGCTTCCATGTTACTGACTCACTGCATTAACTGATATATTGTTCCATAGTCCCTGGTGATACATGTAAGCACACATCTCATCTCCATGGCAACTGAACCCCAGCAGCCAGTCCAGTCCAGCCTGCTGTCTCCCCAGACACCCAGGTCTTCCTGCTCAAAGGGTAGAACTCAGTGTTGACAGGATCAGTGTGTTTGTTCCCAAACCTGTTTATGCCAATTGTACTTGCTATTAGAATTATGTAATTAAATGGGATGTGAACACTTTATAAACTGATTAAATATGAGCATACAAAGTCACTGCTTTGAGTATGTTGAAAAAGATTCAAAATTCCTTACTATAAAAGCATTTCTAGTCAATGTGAGTGGGTTGTGATAACCATAAAAGGTGTCGTGTTATAAAAATCCAGAAGGATTCTGGTCTTTATAACTATCTTCAGTACTTGCTCCACTTAAAAGACACCAAGATTGGGCATCAGAGACTGTACTATGTGAGTGGCTCATGAAAGAAAGGCCATGGGGAGTCTCACTAGACCTTTATTCAGAGAAAGATCATGGCCCTAAATGATGGGCAGGTGCATCTCCTGAGCAGTGTGCCTGGCAACCAACTGGGTCTCATCCCAGAGAAACTGACAGTCAGTCACCATGGCTGCAAGTCTTAAGGTGCACATGTGTCATTTTTAAAAGACTTTCTGCTTTAATTGCTTTCACCATTAATTACCTCAGGCCTGAGTATATTAAATGAGAAGATTTGACTGTGTGAATTAACATCAATACCCAGGAAGGCAAAGTTTCTTCTTTGTTTTAAAAAACCCTCTTTGTCCTTCTGTTTCCTATTATTGACAAGGTGTGAAATAGATTTAATAACGCAATACTAAGTATTATCCTTTGGTTTATGTTTATACAAAGGAATGAATGCATCCTATGTGTGGTGTACCAACTGCCATTGTGACAGTTTTTCCCTTTCCAAATGGAAATATTAGGTGAGATTTCTCCGGGATTAAAAAAAAAAAAAAAAAAACCAAACCTGGAACAATCTTCAGCTGAAATGGCAAAGGGAAACTTGACAGAGGGAAAAAACCTTTTTCACATCAGTTAGTTGAATCCCTGTTCTTTTTCAAGATCACTTCCCCTCTTCCCCATCTAAGAAATGGTTGAATGATTACAGGCATGGGACAGTGACTGCTGTCAGCCTAGCACCATCTGCAGCTCCCCCAAAAACTTTCCTTCCCACCGTACGATTGGACTGGAAGGATCCAGGATCCCCGTAGGCTAATGGGCTTAAAATGCCATCAAGTGAATTTCTCCAAAGTCATGTTTTCTTCACCCTAATTCTCTCCTCCTTCACCTCTGTTTTTGCTAAGTATAGGAATGTTTAGAATCCAGGACTGCTTGTTGATGAATTGGAGGGAACATGCCTTTGGAATTCTCCAGTGTTAACGCTGGAACTCTGTACCCATTGGCATGAGAGTGGAGTGGAGCCTTCATGATTAGCAACCAAGCAAACCTCATGAGAAATGAAAGCCACAGGGTGCTGCTGTGATGGTCCCAGCCAGAAGCTGAGTCAGGGGTCTTTGCTGATAGCACAGCAGGAAGCTGGAGTGAGTTTTTGATACATAGAGAGGGCCCATGCTCTTTGTACCTCTGGACTCCTCTCCACTGTATTACTTTGCACATTTTTAGTATGACCACTTGATGTAATGTAAAGTAGCAAACACCATATGCCTTTGCCCTCGCCTTCTTCTAGTTTCAATCCCTCAAAAAGATAGTGGTCAAATTGTGGAGATGAAATTAACAGATACAAAGTTAAAAAAAAATCCATGACAGGCATGTGAGGTCTGCATTTAATGAGGTTAGCTCGAGAAAAAAACTTTTCTGGTCCCAGCAAGTGATCCTGTTGCCAGAAGCCAGAAAAATGTTCAGAGGGCCAATTGGCCCTGATGACTAAATCTCATCATGAAGAGAAAAGGAGTGGAAGAATTGTGAGGCAAGGAATGGAATTGAGAGTTAAAAAAAGTAAGGTTTGAAGTCATTAGGATCCTAAAATTAATATCTGCAAGTCTTCTACGGGCTGTCTTTGAAGGCATTGTGTTTGACTTCAAACCTCAGTTTTCTGAAGCAACCCCTGTGTTCTCATCTAGCAAGTAAACCCTGTCGATTGAGTTTCTGGGAGCCATAGGGCTGACACTTTCAAGTATCCAGCATAGAGTTAAACAAAAGGATGAAAAATTGGCTGAAGAGTCCAAAGTGCCATTTATGCTAGTAGTCGGGAGGAACAACCCATATGAAAGGTCTTTAGACCTTTTAGAGTGTGTTTCACCAAACCTCTGAGATGACAAAGGCTGCCTGTGAGAGAGAGGTGAGGTCGGCAGAAACTAGCAAGGTGGCAGAAGTGATCAAGCTCTCCATGAGCTTAGTTTCATCTCTCATTAAAGGTCAAATCACAAGGATAAAGCCAGTTTATTTATTTGTTTATTTCGGCTATACTGGGTAGTCATTGTTGCATGGGCTTTTTCTCTAGTTGCTAGCGGTGGCTTCTCTTGTTGCACAGCTTAGGCTCTGGAGCACAGATTCAGTAGTTTCAGAGCAAAGGCTTAGTTACTCCCTGGCCTGTGGGATCTTCCCGGACCAGGGATCAAACCTGTGTCTCCTGCATTGGCAGGTGAATTATTTACCACTGAGCCACCAGGAAAACCCACAAGGATAGAAAAACAACATAGGGAAAGGCTGTTTCATTCACTGATGCAGAAGAGTAATTTTTCAGCAACTGAAACATCAGCAGAAGAAAGCACCAGAATATTTGTAGAGCGTTTTCCTCTTCTGAGCTGTGCAGTGCAGCTGCGTGCTTTGCGTTACTCTGTTACAGCAGAGAGCTAAGTGATAGTGGGGCGTTTCTTCAAGAAGAACCTTCTAGAGCAAAAGTGACTGCAGCGATTCAGCTCATGTGCCAACAGATGGAGAGGCAGTGGCTCCCTGGGGCACAGTATTGAGAAGGATCCCGAGGCTGGGTGCAGTCTTCTTGGGAGGGATCCTGTCTCAGTGCTGGCTTTCACTGGTGGTGATGGAGGTGGTGTGTGAGTGTGTGGTGTGGGGCTCTTGGTGAGGTGTAGACTTGGTCCAGTGTCTGAACCCCCTCTGGCTACAGTGTAGAGAGCCCTGGGCTTCCTCTGCAGAGAGTGGGGATGGAGCTGTGACCCACGAGTGCTGCCACCACCAACTCCTCCCTTTCTCAGGTTCTTTCTTCTTACACCTGTTAGTGCAAGCAAGAAGGCTGGGCTTCGAAATCCTGACTCTCCCTTTGCAGAAGGAGACTTCCAGTGACTGTTTTGTGTTTTAGACTTCCTCCCTTTTGTAATAAGTCTGTGACCCATTTTCGCCAAGAGTTCTGCTCTCTAGGTAAAGACAAGCTCTCTGGATTAACCAGATTAAACACTTCTTATCATTTGTTTCATATTAATCTGTCTCAGCTCCCAGATGACAGACCTCACGAAATGTCCATGTGTCTAGAAGGACATTGGATCTGGGCTGGGGAAGACCGACTTGTTGGCTCTCTTCACTCTCTCTGGGGGCTGCCTGCCTCTAAGGTGCCTTATGGTCAAACAGTGATTGACAGATATGCCCCCCACCACCACCCAAAAATAAAAAGGAAGAAGGGATATGGGAAGGAGGTGAAACATACCACCAGGTTGTTAAACAACACATCTGTCATAAATACTATAGATTTAAAGGAGATAGATCACGAAGGATTTGTTGCCCAAAATTGAAACAATAACTGGAGATTAAAGAATTGTTCTACCACCTTCAGACACACAAGTAAACATAAATGTGGGGGTGAATAAAGAAAAGGAGACACAAACCTATGAGAGAACACAAGAACCTTCCAGATGCAGCTGGATACTCAGGTCAGCTACGGAAATTAAGAGGCATCCAGAAAGGAAATATGTATGTGGGCAAACGTGAATTTAAGCCCAGGCAAGAAAAGCAGGTGTGTCAGGGTCTCTTATGGCAGCTGTTTCATCTTTGTGCTCTCCACTGCCCTCCCAAGATTTTTCCGTATTTAATGATTAATTCATTGCCTCTGTAGGACTGTGTTACCTCTCCTCTCTAAGGATCTCTGGATGTTGAATGGTGGAATTTAAATATTGCCTTGGAACCATTACCTTCTGTTTGTTTGCCTTGTGCTAGTGAAATTCTTCCCTGGTGGTTCAGAGGGTGAAGAATCTGCCTGCAGTGAGGGAGTCCTGGGTTCGATCCCTGGGTTGGGAAGATCCCCTGGAGAAGGGCATGGCAACCCACTCCAGTGTTCTTGCCTGGAGAGTCCCCATGGACAGAGGAGCCTGGCAGGCTGAAGTCCATGGGGCCTCAAAAGAGTCAGACACGAATGAGTGACTAAGCACAGTAGAGTGAAATTCTATCCAGTGACAACAAAAAATTGACCCTGAAGAAGGTAGTCGTATTGGTGGAGACACCTGTAGCAGATGTTACAAGTTCAAACCATGTGCTGGAAGTTAGATTCCAAATTTGCTGTCCAGTAGAACCTTACTTCTATCCAGAAAACAACTCCTGGTAAGGAAATCGCTGTGCTTTTGATTTCTTCAAGACTGATCTTTCTATAAATGCTTTCCACTCCCAGGTCTGACCTGATGGTGGAGTGTAATGCAAGTTCTAGTGCCTGGCTCTCGGCACCAGTGTCTGTCCCCATGAAGAGACAACCTCATTTTTATCATGGATCAATAAGGCTGTACGTCCGAGAACAAACACTTTGTCTCCAATTTCTAGAGACATTGATATCCAGGGGACTTCAGAGCTGAAAAGGATGGATGGCTTGCAAAGGTCCTGCTGCATGGGGATTCTCCGAGGATTGGGTGAACGCTTGTGTACTTTTCAGGTCTTGCTGAGAGACTTGAAGACAACAGATTTCTAGGGAAGGGGATTCTTTGAGCATTTTACCAATTTCTGTTGTGTTAGAAATACCAATGGGAAGTGTTTTAACTTGTAAAAAAAAATAACTTGCAAAACATTAGTAGTTCAGCAAAATATGTAGCCAGTTTAAGTTTTAATTCAAAGGGGAGAAAAAGATGTTGGAGGATTTGTTGTAAGTGCTATTGGTCTCAAGTTCACATAATAGAGTAACAGTGACAGAATAGCTTGCTCCTTGGGAAAAAAAAGTTGTGACAAATCTAGACAGCATATTAAAAAGCAAAGATGAAAAACAAAACAAAACAACAACAACAACAAAAAAGCAAAGATGTAACTTTGCTGACAAAGGTCCATCTGGTACAAGCTATGGTTTTTTCCAGTAGTCATGTATGGATGTAAGAGTTGGATCATAAAGAAAGCTGTGTGCCGAAAAATTGATGCTTTTGAACCGTGGTGTTGGAGAAGACTCTTTGAGAGTCCCTAGGACTGCAAGGAGATTGAATCAGTCAATCCTAAAGGAAATCAGTCCTGAATATTCATTGGAAGGACTGATGCTGAAGCTCCAATACTTTGTCTACCTCATTCGAAGAGCCGACTCATTGGAAAAGACCCTGATGCTGTGAAAGATTGAAGGCAGGGGGAGAAGGGGATGACAGAGGATGAGATGGTTGGATGACATCACTGGCTCGATGGACATGAGTTTGAGCAAGCTCCAAGAGTCGGTGATGGACAGGGAAGCCTGGCATGCTGCAGTCCATGGGGTTGTAAAGAGTGGGACATGACTGACCAACTGAAGTGAACTGAGCAGAGTAGAAAATGAAAAAAGCTCATATAATTAAAATCTTGTTATCATCACTGAAAAGAAGAACAGCTTCTGTTGTTAATTACACCCAGAGGTGACATGCTTTATCTGTATCCTAATAACTGTACTGTGATGGTGTAGGCAGGAAGGGAGTCCACTTTACAAGAACATGGGGCAGTCTTTGTAGGAAGAGGTGTGATGCTAGGTGTGCATTCAATACTTCAGTCACTTCCTAGTCTCTAAAAAAGGCTCCACTTTGGATTTAGTGGTGAACTTAATAACAATCTTAAAATTAGATAATGTAGCTACAAGTATTTCAAAAGTTGTAAAATGCTACAAAGAAGATTAGTTTGAGAAGAACTCTACTAAACTGGAGCTGGTTTGTTGTTCAGTCGCCCAGGTGTGTCCGACTCTTTGTGACCCCTTGGACTACAGCACGCCAGGCCTCTTTCTGTCTGTCACCATCTCCCCAAGTTTGCCCAAGTTCATGTCCATTGAATCGGTGATGCCATCCAGCCATCTCATCCTCTGATGTCCTCTTCTCCTTCTGCCCTCAATCTTTCCCAGCATCAGGGACTTTTCCAGTGAGTTGGCTGTTTGGATCAGATGACAAGAATACTGGAGCTTCAGCTTTAGCATCAGTCCTTCCAATGAATATTTAGGGTTGGATTTCCCTTAAGATTGACTGGTTTGATCTCCTTGCGGTCCAGGGGATTCTCAGAAGTCTTCTCCAGCACCACAGTTTCCATCAGTTCTTTGGAACTTATTTACCTTGGCCATTTAAAAAAGGCCATGTGAACCATGTTCACTGGATAACACTTTTGCAGTATTTTTCTTCTCACCCATGTTGCATGGACCTTCTCTGCCCCTCCTGAGCCTTGGGAGGGGCTGAGAAGAGTGGACACTTTCTCAAGACCACATGCCTGGGATGGAGAGGGAATAAGTCTTGACACTGTCTATTCCCTGACTGGGGGTCTTTGCCCTGGCCTGATACTTCTCTTTTTAGGCTATTTTATGTAACCTACAGGCTTCCCTGGTGGCTCAGTGGTAAAGAATCCACCTGCCAATGTAGGAGACCCAGGTTCTATCCCCTGGGTTGGGAAGATCCCCTGAAGAAGGAAATGGCAACCCACTCCAGTACTCTTGCCTGGAGAATCCCAGGGCCAGAGGAACCTGGCAGGTTACAGTCCATGGGGTCACAAAGAGTCAGACATGACTGAGCGACTAAACAACAGCAATATAATCTTTAGCTCAATCTTCATATGTGACTGCAGACCGATGCAACCCTTCTGGTTTAAAAAGTCTGAGAAGTGCTGCTGAAACATCTAATATAACATTTTTCCCAAACGAAGTTTTGCCAGGCTTCAGAAGATGGTCTTCCAGCTGAGTTCCCCCAAGTGTGGTTCACAGATTGCCTTAGGGGAAAGGAAACAGCTGAGATAAATGGATTTTACCCTTCAAGAGCTGACCGTCTTTAGCAATGCAGTTACGATCCTTTCCTCTGGGTTGAGCTGCCAAATCCTTTAGGTGGAACTGGAGCTTCTGAGTCCCTTCCTGGCTCCATCTTGACCACTGGACATGTGGCCCCTCATTTTGGGCTTCGTGTTAGGACGTCTCTGGGAACTATTGCCTCTGGCTTTAGGAGCTATCCAGAAGGAACAGCAGGGTTCTAGGCAGAAAGCTGTTGAGTCCTCCTGCTCCTGGATTGGAGATTGGTTCATACCTGAGGAGATCTATGATGTAGGAGTTCTGTCCCAGGTAGCCACGAGCTGTTGAAGCTAGCTTCTTGAAGGTGGACTGTTTTGTATTCAGCCTACAAAACAAAGCAGACCTCAGCTTATTTGTTGAGTAAATAAAGCCTCTTGTGATACTGTGGTTTCTATTAAGAATGTGTATTTGGTCTTCATCCTGTTTCTGGCATAGAACTCCTAAAACCCTTGGAATTTCTTAAGTGGTAAGAGCAACAAAGATACTTTTTGTTATGTTAACATGGTGACTTTTGTACCCCACGTAGGAGTGGGAGCTGGTTGCCGATGCTGATTGTGTGTGCTTAGTCATGTCCAACTCTCTGCGACCACACGGACTGTAACCTGCCAGGTGCCTCTGTCCGTGGAGTTCTCCAGGCAAGAGCACTGGAGTGGATAGTTATTCCCTTCTCCAGGGGATCTTCCCAAACTTGGAGATCAGGGTTCCAACCTGATTGAACCTGGGTCTCCTGCATTGTAGGGGCATTCTTTACTGTCTGAGCCACCAGGGAATCCCCACCATGTGATTAGAGGTTTGGAACTTTCCAGTTTACCCTCTGACCTTCAGGGAGATGAGAAGGGCTAGACAGAGGTTGGATGAATCACCAACGGCCAATGATTTAATCAGTTATGACCCTGTAATGAAGCCTCTGTTAAAAACCCCTAAAGTATAGGTTTCAAAGAGCCTCTGGATTGGTGAACACACAGGGATTCAGGGAGAGTGACATCTGGAGAGGACACAGAAGATCCTCGCTCTTGCCCTTGACTTTGCCTGTTGCATTTCTTCCACGTGGCTGTTCTTGATTTATATCCTTCTATAATGAACTGGTGACCTAGTGAGTAAAATGTTTAAGTCCTGTGAGCCGCTCTAACAAATTAATCAAACCCAAGGAGGGGTTCATTGCAGCCTCTGATCTATTGCTGGTTGATCAGATGCACGGGTGAAAACTTGGGATTGGCTTCTGAAGTGGGGTGGGGGCCTTCTTGTGGGATGACTTATGGGACAGCTACTGCACTATGTAGATAGTGTCAGCATGGAGGTGAATGGTAGGACACCCAGCTGGTGGGCTGAGGATGGCTTGTTGGTGTGGGGAAGCCTAGACAGACACACAGATGTGTGCGTGCGCGCGCGCGCGCGCACACACACACACGCACAAGAATTGGGTCCAGGAACTCAAAAGAACCACTGAAAAGGTTGTAGAACTGACATGTATTTAATTCATTTACTTTCAGAAATGAATTTCTTTGGTATTTTCTCAGAAAGAAGAATAAAAGGCAGTAAACAGAATGTGGAAGGAAGTAGAAAGAAAAAAAACCTGTGCAAGTGGGCAGAGTATCATTTAAAGAGTGTTTCCAGGAGGAATCTCAGTTCTGGAGGTCTCGTGTGAAGCTAGAAGTGCATAGCCTCTGGTCGCTCGTGGCCTGGGTGCCAGGCAGAGTGATGTGTGTGGGGTCTGGGGGCCACTCTCTGCCTCCACCCTGGGTGGTCTGGGTCCCACGTGGAGCTGTGACCTTTAAATCTGCGTCCTGAGGTTGGAGGTAAGATGGTGGTGATTTGGGCTAATACCCTGACATAAGACTGCTCTTCAGAACAGAGCCTGGATCATTTCTTTTGGGGAAGGGGGTAAGATGCTCTTGGCCCCAAATGTAGCAAGTTGATGACAGACCACTGAAGAACATATGAAGAAGATGGTGAAGCATCATGAAGAGTGATTGTGGATCTTTCTGGGGCTAGTTATGGAGTATGCCCCAGTGGGGATGCTGATTCTAATTGTTCTGAGAGGGGATGGCCAAGGCCTCGTGGTTAACCTGTGCAGGTGACATATGATGACTTTTGAGAGGCTTCTAGCCCCACTGTTGCCTCCTCTTTGGGAGGATACTTCCTGTGGGCACAGTGTCTGAAGATTTTGTCTGAAAGCAGAGTCAGAGTCATTATGAATTACACTGCTCTCCCTGCCACATGCCTTAGTCCAGGGGAGGAGGACCAACACTGGCTTCACCTGGGGCGTTTTGGGGGTGGACGCTGCATGTGAGTCATCCCCAGGCCCTGTCACCTGCTCCTTGCAGGGTGCTTAACACAGGTTATTCCATTTATCCTCCTGACACATTCATTATCTTTACAGAAGAAGAAAGAGATTCAGAGAGGTTTGCTCGCTCGCCCAGGGACAGAGAGCTGAACCGCAGAACTGATTCACATCCGTATCTGTCAACTGTTAACTGGAAAAGTCCTGTTGTGTTACTTTTTATGAAGTTTTCCTTTTAGACAAGCAGAAAGGGAAATTTCCACTGCATTTCCTTTCCACCAGACCCTGAGCAAAGTACTATTTACTTTAGTCGTCACAACAGCCTCTGAGGGGAGGTGATTACTGTTCCCATTTAACAGAGGAGGAGACTGAGGCACCTGTGGTCTGCTTGCTTGGCTGAGGTCTCGACAGGAGTACGTGGCAGAGCTGAGATAGTCATGTGGGTTTTCCTGACTCCAAGGCCTAAACTTGCATTGGCTGGCCTTTATCAGTGACGACCATGCTCCAGGCATCTGCTGAGCCTTCGAGAGAACACAGAGTCTAGAACCAGACCTGCCCTGAGGAGCTGTGTGACCTTTGGCAAATAACCTCATCTCTGGGCCTCAATGTCTTCATTTATCAAGAGAGGATATTAATGATATCTCTTTAAAGCATTGTTATGAGGATTAAATAAATATTTCGTTGGTGCTGGATCCAGGTTTTAGAAACAGTTTATATTGAGTATTGATTTATGGGCTCAAAGAACAGGTGTGTGCTTTAGAATCAGACAAATTGGGGTTTAAATGCAGCCCTGAATCTTTGTGTCCATGAGCAAGTTACCCAACCCTTTTAGGTCTGTCTGCTTATATATGACAGTGAGGATAAGGGGGTCCTAATGCCTCCCTGCTGGTACTGATATAAATATTCTTGGAGATGGTGTCCGTACAGATCCAAGCATGGTGTCTGGCATGTGTTACTTGGGGGCAAATGGTGAATATTATCGTCGTTGTGACAAAGTTTGTGTTTTGTTGCTTTACAGCTTGTTAGAGCACAATTGAAATGTGATATCCAGTAGTTCTTAAAGGAAATTACCTGTAAAGTGTCTGATTTATTCATAGGTAGAAGTGACTTGTAGGAAATCCATGTCTTCTCTCCAATTCTTGAAGGACCTTATTCAGAACTGAATCTCAAGATTGTATGAGATGATAAACTGCAACAATAAACTGTAGAACTCTTATTTAAATATGAATGCAGCTAATATCCAACTAATCTGGTTAGGAAGCAACAGTTAGAACTGGACATGGAACAACAAACTAGTTCAAAATTGGGAAAGGAGAACATCAAGGCTGAATATTGTCACCTTGCTTATTTAACTTCTATGCAGAGTACATCATGCAAAATGCCAGGCTGGATGAAGCACAAGCTGGAATCAAGATTGCCGGGAGAAATATCAATAACCTCAGATATGCAAATGACACCATCCTTATAGCAGAAAGCAAGGAGAAACTAAAGAGCCTCTTGATGAAAGTAAAAGGGGAGAGTGAAAAAGTTGGCTTAAAACTCAGCATTCAGAAAACTAAGATCTTGGTATCCAGTCCCATCACTTCATGGCAAATAGATGGGGGAACAATGGAAACAGAGACTTTATTTTTGGGGGCTCCAAAATCACTGCAGATGGTGACTGTAGCCATGAAATTAAAAGACACTTGCTCCTTGGAAGAAAAGCTATGAAAAACCTAGACAGCATAATAAAAAGCAGAGACATCACTTCGACGACAAAGGTCTATCTAATCAAAGTTATGGTTTTTCCAGTAGTCATGTATGGATGTCAGAGTTAGACCATAAAGAAAGCTGAGTGCTGAAAAATTGGTGCTTATGAACTGTGGTGTTGGAGAAGACTCTTGAGAGTCCCTTGCAGATCCAACCAGTCCATCTTAAAAGAGATCGGTCCTGAATATTCATTGGAAGGACTGATGCTGAAGCTGAAGCTCCATTACTCTGTCTACCTGATGCGAAGAACCAACTTATTGGAAAAGACCCTGATGCTGGGAAAGATTGAAGGCAGGAGAAGAAGGGGTCGACAGAGGATGAGATGGTTGGATGGCATCACTGACTGAATGGACATGAGTTTGAGCACACTCCAGGAGTTGATGATGGACAGGGGGAGTTCACGTGCTGCAATCCATGGGTTCTCTAAGAGTTGGACACAACTGAGTGACTGAACTGGACTGAATGTATTTATAGTATGTTTTACTTGCTGCCCTTTGCTGATTGACAGACAGATTTGAAACTATAGGTCGGTAAATTTCTGTTAACATTCTCTTTGGTATTACACAGTGGATCTGGTCACCCCAAGACCCAAAGGGCCATTCTGGATTTCTGTTTAGCTTAGCTAATGACATTGGGATCATTTTTGTGGTTCTCTTCTTTTCAGTTATCCTGGTTTTGATACATTTTAGAATGCTCCAGTGGAGAAGGCAATGGCACCCCACTCCAGTACTCTTGCCTGGAAAATCCCATGGATGGAGGAGCCTGGTAGGCTGCGGTCCATGGGGTCGCTAAGAGTCGGACACGACTGAGCAACTTCACTTTCACTTTTCACTTTCATGCATTGGAGAAGGAGATGGCAACCCACTCCACTGTTCTTGCCTCGAGAATCCCAAGGGATGGGGGAGCCTGGTGGGCTGCCGTCTATGGGATCACACAGAGTCGGACATGATTGAAGTGACTTAGCAGCAGCAGCAGCAGCAGCGGAATGCTCCAGATTCGGAAAGCATTGAACAACATGTTTACTGAACAACTCTCATCTTCACTGAAATGAAGTGGATTTTGTGTTAGTGAAAGGCAGTCTCTCTCCCCAATCCTTTGTGTTCCAAGATCGTGTTCTCCAGAGAGGACTGCTGAAATGGAGGATAATGCTTCTCAGAAATCAAATAAGACAAGTGTATGAAAAGGAATAAAAACACCGAGTGCTAGTTACTTTGTATCATAATTTTAGGGTTGAAACATTATGCTCTGAACACTGTAAAAGTAGTAAAAAAAAAATTCCAAGTTAATATTTACAAAATGTTCAAATATATAAGCTATTCCAGTGGTACCTAAAAATACAATCAATATGTTTATTTACAACAGCTATGCTCTTGTTGTGCAGTTGCTCAGTCGTGTTCAAATCTGCGATCCCAGGGGCTGCAGCATGCCAGGCTTCCCTCTCCTTTACCATCTCCTGAAGTTTGCTGCCCTCTTCTCCTTTTGCCTTCAGTCTTTCCCAGCATCAGGGTCTTTTCCAGTGAGCCAGCTCTTCATCAGGTGGCCAAAGTATTAGAGCTTCAGCTTCAGCATCAGTCCTTCCATTGAATATTCAGGACTGATTTCAGCAACTATACTAATGATGGTAAACTCACCAGACATATAACAGTAACATTTTCAGTTGACTTAGTATCCTGGGGATTTTAAAAAAAGATTTGTTTGGCTCAGGGTACCTTAGAAAGCTGCCCCATGATGTCACACTCTGGCCCTGTGGCCCCTCATCAGAGTCCCTGGACATGGGGCTTGGGTGCTGGAGTTGGTGACAGTGAAGTCGGTGGCTGAGGATGGGCGGACCAGGTCCTATCCCCTTCACCAGGCAGTGGCTCCGAGGACTCCAAGGCCACCAGGAGGAAGCAGTGCAGAGTGCCACGCAGTGCTTTGCACTTCATCAGAAAGCCATAAAAACAATTACCAGCCCATTATGGACTCTGAAAAGGAGCTCGCAAAGCTGCCTGGCTAGCAACTGCCAAGGCTGGGTGAGTCACTGATGCAATTTGGTGTAGATTTATTTTTTCTTTCATGGAAGGTAGTGAAATCTTGAAGAAAAGTGTGTCCATTGAGATGGCCTCCCAGGATGCCTGGAATAGCTCAGGCCAGGCAATTTGAGGTCAACATGCTGGTATGTACCCACTATAGATATCTGGATGGTGGGACTCAGGGGCAGCTTAGCCTTGGGGTTCTACTTGTAGCCCTGCCTTTCTTTGACTCTCCTCCAGGGTTTGGGATTCAGTCCTTTCCATGGTCTGACTTGGGGCCCTGTCTTTGTCAGGATTCTCTGGTGGCTCCAGGCTGTGGCTTCTGGCTTGGGGGGCTTGTGGAATTTGGGGTTCTCACTCCTGGGCATGACAAGAGACTGCTGACCTGGGCCTTGTGAGGAGGACTTGTGTTGTTACCTTCAAAGGATGTTGTGTCTAGAATCCAAGATTATATATTTAAAACATACCGGTTTTTATTTCGTAGAATCCTCCTCTGGCATCTCTTCATTTTTCTTAAACAAATGGCTTAGAAGACAAAATAAGAAAAAAAAAAATCAGGTGTCATGGACAGGGCCTGCTCAGGTCTGGGGACCCAGTCTGTAGTTGAGGGTATTGGTCCCTGTTCACGGGTGTCCTAATTGAGGAGAACTGGAGGACCAGGGTGGAGCCATGGGAGGCAGGATTCTGATGCTGGTACCAGCATCGTCAGGCAGCCAGACCGGGACTTGGCACTACTTCTCCAAAAATGGAGACCCTTGTGTTTCCCTTCAGAGCTGCTGAAAGGACTGGTGAGCTGGGAGTCTGTCTTCGGTCAAAAACCTGACACCTGGCAGCCCTGCGGGATTTCCATGAGCAGGAGCTTTGTTGTTGCTATTGTTAAGATTCAGCAGTAACTTATGAGCAGGCTTGAAAATGTACTCTCATTTATATTCCTGTGATGTGAGAGATATCCAGCTTTCCATCTGACTTAGAAAATAGCTCATCAACGTTTATGGAATGAATGCCTCCTGGGCGTCACCACCATGTCAAGTGCTGTGAAGGAAATGAATCGGTGCATAGTAAATGTAGTACAAATAGGAGCAATTTTTATTAAAGTATAGTTGATTTACAACCTTATGTTAGTTTCTGGTGTATAGCAAAGTGATTCATATATATGTGTACATATATAAACTTTTTCAGTATATATATACTTTTTTAGTATATGTATATATGTGTACATATATAAACTTTTTCAGTTTCTTTTTCATTACAGTTTGTTATAAGATATTGAATATAGTTCCCTGAACTACACAGTAGGACCTTGTTGTTTATCTGTTTTGTATATAATAGTTTATATCTACTAATCGAAAACTTGTAATTTATCCCTCCCCTCTCCCTCTTCGGTAACCATAAATTTGTTTTCTATGTTTGTGAGTGTTTTTATTTTGAAAATAAGTTCATTTATGTCATTTTTGGATTCCACAACATAAGTGATATCATATGGTGTTTGTCTTTCTCTGTCTGACTTCGCTTAGTATGATAATCTCTAGGTTCAACCATATTGCTACAAAGGGCATTATTTGATTCTTTTTTATGGCTGAGGGATATTCATATGCATATATATATTTATACCACATCTTCTTTATTTATCATTTGTTGATGCATATGTAGGTTGCTTCCATGTCTTGGCTACTGTAAGTAGTGCTCCTATGAACATTGAGGTGAATGTATCATTTTGAATTAGTTTTCGTCTTTTACAGATATATGGCCAGTAGTGGGATTGCTGGGTCATATGGTAGCTCCGCTTTTAGTTTTTTAAGGAACTTCCATACTGTTCTTCATAGTTACTGGATCAATTTACGTTCCCACTAACAATGTTAGGAGGGTTCCCTTTTCTCCATACCCTCTCCAGTATTTGTTATTTGTAGACTTTTTGTGATGACCGTTCTGACTGGCATATGGTCATACCTCATGGTAGCTTTGATTTGCATTTCTCTAGTGCTTATCGATGTTGAGCATCTTTTCATATGTCTGCTGGCCGACTCTATGTCTTGGAGATTTGTCTGTTTAGGTGTTCTGCCCATTTTTTTTCTGTCTATATTTTGATTGGGTTTTGTTGTTGTTATTGAGTTCAATCAGCTGTTTGTTTATTTTGGAAATTAAGCCCTTGTTGGTCGCATCATTTGCAAATATTTTGTCCCAGTCTATGTGTTATCTTTTCCTTTTCTCTATGGTTTCCTTTGCTGTGCAAAATCCTCTAAATTTAGTTAGGTCCCATTTGTTCATTTTTGTTTTTATTTCTGTTGTCTTAGGAGACTGACCTAAGGAAACATTGGTACTACTTAAATCAGAGAATGTTTTGCCTATGTTCTCTTTTAGGAGTTTTATGGTGTAATATCTTATATTTAAGTCTGAAAGCCATTTTGAGCTTATTTTTGCGTATGATGTGAGGATGTGTTCTAACTGACTGATATACATGCAGCTGTCCAGCTTTCCCAACACCACTTGCTGAAGAGACCATCTTTTCTCCATTGTATATTCTTGCCTCCTTTGTCATAGATCAATTGACCAGGGTATGTGAGTTTATTTATGGGCTCTCTATTCAGTTTTATTGATCTGTATGTCCGTTTTGTGCCAATACCACATTGTTTTGATTACTGTGCCTTAGTAGTACTGTCTGAAGTCAGGGAGCAGTTCCCTCTACTCTTGTTTCTGACTGTAAGCTATGTGTTTGAAGTTTCCAACTCTGCCCTAAGCTCTGGATCTGCTGTTGACATGTGTGCCATGTCCACCGGACACTTGAACTTCATCCATGCCAGTCCCCATCCCCCACTGGAAGGGTTCCAGCCTGCCCATCACATGTCCCTGGTGCTTTTTGCGTGGGAGTTTCACCGTTCACCTCTCGATTCTCCAGGTGTGTGATCTGTCCATGTCCTGTTTCCCAGGGCAGGGATAGAGGACCTTCCTCTCCCTGAGGGCAGAGAGGTAAAGCGGTCTTATAGGAAGAAGGAGTTTGGGGTTTCTAGAAGCCAATCATAGAACTGCTCTGAGCCTCAGTTTTCCCACGTGAACTTGGGGACATAGTTTGTATAAATACTGGAAAATTCTCTGTATACATATAAGAAGTGTTCTGAGGGAGTCTTTTGAATAGTTTGATTACATTGGTCTCTCTTTTAAATCTTTTGTCTTTTTGTTGTGTTTTTCTCTAAGAATATTTGTTCATAAACTTTTAACTATACCCTCCATTTCTCTCCTCTTGATTTCTGTAGCATACTGTGTCTTTCTGACTCTTCCTTGATTCTTAAACTAGATGCAAGGCCCAAACTAAGCAGAGAAAACCAAACAAAACATCTGGAGCCCGTGCGTGCCTCCCTCGGTCCGCTGTCTCTTAGAGAGAAACAGAAAATGAACACAGTGTGTTCTTGAGTCTGTCGCTCAGCTCCTGAAAGGCCCAGGAGGTCAGAATGGGGCTTGTGGCCCTCCATTTATGCATTTTTCCTAGTGCACCCGATCTCATCTGATCTTGGAAGCTAAGCAGCGTGGGGCCTGGTTAGTACTTGGATGGGAGACCGCCTGGGAATACTGGGTGCTGTAGGCTTTTTGCCTTCCCTTTCTCTCTTGGGATTCCATGGTGGCTCAGAAGGTGAAGAGTCTGCCTGCAGTGAGGGAGATCTGGCTTCGATCCCTGGGTCGGGAAGATCCCCTGGAGAAGGAAATAGCAACCCACTCCAGTATCCTTGCCTGGAAAATCCCATGGAGGGCTTTGGAATCTGGAGGAATCTGGAGGGCTACAGTCCATAGGTTTGCCAAGAGTTGGCCATGACTGAGCAACTTCACTCTCATGCCTTAGAAGGGCAGCACTCCTAGACCTAAGAATGGAAGGAATCACCTCCTTATTCCAGGTAACTTACCTAGGTATTGTTACTGTCTTTTCCCAGAGGACTGTGTGTTAAAAGCATGCTGCTTGTACAGATAATCCTTAGGATGATGTGACATGGATTTTCACTCTCCTCGGATGTGACTACATCACAGGGAGCCCTGAGTCCTACTCTTCCTACTTCCAGAGAGAGCAGGGACTTCTACTCAGCATCCCAGGAGGACACTGTGGCCGCCCCTCCCGCTTCACTCCTGCGCAAGGAGAGATGGTGGGTCCGGGAGAAGGCAGTGAGCAGGTGAGGCTTAGCTCTTCTCCTCTTCGTGTGTCCTGTTTTGAGGACCCTCCAGGTCTTGGCTTTGCCATGGGCCAGCAGCCTGTCCCTCTGGTGGGCCAGGGGTCACCTCCTGAGCTGCTCGAGATACCCTCTGGCCCTAGGGGCGAGGTCAGCTCTCTCCTGAGCTGCATCAGTGGTCCAGCCCTGTTGGTCTGCCTGGCATGCCTCGTTTCCCATGTGCTTCTGACTTTAGGAGGGCGAGACCCTGTTAGCCCCACAGAGAAGATCTCTGCAGACTGGACTCCGGAGTTGGGGATGTGTAGGTCCTTTTAGCTCTAACCCTTCTCCTGAAGGCAGGCAGGGCGCTGCCTCGTCAGGCAACTTAAAGAGATGCGCCGTGTGCTCGGAAGACGGGGGTGGCATGTCCAGAGTCGAGATGACAGGCAGCTGCTCTTGCCCGTCTCCCCTTGGCCGGGATGGCGGCTCAGGGCAGGCTGGCTGCGCCAGGCTAAATTAAAACTGGAGATGCCCGGAGCTTTGTTCTTTTTAAGGCTGCAGTATTTGAGGTGAAAGAGAGGGAGCGAGTCTAAAATAAAGCGTGACTCTGTCGGGGGCGTGTGCTCACTGTTGTCGATAGGGGAGGTGGAACCTGTTCCAGTGCTGGGGTCCTGCTCAATGGGCGTCATGGCCACTGTGCCTGGGACTGCCTGTTTTGATTTTGGGGGAGCACAGTCCAGACCTTTGATATTTTCTGTTAACACTTGTCCAAATACTGTAACAAAAGCAATGTAGCACATCGCACTCTGGCCTCTGCAGCCTGGTGTACCAAGGTGTGAACAAGAGGTGGTTTTGAGATGCGTGCACCTGTGGCAAACTTGCTTGCGAGAGTGACCACGTCGTGAGTGACCACGTCGTGAGTGACCGACGTAGCAGGGCGCGCATGTTCGCCGTGACAGTGGTTCTGTCTCCCCTGACGTGACTCTCCACTCAGAACATTCGGAGGGGGAAGAAGGAATTACTAAACTAGTAAACCCTGGGATCTAGAGTAATCATGTAATAGAGTTTATGGAGAGATTGCACGATTTGGGGGGAAATGACAACTGGAATACATAGACTAGTTACCAGTCGTTCATGGATGAGACCAACTTGGAAAGATCAAGAGTCCACTTCTGTGGACAGGGAATGGCCCTGCCTTAGCTTTCTTGCTTCTTGCCCGTGAAGTGTGAGTGTTAGCAGCTCAGTCCTGACTCTTTGCGACCCATGGACTGTAGCCCGCCAGGCTCCGCTGTCCATGGGCCTTCCCAGGTGTGAATACTGGAGTGAGTTGCCATTTCCTTCTCTCCACACCCCGACTCCACCACTAGAAAGCTGCGTGACTTCTCTCTGCCTCTTTTCTGACCTGTTGAGCGAGACAGTCACCGGGGTGTTGGGGCTTGAGTTGACCCACATGGTGTTTAGAACCCCATCAAGCACACGGCGGGTGCTCTGTAAGCGCAGTGAGCGGCTGTGGGCAGTCTCCCAGCACAGTGCTCCGCAAGGCGCACGGTGGTCTCCAGCCCTGGGGATAATAAGGGAGGGGCGTTTGGGATCCCGGTGAGAGTCCAGCTGAAGTGTCAGACCATGGGGCCACCTGCCTTTTCTTCCCCATCCCTCTGGAGTTTCCCTGATGTGCTGATGAGAGGTGGGGGCCACAGCTGAGGCGTCTACTCAAAATGCTTGTCCTGAGCAGGGGTCGGAGGAAGGGAGCTCCCCGCCTTCCCAGATCCTGAGCTCCTGGCTGCTGCTTCTCCCGTCCCTCCCCTCTAGATCCAGCCACGCTGTGCAGCCAGGGTGAAACTTTGCCTGGAACCAGTCGGGTTGCATCTCTCCCTCCTCTGTCCGGCTTTGTCTGCGTTTCATGCTCTGGCAGCTCGTTTGCCCCTCACCGTGAAGCCCATTCTTTCTCTTTCAGCTACTGTAATGGCAGACGGGCAGGGCGGTTTTAATGAATTACTGTTTTCTTTTGGAGATGACGCTTTCATTATAAATATAATCACGGACTCATAGCCTTCTGGTTCTTACATATCATTTGCCAGTTAGGATAATGGACTAAAAAAGTCCCTGGAAGAGTGACGGGGACAAAGGTCAGCCTGTAACTCAGCCCTGGGTGCTGGCAAAATGAGGTGCCTTGCCAACTGGAAGCAGCATAGATCCAGCCTGCCCACCGCATGCATGTGCTGAGAGGTCCGAAAATATTCCTGACCTTTGAGAAAGAGAGATTAAAATTAGTAGGCAGCAATGTGGCGGCCGGCTCCTAGACTTTGCGCTGTGGTCATGCCGGAGTGTCTGCCATGCCCACCACATGCTTCTGGGACGGCTGCAGGGCAGAAGGCCGTGCTGCTCGATGTTAGAGTTGAATAATGCAACGTAATGTCGAAAGCATTTAGGATGGATCTGGCGACTAATGTGATGTTTCCATCTGTTCCTATAGAGGCCTTGGTCTTGCAGGCACTTCCTCTCTCATTGTTTTGTTCCCTCTCCTCCTTGGTAGTGTTGACATTTGGAGCCAGGGACTTATTTATCATGGGTCCTTCTGTGCATTTTACGATGTTTACTGGTATCCCTTACCTCTACATGGCTTCCCAGGTGGTTCAACTGGTAAAGAACCAATGCAGGAGCCACAGGAGACATGGGTTCGATCTCTGGTTCAGGAAGATCCCCTGAAGAAGGAAATGGCAACCCACTCCAGTATTCTTGCCTGGAAAATTCCATGGACAGAGGAACTTGGTGGCTGTAGTCCATGGTGTCACAGAGTCAGACGTGATCAGCACATACGCTTGCATACATGTGCACACGCACACACTGACTTCTGTACACTAGATTCCAGTAGCAACTCCCCTACTTGTAACAGCAGAAAATTCCTGCAGATGTTGCCAGATCGGGGCAGAATTGGCCCCAGTTGAGAACTGCTGCTCAGGAGCTGCCCCCAGCAGGGCCACCGAGGGACTCATGAGCTGCAGTCATGCCCATGTTGAGAGGAGTCTGATTAGACTGATCCACACCAGGACAGTTGGTGATGGGTTCCCTCAGGAAGCCAGTAATCAGGAGCCCCAGCTGTGTACCTAGTACTGTGTTAGACCCAGAGGATGCAAAGTTGAGTGGAGATGACCCTTGCTGTCTAAGAAGCTTCAGAAAATGGGTCTTTTGATGGGGCCAGGAGTCTTCCCCTTAAATTGTACTAAATGGGCTTGTTCCTCACTCCTAACTGGGTTGATGTGATTTCCCCACCCTCACCATTGTGAATATCTGGTTCTGTTGGTATCCCATGGGAGGGCAGAAAGCTAATCCATCTGGACCCACAGGGCTGGGGTCTACAGACAGACTGGTCATAGGAAAAGTCTTGGGAGGTGACTGGTTTGATCAATGCCTGGAAGGGTTTAAGGAGGTGACATGGAAGGGTTGAAGGAGCCCCTGGAGAAAAGACACACAGTTGGGCATGGGGAAGAGCAGAGTAAATCTGGGAGTAGAGAGAATACTACCTATCTGGACTAAAGACCAAGGCATTACACGATGTGGGTGTGTGTGGTGGGTACGAAATATCAGGGTTTTTTGAGCTGTTGACTGGGGGAGATGCTACCTGCTTTATGGGTTCATTGTTTCAAATATGATGATAACAGTTTAAACATTATGCTGCCCAAATAAAGAAAGTCTTTGGGTACACAGTCTTACAAAGAGACAATGAGATTTTTACTAAGTAGAACATAAGGGAATTACTGAAATCAGATTTTGAGCTGGGGAGTAATACGATGTGAATGGGATTTGTGGAAGAATATTCTGGAAATCACCTTGCTGACAAAGGTCCATATAGTCAAAGCTATGGTTTTTGCAGTAGTCATGTATGAATGTGAGAGTTGGACCATAAGGAAGGCTGAGTGCTGAAGAATTGATGCTGTGGTGCTGGAGAAGACTCTTGAGAATTCCTTGGTCAGCAAGGAGATCAAACCAGTCAATCCTAAAGGAAATCAACCCTAAATATTCACTGGAAAGACTGATGCTGAAGCTGAAGCTCCAATACTTTGGCCACCTGGTGCGAAAATTCCCTGATGCTGGGAAAGATTGAAAGCAGGAGGAGAAAGGGATGAGAGAGGATGAGATGGTTGGATGGCATCACTGACTCAATGGACATGAGTTTGGGCAAACTCTGGGAGATAGTGAAGGACAGGGAAGCCTGGTGTGCTGCAGTTCATGGGGTCACAAAGAGTCGGACACGACTTGTGACTGAACAATAGTAATTCTGGAAATGGTATATAGGATGAATTGGATGGGGAGGAGCCAAGAGGTCAGGGTGGAGGCGAGGAGGCTGGTATTGCTGACTAGCTTCCCCCACTACCAGAGCACTGGAGAGGGGCTTGATGGTGGAGGGGAGCTCCAGGGTTATAGCTGTGTGTGAAGTGTGATTGGAGGAAGCAGTGGTCGGCCTTGGTTCCATGATTTACTGGTTATAGTTAGACTTTATCCTGTTTCCCAAAATGATTGGAAGTGGTGTAGAGTATTAAAATGACAGAAAACAGTGTGTCAAACAAATATGGATCATGACAGATTATAAGCACCCAAGAAATAGATGATCCCAGGCATCTGGGGTGGGTTAGTTACTGCAGCTGTTATTAAACCTCCTGGTGGTTTAGTTGTGAAGGGAGACCACTGCCATTGAACCCTGATATTTCTCTTTTTTGGGGGGTATCCCTTTGAGATAGTCTGGGGGGAGAAAAGACCCTGATGCTGGGAAAGATTGAGGGCAGGAGGAGAAGGGGACGACAGAGGATGAGATGATTGGATGGCATCACCGACTCGATGGACATGGATTTGGGTGGACTCTGGGAGTTGCTGATGGACAGGGAGGCCTGGCATGCTGCGGTTCATGGGGTCACAAAGAGTTGGACATGACTGAGCGACTGAACTGAACTGAACTGGAGGGAGAAACTGTATTTTGGCTCTAATTTATTTAGATCCTCATATTGATACAAAGACACAGAATATATTTTAAAACAGGTTTACAGGTTTTATTATGCTCAAATCTTATTCAAGATTTATAAATACCCAAGTCTTATTAAAATGGGCATTTCTTATATTGAGCCTCCTTGAAAAAATGGAAGCCCCTTTAAAATTCCTTCCTCATTGATGTCTGAGTGATGTCATTTCTGTTTTTAACTATACCCTTTCTGTGGCTCAGCTGGTGCCCATGGAGCATGGCAGATCTTGGTTCTGGTTTCTTCCAGGGCCCCTAAGGGTTGTGGGGCATATTATACTGGTGCACAGATGTTTTTCAGTGACAGATGTGTGGGATGAATTCTGCAGAAAAGGCTTACATTTTGGTTTGAAGAGACTGGAGCAGGGCTCAGAAAAGCCTAGGAAAAAAGTGACCACATGTGACCAGTTGTCCATCCGTCTCCAGCATGGGCTGTGGCAGGGGACTTGTATCAGGTGAGAGTTATTGCCTCTCTGGGCAGAGGCAGAGCCCTCATGGCTGGCTTGGGGTTTTGATGAAGAGGAATCTTTGTTTTTTTCCCAGCTGTTAAAACCTGCTTCTGTCTTTTAATTGGTTTGTATTTATAAATTATGTTTTCCTGGAATTGTTAACTGTTCTTCATCTGTACAGGGTCTTTTGCAAATTAAATGCAGTTGACTTAATTTAGCAATTAAACTGTAATTTTATTCTTTTGAATACAGCAGTTTGAAAATTAGAAGGCATAAATGACAAAGAGTGAACAATCCCCTCCCATCCCTGCCGGTCACCCTGGTTTGGCCTGTCAGTGTCATCGGCTCTTCTTATGCATCTTTCCAGGGATGGTCTAAGTATGAATGAGCAAGTATGAGCACCCCTACACATGCACCGTGCAGTCCTTGGCTGTGTAGTGACACAGCCATTTATTTAACTGGCCCTTTGCAAATCCATGCACTGATAGTGAATTGTTGAATGAGAGGACCCATAGACTTTGAATGGCTGTCTGAAAGCAGTTCAGACAATGTTCTTTATGAGTATTTTTGCAGACCTTCATGAGTATTTCGCAGAGAGGAAGCCAGTCAGGGGATCACCAGCAATTTCCAACCCTGCACAGTGGGAGGACAACTAAACCTAAAAGAAACACAGGACCTGGGAGGAGCGACTGATTTGTGGAGACAGTCTGTGCGTTCAGTTTTGGGCATGTTGAGACTAGAATAAGGACCAGATCTCTTACTTAGAAAGAAAGGTACTAGAGGCATGTGAGAGAGGAGAACTGGGTTATGGGTGTAGGGTTGCTTCTGATGCTGAACTCAGACACAGGGGTGGATAGAATAGCCCATGTTTACCCATTTACTTTAAGTCACATTCCCGGAAGGGTCAGAATAACAATACTTAGCAATAGAGAATTAAGGTTCTCTCTTTACATTTGCTCTCTTCAGTTTTTTTTAGTTCCCTGTCTACACTGTCAAAGTGTTCAGCTCCGCTCTTCATTTCAGCCCTCATTTCCTCTTAGTTCTATCAGTACCTTCATGTTTGGAGGTCACTGTCAATCCTTATGAGCCTGGTGGGCTGTATAGTCCATGGGGTCAAAAAGAGTCAGACACACCTGAGGTCAGCACAGAGAGAGAGAGAGAGAGAGAGAGAGAGAGAGAGAGAGAGAGAGAGAGAGATAGAGAGAGAGAGAGATCAGTCCTTATATTCATACCTTTCTAGTTATCTTGTGTGTCTGCAGCTCATTCTCCAGTTAGGAAGTCTTTGAGGTCACAACTGTTTTCATGATAATTCTAAGACATTATTTCCCCTGTTTTCAGCTACTCTCTTTCTCTCACAAGTGCACAGTAGAGTTATCCAAAAGTTATGTGACTTGTGATATCACAGCAGTTTAAATGCATTAGCAGACAGGTGAGTCTGGCTGTTTGGTATTCGGAGAGACCATAAAGAGATTTACAAAAATGAAAACAAGGCTACTCTTCTCTAAACTATGTCTGTTTACGAAGACAGTTATTTTTCCTAAAATATGTTGTTTATGTTAGCATATAGTGGGTTTGTTATTTGACTACATAAAACATTAAAATTTCTCTGTTTTAATTTATAAAAGGTAAATTATGTGGCTATCACCCATGTAAACAAAGCTCCTTGGTCTCTTTTGAAAAGTGTGAGGAGTTGGAGATAAACTTGAGGACCCTCATTCTAGTAGATTTTTTTTAGGAGAAGCTTCAGGGTTTTGCACGTTGTCAAGTTTATTGGTACATTTATACTTAAATTGTTGGCTCTACATGATGTTGTTGGCTCATATTTTCTTTCCTTGTTACTCTCTCCTGCCAAAGTGTTGCTTTTGAAAACTGAAGACCATCCACTTTTCGTTCCTTTATTTGTCACTGTTTATGCTAAGACTCGCAAAGGATTTTTTTTCCTTCTGTGAAGTTCAGTAATTAGACTGTGTCTTGGAGTAGGTCATTCTGAGCTTGTGTTCTCAGGTAGATAGTGTGCTCTTTTAGTGTGTCTTTTCAAATACATGTGCTTTTTAATTTGAGGAAAGTTTTCTTGTAAATTAGCTTTTGATATTGGTTCTGTTTGCTTTTTTTGCTTGTCTTCGTCAGGGACTCCTGTTCTCTCTGTGTTAGAGCTTCTTTGTCTGCCTGTCATCATTTACTTTCTTTTGAATCATTTTCTTCTTTTAGAATTAAAAGAAAATCCTCATTTGGAATTCTTTCCCTCATGGTCTAGTTGCCGATCCTCTGTGCTCCCAAGGCAGGGCGCCCAGGTTCAATCCCTAGTCCGGGAACTAGATCTCACATGCCACAACTAAGAGTTTGTATACCTCAATGAAGAACCTGCATGCTGCATCTAAGACCTGATAAGTGAATAAGTATTAAAAAAATTCCTATTTAACTTTTTTACATACCAAAGATCATCTGTTGTATTTTTTTACTCTTGTGTTTCTTCCAGTTTAATAAGCATATCTGAATATTAGTGATTTTCTTTTCTTTAATGTACTTGAATTCTGTAATTCTATTTCTGTGTTCCCAATTCTGATTTATATTGTTCTTTCTTGTCTTATGTCATTTCTCTACATTTTTTTATCCCATTTTTAAAAAGAAGTACAAAGGTTACAAATTTGATTTGTTCTTTAGATATGTCTTTCTGGCATGCTATTCTTGTCTATAAAAATGTTATTCAGCTCCTTATTCTCTTTTCCCCTGTAATAACTCTGTGTGCAATTTGACCTTTATACTTCTTTGTTGTTCATGTGAAATTAGTTTTCCTGAACTTTTAGAAGGAGGCTTGGTTCAGAGTTGTTTTTCTGACTTCACAGAAAAGCCTATTTTAGTATCGTGTTCAGAAACATGACTGGTTGCATTCTGAGATTTCTGGGCTCTGTTTCTGTCTTTCCTTTTTAATGGAATCATCACTTTCCTTTGTACTGTTGCTTTTATCTTGCTCAATTTTGATTCCACTCCCAGCAGTTACTCTATCCTGGAAGGATGTCCCGGGGACCAGTGTTAAGAGTTCACAGGGACTAGACTGCTCCAGCCTTGGAGTCCAGCAGTGGGCTCATGACTTGCCTTGGGTTGGATTGGTCAATACCCCGCTCAGTTTCAACTGCTATTCTCATATCAGCCTGCCATATTTTCCAGTGAATACCTGTTAGCTATTTTGGGTTCTTCTGACCTCACGTCTGTCAGGTGCCTCCTCACTTTCCTCTATTTTCTGCTGAACAGATGACAACACCACAATACCACGCAGTTGGTGGTTTGTCCTCATCCATCTGTGTTTTAGTGTTTGTGGAATTTTTTCTCACCTAGTTGTACTTGACATTTGTCATTTGATTGTTAAGGCTGTTTTTGAGGTTTTTGTTTTGTTATCTGGTTGATTTTTTTTTTAAAGATAGTACTTAGAAAATTAAAAATATTTTGAGATAATTATAGATTTACATGCTATTATAAGCATGTTATGGTTACATTCTGTTACAGCATACACAGAGAACCCATTTCTCTATTTTTATGTGGAGTTTTGGAAGAGTTAAAAACCATGCCTCTGTCACTGCCTCCATCTTCATGGAATCCTCTCTTTATTGGTAATTTTTAAAAAAATTCCTTAAAGGTATTATTTAAAATTCATTTTACCACTGTATAACCAACCCCCCGAAACAATAGTGAATGGTTTAAAGATAGTGGATTCCTTTCCTATTGTATAAAAGAAGTCTGAATGTTGCATTCCAGAGCTAGCTAGTATCACAAGTCCAAAGTCATCAGGGACGTGGTTCTCTCTCTCTTGATGTTCAGGCACTCTTGGCACATCCCTTCCTGTCCAAGATAACTGCCTGAGCTCTAGTCATCACTTCTGTATTCCAGACAGCAGGGAGAAGGGAGTGTGAAGAGACTTTCTAGAAGTTTCTGCCTACTTTAGATTGGCCTGAATTTAGTTCTGTGACTACAGATAGCTGCTAAGGAGTCATGGAAATGAATTCTTTTAGCTGATTGCAGGGCCACCCTAAGTAAAACTGGGGTTCTTTTCCTAAGAAAGAACGGGCGAGTGAATATTGAGGTAGGCAACTCGGAAACAAATAGAGTTTTCCTTCAGTGAGCTTGAGCACAAGCTTACAGAGAGTGAATAAATATGTTAGAAGTAAAAAGGACATTTTGAGTGTGATTTTAATTTTGACATCTTTTTCTTATTAAATTTATGCTGTTTTGCAAATTAAAACAATTCAGTGCTATGAATCGAACTTTCTGCACAAATCTCAGGATGCTGATGGAATCAGAGTCGGCACAGATCTTTCATCTCCTGGAAGCAGTGCTGGGAGAGGGGAGACAGCTCCCCTGTCTGCCTTTCTGGCAGTACTTCCTAAGTCACTGTCTTTTAAGTGTGGTAACAAGCTGACTCCCAAGAACATCCAAGCTGTGATGACTGTGGATTTAAAGGGTTCCTTGGCTTCCTAACTTTGTCAATTTAGATTGGTAGGCATCCATTTAGCCTTTGAAACGTAAGTACCATGGGGAGAAGTGTGGGATGACTTTTCCATTTTCATACTGAAGCTGGGATGTGCTCATGGGATTTTTTGCAGTTCCCTGATGTACTGGAGACAAAGAATTCGACAGAATACAAGTCTGATGTTGGGTTGGGGAAGTTGTATTGGGCTCACTCTTGTATGAAGTGTGACAAGCCACACATGGTCTCTGGTGACAGTGAGGAGGCTCACCTTCTCATTGCCATCCTGTGTGTGTTGGCTATTGTGGATAACGCTACTGTGAACACTGGTGCACATGTATCACTTTAGGATCCTGGTGTCTATTGTTCTGGATATGTATTCATAAGTGTTGTTACTGGGTCCTGCATGTGTGCGTGCTTGGTCATGTCTGACTCTTTGCAACCCCATGGACTGTAGCTTGCCGGGCTGCTCTGTCCATGGAATTTTCCAGGCAAGAATACTGGAATGGGTTGCCGTTTCCTCCTCCATGGGATCTTCCCAACCCAGGGATTGAACCCGTGTCTCTTGCATCTCCTACATCGGCAGGCAGGTTCTTTACCACTGAGCCACCTGGGAAAACCCTGCTGGATCATATGGTACTTTTACTTTTAGTTTCTTGAGGAAACACCATATTAGTTTCCATTGTGGCTGCACCATTTTGCATTCTCACCAACAATGCATGAAGTTTTGATTTCTCTATTTTCTTGCCAACAATTCTTATTTTTGATTTTGGTTTGACAGCAGCAGCTCCAAGGGGTATGAGGTGATATCTCATGGTGGTTTTGATTTGAATTTTTACCATTAGATTTTTGAATCCTTACTTTCCTTTTCTTCAAATGGAGAAATCCTAGGCTATTCTTTATATGTTGAATGCGCATTTGTTTTGGAGTCAGATTTCCACGTGTTCCATGTGCTGCCACATGGGCTGAAAGAAGCTTTCTCTGCGCTTCATGGAGTTGTGTGTTCAACTCTTGCAGTAAAATTGTTACCTCATTATAGTTGTGCTCCGGAGCCATATGAGTTTTACAAAAAGAAAGTAAAATGGAATCACAGAGGCTAAAGTTAATTGCCTTTTAGTAAAATCTTTGGATGCCTAAGAGACTTTTTTTTTGTTTCTTATTTTACATTTGAAGAAGATCTTGTCATTGCTTCTTTCAAAATTGCTTGCTGTTTTCCAAAAGGTTAAAAATTAAAATTCTGCTTAATTGGGAGAGGTGCTAAGCTTTGAATACTGTAATTACTCATATTAGAGCTGCATTGTAATAACTAAGGTCCTGCTAACATTTTAGCTGGTGGGGTGGGGAGGTTGTTCAGGCTCTTCAGCAGCAAGACTTTGGTCAGAAACAGAATCTTCAAGAAAAAATTTGGCGTTTTTTCCCCTTAAGTAGACCACTTACCTTTAATAAAATAATATATCTTGGCTCTCAGTTTCTCCATTATTTCAGCTGTTTGTGATTTTCCCTTGTACCTCATCTTTCTTGCTCTTTCCCTTCCCTTATTCAGAACCTCAGGATTTTGAAATACCACCCTCCACTTCAGGTCATGCTTGTTTGCAAGCTGGTTTCAAGTCACACATGTTTGCAAGAAGTTATTGTCTGTTTCTCCCTTTAATCACTGCTTTTTAAAAAAAAATTTGTGGTAAAATATACCCCCGTCAAATTAACCATCTTGGCCATTTTGTAAGTGTACAGTTCAGTGGTATTAAATTATTCACATTGTTGTGCAACCTTACCACCATCCATCCTCAGAATGAATCTCATCTTGCAAATCTGAAACCCCAGACACATGAAACAGCAACTCTCCATTTCTTCCTCCCCCCGGTCCCTGGTAGCCACCCTTATACTTTCTGTCTCTATAAATTTGATGACTCAGGTTCTTCATAAAAGTGGAATCATACAAAGAAGAGATAGAGATACTGTTCGCGCCCACTTCCCTTCTAAACAGGAGGGAGCATTTTCTTTTTTTCAATCTGGTTCGTTGCTCTCTGTCTCCCCCAACCCCTGTTCTTCAGTGGAGACCCCCGAACCTTGCCGTATAAAGTGTCATCTCTAGACTGGCAGCATCGGTGCCCCGTGGTTAGGATGCACCATCTCAGGCCCCACCCAGATCGCTGGGTGAATGGCGAGCACTTTCAAGGTGGAGATGTGCCTCCCTGGTTGATTTTGAGAAGGAGGCGTCTGTGAGACCCGGGCCTGCAGGCTGGGGATGCGACAGGCATGGGGGGTAGTCTTCTCACCCAGTCTGTCCACAGAGATGAGAACAGCCCCAGCCCTGGGACAGTGGGGTTGACTGGGCGTGGGGGGCAGTGGAGGGCTCACCCATGTGACCAGGAGGTGGGTGCCTACAGCCATCTCCGTTGAGATGGAGGCCTTCTTTTTTCTCCATGGACAGTGGAGGAGGGGACCTAGCTTAGAAGCAGGTGGTCAGAGAAGAAAAGGGGATGTGCGGACGTTTTAAGGAGGAAAGCCTGGGAAGTGGGTGGAGGCCACAAGCTTCTGTCTCTATGTCTCAGTTGTGAAGGTGGCAGTTTGGCTGGCCTCTTGTTCCGGCAGGACCATTGGGTGACTCTTCATTCCAGACGTCAGCCGCTGAGTACTAGTTACAGAAAAGAAATGTTTCAGATAACGTGATGCATGGTCTTTCTCACCCGCCAGGAGCATCTGAAGGAGGAGCAGGCAGTTGACTTCAAGAGAGCGCGGGCTCAGGAGCTGGATGCCAGGTTCCTGCCCATTGCCTACTGCTGTGTGACTTTGGTTGGGTTACTGCATCTCTCGGATCCCCGGTTTCCTAGTCTGTAAAATAAGCACAACTACATCCCATGCTCTCTGGGCTTTTGTGAGGATCAGATGTGAACAAGGAAATAAAAGGGCTGGAAGCCTGCAAACTCTTGGCTTCCTCTGGCCTCAGGTTTCATGGGTGAGGCTTCTGTGTAGGAAACCTCACCTGGGGTGCACCTCCGGTTGGCGATAGTTGGCTCAACCAACCAGACTGCCCATCTTGCCAGTTTATTGATTTGGAAATAAGTTAGCCACCCAGGAGATGATGCCAGCAGGGGTGTGGCTGGCTCCTCTCTCCCCTCACAGGTCGGCAGGCTGGGAGCTGGGGTGCACACGGATATGAGGGGGTAGGTTGGTTGGCTGTGTGACTCAGGTATTTGATGGTGTCAGGTGGGGGAGCCCAGTGTGACCGGCCTGTCTCACAGGGACTGGAGGCTGTGGGTCAGGACAGATTTCCCTCAGTGCTGCTACTGGCGGGATTGTGAAGATTTTTACACTAGCACCTCATGCATTTGGGTACATATATGTGCGACTTTTTATGAGTTTATTGATATGTAAATCAAACATACCGTAAAACTTTAGAAAGTGCCTTCCTTTAGAAAGCATTCAGAATTCTCCCTGGCTTTATTGTGTGTTCACAGATTTGTACAACCATCACCACTATCTAATTCCAGAACTTTTTCATTAATCCTCTAGAGAAACATCGTACCCAGCAGCAGTTACCTTCCAAGAAGCTCTGTTACTCTTCATTCCCCACTCCACGTCCTTGGCAACCATAGTCTTCTTGTCTCTAAGATTTGCCTTTTCTGGAAATTTCATACATGTATGTGCTCAGTCACTCAGTCATGTCCGACTGTTTGTGACCCTGTGGACTGTAGCCCGCCAGGCTCCTCGTCCATGGTATTCTCCAGGCAGGTAAGAATACTGGAGTGGGTTGCCGTTTCCTTCTCCAGGAGATCTTCCTGACCCAGGAATCAAACACCTGTCTCCTGCGTCTCTTACATTGCTGGCAGATTCTTTATTACTGAGCCACCTGGGAAGTTTGGAAATTTCGTATAAATGGAGTCATATGATGTGTGGCCTTTGTGTCTGGTTTCTTCCATTTAGCATAGTGTTTTCAAGCTTCATGGCTTCTCTTGTGGCTCAGATGGTGAAGAGTCTGCCTGCAATGCAGGAGACCTGGGTTCGGTCCCTGGGTCAGGAAGATCCCCTGGAGAAGGAAATGGCAACCCACTCTGGTACTCTTGCCTGGAAAATCCCATGGATGGAGGAGCCTGCCAGGCTACAGTCCATGGGGTTGCAAAGAGTAGGACATGACCAAGTGACTTCACTTTCACTTTTCAAGCTTCATCTTCGCTGTAGCATGGATCCATACTTTATTCCTTTGTGTGGATGAACACTGTTCCATTGTATGAACTTAGCACATTTTGCTTATCTATTTCTCAGTTGATAGACATCTGAGTTGTTTCCACCTTTTTAGCTATTAGGACTAATGCTATTGTGAATATTCATTACACTGTTTAGGTGAACATACATAAGTTTTTCAGTTCTCTTGCATATCTACATTCTTTTAACATTCATTAAAAAATCTGTTGATTTCTTTAGGTGGGAATCTTTTGCACAAGGTGCTTTTGAAGTTGTGATTGATCATTTTAGCCCTTAGAAGAGAAGATGGCATGGAGCAGGGGCCTCTGGGGCAGGCACAGAGTAGGAGAAAAGAACCGAGTTGGCAGGCTTGGCCTTTTTAGGTTTTCATAGCAGAAAACCTGACAGCTCCAGGGGCGAGAAAGCCAGCCGTCTCTTGCTCTTCCTTTCATCGTGGCAGCCAGGAGGCCTTCACGAGTAAAGATCCATAAACTGTGATGACTGCAGAGGACCTGAGTGCTCCTCTTGATCAATATCCAGGTATCCCAGTCAGTATCTCGATGTGTACATGAAAGTACTCCAGGGAGGAAGGATGACTTGTCCACAGTCTCAGAGTTGGCAACCAGCAGGGCCTGGACTCAGAGTCCAGTCTTCTGTGACTTCAATCCATCATCTTTCCCTGACATTCACAGCCTCTCCTTTGAGGTGACACTATGGGAGCCCTTTGAAGCTCGGTCCTTTATGTCTGAAAGGGAAATGGCTTTGTGCAGAGTGGTATTTCATCTCTCTCTGAATTTTAAGGCCTTAACAAGTATGTTCCACTTTTCAGAATATCCAAACTAGAACCACAGTGAGTTTTCATCAGCTGTAGAAAACCCACCGTTTACACACGGCAGCCTCTTTTGTTTCACATCTGCCAAGAGGAGCGTTGGCCAGGCCTGAAGCTGTGGCCAACGGTGACGCAAGTCAGAAACTCCAGCTGGCCAGGGGCTAGGAAAGTTCTCCTTGGTTAGACTTTGCTAAGTCATGACAATGAAGTGAAAAATCTGTGAGCAAAGTTTCGTGGGGAAGGGGCTATGGTGGTGTGGGATGCAGGTTCCTAGGCTCCTCAGGAACTGCTGGGTGATCCCCTCCAAGGCCAGAGCTGGAGTGGGCCCCGGGGCCCCTGGAAAGCTCTGGGCGGGTGGAGGGAGCCGGGAGCTGTCTCTGGGGCTTCCGTTGTCTTCTCTCCTCTGGGGGCTGTCCAGGGCTGTGTTCTGTCCTCCACAGCCTGTCTGCAGCCCTCCCTTTGGAAAGAGACTGGCTGAATAGGTCAGACATTGCTTATGGTGACAGGTACCCCAAGGCATGCCTGTGTAGAAAGGATTGTGATTCATTGACAACCCCCCGATTCTCTTCCTGCTTTAGAAAAAGATGTCTCAGGGGATTTCCCAGGTGGTCCCGTAGTTAAGACTTCATCTTCCAACGCAGGGGCTGCAGGTTCCATCAGGGAGGTGAGATCCCACATGCCTCAGGCCAAAAACCGAAAATGTAAACAACAAAGGAAGAGCATCACAAATTCAATAAAGACTTTAAAAATGGTTCACATCAAAAAAAAAAAAAAAAAAAAAGATGTCTCAGATCATCTCCAAGGTGAGTGCCACATACGCCTTTGGTGCTGCCTACTGAGTTCGGAACGTTAGAAGCCCACACGTGTGCCAGGGCAGTTTTACAGATTCATTCTCTCACAGTGGAATTTATCATTCAGGGGTCTTACCATTCATCTTTATAGTAAAAGTTATGCTCCAGAGTTTTCACACTTAGTTATTACAAAAAACACTGGAGAGTTTAGTGAAAAACACAAACTAATATGTCATAAGAAGATATTAGCAAAATACAAATTTTTTTTTTTTAATTCAACAAAAGGATTTTTTCCTTATTCTTTATTTTTGTTATTTTTTTAACGCCTAAACATTTTGTATTGGGGTATAGCTGGTAAACAATTTTGTGGTTGTTTTAAGTGAAGAGCAAAGGGACTCAGCAATACATATGCATGTATCCATTCTCCCCCAAACCCCCTCCCATCCAGGCTGGCACAGAACATTGAACAGAGTTCCCTGTGCTAGGCAGTAGGTCCTTGTTGGTTATCCATTTTAAATATAGCAGTGTCTACATATCCACCCCGAAATCCCTAACTGTCCCTTCCCCCAGCAACCATGAGCTCATTCTCTAAGTCTGTGAGTCTCTTTCTGTAACAAGCTACAGATTTCATTAGAGTAATTTACTTTGTGAATTGTTCCGGAGTTTTCCCAGCACCTGTCAGTCAAAGACACTTCAATTTCCCGTAGGAATAGTGGTCACTGGATTGGGATGCCCGAGCAATTTCCAAACAGAAATAGCGTCTGGACCGCTCTGCAGCCCAGTGGGGTTTGACTTCCTGGGGGTGAGGCCTGGGCACTGTGTCCTTTAAGAGTTTCCCCAGGTGATTCTCAAGGGTGCTCACTCACACCCCTGAGCCCTCGGGCTTATGGTAGCTGAGCCTTGCTCTGCGTTCCGCCTGCATGAAGTGCTCGGCTTGTGGATCACATTTCTGCCTCATTAGCAGGGAGGTTTCATTGTGCCCTCCATGCAGAGTCAGCTTCCCAGGTAAGTAGCTTCAGGCCCCCCACCTCCAGGCTGTCCCTTGGAAGTCTGGGCAGTGACGGCCCCCATCCTGGGCCTCCCCCGCCTCCTGAGCTGTCCTGCCTCCTACTGAGCCCTCTGGAGAGCAGCCCCCGCCCAGGCAGGTGCTGAGGGTCGTCTGCCGAAGGCCCACACCTCCTGGAACACAGGCAGCAGCTCCGGGGCTGGCGATGGTCTGGGGCCCGGGGCCCAGGGCCTCTTGCTGCTCTGTGACCTCACTTAACCTCCCCAGGTCTCCACTCCCTCGTCTGTAAGTGAGGGATCATAGCGCCTGCCTTACAGGCGGCTGGGAGAATTAAATGAGATAGATGCGTGAAGACTTGGCAAGCTGCTGATGCAGCCAAAGGTCGAGGGTTGTGTATCATGTGGCCCTCCCCCACCTGGCCCCAGATGATTGCAGGGCAGTTTCTCAGCCTTCAGTGTGCTATGCAGCCCCCGGGCACATGGATTTGGTAGGTCTGGGCGGGGCCTGAGATCCTACTTCTCTGCCAGGTTTCTAGGTGAGGCCAAGACCTGAGTTGTCAGCTCCTGGGATTCTCCTGCACCCATCGCAGTGGCTAGGAGGGTGCCGATGGTGTGACCCCAGGGCGGGCTGAGTCCTTACATGTCCACAGTGCTGTCCTGCCCATTCTCGGAGCTGAGGGTGCCATCCTTGCTATTCTAATTGTGTTGCTATCAGTGCTTCTAGCTTTTGTGTAGAATTTTTTCAGTCCTTCCAGTTACTAATCATTCAGTTCATTTCAGTCACTCAGTTGCGTCCAGGGTGGCCACAGTATTAGAGCTTCAGCTTTAGCATCAGTCCTTCCAATGAATATTCAGGACTGATTTCCTTTAGGATTGACTGGTTGGATCTCCTTGCAGTCCAAGGGACTCTCAAGAGTCTTCTTCAATACCACAGTTCAAAAGCATCTTCAGCGTTCAGCTTTCTTTATGGTTTAACTTTCACATCCATACACGACTACTGGAAAAAGCATAGCTTTGACTAAACGGACCTTTGTTGGCAAAGTAATGTCTCTGCTTTTTAATATGCTGTCTAGATTGGTCATAACTTTTCTTCCAAGGAGCAAGCATCTTTTAATTTCATGGCTACAGTCACCATCTGCAGTGATTTTGGAGCCCAAGAAAATAAGATCTCTCACTATTTCCATTGTTTCCCCATCTATTTGCCATGAAGTGATGGGACCAGAGGACATGATCTTAGTTTTTTGAATGTTGAGAAAACTAATCACTACATATAAGGAATTATATATTAATACTGTGATGTCAAATTAATGCACTATTAAATGATGATGCATTGATGCGCTGTTTAATTTTCCTGCTTTTATGAAGTCATTGCTGTTTTATTTCCCTTCTCCAGGGAATCTTCCCGACCCAGGGATAGAACCCAGGTCTCCTGCGTTGCAGATGGATTCTTTACTGTCTGAGCCACCAGGGAAGCCCTCTTTTATTTCTTTTTCTTTTTTTTTTTTTAACATATCAGATTCCAGCAAGTAGAGCAAGAAATGGACATGATGTTGGAAGTTTAGGTTTCATTCCTGGTTCTGCCGTTTAGTAGCTCTTCCTGCAGTCCTTTATGTGTGCATCTGTGAAATGGGTTGAATAGTACCCACAGAACTGGGTTGTTAAATGGCAATGATCTGGAGGCTCAGATTCCACTGTTTTGTCTAGTTGTATTTTAAGGCAAAAAGTCTTAATTCGCAGAAGAATTTAGGTCAAAAATAAAAACATATTTTTAAAGCTCTGGAGATGTTCCTCTCTCTTGCCCTCTCTGCTTTGTTTGGTGGTGGTGGTTGGAGGGGGTTGTTATGCTAGGAGCAAAATTGACAGCTTGAAATGCAATGACTACAGGATACAATTTAAATTGTAAAGTTTTATTTGTTTTGCCTACATGAATGTGTGACATCTTTTGAATAAATAAAATGCAGATTAAAATAAGAGAATCAAAACCCCAAGAGGAATAAAGCTCAGGACCAGTATTTCTAGAACTCAGGAGGAGCAAAGAACACATCTGCATACGGTTCCCAAGGAACCAGCTCTGAGGACATTTTCAGATGACTGTGAATGTGTCAAAATACAGAACAGATGTGCTTCCTGTCTGCATGGAGGAATAACTCCTGCTTGTGACTATAAGGTTCATGATGCTGGGAATTGCATAATAATTATTTCCCCTCTTCTCCCTCCTTGTTGGTTAAATGAAGCGAGGCAGTTTCTATTTAAAACCTGGTGCTGCGTGTCGTATTTGCTTGTGGGCTCCAGAAGTTGAGGTAACTGTGCAGGGGTCTGTGCTCAGCATTGCTAACTAAGGGCATAGTAGGTTCTTCATAATGGTCACATCGCAGATTTCAGGAGTGGGGACTTTGATCAGTGTTAAGTTGTATTGCGAGCTTCCCCGGTGGCTCAGTGGTAAAGAATCTGCCTGCCAATGTAGGAGGCATGGATTTGATCCCTGAATCAGAAAGATTCCCTGGAGAAGGAAATGGCAACCCACTCCAGTATTCATGTCTGGAGAATTCCATGGACAGAGGAGCCTGGCAGGCTAGATATAGTCCATGGGGTCGCAAAGAGTTGGACATGACTTAGGGACTAAACAAGTTCATATTGTGGCCTCTTGGCTGGTTTTTAAAGCAAGATGGCACCTGCAAACACATTTAGAGGCAATGGGAGATGAGTGCTGGCTTCCATGGAGTGTCTACGGGCTGGTGCTGGGTCCCATGTCTGCTGTATGCAGCCGTTAGCAGCATTCCCGCTGTATGTGGACTCACTGACTTATGTACTGGGTATGTGGTGTGCCCCAGAAATGTGTATTTAGGCTCTCAGAAGGACAGCTCACAGGCCCACCAGTCCCCCTCCCTTGTTTATTATTTTCATATTTTTGAGAGCTAAATGTTACACTTTTGCAAGAGTTTCCTGAATTTCAGAGAATCTCTCTGTGTGCTTGAAAACACAGGTTTGGACACAAGTGGGGATGAGAGTGGTGGGACGTCTGACATAGCATCAGGTGTGGGTGGTGGTGAGAGAAGGATTCAGAGTCCTCTTACACATGATGCACCGAGAGGAGGGGTGGTCTGATTAGCAAATTCTGTTTTTGAAAGTTGTCTCCCATCTAGTCTACCAGTCCTTCTCACTGTGGAATGAGTGAGTTTGATCTGATTGTCTTTTACCTGAAATCAGCTGCCCATTGGGACTGAGTGTTCTTATTTTTGGAGTGTTATTAGGGACTTTTGGAGTTCATAATGCATATTCTGGCTGGTAGCTCAAGAGTCAGAATAGCCTATAAATCACTTTCCTGGGTTCATAAAGAGGAAGGGCGATTGGAGGAGGTTGTATGTTAATGGTGGTCCCCAATGGGCCCTTAATGGGTGTGATCAGACCACCCTTGGATTCTCATGCTGGTTTGTCACATCACCCACACATCCACCCACTCCACCCACCTATAAACATGTAAACATCTCTGCTGAGGGATGAGGTCACGTATGAGTTCAGGGCTTTGCACACAGAGGCCCTCAGGGGCACTGATCTGAGTGAAATGTGTGGTCTGACTGCATCACATATAAGGATGCTCTGGCGTCCTCTGCTTTCCCTGCCCCTCTCTAGCTACGCTTCATCTTCCTTCTTCCAGGAATGTCCTTGTTCCCCTTCCCTGATCATGCAGGAGCATGGTCCAGAGTCACCTGTGGTGGTTTAAAAATTTTTTTTTATTTATTTTTGACTGTGCTGGGTCTTCATTGCTGCGTGGGCTTTTATCTAATTGCAGCAAGCGGGAGCTACTCTCTAGTTGTGGTGCACAGGCTTCTCATTGCGGCGACTTCTCTTGTTGAGGAGCTTGGGCTCTAGGGCGATGGGCTTCAGTAGTTTTGGTGCACGGGCTTAGTTGCTCCTCGGCATGTGGGATCTCCCGAGATCAGGGATGGATCCCGTGTCTCCTGCACTGGCATGTGGATTCTTTACCGCTGAGCCACCAGGAAAGCCCTTTAGAGGCTTTTGAAAAAGCAGATGGAGGCAGACCCAAGCTGCTTTTGTAAGGCTTTCTGGGTGATTCCAGTGTTCAGCCAAATTAAGAATTACTACTTTACAGATTCTCCTTCTGCTCCAAGTCTCCACTAGTTCATTGATCCTCCCTAATTTGCATTCCGTCACTAGTGTTCTCCCTGTTGTCTGAGCTCGTGAGCGATAATGATGTGTTAATAGTAACAGCCCTGATGCTCTGGTTGCACATCGGGACTGTGTTAGGAGCCTCACGCTCATTATTTCAGTCTAATTCAAGTCTAACAGGCTTGCAAAAAAGTAGGTGTTGTCATCTTCATCTTACAGATAAGAAAACTGAGTCTCAAAAAGATTCATGAGCTGCTAAAGTCAGACACAAGTTTTAAGTGGGAGAGCAAGAATTTGAATTGAGGTCTACCGGAATCCAAAGCCGTGTCCTCTCCGTAAGTTAGGCTACATCACTAAACTCGGCTTTGAGCTTTGCAGACACCCGACACTAATTCATATCCAATGAAGAGTAGGAGTCAGAGTGTGGCCTCTGCAGTCAGATGGCCTGGATTTGAATCCTGGCTCTGCTGCTTGTTGGCTGGGAGCTTGAACATCCTACCTACCTTCTGTCCCTCAGTGTCCTCATCTGTGAAATAGTGATAATAATAGTATTTTCCTTGTTGGGTTGTTGCCTCCTGAATGGAGGCTGGTACATGATCCACGATTGTCAAATGTTTTTTTAAAATTGAAGTGTAGTTGATCTACAATGTTGTGTCAATTTCAGATGTACAACAAAGTTCAGCAAAGTGAATGTTACGCATACATATATATCCACCCTTTTTAAAGATTCTTTTCATTATAGATTGTTACAAGGTAATTGAGTATAGTTCCCTGTGCTATACAGTTGGTCCTTGTTTATCTATTTTATATATAGTAGTGTGTGTCTGTTAATCCCTAACTCCTAACTTACCCCTTTGGTATAAATTTACTCCCTTACCCTTTGGTAACCTGAGTCTATGAGTCTATTTCTATTTTGTAAATAATTCATTTGTGTCATTTTTTTTTTTAGATTCCACATTTAAGTGATATCTTGTGATATTTGTCTCTGTCTGACTTCACTTAGGTCAAATATATATATTTTTTAAGCAGCACAGTCCTTTCTTTATATATCTTATGAGGGAAGCAGGTGTAGGGCAGGTGATGGTGAGGCTGGGTGAGGATGAGGCCTGGGCTGCTCACGTTCCTGTGGAGAGGGGCCCATGCAACCCCAAGGACCGCCTTTTGTAGAGCCCCTGAGGGTTACCCTTCTCCAGGGTAATTCTCTGTCCTGTCCATTTACTAACCTTTAAAATCAATGACAGCAAATTTACTTGTTTATCATTATGGTCAGCTGCGGTGGCTCAGTCACTCAGTCGTGGTGTCCGACCCTCTGTGACCTCATGGACTGTAGTCTGCCAGGCTCCTCTGTCCAGGCAAGAATCCTGGAGTGGGTTGCCATTTCCTTCTCCAACGGTCAGCAGCAGAGGAAAAGCAAAAGCTGAGTGGTGTGCAGAAATTGGGCCATATGCATGCGGAATCTTAAAGATGGTCCTGGTCACTAAGAAGAATGTCCACCTTAGCCTGGTGGTACTCTGTCTCCGCTGGAAGGATGTGCAGGGCAGGGGGCGCCCTGTGGGTGGGCCTGCCTGCCCAAAGCAGAGTGTCTGAGAAAGAGCGAGCCTCGTGCTTCTAGGTGGGAGTGGTGTGGGCAGGGCTCACAGGTGTTACAGGGCAGCTGGGAGTTGCTGAGAGCGAGGAGTGAAGGGCATGGAGGGCACCGGGGAAGGGAGCTCTGTTGGCACCGAGTGGGAAGATGCCTTCCAGAGACTTCTTGGCAGACAGGGGCCACATCAGGGAACGATCGGAGCTCAAGAACAGCACACGTTGGCTCACACCCGGGACATCGTGCCGGCAGTTAACTGGAACGAGGGCTGAATTGCCAGGGATGAGCACCAGCATGGCCAAGGGGTTGTCAGGAAGGAGCCAAGGGTAGAGATATAGGGATCTGGCCGGGGCTGGGGGCTGTCCATCATGAGGAAGACGGAAGCTGTCCAGACCCCAGGAGCCAAGCCCCCAGTGTGTGGTGGATTGTGTCTTTGGGAAAGGCAGGCCTCATGACCCTGCTGTTAAAGGGACTCACTAATGGGCTAAGTAAAGAGACTGAGGCAAGGGGTCACAATGTGGGTAGGTTGACCCGGTCATTGTTATTGCTGGGAGGGGCTCCTAGGACTCTGCTCACTGCGCCTGCTGGGGAGCCAGGCCAGAGACGCAGTGACTGAGTCCGGGGACACAGCCAGTTAAAAGCAGGGCCGTGGTCCAGTGCTTCTTACAGAGCTGAGCCTTGCTGCCTGGAGAATTCCTTCCTTTCCTGGGAGAAGACACCAGAACTGCATCCTCCAGCGACCGTGGGGAACTTTGGGAGGAACTCTTCCTCGAGTGTGGCCAAGGGGTCAGCTTACCACCTCTAGCCTGTGCTTTCCAGGGTGCAGAGGAATGAAGTCTGAAGCATGCAGGCATGACATCCTAGACAGGAGAACTGATGTCAACACAGGAGACTGCAAACCTCTTCATCCGCCTCATTGGCATCATGCGGGCTCCCCTCCTTCCACACTGGTTGGCCCCAGTTGTCTTGCACTGTTCAACGCAGAGCTTGCTCGTCCAGCAGACCTTCTGCATTTCATCTGTCTTTCGGTGTACCCCACATGTGTGTTCCCAGGGACGGCTGTGTGTTATCCTGGACTTGCCTTCCCTTCTCCTGGGCTCAATGCTCCTTGTCTCTCAGCTGTGTGCTCTTGGTGCCAAGCAGTGCATCCATTTCAGGGCCCAGGATGCAGTAGGTGCTCAATAAATGTTGATCGAGTGATTGATTAAAGATGATGCAGTTTGTAGCCAGTCTCCAGCAAGTTCTATACAGACTTCTGGCTGCTAGGAAAAAAACCACAACTTGGATATTTGTCCCAGAGCTCTGCTGGTGCGGTGGGGCTGCTCCAACAGCTGTGGAGGCAGCCTGAGGAAGAAGCATCGCTCTTCCACTCTGAGTGGAAGTGACTTGGTGGTGGATTGTCCTACTCACACTCAAACTTCAAAGCAAAGTGTCCTCTCTGCCCAGAAGGCTTCTGTCCGCTCCACTCATTGCTGATGGAAAAAGCAGGCAGAGCAGCAGTGCTCGTGAGAAAGGGCTTGATCAGAGGGAAGGGAAGGGACGGTACCCAGGAGCCCCACCTGCACCCCGGCCACAGTACTGTGAACCTACCCTAAGTATAGCCTCTTACATCCTTTTTTATTTCTTTTTTTTTTTTTTTAAAGAGAGGCTTAATGAATAGTAACCCGCATACTACACAATTCCCTCAAAGTATGCGATTCAGTAGTCATTAGTATGACAGATGATGCAACCACAATTTTAGGACATTTCATCTCCCTAAAAAGAAACTTCATATCCACTAGCAGTCCCCCTCCATGCCCCACTCACCTCCCCAGTCCTGGAAACCTCTCACCTCCTTTCTGTCTCAGTCGATTTGCCTTTTCTAGTGACTTCATTATAAATACATACATGGAGTATGTGGTCTTTCGTATTGGCTTCTCTCACTTAGCATAATGCCTTCAAAGTTTACTCAGCACTCCATTCCTTGCTGTGGCTGAGTAATTTTCCATTGTATAGATATACTATTAATACATCTTGTTTGTTCATCAGCTGATGGACATTTGAGCTGTTTTGACTTTTTGGCTCTTATAAATAATGCTGCTATTAACATTCATGTGCAGGCTTTTGTGCGGTCATGTGTTTTCATTTCTCTTGGGTAGATATATCTAGACAGGAATTATTAGATCATGTGATAAGTCCATGTTTAACATTTCAAGGAACTGCAAAACTGTTTTCTGAAGCAGCTGTACCATTTTACTTTCCCACCAGGAATGTAGGAGGGTTTCAGTTTTTCCACATTCTTGTTAACATTTGTTGTTGTCTGTCTCTAGTTATTGTCATTTTAGTGGGTGGTTTTGATTAGTATTTCCCTTGTGATTAATCATGCCAAGCATCCCTTTAAGTGCTCATTGGACATTATTGTTTTTGAAGAAAAGTTTTTCAAATCCTTGGTCATTAAAGAATTGAGTATTTGGCTTTTTAATAATTGTGTTGTAAGAATTCTTTGTATATCCTGGATATAAGTCCTTTATCAGATATGATTTACAAGAATTTTCTCCCTCTCTGTGGATTGCCTTTTCACTTTCTTGATATTGTGCATTTAAGTACAACTTTTCATACTTTGATGATGTCCTGAATTTACTTTATTTCCCCCCCCCCCCCCACCAGTGATTTTGGTATCATGTGTAAGATTTCATTGCCTAACTCAAACTCATAAAGGTTTATGAGGAAAACCTACCTCTACCCCTGACATTTAGGTCTTTGATCCATTTTTGAGTTAGTCTTTGTACAATATATGGTGTGAGGCAGGGGTTCAGCTTAACTTATTGATATCCAGTTATAGCACCATTTGTTGAAAAGAATGTCCTCATACATTTTTTTGAATGTCAGTACTTTGGTTTATTTATTTTTGATCAGAGGATAATTGCTTTATAATATTGCATTAGTTTCTGCTCTACAACAATATGAATCATTCACATGAACACATATATCCCTCCCTGTTGACCCTCCCTCCTACCGTCCTCCACCATCCCACCCCTGTAGAACATCACAGAGCCCCAAGCTGAGTTCCCTGTGTTATAGAGCAGCTTCCCACTAGCTATCTGTTTTACACATGGTAGTGTATATATCTGTATATATGTCAGTGCTACTCTTTCACACGTTTTTTAATGAATTAATAAATATGTTCTAAATTTCACTTCTCAAGTGCTTTTGATAGCATGGGCTCTGTTATAAAGGAAGTTATTAAATTAACTCATTAAACCTATATGCAGGTCAGGAAGCAGCAGTTAGAACTGGACATGGAACAATTGACTGGTTCAAAACTGGGAAAGGAGTATGACAAGGCTATATATTGTCACCCTGCTTATTTAACTTACATGTGGAGTACGTCATGTGAAATGCCAGGCTGGATCAATCACAAGCTAGAATCATAATTACATGAGAAATATCAACAACCTCAGATATACAGGTAATATTACTCTAAGGACAGAAAGTGAAGAGGAACAAAAGAGCCTCTTGATGAGGGTGAAAGAAGAGAGTGAAAAAGTTGGCTTAAAACTCAACATTCAAAAAATTAAGATCATGGCATCCAGTTCCATCACTTCATGGGAGATAGAAGGAGAAAAAGTGGAAATAGTGACAGATTTTATTTTCTTGGGCTCCAAAATCACTGCAGATGGTGACTGCAGCCATAAAATTAAAAGATGCTTGTTTCTTTTTTTTTTTTCATTTATTTTTATTAGTTGGAGGCTAGTCACTTTACAATACCGCAGTGCGTCTTGTCATACATTGACATGAATCAGCCATGGATTTACATGTATTCCCCATTCCAATCCCCCCTCCCACCACCCTCTCTACCCAATCCCTCTGGGTCTTCCCAGTGCACCAGGCCCGAGCACTTGACTCATGCATCCAACCTGGGTTGGTGATCTGTTTCACTATAGATAATATACATGTTTCGATGCTGTTCTCTTGAAACATCCCACCCTTGCCTTCTCCCACAGAGTCCAAAAGTCTGTTCTGTCCATCTGTGTCTCTTTTTCTGTTTTGCATACAGGGTTATCATTACCATCTTTCTAAATTCCATATATATGCGTTAGTATGCTGTAATGTTCTTTATCTTTCTGGCTTCCTTCACTCTGTATAATGGGCTCCAGTTTCATCCATCTCATTAGAACTGATTCAAATGAATTCTTTTTAATGGCTGAGTAATATTCCATGGTGTATATGTACCACAGCTTCCTTATTCATTTGTCTGCTGATGGGCATCTAGGTTGCTTCCATGTCCTGGCTATTATAAACAGTGCTGTGATGAACATTGGGGTGCACGTGTCTCTTTCAGATCTAGTTTCCTCGGTGTGTATGCCCAGAAGTGGGATTCCTGGGTCATATGGCAGTTCTAATTCCAGTTTTTTAAGAAATCTCCACACTGTTCTCCATAGTGACTGTACTAGTTTGCATTCCCACCAACAGTGTAAGAGGGTTCCCTTTTCTCCACACCCTCTCCAGCATTTATTGCTTGTAGACTTTTGGATAGCAGCCATTCTGACTGGCGTGTAATGGTACCTCATTGTGGTTTTGATTTGCATTTCTCTGATGATGAGTGAAGTTGAGCATCTTTTCATGTGTTTGTTAGCCTTCTGTATGTCTTCTTTGGAGAAATGTTTGTTTAGTTCTTTGGCCCATTTTTTGATGGGGTCATTTATTTTTCTGGAATTGAGCTGCAGGAGTTGCTTGTATATTTTTGAGATTAATCCTTTGTCTGTTGCTTCATTTGCTATTATTTTCTCCCAATCTGAGGGCTGTCTTTTCACCTTGCTTATAATTTCCTTTGCTGTGCAAAAGCTTTTAAGTTTCATTAGGTCCCATTTGTTTATTTTTGCTTTTATTTCCAATATTCTGGGAGGTGGGTCATAGAGGATCCTGCTGTGATTTATGTTGGAGAGTGTTTTGCCTATCTAGAACACTTTCTAACACCATACACAAAAATAAACTCAAAATGGATTAAAGATCTAAATGTAAGACCAGAAATTTAAAACACCTAGAGGAGAAGATGCTTGTTTCTTGGAAGGAAAGCTATGGCAAACCTAGACAGCATATTAAAAAGCAGAGACATCAGTTTGCCAACAAAGTTCTGTCTAGTCAAAGCTATGGTTTTTCCAGTAGTCATGTATGGATATGAGTGCTGGACCATAAGGCTGAGCACCGTAGAATTGATGCTTTTAACCTGTGGTGTTGGAGAAGACTCTTGAGAGTTCCTTGGACCGCAAGGAGATCCAACCAGTCCATCCTAAAGGAGATCAGTCCTGAATATTCATTAAAAGGACTGATGCTGAAGTTTTGATACTTTGGCCACCTGATGCAGAGTCTACTCATTGGAAAAGACCCTGATGCTGAGAAGAATTGAAGGCAAAAGATGAGATTGCAGAGGATGAGATGGTTAGATAGAATAACCAACTCAATGGACATGAGTTTGAGCAAGCTCTGGGAGGTAGTGGAGGACAGAGGAACCTGGCATGCTGCTATCTATGGTGTCGCAAGAGTCAGACATGCCTTAGCAACTGAACAACAACTCATCAAAGGGTAACATTTACTTATTATTATGTGATTCTGAGTGAGGGAATCAATTGATTTCATATTTCTCTATATTTGAAACAAAACTGAAGGATATTCAGTCACAGAATTCTAGTTCTTAAAGCACACCAGGGTTTTGCCTTCTTGTTCTTATCTGTCAGTGTTTTTTTCATTTTATTTACTGTTTGTTTCCTGTATTTACTTTTTTGTTTTTAGCTTTTTATGGTATGATATAGAGTGCCTATAATTAAAATGTTTGAAGCATAAAATAGAGCAGTTACCCCTGTGGATTTATCTTCATAATGTGGGCTGAGTGGTCCTGTAGAATGCTGCAGGTATTAGTTTTTAGAAGGAGAAATGAACTAAGATTTTGGTTCCTCTTCTCAAAATGAGAGCACTCTTATTTCAGTGCTATTTGGTGCTCTTGTGCCTCTACTTCTAAAACACAACCCCCATATTGGGCCTGGGAGGTTGGCCTGCTTGCTGACTCTTTCCCTTTGAGTAACCCCTGCTCCATTGGCCTCTCCACTTCAGCCCCCATCCACACACTCTTAAAACAGAGACTGCCCTGATGGGCCATCTGCAGGGTGACGAATGGATCATTGGAGCTGTGGAGAAGGATTTGAGCCCTTTGTATAAAGCGTGCTCTGGGCTTGCCTAATTATAACCAGGACAGTCCTGTCACCCCCCCGCCCCCACTTCATGTGGGTGGCAAGGGGGTATTGTTAATAGTACTCAGAGCCACTGCCTTAGGGGGGATGGTTGGAGAGGGGACAGAAAAGCTGTTCAAACCCAGTGCCCTTTCTTTAGCACTTTCAGAACAGCTGTGATGAGGAAGTCTGTACAAGGGCTTTTGTGTGTGTGTTCACACACTCATTTGAAGAGCAATGCAAGATGAAGCTACTTACCAAGATAAGAAAGACTAGTTCTAGTATTTAAAATTAAACTGAAATTTATAGAAATGTGGATCAATCTAAGGGGAAAGGGTGATACCATTCTTAAAAAAGAAAACAGAAATGTTGCTTAAACTCAGGGTGATTGACAGGTGACAAAGAGTAAAATCAGGCTTATTCTTAAGCAGCTGGAAAGGTATTGATATGTCTTAGAAAACTATCATGATGTTTGCTCCTTGTGAAAGTCAGTGTAATTCTGGAGAGGTGTTGTCCAGGTGAATTTATTCTCACTAAAGCAAAACTTAAGGTAGAGAGAAGAATTTTCTTCTAAAATATTTTTTTGAAAGTCAGAATATCTTTTGCTGTAGTCATTTCAGACTTTCTGTTTTGATTAGGAAAAAAAATCACTATTGTATAACATTAAGATAAACTGATAAATTTATGTGATTATGTAACTATTCCTCATGTAATATCATTATATCAAGACTGGTCAACAGAAAAATAATAGAACTCTTTATCACCAAAACTGTGATTTAATACAAAAACCTGTAATCACTTTTTAAAATCCAGGTGCATATCAGAAGTGTCTTGAAATTTTTTAAAAAACACAAATGGCCAGGTATTGCTTTTTTTCCACCAGAGCTCCAGATATGTTTCTAATGAGCAGTCATGTTTAAAAACATCTGGACTATATGATGATCTTTTACTTTTATCTAGTTTGTTTCACTTTTTATGTATCATATTTAGTGCTCCCATTTCTTTTATGTTTTCATTTCTCCATCTCTTTTTTTCTGATGTTCTTTCTCAAGCCTTTATCAAGCATAGTAGAATAGCTTTTGTGTGTGTGTGTATGTATACACACACATATATGTATAATGTATATAATTTAGAAAAATTAATGAATTTTTGCCTAGCTAAAAAATTTATGGCATTTTGATTCCACTTGTTTTACTTAGGATGAACAGAATGCTAGATTTCTAAATAAAAAATAGATATGCAGTAAGCAACAGAAGTTTACTGTATAGCACAGGGAACTATAGTCAATACCTTGTAATAACCTATAATGGAAAATAATTTCAAAAATGATATATGTGCATATGTATAACTGAATCACCTTGCTGTACCTGAAACATTGTAAGTCATCTATACTTCAATAAAATATATATATTAGGGAAAAAATATTGATGAAGTTCAAAAGTTTGTGAAAAGAGTATAAAGAGTGAATATGTAAAAGAGAAAGAATGATATGAACATTTTCTTATCTGCTTGGTGGCACATCTCCATGGAATATGTGTCCCAGACACCTCACTGGTGAGGGGTCCCTGGAGCCTGACTGGTCCACTGTCTATGTGGGCGCGCAGTGAACCTTGTTCAGTGAGGAACACGATGGATGAACCCGTGACAGGCAGGGCCAGAGCCAGAGGCCTGCACCTCTCCTGGAAACACAGTCACAGAACTCAGACACTCTAGTTTTCAGCAGTCTTCATCAGAAATTTCCCAAAAAGGTCGACTCTTTTCTTATTTTCTAAGGTAAGTGAAAAGTTGTTGCCAGGTTGTGTTTGAAGAAGACCACCTTAAGATAAGGTGTCTTGTGAACGAGTCCCTGGAGACATTCTTCCTGCCCAGAGGGAGCGTGCTGACGTCCCAGTGATGCACACGTTCGGATCCACCCCTGGAACGTGTGCTCAGAGTCCCGTAAGACGGGGCCCTCTTCAGAAGCTTCCTTCACGTCTCCCGTAATGAAACCAGTAGGAAGCGTGGCACATTCTAACTAGGACATGGCTGGAACATGGCTCCAGGTTTTCCATAGACTATGCTCTGAGGCCAGGCCTGCTGACCAGAGCCTCAAACCCTTGCGCGGCAGGCCTGGGATGACCAGGGCTGCTCTCCTTGTGGATGGCAAGTTGCTTGTGGACTCAAGATTGACGGTCCCACACCAGCCCTTTTGTCAGGCGTCGCCACACCCATAACGTTGGGCGGCTAGATTTATATATTTTATCCATGGCCAAAATATATGCTTCCATCTCCAGAACTCACCACACCCTACATATAATTAAATTTTTTTGCTGTGGTAAAATACATAGAACATAAAATTTACCTTTTTAACCATTTGAAGTGTACAATTCAGAAGCATTAGTTGCATTCACAATGTTGGACCACCGCCACTGCTATTTCCAAAACTTTTTCATCTTTCCAAGCAGAAACTCTGTTAACCATTAAGCAATACCTTCCCATTCCCCCCTCTCTCCAACCCCTGGAGCCTCTGATCTTCTTTTTTGTCTCTATGAACTTGTCTGTATCATTTTAAGATTTAATTTTTAAAAAAGATTTATTTATTTTACTTTGTGCTGGGTTTTCATGGCTGCATGCGGGCTTTCTCTGGTTGCGGCGAGTGGGGTCTACTGTTAGTGCTCAGGCTTTTCATTGTGGTGTCTTCTCATGATGCAGAGCCCGGGCTCTAGGCACGTGGGCTTCAATAGTTGCAGCATGTGGGCTCAGTAGGTGTAACTTGTGGGCTCTGGAGCCACGGACTCAATAGTTGTGGTACACTGGGCTTAGTTGCTCTGCAGCATGTGGGATCCTCCCGGACCAGGGATCAAACCAGCGTCCTTTGCATTGCAAGGGAGATTCTTAACACCTGGACCACCAGGGAAGCCCAAGTTTTATTTTGTAAAAACTGTTTAAAACTGTTCTTAGAAGCAAAGTTTACAGAAGAGTTCAACGTTTCGATGGAGTCCTTCGGGTTTTACAGTTTTCAGCGGAGCACATTGAAACCAGCAGGTATGCCTCCCCTTGCTCGTCGTTGCTGGGAGAGACGAACAGAACATGGCAGGAGGTGACCGGGTCCTTGGGGTGCTTTCATAGATCACACACAGGAGTAGCTGCATGGAGGTCCACAGTCACAGCAGCTGCACGTGGCAGCCTTCATGAGTGAGTCATTCCTGTTTGAAGACCAAGAAGGTACTTTTCATTGAGAATTGGCATCAAAGTTTTGACCTCAAAACGTCCATCTCTTTCTGTTACTCTCTTCTGTCTTCTGGAGAGTGCAAAGGACACTTTGTAAGGGAAGGTCGTGTATGACTAAACATCATTATATTTAGCAGAGTGAATTTCAGAGCCGTAGGTAGGAACAGTACTAAGGAGGGCTAAGAACACCCTGGGACAGTGTGAGGGGAGCCCCTCCTTACCTGAAGCTGCCAACCTCTCGCCCACCTGTGTCGTCTCCTCCCCAGCCAGTCCCTGGTGCCAGCCGTGTGCTGGGCTAGGGGAGGAGCCGGGGGCCCCAGCTGGCTGCCTGTGATAACAATGAGGGTAACAGTGCAGCCCCTTCCACACCCCCATTCCTTGGGCACATTCTATGGGATGGGCCTGGGTGGGGGTTCTCGAGCTTTCTCTTGAACTTGTGCAGCCCGCCCCCCCCAGAGAGGTGGGTTTAGCATGGGAAGAGGGATGCTCCCAGAGGTCAAGTTGCAGCTTTCAGGCCAGCACTTGACTAGTGGTCACAGCACTGGGCTCCCAGGGCCGTGTTAGGGGACTGCCAAATCCCTGGCCAGTGCAGTCCCACCCTGAGCTGTGGATCGGCTGGGGCAGGGTGCCCACTCCAGGCCACTCCTCTGGGCAAGACACAGACACCTGGGTAGCCAAGGAACCTGGCCATCCGGAGAGAGGGTGGGGGCCCGGGGAGCGGGGAGTGAAGAGGAGGGGTGTCGGGGGTCTCCACCTCTGGGCCTCCTGGCGGGGAGACCGTCACAGGGTTTCAGGGAGATACAGGGCCTCCGCTGAGTGCACCTTTGTCATTGTGAACAGCACAGGTGGGGGTGGGGACAGGCCCTGATGGCCAGAGCAATCAGAGAAAAGAGTCGGCTCTTGAAATTGTGTGTTAGGACTGATTCACTTTGCACAGAGGAAAGGCCCCCACGTGGCACTTGCTCATGCTTATTTTGCAGTTGACCCTTGAACAACTCGGGGGCTGGGGTGCCAGTCCTTTGCTTAGTCAAAAACCTGAGTATAACTTACAGTCAGTCCTCTGTATCCTTGGTTCCTTCGTGTCCGAGATGGTTCTGCCTCAGTGGATTCAACCCACTGTGGATCGTGTACTGCTGTAGGATTTACTTTTGGCAAAAGCCTACATATAAGTGGACCTTCACAGTTCAAACTTGTGAAGTTCAAGGGGCAGTTGTATTTCTATCAGCTTTATGACCTTATTTCCTAGTTCACAACACGTCAGCAAAATCAAGTCAGGAGGGAAAAGTGAGGCTCCTTTGATACACATGCCTAACAGCTAAAGTGGAGGGTAGGATGAGAATCAATTTCAGCAAGTGAAAGGGGAAGAAGAGATTAAGATGAAGAAAAGTTGAGCTTTACGCATCTTCTTGGTGTGCAAGGATTTATTCAAACATTGTTAAAACTTAAACCATTCAGTCTGTTACTGAGGAAAAACGGTTTCTTTTAGGCTTCATTTCGTTTGCACTGTTTTATCCAGGTAATAAATATTTAATTGGTTGATGTTTTAAAAGTTTACCAGGCTTCGGTAAATCTATATTTAGCATAAGCCCGAGTAACCTTGTAAGTCATTTCCAATAGGATTAAAATGATCAGCATGCTTCCTAAGTCCTAAAAGAAATGCGAAGCTCTGGGGCACATTCAGTTGTACGTTCTTAATTTCAGATGGATGTTCATGTTCCACCAGCAAGTTTTTCTAAGACTGCATATAAGGCTGGTCTTTTTCTTTCCCTGGGGATGTTCCAGCGTCCCCACAGGAGAAGGAGAGAAGGATCTGGTCTCTTTGAAGTTTGATCCAACCAGACGATCATCAGGGAATTTTCTATGTTGTTTTACTTGTGAATCAGCTGGAAATAAATTTGCTTTTCAAACAGATCTCAAACACATAAATATCTGAGTGTCGTAGATATAGCTGTCATTTCATAACCATCTGTCATTCCTCTGAAATATGAAAAGGTGGGTTGGACGTCACTTAGGAAGTGTGATGAGTCCTTGGCTTCTGTCCTGAGCATCCTTGTCTACCTCACTGTTCCCCTCCCGCAGGTGACCAAGTGAGCCATAATCTACTCATTACTGCAGCCTCCTTCCAAAACTGTTTGGTTAATAACACTCGTTTTGTTTGATCTCTAATTTCTACATGTTAAGAACATATATTTTTATTTGTCACGTTGTTCCTGTGAGCCCTATCTCTCCATTCTGGTTGCTACTGCCATGATTTGGGGTTCTTGACATCTCTCTCTTGGAGACTGTGGCCCTCTCCCTGGGATCCCTGTCCTCCACTGGGATTCTCTGCCAGCCCTTCATGCATTCTGCAGGGTGATGTCCCCAAAATGCAGACCTGACCAGGACATTCTGTGGCTTAAAACCTTTCCAGGCCTTTCCTTGCCTTCAGGCCACTTCTGTGCCCCAGACACAGGGGCTCGTCTTCCTGCCAGCCAGGGTCCTCTCTCCCCTCCTCTGCCTGCGGCCGCCACCTCCTGTCTCCTGTACTGCCTGGGTTTCTCATTGCTGTCAAGACGCAGTTCAAAACGGAAGAGGTCTCCTTCTTTAATTCTATTTCAGTTTTCCCCTGTTTGGTGAGAGATACTGGAGGAACCAGAACATACATACACATGCCTTTATCTCATGAGATTATATACCTTAGAAACCTCTTTCCTGAACCATGAGCTTTGTTTTTTACTGCTGTTGGGTATATTTCTGAGCCAGCAAGGGATTGTCATGAGAGGAAGAAGACAAATATGAAATGTGCAGTGATGGTCCCTCCCCAGAAATTTGGAGAAATATAAAGTCATTCAGCAAATGAGCTGCCTTAGAGAAGATTATAATGTTGGCCTTAACTTCTTTTACCAACCTTCTGCTTCCCTGACATTCACCTAATCAACTACTATTAATTGTCTTGGAAATTTTTTTTTTTGTTTGTTTACACAGCTTTTTAAGAAAATGAACAATTGTCACCACATTGAAGAAAGTTAGGCCAAAAAATGTTACTCTTAACAAAAAGAGATGAGCATTGGGCATATTAACACATATAATTCTATGTATTATAAGATGCAATCATATTCTTTGGTTTTTATGCCAAAAATGAGACTTGTTGGTTTTCACCTCTGAGATTCACTGACACTTTGGAGGTGGGTTGCCATTTGGAATTTGGAAATGCTGCATCTTCAATCCATTTAGACAAATGTCCCCGTTTCTGATTAGGCCCAGAGTGGTGGGGGCTCTCCCAGAATTGAGATGCTCACAGCAGCTCCACATTTTCGTGGATTCTGAAAAGGGATTTCACAGAGATTAGCATTCAGAATGTCTGTCTAAGTCCAAGTAAAAGACTTTTGGGGTAGAAAGATTGAATAAAGTGCTTTATTCTCTACTGCATTGCCCCCCCCCCCTTTTCTTTAGAAAGCAGCCCTGTTACTTTTGTAACAATTTAAAAATATTCCACCTGAGTTTGGATGCTTTGTACTCGAGAACTAGATTGTTTGGGGTTTGGGAGTATTACCATGGACCCTAGTTGACAGAGAGTTTAGGTTTATGATGAAGAAAGCATTCAGGGAAGGCGTGTGACAGGTTTACTTCTGCTGCCTGGCTCTTAAGGGGTGACACGAGTCAGACCCCTTTGTCAGAACCCACATGCTCTTCCTTAGTGGGAATTTGACTGTGATAAAGAGGCCTGAAACAGCGGAGGGAATTCTCAGCGTCAGAGAAGAAGAAGGGTAGAAAAGTGTAAGGCTGGAAAAAGAACTTATCATGTTAAAATTACGGTTTATTCGTTATAAAATAGGTCTGGCCATAAACATATTAAATTCTTGCCAGTATCTAGTTCAAGGAAAATGTTGTGAAATAGCACTGCATGCAGTAAAGGGAATTTTAAAACAATTATCATCTGCTGTCTTCTCTGTAGTCAGTCGGACTTTGGAACCTGGCTCTTGGGCTGTGCAGTCGTCAGGAGCTCAAACTTTTTCCCCTGTGATTCTGGCTGCGCTCTATTGTTGACCGACTCCCCTTGGTTCAAGTGGAGGCCTCCTGGGCAGCTGGTGGCCAGGGCAGCTGTGGTGGCCTGAGTCAAGTGCGCCCCTCCCATGGATGCGGCTCCCAATTTAGCTGCGGGGTTTGCGCATAGCATGCCACAGCCCAGCAATCTGAGCTCTTGCTTTCTGTTTAAAAAGGCAGATGCTTCACACATGTTTGCCCGAATTGACATAAACCATGGAAGGAAGGAATGCCGATGCGCCTTCGTTACCCCGTAGCAGCTTGTTACTTGTAATTTTTTAGGTTTCCTGTAAGATCACATGCCGAGGGCAAAGCAGCGCTTGTGCTCCTGCTGGGTTGGGAGTCTCGCTGTTTTAAGTGCCTGAGTGATGGGTGGACGGGGAGTCTGTAGACAGCCAGTGGGTGAGTCTGATGGACCTCAGGGATGGGAGGGCTTCCTGGGCCTGCGTTGTCGCAGGTGGCCAGGGAGGAACACAGCCGAGGGGAGGAGGGTGCCTCTGTCTGGTCTTTCTTTCGGTATCAAGAAGAGCAGACACTTGAATCACGGAATTAGCCTGTCTGGGGAGGGTTTGCTCTGGAGCACAGACTACTGGCAAGGCCTAAAAATAAGACCGAGAAAGTGTTTGCCCCTTTTCTTGAAGACGACATCGGCCTGCATGACTTGGGAGGCATCAGACGGCTCCCGACTGACCCTTGTGCCAAGTGACACTCAGCTCTCTCTCCGTCTCTTCCGGGCTCAGCTCTGCCCGAGGTTGATCCTGTAGAGGCTGGGAAGGGAGGATGGACCCCTGGGCATGTCTCACAGTTGTCCTGGGTTTATTCTCATCTGACCGCACCTCGTCGGTCCTCCACGGCAGTACCAGGCCCATGTCAGCCCTGAATAAACTGACGGTGCGTACTTAAAAGCTGACAGGCCACATTTTGGGGGTGCCTCTGGCCATCACGTACAATCAGGGGTCATGCAGACTGAACCTTACAGCTTATGTATGCCTCATGGACCAGCTGCAAACACTTAGGAGATGTTGTATGCCCACCTCGAATTGCATCTCCTGCTTATCACCTGGACAGGTTGCCCCCTCCAGTGTGATCGCACACTTATCAGTGCCCCTCTGCCCACCCCAGGTAGAGACTGGTACCTGTGTGCACCCCCCTAGAAGGGCATCCCAGAGGGATCCAGAGTGAGCTTGGGAGCGGATCCATTAAATAAACAAGCTGTTTATTTAAGCGAGTCTGTTAAATAAGACAAGTTTTACCTGTGGCTGGCCCTCGTGAGTGCAGGACAGCTGGTTTTATAATAAGACTTCAGCTAACCACAGTTAGAGTTTGGTGTTAAATACTCTCACCCCCGCACTTCGGGTTTTTTAAACACAGTGTTGGCCTAAAAGTAAGAACCAGCTTCTGGAAACGGGTCAGGCGGGAGCCCTAGACTTTGGCTAGTGTCCTTTAGCTTATCTGTGATTAGCTGAGATGCTTGATAAATTCTTTTCCCGTTCCAGCAGCTTTATGACCGTCGGGGTCTGGCTGTCTGGTGCGGCAGTTCAGGACAGTACGTAGTTGGCATGGTGTAAAAAGTAAGTGGGGACATGTCTACCAGCCTGTTGTTTCAGCTGATGACTTTAGTCATGCTGGAGTTTTGATGTTTATCACTGTCTCTTTCACCCCCACCCTTTTCTTACCCAAAAGACAAATGGTGAGGTTAAATATGGCCATGACTCAGCCACGGCTCAGCCCAAGCCCAGTAGTAGCCATGAGGAGACACAGAGTCACCATCACAGGTTCTGTTGGAGCTGGCATGCAGGCCTTTCAGTGGTCTCGGTTTTCACTGACATTTAATAGCTTATTATCAGAACTTATTCTGGCAATCATCTAATAAAGTATGCCTTAGCATGTTTCAAAAACTAAAATAATTTTTTAAAATGAAAGTGCAGATTATTTGATTTGTCAAGTGACATTAACATGTGAGGAAGTACACATAATTGAACTAAATCTAACTTTTTTTGCTTAGGTAACAAAAGTGAGATGCTTTTGAATTTTCAAATACTTACACAAGCAGTATATGATGAGGAAGTTGGATAGCTTCTTTTGTGAGACTTTTCTCATTTTAATAAAGTTACTTGGCCCTGAAAACTTAAGTTCAGTTGAGCAAAGAGTTTGTGGCATGAATACTGCAAGGATCTTAAAGTTTGCAACCTAAAGGAAGACTGCAATTGTGTACAATTAATTTGTTGTGTGGGTTAAATTTTAGAATGGAGAACAGAAATACAGTGGTGACTGGCTTAAATGTCTTCTCCCTTGAAAAAGTGCTTCAGAACAGTAGAGGGGATAGGTACGGCTGAACTCGTGAATGTGGGTCTGAGTCCAGTGGGGTTGCTGGCAGATCTTCTGGAATATTCCAGAATCAGTAGTCAACAAGAGGACAGTGGTAATGTGCAACCTCGATATCCAGCCAGAGCTGCCATGAAATTTGGTGGTCGTTTGGGGTCACATGCCAGTTCCAGGGGTCAGCAGGGCCATGCTGGTTTCTGGGGGTGGGTGGGCAGCACCTGTGCAGATGAGCAGTCTGTAATGGGGCGGAGGGAGGGAGCATGCTACCTGAAGAAGGAGAACTCTGAGGGGTCAGCATAGCAATCAGTAGGGAGACTGTGGCCAGGATGGAGCCAGGATGAGAAGAGGAGGGTTCTCACGGATCCCAGGGGTAGGGTTATAGACCAGGGGTGGCGTTTCAGCAAAGTGAAAGAAAGTGAGTGTTAGTCACTCAGTCATGTCTGACCCTTTGTAATCCACGTGAACTGTAGCCCGCCAGGCTCCTCTGTCCAAGGAATTCTCCAGATAAGAGTACTGGAGTGGGTAGTCATTCCCTTCTTCAGGGGATCTTCCTGACCCAGGGATCGAACCTAAGTCTCCTGCTTTGCAGGCAGATTCTTTACCGTCTGAGCCACCTGGGGAAGCTCTTTAACAAGGTGTATCATTTTTATTTTAATTTTTAAAAGTTCTTTGCTGCTAAGTCACTTCAGTCGTGTCTGACTCTGTGTGATCCCACAGACGGCAGCCCACCAGGCTCCCCTGTCCCTGGGATTCTCCAGGCAAGAACACTGGGGTGGGTTGGCATTTCCTTCTCCAATGTGTGAAAGTGAAAAGTGAAAGTGAAGTTGCTCAGTCGTGTCCGACTCTTAGCAACCCCATGAACTGTAGCCTACCAGGCTCCTCCATCCGTGGGATTTTCCAGGCAAGAGTACTGGAGTGGGGTGCCATTGCCTTCTCCGTAAAAAAGTTCTTTAATTAAACTCTAAATTTAACTTTTAGGGGAAAAGTGGCACATCCACATAACTACACCTTTGAAAGGTATAGAATGATATATAGTAAAATGTCCATCCCTTTTACCTTAGCCATGTTCCCTCTTCCCACTCCCAAAGCTCATGTAATCGCTTTGGGATTCACCATCACATGTAATAGTGTTATTAATTCCTTGTGTTTTTATGTGTGAAGAAAAATATAAAATTTATCCCCCTGTTTAAAATAAAAAGGTAATATATTATGTGCACTTTTTATTCACTTAGTATTTCTTGAGGGTCTCACCATATTAGTAAATAGCTTCCTATTTCTTTTTGACAGCTCTATAATATTCCAATACCTGTCTGTAGGAACCTTTTTATTCCATTTCCTATTAATGAATAGTTGATTTGTTGCCTGTTCTTGGCCATTAGCAACAGTGCTGCAGTCAATAACTGTATATGTGCCATTTTGAACATGTGCAGGTTTATCTGTGGGATAAACTCCAGAAGATGGGGATTAAATGTGGGTTAAATGACAGTTGCACTTATAATTTTGACATATTTTGCCCAGTTGTTTTCCCCAGGACTTGTTCTTTTTCTCCACCAGCAATTTGAGGTTGGTCAATTCAAGTGTGTTGGAACACCTCTTCAGGCATCAAATAGTGATGCAGAGAGCAGGTCTGAAAGCACCATCAGGAATGTGAGAGCAGTGCTTCCCAGCAGTGCAGGGAACCCACTGTCCTGGTTTTGTGTAAGACAGCCCCCCTGGACAGCAGTACTTGTAATTCCTGCCCACTGGTGCGCTGGCGTGCGACTGGCCTCGGTTGCAGTTCACCCTCCAGGCTGCCCAGGGCGGGTGTCTTGGTTTAATCCCCCAGCAGCAGCTCTGGCTGAAAAAGCCTTCTGAGAAACAAAGAGAATCCAATTCATATTAGAAAATCTAGTGTCCCTGAGTAAGCCCTTGGTGAATAGATCTGATTAAATTAAACATTGATGGAAGCTTTTAGCAGACATGTAGGAAGGACGCATCAGGAAGATAAGCAATCAGCTTATATTTTTTAATATTTTTAACACTGAGCTGAGAAGAATAAACATTGCCACCATTTTAACATGAGACACGAAACTGTCAAGCTGGGGTTGGGATGTTAGGAAGTACAGCCCAGGGAGCCTTCCTGGGTCTCCCATTGCCCTAGCTTCTCTGCCATTCCCGACCCCCACCTCCAGGCCTCTGCCAACTTCTTCACCTCCTTAAACTTTGTGTTGTGTCCAAATCCCCGTTCTGCTATGAATTTTAAAATTTAATGAACTTTTTTCCAGTAATAAGAGCAGTTCACATTGATGGTAGAAGATTTACAATATTTATGATTCAAAGCCATGATTACAGTTTTGGAATTTGTTAGAGATTACATTGAGATAGAAAGAAGGAATAAGCAACCATGAGAACGGAGGTTGGAAATGGGGATGATTTCAATTTGGGTGAAGTTCTCAAAGTATGTGGAACAGCTGGAACCATCCCACCACATTTTTGGCCACTGGGAAAGTATAAAGAAAAGGCAACCTAAACAGCATTTTGCCAGGGTGAATCGTGATGAGAATCCCTGAACACACAATGAGAATTAGAAAGATGGTGGATGCTAAGAATCTGTTTTGGGTCACTGATCACACAGAGGGGCAGTTTTGGAAAGACTCTTGCTCTCTTTTCAATTGAGTCATATTGCTTGGTAATAGTAACAGCAGATACTTCTACCAACAGTGAGGTTGGTACCTAGGTGAGTAGAGCATGAGGAATTGTGGGGGATCAGTTGCTAAACTTCTTTAGATGGTGGGTTCCCCATCCATTGACTTGGTGGTTTGGAGGTTCCTTCTACATCGAAAGCAACCCACACACCCAAAGAGACAGAAAATATAGATACTGGTGTGAAAGAAGGAACTAGCATATATTCATTGCTTACTTCATTCTAAGCAGTGGTCCAAATGCTTTTTATACACTGTAATAGTAACTAATGATTTTGGATCTGGACTTTGTGGTAAGTGCTTTTATTTGTTCTCATTTTCATCTTTATAATATCCCCAAGACTGGTTCTCTTTTTATCTTCATTTTCCATAAAACTCAAAGAATGTGCACAAAGACACCCAGTTAGTAAGTGGCTTTGTTTAGTCCTCATCCACCAAGCAGTGTGGGGGGAATTATGTTTAAGAATGAGGGCACATAGTGAGAAAGTAGCTCAGTTAGGATTTGAACTCGGATCTGCCTTCGCAGGCTTTGCTCTTTCCCATTATAAATAAGGCATAAGTTGAGGTCTGTTTCTAGAAAAAATGTGGGAGGAGATTTGAGACAGAAATGCTGAGGTTCCTGCAGAACTTAATAAAAATACATGTGTTCTTCAAATCATGAAGATCTTAGAAGAAAAACAATTATCAAGTTGCCAGAATGTACAAAGACATTTTAAATATGAGACAAGGATGATTATGTTGCCAGCAGAGGGATTCTGTGCAAAACCATATCTGATCCTGTCTCTCTTCACCAAAAAATAATCCTTCCTGGTTCCCATTGTCTGCAGAGTGTGAGTCTTGGCACATCTGTTGCTGTGGTCAGTCTCCTGCCACCTCCCTGGGCAATTCACACAAGCACTTCTGTCTCCGGGCCTGAATACTCTCTGTGTTTTCATATAATGATGCAGTCAGTGCTCTCCTCTCTTCCAAAAGCTACCTCTCCTGTCTTTCTTGCAAAATCTAGTTCAGTCTTAATACTTTGGGGAAGGCTTCTTCAGATCCCTCAGGCACAATATAGTTGTTTCATCTTGTTACCCAGATGTTTGCTGTTCTTACTCTCATGAGTTCAGTACACTGGTTTGCCACCACTGGGGGAGTCTACAAGTTGTTCAGAGATCGTCATGGTTTGAGGTTCTTTTCTCCACCAGGAGCATAATGCTCCTGGCGCCGGACTCAGAGTCTGGGACACTCAGTCAATGTTTGTGCAGTGGGTAGGCGGATGGATGGATGAATGAATGGATAAAATGTTTGAATCATCCCGTAAAAAATATGATACATGGTTATTCTAAGTTAGAAAGTATTGCAGCCGCAGTCGCTGCACAATGAATGTAATTACTGATGTTTTCATTGTTTCTGAAAAGTAATCATTCTCAGATATTAGGATGCAAAATGGACTTTGAAGGAAAGGTGTTATAGCTATGTATCTCCCAGTGGGTCACAGTCGGGAAGTGTTAAACCATTGCATGTTTGCTTTCTCGATTCTCCAAAACCTACTCTTCCTTCTTGGTCTGAGATGAGCTCTCGATGAAGATTTCCCTGCTCACCTGCCCCAGACCCTCTTGACCAGCCTCTTCAGGGAGCATCTATAGCTGTGGCTGTCAGTTATTCTGAAGTTCATTTCCAAGGTGTATATCATGACTTTATTTTTCGTTAATTCTGCCTTGGGCTACTATTGATTCCCCAACCAGATGGTATTATTTAGGGGGTCCTACCCCCTAAATCACATTTGTCCTTTCCCCCCACCCCTCAGCATGTCTGGTGGTAAGCATGTTTGTGTAGTAAGCACGAAGGACATTTTTGTTGAGTCTGTCACTCTCTTACTTTGTCTTGGCAAGTTGAAAAATGCCCTCTCATACTTGTGAGGAACAGAGCCCCGCTCAGGTCTGCTTCATCTGAGGGGATTTGCTATGAAGATGTAGGGATGTCTCATGGGACAGACGAGGAGGAAGAGCAGGGAGCTTGTGGAAGAGGGTGTGGAAGTGGGGTGTCCTTGGCTACCAGGCCTGTCTGCCTGTCTTGTTGGATGGCCTCTTGTCCCTCCTCTTCCTGGGGCGAGTGACCCACCCTAGTTTCCTCTGTTGACTGGACCTGTTTGCTCTTTGACGTGGCAACAGAATGAGCACTCAAGGGACCATCCTACACTTTCTGATATTTAATAAAATTTTTTTCACACTTTCTGACTTTTTTTTTTTTTAGGAGGACTGGTTCCTTTTGGTCAAGTGATCTTCCCTGCTCCTGTCAGCAGTGGCCAGATAGATGGGGTCACTGGGTGTCAACATTTTTCAAGCAAGGTAGCGAGAATACATCGTCCAAAGATGGTGTGTGGGCTGACTGGGCATGCCCAGTTTTTCTAGTGAAATTTAAAATATGTTCCAGCAGGAGTCAGTTGAAGTGAAAATGTTAAATTAATTAAGGGACCAAGTGCTAACATTGGGCTTGCCCGGTGGCTCAGCGATAAAGAATCTGCCAGCAACGCCAGAGACTCAGGAGACGTGGTTTTGATCCCTGGTCGGGAAGATCCCCTGGAGAAGGGCATGGCAACCCACTCTAGTATTCTTGCCTGGAGAACCCATGGACAGAGGAGCCTCGTGGGCTACAGTGCATGGGGTCGCAAAGAGTCAGACACGACTGAAGTGATTGAGCACGCATGCACATGCCAACGCTGCTTGGAATAAAGAGAGAAACAAACTGTGCAGGTACATGAAGTTTTATCCTAGGAAGAGGCGCCTTGTGAAGGGTTTTGAGGTCCAATTAGAAATTGGAGATTGTTTTTCCCAGAAGCCCCTGCCAGCAGGAACTCTGAGGAAGGCATGGCAGGCCGCGACTGGGGTGTCACGGAGGTGGCTTCCTCTGTTGTCAGAAGCAGTGCTGTGAGGCCCAGGCTTCTCAGGGTGTTGTGTGCATCTGTAGTGTCTGTTTAGGGGAGGCGGATGGGAGTGACACCTTGTACAGTATTAATTGCTATCAGTCTGAAAAGATTAGCAAACTTCAGTGGGAAATCAAAGCTGAAAAACTAGATAGACTTATACCTAATGAGATTCAGAGTCCCGGCCAAAGCAGGTGAGGAAAATACCCAGTTCTGTATGGCAGGCCCGAGCAGGAGCCCTGCAGGAGGCACTTCTTACAAGTCACCCAAGTATTGCAGCTGCGCCTCCATGTTTATTGCCTTTGTCCCTTGAAGCTGGCCTCGGGTACATCTGTTACAGATGCAGCTCGTTCCTTTGCTATGGGGAAGGAGAATGGCTTTAAAGAATGTCTCTCCGCTTTTTGCCTGTTAACACAGATTAAGGAGTTCTTAGGGCTGGAGAAATAATTAGGAGTCAACTCTGAAAAGGAGTCAGAGGCTTTGACTGGAGACAAACTCCATGCAGGGCAGGAAGGGGCGTGTACAGTGGAGCTGAGGGCGGAGCTGCAGGAAGAAAGGAGGGGCTTCTTAGGGGAGACGCCTCTCCCGTCCCCTGGAGCATCCTGGAGATAGCTTGTCATCACCAGCACTGGGGGGGTGGGGGTGGGGGTACCTTGTTGCTTAGCAACACCAAAAGTAGAGGAGCAGTCATCTGAAGAGCTGACCTGGTGGCACATCTGAGCATCTTCCTCTGTGGCTTTTTCACATGACAGAGCAGAGCCTGACCGGACCTCGAAACCCCCAAAGAGCTCAGAGGCAAGTGGGTGCTGTTGCCTCGTGCAGGCCTCAGCCTTGGGCTTGTCTCCAGAGACCTTGAGATTCTGGGTACGAAGCTGAAAGACCTCAGAACACAGGAGAAACTTTTATCTCTTTTTACTGTTGAAGGATCTTGACTTAAAAGAAAACAAAGATATGGGACTTTGACAGCTTCTTGCTGTATTCTAAATTATAGGTTATTTCATTGTACCTGATTTCCAATTGCCAGAAGAGTAGGGTTGGGCAAATCAGCCAGTGTTAAAAGTGGAAAATAAGCAATGTTAAAATGGTTACTTTATTTTTATTATTTTTTTATTACCAGTATAATATTTTTATTTATTTTATTTATTTTTATTAGTTGGAGGCTAATTACTTTACAGTATTGTATTGGTTTTTGCCATACATTGACATGAATCAGCCATGGATTTACATGTGTTCCCCATCCTGATCCACTCTCCCACCTCCCTCCCCATCCCATCCCTCTGGGTCTTCCCAGTGCACCAGCCCTGAGCACTTGTCTCATGCATCCCACCTGGGCTGGTAATCTGTTTCACCCCTGATAGTATACTTGTTTCAATGCTGTTCTCTCTGAACATCCCACCCTCGCCTTCTCCCACAGAGTCCAAAAGTCTGTTCTGTACTTCTGTGTCTCTTTTTCTGTTTTGCATATAGGGTTATCGTTACCATCTTTTAAAATTCCATATGTATGCGTTAGTATACTGTATTGGTCTTTATCTTTCTGGCTTACTTCACTCTGTATAATGGGCTCCAGTTTCATCCATCTCATTAGAACTGATTCAAATGAATTCTTTTTAATGGCTGAATAATATTCCATAGTGTATATGTAACCACAGCTTCCTTAAAATGGTTATTTTAATCATAGAAGCTTGACAGTAATCTCTAGTGAAGTCTGTTCTACCCAGTACATGGTTGATAATCAGTCATTTCTTTTTTTTAATTAAATCAAAAAAGTGAAAACTTGGGGCAAGTTGATAAGCATATTGTTAGAATTTCTAAATGCCTACAGAATTACTAGGAACCAATGTCATGGGTTAGCTAAGAGTGAATGGAGGTGACTTTGGGCTGTTAGATCTTATTTTAGGAATACACTCGATAGGGCTTCTTATAATATCCTAGTGGGTTAGATGTTAGATGAACTCACCATTTATTTAGAAACAATCTGGTTGGTGTTTTTTGTTTTTGTTTTGAGCCATCAGAAAGGGACAGGCAGATTCACTGGATGTCATAAGGTTGTCATATCTTCACCTGAAAAAATACTAGTGTTCTATATCTGGAGGGCTTACTCAAAATGGTTGAAAGTGACAGAAAGCTGATAGGAGTACCTAATGCTTTATGACAAAGTTGAGATGTTGATAGGTTGGAATCAACAAAAAAAGTGAAACATAATTGAAATAAATGTCCTGCCTCTTGGGTAAAATTTTATTATGTGAGTATAGAAAGAAACTGAGAAAATAGCAGTTTTATAAAAGATGACCAATGTGCTTTGTTGTTGTTGTTTGGTCACCAAGTCATGTCCGACCCTTTGAGACCCCATGGACTGCAGCAGACCAGGCTTCCTTGTCCTTCACTATCTCCTGGAGTTTGCTCAGATTCGTGTCCTTTGAGTCAGTGATGCTATCTAGCCGTTTCATCCTGTATACTTTAGTTGACTACATTTTACAAAAAATAAAGCTATATAGGATGAGATGGTCTGTAAAGCTTTATATTCTTTCAAAGGGATATGTAGACTCTGGCTGCAGTGATCTGTAAGCCACATCTTAGGGGAGCCTCTGACTGTTTGAAGGGTGTCCTGAACAGCATGCAGGAGAATTTGGGGGCAGCCAGAGGGCTGAGGGAGGCCTGGCCTTGAAACCTGGCAGGGTTGTGAAGAGCATCTTCTGATTTTCATGATTGTCTTGGGGAAGGAGCAGGCCTGTTCTGGGCAGCTCCCCTGGGCAGCACCACTTCCGTGGGGAGAGGTGGACGTATTGGGCTCAGGTTTGAGCAAGCCTGTTGGCTGGGTTAGGATGCATTTTCAGTGTGTGGAAAGTAGAATTTCGTGCCCTCTGAGGTCCCTTCCAAATCTTAAATTCTGCAGTCCTGGACACTCTGCATTTTGTTTTAGTTTCAGAGTCAATAACATATGGTTTAGAGATGAGTTTATGATTATAATTTGGGTTGTGTAATACTATAGAAGGAAACTGTGATCGTTGTGCGTACTCAGTTGTGTCCGACTTGTCCGACCCTGTGGATTATAGCCCGCCAGGCTCCTCTGTCCGTGGAATTTTCCAGGCAAGAATACTGGCATGGGTTGCCATTCCCTCCTCCAGGGGATCTTCCCAACCCAGGGATCGAACTCAAGTCTCCTTCATTGGCAGGAGGATTCTTTTAGCCCTATATAGGACTGTCTTTTCAGTGGGAAGTTTCCAGAGAAGCAAGAGAAACCAGGACTGTTTTGCAGAGCTCAAATTTTGTTGAATGTCACTGTGATGATAAACTTGTTACATGAACGATGTGCAGTCCCTGGAGGGAGTATATGGGGGAACATATCACCAGAATTTGTTTTGCATTTAGTCACTGAAGGTTGACTCCATCTGAGGAAATCTGAAGATTAAAAAAAAAAATCCTGTTTTCCTCTGGTGATTCTTTTTGAGCATTTCCGCCTTCCAGTAATCATAGCTTTGTTTTACCAAGAAAGCTCTGCCTCGAGGGGAGCTGTGATTTTCAGAGCGGTTATTACAGCTGGCACGAGCGGCCAAGGCCTGCCAGGACCATGGTCGTCCTGGAGATTTTCTTCAGAAACAGACCCTGATTGCTCTTTATTTTTGCTCCTGTTGTTTTACTCTAATTTGTAATTTAAAGTCCACTCCACAGAGAGTCCACAGAGTGCCAGCTGGATACTAGTTTAAAGACTTTGCTTTCTTTCTCTAGTTTTTAAATTTTAAAAGACGACTGTTGATTTTGGTGGTTGCTGTTTCGAAATCGGTGAGATGTATCTTTCTGTTTCCTTAACTTCCGTGGATGGGAAGGTTGAAAACAAAATCACCAGCTTCAGATTTATGTTAAAGGTCTTTTCGTAGAAAAGCGGGTAGGTTGGCCCCGGCCAACTTCATCTTCCATCGATGGGGGGAAGGAACCGTGGGCTTTCTGAAATTAGTCCTCTGATTGCAAGTTGTCATCTCAGGAGACCTGGGAGTGTGTGCTGTGTGCCTTGCCAGGATGGTCCTTCTCTGGACGTGTCAGGGTCACACGTGGAAGGGAGGAAGGCAGTCTGGTGGGGCCGACCAAGACAGTACTGGGATTCATGGGTTGTGGTCAACCGCAGAGGGCAGTAAATGGCACCTTCTTGCTGCTTTTGAAAAGCAGATGCTTAACCTCCTATATAATAACGCTGTGCCTTGACTTTTGCTCGGTGTTCTTTATCATATGTTTGGATTGTATTGTTTGGAGGGCATGGCTTTTCTTTTTGGTACTATGATTCTCTGCCTTTGCAGTTTAGGTTAAAGCCTTGTCTTTCTGTTTTCCCTTCCTGTTAATTGTTCAAATGTCTTAGGTTCATTGACTCTTGAACAAAATCACTCATATAACCCAGAATTAGTAGAACACCATAAAGTCTTCCTAAACTGCTTTTGCTTTGGGTGTGTAGTCCTTTAGGAAAGCAGTTAGACAACATGTACTTACATGTATTACTTTTATTATTATTAGGAAAGATCTTTACAAATTTATTCTCTTTGTCCCAGTAATTTCTGGGAATCAATCGTAAGGAAATCTTATGAAATACAAAACATAAACATAAAGAATTATTTATAAGAATGAATTCTAATAAGTATTGTACATTGTTACCTAAATTTTTTTCCTTATGATTTTTTTGGTATAATTTTTCACTTATTCCATCAGTAGATATGGTTTGTACAATGTACGTTAGTTTCATTTCAGAAAATAAAAAAAATTCAAATTATGAAAAAAATAAGTATTGTCAACAAACTGTATGTCTAATAGTTGCAAGATGAGTGTTGTTTCTTCTTTCTAATTATTTGCCTTTTTTAGCCTCTTTTAAAAATGTGTTCATTTGATTTGTTCCAGCAGCTAGTGGGTCACATCTTGTATGGGTGAGAGGCTAGACTTAAATGAGATTTAAATTACTTTGCTTGAGTAGCTAGTGTAATGAAAAAAATACTTGGCTTAGGATATTTCATAGTTGTTGATTGTGTACCCTGGGCTTCTGTTCCTGGAAGATAATAGATGAGATATCTTGAAAACCCTGCTCTCACAGGCCACTTAGTACTGCTGTCTGTAAAACATTGAGTATCTTTTTAAGTGTATGGCAGAGATGACAAGAAACCACAGGCAATCACCAGTGTTCAAAATTCTTTTCATCAGTGAGAGCTATGTGAGCTGATACCAGAGCAGCCTTGTGAAAATAGGCCAGTTTTGGTGACTGCAGAGCACCTAGGAGGCTATGGAGATAGGAGATGAAACCTTAGGTTTTTGGAGGGTGAGGATTCCTGTTTAAAGTTGGACTCCTCAGGACCACATGCTCGGTGAAAGAATGGCCAGGGAAAATATGCCCACCAGACTAGGGAGATTAGTAGGAGGTTTACCCCCTCTAGCTTGAGACAGGTGTGGTAGGATTTGTAATCTCAGGTGTACCCTCACTTGGGTTTGGGGTTTAAATGACATTACTTGTGTAAGAATCCTTAATCTGATTAATTAGGTTAAGAGGGGACCCAAAGTGGAGGTGCTTTTCTTGAGGGACACTCTGTACTCAGGCTGCATGGGATTCCCACTTATCAAGTATTTCTGAAGATGGACTTACAATCCCAAATTAAAGACCCCCAAGGGAACCATCTAGCACACCTGAAGCTTAGTACACATGAGTATTTCATTTAAACACTCAGTAGACAAGTTAAGCATTGGATTAATAAAATTGAAGAAGAACTTGTATAATGGAAGATGGATGAGAAAAATTTACTGAAATTGTATGGAGCTGCATACTTCACTTAGGATACGTATTGAGAGTTTTGGAAGAACAGCGAAACCAGGGCCAAAAAGATAATGTGTGCATTTTATTACTAAAAGCTAACAAGTAATGTCTAACATCATATAACTTTAATATGTAGTTGAATGTTTCCAAACATATTTTGTATTATTTTATGAGACTGACAAATTGGGTGAGACTAGTAATTGCTGCTATTTTGATCATTTGCTGTGTGTAAAGCCTTTTTTTCATGCTTTCCATTCCATGAGGAGGTGTGGGGGCTCTCTGCTGTCTCTGCCTGTCTCTTTTCCCACTTCCCCTGGTAGTGGCACTTGCTACCCCTTTGGGGGACCATCCTTCTCTAAGGATGTGGGGGGAGGTCCTGGTGGAGGCTTGCCTGTGAATCAGGTTACTTCAGATATCTCTGGCTCTGGGTCCCCAGTGGGCAGCTCTCTTCTTGGAATCCTGATCATGAGGTAAGTGCCACAAGGATGAAGCTGATTCAGTTCAACAGCAGAGTCCTCTGAAAAGGCTCCTTATAACTTGTTGCCCACATCCCCAGGGCTACTCTACTTCTGGCCCTTCCCAAGGCCTAGCTATTAGCTTTTCTTTGGATTCTGAGAGTTACTCTTATACTATTAATGCATTTTTCTTTTTCTTTTTTCTTTTTTTTTATGGTAAGTATTATTAATTTTTAATGTGTAAAGATTTTTAAAATATATCCATTTAAAATAAAAAATTGACTTGATTTAAATAAAAATAGTAATAGTCATACACGTGGTAAGCAAAAATGGCAAGAATTGCAAACATGGACTGAGCTACTGAACAAAACTGAGAGGAAGAGGTATAATGAATAAATGGGGTGAACTGTATGGTGATGGATGATAACTGACTTGTGATCAGCATCCACACTCCTTCCATGAGAGTTGATTCTTTTTCTTTTTTAAAGCCAGTTGCTCTCTTGCTTCAGTTCGGTTCAATTCAGTTGCTCAGTTGTGTCTGACTCTTTGTGACCCCATGGACTGCAGCACACCAGGCTTCCCTGTCCATCAAGCAACTCTCGGTGCTTGCTCAAACTCATGTCCAATGAGTTGGTGATGCCATCCAACCATCTCACCCTCTGTCATCCCCTTCTCCTCCTGCCTTCAGTCATTGCCAACATCAGGGTCTTTTCAAATGAGTCAGTTCTTTGCATCAGGTGGCCAAAGTGCTGGAGTTTCAGCTTCAGTATCAGTCCTTCCAATGGATATTCAGGACTGATTTCCTTTAGGATGGACTGCTTGGATCTCCTTCCAGTCCAAGGGACTCTCAAGAGTCTTCTCCAATACCACAGTTCAAAAGCACCAATTCTTCGATGCTCAGCTTTCTTTATAGTCCAACTCTCACATCTGTACATGGCTACTGGAAAAAACCATAGCTTTGACTAGATGAACCTTTGTTGGCAAAGTAATGTCTCTGCTTTTTAATATTCTGTCTAGGTTGGTCATAGCTTTTCTTCCAAAGAGTGAGCAAGGAGCAAGAGACTCTTTTGCTTATAGTCATAGAAACTTAACTGATTTAGTAGGTATTTAACGTCTCTGTCTTTTAGATACTAAAAATTGGATGTAGAAAAATCACATGATTTCCCACAGCCCAGAGGATCAGTAAGGGCTAGAGGCTGAGTTTGAAGCCAGATCTGGTCTGTTCCAGATGCTCCTGTTGCCTCGTTTCCTTGTAGCCTCCCTCGAAAGTAACTCTTCTGTCCATTGAGACAGATCGTTTCCAGGTCACATATGCTTTCCTTCCATGACAATATCTCCATAGATTTGCATGTCTTTGGGATGGAAACTTGTCAAAAGTTAGTGCTATGTACAAATAAGTTTCACTTTTGGATTCCCCCTTTATTAGTTTTCTTTCATTGCATAGTAAATTACCCCAGACTTAGGCGTCAACACAATACTTCCTGTTAACAACTTATTTCTAACATTTAAATTGGCAGCTTACCCAGGTTTTGCTTACCTGCGGGGCTCAGGGTCTCACTAGACTGAAATAAAAGTTCAGCCAGGCCGTGTTCTCATCTGAGGCTCAGGTTCTTCTCCCAAGCTCACTGGTTGTTGGCGGGATTCAAGTCCTTGAGGTTGGAGGACTGAGGTCCTCAGTGTCTACAGGCTGCCTGCCCTTCCCTGTCATGTGATTCCCTCTTCAACCCATTAGCGGCAGTTGCTAATTGAAGATCAACAGAAAAGCTCCTCTGCTGATTCTTCTCTCTTACCTCCATACCCTTCATTAAAGGGCTCACTTGATTAGGCCCCCACCCCTTGCCCTGCTCCAGGAAATCTCCTCTTTGATGAACTCAAACTGATAGGGTACTAATAACATCTACAAAATGCTGCCATCTTTGCTATACAGCGTATCTAACCATGGGAGTGATAGCCTATCACATTCTCTGGTCTCACCCACGTTTATGGGAAGAGGATTATACAGAGCTTGTGTACCACGGAAGGGAATCTTGGGACCATCTCAGAATTCTGTCCACTACACTCCTCTGAACACTTGCCTCAAAGAACTTAGAACTGCACAGGATTAGCAATATGCTTTTCTTACATTCCTCTCCTCCTCAGGGCTTCCCTTGTGGTTCAGCTGGTAAAGAATCCACTTGCAATGTGGGAGACCTGGATTTGATCCCTGGATTGGGAAGATCCCCTGGAGAAGGGAAAAGCTACCCACTCCAGTGTTCTGGCCTGGAGAATTCCATGGACTATATAGTCCATGGCATTGCAAAGAATCAGACACAACTGAGCAACTTTCACTTCACTTCACTTTCCTCCTCAAGTTCACTCATTAGTACTTTACTATTAATTTCACCAAGCTGTCTGTGGGAATGTGCTCTAGTACTACTTTTACCGTAAGAGAAGAGGTTAGAAAATTTGCTCAGTCTTAAAGTAGGTTGTAATTTTCTGAATCTAGAATATTCTGAGTGTGGGATTTAGGCAGGTAGATAAAGGGTTGTCCATAGATTACTGCTAGTTTGTGAACTGTTTATCAGTTCACAGTGAGTTAAATATAGGACCTAAGAGAAAGCATTTAGAAACATTTATAAAAATTCAACATTATTAGAGTATCCAAGAAAGGGATCAATAGCCAAATAGTGTTGGCCAGAGTATAGGAGAGGTTGGATGTTGTTGGACTCATGTGGCATATGAGGCATGCATCAGTCATGTGTAACATCAGAACTATGCTACAAGGAGTGATTTTATTTTTAATCAACTGTATTGAGTTATACCTTTCATTTCAGAAAAATGCACCTATAGAAGTGACAATTTGATAAGTTTTGACAGGTGTACCACATCCATATAATGACCACTAGCACAAGCAAGGTATAGAACGTGGCTGTGTTCCTAGAAGGGCTGCCTTGGTGGCTCAATGGCAGAGAATCTGTCTGCAGTGCAGGAGATGCAAGTTCAGTCCCTGGGTTGGGAAGATCTGCTTGTGGAGGAAATGGCAACTCACTCCAGTATTCTTCTTGGGAGAATCCCTTAGACAGAGGAGCCTGGTGGGTTACAGTCTATGGGATCTCAAAGAGTCAGACACAACTGAGTGACTGAGCATGTACTTCTAAAAAGCTCTCTTTTGCCCCTTCTCAATCATTCTAGGCTTTGTCCCCTTTCTCGCTCCTTCCCTTCCAGCCGCTGGTAATCACGACTGCACCTTTTGTTACTGTGGATTGAGCCTGTCTTTTCTAGAGCTTCCCAAAAATGAAATTACTTATTCACTATGTGCTCTTTCTTTTTTTTGGTCTGGCATCTTTTATTCACCACAATGATTTTAAGATCCATTTATGTTGCTGCTGTGTTATTGATAGCATATTACATTTTATTGCTGATAACTCAGCCATTGTGTGGACATACCACAGTTTAACTATTTGTCACATGTCAAGTATTTATTGACACTTGTGTTTCTAATTTTGGCCATTATGAGTAAAACTGCTGTGAACATATATGTACAAGCTATATATATTTTTCATTTTTCTTGTATAAATACCTAGAAATGGAATTTGAGTAATATGGTAAGTGTATGTTTCATTTAATGGGAAACTGACCAAATTTTTTTCCAAGATGATTATGCCATTTTACATTAATACCAGCAGTGCATGAGAATTCCAGTTGTTCCATAACCATGCCAACACTTGGTATTCCAGTTTTTTAAGTATTAGTCATTCTAATAGGCTTGTCATTGTATTTCATCTGGAATTTGGTTTGTTTTTCTCTGATGACAAATAGTAATGAACTTCGTTTCACATGCTTATTGGCCATCCAAATATCTTCTTTGTGAAGTATCTGCCCAAAACCTTTGCCCATTCTTTCACATTGGATTGTTTGTCTTCTTTGAGTTATGAGTCCTTCATGTGTTCAGTTTTTTATAGCTTAATATTGTTAGCTGAATGTTATTTGTCAGTAAAATTATGTTAATTATTCTTAACCTTAATTTAATACTGGCAAAACAAATGTCACTGGACTTTTTTTGTTTTTGTTGCTGAGAAAAGTCTCCTTTTCTGTGTGAACAATAGTAGTAAACTAAAAGGTGACAACGGAAGTCATTTGAAAGCAAAAGATTTGATATTAGTTTTAGTTGACAGTATTAACCTTCGTACATTCAGTTCGGTTTTGTAGCCATAATTAGACAAATAAGCTACCAAACACAGTGTGTTATTTTCTGAGAAAGTACTGGCTGATGAAGAGATCAGACCATTAATTCTTAAAAAGCATTTTCAAATAAACCAAAGAAATATAGTGAAAAGCAAAAAGAATTCTTTGAAAGAAAGTATTCAGTTAAAAGAGCTGACAGATGCAAGTGTTCACTATTTCATATGTCAGCATGAGTATTCTGTAGTCTTATTATTAAAGAACAGTTTGACTTGCTAGGAATAAAAAGACAATGTATCTTTGTCCACACAGTGATGAAGGACTGCATCAAGGATGCTCATGTGGGAATGTTCGGTGACTCTATGGCCAAGAAAATGGCTCAGTACCACTTTCTAATGATGTATTCAGAAGCTGGCTAATGATACAGAAAGCCAATGCACAGAATAAATAGTAGAGAATTTTTCATTATAGTTTACTAATTGGCAATTCTAGTAAATGTGTAACTTGAACATGATGTCGATAGAAGAAGAAGAATTTTTAGTTTCATTGCTGATAAACACAACTAATTCTGAACTACCATATAAAACCATGAAAAATTACAGTCAACAAGTTTAGTTTGAAAATTGAGTTTCGTGTAAGGGAGTGTGTCCTGACAGCATAAAAGAATATTCTAGAGCAACCACATGGTTTAAGAAGCTTGCTTATGGTGTAAATCACTCTACTCCCCCTCCACTGAGAAAGCCGTGGTTCAGAAGAATGTCATCTCAACAGTGTGCTTAGTGATGATATAAAAATTGTAAATATGCAAAGGCATTAAAGATTATCCTCCTTTATGTGACACTAATTATCCTCCTATAATATGGATGCTAATTATTACAAACTGTTACTGCATCCTGAGGTATTGTTGTTGTCTATGGAAAAAACATCTCTGGAACATGAACTGTAAAATAAGCTGTAGTATTTTTTGAAGACAGGAAACCAGTTTGTTCTCAATTTTTTAAGAATAGGAGTTAGCTAGACTTGCTTAATTGTTTGATATCTTAGGCATTAAAACTTCCATGCAACAAAGGAATGCAACATATTTTTATTAATAAATGGCAGATAAGATCAAAAGACAGAAACAAAAGCTATGTGTTTAAAAGAACAGAGTTTGCGGATTGCTAGTTTATGTTCCATGACCATGCCTGGTGTCCATTGCCTGAAACTTCCCAGCCACTAGTAGCTACAGCTGTTACTAAAGCAGGTAATGATCTTGATGTTGCATCTCTAGGAAACATTATCACTGAATACTAAATGATTTTATCAAGCATTTTGAGTTTTATTTTCTATCCAAAAAGCCAGGCTTGTGAAATTTATGGATCTCATTTCTTCTTACTTCATCAAAAGATAGTTTAACTTTAACAGTAACTATCCAGGATAGATTGGGAAATTGGCAACTACTGAAGGATTGAAGATGCATTTGAAAACATGGCATCATCTGCTTTCATTTTGTAAAAAAGTTAAAAATTAATGTTCTGAACTTGTCAAAGTTGTGCTAAAGCCTTTTCACCCATTTTCATCAACATACCTCTGCAAGATTGGTTTTTACAATGTGATGGGTGTTACTAAAACAAAACAGGAAACAACTTACCTATACATTATCCCCTGAGAATAGCTTTGTAGATCCATCCTAGAATAGATAAGTTAACAAGCAAAAACTAGAGTAGTTTTTCCCATCTAAAGACTTTAAATACTGATAATACATAGCTTTTATTCATTGTAAGTGTATTAGGTTTTAATGTGGTAAATCAATTTCACTTGCAGCTCTTTGTGCTACAACAAAGTTGGGAGGGTAATTGTGACTTAATTGTATGCTTTCTTTTGTATGCTATTTTGTGTAATTCTTTTCGTTCTTCTGAATTATGTTTTTTCAGATTATATTAAGACAAGATTTTGTGTATTAAGTCTAATGATAATGGTATGAATTCTTATGTCTTGTTGTATGTCCTTTACTGGTCATTCATTTTTGTTATAAATAGTTTACCAAGGCATTGGTCAACAGTGGATTGGAAATTACAAGCTGACAAATGAATCCTTCAACCTGGGTAGTTTGAAAAGCTCAGAAATGAATGTTTGGTTTCTCCTTGGGAGCATTTATTTTCGGTGGCATCTCCCCTGGTCTGCCCTCTGCCTCCTACCTCTGCCGAGGTGGCTTGTAGGGTCCCTGGACCAGTTTAGTAGCACTTTTCACCACAGGGCTAGAGGTAGCCTTGGTGAATACCTTAAGTAGCTCCACAAAGAACGCTTGACCATAGAAGGTGTTATCCAGAAATAACTTAGGCTTATCTGCTTAGGTTTACCAAGCAGACCAGCATGGTGGGTGTTGTCACCAACTGCTGCTGCTTCGACTCTGCGGACACGCCAGCACCCCAGCCCTCTGTCTGCATTTCCTCACTGATGCCATCAGACAGGAAATGTGCTTTCAGGTTCAGCAGCTTGATACTTGCAAATGCAGAGACCTTTTTTCATGTGTCCTCTCTTTCTCCCAAGTCCTGGAGGCTGTTTGCCATCTGTGATTTTTAAATCCTCCTCTCCCACTGGCTCCGCTGGCAACAGGCTGCCCTGCTTTTTCCCTTTTCTTTTTTTCTCCTCTTTCTTTCTGGCAGCTTCTCCGAGTCCTTTTCCAGCTCCTGGTGTGACACCGCCATCGGCCCTTTCCTCTGGTCTCACCCTGTCTGCTCTCCTCCAGCTGTGACTTCAGGAGCATTTCTGCCTAGCTCCTCCCCTCTGACCTGGATCTCTGTCAGTTCCCGAGATGTCATGTCTCACAGCCCCTCGGAGTATTGACCAATCAGTAGATCGCTTTTGATGTGGACGATTTTAAAGTGTTTATTGAATTTGTTACAATATTGCTTCTGGTGGAGGAAATGGCAACCCACTCCGGTCCTCTTGCCTGAAAAATCCCATGGACAGAGGAGCCTGTCCATGGGGTCTCAAAGAGTCCCCATGATTGAGTGACTGAGCATGCACAATATCGCTTCTGTGTTATTTGGCTTTTTTAGCCGTGAGGCATGGGGGATCTTAGCTCCCCAATCAGGGATCGAACCTGCACCTCCTGCATTGGAAGGCAAACTAAACCTTCCAAATTTTAACCAAAATCTTAACCAAACCTAAACCAAATCTTAACGACTAAATCACCAGGGAAGTCCCTTTAGCAGATCTCTTATCTGATGATGGTCCCCAACCCTGAGGCCCGGGCAGCTCCCTCATCCTGCCCACTCGCCCGGGCGTGGAGACGGTGCCTGGTGTCCACTGCCTGAAATCTCCCAGCCTCGCTCTCCCCACTCCATCCTTGGCCTGCCTTGGCACAGGCCCTCACTCTCATCTGCTCCCCCTTCCTTCCTCCTGGCTCTTTCCTCCAGCTTCTTCTCCACTCAGGGATCCAAGTTTTCTCTTTGAAAAACAGTTCTGATTCTGGTCTGGCCTCTCTGTGGGTGCGGGGTGAGGTCCAGACCCTTTGCAGCCTGACCTGAACATGTCTGGGTTCACCTTGGACGACTCTGTTTACCTTGAACACCAAGTCACGCTGAACAGTCAGATACTGGTGCAGGCCATTTAGGATCTGTGTTATCTGCAGCACAACAAAGTTAGTCTATTAGCATCTCACAGAAACTGTGGGCAAGAGAGAATGTGAAAGTGTCAGCCAGGAGAGGATGCCAGATGGGAAGCAATAGTAAGCACCTTACTGACGAAAGTTGTATAAAAGGCCCTTGAGGGTTTTTTTTTTTTTTAATCAAGGTACTCTTTCATTGTGTTGTTGTTCAGTTGCTCAATCGTGTCTGAATCTTTGTGACCCCATGAACTGCAGCACTCGAGGCTTCCCTGCCCTTCACCATCTCCCAAAGTCTGCTCAAACTCATTTCCATTGAGTCAGTGATGCTGTCTAACCATCTCATCTTCTGTTGTCCCCTTTTCTTCCCACCTACAGCATCAGGAGCTTTTCCTCCTACCCAGCATCAGGAGCTTTTCCAGTGAGTCGGCTCTTCCCGTCAGGTGGCCAAAATATTGGAGCTTCAGCATCAGTCTTTCCAGTGAATATTCAGGGTTGATTTCCTTTAGGATTGACTGGTTTGATCTCCTTGCAGTCCAAGGGACTCTCAAGAGTCTTCTCCAACACCACAGTTTGAAAGCATCAGTTCTTCAGTGCTCAGCTTTCTTTATGGTCCAACCCTTTTATCCATACTTGACTACTGGAAAAACCATAACTTTGACTATATGGACCTTTATCGGCAAAGTAATGTCACTATATTTAGAGTATACTTTTTTTAAAGATTTTCACTGATCTATCCACAACCCTGGACCCTATGGCTTCCTTCTCAAAGGATCTTCAGTTTTCCAGCTGTGGATTTCCTCTCTCCAGGGCTGCAGAAGGGCAACGGCATCACTAGCTCCCCTGGCTGTCTCTCCTGCTGGCCCTTGTAGGTGCCTTGTCACATCTTTGGATCTGCCCCAGATACAGCAGAGAAGTCAGTGAATGTCTGAGGAATGAGAAAATGAATCCCACTGCGTCCTAGGGCTGAATCAGTGCTTCTCATACCTTAATGTGCGTGTGACTCTCCTGAGGATCTTGTTAAAAGGCAGATGATGTTTCAGTAGGGGTGTGTGTGTGTGGGGGGGACCAAGGTTCTTTGTCTCTCGCAAGTGCCCAGGTGATGCTGATGTTGTTGGTCCAGACCCCATGCTTTGAAGAGCTAAGGACTGAACCCCTCACCTTGGATACATGTAGGGGCCATTCAGCCAGCCACCTGCCATGAGGAAGGGCAGCTGTCATCGTCTGTAGTAGGAGCAGTTTCAAGAAGCCTTTCTGCATCCGCCTGGGGGAAAGCCTTTTCTTCCTGATGGAGGATGTGGTTACTCGCCTGCTTCCCTATTTGAGGAGCCCCTTGGAAGGGTTGCATGCACGTGGGATGGAAGGGATGTAAAGCACTGTCCCAGGTGGGCGCTCTGACCAGATGACTCTTGAGTCTCCATCTGGAAAGTGCCAGCTCCAGTGGAGGATGTCCTCAGCCCTCCTGGTGCTCCTATTCTGCCCCAAGAGCCCGAGAGCCACCAGTGTGTCCCCCTGCCCTCCACCAAGAATACAGAGATTATCTTGACAGGATTGGCTGAGGCTGAGTTCCAAAATTTTTGTTAATGAACCTAAGCACCTTTATGGTCGAAAAAAATCCAATCCATAATAAAATCTATTAATATCTCCCCACATATCCACATAGTTCACATACTTGTAATTTTTAAATGGCTCAGTAGTTACATTCCCTCAGGTTGTCTGGCTAAGGCCGTGTGTAGCCATTCCCTTGAGGCTGCTGTTGGCTCTTCTCCAGGTTTTTTTCCCTTGAATTTTAAGCAGAGGGGTTGTGACTGTCTGCTGAATTTATCCCCATCCTCCCCAACCTCCATTATTGCCTTGGGTAAGCTTTTACAATTTATAGCTCAAATGGTCAGGTTGTCTAGTTATATGATCTTATGGCCCTGCTATACTTTTGCTTTTTTGATGATGTTTTCCCCAATTGTAATTACATAATTATTTGCATGGTGATGTGTTTCAAGTCAGTCTACCACTGGATTCTCAGTTCCAAAGGCCAGCCTTCCTGCATCTTCACATCGCAGTGTTCTGACCACCTGGAACATGGCTGGGGAGCAAGTAAGTTACATTAAGAAGCTCGGGCTTTGTGGCTGGACTGCAGCCACATCAGGCGTGCCTCATGCAGCTGCACCAGCCTGCTGGCATGTGTCAGGTAGCCTCCGTGGACCAAGCATCCTGTCAGATGCTGTGTGATTAGCCGCTCAGTGGTGTCTGACTCTTTGCGACCCCATGACTGTAGCCCGCCAGACTCTGTCAGATGCTGGAGATATACCAGCATCCTGCCTTCAGGATGGAGTGGACCCTGCCTTCAGGTAGCTCACATCCAGCTGGGAGAGAGGGAAGGAAAATGGGCAATTGCACTTCATTGCTTGAAGTGCCAGCAAGTGTGGAAGCACAGGGTTCTTTGGAGACACAGAGAAGGAGGATCAGACTGAGGCTGAGGTCTAAAGGAAGTCAGCCTGGTGACAGAGAGGTCTGAATTGGGGTCTAGAAGACTTCAGCACATGTCTGACAGCCTTGTTTGGGGCTGATAGCTGCTGTAGTGGGCAGAGCCCTGGCTGGTAAGATCCTTCTAGGCGTTGTGTTTCCTGGTGCATCTTTAATTTGACTTTTAAGGTCATTATAGAGATGGCACATTGGGAAACCACATATTATAGGGGAAGCCTCGCTCATACATCTGGGCTCTGCAGTTGCCTTTATGTGCCTTAGTTATGGACAGCACGGTTCTGCACTCTCTCTCCCATCACATTTGAGATGAGGTTCCTGCCTGTGGACAAAATGTACCTACTCATTGAGTTGCAGGCCTTCCCAGACAGCTAAGTGGTAAAGAATCTGTCTGCTAATCAGGAGACACAGGTTTGACCCCTGGGTTGGGAAGAACCCCTGGAGAAGGAAATGGCAACCCACTCCAGTATTCTTGTCTTGAAAATCCTGTGGACAGAGGAGCCTGGCAGGCTACAGTCCTTGGGGTTGCAAGAGTTGGACACGACTTAGCAAATAAACAACAACGTAGAGTTGTGGACTCACTGAATTTTTTTTTGTTGTTGTTGGACTCACTGAATTTGTGTGGTCACAGTAGAAGGGACCTTGGTCAACTAGCAGGGACATGTTGCATCTTAGGAGATAAAGTGTTTCCCACCCAACCCCCACTCCCATTCCCCCCTCCCCTGTCAGAAAGGCCAAGTCAGATTCCGCTAAGCGAGGATTTTTCACTTGAGTTCGTGAAGTCAGTGAGTAAAGCTGAGGAACAGAATAATAAATTACTGATTACAGAGTGTTTCCTCAATGAGTCATGGTGTGTAAGTGTCATTATTTTTCACAATTTAAAAATGTCATTGCCAGCAACTGGAATACCCAGAAACTTTCAGACATGGGACGTCACGTGTGTTCTTGAGACGCCCCCTCCCTGCTCCCATTTCCCCCACAGCCCCCTCCTCTTTGTTCTGTTTTATGTAATATGTTTGCAGGACTCTGGTTCAAACATTCCTCTGAACATGTGGCATTTTTCAAGCAGAAGGTAGTCCATGGAGGCCATCAGCTTTTTTTCTTTCCTTTGAAGGTATATTCATGATGATATGTTTATCATACACACAACTGTATGTCCACATGTAGCTCAAAAGTAGTGGGTTTTGTTCCTTAGCTCTTTATAAATGGATTTCCTCTACTAGATTTTTTTTTCATCACGTGACTTTCTTATATTGGCATGTGACATTCTGACATTGATATGCATATTTTCCTTTCAGTCTGTTTCTTTGTCCCATCTCATGTGGTTGCACAGGAAAAATGCAGCCAACTTCCCAAGAAATGAGAATTTGGTGGAAAATTTTGTCTTTCTATTTTAACTTTTCATTTGAAATAATTGCAGATCTCCTCACCCCCAAATTGCATAAATAGTACCTAGAAACATAGACTTTCTGTATGGGCTTCACCCCCCTCCCCCAGATATTATGTCATCTGATAAACCACGGTACAGACATCAAAACCAGGAAATTGTTATTGCTGTGGTTCCATTGGGCTTCCCCAGCGGCTCGACAGTAAAGAACGCATCTGCCAGTGAGGAGATGTGAGTTTGCTCCCTGGGTTGGGAAGATCTCCTGGAGAGGAAAATGGTACCCCACTCCAGCATTCATGCCTGGGAAATCCCATAAGAGGAGCCTGGCTGGCTACAGTCCATGGGGTCGCAAAGAGTTGGGCATTACTGAGTGACTAAACAACAGAAAAGATGCACTGGTCAAATTTTTGTTGGTTGTCCCACTATTGTATTTTTTCTTTTTTCAGCTGGTCCAATTTGGCATCCAGTCCAGGATCTTGCATCTCATTTTAGTTGGCACATCTCCTTAGTATCTCCTGGTTTGTGGTCATTCCTCATTCTCTTTCTTTCACAACCTTGACCCTTTGGAAGAGCACTGGCCAGTTATTTGGTAGACTGTCCCTCAAAATGGATGTGTTTGATGTTTCCTCATGATGGAATTTAAGCTATACATTTTTGACAAAAGTAACACAGAAAAGTTGTGTCCATCTCAGTTCATCCTAGGAGGCGGGACGTGATACTGATAGGTTCCATTGCTGCTGATGGTAGCTTTGGTCCCTTGGGTGAGGTGCTCTCTGTAAGCGTTCTCCACTAAAAAGTTACTTTTTCCCCCTTTGCAATTAATAAACATCTTGTCAGGAAATGCTTTGAGATCATATAAAGGTCCTGTATCCTGTGTCTCATCACGCTTTCAAATTCCTTGATAATTCTTGACTGTGACAATCTTAACGATATTTGCCAAATGGTAATTTTCTATTTCTGTCATCCCAAATGCATGTATGTGTCAGAATTCTGCTATAAGAAACAGTTTCCTTCTTCTATGTATTTATTCATTTACTTATTAGTATCAGTATGGACTCAGGGATATTTGGTTTTATTCCATTACTATCATCATTTATTTTGTGGCTCAAATTGTCCCAGATTTGACTATTCAGAGATCTTTCGAGTTGACTGCTGTGTCCTTTAGATCCTTTAACTAGCCCTACATCATGTTTTTTTCTACTTTTTAATTTCTGGTATCTTGAAATATTTTATGCTCATTTTATACTTGCCCTGCCCAGTCCTGGAAGCAACTATTTCTCCAAAGAGTTCTATTTCTTTAGTGGAGAATAACATTTAGAAGCCAAGATCTTAGAAGTTAGATATACTCATTCTACATTGGTTTTATATCTTCTCAGAGCACAGAACTAGAAAATATGTTTGTATATACACATGTACTTCCTTGTCTTTATCTGTATATCTATATATGTGTAAGAATCTTTGAATTTGTCTGAAAAACTGACTCTAAGTTACCTTGTTGTTGTTCAGTTGCTAAGTCATGTCTGACTCTTTGTGACCCCATGGACTCTAGCATGTCAGACTTCCCTATCCTTCATGCTTGCCCGGAGTCTGCTCAAACTCATATCCATTGAGTCAGTGATGCCATCCAGCCATCTCATCCTCTAAACTACCTACACAATGCTTATTCTTGTCTTTTTTCCATTTATTATTTATATCTCTTTTCTCCATCAAAGAGACACCTGGATCCTGTTAGCCACAATGTGTTTGCTTATTTACTCAACCTTAAAAGGAACAAGAATAAAGTACAGTAGTTTCCAAATTGTTAACTCATGTGGCTGTGGGGAAAAAGTTACTGTCAGGCTAAAGATTTATACTCTAGTATCTAATCAAGAAGTTACCTATTTTCCAGTTACTTAAGTTACTTCTTTTCTTCCCCCACCCCCTCATGTGATTTTATTATTCATTTGTGGTACAGTTTGATTCATTTACTGCTTTTTGTACTCCATTTTGTGTTCCTTTCATATCTTGGTTGATTTTAATTGTTTATTTTTGACTATGTCAGAAACATAAGCAAGATTTTAAAAATCAAAACAGTTAAAAAGGTCTTGCTTAGGAAATGTTACTTCCTCCTTATCCTTTCTCAATTTCACATTTCCCCCTCTTTCCACCTTGTTCCCACCCACACCCTGTAGGTAGCCAACTCCTTAGTTTCTTTCTCATATTGTATTTCTTGTTGTGCAAATGAGCAGATACATGAATATTTTCTTATCTCCTCTTTCTTATACAAAGGTAGCATGCTATAGATACTCTTTTGCACTTTGCTTTTTTTTGCCTAACAGAATGTCCTGCAAATCACTTCATATCAGTTCATAGAGATCTTCCTCAATTCTTCTTAGAAGCTGTGTTAGATTCCATTTTATGGATGTACCATAGTTTTTTCAACAAGTCTGTTGTGTGTAAGCATTGTCAGTTGTTTTCAATGTGTTTCGATTACAAACAGTCCTCAATAAATAGCCTTATACATATATATTTTCATGTTGTCAGAGGTGTACTGTCAGGGTAAATGCCTGGAAATAAAAGAGAAGGCAAAAGATAAAAGTGCTTCTGCAGTAGAGATGCTGCCAAATTCACCTGCAAAATTCTGGTTGGAGAATTTGAATAGGACAAGCTTAGCGAACTGTGTTTGCCAAAGGTGGTGGCTATGATGGCATTCAGTGGTTGTAGAAATGGGCATGAGTGGTTCCCTTGGAGGGTGGGGAGCTTGACTCATTGCCCTGTCCCTCCTCCTGGCTTCTAGGGCAATAAGATAGTGTAGTGGAAAGAGAATGGAGGCCAGCTGGGAATTTAGATAATGGATGCTTTTCCAAGCTACCTGGGGGCCATATGAGATACTTGTCATGGTGGTGAATGAAATGATCTCTTAGGGAAAGAGCATGGAGTGGAGTGGAGGAGTGAGAGGTGGGTTAAAAACTTCTGGGTTTGAGTCCTGCCTTGAATTTTAGTGGTATGATTCCTAAGTAGGCTTTTAACTTCCCTGGACAATTAGAATAATAAATACCGATGTATGGAAAGTGCATTTCACGGTGTCTGGTAGGGTTGATATGGTTGGCCTGAGGAGTCAGTAAATCATCAATGGAGTCCACACAGTGAACATTACTTCCCAATCCTGTCCAATTTATTTGCAGTAAGAAGGGGGATTCTAAATCATTCTGCTGACTGACCATGGGGCTGTGTTTAAAAATCTCTGTAAAAATAAGCTTTGTTTTACTTCAGTCTTTGACAGACTGGCTAAGGTCATGATTATGAAAGTCTGGGCTTCGGCCTCATCTCAGCTTTCCTCTTTCCAGTTGAGGATGTCTGGCTGGTGAGTTCCAGGCGTCTCCAGGTGGTACCACCAAGGCTGGATCTACTTAGCCATGGCAATTGTGGTTGTAGTCTCCTGGATCTTAATACAAGTCACGTTGAAAATAACGAAGTCACGCATTTCTTGTAAGTCAATGAATGAAGAGTTCTTGACCCCCCTTCAGGGTTCTTGAGGCTCTCCAGTGTTTTGTTGTTGTTGTTGCATTCAAAGCTGTGAAGCCTTCCTCCAGGCTTCTGCTGATACTGACACCCTGAATCCTGTACTGGGTGAGGCTTTGAGGACAGGAATGTGTTGCTAGGACAACAGATATTAAAGGGTTTTTAAATTGCTGAAGAATCATCAACAGTTAATTCTGCTGCAAATCCAGGACCAATCCTTGTGGGGTAAGCCACTGAAAAGCAGACTTCAAAATGCGGTGTTGTCGCCCATGACTTGGGGACCCAGAGTGCTGGGGATCTTTTCTGTCTACCTGCAGCACCAAGGGGCCCTCGAGGTTCTCAGAATGATGGATCCTTGTTAGCGACAGCCTGAAATCACCAGCAACTCGAGAAGCCAGCAACAGCCAAACTCTCTCTTAACAGCTTTAGACTTCACGTATTGATTTCTCCTACTCAGCAGCATCAGCCTCCACAGGCATTTTTCTTGTCCAGCACGCTGTCTCCTCAGCACCCGAGTCTGCTCTCCGGCGAGGTCAGGGGGATAATTCCTTGCTGGCACGTTTTGCCTCACTTTAATCCACATGTCCCAGATTGAACCCTTTTTGAATGGAAAGGCTTTGTAAGTCCGTAAGGATCTGCAAGTAAGCAGAGAAAATTGAGGGAGGTGCCCCAGTTGGGGAGGTTATGAATTCACATCTTGTGCAAGGTCACAGTCCTGACGGAAAGCCGCTCGTGTGCATGGCCAGTCTGTACACAAGCTCAATTCACGCTTTTGTTGCTTCCCCACCCTTAATATAAACTGTTGCTCTGATAGATTTTAACATAGCTGTCTCCTGCCACAAGTGTGATTACTGAAAGGTAAACTGTTTTGTGAACTGCAGACCATGGCGTCCCAAAGAGGCAGACACGACAGAGCAACTGAACTGAACTGTTTTACTCCTCTGTTACCCTACTCGATACCTGTCCTTTAGGCTTTCTCGATAAAAGCTTATCCAAATGAGTAAGAGAGCCGCTGATTGTGGTGGAGGAGAGGAGAAGAAAACCTGCCTGCTCCTTCCCTTGCCGGGGAGGTGGAGTGCATGGCTGAAAGTCCATGGACCCTTGTCTTCTCCGTGCCTGATCACCTAAAAGGCATTTTCACACAGTACCCCATGGCAGCTCCTTGGCATTTGGGTTTGAGCTGAATTTCTATCAAAGCCCACAGTGTCTTAACGATGGAGTATGCACACTTAGATTTGTGTTCCTCAAACCTGAAGTTCGGGGTTGTCCCGGGGTGGCACCTTAGCTGGCTGCCTTTACCAAAGTGCTGTTGAGATCTTTTCTTGTTATCTTAGCTTTATTTTTAGAAACTCTTTCCGACTGTGTCTTCCCTTTCTCAGGGGATTAATAAAATGCACAATCAGTGATGGATAAAATGCAGTAATACTTCATCACCCAGACCTTTGGGTGAGAATGATGTTCAGGATGGGGCATGCTGGCCCTGTGGATTAACCCGTGTCACTGCGGATCCCGGGTGTGAGCACATGTTGGAGGGGCCCAAGTCGGAGGGGCCCAAGTCAGAAGGTCTCTCACGATGCTGTCGTCTGCGTGCCTTTGTGCTCGGCAGCCTGGGGACATGATATCTGACTTGGCCTTGGTGTATGATGACAGTGTCGGGGCATCGTCAGCCTGACCTGGCCCAACTTGATAGGTTTAATTTTTTTCCACTTGAGCAGGTCTTTTCCTATAAGGCAGCGGGGCTGGTGTGGACTGTGGAGGCCAAGGCTTCATGTAGTATGGACCACATGCATCTCTTTGCATCCAGTGTGGCCGTCAAAATGACTGATGGGCATGAGACGGGGAATGGACAGCTTCAGCCTCAGGAAAACGTCCACAATATGGCAAAAACTGGCCGTTGTCCCCTGATGGCTATTGCAACATTATTTATCATGAAGCATTATTTATCATGAAACTCTGAGAGCAACCTTTTTGTTCAATTGCAACATGATAAGTTGAAGCACATTATTGACTTGATGGAATATCCTGCAGTTATTAACCTCATTTTTAGCTTAGCAACCTGGAACAGGGTTGTTAAATAAAAGCAGGTTTCGGACTTGATTTAGAAACACGTTCAATGCATGTCTGGTTAAGAAGCTGGTGCCGTCAGTCTCTTCGGAGGAGGGGAACCTGGCAGCTGCAGGGACAGGATAGGGAAGAAGTGTTGTGCCTTTCGACTTTACGCCATGTGAATGTTTTCCAAAATAAATAACAAAGAAGAGAGGAATGTGTAGAAATTGAAAGGAAATACAGCAAAAGGAGGATAGTAGTTGTGTTAATAGTGCTCAGTTGCTTAGTCGTATCTGACTCTGTGACCCCATGGACTGTAGCCCCCCAGACTCCTCTGTCCATGGAATTCTCCAGGCAAGAATACTGGAGTGGGTTGCCATGCCCTCCTCTAGGGAATCTTCCCGACCCAGGGATTGAACTTAGGTTTCTGCTTTACAGGCAGATTCTTTACCTTCTAAGGCACCAGGGAAGCCCATAGTTGTATTAGGTGGTGACATAAAGGGTATTTTCATTTTATTAATGCTCTAGACGTCTTAAAATAAATAATGATGACAATTATTATTATTATTATCGTGAAGTTAAAAAGCAAATGTGAAATATATGTGGCAAAAAGAATTTCCCTGAAGTGGCTCACCATTGGAGAAAGTAGAGAGTCCCCTCTGGATGCCATGCGTTGCTGCCTACGGGATAGGGTAGGAGTCCTGTCATATAGTACAGAGCAACCGCAGGTATGTGACAGTGATTTGATTGGAAGCTTGGGTTGAATTTTTAATTTGTTTCAGAGGCACACATTTATTATAATAATGAAGACCTGTATTTAATCATAATCCAGCCCTCTTCTGCAGAGCCCCGGGGAGCCCTGCCTACATCTCCCTCCTCGTTAACATGCCTCTGCCCCAGGCTGGCCCTTGTTGAGGCCTGAAGGTGGATAGTGGTGAACCCTACCTTTCCCCACGTGGCTCCCTGGACCTGGGCTGGCCTGGCTGCCCTGCCTACCCCTGCATAAGGGAGTGCTTCTGCTAGACAGCCTCCTGTCTGCTCAGGCCCAGGCCAGGGACAGGACCTCAGATCCCTGTCCCTCCTCCCCCTCTTGCTGGGCCCAGTAAAGCTCCAGGCAGAGTGTGCGGGCTGACTCAGGCTGGGGTACCTGGCAAGGGGCCCTCTGGCTCTCCCTGGGGCCTCCCATAGCTGGTCTTGCAGTTGGGAAATCTGTGCTGGGTGCCTTGCCTTGCTGGGCTCCCAACCTCTCTGGGGTTTCACCCCCACTTAACCTGCTTGCCCTCCCTGTGACCAAACATGAGGCTTTTATCTGTTCTTCTTTACTAAACCCAAGGCTCTCTGTTCGCCCTTCCCACCCCAGCTAGCCCCGTTTCAGAACAGCCATTTCTTTCTTTCTTTTTAATATTTATTTGACCGTGTCAGGCCTTAACTGTGGCACATGGCATCTTCCATCGTGGCATGCAGGCTTCTCTCTAGTTATGGGGCGCAGGCTCAGTCGTGGTCCCATGGCTCGTAGGATCTTAGTTACCAGGGACTGAACCTGTGTCCCCTACATAGGAAGGCGGATTCTTAACCACTGGACCACCAGGGAAGTCCTGACAGCCTTTTCTCAGTGTTTTCTTTTCTGGGAGTGATGGGAAGGACCCCCTTACCCTGAGGCCTCATGGGGGTGTTTGCATTTAAAAGATTCTTGAAGAGTACAGGGTTTTAATCAAAGCAATTAATCCCTAATGGTAGAATTGCAGGCTGCATTGCAGGGACATGCTGACCCTCAAATCACTTGGAAACTGCCCACATTTTCTGTGTTTAAAAGCAGTTCTGTCACTGGGTTTGATTGCTAGATAACTGAAAGGCAGTGGTGCATATATATTTAAAATATTTATTGTGTTTTTAAAGATAAAACATAGAAGGAAGGCACAGCATATTAAGTATATAGCTTGAATAATTTTTGCTCTCTGTGCTCAGTCGTGTCCGACTCTTTGCAGCTCCAGGGACTGTAGCCTGTCAGGCTCCTCTGCTCATGGAATTTTCCAGGCAAGAGTACTGAAGTGGGGTGCCATTTCCTACACCAGGGGATCTTCCCGACCCAGGGATCGAACCTGAGTCTCTTGTGTCTCCTGCATTGGCAGGCAGATTGTTTACCACTAGTGCCACCTAACTTTCAATACTATTTAATTCTTGATTTTCTTTACATGTTCACTTTACGTTCATACGGTATATGCCATCGTCATCCTGATAATATAGGTGTAGGGTAGAGACTCTTATGGTACCTGCCTGGTGTCTCAGAGCCAGGAAGTGGGATTGGAACCCAAGTTTGTCTGACCCCAGAACTTCAATCACCGTGTTAACTGTTTCCCTCACTCTTACTCCCTTCTTCCCCAGCATTTTCACCAGAATTATACTACAGGAGATAAATGCATTATAAAATAGCAACAAAATGTAAAGTCTAAAAAAAAAAAAAACAGCCATAACATTTTATGCTTGGTTAGAATTCTTGGAATTTTAAAAACAACATTTCTTTCCTTGTGTTCTGATATACACAATAATTTGTTCAGTAAGTTGTTTGTCAAACATAGATCTTAAAATACAAATTATTTAGAGAAAAATGCTTTCAAAGTTTAGTTTGATTATTGATTCATTTCTGAAAAGGTGCCCAGGGTAGGAAACATTAATAAACACCAAATTATGGTTATAATTAATAAAACACCATGATTATGGTTATAATCATGATGGAAATAACCATATGACCATATTCTGGTTTGGGGAAATTTTGGAAGTCATGTTTTTTATTATAGTTTGATAAAGGGAAAGAAATCCACATTTGATGAGCAGCCAGTGATAAATCTAGGAGAGAATTATTGGGAGAGGGCAGGCAACCAGGGTGCTCCCCGGAGGGATGGAGAGGACTGGGGGGCTGAACTAAGATCACCTGTGGTGTCTTGAGGTGAAGTGTATAAAATAAGGGGGTGTTTGGGCTAATATTCATAATCAGTATTTTTAAAGGAAATTCACTGTATTAGAGACTATTTAGAAAACCTGGATTTATTTTAAAAATTGAAAAAAGTAACTTCAGGGCTTCCCAGGTGATGCTAGTGGTGAGGAACCCACCTGCCAATGTAGAAGACTTAAGAGAAGCAGGTTCAATCCCTGGGTCAGGAAGATCCCCTGGAGAAGGGAATGGCAGCCCACACCAGTATTCTTGCCTGGAGAATCCCATGAACAGAGGAGCCTGGCAGGCCACAGTCCACAGTGTCGCAAAGAGTCGGACATGACTGAAGCGAGTTAGCACACATGTGAAACAACTACTTAATGGGCAATGAACCAGAGAAGCCAAACCTGGTTCCAGTCTGGGGTCTGGGGTCTCACAGAAGAACAATTAATCACTCTCATTCACTGACTGGTACCAACTACGACAGTCTTTTCATTTAGTTTCCTTTTTACAAGCTAAACATATCCATGTTTATATTATGAATTTTCTTAGCAAACCACTTTCATTTCTTTCGTGATTCCAAGAGGGGATTTGATTCCAAATCACTTGAAAAACAAAGGGTTTATAACCTTGTTCTGACATCCCAAATTAATCTAAGGCATATCTCGTGGTCCTGTGATGGTCAGCATGAACTGAAATATGATGGGTACAGGGAAGAGAAAGCCATTTTATACATCATGTTAAAACATGTAGCCAAGGTCACGGATCTCAGAGCTGGTGACTGTGTCCCCTCAGGAAGTCAGCACTCAGTGGGGCCTGTCTTGCAGAGAGGTCATGGTAAAGAGAGGATTTGGCGGCTGAAAGTCACTTCAACAGAGCTGAAATTGGTTTTTTACTTTCTTCAGAGTGATTACAAGCCCCTCCCATCCCTCCCTCCTTATTCCCATGTCTGTCAGAACTCAAAGCTGCTAGGATGGAAGAGCCAGAAATCTTGCCCTTCTTCCCACCGGCAGCCATGGTGTCGCCATCTTTCTCTGTTTCTCTTTGGTGCTGTGGGAAGTAGATGGACTTAGCCAGTCTGCTCATTCCTCAGACATCTGCCTCCTTTCTCCTCTCCTTTCCTCTCGTCTCTGAGTCCTGGGGGTTGCACACCACATTCAGAAAGCTGCCTGGCAGGAACTGAGTCCTCCCAGGGCAGAGTGCAGATTTTCTGTGGGGGTGGGATGAGGGGAAACAGGGGAGAAGGGCCAGATTGCTCACAGTTACTGACTACAGGTTCTGCACCATCCACCTATAGGACCTGTTTGTCAGAGATGTCATTTGTCCAGAATTAACTAGACTGGGTCAGACTGAAATTTGCATTCTCAGGCCACCACAGTGACTTGGCCCTCCCCTGGCCTTGGCGTCAGCCCCCTTTCAGCCTCACACCAGCCTAGTCTCCAAGCTCCTTTCTTTCCTGCCTGAGATTCAGTCTCCCAGATTCGCCCCTGTAAACGTGTCTTTATCCCCTCCCTAATCAGCAGCCTCATTTGCCTGCGAGTTCCTTTGAGCCAGGCTGGGTTGTGGATCCGCTCGCCCCCCTGAAAGTGACTGGTCAAGATGGTGACCTGTGAATGCAACTCATTGTCATCAGGGCTTAGGAGAATGAAGAGAGTGCCTGCTGGCATTCTTTGTGCCACAGATGTTGAGAACATTAAGGCTTTAACCTTAAAAGTACCTCATGAGCCTTTTCAGTGCTTGTACCCCCCTTTCAGAGCTGCAGGATCAAACAGAAGTTTCCCTTGGAGAATTAAGGAAGAGTCCACCTACAAAGCAGGCCTGTCTGGCTTGGAATTTACCATGTGCTGTCAGTGTGGATCAAGAAGAGAAGCCCAAAGAATTTGAAAAGTGAAAAGAAAACATCTTAACATTTATAGATTATTATTTCTTGTTTTTGTAATAAGAGCATTTAACATGAGATCAACCCTTTTAACAAATTTTTAAGTGTACAATACAGTAATATTAACTGTAGGCACAGCATTGTACAGTACATCTCTAGAACTCATCTTGCATAACTGAGAGTTCGTGCTTACTGATTAGTAACTCCCCATTTCCCCTCCCCACAGCCTCTGGCAACCACCGTTCTACTCTCTGCTTCTGTAAATCGGACTATGTTCTTCTCTGACTGGCTTGCTTTGCTTAGCATAATATCCCCCGGGTTCATCTATGTTGTTGCATGTTTTAGATTTCTCATTTTTAAGGCTGAATTCTGTTACATATCACGTCTTTTTTATCCATTCATCTCTTGATGGACACTTGGGATTGTTTCAATAGTTGTAGAAACAACTGTTATTGTTTCTGTTGTGAATAGTGCTGCAGTGAACATGGGATTGCAGATACCTGTCCAAGATTCTTAATTGAATTCTTTTAGATAAATACCCAACATGGAATTGCTGGATAAAAATGGTGCATCTGCTAAGGAAAACAGTAGAGAGGTTCCTTGAGAAACTAAGAATACAGGCTAAGTACTTTTAGCATAGTCCTTGGTCAAGCTTAACTGGTGTTGCCCTGAAGATGTAATCATTTTCCATTAGCTTTTTGTATCAGATCAGATGCCATAGAGACATCAGGATCAAGGAATCAGCTTCTTGCACCTCTGGCTATAAAAATACCTTTCACTGGCAAAGGTTTTCCTCTATAAGAGGATTTGATACCTGACAGTACAAGGTGGGTCAGGTAAGAACTGAGGAGAAGAGTCTTGGAGGAGAGTCAGCTCTGGGACCCAGAAGGGAAGGGAGGAGCTTGATCTTCAGAACTGTCCTGTGAACCCCAGCCACATTGCCCACCCCACCCATGCACTTGACTCTGGCATTGGGGGTGCTCCCCCTGATCCTCACATGGGACCGCTTTAAGAAAAAATTATTTCTTTGTTTACATGTGGCTGCACTGGGTCTTGGTTGCTGTGTGCAGACCTTCCCGAGTTGCGGCGAGCAGGGGCTAACCTTTGCTGTGGTGCATTGTCTTCTCATTGTGGTGGCTTCTCTTGTTGCGGAGCACGGGTTCTAGAGCGTGGACTCAGCAGTTGTGGTGCGCAGGCTTAATTGCTCCATGGCACATGGGATCTTCGTGGGCCAGGGATTGAACCCCTGCCCCCTGCATTGGCACATGGATTCTCAACCACTGGATCCCCAGGGAAGCCCCACATGGGGTCTCTTAAAGAGACTTTAGACCCAGGCTTTGCTTTCATGGAGCATATATCCCTGAGAGGACTTGAGTGTCGCATATATGTGGTGGTGGTGGTGTTCAGTCACTCAGTCGTGTCTGACTCTTTGTGGCCCCATGAACTGCAACATGCATGACTTCCCTGTCCTTCACTATCTTCAGAGTTTGCTCAAACTCATGTCCGTTGAGTTGGTGATGCCATCCAACCATCTCATCCTCAGTCGCCCCCTTCTCCTCCTGCCTTCAACCTTTCCCAGCATCAGGGTCTTTTCCAGTGAGTCGACTCTTCACATCAGGTGGCCAAAGTATTGGAGCTTCAGCTTCAGCATCAATCCTTCCGATGAATATTCAGGGTTGATTTTCTTTAGGATGGACTGGTTTCATCCCCTGTCTAAGGGACTGTCAAGAGTCTTCTCCACACCACAGTTTGAAGGCACCAGTTCTTTGGTGCACAACCTTCTTTACTGTCCAACTCTCACATCCGTACATGACTACTGGAAAACCATTGCTTTGACTATAAGGATCTTTGTCAGCAAAGTGATGTCTCTGCTTTTAAATACTCTGTCTCGGTTTGTCATAGCTTTTCTGTCAAGGAGCAAGAGTCTTTTAATATTTGTGGCTGCAGTCACCAAATTGCTCACAACCTTGAAGTGGGGTGCAGATGCAGGGTGTGATCCTGGGGCTGGAGCTGGGAGCCAAGGGATGCCAGGACACAGGGCATCCTCCTCATTTTTCTGTTACGAGTTTATCTCTGAATTCTGATAGAGCTCAGAAGAAAGTTTCTCAGTCTGTTTGGATATACCAGAAATTCCACCAGTTCAATTTTTTCTTGACTTTATCCGCCTGGAGCCTGTCCCTCCAGCCTGCCTCTTCTGCTTCCACAATCCCCTACCCTCTTGGTCCTCTGACAGGGGGCAGAGTCGGTATCCTGGTTCCTTGGCCTGGAAGAGGGTATCCCCACATTGAACTGTTCCTTTTACTACTTTGAACTCATCCTCCCTCTTTCAGCTCCAGCCAGTACCTAGCTTTCCATATCATGAAGTGACCCACTTCGTTTTATTTATTATTTTAAAAAATTTATTTATTTATAAATTTATTTTAAAAAATTTATTATTTAATTAGGTCTTTGTGGCTTTGCGTGGGCTTCCTCTAGTTGCAGCAAGGGGGGCTACTCTTTGTTGCAGTGCAAGGGCTCTAGAACGTGTGGATTTCAGTAGTTGCGGTGCAAAGCTTAGTTGCTCCGAGGCAAGTAGAATCTTCCGGACCAGGGATCAAACCTGGGTTCTCTGTATTGGCAGATGAACTCCTATCCTTTGTGCCATGAGGGAAGTTCGAAGTGACCCATTTTTTTTCTTCTTTTTTTGCTGCACGGCAGGTGGGACCTCAGTTTCCCGACCAAGAATTGAACCAACGCCCCTGACTTGGAAGTGTGGAATCTTAACCACTGGACCACTTAGGGAAGTCCCTGACCCACTTCTTACTTCCCCCACTTAGGCTTCGACTTTCTATAGTCTGCAAGTTTAGAACACATGCCCGTTTATCTCTGATTTTCAAACCCTCCAAAGTCAGATCCACTTTTTATAGAACAAAGGCAAAAACCCATAAGGAAAAAGAAAACTGGAGAGGAAATGACAGCAGAACAGGTGTGTCAGGAATATTTCTGAAACCAGACTGCACGTGTTCAAGCTGCTGGATTTAGCTGGAGGTCCCTTCAGTTTCTTATTGATTCCCCAGGATAAGCCTTGACATGACTATTCCAGAACCTCCTACCCTGCAGAACGTCGCCCACAGTCTTCTCTCCCTGCTTCTGGCATGGAGCCTACCCAAGGTGCTACTTTACATCCAGCCTTATCAGCACTGGCCCTAGGAGGAGCCTATTGTCAAGAATTGTTTGAATTTGGAAACAAAAGTAGTTAGGGAGGTATCTTGGGATTGAATGAGGAGAATGAGAAGGGAGAAGAATCTTGAGGGTTTCACTGTAGATCCTTTGTTTTGATCATATTTATATAATGATAAGGCTTCCCAGGTGGCGCCAGTGGTAGAGAACCCACCTGCCGAAGCAGGAGATGTAAGAGACTCGGGTTTGATCCTTGGTCAGAAAGATCCCCTGGAGGAGGAAAATGGCAACCCACTCCAGTATTCTTGTCTGGAGAATCCCATGGACAGAGGAGCCTGGTGGGCTACGGTCCATAGGGCTGCAAAGAGTCTGACACGATTGAAGGAGCTTAGTATGCATGCATATGATGATAATGTGTCTATCATAATTCTTTTAGGATAGAAAACTTTTACATATGTCCCCTTACTCTGGAACTTCCCTCCCACCTCCTTCCCCATCCCACCCCTCTAGGTCGTTACAGAGCCCTGGTTTGAGTTCCTTGAATCATATAGCGGATTCTGTTTGGCTATTTATTTTACATCTGGTAATGTAAGTTTCCATGTTACTCAGTCCATACATCAGGGTGGAAAACTTTTAAATAAAATTTTATTAAAAGAGATTTGTTTTACACTTGGACAGGTGCTGGCAGTATTTTTTGAACTTCTTTCTTTTTCAAAGTTGTCTAGGGATCACAGGGAAATGTATTTAATATGGAAAAGAGCCAAAGAATTAAAAAATATATGTCAACCATGCTATGAGTCCTGCCTTCCTCAGGCTCTGTGTTGGGTCAGCAGGTATTGGAGTGAACATTTCAGTATTTATTGAACACACTGTGATCCTGGCTTCAGCTGCCAAGGGGGGCAAAGGTAGAAACAGATGGGGCTGCCTGTGGCCTTCTGCGGGAGAGGAGCACACCCATCTCTTTCTGCCCATGGTTTGGTTCTGTCCTCCCCTCTCCTCCTAGTGTCTCCCCACGGGTTGTGTTAACAGCTGGGACCACCTGCCAGAGCTGAGTGGCTCCTGGACGCTGCATCCTAATGCAGAAACTCTGCATCTATAAATACCACCAATTCCTTGTGCATCCCAGGTATGCACTGGTGTTTGGATCCGCCACCCCAAGGGCCTGTACTTTTCCAGTGTTTTCCAGACCTCCTGCAGAGTTAATGGGGCTCTGTTCCTGTTGAACTCCTTTTGTCCGGAGCAGTGAACAGTGACAGGTGAGTCCGGCTCCCTCCGCAAGTGCGGTTATCATTAACCATGGGCCTCAAACAGACCCTTTAGCTATGCATGATTTTCCATCTCTGTGACTTCTGATGGTCTGTGCTGCATCAACTTCTGACAGTGACTGGAAGCAGTTTTCTGAGAAATGTGGAAGGCTGCCCAGAGGACTGGGGTTCAAGTGCAGACTTTATCAGCTGCACCAGCGCAGCAGGTCTTAGGTTAGGTATACTGATGGGTTTCTTTCTTGAAAGAGGGAACAAAGGATAGTTGATTGTAATGCATTAGAAGATATTTTGAAAATAGCTGCTCATTTCTTGTCAAAACAAATGTGCGTTCTTACGTCACAGGTAGGGACGCAATAGGAGGAGAAAGCTGCAGCCGTTGTCGAATCTATAGTCCTCAAGCTGCTCGTTGAGGTCCTTCCTTAGGGGTGGCTGGAAAGGCTAGGGAGGGGCTTCCATCTTGTAGGCCCCCCAGTGTGTCACTTAAACAGGGTGAGAGTGTCAGTGTCAGTGATGGGGTCAGAGAGGGACCTACTTCTACTGCCCTGCTGTGTTGAGCTTTCAGGGGCTGCTCAATACTTCCTGAGAGAGTATGCCTGAAGCCCAGAGCTTTGTACACATCCCGGTTCTTGCCTATCCATGGGAAGCAGGGCCATACAATTGTGACCAGCCCCCTCCCTAGGTCTTGAGGTGACTTATCACAGCAACTTACTGCTGAAGAATATGAGTCTGAGAAGGGAGACACTGGTGTATACATATTCTCCTGTAAAGGGGTCTTCTTTTAAAGGCTTGTGTGTTTCCCTGTTTAGCACCTATGCCTTTGCTTTGCTGGAAAAGGTCAGTTTTCATTCCAATCCCAAAGAAAGGCAATGCCAAAGAGTGCTCAAACTACCGCACAATTGCACTCATCTACATGCTAGCAAAGTAATGCTCAAAATTCTCCAAGCCAGGCTTCAATAGTACGTGAACCATGAACTTCCAGATGTTCAAGCTGGATTTAGAAAAGGCAGAGGAACCAGAGATCAAATTGCCAACATCCACTGGATCAACAAAAAAGCAAGAGAGTTCCAGAAAATCATCTACTTCTGCTTTATTGACTATGCCAAAGCCTTTGACTGTGTGGATCACAACAAACTGTGGAAAATTCTTAGAGATGGGAATACCAGACCACTTGACCTGGATCCCGAGAAATCTGTATGCAGGTCAAGAAGCAACAGTTAGAACTGGACATGGAACAACAGACTGGTTCCAAATCAGGAAAGGAGTACATCAAGGCTGTATATTGTCACCCTGCTTATTTAACTTCTATGCAGAGTACATCATGGGAAATGCCGGGCTGGATGAAGCACAAGCTGGAATCAAGATTGCCAGGAGAAATATTAGTAACTTCTGATATGCAGATGATACCACACTTATGGCAGAAAGTGAAGAAGAACTAAAGAGCCTCTTGATGAAAGTGAAGAAAGAGAGTGAAAAAGTTGGCTTAAAACTCAACATTCAGAAAACTAAGATCATGGCATCTGGTCTCATCACTTCATGGCAAATAGATGGGGAAATAGTGACAGACTATTTTTGGGGGCTCCAAAATCACTGCAGATGGTGACTGCAGCCATGAAATTAAAAGACACTTGCTTCTTGGAAGAAAAGCTATGACCAACCTAGGCAGTATATTAAAGGTCTGTCTAATCAAGGCTATCGTTTTTCCAGTAGTCATGTATGGATGTAAGAGTTGGACTATAGAGAAAGCTGAACACCAAAGAATTGATGCTTTTGAACTGTGGTGTTGAAGACTCTTGAGAGTCCCTTGGACAGCACAGAGATCCAACCAGTCCATCCTAAAGGAAATCAGTCCTGAATGCTCATTGGAAGGACTGATGCTGAATCTGAAACTCCAATATTTTGACCACCTGATGGGAAGAACTGACTCATTGGAAAAGGCCCTGATGCTGGAAAAGATTGAAGGCACGAGGTGAAGGGGATGACAGAGGATGAGATGGTTGGATGGCATCACCGACTTGATGAACATGAGTTTGAGTAAACTCTAGGAATTGCTGATAGACAGGGAATCGTGATGGGCTGCAGTCCATGGGGTCACAAAGAGTTGGATGTGGCTGAGTGACTGAACTGAAACTGAACTGAAAGGAGAAGAGATATAAAAATGTGAGAGAGGTTAGATGGTGCATGGAGCTCCAGGTTATATCCCCCGTGAGGAAGTGGGAAGTGAATCAAGGGGTCGGGATGTTTTGGGAGGAGAGAAGTTTTATGGGAGCAGCCTCCAAGATGCATGTGACTTGGGTGAGAGAGACAGGTGAAGAAAATCTTGAGTATGTATGGCTGTGTGTTGATGCCTAGTTAAGAGATTTCAATATGGATTTAGAAAACCGTGGAAGATTCATTTAATGTTGGGTTTCATTTAATTTTTTTTTAATGAATGCAATGTCATGCTGGGCACAGCTGTGGCAGTTACTCATCTTACTCTGGGTCCTCCTGTGATGGGTCATCGTATGGACTTCCTGATAAAAGTTGTAGCCCTCAGCCTTGGTGGGTTATCCTTTTCAGATGTGGTAGAAAACTCTGTAGTTAGTACAAGCTCCTGAACAGAGCATGTGGTTTTTGCAAGAATTTTGGCTTACATTCAAAGACTAATCGTGTCTGAACCCAGCAGTAAAAAGGCAGAGTATTCAAAAAGAAAAAGAAAGAGACAGTTTTTGTAATTTGACTTTATTGGTAAAATTGGTAGAGCTGAAACTGATTCCGTGGAGTTGGACAGGCTTGCTTGATGGGATGAGGATAAAGAAAACCACAGCGGCTGCTGCAGCAGGTGAGCAGTGATGTGTCTGCTCTTGAACTGGTTTTTTCTCTGAGTCAGTTCCTGTTCTTTGTTTTTGGCAGGGTAGGGGAGAATTCTAAGTAAAAAGTTTTAAATTGAAGTGTGGTTGATTTACAATGTTTTATTAATTTCTGTTGTACAGTAAGTGACTCAGTTTTATATATATCTATCTATATATAGATAGATATATAATTCTTTTCATATTCTTTTCCATTATGGCTTATCCCAGAATATTGAATGTAGTTGCCTGTGCTATACAGTAGGACCTTGTTGTCCATCCATTCTATATGCAGCAGTTTGAGTCTATTAACCCCATATTCCCAGTCTATCCCCACCCCACCTCCCACTTGGAAACCTCAAGTCTGTTCTCTATATCATATTTTAGATTCCACATATAAGTGATATCATATGGTGTTTGACTTTCTCTTTCTGACTTATTTCACTTAGTATGATAATCTCTAGCCGCATCCTTGTTGTCACAAATGGCATTATTTCATTCTTTTTATGGCTGAGTAGCATCTTGTTGCATGTGTTTACATCTTCTTCACCCACTCATCTGTTGATGGACCTTTGAGCTGTTTCCATATCTTGACTGTTGTGAACAGTGCCAGTTCCTGCTCTTGCTTGATTTCTCTGAGAGAGATCTCCAGAGCCTTGTACAGTTAACTTAGTAAAAGACTTTTGTTTCTGCTTCACCATGGGCCATGTAGCGAGCAAAGATCTAAGGAGTCAAATGCCAGACTCATAGTCCATCGTGTTTTATTTCATTAACATCTTGAATGTTCTTAATATTCAGCCAACACGTAAGGTCCTGAGCTTATTGAAGAGTAAGTCCTGGAGTCCCCAAGAAGAAGAACGTTTGAGAATCCTGAAAAAGAGGAAAGGGGGAGCAGGAGGAGTGGATGAGCGCCTTCACATCCTCTAATCCCCCTCTTCCCACTCTCTGGGTCAAAGGGCGCTCTGTCTGGGAGATGGGATTAAAGCAGTTGTGTGTGTGGTGTGAATAATTGAATGACACATTCTCTCTCAGGCTATTTGGAGGCTCGAAGGAAAATACAGGCTCACAAGAATGACTCTTTGGTTGGTGGAATGAGGAAGAAAGATGGACATGGAGTCTTAGCAGCTAGGTTGAGCCGTGGTGGCAAGGAGGGTGGTCTTGGGGCCCTTCTGGCTGTCGTTTCAGGTGGCCTTTTTACCCCTTGCTCCTCCATAAATCCCTAAGGACTGAAATAAAAGAGGACTGAACAGTTTTTCAAATATATTTTTTGGTGGCCTGTAGCTTTGAACCACCCACCCCTGGTCACCTTTCTGTAGATGTCTGTACACCAGGTGATGCTGCAGAGAAGACAGAAAAACTGAATCGAGGCTGGGAATGTCTCTGAATTAAAACAGTTCCTGCCTCGACTGAGGGCCTCCTTCCTGCATCCATTGGCCTGGTGACGTTTTGCTGCCCTGAGGGGAGGTGGGACAGTCCTCAAGCCTTTTTACAAAACATATTCTTTCATCCTTGTTTGGTAGAAAGTCAGACTCCCACCAGGCTCCCACCATTGCCCTCCCAGCCCCTCCCCCTGCTCCCACCATGAACTCTCCAAATGCCTCCATTGAACCATATGGATGACTTGGCCAAACTGGTTTTCACGAGTCCTTCTTACCTCCCCTTCCCCCCTGTAATTGTCAAATATATTTTAGTACTTTCTAACCTTAAAAAAACCAGTCTCTATGGAGCGTGACCTGTTTTTGAGCTGCGTTATTTTATCTACTTGTATCCCTGATCACCTGGTCCAGGTAGTTTGTCAGATTTCTCCTCTCAGTTAAAGTCTTTCTTTCTTTTCCAAAATGGCCTCTTTAGAAGAAAGTCACTACATGTAGCCCAGTTCAAGGGGTGGGGAGGTCTGCTCCATCTATTGGTCTATTCTTCGCCTTTATTTATTCCTTCTTGCATTTATATCAGGACAGACCTGTGAAGATTTATTTTATATTTTAGATTATAATCCAGTACTACTTTTGAGCCGGGGTCTTGTAAGCCACACATCATTTTGCACGTGGGAGATTTGAATATAATCATTGTGTTCTACGCAGTGGAGCCTGGGGCTTGCCTGCTACGCAGAGTTGCTCTGAGTTGCTTCCTGAACAGGCCCAGCAGCCTGTGGGACCCTCAGCCTGGACGGTGGGCTCTAGCCCCTAAGCTGTGTGCAGTGGTCCACGGGAACCAGCGATCAGCGGGCCCGCTGGGGGCAGCGGCACATGCCCCACGTGACCATGCAGCTGTTGATTTGAGCCTCATTGCCCTTTGCTTGCTGTCTAACCTTGGACAAGTCACGAAACCTCTCTGAACATCAGTGTCTAACTGGTCAGATGAGGACATGAAGACCAATGTCAGGGTTATCATGGGAGGTGAATAAAGAGGGGCCTGTCCAGTGCCTGACGTGGGGAAGTCGATGGTTCAGCCCCCTGTTTGCCCCTGTTCTGCCTTCTCTCCTGCTGACCAGGGAGAGTGAAGTCTGCCCGGAGTCTGGTGGAGCACCCTCGGTCAGGGCAGAGGAGCGCTGTTGGAAGCGGAGGTGGGGCTGAGACCTTCGGGAGGCGCTGGGGACTGAGAGGATGGGACAGAAGGTGTGGCAGGGGCCTCCCTGCAGAGTTAGGAGGGTAGGCTTGGGTGGTGTCTTTCTCCAGATCCTCAGACCCCTGCCATGGGGCCAGCTGCCCTTTTCCACCACCACCTTCTGCTTCCGAGCAGGACTTCACTCCTCTGGGGCACGGCATCTTTTCACCAGCCTCTCTCTTCACTCGTTCCTGGAGGGAGAAGTGATTGTTAACCCGCCAGCGTGGCAGGCACACACATGAAGAAGAAAAGCATTTCCCTGTCCCATTCTCTTCTTTTTCCACGAGATTCTTGCTGAGAGAATAAAGCCTGTAACACTCCGCCAAGGTTGGGTGAACTTGAACTCAGGCTGGTCTCATTTCAAAGCCTTTGTATTTACGCACTTCGCCCTCATGGTTTGACAATGACTTGGCTCGTGAGTCGAAGCTTGCCTGGCACTGGAACCTCAATTAGAGGTATTTGAGGACTTACAGCATCTCAGAAGGCTCGAGGATTACCTGCTTCTGCTTCTCATTGCTTCTAAATTCGCTTTTGTGCACTAGCCTGGGATCTCATCCAACAGAGGCAACATTGCTTTCATAGGGAAATTTCTTTTTAATTTCAAGTAAACTAACTTACCAATAAGTTCTTGGAACCTAGGTAGTTCGCCTTGCAGACTTGGGGTTCTGCCTGTCTGTTGTGTAAGAAGCAGCAGGATTCCAGCAAGGAACAGGAGATGTAGTGGAAAGAGCACTGTCCTGGGAAGTGGAAGACCTCTGCCTTAGTCATGGGTCTGTCACAAATAACAGGGAACCTGAGCCAGTCCCTTCTGAGCTTGAGATTTCCAATTTTTTTTCAATAAGATCAAGGTGGCCTAAGAGATCTAGAAGATCTCTTTTAGATCTAAGAACTTAGGGTCCACTGTAGAGTAATATGCAGAAGTGGAAGCATTTGTAGTAATTAGTTTAGACAGACCTGTTTTATTAAAGTTACTTTATTAAAGTTACTTTATTAAAGTTACCTGTTTTTACTTATTAAACCCCACATGCCCCAGGAGGATTGCTCACTGGTCAGATGCTGGAGAAAAAGAAGATTAACCCTCTGTGGCTTTGGTGGAGCAGTTTGAGTGCAAGCAGGAAGGTTTCCTTTCATTGATTTCTCTGGTCTTTGCTGTATTACATGGCCCAAAATAACCTATATATGATTCCTTCTGATTATCTGTTACTGACCCTGGTAGGTTCCCAGTAGATTAAAGACAGCAACAAATATCTATCCATTATAAGGCAACCCATTGCAGCTCTGGTTTGCATGATTTCTGGTTTTTATTATTAAGATTGACAACTTTGTTAATGGGAGTTTTTATCTCCAGAGATTAACTGATTTTTAGCTCCAGTGCTAAACCATTTCAGCAAAATCCAAATTAGTTAGATGGCTGTCCTTGGTTTCCATGATCTCTGTACAGTCAGGACTGAATACTTGGGAATTCCTTTCAGATAACCTTGCAGTCTCTGACAAGCTTTTAATCCAAGGGTCAGTTTGCTTACAGAAAACATAAATATTCTCAGTGCTTTCTTGTTGTGTGTAGGATTAGGAGACACTGGAAGTTGGGGAAATTAAAGTCAAGCAATTTCTTAGAAGTGCTAAATAGATGGAGAGATTAACAATACAATTATCATCTTTAATTTTTTTCTTTATTTGGGTCTCTGTTTACTATAAAAATACTCAGAGACATAAAATCCATTCAGAAAAATAAGTTCTTAAGCTAAAAGGAAATTCGTAATGTTGATGGAAATGTTCCCACAATGATAGAGCAGGTAATGTTTGCAATGAGATTAAACAGGAGAAAGCAACTGACTCTAATTGTGTTTAATCAGAAGAGCCTTCTGTTTTCAATAGCTGGCATTTGGCTGGGGCCATATCTGTGGCCAGGTTGATAATTCTCTTGGGAAACACGCCACTGTACTTGAGTTTTCAGATGAGTGTGTCGATATTGACGTGTTGAAGAAATGAACTGCGTGCCTGTCTGATAAAAGATATCTGGGGAAAGGATTAGTAAAGAACAAGTCCGTTACAGAGCAATAAACATTCCTTTCATTAATAACATTCGAATGGTTCCTGAGGACATTTTGCCGCCCTTAAAGTTCTTCCAGGAAAGGCTGTGAATGGCAGCAGCACGTATACCGCTGTTGGGAGGTGATGCAGCCAGGCGGACCCCTGGGTCCTGGTGGGGGCTTGGCACGTGCTGCGTGCGTGATGCTGCGGTGCAGCCTGGACCCCCGCACCCAGGAGGCTCTGGCCAGGCCGGACTGGCTCCTGCAGAGTGAGTCAGGCCCGGTCGGGGAAACTTGGGTCAAGAAGATAAGTTTCCATCAACTCCCAGAGACATTGCATTTATTTTCCTTTGGAGACTGCCAGTGTGATAACTCGCAGTGGAAAGGATGTGTGTGCAAGTGGAGAAAGAGAATTCCAGAGATGCAGCGTCAGGAAGGGAGGTGTGGATGGGTCTCCAGCGGAGGGGGCAGGCCCGGGAGGAGGCGTGGATGGGGAGAGAGGCCCCAAGGAGTAGGTGGTGGTGGTTTGGCTTCAATGGAAGCAAGAACAAAGGCTCTCAGCCCTCTTCTTTGTCTCTCTTCCCCTCCCTCTTCCTTCTTTCTCTGGTAGCATAGGGCCTGAGCATACACAGGATAGCTGCCCTTCAGTATCTGCCTGTCCATCTGTTCGCTGGTCTCTCTCTCTCTCATACACACACACACACACACAAACTACCATGGGATGCTTAAGACTTTTAAAATAAAAGTAAGGCAGAAATATAGAATAAAAATAGTGTGGCACTTGTAGGCATAAAATAGATAAATATCCATACAATGGATATCTGAGAGGATTTCATGCAGTGATATTGGCGGCCACCTTCCTGTCACTGAGGGTCCAGAAGTGACCTGGGATAGCCAGAGGCCTAGGCTGACAGGGGTGAGACTGTGGCCTGGGCTTGCTTCTACAGAACACTGAGGTGGGAGCCAAGCATCTGCACAGCCTTTGTGGAGGTCCTTCTGGTTTATTATCCCATCCCTGACACGATCACCCAGGGATGCTGTAGGAGAAGGTTCTGGGTTCCTCAAATATCTGTTGGCGATTGACCATGCACCCAGTGATTTAAACCAAAGATCCCCAAGTAACCTACTTATTTTAAGGGAAACACCCATTGTTTGATACTGGATTCCCAGGATGGTGTTTTAAGAATGATTCTGAGGTTGTGCCTGGGCTTGGTGGGTTCAGTTAAGTAGTACCTGCCACGAGGTCAGTGGGAGAGATAGGTATTTCTCTTCCTTCTCTAATCTAAATCCTTCTATGTCTTATTAAACTTAGGTTTTCCTCCCTCTCTTCTCCACACACTGGTGCATTTTACCTGCACGGACCGTGATTGGCTCTGACCTCAATTTTGAAGCATTAAATTAGAGCAGGACCTCAGGGTAGATGATGCTTGTCAGTTGCTCGTAGACCATCTTGTTCTCTCACTGTCCTGTACACCGTTGTTCCGACCTTCTCCCCGTCTCCCCGTGCGTACAGATCTTACAGGATGCTGACAGTGCTGAGGGAACAGACTCATCACCTCTCCTTCCGAGCGCTACCCTGCCCGGCTGAGTCACTTCAGTGCATATTCTCCAAGGGAGAGTAGACCCCTGGGCCACCCCGCAGGCACTTGGCTACTCTAAATGCGTGAATGTGCCCCTCAACTCAGATGAGTTGTCTGGGCCTGGCCACTTGGTCTTCCCAGACCCCATCCCCTCCTGCTGACCAGCAAACCCAGCTCTTTAAAGAAGGTGGAGGAGACACTGCCTTGTAGGGGAGGGATGAGGAGGAGATGGGTCTCGTTTCCCAACCTCTCCTGGCACCTCCCACCTTCACCTTTGTCCTCGGAGACAGAAGCATCCTCCTTGCTTATGGTCTTGCTCCTTTGGTGGTCTGGTCATCCCAAGAGACTGCTGACACTCCGCCAAAGGGTTCTTCTTCCTGGGTGGTTGGAAAGTCGTTGTGGAAACAAGGTCATCTACACATAAAGCTGGAAATGCCCTTTCTCGTGTACCCTGTGGTCCTGAGAGAGGACCGCCTGTGTTGGCGAGGAGGCAGTAGCCCTTCCTGGGACCGCCCCATGGAGCTCTCTACTCTGGGGACACCTTCTTCCTTCTGACTCAGTCATGAGGTGGTCCAGCCCGGCCCCCACAAGGCAGAGGCCCAGGGCAGAGGCTTCAGGCTCCTCAGCGTATTACTGGGTCCCCTGACTTGCCTCTTCTCAATTTGTTTATTTATAAAACTGAGAAAACCTTCCTCACCAGACTCGGAACACTCGCCACACTGTCCGCATCCTAGGGGGCGCCGTGCTGGCCTCTGTGTGGAATGAATGGCCTCCCTGCCCCACCTATTTATCTTTCAACCCTCACAAGAGATGGGTGCTTGGGCAGGGGGTGGGAAGTGGGGGTAGAGTTGGGATGGAGGGGCATGGACATGACACCAGGCATCGTCCAGAGCACAGGTGACCACGCTGCAGACTGGCGGCGATGGAGACATTTGTTAAACCCAAAGGGCAAGAAGCCGTGACAGATTTGTGCTACTTGAAGGCAGAGAGGAGGCCTGGCCCCTGACCCTGGATTCAGCTGGACAGTCAGGGTGGCCCCCGGGCTCCTGCACCCCCCTAACTGCCCCCCCCAACTCTCCACTGGCAGGAAGACAGATGCTCCTGTGTGAAGCTTCTGGGTGTGGGAGGAACAACAACCAGAGAAGCAACAAACAGGAGCAACAGCCAGAGAAGCAGCACACATCGGCCTCCGACTGCTGACCTGGGGACGGCCATGCCCATCCCCGTGGGGCCCCGGTCTGGCTGGATTGTCTCTGATGTGACTCCCACCTTGTGGACCCTGTAGCACTGGAGATCCATGGGTGGCGGGACCTCTGCCCCCATCCGGATGATGTGCTGGGAGGCCCAGGAACAGGGAGGACGGAGGTCTGGAGGGGAACGAGGTACTAAGAATAGCCAGTGAGACTCGGTGATAAGGGCCTGGATGGTTGGGGACGTCAGTTGGGGACAGGGGAGGCGGAGGTGGTGGGGGAAGAACAGGGAGATAAGATAGGGCCTGCGACACAGGAATGCACAGCTGGGGCTCTGGAAACGACTGGAGGGGGGCCTAGTGTTGACAGGGTGCCCCAGCGGCCGTGGGTGACGGAGCTGCCCAGGGGCCTCCCGGGTGTGCCCTGAGGATGGGAGTCAGGGCGAGGAAGGGCGAGCCGGCACTGAGCCGCTGTGCATCTCAGAGCCAGCCGGAGTGTAGCGGCTGAGTGTAGTGCCCTCCCCTGCCAGCCTCCATTCACGATACTTTCTGAGGGAGGAATCTGTGGCTCAGAGGTGGGAAGGGACCGCTTCAAAGTTGGGGGTCCAATCCCAGCCCTTCCAGGTCCTCCCACCTCCAGTCCAGGCCCTCCTGCAACTGAGACTGACCCTCTACTCTGGGGGCACAGGGCACCCCAGGTGGGACCAGCAAGGGTGTGGGCATTACTCATCCCACAGATGAACCCTGGGCACCCTCTCACCGCGGGCCTGGGCATTATCACTGAGGGTGTAATGGCAAATACAGCAGAGAAGACCTGTGCCTTCCTGGGACTTGCGGAAGACGTGCTTAATTGCTCAGTCATGACTGGTTCTTTGTGACCCCTGTGGACTGTAGCCCACCAGGGTCCTCTGTCCATGGCATTTTCCAGTCAAGAATACTGGAGTGGGTTGCCGTTTCCTACTCCAGGGGATCTTCCCAACCCAGGGATCGAACCCAGGTCTCCTGCATTGCAGGCAGATTCTTTACTGCCTGAGTCACCAGACAGTAAATAAGCAAACGATGCTGCTGGCTTCAGATGACACCAGACAGGAAGCTGAGCCATGCGGGGCTGGAGCTGTTCCTGCTTCTGGGCTTTGACATTGTTGTACTTGGGGGTGTTTACTCTTAGAACTGGGACCACTTGGATGCTCCCTGAGAACTGGGGTGAAGTTTTCTGTTTTACATTTGTCCCTGTGCCTCTCCCCAGCCCCCCACCCCAGGTCCAGAGCTGCACACAGTGAGTACTGACCCTCTTGGGGTTGGATAACTGTTCACTTGTTTTTGTGAAACTTGAGACGTTTCTCCTGGGATTAGGTCCTGTGGATTTGGGTGCAGATTAAGGGGTGTCATATTCAGAGCTGACACATCGAGTGCAGCACTTTAACAGCATCATCTTTTAGGATTTTATGATGTGTGATTTGACTGTGTGGATCACAGCAAACTGTGGAAAAGTCTTAAAGAGATGGGAATGCCAAACCATCTTACCTGCCTCCTGAAAAAGTGTATGCAGGTCAAGAAGAAACAGTTAGAACTGGACATGAAACAAAGGACTGGTTCAAAACTGGGAAAGGAGTATGCCAAGGCTGTATATTGTCACCCTAGTTATTTAACTTATGTGCAGAGTACATCATGTGAAATGCTGGGCTGGATGAATCACAAGCTGGAATCAAGATTTCCAGGAGAAATATCAGCAACCTCAGATATGCAGATGACACTACTCTTAAGGCAGAAAGCAAAGAGGAGCTAAAGAGCCTCTTGATGAAGGTGAAAGAGCAGGGTGAAAAAACTGATTTAAAACTCACTATTCAAAAAACTAAGATCATGGCATCCAGTCATCACTTCATGGCAAATATATGGGGAAAAAGTGGAAACAGTGATAGATCTTCTCTTCTTGAGCTCCAGAATCACTGTGGACAGTGACTACAGCCATGAAATTAAAAGATGCTTCCTTCTTAGAAGGAAAACTATGACAAACCTAGCCATTGTATTTAAAAGCAGAGACGTCCATCACTTTACTGACAAAGATCCATTTAGTCAAAGCTATGGCTTTTCTAGTAGTCATGTACAGATGTGAGAGTTGGACCATAAAGATGGTTGAGTGCTGAAGAATTGATGCTTTTGAACTGTGGTTTTGGAGAAAACTCTTGAGTATCCCTTGGACTGCAAGGAGATCAGCTAATCAATCCTTAAGAATATCAACCCTGAATTTTCATTGGAAGGGCTGATGCTGAAGCTCTGATACTTTGGCCACCTGATGCGAAGAACTGACTCATTGGAATAGATCCTGATGCTGGGATAGATTGAGGGCAGGAGGAGAAGGGAATGACAGAGGATGAGATGGTTGGATGGTATCACCGACTCGATGGACATGAGTTTCAGCAAACTCAGGGAGATAGTGAAGGACAGGGAAGTCTGGTGTGCTGCAGTCCATGGGGTCACAAAGAGTTAGGCACACAGCTTAGCGACTGAACAACAATGGCACTTAGAACTCTCTGGGCCTTGATGGCCGAGCTGGCTGACAGCGGTGCAGATAGCTCTCTCCCGAGTGCTGCAGTTGGGGCTGGGCCTGGGATCCAGAGCGTTGGTCCCTCCCTTGGCCTCACGTTCTGCAGGATGGCTGAGCTCCTCTCAAGGGGTCCACCCCCTTGTCCTTCAACAGGGGGTGTGCCAAGAGTCATGTTTAGGGCACAAAACCCAAGCTACTTCAAGAGCTCCGAGAAATCACACCCTTCCCACTCAGTGATTGCCGCCCCATAGGCTGCTGATGCAGCCTGAAAATAACTTGGCAGGAATGTCAGGCTCCACACGGGGTTGCATGGCCCTGTTGTGTTGGGTTGGATCACAATATGAAAGCAGCTGGTGCTCCCACCAGCTTTCAAGGGCGTTCCAGTGTTTCAGAGTCTGGGCTCCAGCAAGCCCTGGGAGAAGCTTTTGGAGTGGCAGTGGCTCTCCGAGGATGCTCCAGGGCACTGTGGCTAAGCAGAATGAGCATTATTATTTCCACAAATCAAGCCATTTTCATGCACATTTCCCCTGGTGTCTTGATCTGTGTAATTATGGAAAGCGTATGTGTGGGAAGGCATCTTTGGAAAATGCGTCCCTGCTCTTTGTCAAGAGGCTGACCTAAAAGTGTAGGCAAATGGTTCATGAGGCGATTCTGTAGTGGAGAACTGGCAGGCGTTCCAGATGGTAGGAGAGCATGGGGCCTGCTTTCTGTTGCTTTGTTCCTCTGGACTCTGAAGAGGTCAGATGCAGATCTCAGTGCACAAAGAATAGAGATGAACATGGGCAGCAGTGGGCCTATCCTTTTTGATAAAAACTTTTTTAAATTTGTTTTTGGCTGATCTGGGTCTCTGTTGCTGCAGAGGCTTTTCTGTAGTTGTGGAGATCTGGGGCTCCTCTCTACTTGCGGTGCAAGGGTTTCTCACTGTAGTGGCTCCTCGTGTTGCGGAGCATGGGCTCAGTAGTTGTGGCTCTTGGGCTCTAGGCCACAGCCCCAATAGTTGTGGTGCACAGTCTTAGTTCCCCCACGGCATGCGGGATCTTCCTAGATCAGGGATTGAACCTGTGTCTCCTGCACTGGCAGCGAATTCTTTACCACTGAGCTACCAGGGAAGCCCTGATATATGCTTTTAAAGTCGGGAGACCCCCGGATGGGGTTTCTTTTCTGCCCCTGAGCAGGAACTGCACCCGTCACCACTATCTCATCAGTGCTTAACGGGCGCCCAGCACATAGTAGATGCTCAGTAAGTATCAGTGATGTGACTGAACGTCCATAGTCTCCCTGGCCTCAGTTTCTTCAGGCATAACAGGAAGGAACTGGATTAGCTCAGAGTTGGTCACATTCATCATTCAAGTTGTGAAAGTTGTCCTATAGGACAGGAGAACCTTACTGAGAGGTTTCTGAGGCTCAGATTTGGCATGTAAGTAGCAGGGTACACACTTTCTAGTGGGACTTTCTCCCATCCTGGGCTTTCTATAACCTGTGTGGTTCTATAATGACATACCATTAATACATTTAAAATTGATGAGATGTAGCCAGCGTAGCGCTCGATGATGTGTACAGACCCTGGATCCGTTGGCTGACTCTGCATGTTCCCTGGTGAGAGAAGCACCTTGTACCCTGGCGATGAAACCCCACAAAGTCAGCCAGGTTCCCGCTCGGCTCTGGAATGTCAGGCAGAGTGTCGAAGCCCCCAGACCCTGATGTTCCCGCTGGCGGTAGGGATGACAAGGCCAAGGTCAGTGGGTTGGAAGTGAAGCCACAGGTGAGGAGCTGTCAGGTGGCAAGCGTTTAGTGAGTGGTGAGTAGCTGGCAGCTTTGTCCCTGGACCGGTGACGCCTTCTGACAGAGATGCCACGGCATCTGGCATGACAGCCTGCTTCACCTCTCTGAGCGGGGCCCGGGGGCTTTCAGTCTCGGCTCTGGAGGCCCACTAGTGTTCCCTTGTGGCTTAGATACTGCTTCATCAGGGCTTCCCTGGTGACTCAGTGGTAAAGAATTAGCCTGCCAATACAGGGGACATGGGTTTGATCCCTGGTCCGGGAAGATCCCACATGCTGCAGAGCAGCTAAGCCTGTGAGCCACAACAGGAGAAGCCACCGTAATGAGAAGCCTTTGCACTGTGCATCACATCTAGAGAATAGCTCCCGCTCCCTGCAACTAGAGAAAAGCTCATGCAGCCACGAAGACCCAGCACAGTCCCAAAGCAAAAAGAAATACATAAAAAATGTAAAAAAGATATGGCAGCATCCAAGAGGTAACAGTGCTAACACATTTCTGCCATAAAATGAAAGGGCAGAGGAAGCGTTCTCTTTTGAGTAGATGGATTTGAGAAGGTGAGGATGCTGTTCCTGGACCTCTGTGTCGCCCCAGGAGGCAGAGGGACACCAGCCCATGCTGTGTGGATGTTGTCGGGAGTGTGAGGAGCTGTGAAAGCCTTGCTGCCTCCTTGGGAACCCGCAGTCTCACACCCAAGCCCCAGCGCTTGCTCCCGCCTGCCCGGAGCTGGCTTGCATCCTGCTTCATGATGCATACTCTCGGGGTTTCCTGTGGTTGCACCTTCTTCCCAAAGGCTGCAAGGTTGCTCTGGGCAGAAACCATCCTTTCTACGTCCCTTGGTGCCCCTGTGTGTCTGCAGGGCGAGTGGTTGTCACCAGCTGCCCTGTGCAAACAGCCCCCGGTCTCCTCCTGTGCACTGGCCTCCATCAGAACAAAGAGTGGTCCATGTCATTAGGATGGAAACAATGATCTATTCAGTGCTTCTCCAAGTAAAGGCTCCTTTTGTCCAGACTGCTGACTTTGAAAAGTTCTTCTTGAGGTTTTGCTGTAGGAAATTAGAATCACCAGCGCAGAGACAGTCAAAGAACCTCCTTATTGGGAAAATGACCCTGTTTAAAGGGAGCTGGTTTTCTGCAACTCCCATAGTTGCTTGTCCTTTCATCTACAGTGTAAGGGGTATTTTCTTTACAGTACCTGGAAAGGTTATTTGTTTTAGGGACTTAGCTTCCAGAGTACAGTTTTTATTTTTCCATCCCAAGGAGTTTTCCATGAATGAGATGATATGAATGATGATTTTCATAGCTTTTGTGGGTAGTAACAAAATTGTGAAAGAGTCCAAACAAGGTAAAGAAACAGTTGCTGTTTTCAGTCATTTTAGTACCAGGATTCTCGGGACCTCAGCAAATGTTGAGAGGATATAATTGTCAAAATCAGGTGATGTTGCTTGGTGGGTGGGGGCGGCAGAAAGGAAGTCCTGAACAAAAATGAAGACAGTGTTAAGTATCAGTCCCATTTTCTCTGTAGGGTATGTTTTGTTGCAATCTTAAACATACAAATTATGTGGTCTATGTGATTCCCATCAGAGATGCAATTGTTATGAACTTCGAAGCCCAAATTAGTGTCTGGTTGTGTTTTCAACTACCCTGCTGAGGACTTTGTGTGAGCGGGTTTGGGGTTGCTGGTGTTAATATAATGGCAGCCAGCCAGCTTCACTGCCACCCTACGTGGGTTGCTCTTACATCATCCCCGTGTTATGGATGAGAAAAAGCTATTTAACTTGTCCAAGGTCCCATATTCAGTAAGTGAGGGAACAAGGATACACCATAGTTTTCATCCTTTTAAAATGTACTGTCCAATGGGTTTTGGTAAATCCACAAACTTATGCAACCATCAGCAGTATCTAATTCCAGAACAATTCCATCACCCCAGAAGGAAACCTTATAGCCATTAGCAGTCACTCCCCATTCTGTCTTCCCCTCTTCTGCCCTATGTAACACTAATCTGCTTTCTGTCTCTATGCATTTGCCTATTCTGGGCAGTTCACATAAGAGAATCTCATACTATTGGGTCTTTTGTGACTGACTGCTTTCACTTAACACAATATTTTTGAGTTTCATCTGTGTATAAGATTATTTTTTATTACCTCATTATTTTTTATTGCTGCTAGCCCCATGTGTGTATACCACATTTTATTTATCCATTCATCAGTTGGTGGACATTTTGCATTATACTCACTTTTTGGCTATTCTAAACAACACTGCTTTGAACACTGTGTGAGCAAAAGGAGCTAGAATTTGAACCTATCTCTTAGCAACTCTGTTGTCTGCATGTGATTGCCACTAATACTTTGCATCTGCTCCAACGAAAAATGGGATTTTATCATAGGCAGAGTGCTTAGGGATTTGTTTTCAAATCTGAATCAGCTTCCTTCATCTGAAGGCAAGACACCAACTCAGTGAAATGTAATGAAGTACTCTAACCTTGGACTTCCCTGGAGGCTCAGTGATAAAGAATCCACCTGCTAGTCCAGGAGATGTGGGTTCACCCCCTGGGTCAGGAAGATCCCCTGGAGGAGGAAATGGCAACCCATTCCAGTATTCTAGCCTGGGAAACCCTATAGACAAAGGAGCCTGGAAGGCTACAGTCCATGGGGTCGCAAAGAGTTGGACACAACTTAGGACTAAACAACAACAGCTCTAACCTTGCCCACTCACAGTGTGGTCTGTGGGCCAGCAGTGCCAGCTTCTTCTGGGAACTTGTTAGAAACGCAGAATCAAAGATCTCTCGCCCAGACCTGCTAAATCATAACCTGCATTTCTACACAATCCCTGAATAATACTTAAGCTCATTAAATTGTGAGAAGCTCTACTGAGTCACTTGGTTCTGATTTCCTAATTTCTAGTCTAGGGTTTTGTTTTGTTTTCTCTTCTGTGTTACCTCTGGGCATTTTCCGAGTGCATTGCTATTCTATAAAATATCTAATAACTTCCTCACTGACTCAAAGTGAGATATGGAGAAACCAGTACCCTCTCTGCATTGACTCAATGGAGTAGATAAAACTAAAAGGAAGATATTTTAGCCTCACTCTTCATCATTTTCAGAGTGTGTTGTTAGTCTATCTTGGGCCAGCAGTGTCTAAACTCCCTCTGTAGAATTTCCACTCCCCTGGAATGTATCAACGGCTCTGATAATACATTGGTTAAGAAAACTCTTTACTTCAGAACACATTTTTTTGAGCATCTTCAGATATTAATAATGCTTGTGTATCAGGGTTCTCTGGAGAGAATATGCCAAAGCCTTTGACTGTGTGGATCACAATAAACTGTGGAAAATTCTGAAAGAGATGGGAATACCAGACCACTTGACCTGCCTCTTGAGAAACCTGTATGCAGGTCAGGAAGCAACAGTTAAAACTGGACATGGAACAACAGAGTGGTTCCAAATATGAAAAGGAGTACGTCAAGGTTGTATATTGTCACCCTGCTTATTTAAATTATATGCAGAGTACATCATGAGAAATGCTGGGCTGGAGGAAGCACAAGCTGGAATCAAGATTGCCAGGAGAAATATCAATAACCTCAGATATGCAGATGATACCACCCTTATGGTAGAAAGTGAAGAAGAACTAAAGAGTCTCTTGATGAAAGTGAAAGAGGAGAGTAAAAAGTTGGCTTAAAGCTCAACATTCAGAAAATAAAGATCATGGCATCTGGTCCCATCACTTCATGGCAAATAGATGGAGAAACAATGGAAACAGTGGCTGACTTTATTTTTCTGGACTTCAAAATCACTGCAGATGGTGACTGCAGCCATGAAATTAAAAGACACTTGCTCCTTGGAAGGAAGGTTATGACCAACCTAGACAGCATATTAAAAAGCAGAGACATGACTTTGCCAACAAAGGTCTGTCTAGTCAAGTCTATGGTTTTTCCAGTAGTCATGTATGGATGTGAGAGTTGGACTATCAAGAAAGCTGAGCACCGAAGAATTGATGCTTTTGAACTGTGGTGTTGGAGAAGACTCTTGAGAGTCCCTTGGACTGCAAGGAGATCCAACCAGTCCATCCTAAAGGAGATCAGTCCTGGGTGTTCATTGGAAGGACTGATGCTGAGGCTGAAACTCCAGCACTTTGGCCACCTGATGCGAAGAGCTGACTCCTTTGAAAAGACTGTGATACTGGGAAAGATCGAGGGCAGGAGGAGAAGGGGATGACAGAGGATGAGATGGTTGGATGGCATTACCAACTCGAGGGACATGGATATGGGTGGACTCCTGGAGCTGGTGATGGACAGGGAGGCCTGATGTGCTGTGGTTCATGGGGTCGCAAAGAGTCGGACACAACTGAGCAACTGAACTGAACTGAGAGAGACAAAACCAATAAGATACATATATGGAAGCAGAGATTTATTATATCAATGAGAATTGGCTCACACAATTATAGAGGCCAAGAAGTCCCACTGTCTGCCATCCACAAACTGAAGAACCAGGAAAGTTGTGATGTAGTTCAGTCTGAGTCTAAGGTCCAAAAACCAGAAGTGCTGATATCTGAGGGAAGGAGAAGATAGATATTCCAGCTAAAGCATAAAAAATAAGCAAATGTGCTCTGTTTCCACCATTTTGTTCTATTCCAAGTCCTGAGGATTGATGATTCCACCTGAGTTGGTGAGGGTGATCTTTACTGATTCTACCAGTTCAAATGCTAATCTCTTCTGGTAACACCCTCAATGACACAGCCAGAAATAACAGCTTACCAGTTACCTGGGTATCCCTTAACTCAAATTGACATGGAAAGTTGACCATCACAACTTTGAACCCATTTTTAGAAACAAATCTGATCCCAATATTGTAGATCCCATATCCCATCCATATGTTATGGTCAGAGGGCAGTGACATCCAAGTTCTCTACTGAATTTTTAGTTCCTTTACTTCTGAATTTCTTTTTCTATTTTCCCTAACAGTTGAAGATAGAGTTTAGGAAGCCACACTTTTTCCTAATATTTAGGCAACAGAGAACAATTAGAAGACCTTGGAAAGGACTTAGAGACCCCTAAAGAGACATCTTGCTTTTTTGGTTGATCTTGTAGAACAGGAATGACTGTTTCCAGAAGATACACCTATTTGTTTTACTGACTCCAGTATGTCCACGAGTGCATGGTTTTCCTTTGTTTTGTCTCATAAAGTAGCTCAGGACCTACAGGAGGGACTCATTGATAGTGATGGGGATGTGAACTGAAAGGAAGGGAATTAGGATTGAGACATCAATATTATGTCCACAGGTTTTGGCAAATACCTTAAAGAAAATTCTTGTCCTATCCCATCCACCATTTGGGCTGTGCCCTTATAAGTAGGATGCTGAGTATTTCGAGTAGGAGGCAGACTGCAAACTGAAGGCTGGAGCTGTTTCCTTGCAGCTGACAGCCTGACATTCCCTAGAAGGTGAGGAGGGCTCAGAGGGACTGAAATCCAAGAAGTCAGTGCCTGAGGAGAGTGGGTCGAGAATGGGGATAGAGGTGGGGGGAGCCCTGGGACTGTCAGGGAAGAACCTTGAGCTGGCTGAGGTCTGGGTAGCTTGGCTCTGTGGCCTCTGCCTCTCACCTGGCCTGAGCCCTCTCCTGGCCCCGAGTGGACCTCTAAGGCCTCTGGCAGTTTGGGCCCCTGGACTTTGGAAAGTGTGGCCAGTTTCCCTTCAAGTTGAGACCTGAGCTGCAGGCCATTCTTGGCTGGTTTGGGGCTCAGCTTAGTCTTCAGGGTTTTTTGAGGAGGTTGCATATCCTCAGGCTCTAAGGAGCATGGAGTTCTGAAATGTTCCCTGGGTGGAGGTCTTCTGGCATTTCATATCTTCTGCATTTTGTGAAATGTCAGGGTCTTATGTGCTATGGCCACAGATCATGAAAACTGTGTGTGTTGGTAGGGAAGGGGCTACTGAGATTTACTGGAGAAAAAATTATTAATCAAAAACTGCAGTTACTGGAGTTAATGTGTGACCCAGGAGTTCTATCCATAGTTTAACTTTACCCAAGAGTTAAAAACGTATGCCCCCACAAAAACTTATACACAGATATTCATAAGAGCACTATTCACAAGAGCCAAAAGGTGGAAACAACCCACACCTGCATCAGCTGATGAATGGATAAACAAATGTGGCATATCCATCCATATACAGGAAGATTATTCAACCATAAAAAGTATTGGTATACTGGTATGTGCTATAATGCTTCCATGCTGGCTCATTGGTAATGAATATGCCTGCCAATGTAAGAGATAGGAGTTGGACTCCTGGGTCAGAAAGATCCCCTGGAGAGGGAAATGGCAAGCCACTCCAGTGTTCTTGCCTGGGAAATTCCATGGACAGAGGAGCCTGGCAGGGTCCATGGGGTCACAAAGACTCAGACACGACTTAGTGACTGGGTACTCAAGCATGCACATGCTATAACATTGAAAACATTAAGTGAAGGAAGCCAAATATAAAAGTCCACATATCATATAATTCCTTTGATAGGAATTTATCAGGATAGGAAAATTCATAAAATAAAAGGATTAGTGGTTGCTTAGGGCTAGGGGGAGTAGTGACAACAAAGGGATTGCTAAGAGGTGTGAGGATTCTTTTTAGAGTGATGAAAAAATATAGATAGTGGGATGGTTGCCCAACTTTGTAATTATACTAAAAATTATTTAATTGTACAGTTTAAAGGGTGAATTTTATGGTACATGAAGTATATCTCAATGAAAGAAAGTGAAAGTGAGGTCGCTCAGTCGTGTACGACTCTTTGCGACCCCATGGACTGTAACCCACCAGGCTCCTCCGTCCATGGGATTTTCCAGGCAAGAATACTGGAGTGGGTTGCCATTTCCTTCTCCAGGAGATCTTCCCAACCCAGGGATTGAACCTGGATAAAACAAGCGAAAAGCCTAGGTTAACACCTTGTACTTAGAGAGTAGAAAGTCTTGGGACCATTTCTTTATTCTCTAATTTAATCTGTAAAGGGTTTTTGCTTGTAGGGTGGATGGGAGTTGGTTGCTTTCATGGCAGTGCTTCCCTCATCCCTTGGCTTCTAAGTGATTTATCCTCTTTCTTGCCCATTTGTGGTTGTGCCTCCATTTTTGATGGACCTGGGTGCTCACGTGCATCTTGGTTCTGCTCCTGGACTAAGCTATGTGCAAGGATGGTGCCTGCAGGACCCTGGCAACTCAGCTAGCTAGCATTCTCAGCCATTCTGTGGTCTCTGCAGGGACCCAGCTGTGGCATGCAGAGGGCTGTGGTTGATATTCTTCATTGGCTGTTATAGAGGATGTTTTAAAAAGTCAAGCAGTTTAAATCTCAGAGGGAGATGAAGAAGCACAAAGGAAATACTCAAGGGAAATTGAGAATTCTGATGGGAAGGACCTGCTGCTGAAATAAAGATTGACAAGCTGATTTCTGAGAAGATTTCCCTGACATAACTAGGAGTACTAGTTATTATAAACACTGCTTAGTTTAAATAATGTTACTCTATTCATTTAACAAATCTGGAAGACTGTATACTAAAGTCTGTAAGGGTGGAATTCTAGGAGACTTTTACTTCATATATGGATATTTAACTATAGTGTTTTATTATTTTTCTGAATAATAACAGCATTTTCCTCAGTGGGAATGTATTACTTTTGTAGTCAGAGAAAATAAACACATTAAAAAATAAAAAAAATAATAATGGCCTAGATAATGTTATCTAGAACCTATGAGTTAAAACATGTGATTGTCAGAACTTACAATTACTAGGTATGTTAGGGAAAACATGATCCAAAGATTGGTCTAGAGAGATGTATTTTTAAAAGCATTTCACTAATATAGTGATTCCCGGTTTACAAAGTTTGTGCCCTCAGTCACTCAGTCTGTCCATCAATCCATCAGTCCTTTATCGAGTCCTGTCAGTGTCGCAGTGCTGAGTAAGCCCAAGGATGCTGGGTACCCTGGCCATGATGCGCGGTCTCCCAGAGTACAGGGGTTTGCTGCTTGAAACATGTGCTGTCTCCCTGGGTCCTGCTGTCAGGAGGACTGACTAGGGCCTGAAAGCCAAGCTCATCCCTGCCAGGGTGGGAAAGGTGATGCCATCAGATGGGCAGGAAGGAATCTCTGTCTTGTTTCTGTGGATGCCCCTGTTGGCCACGGGGTTCCGGACTATGGGACGAAGCCTGTTTCTCCACCCAGGGCAGAGGGCAGGCAGAGCAGCAAGACAGAGAGGAGAGAGCCCGGCCGTGTGAATGAGGGAGGGGTTCATGCCGTAGCTTCTTTCACTGTAAACTGTAAACTGGGCTCAGCTTTGAGAGTGAGCAGAGCCCATGAAACTGCAGTCATCCTTGGAGGGATCCTAGGAAGCAGTCACCTTTCTAAGGGATGGACTGGGGGAACCTTGACCCTGTGGGAGGTCTGGGAATGGCAAGATTGTGCTTAGTCGCTCAGTCATGTCCAAGTCTTTGCTGCCCCATGGACTGTAGCCCTCCAGGCTCCTCTGTCTGTGGGGATTCTCCAGGCAAGAATTGGAGTGGGTTGCCATGCTCCCCTTCAGGGCATCTTCTCAACCCAGGGATGGAACCCCAGGTCTCCTGCATTGCGGGCAGAATCTTTACCATCTGAGCCAACGGGGATGCCCATGAATACTGGAGTGGGTAGCTTACCCCTTCTCCAGGGCATCTTCCTGACCCAGGAATCAACCTGGGGTCTCCTGCACTGTGGGCAGATTCTTTACCTTTTGAGCCACCAGGGAAGCCAAAGAATATTAGAGAGGGCAGCCTATCCCTTCTCCAGCAGATCTTCCCGGCCCAGGAATCAAACCAGTGTCTTGTGCACTGCAGATGGATTTTTTACCAGTTGAGCTACCAGGGAAGCCCATGGCAAGATTGGTGGGGGCTTCTTGTTTTTTCTCCTGGTGCCCCTTCCAGCTTCTCTCTTCCTGAATCCTGTTTTCACTGAATCTCCCCATTACTTGGTCCTGGTTGTCATAATGTTGAAATATATCATGTTTTATTACTTGCTGTATTAACTGAGCACACATGCATGCATTAATTGAATAATTGGAAGGCTTTTATTCTTAATTAAAAATACAGATGTGTCATATGTTTTCTGCTTTTTCCCTCTGAAAAATTCCTCATTACAGGAAAGAAATAAAATTTTCCCTTACCATTGTGTTTTTATGGGTTAATGACCTTTAGGTGGAAAAAAAAAAGACTTATAAGGACTTTGGGACCAGAATAAGTGATTTGATAATAACAAGGTGATATCTAAATTCCCCGGGTGTCCAGATCAAGGTTGTATGACTTTTCTCCTGACTGAGCCTCTGAACTGAGGAGGTGGTGAAGCTTGGATGTTTTATGAATCACTGGCAGCCAGACGGGACACAGTAGAGGCCAAGTCATTGATGGGGTGTGAAAGAATGAACTAGGGGGCAGCGGAGGCCCCCCTGAGTGGACCGGTTTCCCACAGCTCTGAGATCTAGGGGTGTGTGGGAAGGGGGTGTGGGCTGGGAGATCTGGGCTACCTGTCTAGAGTGATGGTGGGGATGCCTGGGAGCAGCAGTTTCTTAACTATGGCATGGTAGCATTTTGTGCGTTCTGTGCCCTCTTTTGTAAGCCATCTTCAGATGGAAGCACCACTCTCCGAGATGCTGCTTCGGGCCAGGCCTCTGATTCTTGCCCCCTGTCGCTCGGAAAGGGCTGCAGAATACTTGTCACTTTTATGTCTAAGTCAGATCTTAAGCCAGCTTGAGTCACTGAATCTCCACGATCAAAGGCAGCCATTTCACATCTTTTAGCCACTTCAAAGCAAGTTGTGGAAAAAATTAGGAATCTGGAAGCAAATTGAATTATACATCAAAGAAAAACAATCTCCTGACCTTTCTTCCTTCCAAAACCAACTGTTCCTAAGCGTAAAGATCCAGGCGGGATGCTGCCGATTCAGTGTTGGGGGTGGGGTGGGGTGGGTGGGGGCAGGGGATGGAGGTTCAGTTAAACCAGAGGGCTTGTGGAACACTTTCTTGACAAGGAACATTCTTGGAGCCGCCGGATGTGGGAGAAACACAGGGTGAGGGTTTTGTCAGGAAAGTACTCATGGTTAGTTGGGGAAGCAAGAATGGCACACAGCACAATTTCTGTGCCGGGGTCGTAATTCAGGGGTGAATTGGGTGATGCAGTGTGAAGTGTGGTGATGGATTTCACAGCCAGGCTGTCGAGTTTGGTGACAGGACGAAGAGGGGCTCTGGGAGAAAGAGAGGACGGACTGGACCGTGGGGTGTGTGTGAGAGAGGTCAGCCCCGTCTTCTCAGTTGAGGTGGGAAAGAGGGGTCGTTGCAGTGGGGAGCGGCCCCAAGAAAGATGAGTCCCTGAGGCTAGACATGATGTCAAAGATAAATGAAGCCACACACTGGTTCAAGAGGGGAGGGCAGATTTTAATCAGTAATAGGCATGATAGGGAGAAGAGGCCAGTGTGAACTGAACCCAACTTTGATTTGTAGGGAGGTGACTGGTCTGTTTGAGCAGAGTGAGGGGCTAGGGAGGGGCCTCAAGGGGAGACATTGTGAAAAGCTGGAAGGGAGGTTGATCCATGTGAAGCCCATCTGGGTTTTCAAACTGGCCCTTCTTCAAGTTAGGCTCCCTCCCTCCTGCCGAGGCTGGAGACAGAGCCCTATCTCCAGGTGTTGGCTGGAGCAAATAGTAAATTCCTTTTGGCAGCCCTGAGTTTTCTCAGGCAGGCACTTTAATGGGGGTGTGAGCCATCCTAGGGATGTGGCCTTGAGCTGTTAGAAACTGTGCTAGTGTTTGTTCAAGTCTTTACAGGCCAAGGTTGACGGGCCTGGCCAGGAGGAGGGCTCAGAGGAGCCCAGGGTTCAGTCAAGGTGAAAACCTCCATCGGGAGACATTTGATGTGAAGAGCCAGGAAATGGAGTTAATGATAGTTTTCAAAGTGGGGACAACTTCCTGGCATGGATATTAAAGGAGATTAGATTGGCTTTGAGTATTAATCACTTTTCATTGACTCTTAGGGCCACAAATAACCAAAGCGATCATTAAATTTTAAAGCCTTTTATTTACGGAGGCTGTCTTGGGGATCTAAGAAATCAAGTCATTTTTATCCAGTGATATGAAAATAGTCAAGGCATGCATATATTCCCAGCCCTCTGTGTGTGCGTTGATTACCAGGAAGGTATTAGATATGGTGCTGGGTATTGTGGGAGGTAAAAGATCAGTCCTTATCCCTGGGAGCTCTGGGATGCTTACCATCTAATGGAAAGACCCACGTGTGGAGAGTTGGCAGCACATGTAGAGATGATGGGGTCTCCTGCCAGGAAGTGAGGGCAGAGGCAGGAGAGTCCCTGGACAGTCCAGGAAGACGAATGCCCTTGGCATTCTAGAGCTGAATGGATACAGGGATGCTGTGGTCCAACAAACGCACTTCATGGTCTTGACGCATGAATTTGAACCAACAGACAGCAGAGAAGAGGCTCTGGGAAGGGCAGAAGGAGACCCCAGGATGTGTTTGAGGATGCAGAGTCTATTCCAGTGTCAGTGAATGGGCAGGGGTTGTTTTTTTTTTTATAATATACTTTTATGTATTTATTTATATTTGGCTGCCCTAGGTCTTCATTGCTGCGCTGGCTTTTCTCTAGTTGCTTTTCTCTGGCTGCAGAGAGTGGGAGCTGCTCTCTAGCTGTGATGGGTGGGCTTCTCATTGCAGTGGCTTCTCTTGGACACGTGGGCTTCAGGGGTTGCAGCTCGCAGGCTCTAGAACCCAGGCTTAGTAGTTGTGGTGCTTGGGTGTAGTTGCTCCACAACAAGTGTGATCTTCCCAGACCAGGGGTTGAACCCATGTCTCCCACACTGGCAGGCAGATCCTTTACCACTGAGCCACCAGGGAAGCCCTAGGCAGGGATTATTGAACAGAAGGTTCTGAAAGGTGAGCAGTAATTGGTCGCCTGCAAGACTGGTGTATTCATGAAGGATAGAAAGGTTTTTAATGTGGCTTTTCTTGGTCCACCTGTCACCTGTAATGTTAACAGACTACCTTAATCCAGGCCATTGTTACCTCATTTTTTGATGGGTGGAGCATCTTCTTAACAGATATCCCTCCTTCCTTTGTATCAAGTCCCTTGGATTCCTCCAAATGGTTTTCCCTCAGTGAATGTAGTCAGAGTGACCTCTGGGTTGTGTTCTCCCTTCTCTGCTTAAAACTGCTCAGTGGCTTTCAGTAACATTTATCTTCCCTTGTCCTTAATGTCGTCCATTGGTCCCACTGTGATACTCCTGATACCCTCACACTTGTAACTCTTGCCTTCCCAACCCCTCCACTCCTTCAGGCTACTAATGCTTTGCTTCTGTGATCTTCTAGACTAGGACTTGAGAATATTATCCTCTATTAAAATTAATAATCTACTATTCTCTAGTATTAGAGAATATTATTCTCTATTTTTTCTTTTCTACTTTCTACTTTTCTACTTAGAAGATATCAAAGGGAGAATTCTAATTATAGCTTATATTGCATATATAAAGATTAGGTTTAATGGATTTTGTCAACTTCAGATAGTCAGTGAAGCTCATTGCCAGTGTCTTTAGTATCTTTTCATGTCCTGTGTGCACCACCCCCATCTTGATCTTGGTGGCCATTCCTTGTATCTTCCTTGTGTTCAGTTGTTTGTATGGGTGACAGATGTCATGAGTGATTTCTGTCTTACAGAGATGGGAGCGAGCTGTATACATAGTATAATCTTCAAGAAAACTAAAAATTATGCCTTAAATACCCCAATTTTAAAGCAGTTCATCTGATTTTGGTGTAAGTCTTTCTAACAGATACTCTGTTTTTCCTTGTTTATACCTTTGTCTGTTAAATAAAGAGTTCTGAACCTGTTCACTGTTTAATACTCTCTTTGTCATTACATGAACTTCAGATCTTGTCTGGTCCTTTTTGTCTAGTGAATAGTTTTCCAGATTTACTTGTTTCCTTCATATTTGTTAAGTTTGTAGCCACTTTTGTTGGTACTGTCATGAAGTTTATAGCTCCTGAGAATTTCTCACATTTTAATCTGCTTTCATTTGTCCCAGTAGCAGCATTTTAAGGACTATTCAGGTGACCACATCATAAAAGGTTATTTTCAAAATATATAATTTTTGGAAAGTATTTGATGAAAATTAACATTCATTTTTCTTAGACATATATTCTTAACTTTTTTTACAGTGTTGAATGACAGGATTAGATATTTATTTATTTGTAGAAAGTTTAAATCAGGAGGGAATGCCTGAGATCATAGGACCGGATGCATAAATGTAAGATGCATGATCCCCCACCTTTCCACTCCTGCCTGCCCCTCAGTCCACTGCCCAGTTAGGCAGTGCTGGCGCCCCCACTTCCTTCTCCTGACTCCCCAACATGGCTCTTCCCAGCTGGAGCTGCAGGGGGCTAAGTCAGAAGCAAATTAACCATTCCTAAAACCAGTAGTGCATAATTAGCTGTTAAAACCATCACATTGAATGAGATTGCTAAAACTTCATGAAATAATGAAGACAAACAAGTAAATTCTGCAAGTTGGGTTTAGGCAAATGAACGTTCTGCAAATTGGCCCACTTCCGTGTGGTGGCACCTGGACAGCCCAGTGAAAGATGGTTTTCCTCTGAGCCTTGGGCGGTGCTGAGGGCCAGGTGCCGTTTCTTCCCGCGTGCTGCTCCAGACACCCCTAGCTCCCCAAGCCGTACCTCACATTTTGTACTGCTTCTGGCTTGCTATGTTTCAACAGCAGGTCACCATGCACAGGAGAGCCACAAACAAAGTTTGGTTTAATTCTGTAGACAAGTATTTGCATACATGCATGGAGATGTTAATTGTCCAGTGTCCATCAAAGGTTTCCATCGTGCAAAATTGAGGGGAGCTGAAATGTCTGCTCAGGAGAGTGGATGCAAACTTAATCCTGGTCCTTCTAGTCGAGGAACATGCAGCAGGGTGCTTTTGCCTCTGGTTTCAAGGACATCCTCATTGTTGACAACTATTTTAGTTATTCAGAGATCTCCTCTGCTTGTTTAGCTTTTCTGAATAAAAAGACTTTATTCCAATAGTTTTAGAGTTTTCAGACTCTAGAAAAGTGGGAGAGTGACTTCAATCCTTTTACTCACTCTTGTGATTAGATGTTGTATACAACATCTAATATAAATGGTAGCAGGCAAACAGCATTTGATCCCTAATTTATATCTTGGTAGCAACCAGGTTCAGTAGACTAGAGTAACTGCAATATTAGAGAATGATTTGTGTTTCATATATATAGGCAGGCATTAGTAATGATCTCATTAAAGGACCATCACAGCACCATGAATTGCCCCCATGTACTTACTCTGCTTCTTTGTGACCCTATGGACTGTAGCCCCCCCCCCCCGCCCCCCCACGATCCTCTGTGGGATTTCCTAGGTAAGACTACTGGAGTGGGTTGCCGTTTCCTCCTCCAGGGGATCTTCCTCACCCAGGGATCAAACCCCTGTCTCCTGCACTGACAGGTGGATTCTTTATCACTGTGCCGCCTGGAAGATCTCAGCAAAATGCTCCCATCTCTCATGTCCTGGGTACTTCCTCCCTCGTGGCATCAGGAGAGTATCCAGACTTCTCTGGAAACTCAAGCCACTTGTAATGATAGTTTTCCTGTGCCGTGCTGGGGTAGAGGCTTTGGTAGTCTTTTTGCTTTTTAAAAGCATAATTTCTCTTTCTTTCTTTCTTTCTTTCTTTTTTTTTTTTTAAAAGCTTTTAAGTTGTTATTCTGCTGCTATTGGAAATGAACCTTCATTTCCTTCAGTTCTTTTCTTTCACTGGAAGAGAAAAGCAACAGGACTTGAAGGAAGAGGGGAGTGGGGAAAATCATTGCTGCTTTCTGTGTTTGCTCTCTGCATCTTTTTTCTTAGTAAATTGCCTCAGGAATTTCTGCAGTCAGCTCTAATCTGCTCTTGAAAGGCCTCTTTTGGACCACACTCTTCAAGTGAGCCAAAACTCTCTCTAAGACTACAGGGTTTGAGAGGAGACAATGAAAAGAAAGGGGGTATTAACATGTGGCCCTTCTATTAAGACTGTGAAATTTCCTTAAGTTGTAAATGTGGCTGGGAAAAAGGGGGAAAACTCCACTTTTGGGGGAGGCAGCACTTACCATCTTCTTCTCTTCCCTCTCTTTTTTCTTTCTTCCCTTCCCACCTAAGTTGGTTGCAGCAGAGAGTGGTTTTTTCTTTTTTTTTGTCTTGGGCTATCTTACCTGTTTTTATTATTTTTAAATTAATCTTTATTGGAGTATAGTTGATTTAAAATGTTGTGTTTCTGCTTTACAGCAAAGTGAATTAGTTAGTTAAAATATATATTCTCATATAAGTCATTACAGAGTATTGAGTAGAGTTCCTTGTGCTAAGCAGTAGGTCGTTATCAATTATCTCTTTTATATATAGTGGAGTGTATGTGTCAATCCCAACCTCCCTTTCCCCTTTGGTAACCATAAATTTGTTTTCTGTATGGCAGCAGAGAGCTTTTTATACATTTCTGAAAACAGGCATTTTGTGTTCTACTGGTACCATGGACAGATACCAAAAAATATTTTTGTCTCCTCTTGGTATTTTGAATTAGCATCTTCCTTCAAAATAAACATAAAATGCAAATGACAAAAATTTGACTTTTATTATCACTTCCAAAGTCAGTTAAACATGGCAATTTTGGAAATAGGTTGAACACATCTTTATATAAAACACCAAAGACAAAGGTATTTTTTATCTGACAGCTGGTGTTTTCGAAAGTTTTTCTCTCCCCTCCTACCCACTAAGGAAAATGTCCTTTTGCTATCACATCAGAGGCAGTGTTTCTGAACTTGTGATTTCTGCCATTAATTTAGTTGAAATGAATTCATGTTTCCTTAATTCCTAACAAGGGTGTGAAGCAAGCTTGTGACTATTTTATGCCCAGACCTGGGTTGGATTTCTTAAGGAATTAGGCAGAAGGTGGGTGGGTGTGTGTGTGACACTTTATCTGTCTTAAAGATCGTGAAAGTTATTCCTAGCTCTCAGAAATTATAAAAAAGAAGGGGGCGGAAACAGATCAAACCCTCTATTCATAGGATAAGAGGAAGAGGAGGGAGGGAGGAAACTTTCATTCACTTCACAGAAATGTATTCTGTATTGTTATGTGCCAGCCACTGTTTAAGGTCCTGGGGCCACAGCAATGCATAAATTAGACAGAAGTCCCCGATCTCTGTGAACCTTCCACTGCAGTGAGAGTGGGAGAGAGATAGATGATAAACAGGGTAAAAAAGTAAAATATAGCGTGTCACAGTGATCAATGGCATGAGAAGAAAGAAAGGAGTGGGGTTTTGAAATGTGTGTATTTGAGTGCATGTTAGATATTTTAAAATAGGGAGCCAGGGGAGCTCTCAACCAGAAGGCGATGTTTTCAAGGGAATGGCAGGCTTGTAAGAGGGAAGCAGGGTGAGCAGGTCTGAGGCCCGTGCATAACCCAGCTGAGGGGTGACTGCTTCAGGCCAGAGGGGTGGCAAGTCAGGGGTAAGAAAGGTTGGATGAGGAATTCCTTGCTAGATCAGAGTAGCGGGTATGGGAGAGAGAAACAGGAAGCCTGGCCTCAGGGTTTTACCTGAGCCTCTGACACAGACCCTGTGGTCCCTCTCTGTGACCTCTGCAGCTGTCAGCGAGGGTTTTCAGTTTGTGCTGTTTTATAAGTGAGTGTTTGTCACTCAGTCGTGTCCGACTCTTTGCAACCCCTGAACTATCGCCCACCAGGGGGCTGTCCATGGGGTTCTCCAGGCAAGATTGCTGGGGTGGGTAGCCATGCCCTTTTATACTTGATGTAACTGCTTCCACATTAGGTAACACACTCCCGGAAGCCAACCTAGTTCCTTTTTGTCTTTCTTTCATCCTTCCGAGAGTCCAGTAAATGTTTGTTGACTTGAACTGAATGGTCTATTCCAGGATCAGTGCTTTAGAAACACAAACCATTGTTGAATACCTACCCGGTGTAGAATGCATGACTCAAAATGTTAGTCATGATGGAGTCTTCCGTGAGCCAACTAGGCGCGCTCATGCACTCTGAACGCCACAAGCAGAGGAGGGGAGCCTTGCTCCCACTGCGGCCCCCGAGGCTCACTGTCCTGACTCTAGAGCCACCCAGGTGACCGTGCTTTGATTGGGGGTGGGGGTGGTTTGGAAGAATCTGGGATTTTACTGGGTGGTGTATTCTCTGGTTAGAAGGCCAGTCACTGAAAATGACCCAGGGTTTTCAGTATGTCCCGAATCCAGGACAAGCCAATAAGGCAGTATGGCGGCTGGAGGGGCAAGAGCAGTCTGAGGAGGGGGGCACTTCCGGCAATGAGGAGGGGCACTTCCGGCCATGAGGAGGGGGCACTTCCGGCCATGACCTGGCTCATCTTGCTGCTCCACTCAGCACAGCCATCCTGTGTTGCTGAGCCAGCTGGGTGAGGAGAGCAGTAGTCACCTCACACCTGCCCTCTCCTCTTCCTGGCTGCTCAGCCTTGTGTGTTTTGCTCTAGTTTAATCCGTTTATTGAGTGTGAGAGTCACAGGTGTGTCAGGAGAGTCCACGCCCCACTGGCCCCTTTTGTTTCATTACCAGTGAAAGGGCTTCCCAGGTGGCACTGGTAGTCAGGAACCCTCCTGCCGATGCAGAAGGCGTAAGAGACCTGGGTTTGATCTCTGAGTCAGGAAGATCCCTGGAGAAGGACATGGCAACCCACTCCAGTGTTCTTGACTGGAGAATTTTCATGGACAGAGGAGCCTGGCGGGCTACAGTCCATGGGGTCACAAAAAGTTGGACACGACTGAAGCGACTAAGCACTGCACAGCACACCAGGTGAAAAAAGTCATAATTCATGTTAGTAAAATGCATCTCCAAGTATTTTCACAGGAGCAAGTGGGTTCTATGTTACCCCTGTTTTTGATAAAGGGCTGCCTCAGAGGTGATCTGTGGGGAAATGGTGGACTGCCTTTCTTAGTGACATCTTGATTATCGTACATTTCACTGTTGGGCAAGCACTGAATCGTCTGTGATGCTGGTTACTGGGCTCTGAGGAGCAGGTTTTGGAGCAGAGGCTTTCGTGGTAGCCACCCTCAGTGCGGCCTTCAGATTCTAACTTCCCATCCCTGGTGGAGGGGACTCTCCTAGCAATCCAGGCATTGACCTGGCCCAAGGTCAGTGCTTTTCCCAGCATGGTCCTGGACCCTTTGAATCTGGTGGAACTTCGGGCCGCCTCAGATGGACAAACTCCAGGTCTCCATTCTGCTAGCTCCCAGGTGATTTCTGTGCACATTCAAGCATGAGAAAATCAAGGGAACCACGCTCTAGCTGGTCTGTTTTAAAATAAGTCATATCGTGACAACCCCAGCTGTGGCTCCTTCTCCATCATGAAGGTTCCTCTCCTCCAGACAACCACGCCTCTCATTGCTTCCGTTTTGTTGCTGATCCTCAAAACTTTTGTCTCTTTACGAGTCTCTTAAATTCAACACACGCTGCCTCCGAAAACGTGCAACCAGTTTCCAGTGATTTGCTTTGCTCTCAAATGTGGGTGTGGCTGTACCCGCCTGCCCCTCCCATGCCACGTGTGGGCCTGGCTTGGGGGGGAAGCTTAGCTCTTAAAATTCTGACTTGACTCAATGTAGCTGCTAAAAATCCTTCCCTGACTTAGGGCCGACTTGGCTTCTACATCCTGTAAATACAGGTATGAACGGGTGGAATGAGGCTAAAATTGTCTCAGGCCCCAATGGCAATCCAAAAAAACAAGGCTCATAATTTTTAGCCCGGGAGAAAAGCGAAACAAAACCCCCGCTTCCTTGAAGGGCAAAGCAAGGGTTTGGGCGCTCGGTTTTGTTCTAATGGCACCTTCGTCTGCAGTCAGTGTTTGAGGGAGCCTCTGAGTGTGCTATAATGACGGGTGTTCAGTCTCTTTCCTGAGGACGGAACTCCAGCCCCCCAGGGGGTGTGGTGAAGGCTGGGGCCCTGCTGTCCGACCACAGAGATTACTGAGGACAGTTTCCATGCCTGTGGCTCCGATCTGTGTGGAGGCGGGGCAGAGCCCAAGGGAGACCATCTGGGGGGCAGCGAAGGCAGCCACCCCTGCCGGCCTCCCAGTCCTGGTTCTGTGGGCACAGCCTTGTAGCTGGAGTGGCTGCCTAGACAGTGGTTCACATGGAGGGCGTGGCAGAGCCAGCCCCGTACCCCGTTATCCCTCACTCCTGTTTTTACTCCTGGAAATACCTTCTGAGCTTGGAAAGGAGTGGGAGTCACTGTCTGAGTCTGGGGGAAGTGTGTGTGGAGCCTGGGCATTAGGGCGGGTGGGTGGTACATCATCTGTACAAAGGTGCTTTAAGCCCCACTCCCTTCCCCACTGTTGTCACCTGTAGTCAGAAGCTGAACACTTGCCCTGCTGAAATAACCAACCTGCAGTAGGTCTGCCAGGATTCATGGTGACTTGAAAACTGTATTGTGATGTTGGAAGGGCACGCCCTTGCTGGCCTTTCCTTCTCAGTGTCCTGTACTTGTGACTTTTAAAAAAAATTTTAATTTTATTTTTTATTACTTTTGTTGGGTGCACGGGGTCTTTGTTTTAGTGCATGGGCTTGGTAATTGTAACCTGAGGGCTTAGTTGCCCAGCAGCATATGGGCTCTTAATTCCCCAACCAGGGATTGAACCCGTGTCCCTACCTTGCAAGGCAGATTCTTAACCACCAGATCCCCAGGGAAGTCCCTGTGACTGTCTTTCTAAAGCCTCCCGTGGCCCAGAGCCCAGTGCCCCTGGATGGTGGAGGCAGTGAGGGTGAGCTTGCACCCAGGAAGCCCAGCGTGGCCCGTGGTTTCCTCTTCAGCTGCTCCTCGCCCTCCCTCCTTGAAAATCCAGTGCTTTCCCTTGAAGGAAACCAGGTGAATCATGTGGCCCCCCCTCCACGTGGAGCTGTTCCTCTGGAGGCTGAGGCCCTGGAGGAGCAGGGAGGTCAGAGTCAGCCGGATCTGGGGAGCAGGCCTTCTGGGCTGGGGTTGGGAGCGGGGTGGGGGAGGCTGGAGCCCTTTAACTGGCTGACACGTGGCACCACCGTGGCAGGTCACAAGTCCACTGAGTGAGCCTGAAACGGCCCCAGCCTGGTACATACTGTAGGGACATAGTGTTGGCTGGGTGAATGCTATTCACCTGAGTAAACAACTCATTTTCCCAGAGTTTACCTGCCCTCCTCTCTGTCCAGTGTCACCATACAGCTCCTTATTCTGTGGGAGGACTTAAAACTCGGTCAATAGCCGAAGGTATCTAACTGTGAGTCTGTCTCCCTTTAGATTTGAAGCTCCTCATGGTAGCACTGTATTGTGCTCATCTTTTTTTTTTCCTTTTAAAAGGAAGACTTTATTATTTATTTATCTGGCCACACCACACGGCATGTGGGATCTTAGTTCCCTGACTGTGGATCGAACTTGTGCCCTCTGAAATGGAAGTGTGGAATATTAACCACTGGACCCCCAGGGATGTCCCATATGTTCATCTTTGAGGCCAGCATGCAGTGCCTCTCCCCTAAAGTGACTGCTTGTTAAGTGATTGTTCAGAGTCACAAGGCCCCTTCCCTGTGAGGTGTCACTGTCAGTTCAGTCGCTCAGTCATGTCCGACTCCCTGAGACCCCATGGATTGCAGCATGCCAGGCTTCTCTGTCCATTACTACCTCCCGGAGCTTACTCAAACTCATGTCCATTGAGTCAGTGATGCCATCCAACCATCTCATCCTCTGTTGTCCCCTTCTTCTCTGCCCTCAATCTTTCCCAGCATCAGGGTCGTTTCCAAGGAGTCAGTTATTCACATCAGGTGGCCAAAATGTAAGAGTTTCAGCATCAGCATCAGTCCTTCCAATGAATATTCAGGACTAATTTCCTTTAGGATTGACTGGTTGGATGTCCTTGCAGTCCAAGGGACTCTCAAGAGTCTTCTCCAACACCACAGTTCAAAAGCATCAACTCTTCGGTGCTCAGCTTTCTTTATAGTCCAACTCTCACATCCGTACATGACTGCTGGAAAAACCATAATTTTGATTATGTCACTGTGTCACTGTACAGCTCCCTATGCCATGGGAGGACTTACCACCAGACCAACAGCTAATTTCATTAGGACATGTGTACTGATTAAGTATCAAGTCTAGAAATACCGATTCCACTGAGAGGTCCAACCGTAGTTGTTCTGGTCCTCTTCTCTCTGATGGAGTCTGCCAGAAGCTGAATCCACATTGTTTCCTGTGTTCTCCAGGATGCTGGGCTTAGCTAGCTTTTACCGTGAAGCGGACAAGAGCAGTCACTCTCGGCTTGTTTCATCTTTTCACTGCACGACTGCTTGCTCAGCCTTCCTCAGCACAGGACTTGGAAATAAACCCAGAGGGAGAGTCAGCAGGTCAGGGAGGATAAGGAGGCAGCTTGTCCTTTTGATATGTAGAAACATTTGGTTCAGATATGTTGATATGTAGAAACATTTGGTTCAGGAGTTTGCTCCACATGACAAAACCGGTATTTAAGGCTTGCTGTGCTTAATTGTAAAAATAACAACATGATTTTCCTTTTACTGTGGTCCCTACTCCCTCTTGGTTAGTGAATAAACTCTGAGAACAGTCGTTTTGAAAACCATGTTCTCTGCTGCAGTTTTGTTGCATGCTATGATACTCACTGTAGATTAACGGCCATTTCCATCTTGAAGAGTACTTGCAGAGCCTGGCCCCATGGGGTGGGTCAGGTGAAAGCCTGAGTTTTGCCGTCTTGGTTCCATGACATGATTGATGCCAGGTTGTTCCCTTTTGACCCCAACTAATGATCCTTATCTTCTCCCCAAGGGTTAGACAGTCACTTCTTTTTCTCCAAGTGTTTAGGGCAGGGATGGGGAACATTTTCCCTGTCAAGAGCCATTGACCCCAGGAAGGAAGAGACCATTTCTTCGCAGGAGTGATGGTGCCTTGGAGAGGCACCCCCGGGGCCCAGCTGGGCCTGTCTGAGCTCAGGCGACCTTCTCAGCAAGAAGGAGCTGACAGATGACAGGAGCTGCCTTGCTAGCTTGGGTTCAAAGGCCTGACTATTCACTCTGGAGGGTCTTGGGTGTGTTCTAGAAACGTATTGAAGCCTTTGGGGCTGGCAAGAGAAGGAAAAGTCATCTTTATTGGGCAGTAAAATGTGCCAGGTGCTTTGCCAATATTATCGCATTCTTTATCACATTGCTTTGGAGTGTTGGAATGTATGTTTTTTAATCCCGTTTTGCTGATAAGAAAACCAAGGCACAGAGAGGAATATCTTCCAAAATACTAACGTCAATTTAGGAGCCTGAGTGGCGGCAAGATCCCGGGCCATGATGGAATGGCGCGGATGCCACGTACAGACCGGAGCAGTGCATGGTGCGGGGCGAGGGTCCTGCCAGCTGGTTGTGCAGGGGAGGACAGCAGAAGTGGACACAGCGTCCCCAACAGTGGGCACGAGAGAAGCTGGGGGACCACTGGAGGCAGGTTCTGTGGGCTGAGTCTGGGGATAATGAAGTGTTTCATCACGGCCCAGACTAGGACAGTCCTGACAATGGTCAGTGCCCAGGTAAGAGGCTGAGTAGTTTCACTGTGTGTTCTCAGGAGCTGTTTGGGGTTGGGGTGTGTGGCTTGGAGCCATTGTGCTGAGACGGTTCTCTTCTCTTAAATTGCTCCCCCTGGAGAGTAAAGCCACGTTGGGCCTCATGCCCCATTGAGAGGGTTGGTCTCCCGTGCACATGGCCACAGGCTCTGGATGCTTCCAGAAGCTCAGATAGAGAATGCACTGGTTTGATCAGGAAGCTTCTTTTCCATTTGTGCCCAGTCAGAGGCTGGTGAGAAGGGCTGAGCTGCGGGCAGTGACTCCATCATGCTGTGGCCAGGTCAGGGGTGGGACCCGCCGGCAGTGCAGTTTCTGTGTCGTTGTGAAAACAGAACCAGAAAGAGAAATATAAGTCATTTTTTTTGGGGGGGGGGGAGCATGTTTAAATGTTTCCACTTAATTCTGAAATTAAGAAAGGGAATGATAAAAGCTCATAAATTATTTTGAGTTCTCCAGAATCCTAATCTGGGGAGAAGAGAGGAAAGGAAGTAGGAGCTGTAAGGGGAGGAGGCGGGAAAGTCAGGAGGGCAGGGGCCAAGCCAGTGCAGGAGAGACAGGCGTGGAGATGGAGGGAGCGGAAGAGATCTGAAGTGAAGGGTGCCCATCACCTGTTTTTCACACCACTGGTTGCCACAGGGTGTTTTTGCTGCTTTTCAGATGCTAATGATCTGATTACCCCGGGTCAGCAGCCTTTTTTGCGGGTGGTGTCAAAGTGCGGACCCTCTGGGCCCCAGCCTGGGTCCTGAGGGCTGGACCAGTGACCACAGGGATGGATGGTGTCTGAGGGCCCTTCTCTCTCTCCACCATTCTTTGATCCCGGGGAAAAATGAAGGCGTGTTTTGAACAGAATTCCTATTCATTAAGTGGCTGGCACTAGCTGACCCCAGGCTTTTTGCCTCTGAGAAGGATCACTTTTGTTTAAGAAGAAATGTGAGCGGACTGGACGGAAGTGCCCTTCGCTGGGGCCCAAAGCTAGCTGGTGGCCTCCGTTCAGAGGGAAAAATCGGTTCCTATGAAGGGATTCAGAACTCAGAGCTCTGCCTGGACCGCCTTCCTCAGTAAAGGTGAGGAGGGTGGGGGCAGGGTTCCCAAGGTCGCAGGCAGAAAGAACATGGACCTGGGTGGGGCTCGGCAGGGGGTGATGACAGATGAGCAACTGTAATTCCAAATCTGGTGCAGTGTTTCGGTGGACAGCTCCTTGGAGGCTGCTCGCCTCTTGCAGGGGGGCCTCCCATGTTCCTTGCTAGCACCGTACCTGTGTGCCCCCGTCTGCTGTTGACACGTTGTCTTTGTCACTGACTGCAACCTTCATGAAGCCAGGCTGTGTCTCATGCATCTCTCTTACTCCCCATCCTGGCATGGCACTTGGAGCCAGTGATCATTTGAAGGAAGGGAAGCCTGCTGAGTGCTGCAAGAAGCATCCTGGGATGCCCAGGGTCCTGAAAGTTCTCTGTGTCCTGCTCTTCAGAAGTCAGGGAAGGCTACAAATCTGGGCTAAAACCATATACACAAATATGCCTGGAACTTCTCTGTAGATGGTCTTTTAGGGACCCATGGTTAACAGATCCTGGTCTTAGGCAGTAGAGGGTGTGCATCTGTCCATGAGCCATGTATCCTGAGCCTGGTCCCTTGCCAGACTGTCATGGATGCAAGTTGGTTCTTGAGCAGGGAGATCACATAAGTGCGTGTGGAGAGAGACCAGTAATGCTTTGTGGCAAATATGCTGAGTCTCAGGCCTGCCCCCACATGTGTACAGAGGAGTTACACAAAGCAGTGCCCTTCATAAACTCCAGGCTTATGGCCCTTCACTTCCTGTGGTTCACCTTTGATATTTTCTGATAGACACCATTTTGGTGGGAGGGCAGTTCTAATGCTATAGAAAAGATAAAAGTCCAGAGTTCCCATATGCCCTTCCAACCTCCCCCAGTTCCCCCTGTTATCAATATCATGCATGAATGTGGTACACTGTTAATAATTGATGAACAAATATTGTTTTTCATCATTATACATTAAAATTTTATGCGTTATACATTTAAAAGTTTTATATTGGAATATAGTTGATTAACAGTGTTGTATGGCTTTCAGATGTGCAGAAATTGATGCATTTTTGTTGACTCTAAAAATTGTAGTTTGTAGTTTATCAGGGTTCATTCTTTGTGCTGTCTGTTCTGTGGGTTTAGACAAATTTGTAATGAGATATCGCCACCATTACAGTACCATGTAAAATAGTTTCACTGTCCTAAACATCCCCCATGCTCGACCTAGTCGTTCTTCTCTCTTTCCCTCCGAGTCCCTGGCAACCACTGATCTTTTTGCTGTTGCCATGGTTCTGCCTTTTCCAGACTGTCAGATTGTAGGAGTCATACAGCGTGCAGCCTTTTCAGATTGGCTTCTTTCACTTAGTAACACATGTTTAAGGTTCTGCCACGCCTGTTTGTGACTTGACAGCTCATTTCTTTTTACCACTGAACAGTACTCCATTATCTGAGGTGCTGCATTTTGTTATCCAGTCACCAATGAAAGGACCCTGAGGTTGCTTCCAAGTTTTGACAATTATGTTCGTAGATATGCTTTTCGTGTCTTAGGATGTGTGACCACAGGGGTGTGGCAGACTGGGTCTGTATCTTTGGGGACTGGGCTCATTCACAGAAGGTGAGACTAGCATCTCCTTAGGTTCTAACCTGTAAAGCTGTAACCAGGCCAGGTGTTGGGGGCATTAGAAGTCTGGATGGTTAGGGTTCCTCCTGGGTTTTGTTCCAGCCCCCTTAGTCAGTTTGGTCAATTAATTAATCAATTATTTATTTAGGTGCTAGGTCCTGGGGATATACAAGTAAGTTATTCATGGACCCTGATATCAGAATGCCCACAGTTTAGTGTGGAGACAGAATTGCAAAAGAATCCTTACTGTTGGGAATATTTAAACAAACACTGACTGAATAATTAAGGACAATGGCTGATTCACAGAGTTAAAAGGCACCGCCATCATCAGAACTCATTCCTGCTCGAGTGCTAAGTGTGACGATAGGGGTGAATACTGTTGGGGATGGGGAGGTGAGGGAGCTGTCTGCAGGAGGAGGTGACTTGATACCCAGGGAGGGGAGAGGTGGAAGAAACCAGGAAACCCTATTCTAGGCTGGAGTGTGAGGCTTCTTCTGATCCTCAATGAACCCCAAAGACTCATGGATGTCTCAGGGGGTCCTGTTCAAGGCGGGGGCACTGCTCGCTGGCCGTGAATGGCCAGACTCCCCCAGGGTCCTGGCTTCTCCACCAGCCCCGTCGGCCAGGCTGGAAATCTGCGCGTCCACGTGCTTTGTCTCTCAAGTCGACCCCTCCTCCTTGTCATCCTGAGGTCATTTCTTGGTTGCATGGTTCCAGCGTTCTCTTATCTGGTTTCCTGCTCCTGCCCTGTTCAAATTATCTGCCCTTATTGGCCAGACTGACAGTGAACTGGAAAGAAAACCCTGTCTCACTGGCTTCCTTCTCGCCTGAGAGACAAGAAGCTGAAACTCCAGGGCACAGCAGCTGGGCCCCCACCGCACTCCGGTGTGGACGCTCCGGGTGTTGTCAACCTGATGCTCTCCCTGCATGACCTGCCCACGCGCTGGCCCCACTGAAGTGCCGTCCACTTTAAACTCACTTCCGTCCTCAGCCATCCAGGCTGCATGCTGCTCTTCTCCTCCTCACGCTCCCCCTTTGCTCAGCCCTTCTCACACTGGTTGGTTTTCACTCGAGCCTCCGAAGTCTGTTCCACGTCACCACGGCTGAATCTCCATCTGCAGCCCCAGCTTCACAGGGTTTTCCACTCCTTTCTCCGTGGCCCCTTCCTATTGCCGTGTCTTTCTCACATGGCAGGGGCTTGGTCTGGGACAAACCTGTCCTCCCCAGTCTGCCATCAGCTCTCATGAGACTGTCTTTATTTCCCTCTGTCACCCAAGTGTTCAGCATACTCCCTGCTTAGTGAATAATAAAAGACTGTTAAAAAGATGATGTTATAAATACATAAAGGAAGATTGCACTCTAAGTGATCTAAGGATTAAAGAGGTCATCTTAGGCAGTCTTGCCTCGTTGGGTCTTGGGACCTTCTCATCGTTCACGTTTGGCCTCTTCCACCCTCAGGCTGAGGGGGCTTCCCCTTGGCCAGCCGGTGAGCCCCCTCATTCATCCCACTCACCATCATCACCACGGGCACTTGTCTCGGTTGGTCCCCAGAACAGAAGCCCTTGCTTTTATATATGTGTGTTTTCTCCTGAATTTACTTGGTGACAGGAGTGTAACGGTGAGGGTGTGAGTGAGTTTTAGTGACCCAGTTGTTTATTGTATAAACAGAACGTAAGGCCATCTCCATTTCTACTAGGCATCTTCTGTTACTCTTCCCCACTTCTGATAGCCTGTTATCCCAGCACTGGGGACAGCCTTGATGTCACTTCTCTGGCTTTGGTTCCTTCACCTGTGAAATGAGAATGTTGGATTAGATCAAGAATTCTTACCTCTGGACCATAGGATCCCCTGATGGCCTGTAGGAAGCTTCTGTGTACCCATACCCTCTGAAACTATATTAACATTTTGTGTGTCTGAACATCTTTTTATAACTTGTGTATGACTTTCAAATGAGTCTGAGACTCCCAATCACTGGAAAAAATGGTTTCCAAAATCTGACCCAGCAGTTTTTTTTTTTTAACTGAAAAATAGTTTCTATGGTGTCACTTTTTTTTTCCCCTTTAAAATATCGTCATGGTAACCGAGTATCAGTTTCAGGCTGAGAGGGGTTATTCTTCCCAGTCACTGGTGTATCATGTGGCACTATTGGATCCAGGGGAAGAATTTCCAGGGTAGAATTTCTTTGACTCACTCGGTGTTGACAGTAACTTGGTCTGTGGGCTTCCCCAGCTGGGGAAGAGAAGCATAGCCTGGGCTTGGCCACTGACCTTCAGATTGTCTTTTGTCATATTTTGCCAGTTCTGAGTGGGGAGTCTGATGTCACAGCTACATCCAGGCAAAGCAGAGGCTCATTTCTCATTGCCACATCTGAAAATTCATGACAGTTGCGGTTCTCTGTAGCTGGTGCAAACAGATTTTTAAATATAGACGTGGCATTTTGCCAATGAATAAATATCCTGTCTACATGTGACGTCTTTCATAGCAGCCCAAGGGTAGAAAGAGGGTTACTGTCTTTCCATATAGAGGAAGGACCCCTAGGTCTTGATCCCAGTTCCCCATGGAGTGCTTGGTGACTGAATGCCTCTTGGTGAGATAAGAGGGTGCTATAATTGTTAAAGTCAGTGAGTTTTATGGGCTTGAAAACATGATATCCTGGATGTATCTCTCACTTGCCTACTTCCCCAGACTTACCCACAGATGCCTGGGGTTCTTCCCCTCCATATTCTTTCACCAACATAACTAGTTTTTTATCTGGCTTCACTGGTAGCTCAGATGGTAAAGAATCTCCTGCAATGCAGGAGATGAGGGTTCGATCCCTAGGTCAGGAAGATGCCCTGGAGAAGGGAATGGCTACCCACTCCAGTATTCTTGCCTGGAGAATTCTATGGACGGGGAGCCTGGCAGGCTACAGTCCATGGGGTCGCAAAGAGACAGACACCACTGAACGACTAACACTTCGCTTCACCAGTTTGTTATACTGGTTCCTTGTCATGTTTTGGTCTTTGCCCCCACGCTGAGGTTTTCTTTATCGTGCTCTTGCCTGAGCAGGCAGCATAGGACCTCTGTGGCCGTGCTTTTCAGCACTGAGATTTTCGAGCCATGCAGGTTTCCTTTCCAAAGACAGAAGGTCTCTGATGGCCTTTGATTAATTTGCCCTCAACTCATTATTGTAAGCTAGTTTAGCGTATAATACAGTAATTACATCTCTTAAAGGAACATATTTCATTTTAAACAGAATCGTGGAAAGGAAAGACGGGAGGGCTTATAAGACTTTAACAAATGATGTTCTGATTACACCTCTTTTCCCCACCACCTACCATAGGCTCCCAATTGCCCAGATTCAGCCTGGAATGGCGGAGGGGGAAGAATAAATGCACCTGGGCTGTGCTTCGCCTGAAAAATAATGAATGGATGTATAATCGCCCCCTCCTACAGCTTCTCCCCAGTTGCTGGGCCCAAAGCCCTCCTCCCTCCAGGGGGCCTCTCTGAGCCAGAACCGCAGGCCACCCCTTTCTGTGCTGGCGGGAGGGGCCTTTGCACACTTCCTACCCGGCAGTGTCAGAGTTTCAGGAGAATGGACAACCTTGGGGAATACAGGCTGATCCCAGCCCTACATTTTACACATGAGGGTTCTACTTTGGGTCTGACTGTTGTGTGCTCTTGAGGTTTGTTAGGAAGGGTCCCACATTTTACTACTTAGACCCCAGGCTTTCCCCTCCCAGCACCCCCAGGCACCTTTTCCCCTGGTGCTCTGACTCAGGACTCTCAAATTGAGTTTCAGTGGTAAGAACCATATTTTTCCTTACAGCCCCCACCACCCAGTGGGAGGGGAGTTACACCACTCTCGCTGGCCTCTGTTCACAACCCAGGTGGACACGGAGGAGAAGGGAGCACCTCTGAGCTCCTGGGAGACAGGTGAAGGTCACATACAGGTAGAGGCTGTGAGGCTCTCCTCTTACTGGATTCAGCTGGACTCTGCCGTCCCTCCCTGTACTCAGCATTTGGGGTCTTTTTTTCTTTTGCATCACCTGATATGCAGGCAGTGTGCACATGTGGAATTCCCTCCCTTGAGACTTGGGATCCATGAGGTCTACGCAGCATATCAAGTATGAGTGGAGGGTCAGAGGACCTCTAAGCTCTGCTCCATCATCCACAAACTGAAGCCAAGGGTGCATCTGCACCTGCGTGCACAAACCCAGAGACATGCATGTGAGACCTACATAGAGCAGAGCCTGCAGTCATTGATGGCAGACCAGGGACGCACCAAGGTTATCAGTCATCCTCACTGAGGAAGCTTTGGCTTCACCATGTAACCCGAGACTGAGCGTCACACCTGAATACACAGGCTAGAAGTAGGACTTCTTGATGTTCAGTAGGCCCGCATCCAGGAAGCACATCAAGCACACCCTTGGGAAGCTGGCAGGCCATCCTCTGTTTCCTGGGTGAGCCCTTCACCCTCTAGTCTTGGCTGAAGAGGAGGCCAGCACAGCCATGGTGAATCTGACTTTGTGTGTGGTTAGGCCTGGATGCAACATAAAAGCAACACCCAGTTCCTCAAACTCAGAGTGTCCCCCAGCATTTAAAGCTCCAAACCACACCACCCATGGCCTGGCTAGCCCAGCAGCATGGAAGCCAGGACCTGGACTGGGGAGAAGGACTGCTTCTCCTTCGGCCTGTGTGGGCCTCTTGGGCCCATCAAAGGGCATCAGCAGTCTTTGGTTTGGGTGCAATGTCTGACGTGGGAAAACATCTGCTGGTTCCTCTTCTACCAGCAGGAATTGTACCTCTTCATAAAATGACAATTTGTCATTTACGAACATCCTTGGTCCCTGATCCTTCCTCACCTCTAGGTAAACAGTGGTGTCTCCTAAAGTATATGTTCATCAACAGAACAGTCACGTAGGGCAGAGGGGCTGTTTGGTACCATGCGTTTTTTAAGATAGATGGCAATTTTGAGTTTCAGTTAAGTACTGATTATTTTATACCACAATGTTGGTTCTTTCTAGAGAGGTAATATCAATTGCCTTTTCAAAAAAAAATATCAGTACTCTAGAGTAATATTTCTTTGAATGAGTATTTGGTCATTTAAATTTCGACCACAAGGATGGTGATTCCAGTGTTGTTCTCATATGATTTGGGGGCCAACTCATGACATTTATTAAAATGTTTACTACATAGAACAAGGAAAGGTTTGCAGTACTTTGGGAGAGGGTGTCTTTCGTCATAAAAATGAACTTTTGCTCCCTATCACTTTTATTAAAGATTTAAAAATTAAAACAAAAAGCTACAATTTAACAGACAGATTTCTGAGGTACACCTCACCTAGGACTTTATAGCTTAGAGTTAAAAAACAAAGTATTTCAAAGGATATTTCAGCCAAAATATATAATGTAAATAAAGTTAGTTGCTCTTTTGAGCTTTGGTTTTAAAAACTAAAACATTAAAATTTACAACTTGCTCTCAGAAGTCTGTATGATAATTTTCTCACATTAAAGACAGAATTATTATTTGGAAACCATGCTATTTTTTTTCAGCTTTGTTTGAAATGTTTGTGCCTAGTCATGTCTGACTCTCTGTGACCCCATGGACTGTAGCCCGCCAGCCTCCTCTGTCCATGGACTTTTCCAGGCAAGACTACTGGAGCAGGTTGTCATTTCCTACTCCAAGGGATTTTCCCAACTCGGAGATCGAACCTGCATCTCCTGTCAGCAGGCAGATTCTTCACCAGTGAGCCATCTAGGAAGCCCTCTTGTTTGGAATAGATAATTATTTAAATAAAATGTATAACTAATTTTTAAAAAGTTAGAGACAATTGGAATGAAAATTGTTTACTCCTTGAATAGAAATTACTGTTTGTTTTAATTCAGACAACTGGCAAAAAAAAAAAAAAAGGACAGGGAGAGATTTTTGGCACCACTCAAGGATATCTTTGGCATTTGTTCAAGGATGTTTCTCATCAAAGGGTGAGGCCTCCCTGAGGTCTTCTGTCGTGGTGTCACAGAGAAGTTATTTGTGATGTCCTGGAGGTTAAAAACACAGAGAATGCATACCAATTAAAAGATAAATTGGATAAAAACAAGTTTCAACTGTATCTACAAGGAATTCTACATAGACAGGTTAGAAAGAAAAGGATGGGGAAAAGATAGACTATGCAAACACTAACCAAACATTCATCATTTAAGTATCAGAAAAATAGACTTTAAAAAGGAATATTTCTGGGGAGGAAGAGAAGCATTACATGGTGCGTGCATACGTGTGTGCTCAGTAGCTCAGTCATGTCTGACTCTTTGTGACCCCGTGGACTGTAGCCCACCAAGCTCCTCTGTCCATGGGACTTCCTAGGCAAGAATGCTTGAGTGGGTTCCCATTTCCTCCTCCAGGGGATCTTCCTGACCCAGGGATCAAACGTGTGTCTCTTGCATCTCCTGCATCGGCAGGTATATACTTTACCACTGTGCCACCTGGGTGACCGATTACATGGTGATAGATGGTCTATTAACCTAAAATCCATAGCCTTTCTAATTGTGAGCATACTCAGCAGTTGAACTTCAAAGGACCTAAAGTAGAGGCTCATAAAACTGAAAGAAGAAATAGACAAATCTAGTGTAATAGAGATTTCAATACTCCTCTCACAGTAAAATATAGAACAGATAAACAGAAAATTGATTAAGAGAAGACCTGAGCAGTACTATCATTCAACTTGACCTAGTGATTATGGAATGATTCAGCCAATAAAGTAGAATACACATTCTTTTCATGTGTCCATGAGACAGTCATCAGGATAAACCATATTCTGGATCAGAAAATAAACCTTAATAAATTATAAATATTTGATATTATAACAAAGTATATGTTTTTACCATATAGAAATTGAAATTGGTAACAGATATCTGAAAAATCCCCAAATGGTTGGAAGCTAAGCAGTAGCATAGCACCTAAATAAACCAGAGATTAACATCAACAACAAAAACTCCACAGGTTTAAGTTGTTCCCTTTTGAAATGAATGAAATGTTCACAACCATTCAATTTTGAATGGAAAGAAAAGAAAGCAATATATGTAAATTTTCAAAATGCTGCTGAGGTAGTGCTTAGACAGAAATTTATAGCATTAAATACTTACATTCAATAAGAAGAAAGTCCTCAAATCATTTAAGTTTTCACCATAAAAAAACAGAGCAAAAGAGCAAATTAAGCCAAAAGTAATCAATAAAATAGAAATCAGAAAAGCAATGAAAACTGGAATGAAAAAAACAGAATGAAATTAAAAGCTGATTCTTTGAAAAGATCAATAAAATCTATACTCTTATAGCCTGATTGACCAAGCATGAAAGAAAAAAGACAGATCACCCATATCAGGGATAAAAGAGAGGCTGCAATAGTCAGTAAATGGATAAGGGAGTATCATGATGAACAGCTTTATATTGTTGAATGATATTGAATAATCCATAGTTTAAAACCTTTTATTAAAGGGAACTCCAGGTGCAGGTAGCTTCATTGGAGAATTCTGCCAAACATTTAAAGAATGAATAATACCAAGTCTACACAAATTTATTCTTGAAGATGAGAGAACACTCCCAATTCATGAGGTTGGCATCATCTCAATGTCAACAACATCACAAGAAATGAAAACTGTAGATTAATGTTCCCCGTGAATAATAATGTAAAAATCCTCAACAAAACATTGTAATTCTCAACTGAATTTTTTTTCTATTAAGACTTACTCCCTATTTGAACCCTCCTACTCTGTTGGCAGGAATGTAAATTGGTGCAGTCACAATGGAGAACAACATGGAGTTTCCTCAAAAAACTAAAAATAGTTGCCAGATCCAACAATCCTACTCCTGGGCATATATCTGGACAATTCAAAAAGGTACATACACCCTTCATGTTTATAGCAAGAACATTTATAGTCGCCAAGACATGGAAACAACCATTGACAGATGAATAGATAAAGATGTGGTACATATATTCAGTGAAATATTACTCAGCCATAAAGAAACAATGAAATAATGCCATTTGCAGTAACACAGATGGACCTAGAGATTATCATACTAAGCAAAATAAGAAAGAGAAAAACAAATACTATATGATATCACTTATATGTGGAGTCTAAAATACGATAGGAACTTATCTATGAAACAGATTCACAGACACAGAGAACAGACTTGTGTTGCCAAGGGAGAGGGATGGTGTGGGAGGTTTGGATTGGGAGTTAGGGACTAGCAGATGCAAAATGTTACATATAGAATGGATAAACAACAAGGTCCTGTTGTATAGCACAGGGAACTATATTTAATATCCTGTAATAAAACATAATGGAAAAGAATATGGGAAAAAAAAAACCACAGAATCACTTTTCTATATACCAGAATGTAACATAACATTGTAAATCAACTATAGTTCAAAAAACTATTTAATCTTCATTTTAAAAACTGATTATTTTTATTATAGCACCAAGTGCTAAAACCTTAGCAGCCAGAACACAGCAAACCATAATCTTCATTTACATGAATTGGAAGCCATGACAGATCACTGGTAAATAAAGGAGACTCTAACTGGGATATTGTGAATCTATGAAAGATACGTTTCTGCCCATCGTTTGGTGTTACATAAGCAAAAAAGTCTAATGCAAGCCTTATTATGTTGTAAAGAGGTACCTGGAATTGAATCTCTCCTCTACTGATGCCCTTCCTGGACAAGAGAAATCTGCCCTTGTTCTTCCAGGTATATTAGCCCCATGCTTGCATTTGAGAACTTTATTCTTTTTAAAAGAGGTATTGACTAAAAACAAAGTCTGTCCCTCTAAGATTTCAGGTTCTGGTATATTAGCTGTAGAAAGTGGAGGAAGAGTGATCTCCCAGGGACCTGGCTTCTACTACAAGACGGACGCAGTTCACACTATTTATTCAGTTCAGTTCAGTTCAGTTGCTCACTTGTGTACGACTCTTTGCGACCCCATGGACTGTAGCATGCCAGGCTTCCCGGTCCATCACCAACTCCTGAAGCTTACTCAAACTCATCTCCATCAAGTTGGTGATGCTATCCAACCATTTCATCCTCTGTCATCCCCTTCTCCTCCTGCCTTCAATCTTCCCCAGCTTCAGGGTCTTTTCAAATGAGTCAGTTCTTCACATCAGGTGGCCAACGTATTGGAGTTTCAGCTTCAACATCAGTCCTTCCAATGAACACCCAGGACTGATTTCCTTTAGGATTGACTGGTTTGATCTCGTTGCAGTCTAAGGGACTCTCAAGAGTCTTCTCCAAAACCACAGTTCAAAAGCATTGATTCTTTGGTGCTCAGCTTTCTTTATAGTCCAACTCTCACATCCATACATGACTACTGGAAAAACCATAGCTTTGACTAGATGGACCTTTGTTGGCAAAGTAAAGTCTCTGCTTTTCAGTATGCTGTCTAGGTTGGTCATAGCTTTTCTTCCAAAGAACAAGCATCTTTAATTTCATGGCTGCAGTCACCATTGGCAGTGATTTTGGAGCCCAAGATAATGAGGTCTGTCACTGTTTCCACTGTTTCCCCATCTATTTGCCATGAAGTAATGGTACCAGATGCCATAATCTTAGTTTTCTGAATGTTGAGTTTTAAGCCAATTTTTTCATTCTCCTCTTTCACTTTCATCAAGAGACTCTTTAGTTCTTCTTCTCTTTCTGCCATAAGGGTGATGTCATCTGCATATCTGAGGTTATTGATATTTCTCCCAGCAATCTTGATTCCAGCTTGTGCTTCATCCAACCCAGCATTTTGCATGATGTACTCTGCATATAAGTTAAATAAGCAGGGTGACAATATACAGCCTTGATGGTGATATCCATGTGTAGAGTCTTCTCTTGTGTCGTTGGAAGAGGGTGTTTGCTATGACTAGTGTGTTCTCTTGGCAAAGCTCTGTTAGCCTTTGACCTGCTTTGTTTTGTACTCCAAGGCCGAATTTGCCTGTTACTCCAGGTGTCTCTTGACTTCCTACTTTTGCATTCCAGTCCCCTGTGCGGAAAAGGACACCTTTTTTGGGGGGTTAGTAGTAGAAGGTCTTGTAGGTCTTCATAGAACTGTTCAACTTCAGCTTCTTCAGCATTACTGGTCAGGGCATAGGATTGGATTACTGTGATATTGAATGGTTTGCCTTGGAAATGAACAGAGATCATTCTGTCATTTTTAAGATTGCATCCAAGTACTGCATTTCCGACTCTTTTGTTGGCTATGATGGCTACTCCATTTCTTTTAAGGGATTCTTGCCCACAGTAGTAGATATAATGGTCATCTGAGTTAAATTCACCCACTCCAGTCCATTTTAGTTCACTGATTCCTAAAATGTTGATGTTCACTCTTGCCATCTCCCGTTTGATCACTTCCAATTTACCTTGATTCATGGACCTAACATTCCAGGTTCCTATGCAATATTGCCCTTTATAGCATTGGACTTTCCTTCCATCACCAGTCACATCCCCAACTAGGTGTTGTTTTTGCTTTGACTCTGTCTCTTCATTCTTTCTGGAGTTAGTTCTCCACTGATCTCCAGTAGCATATTGGGCACCTACCGACCTGGGGAGTTCATCTTTCAGTGTCCTGTCTTTTTGCCTTTTTATTACTGTTCATGGGGTTTTCAAGGTAAGAATACTGAGGTGGTTTGCCATTCCCTTCTTCAGTGGACCACTATTTGTCAGAACTCTCCACCATGGACCCATCCGTCTTCGGTGGGCCTATATGGCATGGCTCATAGTTTCATTGAGTTAGACAAGGCTGTGGTCCATGTGATCAGTTTGTTTACTTTTCTGTGATTATGGTTTTCATTCTGACTGCCCTTGATGGATAAGGATAAGAGGCTTATGGAAGCTTTCTGATGGGAGAGACTGATGAGGGGGACACTGGGTTTTGTTCTGATGGGCGGGGCCAAGCTCAGTAAATCTTTAATCCAATTTTCTGTTGATGGGCGGGGTTGTGTTCCCTCTCTGTTGTTTGGCCTGAGACCAAACTATGGTGGAGGTGATGAAGATAATGGCAACTCCCTTCAAAAAGTCCGGTGCACTCACCGCTGCACTCAGTGCCCCCGGCCCTGCAGCAGGCCACCACTCACCCACGCCTCCACTGGAGACTCCTGGACACTCACAGGCAAGTTTGGGTCAGTCTCTGTGGGATCACTGCTCCTTTCTTCTGAGTTCTGGTGCTCACAAGGTTTTTATTTGTGCTCTCCAAGATTCTGTTTCCCCGGTCCTGTGTAAGTTCTGGTGGTTCTATGGTGGGGTTAATGGGACCTCCTCCAAGAAGGCTTATGTGATACCCAGGTCTACTGCACCCAGAGTCCTTGCCCCTGCAGCAGACTGCCACTGACCCTGAGGAGACACTCAAACACAGTTCTGGCTCAGTCTCTGTGGGGTCTCTGGGTCCTGGTGCACACAAGGTTTGTTTGAGCACTCTGAGCGTCTCTGGCGGTTATGGGCTTTGATTCTAAACACGGTTGCCCCTCTTACTGTCTTGCTGGGGTTTCTCCTTTGCCCTTGGGCATGGTGTATCTTTTTTTGTTGGAATCCAACCTTCTCCTCTTGACGGTTTGTTCAGCACCGAGTTGTAATTTTGGAGTTTTTGCAGAAGATGAGCACATATCCTTCTACTCCGCCATCTCTATTTATTACCATGTCTTTTGAGGCCACACATATATTAATACTTCAGAGGTCAACTGTGAGTCATTGGGCCTCATTTTTTAGGGTCTGTGATGAACTAGATGTTTAGTTTGGGGATGGTTGATTCTTTTGGAGTCTTCCCGGCTCCTTGTGTTCAGGAAGACAAGGAGTGATTCTCTCTCAATTGAAACAGTGCGTAATTATCAAGTGACTGGGGATTGTGTATTGTATTTACAGGTGGGGAGCTGCATGATGGGCAAACACTAGGAGGCCCTGGGATCAGACCCCACAGAATCCTGCCTCTGCCCGTTAAGATGTGTGTGTAGATTGTGAGTCTGTAGGAGACTGGTCTGCCCCAGGAGCTGAGAGAACAGGGTGTCTGCTGCTCGACAAGTTGGTATGTGTGTGTGTGGGGGGCAGGCCTGTGTGACCAAGGGATTGGCAGCCCACGGAAAGGATTTGGGGTTTGTTACTCAGCGCCGTGGGCAGCCACTGAAGGGTTTGAATGGGGGCAGGGATGTTTTCAGGTGACTGTTTTCACCCTGTCCTTCCAGCCTTGGTCTGGAGGATGTGTGAGAAGAGGAGAAATGGGCAGGGTGTCCATAGGAAGGCCTTTGAGGAAGCTATTGCCATTCAGAGGCTGAGCCAGGCCCATGCTCCATCATTTTAAGTCTCTCTCAGATGGGAACCTTCCATCACCTCAGATGGGGCACTTCTAGAGCCACAGTACAAAGAGGCATGTCCTTCTCACAACCAGACTTCTGCTAAGTCATCTAGATCTGTGCATTTCATCCCCTTCCACTCACACGAGAGGAGAACATGGCTCTGCCCATCACCTCCCCATAGGCTGGCGTTGAAGCCCAAGGTTGCCGACCATGCAGGTGACATTACTTTGAAATTCATAATTCTAAGTATTTTAAGTAATTCTGCTCCATCACATCAGTGCTGGATTTAACACACAAAACCATCTTCCTTTAGATCTACTATTATCTGGTCCCCCTTTTTGGACAATGAATCCAAGGTTTAGAAAGGTAACATACTTCACCCAAATCACACACCAGGTTGAAATGCAGGCCCTTGGATTGCTTAGTCTTTGCTCTGAGTTCATTCTTCACTACTGTGTCCTCAGTCCCTAGAACAGCGCCTGGCAAGTGCTCAGTAAATGTGCGCTGGATAGTTTATATTGGGGCGCTCTGACACACCATGTTAGGAACCCAACCCCAGGCACCTGAGCTACCTGGGAAGCCGAGCGGAATCTACACTCCTGGGAGTCTGCATGCACCAGAAGAATTGGACGCTCCCTGCATTCTCCATGCCTTCAGCACATTCTGACCAGTGAGGACTTGGGGCATACCCATCCGCCCCTTCTGCTCACATTGACCTCTGGAGGATGGGTCCTGGGTCAGGCTCCCCTCCTTGTGCATGAGGCCTGGTACATGTTACATGTGACTGGTTATAGAATTCAACCTGAATATCGAGCACCAGAATACTGACAGGGGCTCCTGCATCTGCCTTGCTCCAGGCCAGGACCCATCTTCTAACCCATCTCATATGAGGGAGAGTCCAGGTACAGGCAGAGCTAAGACTAGGTCCCTGCTGGAAGGGCCAGCACCAGGTGGGGGCCAGTCAGTCCTTAGAGACACCATGCTGCTCTTGGTTCTCTTGAGGTGAGCCTCAGATCCCAGGGAAAAGGAAGCAGTTTGAAGCTTCCTGAGCCCGACTGTGGAGAGCATGGTGATGCAGGCCTGTGAGACATGGAAGCAGGAAACAGGAGGATGAGTTCTGTTTTGGCTGTGTTAATTTTCCTGATAGAGTTGACCATCAAGTATCAAGTCTGTGGTGGTGGTTTAATTGCTAATTCGCATCTGACTCTTGGGACCCCACGGACTGTAGCCCACCAGGCTCCTCTGTCCATGGGATTTTTTGAGGCAAAAATATTGGAGTGGCTTGCCATTTCTTTCTCCAGGGGATCTTCCTGACTAAGGGATGGAACCTGGGTCTCTTGCATTGGCAGGCAGATTCTTTACCAACTGAATCACTATGTCTGTAAACAACTGGAAATGGAGCTCTGAAGAGGGGGAGGTGAGGGCTGAGGGTGCAGATTAGGACACTTCCCCACACTCATAATCCCCTCTTCCTGCCTCCTGTAATGGCTGGACTGTTCTTTGCACCATTAGAGGTGGGGCTGCATCCTGAATGAAATGAATTTGTTTTACTCACCTTTCCAACGGAAGTTCTGTAATTGCTCACACCCTGTCTCTATTTTTACCATCTGTTGCATCAGTTTAATGAATTTTATATGGTGTGTTCTTTATTTCAGAAAAACTGTACAACTCCACTGGACGAGATTTAAGAAGGGCCCTCTTCTCCCTGAAGCAGATATTTCAGGTAAAAAAAGAAAAAAAAGTAATGTCAGGTTCTGCTTTTGCATTGCTGTGGGATTAGATGCAGGCAAGTTTATGCCTTTTACCGATTACAAAAAGAGAAACACTTTAGAGTACAAAGTAAACTTTGGTCAAAATATCAGTTAAGAGTATTTTTACCATATCAAATATTTCAAATGATAGGAAGTAAAGAAAACATCATCAGAATTACAATATTTTTCCATGTTTACTTCAGATTAAAAAAAAAAAACCTACTACAAATGTAATTGAAGTCTTCTGTTCTGCTGCATACTGGCCACCCTCTTGGGGTCTCTTCTCTACTGAATGTCAGATATAGTGTTTGCCATGCAAACGCACATTTCTATACTAATGGTGAATATTCTCCCGCAACATGTGACATTTTTTTGTGTCACTTGTATGTGCATGCTATCATGCAGCATGTATCCTGATGCAGTTTACTTGGTGAGAACGAGATCAGTGTGGGCATGACCCAGGTAACTGTGAGTGTCACTGTGTGAAGGAAGTACAGTTTGTCTTATTCATCATCTGTTGGTGGACATTTGGGTTCCTCTCCAGGGTTCTGCGGTTACAAATCATGCTGCTAGGGACACGCCCCCTTGTGTGCATGTGTGGGCATCTCTGTTAGGTTCCATCTTATCCTTTGCCCCAGACTTTCCCTCTGCTTCTCCCCTGGGCAAGTCACGAGCTTAGTGAAGAGGGCTGGGACTGGGGTGCAGGCAAACTCCAAGCTGTCACCCACAGGAGACTTCAGGGAAGAGAGACAGAGAGCCAGGGTCTGAGAGTGAGGCCGCTGTGCCAGGGCAGGGTCAGGAAAGGCAGGATGAGCTTCGTGGAGAAGATGGCGTTTGCATTGAGCTCGTGTCTGCGTGGGTTCATCGTTCTTGCTCTCATATTAGACTCTAGGGTGTAGTCAGTCCATTTCTCTTTAGTTCCCATCTCTTTCACATCCTTAAAGAATTTTCTGTCAGTGATAGCTCCAGCCTAAGTGGCCGTCTCCTTCATGGATGTTTCCTGTCTCCGGGGGATTGGCAGAAAGGCAGGCCAACAGGCCATCCCGCCTGCACGTTCTTGTCCCATTTTAAAACCTGTTCAGCCGTGCACGCCCTCATCTTTTTCCCAGAGCAGAACCCTTCTCAGTGACAGTGTTTTTGGAGAAGAGTCCTCATGTCTCATCTTCCCACACTACAGGTGTGACCCTGAGTCACCATTGTCCCTTTAGATCGCACATCTCAGAAGTGCCCTGAGGTTTGGGGTCATCCTTGGTTCAGGCCGTTTCTTCTGGGAGAGTTGTAACAGCTGTTGTGGACACAGTTCCGTCCTCCACAACTCAGTCCATCCTCCAGCTTCCACCAGAGGCGGCTCACGACGTGCTTCTCACGCTGGTTCCGTGTAGCCTTATGGGTTACATCTGAATCTCTCAGGACAACGCTGAGGCCCTCTGGCTCTGGCCTCTGCAGCTCACCTCCCTTCCTTTGCTGCAGGGACATCTCACTGTGATTGTGTTCTGGGAACAAGCCACGCCCTTTCTCTTCTCTTCCTTCGCCCCCAGACCTATTGCTTCTATCCCAGGATGGTTCCTCCCCACATCCCCTCCTCATGTCCCTCAGTTTTCCACCCCATGTCTCCTCCTGCCAGGGATTCTCTAGATGAACCCTCAATTCAGTCAAGGGCTCTCCAAATACCTCTATTGCTGTGCTTACCTCTGGAACAGAGCTTGAGATGCTCCAGGCTTGTCTGAGTCCAATCACCTGTGAGCTCCCTGGAGTCCATCACTGACTCTTTGGAGCCTCATGCAGTGGCTGGTGCTACTGAAGCAATAGATGAACAGACCGGGTGATTGGAATACTCTTCTTAAGGGTGTCTGTCTTCAGTCTTTCCTCTCTTTTATTTGAGTAAATGCTTCACTAATTACTTGTCCCCAAGTTTCACTTCCCATGTATTTATCAGTGTCTCCTTGCCTTTTTTTTTTTTTTTCAATTTCAGTAAGCTTTTTTCTCCCCCCAAACTTATTTACTTTTAATCAAAGGAAAATTGCTTCACAATATTGTGTTGGCCTCTGCCACACATCAACATGACTCAGCCATAGGTATACATGTGTCCCCTCCCTCTTTAACTTCCCTCCTATCTCCCACCCCTTCCCACCCCTCTAGGTTGTTACAGAGCCCTGGGTTGAGTTCCCTGGGTCATATAGCAAATTCCTATCAACTGAACAAAACAGAACTTACTTTACGCTCTGTTATGTCCTTCTCTAGAACTCAGATTCCTGACAGCAGCTGGGCTGGGCTCGTACTATACTGCCGGAAGTCCACACTCATGACATTCCACACCCTCACTCGCATCACCCTTCAGCCTGCCTGCTGTTTCCACTGTTCAGCTTTTCCATTGTTCGCCTCACTGAGTATCCAGTTGGTGGCAGAACCACACAGAGAAGAGCTCTTCCAAATGACTTTGAAACATTACAGTTTGTGTACTCTGGGTGGAATATACTTTTAGAAGATAAAGAACCACGCACACATGCAGATCAACTGTTTATAATAATCATTTTGCTGTTGGTAGTGTTAGTACTGCTATTCTGATACTGCAGTTTGTGTGTTTTCTAACTTTGTTATTCTTAGAGTTCTTAAGGATTAGTGTTCTTAGTGTGTGGAAGAAAGTTGATAGAAAGATAAAACAGTTAAGTTAAGAAAAGTCTGGATTTCTGAATTTAATTGGAAGTATTGAAATGAACCCATGATGTTTATTATCCTAACAAACTTGCAAAACATATTTCTAGCACTAAGTTTATTGAAAAGTACTAGAAGCAATGATCAACCCTTTAGCAAAAACCACCACTAGCATAGAGACTATGATCTTAAAATACTGAAAGGAACCAGAGTTCCTTGGAGAAATAGCTGACTTCAAGTCTGGCCTGGGAAATAGGTAAAATAAACTTGGAACATATTATTATAGATAGCAAAGAAGCTATCAAATATGACTAGGATTATTGCCAAAGGAACTTGGGAGCATGTTGAAGGGTCTCCCACTGGCTAGCTGAAGATGGACAATATAAGCATCAACAAGCATGATAACTACATTGGATTGAAGCACATCAGCTTAATCTGCATTTATGAGTTCATAATAATACTAAAGAATAACAATGAATTGGTCATCAATGGAAGAAAGATGGTGGTGAACCAGCTGTTTATTTTGAAAAATAGGTAAAATTCTAAAATCACACATTTATCTTACTTTTTCCTATATGAGCTTTAGGATAATCAAACAGTAGTTGAGGGAAGGTATGCTTATAAAAATATTCTAGCTATTTAGTAAGAAGGAATGATATAGTTAGAGTATCACTTAGAACATCAGAGTTTTGCAACCCTGTATGAATTAATGGATCTAGGTATGGAGCTTCAAGACCTGCTGATGCAATGGAAATGAGATGCAACCAGCTATTACGTACCTTCTCATGGAAACTCAAACTGCCATTGAGGATGCAGTCACACCAGCAGATTCAACCCTGGATGTGTCTGATCCTGCATCTCTATGCAGTAACCAATTTACAAATGATCTAAGACAGAGGCACATGTTAAACCACACTACAAGTAATCAACACAACCCAGAATACAGGCTACTCTGAAGGACAAATGATCTAGCTTCTTCAACACACGATTTACAAGGGAAAAAAAGAGGTGATTTAAAAGACATTTTAAAGTTGTATCAACTAATTGCCACAAGTGGATCTTATTTCAATCCTACTACAAAATGTCAAAAAAAAAAAAACCCTGTAATTTTGAGACAGTTGAAATTGGTCATTGTCCAGTTGAAGCTGGACGTTTGATAATATTAAGAAATATTCATTTTTATGGTGAGTACATAATTTTTTTATGGTGATTACATAATTTTAAAAAGCGTTCCTATACTCTGGAGGTACATATTAGAATATTTATGGATTAAATCATGTGACATCTGGGATTTGCTTCAAATGAATACGGCAGCAGACAGGGTGGGGTGATAGATGGAACAGGATTGATGTGAATTGATTGGCACCTGGCTCCCTAACTTGTTCTGTCTCCTTTTGTATGTTTCAAGTTTTCCATGGTGAAAAAGTTAAAAGATAAATTGAACACATGGCCATCTAGTTTCATACCCCCTCACCATGTTTGTTCTACAGTGTTGTCTGTCTGAATTCTCAAGGATACTGTTTCCACCTTTTACTCAGCAGACACGTATTTTTGAACAGCCTTTGTTGGCATTATGTAGGCAAGGATGAAGACATTTGCTCCCAGAAGTTTAATCTGTTTGGAAGACCACAGACCTGTCCATCAAATAGCTCCATCCCACAGGGGTCTTGGGTGGATTCCACAGCCAGCAAGCTGTCTGGAGTTTAGATCACCTTCTCCCACACCCAAGTGTCTGCATCTCTATCATATCTTAGGTTTCTTTGATGTGTGGAAGTTCCTTTTGGAACTCCAGTTTAAAGGGTGTAAAAACACAGTCATTGGTCATTTGGATTGAGTTGAATATTCCTTGATTAACAGGTGTCAAAAAAATGATCACAGGTTAAAGTGTGGCCATTAATCTGAAATTCAAGGATGATCTCTTATTAGTTAGTGTTAATATGTTGATTTCATTGGAGTCGGAAAGCAGTGTTTCAAAAATCATTTATTAACGCCCATATACTTTAAGGTATGTGTTCAAAATCTTGTACATTGCCAATTTGGAAGATATTTTCTACATTTATTATCAGTATATTTTAATTTCCTAAATGCCTTATCTACATATGTGCATCAATTTAAGTTAGGGTTCCGGATTATTTTTATAAACACTGCCCAGTGTCTTTTTCCAAGAACCTTTGCCAGACAGTCAGCTCTCTGCTATATTAATATTAGTGATTAGCTTGAGTGGTTTCTTGAGAGCTTGTTCTCACTTTTTCACCATGAAGTCATGTGTGAATCTAGTTTTAGTTAAAGTAATAAACATTTGTTACATGCTTGGAAAAACTTTCTGACTAGACATGAGCTCATCTAAATGTTCGCTTTTCACATATGCTGGTGGAAAAGAATATGGATGGAGGGAGAATTATTTTTATTTCCTTCATACATACGAGTGTAAAGTGATTTTCCAAAAATCATGATATTGTCCCATTTTCTCTTGCTTCCAAAGCCATGATTATCTTCAAGCCTGAGTTAACACAGCTGTCTTTCATTACCGTCGGGGCACGGCCGTGTTCACCCCTCCCCCCAGTGCCCTCTGAATGTTAAGAGTGTGTTTTTGGTTCAAAGGGAGTAGCTGCCTGGCCTGCCACCTCCTCCCCACCCCCACCCCCTTTGCTCAAGTTCTCCATCCATATAACTGGAAAATGCCATAAAATCAAAATGAGAGGTTGCTTTCAACATGGAGACAGGAGAGTTATGCCAGTGTGTCTAAATTATTTTTTTATTTTTTGGAGATAGACCATGGTTGCTGACCATTCCTATAATAATAACCTTTCATTATTCTATTAAACTTTCTACTACTTACATCACTGAGGTTTTTCATTTTTGCTCTGTTGTTATAATTGAAGATGAATGTATCCTAGCTGCATTTGAGACAAGGCAGGGTCCAATCAAGGAAACCTCCTCCCAAAACAGTAGTGGAAAAGTTTGTCTCATAGGGCTCTGTCGAACTTGGTACTCCAGGCAAGGGGCTGGCTGGGCCATAGTTAGGTCATCTTGGCCAAAGTTTTGCCACTCCTGAGTCTTCATCTGTGAAGGGAAGGCAGGATTAGATGAGTGATTCTTGAACTGGTTGCCCTTTAGGATGGATTTCCTTGGGAATTTAATGTCAGAGCCTGGACCCCACCCTAGAAATTCTGGTTAAACCCTTCTGGGCGGGGGCTATGTCCTGTTCCTTTTTAAAGCTCCATCGATGATCCTGATGCGAGGGAGTCAGGGGTGAGAAGACAACCCTGAGCACCTCTGAATCCCCCGCAGAGCTTATTAAGCACTGGTCACCGGGCCCCACAGTGGCGCCTCCTGACCAATAAGTCACCGTGGAGCTGGGTACTTTGCATTTCTAACCAGTTTCCAGCTGATGTGCAGGTGCCTGTGGCTCCGGAGACCTGTCTTTGAGAACCACCCTATTAGATGACTCCAGTGATTCCTTCCAGGTCCTGTTTTCTGTGATTAGACTGCAGACTGACCGCAGTGATGGACAGTGTGGCTGCTCCGGACACACGGCCGATTCTCTCTTCTGCCTCCTCGCTTGTCCTGTGAGCAGCACAACTTGGAAGATGGAGAAACTGCTCCCTTACTTTCTCAGATGCTGTTTGCAAGACCCTCGTAACCTTCCTTAGGGACTGTCCTTTGAAACACACGGGTGGCTTTGAATCCTTCACGGGATGGTCTGTACCGAAACCCAGTGTTTCCTGTGTTCAAACCCAGCAGGCTTCAGTGGCCGGTCCCTAGGGACCTGTGGGGGCCTGGAGCCTGGTGATTTCTGAAGAATGAAAAACAGATCACTATAAATATTCCTGACAGTCAGGGGATTCATTTGCTTTATCTTTATTAGCTTGCCCAGAAGGCAATAATTGGTCTTTGGCAAACAATGATGTGAAGACTGGTTGTAAAATTCCTCTGGCAATAGTTAAGATGCTTCATTTGAATAGAGCCGAACAATCTTCAGAGGTCAGTCTGGAGTCAGAGGCTTGTACTTAGTTTTCACTGCACAGCCTGGATGGAGGATAGACTGGGACAGTATTTGAAGTTTCTCTCTCTCTCTCTCTCTATTTTTTTCTTTCCCTGTTTCCTGCCAGGATGACAAGGATTTGGTGCATGAATTTGTAGTGGCTGAAGGTCTGACGTGTTTGATCAAGGTGGGAGCTGAGGCAGATCAGAATTATCAGAACTACATTCTGAGGGGTAAGTTACGCTGGATGGTTGGCACCCAGCCCCTACAAGAACTTCAATACTAAGAGCTTTTTAAAAAGACTTGGACTACCAGGTAAGGTGATGAAGACATCCTGCAGCAAAAGATGACACCTTCATCAGGTTTTATCAGTTCTCATAACTTAAATTAGAGACCGAGTTCATTTTACTGACTTTACATGAAATCTCTTCCCAGTCGTTGAGAAAAGAGAGCATTCTGCACACTATATTCTCTTTTACTTAGTGAGGAAAGGGACACACCAGGTGGCTTGGAAAAGGCCTGCATTGCAGCACAAAGCCCCCTAAAACCAACAAAGCCAATTATTACCTGGGAAAAATACCATCTACAACTTGGGTTATCACTGGGAGTACCTGTCAGAAGCACGCATTCCTCATCAGGTCTGGGGCGGGCCCAGAATCTGCGTTTTACAGAAGGATGCTGAAAACTACCTCTGTAATTTCGTTTTTTAACAAAGTGGTGCATGTGTGGTGTTTGAAGCACTGATTACTCTTCTAGTTCATCAAGTGAATGCTCTTTTCAGAGTTAAAGTATCTTTGTGTATCTTCATGTAAATAATTTTCTTTGCTTCCATAACGTCTGTGAATAGGCAGAGCAGGCATTATTAGGTTGGATCATGTGATATAGCTGTTATCAGCAGTATTAACTTAGCAGAGAAAAAATTTAATGCAGTTCAGTATTGTCTCCATTTTGCAGTTGAAAAATCTGACTCAAAGAGGTTGAACACTTGCCTAAAAAATTCACTTCTTCTAGTGTGAAGTTGACCATGGGCCATATCCAGGCACTGGGACACATCATAGCTGATTGGGGTCCTGTTTCCCCTTCTGCACCTATGCCTGTAACTCCACAACTCTGTGTTCCTATAAGAAAGAAAAAGACCGTCCTTTCTTTTCCTTGGATGAAGGCAAAATACACAAAAGGTGATTTAATAGCAAATTCCTTGGTTAGAGTTGAATGAGACGCACACAGTGAAACAGTCTCCTGCAGTTTCCTGTTGTGTTTTAACCGTGAGAAGGTTTCTTATGTTCTGAGTTGTGACCCAGCACCTGGAACTCTCTGGATCCTTCCCCGTTTTCTCTGCTTCTGGAGAGCCACGGCAACAACGGCAGAAGCAAAAGGGAAAACTGAGCACTCATTAAAACAATTTTAACAATGTATTGTCATAAAAAAATTTTAAGGATGTATTGTCATGTCAGTGTTAATTATTTCTATTCATTTTAATAAATGCCAGGTGTGTGTGTGAGAGAGGATTCCTCAGCCTCAGTTTCTCTGCTCCATGTGTTTGTGAGACTGGAGAGGCACCTCCTTTTGTCCACCTTCTATCTTTTCCTGGATGTGTGGAAGAGTCTCACTACAAGCTGTTGGTAGAAATGCTTTATGGATGAATTTTATGATTTCTGATCTCAATATCATTAAATCATTTATATGGAAACTTTTACAGTATGTGTAGACAACCATAGAATTTGTCCTGCAAATGCAGCAGTCCTTCTGTGTCTGAAAAGATGTGTAAAAGCCTTGATGCTCATCCTCATATTTCCATCTACGCTGGCCCAACACCTGGAAGAGGGCATGGCACAGAAATAAGGAGCATTTCCTCTGGGTTATTTTCCAGGTTACTTATACTGTGGATGCTCATAAGTTGAACCACGTGAAAAGAAGTATACCTAAAATTGCCTAATTCTGAATACTGGGTCCAAATTGACAGTGTTTTTTTGTTGTTGTTATGTTTAAAGTGTACATCATTTTCACTTAAAAAGAAAGTCTTCCCCAAAGGATGGTGGCATGAACACACAGACATTCACACACCTCTTTAGAACTAATAACCATCTACATGTTTATGCTTCTGACCCTTACCTAGGAGTGTATATATGCATTTTTATAGAGCCATCATCAGTATAAGCATCTCCATTCATTGGCCTCCAAGGCTGGAGGGAGTGGGGTGGCTCTACCTGCTATGGTCAGCCCCCTCTGATCAGGAAGGTAAAATTCTTGTCAGGAGCCCCCCACAGACATCCCATGGATTAGAACTGGATTGCACAACCACCTTTAGCTGCAAGAGGCTGGCACAGTGGGTGCTTGGCTTCCAGGACTCTGAGGGGAGTCAGGCAGCAAGAGAGAAGGGATTGGCTTTGTGTCTGCAGGTTGCTCGTGTCTGCCACATGGAGGGAGTGAGGAAGGAAAAACTCAGCCCAGCTAAGAAAGCCTTCTGCTAAGCAGTCCAGCGGTGGCCTGGTTGGAGATAGAGAGGCACCTGTCTGTTGGTGAGGGCATCATGGTACAGGGACAGCGTAAGCTCAGTGACTGTGCAAGGTCCCGAGTAGTGAATTGTGTCCATGGTACTTGCAGGTGATCAAAGATGGTGTTGACCTGGAATCCTTCAGCTGGGCTCTCCACCCAGTGTACACTTATCATTAAGCTGGTGGTGGCTTGTTGATCTATAGTATCCTCATCTGTACTGGAAAGACACCAAAAGCCATCACCCAATGCTTGCGAATCAGAACTCCCAGGCACAGCCAGGGGAGAGCCCTGCCAACCACCTGCTACTTCTCTGTCCCGGAAGGAAATGCCACTGAGGTAGGACCCTCACATAACAGCACTGCCTAATCCGTGAGGAGACCCCACGTCTCCATTGCCACCACCGAGATCTTGCCTTCTGATTTTGATTTTCCAGTGGTGTCTGTTCATTGGAGGCCAGACGGCCACCATGTTACCTGGGAAACGAGTGAGCGCCCCCTCGCATTCAGGTCAGTACAAGATGTCCTGCTTTCCACGCAGCTGAGGGGCCTTTGCACACTTCCACTGAGTCTCAGAGAGCTTGGGGTAAGCAGGGCACCGGGTGCACATGTTAGCATGTCTGGACATGTCTGACTGAAGCCCGTGCCAAGAAAGTGCGCTTCTGAGGGATGTAAAGGACAGATTTCTTAGGCTGTGACTTTTGTGCTTTGATACAAGGAAGCTATCATTTTCCCCAGCCCACGTGTTGAGTCACCCCTTCCTGACCTTGAAGACATGTGGGCTTTTCTAGGTTGTGATCGACTGCCAGCAGCCACCAGACAATTGCAATCAAGGATAGCCTTTGAATTGCCTCTTTGTCCAACCTCATTTTAGCCAAATTACCTTGGGTGAAGGATGGTGAAGCCAGATGCAGACCAAGAGAGAGAAAGTGGGAAGAGGTTTCCAGTTTGGCCATTCACCGTCCCCCGGGGAGAACATGTCATGCTGCCCTGGGCCCCTCGGGAGAAGCACGGCAGAGGGCGAAGGCCGGCGCCTCTATTGCGGTGTCCACAGAAGGCGGGGTGAGCAGGATTAGGGTTTGCTCTGTGTCGGTGGGCCCTGGGGCTCAGGGACCGTGAGGACAGAAGTGTCCAAGGCCCACATGGCAGGTGGTTGGAGGTGTGGACTTGAGCTGCTGGAGAGGGGGACTGACTGACCTCTAACCAGAGCCTCCAAACTGAGCCCAGACATCATTTGGAAGCTCTCACAAACCATAAGGTGGACCAGTTGTCCCAGTGCTACGGGGGCTTGTGCCCTTCACAAAATTTCCTCAGGAGCCCTGGCTGTGTGACCGTGTATAACGCCCCCAGATCCAAAGGAAACAGGCGTGTTTGGAGGACCGAGTCCTTTTCACATCTGCTTTTAGGACTCTTAATTTATCCAGTGTTCTTGCCTGGAGAATCCCAGGGATGGGGTCACACAGAGTCGGACATGACTGAAGTGACTTAGCAGTTTATCTTTATTTTTGCACTCTGTCCTCTGTCAGCTCTCTCTCTTTTTTTTTTTTTTAGTATCTGTTGCCCTGTGTTGAGGGTGTATCTGCTAAGACATAAAGGCAGGTTTTGACTTACGGTGTAGCTTTGTACTCTCCAAAAATGTGAGCCGGCTGCTGGGAAGAGGTCTTAAAGGCACAACATGCAGAAATAATATTTATCTGACTTACTGTTCTTGAATGGTTATACCTAGTGATCTACAGGGTTTGTGTGTGTGTGTCTGTGTGTGTGTGTGTGTGTGTGTGTGTGAGAGAGAGAGAGAGAGAGGAAAGAGCTTGCCCATACTTAATATATATCTACTAAGGAATTTGAATCTCACAATTATTCTTGTTGAAGTAAGACCTTGAGAGCTACATTCCTGGGAACTTAAACTTTCCATGCACAGGCTGAGCATTCACAATAGGCCACGTCAGGCCCTGGGGATATGCTGATAAAACCAAGATACAGCCAGGTCCTGGAGAAGCTCCCTGGAGGTGCTGCCTGTGACCCGCTTTATATGTTATATCGCAGATGTCTTACATGTCTAGAAATTGCATAGAGGTGATCTGCTTTGGTGAGGAAAGAGGAAAAGATACATAGGATCAGTAAGACCAGCTGCCTTTTCTGGCTGTCCAACAAAAGAAGCTGCCTCTTAAAGGCTAGTTTTAAGTGGAGAAATTTAATCATTTTTCCTAAAGCAAAATACCAATTAATTCTTAAGTATTCTAGTTCTAAATTCTAATGACTAAAATACCTAGTCATTATCAGAGCTGGTTAAGACCTTAAACTCCTTTAAACTCAGCCTTTGCATTTTGGGAGAAAACTGCAGATACTGTGTTTGCTCCTAAATTTAAAAAAAAAGAAAAGAAATTGAAGTATAATTGCTTTACAATGTTGTGTTACTTTCCTCTGTACAACACAGTGGATTAGCTACATTTCTTTAAATGTGTTAATGGTTGTCGACATTTAAAAATTGGGAGATTTGACATTAAAAAAAAATCCAGATTTCTGGTGTCTTTGGAAAAACTGAACCAGAGAATTTCAGTGCCTTGCCAGATGTCACTTAACTAATGGAGGGAAATGCCTTGTGTATTAGGGGATCTCTTAATGAGGATCAGGACTTGTGGTCAGATAGCTTTGGTGGGGATCTATATCACCAGGAAGCAGGCAGTAGTACAAAAGGATCAAATGGTAACCAAATGATGATGAAACCAACATTCTCCATCCCAGGAAAACTTAAATGTTTATCTTTTGACATTTCAAAGCCAAGGAGGAGAGTGGAGGTTGGGTTCAAACTAGATGAGGGAGAGTAGAGAGGGGCCCAAACTGGCACCCAGGTGGACAGATGAGAACAGAAGGGGGGAGCTGCTTACTTCCTGAGCCAAAGTCCATTCCTTGACTGCCTTGCTTTCTACCCGCCGGCCGGGCTTGACTCTCCTCCACCCCTTACCCTAGTCCTGAGGTGCACCCAACTGTCTGGGAGGAAACTTCCTCTTTCTTACCTCTTGCTGAGTCAGGACGTCAGGGATTAATCATGGCAGCCACATGGCCAGCTGGGTGGGTGACCCAACAGCACGTGTCGTGGTAGTGTTTGTCACAGCCCCCTGCGGAGAGGGGAGCTGAAACCAGGGTCACGGACAGAATCCTCCTTCATTTGATGTTTCTCCTCTTATTCTGTCAGTGTGGTGGGGGCTGTTCCCAGTAGGAAGTCATGTTGACCATCACAAGTTAGCAGCCCATGGGGCCAACTTGACCTTGCAGAGATGAGAGTGTCAGGGCATCAAGGTCAGTGAAATAAAGGTGACCCGAGATGGCACAGCTGACAAGAAAACCTCGTCAACACTGATATGTAGATTTAAAAAAAAAAAAAAAGGAAATAGAGTTAAAAAAATTTTTTTTTATCTTGTAGTTTGTGAAGACACAATTGTCTGAAAAGCATAAAAAGGAAAATGTAAAAATCACCCATAGTCCCATAAAACAAAGACCGTTTTCTACGCATCCATGTACATGCTTGTGTTGTACGTGCCTTTTACAAAAATAAAGTGACCTGCCCACATGTTGTCAGCCACGACTCCTGGAAGGGAACAGTGGACCTTGGTGGCTGGCTTTGTGATATCTCCTAGTGTTCTCAGTCAGTAAGTCATGTCTCTTTGCGACCCCATAAACTGCAGTCCACCAGGCTCCTCTGTCCATGGAATTCTCCAGGCAAGAATACTGGAGGCGGTTGCCATTTCCTACTCAAGACATCTCCTAGTCCTTGGCGCTATTCTTTAACTTCTTTAAACTGCTTCTCCCTCACCTAAAGAGATACCTTTTTATAGGAATGGTGTCAAGCTTAAAGAGCTCATTGTTGCTGTTTAGTCGCTAAGTTGTATCTGACTCTTCTGTGTCCTCATGGACTGTAGTCTGCCAGGCTCCTCTGTCCATAGGATTTCCCAGGCAAGAGTACTGTAGTGGGTCACCATTTCTTACTCCAGGGGGTGTTCCCTACCCAGGGATTGAACTTGTGTTTCCTGCACTGGCGGGTGGATTCTTTACCACTGAGCCACCAGGGAATTCTAAAGAGCTCATAGAAAGATCTAAATAAAGGCGTGATTTGTAGGTATGACAGTTGTTATCAGTAGTAATATTATTAATGAGGTAATCATCTGTTATGGGCTGAATTATGTACCTCTCAAATTCATGTTGAAGTCATACCCCTCAATACCTCGGAATGTGACTGTATGTGAAGACAGGTGGTTAAGTTAAAAAGAGATCACCGGGCCCTGATCCAATATGACTACTGTCCTTAGAAGAAGAAGACATTAAGTCACAGACCTGTTGGAGGAAAATGATGTGAAGACATAGGGAGAAGAGAGTCAAGGAGAGAGACCTCAAGAGAAACCAACTCTGTAGACACTCTGAACTTGGATGTTCTCCAAACTCTGAGAAGTAAATATCTGTTGCTCAAAACCCAGAGCCTGTGGTATTTGTCACAGCAGCTCAAGTGACTGATACATTGCCCTTGCAAGAGACCCTGGGAGTTATTGGGTAGTACCTAGGGTGAAAGTCCTGGGGATGGAGTTGTTGGGTTCGAAGCATGTGTGTCTCTGTCTTGTTTTTGGTTGAATAATTGCCCTCTTGAGTGGATATGTGAATTTATACTTCCATCCATGGTCTCCATTCTGCTTGTTTACTCCAGGCTGGGGATGTTCATTCTTTGTAATCTTTGTCATTCCTGGTGATTGCATGTGTGCATACTAAGTCCATTCAGTCCTGTCCAACTCTTTGCGACGCTATGAACTATAGCCTGCCAGGCTCCTCTGTCCATGGGATTCTTTAGGAAAGAATACTGGAGTGGGTTGCCATGCCCTCCTCCAGGGGAATCTTCCGAACCCTGGGATCAAAACTGCATCTCTTGTGTTGGCTGGTGGGTTCTTTACCACTAGCGCCACCTGGGAAGCCTGTCATTGTACAGAAGTGTCATTCCTTTTTTTTTTTTTTTAATTTTAATGTATTTATTTTAATTGGAGGCTAATTACTTTACAATATAGTAGTGGTTTTTGCCATACATTGACATGAATCCACCATGGGTGTACATGTGTTCCCCATCCTGAACCCCCCTCCCACCTCCCTCCCCATCCCGTCCCTCAGGGTCATCCCAGTGCACCAGCCCTGAGCGCCCTGTCTCATGTATCGACCCTGGACTGGCGATCTGTTTCACATATGATAATAAACTTGTTTCAATGCTATTCTCTCAGATCATCCCACCCTCGCCTTCTCCCGCAGAGTCTGAAGGACTGTTCTATACATCTGTGTCTCTTTTGCTGTCTCGCATATAGGGTTATTGTTACTATCTTTCTAAATTCCATATATATGTGTTAGTGTACTGTATTGGTATTTTTCTAGAAGTGTCATCCCTGATGATTAGGGCACACTTACTCCTACGGACCAGTTTTATAGTCATTTTTATAAAGTAGTTTGTAGTTTTTGGTTGTCATTGTGTTAAATTTGTCCATAAATTTCAGAATAATTGATATCCTTATTTAAAAATTCAGAACTATTGCCTACATGCTCTTTCATGGCCCAGAACAAATCCTTTGCAAGAATATTTTCTCCATCTAACTCTTGTGTGCCATGTCGGTTTCCTTCTCATTTGTTACAGAGCTTTCTGCATATCTCCCCAGGTGTTTTTGTATTTTTTTTTTCTTGTTTACTCATTTTTGAGTTGGGTTTGATATTGACCACATGAAAGGATGAGTCTTTTTCCTGTTTATATGGTAAACTTGGCATGGGAGTGTCATCTAAGAAAGTTCTGTCTTGCCCTCCCTGGATGTGTTTTGCTTCAGTTGGGGAACACTGTGTCTTGGGCCTGGATTCCTCAGTTGTGGCAACTGCTTGGCTAAGACTGGCTCATGAGTGAGATACCTCTTCCCCGAGGGAGTGTTAGCTTCCTCTTCTTTTGTCTTTGCATGTTGGAAATTCTCCCTTTGAGGACTTAGATGAGCATCATGCCTGCTGGAGACTTGGTCTATCAGTTCTGGGTGCTCACCAGCTGTGGTATGTGTGTTGGGCATGGCTGGAGAAGCCGGGCCATGCATAGCTGTGGGATGTGGCCTCCACATTTTGTTTTTATTCTCATTTTCTTCCCTGCTGTAGTTTTTGAAACCTCTGCTTTTGGTGTCTTGGTGCCCTGGTGTATCTCAGCTTGGCCTGACATTTCTGTTCACACGCTTGGCATGCTGTTGGGGACATGGCCTCCGGGTTGAACCAGTCACAGACCTGCCTTGGGCTTTGGTCAGGACAGGAAAGCCACAGCCTGCCCTTCTTGGGGGAGGGGGGCTGAGTCACTCTTGCTGCTGCTATTGGTTTGTGGTGACAGAGGGTCGCCCTTGAGTGGTCTGAGTGTCTCTTCTGTGATGTCTCTTGCCACCCCTTCCATCCTCACCCTCCGTCAGGCCTCTTGCATCCTTCTTAAAAAAAAAAACTGGGTCAGAGAACATCAAGAGCTGCACTTATGTCTTTCGTTTTCTAGCCCGTCCAGGCACAGGGGCCAGAAGTGGATTCATGCTGAGGCCCTGTGGGTCGTTCCCGTGGCCCATGTGATGATCCGATATTGTGGACTTGTGCAGCTTTTCTCCAGACTTTCTCCCAGGAGAAGGAGCTGGTTGCTGGAATCGCCACTCCCCTCAGGCCTGCTGCAGTCTCTGGTGTATTTAGATGGAGTCCTCAGGGCCCGAGTGTGCAGTGGGCTACCCCGAGTCTCGGGGCTCATGGAACCTCTTCTCTACTTGCGTTTCTCATTGGTTATTTGGGTTGATTGAAAGGAAGGGGGCTTGGAGGCTTCTCATTGTGCTGCCATTTTTCCGGAAATGTGACCTTGTCAGAATCATCATCGCTTGTGTTCTGTGTCCTGGCAGACCCTTAGTCTGCAGTGCTGCACGCAGGAGCATGGTAGGTCGAGTGGGTGAGGGAGCAAGGGAAGGCCAGAACCAGGTCCTGACCTTTGATGGGACACAGTGCCCTGTGTTTTTCCTCTGGGTTCTCAGGTGAGAGAGGCAGGTCCTGGGATGGACCGCAGGTAAGACAGGCAACTCGCATGACCTGAGCCCTTCACCACCCTGGGCAGCAAGCAGGATGTTTACCTTCAGTATCCAGTTCTAAGTGGGTACCTCCAACTTTAAACACAATCTTGGTTTTCCCCTTCACCCTCTTACAGGGTATTTTTTCCTTATAGTTAGACAGTGCTTGTCTCTTGGTTAACTTCACCTTAGAACAGATAAAGCTTTTCTTTCAAGTTTTAGTTTTTCTGAAGTAAAAACCAATGATTAATTCTGTTGAATGTAGCAAGAATTAAGTAATAATAGAAACACTCCATAAGATAGTCTTTGTAAAGCAATGTATGACTAGGTCTCCCTGGCCAACATTATCCCAAACCTGGAACATTGTTAGGTCAAGATCACGTGAAACTGCTGATCTGTGACCATTTTTACCTGAGACAAGGCAGAGCTGAATGGTTTAACTTAATATTATCATAATTCATTCTTAGGCTGATAAGATGTTTATTTACAATTCACCTTGCATTTTACATGGGCTTACCTGGTGGCTCAGACAGTAAAGAGTATGCCTGCAATGTAGGAGACCCAGGTTCAATCCCTGGGTCAGGAAGATCCCCTGGAGAAGGAAATGGCAACTCACTCCAGTGTTCTTGCCTGGAGAACCCCATGGACAGAGGAGCCTGGCGGGTTACAGTCCATGGGGTTGCAAAGAATCAGACTCGACTGAGAGACTTCACTCACTTTGCATTTTATATAGAATACAAGCCCTCTGGAAATTCAGGCCAGTTTATAGACCAAACAAACAAACAAACAAACAAACAAAACCCAGAAAGAACGAAAGAAAAACCATTCTCCCCCTAGAAAAGAAACCCTTGCTGTTTTGTGCAGTCATGCCTCCAAGTACTTCAACCCCTCATAGTCTCAACCAAAGAGATTTCTCCAGAATTTCCATCTCCATTAGCAGCCCCCATCTTCTTTTATCTGAAATGAGAAGGAAGAAAGTAAAACAGAGTTATTTGGCCTTTCCTATGTGTGGAATTTTCCACAACTATATCTCGTTGCTCTGTGTTCATCAGGAATTTTTCCACTTTATTTACACCAAAGACGAGTCTCCTCACTCCGTCCTTCTCTCCTTATTCAGTGGAGTTTTCCAGAGGAACTGCTGACAGAGTGTACTCTGAATCGCAATTGTTATTTCCTTGGCTATAACCTTATCTTTTACATAGTCTTTATAGGGCTTATACTTAACAAATCCAGGCTTATGATAAAACAGAATGTCTTAAGTAAATTTTAAACCTAGCCTCAAACATGGATTAAAGTTATTTTCCTGGCTGGGATTTACTGGGGAAATGTCAGTTTCTGTATTCATAGATTCTTGCCTTTTGGAGTTTTGAGGGCTCTTGGCAGGTTGAGTCACCACCCTGCGGGACACCACTCTCTCCTGAGGCTGCCTTCCCTTGCCATTGAGATGCACAAGGCCCCCAGAGCCTCAGACCTGCAAAGCAGGCAGTGTCCTGGGTGTCCCACGTGTGCCACGTCCAAACCCCAGCCCAGCAGCTTCACCCCCCAGGCCAGCACTCCCATGGCTCTGTTCAGAGTATGGATGAAGAGAACAGTTACTTTTCACATTCAGGTACTACCTGGGGGCCTCCCAGACCCCTCACTCTCAACCCCTCTCTGTCATCATTAACTACCAGATTTGGGCTTCCCTGCTGGCTTAGATTTGGGCTTCCCTGCTGGCTTAGATTTGGGCTTCCCTGCTGGCTTTAATGGTAAAGAATCTGCCTGCAGTGCAGGAGGCTCAGGTTCGATCCCTGAGTCAGGAAGATTCCTTGATGAAGGAAAAGACAAACCCCTCCACTATTCTCGCCTGGAGAATCTCATGGACAGAGGAGCCTGGCGGGCTACAGTCCATGGGGTCGCAGAGTCAGAACACGACTGAGCAAGTAAGCACACACTGTTCACCCCCTTTCAAGTCTTTGCACCTCTTTTCATCCCCACTGTTGGTTTCTGAGATCAGACCATCATTTTTTCTGTCTGGATCTGCTCTCCCAATGCCATAACTAGCCTCTCTGTTTTCAACCCTGTCTCCCGTGGTCCATTTTGCCCCCTGTTGCCTGATTGACCTTCTGCAGTGCCCAGCTGGTCTCCTGGGTTCTCCTCAGGTGAAGGCCTGGCCCTCCCCTGTAGGTAGCGCCCACCTTGATGTCCCTGTTCAGCCCTCTCCCTGGCTTCAGCATCACCCCTGCTCAGCTGATTTACATCTTATCCTTTGCTACCTGCTCATTTTCTCAGGATTAGGCTCAGATACAGTGTTCTGGAGGAGACCTTCCCTTGCCCCTCTCATATTTTAGTGCTCTCTGCTTACCCTGATCTTCACACTTACCTTGCTGATAATAAATATTTGTTGAGCATAGATTATGGGCCAGAGACCCCAGGCTAATCCCCTGCACCATACTTGTTTTTGTGTCAGTTTCCATCCTTGATGCCAGGCTCATTTTAGGAGCTCAGTGAAAGACAAATGATAGAATGTCTGCAGGGAAAAGAACTCATGACTCCTGAGGAAGCTGCTGGTTTGTACTAAGAATTTGGCAGAGTCTGGACTTGCTAACCTGAAGTCCTAGCTCACCATATCTTCTTGTTTTGGAAGTACTATAGCACACATTGATTGTTTTTGGTTACTTAGAAAAAAGCTAAATTATTGAATTTTTCTTTTTGAAAAGCTTACTAGTTCAGTTCATCAATATATTGTGTGTCTTATCCTTTTTTAAAACAATTTTCATTATTGAAGTATAGTTGATTTACAATGTGTTGATTTCAGGTATACAACAAAGTGATTCAGTTGTGTGTCTGTGTGTGTGTTCTTTTTCACATTCAGTGTATATCTTGACTTTAAATTTGTCATGATTTCTGCAGATAAATGGTATGCTTTATAACTGGTTTTGGATCTCAGGGAGTTATTTACTTGCCACCAAAACAAATATGCTCTGAGTTCCTTGGTGTCTGGAACTCATCGACTTTGTGGTCCCAGCTCCAGCCTGCTCTTTGGTGTCATGTAGATCTTCAACAGATATTTGATGGAAAGAAAATAAATAAATGAGTGAGTGAAAGGGGATTCCCCAGAGTCATGACACAGAGCTCTGTCTTGTTCTTACTCAGTATTTTCTGAGTGATTGTGGCTAATCATGGGTGATCAGAAGACTGTAAAGTGTGGGGACAGCCACATGCTAAATGATGAAGTGCGATCTGGAGGGTTTTCATTTGGTTGGTTTCTGGTACCCTTGCCATGTCAACCGCGTTATCCCTTGCTTCCTTTCCTCTGTGTCTGCTTTCTCCAGCTCCTTAAAGCTGGGCTCTGCCAAAACCACTCCTGTGCTAGGCTGGTCTGACTCATTTCTGGAGTCAGTTCCCACAGGCAGAGCAATGCTCTATGGCCCCCGCCTCACACACTTGTCTCTGCCCCCAGTGCCTTCCTGGCTCCAGGGTTCCCCGAAACACCATAAGGGCACCTGATTGTCCCAGGATTAGAACCCTACTCCTTTCTCTCCCAGGTAGCCCTATCCTTGATGGAGCTTGAGCCTGCAAGAGTTTAAGGAGGGAATAAGTTTAGATAGTTTGGTAAGTAAGGGGTTGTTTGTGGAGAAAGGGACAGAGTTGTTTGTTGCTTTTAGAGGCAGATTAGGAGCAATGAGTAGGAGTTACAGGAAAGTGGCTTTTGACTGAAGACGAGCTCCTAAGAGAGAGTTGGAAAGTGAGTTGATTTCTCTTGCCAATGTAAACTGATCATTGGTGACTTTCTGGAGCATTCTGTTGAGGATTCGGAAGCCACATCCAGCATCAGCAGGAAAGTGAGCCACGACGGGTTAGTGATGTCTGTCAACAGCCCGAGCGGTGGGAGTGAGAGCTGGAGGACCAAACATGGCCTTTGCTTCTCCTGGGGGAAATACTAGGCATTTTCAGAATGTTTACTGAGCTGATTTCAGACAGGTGTGTGGGACAATTAGGCTTCCAACCACAGAACAGACTACTTTGCAATGGGAATGTTCCAAAAGAGCCTGGGGTTGAGGACCTGTTAAGGCCACTAGGATTGGGGTAGAGTGCTATTGGGTGACCTTGTAAATTCCTCCCAGCTCTGAGATTCTGTGATTCTTAGGGTGCTACTGGGTGACCACATAGATTCCTCCCAGCTCTGAGGTTCTGAGATTCTAAGTAAAACAGAAAAAGCAGAAGGGATGAATGCAGAGCCATTTGATTCTGCCTCTTTTATGTGTTCTGTATTAGTCGTCATAGGATTCCCAGGCTACTACTGAGCCTGTATTGTCCTTTTTCAGAAAGTTTCAAAGAAGCCCATCTGGTTGCATGGCATGGAGTCCAGGCAAGTTATGGAAAAGATAAACTGCGCTTACCCATTACGGGGTCAGTGTTCATAATGATCTGCAAGAGTCTGAAGGGTTATTAGTGAGTTTGTATCCAGGAGTTCCTCTGTTCATGGTGAGGTCAGGAGCACAGGGGCCAATGGGCACTTGTTCTTTCTCCAGAGCCTTAGGACTGGGGGCACAGAGGGCTCGCAGCAACACCGTGGGTTTGGACTCATTGCTTAAACAAGGCAGGACTGGAGGAGTGGATTGGGAGCCATGAAAAGAGGCCCACAGACACAGCCATTGTCTGGGCTTTCTTCTTGCCTTCCCTGCTGTCTCTCCACACCAGCATCTCCCTGATCCAAATAGTTTCTCTCCCTCTCTGCCCCTTGCTGCCTCACACTGTTCTTTCCAGATTCTCTTCCTATCTTTCCCAGCATCTCCAGGTCTTAATTAGAGGGCTGCGAAAAGGCTGATCTCCCCCAAAAGGCTGATCTCCCCCGATTCTAGATTTCATTGTTCTTTGTCAGTTTATGACCCTAGTTGATCTGTGGTTGCAGGCCTCAGTAAATGAACATGGGCTGGTTCATTCATTCATCAGTGAGTGTGACCTGGCGGCCTTACCTGAGTCAGTCACTTTGGGGTCTGACTATGGAGAAACAGAGAACAATACAAATAAGTACTGTAATTTGTCCTGTATTAAGTTACGCAGTTAAGTCCAAGAATAAAGTGCGAAGGGAAAGTAATCTTAACTTTAGTAGGGAAGGCAAATGGTGTACTGTGGTCAAGGAGGAATCTGATATGGCCCAAACGATTCCATTCCCCTGGTTGACATACTATATCATCCTTTCTCCTTGAGTGTGGACAAGATCTGCGATTATGATGGATGTGTGAGTATCACAGAACCACGATTAGGTTGCATTATGTGGTAAAGGAGAAAGGGTTTTACAGATGCAATTGTGGTCCCAAATCAGTTGAGTTCAAATTGGTTGAAAGGGAGGTCGTTTGGGGAGGGACACACTCTTCTGCTGACCTTGAGAAAGTGAGTTGCCTTGAGTTCTCCAGCCGCAATGAAGCTGATGCCGCCAACAACCACAGAAGCTTGGCAGGGGCTCCCCAGCCTCAGAGGGGACCACAACCCCAGCTGTCACCTCGATTGCAGCTTTGAGACACCCTCAGCAGAGGACCCAATTAAGCTCCGCCTGGACTCCTGCCCCATGGAAATGGTGAGATAATAAATATGTGTTGTTTTAGGCTAAGTTTGTGGTACTTTGTCATATAGCAATAGGAGGTGAATACATTTAGCTGCAAACAGTCTCCACACAAAGCCATCTGGATGAGCTGAAATTGGTATAAAATACCGGATGACCTCACAGGAGGCAGAGGTCTTGGGGGATGGTAGTGGAGGGCATCATGAGGACAGTGAATTTGTCTTTTCTTCTTGGGCCCTACAGGCAACCACGTGCCTGCCACCCATTCCAGCCGAGTTCCCGGGGGGTCCCTGCTGCTGCTGGCGTCATCCTCTCTCGCTGTCTCCTGGGACCCCTCCCTCAGGTGGCGGTTGCTCCTTTGGACCTCTCTGATGTTGGTGGAGCCCCTGCAATGACAGGGCTTTGTGCTGCACACAAATGAGCAAGTAAAGGAAAAAGTGATCCAGAAGAAATTTCAGTATTTCCTGTATGCCGGTGTCAGGAGAGGATGTGGTGATCTGAAAAAGATTGGGCTGAGTTTTAGGAAGAAAAGGGAAGTTGATAAGCAGTGCCATGGGTCGTCTTGCCCATGAACTTGAGATGGGTGACCAGGCTCCGGGAACAAGGACTCTGGGGCAGATCTGCAGAGATGGTTTTTGCTCGTCTTCCTCTGCCTCCCCTGGTTGACTCCTTCACATGTTCATGCATCCGGCACATGCCCTGTGCAGGCAGCTGCGGTGGGACGGGGAGAGCTCCAGCCGAGACCCCACACCGCAAGGGATTTGGCAGTGGCCTGAGGATAGGAACCATCAATGAGGATGGATATCCACAAAAACACTGTATTAAGTTGGGTTTTGGATGAAAATCCTGAAATCCTGTTTTCTTCTCTCAACTTTGCTTGTATCAACATTATGTTTCCAAAAGTGGTTGATGCATTTTAAGTACTTCAATCCTATAGCATCCATTTCAAAGATACATGAAACTGTTTCTCAGTTATTCTTTGCTCAGTCATTCAAGATGTTTGCTTTTCATAATTCAGCTTTTCTTTTTTAAAAAAGAATCAACTTAATGTATCATGTTTCATGGGAATTTCATAAAAGATGAAATGTGGTTCTTGAATCAATTATTCATTCTCATGTAGGCAAAACACAGCATAGAGGTTTCTAGGCATTATCAGGCTTGGAAATAAAGGAAATATGTAATTTTATGGTTTTGTTTCTAAATTCCATCTGGATTACAGAATCCCTCTGATATCAGTTGAAGTCCTAATATGAATGGTGCTTGGAACCAAGAATGGCTGATCTTTTTGTAAATTACAGTTGAGATAACAGGGACCGTCTAGATTTCCTAAGAAGCACAGTTTGTTCCCAGCCTGCCTGGACTGATCCTGAGGGTGGAATCAGTGGGTGATGCTCCTTGATGTCTGTGGATGGCTCCTGGGAGCGTGATCCCACCTGAGACCTTCTCGACTGTTCCCCCAGGATCCTGTGCCCAGTCAGAATTGAGCAAGCTGGTTGCTGTTGGACTCTTTACGCCAGGAGGCAGAGCCATATTGTCATTTGACTCATCTGGTCTAAATTAGCTTTTCTGATGAGTCATGCAGTGAGAGACGAGTATAATTTCTCATAAAAAGGATTTCTCTAGAAGGTGTAGCAGGTACCCTGTGAGTATTCCTCTCATCTGCCAAACCTTGTATTAAGTTGGGTTTTGGATGAAAATCCTGAAATCCTGTTTTCTTCTCTCAACTTTGCTTGTATCAACATTATGTTTCCAAAAATGGTTGATGCATTTTAAGTACTTCAATCCTATAGCATCCATTTCAAAGATACATGAAACTGTTTCCAGTTATTCTTTGCTCAGTCATTCAAGATGTTTGCTTTTCATAATTCAGCTTTTCTTTTTTAAAAAAGAATCAGCTTAATGTATCATGGTGGATGCCTTGAACAACAGCTGGTGCTTCTTTGTCCATAGTCTTTGGAGGCTTGTTGGCCGTAGGACGCTGCAGGAGCTCATGCTTTGGGGCTGCTTCTCCCCATGCTGCCAACATCAAGGGTGGTGAGTATTCAAGAGCTTCCTGTGCCTGCCATCTCTGCCAGCCTCCAGGTATCCTGCCATCTAAGGGTGTCTCCTGAAAGTCACCCTTATGAGCCTGTGGGCCAGTCATGGGGCCCATTCCCTTGCTTGGCTGATGGCTGCGAAAGTGAAAAGGTAGATATTTATATTGCCAAGGGGCTAATACAGCGTCCACTCTGTCTCTGTGTGGGTAGGTACCTGAGGCTGAGCTGCGTGCAAGTGTCTGAGTATACCGTGTACCTGACCTCTTCTCCTCCTCAGCTTAATGCAGGGTTTCTCTTTCCTCTTTGTGATACCTTTCCCCTTCCAGTGATGCCTTCTTTGGGTCCTCCTTAAAGCCCTTGGGGATGCCTTCCCACAATACAGAATATTCATAACCATTTATCCTCTTGTCCTTCTCCCCAGTTAGGCGAAGTCCTCCTTGTGGAGCAGACATTCTTTTTTTTTGAACATTTAATTTTGTATTAGGGTGTAGTGGACTAACGATGTTGTGATAGTTTCAGGTGAACGGCGAAGGGACTCAGCCATAATATACATGTATTCACTCTCCCTTAAACCCTGCTCCTATCCATGCTGCCTCATAACACCGAGCAGAGCTCCATGTGCTACACAATAGGTCCTTGTTGGTTATCCATTTTAAATATAGCAGTGTGTACATGACCTTCCCAAACTCCCTCACTGTCCCTTCCCCTCCAGCAAACATAAGATCATTTTCTAAGACTGTGAGTCTGGACCAGACATTCTTATTTGTGTCTGAACCCTCTGTGTCCCACTCTGAGCAAGCAGCTCAAAAAGGGCAAGGTACTTGCATGTGTGTGTCTGTGTGTGCGTGCTCAGTCATGTCCAACTCTTTTGCAACCCCATGGACAGAGGAACCTACCAGGCTCCTCCGTTCATGGGATTTCCCAGGCAAGAATACTGGAGTGAGCTGCCACTTCCTCCTCCAGGGGATCTTTCCGACCCGGGGATCGAAGCCACATCTCTTGCATCTCTTCCATTGCAGGTGGGTTCTTTACCACTGAGCCACCTGGGAAGGTACTTGCTAGACTTTTCAATAAAGGAGTCAACCAGTGACTGATGTCTAGGGGTTCTCAGGGGGAGAACAAATCTGTGCAATGAAGATAAGACAGAGATGTCTTAGAATCAAAAGTTGAAAAAACAGAAAGAATCAAAAGACATGAATGTGATTATAACCAAAGCCATGTCCATGCACCCCTGGGCAGTTAGGTGGAACCTCGACATTCTTGTCTTGTCCCATGGAGGCTGCCATGTTAGATGATGGGAACCTGAAAGAACAAGCCCTGTCCTGGGCATCAGGAATGCTTTGCTGGGAAGGGAGTGTTCTCTGTTTCTGATCAGAGCCCTGTGTTTCTCAAGAATGAAGTCTGCCTTTCCACCGTGTGCGCCTCTTTTCCCCTTGCAGAGGGCACAGCAGAGAGAAGCAGAAGGCAGTTGCAAAGTGGTGCAGGTTCAGTTCGTGTGGAGCCTGCACGCACGTGCACTCAAGTCGTGTTGGACTCTGTTGACGGTATGGACCGTAGTCTTCCAGGCCCCTCTGTCCATGGGATTTTCCAGGCAAAAATACTGGAGTGGGTTGCCATTTCCTCCTCCATTGTGGAGCCTTGGCCACCTGCAAAATTCAGCCAAAGGCCGCCGGCTTTCTTTTTTAGTAGGACTTCTCAGGGTATTGAAAGAGAACGTGGTTGATTTGTTGCACTCGGCCTGGAAGGTTTTGGGTGCTGAACGAGTTGACTTCATTGCATAGCTTCTGCTCTTTCAGAAACCTGAGCTTGTGCACGTGACCTCACCTGTCTCCAGCCCGGCTTCCGTGCCAGTGCGTGTGCAGCATCATGTTCACCCTGCTTCTTGCACCCTCACGACGATGCTCATGGGTTGGTTTTGCACATCACAGGTAGCTCCTCTTAACCTCCAGGGAGGATCTGACCTTCAGCAAATATCATCATCATTTGCTCTAAAGGGTATCTGGAGACAGATTTCTTAGTTGCAGTTTTGTAAATAGACATAGCCATGAGCGATACTCAGGCCAACTCTGGCTGTTGATTCTGAATATCTTGTTGCTCGAAAGTTCCTGTGTTTGTTCTGGAAAGGCGGTGGCATTCAAGGACAGAGGGGTTTAAATGCGAATTCCTTATCAGACAGATATGCATTGCCAGTCAGGCATCTGTAAAGGTTCCTGGCAGGGCTGTGTAGCAGCAGGCTCTATGAGATTTAGGCTGGATTCTGGGAGCATCGCCTTTGACCTCAAGAACCTCTGGTTTTTGAGAGACACCAGCCTCCCTGGGTGGGAGGTTTGGTCCCATGGTGGTGAATGGCCTTCCATGTCTGCCCTTTTACCCACCAAAGGCAGGAAGGGAGAGGGTATGGCCAGTAGGGGAGAGGACAGATGGCTTGGGATCAGGAAGATGGAATATATTTAAGTTTAACATAAAAGAATGTGCACTCATCTATTAATTACTTCTCTTGTCAGTCTTAAATGTAATTATTTTGAAATATATCAAGCAGATAAAGGCATAAGGGGTAATAAAAATGAACTTGTGTGCATCTTTCACTCAGTTTAAGAAATGTCACCAGTGTGTGATGTGGCCTTTCCTGGCCACTGCATAAAATAGCACCACCTCCAGCTTGCTCCTCTTGCTTCATGCTTCTCTGCAGGGCACCACACAGTCTGTCCTACAGCCTGTATTACTGGGAGGTGCTTTCCTTTCTCTGTCCCCCCCACGAGAGCGGGGGCTTCATCCGTTTGGTCAATCAAGTGTCCCGCATGCCTAGACCATCTTCAGCACAGAGTCGCATGCTGTGAGTGCTTGAAAGATGAGTAAACACATGATGTGAGACTCTTAACAAGCTGTGAGCCTGCCCCTCGCCTGTCTGTTTCACTGCCGGGTGGCGGTCCGTTGTTGGAGTACATGGCCACTATCAGCTTCCCAGTTGGTCCACAGTTAGGCGGCGTCCCATTTTCTGGAGTTGTAATCAATGCTGAGAGGTTGAAGGCCAAAGGAAAAGGAGGTGTCAGAGGATGAGATGGTGTGATGGCATCGCTGACTCAATGGACATGGATCTGAACAAACTCCGCGAAATAGTGAGGACAGGGAAGCCTGGAGGGCTGCAGTCCATGGGGTCCACTTAGCGACTGAACAACAACAATCGGTGCTACCCCACACATTCTCCTAGTGTTTCCTTGTGCATAGGCATGAGTTCCTCCAGGGTGTACACGGAAGAGTGGGAGTGCTGGGCCGAGGGGGCCTTCACGTTAATATGTAATGTGTTACGTGTTTTCACACAGCTGTGTGAACCGCTGTGAAGGAGCCCGGGCATCTCGCATCCACGCTGTCACTTCCCGGCTTTTGTTGTGGGTCTCGTCCTCCCCGAGGCCCCGGTGGTGAGAGACCATGTGGCTGCCGTGGCTGCCGAGCCTCGTTCTGGAGTCTTGGGGCTGGGAGAGACTTTTTCTTGGCTCCTTTCCCCCGGCCCCTGGGGCCTTGCCCCTGTCACGGTGCTGCCGGCTTCAGTGTTCCAGCCAGGGGCCGGTCTGTTGGGACGAGGGGCCTTAGAAGCTGCCGGGTCAGCCCTTCTCATTGCACCACAGAGGAAATGCATTCTGAAGGGCAGAGGTGACTTGGCCATGGCCTTGCTTCCCTGGTAGCTCAGCTGGTAAAGAATCCACCTGCAATGCAGGAGACCCTTGTTCGATTCCTGGGTGAGGAAGATCTGCTGCAGAAGGGATAGGCTACCCACTCCAGTTTTCTTGGGCTTCCCTGGTGGCTCAGCTGGTTAAGAATCTGCCTGCAATGCAGGAGACCTGGGTTTGATCCCTGGGTTGGGAAGATCCCCTGGAGCAGGGAACGGCTACCCACTCCAGTATTCTGGCCTGGAGAATGCCATGGACTGTGTAGTCCCTGGGGTCGCAAAGAGTTGGACACGACTGAGTGACTTTTACACTTCACACTTGGAGCTGCAGGTGTTACAGACCGAGGTGCTTTCCAAAACGCTCACGACAGCCCGGACGAGGACAGCCACAAGCAGCCTCTGTGTGCCTCCCTTGCACTTTCCACGTCTGTGCGCCGGCCTCCGATGAGCGTGTGGCCCGGTGCACACAGCTGCCCCATGCTCCTCCCCTTGGTGACACTTTTCTCGTTGGTGACCTTGCTGTGACAGTCTGTCCCTTAGCTTTCCCCTTCAGCTGTGACTCTTGTTTCAGGGCTCACAGCCACTCTGGTTGTTGGGACCCTTCCCCCTTCCTGTGTTCTCAACAGCTAGCCCCGACTCCTCCTTGGTCTCTCGAAAGCACTTCTTGTGTCATTGGGCAGGGTGTCTCCAGGACACCTCTGGTTACATGAATTCCTTGGTTTAAAAGGAACCTCCTTGATATTTAAGAACTGTGCCTTCAAAAGCAAACATATGGCTCAGTGGAACAGAAGAGGGAGCCCAGATATAAACCCACACACCTATTTGTTATTGAGTTGTATGAACTGCTTGTATATTTTGGATATTAACCCCTTGTCAGTCACATCATATATAAATATTTTCTCCCATTCAGTAGGTTGCATTTTCACGTTGTTGATGATTTCCTTTGCCATACAAAAGCTTTCAAGTTTGATTACATCTCATTTGTTTATTTTTGCTTTTATTTCCATTGGTCTAGGAGACCAGTGTCAATTAACCTATGACAAAGGAGGCAAGACTATACGATGGAGGAAAGACAGTCTCTTCAGTAAATGTTGTGGGTAAAATTGGACATACTACATGTAAATGAATAAAATTAGAATATCCTCTAACATCACATACACAAATAAACTCAAAATGGATTAAAAACCTAAATATAAGACCATATATTGTAAAACTTCTAGAGGAAAAATAGGCAGAATACTTCTAAGCATAAATTGCAGAAGTAATTTTTTATTTATATCCTAGACCAGTGGAAGTAAAAGCAAGAATAAATAAGTGGGATGTAATCAAACTTGAAATCTTTTGTACAGCAAAGGAAATCATCAACAAAGTGAAAATGCAATCCACTGAATGGGATAAAATATTTGAAATGATAATGGCTGACAAGGGGTTACTATCCAAATACACAGTCAGCTTATACAACTCAGTAACAAAAAACAACTCAATCAAAACATGTGCAGAAGACCCAGACATTTCTTCAGAGAAGACATCCAGATGGCCAGTAGGCACATGAAAAGATGTTCAAGATCACTAAGTATTAGAGAAATGCGAATCAGAACCACAGTGAGGTATCACCTCACTCTGATCAGAATGGCCTATAAGAAGCCTATAAGTAATAAGTGCTGAAGAGGGTGGAGAAAAGAGAAACCTTGTACACTGTTGGTGGGAATGTAAACTGGTGCAGCTACTATGGGAACAGCATGGAATTTCCTTAAAAAGAAAAACAAAAAAACTAGAAATAGAACTACAGTATGATCCAAGAATTCCACTCCTGGGTATGTGTCCAGAAAAAACAATTAACTCTATTTCAAAAAGATAACATGCACACCATGTTCAAATAGCAGAACTATTTACTATAGTCAAGACATGGAAACAGTCCAAGTGCCCATCAATAGATGATAGACTTAAGAAGATATAAGATACACATACAGAGGAATATTACTCAGCCATAAAAAGGGTGAAATAATGCCATTTGCAGTGCTCGCTTCGGCAGCACATATACTAAAATTGGAAGGATACAGAGAAGATTAGCATGGCCCCTGCACAAGGATGACATGCAAATTCGTGAAGCGTTCCATATTTTTCCTAGATGTCCATCAGCAGATGAATGGATAAGGAAGCTGTGGTACATATACACCATGGAATATTACTCAGCCATTAAAAAGAATTCATTTGAATCAGTCCTAATGAGATGGATGAAACTGGAGCCCATTATACAGAGTGAAGTAAGCCAGAAAGATAAAGAACATTACAGCATACTAACACATATATATGGAATTTAGAAAGATGGTAATGATAACCCTATATGCAAAACAGAAAAAGAGACACAGAAGTACAGAACTCTGTGGGAGAAGGTGAGGGTGGGATGTTTCGAAAGAACAGCATGTATATTATCTATGGTGAAACAGATCACCAGCTCAGGTGGCATGCATGAGACAAGTGCTCAGGCCTGGTGCACTAGGAAGACCCAGAGGAATCGGGTGGAGAGGGAGGTGGGAGGGGGGATCGGGATGGGGAATACGTGTAACTCTATGGTTGATTCATATCAGTGTATGACAAAACCCACTGAAATGTTGTGAAGTAATTAGCTTCCAACTAATAAAAAAAAATTGCCATTTGCAGCTACATGGAAAGACCTAGAGATTATTAGACTGAGTGAAGTAAGTCAGACAGACAAAGATAAATACTATGTGTTATCACTTATATGTAGAATCTAAAAAATGATACAAATGAATCTATATTCAAAATAGAAACAAACTCACAAACATAGAAAGCAAGCTTATGGTTACCAAAGGAGGGGGAGAGAGAGGTAGGGTTCAATTTTGGAGTATGGGATTAACAGATACCAACTACTACATGTTACATAGATTAAAAAAAAACACAGGATTCACTGTATAGTGCAGGGAACTATAGTCAATATCTTTTAATACTCTACAATGGAAAATATTATGAAAATATATATTATATAACTGGAAAGGAAAATCCAAAAACAAAACAAAAACTGTGCCTTGAATGTCCTGCTGATGCAGCAAAACTTCGAGAAACAGGTTGTATCTAATGTGAGTCAGAAAAATGTCTCCAAAATGGGACTCTCGGGGTTGGCTCTTCATCCAGCTCCTTTCCCACCCTCGGCTGTCTGTCCATTCAGTCACATGTCTCAAGCCAGAGTTATGGCCCCAGCCTGGCTCCTCCAGGTTCTCCCGTGTGTGCCCCAGAGTCCATCACCCTGCGGGGTACCTCTGCCCTCCCTTTATCCTTTCCTCAGGGCTTGCACTTTTTCTTCAACGTCGGTCTGTCTTTGCCCATCTCCCTCTGCTCTTATACCAACCCTTGACCTTGTCGCCTGCCTACTTCTATCCCCCAGCTCTGGAGAAATTCCCTACCATGTGGCTTTTATGACATCAGTGAAGGAAAACCCTGAGGTCCTCCCATGCCCAGACTGTGCCCCTACATGTGCACTCTCCATCCCTGGAATTTGGGCATAGCTGTCTGGAGCTACCCAGGAGCCCTGGATATTTAATCTCATGTCCACGTGCCCCCAGGGCCAGAGGAATAGGGAAAAGTTGTTGTGACCCCATGGACTGTAGCCTGCCAGGCTTCCCTGCCCCTAACTCTCTCCCAGAGTTTGCCCAAACTCATGTCCATTGAATCAGTGATGCCATCCAGCTGTCTCATCATCAGTCACTCCCTTCTCCTCCTGCCCTCAATCTTGCCCAGCATCAGGGTCTTTGATTACAAGAGAGAGGGAGGTTAGTTGTGTTTTAAGTTCAAGCATGGGGTACAGTTGTGTTGCTAGTTGTAGAGAAGATGAAGGATGCTGGTCTGTTGCCTCATGCCAGTCAGGCTGCCATGGGTCCAAGAGTGATGTGTCCTCGTCAGCCAGGGGGCAATTCTCTGCAACAGAAGGCAGACCAAGGTCCGTAGCAGGGTGCAGGGGTAAGTATGGTGCAGAAAAATGTCAAACCTAAGGGAGCTGTGTGATGTGGGGCTTCTAGGCCATTTCTAGACATTTCTCCAGAGCCTGGAGAGCACTGGGCCTAGAGATGAAGAAATAAGATGAAGCCCCCATGCCCCCCATGCTCTCTGGCTGGGGAGGCAGAGATGTCAGAAGTTGGCCACCTCGTCCCCTTGGGTCAGGCCTGAAACCACAGAATCCCTCCAGTGTAGTGGGCCCCAGATGACAACCCTCCCAGCTGGGGGTGAGGAGGGGGAGCAGGGAAGAGGGGTAACTGAGAGTCTGGAGGGGCATGACTGACATGGGGAAAGGAAGGCACGAGTGACGGCATGATGCCTGCCTCAAGCTTCTGGTAGCTTCCATCCTGGGGGGGCAGAGTAGGAGTGAGGAGCACTGAGGTCGGGGTGCAGCGGGCCCCAGGGTGTGCGGGTGTTGGGTGTCCTGTAGAGGGTGCAGCAGAGGGCAGGGTGCTCAGCAGGGGTGAGGGGGCCCGAAAGGTTTGTTCCGCAGGTTGCCTTGGGACTGGAGGACAGGAGAGAGTATGTGGGGGTCGAGAGAGGTGGGGTGGTCCTGACCGCAGCCCTGGGGTGAGGTCCCGGCAGCTGCTTCCCCTGGAGGAGGTGGAAGTATGGTGTTTGAGGGAGAGGATACGTCAGGTAACCACAGGTTCCTGCCGTAGTCAAAGGCAATATCGCTCAGCAAGGCGGGGAGGGCCGCAGGGGGAGCCGTTTAGGGGTGTGTTGGAGCTGGAGCTGCTGGTGGACGTGTAGGTGGAAATGTCAGCCGTTGGGTGTCTGGGTCTAAAACTCAAGCAGAAGGCTGAAACAAGCCCTTCAGGTTTGGGCAGCACCCATGTTACCCCGGGGGAAGGGGCAGAGAGGCGTGAGCCTTGAGGACAGCTCTGGGCCTGTCAGCTGGGGCTCTCGGCCTTCATGTCCTGAGGGTTGACGGGGTTGTGGGGTCACTGGTTAAGCTGGAGTCATCATGGGGCCCGAGAGTGAGCAGGCTTGGGGAGTGCAATGCTGTAGAGTGAAGCAGCAGCTTGGGGCCTCCAGCAGGCAGGGGGCGTGGGGAGGGGGGGAAGCAGGAACTGCGAGGGAGCACACTGGACTGGTCAGAGAGGCGGGAAGAAGCCTTGGGGATCGAGTGATCCCAGCAACCCCGGGACCCTGCACTCTGAGCACTCGAGGTCACAGGTGAGGTGGGAATCTGGGGCTTCATCAGTGGAAACCACGAGAACTTCGCCGGACCTTAGAAGGAGGGTGGGTCACTCACAGAAGCTGTGTAGATAGCTTTTAGCACCAGGAACTCAGAATTATCAAAGGCTTACTTTCTTCCTCTGAAAGTGAGCTATGATGCGTTTCTCCTATAGGTTCCTGTAGGGTTGAGTGAATGCAGGGGGGATGGACTCAGATTCTCCCAGCATGCAGTGAGAGCTGCAGAAATGCTCGGTCTACTCCTGGCCCTTTGGCCAGGGGTGGAGACTGGACCGGGTCCTACGGGTCAGACTGCCTCCTAGAGATGGAGCCTGGGCTATGCAGAGCCCTTGCAGAGTGCTGTCGTCTGAGTGGGCTGTTAGCTGAGCTCTGTGTGGGTGGCATGAGTTCAGGGATGCAAGCTGCTGGTCCACGCCCGATGGCTCCTGAGAAGGTCTGAGGGCCTTGGTGGTGGTCTCATGGTGCGCTTTGCATGGTGAAGAAGAGGGGCTGAGTGATCAGCGGGCTGAGTGATCAGTGGGTAGTTCTTATCACATCATGCTGGCCATGAGGTCACCTGGAAGATGGCTTAACGTCTTAGTTATTGAGGAAACCATAGCACAACCTGGCCTGCCCTCCAGGCTTGCAGGCAAATTGTAAGGTAAAGAAAACCTGACAGCCAAGTGTCCCTGAGGGTATATGTGCGCGTGCGTGTGTGTATGTGTGTGTAGAGGACAAGAGTTGGGAAAGGGAGAACTCAGTAGTGTGATCTGATGTCTAAATATATATTGCTGAGAAATACTATTCCCATTAGTGTGAAGAATCTGAGAATGCCAGCATTATAGGGGCACCTGGGATGATTTTGCATCCTTTGCTAGTGGGCTTGCTAGTTCCAGTGAAAAGAGACTGCTCACCTCTAGAACGGGCCTCGTCCCGATTTTGGACATTTTCGACTAATAAAAGTCATTTTTTTCTGAAGTCTGCACCATTGTAACATTCTCCTCTTGGCCCGGGATGTTGGATGCACAGGGGCTCTGATCCCCCTCCCAGTGACAGCCCTTCAGATGTCTGGTGACAAGCGTCACATTCCCTGCCTCCTCTGCCCCAGGGCTCAGGAGACAGAGATCGGCAGCTAAGTCAGGGCGTGGTCTTCCTGTCTGGCCAGGGTGGTTGTTGTTGCTGTTGTTGTTCAGTAGCTCAGTCGTGTCCGACTCTTTGCAACCCCATGGACTGCAGCACGCCAGGCTTCCCTGTCCTTCACCAACTCCCGGAGTCTACTCAAACTCATGTCCACTGAGTTGGTGATGCCATCCAACCATCTCATCCTCTGTCATCCCCTTCTCCTCCCGCCTTCAATCTTTCCCAGCATCAGGGTCTTTTCAAATGAGTCAGCTGTTTGCATCAAGTGGCCAAAGTATTGGAGCTTCAGCATCAGTTCTTCTAATGAATATTCAGAACTGATTTCATTTAAGATGGACTGCTTGGATCTCCTTTCAACCCAAGGGACTCTCAAGAGTCTTCTCCAACACAACAGTTCAAAAGCATCAATTCTTTGGCATTCAGCCTTCTTTACAGTCCAGTTCTCACATCCATACATGACTACTGGAAAAACCATAGCTTTGACTAGGCGGACCTTTCTCAGTGAAGTAATGACCCTGGTTAGCGCTGTGCTGTTCCTCCGTGGTGAGGAGGGATGGCGGCTGCTCATGGCCAGCTGTGCCTGGGGAGGGTGGATAAAGGGTGGATACAGGTGAAGTGGAGGAAGGACGTTCCAGCCGCTGGGTCTGGGAGGGGCCGTTCCTCACCCTGGGTGACTCTCTGAGGTGGAATTTGATTAGTGTGGCTCATAAGTCCAGCATCTGCCTATCTAATCAATTGCCCTGGTTTGTTATTGCGGATCAATACCTTTGAAAGATGTCGGGCAGCTGAGTCTGGCCTCCTCATTTCCTCTTTCCCCTGTTTTTCAAAGCTGTGCTGAGCTGAGTGGCTCCCAAGACCCCCTTCCCTACCCTCTCCCAGCTCACACAAAAGAGGGCTTGTTTTCCTGGAGCTAACTTGCAAACCCTGGGTCTAGCTTTTTCCTTGACTGTATAAATGTACTGTCCTTAGAAGGCCACTCAAAACACTCAGGACCATCTGTGAAAATTGACCTCTGCTGTGGGGGTGAAACCGGGCACAGAGGCCCTACTGGGCCACTTTGATGTCTTCATCATGTTTTTCTTCTTGTGTTTCTTGTCCCATTTGTTCCTTCAAACTCCCCACGCCCCTGCTACCCAAGGAAACCCACTTTTTCAGATTAAAAAAAAAAAAATCAGTGTCACAAACAAGCTTAGCATCACCAGAACAGTGTTACCTGTGAGCGAATATGCAGGACTCAATAGATTGGTCAGTGGCTTAAAGTGAAACTGCAGTTTTTACTCTCCAAGAGCAAAAATTACATGTCCTCACCTGACAGCTTCATCCAGATTAGAAGATTCAGATGGTCCCTGGTGAGGGGTGCTCACGCTGCTTGCCCAGGGCGGTAATCTACTCACCTGCTCCCTGCTGCCTGCCACTCCCCACATTTGCCCCTCGGCCTCCCTGCCCCCCTACCGCCCCTGTTCCTTCCTAGTTGCTTTGGGGAGAAGTAAAGGGCTAATCTAAGGTCTGAACACCTGAAGATCTTGAAAAATAAAAAGCTGGATCAGTGAGGGACACATTTATCAGGAACCCCTTTAATCGGGCCCCATGTTACTTTCCTTTCCCTGAAAACAGAAGGCTCTTGGAGGGAAGAAGTCTGTGTTAGAGGATAGTTTAAAACAGTTGTGCCTGTCACATTTAAGTTATAGCTACAGACGCAAATTGGGTGCTGCTAAATTGTACTTTAATGAACAGGTCATTATGTAGACACGTTTAGTTTGTCTGGCAGTTTTAACAACAATTTCAGGGATTTGCTTTTTGGCCATTTTATTTACATGGTTAATTTATGCCAGAGGCTACTTTTCTGTTAAGGGCCAGAAAGTAAATATTTTAGGCATCTTGGACCAAGAGCAAAACTGAGAATAGTGAGTAGTTACTTCTATGATAGGAGAGAAAGTGAATTTGCACATTCTTTTTATTAAATGAGTTCAAAATATAGTAATGATTGAGTACAATGTTTTTATAACTCAGATTTACTAATGATACAAATGGAATTCGGGTGGAAAGAAATAACATATCACTTAATTGAGGCTCGAAATTAGTGTTGCCTATTGTCAAATTGATCCCCAGTGTTTATCTGTGAAAAACAATTCCTAGCTGTACAAAACAGCTGGTGAACCAGGTTTGGCCCGTGAATGGTGGTTTGTCAAGCCCTGGTTTGTACAAATGATTTGCTTAGAAAAGTGGTCATCCCCCAACAGATAGGACCAAGATAACTGTCTGTCTGGTCTTATAAAATACAGATTTCTGTAAGCATAATGGCCTCTGCCTGTTTGAGAACTTTGTGACACTTTGATTTTAAATAGCGTGCCCTGGAAGTTGGTGCAGTTTTACAAAGAAGTCTCGGTGACTTCCTGTCATTAACAAACGCATTTGAGGCAGTCTGTGTGTGTCCCATTGCGCCGGCCTAGGCCTTTTATAGTCGGCTGTGAGCAGGGATCCCTCACTGAGCTTGTCCTACTACGTACGCAGGTGTTTTCCCCATCCAGGCCACCTGTCTGAGAGGCTGCCCTGAGCACAGGCTCCCTGCTGGAGCAGAGGGGCGGAAGCAGCTTCCTGGTAGGATCAAAGCAGGGAGGAGGAGGTGGAGGCCCTGTTCCCACACTCCTGTCGGCTCTCACCGCAGGGAGGCTGCTCACACCAGGCCAGTCCCTACCCTGACTCTGCTAGCAATCCTGGCCCCATGCAAATGCCCAGGTGATATGCCCTTTACCCCTTAGTTCAATTAAAATACTGTTAGTTTTCAAACAGAAACTTTTCTAGAAATACCAATTGAAAAAGGAAAGAAAAACAGAAGTGGAGAAAGAAAACGTCATTGGGTCAGAGCAGAGCTTGATCAAAACATTCTAACCTGAGTGAAATCTGACGTGGCCTTGGTTTCCCCTAGGTGGAGGGGCCCCTCCCCACTTGCCCTGTCTTATTTTGAAGCCAAGGCCTCTGCTTGCACCACTGCTGTATCCGATCAAGGCCCCAGGCTGCTGCTTGCCTGTGGGGTGGTCCCACTGGCCCATTTACACTGCAGACACAACACTCGCCCCCGCAGCATCACCTTTGCACTTCAGGGTAGGAGCTCTGGCCTAGGAGACTCCCCATCATTGACACCTGCTGTGGAGGAGGCCCCAAGTCCTCCAGCTTTCTGGGCCTCCCCATCTGTCATCATCACATCAGGCTGCTGCTCTGGGTTCCTCTGCTCCCAGCGTGGGTTCCTCCTGACCTTTCTCTGTGCTGTTCTCAGATGGGGACCAGGGACCATCATCCGTTTTTGATGATAGGTGCCCCCCACCCCCCACCCAGGAAATCAGTGGAGACCACATGGGTAATCTGGACTATCATCCCTCCCTAGGGACAATGAGGTGCCCTTCCTCCTCCTTGCTGGGTGATGTCAGAGCAGGCCACGGGGACAGTCAGGACTTGTACTGCAGCTCAGCTGAAACAAGGGCAAGAAGGTTACCAGAGACAAAGAAGGATGTTACCTAGAGATGGAAAGATCAGCCTACCAAGAAGGCATAGCAGTTGAAGTGTGTATGCACAAAACAGTGGAGCTGTAATACATGTGAGGCCAAAACTGATGGAACTGAAGGGAAATATAGACAAACCCATGCTTGTAGCTTGAGACTCCAATACCTCTCTCTCAACAAAAGTTAGACAGAAAGGGCTGTAGAATACTTCAATAACACCATCAAACATTTCCAGAACAGTCCAGCCAATGACAGCAAAATACATAATCTTTTCAAAAGTTCATGGAATAGGTACCGAGATGGGCTATATACTAATAAATTTGAAAAGACTGAGACCATATTCTCAAATCACAGTGGAATTAAACTAGAAATCAATGACAGATAACAGGAAAATCTCCAAAGCCCAGGAAACTAATGGTACCTTTTTAGATAATCCATGAATCGAAGGGGAATCCTCAAGGGAAATTTAAAAACAACATATGTTGAATTGTATGAAAATGAAAAACAACATATCAAAACATATAGTAAAAGCACCACTGAGAGGGAAATTTATAGTGCTATATATTTGCATTAGAAAATAAGAACAGTCTCAAATGAATAATCTCAGTTTCCACTTCCAGAAACTTGAGACAGAGCAAAATAAACAAACCCAAAATAAGCAGAAGGAAGAAAATAATCAAGGACAGGAACCAGTGAGATTAAAAAGAGAAAATAGAGAAAATCAATGAAACAAAACATTGGTTATTTGACAAGATCAATAAAATTGATAAATCTCTAGCAGGAAAGATAAAAGAGATAAATTACTAATATCATGAATGAAAGAAAGGATGTCCTGACAGACCCTGCAGACATTAAGTGCATAATAAGTGAACACTGCAAATGACTCTATACACACAAGCTTGACACCTTCAGTTAAATGGAGCAATTGTTCTTCTCAGTAGATGAAAGGTTAAACCAACTGATAGGACCTACCATGGAATACCGCTCAGCAATAAAAGTCATGACTACTGGCACACACAACCTGGATAGATCTCCAGGGCATTATTCTGACTGTAGAAAGCCAGTCCCCAAGGTCACATCCTGTCTTACATTCTGTTTATGTAACATTCTTGAAACAGCGCCATTATTGATATGAGAAGCAGGGGTTGCCGGGGCTTAGAGACGGTGGTAGTGGGTTGGGGGGAGGTGAGTGTGGCTGTGAAGGGGTAGCACATGGAGGATCTCGGTAGTGATGGATAGCTCTTGATCTTGACTGTAGTGGTGGTTACACAGATCTGCACATGTGACAGAATGATACAGAGCTATCCATACACACCAGTGCTCGTACCACTTGTGAAGTTCTTGGTTTTGATACTGGACTATTGCAGTGTGAGATGTAACCTTTGGAGGGAACTGCTGAAGAGTGCCTGGGACCTCTCAGTACTACTTGTGCATTTTCTTGTGTATTTTTAAAAAGATTTAGAAGTCTTTCTTTTTTTAAGGTGGCTTTGTTGATTTATTTTTGCCTGTGCTGGGTCTTCGCTGCTGCCAGGGTTTTTCTCTAGTTGTGGAGAGCAGAGAGCAGGGACTGCTCTCTAGCTGCGGTGCACAGGCTTCTATTGCAGTGGCTTCTTTTATTGCAGAGCACGGGCTCTAGGGTGCCTGGGCCTCAGTAATTGCGGCTCCCGTTCCAGAGCACAGGCTCAGCAGTGCTCCGGCTTAGCTGCTCTGCAGCACGTCTATCTTCCTGGATCAGGGATTGAACCTGGGTCTCCTGCGTTGACAGGTGGATTGTTTACCATGGAGCCACCAGGGAAGCCCCTTTCCTGTGTATTTTTATTTCGAAATAAAAGTTGAAAGAGGATCAAGGCATCATCAATCTTTTAGCTGCTATAAAACCAGTACCCTGTCCCCAGCAATAACCACAGTTAGCATCATCTTCGTTAATGGATTTGTTGTCTGATGAAGAGACATCAGAGTCTTCACGCTGACCCTTCCAATTCGACCCAGCTCGAGTCCTTTGTGCACTTTGGGTTGGGCTGGCTGGAATTCGGGCATGGGGTAGTTGAAGGAACCTGGGAAAGCTTTGCCAGGGAGGGCAGGCAATACTGTAATTATTTGAATAGTTCAAATTTGCTTTGTGTAGGCCCTGAGGCCAAAACCGGGGCCAGTGGATGGAAAGTATACAGAGTGAAATTGGGCCTCAGGGTAAGGGAATCTGGTTACTGTCCAGGGAGGGAAACAGACTACAGCTTTCCTGTTGCCAAACCAGCTTGGAGTGGTGAGCGGAGACTTACGGGTGTCCACCAGGGATGCCATCGGAGTGGTGACTGCCATGGTAACAACGGGGCCTATGTGGCACCTTTCGGTGGTACACCACAGCCGCTGGTCAAGTTGTGATGAAAGAAACGCCGTCACTAGGTGAGTGGAATGAGGGGTGACGAAACCTTCAAATGGACCATTTATCAGTCTTCACTGTTTTGAGAAAATTAAAATCAAAGCTTAATTTTCTGGGATTATTTTTGGTCCCATTAGAATACTGGGCTTCCCTGGTGACTCAGATGGTAAAGAATCTACTTGCCATGCAGGAGACCTGGGTACAATCCCTGGATCAGGAAGACCCCCTGGAAAAGGAAATAGCAACCTTCTCCAGTATTCTTGCCTAGAGTATTCCATGGACAGAGGAGCCCAGTGGGCTACAGTCTATAGGGTCACAAAGAGTCAAACACAGCTAACACTTTCTATCTTCATCAGTTATCCATCTTTGTTGTTTTGAGAAAATTAAAGTCTGACTTTCTGGGATTATTTTTGGTCCCATTAGACCTCTAGTTCCAGAGTAGGAATGGCCCAGGCCTTGAGGCAGATTTGAGGGGGATGTGCTCATTAAAGTCGCCAGAAGGGAGAACAAGAGCAGTAAGGAATCAGGATGTGAGCATTGCGGGGAGAGGCCTGGTTCTGATGCATGATGGGGGTGCAGGTCCACACATCCCCTCAAAGCCTCAGACTCAAACAAATAGAGACCCTGCAGAACGTTCTCTGCTGCCTCTGGCTTCATGTACCCTGCATTGAAGCATCAATCCCTCTCATTATGTTGTGCCAACAGCCATGCTCTCCTGATCAAAGCAGATTCCTCGATGACACACAGGACTGCGGGCGTGGGGTGGAGTTGCCGTGAAGTGTTAGGCACGTTTTGTAGGGCCTTTAAGAAAGGAGGACATTCTGCATCTCGAGGATGTCTGATTGGGCCAGGTTTCAGTTAAGGCAGAGATTGTTCGCTTAAATTGTTTGCTTATTTATACTTGTGTACATGCATTATAGTTTCCATCAACAATTCCTCTTCTTAGAATGGCTCTCAGAAGTGTGGTGGCTAAAAGTGTAGGTAGTTGATAGAAAAAGAGCCCTACAAACGAAGATCATTCATTGCCTTGCCAGGCATCCTGCTGAATTTGAGGTCACCTGAGCTAGAGCTTTCATAGACAATCGGAAGGTGGGCTGGGGCAGAAGGGTGCTCATGGCTCCAAATGTAACTTAGAGATGTTGGGGTTTTGCTGACTAAAGGTGATTGCATTTGGCGTAACATAATTGACAGTGCTGCTGTATTCAGGCCTGTTCTTGTATGACCAAATTCTCTTTACTGAGTGGTATTTCCTGGTGGCTAAGATGGTAAAGAATCTGCCTGCAATGTGGGACACCCGGGTTCAATCCCTGGGCCAGAAAGATCCCCTGGAGAAGGAAATGGCTACCCACTCTCCACGTATTTTTACCTGGAGAATTCCATGGACAGAGGAGTCTGGCGTGCTATAGTCCGTGGGGTTGCAAAGAGTTGGACACCACAGAGTGACTTTCACTCACTCACTCACTCAGCCAAAGGTGTAGTGATTCCCTGCTGGCTCAGTGGTAAAGAACTCCCCTGCCAATGCAGGAGATGCAGGTTACAAGAGAGGAATTAATTTCTAAGTTGCATTTGGCACCATGAGCACCCTTCTGCCCAAGCTCACCTTCCAGGTCTAGCTCAGGTGACCTCAAATTCAGTAGGGTGCCTGGCAAGGCAATGAATGATCTTCATTTGTAGGGGGCTCTTTTTCTATCAAACCCCCTACATATGGCTGATATAGATTTGATCCCTGGGTCAGGAGAAGGAAATGGGAACCCACTCCAGTATTCTTGCCTGGGAAGCCTTGTGGACAGAGAAGCCCCATGGGCTTGTGTCTGACTCTGGCATGCACGAACAAGGGCTTTATGCAAGCGTGAGGGGGAGGGTGGGATGGAAGAGTGTAGAAAGAGGAGGGAGAGTTCATATAAAGTGAGACCAGGAAGGGCTGGTTGGCTAGAAAACAGTTTCCAGGGGAAGAACTGGAGGTAGCCCATCCTAAGGCCAGCCCTGTGGTCATTCCACGTGGCATCTGTTTCCAGACTCTGGTTGGTGGGACAGAAGACACTTAACCCCATTCCCATTTCCTCAGTCTCTATTTTCCTTAACCTTCTTCTCCAGGCTGACTTGTCCTCACCAACAGGGAGTATTTGGTTCTGTTCTGTTTCTTTTCCCATTTAATGTCATTTTTCAAAGGGAGATTATGAGAGGAAATGTTGATATAAGTTTATTTATTTATTTTTTTGCTTTCAATTTTAGCAGCCAGAAATCTAAAGCAAGGTATGGATATATATGTATGGGATTCCAAATAGAGTGAGAAGTTAGTTAGGTAAAATGTAGAATGTAGAACTAGCCCCAGGACATTAGGATAACAGCAAAGTTGTTACATGGTTGAGGGTCTGAGTCCATAGTTCCTAAAATATTTGTAAAGTTTAACCTCTTTAAAGTTGGCATTTAACCTAATGTGTCTCTTTGTTGGACAGAATTAGAATTGAACCTCAAATTCAACTGAGCTAAGTCTCCAAGTCATCCCCTTTGAGAATTCTGAGAAATTAGTGCCCTCTCTTTTAAGTACTTAGAGATCTTCAGATACCAATACTCTATGCTTTTAAAGTGCCTTTTGCTTGTATACTAGCTTGAGGGGAAGGTAGGAGATACATGCCAACATCTGAAGCTCCCAGGAAATACCCCTTGCCAGTCCAGTCCTCACCAGCCCCACATCAAAGCTGTTTAACAAATGGGAACTTGGATTCCAGTTTATAACACTAGAATTAAAAGGTTGACATACTGAGGATGGAGCTATTATAAGGCGGATGATTTTAATGGGTTTCCCCATAGCTCTTTGTAGAGCTAGTACTATCCTTGTGTTTTTATGATGACAGATGCCTTGTGAAATTAGATCAGAACTGGAGCTCAAAGAGGAAGTACAGCCCCTCGTGATCTCCACAGTTACTGCATTTTCATCTCATGGATGTTGAGGTGGATAGAGCTGGAGGCACTTTTATCTGATTCACAGGTGGCAATCTCCTTAATTTATTTTTATTCTTAAAGATTTAAAAATTAGCCTCAGTTTTTGGTAAATTCTAAGAAAAATAGGGCAACCATTTTAACTAATGTTTTCTAAAACTAAAAACAAAGAAATTAAAGGAAAGGCCACTCAGTTGCATTGTGTATCCTGTATTCTTGGCTTTGGTGTTTATTCTTCCACCTGGTAAATATACATGATATGCTCTGAATTTTCATCTTCTTCCAAGAATCAACTTGCTGAAAAGACATTATGTTGGAAAAAATCCACTTTGTCTTAAAACACTTTTTCCCCCATTTTCAAAAGTTTGATCTGTTTTTCTCCAAAAAAATTTTGGCATATTTAGAAAACAAGAATTTAAACTTGAGATTTGTAAAATCTTTGTAAAATAGATGAATTTGTAAGTTGTCAAAAATGATTGATAAAGCTTCAAAATTACTAAGGGCATCTGTATTGCTGAGGGACATGTTATTATATTTTGAAAACATTTAGTACATCTGGAAGCACAAAAAAGTGAAGAAGGGGATTCGGTCCCTGCACTGGTGATTTTAATGCATGAACTTGGCACGGCTACGGTGACCAGATATGTGGTCAAATATCATTCTGGGTGTTTCTATGAGGGATTTTAGGATGAGATTCACATTTAAGTGAGTGGATGTTGAGTAATGCCAGCTGCCTTCCACTATGATTATGTGGCTGAGCCTTATCTGAGCAGTTGAAAACCTGGATAGAATGAAAGACCATCCTTCTACGAGCAGGAGGGAGCAGGCTTTAGATTTGGACTGTAACATTGGCTCTGCTAGGATCTCCAGGCTGCCAGCCCACCCTGCAGTTGTAGGATTTGCCAACTTCAGTAAGCCAGTCACTTAAAATAAGTCTCTATATGTATGCACACAGCTGGGTGGCGCTAGTGGTAAACAGTACACCTGCAATGCAGGAGACATAAGGGACAAGGGTTCGATCCCTGGGTTGGGAAGATTCCCTGGAGGAAGGCACCACTCCAGTATTCCTGCCTGGAGAATCCCATTGACAGTGGAGGCTGCCAGGCTACAGTCCGTAGGGTCAAAAAGAGTCAGACACAACTGAAGGTGACTTAGCATGCACTAATGGATACATATATACATACATATTTGTGTGTGTTTGTGTGTGTGTATAAAATATATTGGGTTGGCCAAAATATTCATTCAGATTTTCTGTAACCTGAATTAACACTTTGGCCAACCTAATATATATGTGTGTGCATATCAGTTCAGTTCAGTCGCTCAGTCGTATCCGACTCTTTGAACCGCAGCACGCCAGGCCTCCTTGTCAATCACCAACTCCCGAAGTCCACCCAAACCCATGTCCATTGAGTTGGTGATGCCATCCAACCATCTTATCCTCTGTCGTCCCCTTCTCCTCCTGCCCTCAATCTTTCCCAGCATCAGGGGCTTTTCAAATGAGTCAGCTCTTCGCATCAGGTGGCCAAAGTATTGGAGTTTCAGCTTCCACATCAGTCCTTCCGATGAACACCCAGGACTGATCTCCTTTAGGATGGACTGGTTGGATCTCCTTGCAGTCCAAGGGACTCTCAAGAGTCTTCTCCAACACCACAGTTCAAAAGCATCAATTCTTCAGCACTCAGCTTTCTTCACAGTCCAACTCTCACATCCATACATGACCACTGGAAAAACCATAGCCTTGACCAGACGGACCTTTGTTGACAAAGTGATGGCTCTGCTTTTTAATATGCTGTCTAGGTTGGTCATAACCTTCCTTCCAAGGAGTAAGTGTCTTTTAATTTCATGGCTGCAATCACCATCTGCAGTGATTTTGGAGCCCCCAAAAATAAAGTCAGTTGCTGTTTCCACTGTTTCCCCATCTATTTGCCATGAAGTGATGGGACCAGATGCCATGATCTTACTTTTCTGAATGTTGAGCTTTAAGCCAACTTTTTCACTCTCCTCTTTCACTTTCATCAAGAGGCTCTTTAGTGTGCATATACATATATGTATATTTTATGTATATTTATCCTCCATTGGTTCTGTTTCTCAGGAGAACCCTGACAAAACTCTCTCCTTTGGAAAAATCCAACAGCAGAGGAATCTGGTTATCATAAATTTAACTGCCTGGGATTTTCCTTGAGAGCCTGGTGGGACCAAGGGACCGGGTACCCTTCCTGCCTGTGTCCAGAGAGGACAGCTCAGGGTACTCGGGGAAGAGGAGCCCATTGAGTCAAGAAGGAACTCTGATCTTTCTACCCTTGATGAGCAAGAGAGAAGGTTCTTAAAGTTTCTGGATGCTGAAAAGCTTTCAAAGCCAAGTTGGGCTAAGGTTCTGAAGGCCTCGGAGCCCTGCCGCCCACCAAGAACTCTTGGTGGAAGGGAAGGAGTAGGCCCAGTGTGTTGACATTAAAGTGTGGTCCATGTGAGTGCTGTGGAGAAAGGCACTAAAATGTCACAAAGTGCTTATTCTCCCCAGAGTTCCTTCTCAGTCCACTTTAAGTGTTTGGTAATATGGCCAGCAGTTAGTGTTTCAAAGAGCATTCTACTTCTTAAAATAAAAGTGTTTAGGGATAAAGAACACACTTCTAATCTCTTGCAGTTATCTCTGTGATGGGGGCTGGACTCTTTATGACTAAAACCCAGATGAATCGTCCAGGACATGGGGAGGGGTTTGAATATAGTTGTAGCTAAATCTTCATGCCAAATGTATAATTCTTTTTAAAGTCCTTTTATTGTTTTCTGGCACATAGTACATGTTCATGAAGTACATCATGTGGATGAGAAATTCTCTGGTTGTTCCCCAGAGAGGTAGATCGCATCTTTATTGCTGTAGCTTGGTTTTTGACTCTCAGAGCAGACTGGATATTACCCTTGAAGGAAAGCTCCTGACCAGACTCTCACCTAAGGAGAAGAGGTGGGCTGTGGACTCAGTGCCGGAGGCTGGCACAGGCTCCCTGACCAGCACTCCCCAACACACACACACACACACACACACACACACACACACACACACACACACACATGTTCTTCACAACAGAGGTGCACTCGGCCCACTCGGGAGTTGTTCATGAGGAAGGTCATTCATCACGTGCCCATCACATGTTGACTTTCCTTTTTACTTCTCCTTGTTTGTTCCCCCACCTAATTGCACCCAGTCTGTGGGTAAATGCTTTATGAGCTGGGGCCAAAGCCCAGGCCTCCTCTCCGCCTGATGAATCAGGTTGTGTCTGGAGTCAGCTCTTACTGTGAGGTGCCGGGGCACCTGACTCACTCGGAGGCTGCCGGCTGCCAACGCTGTGGTGCCGGTCACAGTCACGGCACCCTGCTGCCCCAGAGCCTCTGGACTTGCAAAAGTTTTGGTGACCTGAGAGGCTGGCCAGAGATCGAGAAGAGCAGAGGAGAGCCAACCAGGGTTGTGGGGCAGTAAATACGTGTTGGAGGAAAACCTAAAAACCAGGTGGGTGTTGGTGGACGAGCCGGGGCTTGGCAGCCCAGTGCTGCTCCCTGCTTTCCTGCCGAACCTCCTTCCTCAGTGGTTTTGCTTTGAACAGAGCGAGGGGTACTTTTCCAGCTCAAACTCTAAACAGAGAACATATGCAGATGTGTTTATCTTTAAAAAATGATAAATAGCCGATCTTCGGAAGCTGGGGTTTCTTAAAGTGCTGGGCAGATAACTTAAACTTTCTCAACCTGGTTTTCTCATCTCTAAAGTTAGGATGATAATATTATCTACCTGTGTTGTCATGCGAATTCAAGGAAGCGATGCTTATAGCTTCTTCTCAGTGTTGGAGATACTAGGATGGTATTGTTGTTGGAAATGCAGGCTCTTACTTGAAGCTTTGGGTTTTAATGTTGATCCATATTCAGCCCCTTTTCACTCCTCTCTCCCTTGGCTTTGGTCAACAGAAACTCATTCTGTGCCCAGTAAGCCAGGAGCAGGGCATACAGTGGTGAACAAGGCAGATGTGGTCCTGTCTCGTGGAACTTCCCAATCTGGTCAAGGTGGTAGACAGGAGTGTGTAAAGGGTATACGTGCTAATGATGGGGTGAAGAGAGATAAAGTGGGACTTGGCATGGAGGGATGCAGTTGTGAGGTGGGCAGACTCTGTTTTATGTAGGATGACATTTTCTGAATCCTCAGCACCCAGCCCTGCTGCTGATACCGTGTCAACTCAGAGGTGTTTATCATGAAATGTTTTGAAGTTTGGGAAATAGTGTCTGTACCTCTGTGTATATGATTATGTGTGTGTGTGTGATGTAGGTATATGTGTGTGTTCTTGTGTGTGGGTGGAGAAGGTGCCTCTTCCTTAGTGTGTACTGTGTTTTATCTTTATGAAGACATTGTTGAGAGAAGAGGAATTCTGCAGAATTTAGCAAAATTTATGTAGAAAGTAGAGGATTTGGAAGATGCTAGTGTTTGGTTCTCCTTCAAGTAGTGATTGAACGGAACTACCGAATTGTTATTTCTTTGATGTGTGGAAATGGGTAAAAGATAATATGTGTGTGTGTCTGTTGTTTTTTTTTAATCTGCCACTTTAGTACCAAAAAATGCTGTTTGCGACACCATGGATTGTAACTTGCCAGACTCTTCTGTTTATGTGATTCTCCAGGCAAGAATACTGGAGTGGGTAGCCATTCCCTTCTCCATGGGATCTTCCTGACCCAGGGGTCAAACCTGGGTCTCCTGCATTGCAGGCAGATTCTTTACTGCTGAGCCCCCAGAGAAGCCCGCCTTGTGAGGTACCTCCTCACAAAGGGCTATCTTGAGCTCCTGTTTCCGGGAAGGACCCCTCACGTGTGCTGTGGGCTTGCCTTTTGGAATGCAACCAGTGTGAAATCTGTGCATCTCACGTGTGTGTGTGTGTGTGTGTGTGTGTGTGTGTGTGTGTGTGTGTGTGTGTGTGTGTGTGTGTGTGTGTGTGTGATGGCAGAGTTTTCTTCCTGGAGAATAAGTGCTGGGGCTGAATGTCCTAAAGCCCTCTTCTGTAGGTGCACAGGAAGAAGAAATCCCGCTCAGACTGCATTTCCTGAGGCTGTCACTCCGCTGGGCTTCCTTTTCCTGTGTTTCTGGTAATCCTCTGCTTTCAGTGTCACTACAGATTGGACTTGCTTCCCGCCCCCAGGATGTACTTACCACTAAGGTTCCTCGGGGCAATTTGGATGCTTTTATTCCACATCGGGTATTCCTCAGCAATGTTCTGTTTCTTTGCACCAGCTCCTATTCTTATGCTTCCTAAGTTTTGCTATTTCATTGGAAAAAAAAAAAAATTGACCTTGGGCAGCCTAAAAGCAGCTTTGACCTGACAGAGAAACTGACCTGGGCAGCCTTTAAGCACCTTTGTCTGTGATGGCTGGCGAGTTTCAGCTTTGGGGCATCAACAGGGAACAGGTCATCCTAGGAGCCTAGTGATTTTTCAGATGCTGGTCTATTGTTTTCTTCAGGGGCTGTGACATTAATGAGCAACACTGGGAAGTTCCCTGAGTTCCCTCTCCAGCAGCGGGAAGGGAGGAGGCAGGCTGGAATGGTCATCAAAGAGAGAACAGTTTCTTCTCTTGCCAGCTGTAGCGTGTTTTTTTGTTTGTTTTTTGCTTGTTTGTTTTTTTCATGGAAGATAATGTTCAATTTTTAAAAATTGGGGTATAGTTGCTTTACAGTGTTGTACTGGTTCCTGCTGTACAACGAAGTATGTTGTTTTTTAACTTGGGCTTTAGGACTTCAAGTACATCGGGAGGGATGGGTGTGTTAGCTATTCACCCGCATCCCTGCCTCACGCAGTGCATTTTCATGTGATATTCATCAGTGCTATTGGGGCACCAGTTTGCATGGCATGAAGAAGTTAGCAATGACCTTGGGTGCTTACTTACTGCTCCCCTTTGAATCTTAAATTTTGGCTTTTTCAAGCCTCTCCCTCTTATTTCTTTCATGGGGAAATCAGTACAGAAACTCAAAACGAGAAATATGCTAGGACCATAAGGTCAGTGCTGCCCAGACGGACAGACTCTTGACTGAAGTGTGGACTTCAGAGCTGATTGTCCCTGCCCTGAGCCAGTCTCCTGGGGAGAGCGTAACCCCAAACCCTGGACCGTGCAGGTAACCCAGTGACACTGAGGAGCGAGGCATCCCTGAGGGGCCAGCGGATACAGGAGAGTATGGGCAGGGAGGGCCAGGCCCTCAGCAGCTCAGGGCTGTCCATCCTGCAGGTGAAGTTCAAGGTCTAGTGCACCGTCTGGGGGGGAGAGCCCTGCCGCTCTTCACCACCATTGTTTCAAAGGACAGCAACCAAGACTTACAGAACAACCAAAGGTAGAAAAGAGTGCCTGTTGTTTATTCCTTACTTTGAGGAAGATTTGTGCCATGCTAAGCCATCTGATTTTAAAATCCAGGACAAAGACCTTGAACATTTATCTCCACAGGTAAATAAGACAGAAAGAGAAAGAACACAGGATGGTGAAACCCTTGAGAAAGGCAGAGAGAGAAGGGACATTTGTGGGAGCTGGTATCACTTGCTTGTAGCTCTGTACATTCCGTGACCTTTTATCCTGTGGTGTGGAGCCAGTTCCTTCGTGAAGTAGGTAATTTTGAACTTAGGCTTTGGAGCAAAGAAAAAAAGGATTAAAGTGGAGGAGTTAAATTTGAGTTTGATAAGTGTTTAAAACAAAAGGTTGTTCATTCACTGAGCTGAAGTGACTGTATCTGTTTTGTACTTTCAGTTTTACAGAATATTCCTTTGTCTATTTCATCGGGTGCAACTATTAGTATTTCAAAACTGCTCTTGAGGTCAGAGGGGCATATAATAACCTATGCATGCTTACAGTGTACAATTTGGTATGTTTTGACATAGGTATACACAGGTGAAACCATAACTACAATAAAGAGAGTGAAGGTTATCCACCACCCCAAAATGTTTTCTTTGCCCCCTTATAGTGCTTCTCATCCCCAATCCCACCCAACCCTTTCCCAGGCAACCAGTGAGCTACTTTCTGTCACCATAGATTGCTTTGTATTTTCTCAGATAAGTTGAATCATATAGTATGCATTCTCTTATTGTCTGGCTTCACTGGTGCACCATAATTATTTTGAAATTCACCCATGTTGTATGTTATTGATACTCATTCCTGTTTATTGCCAAGTAGCATTCCATTGTATGGACATACCGCATCTGTTTATGTATTCACATGTTCATGGACATTTGGGTGTTTCCAGCTTTAGATATTTGTGTTCCAGTTTTAACAGTTTCAGAATAAAACTATTATTAACATTTCTGTACAAATGTTTTTGTAGACATAGCTTTAATTTCTCTGTGAAAGTGTTAGTTGCTCAGTTGTGTCCAACTCTTTGTGACCCCATGGACTGTAGCCCACCAGGCTCTTCTGTCCATGGAATCCTCCAGGCAAGAATACTGGAGTGGGTTGCCATGCCTTTCTGCAGGGGATCTTCCCAACCTAGGGATCAAACCCAGGTCTCTTGCATTGCGGGCAGATTCTTTACTGTTTGAGCTACCTCGGTAAGTCGCTTATGGTTCAGATGGTAAAGAATCTGCCTGCAATGCAGGAGACCTGAGTTCAATGTCTGGGTCAGGAAGAGCCCCTGGAGAAGTGAATGGCTACCCACTCCAGTATTCTTGCCTGGAGAATTCCATGGACAGAGGAGTCTGGCATGCTACAGTCTATGGAGGTGGTTTGAACTTACATTTGTCCAGTGACAAATGATGTTGAGCATCTTTTCTAGTGCTTTTTTACCATCTATCTATCTTTTTTGGGTGAAATGTTTGTTCACATCTTCTGCCAGTTTTTAAATGGAATTTTCTGTTCCTGATTATTTAATATTTATTTTATTTCTTATTATTTCAGTTTTTTTTTGTTTTGAGAGTTCTTTATGGGTTACAGATGCAAGTCCTTAATTTATTTGCATATGTTTCCCCTAGTCAATAACTTGTCTTTTCATTTTCTTAATGGTTAATGTCTCCTTTCAAAGAGGAGACATTTTCAATTGCAAAGAAGTTTGATTTATCGTTTTTTTTTTTCTTTCATGGAATGTACATTTATTTCCATATCTAAGAAATATTTACCTAACTCAAGGTCACAAAGATTTACTCCCATGTTTGCTTCTAGGTTTATAGTTTCAGATTGTAAATTTATATCTATGTCTTATTTTTGAGTTAATCTTTGCACATGGTATGGGTCAGGGTTCTTTTTTTCTCCCCTGTGTATAAACACCTGTTCTAGTACAATTAGTTGGGAGAAAACCCAGCAATTATGTTTTCTCTATTGAATTATCTCCAAATTTTTGTTAAAAATCAGTTGCCCATATATATGTGAATCTGTTTCTGGACTGTAAATTGTTTTCCATTGATTATTTGGTCTTTTTTTATTTTCTAGGTTTTTAAAATTGATGTATTATCTACATATATCATTATATTATTAATAGTTTCAGGTGTACAATGTTATTATTTGATATTTGTGTATAGTGCAAAGTGATCCCCACAGTGTCTAGTTAATACCTATCAGCATCATAGTTACAGGTATGTCAATATTACTGACTTTTTTCAAAGAACTAGATAGGTTTCGTTATTGTTTTTCTTTATAATTTCATTGATTTCTCCTCTGATCTTTATTAGTACCTGTTTTATGTTTACTATGGGCTTAACTAACTCTACTTTTTCTCATTTCTGAAGGTGAAAGCTGAGGTCCTTGATTTGAGACCTTTATTCTTTATAATATACACATTTAGTGCTGTAAATTTCCCTCTAAGTCCTGTTGGTTAGCGGCATCACATACATTTTAACATATCACTTTCATTTCATTCATTTTAGAATACTTTGTCATTTTCTTTTTGACTTATTCTTTAACCCTTGGGTTACTTTGAACTATGTTGTTTATTATATAAATACTTGGGACTTTTCTGGAGATCTTTCTGTTATTGATTAATTCTATTGTGGTCGAAGAATATTCTTTCTATGACTTCAATCCTTTAAATTTATTGAGACTATTTGTATAGGTTAAAATCTGGTTAGTCCTTGGGACCTGAGTAGAATGTGTATGCTGTTGTTTTTGGGTAGAATATTCTATAAATGTCAATTAGGTCAAGTTGATGGATAGTTTTATTCCAGTCTTTTACTGATTTTCTGTCTACTTATTCTATAGAATACTGTGAGAGTAGTGTTGGAGTTTCCAACTGTAATTCTGAGTTTTTCTGTTTTTTTTCTTTCAGTTCTGTCAATTTTTGCTTCAGATACTTTGAAGCTCTGTTGTTATGTGCATAAACATTTAGAATTGTTATTAAATTGACCCCTTTGTTCTGAAGTGACATTCTTCATCCCTGGCAATAGTCATTTATCTTAAATCTATCTTGTCTGATAATAACATTGGCATGGTTTATCTTTTTTCCCATCCTTTCACTTTTAGCTTATTTTGTCCTTGTAGGAAAAGTTTGTTTTTTGTAGGAAGTATTTTGGTACTTTCCCTCTGTGTCCCAATTGGGGTAGTTTCTATTGCCATGTCAACTTCACCAGTCTTTTCTCCTTCCTTATTTAATCTGCCATGAATCAACATCTGATGTAATTTTCATCTTGGAAGTTGTGTTTCTCATCTAGAAGTTAAGTTTGCTCTTTAATATTTCTCATGTCCGTAGTTAACTTTTGATTATATGGAATATTGTTGTAATACCCATTTTAATGTTCTGATAATTGTCTGATAATTATACTATCTATGTTAGTTCTATTTTAGTTTTGGTTGATTTTCTCCAAACTCAGAACATATTTTCCTGCTTCTTTGAATGCCTCGTAATTTTTGTTTTTATTGAATTCCAGACTGAGCTTTATCTCATTGCATGCTGATATTTTTCTATTCTTAAGAAATTTGTTTTGGGATAGTTTTAATTTATTCTGGGACGGTTTAAGTTACTTGGAAACAATTTGATCCTTCTGGGTTTTGCTTTTAGGATTAGTTAGGTGATATCAGAGAAGCATTTAGTATAGGGCTTATTATTTGCCATGACTAAGACAAGATCCTTCTGAGTACTATCCCCAATTTTCCATGAATTATGAGATTCTAGTCTGGCTGGTGAGAGTAGCCCAATATGAGTACTTCTGATTGTTTGGGTGCCTCTTTCCCTGGTCTCAGGTCTTTCCCTTGCACGTACTGATGAGTACTCTGCTGAATACTCAGAGGGACCCTTTGTAGATTTCCAGATTCTCCTCTGGGTTACACACTCATATTTGACTCTGTGAATTCTCCTTACCTTGCTCCCCCTGGTCTCCCAACTTAGCATCTGATGACTCCCTAGCTCTGCCTAGGGTCCTTTTCCCTGTGTCATGCCTGGGAATTTAAGCGGTAAGGTAACGTTTTGTACGTCTTAGGCAGAAGAGGAAAGATGATGCATATTCCTTAATCTTGGCCAGAACAAAAGTTTTGCAGTCATTAATATTTCAAATGTGTTGACAGTATATAATGATTCACAAAAAATTATCAAAGTTTTTATGAAAATCCTGTCTCTGGGTACATATCTTAGTAGTAGTAGTGTAGTGTCCAACTCTTTGCGACCCCATGGACTGTAGCCCACCAGGCTCCTCGGTCCATGGGAGTCTCCAGGCAAGAATACTGGAGTGGGTTGCCATTTCCATCTCCAGGGTACATATCTTAAGTAGCTCTAAAAATTAAAGTGATACTGTGCACATAAAAATATTCTGTACAGCATTATTTGTGATGGGGAGTTAGAAGAAATCTAAGAAAAGGAGAGTGGTTAAAATTACGGCATATCTATGCACTGAAATATTAGGGTTTATTTTAAATGATAATTCCAAAGATTTTCAATGTTAAAAATGCTTAATATTTAATATTAAATTCATTAATGATATGGTAATTAATATACCATGGTATACCATCATTTGTTGTTGTTTTTCATCATTAAAACCTTGTAAAACATTCATCTGGATAAAGACTCAGAGAGAATGCACCCAATGACTGCATTTTAGGGAGATTGAATAGATTTAAATAATGTATTCATCATTGTCCTGGAATCCATCAATTTGGAATTAATTTGGGAATTATTCTTTCAAATTTATCACAAAGTATTTGAAGTATAAAAAGATATAAAGAAAAAGAAGATAGCTGTGGACACACTATTAACCTTAAAAAATCAAAATTAACAGTGTCATTGACGCTGCCTTGCATGGACCCCAGCAGTTGTCTTTCTTCCCCTCCTGTCCTGACTGCTACCCATATTCATCTCTCATCCTTTTACAGTCCTGTGTGTATGTTTGCAAACTTCTTACAAATGTATCATGTTGTTGTTCTGTGATTTAACAAGATTAAGACTCATCCTGGTGTATTTATTTTTGTCATTGAGTGGCATCTTTGTGTATGGATACACAGTTTCACAAGCCATCTCCTAATGGTGGACATTTAAGTTGCCTCAATTATTCAGTATTACAAACACTGACGTTATTCAAATTCTTATATGTATCTCCTTGTGCACGTGTGTGAGAATTTCTCTAGGTTAGAACGTGTTAGTGTGACAGAAGTTACAGATTTGTGAGGCTGACAGTTACGTTTGATGGAGCTGGGTTTCACAACTTTTCTTGTTTTACCTGTTCTCAGGAAGAAAGGTTGCTTTACATCTCCAGATGTTCCCCCTTTAGCACTTTGCTTGGACAGAATACATTCATGTTTTCTTTTCTTTTCTTTTTTTTTTAATAATTTTGTTGCTTGTATTTTATTCATTTATTTTTATTGGGGTCTAGTTGCTTTACTATGTTGTATTAGCTTCTGCTCTACAATGAAGTGAATTAGCTGTGTGTATTCATTTATTCCCGTCTTCTTGAATCTCCCTCTCACCCACCCCTCCAATCCCATCCATCTAGGTCACCACAGAGCACCCAGCTGAGCTCCCTGTGCTACATGGCAGGTTGATTTTTAAAATCTTTTCTCTTTTTTCATTTATTTTCAGGGGAGGCAGTGCTGTTTTGCATGTGGATCGTAGTTCCCTGACCAGGGATCGAACCCATGCTCCCTACTTTGAAAGCATGTAGTCTTAACCACTGAACCACCAGGGAAGTCCCAAACACACTCATGATTTAAACTGAGCTGCACAGTGAGTTTTCCTCCTTGTGTAAGGTTGGTGCTCCCTGAAGATGTGTCTGTTCCGGTTTCGTCCCTGTCTTATTCTGAGCTCCTGTCTCCAACTTGCTTCCTCTGAAGACCTCTTTCCTCCGAGCAGTCCCTGGCTTCCCTCTCCTCCATCAGAAGTCAAAGAGCGCTATTCATGGGAGTGACTAAGGGCCACAGAAATGATCAGGTGTCCCTTCTTTATATATTAGTAGGAGCATACGCAGTGTTTGTCTGGCCTGAAGCTTATATGAGTTGGGGTATAAAAGTGAAGATTTTAGAATGAGAAGATGAGTCACAACAAATTACAGATTATTAAAGGCTGACAGATACGATGGACATCTCAAAACCTAGAAAAAAGTCTTAATATTTTTATTACTCATCTCGCTAACATGCGTCTATAATACAGTTTTCCCTGCATTTTTGGACTGTTTTCTAACCTCTTAATACTGCAGTGATGTTTATCACATTTTCTATAGAGAAAGCAAGGAAAATAATTCAGTCTTTGTTCTGATGTGATCAATTAGAATTTGTTTTATATTATTACTAGTTTAGAGTGAGGATCAGCAGACTTTTTCTGTAGAGGATCAGATGATAAATATTTCAGGGCTTGGGAGCCCTGTGGCCTGTGTAGCAACTTATCAACTCTGTCTTTCTGTACACAAGCAGTCCTGCTCAGCATATCAATGAATGGATGTGGCTGTATCCCAACAAAACTTTGTTAATAAAAACAGCCAATGGAGAGGATTTGGTCAATGGGCTGTAATTTGTTGAACCATAGTGTTGCCAACCCTTGTTTTAGACTGTTTCTTTCATCTTCACAGGTCATTTATGGTAATCTCTTGGAAATGTCTGGGATATTTGCAAATGGGGGGATCCTCCGTTAGTGTTCTTTCATATAGGAGCTGTACGGGTTGGAAGTATATGCCACAGACAAGCTTCCAGCTCTTTCCATCCCAAGTGCTGGTTTCCCTCCCATCCTGTAACTTGAGGGTCCTTCACACTGAGGTCACATTCGTGTTGCAGTCTGAGCTCTGAGCCTGCCTCTAAGGTCACACAGTCCACTGAGTTGCCACGCTGGGCAGCGGGAATGTTTTAAGGAATCATTCCTTCATTGGGACAACCAGCAAAAATCTAACTGTACATGGAAGAAACGGTAAACCATGTAGATACAATCCCACTAAACCCCTACTTCATTTCCCTGAGCTAGATCTTCCAAATGCTCATGATGGTTCTACCATCTGCCATCTGAGAAAGTGTGGTGGAGGGAACCAGCATGGATAGAGACTGTGGTCTTAAGTGATGGCGTTAAAGTGCCTTCCTTTTGCAAGTCACATGAAAATATGAGGCCATCAGAACACATGGCTAGGGCCCTTCCCGAGGTCTGGGAAGAGTGAGGGCCTCTGGTACTAGTAACCCCTGTCCCCAGCATAGGTTACATTAACCTCCTAGCAGATGGATGCTTGAACCTTACTTTTCTTTGTGGAAAGGAAGCATGTAAGCTGGGAAGAGGCATAATTTCCAAGGCCTTTTCCTTCTGGGAATGATAGCCCAACAGACTTCTTCCCCTGCTCTTGAGTCTGTCTGAGTTTCGGGAAAGTGACATGTGTCAGTGTGTCCTTGGGCACCAGGAGGGAGTATGTCGCATCTTGGCTTGATAGCTGGCGTGAAGAGGGATACACATTGCTGAAATTCTTCTCTGGCTTCGAAACGCTGCCTGCTGCTGCTCCCGTCTGCCCCTGGTACTTCAGGCTGGGCTTTGCATGTCCCCAGCTAGAGCCCGTTCGTCTGTAAGCTGACCTTGAGGCCAGAGCTCCCCCTAGGAGGGAGTTGCAGGGCCCTTGTAAGAGTGTGAAGGGTGCTGGCACATAGAATCTGCTGATGGAAATCGTGGCAGGCAACTGTATATATTCTGATCTTCCTCTTATTTCACTTGGATAGGTATGACCAGTAGTTACTCAAGCTTACAGGAGCCAAATATGTATTGTCATCTCTCACTTGGTGAGAGATGCAGCCCCCTGAGAAACATCACCATCTCATTTTTTTGGAGGAAGGATTTGAGGCATCAGAGGTCAAATCGGTTATACAGAGTTGCTTGTTTGATAAGAGGTGATGTTGCCTGGCCTCAGACCCAAGTTTCCTGGCTTCTGGACCCAGACTCGTGACCGCTTCCCTGGCCTACCCCATGCTTCTCTTCTTCCAAGGCTGATGTGGAGCGAGGGGTCCAAGCATTCGCCATTCCTGACAGCTCTGTCCATTTGGATGAGGGGAATCCAGCCAAATGGGCCTAGCAGGGTGCCTGGCGCTTAGCAGATGCTTGTGGCTGCTGGCATGAATGAATGCATTTGTCAGTCCTGGGAAAGGCCAAGAGAGTTTGGGCCAAAGGAGGGCAGCGCCTCGCACAGATTGTCGTACAGTGTGCTGCTAAATAAGACGAGCGTGAGTCCTGCAGCAAAGCTGTATACTAGTCTTCAATGAAAACTTTTCATAGTTTTTTTTTTACCTTAAATTTATTTATTTTTTAATTGAAGGATAATTGCTTTACAGAATTGTGTTGGTTTCTGCCACACATCAACATGAATCAGCCATTTTTTTCTTTCTTTTTTCAATTGTAAAGAGCAAATGGATTGCTTATGTTGTGTTGAAAGAGAATCTTTAATTATAGGATATAAAGCAGTGTTTGTCAGTTTTTTTTTAAATGATCACCTTCCTCAGGAGCCTTTTAATATACATCTTGTACTTAATTACCCTCATTCAACCCCCATGAAGTTTTAATGCCCCAGACTATGTATCTGTTATGTACTATGTCCCTGTAGAGGAGCATAAACTATTTGATTATATATGGAAGGTATTTTTGCCCCTAAGAACCAATTTTCTTGTTCTCACCCCTGTTGAGAATGCATGGTCTAAAGTGTTTATTCAGTTTTAGTAGCTGGTGACTTGTGAAATGCTCATATATTTATAGAAATGAAAACAAAGTACTTGCCAATGACAGCCCTTAATGACCATTAGCATGGCAAAACAATCAGCTCTAATGAACATGTGATTACAGCTGCCAGGAAATAGCTATTAAATGAATGCGAGTCTAATGTGCTGGCCGCAGAGACGGGATGGGTGGTGGCGAAGTCCATGGACGCTTAGCCTTGTGGCCTCATCAGCTCCACAGAGGCTGCACTAGTTTTAAAACCTGCTTGTGCTCAGGGCGGCGCCCAGTACTGTTGGAGCTTACACTCAGCTCCGGAGACATCGAAATAGTTGCTTTTGGGATTTCGTGCCGTGGACATCAGGCCATTGGTTTTTTAGTCAAGTAGTGTTTTGATAAGATTTTATTTTTACTTATGGTAGTAAGATATATATATGGTATAATTTACCATTATTACTATCTTAATTGTACAGTTCAGTGACATTAATTACCTTCGCAAGCCTGCACTAACATCGCCACTATCTCCTAAACTTTTTCATCACCCCAAACAAAATCTGTACCCATTAAGTGGTAACTCCTCATTCTCTCCTCCCCCACCCCCTTTTCTTGTCTCTGTAATTTGCTTGTTCTAGACATTTCATGTAAATACAGTCATCCAATATGTGTCCTTTTGTAACTGGCTAATTACACTTGGTATGAATTTTTTCAAGGTTCACTCATGTGTCTGATAGGATTGTTAAATGTGCCTCTGTTAAATGCATTCACACATACTTCAGTTTTTTGGAATGAAGATAATAGAGTGGACATGCACAACCAACAGAGAGATTTATTATTTACTTTTCTCATATTAAAGGAAGTTCATTATTTTTCTTCTCTGCCTTTCTTTGAATGTCACCAACTTGACAGGTATGAATGAGTCACAATAGGAAGGTTTCTAATTCTTTGACTATTAAGCATATTTTGGTTTTGTTCTAGATCATAAAATACACATAAAATAATATCATAAAATATATTTGGCAAGCTCGTAATACTTCTAAAGAATTCAGGCTTGGCATGAATTGTGGAAAATATTGTCAATAAGCCTGCAGGCACTAAAAAAAAAAAAAAATTGGAGTAGTACAAGAGGACATCCTTGACTGATTCCTGATATTAAGGAGAAAACATTGAGTTTTTTCATCAAATACAATGTTAGTTGTAAGTTCTCTTTTTTCCATAGCGTTTTCCTATAAAGTCTAGAAAGCTTCCCTCTGTTGTTAATTTGCTGAAATTTTTCCTATGGCTGAATGTTGGGTTTCGTCAGATGCTTTACCTCCATCAGTTGCCATGATCATCTAATTTCTCTTCTATAGACAATTGATATGATATACTACATTGAGTTTTGCATATTGAACCAGCCCTGTGTTCTTGAAATAAACCCCCCTTCATTATGGAGTATACATTTAAAAATATATATCAAAGCAAAAAAAAAAGTTTGGTTTTGGGACTTCCCTGATGATCCAGTGGCTAAGACATTGCCTTCCCAGTTTCAATCCCTGGTCAGGGAACTAGATCCCACATACTGCAGCTAAATACATTGCATGCCACAGGCTCAGCCAAATAAATAAATATTAAAAAAAAAAATTCAAGTTTAACTAAGTTATAGGCAAGTGACTACTACATAGGATCCACATTTTTAAAAAGTCCTTGAAATTCCACTGTAGAGGTTCACAATAAGGTAATTGAATCCTCTGGGAAGAAGGGAAGGGATTGCCATATTTAAAAACATAATTTTTTTGTATTACATAATGCTGTGATTTTAAAATAATGTTTACAAGTGAAAATTTAGACTTGTACCTATCAAACAGGCACCTGTGTAAAGCTTGGCAAACATGAGGAGGCCCTGGAGCCATTTCTAGCAATTTGGAGCTTGGGGGGAAACAGGCTGGGCTGGTGCTCATTTCACATGCTAGCAAGGTCATGCTCAAAATCCTTCAAGCCAGGCTTCAACAGTATGTGAACCGAGAACTTCCAGATGTACAAGCTAGGTTTAGAAAAGGCAGAGGAACCAGAGGTCAAATTGCCATCTGTTGGATCATCAAAAAAGCAAGAGGTCCAGAAAAACATCTACTTCTGCTTCATTGACTATGCTAAAGCCTTTGGCTATATGGATCACAACAAACTGAAAAATTCTTAAAGAGATGGGATTACCAGACCATCTTACCCATCTCCTGAGAAACCTGTATGCAGGTCCAGAAGCAACAGAACCATACACAGAACAACAGACTGGTTTGGAATTGGGAAAGGAGTATGGCAAGGCTGTATGTCATCACCCTGCTTATTTAACTTCTATGCAGAGTACATCATTGAAATGTCAGGCTGGATGAATCATAACCTGGAATCAAGATTGCCGGGAGAAATATCAACAGCCTCAGATATGCAGATAATACGACTCTAATGGCAGAAAGCAAAGAGGAACTAAGGAGCCTCTTAATGAGAAGAGTGAAAAAGCTGGCTTAAAACTCAAATTCATAAACCTAAGATCATGGCCTCCGGTCCCATCACTTCATAGCACAAGAAGGGGAAAAACTTGAAACAGTGACAGGTTTCTGTTCTTGGGCTCAAAAATCACTGTGGACGGTGACTGCAACCATGTAATTAAAAGACACTTGTTCCTTGGAAGGAAAGCTATGACAAACCTAGGCAGTGTATTAAAAAGCAGAGACATCAATTTGCTGACAAAGGTCCATATACTCAGAGCTATGGGTTTTCCAATAGTCATGTACAGATGTGAAAGTTGGATCATAAAGAAGGTTGACGCTTTTTGAATTGTGGTGCTGGAGAAGACTCTTGAGAGTCTCTTGGACAGCAAGGAGATCAAAGCAGTCAATCCTAAAGGAAATCAACCCTGAATATTCTTTTGAAGAACTGATGCTGAAACTGAAGCTTCATTAACTTTGGCCACCTGATATGAAGTGCTGACTCATTGGAAAAGACCCTGATGTTGGGAAAGATTGAGGGCAAGAGGAGAAGGGGGTGGCAGAGGATGAGATGGTTGGATGGCATCACCAACTCGATGCACAGGAGTTTGAGTGAACTCCAGGAGATAGTGAAAGATAGGGAAGCCTGGCCTGCTGCAATCCGTGGCGTCCCAAAGAGTTGGACGTGACTGAGTGACTGAATACAGCAGAGCTGGACTGGTGGGAACCAGCACCACATACCTGGTCCCCGTCATCACTGCCCCAGTGGAGATCAGGGAAAGTGGTCATCAGGATGTGGGAACATTATTTTTCCTGTTTGCCTTTGAGTTTGATTAGAAGCAGGTGCTGATAGATAGCACGGCGAGAGCCCTGCCTAACCAGGCACTGGCCTCAGGTCGTGACCAGGGGCTCACATCTCCTGCCTCTGCAGGAGAATCACTTGTGGATGATTTTGACAAAAACAGATGCCAATTAAATCAGATGTGGGACTGGAGAGGTGAATGCACATTTGCGTGCTAAATCGCTTCAGTCATGCCTGACTCTCTGCATCTCCATGGACTGTATCCCACCAGGCTCCTCTGTCTATGGGATTCTCCAGGCAAGAATACTGGACTGGGTTGCCATTCGCTCCTCCAGGGGGTCTTCCCCACCCAGGGATTGAACATATCTTATGTCTCCTGCATTGGCGTGCAGGTTCTTTATCACTGGTGCCACTTGCAAAGCCCAGAGGGCATGGACAGGTGTGGTTTAAGGATTCTGAGGCAGTGATTTTTCCCTGAGAACCCTGAGTAGGTCAGCGTCTTGGATGCTGGTCGCCAAGATAATCACAGGATTTAGGTCCTTTTCAAGGGGCAGGGAGGGGACACCCAGGAAGGAGCAAGCACCCTGTAGGGGGGCCTGCAGCAAATCCCATCCAGACGCAGATTCTCTAGCAGTTGGTAGAATTTTAGTAAGCAGAGTTTGATAAGGTAGGTTTTTCTGGAAGTTAAAATTCTAAACATGTTGAAATTGTAAATAGAAATGCAGACTTAATATACTGAAAAATACTTCAATTGGTTTAGGTAGTGCTCCAAAGTAAACTGTTTCAATGGTGTCTCATCTGGGATTCCAGAACTGCAAGTATTAATATAAAGACCTATTAGAAGAGTGCCTCCTAGTGCCAGATACTTAGTATTACATCCCTGTGGGGACTTAAATGTTTCAGAAATGTAGGATTGTGGAGCTGGAGGGCTTTGGAGGGCTTCAGGATGAGTCCTGTATCTCCCAGATGATGGACTTAAAGCCCAGAGAGATTAACTAGCATAATGACATCAACAAGAACTGCCTGATCATCACCATGTGTATACCTAATCCCATTTCATCCTGAGAACATAGAGTTCTGCTGGGATGGTTCTTCCAATTTACAGATGTGTAAACTGAGGCCCAGGAGGCTGGGGAGCTTGTACTTTTTTGAGAACTAGGGAATGGTGGAGGCAGCATGAAGGCCGGCTTCTCCCTGGGTCCAAACCCGGTGAGTTGTTCTTGATGCTACACTGCCCTGAAAGAGGAAATGAGCAGAAGCATGGGAGGTACCTTTTCTCTTCTCCTGCCAGGGAGCTCTTCTGTCTCCTTGAAGCTCAGTATGTCCCCTTTTTTACGGTCTGGCTCTGCTGTCCTCCTCCAGGAAACCTTCTCTAATTACTCAGGCTCACACCAACCCTGCCCTTCTCTGAATTCGGGTGTTTTATGAGTTCTGTCCCACCCCGCTTGGGCTTAATTGCTCTCTCCAATCTTCATGCCTCTTGCCTCTGTCACAGAGGCTCATACAAGAAAGCCATGCACGAGGGGATGTCCCATGTGTAATGCCTCCTGCCTGTTCCTCCCTAGGGCAGGGGAGGAGCTGCTTCTCCCGGGGTCCATCAAGGGAGCCCTCGCTGCTGACGCATGGTGCTGCCCCAGGTCCCTGTGGGAACAGCAGGGTTAGACTGAGTCCATGAGGTGAGCAGGACGGCCCGGTCACTGCTGAACCTGTGGAGTCCACTTCTGGTTCATTTCATCTCTGGCTCGGAGGTGTCTTGGGAAGGCCGTGTGCTTCCACTGGTATTTCATTGGATATAAGTCCTGGAGATCATTATAGAACAGATGATTAAAATGGCTATTTTTCTTTTCATGGAGAAGTTAGGAGTCTGCCAACATTGTTTAGAAGCTCAGAACCTGCTAACACAGTAAACCTGTCTTCATTCCTTTGGTTCGTCCTTATCTAAAACATGGAAGAATGTGAAATGAGAGAGATTGAGCAGAGAAATGCTTGAGGCCACGGAGGCCCAGCAGTAATAATACTCCCTTCATGGAGGCTTACTTTGAAACCTTCAGCAGGGGGATCTGGAATTTAAACTTTGATGCTGATGGGCAGGTAAAGGAATGGGGCAGAACAACATCCTATATATGGCATTAGATGGGAGACGAGGATGCAGAGAGTTTTGTTACGTGATGTTCTGGTGGGAAGGTCCAGCAGGAAGGGCAGACAGAAAATCCTGTTTTAAGGGCCCTGCATGGAGGAGCGTCTCTCTTTGGAGAGTTACAGTTGAGGCTTATAAGTGTTAAGAGAGGCCCTTAGGCCTGATGTATTTTAAAATTTATCTTAGGGACTTTTTTTTTTTAGGAAACGGGCATTCAAGGGTAGAGAGAGGTTAGTCAGTTTTTCCAAGAACGCTTTTGAAAATTTGCATTGCAAATACTGCTAAATGTCAGCAGGGGACTCAAAACTTTGACACCTTGTTGGAGCTCTTGGTGCTGATTAAATTCTTGTCTCCAGTCTAGAATTGGCAGCTTATTCTCCTTAATTTTCATGCAGTAATCAGTGCTGAAAGACTGTTTCTTTGACAGTTGCCCTTGGGGAAAACTGGGCCTGGGCTTGTTATTTAGAGCGGACAGGACGGGGGAAGAGGATAGTAACAAAGCAGACGCCACGGTCTCCACTTAGTTCCAAGAATGTCAACCTTATCAACCTCTTTTCAGTATTTACTGTGTGTTTTGGTGCTTAATGGAAATTGGGGATTGGCAAATCCATTTCAGAGTTAAGAAGAGTAAATTTTAATGGTCTGATTAAAATAAGTTGAAATCACTTTTTAAGATGAATGAGCTCTTCCCAGGAGATAAGGTTTTAGTGATGGGCATGGTTTTTTCCTTTCTGAAGATAACCTTAAGAACTCTCATGGCAGAGAGCCAGAACCACTGTGTTCTGGTTTAAGAAAGTATCATCCATGATCTTGTGCTTCCAAGGCCCCTGGGGGGACAGGGAGTAGTGAATATACCCAACCACACAGCAACATCCATCTTTACTCCCAATGGGCAAGTCACAGATCACCCTCTTCCAAAAAAAAAAAATCCCCAAACAAGAAAACCAACTCTGGTGACCACTCATAATGGTTTGCAGCAGAAAGCTGTCTTTGTGGGTAAGGTCATTTTTCTTTAATTTTTCATATGTCCAGTCTGTTATTTTCTGTACTTTTAGTTGAAATAAATAGGCATTATTTGCAATCACATTTTCAAGTGGTAAAATCTCTGATCCAATGGAATGGCTGTAGAATAGATATTCCTTCCTACTGCTTTGTCAAATGAAAATCAAATCAAGAATGGGAAAATGCAGTTGAGGAGGTCTAGGGAGCTAAAGTCTAGGCATGATAACTGTGGTTAACAATACTGTGTTGAATTATGAAAATTTGCTGAGAGAGTAGCGTTGTGTTCTTTCAGCATGCACACAAATAGTAACTATGTGAGGAGGTTGTATGTGAATTAGCTTGACTTCATGATCATTTCATTGTGTATGCGTATCACATCATCATGATATATACCTTAAATATTAACATTTTTTATTTAAAAATATAATTTTAAAAGTTCAGGAAAAGAGAATGATAAAGTAAAGGGTACACAACATAAACAATTACTGGAGCTATGTAAAATGTCTATGGGTAAACAAGAGTTACTTGCACTGTTTCTGCAACTTTTTTGTAATTTTGAAATTATATAAAAATTAAAAGTTACCCCAAGATGCAAAAAATAAGTAGTAGGGAGGTGATGCACAAAGGTACCTTGAAATAGTCAGAGAAATCTTTTGTTTCATGGTGGAACTCTAGAGTCGAATATGCAAGTGGATGCTTAATTTACAAATAAAAGCTTTGTCCAGGACATTAAAAAGGACTAGTTTATGGTCAAGTGTGTGATATGCCTACAGTTATTTCAGTGCTTTTTTTAAAAACCCAACCACATTACGTTAAAAAATCCTTTGGCCTAAACTGTATAATTCCCTTAAGAAGGTCATGCATTTCTGGAATCTCCGAGCCAATTTACAGAGTACGTGTGACCTATAATTTCACTGTAATATCGAAGGAAAGAATGGATGAGGGGCTCATTAAAAGACTACTCAGGGCAGCAGTGTTTAAGAGCTCTTTGTTTAAAAAGTCAGATGACTCTGCCAGGAAGGAATTATCTTTCAGCTTCTTCCATGGCATTTTCTGGCATCTTTGGTCAAAGGAGAGGGCATGAACAAGCAGGCAAATAACTGATGGGGGATTGTTTCCTTGGGGTTGTTGTCTCTGATGTATAAGAAGTTCTTTTTAAAAAACAATTAAAAAATTATATCTTTAAAAAAATTAGCTCTGGTTTTTGGAATTAATATATACTTTAAGAATTCTTTTCTTAAAAGCAAGACACATGTAACTAATTCAAGTTTGATAGTCTTAGGATTGAAGCCCTTCACGGGAGCAGAAGGTTCAGAGGTAAAGGAGCCCAGATGGGTGGATAGGAAGTTGAAAGGTGGGTGAGAGGCTGGGAATGGAAGGGATCTTGGGCCTTGTCCCCAGGCGGAGGGAGCCAGGTGGTCCTCCAGCTTCAATTGATTTAGTTAATGGTTTGGAAGATTCAATGGCAGCATCTTTCATGGATTAGAAAGAGTACAATCAAGGTAGGTGGACCAGCTGGGTCATCAGTTGCTGTAATCCCAGTGGAAGCTGAACCTGAGGCAGTGATGGAGGGAGGGAAAGGTAAATTTGAGGCCTGTTTTAGAGGAAAATGGAGGGAATTAGAGGAATCACTGGAGGTGAAGGATAACGGAAGGGCAGGAGTTTGGAATAATAGATTCCAAGCTTTTGTGGCTGAGATCTATAGGAGAAAATTCATATTTATATAAAATAGAACAAAAATAGAAACAGCCCTTACCTGAAATGAAGTGCACTCTGTTTTCTATTCTGTTTTGTTTATTGAAAAAAATCCATTGCTGGTCTGGACTCACTAAGTTGATTTCATAACCCACCAGTGGTGTTTGAAAATACAAGTGTGCAGTGAGCTCCAGTGTTTAGCCTGGGTGACTGGGTGCTTTTAACAGCCCGCCTTTGGGACCTACTGCAGTAGACTGGCTGGCCGTGTCAAGTGTTAAGGGGGAAGCAGTTAAAACCCGCCAGGGCTTCCAGCAAAATATCCAGGAGTTATCTATGGCCTGTGTTAGGGTTCCTTTTAGAAGATCCTTTAACTGAAAGGCTTCCAGCTTTAAAAAAGAAAGGAAAATAATAAGGAAAGAAGGAAAATAAAAATGGAGGAAGGGAGAAGAGGAGAAAGGAAGAGAGAAAAAGGATTGAAAACCATGTGGTTAGACTATTGAGGCAAACTTCTGAGTGGACCCTGACATAGGACTTTACTCCAGGCCATCCCTGTGTTGCTGTTGAGTTGTATTCTAAAAGCAGAGCTGGGAGGAGTTCTGCCTGAAATGGTGAAGCAGAGAGGAACCTCTCTCTCCTGTTAAATGTGACTGTTGTTGTTTAATCACTAAGTCGTGTCCGACTCATTTGAACCTCGTGGAGTGTAGCCTGCAGTCTCCTCTGTCCATGGGATTCTCCAGGCAAGAATACTGGAGTGGGTTGCCATTTCCTTCTCCAGGGTATCTTCCCGACCCAGGGATCGAACCTGCATATCCTGCATTGGCAGGCGGATTCTTTACCACTGAGCCACCAGGGAAAAATACATAAAGCAACTATTCGAGGATCTTGAAGAGTAAATGGTAGTGGACAAATTGGGAAAGAAGATTAGAATTTGAAGATAGTGCTGTGATAGTGCTTTTAACATTTTTCTTCTAGTATTTCCTGATCTGGACTCAGATCAGCCCTGAACCCAAAGTGGCCGTTGATGTATTCAGAGAGAGTTCTAGAAGAAGCTTTCTACTTCTGGCTTGAAGTAGGATGAAAAGGGACTCCAGACACTAAAAACTGCAAAAGTCCCCCATGTTTCTTAGTCTTTTCTCTGTTATCTTGAACTCCTGCCCGCAGATAATCCCATGGTGAGAACAGCTGTGATAATAATGAGAGAACAGCAGGCGCCTGCAGGCACCTACAACTTTGAGGCATAAACTCCTGCTTTTACTGAGAGGAGCTGTAGTCACAAGATTGTTGGGGTGAATTCCATTTGTGTTTTTCCCTGTTTTCCCACTGCTTGGCCCCAGATGTGGGCACAGTCACAAGAAGTATGTGGCAGAGCAAGATAAATAATGGCCCCACTCTCTGATTGAAAGACTAAGAAACGGAGCCCCAGGGAACCTGAACGTATCAGGGGGATGATGGAAAAAGAGGAAAGAGACCTACAAAGTTTTTCATGAGCCCCTGGGCTCACCACAAACCACATGCATGAATCTGACCCTAACCAGCATACCAAAGACTTTGAGAGCTGAACAACAAGATAGACCACTGCCCGCTGCCCAGTGGCTTCCAGACTCGCCATTGGGTGTTTGACATGCAGGGCCAGTCCAGATGGCACAACACAGGCTTTGAAAACTGGACTGGCATTGGAACCACAGCTCAAAAAAGTCAGGTCAAAACAAGTGGCTTAAAGGGAACAAGGTTAATTGCCTGCTTAAACAAAAATGTCAACCTTTTCTGGAATATTTAAACGAAATTCAGCCATCATTTTCAGGGAATCCAGGATATAAGCCAAAATTAGCTGACATACAATAAAGTAGAAAAATTCCAGCTTGTGTAGGAAAAGACAAATCCGTTGACCCCAGTGCCAAGAAGACATTGGTAGTGAATTTGTCAATTGCTTTAAAGAAGCTAATATAAAAAAAAAAGGAAGTAAGAATGAACACTGTTGAAGTGAATAGAAAAAGTCTCAGAAAATAAATATAAAATATAAAGAAGAATCATTTTCTAAATGGAAAATTTTGAAACTAAAAATAAGTTAATTAACATAAATATCTCACTAGATGGACTAATTCCAATTAGATTGGAAATGATGGGGTTTAGTTCAGATGTACCATTAATTATATTAAATGTAACTGGCCTAATCACAGTGATTAAGAGACCAAGATTATCAGAATGGATACAGAAATAAGGCCCAACTAAATGCTGCCTATAAGAAACCCACCTTAATTATAATATTTTAGTTAGTTTAGAAGCAAAAGGATACAGGAATAAGTATCATACAGACACTAATAAAAAAAAAAAAAGCTAAATTAACATTAGAGAAAGTAGACTCCAGAGTAAAGAAAATAGCAACAAATAAAGACATTATAAAAGAAATGATTCACCCAGAAATGGAAAACCTGTACAGCTTCAAAAGACATGAAGCCAAAACTGAGAGAAATGAAATATGATATGGAAAAATCCTCAGTTGTAGTTGAAGACTTCAGTATTCCTTTTTTAGTGATCAATAGAACTGGTAGACTGGAAATCAGCAAAGCTATAGTGGAACTAAATAACACCACCAACCAACTGGTTCTAATAGACATTTTTAGAGCATTCTATCCAACTATAGTAGAATACATATTCTTCTGAAGTGCATAAAAACATTTACCAAGATAGATCATTTCCAGGATCATAAAAATAACAAATTTACAAGACTTGAAAGCATCTATTTTCTGACCATAATGAAATCAAACTAAATCAGTTATAGAAGGATAACAGGAATATCTCCAAATGTTTGGAAATGAAACAACAAACTTTTAAATAATCATATGTAGAAGAGAAATTTTCAAATAGAAATTAGAAAATAGCTTGAACTAAATGAAAACAAAAATATAAATTAAAATTTGTGGGATGCAATTGAAACAGTGCATGGAAGGAAATTTATAGAATTACATATTTCTATAAGAAGAAAAGAAAATAATCCATGATATAAACATTTTCCTTAAGAAACTAGAACATAAAAGGAAAAATAAACCCAAGTAAGTAGAAGGAAATAAATGATAAATATCAGGGTAAAAACTAATGAAACTGAAAAAAGAAATAATAGGGCTGGACTATTGAAAAGCTGGACTTTCCAGATGGCACTAATGTAAGGACTTGCTTACTGATGCAGGAGATGTAAGAGACTCAAGTTCAATCCCTGGGTTGGGAAGATCCCCTGGAGGAATGCATGGCAACCCACTTCAGTCTTCTTGCCTGGAGAATCTCTTGGACAGAGGAACCTGGCAGGCTATAGTACACAGGGCTGCAGAATCAGACATGACAGAAGTGACTTAGCACGCACACATGCTGGGGAAAGTTAATTCTTTGAAAGGCGATAAGAACAAATAAGCAATAATGACAAAGAAAAAGAAGACACTCATTGCCAACATCCATAATGATAGAGGGGCTATCATGACGGACTCCACAGACTTTAAATAACTAATAAGAGGATACTATGAACAACTGTAAGTAAATAAAATTGATACTTAGATGAAATGAGCCAATTCCTTAAAAATCACAGACTACCAAAATTCACCCAAGATGAAATGGATAACCTGACTAGCCTTATTACTGTAACAGTTATTGTCTGTGACTATTAAAGAAATTTGATTTGAGGTTAGCAGTCTTCTGAAAATGGATTGTCCAGGCTCAGATAGTTTCCTGCTAATTCTGCCAAACATTTGAAGACAAAATAAAACCAATTTTATATAACCTCTTCCAAAAACAGAAGAAGAGGAAGTGCTTCCTGACTCATTTTATAAGACCAACATTACTATGCTGCAAAACTGGACAGAGACAGGATACTACAGACCACTGTTTCATGAACAAAGATGCTAAAATCCTCAGCAAAATATCAGTGAATCAAATTCAGCAGTATATAAAAAGAATAATGCACGATGGCCAAGAGCGAATGCAAGGCTAGTTCAGTATTTTAAATTCACTCTGTAACCCATCGCATTATCAGTCTGAAGAAAAGCCATTTGATAATATCAGCTGATACAGAAAAAGCATTTGACAAAATTCAGCATCGATTTATGATTAAAAACTCTCTTAACAAACTAGACACTGGGAGGCTCTTTGCCTTGATAGAGGGCATTGTACAAAAACCTATAGTTAACATCATAATTAATGATGAAAGACTACATCCTTTCTCTTTAATATTGAGAAAAGGTAGCTGTCCACTCCAACCACCACTATTGAATATTCACACTTAACCAATGCCATAGGGCAAGGAGGAATAAAGGGAAGTGGGCTGCAGGGGATATAGATTGGGAAGGAAGAAATAAAATTGCTCTAGGTCACAGACATCATTACATCTATATAGAAAACCTCAGTCTGCAGAAACATAATCCTGCAAATCCCTAGAATTAATGTTTAACAAAGTTACAGAATACAAAGTCAAAACAAGAAAAATTATTTTTATTCTAATGCTGAATCTCCAATACTTTGGCCACCTGATTCGAAGAACTGACTCATTGGAAAAAACCTTGATGCTGGGCAAGATTGAAGGCAGGAGGAGAAGGAGACAACAGAGGATGAGATGGTTGGATGGCATCACTGACTCAACGGACATGAGTTTGAGTAAACTCCGGGAGTTGGTGATGGACAGGGAGGCCTGGCATGCTGCAGTTCATGGGATCGCAGAGAGTCAGACATGACTGAGTGCCTGAACTGAACTAATAATAAATAGAAATGCAGAAATTTTAAAAATATATCCATAGCTCCAAAAAATATGAAATACAAATTTAGCAAAAATCAATATACAGAATCTCTAGTTAAAAACTACAAATACCAATGAAAACAGAGAAGATCTACACGATGACATAATAGGATCATGGGATGCAAGACTGAATGTAGTAAAGATGTCATTCTTCCAAAATTTATCTGTAGATTTAATGCATTTCCCATAATATTAGGTTGGTGCAAAAGTAATTGCAGGGTTTGCATTACTGAAGTTTGCTGTTTGATATTGGAATATATTCTCAATAAATGTGGTTATGTTATACATCATTTTAATGCACAGTTCTCGCTCTATGGTTTTTTACTAATGACTTATTACTTGCTGTTTATTTTATATTTATTTTAGACTATGGAAATGATGTTAGGCAAAAAGCAAATTCCAGCTGTTTTCTTGCTGGAGTTCAAAATGGGTCGTAAAGCAGTGGAGACAACTTACATCAATAAAGCAGTCAAGACAACTTGCAACATGGATAATGCATTGGGCTTACCAGGCGACTCAGTGGTAAAGAATCTGCCTGTCAATACAGGAGATGCAGGAGACTCGAGTTTGATCCCTGGGTCAGGAAGATCCCCTGGAGAAGGGAATGGCAACCCACTCCACGATTCTTGCCTGGAGAATCCCATGGACAGAGGAGCCTGGTGGGCTACAGTCTGTGGGGTCACAAAGAATCAGACATGACTGAGCAGCAGCAGCATCCTATCGAATAGTCAGAATATGGTGTGAGACCCATGGAATATCTGTGTGAAAAAAGAATATCCGTCTAAACCACACAATTTATAAAAAAATTATCTCAAAATGGATCATATATCTAAATATTAAAAAAAAATTTTTTTTAGAAAATAAACTAATCCTGACTTTGCTTGGGCAGCGGGCTCTCTGCACTTTGTGTCTTGAGAATCTTTCATCATGTGCTTCTGTTCAGTAGATAATTGATGTGTGACCCCAGTGACATCCTTGATACGACTGACACTTATTGAGTACTGACTCTGACAAAGACTCTGATCTAACTCAGTCCCCACAGCGCCTCTGCAGGATAGGTACTACAGTGTTACTATCTCACTTTTGAGATGAGGGAACAGAAGCACAGAAAGTTAATAAAAATGCCTCGAGAAAATGCCAAGAGCAGTGTAACGACAAGTGGCCTGGGCTCTCTTTTCAGACCTGTGCTGATGATCATTACGCACCATCACCAGTCTGTCCTGACACGCTGATACTCCTCATCCTTCTTCAAAATGGAAACCTGTAATTTTTGTGGCTCCTGTGACCCAGATCGTCTACTTTTCCTGTCTTCTTTTCCCCTCCCGTGTGAGTTTTATTCACAGGCCCTCATCCAGGCTGGTGTTTTTCTGCTTTTCGAAGCGTACTATGATTTTAACCCACTTAAATCTATTTAGCGCCATCTTGTGTCTGCATTGGGCTTTGCAGGAAGGAGCTCCTTGGTTTCAGGGTGGGCTCTGGTGCGGGGAGATCTAACTTGAAGACTTTTGCTGCTCATGATATTCTGACAAACTAGCGTGATCAGAAAATTGATTCCATTAGATGTGGACTTTCTGGTGACTTTCTTCCTCCAAAGTGGGCAGTTAATAGAACCTTGAAGGGAAACAGATCATGGAGAAAAAACTTACAGAAATTCTCACTTTGACTCACTTTCCGTAGCGATGCCCTGGCTTGCTGGGCTTTCTGCAATACCAGAGGCCCTGAGAAGTCAGTGGGGAGACTTTACTCCCTGGCTTTTCAGCCTTGGGAGGGGGGAAGGGCCCCCCAAGGGATGCACCTTCCAGTGACTATAAACAGTTTCCATCATCTCCCCCGTGCCATTGCTTTGGAACATGCTAAAGTCTGCGTTAGTGGCTCAGTTGAGTCTGACTCTTTGCAACCCCATGGACTGTACCCCAACAGCCTCCTCTGTCCATGGAATTCTCCAGGCAAGAATACAGGAGTGGATAGCCTATCCTTTTTCCAGGGGATCTTCCTGACCCAGGGATCAAACCCGGGTCTCCTGCATTGCAGGCAGATTCTTTACCGTCTGAGCCACCAGGGAAGCCTAGCATCTGAATTTGCTTCTCCAACAGTGGAACTTGAGTGGGAAAAGGACAGTGATGCAAACTCCTCTTCCCTGGAGGTTTGCCAGTTTGTTTTGGAAGGGAGAGGAGGAAAGAAAAAGCAAAAGGAAAAAATGGGGCAGGATGTGCTGAATTCTCAGAACTCTTCCATGAAGTAGGAGCTTTATCTTATTGAAGGAGGGAGGGGTATGCTGAGAGGGGTAGGCTAGTAAAAAAATTCTAAAAACCAGGAAAAGCACTTAACACTTTGCATTATACAGTCTTATTTAGTTCCTTTTTGTGTATCTGTTTGCTTTCCAGTTAAAGTAATAGGTACTTGTAATGAAAAACAAGGAAAACAAAAAGTAGAAGAACATATATTCAGAGAACATATATCATGTCATAATGCTTAATATATCATGGGGTTTCCTTTCCTTCAATGCTTGAAGATCTTAGTACTTTATTGAATTATATAATGTTTCTCATTTTCTACTTTTTAACTATTTTATCAGAAACAGCTCACAAGTTAGGACATAGTTTTGGTAAATTATTCTGTATGCGGTGTTCTAGTGGATTTTATATATGTGGATGTGTGGATTTTAGTTGATGTTTTGATGTTATAGATGACACTTCAGTGCATATTTTTGCTTCATCCTCTTTCCTCCCTTAACTTAGGGTTATTTCCTTAGGATAGATTGTTGAAATCACATTGGCTGAGGAAGAGCTTCGAGAGGACTTTCAGGCTCTGAGTAGAGACACAGAGGAGTCACCTGTCCTGGCTAGAGGTGGACTCAGCCGCTTGGTAGTGATGGAGCTTGGGAGCACTTTTCAGAGCCTCAGTTTTTCCTCTGTCAGGTGGGGGTAGTAATACCTCCTATACAGCCTGGCTCTCGTGTTAATAACACATATAAAGTCCCCCCCCCTCAAATCTTGAGACATGGTAGACACTAAATGGTAACTATCAAAACAGCACTAAATAGATTACAGGACTTGTACCAGTTTGCCCTGATGCCAGGAATGCATGAAGTTAGTTATTTAACCTCTGCAGCAGTTGATACCTAATCATTTCTTTTAAAAATGTCTTTGATAATTTAAATAAAAATGCTACCTCATTGTTTTATTTTGTATTTTTATTATAGTAAGAATGAACAACTTTGCTATTGTAAACCAGTTTGTCTTCTCTCTTGTGTTGTTCACTCACTAAGTCATGTTCAACTCTTTGCAATCCCATGGACTGCAGCATGCCTCACTTCCCTGTCCTTCACCATGTCCCAAAGTTTTCTCAAACTCATGTCCATTGAGTCGGTGATGCCATCCAACCATCTCATCCTCTGTCACCTCCTTCTCCTTTTGCCCTCAATTTTTCCCACCATCAGGGTCTTTTCCAATGAGTTGGCTCTTCACATCAGATGGCCGAAGTTTTGGAGCATCAACTTCAGCATCCGTCTGTCCAGTGAATTTTCAGGGTTGATTGCCTTTAGGATTGACTGGTTTGATTTTGGCTTTTTTATATTGGCATTTAGTATTTTCTTATCAACTTTTAAAATAAATCATTTAAACCTTTATCATATTTTCTGTCATGTGTCCATTTATCTAGCATTATGTTTTTATGTCAAAGTTTGATTTTCTTTGTGTATTACATACTTTTTCTCATCAAGATGAGAACGTGGTTGTAATTGTGATCTCTTTATTATCAATTTTGTAAATGAATTTTTATTTGGTCTGTAATATTTCTTGCAAATAATAACAGTTTTGTGTATTAATTTCTAACCATCCTACCTTTTATTATTATTCATGTCTTGTTAAATTTGCCTGAAACTCTTTATCATGGTATTAAATAATCATAGGATTAATGGGCATCATTTTAAAATTACTTTTGATTTTAACAGGAATATCTCTAATGTTTCACCACCAAATAGAATATGAATCTGGTATTTCCAAAAATATACTGTTTATTGTGTCAAGGATACATTCAACTAATTGCTTAAAATTTTGAGTTTTTAAATATATATGAGAACGTACTTTTTCTCAGAATGATTATGTGATTTTGTTATCTATTTGTTGGATAAAATAATAAATTTTCTGACATAACACATATATTTGTATGCTTGGAATTAGTGGATACTAATATTTTATGTTTTATTTACTGTTTTCAGTCAACACCATTTCATCTGAACTGTTTCCTACACCTGCATATAAAGCTGTATGTGTGTAAAGCATAAAAGAAAGAATATAGGAAAAATATATCAACATGTTAAGAATAATTATAAATTATGAGATTATGAATTATTTTCATTTCACACCTCTTACTTTAAGTTTTCTAAAATGAGATATTTTACTATTACCAGGAAAAAAAGGTTGCCAAAAGTGTCAATGCCATACCAATTAATTATGACTGAAATAAGATTTAGCAGGTCAGATGTAATTTAATGAAGCCTATTTATTTAGATATGATATTTGTTTATTGATTTTCTAGACATCAAATTATTTGAAACTAAGGGAACTGAAAAAATTGAGTTAGTATTTGTTTAAAAAGTGTAATAATATTTTATGGATAATGACAATATTTGGTGACTATATTGTCCTTAACTAAGAATTTATTTGGTAATGACAATTTTTTTCATAATATCTGATATTTTAAAACCCAAGAATCTTTAGAAAGGATTACAAATAATACTTAAATACATTTTTATCTCCTATCTAAGAATTCAAATAAACTTAGGATGGTTCCATAGCATCTGGGGCCAGCCTGACCACAGGCTGGGGCACTGGACAGGTTGCTTTGAGAACCTCTTTCTGTAACTGGAGGCCACGACCCAGACACCTTCTCATACATATCTGTGTCTCATCTGGGACTTCACCCAGATATAGAAACAGAAAACATGCATTTATACATCAAGGCACAGAGAAGCAACAGTCACTGGATTTGGTGCCTTAATTGCATCTTCCAGATACCAGGAATAGCCTTTGTTTCTTCTTGAGAGGTCCACACTTTCTGCAATGAGATTTTGCTAATTTCAGAGCTCAGGAATCAAATCAGAAGATCAAATCTTCAGATTTGATCATTAACATACAGTGTACTTAAAGTGTGAGAATCTCACTTGACATTATGATCATTGGAGATGTTATTTACATATAAAACCATAACATCTCCTTGCTTCTTTTTCTCTTCTCTTTAGCTTTGGGCCAGATTATGTTGTACGTGGATGGGATGAATGGAGTAATAAACCACAATGAAACCATTCAGTGGCTGTACACTCTCATTGGGTCCAAGGTAAGAGATTATGGTTGAACATTTTATTTGGTTTGTATGTCATACACCTCTCTTTTTGTTATGCTCTCTGGGATGGTTTTGCAAAAAGAAGTCCTATTTAGCTCTGTTCCAGCCCTGTCAGAGTACAATCAAGGACTATGATTTTATAGATTAAAAAAATACCCAAATTGCACAGAACTTATTAATTTTTAATGCACTTTAGTTATTTTCTTTTAAGCTCTTTTTTTTTTTTTTTAATTTTTGGCTGTCCGTGCAGCGTATGGGGTCTTAGTTCCCCAAGCAGGGATGGAACCTGTGTACCTGGCAGTGGAAGTGTCTTAACCACTGATACTAGCAGGGAAGCCCTTTCTTTTAATTTTTAATCAAATACTTTCAGCACCTTTGGTTTTTAACATTTAATTAAAATATTAGGCAATGGGTAGAGCATTAATCTTGCCAGTGGTAAAGCCAACGAGTGCATGCTCAGTTGTGTTCAACTCTTTGACCCCATAGACTATAGCCTGCCAGCTCCTCTGTTCATGGAATTTTCCAGGCATGAAGACTAGAGTGGGTTGCCATTCATCTTACCTAATGTATTTCATGTTTAATACGGTCAGTTACTTAAGTATGTATATGTTGCATATATGTATATGCATATTCCTGTATGTATAGATCAAAGAATTTGAGTCTGCCTTTCAATTCTGCCATCAATTATAAAAGTGACCAGCATTTACTCACAATTCACCCAGGCACCATAGTAAGTGCTTTTCTGGCATTATTGCCTTTAATCCACACAAGGCTACTGTAAGGTAAATAATGTCCCCACTTTATAGTTGAGGAACTCGTGCTTGATTCTGAGGATCTCTCTAGTTTCCCCATGGATCTTGGGGATCCGTGTCTGTCTGACAGTGCCTTGTCTGTGAGTCCTCAGTCCCTGGGGCCACGGGCCCGATGAGGAAGATCCGCCGTGACACTCAAAGACCCGCCATGACACTCGAAGACCCGCCATGACACTCAAAGACCCGCCATGACACTCGAAGACCCGCCATGACACTCAAAGATCCGCCATGACACTCGAGGGGTGTTGGAAGCTGAGGGAGCTCTAGCACTGCGCTCTCTAGATTCTCAGGTGGGGCCATGAAGGACCTGGCTGGAAGGCAGAGTTGGAGGAAGTCAGAAGGGATCCCGTCTTGAGCAGAAGCCAGGGAATCCAGGCTGGAGTGTGGTCAGCCTGTGGGCTGAGGCAGCATGGTGGACATCACGGTGAGGCGAGTAGGCAGCAGGGTCAAGTAGGGAAGGTGTTGGGGGCCTGGGTGGGGAATTTCAACCTGATTTAGACATGTTGCCGAGTCAGCACAGCTTCCTGGGGGTCCCTGCAGAACCCGTGGTCATCCCAGGCTTCCCCATCCCTATGTTCACTGCCACCCTCACAGTGGCGAGCTTGCCAAGGCTGGCGGGTGCCAGCCCTGGGCTCTCGGGCAGAGTCACAGTCCTTGGTATGTGATACCCTCTGGGTCCCAGGTCTTTGGTTGACCCTCACATCTTCTGCTTAATTTTCCTTTTCCCAGTATTATTGTTAATAGAGTCTCTTCTCCCATATTATAATAGAAACAGTTATGGGTTTTCTTAGAAGACCGAAAATCTTTTCTTCTCCTTCTCTTTTTTTCTTCCTCGTCCTTCTCCTCTTCTTCTCTTTAAACATTTGGCTCTGTTTTCTTTGGGAAATGGATATGCCTTTATTTACAAAGTGCTTTAGGTGACCTTGCAAGCTGAGTGGCATGATGGGCCTACTGGGTTGATTTTGCAGGCTGAGGGAAGATATGTGTCTCATATCCTGCTTCAGGGTTTTCTGATTTTTCCTCCCTTCTGCTGAGTCTCCTTAACCTTGATGTTCATTGGGAAGCTTCTCCCTCCCCTGGGCTCCCTGCAGGGTCTCAAGGACCCCAAAAGCTAGGGAGATGGGAGATTTTGCAATGAAAGCTGACTTTATTATGGTCATAATAAAACGCCGACAACCAACCCTGTTTAGAAACAGGAATAAAACCTAGCAGCTACCCTTGTTACTGGAAAATTGACTACCTTTCATCTCATCACCAGGAAGGAGTAGAGGAAGGGTAAGATCCTGGTGGAGGGAGTGGGAGGGGAAAAAAGGATGGGAAAGGCATGGAGAAGAGGAGAGAGGGAGAAACGGATGAGGGGAGAGACCAGGACCAGGAAGGAAAAAAGGAGAGGAGAAAAAGGAAGTAGGCCTAACAAAGTGGCTCCATCTGCTCAGTAGATGGGAAGAAGACTCACAGCCTTCAGTGTTGCAGCAGTACCCTGTCGATTTTTCTTTGGCATCATTTTGCAAGGAAAACACTGGGAAAGGAATATATGGGACATCTTTATTGACTTCTAAATAACATGGGGAAATCATGAAATTCAAAGCCCTCAGGAATGAGATGTAGGACTTATGTTTCCCCTCTTCTTTCCCTGTGCAACACACCAGGTGTTTGGGACCCTGGGCATCTCTCTGACGCAAGGCATTTCCCTCCCCCGCCCAGGCACTCGGGGCATCAGCACTGATAGGTCACTGCTGGATCCTTCTTCCATCTTTCATTTTCCCTACAATGGTCTCCAGCTGCTGTGTTCAACACCAGACCAGGCATTATGCGGAGGAGAAAACAGCCAACGCTCAGCCTAAGCCTTGGGGCTGTTGGTGTTGTTAGGGGACTGTGGGGCTGCTCGGAGCCTGTGTCCACTCTGTAATGAAAGAGGAAGGTCTCAGCTGACCCTGCAAGGAGTGCTCAGTTGCAGGCTACTGGCTGAAAGTCAATAGGGGCAGCAGCCACCAAGTGCTGTTCTAATGAAATCACTTCTTCTTTACAAAACCAAAATGGTGACCTTAACACTCCCCCCCACCACCCCCTTGACTGGGGAAAGAGATCTCTGCCAGGAAGAACAGGTGAACCAACATGAAACCCTAAGTTTTAAGAAGGAAGCCTCGGCCTCTCCTTTAACATACAGCTTGGGCGATATGACCACAGAGGTTTTCCTGATTCAAATTAAATTAAGAGATAAGGAAAGCCAGGGGTCCCAGGTTTTTCTTTTGACTAAGATTTCTCAGACCCAGAAGGACAGGAACCCTGAGGTCCTGTTGTTTGTGCCTTAAACAGGCACAGAGTTGATGATGGAATCTGGGATTAGAGAAGCCTTGCCATTCTGTTCTCATAATTCTTCATTTTCCTTCCATGAAAGGCAATAAGATGTGTCTGCCAGCAGCCCATTATGCAATATTTACAGGTATTCGAGTCTCATCACTAGAGGAGGAAATGATCCATTTGCAGCCAAATAATTACATTTTAAAAGAAAGAAAAGGTGTTTTTCAATAATATGTTTCATTCTGTTTACAAAAATCCATCTTTAAACTTCCTAGTCAGAGGTAAGAAGCAGATGCTATCCTCATGACTTTTCACACAATATGGATTTTTTTCCCTCTTCAGTATATCTGGAAGTCTCATTAACTGGGGTAAGGTGATTCAGCTTGTACAATATAACCTTTCGTTATTATCATAAAGATAGTCTGTTTTTCTTTATCTGTATGGATTGCCTTCTGGCCATGGGGGAGGCCCCAGTAGCCCTTAACCTCCTTGTAGGTTTCATGACCTCCTGATATTGTCATGAAACCTGCCCTTTCTGTGTTGCTCTTGCTGCATTTTTCTGTCGGCCCCACTGCAGCTCATTCTTCCAGCTGTGCCCCAAATTGCCGGTCATAGATCTCCAGACTTACTTTGTGCTGTGTGGGGTTGGCCCTGCGCCCTGACTCCCATGTGGCACAGCTTCTAAACCTGAGTCAAGGGGAGCTCTGGCCACAAGCCCCTTTCACACACACACACACACACACACACACACACACACACACTCTTATACACCTTAGAGAGCCATGCTCCCCACTCCCACAACAAATACACACACACACACACACACACACACACACACACACACACACACACACACACACACACACACACACTGGGGATGTGGCTCAAAGTTTCTTGTTAGGACAGTAAGATGATGAGAAGTAACATTGGGTGTGTAGGATGGAGGTGGTACGGGACGAAATTGACAGGGATAGGGAGCTTGGGGCCTAGCATGCTATCAAAGCCCTGAGATAGTGAGACCTGGCTAAGAATTGCAGCAGAAATTGATGAAAATCTGAGACATTTTGCAGAATAGCTTCCTTGGACTAGATTTCTGCATGTGGAAAAACAGCTTGAAGAATGAAAGCGAGGGTCATAGTTTTGAACCTGGGCAGCTATGACTAGGGCATTGCCTCCAGCAGAGGTAGTGGTGGTGGTGGTGCTTAGTCGCTCAGTCGTGTCCTACTCTTTGTGACCCCATGGACTGTAGCCTGCCAGGCTTCTCTGTCAATGGGATTTTCCTGGTAGGAATACTGGAGTGGTTGCCATTTTCTCCTCCAGGGGATCTTCCTGATTCAGGGATTGAACCTCAGTCTCCCACATTGCAGGTGAATTCTTAACCATTGAGCCACAGAGAATTCCCCCAGCAAGAAGAGAAAATTTGGCAGTTGGGCTTCAATAGCTGGAAAGCTTTGACATACTGGGTAAGATGAAGGCAGTGTCCCCCTGGAGAGCTAAACAGGTGTATCCATGGTGCCAGGAAGTGCTGGCTGGTTGTGAAGTAGAGGAGGTTTCGTCAACCCTTTGGCCATGATCATTGGCATGTCACTGCCAGTGTGATCCACTCAGATGACCCACAGTGGGTGTGATCTGAAGTGCTTTTTCATTTTTAATTTTTTTGGTTAATTGTTTTGAGATAATTGTATGTTCACTTATAGTTGTTAGAAATAATACATAGAGATCCTGTGTAATCTTTACCCAGTTCTCTCCAAAGATAACATCCTGCAATACTGTACTATAGTATCGCAAATCAGGCAGTTGAGATTTTGGTACAGTCAAGAGACAGAACATATCCATAACCAACAGGAGCCCCAATATCACTTCCCTGCTATTCCCACCTCAGCCTAAATCTCTGGCAACCATTAATCTGTTCTTCATTTCTTTACTTTGGTGATTTCAACAAAGTTATGTGAATGGTAGGGGCCACAGCATGTAACCTTTCGGAGTTAGCTTTTTTCCCTCAGCATAATTATCTGGAGATTCATTGAAGTGGTTTTTGAGTAATGAAATATCAAATGGAATTCTAGCCTTGGAGAGATGGCAAAGTCTTGTTCAAGATGTTCCTGACATTCACCAGCCACATTCCCGATACTTCAGCTGAGCAAGTGCCATTTGCCTCAAACGGCCATTACTGGACACTGGAACTGTGGGAAAGCCTTACTTGTGGGGACCCACCTCCACCTCTCTGTCATTAACCAAATGCCTTGCACTGCTTTCTGAAATAACACACACTCACTTCCCCATGGAAATACTCTTAAAGTATTTAAAGACAGATATCATGCCATCCTGACTCATTGGAAAAGACCCTGATGCTGGGAAAGACTGAAGGCAGGAGGAGAAGGGGACAGAGGATGAAATGGCTGGATGGCGTCACCAACTCAATGGACATGAGTTTGAGTAAACTCTGGGAGTTGGTGATAGACAGGGAGGCCTGGCTTGCTGCAGTCCATGGGGTTGCAAAGAGTCGGACATGACTGAGTGACTGAACTGAACTGATGCCATCCTGTCTAAGTTAAATTCGATGGTTTCCACAGACAGTCCTTGGGGATGTAGTTTGCAGTTCCTCATCATACGAGTTAGCAGTTTCTCTGTCCATCCAGTACAAAGGATCTTGCTATGGTAAAATCCCAGAATATAGCATCACCCTTCTACAGACCCCACCACTGCATTCAGCGGCAGCCCTGGGTGTTAGCTCCAATCAAACTAATAATTCACTAAACCTCCCAGTTTTTGTTTTGTTTTTTACTCATCCACATAATGCCAGTTCCTTCCATTCTGCATCTCTGTGATTGTTTAACACCTAAATGCAGAGCTTTGATTTTCTTTCCTATTGATTTCAGGCCAGAGTTCCAACCTCAAGATCATATTCACCCAGGAAAGGAAAGCTTTAGGCTTTAAATGCTTTTTACTTCTAGCATTTCTGTTTGATTCTTACAGTTTCCCTTTGCTGAAATTTGTCATCTGTTCATGCATGGTGTTTACCTTTTCCATTAGTCTTTAACATATTAATCATTGTGAATTTTATAGTTCTAATATTGCATCAAATCTATGGATGTCTTTGTTTCTTGTCAGCAGGGGTGGGGAATTGGGGCTTTTGTATACATCTTGTAATTTTTGACTGAAAGCTTGGTATGTATAGGAGAGTATAGGCTAAGGTAGGTAGTGTTTATGCCTATAAATGGGCAAGTCTCTAATACTAAGCAATTAGAGTAGAGAAGTTTTCAGTTTTCTCTCAAGTGGAGCAGGGCTTGGATTTTGTTGTTGCTGTAGTATCTTCATTTACCACCCGTTTCCAAGTTCTATTAAGTAATTGTGCTTTAGGTGAGAACTGGCTTGCTAGAGAGTTTTTCTCAATGTTCCCTTTTCACTGTGAGCTTTAAACATTTTCTACACATCTAAGTCTCAGAGGGAGGTCAATCTCCATGCCCCTGCCCCTTACCAAGTGGAACCTTCTGTGGCCTGGTGCTTCCAGGACTGGACTTTCTCTATTGCCTTTGTTTCCCACATTGGTCTTCAAGAAGGTCAGTGTGCCTGGGGCTTGAGGTGGGACTGTCTCAGTGGTCTTGTCCCTCCCTCAGTGGTAGGAGGACTCTAAAAGGTCTCTTCTGAGGATGGGCTCCTGCTCCTGTCCCAGCAGTACAGAGTCTTGTTCTTTTATCTTCTCCTACACTACCTGTGCTTCAGGGGCAGCAAGATTTGCTACCCTTCCCTGCTGCTTACGGCTTTTGTATCACAGAGGAGAAGACTCGGGATGTGGTTTCCTGCCTACCCAGGTGGTCTGTGGCTGCTCCCTTCCTCCTGTGGGGTGTTTGCTGTTGTTCTGGTATCCAGACTGTGCATCCCCCAACCTGTGCTGTGGGAGACTTTCTTAGGTCTCAGTCCCTGCCTCAATCTTCCTCATGGTGCCATGGAAGTCCTTGGAGAGTAGTGTGAATGGATGCTAAGTTCCTTTGTGATTGTAGTTCCCAGGGCTTCCACACTCTCATGACAGTCTACTCCTGACTATTTGTTAAAACTGTGATCTGAGTTTTACTTACTGCTCGGTATGGTGGCTCCCATCCTTCTTCTCCACTCTACCTTAGATGGGCCATTGCTGTGTCTTGCCTTTTCTCAGTGGAAGGAAACTGTCCCTTTTTAGATTTCATGCTACTTGGTTGCTGTGAAATCCTGGCTCTCTAATGAGTTCAATAAAAGTTGATTTTAATGATTATTTGGCCTTTTCTTACTTGGGTTTGGAGCAACAGTCTTCGCCACTTTTTAAGTAGAAGTTAGAGCTTCAATTTTGTATATTTAAAAACACATTAAATAAAATTCCATGAGATCTACCCAGTTCAGTTCAGTTTGGTTGCTCCATTGTGTCTGACTCTTTGAGGCCCCATGAACTGCAGCACGCCAGGCCTCCCTGTCCATCACCAACTCCCAGAGTTTACTCAAACTATGTCCATTGAATCGGTGATGCCATCCAACCATCTCATCCTCTGTCGTCCCCCTCTCCTTCCTCCTTCAATCTTTCCCAGCATCGGGGTCTTTTCAAATGAGTCAGTTCTTCGCATCAGGTGGCCAAAGTATTGGAGTTTCAGCTTCAGCATCAGTCCTTCCAATTAATATTCAGGACTGATTTCCTTTAGGATGGACTGGTTGGATCTCCTTGCTGTCCAAGGGATTCTCAAGAGTCTTCTCCAACACCACAGTTCAATGAATTCTATCAGATTTTTATGTTTAACCTTTCTAAATTATTTGAATTAATCTGTATTCTGTTAATAGAAGTTTGGATTAAAACTAATTTCCTGATGCAGTTAGAGATAACTGTTTGAAGAAAAAACAGCTTAAGTTTATTGGTATAGTATGAAATCTTGATGTTAAAAAATAACCTTTTAAAACTTTTAGTGATTTTTTATGATTGTAAGAGTAATATATTCTCTTTATACCAAACTTTAGAAATACAGAATTAAAGTAAAAATCACTGGAAGTACTATTACATAAAGATTTTTAAACTTTGTACATTTCCTTGTAATATTCCTACAATATTTTCATGTATTATTGTAGTATTGAAAAAACCTAACATTTAATGCCGTGTAATTAATATTAGGCATATGAATGTACTGTAATTCATTTGATATTTCTCAGATTGTAAATGGAGAAGGCAATGGCAACCCACTCCAGTAGTCTTACCTGGAAAATCCCATGGACGGAGGAGCCTGGTAGGCTGCAGTTCATGGGGTCGCTAGGAATTGGACATGACTGAATGACTTCACTTTCAGTTTTCACTTTCATGCATTGGAGAAAGAAATGGCAACCCACTCCAGTATTCTTGTGTGGAGAATCCCAGGGATGGGGGAGCCTGGTGGGCTGCCATCTGTGGGGTCGCACAGAGTCGGATATGACTGAAGCGACTTAGCAGCAGCAGCAGCAGCAGATTGTAAAATCAAATTATTTCTGATTATATGCTATATATAAAGAGGTTCTTTGTTTTTTCCTGAAAGCATATTTAGTGAATGAGGTTGTGTTTGAATTTTTTCCATGTTTAGCAGTATTTCATTAGGTAAGGTTTTTTTTAATCCCATGAGTTTTTTTTAATTTTTAAAAATGTATTTATTGATTTATTTTTGGCTGTGTTGGGTCTTTGTTGCTGTGCACGGGCTTTCTCTAGTCGTGGTGAGCAGGGGGTACTCTTCACTGTGGTGTGAGGGTTTCTCATTGCAGTGGCTTCTCGTTGCAGAGCATGGGGACCTCGGGCACGCAGGCTCAGGAGTTGTGGCTCCCGGGCTTGGTGCTTCATGACATGTGGAATCTTCCCAGACCAGGGATCAAACCGGTGTCCCCTACATTGGCAGGCAGATTCTTAAACTCTTGACCACCATGGGCGCCCCCAAGTTTTAATGCAGGTTCAATTTGGGGCTTCCCTGATAGCTCAGTTGGTAAAGAATTCACCTGCAATGTGGGAGACCCCGGTTCGATTCCTGGGTCAGGAAGATCCGCTGGAGAAGGGAGAGGCTACCCACTCCAGTGTTCTTGGACTTTCCTGTGGCTCAGCTGGTAAAGAATCCGTCTGCAATGCAGGAGACCTGGGTTTGATCCCTGGGTTGGGAAGATCCCCTGGAGAAGGGAAAGGCTACTCACTCCAGTATTCTGGCCTAGAGAATTCCATGAACTGTATAGTCCATGGGGTCACAAAGAGTCGGACATGACCGAGTGACTTTCACTCACTCCAGTAATATTTGTGTCAGAGAGATATTGTGGGTACAGAGAGCCACCCTTCCCTTTCTACTGGTTATTTGGCTCTGTATACCCAGAAATCCCTGGAGGAAGAAATAGCAACCCACTCGAGTATTCTTACCTGGAGAATCTCATGGACAGAGGAGCTTGGAGGGCTACACTCCATGGGGTCAGAAAGAGTCGGACATGATTGATTGACTGAGCACATAGGCACACAGCCAGAAAACTAATTCTCACTGATTTGATCTCTTGGATATCCCTATAATCTCAGTGGAAGGAAAAGAAAAAAAAAAGAAATTTTACTAGACATTTTGGGAAGAATTTACTAGTCATTAAAAACCAGAGGTTGGAGCCAGACCTTAAAGGAGCCAGCAGGCTGAGGGGACCCCAAGATCCAGAATGGGTCCCCAGCCACAGGGCTGGAACAGCATTTTTTTTCATTCTGCTCTGAGATGATTAGCTTCAGGGAGCTGATTTGTGGCAGGAACCACAACTCTCCAAAGGCTTATTGATAAACCAGAGCTGCAGCTTACAAATTTACATAGTCAAGATCCCTTATGAATGTAAATGGGAGGAAACAGGAATGAGGTGGGACTCTGACCCTTCTGCCCTTTTGGGGCATGTGGCCAAGCACTTGCAGCTGTGTTCCAGCTTCTGGGAAATGGGTGGCTCTAATATAGAAGAACATCTGGGATGATGTAAAAGCTTCACTGTAGCCGATGTGCTGTTCCTTGGACAGAGATGTTCTAGGAGAGTTGGGTGGACAGGATGACTGAGAAAAGCATAAGCTTCCAGGAGACCCCTGGGAGCAGCCCTACCAGCTCAGGCCATCCTTTGCCAGCACTGCTGACCCTCATCCCTGCAGCCTCTCTCTACCTGCCAGTACTCATCTGCCAGCCCTCTCCATCCACTCTAAGGAGATGCCAGCTGACCGCCACACTCTGGCTAGCAGCACTTTCACCATTCCTGAGCTTGGCAGTTGTCCACTGTCATGTTTCCAGGGCTGGTTATTTACATAAGAAAGTTCTTTAACTTTGGTTATTGCTCAGAGAAGGATATGTGTCACATTTCCCCATGGCTTATGTTTTTGCACCAGAGGGAAAACTGGGGTTCCCTATAGTATGGTAGAAATCAGATTAGCCTTGGTTTTCTTTGACTTCCTCTAGAAATTAGCTGTGTGACCAGTCACAGAGCCTTCTGGACCAGGAGGTTTTGTATTTGAAGTTGGGGATAGCAGTCATGGGAAAAGTACCCACTCTGGTTGATTTCCTCCCTCCATTTTGCAGGTACTATCGAGGTGTTCCCTAAGGCAGTATTTTAGTGCAGGGTTTCGGTAGTGCTTATATAACAACAGTGGATTTATGTTGCCTGTTATCAGCTAACTCTTCATTGTTACATTGAGGAATCTATCCCAAAGGAAATTTAGCAAAGTGGATGTTTTTTTGGTCTTGTTCACTTTTAGTCATTATTCGTTACCAAAACTTCCAGGTAAGCCCCAGTACTTTATCTCAATAGAAGAACATGTTCTTTTACAGCATTATTTACTACTTTGACATTTATTTGAATTATTTTTGAATTTTTATTTTTGTTGTTTAGTTGCTAAGTTGTGTTCACCTCTTTGCAACCCCATGGACTATAGCACGCCAGGCTCCTCTGTCCTCCACTATCTCCTGGAGCTTGCTCAAACTCATGTCCATTGAGTTGGTGATACCATCCAACCATCTCAACCTCTGCTGCTGCCTCCTCCTTTTGCCTTCCATCCTTCCCAGTATCAGGGTCTTTATTTTTGAATAGTCTTCTGTATTTGGCATTCTGCAAGATTTCCTGCGACTAAATAGTAAACATTTGAGGGTTTCCCAGCCCACAGTTGGCTACTTCATTAATCACCAAGTTGGTTCCCTTTCTGCAAATTGCATTGGGTCATGCATGGGTTGGCCATTAGGCCCTGAAGCCATATCACATGGGTTTGATGCGGGTGACTTCCTGTCCTGGCAGGTGAACCAACTTTGGGGTCTGCACCCCTCCCCCCCAGACACCTGAAAGCCTTGGCTCAGATTTTTAGCCTCAGGGAGTATATTTTGGCCTGTACTTTATTTCTGATAAGATCAACCTCATTCCTATGATGACAGCACAAAAGGGGAGAGATTTGGACCCCAAGATATCTGATAACCAGTTACAAAGGCTTTGGGGCCCATTCTGAGCTTTTTGCTTAGGAATTCTGAGCTTGAGTATATGTCTTTGGAGTAAAGCATTTAAGAGAAATTTGATAAATATCTTAAGTCACTTGAATTTTGTTGTTGTTCTTGTTAAAATATTCAGTATAGTCTTAGTTCTGGTTAGCTTGTAAACTGTGTGGCAAAGCTTTGCGGATCAAGTTACCCTCCAATTTCTAATTCAGTTTTAATAACCAGCATCCACTTCTATAACATACTTATGCTTTTTTTTAAGTGGAAATGAAACAGATAGAATGAAGCACGTCTTTCAAACCCCCTTTATAATTTAAACCCTGAGGTTTGGAAATTGTTTTCTTTCTATGGTTGCTGAATTTCTAGAAGAGTAGGAATTTGGAGACTTGGGGGAATACTTTGATTTCTACTTCATAAGCAATGTATTTGACCTGCTAGGTGAAGTTCTTGGTCTTCTCTAAGTACCATAAAATGTGAAGGGAGTTCTAGTTTGCTTTTGTATTTGTTTATTTCAGACTGTGCTGGGCCTTTGTTGCTCTGCGGGCTTTTCTCTGGTTGTGACGAGCTGGGGCTCCTCTCCCGTTGTGGTGCACCTGCTTCTCATTGCGGTGGCTTCGTTTGTTTTGGAGCGTGGGCTCTATGGCGCTCAAGCTTCAGTAGTTGTGGATCCCAGCTCTAGAGTGCAGGCTCAATAGTGTGGCTCATGGACTTAGTTGCCCCCAGGCATGTGAGATCTTCCAGGATTAGGGGTTGAACCTTTGTCTCCTGGATTCCCAGGCAGTTTCTTTACCACTGAGCCACAAGGGAAGCCCTCTAGTTTGCTTTTAAGAGCAGAATTATTGAGGAACTGCCTCTTACTCCTTTTCCATAACAACTGGTGGTTACATTTTATCTAAACCCTAGACAGCCAGGTTCTGTACAGGCTGACTCCACGCCCTCCCTGTGGGTTGTTGACCTGGAAAATTAAACAACAGCACCAAGAAAGCCAGCAAGCCCTGTGGACACCATCGTCCTACTCAGTCCCCGCCTCCCTGATGTGGAGGTGACACTGCAGTCCTGGACTGTCCATGGGGCCTCTCTGGTCTTCGGAAGCCTCATGCCCTCTGCTTTATGCTGTGTAGGAACAGAGAGGAGCAGCTGCCGTGGAGAGTAAGGCTCACACTGATGAGAAGCACAGTTCACCGCTGGCTGCATGTACCTGTCCTCGTGTGATGGGGTTGTCTCAGATTCCTGTTCTATACTGTGATTTAGCGGCATGTTTAAAGCAACATAAAACATAATTTATTATGATGGACAGCACTAAAATAGAGTACCAGTTTTTCCTAGAATGTAATTATAGTTGATCCTGGAATTGTGCAGAGGTTAGAGACCCAGACCCTCCCAGGAGTTGAAAAATGGTGTATAAATTAGTCAGCTCTCCATATCTGCGGTTCTTCCACATCCGCAGTGCTGTACCCGTGGTTCCGCACCCATGGATTCAAGTAGCCGCGGATCATGTAGTACCATGGTATTTACTTTTGAAAAAGAAAGAAAACTTCCTGCACAGTTCAAACCCATGTTATTCAAGGGTTGACTGTATATAAAAGTAGGTAATATGTAGCCCAAAGGCTGAATGTAGACCCTCCCCTCCGTGTGGTTCCTCCAAACCCTAAAATAAATGGGCTTATTTGTATAAGCAGGAACCTGAAGGCTGTCACACCGCCCTTTGGGTCCCTGGAAGCCCAGAAGGCTGGCTAGATCAGATCTGAGCCTGTCCGACCACCTCTCCTTCCCAGTGTAAGGGCCTGGCTCTGGGACATAGCTTTCCATCCTCAGTAGCCTGACTCTGACGGCCCCTGGCACAGGTAATGCTCTCAGCCATGTCACATGGAGATGTTCTGTGTCTTGTCTCCAAAGCAGGATGACTGTCTCCTTAAACGCAAGGCTACAGCTTCCTGACCCCCCCACCCCCAGGGACCCTCAATGGGTGCTGGGCATCTGGAAGGCGCTCAGGACATTGAAAGAAGAATCAGAGCATCTTGGGATTGAGAAGGACCTTAGATAGCTCGGCCAGCTCATCCCCATCCAGGTTCTGATTTGCTTCTGCAATAGCCTTAACAAGGGCTGCTCAGACCCTCTGATGTGGGGAATCTACACCCCCCAGCGTCTGGTTGGTCTCAGAACCACTGCTTCTGAGACTGACTCCATGTTGCCCTGGTTACTGTTTTGTGACCAATTGCTTTATCTTCTCAAGTGGTTCATGCTCCATAAGAATGAGAATCAGTTCTTAGTGATTGCCCCCAGTGCTAGACAGATAGGCAGAGTTTTGAGCCTGTAAGTTATTTGTAATGAAACCGCCCCTTAGAACATGAAGGAGCACCAGGCAGAGATGAAATGTCATTGGAGGGTCACTGCCACAGCCCTGTGAGAAGCCTCCAGTGTCTGAGCCTTGCAGTGGTGTGTGTGCTGGCATCCTTGCTGTGTGTTCCACACCCCTCATGCATGGTCCTTGCTCCCGCTGCCACGGTGGGCCTGCCTCTCCTGGTCCATCACTGGCCTCTCATTTACCTCTTCTCAGCAGGTCAGGAAGCTCAGTGGCCACTCCTGCTGGAATGTGTCTTAGAGTAAGTACAGCTAATTTTTAAGAGCTCTGAGATGATGAGCAGCATGTTTGGACTTGGAGGAATAGCTGTGTGGCCTCCATTGTGACTGTTCCAAGGTTTTAGGGAGTTTTGATAGCATTCCAGATACTTGAGGGCATCAAATTAAGTGAATTCTGGAAAAATGAGCATTTGGTGTAGAAATCTTTTGAAGTCCGGAGTTCTTATTACTTTCAAGTCGGTACAGCAATGCTAATGAGGTATTTCAGAAGAGGAGCTCCACTGGTTGTGTTTTGATGATTAGTTGGGACATGCTAGCAATTAGTACTGTTCATTTCCATTAAATTAATGTGCTAATGCTCTCTTTTTTCTAAAGTAGTTTAACTATATAATATGTTTGTGATTAATTTTACATAGTAAACCTTCCAAACACACGTAAACATCGACTTAGACCGAGTAGAAGCCAAATTCACAGAAGCCTAAAATCATGAATCAGAAGAGTTTAGGGGTTTTTTAAAAATAAAATTACAGCGGCAAAAGATCTCTAAGCAGAGCCTTCATAGCAAAGGAGAAGACGACGTGAACAGGCATGTTGAGACTAATAGGGAAAGAAGACTTCCCGAGAAAACAGTGGTTTCTTGCTTAGAGAACCTTGTAAGGGAGAGTGGGTCCTTGGGTACCCTGTCAGCCAAGGCCCCGTGACCACAGAGATGCCCAGGAGGGAGCCCAGCTGAGACCAGCTGATGGGGCCATGTGCTGGGCAGCAGCCAGGTTCTTTCCCACGAAGGCACCGAGGAGGCTTAAGCCACATAATAATAGTCCACCCAGCGAGGAGGGCGCCAAGCCTGGGCTTGCTGGGTTGTTTTATTTACTTGAAGACATTTTTTCTGCTCTACATGTACCAAGATAGCACAGTTGATTGTCATGCCTTCCTCTCCCACCCCCCACCTTGTACTTGCGGAGGAAAACACTCTGGAATTTAGTCTGTTCCCAGTTAGGGAGAACAGAGAATGTGGGACGCGGGTGACAAAAGGTGAATGTGCTCTAGAGAGTTCACAGCCCTCACCAGAACTCAGGTCCCATTTGATAAGGATGTCGCAGGGCGGACGGATGGCAGCCCAAGGCGCTGCTTGTCCTGAGTGCACTTGCGGGGGTGGGGCCCAGCCCTGCTGAGGGCTGGGGAGGCATCGGGGGTCGGAGCGGGCTGAGGAGCCTGGCTTCACACACGTTAGTGGTTGGGTTTGCAGGCCAAGCCTTGGTGAAGAGGGCACTCCAGTCTGCCCTTTGTGTGCAGTACTGACCCCTCAGCCCCTTGGAGGCAGAGGTGGTTTCTGCTGTGTCAGGAAAAACAGCATTTCCGCCACCAGGTGGCTTCTGCTTTGGGGCTTCCCTGGTGGCTCAGCTGGTAAAGAATCTACCTGACATGCAGGAGACCCCGATTCAATTCCTGGGTCAGGAAGATCCCCTGGGGAAGGGACCCACTGCTCTAGACAGGCCTGACGTGTATCAGGTGAGTGAACGTGTATGTAGCAGTTTCAGGTCACGAAAAAGGATGTGAATAAAACAGAACAGGTTGACGTGAGTGACCAAGGGGCTCCTTTAGATGAAGTCGTCAGAAAGGTTATTTCCCATGAGGGGAATCTCTCAGACCTGGAAGATAAGGAAAGGCCAGTCCTGTGGTGACTGGTGAGGGAATAGCCAATGAGATAACTCTTGAGTCAGGCACAAGCTTCAGTATGTGAAAAACACACGGTCACGTGACTAAAGAGAGGTGGATGATGGGAGTGCCCCGGGCAGAAGGGGAGTGACAGGGGATGAGGACAGAGAGCTTGGTAGTGACATAAAGCTCTCAGGGTCGGACGCCGCCCTGAATGTGATGCAGAGCCAGTGAAGGGTTGAGAGTGCCAGGGTCACTCCGGCTGAAGTTTAGAGAAAGGGCTTCAAGGTGATAAGCCCAGAAGTACTGAGGAGGCTCTCACGGTGGTCTCAGGTGGACAAGGAGAGGGAGCTGTGGGCAGAGTCAGGGCAGGGACAGCTGCTGACAGCCCTGATGGTTAGAGTCATTGTGAAATTGGGAGGGAGGAGGGCAGGGTGGCTCCCATTTGCAGTGAGTGAATGGTGGGGCCTTGTCCTGAGGTGTGGACTTGTGGAAGGAACACGCTGGAAGTAGTGGGTGGGACAGGATGAGCACAAGTGCAAATCGAGAGAGTTCTCTTTAGGCTACATTGAACTTGAGGGCCCATAAGAGTGGCGAGGTCAGGTGCCAGGTCTGAAGGGCATTGAGTCATAAATGGGATTTACAGTTAAGGGCCTGGATGAACTCATCTGGACAGAGTGTGTGGCAAGGGAGCAGGATGGGGGAGTGAATTCTGAGGCCTCCCCACACCTGGAGGTTGAGCTTCTTAGAAGGAGTCAGCTAGTGTAGCCCCCCAGGGAGGAGACTGTGGTCAGCCATGTCATGAGGAAATTGTTTCTGGAGGGAGCAGTTGATTGTCACGTGCTGCTGAGAGTTGAGCTAAAATAAGCCTAGAAGAGTAACTACTGGACACCATGGGAAGTGAAAGTGTTAGTCACTCAGTCGTGTCTGACTTTTTGTGACCCCGTGAGCCTGTCAGGCTCCACTGTCTGTGGAATTCTCCAGGTAAGAATACTGGAGTGGGTTGCCATTTCCTTCTTCAGGGGATCTTCCCGACTCAGGGATCAAACCCAGGACTCCTGCATTGCAGGCAGATTCTTTACCGTCTGAGCCTCCAGGGAAGCCTGGACAACATGGAGGCCATCAGCAACCTTGACAAGAGTTATTTAATCTGCGCTGTGGAGATAGAAGCCCTGTCAGATTGGGTTGAGGAGTCCATGGGAAATGGAGAAGGGAAATCAAGGAGTATGGCAACTCTTTTGAGTGATTTTCTTATAAAGGGGAGCTGGAAACCATGGTGCTGGCTGGAGAGAGCTATGGAATCGAGGAAAGGCCAGCTGGTTTACTAGGGGAGATGACAGAAGACAAGGGGTGGGGGTGGAGGTGGGGTCATAAATTTGGGGAAATGACTTGGGGTGGGTGATGGGTTCATCCTGTCCCCCTGGCGTGTGCAGGGCTCCACATCCCCCCCTAAAGTGCACACCTGGCCATGCAGGAGTCCCTGGGCCTGCAGAGCTGGTGGAGTGCCTAGAGCCGGTTCTCCGCAGTCACGGAGAGTGAATATGGGCTAATTGGCTGCTCCATGGGTGATTTATTCATTCCACAAGCAAACACCGCTGAACCCGCTCTGGCCCAGGTGTGGTTCCGGCCCCGCAGACCCCATGCACAGCAGCCCGTCTTCCCAGGAGAGCGCTTTCTGCCCATGGGGTAGGGGTGGGGGCAGGGGGGTACTGGCCAGCCACCTGCTGGAGGCCCCCCCCCCCCCCCCCGAGGAGCAGCCCTGAGGCAGATATGCTGTTTCCTAGAAGGGGGATTTGAACCTGTTTCCAGGAGGAAGGTGGTGTGTGATTTCTTTGAGAAGGAGGAAGTGGGGTGCAGGAAAGGAGACATGAGTCAAGGTTGCAGTGGCAAAACCTGTGGGGAGGGGTGGGGGGCTGAGCTGGAAGCCCCAGGCTGCCACAGCCCACCCCCAACCCCACCCTGCCCCACCCCCTAAACCCCACCCCCAGTAGCTGAGTGAGTTAGGGATCAGTGGCGGCTGCATTTCTCCAGGTAAGTGACCTTCAGTCCCCATGAAGAGGGGCCCTGGGTTGAGTGAGGCTCCTCGTGAGCGCGGTCCTCTGGGCCCAGGACTGTGGGGGTGAGGACCCAGATGGCCTTCCCTGTGCAGTTTTAAGAACCTGGACTTGGTTCAAGCGGCCTATTGCAGCCTCAGACAAGTCATTTAGCTTGCCATGCCTGCTTCTTCATCAGAAAAAAAATGAGATTTGATTGCTGTACGTCATAATAATCTCGTCTGGTTAGAATGAAGTTACCAACCCAGCAACCGCCGCCTCCTGTATTGACAGACAACCTGTGTGAGCCCTGGGGCCAAAGGCCTTGGGTTCAAATTCTGGTTCCATTTCTAGCTGTGGGATCTTGAGTTGGAGACTCTGGGCCTCAGTTTACTTATCCGTGCAATGGGGTTAATACTGACACCTGTGTTCTGAGGTGTCCAGTGAAGGAATCTGCATAATTGCTGAGAAGAGTGGCTGGGCTCCAGCTGCTGTCAGTACGAAGCCTGCAGATGTCCCCGCTGTATCTGCAGCTGCACGATGGTTGTGTCTTGTCTCCACAGTTCCGACTGGTGGTGAAGACAGCCCTGAAGCTGCTGCTGGTCTTTGTGGAATACTCAGAGTCCAATGCACCTCTCCTGATTCAGGCCATCTCTGCCGTGGACACAAAAAGGGGTGAGTGATCCCTGCCCGCTATGTCATCCAAGTAAAAGTGTCTCATATAAGATTTCTACTTTTTGTTTCCATGTTCAAAGCAGAATTAAGAAGGAACAGAGTTCCCTTTGTGTGGACTTCTGACATCAGGAAACAGATGTTTCAGGATGCATATGTATAAAGATTAGGTGAAGGAGGGAACAGTGAAAGAAAAGCACCCCTAGCTGACCCAGGCAGGACAGGTCAGACTCTAGCTTATCTTTAGGCTCTGTCTTCAGCCCCCACAACTGAACACACAGAACCAGCTTGTTCTCTTTTCCCATCCTGTTGGGGTCACTTTGGCTCCTTTCTCTCTTCCCCTCCCTCCCACCTGCTTTACTGGCTCTCACCCCACAGTGTTCCTTGAACATTCCTTGCATCTTCTTCACCATCTCTCACCAGGTATCCTTTGCCTCCCTGAAATGCTACCTGCCTCTCTGTTATTGGAGGATTCTTCTAAAGCACAAATTTGGTCACATCATTTTCTATCTGAAACCTGCCAGTGGCTTCCCAGTGCCCACAGGGTTAGGACTGACCCTTCAGCATCCAGTCCCTGTTTACCCGCCACCCCCACCTCCCACCCAGCCTGCACCAGGCCCACCCTACCTTGGATCAGATGAACATATTCTTTCAAAGCCCCATGTGCCCCTCATCTCTGCTGTGTTGTTATCATTGCCCATTCTCTCAGGAGTGTGTGTCCTGCCAGACGGTGGGGTGCCTCTCCGCTCTGGGTGTCCCGGCACCTGGCTTACCCACAGCAGGAACGCCTACTGCCGGCCTGCACAACTGATGACAAATGAGCTTTGGATTTGGTTTACGGCATGACATGCTGTGTCTCCTTTAATATTGTGAAGTCTGATTCTGAAGTGGATTTTTGTTTTGTTTTATTCTTTTAAACAGCTTCCCTGGTAGATTGCTTGGATGGTAAAGAATCTGCCTGCAATGCAGGAGACCAGTGTTCAATCCCTGGGTCAGAAAGATCCCCTAGAGAAGGGCATGGCAACCCACTCCAGTATTCTTGCCTGGAGAATCCCATGGACAGAGGAGCCTGGTGGGCTACAGTCCATGCAGTTGCAAAGAGTCGGAGACGATTGAGTGACTAACAAATACTTGGGTTTTGTTCCTCAGTAGGACATTTTTATTAATATTTTCATCCCCACAAAGACTCTAACAAGAACAAAAACTTGTTAACATTAATTATTTTCTTTTTATAATGGAAATACTCTGTAGAAAATTTGGAAAAAACAGTGTAAAGAAGGCCATAAAAATTTACCTGTAGTCTCACCAGATAGACACAATTGCTGTTAGCATGTTGGTGTATGGTTGTATGTATGTATGGACACACATGTTTACGTACAAGTCAACTCAGGGACAACTGATGAAAAGAAATGAGAGGCCTATGTAGCCTTCTCTGATTCAAACCACTTGTGTCTCTGACTCAGTGTTGTTCAGAGACCCACATTCAGGACTGAATGCAAAGATGAAAGTAAGCAGCTTCCTAGTTGCTTTGAAAGTTTGAATATAAGTTAATGAAAGCCATCCAGGACCATGAACTGGGTTTCTGCACATTTCCCACACACTCACAGGCAGATGTCAGTCCCCAGCATGGTGGAGTGCAGGAGGGAGGCAACTCCAGGCCTGTGTGTCCGTGTACCGCAGAGACAGTCCTAGTGTGTGATCAGGGACTGTGAGTCTGGAAGGCTGATGGCAGATTGGGGCAGGTTTTTCTGCTCAGGTTTGTTGCCGTCTGAAGCATGAGCATGAAGACCCTCACGGCCTAAAGCACATCACGGGGGCCCCTTGAGGGTCCTAATGAAGGCTCCCAATGACTCAGAAGCCAGGGTGGACTTTCCCAAGGCCAGTCCAGGGCTGAGGGTCAAAGGTGAATGTTTGGGAAGAGAGTGAAGCTGATCCTTTCATTCCTCCTTGGAAGAAGATTCATGCTGTATTCTCCAACTCTTTGAGTTACTTTAGGATATCTAGCAGATTCTTCATTTTCCTATCCTAAATTTCAGGTAACCCTTGGGCCCTTGTCATGTGGGCCGTGTTAAAGCAGACAACCTCCTTATGACCTTGAGGTTCTCGCTTGACTTCACTGGTTTGGGAGCTCAGAGCATCCTTCCTCAGACTGCATATCTCATGGAGAGACCATTTGGGGTAGAGGAGTGATCCTGAACGCAGCCAACCCCAAAGTATCCACCTGCAGGCCCAGCTGTACACTCAGCTGTACTCTCTCCCCCAAGACAAAGCAATGGCTGCTCTTTCCCAATTTGTAAAAATGAAGTCATAACAGTGAATGGATTGTTTTCTCAACCTCATGGTTTTTCCAATGAAATTTCTTAAGCTTTTGGCAAGTATTGTCATCTGGCTGCTCCTGAGCACTAGCAGCTGAGAACAAAAAGGATCAACACTGATGGAAGAACTCAGCCATAGCTTATCATGTGTGGTTCAGTCGCATATTTCTCTATGACATGTGTGGTCTTGGCCATGACATTGTAACACATATATATAACACCATCCTATATTACTGCTAGTAAAACTGTTCCTGAACTTTGTGCTGGAATTGCACACATAAATATGTCATGCTGTTCTGCGGAGGGAAGCATGACTTGCAGGTGTGTTTCCACCTGGCAGGTTGAGAAGCTGCTCTCCAGTCCCTCTGGACTGGAGCGAGCGAGTAGGTAGACATGCCAGAGGTGACCAAGGGCCAGCTGAGTACATCCATTTCTACACAAGTTTATAAATCCACCATAAATGTGACTCCTCAAGGTGGTTTTGGACTCATTCTTTTGGAGGTTAGGGTGGAGAATGGGCATGTTAATGTACAGACCTTTTTAGTAGAAAGGAATTCTTTTGGGTGATGAGAAATGGCAGGTTTAAAGAATCAGCAAGGAAAGTCAACAAGTGAGCCACACGTTCTCAGAAATTACTAGCAAACGAATTTGTCCAAGAACAAATTCCTCTGATTGCTGTATAAACAGCACATCCCACACATGGGTTAATGGGAAAGGTTCATTGGTGAGCATGGATGGACAGATTGTTGTTCTGCCAACAGTGGGCCAGTTAGGGAGCAGCAATAAAAGCTGAGGGATTTAGGTGTATCACAGGGACTAATAAATATGTATGAATTAATGAAAATTAAAAGGGCCCCTTTTGATCGTAGCAGTTGGCACTTCGGCTCAGGTGCTAGAATGAAACCATGGATTTGAGTTAGTCTCTAAGGCATGGCTCAGGGTCGTACCTGTCTGTGCAGACTGCTTGCACGTCTTCTCCTTTGCATGTGTCTTCAAGTCACTTTCCCTTCCTAGTGGACAGGGCCAGGCAGGAAGAGAGAATGGCAGTAAGCAGTCATGGAAGCCCATGGGAAGGCTTTGCTTTGTCATTCTGCCATTGTCTAAGACTTCTTCACTCTAGTGATTAGCGGGAAACTGATCGAGAACCCCCTGCTCCCCCGGGCAGGGTGGCCCTCCCTCTGACTGTTTGGGTTTCCCTCCCAGACAGAGGGTGGGGGTAAGTGACCAGATGGGGTACCTTATTTTGAAATTTCAGTCATAAATCTTGAGTCCTGCTAATTTGGGTTCAGCACTGCTTTTGAAGAGGTGCCATTTTTCATTTGAATGTGAGGTGATGAGATATGATATAATTTTTAAACATGTGTCTCACACATGATTAGCGGTGTTGGGGAGGTGGGTGGAGAATCCAGACATCCTTTCCAGCCATCTTGTCTCTGACTTGTGCTCAAGGGTACATTGCTCTGTGAAGACTGCACAGAGCATGGTGGAGGTCAGAGTGCACAGAACTCAAGCTGTTTCCATGGTTGTCTGGAGCAGAAGCGTATTCGTTAAGTGTTCATCTGTCACAGTGAAAGACATGGAACACGGCTCTGGGACCTTGTGTTTGAGTGTTAGACCAACTCGCATACAAGGCGTTATGCAAAATGTTTTATTTTCTTTGGGGTTTAATACAGAGACTTGGAAGAGAGTAAGAGGACAAGAGTATTGAGCAGTTTATCCTGTGCTTACTCATTCTGGGTTGAGAGTGGGGTGACGTGGTTTGCTGGGAGGAGGGGGCCTGGCCAGGAAGCCTGCGGGGCAGGCCTGGGGGACAGCATGGGTGTCCCCACCCGACACCTCCTCTCAGTGACGGCTACTGCTGTCCAAGTGCCTGTCACATAACAGACACCGTTCTAAGCATTTTTCATATAAAATTCATTTGTTTAACAAATATTTAGGGCTTCCCTGTGGCTCAGAGGGTAAAGTGCCTGTCTGCAATGCAGGAGACCTGGGTTCGAGTCCTGGGTTGGGAAGATCCCCTGGAGAAGGAAATGGCACCCCACTCCAGTACCCTTGCCTGGAAAATCCCATGGACGGAGAAGCTTGGTAGACTGCAGTCCATGGGGTCACAAAGAAATATTTAAGTGCCAATCATGTGCCTTCGAACTTCAGAGAGAAACCAGGCTGTCATAGATCCTATACTCACTCCAGTGCTGGAGGTGGAGTTGGAGAGAGACAGACAGTGATGATGAAGGAAGTGACCATCTCCTGATGCTCTGCGTCAGCACTCAGGAGGGGCGACAAAGCGCCACATCTCTGGGACACCTCACAGTCAGCCGCTAGGGCGGATGTCATCTCACCAGTTCACGTGCCTCCCCCGAGCCTCTGTTCATTCCACTACTCTGTTCCAGTTTTGTTCTCTGTTATGTGAAGGGGTTTATGGTCTAACCCAGGGCCACCCCCTACCCACACATGTTATTTGCTCAGTCATGTCCAATTCTGTGACCCCATGGTCAACTCTGGACCCTCTGTGACTGTAACCTCTGTCCATGGGATTCTCCAGGCAAGAATACTGGAGTGGGTGGCCATTGCCTTCTCCAGGGGATTTTCCCGAGTCAGGGATTGAACCTGGGTCTTCTGCATTGCAGACAGATTCTTTACCATCTGAGCCACCAGGGAAGCCCCAGGGAAAGTGTTAGTTGCTACCCACACATACACACACGAAACTCCATATGGAACAGTGAAGGTGTGGATGGAGGGGGGTACTGAACTGGACCATTTAGTTTTGACAGACAGGCTCCTGGGACAGCTACAGCTGGTGGTGCTTGATGCAGGCCAGTTGGAGCCCTGACAAGGTATTTGTGTTGAACTAGAAGGTGTTCTCACCTTTCTCTTCATTCTTCTAAAAATTTCCTATTTTCTGGTCCCCAAACAGTCAAAGGATAGTGAACATGTATCCCCATAGTGTCTGATTACATGCAAATTTCCAGATGCGAAATCCTTAAATGATAAAAAGGGAGTCAGATATTGTAACTGAAGAACACTTTTTGTGTATATCTTTTTTAAACTTTTTTATTTATTTTGGCTGTGCTGGACCTTCATTGCTGTGTGGGCTTTTCTCTAGTGACGGGGAGTGGGGCTACTCTCTAGTTGCGGTGCATGGGTTTCTCATTGACGTGGCTTTTCTTGTTGGGAAGCACAGGTTCTAGGACATGAGGGCCTCAGTACTTGCGGCACATAGACTCAGTAGTTGTGGTTCCTGGGCTTAGTTGCTCTGTGGCATGTGGGATCTTTCCAGACCAGGGATCAAGTCAAATCCATGTCTCCTGCATTGGCAGGTGGATTCTTTACCACTGAGTCACCAGAGGAGCCCCGAATATGTTTTTTATTAAATGAAGCCCCTGTTTGAGTGCTTTCATTATAATGGATAAAGTGGTGCATAGATACGTGTGTCTGCATAAGAGAGAGAAACAGACAGGAGATAGACCATTCACCTCCCTCTCTCTGGGATGCTTGCCATCCTTCCTCTCCTTCCACAGGCCCCATTTGACATCTTTGGCTCCAAATTAAGCAACCAAGAAGCATTTTGGGGCCTCTGAGTCCCACTGGGAATTCTTTGCATCAATGCTGCCTTTCTTGGACAGGCTTTTCTTTACCCATGTAGAACTCATGTTTTCATGTTTTGTACTGAGGTTGGGTGTGAGTATGAGTGACAGAAGTTGCCCTTTTATAAGCACAAGCAGAGGCGTCTAGAACACTTGACCTACACTTAGACAGTGAGACCTACTGACCACACTGATTATCTTGAGGACAGAAATGGTTACTTAACTGGGCTGTGAAGAAGAGGTGTGGACGTCAAGATAATTTGGTGATAAATATCAGCAAGAAGATAATTCAGCAGTTAGCACTCAAAAGATCTTGCTTTTGTGTTTGGGGTAACAAAGGGTCATAGAAGCTTAGTCATAGATTTCTAGTTTGGACTAACTGAGCAACTAGCCGAAAGGAAAAGGCATTTTTGTTCCCTTGCTGAGATCACCAGCAGACCTGTACATGAAATTTTATCTGTGTCTTTCATGTAGTACAGTAGGTGCCTCATCCTTTTTAAATTCTCCTGTCCTGTCTCCTTACTGTGTGCAGTGAACTCTCTGGTTCTTTAAAAACTACCCGAGTTTAAACCCACCCTGTGCCCTCTCAGAGATCCCCATTCACTAGTCAGCAGACATTTTATTGAGCACCTACTATGTGCCGGGCACTCTGCCAAGGGCAGAGAGACAAGACAGATGCCATCACTTCCCTGGGGGAGCTTTTGTTCACAAGACCAGGAAATCAGCTCTGACATAACCCATCCAAGAATCAGCATTTGAAACCCCACTGGTTTCAGGTTATTTCAGAATTTACTTTTATCAGCAAAAATAGGCAATATCCCTTTGAGATTTTTTTTTTTCCCAGTGGATTTTGTCATACATTGATATGAATCAGCCATAGAGTTACACATATTCCCCATCCCGATCCCCCCTCCCACCTCCCTCTTCACCCGATTCCTCTGGGTCTTCCCAGTGCACCAGGCCCGAGCACTTGACTCATGCATCCCACCTGGGCTGGTGATCTGTTTCACTATAGATAATATACATGCTGTTCTTTCAAAACATCCCACCCTCACCTTCTCCCACAGAGTTCTGTACTTCTGTGTCTCTTTTTCTGTTTTGCATATAGGGTTATCGTTACCATCTTTCTAAATTCCATATATATGTGTTAGTATGCTGTAATGTTCTTTATCTTTCTGGCTTACTTCACTCTGTATAATGGGCTCCAGTTTCATCCATCTCATTAGGACTGATTCAAATGAATTCTTTTTAACGGCTGAGTAATATTCCATGGTGTATATGTACCACAGCTTCCTTATCCATTCGTCTGTTGATGGGCATCTAGGTTGCTTCCACGTCCTGGCTATTATAAACAGTGCTGCGATGAACATTGGGGTGCACGTGTCTCTTTCAGATCTGGTTTCTTCAGTGTGTATGCCCAGAAGTGGTATTGCTGTGTCATATGGCAGTTGTATTTCCAGTTTTTTAAGAAATCTCCACACTGTTTTCCATAGTGGCTGTACTAGTTTGCATTTCTACCAACAGTGTAAGAGGGTTCCCTTTTCTCCACACCCTCTCCAGCATTTATTGCTTATAGACTTTTGGATAGCAGCCATCCTAACTGGAGTGTAATGGTACCTCATTGTGGTTTTGATTTGCATTTCTCTGATAATGAGTGATGTTGAGCATCTTTTCATGTGTTTGTTAGCCATCTGTATGTCTTCTTTGGAGAAATGTCTGTTTAGTTCTTTGGCCCATTTTTTGATTGGGTCATTTATTTTTCTGGAATTGAGCTTCAGGAGTTGCTTGTATATTTTTGAGATTAATCCTTTGTCTGTTTCCTCATTTGCTATTATTTTCTCCCAATCTGAGGGCTGTCTTTTCACCTTACTTATAGTTTCCTTTGTTGTGCAAAAGCTTTTAAGTTTCATTAGGTCCCATTTGTTTATTTTTGCTTTTATTTCCAATATTCTGGGAAGTGGGTCATAGAAGATCTTGCTGTGATTTATGTCGGAGAGTGTTTTGCCTATGTTCTCCTCTAGGAGTTTTATAGTTTCTGGTCTTACATTTAGATCTTTAATCCATTTAAACCTTTTGAGATCTTTATAGAGAAACCAGGAAAGAGCTGCGTGTTCCACACCACCTTGCCAAGGGCAAGGCAGCACTTCACTGCAGATGTTTATCCCGAGTGTAGGAAATCATGTCTGTGTGTGTGTCCCTCTTGTGGCCTTGACCTTGGCTTGGTGATCCTGAACATGCAGGGTTTTCCTGCCCTCCCTGAAGCCGTGGGACAACCTCCATGAGCCCCCACCGCCAGTCTCACTGAGGAGTCACTTCTTGCACCAAACCCTCCTCAACCATCTCACTTCAAAAGACAACTCCCTCGAGTGACAGGCGTGGCTAAGCGCTTTGCCTTCTAATTGCTTTTACCCTGTGCTGACATGTGTTCTGTGTTTGTGCCTGACTGTTCCATTTGACTGTAGACCTTTTGAGGGCCACCTTCTAGAGACCCAATTCCTTGTATCTGGTTGATGCCTAAATAGTATTTGTAACTTGATAGAATAGAGATAATATACTTCTGTTCTGGAAATGTTTGCTAGATGGACGTTTCACTGTTACTGTTTTGAGTCCTTTGCTTGAGTGACTGTAAAGCTCTCCTGAATCCTCTTTCCTTGCAGGAGATAGACACACACACAGAGTACTTCCAGAACATTTCCATACTCGGAGAGTAAAATGCATGGTCTAAAAAAGCTGCATATAATTGGATTTTTTTTTAATTGCCTATTTAGTATAAAGGGAACTTTTCAAGCAAACTGATAGGCATTTTCAAGTAGACAAGGATGACACGGCATATCATCACCTTGTTGGAAGAATGTACAGAGTCATTCTTTGAAATTTGGTGAAAGGCGTTACTGTCCTTGGATGATGAGTCTGGATAAACTGTGATGTGAGTTGGATAAGGAGTCCCGAATTGCTGTTTCTCATGATTTTTGCTTTATTCATAGGAGTCACACCCTGGTCAAATATCATGGAAATCCTGGAGGAAAAGGATGGGGTCGACACGGAATTGCTGGTTTATGCGATGACTTTAGTGAACAAGGTTGGTTGATGTTTGTTGTGGGTTGAATTATGTCTCCCGCAGAAGACGTTGAAGTCCTGACCCCAGAGCCAGTGAATGTGATCTTATTTGGAAATGGGATTTTTGCAGATGAGGTCATTAGGGTGGGTCCTAATCCAGTAGGACTGGTGTCCTTATAAGAAGAGGCACACAGAGGGGAGACAGCGTACACACTCGTCCGTGAGGAAGGCGGCCTTTGAAGGCAGGACTGGAGGTTGGAGTGATGCATCTGCCAGCCGAGGACCACCGAGGATGCTGAGGATTGCCAGCAGCCGGCCCCAGATGAGGCAAGGAAAGGCCCTCCCCTAGGGCCTTTAGGGTAACACGGCCCAGCCGACACCTTTTTTATCTTTCCAAAACCAGGCTTTTCATTTTTAAAGGTCTGCCATGTTTCTGGTGGGTGCCGATGGTCACCTTTCACACTTGCGCCAGGTTGTCTGTGCAGCCAGCGAACAGTGTGGCCATCAGCAGACCAGGTCAGAGAGGTCCCCTGGGGCGGCTCTGTCCCGCTGCTGGTCCTGAAAGCTTCTTGCTCCAGTTCATCTGCAGTGACTTTGCCCTCCAACTCCCAGATCTTCGTGTTGAGCCTGCAGCAGCACCAAGGCGGAGCAGCCAAGACTGAAGTATGGGGCTTTGATGATGTTCCCTCCGTCTAGCCCATGAAGGTGTTTGCCTTCATCGAGGTCCCACAGCATGGCTTGGCCAACCTTACCCCCAGAAGCACAGAGGGATCCAACTGGAGAGACAGTCAGTGTTCAGACAGCATCTGTGGCCCATGTAATTGGTCTTCAGCTTACAGTTTACCAAGTTTCGTACCTAATTTCAGTCATTGTAAGCCACTAAGTTTGTGGTACTTTATTATGGCAGCCCAAGGGAACTAGTACATGTGAAAACCTAAAATCTGCCCTCTGAAGAAGCCCACGCCATGTACACCCCCCATGCTGGTGGCTGGAACACGCTTCAGCATGCCTCTTCATTAGAGGAGACCCTTCACACACACGCATGGTGTGTGTGCCTGTGGGCTGGTGTTCAGACGTGTGAAGGCCCGAGTTGTCTGCAAAGTTTCTAGACTTTAGTTTTTCTAATGAAACCAGAAAGAGGGTAGCAAGACTTTTATGGCTACTTTTCCTATCGAGATGTCCCCTTAACATTTTTCCTTAAGAATGTAGATGAACAAGTTTTACTCGTTTATTTCCACTTAGCTGACCAGGGACAGCCCACTCTCAGGACTGGGGTTCCCTCAGTGTCCTGGCCCTTCCTTATTAATAACTGAGGGAGGGTGGGATGGTTATCTTCGCCCCGGACCCCAGACAGCACATCAGCCACCCCAAGGTCCTGCCTTTATACTTCCCAGGGTGCCAGGTACAAGCCTAACCAATTGCAGTGATGGTTAGTTCTTCAGAAAAGACTGAGAATCTCTTCCTGAAATATATCTGGAGAAATATGAACTGAAAAATATGAATTGGTAGATAGCAATGTAATTATGAGAAGTAATTCTGCTAGATATCAAGATGTTGTGTAAACTTTAGGGATTAAAACAATGTGGTCCTGACTTTTTCCTTGGCAGATGGCTGAAGCAGAAAGGCTGAAAACAGACCTCAATGTACATGCAATGCACCCTGTAATTGAAATCCATAGGGGATGGTCAGCATCATTTATGACCGAGAGAGGTTTTGCTAAGTGGAAATAAACGAAAACATGCTTTGACTGTACAGCAAAGTAAATTTCAGAAAGATTGAAAAGTTCAATGAAACACACCAAACTGTAGAAAAATAAGAAGCAGAGGTGAAGATCAACTGGTCTCTGGTCAGTGAAGTTTCATCTAATAATATAACCAGTCACAAATATTCCAAAGAAAAGGACTTAAATACTTCACTGTATTAAACTATAAAAGGTCATATTTACAAGATGAAAACCAACAATAAAAACTAAAGGCAAGTGGCAAACTTGGAATTCGTTTCCAAAAATTGGGCAGAAAAGGGTACAATCCTAAGTCCATTGGGTTGGCACAAAAATTCGTTCGGATTTTTCCTTAAGCTGGTCTGGAAAACACAAACGAACTTTTTGGCCAACCCAGTAGTATGACCCCAGTCGACAAATGAATGACATTAACCCTACTAAGCTTGAAAGAAATATGTAGTTAAACAGCAAGCCATTTTCTCCAGGTTACATGGGCAGTGATTGCTTTTTAATGAAATGCCAGTTGTTGATGAGGTCATGGGAAATTTCCTACAGTCCTGGTGGGAAATGGAGACCCCTTTTCTGGTTGATAATCCTAAGAATTTGTTTTTGATTTTCAGATCTCTTTGTGAGTTGATTTAGCATGAAATTTGAAAGCAATTTTCTGTTGGTTTTTGAAAATGAAGGTCATCTATTTCCTGTCATTTTCAGTTACTGACCTTGTACTGGAAAACACTGAATACAGAAAAAAAAAAAAATGCATTTCACTCTTGGGCGGTGTGTTCACTTAGTGGTGGAGGCCTTGCTTGGTTCAGTAATGACCCTGGTGGCAGCCATGTGACTTGGGCTTCTGCTGCTAATCGCTGGCCAGGACCCAGTGCGTGTCACTCTCCTTGGCATCACATGGCCTCCAACATCCAGGAATTCCTCACTTACTCTTTCACTTCTGGCGGTTCCATCCCATATTTGTTAGTCCTGGCCCAAGGGAAGGTTGCAAGGACACGATTCCAGGTGCCATCCTTTCCTCAGAAAGATCAGCAGGCACCCATACTGGGTTTGTTTTTGCTGAATTTTAGTCACATTGATCGTTCCAGTGAGTAACGTCCTCTGAGACCCGAAACATCATCACGTGCTGACGTGCTAATGTGGGTCTGGAAAAAATGCAGACTCTGAAATCTGGGAAATTGTATTGCTTTTCTAACTTTTCTTTCAACAAAATGGAAGAGGGCCTAACAATATGGAATTCAAAACATTAACATTTTTATGACAAAACAAGGGTACGAAATCCTAGCCTGCTCAGGGCTCTGAGACTGAAGTCTACTCCCTTGGTTAAACAGACACATTAATAAGGGGTTTCCAAGATCCGGACTAATCTCCCCTGAACTCTTCCCCTCCCCTCCATGTCATCACTAGATTGAGCGAGCATCAGGAACAAACCATTTCTCACCCTGCAAGCTGAAGTTGTGTGCTGTCCTGTCCCAATCCAGCTGCAGTCCTCTCAGTGGGCCTCCCCCACTTTGGGAACTCAGATATTGATCACCTTGTAGAATCAGATGAGGCAGGTGGGGACATGAATAACAAGAGGTGTCACTGTGGGGCTGGCTTGGAGCATTTAGGGAAGGTGACACCAGGGAGCCCTGGAGAGGGAAGTTATTCTAGTGGAGTCCGGGGGGTGAGTAACCTGATGGGATTCACACTGAGTGTTTGTTTTTAGATTTGACTATGTGGCTTTTTAAGTTATCATACAGTAAAATTAACTCTCTTCTTTTGGTATTTAGCTGTGGAAGGTCTAAAACATATAAAGTCATGGATAACCTTCATAATTAGCATATAGAACAGCTCCTTGTCTCCCCAAAAATCTCACACTCATGTTATCTTTTTATAGTGACATCCTGACCCCCTACTCATGTCCCTGACAACCACAGATTTATTCTCTAGCACTGTAGTTCTATTATTTCAAAAGTGGGACCCATACAGGATGTAACTGTTTGAGGCTGACTTCCCTCACTCTGCACAGTGCCTTAGAGATCCATCTATGTCACTAGGTGTATTAATAGTTCGCTCCTCTTCACTGCTGTGTCATGTTCCGTTGTGTCAATACACCACCATTTGTTATCTCATCATCCACTGAAGGAGATTTGGGTGTCCACAGCTTTTGACTTTCACAAATGCTCCTGCTGCAGTGAATACTTGTGTATAGACTTTTGCTACCCTGGTTTTAACCCTCAAGAAGGATTTGATGGAATAAGTGAAAACCCAGGGAAAGGAAAAGAGAATGTTTGCTAAGACAGAGATTTCTCCTTTGAGAGGGGCTATAAAGATTTACTTGTCACAAATCCTGGCAAGGCAAGGTCTGAGAGAAACCAGGAAAGGGGGTCCCTAGTGTTGTCTGAGAGTGGAGGTGTCAAGAGACATTTGCTCACAGGGTTTTCTGGAGTGGCTGCCACCACTGCCAGAAGTAGGCATGTTGGCCATGAGTGTCAGGGTAGACATGGGAAGACAGGGCCCAGGAGGGGTGAGAGCGTGGCAGAGTTTGCGGAACATGTTAGAGAATCTGCTGAAAATAGGTGAGTGTGTGTTTTTGGGCTGCACAGCCCCCTCCCTGTGCGGACAGAGAGACAAGCCATCTTTGATTGTGGTGGGAGGCCAGCTTCCCTACGGCCACACGTGAGAGGGGGTGGCATCTGGATGTGGCTCAAGCCTGCATTTTCACCGTGGACATGATAGATGACTTATCAATACCCTCCGTTCTGCGCCTCTTACTGAGCAAGGACTCCCTGAGTCTGGTTCTATAGACCTAATGGTTTAATTTTTTAACAGTAATCCCCCTACCACCCCATCATGGTCGGGCTTGCAAAGCAATGGGGATTAGTTCTAGGAATTTAACCCCCAGGACTGAAAGAATCTCGATTGACTCTCTGCAGGGAAGAAAAGGGAAGAAGAAAGGAGGGGACCTGGATGCTGAGGAGATAGCAGAGGCCTCTCTCTGTGCCCATCCTACCCCCGCCCGCACCCCACACTACTGTGTAGAAAGTTTGGGATCTAACACTGAATGTCAGCTCACTGTGGTGGGCAGTCAGCAGTTAGTCAGTGCACCTCTGGTCATTAGCCCTGCCCTGGCCTTTATGTCACCACTTCCCTCTTTCTCATCTTTTATTTATTTGCTATTTATTTGGCTTGTTTGGGTGCTTCCTTCTTGGCTCAAACAGTAAAGAATCTGCCTGCTATGCAGAAAACCTGGGTTTGATCCCTGAGTCGGGAAGATTCCCCTGGAGAAGGGAATGGCAACCCACTCCAGTATTCTTACCTGGAGAATTCCATTTACAGAGGAGCCTGGTGGGATACAGTCCATGGAGTCGCAAAGAGTCGGACACGACTGAGTAATTAACACTTGCTCGCTTGCTCATTTATTTGGCAGTGCTGTGTCGTGTTTGCCGTGTGCAGGCTTCTCTTCTGTGGCACACGCTTATTTGCACTGCAGCATGTGGGATTTTCCTTCCCAACCAGGGATCAAACCCGCATCTCCTGCATTGGAAGGTGGACTGGTAACCACTGGACAACCAGCGAGGTTCCTCCCTCCCTTCATCTTTTAACAAGTTCTAGAGTTTTCAGTAAAAGAAAAGATGGACTTTTCTGATGAGAAGGTTCTGTGGATGGGTATGTACTTTTTAGGTTAGGTCAGTGGACTGCTGTCTGCTAACCCAGTGGTGACTGCCTTGCCTGGTACCTGCAGACACCCACATATGCTTGCACACTTGGTCACTTTGGTGTGAGCACCTGTTTATTTATCACAGCTGCTGACTGGTTCACAGCCTTCCATTCGTGTCCTTGCTGGGGCTCCTGATGGATTAAGCTGTTGCATCGCAGCTATTTTTGTTTAGTTTCTGGTCTCAGTGGCAGTGAGTTGTATCCTCTTCATTCAGTATAGAAGGGAAATAGCCATTATTTGGGTTAGGAGCAGAGATATTTCTTTCCAATATTAGTAACCCCAAAATAGAAGTGTTAAAAGAAGTTGGTACCATGAGATGGTCCTTAAGAAAATATTGGTCTTTTTCCTTTCAAGGCAAGTCACCATGTTTAGAATAATTTTGAAATGCAATAATAGTGAAATAAACAGGGAATGAAGCTCTGTGTCTGAAATTCGAAGCCAGAGCAGTTTGTTCAGAAGGCACAAAGACTGGAATAGCAGATCTGAGCACAGGGTTTTATTAGTTATTATTTAGTAACTTCCTGCTACCTCCCCACCCTCATCCCCCTCATTTATAAGATAAGGGGCTTTGAGTAAATCACCCCAAGGGTCTTTCCAGCTCTAAGCAGAGGCCTGATCTGAATATCATCCTTCTTTTAGGAAGGATGGGGTAGAAAGAAAAGTGGGAGGGGGTTCAGGATGGAGGGGACACGTGTATACCTACGGCTGATTCATATTGATGTATGGCAAAAACCATCACAATATTGTAATTATTCGCCAATAAAAATAAATAAATACATTTTAAAAAAGAGAAGCAGAATCCAAAGAGAAGTTGGCTTTTTCTATCCTGGGTTATCTTTTTGTCTCTTGGTTGCCACTTTGAAATTTCTCACATTGCCATAAATGTCTTAGACCAAGGGGAAGGCCTACAGAACCAAAAGAAAAGGGAATCATTAAATTGTTCTAACTCCAGCTGTTGGTAGATCAATGTTAACAGGAGTTTCTAGTATGTTAGTTTCCGATTGCCATGTAACAAATTATCACAAAGTTAGCAGCTTGGAATATCACAGACTTCCATCTCGCAGTTTCCATGGGGGTAGGGCCCAGGGATTGCCCCACTGGGCCCTCTGCTGAGTCTCCCAAGGCTGCAGTCAAGGTGTCAACCAGGGCTGGCGTCTCGTCTGGAGCTTGGATTTCCCTTCCAAGCCTCTGTGGTTGTTGGCAGAGCTTACTTCCTTGCAGCTGTGGGACTCATGGCAGCTTGCAGCTTCTTCTGGGCCAACAGGATAATGTCTTTTCTGGTCTCTATGCTCAGAAAAGGCCTAACCCCCTTTGAATGGCTCACCTGATTAGGTGAGGCCCACCTGGCTACTCTCCCCTTTTTCAGACTTAATTGATTTGGGACCTTAATGACCTTTCACCTTTGCCCTATCATGTCATGTCACCTAATCATGAGAGTGGGGATCGTACAGCACCTGTACCCCAGGTGTTGGGATCTTGGGGTTCAATCTGCTTACCACACTAAAGAAGCGTTTTTCCCCAATGAACTTGTCATCTGTCTTGCTTTGCTCCAGCTGTTAGACTTGTGGCCACTGGCTACCATGCAAAAAACGTCCTGTGACAGTCCCCTAAGACCCTGTGTCCTGTTCTTCATTCAGACCTTGTCCGGTCTGCCAGACCAAGACACCTTCTACGACGTGGTGGACTGCCTGGAGGAGCTGGGCATCGCAGCCGTGTCCCAGCGGCACTTGACCAAGAAAGGGACTGACCTGGACTTGGTGGAGCAGTTGAACATCTATGAGGTAAGAGGATATGCCTTTTAAGGGCCTTGTACAGCTCAGACACATCAAAGGCTGAGATAGACATCCTCTAGACCAGTGGTTCTGCTTGCAGTGTGGCAGCATTCACAACACCTCGGAGCTGCCAAAATGCAAGTTCTCAGGCCCCACCTAAAACCTGCTGAAGCAGAAACTCAGAGGCTGGGCCCAGATCTGTGTTGTACGGCCCTCCAGGTAATTCTGAGGACACTCCAGTGTCAGAATCCCTTATTGGTAGCTTGCTTGCTTATTGATTGAGTGATTGCTGTTTTAAAGAACATTCGTTCTTGAGGGGGAGAGAGAGTGAGAGAGAGGCATGGAAAACATGTTTCCTATCCTGCTGGTAGAACTTCCGGCAGGCTCTACATACTTCGTAGAGTCCAGTGCGGAATGAAAATGTGGGGAAAATGCTATTAGAGATACTAAACTTTTTACTTTCTTCTGCCTTGTCTCTTGCCTCATCATGGTATTAAAAAAAATTTTTTTTAATTATTTTATTTATTTTTGGCAACTCTGAAAAGTGAAAAAGTGAAAGTTGTGTCCAACTCTTTGTGACCCCATGGACTATACAGTCCATGGAATTCTCCAGGCCAGAATACTGGAATGGGTAGCCTTTCCCTTCTCCAGAGGATCTTCCCAACCCAGCGATTGAACCCAGGTCTCCCGCATTGCAGGCAGTTTCTTTACTAGCTGGGCCACAAGGGAAGACCGTGAATACTGGAGTGGGTAGCCTATCCCTTCTCCAGCAGATCTCTGGGTCTTTGTTAATGCATGCAGGCCCTTCCTCTCTAGTTGCAGCAAGCAACTACTCTCTAGTTGTGGTGCTCGGGCTTCTCATGGTGATAGAAAGCTTCTCTGATTGTGGAACATGGGCTCTAGGGCATCTGGGCGTCAGTAGTTGCGACTCACAGGCTCTAGAGTGTGGGTAGTTGTTGTGGTGCATGGGGTTAGTTGCCCCGTGACACGTGGAATCTTTCCGGACCAGGGATCAAACTCCTGTCCACTGGCAGGTGAATTCTCAACCACTGGACTACCAGAGAAGTCCCTGTGGTGGTTTTTTTTGTTTGTTTTTTGTTTTCCTTTTGCTACAAGTATGTACTCTTTGGAGAATATTTGGAAAATACCAAAAAATGTAAGATAAAGAAATCACCCATAATTTTATTTACTAACTGTGGTTAACATATTAGTCTGTTTTTCTAGCCTTTTTTGTGTATGTATAGACTATCAACCCCAGAGAATGCTACCCCACTCCAGTACTCTTGCCTGGAAAAATCCCATGGACGGAGGAGCCTGGTAGGCTGCAGTCCATGGGGTCACAACAGAGTCAGACAAAATTTAGTGGCTAAGCAAGAACAACATTAACTATGGGGACAGTAGTCTGTATACAGTGTTGTGTACTGAATTTTTATTAGTAAATAAGTTTGAACCATTTTGTCATTGAATCATCTTCAAGAATTTTGTTTTATTAGAAACATAATATCCTGTTTGTATGCAAGTAACATAATACATATAATCAGTTTCTCTTTGTTCGGATTTAGATGACTTCCAAGGTTTTGCAATTATAAATGCTGTTATGATGAACAGCTTTGTTCATAAATCTGTGTGAACATAAAGCTGATGTCCTAGGAGAGGTATTTCCCAGCTAAATGGCTCCACTGTAATCTTCGCTGGGTAGAAGTGGAGAGACTGACATGTAACTTACTACTTCCTAAAAGTTGCTCTCACAAGTGACAAGCTGAGGGACAGAGCAGAATTATCTTTGTAGGATCTTAGGAGAAATCAGAGGAAACTGAGTCAGAGAGTCTGCGGTCAGAGTTCAAAGCTCCCACGGCCGGCCAGCTCTCTGTGCTCCTGCTTAGGGGGCACCCTCTCCTCCAATGAAGCCTCACTTAGTTACCCAGTTATCTGCGCACACTTTCATGTTTCATTATCAGTGAGTGATGGAGGGGTATGGAAGACAGGATAACATAGGGGTACAGTAAGAACACTAAAGATGGAGAAAGAAGGGAATAGACAACTGGCTCACAGGACTGTAGAAGACGGACTTTCCCCAATACAGACACCTCCCTTCCTCATGCGCTTAACTCCTGTTCAGAAGCCCAATCTCTGCTCAACCAGGGGCTTATATGATTATAGCTTGAGATTCTGTGTGGTCGAAAGGAATGATTATGTATCCGGCAGCTGGGGCCAGCAGAGTTAAAGCGTCAGGTTCCTTCTTAAGTTTTTCAAAGAGGATGCTTGTGTCTTCTGATTCAACTCTGGCGAATAGTTGAGTCATTTTCATGCCTGAAGATTCAGCTGGCTCGAGGACACATTCTACTTGTTGAAGGGAAAAAATCAAGTCGTGCTAAATAATACCACTCACAGCATAATTGACACCTACAGTGCACTGTGGCTGAGACTTCTCAGTGTTTTATATGATAGTTGCTTGAGTTTCAATCCAGACATATCCACCATATACCAGAAGACAGCATCATACAGGTGAATTTCCCACCAGTGAACCAACTGGGAGAGAATTTTGAAAAGTATGCTGGATCCCTCCCCCAGGAGACTACTTTCGGCTTCAGGGCACACTTACTTTCCAGGCTGCCTTCCTCTCAAGCTTCCTCCCTGTCTTCCTCTTTCCATTCATGCCAGTGTTTCAAAAGGTGTTCTGGGTCCAAAGTCTTTCTTTGGTCAAATGGCATCTGCTTAATATTTTAGCATTAAGTGCATATCATTCACAAATGTAGATTATATGTGTCACTCAAAGAACAACAAAGCAGACACCTGTTGCGATAGTTAACTTTATGTATCAGCTTGACTGGGCCACAGAGTGCCCAGATATTTGATCAGACATCATCGTGTGTCATGCAGTGTGTATCCTTAACCTTCTGGATGAGGTTAACATTCACATTGATAGACTGAGTAAAGATGATTGCCCTCCTCCCTGTTGTCAGGCCTCATCCAACTTGTTGAAGGCCTGAATAGAACAAAAGGCTGAGCAAGAGAGAATTCCCTGTTGCTGACAGAAGTGAGCTGGGATGTAGGTTGCCTCTTACCTTTGACCTCCAGCTGGAACTGACACCATTGGCTCCCTTGGTTTCCAGGCCTTTGGGCCATAGATCTTGAGACTTCTCATTTGCCATAATCATGTCAGCCCTTTCCTTATATTAAATCTCCATATATATCTGATTTATTTTGTTTCTCTGGAAAATTCTGACTAATACACTTGTGTTTAAGAGCAAGAATATTACCAGTAACTCAGAAGTGTCCTCAGTGGCCCTTCCTGGTGTCATTCAACTAACTCCCAGCACCATTCTCTTGCCTTTTTTTTTTTTAAATGGATTTGTCTGAAAATAGCTATTCTGAGCTAACACAAATGATCATATTATCAAGTAAGAATTGACCATCTGAGATCTTGCTGTCTATAGCAGAGCTATACTAATCTACCTAGGCTACTACTTTCCAGAATACACAGGTGCAGGGATGCAGGGAGAGATCTGGGCCATCCCTTGTGACTCCTAGGTCTTTTTCTTATGCATCAGACATGGGCTTTCTGACCCAGAATAATAGACAGGGTTTCCAAGTGTGATTTCCAAGTCACCTTGCCCTGCAAGTAATATTCAGTTATGAAGCATCCCTATTATACAGCCCAGAGTGTCATGGCTTATCAACCCATAAATTCTGTGTTCACTTAGTATAGGGGATCCTTAGCCAATCCTGGCCTGCTACAGACATTCCAGAAATAAGAACTCTCATTTTAGGAAATGTCATCAGGCTATTTATTAGATAGTCTGGTTATTAGCATATTTACAGAAAATTAGTTGGGGTCATTGCCTTCCTTCTTTCCCTAGAAACATCACTCCTACGAAAGGGGTGGAGGGATTGCAGACCAGCTGCTTTAACTCCTTCCTCCCTGTCTGTATCCCTAAACAACACATGGCTTAATTTTGTCTTTTTATAAATGGGACCATACCACATGTATCCTCCTACAGTTTCTGTTTGGCTTGATTTTGAGACCTGCCCGTGTTGCTATGTAGAGTTCTAGTTTGCTCATTTTCACTGCTGATGAATATATCCCAATTTATTTATCTGCTCTTCGCTTGGATGTTGGCTAGCTACAGTTTTGTTGCCATGGCAATGCTACCATGAGCATTCTTGTCCTTTTTTCTTTGTGTGTGTGTATGCATGGGCAATACTTATTATGTTTGGGTATCAATTCTGTTCTTGCTTTGTAAAAATATTTAGAAGCTTTTCTTTTTTCTTTCTGCCCTTGTCTCTGGTCTTTGATTATCTGATAGAGCTCCCTTGGGAAATTGTGTGGGCTTGTAATGATGATGATGGAGTAGCAGAAGAGGTGTGTGTGTGTGTGTGTGTGTGTGTGTGTGTGTGTGTTGGAGGCAGGAGATCTTTGGTAACTGTGCTTTATTCTATGGATATTGGTTTATGTAAACTTCCTATCTTTATTGGTATTGGCTTTTATAAATCATATTTTCCTAGGAAATATCCATTTCATCTGGATTTTTAAAGTGATATGTAAATAGTCTCTTATGAATGTTTCTAATTTCCTTTCCTTGAGAAGTTATTTTCCTTTGTTAATTTTTGTGGTTGTAATTTCTCCCCCTTTTTCCTCTAGGTTAACTAGTGGTTTGTCTATTTTGTTGTTGTTAATTTTGACTTATATATGATTTTCAGTGCTCTTCTGTTTTGTAACTCAAAACATTTTTATCTTTATGATTTCCTTCTTAAATTTTCTTTCAATTTACTTTGTTGTCCTTTTTAGATTTTAGAGTTGTTTATCTGATTCATTTCTTTTTATCTTTTAATCATCTTCTCATTCCTGGAATATAACCCACTTGGTCATGATGTGTGTTTTTTTTAATGTGCTTTTGGAATTCTGTTTGTTACTTATTTGCTTAGAGTTTTAGACAAATAGTCATAAGTAGAGCTGGTATCCATCCTCATCCTTCCCCCAGCTCCTCCTCTCTTCTCTTTTTGTATGCCATCCCTATCAACTTGGGCATCACTGTTATGCTCACATCATAAAAGAGTGGTGCTAGTGGTCATGAGACCAGCCTTGTACACTGCTGCTGTGCAGTGCATTGCTGGTGACTGTGTCTATGGGTGTCTCCAGGGTACCTCTCGGACTGTTCCTCATCCGTGTCCCTCCTGGCTCTTCTCTGTCTCTTCCTTTTCAGTGTTGGGGTTCTTCATCAGACCTCCTCTCTCAGTCTAGGCAGCCTGAGCTGTGACTCACCCAGTGAGTTCAGCAGCTTTGGCTGCAGCTGATACCTTGACCTGAGCTGTCTGCAAGGTTCATGGCTGCCTGCCCCTCTGCCTGCTTGTCTTTTTGCATTATGTGCGTTTATTCATTGAAGGTATGTCATGCACTCTGAACATTCAGAGACAGAAGATCTGTCCCTGTTCAAAGGAACTTTCATTCTGTAGTCTCAGACAAGCAGAGGGCTGATTTCCCAGCAGCTGTATTTGATGGCACAGAAGGGCATGGAAAGTGTCAGAGGAGCTCAGATTATGTCAGACAGGGCCACCTAAAAGCTGCATATGACATGACCCAGCCCTCACAAAACCCTGTATTCCCCCCCGCCTCACCATGACAAAAACAAAATTCCTTCACAGTCTGTTCATTTCTCCACCTCTTCAAAGAACAGTCTCCCAGGTTACAAACCTGGAGCTGTCCTGGACCTCCTTCTCTCTCCACCCATCCTCATACTTGGAGGTCTGATGGCTGAAGACTGCAATTTCTTCTCCATTCCCCTAGCTCAGGCCCTCGTTGTCTCTTACCTGCGTTATTCCCATAATCTTCTCATTCCTTTGTTCACCTGTGAGTCCGTTCACTGAACAGAACTTCACAAGCACCAATTATGTACCCAGCACTATTCTAGGCCACGGGACTCAGCAGCAAACTAGACAGACAAGGCCAGTGCCCTGAGGGGATGCACTGTCTCATGGGGTGCAGACAGTGACCCATACGTGAGTAAGCTGATACCCTGAGGCTGCTGGCATGTCTGTGAAGAAGAGAGACGGGGTGAGCTGGAGGTGAGACACTGAATGGATGGGCCCTCGCCCCCGGCCTGAGGAGGTGGCCTAAAGCAGGACAGTGACAGAGTGGGGCGCAGTGGAGGCTCTGCCTGGTGTGAATGGAGGCGTGGTGAGGGGCAGCGCCTGGGGAGGATGGCACCTGCAGGACCATGTCCCCGGGGGCTTCTCAGTTTACTCCCCCTTCCTCACTCCCTGCAGCTGAAAACAAGAGGTCCTCCTCAATGACAGGTCTCACTACACTGTTCCTCCACTTAGGAAAATAAACAAGAGTGAAGGAATGAATGAATGAATGAACAAAAAACCTTAAAAACTTTTTTACACCCCATGGGTGAAGCTGGAATGCCTTGAGTTAGTTCAAGAGCCAACACTATCTGTGACCTTCAAGCTGCTGTGGCCTTGTCTCCGGCAATTCCTAAGATGTTGCTGAAGTTTCAGCCACACTCCACTCCTCTTGTTTCCTGAACATGGAAGGCAGGTCACCGCGGAGGTTCCCTTCCGTTCTCCTTGCTTTGCCTGGACTGTTCTTCCTTCCCGTTCTCAGGTTGGCGGACTCCTCCTTCCCCTGCAGGAGTCACCTCAGATGTCCCCTTGTCCGCATGGCCTCCTTGGCAAGATACAGGAGTCCCGGGCTTGTTGCCTGCGCTTTGTTTATAACCCAGGAGGGAGCGCTTGCCTGTGTTCACACCTCACACTGAACAGTCCTCAGGATGCACTTGCCTATTGTTTGCCTTTGTCATCTGTGTCTTTCCTGTCTAACCTCTGTGCTCAGCAGCGCCTTTGTCCAGAGTAGAAGTTAAGTACTTGAGTGAAGGTCTCTTTTAAATATCACTAATAGATGCTGGGCTGAAGGAAGGGCATGATTTAATCAGAAATCAGCCACCTTAAACGGAAGATGCCTTGGGTAATCACTCAAGGTGAAAGCTGAATGCTTGGGGGTACCAGATAGAGTTAGGATTTTTATTCTTATCTAAAAATTAATGCACTTTTAAAAGTGTTTGGTTCCATAGGACAACTAAGTTGTGGGGGCAGTAAGGAGCCTTATAAACAGTACCGATATTTCCCTCACAATAGATTATAAATGTTTTCAAGCCATTGCAGAGAACTTTGTTGGGTTTCTAGAATTCTTCTAAATAGTGGAGGATGTCTGGTGACCGTACGTCCTGGACTTTCTGGGGATAGTCCCAATTGCAATTAACTCCATTTTAGAAAGGTGATTTAATCCATGTTTAATTAAATTCATTTGAATTTTTATAGTTCCAAATGATTCTTTCAAATACATAATTTCACAAATCAAAACCAAAAATCTTTTTGGATTGTGTTCTCACTTTTGATGCTGAAAATGTGGTCCTTGTAATGGGAAAGGCATCTTAGAGCTGAAGACTTTGGGGGTGAGGGGGTGATTGTTACTGTTAGGAATAATTAATAGGTCCAATATCTTCAAATCCTTCCTTGTCAAAGGTGATTTTTAAAATGTGTATCAGTTAGCTCTTGCTGCTTAACAAGTATGTCAAAAAGAGTGGTCTTAAAATAGCAGTTTTTGCTCATCGTTCTGGGGGTCAGAAATTTTGGCCTGGTTCAGCTGAGAGATTCTCACAGAGCTGCAGCTATCTGATGACTTAACTGGGACTGAATGCTCTCAGGTGGCCTTATTCACCTGGTTTGACCTTTAGTGGTGGCTGTTGGCTGGCTCTGTGTCATCAGCAGGCTAGCACTTACTTCTTCACATGGTAGCAGCGTTTCAGAAGGGAAAGTCTCAAGTGCAAACACTTTTCAAGTGTCTATGTCTTATGATGTCATATTGGCCAAAACAAGTCACGCAGAAAATTATAGACTCAGTGTAGGAAGGGACTACACGAAGATAAGTGAACAGAGAGGCATGATTCCCTGGGAGCCCAGTGCCGTAATCATCTGTCACAACCTGTTCAACCTAATAGAGAATTATCGGCATAGTTCCTTCTTGAAATGGCAGCACTGGCATCCATTTCACCTAAAAGCTGAATCAAGTTGTCTAGGTGTGCATTAAAAAGAAAGTGTGGGAGAGCAATTTGGAAAATGATTAGATCTGCTATGTAAATATGGTTGCCTGTCATGGAGGTTAGTAGTAGTATAACAACATAATCTCAAAGAACTGTTCGTAGCTTTTGGCCCTCATTAAGAATGTTCAGATTGTTGAATGTTTGATGATATTAAGAAATTATTTTAAGCAGGACAGTGGTATGGTGGTTATGGTTTTTAAAAATCCTTATCTTCTAGGGATATATACTGATATATTAATGGATAAAATTATATGATCTGGGACTTAATCTCAAAAAAACCTGGCTATGGGATCAGGGGCAGGGAGTAAATGAGACAAGATTGGCCAGGGTTGATAATTGTTGAACTATCATAGGTGATGACACAAAAGTCTTTGTACTCTTGTCCATACTTTGCATTTGTTTGGAAATTTCCACTAATTTTAAAAAGAATGTTTAGATCAGTTAGTGGGCTCAGAGATAGGTAGAAGTTGTCCCAGATGCCACCTTAGTTTGCTCTTCCCTGCTTTCTTGGTAGGATGGGGTAGGGTATGCAAGCAGTCAGTGCTGGATTCCTCACCTGGGTTTTAGAGACTGTTCTACATTTGATTAAAAGAGTCAGAAGGTATCTGATGAGGGGCTCAGTAGCAAAACATCCCATCATTTGGGTGAGATTAGAAATTGTTTAGGACATGGTTGATCTCACTTTGGGTCCAGGGTGGGACACCACACTTGTGGTTAATTAGATCTGACACCACAGATTCTGAATAAGTCTCTTGGTAAGTGCTATTCTCTCTCTAGGTGTTTTCCAGAATTTATTGATCTTAACTGTAATTTGTAGTGCTCCCTAGAATCTAAAGAAACTGGAACTGATACCATAGCCCTGGACGTGAAAGCAGGTCTCTTTCCCTGTCATCAGTGGACACTAGTGATTCTAAGATTCTTCATGTAAAATCAAAACTGGGAGTGAAGACCAGCCTCAAATTTCATGTTACAGCTTTCCTGTCTGCCACACCCGAGGCTGCCATTGTATCTCCTGGGATTGTGATTCCCACTTACCCCTACCCCCATGCATCCTTTTCTTCGTTTAAGAAGATGGATATTTTGTTTAGGATTGGAGCTTTACACAGCTCTCATTGAATTCCATTTTATGGTGTCACTTTGATAATTTTTCAGTACTTTTCATTTAAACAACGATTGTCTCATCTTCCTTGACAAAAGGCAGTTGAAGTAGATTTCACTTTGTGCACACGCCATGTGCCTCTCTGAAAGGCACTGTGAGTGGAATGCTATTTGATCTTCTCATCTCTGAGGTTAGACAAGGAATTAGAAATATCTGAACTCTACTTTATCCCCTAACTTTATCATTCCAAATATGTGCTTAATTAGAAGCAGAATCAATATTTCAGGTCAGAATGAGTTCAAGTGGTCTAGAATTTTTATATCTAAAAATGAAGAAAAAATAATTGGCTAGTAATATTTTAAAACACTGTGCTTGGCTAGGTATGTAATCATTCTCAAACTTTCCCCAGAGAATACCATTTACAGTGTTAAAGTTGAGGTGATAAAAGTGATAAATCAAATACATAATTTCTTTCCTAGTTCTTGCAGTTACACTGCAGAACACCCTTACCCCAGGAAACAGACTTTCCAGTGAGATTTTGTAACAGTACAGCTTTTTCTGAACTCTTATCCATTCTTACCTCAAACCTCCCCAGATTATGTCTGCCTAGTAAATTCTAGAGGAACAGAGCAGTCAAAATATTATTAGATTGTCCTCATCTATTTGGGAGTTTGTTATAGAATGTATTTGGCTTGTAGATGGAAGAGTTTTCACTAAATCAGTCTTGTCTAAAAGCTAGAGCTGGAGGCAACTGCAGATGGAGTAGATCCAGGGAGGCTTCACTCCTGGGAAACAGGCGGTACATTTCAGGTGTTCATCCTTGTAAACTGGATGAGAGGGGCCAGCCTGGCCTTGACTCGGCCAAGCTCTCCATGCTGTGTGAACACATTTGGCGTCAACACTTTGGACATGGGAAACCACTGACTTTGCAATAGCCAGGTTTTCTGTAGACAGGCGATGCCAAAACCAATAGTATGGTTAGCCATCTGGGTCTTTATATTATTTCTCCATTCTCTCACTTTTCAGGACCAGGTTGTGAAATGTGACCAGGAGCACCCCTAAGGTTGGAAAATAGGCGCCTCTGGGGACATGGGACCGTGTGGGTCTTTGGGCGCCAAGTCAGAGAGACTGTTGGACTTGCTTGGGCCTGGCCCACCCGGCTGTTAGGTGGCCTGCCCAGGCAGTTCTGTGTGACTTAAGAATCTGTGGGTGTTCCAGGCCCTGGGTTGGGACGATCCCCTGGGAGAAGGGAATGGCTACCCACTCCAGTATTCTTGCCTGGAGAATTCCATGGACAGAGGAGCCTGGCGGGCTACAGTCCATGGGGTCACAGAGTTGGACGTGACTGAGCGACTAACAGTTTCCCTTTTCATCTGAGGGCACAGACTGGGGAAGAATTGTCACATTTGTTGAGTACCAGCCACAGGGTAGGCCCTATCCCAGCTGCTTATTCTTACCACAGACCTGCAAATGCAATCCTGTTGGCCTCATTTGGTGAGCGAGAAACTCTTGAGCAAGCAGTTTGCTGCAGATCATGCCTGGTCTGTTAGCCACACAGAGGTGTAGTCAACGACAGCTCCTGCGGCTGTGTAGGTTTTGAGAAGGGAGGGATACACATAATTGAAGAAACTGGAGAAACAGTTAGGTATAGTCCACAGTTGGAAAGAGTGAGCTCCTGTGAGGAGGTGGTATGCACAGAAACAGCGGGCGTTGATGTCAGAAGACCTATGGAGTAGGATCCAGGATGGAGGAGATGAACAGATGGCAGAGCTGAGTCTTTGGCCAGGCCTCACCCAACTAGGGGCAGGACGAAAAGATCCCTGGGAAGAGGGCAGGGGTGTGGGGTGTGGGGCCAGTTGGTTCTGGCATCTGTTGGGTTGGCCCAAAAGTTTATTCTGACTTTTCTGTAACAGCATATGGAAACGTCCAAATGAACTTTTTGGCCTACCCATATTTGAACGCCAAAGTGGCCAAGTGTGAGTGCTTTTAAGAGGAAATTTTCTAAAAATCCTAAATTCTAGAGATCCAGTCTGTTTCTGGTCTATATTTTTGTGATCACAGGTGCAAGGAGGCTCCACGCCCACCTGAGACCAGGCTTGGGGGTCCCCTCCACCCCCATGCATAGGAGGTCTCAGATCAGGCCTCTCAAATGACCTGCAGGTGAGGCTGTTCATCTCACCTGGAGTTCATGGTTCCTGCCTCTCTCCTTGCTGCTCTCTGAGCAGCCTCCCTGGGAAGCGAGCTGGGGGTCAGGACCTCCAGGGCTTCCTGCGACGGGGTTTCAGGAGACACTCCGCCTTCTGGACCAGAGAACACCAAGTGGGGGGCAGTTCACAAGAAGGAGAGATGGCCTCTAAAGGGCAGTCCTGGGGTGAAGAGCCCATCTAACTACAAAATAGTTCTCAGATCTTCTCGTGACATCAGTTGACCTTCCCGGATCCATCTGGGAAGATTCACAGTGGCAAGCATCTTTCGGTTTGGAGGCTGCGCTTTGGGAGACGCGTGGTTGTGATGACCTCGGGGAGAAGCCCCTGCTGCAGGACAGGAAAGAACGGAGTTCAGTGCCCTTTGGGGTGGGACTGTGAGAGGCCTGACCTCGCTCTGTGCACTCTCTGCTTTTCCAGGTGGCACTCCGGCTGGAGGACGAGGACGAGACGGCAGAGCCGCCCCCCAGCGGCTGCCGCGACCGCAGGCGGGCCAGCGTGTGCTCCGGAGGCACGGGCAGTGAGCCCCGGGGCCTGGACCGCAGGCGGAGCCGCAGGCACTCCGTGCAGAACATCAAGAGCCCCCTGTCACCCCCGTCCAGCCCCTGCCCCCTGTCGGCTCCCGACTTCAAGCCCAGTCAAGTGCGAGATCTCCGGGAAAAGTAAGCATTAACCCAGCCTTGGGGAGGGGCGCAAGGACCCCTAAAATGGGAAAGGAGGCCCAACCCCACAGGTGTCCTTGACCTTCCCAGCCTTTCCTATCCCCTGCCTCTTCTCTACCTTTAAGCCATCATCCACAGTTACCCCAAAACTTCCCAAGGCAAGGTGGCCCTGGTGATGCACTCAGACTTGATCTAACTCCGTGAACTCATCTTCACCTACTTGTGTTTTTATATTATTTATATTATTAGCATCTCAGTTAATATCTGTGTAGAAAGCTATGCTTTATCAACTAGAAAAGAATCCAAAACACAAAACTTTGGTCTAGAAATAAATGGTATGCCACCACACCAATGTGAGATTGTTAGAACCTGAGGTACTCATGATAATACATAGTTGAGGTTAAGTAGAACAAATATGTACTTTCACATAATTTCTGTAAATACTAATGCTGTCATTTATTCAGTTAGTCATATAGCATACATTTTTCTGAAGTGCATCTTATAGGCCAGGACTATTTGCAACCATGAAGACATATGAATGGAAATAGTATGATCTCCATTTCTGTGAACCTCCTATCAGAACTGAGAGAGAGTAAGAAAGAAGAAAGGATGTTAAAAAGAAACAGAAAGATCGACAATCCCATGAGAAATTATGTATGTCCAAAACACAAAGTTTGACAAGATCTCTAGGAGCTCAGAAGTAGTTCCATAACACAGAGGTCCAGCTGAAGGATGGCTGTGCAGTTCTGGGGTCTGGGTCCAATTCTATCTTCCCAAATGGAAGCCCTCAGGTCACTAGGATGGTGGACCTCCATGGACCAGTCTGTGCCAGACAGCTCCACCGGGGCTGACTGATACACTCGTTGCCAGTGCTCCTCTTTTGCTGCCGGTGGAAATCCTGCTTGCATTATTTGGCTGGAGCATTTTCTCCCATTGTGGGGACCTACCTGGGAGCCACATATAGGTCAGAAGGCTGCATGGTGAAGAACTGAACTCAGGATAGGTGGGATGACCTTAAGACAGTGATTCAGATATGTCCCTTCCTCTCTGTCCCTAAGGGAACACCCATCCGCACTCTACTAAGAATTGACTTGAGCAGTCTGGTATCCATGGGATCCTGGAACATGAACCAGCCCACACCATTGGGTGCCTCCTATTGCAGAAGGAGAAGGAGGGCATCGATTTGAGAATGATGTGGAAAGAAAATTGAAACTTCTGAGCAAAATGAGAAATGGGAACATTTACTGTGAAATTGCATGTTGTGATCTAAGATCTTTGAGAAACTCGGGCAATTCTCACAGGGTCCTGAAACTCCCTGTAGTGCTGTTTCTACTGGTTAGAAAAATGAGTATGGAGAGAGTTGGGCAAAGTGGACTGAAAAATCTATCTATGATCACCAAGGATGCTGAAGGTGGGAGTTATGAGGCTTCGGCGGTAGCACTTGGTATATGGTGCTCTGCCTGCTTTGTGTCATGTTTGTTCCTGTTCTCTTTCTTGTCGTTACACTTTTAAAGATCCCTGAACTGTGACTCGGGTGACCACGCCTTGTGATACGTTGGCTAAGGCAATGACAGTGAGTTGGACCGCTTGGGCACAGTCCACAGTTTTGAGGCTCTGGCCTTGGTGGGCTCTGGAATAGGACTCTCTTTCTGAGTGCTCCCGCCTTAGTGTTTTCAAATAGGACTGATTTTTCATTTTAATGAAATGATTAATGTAAGCTTCATAGCATTTGCTTAAGAAAAATCCACTTTCCAGTTTATGAAGAAAGATCATGGTTTTAAGATTGATGATGACGAAGTGGCTTCATCTCTGAAGTCTATTGGAGGGATTTTGCCCTGTGGCCACAAAATCACAGCATGACTTTGGGAGAGATGGGAATAGGAGAGAGGAAGAGGGTGACAAGAAACAAATTGGGAAACAGTCCCTGCATGCATAGCTTAGTCACCTGCTCAGCATCTGTGCCTCAAATGTCACCTTCATCGAGAAGTTCATTGTGCTTGATTGCCTGTAGACCTTGAAAGACACAGACCCATACCTGACCTAGACTACTTTTCATCTGTGTGATCATTCTGGCTCTGCTTACTGCTAACTTGTAAAAACATGCCTGCATGCATCACATATGAAGAATTGTAGGCCGGATTGGTTAACTCTGTGTCCCAAATAATACCAACACTCTTGAAAAGAAGGTAGAACTATGTTACAGATTAGAGATTCATGTTGTCCTCAAATGTATCTATATCTAGCACTCTGTACTCAGATGCTTCTTTTATGTAGCTTGAATTGTATTCTCCTGATGATCCTCTCTAGGGTCCAGGCAGGACAAGAATCATTATCCTCACATTACAAATGAGAAAGCAATCAGGGGCTTGGTGCCTTGTGACAAATCTTAGAACCAGGGGACTGAGCCTTGAGTTAAATCTAAGTGTTTGGCCTTTGCCTCTCAATGTCCCAGTCATATGCTTCCCACCCGCCACTCCTAAACATAATCATTGAGTGAGATTTGCACTTCTGGACTTTTTTAGACAAGGAATTTGATTTATATACCATGCAGGTATATTTTTATTCAGGTTCATATGAAAATTCAGAGTCAAACAGGAGAGAATCCCAGAGTCTTCTTATAGACCTAGGCCTGCTAGGCTATGAGCTTTACAAAGGCCTAATAAGGCTTGAAACTCACCTTGCTTTGGTTTCTGAAGAAGTAGAACTCCACAGTGAGCACTCACCAAATAAGGTCTGTGTTTATTTTCATATACCACCTAAAAGTACTTTTTGTGATCGTGTGTGCCATAGTTTCACCTTTGCAATTAAATTTACAGATTTGATTGGAAAGAAAAAAAAAGTTGGTGCTTTCAGGTTTTTATTTTTTTTTTACCAAGAAGTTTATTTTTAACATCAAATCATCAAAAGAGCCAGTGTCTCTGATTTAAATTGTAATCGTAGTTAATGTTAGGACTAAAAAGTTTTCAAATTGTCTAGCCCGCAGCAGAAGCCCATTCTATGCCCTCAGCCTCAGACATTCTCCCCTCTGAGGCACCCCTTTCTGTCCTCGAACTTCTCAGCTCCTTAGGAAAGCCCCCTGGTCTAAATTTGCTCCATAATGTGGTAGCTTTATTATTGCCTAGAATTTCACTATATGGATAAAATTTCCCTGTAACGTTTCCCTATTCATCCCGGTTCTCACCACTGTCAGCACACGTGAGGTCCTCTTCCTGTTCTGTGTGACCACCTTTCTGACAATGAACATGGCCTGGGACTTAATATGTAAACTTGAAATTTCATCCTGTTGACTTCCACACAGCATTCCAACCCGCGGAGGTAATTTTGAGCTTCATTTAGTCACTCCTGTTAGCAGTTGTGCCTTCCAGCTTTCAGCCGTGTGTATATTTGAATACACATGGACGAGTGACCTGGCGGGTAGTGGATGCTGACAGCAGCTTGGTGCAGACGACTCCCATGTGCCTCGAAGTCAAGTGTTGGAAACATTCTCTGTCAAGGGCCAGATAATAAATATGTTAAGTTTTACAGGCCAGTCTTTGTTGCAACTACGCAATTAAATTCTCCCTTTGTAGCATGAAAGCCGCGACAGACAGCAGGTAAGCAAGTGAGCATGGCTGCCTTCCAGTGAGACTTTATTTATGGACACTGAGATTTGCGTTTTACATGTTATAAAATATTTAGGTTTTTTTCCCCCAACCATTAAAAAAAGTGAAAATCATTCTGACAGACTGTACCAAACCAGGTGGTGGGCCACATTTGGCTCACAGGCTTGCCAACCCCTGTTCTAATGGGCTGGGTTTCTTGAGGGAAGTTGATGGGGAATGGCAGAGATGACAGAGAGGAGTATGTGGCAGACCGAAGCACCCATCATGCTCTAGGAGAGGACTGTTAGGAAACTGCGTCCTTAAGTCCAGGGTTATAGCTAGGAATATTCCGTGAAGACGTGGAGGCTGTTCGTTGATGGCCGCTCATGAGTTGTCAGTGGATTATTGAGGGGGTTGGAGAAAGCAGCGGTGAGTCAGATGAGGGGACATACAGAGCCAGTGGGGAGGAGGGCGTGTGGTGATGACTCCAGGAAAGGTTGGGCTGCTCGGGGAGGGGGACTGGGATCAGTCCCAGTGGTGCCAAGAGGAGTTGTCTTCAACCTGCTGTCTGTTGGACAGTCTATGAAGGTGGTAGTCCCCTCCCCATTTTACAGATGAGGAAACTGAGGCACAGAGTGGTTAAAAAACTTACCCCAGATCTCACAGGTTTGGTAAGTGGCCTAGTTGAGTTTGCCTGCACTCAGTCAAACTAGTCTCTGAATCTATAGAACATGTTCTGTGGTGACAAGCTTTTTCTCTTTTGAGGATGAGTTAGAGAAAGCAAAAAATCTTTCAGAACAAATGTCCCCTGGAACTTGGTCATCCTACTAAGCTGTGTTGCTTATAGTCACTGAGTCTGATCGTGAGATAATCATAGTGGTTTGCTTGTTTTTCTCATAAATTGGCACTGGAGACAGTTGCTAACGAGGAGTTCTGAAAGTGTTCAGAGTAATATCTGCCAACACCAGAACAGCCTTCCCAGCTAATCATAGCTAGCCAGCGATAACCTTGGTGAGGGGAGCAGAAAGGGAGGTATAGAGAGCAAAAGTTCATGGTTCACAGGAAGCCACCATTAACTGTCAATTATTGGAGGCTTAGCCGTCCTCACGTTTGGGGGGATCATACTTGATGTGCACGAATTAGTGGCCCAGCGGGTGGTGGGAAGAAGGGAGCCAAGCCTTGAGGCTGAGCCTCCAGGGTGGGGGCTGGAGGGAGGTATTCAGAGAGGGTGTGGCTTTCTGTTTTCCTGTGGGAGTAGAAAAGAGTGTTGACACCTTTCCACCAGTTACAGGAACCAGTGGACAGTTGGGAGAGCCTCACTATGAAATGGTGCAGGGTGGTAAAGCGACCTTTCTGCGTTTTGACAGGGAGGAGGCATATTTGGATGCCGAGTTCCAAGGCAATGCTGCAATCTCCAGTAGGTCTCATGCCTTGTACACAGAGCTTCACTGCCAAGGCTTATAGATTCCACTCCCTTGTTAGCTGCAGGATCTGCAGCAGCAATAGTCCTGTCTTTCTTGGAAGTAGTTGGCAATGAACAATCAATCGGAAGCAGGAAAACCTATTACATAACCAGTAGTGTTACAGAGTCCAAGCTTGCCACAATAGCCCAATAAATTGAGAGACAGGGTATTGGGGTAAGGAATGGTGACTCATTGGGAAGGCCAGCAGACAGAGAAGCTGGTGGACTGGTGTCTCAAAGAGCCTTCTTACCGGAGTTAGAATTCAGGCTGCTTTTATACTAAAAGGGGAGAGGGTGTGACTGGTTGTTGCTGACTTCTTGGTGCTGCCCAGGTGGAGGGGATGTGGTAATCCTTTGTTCTTACAATTGCTGTCCACTTAGGTCTGGTCATGATGTTGCTGGAAACCTCCAACAAGGCAAATGTTATTCTCTCTTCTGCAACGTTTTATGTCTGTGTGAACGAAAATTTGTTGTACCTTTAAGGTATAACCTCCCAAGCCTGGGAGGCAAAGCTTTGTGAATGGACTACCCTGTATGTTTCAGGAGATAGACAGCATTCTTTTACAAAAGGCATGGAGCCTGCATAGTTAGGCACAGGCAACTGAGCCCAAAGGTTAGAGCTAAAGGACTAGATTCTATACGCAGTCGGGTTTGTTCTCTGTTACAGTAGGCGTTGCATAATTGGTGTTAACCTACAAAACTTATGGCTCGGATGACCTCAGTCCTGGTTCCTGGGGAGCGTTTGGCCAAGTGCAGTATAGGAGCAGCCACTGAGGTTATTGAGGGCACAGACATGACCTTCTCAGCTACAGTCCTCATTTCCTCCTCAGGCTTGGCCTCAGTCTCCCCCACTGTACACTCAAGGTGATGATGCCTCCTTAATAGAATGGCAGGTGAGTCAAGAGAGGCAGTGCAAATGTGTGATTAGCCCAGTGTTATTCCAGTCACTATGTGCCCTGGAGCTTTCCCGGATATTGTTCTATTAAAGAAGGTAATTGTTAAATAAGTATGGATAGGAATGGACGAGAAGATTCTGTGAACTGGCTTGAACATGCTAGAGGATTTCACAACTAGCTTAGCAACCACTGGTACCATGAGCAGCAAGTAGCTACTTGGGTAGGTTTATCTGATGATAATGATTTGCTAATGTGATTCACCAGCAAGGGATGTGACCTCTGAAGGTAGGTGTGATTAAAATACAGCCAGTGATTCCAATTTACCATTTAATCTCCAGGAAGCCCTTTGTGGTCTCTTGAGTATTGAACGGCAAAGGGTGTTCAAAGGGTGTTCAACAAAGGAGGGAACGTGGCTTGGGTGGGAGGGTGGGTGAGAGGCAAAGGGGCATGAACTTGGAACTGAGAGAACCTCCACCAAGAAAGGACAGAAGCAAAAGGTATGAGGGAGTGGTTACTTTGCAAAGCTTCCTTCTGATTTCTCTGACAGCACTTCTGGTTTCTCAGAAGGTTCACTGTGACCAGATTACATATTTCTTTGGAGGTTTGAACTTTGCTGCATTAAATTTGGGGATTATTTTAGATTCTGATTTCTAGATTTTCTAGATTCTAGATTTCTAGATTCTGAAGACAACAGCAAAACCGTAAAAATGAACAGAACTACTGATGAGTTTTAAGTGAAGAAGTGAGAGCGAGGTAGTGTTTCAGCCAGACCCCTCTGGGAACAGCCCAGAGACTGCATGAGAGGAGAGCAGACAGCAAACAGGGAACTCGGGGGGCCTGGGCTTCACCCTGGAGAGATGGAGGGACCCGACAGGAAGAAGGGGAAGTAGCAGAAGGTGATGAGGTATAGGATGGATATCACTTGTAGGAAGGTGAGTGGATGGTATGGTGGGAAAGAAGAAAGGGTTCGGGGGTGATCCCCAGACAAGCAGTAACTCAGGGTCATGGGATGGCTGTCAGACCACCGAGTAAGCTGTGGGCATTTTCAGTTTGAGGCGTCTGGGTCACAAGTAGAACTTCCTGTAGGCAGTTGGATAGGCATGAACTGAAACTCACATACATCTAGGTGAGGGTTGAAGCCTGGGCTTTGACCGCCCCCCCAACTCCCCGTAACCTAGGGAAAGCAAACCATATGAGTAGAGAAGTGAAAGGATAAAGTGTAGAGTTGTCATTTCATGGAAGTCTGAAACTTCCATGAAGGTGACGTTCTTCCCGAGTCAATGAACCTTGACCTTGGTCATCTTCAAATCAGAATGCTTCTCAAGCCAGAGTAGCCTTATTTGGTGTGATGTTGCAGCCAAGCCCTTTGCTATGGGGGCAGTGAACACATCTCAAAGAAAAGGAAAGATTCTTGTTTCTAGTTAAGTCTTTGGCTTGCTTTGAGAATTTTCTTCTTTTGGCGTCAAGCTGGCTTGCTCTTGACCCGTGCAAACGCCCCATTTCCTATAGTATACACATTCCCATCCATGTCCTGACTGTTCACAGCCCTTTCTGGTAGAGTTGATTCTATTGGCCGTTCACACAGGTATGGGAGTGGGGGGAGGAGTGCCTTCTGTAGAGCAAGCATCTCTCTTTAAATCCCGGACAATTCCAGGATCCCTTTGGATATGGATCAGGGGCTTTCTAATGATTACTAAGCTGAGCTGATTAAATCCTGTTGTTGAAGGAGGAATGAGCGTATCTCTGACAGGAGTCTATGGAGGGAGCCTGGTAGTAAGTCTTTTGAATGAGCAGGGAAATATAAAATCATGAAAATGTAGGCTGAGGAGGGCAGATCTGGCATGCCAAAAAAAAAAAAAAAAAAAAAGGAGTGTAGCGTGGGCAGAGATGATGCTAGGGAAGCATTTTGCAAGGAACTCCTTGGGAATGAACTCTGGAAACTGATAAGGAGATATCCAAAGAAAGGGAGACCTGGCCTAATGTTATTTTTATCTCACACATGTGCTCAGTGAGCTGACAGTGGTCACAGGAACATCATATTCATGTTGAGAAAACACTGATTTCTAAGGCCATTAATGTTGAGCTTTCTGAGCCTGATGAGAATGAACAAGGGCCATCGTTGTGGTCCAGGTTGGTCTATGTCAGGGCATCACTGATTCTCCTAATGGTGGAATGGAGTCTCAGTGTCATGGGCAAAGGGTCAGAGCTGGTAGACACCTTTACACCTGAATGCATGAAAAGAATCTGAAAGAAGGAAAGATTCGTGCTTCTTCCAGTCCTTAAAGGGAAGAGGCATTTATTTCCAGCCTTAAAGAAACGATCACTCTGAAACTCTGAAGCACTCTGCCAAGCCTGTGCTTGGCATCCTTGCTGTTTCTAAAAGGTCACAGAGAATTCCAGTCTACCTTCATCTTAGTTTCTGTTCTGCTCTCTCAGGCCTCCAAGAGACATTTAAGGCAATTAGATGGTATCTCTGGCTTGGAATAAAGTTTTTTCTAAAGCATAAAATCAAAGCACCCACAAAAGAAAGTAGTGAAGCACCCCACAGTCTGTAGTTTTCACTGGATTGATTCGTTCTACTCCTGAATAAGCCTGCAACTAGGCTATTAATTGTGTTTTTTCTCATGATATTTATGCTGTGCAGACTGGAATTCTATTATATTCAACTTCTCCATGTTTTCAGCAAAAATAATGTGCTGGATCCATTAGTATTTTATTCTAAAGCAAAATAGCAAAATAATGGCTTATGCATTAAGGTTCTGGTTGGTTGGCCAGTTACTAGGTATATTCAGTATCCATGGCCTGTGTTTAATGCTCTTTCTAAACTCTGAGTGTTACAGAGACAATAAATATTTTCCTATCTAACTTTGGGTTCTCACTATGGAAACATCAGAGCAACAGCAGAGCTTAGATGCTTTTTCATTCTCTTGGCTGGCAAAAAATCTTTTGAGGGAAGTGTCTTCTTTTTTGGTGGATAACAAACCTCTGTTTTTGAATGAAATCACTGCTCCAGTTGGTTGGAGATATGTCTTAACTGATTAAGATCACTAATTGGAAAATTTTAAATCTCTTCTTGGGGGCTTGGGAGCCTAGAAACAGCCTTGAAGTCAACAGAAAGTGTGAGTCATTGGGAGGCTAAGTTCAAACTCCCGTTGAAGTGTTTGCTGAGGGATGCAGATGGAGCCCAAGGGGGCACTTTGTCTGACATAAATTTAACATGCTATTTCTTTTTCTGTTTGTTTTTAAAATGTAAAGTTTAATTTTTTATTGTGGTTATATATATATATAAAACATGAAATTTACCATTTTAATCATTGTTAATTTTACAAATTAGTGGCAATAATCACATTCACAGTAACACACTATTTCCATGAAATACTTTTTCATCTAATTAATATGTCATATACATTTTGTAGAACTAAATGGGGCATTTAAAATGCCTGCATCTTATCTAAACCTTAATACAGAGCTTTCTAACGAGTTGCCACAAATGATCACACCTGTGTCAAGACACTGATTTTTTTTTTTTTTTCCCCCCCTCAAGGCAACCAGGCAGTTCCAGGGTGACGGGGGCATTGGGCAGGTCTCCGGTCCCTTTCTCTGGTGGCTGTGTTGTAGGTGGTCATGTCTGAGCCCTGTGCAAGGAGGACCAAGAAGCCCTGTCCAAGGCTTAGGTGGAAACATGCAGTGATGCAGGAGCCATGAAACCCATTTGGATTCTACTTTGAGTTCATGGCATCAACAGTTCCCCCTGGCAGGTTGTGTGATCTTGCCCTCTCTGGACCTCGACTTTCTTATCTGCAACAGGCGGAGATCTCCAAGTCATCTCCCAGTTCTTGCCACTCTGTCTGTTGACCATCCAGAGCAAGTGTCTCCATGCTGAGCAACATGTGAGGTTTGCAGGGCCAAAGATCTCCAGCAGGCAGTGAGTAGTCAGACTGGCTGTCCTTGTGGCCCGGGTCCGCTAGAGAAACAGAAGAGGAGTAACTCCAGGCAGTGAGAAGGGCTCCTTCAAGGACCCCCAGCTGAAATGCCCATGGAGTTGGGTGGATAGCTCAATAGACTGATTAAAACTAGGGTGAGGAAGTTGATGAAAGGAGAGTGGGAGATGAAGTTGATGAGATGATGGGAATATTTGCTGGGCAAGTTGGACTTTACACTCAGGTTAGTGTATACACGTTGGAGCAGGAGAGGTTCATGTGCAAAGTCCCATCTTGTCTTCTGGTGATTTCCTACTTGGCCAACAGCACTGCAGAAGTTTTTCTCATTTGAATACTTCCTGGTGCAGTTGATGTCTTTCTCCCCCACAGACGTGTAAACTTTAAGGGTGAGAACCTCTATTAACCACTATACCCCAGCATCTTGCACATAGTAAATGCTCAATAAATAATTGTTGGGTAAGTGGAAAGAGAACTCTTGCCCCGTAGTTACACTTCTTTACTTTTAAAAAATGTTTGTATTGTTACTTATCATGGGAAATCTCTGTACCTTCTGCCCAATTTTGCTATGAAAATCAAACAGCTCTAAAAAATCTGTTTAAAAAATTCTAATTGTTCAGAGTTGAATTAATCATGGTACACTGGCATCATTGGTCCATGTGTGGCCCTCTCCTAGTTTATTTTATGTAAGATTTACTTATTAATATAAAGAATATCCATGAGACTACAGTCCAGCTAAAAACCCAGGGCATTACCCTTTACTTACTATGAACTTCCAACTTTCAAATCTCTGGACCTGGGTAACCAGCACTCTTAAATATTGCTTAGCATTATCTTGTGGGTTTATTGTTGTTTTTACTATTATCAGTTATGCATATATATATTATATATAAAACAATAGTATGTTGTATAATTTTGCCTTTTTGAACTTTATAAAAAGTGTTATCATATTGTAGCGTCTCCTTGCAGTTGTTTTCTTCAGTCCACATTATGCTTTCAGTGTTCATCCATATTGTCACGTGATGCAGAAGTCTTCCGTTTCCTCTGCTTGTAACATGCCAAAATATCTTTACTGTTTTTCCCACTGGGGAGCCTTTGTGTTGTTTACGTTTTTGTCAGTTACAAACAATAGTGCTGAGAATATTCTCAGACTCACATAGTCTGCACATTCTTTGGCTTCCCCAGGGTTTCTCAGTTTTGGTACTGTTAACATTTTGAACCGAATATGTCTTTGCTATGTAGGGCTGCCTCGTGCCTTGTAGGATGCAGCATCTAAGCCTAAATGTCTCCCAACATCAAAACATGTCCCTTGGAGGACAGAATTACCTGGTTCCAAAGCACTGCCCTAGGCTATAGCAGTCTGCTTCTAGGTGATGCGAATCACACTTATGATATGAATTGTCGACCTTGACACGATAGTGCCAGTTACTTTGCCAGAGTGATTACACCAGCACACACTCTTATTGACAGTGTGTGAGAGCCAGGTGATCTGTATGCTCTTCAGTGCTGGGTATTATCTTCACACTTCTTCTTTTTGCCAAGCAGATAAAAAATGTTATCTCATTGTAGTTCTGATTGATTTATATTAAACTCTGGGTTTCAGATATCACTTCATACAAATTTATTGGCCATGATCATGTGTTTTGCTCACTTTTACAGTTGTATTTTTATTGTTTTTTAAAAACTATTTTTTCATATTCTTGATATGAATTGTGTGTTAGTCGCTCAGTCGTGTCCAACTCTCTCGATCCTCTGGACTGTAGCCTGCCCGGCTCCTCTGCCCATGAAATTCTCCCGGCATGAATACTGGGGTGGATCGCCTGCTCTGAATGTGTTGCTTTAGCTCTTCCACTTCCTGATTGCTTTGGTCTTAGAATATACTTTAATGCTGTTTTAAATGTGTTGTATTTTTGAAACATCTCTGCAATATGCATTTTCCTTTCTGTTTGTTTTTTGAAGTCTGAGGAACGTGACAGCAGGCTGAGACCCCAGTCTGGGGAAGTTGCTTTGGCTTTGAGGGAAACTCTGCCCTGCAGAATTGGTCAGTCTGTGGGCCGGTTGCTTTTCTCATGTGAAGAGGGTAGACTCCAGTCTGGGACTGTGCGTGGTAAAGAGGAAACCATCTGATGCATGCAGAACAAGCTTGTGCCCTCGAGCAACTCCTCATCAATTGCAAACAAGCAAAATACCCCTAGAGGTATTTGAAAGCCAGAGGCCGAAGACCCAGAATGCCTTAGTACAATATAAACAAAATTAGATTATATTTTAAGAGGAAATTCAAATAAAAGCAAAATTGTCTGATCTGTTTCTTCAGTCTTAAGTATTATCTGCATAAAACATCATTCTGTTTGACTAATTCCACTAGGATGAAACTAAATAAAATCAAGCATAGAAAATCTGATGCCCTTCAAGAGGGTATTTCCTTCTCCATGGGTTTGAGTTGTTGGGCACAGCCAGCACTTTGACCAGGGGACTTCTTGGAAGTAGGTTTCCTGAATGAGTCATTCTGCTGCCTGTCCTTGGTCCTGCTCTGCCACTCATGATAGTAAAGCTATAATATGTATAAGTCACTGGGAGATTTATTGCAGGATCAGAAGATGTTGAGCCCAAAGAGGAAACAGGTTGGGATGTAGCTCAGAATTGCTGTCAAGGAGATCAAGCCAGTCAATCCTAAAGGAAATCAACCCTGAATATTCACTGGAAGGACTGCTGCTGAAGCTGAAGCTCCAGTATTTTGACCACCTGATGCAAAAAGCTGACTCATTGCAAAAGACCCTGATGCTGGGAAAGACTGAAGACAGGAGGAGAAGGGGACAACAGAGGATGAGATGGTTGGATGGCATCACTGACTCAATGGACATGAGTTTAAGCAAGCTCCAGGAGGTGGTGAAGGACAGGGAAGCCTGGCATGTTGCAGTCCATGGGGCCGCAGAATTGGACATGACTAAGTGACTGAACAACACAATACATCTTTAGGACAGCTACATGCAAGAGAGAAGGATTAAAAATACATGGTTTGCACAGGTGGAAATTATAAAAGGGAAGGTTTGCTATCCGCCACTGGTTGGGAATGCTTTGCAGAGTACTGTGACCTCTTCCTTAGTGAATCAAGTCGAGTTCTGAGTATCCATTAGTGGGGGATGGTAGAGATTTCCTAAGAAGGCCTCAAAGTCAGTGATGATGATGACAGAGCTAGTAGCTAAGGCAAATTGATTAGTTCACTATATACCACTCCTTTTCAAAATGCCTTACATGTTAACCCAGTCCTTCTAGAAGGCAGGTACCATTGATATCCTAAATTGGGATGAGAACGGTGTGGTCCAAGGTCACAAACTGGTAAGTTATGGAGCTGGTGTATAATACAACCTAGGCAGCTTGGCTCTGAACCTCTCCAGCTGCAGAAGGCTTTGCTTATAAATGACTGCAGCACCTGGGGGAGCAAATGAAATCAAGTTATTTTGAAGGGCGGTGCTCCATGTTTTGTGTTTAAGAGGAGAGGCCTGTTGGTTGGCAGGGTAGAGATTCATGGGTTCTGGGCAGGCCAGAAGTAATAACATTTGCAAATTCCTCATCTAGCTGAGGGAAGGTGGCCTCTGGCTGAAGGTTGAGGGTACAGGTTTTAACTTGGCGGCTGTTAGAGCAGAGAAGGACTGTGGTTTGTGAGGTGAGCTGTACCAGACTCAGAAGGACAGATGAGGTGTGCTCACTTGGGACTTGTGGCGTTACAGGAGAAGTCCTGTCTTCACTGTCTCACTGACCTCGTTTCTGACAGAGACACCCCTCAATCCAGGTAGGAGACATATAACCATAGGATTGAATTGAATCTTCTCTCTTCCTTTCCTGCCACATGTAATCAGTCACTAAGTTCAGCCATGTCTGTTTTAAGCTTTTTTGGATCCATCTCTTTTTCTTTAACTGCTGTCACCCTCTTTGCCCTACCTCTTTATGAGACTTGCATAACCTGATCAGCACATTTTAAGAAAGAGGAATTATTGATCAACCTATTCCCAGAAGATATGTGTAAAAAATTCTTAATAGTTTTGTAATCAATGATACTTCAGTTAAAAAATTCTTAATAAAAAATTAACAAATAGAACCAAGATGTTTATATTTAAAAAAGTGGGATTTATTCCTGGTATGCAAGGTTGGTTTCACATTTTAAAAAGCAGTGTAATTCATTGCATTTACAGAGAAAAAGGGGAAAATCATATGATTATCTTGGTGAATGGAAAGAAAGCATTTGATAGACTTCAGCACTCATATATGGCAAAAATTCTTAGTAAACAAGGGAAATTCTTTGATCTGATAAAGAATGCTTACAAAAAATACATGACAAAGCTCATATTTCCTCCTGATATTTGCGACAATGATAGGATGCTTAGTATCATCATTTCAATGTAATATTGCAGTTCCTAGCCCCCAGTGTAATAAGGCAAAAAAAAAAAAAAAAAAAAAAAAAAGAAAAGCTTAAGAATTGGATATAACTATCTTTCTGGGCATCCCAGGTGGCGCTAGTGGTAAAGAACCCACCTGCCAGTGCAGGAGAGGTGGGTACAATCCCTGGGTCAGGGAGATGCCCTGGAGGAGAAAATGGTGCCTCACTCTAGTATTCTTACCTGGAGAATCCCATGGACAGAAGAGCAGGCTGCAGTCCACGGGGTTGCAAAAAGTCAGACACAACTTAGCAATTGAACAACAACAACAGTAGAATTAAATTTTATATTTAGAAATAAATTTAAAAGAAAATATATAATACCTGTACTGAAAATTTCAAGCTTTAAAAGAAATCAAAGGATATTGGAATAAAGTTTGATGTAAATAAAGGATATATCATAATCATGGATTGGAAGACTCAATATGTAAAATTGTCAGTTCTTCTCCAAATTTATGTGTATATTCAATACACTCCTAATTAGTAGTCCATCAAGATTTTTGTGGAAAGTGACAAGCTGAGTCAAAAGTTTTATGAAAGTATCAAGGGCCAAGGACTTACATGTTGAGTGTCAAGATCTATCATAAAACTGTTGTAGTTCAGATAGTGTTCAAAGATTCTCTCAAAGGTAGAAAAATTGATTAATGGTGAGAAAAAGTCCAGAAACCCACAGATACATACCTGATTGATGATAAAGATGATACTAACTTGAAGAAAATATGGCCTTTTTACTAAATGGTTCTGGGCCAATTGTATATCTATGTGGAAAAAAAAGTATCTGAATCCTATCTCATATGATGTGCAAAATAAATTATGGATAAACACCAAATATATATATGAAAGGTCATATAATAAAGCTTTAAGAGAGACAAAGAAGAGACTACCTTTAAGACTTTGTTGTAAGCAAAAATAATTTTAGAACAGGACCAAAAAACACTAACCATCAAAGGTTAGTGTAGATCACAAAAAATTGTGAAAAATTCTTCAAGAGATGGGAATACCAGACCACCTTATTGCCTCCTGAGAAATTTGTATGCAGGTCAAGAAGCAATAGTTAGAACCAGACATGGAACAACAAACTGATTCCAAATTGGCAAAGGAGTACGTCAAGACTGTATATTGTCAGCCTGTTTATTTAACTTATATCCTGAGTACATCATGCAAAATGCTGGACTGGATGAAGCACAAGCTGGAATCAAGATTGCCGGGAGAAATATCAATAACCTCAGATGTGCAGATGACAGCACCCTTATGGCAGAAAATGAAGAGGAACTGAAGAACCTCTTGATGAAAGTGAAAGAGGAGAGTGAAAAAGTTGACTTAGAGCTCAACATTCAGAAAACCGAGATCATGCCATCTGGTCCCATCACTTCATGGCAAATAGATGGGGAAACAATGAAATCAGTGACAGACCTTATTTTCTCAGGCTCCAAAATCAGATGGTGATTTTGGATCAGATGGTGACTGCAGCCATGAAATTAAAAGATGCTTACTCCTTGGAAGAAAAGCTATGACCAACCTAGACAGCATATTAAAAAGCAGAGACATTACTTTGCAAACAAAGGTCCATCTAGTCAAAGCTATGGTTTTTCCAGTCATGTATGGATGTGAGAGTTGGATTATAAAGAAAGCTGAGCACCAAAGAATCGATGCTTTTGAACTGTGGTGTTGGAGAAGACTCTTGAGAGTCCATTGGACTGCAAGGAGATCAAACCAGTCCATCCTAAAGGAAATCATTCCTGACTATTCACTGGAAGGACTGATGCTGAAGCTGAAACTCCAATATTTTGGCCACCTGATGTGAAGAACTGATTCACTGGAAAAGACCCTGATGCTGGAAAAGATTAAAGGTGGGAGGAGAAGGGGATGACAGGGATGAGATGGTTGGATGGCATCACCAACTCGATGGACATGAGTTTGAGCAAGTTCCAGGAGTTGGTGAGGGATAGGGAAGCCTTGCATGCTGCAGTCCGTTGGGTCGCAAAGAGTCGGACACGAACTTTGTGACTGAAAACAGTTCCATTCAGTCACTCTGAACACAGTCACTCTGAACGGAACTGTTCAAAGGAAAAAATGATAAATGGGGTCCTGTTAAGATTAAGAACTTACATTTATTAAAAGATACCATAAAGTGAATGCAAGGACAACCTACAGGTTTTTAAGGCAGAGTACTTAGATGCTTCAAAAAAAGTGTATCTAAATAGGCACTAAAAGTATAATAATGTGCCCAACTGCATTGGTCATCAGGGAAAGTGAACTAAAGCTACAGTGATACCTTACCCTCAGATTAGATGGCAAAATGAAATAGGCAAAAATATCAAATCTTGGCAAGGATGTGGGGACAACCAGAATGCTCATAGACTATTTATAGCAATGTAAATTTTTTCATTTATTTAAAAAATTGTTTGACAGTTTCTAATAAAGTTGTACTTAAGCGTATCTTATGACCAAAAGCACTAAAAAAAATCTACTACAGTATCCATGACAGCCCTATGCAAAATAACCCCAAATTGAAAAGTACCTGGTTAGCATCAACAGTAGAACAGATGACTAAATTATAGTGTATTCATGTGAGAGAATGGTATACAGCCACGAGAAAGAATGATCTTCAAGTACATGTAGCCATATAGGTGATTCTCACGAGTGTAATATTGAACAAAAGAATCTGGATACAGTATAATTCCTTAGATGGAGAAGAAAATCAGGCAAGGTTGACCTGTGCTATTTGAGGTAGAGGAGGGGAGCAATTAAACAGGAGCATTGAAGGAATGCTGATTACATGGATGCGTCTATTTTGTGAAACCTCAGTGATTCGTGTGCTTATCTGTGTATATTCTATATTTCCGTAAAAAGTAAAAACCTTGACTAAAAGACAAGTGGGGCAAAAGAGTTAAAGATCTTGGCAAAATGATGGGTGCAGTGAGAATGGTCAGTTCATGAGGACTGAGGGCAAGAAGGAACTGGGGGAGGACAATCTTCCTCTAGGAAATAGAGGCGGATACTGAGGTTGCAGAAGAGTTATGGTGGGAGGAGAGAAATGAGAGATTTAGAGGAGAGGGGCTTGTGGTTGGGGAGAGGGGGTGCAGGTGTGGAAGTTTGCATGTAGGTTTTCCGAAGTGGGCTAGTTCAGTGTAATAGTGAGGTCCAACACGTGGGGGCTGAAGGGAACAAAGATGGAGGTCATTGGAGTCCAGTCATTTCAGTTCCTTTGGCAAGGGATTAAGAAGCCCTTAGGGTGTTGGGAAATCAATCAGTTATCAAAGTCTGTCTTTGTGTAGCTGCAGGAACAAAACTCAAGTTAAACTATCTTAAGTGCAAATGAGAAATTATTGTCTTCTGTTAGTGAAGCTTCAGAAGTATTTTAGATCCAAGTATTAAAACTGTCATGGGGACTGCTTTCTTCTCTCTCTCCCCATCCCCCTTCCCATCTCTCTCTTTCCAACTCTGCTGCTCTTGGACCATCATCAGCGACAGACAGCCCTCCTCCACTCAACTTAGGGTGTCCTTGTACCTTCTTGTCCCTGAAGGCACCAGGAGAAATCTCAGGGGTGGCCTGGATGGAATCCACCCAGGCCATGTGTTAACCCTTGAAATGGGGGGGGAATCAGGCCCCCACCCCCAGACACATTGACTGAGAATGAAGGAGTAACATGCAGAAACCACCTGCCCGCCTGGAGGTTGGTGCTGGACGGAGCGCAGTGGAGACGTGAGGACTGCTCCCTGCTGGCTCAGGGCGGCCCAGAGCACAGCCACTGCACCTTCTGTGTGCAGGAGGAGAACCTCCTGGGAGGCCTGCCCAAGGCCAGAAGTGGCTCTGAGTCCATGTGGTGGGGGGATGGGGGGAGCCGGATGGGCGTATGCAGCGCAGTCTCATCCAGCCAACTCAACACAGAAATTTGTCTTGGGCCAGGTGATTGCATCTCCGACCCACACTTAAATTTCTCCATCTCAGGACTGTCTCCTCTTCTCCTAACAGATTAAGTGTGCTCTTTTCATTTCAGCCAGCTGGAGGTTTGTTGTTTTTGGCTTCATCTTCCTGTTTGTCTGTAATGCTTATCTCGCTTTTCCATCTTGTCTCTGTGTGCATTTCTCTTTTCCTGGCCTTGTCTCAGGGTTGAGGAGGAGGAGGAGGAGGAGGAGCAGCCAATCACGGAGCCCAATTCAGAGGAAGAGAGAGAGGACGATGCCCCCTGTCAGGGCAAGGACAGGTACCGAGGGCTGGACCCTCCCCGGCTCCCACTGAAAGCCTGGAGGCTCCTTCCTGGTGGAGAGTTTGCAGCATTCTTCAGTAGCCTCCTCCCTTCCTCACTGGCTCCCTCCCTCACTGGTTCCCTGCACACAGAGCCCCAGAGTGACTAGCTTCCTAGAAATATAACTGAGCATGTTTTCCCTAGAGGACTGCATTTTTACTCAAACACTGCCTCCCTCACCACGCTTTATGGAAGACACACCCAGCTGCTCTCCTCCCCACTGTGCCCTCCCTGAGTGCTTGGGCTCAGTCACATTGGCAATAACTAATGAGACGCTCAGAAAATTTTAACCCTTTCTGCCCTGTAGGAAGAATAATTCCATGTGTCCCCTTCTTCTTGCTAATTTTACCAGTATAATGTTATCTAAAATATGTGGATGACTGCTATGGTAATAATGCACTTTGATTTGTATCCAAATGGACAGGACCACTTTTCACCCCCATACAGCGCAGAAAAAAAAAAAAAATCCCAGCATTTATTTTCATGCCCGGAATGACTCTCAGAGCTATGCAGCCCTTTGGGGGAGTTTTCTGTCCTCTACTCACCTCTTGAAGGTGCATCCTTTCTGTCTTCAAATGATGTTAACAGAAAGGCACCTTGCAGATACTTGTGAATTTGGTGGGTATTTCCCCCCAAATGAGGTCTCTATGAAACATAAAACTCGATCATAGGTAATTTCATTTTCTGATATCCAAAAATAATTCTATAATCAGTTCCTTCACTTGATTGATTACACTGCACTTTGATATTTTTGCTGTTAGTTTTTCCACAAATAAGCAAAGTCAGAAGGGTAAAATCTTTCTTTTACCAATTTCAAAGTTAATGGGATTCTTTGCTGCCGTGACCCCCTTCTCCAGGTCACCAACGCACATAAAAGTTCTCAGGCCCATTGGATGCGCTGGAATGTCCATGGCTCTCTGGGGCCATGGACTCCTCTCTGAACTGCTTCCCCACTTGGGAAATGTCCAGGAAGAAGCCAGCAGGATGTAGAGATGGAAAAGGAATGACCGCTAGGTGTCCACAGAGAGTGAGGTGCACATTCAGGAGTGAGGGGGAGAAAGGTGGGCATTAACCAGGGCACCCCCTCCCTGGTCTGTGCTGAGTGCCAGGCTCGGGGGTAGTGACTTTAGTTAGGGATGCTCTGGGAAAGAAGGAGGTTCAAATGACAGTCCCACCTTAGGCTGAGAATGAGCCACAGAAAGTTATGTGTACCCTCAGTAAATACACCCGTGTGGCTCCCCACGTGCTTAAGTGTACATGGTGTGACCTCCACCCATACAAGCCCTTCACCCTCAGGGACTGAAACAGTTCAGTAGCACCCCCAGACCAGATGGAAGAATCTGGCTGGAAAGAGCAGCCTCTAAAGGCGTCCTTACTACCATTGCTGCCTTTACGCGGGATGATTGTTGACGCAGATGGACGGCGGTTTATCCTACCCCATCTGGTTTATCCTACCCACGACTGGTGCTGTAGGGCATCTTCATCAGAGATTGTACAGATTAGACTTTTCTGTTTTAGGAAGCAGAGGGTGTGCACATGAAACCCCAGGGTTTGATCTCAGCCAGGGTGTTCATTAACATGGATGTGATGTTACTTGCTCCCTGATGTCAAGCTACTAGACTTCAAAGTGGTGGGAAAGGTTCTGCTTCCTTCTGTGGGCTGGAGTCGTCCACTGCTTCCTCGTCCTGCTGGCTGTTTCCTTGGATGCTTGCCATGCGTACCCGCCATGTGTGTGTACCATCGTATGTACCCCCTGTGCCAGGCCTGCCCTGAGCACCGCAGTGTGGTCTCATCCCATTCTCCCTCTGAGCCAGGGGATCCAGTATATCCCTGCTCTTATACACAGATGGAGCTCCGAATTTGAGGTAGGAAAGAAAAAAAAACATAGCTCATGTTCCATTTCCAAATGGGCATGGCCAGGAGTCAAATTCTCTGGGAAAGGGACTGTGGTTTTGAAAACTGCAGAATTTAAGGTAGATTCTCCAGTGGGCTTCACTGGTGGCTCAGAGGGTAAAGAATCCACCTGTAATGGGGGAGACCTGGGTTCGATCCCTGGGTTGGGAAGATCCCCTGGAGGAGGGCATGGCAACCCACTCTGGTATTCTTGCCTGGAGAATCCGCCTGGACAGGGGAGCCTGGTGGGCTAAGGTCCATGGGGTCGCAAAAAGTCGGAAACAACTGAGTGACTAAGGACAGCACAGGACTCCAGTGACAGAGGTGGGCATCAAGATATCGAAGTGTTTTCAATCCAGTCCTGAAGGTGGGAGTCTCCATGACTTCTCTCTCCACGGACTTCTCTCCGTAGCAGAGTCAGGCCTGCCTGCAGGGGTCTAGATGTCTAGGGTTTAGTGGTAGAGGAGGCCCCGGGGAAATGTGCCCGTGAACCAAGCAAAATGTGTCTTCACTCTGCCAGCCCCTCATTTCCAGTTCTTTGCATGTCCTGCTGGCATCGTTTCTCCTCCTCCACACTTGCTCTCAGGAAAGGATCCACAAGCCCTAACTCCTAAATTTGGAGCTTGCGGTATACTGCGTCCTCATGTCTGGGCTTTTTAGGAGGAGGGCAGATCCCCTGTTGAGCAAGACAAAGAAATGAAGTTCAAATTATGGAAATTCTGGTGCCAACACAACTTGCAGGGAGACCCTTGGTGGGTGAGGAGGGGAGGTGCAGAAGAGCCTTTGAGGCCCCATGAGATCCTTTCACAAAGGCCCCTGTTTGCCCGGAGGCCAGGTTGGTCTGACCTCCCAGACTGGCCAGCCCAGGGCGTCAGGATTGTTGGGCAAAGTGGGGCTTCCGGCTTCTATGCCACAGGTCAAGAAACACCGCCGGATTCTGAAGCCGGCAGCCCCGACGATAATGAGTTTTTACACATCCTTTTCCCCTTTCCTAACCTTGGCTCCCTCTCTCCCCAATCTCTCTTCCTCCCCTTTCTCCTCCTCTCCTCCTGCTCTCCTCCTGGCTGCTGCAGCAGCGAGGCCCAACCTGCCTCGGAGCAGGTCGCCACCGGAAAGGATGCAGCCCTTGCCGCTGCCTCGCCGGGGAAGCCGCTGCCGGCCAGCGCTGCGATGGGGACCCCCTCGGACAGAGGGTCCTCGGGGCCCGCGCTGCGGCCGCCCCCCAGCCCCACCCCGGCCGCTCGGCCCCCCTCCACTGCACCCGCTCCCCCGAAGGCGTCACCCAGCAGAGAGAAGCTGCCCTACGTGCCCCACAGCCCCTTCCACCTCTTCTCCTATGACTTTGAGGATTCGCCCTTGTCCACCAAGGAGAAGGAAGCCGAGTCCCACCAGGAAAGCAGGTAGATCTGGCCCCTGCGGTGGCCTGTGTGAGGCTGACCCCGGGGAAGGTGACCCGGGCGTGTTAACCGCATCCTTCTGCTTGTCTTGCACTGTGTTTGTGTGAATTCGGGTCAGAGCAGGGGGCAGCAGTTGTGTAAAGTCCCTGACCACTCACTAATTACAGCATGCAGGCAAACTATGGTCTTCCCAGGGGGGCGCTAGTGGTAAAGAACCCACCTGCCAATGCAGGAGATGTAAGAGACTCCGCTTCCATCCCTGGGTGAGGAAGATCCCCTGGCAGAGGGCATGGCAACCCACTCCAGTATTCTTGCCTGGGAAATCCCAGGGACAGAGGAGCCTGGTGGGCTAGAGTCCATAGGGTCGCAAAGAGTGGGACAAGACTGAGCGACTTAGCACACACAGAAGAAAATCCTGTCTGTGCCAATTGAGGAGCCCTTGGGTTCTAATGCCATTACTAAAAATGGATTTATGAAGGTAAGGTTTATAAACATAAGCATGATGTCAGAATCTAAAGCACGCCCCCCACCCCCCCAAGCCCATCTCTCTTGATCTGCAGAATGCAGCAAGGGGCTTCGCCAACTTTCCAGGCAGCCTTTTGAGTGAGTTTTCCTTCCTTTCACAGTTCCTCTGATTCTCTCCATCTGAGCACGTATTCTGCCTCCGAGCCTTACAACTTCCGGTCTTTCTCTTCTAATAGGTGGGTGTCTTTTCTTTATCTCCTTTCTCTTTTTCGTAGCTTCCAGTTTTTATTCTAATGTATATGATTTTCTTTCAGACACTGCTCATAACCTCCTGTGAGATGGCAAACAGTACAGTTTTGAATCACTTCTTGGGCATTAATTTAATTATGTTTTAAAATTTTGATTGAAGTCCAGTTGACTTACAGTGTGTTAATTTCTTCAGTACAGCAAAGTGACTCAGTTATACATATTTTTTTTCATATTCTTTTTCACTATTTTTTGTCACAGAATGTTGAATATAGTTCCCTGTGCTATAGTGTAGCACTTGTTTATCCATCCCGTATATAATAGCTTGCCTCTGCTAATCCCAGACTCTCAATCTAGCCCTCTCCTCCCCCTCCCTGGGAAACTGCAAGTCTGTTCTCTATATCTGTGAGTCTGTTTTTGCTTCATAGATATGTTGATTTGTATCATATTTTAGATTCCCTATGTATTATTAAGTGATACGGTATTTGTTTTTCTGACTCACTTCACTTAGTATGATAATCTCTAGGTCCATCTATGTTGCTGTAGATAGTATTATTTTGTTCTCTTTTATGACTGATATTCCATTGTATATATTGATATATATCTAACTTACATCTTCTTTATCCATTCATATGTTAATGAACATATAGGTTGTTTCCATGTCTTGGCTAATATAATTGCATTGTTTACATTTGGATGCTTCAGTGATTCCTATGTCAATGGGAGATGAGGCTGAGGGAAGGGGGTGTGCAAATCAAAAATGCTCAGGCAATTTTCAGGTGTTTGCCAGCTTACCTGTGTGCCTGCTCTTCACTGATGCCTGGATCAGGACCTCTCTGTGGAGCAGAGAATGGGGAGCAGAGAGTTTGAATATTTTAAACAATCAAATTGTCCAAGATCAGTGATAAAAATCAGTATTAACTGATGGCCTGTGTATATTCAGTGAGGAAATGGAGGCACAGAGTGGTTTGGTAAGTGGAGATGGCTTACTCAGCCAGAATAGCTTTGTATATTGTCGGGAGTATGTAACCTCCTGTTTGAACACCTCCAAACAACAAGTTCTCTACCAGTCTCTTTTAGGTCTAAAATTCTGAGTTACTGTGACCTTTCACACAACTTTCATGAAATGCATCTAGCTTAGCTCTTATGTCCCTTGATAATAGTATCTGTGTACAAGTGATGAGCCATACATTTGACTGGAAGAAAGATATTCTGGCAAACCTCATCTTCCCCAGCAGGATAGTGTTAGCCCAGGATGGTGATGGGCTCACAGGCCCTGACGGGGCTTTCCTGGGCCTAGGTCCCTCCCACGTGGCCCCAGGCTTCAGTACCACTCATGGTCCTGGGGGAATGAGAGCAATAGAAACATGGAACTGGCCAAAACAGATATACACATAAATTGAGAAAAGCAGTCTCATGCTTGTGAGGCTTCCCAGGTGGCTCAGTGGTAGAGAATCTGTGTGCCAATGCAGGAGACGCAGGAGATGTGGATTCGATTCCTGGGTCAGGAAGATCCCCTGGAGGAGGGCAAGGCAATCCACTCCAGTGTTCTTGCCTGAAGAATCCCATGGACAGAGGAGCCAGGCCGGCTACAGTTCATGGGGTTGCAGAGGCAGACACAACTGAGCACACACGCATGCTTGTGAATGAGGATCAGCTTGGATTTAACTGGGGAGAGTTTATAATTTTTAAATTATTTGACAGGAATTTGAATACTGTATAAATATTGTTTGTACCCATTAATTTTCTGATGTTCACTCACTGTGGTTGTCCCAGGTCAATATGGGTACAGATTTGACTGCTCAGTAGTGGACTGCAGTTGAATGGGCTATAATAGAAACCAAGCAGTTAGTCATTAAAAAGAATTTTTTAAAAACAAAAACAAAAAACTCTGTGCAGTGAATTCAGTTAGTTTAGCTGAAATTGAGACGCAGAATTGGACAGACCACGAGGTAGTCTAATTAATTGTTCAACAATGAGAGAAACCAAAGAAGGGGAAATGACTCTATGCTTGTTTTATTTCCATAATGTTTTTGAGACATAATTTTAGTAAAGTAACACCGTTAAAACGTTCTTCGGGATGCCCACTTTTGGTCTGGAAGGGGGATGGTTTTAGATGCTTGTGTAGAATAACAAGCTCAGTGTCCAGACAGCTGGGTGATGACAGGGCTGAAGCCAGAGCATGGGGCCTGTCTCCTGGAGGATCCTGGGGTCTTGGGCAGCTTCCTTCCCTCCTGAGCAGGGCCCACTGCCTGCTGCTTCTCTCCTCTTTCCTGCTGGGCTTTTTCTCCCTTCTCTGCTGTTTCCTTTCTTTCGTATCATCTTATTCTTTGCTTTTCTCTCTTCTCTGTGGCCTGTGAATAAAAGAGGGACCCTCTTTTATTTTAATTTTTTTATTGAGGTGTAATTGACATAATGGGCTTCCCTGGGACTCAATGGTAAAGAATTTACCTGCCAACGCAGGAGATACAGGAGGCATGGGTACAATCCCTGGGTCAGGAAGATACCCTTGAGAAGGAAATGGCAACTCACTCCAGTATTCGTGCCTAATAAATCCCATGGACAGAGGAGCCTGGCAGGCTACAGTCCGTGGAGTCACAAGAGTCACACAATTTAGCCACTAAGCCACCACCACCACTTGAAAAATCAAGCCAACACTCACTTAGAGAAGAAGCAGTTAGCCTGCTGGACAGGCAATGTGTTGGGACTTTTAAGAGATGAGAAGATGAATGCCCAGAAACCAAGTGCCATGAAGATGGTGTGTTAACGGGGGAGGCTGGCGGGGTAGCTTTGTGAGTCCCCATCTGCCTGCTGGGGTGCCTGGTACTGAGCACAAGCTGACACATGATAGCGAAAAGACAAACAAGAAGCCAACACAGCAGACACAGCAGACTTGGCAACACAGGATAGATTGGGGGTAATAGGAGTATTTTAGGTTCTATTATAATGTAGTAATTCATTAAGGAAATTTGAAATTTTACTTCTGTACTCCACTTTTTGAAATAGGTAATCTTTATTTTATGCTTTCTTCTACACATTATTTTTTACCTTTGAGGATTTTTTTTTACAATTGTAATCAAACTTACTGTATAATATTATAAACTGATGTTGCATGCGGTATGTGTGCATGTATATACATAAACACACTATGAACATTTGCCATGTTTTCACTTATAAATTGGCAGTCATTTTTAATGGTTGGATAACATTCCATCAGTGAATGTTACATCATACTTTCTTATCCTCACACTGTTACCTAGTTGGGTAGTTTCCAGTTTTTTGCCATGATCTCAATGAGGCACCAGTGAGAATCTTCCTGTGTAATGCTTTTAGTATATAAATCACCGTAAGTAAGGTTATGTTAATGTCCCCAAAAGTAGACTTATTTGATCAATGGATACCCCTATTTTGAGACCAAATGGCTTCCTAGAATGGTTAGCACTGATTCTGTTGGTGGGAACTTGTACTGGATTCACTGTGTATGGGAAGGTCTTTGTGCACTTTCATCGTAGCAACCCTTGGAGTCCCACACATGCCAGCAGTGTGTCCTAACCAATTTAGAAGAAAGAGTCAGCCCTGCCTTGTCGCTGAGTAGGTTGTGAGACAAAGCTCTGCTGATGATAGCTGAATCCAGCTTAGCTAAAGAACAGCTATTCTGAAAAAACAAGAGAGCCCTAGACTTGAACAAATCCTGAAACTTGTCAGGGTTGACTGGGAGATGATGAAAGCTCACTGAAACTTAATGGCTGTCATTTTGGTTCTGAGGACGTGTTGGGTGAAAGTGTTGGATATGTGCACCTCTAAGCGGCGGGCCAGCCTAGAAGGTCTGGAGACAGTTGCTCCTTGGTTGCTGGGCATGCAACAAGACTATGGCATCTAGTAGATGAAACTGATTCAGAAACACCTAAAGGAGAATTGTTTAGTAAGATGTTTCCTTAGTTGTCTGATGTTTTCTGCAGACCTTTGATGGAATTAACACTAATTGTGCCACCACCAGGCTTCCCCGGTGGCTCAGCGGTAAGGAATCACCTGCAGTGCAGGAGACGCAGGTTTGGTCCTGGAAGCAAGAAAAATCTTCATGATTCGATTCAAAGCAATTTGGATTCTATTTATGTTATCAACTAGTGTTAATGTACACTGAGAAAGGAAACATGAGGATTTTGTTTAAGCCCTTTGTCATAAGCCGCTACTTAGCATTTTTGGACTTTGGGAAGCTTCTCTAATAAATAATAAAAATGAAGAAGTTAGTAAGTTTCTTTAAGTTAGGCTGATCGCTAACAGTGCTACCTTTTCTAGGTAGCACTTTTCTAGTGCTAATTTTTCTTGTAAAAATTAAGAGTTTGCCGAGTGTTAATCATCTAGTGACCTGTACTCATTTCTCTCTCCCTTCCTGCCCCCAACCTAACCCTCTGTACTCTTCAGATACAGCAACTTTGGCAACAACTCCCATCACTCCTCGAGGCCTTCGTCTGGATCCAGTGTGCCCACCACCTCCACGTCATCACTCTCACCCTCACAGGAGGCCAGGCCGGAAAGGTGGGTTGTATGTACTGATCGCTTCCTTGTCCTCCAGCGAAGGGAATCAGTTTAAGAGTGCCCAAAGGGAGTTTGGGACGGACATGTACACACTACTGTATTTAGAATGGATAACCAACAAGGACCCACTCTATAGCACAGGGGGCTCTGCTCCATGGTATGTGGTGGCCTGGATGGGAGGGAAGTTTGGAGGAGAATGGACACATGTATATGTATGACTGTGTCCCTTCACTGTTCACTTGAAACTATCACAACATTATTTGTTCATCAGCTCTACCCCATTACAAAATAAAAACTTTTTTTTTTAAAAAAAAGAGCGCCCAAAAGAAAAGTATAAATAAAAAGAATAATCTGAAATATTTCCCTTGGTGGAGTATAGTCCAAAGGTAAGACTATTTTCTCTTTCACACTGTACTGTGTAACTATTTTATTAGAGGTGGTAGTTTATTGTTAATACTGTCTTACCTCTCAACATACTAAAGATAGGTATGCCAATTTGTTCTAAAATATTTAAATGTGAATGTTTTGATTCACCCCTTAAAAAGTGTTCTAGATTTTGTGTTAACCCTGCAATTTGTTATACACATCCGTTTTTGCCTTCGAATGATTCATTCTATGTAAATCAGGAGGCAGTGGGCCCTTTAAGGTGTTGTTTTATTAATCTAGGACCTACCAGAAAACAAATGAATTATATGGGTCCGTGGATGGAATTTAACTTGGCAAGACTATTAATTAGACCACCAGAAAGGAACTTATTATTACTCCTAGAAGCAAGGGATTGCACAAGGATGTGTTTACAAGGGAAAGTTAAGGCCTGTAATTTCAGAACAATTAAAAACAGTTTCCCTTATATGGCAAGAGTGCCGAGTTAGAGAAAACTGGCTAGGGTTCCAGTTCACTCACTGGGAAGTTATTTAATCCCTGAGGGTACGTGCCAATTATGTCAACCCTTACCTTAGAGGGTGGTTTTCTGAGCAGATGATAAAGTACGCTTGAACCCCACTGTGTGGGTCCAGTGGGAAGTGACAGTGTACGATGACGTAACATAATGTCCAGCAGCTCGTGACTGACCAGAAATTCAGATATGAGCAATTCACAGAGGTCATTTGCCTCTAATCCCAAATTTAAAACAAACTCTACCTGAATTCCATATTCGCATGGTCTCCAGTATATTCTGAAGGGTGTTTTGCTGAATGGAGATTTTGGAAGAAGGGGGTTGCCTGGCTGCACACCACCTTTAATTTCTAAAATGGTACCTAAACCCCCTGGTGTCAGACTCTCAGGTGGCGCAATCCAGTGTGGTCGTGAGTTGGTCACACCTGGGCTCGGCTTGGTCCTGGTCATAAGGTAACAAATGGGTTGCCATGAAATCTCTGCCTTTTACCCTAGGGTACTTGTTCTGGGGTTCAGCTGAGGTCTCTTGTGCTCCTAGAGAGGTCACCCGGAAAGAGAACCTTTGTCCTGTGAGATGTGAGATTTGAGGCTAAAGTGAGGAATATTAGAATCTGACTTGATATCGCATCACTCTCACACCTGCTAGGTCGCCAGCTCCTTAGAAGCAAGGAAGCAAGCTCCATTCTTTGCTATAGTTCCTGGGGCTAGGCTGTGGAAGAGTCGAGGTGAATGCCAGTTGAAGGATCCAGGTGAATTATCCACTCACTGTGGACAATTTGGAGGTTTCTAAGGTTGAGAAATTGGAAGGACAGGAGGTCCACGGGTTTCCCAAGACTTCGCCTTTGGGGGAACGTTGTTCCCAGGTCCTAATGGGGAAACCCAGGTCCCGTTTGAGCTGGAAGGTCCAGGAGCTCAGGACCCTGGAGGACTCCTGTCTGTGCCTCTTTCCTGCTGGGGCTAGCTGAGTGTCCGCTGAGGGGCTGGGCGGATTTAGCAAGGCAGGGAGAAGAGGAGCTGGATCCCAGAAACCCTTGAGTGCCCTGGAGGAGACTGAACTTCATCCTAAGGCCCTGGGCTGTTAGGGTTCTGAAACAGCTGGTGCCGTGCACTAATTGGTCCACAGGGCAGCTGGAGCCATGGGGGCAAAACTGCAGGGCCCAGGGCCCCTCGAAGCTGCCTCTAAGTCAGAGGGGTAAGTCAGAGGGGTCCCCTGCCCGGGAGCGGCAGATGCCTCGGGGCTGGAAAGGAGCAGCACATTTGTGCAGACTTGGCTGCCACTGGGAGGTGGACACAGGGGAGCTTGCAGATGTTAGAAACAAGGAACTGAGATGGAAGATGTAGAACAAGAAGCAGAGTGAGGATGGAGATGTCCATCTTGGGGTGCACACGGCCTGAGGAGTGTGTCTGACACCCCAGGAGGTGCTCTGGTGCTGGTGGGGTGAGGACTTCGTGGTCCTCAGTTTGAAGAAAGCACTGGGTTGAAATCCCTCTGAGGGAGCCCTCACGCTGAGACCCCATCACTGGGTAGCAGCCGAGGCAGGGACGCCTCCTGTTCTGAGTTGCCTCTTCACTCATGTGCACTCCTGCCGTAGGAGGTGCGTTATATCACTGATTCCACCAGCGAGGAAGGCTGCGAAGGGTTTCTTACTCCCTTTCCATTTGCATGATTTTTTTTTCAACCATCACCATCTGTGACTTTGAAACATCAGATGTGCCATTCCATTAAGGCCATAAAGCCACCAGGCCTGGCCATATCACCACTTTCTACTCTCACTTTGCCAGCTTATGTTTTGTGAGTATAAAAACCAGTAAAAACAAGAAAGGCCTTAACTCCAGATCATATTCATATCTCACCAGCCTAGCATATTATGTCAGTTGTATTTATAATATTATTTTTATATAGTTCGATTTTTTATTTTTTTCTCTTCCAACAACTGGATTCTTTAGATGTCATTGTAATCTGTTTTTACATTTACAAGTATGTTCTGTCTTATTGAGATACAGGATTGTTTTGACCGAGGTATATACTTCAAGAGGGTTTGTAAGATCTATCCTTAAGATGTTTTATATACCCCTAATTATTGAAACTGGAGAAGGCGATGGCACCCCGCTCCAGTACTCTTGCCTGGAAAATCCCATCGACAGAGGAGCCTGGAAGGCTGCAGTCCATGGGGTCGCTAAGAGTCGCACATGACTGAGCGACTTCACTTTCACTTTTCACTTTTATGCGTTGGAGAAGGAAATGGCAACCCACTTCAGTGTTCTTGCCTGGAGAATTCCAGGGATGGGGTCTCACAGAGTTGGACACAACTGAAGTGACTTAGCAGTAGCAGTAGCAATTATTGAAACTCAAAAGAAAAACTCTTAGAAAAAACATTGGGCTCTTATGAACAATTGCGTTTTTGCAATGAGAACCCACATGTTCTGTCAGAACACTCTGGACTAATAAGCAACATGACAAGACCCCATGCATTACTGGGGAGTTCTAGAAACCCTTTTCCTTGATTTGGAAACAAGATTCACTTCTCTGAAGTCCTTAGGAAAATCACGCCAACTAAAACACCCCTTCAGGCAGGTCAGCCCGCTTTGGGACTACAACTGGGCATTATCGTGAGTTTAGAGTTTTCATATTTTCCCAAGCATATTAGTGTGTTGGATGTTAATAAAATGATGTTAATAAAACTTGGAATGATAAATTGACCTAGAAAGGAAGAGCTGAAGAAACAATATACAAATTAAGTCAAGCAGGGTATTAAAATGAACCCTTCTCCACATCCCCTGTTACAGCTTTGTTTACGGGGCTCTTTTAGAAACAGTGCAGCGTTAACTTTCATGAAATTGCAGTTTGAGTTGTACCAAAACAAAACAAAATAAGAAGACCAGAACCATTTGCAGAAGCCCTCAGGGATACAAGATGCAACTGTTTAGTGAAAGCAGACTCTGAAAATGCTTCAATTTTGAAAATGTGCTTTTTGAGTGGAAACATTCTAAATATTTTCTTTTAAAAAGAATACAAAATTACAAGAGTATTTGAACCATTCATCTTCAAGTATTCAAATAAAACAAACAGGCAGACAATCATCGCAGTGCGGTCATTTTGTGGCTCTGGCCTGAGCGCATCCTCTCTGCATCCCTACCGCGACATCCCCCTCTGGTGGGCCTTTTCAGAAGTGGCAGCTGTGCGCTCGTTCCGTGTTGTGACAGCAGCTGCTAAGGGAATTCAAGGGAACAGTGAGGCCAGTGCTAGGGGTTGAAGGTGCCTTGAGGCAGATCAGTCTTTGTGCTGGGGCTGGGAAGTAAGTTCTCTGGGAGTGAGGCCCCTGTGCTGTGAGCTGGGGGTGGGTGGTCATGAGCAAGTGAAGATGCTAAGAGCTCAGTGGGTGCACCTTGGAGATTTTAGGACGCCAGGGAGGACTTCTCTGTAGGCCTGCCAGTATGTGCCTTAAGTACCGAATCTGTCCTCTTTCCCCCTTACATTAGTGCTATTGTCTGCTGTAAATGCCAGTCACCTGCCTGTTTTACACACTCATGTCAGAAGTCCTTAATATATGTATGTGCCGTTCTGAGTCACTTCAGCGTGTCCAACTCTTTGCAACCCCGTGGACTGTAGCCTGCCAGGCTCCTCTGTCCATGGGATTCTCCAGGAGAGAATACTGGAGTGGATTGCCATGCCCTCTTTCAGGGGATCTTCCTGACCCAGGGATTGAACCTGCATCTCTTACGTCTTCTGCATTGGCTGGTGGATTCTTTACCACTAGCACCAAGGCCCTAATATACGTTTACATATAGCAAAGCAATTATACTCATTAAGTGTACATATACATATGTAACAAAATGCTTCCCAGGCAGCACAGTGGTAAAGAATCTGTCTGCCGATGCAGGAGATGTGGGTTTGATCCCTGGGCCAAGAAGATCCCCTGGAAAAGGAAATGGCAACCTACTTCAGCATTATTGCCTGGGAAATCCCATGCACAGAGGAGCCTGGTGGGCTACAGTCCATGGGGTCACAAAGAGTTGGACACAAAATAAAAATCAAAGCTTAATTGTTTAAAAAAAAAAAAAAAAAGAGTGCTTGTAAGTTTGGGAATTGTTTACCTTGTATAGTCATCCCAGCAATTTTTTTGACTTTCTGGAAGACTGTAAGCATAGATATTAGCAGTAATACTTCCTTTAGAAATAAAATGGATAGTAAGGGATAAATAAAAATTTAAAGTTGCAACTTTAAATTTTGTGTATTATTGTTTATATGGGCCTTTCGTGTATGTAGTAGCATTTGAAAAGTGTGAAGGGGTGCACATGTTGAAAGTGAAGCTTCTTCCTACCTCCCAAAGCAAGGGCGCCTCCCCCAAAGCAAGGGCGCCTTGCAATTCCTTATGTGTACTTCCAGAGATATTTTATGTTAATATCAGCATATATGTGTTTAATATAGGTTTATACAAATAGTAACACACTATACAAACTACTCTGCATTCAGCTTTTTTTTACCTAAAAATTTATCTTGGTTCTCTTTCCATTTTGTTGTTGTTCAGTCACTAACTCATGTCTGACTCTTTGCAACCCCATGGACTGCAGCATGCCAGGCTTCTCTGTCCTCCACTGTCTCCCAGTTTGCTCAAAGTCACAGCCATTGAGTTGGTGATGCTATATAACCATCTCATCTTCTGCCGCCCTCTTCTCCTTTTGCATTCAGTCTTTCCTAGCATCAGGGACTTTTCCAGTCAGTCAGCCTTTCACATCCAGTGGCTAAAGTATTGTAGCTTGAGCTTCAGCATCAGTTTTTCCAATGAATACTCAGGGTTGATTTCCTTTAGAATTGGCTGGTTTGATTTCTTTGCACTCCATGGAGTCCCATGGACTCAAAGGTCTTCTCTAGTACCACAATTTGAAAGTGTCAATTTTTTGGCCCGCAGCCTTCTTCATGGTCCAGCTCTTACATGACTACTGGAATAACAAACACTTTGACTATACATACTTTTGTTGGCAAATTCATGTCTCTGCTTTTGAATGTCTCTTTACAGCTGCCCCATTCTTTTTAATACTTTGTTCTCTGGGTATATATACCCAATCATGTAGTATGATGGATATGATATTGGGTATGATATACCCAATCATGTAGCGATGGGCCCTAATGATACTGCAGTGTGATTCTTATCTGTGTGTCATTTTGCACATGTGTGATTATTTCTAGGACAAATGCCTAGAAATAGATTTAGTAAGTCAAGTTTTTGTATCTTTAGTAAGTCAAGTTTTGTATCTTTGCACATGTGTGATTATTTCTAGGACAAATGCCTAGAAATAGATTTAGTAAGTCAAGTTTTTGATTGATTTTTGCCCAGTAGCTCTTGGTGAAGATTGTACCAGTTTTGGTTCTCAACTACAATGTGTAAAAGACCTTGTGTTCCCAACACCTCGGCCAAAGAGGCACCTTTCAAGTTTTACCATTGCTCTCCAAGCAGTGAAGAGTTGTATGTCATTAAAATTTAAATTTGTGTTTCCTGTTATGAATGAGCATGATTTCATATGTAAAGGCACCCTTCCTTTCCTGTGAATTTGTGCTTCGTGATCACTGAGTTCTTTTTCTCACTGAGGTGTCCAGGTTCTTTATAAACTCTAGTAGGTGTGCCTGTTACTTTCCTCAGTCATTGGTCTTTTTACAACATTTGTGTGCAGAACAATTTAAATTTTGGAATCACATTTATTAATCTTTTCTGTCTTCTGGGTTTTGTGTTCCTCATGAGGACAGCTTTTTCTCCTATGGTGGAGGTGGTTTTGTCGCTAAGTCACGTCCGACTCTTGCGACTCCATGGACTGCAGCCGGCTAGGCTCCTCTGTCCATGGGATTTCCCAGGCAAGAATATTGGAGTGTGTTGCCATTTCCTTCTCCAGGGGATCTTCCTGACCCAGGGATCAAACCTGTGTCTCCTGCATTGCAGGCAGATTCTTTACCAACTGAGCCACCAGGCAAGTCCCCTTTCTCCCCATGGCTTTTTCTAATCGTTGGATTGTTTGCCAAATGGTATTCAGACAAGTGAAAAAATTATAGCTACAATTTTCTCCCATGGTTTCTTCTAATATTTTTGTAGCTACAATTTTTACATGGAAATATTTTTTCTACCCAGAAAGTTATTTTGGCATATGGTGTGAGGCAGAGGTCAAAGTTACATTTTTTCACTTGTTTGAATACCATTTAGTGAACAGTCCTTCGTTTCCCTGTCGGTTTGTTGTATACCAACAGCAACGCAGGCTTGATTATGTGTCTGTTCAAGCTGCTTCCATAGGAGCGTCTCCCATATCCTCTAGTGCCCACCTTCTCAGATGGATCAAGCACTTGAGGCTGTAAGGAGCCGTCTTTCTTCCCCAGTCTTTGGAATATGACTGTATCATGTGCTACCTTGAAACAGTCCTGCTGCTATTGCAGTCTACTGCTTGTGGGGTTTTGTATGGTGATTGCCAGCACTGGAATAAGGAGCACAGGGATCTTTGGGGAAGCTGCGACCACGCAGTTAGGATGCGGGTGGGCGCCTGACATGCTGAGTCTAAGCGCTGACTTGGGAGATCTCACTTCCTGTGACCCCTAGAATACCTGTCTCCACCACCGATGCGGTAACTCCTCCCCCTGGATGAAGGTCTCCTTTTCCATGCATTGCCTGCCTACTTTCAGTTACTTTGGCTCTTGTAGGTCTCAGCTGCTTGCAGGCCTGTCAAGCATTGCCCTGAGTATCACTGGCTGGTACCCGTGTCTCCCTCGTCCTAATTTCCTCCTCCACGTGGACTGCAATGTATGGGTATCTGGGTGCTTCTGGCTTCCTGTTCTAGTCTGCTTTGGCCTTTTATTATTTCTTGCCTTTGCTAGTATCTACATATGCCTTGAGGTTCTACTTGTCTGGTTTTCAAATCACTGCTTTTTCCGAATATATGATCCGTGTGTTTTTCTGGATCCCAAACACTTGCTGGCCGTGTTCCATCTCTTGGTCTACACAGTACTTTTCCAAAAATTGTGTCAGTAGAGTTAAGAGCTCCACTGTCCGATGGGCTTTAGTTAAATTTTTATTTTTAATTTAAATTGATCAAAGTAGATGAAAAAATATCACTGAATAAAATCTTGAATAGCACTTAAATGGAATAAAAGGCATCGCCTTTCTTTGTGATCACAGTTAATGGCATAGAGCCCACAACAGCCAACAGCAGAAAAAGACACCAACGCAGACAGATTCCCTGCCATTCAAAACAAGAGGCGGCGAAGCTGTATGCGCCTTCTGCTGTGCACCAAGCAGGCCTCCTATTTGCCTGCTGCTAGGTCCTGATAGCAGTCTTGTTACAAACAAGGAGTTCCTATAAGGCATAATGTGGTCTTGATTAAGTAATTGTGTTACAGCCAAAGTGCATAAGAGCAGAGTCACCTGTCCGTTAGCAGAGGGAGTTTGCAGGAGGGTCTGGCTTCCTGGTGGCTTCATCAGTGACTGTGGACATTAGGGGACCTGGGTTCTGTGTCAGCCCACATGGGTTTTGGATCTGACTCCTTCTCACCACTACTACCACCATAGATTTAGTCCAGGATCTGTGTCATGTCTGGACTACATATTGCAGTGATGTATGTCTCCTACACTTTCTGAAATACAGATCTGAGCAAGTGACATTTCCTTCTCAGCAACCTTGAGTGCCTCCCACCACTTATCAGCAAGGCTCACCTGAGTAACATCGTCTCTAGGATCTCTCAAGTTTGGGTCCCACATATGCCTTGCAGCTTTGGCAGCCATCAACATGCCCATCCTCACTGTAACTTCAACCCCACAGAAATGCTGCCAGGCTCTCCCAAGGCCCCCTTCTTTCATATTTGCTCTGTCCTCTAACCAGCCTCCTCCTCTGTTTATTCAGTCACTTCCTTCTCATCCTCCAAGATCCAAGTAGGTGACATCTGTTTGTAAAACTCCTGTGACTTCCTCAGGCAGAATGAATTGTGACAATTCTTATGGGTTCATGCACCTCAGTTTTAGCTCTCAGCCCTTTGAATCATTATGCTTTCACCCTTTTGTTTCTGAAATGAGGTTCACAAATGTACCGTGGTCTGCAGTAGTGAACCTGGGTTTCACAAAGCCATGGCATAAAGATGGCTTCCCTTCCTAGACTGGGCATTTGATTAAAGAGTCAGGGAAAGTCTTTAAGATAAGCAGGACTGGAGAGTCCACATGCATGTAAATTGTAAAGATAAAAGTGTGTGTTTTTGCATGGAAGCACGTTCTGCTTTTCCCATGTTCTGCATCCCATGTCTGCACGTCCCAGCAGCCTTCTGACTGCTTCGCTACTGACTGGCAGCCATCTCTACATCTCTACGATGTGAGATCCCCCTTTCCTCACTGTCCTTCTCCCACCTCTTTGTCAAATAACCAGGAAAACAAATGCATGAGCAGTGTTAACTGCTTATCTTGTTTCCTTCCTTTGGAAAGTGAGATTAGAGTCTATTTTTAAATTTTTATTTTATTTTTTTTGGCTTGTAAGATCTTAGTTCCCTGACCAGGCATCAGGCCCTGGCCTCTAGCAGTAAGAACGCTAGGTCCTGACCTCTGAACTGTCAGGGAATTCCTAGGAATAGACATTTTTATTCATGTATTTATTGATATTTTTGAATTAGACAATTCTATCACCCTTGTTTACTTAAAGAGTGTCTACAGCAACCTTCCTACATGGTGTAGCTCAGTTGGTAAAGAAACTGCCTGCAATGCAGGAGACCCAGGCTCAATTCCTGGGTCACGAAGATCCCCTGGAGAAGGGAATGGCAACCCACTCCAGTATTCTTGCCTGGAGAATCCCATGGACAGAGGAGTCTGGGAGGCTACAGTCCATGGGGTCGCAAGAGTTGGACACGGCTGAGCAACTAAACCATCACCATCACCATAGCAACCTTAAAAAGTATCGATATATATTGTACTTCTGTTGGGAAGCGAGAACATTCACTTGTGTGGAAGAGAGTTAGGTGAGATCTGTAACACACAAGTGCAGTTATCAGTCATCAAAATAGTACAGATTGAGTAGTTCTACGCATGGAGCCGTAGACACTTAGTTTCCCTGCTATCAACTGAGCCCTGAACCACCTTTCCTGCTGGTGCGCCCTCTCCTAGTGGGACAGCCCCCGACAGCCGGGTCTCCAGTTGTCATTGGCTACAGTGGTTTTGCACTGGCGTTGTGCACAGATCACAGAGTGAAAATAGGTAGGAAGGATAGGAAAGAATTCTCCTTCAGAAAATGTATTTCTGGGTCCCTGATCCCAGTTCCCCTCTTCCCACAAAGCTAGGCCCTGAGTGAGTAAGTTTTACTATTTTAGTGGAAGAGACTAGGTTTCTAAGTTGATTTTGGAAAGTGTGTGTGTGCACACACATATATAGATAGAAATATAGATCAGTATCTAGATAGCTAGATAGAGATAGAAACACACACACTCCTTCCTACCTTTTTTTACTCTCTAGTCTTTGTACAATGCTAGTGCAAAACCATGGGAGCCAGTGATAGCTGGAAACCTGTTTGGGTCTGTGAACCCACACACACCCACCCCCACACACACACTCTACATACTCATCCATTTCATTCAGCAAGTATTTATTGGGTGCTTAGAATGTGCCATGTATGCTGACCTGGGAGTCCAACATTGACTGAATGAGACTCTGTCCCTGGCTTCATTGAGCTTATACCCTGGTGGCAGAAACAGAAGATAAGCAAATGGTTGGCAAATAAATATTGTGAAGAAAATTAACTTTCATTGAAGAAGTGGAGAAAGAGAGACCATCAGGGTGGGGACCCCAGCACGGGTCCTGCGTCCTTGTGACGGACACCTCTGGTAAGAGGTCTGGGAAACCGAGTCACCAATACAAGACAAGTCGCACCTTGTCGTCCTCCCTTGAGAGGGAAGGGTGTAGGAGGGAAGGTGATGAGGGAGATAAGAAAATAGAGTGATTGCACATCTTTCTTCAAGTTGTGATCCTGAAGATCTGCAAGAGTTAGGAGATTGTGTTTGGAAGATATGTCTTCAGAGGAGAGGCGAGCATAACAATGGGGGTGGGGGTGGGGGGCAAGGGGGTAAGTTGGCCTGGAGTGGAGAGGAAGGGAGAAGACCAAGAGGATGGGCCTCACTTCAAGCCAGCATGGCCTGGAAACTGGGACCTGGGAGGGGCTTGTACAATCAGTGCTTTTGGAAGCTGCCAGGAGAATGTGTTAATTATGAAGCCAAATACAGGTGGACGTATGACGGAAAAGGACTGACCTCCTTCTGGCTAGAGGACTCACTTGGTTCTAGACGGGAAGGTGGGAAGTAAGACAGAAGGAGCAAGAGCTGCTGCATTCCTGGGCTCGGGCCTGCAGAAAGGGCAGGTGGACAGGACAGAGCGTGACGCCAGCCAGGTCAGGAGGATGACATCATCCTTTGTGTGTGAACCAGCACAGTCCGTGAGACAGCACATGGGACCAGTCTCCACGCGGCTGCGGGAGCTGTGCTGGTCCCTCCTGTGACCGGGAAGATCAGACCTGCACGGAAGTGCTGTGTGTCTGGCTGGGGAGGACAGAGTGGAAGGAACCTTTAAAACCACATCCCCATCTTCAATGACAGCATCCCCAGGGTTGTAGCAGTGTTGATGAAGAAAAGTTACCTGTTTCTTAGGTCTACCTTGAACTTGCTCATTTCATCATGAAAGCCGGGATATGGCCCTGAAGGTGTGAAGAAGGTTCTGATGTTTCCTTGTTTCAGGGCAAGCAAAATGCCTTTTATAGCTGGGCACATCCCAGATTTTCCTCTTATCCATGATCATTAGACTGGGTGACCCCAGTTTAATAAGCAGGTTGTGACGACAGTCTACCATTGCAGGAAACCATACTGCATCATTGAATTGCCATTTTATTATTATTATTGATCTCTAAGTCTTCATATTAAATCACCTTCTTGTGAATTAGTGATAGTTTCAAGTATCAGTTTGTGAGGTTAGTTTGGGTTTTGTTAATATTTAATCAGAGATTATGATTTATTTTTGATATAAGAAATGTAATATATAAGATATAATAACTATATGAGATATATTAGATGCTATATTGTTATATAAGATATATAGCATTGATATAATAAATATAATATATAAGATTTGCTTCTTGTATGAAAAGATTTTACTCAACTCAAACTTACCAAGGAGCATTTATTTTAAAACAGCATTTGCAGTATGATTGATGTACAGAAAATTGCACATAAGTTTTGACATATGTTTGGCCAGTGAAGCTATTACCACAATTGAGATAATGTTCAAATTTATTACTCTAAAGCATTTTCTCATGCCCTTTTGTGATTATGGCTGCCCTTCCCTATCCCCAAGAAACTACAGATGGCTTTCTGTCATTATAGATTAGTTTGCATTTCTAAGAATTTCATATAAATGTCATCATGCATTAAGTACCCTTGGAGAGGGGTTGATTTTTTCAGTTAGTGTAATTGTTTTGAGACTCCTCTATTTTGTTGCATGTTTCAGTAGTTAAGAATTTTTTATTGCTGAGTAGTACTCAATTGGATGATTGTTCCACAATTTATGTTTACCTCTTGATTGACACTTGGGTTCTTTTCAGTTTGAGCTATGAATTGTTGTTGCTCAGTTGCTAAGTCATGTCCAACTCTTTGCGACCCCTGTGGACTATAGCACGCCTGGCTTCCCTGTCCTTCACTATCTCCTGGAGCTTGCTCAAACTCATGTCCATTGAGTCAGTGATGCCATCCAAATATCATCCTCTGTCACTCCCTTCTCCTCTTGCCATCAGTCTTTCCCAGCATCAGGGTCTTTTCCAATGAGTTGGCTCTTTGCGTCAGGTGGCCAAGGTACATTGGAGGTAGAGAAGTACAGGTTGACAGGTTTTTTTCTTTCAGTGATTTAAGATGTTTCTCTGCTTTCTAGCTTTTATTGTTTCTGACAAATATTCTGTAATAGTTTTTGTACCTCTATATGCAATATTTCATTTTTCCTCTGGCTGCTTTTAAGATCCTCTCTTTATCATTGGTTTTAAAATTTTGATTTTGATATGCCTTAGTGTAGTTTTCTTCATTTAAAATTTTTTGTGTGTGCTTGAGTTTTGTTGAGATTCTTGGATCTATGGGTTGTAATTTTATCAAAATGGGCAATTTTTCAGTGCTTATTTCTTTAAATTTGGGCGTACTTTTCACCTCTCCTTTCTTTTGATAACTTCAATTGCACATATATTGAGCAACTTGAAGCTTTACCAAAGTTTATTAGTGCTCTTGATTTTTTCAGTCTTTTTTCTCATTGTTCATTTTGAATAGTTTCTGTTTCTATGCAAGTTCATTATTTTTTCCTCAAGTGTCAAGCACCTTTTCAGCTGGATTTTTAAAAAATTGAAGCATAATTGACATATAGCATTATATCAGTTTCAGGTGCACAACATAGTGGTTCAACATTTGTATACATTGCAAAAGGGTTAAGATCAGAAGTCTGGTTATGATCTGTCACTTTCAAATATGAAGTACGGCACTGTTGACGATAGTTATATTCCCATGACTTTTTTATTTTATATTTGGAAGTCTTTAATCTCTTAATACCCTTCACCTATTTTGTCTAACTCCTCACCCTCCTTCTCTGGCAACCACCAATATGTTAACTTCATCTATGAGCTTGTTTAGTGTGTTCATTTGTTTTGTTATTTTTTTTTTAGATTCTAAAAATGAATGAAATTATATGATATCTGTCATTCTGTATCTTATTTCGTAGTGTTCTTCTGTGTTATCACAAAAGCAAGATTTTATTCTTTTTGTGACTGAATAATATTCCATTGTGTAATATACACCACATATCCTTTATCCATTCATCCACCAGTGAACATTTCTATTTCTACATCTTGCCTATTGTAAATAATGATGCAATGAACATAGAGATGCATGTGTCTTTTCAAAGTAGTCTTTTTGTTTTCTTTGGGTAAATATCTAGAAATGTAAGTTTTGGGTCATATGGTGGTTCTGTTTTTAATTTTTTGGAGGAACATCCATATTCTTTCCATAATGACTGCAACAACTTATATTTTACCAACAGTGAATAAGGGTTCTCTTTTATTCACATTCTTGACAACACTTTTTATTTCCTATCCTTTTGATAAGTCTTTCTAACAGGTGTGAAATAATGTCTAACTGATGATTAGTGATATTGAGCATCCTTTCATGTGCCTGTGGGCCATCTTTATGCCTTTTTTGGAAAAAGTCTACTAGATCACCAGGACTGAGCTATTTTTTATACTTTTCATGTCTTAACATGTTAATAGTTTGTTTAACTTCTTGTATCTATGGCCTATAATCATAATAACTTTTAATGTTTTAGTCTTCTAGTTCTACCATCTGTGTCATTTCTGAATTGTTTTCAGTTGATTGATTTTATTTCCTCTTTATGAGTTATTTCTTAATAGATACCACACCTTGTAAATTATCTCTCTCTCTCTCTTTTTTTTTTTTTTTTTTGGATTCCTATAAACATTCTTCAGCTTTGTTCTATGGTGTAATTGATTCAGAAAGTTTGGTTCTTGCAGGCCTTGTGTTTTTAGCTATATTAGGCGGGACCAGAGCTATGTTTAATCCAGTATTTTACCACTGTTGAGGCAATGACCTTCTTACAACTTTAACTCATGCCACCTGACTCTTTGGCTTCTGCTGCTTCTTAGTGTCTCGGATGGTAAAGAATCTGCCTGCAATACGAGACACCCCACTCCAATATTCTTGCCTGGAGAATTCCATGGACAGAGGAGCCTGGTGGGCTATACATAGTCTATGGGGTTGCAAGGAGTTGGACACGACTGAGTGACTAACACTTTCACTTCCTCCCAACTACATGTTCTTTTCCTACCTTCCATTTCCAAGTCCTGGGCACATGACTATGATTAGCTTGGCCTTCTACACCAGAAGCCTCACACACCACTAGACAGCTTGCCTTTGGATGAAGTATCTTTGGGGAGGAACCCACCATATTCACTCAGCTGTTGCCAGGGGCACAGGGTCCTACGCATAAGACATTATCTCAGCAGGTCATCATCATGTGTTTTCCCTTAGAGAATGTGCTGAGCATGTAGACACATGGAGACTAGTGTGTACAGTTGTATCTGACTTGACACATCCTTGTTATTCAGCATCTAATTCATTCATTAGGTGACTCATCATGCATCTCTTCTAAGTGTCAGGAGACAAGGACAAATGAGCAAACAGGGTCCGGCCTAGAAATTTAGACTGCAGGAGGAAATATACTAACATGTGGAAATGATGAAGACCGAATTTAGGGTAGTGGTCATTTTTAGGAAAGAAATGGAAAAAAAAAAAATTTAAACTGATGCATGTACTGTGGCAAGTACTGCACGAATGGTATTTTACTAAGTACCCATGGTGTGGGGAGGGGAGGAATATAGGTCAATATTAGGGCTCCAGCCTGACAGGCCTGTTTAAAAAGCTCAGCTCTGCTACATCCTGGACTTCTCTGTGCCTCTATTTTCTCATCTATAAAGGAGATAATAATAGAATTTAGTACTAGAAGTTGTACTGATTAAAAGAGCCATTTTGTGCAAAATAATTGGCACACTGTGTTGTCTCCATAAATGTTCACTCTGATTACAAACCATATTTCAGTGCAGTCGAGTTCCTGCTCCAAACATCCCAAAAAGGGAGGCCTGAACCAGATGGGTTTTCTGGGGTAGTTCCTAGAACCTTTTGCAGCCAAGATTAAATATTGCAATTCCTCTTGCTCAGAGTATATCATCCGCTCCCTTGCAAAACCTCTCTGGCCTCTGGCCACCTGCATGCTTGTGTGGCTTCACTTGGTTGCAGCTTCCTTGGGTGTAATTTAGATGACTTCAGCTTCCCAGGTGCATTCCTGATGGCATGCAGTCCTCATCACAGACCCTGCTCGGAGCCATGACAGAAAGGTTCAGATCAAACCCACAGCCGACTGTAACCCCTCAAGCTGAGAACTGCCAGTGTCATATTCCAGATCTGGCCTTGGAGACCACAGCTCAGACCTTCCTCTGTGTTTGTAGATTTTCCACTCCCAACATAAAGTGATGTCTGTTGAGTGCCTACTGTGACCCAGATGCTGTTCTAAGCAGGCTCCTACATACACTCTCACATAATATGGAGTATTATTATCTCCATTTTACAAGCAGGTAAACTGAGGCTCAGAGAGGTTAACTGACTGGCCATACTCAGGTTTTCTCGATCTAAAGCCCTGCATTTAATGCCTTTATACCACAACTGGTCCCCAGGCTGGCCAAAATTAAACAGTGCAACAACTTCCAATCACTGTAGGTGTTTTCTTGAAAGATTTCATATGAAAGGTAAAAATCTGTTAAGGATGCCTTTATAAAGAGAAAAATTCACCATACTAGTTTGAATTTTGTTATTTGGATATATTTGTTTTTAGCAATGATTTGAGATATTCCCTTTGTGTGGTTTGAATACTTTCTAGCATTGATATTCTAGGTGAGCTTATTTCCAGAAACAGGATTTACAGGGCCAGAGTTCATACTCTCACATATTGGGCATATCTAGATAGAGGGAGACCTAGGGAAATTTAATTTGTTAATATTATATGTGTAACTCTTGGTTCCTAGTATGACTAAAATGGCTTCTGTGCATCCAGGACGAATAAGCTCATGGGGCCCTTTGATCGTCCCTTCCAGCTTCAGGGATCTGTGTTAGGGCATCCAAGAGAATGGGTCTTGAGTTATAGAAGGCACTGTGCTTCACTTTAGGAGAAGAGGAACCAGTCTTCATTGCTTTGCCTTAGCATCTCACATCTTTCTTCTGAAAGGAAAGATTCTCCGTGTGTTAACACTGCCTGATAGTACGTTCACATGTACTCTGGCCTCAGACCCAACATGAGGTCTTCCTTTGCAGGGTCTCAGTAGACAGGGGATCATCTGCATTTCCCTTCCTTAGAGGTGCCCGGGGAAGAAATGACAGCATCCACTCAACAAGATGGAACCCTTTTTATTTTCCGAAGTTCTAATACTGTTCTAATTTTAAACAAGGTCCAATGTTCTCATCTGAAACAAGGAAATAATGTTAACAAATGATATAGAGAAGCTGCACTGTGAACTCATTAGTATAGCCACTAATGACCCATTATTAAGTTACCATGCATGAAGTTTTTCCTGGAACAAGCTGATATATTTAGAAGAACAAATTAAAGTCAGAAACGCAAGGGGAAATGGCAAGGTTCTTATTCAGTTCCTTACCCAAGAACTTCTCTCTCCTCTCTCTGAAAAGAGAACTCAAAACCGGAAGCTGCTGGTCCTTACGGAGACCACCACACAGGGCAGGCTGAGAGCTGAGCTATTAACAGAATCAGATTCACCTAAAATAATAGTCCTATGTAGTGCATGCATGCTAAATTGCTTCAATATTGTCCAACTCTATGTGACCCTATGGACTGTAGCTCACCGGGCTCCTCTGTTCATGGGATTCTCCAGGCAAGAATAATGGAGTGGGTTGCCAGGCACTCCTCCAGGGAATCTCCCAACCTGGGAATCGAACCTACATCTCTTACGTCTAACCTGCATTGTCAGGCCGGTTCTTTACCATTAGAGCCATCTGGAAGCCCCAGTCCTACATGTAGGGTACCTTATTTTTTGTTTAATTTTTTGTTTTCAAATTCTGTGATTGCACATAACTTTTAATGTTCAGCTAGCTTGGGGATTCAAAGATCCTTGGGCTTCCCTGGTAGCTCAGATGGTAAAGAACCCACCTGTAATGTGGGAAAGCTGGTTCAGTCTTAGGTCGAGGAGACCCCCTGGAGGAGAGCATGGCAACCCACTCCAGTATTCTTGCCTGGAGAATCCCCATGGACTTAAGAGCCTGCTGGGCTACAGTCCATGAGGTTGCAAAGAGTCAGACATGACTGAGAAACCAAACAGAGCACATTTTCATGTATGTTTTCATATTTTTTTAATTATGCATGAATCCCTAAATAGTGTGTGGTTTTGCTTTACATGTATTTAAACTTCATAAAAATGATAACATTCTCTTCATGTTCTTCAAATTACTTGTCACTGTCAATATACTGTGCTTAGACAAATTAGTCTATATCACTCTATTTCATTCATTTCTTCAGGTATGGAGTATTCCTTTGTATAAATACGCTGTAATTTTATGTTGTTTTTCTATTTGTTGATATTTATGCTGTTTCAAGTTATTAGCTGTTAGCGGTACAAAGCAGTGTAATATATTCTATTCTTGCACATGTCTGTCACCTTTTATATGCAAAGGTGTAAAGGTGTAGTCTGTAGTATAAACCTAGAAGTGGGTTTTCTGGATTGTAGGATAAACACATCTCCAGCTGTATTAAGTGTATCTCTGAAAGGATTTGCTCAACTTACATTCCCAGACGCAATCTATGCGAGTTCTTGTCTTGTTTTATGTCCGTGCGTAGTGTCTTCAGGCATGAATTTTTGCCAGTCTGCAACCTGAGCGGTGTGAAATAATATCTCACTATGGGTTTAGCTTGCATTTCCTCTCCCTGAATCCTAGTGAAGATGAGTATCGTTCATGTATTTATTGGCGATTTAATTTTCTTCTTCAATAAAATCCCCACTGTCTCTTGCTCATTTTTCCTTTGCCTATTTTTCCAGTGGGTAGTTTGTCTTTTTCATATGGATTCAAAGGAGTTCTGTTTGTATTGTTTACTAATACTTTGTGGTTTGTATGTGTTATAATTAGCTTCTCCCAGGCTGTGGCTTCTCTTTATTCTTATGTAGTCTTTCAATGTATATAAATTTTAAAATGTAACGTGCACATGTACTAAAATTTCCCTTTTTGACTGCCTTTTGGATTTCTGGTCTGAAAAAATTCTTTTCTATCCTAATATATAGATGTTGTAAAGTTTTGCTTTTTACATGTTTCACTTAAACTTCCCAGAATTTATTTTTGTGTTTGGTATGAGGAGGGCTGCTGTATTTTTGTCTTACATGGCTAATAGTTGTCTCAGCACCATTTGTTAAATAGTCCATTTTTTGGTTTGTTTGTTTAGTCACTAAGTCCTGTCTGACTCTTTTGTGACCCCATGGACTGTATAGCCTGCCAGGCTCCTCTATCCATGGGATTTCCCAGGCAAGAATACTGGAGTAGTTTGCCGTTTCTTTCTCAAGGGGATCTTCCCCACCCAGGGATTGAACCTGTGTCTCCTGCATTGGCAGGCGGATTCTTTACCGCTGAGCCACAGGGGAAGCCCAGATAATCCATTATGTTCCTACTAATATGTAATGACATGTCTATCATGAATCAAGATGCCATTTGTGTATGAATCTGTCATTCTATGTCTCTGTACTTGCACCAAGACCACATTCACAATTAACCACTGTGGTTTTAGAATGGGCTTGATATCTAGTGGGGCCAGTGATCCACTTTGTTCTTATTCAAAGTTGTCTTGGTCATCCTTGGATCTCAGTTCTTCCATAAACATTTTGGAACCACCTTGTAATGTTCTGAAGAGCTGACTCTTTTGAAAAGACCCTGATGCTGGGAAAGATCAAGGGCGGAAGGAGAAGGGGATGACAGAGGATGAGATGGTTGGATGGCATTACCAACTCAGTGGACATGAGTTTGGGTCAACTCTGGGAGTTGGTGATGGACAGGGAGGCCTGGAGTGCTGCGGTTCCTGGGGTCGCAAAGAGTTGGACACAACTGAGCGACTGAACCAAACTGAACTGAAATGTTCCATGAAAAATCCTTTTGGAATGTTGAATGAAATTGATTTGAAATTGTATAAGTTGAAAAAGAATTGGCATCTTGACTGTATTGAATCTTTCTATATGTGAATGTGATATAGTTGTCATTTATTTAGGTCTTTTACTAAGACTTTATGTCTTTCCTATAATGAAGTAATTTGTAGTTACCATGTGGTTAACTTAATAATTGTTGCTGATATATGAAAATACAATTACTATTTTCACATTTCACATTGATAAACCTTGTTGGACTCTTATTAATTCTAATAACTTGTAGGGTTTTTGGATTTTCTAAATAGATCATATTATCTGCAAATGATGACACTGTATTTCTTTCCCTTCCTTATGCTTTTATTTGTTTATCTTATCAGTGTACTGGCTAAGACTACCAGAATAATGTCAAATACAAGCAATTCTAGGGGTCTCCTTCTATCATTTCTAATATTAAACTTAAATGTTTCAACATTAAGAATGATGCTTACCATAGTTAAAAAAATTTGTTTTTACTAAATATCCATTGTCAGGTTTAGAAAATTTTCTTATGTTTCTAAGAATAATGAGTTAATTCCATTCTGTTTTCCAAACTGTTGAGTTGACCACTCATTATGCTTTAGAAACATCATAAAATATTTAATATATAGTCTTTTCATACATAGTCTTTTGATATATAGTCTTGATATAATACTCCTTGAATGTTTTCCAATTTTCTGTATATTTCTTCTTTGACCTGAATTAATTAGAAACATTTAAAAACTTTGCAATTACATGGATTTTTCAAATGTATCTTCTTGTTATTTTTAACTCAGTTGTATTGTAGTTAGGAAGGTAGCGCATGTGAAAACCAACTCTTGTCATTCACTCATTAGCTTGAACATTGTCCCAGGATTGACTGTCAGTTTTTAAATAGTTTCTGTGTATTTGAAAAGATTATGTTTTCTTTAATTTGGGACACCAGGATATATATATATATATATATATATATATATATATATATATATATATATATACACATATATGTATATATATATTTATCTGCTAGGTAAAATTTATTAATCAGGTTAAACAAGTCTACTTCATTCATAACAGTTTCTCTCAGTTACTGTGTGAGAGGCCTAGGAAACCCGTCCACCTGATTGTGGATTAGATTTGTCTGCATATAACAGAAAGATAAATACATGATAGTAGCGTAAAGAAGATAGAAGTTATATAAGACATAACTTTGTTTATATGGATGATAGAATTCTCTCTATGCCTAAGGATCCAAGTTGACATACTAGATGCCTAATGAGCCCAGACTGTAGGTGTTACTGAGCTTAGATCTGACTCCTCACTGCTCAGAAATCAATACTCAAGATTCAAGTGCCAGTAGAAACAGAAAGGTTTCTTTAATCAGAAAGCCAGCATCCTGAGGAGAAATGGACTCATGTCCCCAAATCAACTCCCAAGGATTTTTCTCAGCCATGAAAATTATTACAGGGAAAAGGGAGAAGTAATCTCACTTAATCATTGAGATGGGTGCATGCTCAGTCACTTCAGTTGTGTCTGACTCTTTGTGACCCCATGGACTGTTGCCTGCCAGGCTCCTCAGTCCTTGGGATTCTCCAGGCAAGAATACTGGAGTGGGTTGCTATGTCCTTATCTAGGGGATTTGCCCAAGCCAGGGATCAAACCCGCATCTCCTGCACTGCAGGCAGATTTCTTTACTGACTGAGCTACCAGGGAAGCCTTAATCATTGAGACAGAGGTGCGGACTCATTGCCATCTCCCATTGCATGCAAGCTTGTCAACTCCTTGTGATCTCTCTTTAGATGCTATCTTGTTCTCACAATTTTTCATAGGATTACTGACAGGGAGACTGGGGAAAAGATCGAATCATCTGTTAGTTAATTATTCTTCATTTTTACTTCTTTGATCTAAAGAAGAAACCAACAGGAAGCAAGATACTGTGTGATCAAAAGTTTTGAAAGGTGTGCTTGAGCCAGAGATGAGTGGAGCTTGGGGTGCCTGGTTTAAAGTTAGTTATAGTTTTGCTCAAGTGACAAAACAAAGGGGGCCTCCTGCAGAGAGCTTTCTCCTGCTGAAAGCTGCTTACAGAGGGTTTGGTTACTCCCTCTCAGTAGCAACTGGGGATGATGGTTTCTTCCCTCTATTTCTCCTCCCACCTCTGATGGATTGCCAGAGGTGACTCACCTTTTCTCGGGAAAACAGCTGTAGGACTTATGGCAGAATGTGTGTGCTGCAATAGTCACATCTTTCTCCTGTGCTGAGGGACCTTGTGTTCCCCACGAGGCAGGCATATTCATCAAATTCAAGTAGGCTATCACCCAAGCTATATATCAGAAATATTTGTGTCTTAGTTTAGATGTTTTCCCAATAAACAAAGGTCCAGTTGTCTGTAACAGATTTTATTATTCCCCAGAGGTCCAACAGACTCTCCTTCCCAGCTAACCTTCTTTATTTTTAATATAGTTACCTAATTTTGCCTTCTTTCACCCATTCTCCTAACTTAACATTTTCTGTGGTTCTCCTCTGTTTCTTCACTAAGGCCTTCACATGGCTGACCATCCCCATCACAGCATCTTCAGTGAACAGTCCAGATTATTTGTGTGGTATCATCAATAATCAAGTGCTGTCCTTTGAGCAAGCTGCTTGTTCATGGACACTTCTTGATATGGAATGAAATTTCCTTAATTCCATTCAGATTTCAGACCATTGACATTTTTTTCCTCCTTATCTGTCATCCCAATACCTTGTTTTAAGATGATACAATTATTTGGGGAAGTATATTGAGAAACTGGCAAAATATTTTTAGTACACGTAAAGGAGAAAACAGTTTTAGGCTGAAATTTTCTTCCAGGTCATCAGAGTCTTATCAGAAACCAATGTTAAAATGCGCGTGTGTGTATGGAGAGAGAGAATATATTTTTATATTTTAAGCATATTCCTGGAATACTTTTTGATAATAATAGCACTCATTATTGATGACTGCTTATATGCCAAGCCTGCTGCTTGGTATTTTATATGCATTATCGCCTTTTTGTCCTCCGAGCACATAAAGCAAGTTACTTATCTTCATTTACAGATGATGATCTTGAAACAGAAGACCTGAGACACTCAGTAATTTCCCCCATCCATTACCTAGGTACTGGCAGACCCTCAGTTCTAACCAAGGCTGACTGATTCCCACATTAGTACTTTTAATCACTGGACAAGCCACTCAAACATTGACTCATTGTATCTTTAGGTCATCACTGAGTGGTCTTCTCACGTCATCCTTTAGGCAGCACCAAGAGTCCTTGGCAGCAGAGAGAGAGAGGCGGCGACAGGAGAGAGAGGAAAGGTTGCAGAGAATAGAACGAGAGGAAAGAAACAAATTCAGGTAAGATGGATTTAAATTTTTTTTTAATGAACTGAAAATTAAAGCACATGCCTTCACTGTTGCATATGGTTAATACTTGTATTAAAGGATTAGGGATTAAGATGCTTGCTTCTGATGCTGCCCCTGTTTTCAAGAAGAGCAAGCCTGAAACAGGCTTGATCTGGTTTGTTGTGGCCTGTCTTCCTTTAACCTATGGCAGGAAGCAGAGCCAGCCAGCCTGATTCAATTAAGGCCTGTGTGTTCTTGGGGCCTTCATTATCTAAAATGGTTTTATCCAGGCCTTCCTGAAGGCAGAGGACCTAATTGGCTTAATTTGACATTTTCCCCTGAAGCTACTCATGTATTATTCATATTCTATTGGACATCTAAAAGAAAATGCTTTTCCATTTTCTGGTTTCTTACTCCTTGTAGCAATATTTCATATTTTTTAGGCAATAGTATTTCCTCCTATGGGGGAGAAGAAGGCATTGTATTGATTAGTCCCAGGCCATTGTCCCCGCTGGTCCCTTTGGTCTCTGTCCAGCTCTAACGATATGTTCTTGGGTGGCCCACTCCAGCTTCTGTGTCTTGGCCTGTCTGCTCTGCTGAATCCAGGATCTCTCCTCTTCTCCTTGAGTCAGATCAGCCTTTCCCCCCATCCTCCTGATCAACATCCTAACACTCCTCTGGCCTGGGTTCATGCTGTGGAGTTCTTTTTAAAATGCTGAACACTTGGTTCATCTTTTCTTACACCTTTCATTCCTCCTACTCCTCCTTTGTTCCCTTGTCTTTCCCCTCCTTCCCTCTTGCCTTCTCATCTCCTTCCTCCTCCCTCCTTCATCTTCCCATTCATCTCTCCCATAGTTTCTACACTCTTTTTTCTTCTTATCTCTCTTCCATCTCCACTTCCGGTTTCTTCCATTTACTTTTTTGGGGAACAGTCTTCGCTCAATTACTCCCAGCAAAATCTACAAAAGATCTAAAGCATTGTCAATGAGGATTTACAAGTTCAATAATGTTTTTTCTTTTTCCCAGCAGCCAGAAAGAGTATAGACTCCTCTGTTTGTGGGATTTTCCAGGCAAGAATACTGGAGTGGGTTGCCATTTCCTCCTCCAGGGGATCTTCCTGACCCAGGAATCAAACTGCATCTCTTATGTTCCCTGCATTGGCAGGCAGGTCTTTAGCACTAGTGCCACCTGGAAAGCCTGTATATAATCATAGAAATGAGCAGAGCTGTGAATTTGCCTTAACCATAACTCACTACTATATGGAAGCAAGTATCCCAAGTCTGGTGGTAAAAAACTAATCCCAACTTTTGTAAGATGGGGATTAACAAGCTGCATGAAGTAAAGCAGCATCATTCAGTTCAGTTCAGTCGCTCAGTTGTGTCTGACTCTTTGCACCCCATGAACTGCAGCACGCCAGGCCTCCCTGTCGATCACCAACTCCCAGAGTCCACCCAAACCCATGTCCATCGAGTCAGTGATGGCATCCAACCATCTCATCCTCTGTCGTCCACTTCTCCTCCTGCCCTCAATCTTTCCCAGCATCAGGGGCTTTTCAAATGAGTCAGCTCTTTGCAATAGGTGGCCAGAGTATTGGAGTTTCAGCTTCAACATCAGTCCTTCCAGTGAACACCCAGGACTGACCTCCTTTAGGATGGACTGGTTGGATCTCCTTGCATCCAAAGGACTCTCAAGAGTCTTCTCCAACACCACAGTTCAAAAGCATCAATTCTTAAGCACTCAGCTTTCTTTATAGTCCCAACTCTCACATCCATACATGACCACTGGAAAAACCATAGCCTTGACTAGACAGACCTTTGTTGACAAAGTAATGTCTCTGCTTTTTAATATGCTGTCTAGGTTGGTTATAACTTTCCTTCCAAGGAGTAAGCGGCTTTTAATTTCATGGCTTCAATCACCATCTGCAGTAATTTTGGAGCCCCCCAAAATAAAGTCAGCCACTGTTTCCACTCTTTCCCCATCTCTTTGCCATGAAGTGATGGGACCAGATGTCATGATCTTAGTTTTCTGAATGTTGAGCCAGCTTTTTCACTCTTCTCTTTCACTTTCATCAAGAGGCTCTTTAGTTCTTCTTCACTTTCTTCCATAAGGGTGGTGTCATCTGCATAGCTGAGGTTATTGATATTTCTCCCGGCAATCTTGATTCCAGCTTGTGCTTCCTCCAGCCCGGCATTTCTCATGATGTAGTCTGCATATAAGTTAAATAAGTAGGGTGACAATATACAGCCTTGACGTACTCCTTTTCCTATTTGGAACCAGTCTGTTGTTCCATGTCCAGTTCTAACTGTTGCTTCCTGACCTGTATACAGGTTTCTTATCTCTTTCAGAATTTTCCACAGTTTATTGTAATCCACACAGTCAAAAGCTTTGGCATAGTCAACAAAGCAGAAATAGATGTTTTTCTGGAACTCTCTTGCTTTTTCGATGATCCAGTGGATGTTGGCAATTTGATCTTTTCTAAAACCAGCTTGAACATCTGGAGGTTCACAGTTCATGTATTGCTGAAGCCTGGCTTGGAGAATTCACACCATAATTGTATGGTGTATCTTGAGCTGTCAGATTTCTACGAAATGATACATGGAAAGGCCAGACCTGTATGCACCATTTCTCATGAGGTAGCTCTGGAAGTTGTCACTTTTGGAAAGACCAATTTGTAAAACCACTGGAACAGGTTAAATGCTTCATGATTCAGGGCTTTCTGAGAGATCCACATATTTCACCACCAAATAGCAGCAGAGCATCTGACTGAGACACATGGAAAATTCAGAGATTAGCATACACATTTAAGATTTTGATTGAAAGGCTCTTAAAACAAGGTACCAGTTCTGGGAAAGATGGGAAAGTATGCTCCCTCTTGTCTCTTCTATGCCATCACTCAATGCAGCCATCAGTCATGGACAGATTTAAAGCACGGAGCTCTGAAAACTCTGAACTGGAAAAGGGAGCAGGTGAATTGGGGATGGAGACTAGCATTCAAAGTTCCCCTCAAACCAGGGAGAGGTCACCATTTTCCCCTCCAATATCACATGGCATGACTCAAAAGCATCCCCAAACCCGGAAGCACATACCAGGTGTAAACTGAAAGAGCTCTAAGAGAACGCCTCTTTCTCTGGACTGTTGTTCTTGTTCAGTCACTAAGTCATGTCCGACTCTTTGCCAACCATGAACTGCAGCACACCAGGCTTCCCTCCTTCACTGTCACCCAGAGTTTGCTCAAACTCATGTCCATTGAGTTGCCGGTGTCGTTCAAACATCTCCTCTTCTGTCACCCCTTCTCCTGCCCTCAGTCTTTCCCAGCGTCATGATCTTTCCCAATAAGTTGACTCTTCGCATCAAGTGGCCAAAGTTTTGGAGCTTCAGCATCAGTCCTTCCAATGAGGAGCAGCAAAAGGAATTCCTGAGGGTTGGAGAGTTGAGAAGTCTCCTGTTTGATCTTAGTTTTTTCTTTGCACCTCTCCCAGCCTCCCAGCAATATGGTTACAGAAGCTCAGTGATGACACTAGTGTCCAGGCAGGTGTCTAAAACTCAGGGAGGGAACCCTTCCTATGCTCAGAAGAGCGTGATGCAAGAAAACTTCTTTTCTCTGGGTCTCCTCCTGCTGCATTGCCCTGTATGCAGATGGAGGTACTGAAAGTCTATCACAGAGCAGGGAAAGTAAAGCCCAAGTTTTTTTGCCTAGAGGACCAAGAAGGGAGACCTAAGGAGTCCAGAAAATGATGGGAAAGTTACAAAAAGCAGAGAGGTCAAGAGAGCAATCCAGAGGTCATCTCTAGTTTGTGCACATGTGACTCAGAACCTAAACAAGATACCACAAACTTTGAAAATTAAGTTCAGAGTGGAACACACTTAGGTATCAGACTGGCCACTGGATCATGCATATAAGGACCTGATATGAATAGCATTAAAAATATTTGAGAACTGATCTAATACAGGAACCAATATCAGAAGGCAATCAGAGCTTACAGGCTGAGCCTAACTTGCTTCATTGCCTGCCAAAGGAAAACAGTCAAGATTCTTCATAGAATTTGAATAAGGCTCAGAGTCTCATTGCAAAATATTTAAAATATACAGAATGTAATCCAAAACAATTTGTCATAGGAATCCAGGAAAAAAAAATCTTCAAAGGGAAAAGAGAATCAAAATATGCTGACCACAAAAGGACATAGATGTTGTCATTATCAGACAAAGACTTTAAAGCAGCTGTTATAAACATGTTCTAAGATGAAAAGGCAAATACTTTTGAAACAAATGAAAAGTGTCTGCAAAGAGATGGAAAATATAAAGAAGAAGCAAATGGAGATACATATAGAAGCAGAAAATACAATAACCAAAATAAAAAAGGCTTTGAATGGTTTTAGCAGCAGAATAGAAATGAGAGAAAAGTGAGTGAATCTGAAGATGAAACAACAGAAATTATCCAATCTGAAAGACAAAATGAAATATTGAAAAAAAAAAAAGAATAGTGCCTCATGCAACCGTAAAATAATACATCTAGCATTTGTGTCTTTGAAGTCCCAGAAGAATAGGACAGGAGTACATTGTAATATGTATTCAGCCCATATATTGGTAGTGTAAGAATTAGACCTGGTCAACCTCATCTTCAGAGACCATGCTCATAACTAACTGTTCACTGTTTTCTCTTGGTCACCAAACAATGTCACTCATCATTTAAGAGCTTAATGAGATCCTGGCAAAATAAGCCTGTCTAGAAAGGAATGCTGATTATAAGTACAGACCACACAGAACTACTGATTATGATGACTTCAATTCTATTCCAAAAATCTGAGGATGTGAATGAAAAGAAATTCAAAGAAGGAAGTAGGAAAGGCTTTATAGAATCATGCCTGGGATTAGCCATATCGCTGACCCTTTATTAGCAACCTCATTGATATAAGTTATTCGTGTTCCTTGTGCTGTTTTCTTTGCAGAGCATTCTTATCTGTTGTTATTTTTGTTGAATATTATCTTAATTTTCCCGGGTTATGGGAAATGTTATTTCTAGTGTGGTAAGTGATGAGAATGGATGTTTATAAATTATAACAAATTTGTGCCTTTGTGGCTTTTTCTCCCCTCTCCTAACCTGGTTTAGTTGCTCTTACTATCCCTATATATCCAATTATCAGTGCACAGAGGGGTAGAGTACTTAAGCGACCTTATGAGGTCCAGTGTAGAAAACTGTGATGTCAGAGTTCTCCAGGAAAATAAAGAGTTTATTGAGAAGGGACTGACCACCCAGCCTTAAACTTAGATTCAACTTGGGACCTCACCAGGAGGAACAAACAAGCATTAAAATTAGACAGATTTGGGCATATTATGGATAAAGACAAGAGAGAATGCACAAAAGCTTCCAGTGATCTCTGCTTAGAAACTGACATGTGAGGGATTCAGAGGAAGAATCTTGGGCTTGGAAGGAATATCTAAACTGTAGAGTGCAGTACAAAATGGCCAAGACACTTGGGCCCACTCAGATTTAAATCTTGAGATGAATGTTGGGAAGTTACCAGAGCTTGGTTATGTGGTACTCACCTCTGAATACTGTTGCTTGCTTGTCATTGCCATATCTTATTGATGAATTTGTTTACCTTTAATAATCTTTTTGTCTCACCACCCTTCCCCATATACTTAAAGTCTTCTTTCTGAAGAGTAGTTAGAGTTCTGAGTGAATCCAGTAATCCCATGTTTTCATCTCTGTGATTTTATAGAAGAATTTGGTACTTTTAAAGTGTAGCCTTTATGTTTATTTTTTAAAAATTTAACAATAACCACTTTGCATTTCTGAGATGATGGTAGACTTTCATGATATACTCTGTTAATAATTTCTTGGCAATTTTATGAGTCTCTGATTTTGTTGTTTTCCTTCCCCATTTTGTTTGTTTTGCATACTTCCATTAGCCGAGAGTATTTAGACAAAAGAGAAGAACAAAGACAAGCAAGAGAAGAAAGGTTTGTATATCTTTTCTCTCCCAATGTAACCAAATGGCATGTGACTTTTCACTCTTAACCAAGCATGCAGAGGAGACTTTGTTAGTCAAAGTACAATAGCTTCACCTGAGACCTAAGACCTTGGGGAGCTGGCATTTTGCAGAATAGAGTGTCCTGGTTATCTCAGTTTTCCAAGAAAGCACAGATTAATTATTTAGTGCCATCATGGTGTGAGATATATGTGTCTGTTCCTCCAAAACTCTTCTCCAAATAAACATATAGTTTAATGTGGCATATATATATTAAATGTCTTTTTACGACCACTGTTGAGCCTGAGTTAGGTGTCCCTCCTGTGTGTTTCCAAGTCATTTGTTCAGCATTTCTTCAACAAATATTTGAGCCCACAGACTATGCCAGGCACTGGCTAGGGTGCTAAATCTCCCAAGATTCTCCCTGGAGGTGCCTGACCACTTAGCCATCCCTTTACTGAACTGTACTCAGTTTCTGGATGGCAGGAACCATACCTGATTTTCCTCGGCGTCCCAGTGCCTGCCATGGGGCTTGCAGGTAGCAGACACTTAGGAAGAATGTATTGAATAAATGAGGCTTCCCTGGTAGCTCAGCAGTAAAGAATCTGCCTGCAATGCAAGAGACGTGGGTTTGATCCCTGGGTTGGGAAGATCCCATGGAGAAGGAAATGACAACCCTCTACAGTATTCTTGCCTAGAAAATCCTAGGCTCCTAGACAGAGGAGCCTGGTGGGCTATAGTCCATGGGGTTGCAAAGAGTCAGACATGACTTAGCAACTAACTAACAATGAACAGTTGAATAAAGGAGCAAAAGAACCAACAGCTTTAAAATATTTAAGCTGTAAACCAGTTTGTTCATTTCAATGGCAACATACTTTGGATCCCTTTAAACCATATCAAGTTAATATAGTCAGTGTCTGGTAAACTTAGATAAGCAAAGGAAATTGTTTTTGGAAGTAGACCAGCAACAGGCAAGTTTACACCCTAGCACTGTCCAGCTGTACAGTTGTGAGAGCTGGACCGTAAAGAAAGCAGAGTGCCAAAGAATTGATGCCTTTGAACTGTGGTGCTGGAGAAGACTCCTGAGAGTCCTTTGGACAGCAGTAAAATCAAACCAGTCAATTGTAAGGGAAATCAACCCTGAATAGTCATTGGGAGGACTGATGCTGAAGCTGAAACTCCAGTATGTTGGTCATCTGATGCAAACAGCTGGTTCATTGGAAAAGTCCCTGATGCTGGGAAAGATTGAGGGCAGAAGGAGAAGAGGGCGTCAGAGGATGAGGTGGCTGGATGGCATCATTGATGCAATGGACACGAACTTGGGCAAACTTTGGGAGATGGTGAGGGACAGGGAGGCCTGGCTTGCTACAGTCCATGGGTCACAAAGAGTCGGACCCAACGGTGCGATTGAACAGCTGTCCAGACTGCAGTTACTCCCTTCACCACCAGGTGGGGGTTACTGCACGGAGAGACTGGAAAGGCTGGGTTCATACCAGAGCCTGTCCGGAACCAATCAGTCTCTGAACTATGCCAATAAAAAGTGGAATTGTGCTAATTTTTTTTAGACACCATCAGCTAAATAGATCAGGACAGTCTGAGACAGGGAATAGTGGAGACTGTCTGTGTTCAATTTAAAAATTAGATGCTTACGTCAGCCTCATAAACAAAACTATGGCATTACTTTAATTCCAGTGTTCTATTAGATTATTGCCATCCTGATAACTAGTTGTGGCCAGCAAATTTATAGTGAAAGATGCTGGTAAAGAAACAAAGAAAGTCTAGTAAGTACCTGTTTTTTGTTTTTTGTTACACTGGAGGACATGACATATATCCTGGTTTAAGAAATCAAATTTTGGCACTTCCTTGACAGTCCAGTGGTTAAGACTTCGCCTTCCAACACAGGAGGTATGGGTTCGACCCTTCATCAGGGAGCTAGGATCCCACATGCCTCATGACCAAGAGACCAGAACATAAAACAAAAGCAATATTATAACAAATTCAATAAAAACTAAAAAATATGGTCCACATAAAAAAAAATCTTAAAAAAAAAAGAAATCAAGTTGTATTTTTTAGCTTCTCCCCTGGACTCTGAACTTTTTTGAGCTTTTGGACAACTTGACAGTTATGTTGTGTCTGTACAGGCAGGACTTTAAAGCTCCTGGACAGAAGATCAGGTACTGTGTGTGTCAAGGTCTGAGCTGGCTCAGACTGGAATCTAGTTTTTTCCAAATTGCTGAGGGCTGCCTCTTTCTGCGTGTAATTTACTACTCCTTCTCCTGAAGTAGAGCATCACTTATCTGGAAAACTCATGCAGAGGAGGTTTCTACTCCTCTTCTCTGGCCTCTGCTCTCTCCCCCACACCACCCACCACCCTGGGTCTTCTTAGCTGATGCAGGAGCGGGTTCTCCATGACCCCACGTGGGATTCTTTCCATACAGCCTGCATCTCTGTTTATCTGAGATTTGGGGAAGCAGTCAAGTGTTTTCCTTTGATTTGGACCAGCCACTTTTCCTGGTTAGTTGGCTTCTTGAATTACCTGGTAAAGATGGAAGTGAGGGAGATATACTTTCATCCCTTATTGGAAAGCAGTTGGGAGTTTCTGGTAAGCCAGGAAAAGATAAGATTTTCAAGTTATAATGGAATTTGGAAATGGATGGGGAAACTAATGGTGATCAGAGGTGGAAAGAGACATGGAAGAGAACTCCATCTGTTAACTCTTCAAGTGGAGCCAGGCATGTTTATTTGGTCCCATGACTCTTACCCCTAGTGTGAAGACTCAGAAAAGACAGCCAGACTCTCAGTAGAGAGGTGTTGAGGTTCATATCACCTAGCATAATGAGATGAATATCATTTTGCTATTTTGAGGGGTAATGGCCATGCATACAAATTTGGTTTAATTTTTAATTTTAAAATTTCATGTCATCCCATTCCATAATTTTAGGTAAGCTGTTTTATTGATAATGATGCAGATCCAGAGTAAGTCTCTGTTAGGTCTATTTCTAATTTTTTGTAAGTAGTATAAGAAAGTCTCTGTCTGATATTGATTGACTTGATGTTCACGAATGATTCTTTTTTTAGGGGTGATAAGGGATGAGATCCAGGCTGGGAATCATTTGGTTGGGGTAGGGGTTGGGGTGAGAGTGGTCTGAGGGAGGTGGCAGGACTTGCAGAGGAGGTGCCTTATGGGAAGCAGAGGTTCTGGGGACATACTGCAAAGGGGACGGCTGGGACTGGGTGACAATTTGGGAAATTATGCATAAAAGTGATCCCGAAGCAGTAAGAGCGGATTCTGAACATGGTCTGAGGACAAACTAGAAGTTAGAGGGAGCCAGGTTTTGGTTTAAGGGAGAATTTCAAGCACTTGGGTGGCAGGAAGAGTCAGAGTAAGTAGGTGTAGTGAAAAGTCACGCAGGGTTTCTGTTGGACCCTGTGTAAAGAGCCTAACTTATGCCCCCTGCATGGCAGTGACACCAGCCTGCCACCCACAGCCCTGGGGGGCATTGCTGCTGCTGCTGCCAAGTCGCTTCAGTCGTGTCCGACTCTGTGCAGCCCCACAGACGGCAGCCCACCAGGCTCCCCCGTCCCTGGGATTCTCCAGGCAAGAGTACTGGAGTGGGGTGCATTGCCTTCTCTGGGTGGACATTGAGCTCATCACAAAATCTGTTTCTCTAATTCTCACTGAACTATGAGTGCCACAGAGGTGCGTGTTTTCTTATTTATTATTAAATCTCTAGTGCCTACTGGAGATTTAATAATTTAGATTTGAGCAAGCTCTGGGAGTTTGCAATGGACAGGGAAGCCTGGTGTGCTGCAGTCCATGGGGTCGCAAAGAGTCGGACACGACTGAGCAACTGAACTGAGTGCTTTTAGTTTTTAGCACATGACAGGCACTCAACAGAGTATTTGATAATTAATGAAAAGATTAATGAATTAGATATGGACAGGGGCAGGATAATGAGACTGCTTCAATGAGGGTAGGCAAAATGAAAAGTATTTTGAGTTGGGGGACTCAACTCAATAGTCTGTTGATAGAAAACCCAGTACTTTGTTCCTAGGAGGCTACGTCAGAGTCTGTTGATTGGAGGTGGTGTTGCTAGGCAGCCAAGACGTGACCGTCATCAAAGGGGCTGGCGGGCTCCTAGGATCGAGCACCACTTAGATCACTGTCTCAGGGAAGGTCGGGATAGAGGTCCAGCTTCCTCCCCAGCTTTAGCCGGAGGTGTCCATGGGGCAGGAGAGGTTGCTGAGCTTGAAGGTCTCCATGCTGGGTAGCCTGGAACTCCCCGAGCACGCCCATTACCACTCCGCCCATCACGGGAACACAGAAACATAGCGGTTCTTGACACTTGGGCCTCCCCACTTCTGCCATTTTTTAATGCTAATTGTGGAAAAGTATACATAACATATAACTTACTATTTTAACCGTTTTTAAATGGATAATCCAGTAGTGTTAAACACATTCACATTTTTGTGCAACCAGCCTCCAGAACTCTTTGTCTATAGAATTGACCCCTTAACCCTTAATCCTGCCATTTTTGTCTATCATGTATACATCCTAGGAACAGGTCAGATTAAACCCCTGCCTCTTCCCCTCCGCCTGTCTCAGGGATCCTCAAGGGTGACATCGGTGAGCCGAGAGGTGCACAGGAATAGTCTTTGAGAAGTCTACCCAGACCCTGGACCCCTGGGGTCCCCCCTGAAAATGGGGTGAACCCTTTGGCTGCCAGCACATACCTGCCAGCCTGGCTGCCCACAGGGAGGGGACCAGAGAGGCCAGGGTGCAGCTGGCTGAGATGGAGGCTGGTGATGGGTTGTCCTCCTGGCCTGAAGCCTTCTGTGTGGGGCTTCGTTACTTCTCTCCCTGATTTTGATAGAGCATCACTTCCCTCCTCTAGGATCCCCATCTCTGGGACATGTCCAGACCCTCTTGTTTGCCCTGGATTCCTCCTTCCCCCTGCCCTTGTCGCAGAAGGCTTGGACTCCACGTGGGGACACCTGTGCCCGCGATGTGATCTCCTCCTGGCCTCCCGGCCTTCCTGGCCTTCCATTTGCCCCCAGACCTTTTATAATAAAATACAGGCCCCAACACTTGCCCTCAAGACCACTGTCTTCCACCATTCCTGTCACTTCCACCACCTGGTAGTTTTTTTTGGGCCCATCTACATTAACTTCAGAAATACCTCCTTTTTGGTACCTTTCCTACTTTCTGAGAGATGACGTTGTTGGCAAGGAAAGTCCAGAGTTTCTAAAGCTTTCTTTCTGGGTCGAGTTTCACCCTGTTAACCATGAGGCAGACATTTGTAAATGCAGATTCGCTTCATGCATTTTACCAGAGAGTCACCAGGAAAGTAAACTCACTCCCCAAGAAAGTGAAATTGGGTGACCCTGCCCTCTGGCGCCCTGGGCCGCAGGGAGACAAGAACAGGTGGGCTGCTCCTGGTGGGTTCTTTGCCTGCTTCCCTTCAGCCCATGAATGCACGGCGCCCAGGGAAAGAACTGAGGATGGTAATCTTCCTGTTCTCAAAAAGTCCTATTATCTACTTGTTGAAAACAAACATACACATGTGAAAAGATGACTAAATATGCCAGGCAGTAAATGTAAAATGCCATCTGAGTTGAATGGGCTACATATCCAACATGAGCTCAGAGGCAAGGGCAAGATCACTTCCAGCTGTGGTGGTCAAGACAGGCCCCCCCCGGGGAGATGCGCGTGCGAGCCCGTCCCGGGGCCTGGCTGGGAGAGCTGTGATGACTGCAGACCTGGGAGCCACGCCTCCTGAAGGATGGATGAAGAAATGTGTGCTTTCTAAAGGCATTCTTTTAAAAGGTTCAATTTGTGTGCTCTGCCTTTCTTATCCAGCTGAAGTAAGAGTGCCATGTATGCAGTGTCTGGGTGGGGGCTACAAGGTCTAGGGCTGGGGGCTTGCCCTTGGGAAGTAACTGAAGCAGTGAATTCAGGTAGATGTGAGTGAGGGTCTGGAATAAGCATTTGTAAAGTTTTGTGGTGGGTATGATAGTCAAAAGGGATTTCCCATGTGGCGCTAGTGATAAAGAACCTGCCTGCCAGTACAGAAGACATTGGAGACGTGGGTTCGATCCCTAGGTCGGGAAGATTCCCTGAAGTTGGGCATGGCAGCCCACTCCAGTATTCTTGCCTGGAGAATCCCGTGGACGGAGGAGTCTGATGGGCTAGAGTCCATAGGGTTGCAAAAGAATTGGACACCACTGAAGCGACTTAGCATACACACACACATGATAGTCAAAAACCTGCTACAGCTGAGTTCATGAATTTATTCCTGAACAAATAATGGCGGGTAAAATTAGCAGACATCTGGAAGAGGCACATATTTCAGAGTTATTTTGGTCTGATCTATAAAGCGCTCTATGAGGAATATGATTGGTAGCTGGTCTTAATAAACAGTTAGTGGGTTCTGCCTGCCTGAAATGCAAAACAGATGTATCTTTGTTCTTTTAAACTGACTTTGATGAATAAACTATATGTGACGTCAGGGCCAAGCTATTGGATGTCTGAGTCCTACTCAGAAATATTTTAGAATATAAAAAACTTTCCATGGTCGACACCGAGAGAACAAAGTGAATTCCAGTCACATTGCTGTTAGCATTGAAGCAGGTTCAGAAATCCAGGGAGGGCTTCATCCAACAACCTTTTGGTATTTTGGGGCATTGTTCCTCTCTGCTGCACCAGGGCACCCTCCCATTTCACAGCTGTGAGCTCTGAGGGTGTGTGGTTTTCAGCTGTCACTGTTGGGGCTTTTTGATGGTCATTACTGCTATTTGGCTTGTTTGCACAAATGTTTCCTAAAAGAGCAAACTAGGATTCTGCAGCAGTGATCTGGTATCTGGAGACTGTGATGTTACCACTTCCCCCAATTTGTTTGGTTATGAATGATGCAGGATTTTTAATCATTAGCATCTTGGCTTTGCTGGGTGTTTTTGGCAGACGGGCCCTCCAGCCAGCCCTGCGCTGTGCTGTGTGCATCAGGAAACCAGCTCAGTCTGCAGGTGTTTCATCCATAAACAAGCACCAGCCACGGGCTCCTCTTTCTTTTTACGGAAACCCTTTGGAATTTAACTTTCAGATACAAATACTTGGAGCAGTTGGCAGCTGAGGCGCATGAGAAGGAACTGAGAAGCCGGAGTGCGAGCCGGGGCAGAGCTGACCTCTCCTTGGATCTGACCTCACCGGCAGCCCCCGCCTCCCCCGCCCCCCTGGGTCGTAGCCCTTCATCTCTAGACTCGCAGGAGGTTCCCACGGTATCATCCTCCTCCCCGGGAACGCCTCAGCATCCCCAAGGTGAGTGAAGGGAGAGTAGAGGGGAACTGATGGGGTAATTAACATCAGACAGTCTTCTGGGCAGCAGGAACCATCCCAACATGCAAACTCATACTGAGAGGCAGCTAATGGGAAGCTTTGGGGGTGGCTGTGACCTGAGCTGTCACTAATAAGGGGTTTGCAGAGCCACTTACTCCAGCAAAATTATTTATAAAGCTTGTCAGTGTATGATCACTGGAAAGGTAGAATGCCAAAACTAAGGCTCACTTTGACACTTAATCCTAGTTCACAGGATAATAAGCTAGGATTAATTTATTCCTCTGTCATTTGCATGTTCTTTATTTATTGGATCTGCCCAATAGGGTGACCCCTTTTAAGTGCTCCTCCGGTAGGAATTGTCAGTTTGGCTTAAGTTACACTGATAAAGGATAAAATTAATGAGAGCAAACAAAGAAACATGAACCTCATGCAAACAGAAGTAAAATATTGAAGAAGAAATAAAAAGAAGATAGTAAAGATGACTGGCCTGTGGTATGGGGGTGGGTGTAGATGCTTGTGTTAGATGCAGACAGACAGGCTCTCCCTGGAGAAATTGCCTGTCGTCTTAGCTTTATTTGGAGAAAAACAGTGCCATCGTACACTGCAGCCTTGGAGCATCAGCAGTTTTCCTGATGGCTCTGCAAATTGTGGGTCCGTTTTCTTTCACATTGTCAGAGAGAACGGTTCTCGGGTACAGGCGCCTAACGCTGCGTGTTGACTAACCCTGCAGCCAGCACTGTTTGGTTTAATCGAGTGTTATGGCTTGCAGCCTGCTGTAGGCTTAGCCAACTGAAGACAATGGAGACACTAAACTTTTAACTCTAGGAGGGTTGACTAAATATGGCGTGAAGTCTAATTTAAACAAGGCAGTACTCCATGGCCTCAGCAGAACTGGCTGTAACTGAACCATCTTGTCTGTCCAGTTCTTTGCTGGCTCTCCGAGCCTTGGGGCTCAATCTCCTGGAGCAGGCTGGTTCCGTCCCAGCTCCCCATCACATCCTGTTACTCCTGGTCCCAGAGCCGTGGAAGATTGTCCTGGGCGGATGGCTTAGTCCTAGATGAGTAATGTCGGTCTTAAAATGTTAAGACTCCGGGAATCAGGAAAACAGATTTCTCTGTAACAGCAGTGTGCTTTCCAAACTCGGCCTGATATCAGTGTTCTATCTAAATGGTGGTATTTCCAGAGGCCATATAAAAAATATTCCCCCTGCAAGCTGTGGTTCAGGACTTAGTCTGGGTACTTTTAACTCTAAGAGTTGTTATCTTTAGCACTTTACAGAAGGGTTTTGTCCAAACTATGATGTACAGAATGGCCCCAAGCTAAGAAGGAATTGTCAGTATCTATAAATACTGTTTGTCCTCGAGATTTTTAATCTATTTGATGTTTGTGGCAAAACCAAGACAGTTCCCCAAGTATTTTGTCCAGTGTCAGTCAAACTTGAAGCCATCCTATCCAATTAAAAAGAGAGTATTTTAAACTTTACTCAGAGCACAGGAAATATCTTGTATATACATAATAAGCATTTGTGGAAAGTTATTTCAGTATGCTTTCAGAAAGATAAATAGCAAATGTAATTTTCCTCTTCAGAGAAGGAGTAAACAGAGACTAAGAAAATGTTTGACTGAAATCACACCCTAAGTGGTTATCTACATCAGAAAAAGGAATATTGGACTTGAATTTAGACACAGTTACAAATGAACAAAATAGCATTGGTGTTTCCTTTTTCCTTAGGGAGAGGGGAGAAGCAGTGGCTCTTACAGAGTCTAGAATCACTTCCATCATATATTGTTATTGTCATCCATCAAATCAGTTGGAACCATCAAAGTATTCTAACATCTTTGTCCTAGTACATAACCAAGTTATTCAATTGGAAATTCTAAGTGTAGAAGAAGAAAGGCTGTAAGAGGATGCTCTCAAGAGAACTGATGAAGCATCTTTCTGATTCGGAGCCTTTGGACCAAAACACAAAGTAGATGTGACATAAAGGTTTTTCTCAGCCTGGTCTGTTACCATTCTTAGAAGCACTCCAGCTCCCGGTTAATGGTCTCATCTTTCCACCAGGTCCCCATTTTCAAATGCTCAGAGTAATTTTTTGCTGATCCCTAATATTTAGAATATTCCAACAGCTGGGAGAAGTATAAAATATATAATCACCCATCCAGATGTTTGTCCTGCACCAAACACCTGGCACACAGTCCAAACGTGCCAGGGGTTGACTCGCTTTTTCATTCTTCATCCTTGTGGGGTCAGGTGCTAATAATTCATTTCACATTTCTGTAGCACTTAGCTGCTTCCTTCCAAATGCTGCTCTTTAATACTTTGTGGTACATCTCAGTAAGGAAGGGAGATGCTCTTATCCATACTTCATGGAGGCTTGAATAGATGGGGATGTGCTTCAGATCTTGCTGGTGCCATGCTGGGAGTAAAAATCACTGTTTCCACTCCCAACCTAGCCATTCATTGTGTCAAGGTATTTGTGGTGATGCTCCCAAGAATCCCATGCCATCCCCTCGCTGATCCTCTCCCCAGTATCTGTCAAAATTGTGGCCTACATTTCAGAATTATATTTACAAAAAAAAAAAGGAACAGCAAATATTTATCCCTGAATTATATATACCTTAAATATATATATTAAAGGGTTAAAGGTCACTTTGTGAGTTCTTACTTGAATTATGGAGAACTTTTGATAACAGAATATATGAAAACATTAAAGCTTTCTCTCCCTTTCCCCTTACAAAATATATTTACGAGAGGGAAGAGTTAATGGTAAAATACCTGTAGCATTATGTGGCGTCTAGTGAGATCTTTCAGCCAAAAACCTTCCCAGCTAAATCTGCTGTAACTTTTGTGTAAATCATGCCACTACTCCTACCATCAAGTCATTGTGTGCTTGAATTATTTTTCCATCTGGCCCTCTTGTGGCTCATAGCAGGTGTTTGTCCCAGTGGTGCCTAAAACTGGTGTGATCTGAATTTTTTTCCTCTGGATAAAACTTCCAGGTCCAAACACATTCATGTGCTCTCATTTGCACTGTGCTCTAGCTAATGGAGACAGTGAGCCTCCAGTTTAGGTAACCGTGGAAGGACCTCTCTCTTCATCCATTGCTTTAATTATTTTTTGAAATTTTATTTATTCATTGGCTGCACTGGGTCTTCATTGCTGCAGAGATGGCTTTCATGGCTTTCTTTAGTTGCGCAGAGGAGGGGCTTCTCTTCGTTGCAATACAAGGACTTCTCACTGCAGCGCTTCTCTTGTTGTGGAGCACAGGCTCTAGGGCCCAGAGCTTCAGTAGTTTTGGTTCCCAGGCTTCAAAGCACAGGCTCCGTAGTTGTGGTACATGGGCCCAGTTTTTCCGAGGCATATGGGATCTTCCCCGGGCCAGGGTTTGAACCTGTGTCCCCTGCATTGGTAGGCAGAGTCTTATCTCCTGGACCACCAGGGAAGTCCCATTGCTTTAATTATGCTTTCCTTATTTTCACTGAGCCCTCATGGTATCCATCAGAATATCTATCCAATAAATGTATTTCCTGTTATTTTAAAGCATTCACAGATGACTCTGTAAACAAATAAGTTTTTCTCACTAGGTAGAGAAAAGGTGCAGTGTTCTTTTGGAATGGAGTTTTTCGATGTGGCTTTAAGGAAATTACTCTGATGATTGAAAACAATGATAATCTAGGAACTCCCTGGCAGTCCAGTGTTTAGGACTCTGCACTTTTACTTCCAAGGGCCCGGGGCTCAACCCCTGGTTGGAGAACTAAGATCCTGCAAGCCACTTAATATGGCCAAAAAAAGGATAATCTATGAGCCCACAGTGAAGTCAATGCAGCAAGGTAAACTGTTATGCCAGTGGGTGTCAGATCTAGGTAACCTATTTCATGGAAACAAAGTGGAGAAAATCGCTGATCTCGAAACCAGGTATTGACGGTGGTCCCTGCAGGATGTCTCAGGGTTGAACTTCCTTCTTTGGAGGCTAGAATTGTGTTCTTCCTAGGCTCCCTGGCTCAAATACCTGAGTCCCTCCTGAGGCTAAATGAGAGAAATGACCATTTCCTAGGAGATGGAAGATGCTGTCAAGAGTTGATAAGGTGATTCACTCATTAATATAGCCATGATAACACAATAATGGCTAGATTATATTTCTTATTTTGAGCTTGGTACTCTTTATATTACACACACAGCTAGCATGTTAGAGATGCATTTAGAAATTTATCATACTCTATTAATTATATGTCAAGGAAAAATATGTTCAACTGTGTGATTTTTTTTCTCTTCCTGTAATTGATTCCTACATATATTCAAATTTCTTACTCTTTGGCGCTGGAGTAATAAAATGTGGCTTATGTGGTCATGGCCTATTCACCAGCACTCAGCTGGAGGCACTTACAGAAATTATGGGCATGGTAAACTAATATTTTCTCTAAGCCAAGAATAGATCCTAGGTCTCCCACCTTGCAGGCAGATTCTTTACCAGTTGAGCCACCAGGGAAGCCCAAGAATACTGGAGCGGATAGCCTATCCTTTCTTCAGGGGAACTTCCTGACCCAGGAATAGAACCAGGGTCTCCTGCATTGCAGGTGGATTCTTTAACAGTTGAGCTATCCGGGAAGCCCCTAAGCATTTACAGTACTGGTAAATATGATAATTCTTCTAGTCTCCTGATCTTCAAATCTGGAAATAAAATATAGACATACAGTAATGGCATGAAATGTTCGATTTGTTTCAGTGAGTCATCATTTTTCATCATTTTCATTCATCATGGCTATTGTCATCGTTACCAGTCACTGACTGAGCATCTTTGTTAGCTTCATTGGGTAACATGTTTTCGGTGTTCTTCAGGCAAAAAGGTGCTCTCCTAGGTTACCCTGTCTGCAGGGTAGAGATCAGAAACATCTGGCATCCTGTTTCCAGTTGGCACAGAAGTGATGGAATATTATCCATCATCAGCCTAATGCATGCTGGTTCTCTTGCATAAAGCTTCTGGACACCTCCAGTCCAGGATTTCGTGAGTTGGCAGGAAACTAGATTCCTGGTGGTTCTGTGACTCAGGGCTGCCCCACCTCACCTGACTGCTGCTACTTAATGCCATTTGGTCAATGAGACAGAATCTCTCAGGGACTCAACCCAAGGGCAAGGCCAGGGCCCTGCCTGCTATGCCTACTGGGGAAATTTTGAGAGCCTTTGTGAATCACGGGAGTTTTCTGCTTGCCATTTCTCTGTTTCTAAAAAAAGGAACAGACAATACTTCCCCATTTTTCCTCTTACAGAGAATGACAGTTGCCTGCAGTGTGTCTTCTTGTACCATTTTATAAAACATTAAATAGTCCTGAGGTTTTTTTGAAGCAGAGTATAAATCCTACTGAAGTTTACTTAAGTAAAGATAAGGCACAGAGTGGCATTGGGACCATTGTTAAAGCAGGATATTATATGAGTGCCATGATCATTTCATAGATGACAAATAGGCATCAACATCTGCCAAAGGTCTGAGACTTCACCCTACTTAAAAGCTAGTAAGTTAGCCCGCCATGATCTCATGGATGTTGGCAGAAGACACGAAACTCCTGGGTCAGAAACAAAGGACTTTATTACTCACAGCGATAGTAGTAGCCAAGATATCAGCATTTGTGCCATTTCTGCAAGTCCCAGTTTCCACAAGGTGATGTGAATAAGCCCACGTGACGCCTGCACACACACTGAGTGGAACCCTGAGTTTAAGGACCTCAAATCTTTATTGGGCAGTAAGCTCATCTTCCCTTTGTCCCAGAGGGAGGCGTGAACTTGCTCACAGTGGGCAATAAACCAAGCAGTGGTTGGCTCCAGAGGGAAACCGTCTCTGTCTTACAAGGCTGTTTTCTATGCATACCTCCTTAGTAGGATGGTCCAGAATCAAGGCTATGGGTGGCTTTGCTTGTAAGACTCCAGAAATGTGAGACCCATGGAGACTTGTTTCTAAGGTTGGGGTTATAGTGATTTTTAACCAACCTTTATCATCAAATTTTCATTCTAAAAACTGTTTAATGTAAACAAAAAAATCCAAGTTTGAAACAGCCGTTGGCTTGTTTGTTCTTATTTGACAAGAAGAAAGAGTATCAGGAGCTGTAAAACCCAGTCTGGAGCAGGTGCTGTGTGCGTCTGGAGGTGCTCCAGGGCATCCGGAGAGACAGGAGTGCCTTTCATCCCAGGGGAAAGCCTTGGGTAAGTGTTTCCAGGCACAGTCAGAAGGCCTCCCCGGGTGGGGGCTGTGGAGCTTCTTCAGTCAGCGTGATACAGCAAAGAAGAATAACTCTCAGGTTTCTTCTCGTATCATTATCTGTGCTCAGGACCTCGCTCTCTCCTCTGCTACCTCCACCTCTCCTCTTTTCCCGCCAGCGCCCCTCCTTCCCCATACCCCTGCCTTCCCCCACCCACTCCCACAAGGCATTTGTACAAAATGATACAACACCAGCAGTGAGGCAGGATAATCAAACTCTGGTTTTCCAGTCCCTACAAAAGGATGCTTTTTCAAGACATTTTCTGAGTTCTACAAATCTTTAGAGCTTTCCAAAGCGGTGATATCTTCTAAAGAAGCCACCTCCACCAGATACGTTGGGAAGTTCCAGTAGCTTATTGTTGACTTTCTAGGTTCAGCAACTCTGTCTCTTTCTTCTAGAACTCTCTAGACTCGAACGTGTGATTGGGCTTTCATGTCATTATCTTCTTCTGTCTTTGTGTTTTCATTATCTTGTCTCAACCTTTGTCCTCATTTTGTTCCGATCTCCTTACCAACTCTTCTTCTAGCTGCCCCCTAAGTGTCAGATTTTTCCAGTATTCCTTCTCCAGCAACCCCCTGTGTTCATGCCACACCTCTTGTACACTCTCATGCCCATCTGTGATTTTTCACAACCTACTGAGTGCTGAAATCCACCATGTCTGCCTCTCCAGCTGTGGCCTTCCTGAGCTCAGGACTCATGTGTCCAACCTCCTTAGACATCACCATCTGAATACTCCTTAGACTCTTCAGACTTCCCAAGTAGCGGTCAGGGGCATTTTGATGGGAGGTGTCCCTTATCTCTCCCCCATAAAACTAGCAAATCTGCTCATACCTCCTAGTCCTTGTCTGGTTAAGACCATTTCTCTTGGCCTCCTTATTTAAGTTGGAAGCAAAAAGGTAACTTTGACTTCTCCCTTAATGCTTATCCCTACATCCAGTCAGTCACCAAATGTCGATGTGCTCTTTTCCCTCAAATCAGCCCTCTCCCTTGTCTCCCCATCATCAGTGCCTCAGTCCCAATCTTAACCATCTCTAATCTGGACCATTTCTGTAGCTTCTACTATACCTCACCTCCCCAGGTTCTTCTTATAGCCCAACCCCCTCCCCCCTAAAGAAATCATGTGTATAGCATGATTTTAAAACCCGCTAGTGACTCTTCATCATCTGCAACATGAAGTGAAGACCTTGGGTGGCACTCAAGATTCTTGGGTATCCAGTCCCTACAGTGAGGCTCTTACCACCGTAACCACCTCTACATCTTATACTCCATCGGGAACAAACCACCCTCATGGTGGAAAGGTGTCTTGTTCTCTCTCTCTGTTTTTCTCTTGAGCCATTCTTGAATCTCATGTGTCTCTTGTGGTTTAAACAGCTTGCTGCACCCAGTGTGACTTAAGAGTTCAAGGACCTGTAGTTGGTGAGAACGTGGCCCATGACTGTCAGCCCAGGACTTCTTACAGCGTTCCACTGAAGTGCAGTGAAAAGTGGATTGTCGGAACTCTGAGGGCGGGTGTGGGATCTACAAGGTGGTATCTTCCAACAGGACATTTGAAAGTAATTTTGAACATATATGGATTTCATCTTAAGAGGTGTTTTAGGCCCGAGCCTGCTTGAAAACTCTGGCTCTAATTTTGAGGACAAAGCTGGGCTGTATTTTAAAGGCATACAAATTCTTTAGACCAGTGATTTGGTATTTTGCAGGTAATATGTGTCTTTTTTGGAATAAGCTGAAGTGGACTGAGTTTGGGCCCATCCTAATGAACCTGTTCCTACAGAGCAATGATTCTCAGCCAGGAGTGGTTTTTGCTCTCAGGGGATATTTGGTAGTGTCTGGAGATATTTTTGGTTGTCATAATTGGGAAGGAGCTGCTTTTGGTCTCCAGTGGGAAGAAGCCAGGAATGCTGCTGAATATCTGACAATGCATATGACGATAGGCTGCAGGCCCCCCCACAGCAAAGATGTATCTGACCCCAGATATCCAGAGTACTGAGTCTGAGAAATTCTGCTCCAGAGTGAATCTGAGTGAACAGCTTAGAAAGAATTGGCCCAACACCAAAGGCAAAATCTAAAGAATTTTCAAAGTTGTGAGCATTTTCTCTTGGGACCTTTTTCACATTTATATGATTAAACCACAAGTTTAAAGTCCATGGTGTTAGTTATTAACTCTGAACTGAGGAGGTCCCTGGAATCTACACCATTTGGAGCAGCTATTATAGAACTGGCTGGCCCAAGCCTCAGTTTCATAAGACCTGCCAGAAAGCCAAGTCCTGGCAAAGTCATCGAGACACCATCACAGACTGAAATCAATCGAAGCCACCCAAAGACTTATTAAATTCAGATCTTTCTACCAGCCGTTTATCTCTTCAAAGAGAAGTTGCATGACAGGGGATTCCAGTTGGACACTCTGGACTCAGCTGTCAGGGACATTGATGAAAGCAGAGCTGGAATGTTCGTGCCCACTTTTTGTTTTGTTTTTTTCAGGAATGGTTATGTACTTGTCTTTTATGGCTTAAGTCACCCACCACACAGTGTAACATCATGATTAACAGCCCAGGCTTTTCAATCAGGCCGATCCAAGGTCAAATCCCAGCTCCGCTCGTCAGTAAGGTTCTGTTGGAAGTAGGTGACGCATGCTCAAAGGGCCCACGGGCAGGCCGTGAAGGGACCTTGTGCAGAGGTGCAGAGTGGGACCTTCAGAGCGCACGGAAGTGCTCAGAGACGAGCAGCAGTGGGGAACTGCCAACACCGTTTCTGCCTCCAGGCCTGGAAAAAACTAAAGGGGACAGCTCGGACTGGGTAAGAGCCGCAGCCTTGGGAAGGGAGCCCTGAGGACAGAAATGCTGGCCTGACATCTTCTGCCCAACTGGCCCCTCATAAAGAGCAGGGGCATAAACACGCCAGCCTCTCCTTCCTCCTGCCTTTGCAGGTGCCTCCCGGGGCTGACCCATCTGAAAGACAGGGAAAGTAAACGCAGGAGCTCCTACCTACAGAGGCCGGCCTCCCGGGGCACAAAGCAGGACAGAGAATGGGTCTTGGAGCAGGCCAAGAGTATCCAGCATGCTGTGTGGCCCTGGATGAGTTACTTAACCTCTCTGAACACCATTCCTCATTTCTCACATGGGGACATTAATCTTCATTTCGTTGGTACGAGAAGTAAATAGGGTGATGTGCCCCTGTTTCCTGGGACAGCACCCATGTGTCAAAGGCACTCTGTAGATGCTAACTTTTGTTTTTAATTCACTTAAGGCCAAGCAGAACCTGAGGTCATGTAAGATCAGATGAGAAGTTATTGCGGGGCAAAGAACTAGCTAGTCTGAGTTGATGTCTGCCCTAGCTGACCTGAAACAGGGATGAGCTGCCTGAATCCTCAAGAGCTGCTCGTTCCTCTTCTCTTGCCCAGTTTTGTGATCTGGTTCAAGGACATCTTGGTCATTAGATAGGGAACCCTTTTTTCTTCTCTCAACAGACACAGTTAGGTTTTCTCTCTTCCGCGTGGTTCTCAGGTTGATGGTTCTCATCCTGGCTCCCAGCCTCTCTGCTGTAACATGTTTCCTTTGGATAAAGACTCCCTTTTAGTGGTCGTACTCAGTTATGAGTCCTTCCCCACAGGCTGGCAGCAACCCAGTTCCTTGTTACTTCTTCTGAATATACTGTAGATCTCTTCCTTCCTATTGTATCTTCCACATTCTATAAATTATGCCGTGTGTGTGTGTGTGTGTGTGTGTGTGTGTGTGTGTGTGTGTGTGTGTGTGTGTGTGTGAGAGAGAGAGACTCAGTCGTGTCCGATTCTTTGTGACCCCGTGGACTATAGCCCGCCAGGCTCCTCTGTCCATGGGATTCTCCAGGCAAGAATACTAGAGTGGGTTGCCATTCCATGCTCCAGGGGATCTTCCAGACCCAGGGATTGAACCTAGGTCTCCCGCATTGCAGGTGAATTCTTTATTGCCTGAGCCAGCAGGGAAGCCCACGTTATCCCCTACCATATCTCTTTCTAATGTTTAACTGTTTGTCTGAGTCGGGTCTTTGTTGCAGCACACAGGATCTTCACTGTGGCATGTGGGCTTAGATGCTCCACAGCATGTTGGGTCTTAGTTCCCTGACCAGGGATCAAACATGCATCTCTTGCATTGGAAGGTAGATTCTTAACCTCTGGACTGCCAGGGAAATCCCCCATATCTCTTCAGACAGTTTAATTGTTTTTCTTTCTCCTCCCTTCTACTACCCCACCTCCAAACTTAAAATTTAAAGTTCTCTGAATCAGGTCAGTGCAGGTTCCGGCCAAATGCATTTTTCTGGCCTTTGCTAAGCGTGTCCTCGCGATGCCAAGATCCCATCAGTCTGCTGTCTCAGGATGTGGTCCAGGAAGACAGATCCCAGTTCTGGACACCTTCTGTATTGCCAAGCGTTTCTTGCCATGTCCTCATTTCATTTCCAAACTTGCACCCACTGCGGGGAGAAGGGTTGTCTGGCACCTGGACCTGAGCCTTCACTGTTCCCTCCCACCCTCGCTTTCTGAGAGCAGTGAGAGACCCCTCCTCACAGAGCAGTTGGGGGTTTAGTAGACAGTTTGTGCTCAGGCCGCTGGCCTGCAATATCCCCATGTGCCTTGGATGCGAACACACTGCCCTCCCCCCCTGCAGGGGATTCCTTGCCCGTGTGTTCTTCCAATGGTGCTCTTAATGCGTTTTCTTCTCCTCTTGAGCCCTGCTGGCTGGCATTTACCTCTTTCTCCTCAGCCTCTTTGTCTGCAGGGTTTTCTTCCTGAAAATTCACCCAACACTGACCAGGAGCCTCCCCCTGAAGCTACTGGCCCATCTCAGCTGTCCCCACGGGAACTGTGGTTTGTCTGTGATGTGGGTATACTCAGGAGTTCTCTTGGGTCAAGTGGAACATGGCCCGTCTCTTCCTAAGCACCCATCACCCCACACAGTGTGAAGTCCCAGGTCCCTAACTCACCTTCAAGGCTTGTTGCCCCAGCCCTTGACCCCAGACATCTTTCATTCCTCCTGCTTGCCCCGTGATCCTGGTCTCTGCACATGCTTCTCCCTCTGCCCAGAACTTTCATGCCCAGTTGTCCCTCTTTAGTTCCTTTTCACCCTTGAAAGACTGTGCTTATGTACCATTTTAGCACAGGGTCTTAGGATCCTTCCCAGGCTTTGCCAGAAACCCTTGCCAGACCCTCCCAGGGCACCATGCCTTTGCTCTTGGAATATCCATCACATTTATAAATATTTTTCTGTTGTGTCTGGTGGGAACCGAGGGGCTGGGGTTTTCCCTGTGTCCTCTGATGGTGTGGTTTGCCCACCTTTGCTGTACGGAAGTCACGGGTGTTGTGTGGGATCTCTTAGCATCTCTGAAACCTCCGTGACAACAACAGCTGGGTCTGTAGTGCTCGGTCTGTGTGATGGGTCCTGAGCTTCTCACCACAGACACCACTGTTGGGTGTCCCTGAAACTTGTGAGCAATTTTCATCCCTCGGTATTGGCAAATGCCTTCGCTCTTTGAGGACTTTCCCTGCAGGCCTGCGTGTCCTCCTGTTTCCCGGGGACTCAGCCAGTGTGGATGGTACTTCCCCCCAGTGTGCTGGGAGAGCAGCTGGTGTGGCTTGGGGCGGTGACTCCAAAGGAACAGCTGTGTGTTTGTGGAGGGGACTGTTGGTGATAGCTGCTGCTGCTAAGTCGCTTCAGTTGTGTCCAACTCTGTGCGACCCCATAGACGGCAGCCCACTAGCCTCCTCTGTCGCTGGGATTCTCCAGGCAAGAACCCTGGAGTGGGTTGCCATTTCCTTCTCCAATGCATGAAAGTGAAAAGTGAAAGTGAAGTCGCTCAGTTGTGTCCAACTCTTAGTGACCCCATGGACTGTAGCCTACCAGGCTCCTCCGTCCATGGGATTTTCCAGGCAAGAGTACTGGAGTGGGGTGCCATTGCCTTCTCCATTGGTGATAAAGGTGCAGACAAAGAGAAAGTGAAGGGGAGCAGAAATGTTGTGGAATTCAGTGTCTAGTTTTGGGGTGTTTCCTAAGTGTCCATGATAACTTTCTGAGCAGGTACTGGTCCCAAGACCACACTGGGAGCCCTTGGATGTGAAAGGAAGGCAGAGTCTTGGCCCCCAGATTACTTGTGTCTCGTTGTTCCTGGGCTTGATTAATGCAGCTTGAGGAGGGCTCGGCTGTGCATCTTGTCCAGGGACTTCTTACTTGTTTCCCAGGCCCCTCACTTGGCTGCCTGGCCCCATACCACTGTGACCCTGCTGATGGGATTTTACATCCTGTTGCCAGCCCTGTGGTGAGCCCTCTGAAAGCAGGGGTGTGTGTTGTGTTCTGGACACACCTGTCCCCTGGTGTATTCTGTGCAGAAGGGGTCAGGAGTGAGCAGCCCAGATGTGTGCTCTCTGTCCCCTCCCTTCTCCGTCTTTGGGGGTTTGTCTTGACTGGACTGTGTGTGAATGTTCTTTAATTGGTTCGTCATTAGAACAGTGTCACACACTGCAGATTTGCAGTGAGGCCTTATGGACACTGAGCCTGCGTTCTGGTCAGGACGTAATTTTGGAGACCATGGTCTCCCCAGCAGTGATGAAAGAGAGCACCCCAGCAGTCAGATCACACATATAAATGTCCGCTGCAGGAAGTAAGGCCTGAGCAGATCGGGATGAAATTACACTGTTTATTCCCCAGAGTGTGTGGCTTTCTAGAGCTTGCATGTCCCTTGCTTCACTTGTCACTGAAGTCCCTGGCTGATCAGGAGCCAGAGTCACTGCTTCAAATGGAAGGATGCATGACAGTGCAGTGAGTGTAGGCTGGAGCCAAACAGCCGTCAAATGACGGATCCTTCCCACTTTGTCTGCCAGTCTCCTGGGGATGGGGAGCAGACACAGGCTGATGGCAACCAACTGCAGCCGTCTCCCCGTCAGTGATAGAGCCCCACGGAGTCACCCTCTCCAGTTTTTGCCATATGCTCACCAATTAAAACTTAAGCACGCCACATGCTAGGCTGTTGGAAACACATTTTCATTTTGATGTGGCTATTCTGAAGTAAATGTGTGTAAGAACATATGCTCTCTGTCAACCCAACGATGGCACTGCTGTTGCTAAAACTATGCTTTTGCTGTGCTGGTAAAATGAGGGGAGTTGGGTATCTCTTTGCTCAGTACTCTATTATCAGATGAAAAGGCAGGTACTGTACAGAGTCCTTCAACACCAAAGGGAATTTTTCTCAAAGGTCTGTTCACTCTCTTCCTGTGCCCAGTTCAGTTTTTGCTTTTAAGGAAAAATACTCGACGTCCCGATTCTTGGGCACACGGGTTCATAGTTGTGTGCCCTTTACTGTCTTCCTGCTGCTGCCAGCCAATGCGTCTCAGGCTGGAAACTGCTCTCACATGACCCGATGGGGCTTCCAAAACCAGCCCTCTTGGGGACACCCCGGAGGGACACCCAACAGACTGCAGAGGACCTATGCTACCTCGCCCTCATCTCCTCCATTCTCCCCAGGAAGCCGGTGCCTGTCCTAGGCTAGAGTCCCCAGCAGAAGACTTGCCATGTGTCATCAAGCCTGGGGAGGGGGTGGTGGGCAGAAGTCCCTTCGTGCTGTGCATCCAGTTCCCACCTGAAGGGCCCTGGGGCAGTTTTGGGAAGAAGATCACTTCCCTGGGGTGGCTGGAAGTTACCCAGCACATAAGGAGAGCCTGGCATCTCATCTCTCTACTGCCTCCCTCTCCAGGTCCCAGACTCATCCTCTGGGGAATACAGCCTGAGAGCAGATGAGGGGTGGGGGTTCTGGACCCAGTGAGGCCTGGCAGAATGACTTCTTGCCGGGATGCTGAAGGGCAGCTGGACCCCCTGCCCAGCGAGGCCTGAGCTTTGCTCTTGTGTAGTAATGCCTCTGCCTGGGCTGCTGGGGGGCTGCGCTGGGCACCCCGTTCCAGCCATCCCTGCTTACCCGAGCTGGCAGGTTGTCCCCACAAAGAGAGAGCCCCCACCCCCCATCATCTGCCTGTTCTTAGGTGTCTGGGCAGGCCGCTCACACTTCTGCCATGCACAGATCCTGCCTGAGTCTCTGCATTGCTTCGAGCAATATATGGGTAGACTTAGAGCACGTGTTGGTGGCACTGCCAGGATCCCAGCCATGTGACTCCGCCCAGCCCTCAGGAGTGACGCCTCCTCACCTGGCCTTCATGGAAGACTTTTTTTTTCTATTCCCAATCATTTTGCTGTCCATCCACAGCTCACAGCTGAGAGGGTTCCTCAGTAAAAACATGCATATGGCAGGCTGTGTCATTTCCCGGCTTCTAGGGGATGACGTCCATGGAACCTGAGCCACAGATCTCCAGCTTTGATGGGTTTACAAAGAGTTCTTTGCCTATGGGTGATTCTTATAGATAGCTTTCAAGAGTATGGGCTAACGTCACATTGAAAGTGAAAGTGTAAAAGTGTTAGTTGCTCAATCTTGTCCAACTCTTTGTAAGCCCATGGACTGTAGCCCGCAGGCTCCTCTGTCCATGGAATTTTCCAGGTGAGAATACTACAGTGGGTAGCCATTCCCTTATCAAGGGGATCTTCGTAAACCAGGAATCAAACCCATATTTCCTGCATTTCAGTCAGATTCTTTCCTGTTTGAGCCAGGGAAGCAAACATCACATTATGAGCAGACATAATTCAAGCAAAGGGTGACAGACCTCACTGGTTTAGTCACTGATGAAAGCTCTGACTGGGATTCCCCTGGTGGTCCAGTAGTTAAGACTGAATGCTCCCACTGCAGGGGCGTGGGTTCTATCCCTAGTCAGGGAACTAAGACCCCACATGCCACACAGCTTAGCCAAAAAAAAGTAAAATTACCCAATGAGTATTTATTTATGTCAACTAGATGTATTTTATATCAACTGATAACTTAAAAGAAAATCAGACTGCTTTTTGCTAATCAGCTTGATTCACCATGAACTTATTTCCTCTTTCCCTGAAGAGCTTCCCTGGTAGCTCAGATGGTAAAGTGTCTGCCTACAAAGCAGGAGACCCGGGTTTGATCCCTGGGTTGGGAAGATCCCTTGGAGAAGGAAATGGCAACCCACTCCAGTATTCTTGCCTGGAAAATCTCATGGACTGAGGATCCTGGTGGGCTACAGCCTATGGGGTTACAAAGAGTTGGACCTGTCTGAGCGACTTCACTTCACTTCCGTGAAGAAGCGAAAGGATCATGTATCAGTCTGCTATTGCTGTGTAACAAATTACCACAAACATAGCTGTTCAAAACAGCACTTGTTTATTATTTTATGGTTCCCATGGGTCAGAAACCCAGTCTGGCTAACTGGGTTCTTGGCCAGGGGTATCTGAAGGTTATGGTTAAGGCTGTGGCTGGTGGGACTCTTATTGGGAGGCCCTGGGAAGAGTCCACTTCCAGGGTCTTTCAGTTGTTGGCAGAATTCAGTTCCTTGTGCTTGCAGGACTGAGGTCCCTGTTCCTTGTTGGCTATTGGCCAGAAATCATTCTCAGCTTCTAGAGGCCAGCACATTCCTTTTCACGTGGGCCCTTCCATCTTTAAAGCCAGCATGGGTGGGACAAATACTTCGTGTGCTTCTGATCTCTCTGACATCCTTTTCTGGTGCTAATGAGAAAAAACTCTGCTTCTAAAAGTCTCACCAGGTTGGATCAGGCCCACCTGAGCAATCTCTGTATTGTAAGGTTGAGTGACTTAAAACATAAATGCCAGCTGCCATCCCCTTCCCCGCAGTGTTTGATTGAATGACCAGGCGACGGGAGTCTCAGGGCCACTTTTGAATTCTGCCTGCCGCAGACGGCCCCAAGAGATGAGCCTCACGTCTGGTCTCCCTTTCGCTCGACGTTGCCTAGACATTCCCGTCCTCACTGTGATCTCCACTGTTGTCTCCCCCAGCCAGCGCCGGGGAGCCTGGGCCTGAACCGGAGGCAGACGTGGAGGCAGAGGTGGGGCAGGTGGCCGATGAGGCCGGCCAGGAGCTAGCCCCCGCCGGCGCGGGAGCAGAGAGTGAGGTGGAGCGGGCCCTGGAGCCGGAGCACGAGGAGCGAGCCTCCCTGAGCGAGAAGGAGCGGCAGAATGAGGCGGTGAACGAGCGTGACAACTGCTCGGCCTCCAGCGTCTCGTCCTCCAGCAGCACGTTGGAGAGGGAGGACAAGGAGGACAAGCTCTCCCGGGACAAAGGCGCGGGTAAGGATGCCCCCGCCCAGGGCACCCGGCGCAGGGCACCTAGCTCACTGGTCTCTGAGTTGACCTGCTGGCCCAGCTCGCTCCCCAGACGGTGCCCCGTGTCTGGAGGAGGGTGCATGTCCGCACTCAGCCAGCCAGCAGCTTCCTGCCCCCCAGATGGGCTCCCTCCCTCTGACATGCAGATGCACCACCCCTTTACAGCTGGCAAAGGGCCATCAGGGACTTCTCCTGAGGAATGAGCCCCAGCAGAGAAATTCCTCAGCTTCCTTCTAACTCTTAAATTGTGAACAGTAAGTGTGGCTGTCTTCTGGTTTAAATTTAGAGACACGTCGTGTTGTTATCTGCTCCCTTGAAAGAGTTAATTTTGCAGTGAAGTATGTTGAACTACTGTGACTAAACACTTCAGACCAGAGCAACTTTGGTAAAAATGAATTGTATGAGTACTTTTAAAAAGGGCCAGTTCATAGCGTGCTGAGGTCAGTTTGATGGGCTCGACTGGAGTGTACGTAATTTAGGTAATTTTCTACAGTCTACTCAGGACCACTGTTTTCTTCCATATTAAGTATGTACATTTTCTTATAGAATCATACCTTTTTGGTGTTATGGATGATAGTCATTCAGTTTCACCTGTTTGATGGTGACTTTACGTTTAGGGACCAAATGGAATGTTAGTTCTCATTAGGGACTCGGGGAGGGTGCCACAGAGGGTTCTAGAAATTTTAAGTGATTCAAATTATTATTTGAATTATTTTCTAAATTTTTAATTGGAGGAGAATTGCTTTACAATGTTGTGATGGTTTCTACCATACAACAATGTGAATCAGTCATAGGTATACATATGTCCCCTCCCACCTCCATCATTTGAATTATGATTCATGAGTGACACCATGGAGTTGGTGTTCCACCTCATGACTTGTGTGTGGTGTCAGGAAGCGACCTCTCTCAACGGACATTCCTCACCTGTGGAGACATGTCTTATGGGGCAGCCTTCATTAAGTTACACAGTGACACAGATTCAAGGACCCTACATCTCAGGCCCGGACGGCTCCATACGGGACTGCCAATCAGTGGCATGACCCATGCATGATGTGTTAGTTCACAGATTAAGAATCCAGTCTCCCTGAAACCTGGACAAGTGAACAAAGATTGAATGAATGAATGAAGCCACAATTCATTCAGGAGACCTGTCAACCAGTGGCTTAGTCTAATATTTCAGTTTTCACAATTATATAATTATATTTAATTCTATACATATATCTAGTCTCAATGAAAAGGGAAAGGCTTTGAAGACTTTGTTTATGTCTTAGGAATCATTGCATTGAAAATCTTGTGTCTGGTTGAATACATGGGTGCTAAAAGGATTACATATATTGGTACTAAATTTCTTTCAAAGTCAGATTATAGTTATACTGTCAGATTTTACTTGCTGTTATTCACATTTAATGTAATTTTGGCCACAGTGCAGAGTGTCGGGTAAGTCTTGTTGATCAGTTTGACCTTAAATTATGTTTTATTGCATTATGAGTAGCTTTAAGGATTATTCATCATAACTAGGGTTAGCAAGCCTAAAACATATCAACAAGTTGGTTAGTAAAAATAAGCCAGGGCAAAGAACTTTCTTGGATCAGATTGCCCAATATCCTTCCAAATAAGGACAACTTTCCAAAAATGGAGACTCTACTCCCAGTGAAGAACCATTGACTTCCTACCAAAAGCTGGTGGTGTCCAGGAATTGGAGCTTTGCAGTGGCTTTTCTGCTTCAGTCTGGTGGTGTTAAGAGATGTGACCATGTTTATTTGTTGTAGCTTATTGGTTCCTAAAATATCCCACTGCTCACAGGCACCATCAGCAACCATGGAATCAGGGAAGCTTTGTCCTCATAGTTCTTGCTTTTCAGAATCTTCTCAACTAAATCACAAAGGCAATCAAAGTGATTCCCAATCTTTTTTCTAATGGTTGTAGCTATTAGTTGAGAATGAACTTGTAGAGCTTGAAAGAGATTCAACTTATTGAAAGTTTGTGATTTTATTTTTCTTTGTTTTCAGTGTGGCACTCCCTGGCATTAGAATGAGAGGCTTTATTGTAGCATAGATTACACTCTGTTGTGTGAAGAAGGAAATGGCAACCCACTCCAGTACTCTTGCCTGGAAAATCCCATGGGCGGAGGAGCCTGGTAGGCTACAGTCCATGAGGTTGCAAAGAGTCGGACAGTTGTAGTTACTTCCAGAATCATCTTTTGTCTCTACTTGAATGCAGTGAGGATGGGGTTGTATGTCTTGTTCACTGTGAGTCCTTACTTCCTAGCTGGGGATCCAGAACATAATAGGGGCTCATAAAACCACTGATGAATGAAGAAGTATCAGGCTAAGATGGAGAAGCCCCGTTACTCCCAGTTCCTCCCTCTTACAACTAAAATAAAGCCCTGGATATAATAGAACAGCTAATCATAGAAGCATAGAAGGATGCTGAAAGGTGAAAAGAAGGCGGCAGACTGCCTAGGAGTCTTTTGACTTGAATGTCACAGCAGTGAAGCTTCAAGGAAAGCTGATTCCCTTAACCAAAGGATTGAGAAAGGCGATGCCTAACAGAACAGAAAATGTGTGCTGCTCTTAATAAGTGCTCTATCCTAAACAAGGTCTAATGGAAACTATGCCACTGTCACACCTCTCCTCCAATCCAGTGGTTTCAGTAAGACGGAAGAGGAGATAGTCTTTTGTACACACCCATATGGAAACAGGAGTGATGGCTCTCCAGTTCCCTCCCCTCCCTCAACCCTGTAGTGTCAACGGGACTCAGAAGGGAACCCGTCTTCTGTCCCCTGCCCAGTAGAAGCAGTTTGCATTCCATTCCCCTGTTGGGATACTGTTGGCCTAATGGGGAGTTCATAGTCCATCCCCTGCAGGAAAAAGCAAATGGATCTCAATTCTTCCAACAGGGTCGAGTCAGTGGGTTCCTGTGGGGGTCTGAGCCTTCACCTGGACCACAGTAGGACCACACTTAATGAGGATCTGGCGGAAAGACTGATAGCCTTCTCTCTCTTCCCATGGCCACTCTCCTTGTCCTCAGTGCCAGTGAGGCCCCAGGGGGAGCCAAGCCTCCATCCCCACCCAGCATAAACAAAGTGGAATGATGTGGTTGGAGGTGGGACTCGACAATGGTGGGGACTGATGGAAAACTGAGCCTTCGCTTCACTTGGAGACAGTGCGCCAATGGGAATCAGTGCTTCACGTCCACTGGGAAGATGCTGCTGGGGTCAAGGGGCTTCAGCCCATCTACACTTAGGGAGTGAGTCAGCCCTCTTCCTGGTGACAGTGGGACCCAGCAGGAGCAGAACATATACCTGCACCAAGACCTATAAGCTACACCCTGAAAGGGTGATTGTCTGCTAAAAGAGAAGGTTAAATATGATCCAAAGTCTATCACATAATACCCAACACATCCAGGATATAATAAAAATCATGTCAAGAATCAGGGCACTGACATCTTGAATGGAAAAACACCATCCAGAGATGCCATTATTATGGTGACTTCTTCAAAACCTTTGACAGGTGCTGGGATGATCTGTCAAAAGTTTAAAAGCAGTCACCATAATAATGCTTTAGAGAACAGTTACAAACTCCCAGGAAATACATTTAAAAAGTCTTAGCAAAGAAATTTTCAAAAAAGAACGAAGGGAGTATAAGCTGGAAATATACACTGGAAATATAAGCTGAAATAAAGTATTTGACATACTTTATAGTTGATTGGAAACAATAAAGAAAATAGTCAGTGTATTTGAAAACAGACCAGTGGAAATTACCAAATCTGAATAGGAGAGGAAAAAAGACTGAAAATGAAAGGAACCTCAGGGACCTATGGGACTGTGTCAGTAAAACTGACATTCATTTCATCTAAGTCTAAGAAGAGGAGAGAGAGTGCAGTGTGGAAAAATGTTTGAGGAAATAATGGCTGAGATTTTCCCAAGTTTTGCAAATGGCATAAGCCTACAGATTTAAGCTGAGCAAATCCTAACAAGGATAAATCCAAAGAAATCAACACCAAGACAAATGATAATCAAACTTATGATAACTAAAAGCCAAATAATAATTTTTTAAGACAGAAAGAAATGATGTGATACCTATAGAAGAGAATATATATAGTTCAGAGGATAGTGGATTTCTTGTCTGGATCACCGAGGCCTGCAGAAAGGGAGACAGCATCTGTCAAGTGCTGAAAGACCATAACTGTCAACGATGAATTACATGTACACTAAAAGTGGCCTTTAACAATGCAGGGACAATAAAAACATTCTCAGTAAAGAACAACCAAGAACATTTGTCACTAGCGACCTCCCCTTGAAGAATGGCTAAACTAAGTTCTCTGAACAAAAAGGAAATGATGATAGAAGATGACTTGGGACTCCAGCAAGAAAAGAACAACAGAATGGGTAAAAATAGGGGTAAATAAAAATGCCATATTTTTACTCATGAGCTTCTTAAATCATATTCGATGGTTGAAGCAAAATTGCATGTGCTATATGGAGTACAGCATATGTAGAGGAAATACTTAAGACAACTGTATTTTTTAAAGTGGGACGGTAAAGGGATATAAGTGGAAGTAAGGTTTCTGCACTTCAAAGTAGTAAAACATCAATTTGTTTTCGTTTAGTCTCTAAGGTGTGTCCAACTCTTTACCACTCCATGGTCTGGCCCACCAGGCTTCTCTGTCCATGGGACTTGTCAGGCAAGAATATTGGAGTGGGTTGCCGTTTCCTTCTCCAGGGGATCTCCAGGGCTCAAAACTGCATTTCCTGCATTAACAGGTGAATTCTTTGCCACTGAGACACCAGGGAAGCCCAATACCAATAGACTAAAGGAGTGTGTATACTGTAATACCTAAAGCAACTACTGGGAAAATTACATGACGCAACGTACTCAAACACACGATAAATAAGTCACATTGAAATTCTAAAAAAATGTTCAAGCAATCCACCCAAGACCAAGAAAGGAGGAACAGACACTGAAACAAGGATCAAACAAAACAAATAAAACAGCACACTTAAGTCCTAACATATCGAGTGAAAGACAGAGATTTGAAGAGTGGATAAGAACACCAGTCAACTACGTGCTATCATGTACAACACTCATATCAAATGTAATGACATGGGCAGATGGAAAGTTAAAAGCCGGGAAAAGATGTCATGCCAACTTTAATCAAAGAAAAGCCGTATTAATGGCTATATTAATATCAGATGAAGTACACTTCGGAAAAAAGGAAATCGCTAGGGAGAAAGAAGCACCCTACGTAATGATTTTATAAAAGACATGAATGAGTGAAGAAAGGAAACTTGAAAGCCGGCATTTAAGATGTTACCTGATTATGCTCTTTGCCCTGTTGCCAAAATAAGAAATTGCCAACATTTCCCAATCAATGGAGAGAGTGAGGCAGTCTGTTGAGAGAGACTCAGTCACTTTATCTGCCTCAACTTCCTGGCTTCAAAGCAGTCTCCCTATTTACGGGACTGTTTGGCCAGCTGTAGTGATTTTTCCATCGTGTCCTCAAATCCCACCTCCTGTCTCTTTGATGGTGGTTATCATCAAAATGTATTTTGTTTGTGAAGCCAATCTCCAAGAGGACCCAAGACCTCCTTGTTCTGGTGTTGGACGCTTGGTGAGCTTAGGCCACTGTTGAGCAGAGCATGGAGGACAAAACTGCAGTGGAAAAATCAGAGCACTTGGGGGCCTTTGGGCTTCTCCAGTAAATGCCTCCTCAAAGGTAAAGGCACAGCCCCAGGAGAGAGACCAGTGTCCTCCCCCAGCCTGTTCGATCCAGCTCTTTGGAAGAGAAAAAGCTCATGCTGCTCATGTCCTCGGCCTAGGTCTCCTGCCCCCTCCCCAGATGAGCAGCCACAGAGGCCCTTGGATATCTGATGGAACTCACAGCCTGAAATGCCCACTGCACAGCCCTGCTGGACCTCAGGAAGCAAACTCAGAGGAATGACGTCCCTGACCATTTATCCATTCATCCACTCATCCTAGATGCTGGGGATACAACAGGGAACAAAACAGACCCAAACCCCGGCTCTTGTAGAGTTTACGTTCTGAGGAAGAACACAATTTAACAAATAATTATAATCGTTCCAATAATGGGACAAAGGCAGCAATAAACTCAAAGAGAAAAGTGTGTGGAAGATCAGACAGTAAGACATGCTCGGGTAGAAAATAAAGCAGGAAAAGATGATCAGCTGTGGGCGAGAGGGAGTTGTCCACAATTTTAAATAAGGTGGTCGGGGAAGATTTCACTATTTGAGCTAAAACCGAAAGGAAGTTGAGAAGCAAATTGTGTGATTAACTGGGTTTGCCCCAGCAGAGGCAAAGGTCCTGAAGCTGGATCACGTCACGCCTGGTGAGTTCTAGGAACGTCAGGTCAGTGCTGTTGCTGAAGAGGTTCGTGTGTGTGTATCTGGGGTGGGGGCAGTGGTGGAGGTGGTGGTGGGAGAGGGAGAAAAAACAAATTCAGGTGGAATCACACATGGATTGTGAACACTGACAGGTCACTGGCTTTTTGTCTCGGTGAAACGTGGCACCTTTGGAAGACTTAGAGAAGAAAGATAAGTTGGACACTGCAACACATCATGTGGCTCTGGGGTTGAGAACTCACTGTAGAAGGACAAGCGTGGATGCTGAGATCAGCTGGATGCTCCCCTGTTGGCAAGCAACCTCACTAGTTCAGACTGGGGTTATGGCAGGAGTAGTGATGAGAAAAGTGATTGGATTCTGGATGCAACGTGAAGATTTAACTAACAGGACTCTGCTGTGTGGGATGGAAGAACAGGATAAAAGTCAAGGATAACTCTTAGGCTTTTGGAATTGGCAGCAGTTACATTGGCTGGATGAAGGATGGATGAAGTGGCTGCAACTGAAGCCAGAAATGACTGCAGGAGAAGCGGGTTGGGTGAGCGGATGGGACTGAGGAAGAAGATGGCATTTAAAGGCCTTGAGACTGGATGAGATGAAGGCTAGGAAAGGGAGTGTAGATGGAGAGAAGAGGTCCACAGACAGTTAAAGGTTAAAGATAAGGAGGAACCAACATAGGAGACTGAGAAGGAGCCGACAAAGAGAAGGCAGCAAGCCAGGTGAGTGCAGTGTCCGGGAGGCCAAGTGGAGGATGTAAGTCAAGGATGAGGGGGTGACCGCTGCGTCTAGTGAGACAGGAAGGTCATAGGTCACCCAGAAAGGAGCATCTCTGAAACAGAGCAAAAACTTCATTAGACTGGGTTCAAGAGAGAATAAAGAGAGAAATTGGAAACAGCAAAACAACTCTTATACACAGCTTTATTTTTTGTTTGTTTTTTTAAACTTTTTATTTTGTATTGGGGTATAGCCGATTAACATTATGGTAGTTTCAGGTGAACCTCAAAGGGATTCAGCCATACATACACATGTATCCATTCTCCCCCAAACTCCCCTCCCATTCAGGCTGGCAGGTAAGTTCAAGTAGAGTTCCATGTGCTCTACAATAGGTCCTTGTTGGTTACCCATTTTGAATATAGCAGTGTGTGTATGACCTTCCCAAACTTCCTAACTCTCCCTCCCCACCCCAGCTTTACTTTAAAAGAAAGGAGAAAATTTAGATTATAGCTGGAGGGATAAGTAGAATCAAGTGAGATTTTTTGTTTTCATTTAACGGGTAAAATTATACAGTGTTTCTATACCAGTAGGAAGACCTAGTGGGAGGAGCATGGGAGATGCAAGATGGAGAATCACTGGAGCAGATGAGTCCCACTAAGAGGACAGGTGATCAGTAGTCACAGGACAGACGAGGTCAGCGTTTAGGTGCAGGTGGGTGAGTGGAGGCAGAATGGAGGCCCTGGAAGAGCTCTGACTTTGTCTATTAAGTTTTTGAAACAGAAAGCAAGGCAAGGCTTGCAGAGGATGAGTTGAGTATGGAAGCCTAGAGGAAAGAAGAGGTGTCTGGAAAGCCATCTAGGAGAGGTCATGAATGGGGCTGTCAGGCAGCATTAAGGGTCTGCTGAAGACTGGTGGCCGTATGACCAGTGGTATGGTCTGTGCATTTCTCCAGACAGTTTGGCTTCACTGGTGTGGAGGTGGAGTAGGGGGAAAAAAGGAGTGATTCTACAGCCTTTCCAGTACCTCCTGTGGGTGAGGGGGCATTTCCTTGCCTCCCTGTGTGTAGTTAGGGCAGTTGCCCTGAGTGGGTGCTGACCAGCTATCATGGGTGAGCAGAAAAGGTGAGAAAATTTTTTCCCATGAGCCTAGGCCAGAGCCACAAGCTGTGTCACACCTACGAGAGTATTGGGTCCCTAGAGTGAGCCATCGGCCCTTTGACACAGCATCTCTTTCTGATCAAGAGCATCTTGTCAACCACGACCAACTTCCTCTTCTATTGCTTTATTTCTGGGTCTTCCTGATTCCTCCTGTGTGAAATGCCCACGTGTTGCCTGCTTGGTTCTCTCATGGCATCGAGCTACTGTGATGTCCTCATTTTTTCTCCTGTGTACTTTCAGGTTTGTGGTCTGCGGGTGTTCAGGATGCCGGTGTAAATGAGCAGTGTGGCGACATCCTCACCAGCAAACGGTTCATGCTGGACATGCTGTATGCCCATAACAGAAAGCCCGCGGATGACGAGGAGAAGGGGGAGGGCGAGGCCGCGAGGACCGCGCAGGGGGCGGAGGCGGTAGCCAGCCTGGCCAGCCGGATATCCACCCTGCAGGCCAGTTCCCTGGCCCAGGATGAGAGTGTCAAGAGGGTGGACGTTGGCTGTCTGGACAACCGGGGCAGTGTGAAAGCCTTCGCGGAGAAATTCAACAGTGGGGACCTAGGGAGGGGATCCATCTCCCCTGACGCGGAGGCCAATGACAAGATCGCAGAGAAGGCCTCGGCTCAGCCCAAGACGGAATCCGACTACATCTGGGACCAGCTCATGGCCAATCCCAGGGAGCTCAGAATCCAGGACATGGATTTCACTGACCTGGGCGAGGAGGACGACATTGACGTCCTGGACGTGGACTTGGGTCACCGAGAGGCCCCAGGGCCGCCTCCCCCGCCCCCGCCCACCTTTCTGGGTCTGCCGCCCCCACCCCCTCCGCCCCTGCTGGATGGCGTGCCTCCCCCTCCAGTCCCCGGTAATTTATTGGCTCCCCCTCCAGTATTCAACGCTCCTCAGGGCTTAGGGTGGCCCCAGGTACCCAGGGGTCAGCCAGCATTCACCAAGAAAAAGAAGACCATCCGTCTGTTCTGGAATGAAGTCCGGCCTTTTGAGTGGCCCTGTAAGAACAATGGCCGCAGCAGAGAATTCCTGTGGTCGAAACTGGAACCCATTAAGGTGGACACCTCCAAGCTGGAGCACCTGTTTGAGTCTAAATCGAAGGAACTGTCCGTCTCCAAGGTATCGCTTGCCTCCAGCATGCCTCTTCATTTGCTGAGTTACTTACAGATATTAGGTAGAATGGAGAGTTTTGTTATACATAAAATGCCCTTTGTGTTGCTCTTACTAATTGCTTTAAAAGGCAGTTGGTATAAAAATCTGACTTTTCATCCAGTACCCTGTGTCACACATTAGGTGTGAGCTAAATGAGTAAGGGACCTTTTGTTGCTAACAAAGCTAGCAACTTATTAACACCGATAGGCAAGTAGCTTTCCAAGAACCTAATAACCTGGAGGAATAAAAAAAAAAATGTTTACCCAGGGATTGTTGGCATAGCCTGATGGCAAATGATGACATTCTCTAGAGGAAAGCAGACTTGCTAATTTATCAAACACACTGACTTCATCCTGTGACTCTGTTTATTCACGCTCACATTTGTTGTTTATGGTTGATAGTGTTTTAAACCTCAGCTGTAAGACAGTAAGCTATGGGACATTTCTTCAGCTAATCCCCTGGCTGAGTCAGCTTGCTGCCACTATCTGGATGCTTCTATGCAGTCATATAGTTAGCATCCTGTAAACGTTATACGTGTATCTAGGTTTCTTATTTCTCATAGGTGTTTGAGAACCCTGAGGGCTTTGCTGGTGTAGTGTCTTTAAGAGAGATGTTCCATCTACTTTTATAAATTAAGACCTTTGTATATGAAGTTATTGGGCATCAAAGGTAAAGTCATGACTAAGGAGCACTGGCAAAAAGGCGCGTGATACTGGATCACAGATTTTATTTCTGATGATTCATTGCATTATCAGGGTCTCCTTTACATATCTCAAAGAACTGGTCTAAAAAAATAACTCTTGAGATCCTGGGCATATTTCAGTTTTAAAACAGGTTTAAGACTGTCTTCTCAGGGCCCTGGAGTAAGAACACTTTTTAAAGGCTAGTTTAGAGTAAACATGCCAGAACTTACTGTCGCGAATTAATTTCGGCTCCGTGGGTTGCTCCGTTTAGCATCATTTTGGGTGAGTATAAACTGAGTTGGGCTCCTTGATCTGCCAGCCGGGCTCCGATTTGGAGTCAAAGTGTGTGCAGCTTCCTCAGGACAGGAGTATCCTTTCAAGAAGGACCTGAGGACGGAGTTTGTGCCTGTCACCATGTGTGATGCTGGTGATGTGTGATGCTGAAAGGCTAGGTCGGGAGCTCTAAAAGGTCAACTTCCAGTTAAAACCTGTACTGGGGTCGGGGGTGGGGTGGGGGAGATGGGTCTGGAACTACCTGCTGCTCTTCCCGAGTTGGCCTTTACCCTCGAGTTGATGTCTGCCCAGTTCCAGCAAGGATGTGAATCTGAACCATTTCCAGCCCCACCCCATACCCAAGTCAGAATTCCAGCTTTTTCCTGTTTACGAATCCAGCTGCCAAGATCCAAAATAGAAAGCCATGCCAGCCAGTCCTCTTCCCCAGCTGGAAGTAAAACCCTCTTGTTCTCTCTAGAAAACAGTGCCACGGGAGGTGATATTGCTCTCGGTGTCTCTGTGTCCTGACTTCCAGGACTGGTCACGTGTGGTGATGAGCCACCCATGTGGCCCCTTCCGGTCTTACTGTCAGACCTGCCATTTAGGAGAAGGCTGGCCTGGCGTGGTTAAAAGAGCAGTTGGATCACCCAGGATGTGCCCTTGCTCCCACTGATCTGGTTGTCCTGCCTCCTTCATCCCACTCCTTCCCACGTGAGCCCCTCTGGCTGCCTGGACCCTCCGGGCTTATCCTGGTTGCTCCTTAGCCTCAGAGGTGGCTGGCTCTTGACTTGGGGTTAAGGGGTTGAGGAATTAAAGAGTCCCAGTTGGCAATAAAGGCACTTCTGACTTCATTTTTTACGAAAGAAATGGCAAAGTGAAAAACTTCCTTGAGAAGACCCCGAATGGGTTCACCTCCCCCAAATCTTCTCTTGGCTCCACTGTGGTTAGTGATGGGAGCCTGGTTGGCACACTCTCAGTGGCCCAGAGTTCAGTTCTTTCTTGAAGTAGGTGGTGACCTCTTGAAAACCTGTATTGCCCAGCTACAAAGGCTCACCTAGTTTTTATAAAGTGAGAGCATAAGAGGGAAGTAGCATGTTGAAAAATTTACCTGATCCCAGAATGTCCTGCAATGGGACCTAGGAGCCCATTTTAGGGAGGGGTGGGGGGCTAGGAAATGTGAGCAGAGACTAATTTACAAGTGTTACAAATGGTGAGGACGCAGGTTGGAGAGTTGAATCTGTTATGTGGATTAGTACAGCTATAACCAATTTCATGTTTGTTTCTAATTTTTGACTATGATGTTCATAAAACTCAGCTGTAAATAGCTACTTCCACATTCTGGTTCATGAGAAGCTTTTCATTAAGAACAATAGAGTGCATCGAAAATAAAATATACTTCACAGGGCAGCACAGAGCAAAGGGAATCAGTTGTACTTTCCATCAGAAAACTTAGACCAGACCAGTGTTGTGGGGCATGGTGGTGACCATCTGAGTCATCCCCTAGGGATTCGTGTGCCAGATCCAAGGCCGGGGTGACCACCTCATGGCGATGATAAGAACAGAGAGATGTGCTTTGTGATTTCCTTTCCAAGTAGTTTCTAGAACTGGATCTACTTTTCTCTTTTGGCAGGCAATATACATACATACATATATATGTATATACTTATATATACATATGGGCTTCCATGGTGGCCCAAACAGTAAAAAATCTGCCTGTAGTGCAGGAGATGTGGGTTTGATCCCTGGGTGGTAAAGATTCCCTGGAGAAGGGAATGGTTACCCACTCTAGTATTCCTTTTTTTTTTTCATTAATCAATAAATGTTTGTTGAGTACCTACTGAATGTTAGAATCTACATGTTCTGAGGACATAGTTCTTTTTTTTTTCCATTTATTTTTATTAGTTGGAGGCTAATTACTTTACAATATTGTAGTGGTTTTTGCCATACATTGACATGAATCAGCCATAGATTTACATGTGTTCCACATCCTGATCCCCCCTCCCGCCTCCCTCCCCATCCCATCCCTTTGGGTCTTCCCAGTGCACCAGCCCTGAGCACTTGTCTCATGCATCCAACCTGGGCTGGTGGTCTGTTTCACCCTTGATAGTATACTTGTTTCAATGCTGTTCTCTCTGAACATCCCATCCTCGCTTTCTCCCACAGAGTCTAAAAGTCTGTTCTGTACATCTGTCTCTCTTTTCCTGTTTTGCATATAGGGTTATCATTACCATCTTTTTAAATTCCATATATATGTGTTAGTATACTGTATTGGTCTTTATCTTTGTGGCTTACTTCACTCTGTATAATGGGCTCCAGTTTCATCCATCTCATTAGAACTGATTCAAATGAATTCTTTTCAATGGCTGAGTAATATTCCATGGTGTATATGTACCACAACTTCCTTATCCATTCATCTGCTGATGGGCATCTAGGTTGCTTCCATGTCCTGGCTATTATAAACAGTGCTGCGATGAACATTGGGGTGCACGTGTCTCTTTCAGATCTGGTTTCCTCATTGTGTGTGCCAAGGAGTGGGATTGCTGGGTCATATGGCAGTTCTATTTCCAGTTTTTTAAGAAATCTCCACACTGTTCTCCATAGCAGCTGTACTAGTTTGCATTCCCACCAACAGTGTAAGAGGGTTCCCTTTTCTCCACACCCTTTCCAGCATTTATTGCTTGTAGCAGCAATAAATTTATTGGATAGCAGCCATCCTAACTGGCATGTAATGATACCTTACTGAGGTTTTGATTTGCATTTCTCTGATAATGCCACTCCAGTATTCTTACCTGGAGACTATATGTATAGCTTTTTAATAATATAGCTTTAATTACGTGTTGTGGAGAAAGACAGAAATTTTGTGCTACATTTCATCATATTGTGTTTTTGCTGTTGGTCTAAGATGTGAATGTCCTAGTACATGGTTAAAATGACCCCAGAGTTGGGTGTGAGGGCAGAAAACCCCCGGGGATGGGGAATTACCCTCCATGGTTTTGACATCACCCCGAGAAGCCCAAGGAAGTGGCCTTCCAAGCTGTATGCCTCATCCAGGGCAGCCGAGTCCCTGTTCCTTCCAAAGGACAGCTGTTACATCCCCAGATCCAGACAGACCGCTGAAGGTGTGGAGCAGAAGCGAAGCCCAGAAGGAAGAAGGGACCCGGCTTCACCTTTGGGGACTCTTGGCTGTCTTATTCACCTGGGTTCCTTGCTCTACTGTGGGGAGGGGCCTCTGGAATGGATTTGGAGACATTTGTTTGACTTTATTGACCTTGAAGTTTCGAATCATTTCATAAACTATTAGTAGTGACTTTTTAAGAAAATCCAGAGATGATTTATTTCGTCTGGGGTAAACCCCAGCCTGAGTTGTTTTGAAAGGCTCCCCCGGGACTCAACCAAAGCTATGAGCCATTGATTTAAAGTGAAAAATAAAGCGTCAGTGGGGGGACATTGCTCCCACCATCATTCCCCACGTTTACTTCACCCCTCCCCCACCTCTGTTTTATTCTCCAGAGAAGAGAAGAATATCTTCCTACCCTTTATGCAAATTCAGGTCATAAGGGAATGTTATTCCGTTTAACAGCACCCTCAGAAAACCTGAATTCTGCCTGGGAGTTCCAAGCCCAATTTTGGGACTTCACTGGGGTGATCACACACCGTAGTGTATCCGGGATGGTCCCCATGTATGCCGGAGGTCCCAGGGGAATTATTAAGGTCACTCTCTTCACCTCTCAAAAGTCTCTCAGTTACAGTACTGGATAAACTGCAATAACATTGGAAATGTAACTGTTTGACAGTTGGCCTCTGCTGTAAAAACTCAAAGAGCCAATATGGGAAATTAACATTTTTTTTTTCTAAATTTACCAATAAGCAAGCCTGTTCTGGCCAGTTCCACAGAAATGTTATTCCTAACTAAATATTTTTCAGCTTTATTTAGGCTTCCTTGATAGGTCAGCTGGTAAAGAATCTACCTGCAATGCAGGAGACCCCGGTTCAATTCCTGGGTCAGGAAGATCCCCTGGAGAAGGGAAAGGCTACCCACTCCAGTATTCTAGGACTTCCCTGGTGGCTCAGCTGGTAAAGAATCTGCCTGGAATGTGGGAGACCTGGGTTCGATCCCTGGGTTGGAAAGATCCCCTGGAAAAGGGAATGGCTACCCACTCCAGTATTCTGGCCTGGAGAATTCCATGGACTTCGTAGTCCTTGGGGTCTCAAAGAGTCGGACACGATTGAGCGATTGTTCACTTTCATACTCTCTTTTGTGGCTTTTTTGTTGTTGTTCCGTCTTTTGTCTTCATGCTTTCCCACGTATATCTCCCTCATTACAGAACTTGGGAAAATTTCATAGCAGTCCCATCGTTATGACATCTGTATTGTGGCATCACTGTCATGGACACTTTCTCAGCAGACAGTTTTGAAAATATCCTGTGGCGTCACCCTTTTGGCAGCTAGAGGGGAGCGAGGAGGAATGATTTCCCATTTCTAGAACTCGTGCCTCGCTGAGCTGGCCCTGGGGTCTGTGACAGTGATGCTGACAAGCGCTTTGAGAGGTCGGTCGCCTTTCATGGAAATACTCTCAAACTTAGCAGTATTCTCCAAGACTCTGAGTACTCTTAATAAATCATGTCCTTAGCCCAGTTTCTATTTTCAGTCACTGCGCCCTCTGGGATGATAAGTTCTGTGTGCTGAATATCCACTTTTTAAAACTGCATCCTTTACTGCTAGTAAAATTGCTCTTTAAAAACTCAAAGCGGTGATTCTCCATGGCAGCATTTCAGAAAACTTTGGAAGGCAAGACCTGTCCACCTGCCTGGACTGCAAGCCTCCACAGTCTTTGCCCAAGCTCTCCTCCCTACTCTACTTGCTTCGTCCTCTCTCCCAATGTGGAAGTTTGTGCCTTCACGGTGGCCCTTCCCTGGACCTTAGTTGTCTTTATCATGGCATGTCGTGGCAGAAGCCCAGGGGCTATGCACAGAGATGGAGCAGGGTTTTGTGTTTATTTCCAAGGACCACACCCATGATCCGGCTGCATGGGGTTAGCAATGGTGCAACGTATGCGGTGTCTTCAGGAGCCCACTGTGCTCGCGACCCCAGAGCCTCACAGAGCTCATTAACCCCTAAGTGTGGAAGGATGCTTTCTCAGTCACTGACAGCTCAGTTCCCAGGGCTGAGATGACCCTGGCGTCTGTTGGGCGCCTCAGACTCCATTTAGCATCGGTGAAAACTTCCTGCATTGTCTCTAGCTGTGGGGACATTATCCCACATCATTCATGAAAGTGACAAGATCAGACCTTGCTGCATCTTTGAATGGCAGGGGGCTGGGCAGGGGGATCCTTGTTTTTATATCCTAAGAAATGTTCTCTGATCCCTGCCTTTCATTTCCTATTTTTAAATTGTGTTCTTTTTGAAAGAACAACTTTTTACTCACCCAGCAATCCTGTCTCAAGCCTTAAGACTTTTTGCAAGTCTAAACTGGTGACTCTGGTCACACTCACATCTTTTATTCCTCTGTGCCCCTGTGCGCACTCCTGATTAAGGATATCAGGACCTCTGAGATGGAACCCAGGCATCACTGTTGTTTAAAAATGCCCCTGGGGATTCTTTTGTATCCCCCAAATTGTAAAGCACTGGCCTAAATAAATTACATTTCCTGGTTTTCCTTCAGAAAACGTCAGTAGGTTGATCAGACACGTTTCCTCCTCAGATAAATGATGTTGAGTTTCTCCCAGTCGGAGGTGGTAAGTTAATGTTTGCCCATTCTGCCCTCAGCCATGGAGGCAGCCAGGTCTCCTGGCCAAGAAGGAGACTGTCCTGTTCTTTTCTCCAGAATGCCCCTTCCATTAGTCCTGGAGTCCAGTCTTTGGACTCAGAGGGAATTTAGCATGTGGCAATAACCGCAATTTTCTCCTCCTCGAAAACAGAAAGCAAGACATCCACTACCATCTCCTCTGCAAGGAGATCTTCAGAAGCACTGCAGATAACTCACTCACTAGATCTGCTTCCCACTCAGGGACTCCATATTCCTGGGGCTCTGTGCAGACTCTTGTGAGCACCCATGAGTTCATTTCAGGGAGCCCTGGGGGAGTTGCCCATGTCCCTGGGAAGCAGCCCTGGAGGCTAAATTGAGAACCAAGTCCCTGCACTGTCCCCTGGGGCTATCACCATTGGGGTGGGGACACTGCTCTGATCTGACTCTCACATGTACCTAGGTGCCTTTCATCAGTAAATGTAGTACATGCACTAGTTATGAAAAATGTGCATTGATAAACCATGTATTTTTACAATGTAATGTTAGTAGGTTAAAAATGATTTTTTAAAAAAGAGCCAATAGTGTAAAGAGCAAAAACACTATTTTCCAGGTATTGGCCTAAGTACTTTACATGTGTCCATACCAATAATACTATTCTTTTTTTAAAAATTTTATTTATTCATTTATTTATGACCACGCGGGTCTGCATTGCTTTGTTCGGGCTTTTGCTAGTTGTGGTGAGTAGGGTCCACCCTTTGTTGCCTGGCTTCTCTTGTGGAACACAGGCCCTAGGTGCATGGACTTCAGTAGTTGTGGCTCACAAGCTTAGTTATTCCATGGCATGTAGGATCTTCCCAGACCAGGGATTGAACCCATGTCCCCTACATTGGCGGGCAGGCAGATTCTTTTACACCGCAACACCAGGGAAGTCTCAATAATGCTATTCTAATAGTCCTAGCAGACACTTCTGTCATGCTTGCCAGAGGTTGAGTGTTTCTCTCACTGATTTACATCCTTTGTCTTATTTCATCCTTCTAACAAATCCTGCAAGATTGGGTCCCAGATTGAACAGGAGGCACAGAGTGGGCAGTGACTTGCCCAGGCCGCCAGGCTGGGAATGGGTCAGACCCCAGTTGACCCATTTGAGTGATTTGCTGCTCTGGATATTTTCAGTTACCCTTCAGAGCTCCTGTGATCCCCAGATTGCATTTTGTTTTGGCTACTTTCAAGTTCACGCTCTGGACACTTCTTCATTCTCTTCCCTTGGGGATTTTTAAAAATCTTGCCATTTTTTGAAAAAGACTCTTTCTCCTCAATGGTCTGTGTGCTTTGCTACTGCAGTTTCAAATTTCATTTGGTCTGTGATTTTGAGCAAGTCGGTGAACTTCTCTGAGCCTGTTTTTGATTATGGGTGGGGTGTTGTGGAGAAACCAGGCCTGAGCCTGTATGCCTGACCTCCTGGGGTAGTTGAGTAGACCCAGGGCAACAGGGGAGAATGTACTTTTGTGCTGTGCTAACAGGTCTTCATATGCTATTGATTTTCTTATCCTTTGTCTCATGTGACTTTCCTGAGATTCCAGTGTGAGATTTTAAATAGCCTCTAAGTTTAAGGACTACTATTTAACATCAAAGTCTTCCTTTCCACCTTTTCCTAACTGCTGCCTGAATGCTCACCCTTTTCTTTTCCAAAACTGAATGATTATGAGGGAAAGTGATGGTCTTACCCTCAGGATATTGAACAAAATCAGGTTGTGGTCACACATGGTGGTCCCCTACCCCTGTAACCATTCAGAATCAAGTTTGGCACTTTACTTAGAAATCCTGAAAGACTTCTTCTTGGAAGCAATACTTTGTTGCATCCAAAAACCTGACATGTTTGTCTCTTCTCTTTGAGGCCTCTGGTCATCCGTCTCAGCATCAGGATTGGTGTGGCCCCACAGTCCCCTGAGTGGACCTGAATATCTGGTTTAACCATTCTAGAAAATCTTCCTGTTGTATGTGACTTTCTGCCCCTTGGAGTGGCTGAGTTTGCAGGGCCCAACCTCTTGGACTTGCTTGGTTTTAGAAAGCCTACTCCAACCCAGGGAGCTGACCACCAAGTGAATCTGGGCTCCACTGGGGCTGCAGAGAGAAGTCCCAGCCCTCATCCCAAGCCCTGGCAGTTAGCAATCCGTGCTTAAATGGAGAATCCCCTCTGTGCTTCTCAGAAATTCTGTGACTCTTGTGGCCTTGGGTGCTACCTGTTTGAAGCATCCTCTTGGAGGGACTCACTTCTGCTTCCTGAAACTGGACCCTCAGCCCTCTTGAACAGCTTGGGGGAAAGAAGCTGAACTGCCTCAGTGAACTCCTTCCTGGCCCTTCTCTCTAAGAGGTCTCTGCTAGCCTTGACAGCATCTCTTTCCATAGAGGGTGACCTCTGTTTCTCCCCATTTTGGCTGTTACATCCTCTCCCCCCTCCCTGCAGTCCTCTTGGCCAAGTCAAGAACAAACAAAACCCTACATTCCGTCCAAGCCTGAAGCATTTCTCCAGAGACAGTATTTCTGGGAGGGCAGCTCTTGGCATGTTGGAGTCTCCCTGAGAGTTGCTACTTTGAAGGAGGTTCTGGGTGCCGCCACCTCGTTCGGCTCAGAAGTTCAGCTTCACTAGACTTTCTGGGAGCAAACCAGAGCCTGACCTCCTCCCAGAGTGCCCCCTGGCCCTTCAAGGAGCAAGTTCCTCTTTTACCTTGAGTACTTCTGGATGTACTGGGGGCAGTTGCATGTCTAGAGACATCCCCACCCTGGTTTCCCCACTGTAACTTACGGTAACTCTTTAACTGGGCAACTATCTCGTCCGAGAGACAGTTGTTCCAATTTTCATGTTCAGCATCCTCAAGTCCTGCATCCTGCACCTGGGACCTGACCCACAGCTACCCCATCAACATCCTCTTCTCCCTGTGAGTTATTGAGCCCTGAGGGCACAGGTTTGGCACAGGTTTGGCTGATTGACCGTCTATCAAAGAACTGAGGGAGATACCCTCATTTCCTGTTGCCCCAGGATTGACCATTGCTTTCAGTTGCATCCTGGCTCCCTACATTTTTTGTGGGTCTTCATGAAAAATGTCCCCACTCAAGGAGTAGCCACCTAATAGTCACTCAGGAAATACTATTTAAGGAAATGAGATCTATAGTTGAAAAAATATAATAAATAAGGGAAGATACCCTGCCAACCAACAAGAGACAGTTGAAGGACTGAGTTTGCTTTTCAGCCTCGTCTCCTGCCTTTGCTCAGGGTTTGTCATGGATCATCACTGATAATGTCTTGGGACTCCAAAATCAGCAAAAGGGTCTCATGAGGTATGGCATAACCTCACCATGATGACCCTTGGCCATTCTCACACAAGCCTGTGTTCTTGCTTTCTGCTGTCTTTTTTTTTTTTTTTTTTTAAAGAAGAAAGACCTCAGTCAGTTCAGTCTGTTATGATGTTAACCTACCATACTTGTTGTTTTCACTTAAAAATTACTTTGGTTTCGTATTAGAATCAGGCTTTCATAATGGATTGTGGCTTATGGTCTTGCTGTCTTGTTGGAATGCCCTGGATCATTGTAGAGACAGCTTTCTCTGTCCTATTTTTCTATTCTATATTATCAGTATAACTGTTTAGTGCCAATGCCACACATTAATTATATCAGTTTTATAATAAGTTTTTATGGCTGATTGGGTAGATATTATACATATATCTCTCTACTTATGGATCTTTTTACACATATATTCTTTCATAGTAACTTTAGAATATTTTAAAATTCCCAAAACATCTTCTTGGAATTTGATCAGCATCATCTTAAATATATGCGCTGTGCTGTGCTTAGTCACTCAGTCATGTCCGACTTTTCGTGACCCCATGGACTAGAGCCCACGGGCCCCTCTGTCCATGGGGATTCTCCAGGCAAGAATAGTGGAGTGGGTTGCTGTGCCCTCCTCCATGGAATCTCCCAACCCAGGGATCGAACCCAGGTCTCGTGCATTGCAGGTGGTTCTTTACCTGCATATATAATAAATATATGTTATTTGTGTATAAATTTTATGAGGCGAGATAATGAACATCCTTTTAACACTGAGACTTCTTATTCAGGAACATGATGTTTCTTGTTTGCCCACATCTTCTTTTATTACTCTCAAGAAAACGTTGTCACTTCCTTCAAGTAGGGCCTGTATTGATATTTCCAGAGGTTTGGAGTTTTCTTTTTTTTTTTTATTAATTTATTTTTATTGAAGGATGATTGTGTTACAGAATTTTGCTGTTTTCTGTCAAACCTCAACATGAATCAGCCATAGGTGTACATATATCCCCTCCCTCCTGACCCTCCCTCTCATCTCCCTCCCCACCCCACCCCTCTAGGTTGATAACAGAGCCCTTGTTTGAGTTTCCTAGCCCTACAGCAAATTCCCATTGGCTGTCTATTTTACATATGGTAATGTAAGTTTCCATGTCACTCTCCATACATCTCACCCTCTCCTCCCCTCTCCCCATGTCCATAAGTCTATTGGAGTTTTCTTTTCAATCATTTATTTATTTTTGACTGTGCTGGGTTTTGATGCTATGCAGGCTCGTCTCTAGTTGTGGGGCACAGACTTCTCGCTGTGGTGGCTTCTCTTGTCTAGGAGCATGGGCTCTAGGGAGAGCAGGCTTTACTAGTTGCGGCTCGCAGGTTCTAGAGCATGGGCTCCGTAGTGTGGCTCACGGGCTTAGTTGCTCTGAGGCATGTGGGATCTTCCTGGATCAGGGATCAAACCCGTGTCTCCTGCAGGTAGATTCTTTACCACTGAGCCACCAGGGAAGTCTGGTCTGGGGGTTTTGTGTCCTTGTTTGTATGTTGTTTTTCAGGGTGTGTCTGGTCTTGTGTAAAATACAAATCAACTTTCTGATCTCCTGCCTAGAAGTATCACCGCCTATCATCCTCCCAACCCAGTTCCACCTTTGCTGCATCACATCTTAGCCCTTCCTTTCCAGAAGCCTTTAGAAGGTCATTTAACCTTTCCTAACCTCCTTCACAAGGAACCCTGTCTTATCTGCTTTATCTCCTCTTTTCATCATTGACCAATTTCCCATTTTTCTCATTTCAAACAATGGACAGTCACAGACTCTCTGATCAAAGAAGTACAATAAGAATGCAAGTCTCTGAGAAGGACTCTTGGCAAGAATTAAGATGGATGGGTTGGGGGTGAGAAGAGGATGGAAGCAGGAAGCCCATGGTGGCTGCCCTGGGAGGCCGGCACCAGGGGTCAGGTTTGGGATGGAAGTAGTGGGAAGGAAGGCCAGGGCCCGAGAGACTTTATGGAACAGGATGGCTGACAGCCGCTCAGACATAGGACCAGGTGAAGGACATGGTAAAGGTCACTCTTGCTGATCTGGAGCTCGGAAGATTGAAATGGATCAGAATTGATAATGGCTAATCCCTAGACACCAACATGTGCTCCCGGGCACAGAGCACTTTGGCTTGTTCTTGCAGATGTTACTCTGGGTTGTTGTGAGGGGAGGAGACAGTTGGGCAAGCCTACATGACCCACCCCTCATCTCGGGCAGAGCGGCTGCCAAGGCACTAGAGGGGTCAGTGGCATCCAGCGGAGTCTGTTTCAGTAATGAAGAAGAGCATTTAAAATACCCACTTGTATAAAATCCAGAGAGTTAATAATTCAGCTTCAGATATGACTAATTCTTATTCCTTCCTTCTCGAAGTGGGTGGATGTGCTGTGAAAACATGTCGTCTGTAGAAACAGCTTCCCCATTATCTCAGGATGCCCAGAGGCTGGCTTCTTCTCGACTTATGAGAGCAGAGGGTGTCCATTGATGTGAACTGAGTTCTGCTGAGAATGAAGAAAAGGAAATGTCAGGCTTACAGCCACCCCCTGGATCTGTCCTGAGTGCTTGCTGTAGGTGGACACTGGCTGAGGGGGGCAGGCTCAAATCTGAGCGGTCCTTCTCTTTCAAGGTTTTGCCGTGGGACTGTGTCTCCCTCGGGGTGGGCATCTTGCTCTCATTTGCACAAAGGCAGCGGTGGGGCTGGGCCTGCTCAGGCATCTCTGCAGACTCTGTGGATGGGGGTCTAAGGGCTAATGATTCCTAGGGAATCCTTGCCTTTCTGTCAATGCCTCCTGTACTGGAACCTGGCTCTGGGTCGGTGCCTCTCCCATGCCAGGTCCCAGGCTTCTGTCTTCCGTGCTGCCATCCATGAGGCTTCATTCCATACACTCACGAGATGTCTCACTGCTGCCCCTCCAGGCCTCACGTTCACATTCTAGGCAGGAAGATGGAGGAAAGGCAAAAGGCATGGCTCATGGGTCCAGCGCTTTTGAATCGGAAAACAAAAACCCAAACTGCCAGCCTTAGCTGCAAGGGATCCAGGGAGGTGGTTGATTTCACTAACATATTACCAGCCTGAAAGAAATCCAGGCCCTGTTGGTGAGCAGGGAAGAGGGACTAGATGTTGGGCAGTGCCTGGAGGAGGGGGCACCCCACCACCCCAGGGTGGGCACACAGGTCATCACACTCCTCTTCATTCCCTTCTTCAGCATTTTGTCAAACCTTTTCTCATGCCTTCTTAGCATTCCAACAAAGTAATATTTTTTTAAATAATTTTATTTTTGTTTATTTATTTTTGGCTGTGCCAGGTCTTTGTTGCTGCACAGGCTTTTCTCTAGTTGCTGTGAGTGGAGACCACAGTCTAGTTGCAGTGCGTGGGCTTCTCATTGCGGTGACTTCTCTTGTTGCAGAGCACAAGTTCTGGGTGCGCAGGCCTCAGTAGTTGTGGCTTGCAGACTCTGGAGCACAGGGTTAGTAGCTGTGGCTCACAGGCTTAGTTGCTCTGTAGCATGTGAGATCTTCCTGGACCAGGGATTGAACCCATGTCTCCTGCATTGGCAGGTGGACTCTTAACCACCAGACCACCAGGGAAACCCCCAAATAATATTTTAAAATAGATTTCAGCTACATTTCAGGAGCTCCTGATAAGCTTATTGGCTTAAACATATAGAAGACAAGCTTGCCCTGCAGAGTAGGGGTGCATTTATGCCACGTGTCCCTGGGAGCCCACAGTTCCAAGCCCATGACACACCCACAGGAATTGTTCCTCCTGGCCACCAGGCGCCCAAATGGCTGGGATGCTTTCAGTTATTTTCTTCATGAAGAAATTGTAATTTATTCCCAAATGCATGTGTAAGGACCTAAAATAGAATATTAGCAATTGAGCTTGGAAGGGCTCAGTAGGACTTAAGGGGCCGCAGCCAGTTTCTTCCTGCCAGCTCCCAGCCTCTGGTGGCGCAGCAGTCGCTCAGCTGTACCAGGCCCAGCCTGGTTCCTTTCTTCAGAGGAGAGGCTCAGGCCTCAGTGCGGGAGACCAACTGGCGTCAGCTGCTTGGCTGAGACCCGCCTGCAGAGGGGTTCTGAGCAGCTGACTCATGGAGTCCCCTGATGTGGCCCTGGCAACTTCCAGCTTCATCCCTGGCAGTTCCCTGGAACTATTCAGAGGCCCTTCTCCTCTCCTCATCGGCTCCCCCAGCCCCAGGCTAGTCCTAGACATTCTTTAGGGTCCCGCTCGTGTGACAGCTTCTCCAGAGACCCTCACCCCCTCCATCACCAGGTGAGTTGTTCCCCTGAAGCTGGGCCCCTCACTCAGGGAGCTCACCCTTCAGCCTGCTGCACGGTCTCACCCATCCTCGTCAGCCCAGGCTTGTTTCATGAATCAGAATCATCAACCTCCAGGCCTGGGGGCCCCAAGGGAGGCTGCGCAGCACAGGGAGCTTGCTGACCGGCCCCCTTCCACCTGTCCTTTGCTTTCCTGAGAGCTGAAGGGGAAAGTCGGGGACCTTGTCATCATAGCTCTGGGCAGAGGAGAGCGCTGGCTCAGCACCTTAGACCCTTCCTGGCTTCTGGCCGTGTGCCAGCCCTGGGCTGGCCACAGGGGCTGCCCTGAGGATGCCCGGGACAGCAGGGGGCATGGCCCCCTCCTTGGCCTCTTTGCCAGTTCATCCCTCACTCCTCTTTGCCCACCCAGCCGGCCGCATCCAGATGCATGAATGTGGCAGAGAGTGCTCAGGTGTCAGGGCGGAATGCTGAGAAGCCCTGGAGATGCAGAGGGCTGACGCGCCAGCGATGCCGGGTTCCCCCCTGGCTCCCATCTCCTTGGCGCGTGGACCAGCTTTCTCCATCTCTGGGCATGCACCACACGCTCCAGGGCCAACCAAGGCACATTCCAACACCTCGCAGCCCACAGGAAGGGAACTCTGAAAGGTCTGAATCCTGTTTCCACTGCTTCTATGGAAAAAAACAGGGTGTTTCTTCTTCTTTTTTTTTTTTTCTGTCCTTGCAAAATATCATATTTTTCCCAATTGAAGGAAAATCAATTTTATTTTGTACTGTGTCTGACTCGAGAAGTTCCATGGCCGCCCCCCTCTTGGCGGCTTCTCGGGGCTAATCCCTGATTTCTGCGGTGCTGAGCGGTAGCCAGTGCCTCCCTGAGCTGAACCCAGGCCATTTGTTTTCACCTCTAAATAAGTCGTGAGTTTGCTTTTAATAGAGGACCGAAGATGAGGCATTAATCTTGGATTCTCCTTATTTTATCACAAGAAAACGGCTGCAGATGGAAAAAAGCAGGAGATCATTGTCCTGGACTCCAAGAGGAGCAATGCTATTAATATTGGCCTGACGGTCCTGCCCCCTCCAAGAACGATTAAGATAGCCATTTTGAATTTTGATGAATATGCCTTAAACAAAGAAGGGATTGAGGTAAGAGGAGCTCGACGGAGCGTTATTTATGTTCTGTTGCATTACTGTCCAATATGACTTTCTTTCTCCACAGGGTGGCTTGCCACTTTTTTGTCTCTGCCAGACTCTGAATAGTGTCATAATTCTCACATCCTTTTTTTAACTTCTGGGAGTGGGGGAAGAAACCCCACTTTGCTTATTGGGAAGTTCAGGTTTATTTATTAACTTCCTTCTGACTACATTCCACCTGCCTCGATGTGGAAGAAGAACTTGACAGCCTCCACAGGGCACTGGAATGCCTTCTTTCACATCATTTCAAACCAAATACGTTTCATGAACAGTCTTAAAAGTAGGCTTGTCTGTGCACGCTCACCTCCGTGTCAATGGCTTTGTTTGTCTCTTGGCGCCCACTGCGGTGTAGAGATGGGTTTCGCTTGATCAACTGGGGAACCCAAGCCAACTGAGTCCACAGCGTCTATTGGTCTGAGTGGCACAAGTGGAGAGAAGTTGGGCGTCCTGGCTGTGACTGTGTGACCGGTGGGCCCCCCCCGCTGGAGCCGCAGCCCCCCTGCTCTGCCAGGGTCCAGCACCCTCCGCTGTGGGCTGGTGCCCGTTTATGGGAAGTTCAATCTCCTCTTCTAATAATAAAGAGTGAGTGAGTGGAGCCAATGGCTTGGCCCACAGAGTCCTCCAGGGTTGTGACCGGCCTGAGGACCCACTGGGTAGAATGGGGAATCTCAGGACACTGCTTCATGACATTTGTGGCACCCACGCCTCCTCCTGTTGGCACGGAGCCCTGGATTCCTTGAAAGCATCTCCGTACCGGAGGTTCCCGCATACCCAGTCTCATTTGAAAGACTCGAGAGTGAGGGAAGCCAGTGAAGCCTGGCTGCAGTGAGGGAGAGGGGCTTCGGCAGGAGAGTCGGAAGTGAGGAAGGGCTGGGGGGCTGTGCCGGCCTCACCCCCAGGCCTGAGTGTGAGAGGGGGGTGGGGGCCATAGAGCGAAGTGGTGCCTGAACCCAGGTGGGCAGGCATGCCTTGTGCTTTGGAAAGCAGAGGCCTTCACAGCAGAAGCTGTGTTCCTAGAGGTTTGTACTGATTGAGTACAGATTTCAACATCCATGCTACCCAGAACCTTGGAATGTGACCTTATTTGGAAGTTGGGTCTGTGCAGGCGTGATCAAGCTAAGATAAGGTCGTCCTGGATTAGGGTGAGCCCTGCTCCCCTGGCTGATAGCCTTCTAAGAAGAGAGAAGTTTGGAGACAGACACAGCGCGGAAGGCCATGTGTACACAGAGGACACCCAGGGGGAACACCCGTGGGATGATGGAGGCAGAAACTGGAGGGATGTGTTTACAAGACAAGGAACGCCGAGAAGTGCCTGCAACTTCTAGAAGCAAGGAAGAGGAAAGGAAAGAGCCTCCCCTTGAGTCTTCAGAAAGAGCATCGCCCTGTGGACACCTTGATGTTAGACTTCTAGTCTCTCAGACTGTGAGGGAACACATTCCTATGGTTTGAAGCCCCCCAGTTTGCGATGCTTGGTTATAGCAAACCTAGGAAACCAGCTAAGGCCTGAGCAGTTCTGCCTTAGAAGCACCCACATGGCCTGTGCCAGGAGCAGGTGTGACGAGGGATGTGCACTGGCCACTGGCCGGAGAGAGAGTGGGGCCTGAGCCCTGGAGTCAGGCCAGGCAGCACAGGCAGGGAGTGAGGGCATGTGGCAGACGCGGGAGGGGGTCCAAAGGAGACAGCAGGCAAGTACAGAGGGGGACACCGAGGCAGCTGCCAGACAGTGAGAAAGGAGGGGGCAGGGCTGGCCTCAATATGGGGCAGCCTCACCCTGGGGCCCCCAGAGCAACCAGGGAGAAAGGCGTTCATGTCCGTCAGGCAGGTGGGGGCTGCCAGTCGGCTCAAACCAAGTGCAAAGTGTCTCTCACACAAGTCAGATGACATGGTAGGTGCTCGTGCATGATTTGGCCATCCTGTTTACTTCACAGGATCTTTGAAAGATTGCAGAAGCTTCAGATTCATACATAGAGAGGCTTCAAATGCAGCCAGAGGCAGCTTGACTGAAGGAAAAAATGACAACCTCCCCTTTTAAAAATATTTCCCCTTCTTGCCATGAGAACTTGAAAGTCCATCAAAAGAGATGGATTCCTTTGGTTTTGCCTTTGTTCTGTCCCGAAATGTCAGTCTCCCTGGGTAGGGGAAGTTTCAGATACTCAGACTTTAGAATGAATCAAATTACTTTTTCCTTTTCTGACTGGTTTCCAGCTGAGCATCTTTTTGTGCCAGGAAGGAATGATGATAGGAAAGTAATGATGACAAATAGAGGAGCAGCAGCACATTAATAAACTAGACTTTCACGGGTTTCCTCCTCCGGGCCAGACACCAAGTAGGGTCTGCTCACAGAGGCTCATCAGAACCTTACGAGGTGCCTACTATTATGTTCCTCATCTTAAAGTTGAAGAGGATGCATCCCAAAGTTAATCTGTCTGTGCCCAAGCTCACAAGCCAGTAAGAGGTCAAACTGAAATATGGTTTATAGAGCCTGAGTCTGTAGTGCAATCCACGGGCCAGCCCTGGGGGCGGCTGGCCCAGCTGGGCTCTCTGGGTCTGGACTCACCCACGGAAAAGAACAAGAGGGAATCTGAAAGGGGAGTGAGGAGACACACATGAGACACTGCAGTCTGCATCACAGTGCTGCCTACAGTTTTCCTCCAGGAGTAGCTGGTGTATGAAATTGTGTACGGTGAACAGATATAGCCACGGAACACACTGTCTAACCCTTCCTGAGAGTTTGCTGTGTCGTGAGGCTTGGTAGATCATCATTTCGGTGCAGTTCAGTTCAGTCACTCAGTTGTGTCTGACTCTTTGTGACCCTATGGACTGCAGTGCACCAGGCCTCCCTGTCCATCACCAACTCCCAGAGCTTACTCAAACTCATGTCCATTTAGTTGATGATGCCATCCAACCATCTCATCCTCTGTTGTCCCCTTCTCCTCCTGCCTTCAATCTTTCCTAGCATCAGGGTCTTTTCCAATGAGTCAGTTCTTCACATCAGGTGGCCAAAGTATTGGAGTTTCAGCTTCAGCATCAGTTCTTCCAGTGAATATTCAGGACTGATTTGCTTTAGGGTAGACTGGTTGGATCTCCTTGCTCTCCAAGGGACTCTCAAGAATCTTCTCCAACACCACAGTTCAAAAGCATCAGTTCTTGGGACTCATCTTTTTTTATAATCCAACTCTCACATCCATACATGACTACTGGAAAAACCATAGCTTTGACTAGACAGACCTTGTTTGGCAAAGTAATGTCTCTGCTTTTTAGTAGCTCATATATAGTCATAAAGATGGAGTTACACATTTTTGTCACAGTTTTCATTGGAAGCAGGGTTTCTCAGCTGTGGCTCTATTGCCATTCTGGGCTGGACAGTTCTTTATTGTGGGAGCTGCCCTGTGGGTTGTAGGGTGTTCACAGCATCCCTGGCCTCTGCCCATATGATGCCAGTAGCACTGCCCCAGTGGTGACAACCAAGAGTGTTTCTTAGACTGTGTCAACATACTGTGGGGGCAGAATCACCCTGACTGAGAGCCGCTTCCCTGAAGCGGCCTGAGTGAATGCAGAGAGAGTGTGTATTTTCAATGCTTGTTGGTTGTAGCTGAAAAGAGTCCAGCAGAAACCACTCCTCATGGAGAACCTGTAACCCAGGCCCTCCCAGTCAGTACCTGCTGCCTGTGACTTCACTGATCTAGAGGCCTGTGGGGGCAGAGATGGTGTCCATTCTGCACAAAGCCGCTCTCCCAGAGCTTATTGTCTAGTCTTGTTCAGAAGTTAAATCAGGGCTGAGAAGAGATGGAAGTCATGTCCTTACAGATCTTTACTAATATGATTTCCAGCTTGTACCCAAGTGGCCTTTTGCTAAACCATCTTCTCTGTAGCATGGCACCATGGCCTAATGGGGCTGCATGAAACCTCTGTGTACCCGGACGTGATTAGGATGTATTCACTGACATGTTGCTTGGCAACTCCATGTTCTATATCTGACTCATGGAAACCCACAGGAGTAATTAACTAACTTCATTACAAAAGTCATTCTTCATAAGATTATTAAATTTTAGACTATGATTAGGGCCCATCCCTAAGTTGCATTAATGATATTTTCCCATGTAAAATGTCCTTGAGATATCATACTTTGCTGACAAAGATTCATCTAGTCAAAGCTGTGGTTTTTCCAGTAGTCATGTATGGATGTGAAAGTTGGACCATAAAGAAAGACGAGCGCCAAAGAATTAATGCTTTTGAATTGTGGTGTTGGATAAGACTCTTAAGAGTCCCTTGGATAGCAAGGAGATCCAATCAGTCCATCCTAAAGGAGATCAGTCCTGAATATTCATTGGAAAGACTGATGCTGAAGCTGAAGCTCCAATACTTTGGCCACCTGATGCAAAGAACTGATTCATTGGAAAAGACCCTGATGCTAGGAAAGATTGAAGGCAGGAGGAGAAGGGGACGACAGAGGATGAGATGGTTGGATGGCATCACTGACTCAATGCGCATGAGTTTGAGTAAGCCCCAAGAGTTGGTGATGGAAGCCTGGTATGCTGCAGTCCATAGGGTCACAAAGAGTCGGATAAGACTCATCGACTGAACTGAAGGAGGGTTTTCTATTTTTCCTTGCTTTTTTCATTTTTGTAGCATTTGTGTTCACTCAGAGGGTTAACACAATTGAATGGTCCCAAACGACATTTAACTTGATGCTGCTTGGCTGCCAGGCCAGTCAGCATCCTAGAAACAGACATTCCCTTTGGCTTCCTGTACAAAACTGCAGCATCTTTGCAAGCAGTTTATGTTGGAGAATCCCGTCTATGGGTCCCTGAGTGAGAGCCAGGAACACACAGTTGAACCTGAGTGCAGGAGCCAGTCAGTGGGGTCTGCAGGCCCAGGAACCAGAATGTCCTGATGACTGGGCACATTAGCCACACTGGTAGTTTGTGGAAGTACCATGAACATGGAGGTGGTGCTGGAAGGTAGGAGGAGCTCCTGGGTAGGTCTCTAGCTCTGCCTCAGTTGATCCAACTTGACTTCAGGCACCACATCTTCATCTTCAAATTTGCTGCATAATTCTGCCTTACCTGCCTCACCAAGCAGTCACAAGAATGAAAGAAGATACCATCGAAAGAGAACCTTGAGAGGTTAACCTTTAACCTTGAGAAGTTTTTTTTTTTTTTAATTCTCTATGAGACTCCGTGCATGATGGAAAGCCATTATCTCATGGGATGGCAAGTTGCAAACCATCCACCCTTGGCCAAAACAGCTCCAACTTTTTGCTGTTAGATACTTATCCAGAGTCATAGCCAGGTTTCTGTTCAGAATTCACAAGGCATGATGATTACTTATTCTGGTCTCATCTGCAGGTGAATGAGATGGCCAAACCCCAGAATATTTGGGTCCATAAAAAATAAGGCTTAGGCATTTTTCTCTTAAATATGATTTTCCGATACAAAAGCAAGCATACTTAAAGCAGTGCTAGACAAACACTGTCTGGGGGAAAGCAAAAAACCGCCAAGATTATCATGTCATGGTCTTGTTTGATGTTTTTCTCCTTGTGCAACCAGATGATCATCACAGGATCATCAGTAAATCTACTGATGCGGTAAAGAGCAGATTAAAGGTATTCTCATTCTGTTATCTGCTCATGGAAAAATGGGGGCCGTCACTTTATATAAGGTAGCTTTGACCTGCTGTCCCCCTGTCTTATGACTATTTTTATTGTCAGTGATGTGTAAAAAAAAAAAAAGTAAAATTAACTGGCAGATGGCAACCCCATAAATCTTCAACAGTGAACAAATGGTTTAAATTAGTCAGAGAAGTGAAAAACAAAAGTAAGAGTGTTTGATTACTTTCCCAAAGGAAAAAGGCAACAAAAGTCATCACATGAAAATGCCTTCTGAAGAAGGGGGAAAGTGTTGACAACTTTGTGTTTTGGAATCCTTGTACATGCTTAAAACAATTTGAACATTAAGAAAATTAGAATACAAATTCTTCATTGAGTTTCCCTTTTGAAAACTAGTTTAAATGCTGAGTATTTCGAAATAAGTGGCATCTGCTTGGATTGTTTTGGTCTTTTTGAAGTGTCATCTGTATGGGCAGGTGAGATCAATAGCATCAGTCTGCGGGTAGGCAATGGGCTGAGCATCTCCCCAATGCACATTCCTCCCACTTAATCTGTGTTTGGGGCATGATAGAGAGGATGTTGGAAAAAGAAGTATCTAGAGCTCACCACCTGTGAACTCACTCTGACCCCACCCCAGACACATCTTCAATACAGTTTGTTGTCACTGGCTTCTGATAGCCTCCTGAGGCTGCCCTCTCTGATAACACTCATGAGCCCAGGACAACTACTATTCCACCTACATATATCCTGAGACATGATTGTGTAAATATCTGCACGTTTGCTGATTATGATGTCGTGTCCAGTCTTTTATGTTATTCTTAATTTTTTGAATTAATATGGGGTAAAATTGACTTCATGTGGATCACAACAAACTGGAAAATTCTGAAAGAGATAGGAATAGCAGACCACCTGACCTGCCTCCTGACAAGTCTGTGTGCACATCAGGAAGCCAGTTAGAACTGTACATGGAACAACAGACTGGTTCCGAATTGGCAAAGGAGTACATCAAGGCTGTATATTGTCACCCTGCTTATTTAACTTATATGCAGAGTACATCATGAGAAATGCTGGGCTGGATGAAGCACAAGCTGGAATCAAGATTGCCAGGAGAAATATCACTAACCTCAGATATGCAAATAACACCACCCTATGGCAGAAAGTGAAGAAGAACTAAAGAGCCTATTGATGAAAGTAGAAGAGGAGAGTGAAAAAGCTGGCTTAACATTCAGAAAACTAAGATCATGGCATGTGGTCCCATCACTTCATGGCAAATAGATGGGGAAATAATGGAAACAGTAAGAGACTTTATTTTGGGGGGCTCAAAAAGTCACTGCTGATGGTGATGGCTGCCATGAAATTAAAAGACTCTTGCTCCTTGGAAGAAAAGTTGTGACCAACCTAGGCAGCATATTAAAAAGCAGAGACATTACTTTGCCAACAATGGTCCATCTAGTCAAAGCTATGGTTTTTCCAGTAGTCATGTATGGATGTGAGAGTTGGACTCTAAAGAAAACTGAGTGCCGAAGAACTGATGCTTTTGAACTGTGGTGCTGGAGAAGGCTCTTGAGAGTCCCTTGGAGAGCAAAGAGATCCAACCAGTCCATCCTAAAGGAAATCAGTCCTGAATATTCATTGGAAGGACTGATGCTGAAGCTGAAACTCCAATACTTTGGCCACCTGATGTGAAGAACTGACTCATTGGAAAAGACCCCGATGCTGGGAAAGATTGAAGACAGGAGGCGATGGGGATGTCAGAGGATGAGACGGTTGGATGGCATCATCGACTCAATGGACAAGAATTTGAGCAAGCTCCAGGAGTTGGTGATGGACAGGGAGGCCTGGCGTGCTGCAGTCCATGGGGTCATAAAGATGGACACAACTGAGTCACTGAACTGAACTGAACTGAAAATTGACTCTAGGGGAGTCCAGATCTATTGAGTCTTAGGGCTTAGTTGCTCAGTCGTGTCCAACTCTTTGCACCTCCAGCAACTGGAGTCTGCTCAGCTTCTCTGTCCATGAGATTTTCCAGGCAAGAATGCTGGGGTGGGTAGCCACTCCCTTCTCCAGGTGAATCTTCCCGACCCAGGGATTGAATCCAGTTCTTCTGCATTGCAGGCAGATTCTTTACCATCTGAGCCACCAGGGAAGCTCATTTTAAAACACATAAATTCCTGCAATGACCACTGTAGTCACGCTTCAGAACAGTCCCATCTGCTGGAAAAGCTCTTGTGCTGTCTCTTTCTAGTCACACCCTTAACCCACCTAGCCCCTGGTAAGCAAGAATCTGTACTCATCACTATGGTTTTGTCTTTTCAAGAATGTTACATACATGGAGTCATATAGTGAGTAACCTTTAGAGAATGACTTCTTCCACTCAGCATGATTAATGCCTTTGAGATTCATCCAAGTTGCAGTTTGTATCTACAGTTGATCCCTTTTTGTTGCTGAGTATCATGAGTAGGGATGTACCACTGACTCTTCATCTATTTGCCCATTGAAGAATATTTGGCTTCATCCAGTTGCTGGCAGTTATGAATAGAGCTACTACAAATACTCAAGTACAAGTTTTAGTGTGAACGTAAGTTTTGATTTTTCCAGGGTAAATGCAAATGGAATTGCTATGATAGCTCTGTGTTTAATCTTTTGAGGAACTGCAATTTGTCTTTTCATTCTCTTAACAGTGTCTTTCACAGAGAAGAAGTGTTTAATTTGAATGAAGGTTAATTTATCAACCTATTCTTTTTTGGTATCATGTCTTGGAGTTCACCGTGTAACCTGGATCACAAAGATTTTCTCCTGTATTTCCTTCAAAAAGTTTTGTAGTGTTACCTTTATTTTGATATCTGTGATCCCTTTTGAGTTAAATTATCTAGAAGATAGTGTTATCTAGAAATTAATTTATCTAGTTAACTAGAAGTTATCTAGTTTTCTGGAGGTTAACTTATCTAGAAGAGCTTCCCTGGTGGCCCCGATGGTAAAGAATCTGCCTGCAATACAGGAGACCTGAGTTTGATCTCTGGGTCAAATAGACCTCCTGGAGGAGGAAATGGCTACCTACTCTGTTATTCTTGCCTCGGGAGTTCCATAGACAGAGGAGCCTAGTGGCCTCGTCCATGGGGTTGCAGAGAGTCAGACATGACTGAGCAGCTCACAGTTTACCTAGAAGCTAGGTTTCAGTTGAGGTTCACTTTTTGCATATGGATTCCAGTTGGTCCAACGCCATTTGTGGAAAGCACTGTCATTTGTCTATTGACAGCCTTCACACCTTGTCAGCATCACTGGGCGGCATCTGCGTAGGCTATTTCTGGATGCCCTGTTTGGTCCCGCTGATCTATGTATCTAACCTGCACTGCAGCCCATGCTACACTGTCTTAATGCTGCAGCTTTGTGGTAGGTCTTTGTGACTCCTTCAAGAGTATCCTTTTTCAGAATTATTTTGGATTGACTATTTTGGTCCTCTGCCTTGCCATATAATTTTTAAAAGCGGCGTATCTATATCCACACACAAAAAAATCATACTATTTTGATTGTAATTGAGTTAAATTTATGTATCAGTTTTGGGAAGACTAACATCTTGACTATATTGAGTCTCTCAGTCTCTGAACACAGTTTATCCCCCGTTTATTTAGTTCATCTTTGATTGCTTCCATCAGCATTTCTACTTTCCACAGGCAGATCCTACACATACTTTGTTAGATTCATCCCTAAGTATTTCATTGTAAACAGTGTTTTTAAAAAAAATTTAGTTTGTAATTGCTCCTTAGTAATGTACAGAAATAAAATGGATTTTTTTTGTGTGTATTGACCTTGTATCATGCAACATTGTTTACTCATTAAGTTGTTTTGTCGATTCCTCAAAATTTTCTGTGTGGACAATTATGCCATCTGTGATGGGGACAGTTTTATCTTTTCCTTTCCAATCTGTATGTATTCTTAAAATTTTATGTACCTTGATATGATTTCTACACAATGTTAAATAAGAACGGTGAGAGTGGACACCTTGTTTTGTTCCACATCTTAGAAGGAAAGCATTCTCCCTGTCACCATTAAGTATGAAATGAGTTGTGGGATTAATGTCACCTGTCAAGTGGGAAAAATTTTCTTCTATTATGGATTGCTGAGTTTTTGGTTGTGAACGGAAATTGAGTTTTATCAAAATTTCTTTGCATCAATTGAAATGACTGTGTGAATTTTCTTGTTCACACTGTTAATCTGGTAGATTAATTGCATTGATTGATTTTTTTTTCATATTGAGTCAACCTTGAGATTATTTTAAAATATATTGCTATATAAAATATAGCAATCGATTTACATATCTTAAAATATTGGAATTTAGTTATATACTCTAAAATATTTTGTTAAGGATTTTTCACATCTGGTTCATCAGGATATTGGTCTGGAGTTTTCTTGTATTATCTTTGTTTTTTTTATTGGGCTCATTCTAATCTCATAAAAAGAATTTGAGAATTGTTCCATCACGTATTTGAGTTCAAGCCACAGATTCTGACCTACCTTCTGCCGACTGTGGTCCCAGTTTCAGCTCAGTTTTCAAAGTCCAGTTAAGGTTTTAAAGCCTCTGACATGCAGTTGAAGGTCAGATTCACACATGAGCAGTTCAGGGAGAAGCTCAGAAGTTCTGAAACAGCTTTGTGCCCTTGCTTGGCAGGCTCTTCATCTTTCATGACCTCCCCATTGCTCTCCGGTTTTCTGGGGCCTTCCTTTTTAGTAAAGCTGGGACTTTAGCTACCTCATTTTGCCATGCACTTGCTATCACTGTGCCCATGTCTGGGGCTAAGCCAAGCGAGGGGAGAGAAGAAAAGCAACAGGGGTTGGCCCCACCTCTTGGGGCCACAGCTCCACTGATTGGAGAGGAAGTTTCCCTTCATGTGAGTTTTTGGACCTGCCCACGCTGCTGCCACCATGCAGAGACCCTTTCCCACACCAGGAGAAAGAACTCGAAGGCTGCCCTGGAGCTGTCTGTCTGCCCCTGATACACTCTTCCAGACTTTGGGCTGCCTGATCCCAGGTTGGGGAATACCAGAGGGAGAATGGTCAACTCCTTACCAGTTCAGTTGAACTTTTAGTTCTGGTCTTTTTTCCCTCTGTCCACCTGCTACTGTTGATTTTTTTTACAGTCTTCAAATAGCTTCTCCCTGCCTACTGTCCAGGGTGTGTAGTTGCATTCCGTGGGAGAGTGCTTACCCATCTCTCCCAGAACTGGAACTCCTTCCCACGCCTTATCCAGAGGCTTGCCATTGTTGAGAAGTAACTAAAGCTGCTTAGAATTAATGTAAATTACTGAAAAGTATGGTGCAGTGTGTATTTCTTTGCTTTGATATTCTCATTTGTTAAGTGAGAGAAAAATAATGACACCTTCCCTTTAGTAATGTTGTATGTGCAGTGTCACATAATGGGAATTTTGACCTTCATTAAAAATGTAATCACTAAGGAATCTGAACTTATAAGACTCATAATCCTTCTGACATCTGTTTGTTTCCTCTGTTTTCCAAAACTGACTTTTAGCAGAAACAAATAGAAGCAGAAAGTGGTACTCTTTCCATTAGTAGGTAAGTATTGCTCTTTGTAAGGACCATCATCGTTTTTTCCTTAATTGGACTTGAGTATGAGGTTAAAATGTTGTAATTTCTATATACAACTTGAAATACTTTTGAAATATTTAAAACAATTAAAATTATAGTATGACCTGTAGTACAAAACTTACTCTGAGTTCTTTGGAAATGATTTATTTTTGTAAGATCCGAAATTAATCCATGAGAAGAAGCATATGTTCTTAACATGTTTCACTTTATTTCTTAAGGAACAGGCAGCTGTTCTCTAATCTTTTCTTGTTTCACCTTTCTCTCGTCTCCCATCCCTTTCTTGCCTGGAATGTTCTTCATGTACAAGACTCAGGAAATTTGGGAAAGTTGCTTATGAAACTGGAGATTTAAAGAGAGAAAGACGGAATGTTAAAACCATTGCATGTGAATTTAGATGCTGCGTAGGGCGTCTCTTCTAGAAAGTTTATTTGTATGTAGCGCCTGTTTATGATGAGAGCCCTGACAACAGAATCTCTCTCCTACCTGGCTGGAAAGTTATCCTATGAATTTGGAAATGTCACAGGGTTCATCACTAAGAGTACACGATATCTTTCCATCTTTCCAGAAAATTCTAACCATGATTCCCACTGAAGAGGAAAAGCAGAAGATTCAGGAAGCACAACTGGCCAACCCTGAGGTGCCCCTGGGCAGCGCAGAGCAGTTCCTCCTGACCCTCTCCTCCATCAGCGAGCTCTCGGCACGGCTCCACCTCTGGGCATTCAAAATGGATTATGAAACTACAGAAAAGGTAAGCGCTTAGGAAGCGAGGCAGCCAGTCTTATGTCCCCAGGGTTGAGAAAGTCCATTTTTTTAGTGGTGAACGTAATGAAGTGTTATTCCTGAGACAGGGTTTGAAGGGTGAGTTGATGGTGATGGGGTCGTGTCTACATTGAGTGTTGAGCAGACTCCCAGTGAGGGGTTATTCTAAAGTGTCTGCCTGACACCAGCCTCTGATACTTGACTGGTTAAAAAAAAAACAACTGTTAAATGTTTTTCTGACTCTATATGCTCAATGTAGAAAATGTAGACAATACAGAAAAGCACAATATGGATAGTGACTTGTAATCCTTCTATCTGATGATGGTCACCTCACTGCCATTGACTGTGGTAATTAGCAGGTCATGGGGTTCCTTTGAGAGAGGCTCTCAGTAGAAAACCTGAGATGGACAGATTGCAAGAGGTTGAAAGGAGAGTAGAAGGAAAGGGACTTTGATAGTGAAGGCACGGAAGACTCATCTCAAATAGAAAGTAGAAGAAGGAGGTGTTCCCTCTGGTCTGGCATGAGGTATTTTTGCAGACTGAGCAGAAGGAATCAGTGGAAAGAACAAGGGAGGGATGGACAGTGAACTGGAGGTGACCTTGAGTGAGAAGTGCCCTGGGGAAGGTGGAGAGGCTGTGTGATCTTCCTCTTTCTGTAAAGGACAGAGCATGTTCCTTGCTGAGGGCCACACAGGTAGCAGTGGGCTTAGGGTGTTTCAGGAGAAACTGCTGTGTTTGAATTCATTCCAGAATTGAACAGGGATGAAGAAGTCTAGGGGGACTAAGGTAACTTGGTTGCAAAACCAGTCAGCATGTTCGGGTGATTTTCTGTAGCAAAGTGAGGTAACTTAATGGAGAAAACAGGTCATTGAGTCAGTCTTGGCTGGGGACTGGTAGGGCCTGCTGAGCAGAAGTAAGGCTGCAATGAATGAAGCCCAAGCTGCTGGCTTTAGGGTCCATGCTTGGGGAGAGCCTCAGTGAGGATACTGAGGTAGGGGGCTGTTATGAAACAGTAGGACAGAGGGAAGGAGAGACTGAGGCCATGAGGTTATAGGACAGGCTACATGTCTGAGAGAGTGGGAGTTAGGAAGGTGGTGGGAGTCATGAGGATGGTGGCCTTCTAGAAAGTAACCCAGGCCAAGAGGTGGCCAGCCACAGGGTGCCTAGAGGGGATGTTAGGAGACCTGGGCCCTGGGACAGTGATGCCAGTTTCCAGCGTCACCTGCCTGGGAGACAAAGAGGAAGACTGTGGTTCAGATGCTGAAGGAACATGTGAAGGATGAGTTCTGTAGGCATCAACCATAGTCAGGAGAGAGCTTGGGAGACGGGCAGAAAAAGGGGAAGACACCTAGCCAGGCTCCTGTGAGCCGCAGGGACCCACCTAGTCTCCACTGAAGGGACTCTGGGGCCAGACTTTTTCCTGTCACTGCTCTTTTCAGTACCTGAAAGCTTGTGCCAGTCACATGGGATTGCCTTATACTGGGAGGACTCCACTGGTTATGACCTTGTACAAAAATGTGAAAGAGCAAAGTAAAGCCAAAGTGTACACTCTATCACCTTCTAATGTTTTTTTTAATTGAAAGGAAGTGGCAGAACCACTTTTGGACCTGAAAGAAGGAATAGACCAGTTGGAGAACAATAAAACCTTGGGCTTTATCCTGTCTACTCTCTTAGCCATTGGGAACTTTCTAAATGGAACTAATGTAAGTCTCCCCATCCTTTTCCTCCTACCTCCCTGGTCACAGAATCCCCGCCCTTCCCTTGCTGGTGGATCACTGATCTTCCGAGGCACGGTTGAACAGTTTTCACTGGTGTTGTTTTTTGGTGAAAATTTAGAGGTTTTGTCCTTAAAATATCAGGGCCTATTTATTCAAGCCTGTATCTTGCTACAAATAAGAAAATGTAAAAAAATAAGCACATTATTCCTTAGGAAGCTTGGCTCCTGTCACAGTTGACTTTGGAAATATTTTCTTCTACAGTTTTTTTCTTTTTCTTTTTCTCCCTGAGCTTATCACTTAAATATTTGTACTCATACACATTATAAACACACTTAAACAAAAAACCAGCCTATCTTTAGCCAGGAAATAGAAAATCCCCAGCAGGGAAGGGATTAGGAAGTTGTGGCTGCCTACATGGCAGAAACCCCACGCCCAGCACCCTGATTTAGGAGCAGAGCCCTAGCCCATGGCTGACGGCCATGATCAGGAAGGGCTGGAGGCTCATTTCTCTATCAGGGTGGCTGGTGCTTGTGTGGTCTGCTAAGGCTGCTGGATCATGTGGCTTGAGATGCTTCAATCCCAAAGGAACTAAATATTGGGCTCCTCCAAGAGGGTGTTAATTCTAACCATTTGTACCTTTCCTCGAGCCTGCATAACACTTGTTCTCCACATCCTCTCCAGCACTTATTGTTTGTAGATTTTTTTGATGAGGGCAAACAGAACAGCAAGGGAAGAAGGGGGTGGGACAAATAGAGAGAGTAGCTTTTAAACATATACATTGCCATATGTAAAATGGATAACTAGTGGGAAGTGGCTATATAACACAGGGAGCTCAAGTTGGTGCTCTGTGACGACCTAGAGGGGTGGGATGGGGTGCAGGGGTGGGAGGGCGGTTCAGAGGGAGGGGTATATGTCTACTTAAGACTGATTCACGTTGTATGGCAGAAACCAAAACAACATTGTAAAGCAATTATCCTCCAACTAAAAACAGAAAAAAAAAACCTTGTTCATCCATTCTTTTATGTTATGTTCCCCAAATAGGCCAAAGCGTTTGAGTTAAGCTACCTCGAGAAGGTTCCAGAAGTCAAAGACACGGTGCACAAGCAGTCACTTCTCCACCACGTGTGCACCATGGTGGTGGAAAACTTCCCGGACAGCTCGGATCTGTACTCGGAGATTGGGGCCGTCACCAGGTCAGCCAAGGTATGTGCGGGGCACGGAGGAGCCGGCAGGGCCCCTCTCCCCCAGAGCTGGGGGTTTGCACCCGCCGTCTCTGCAGAGCGCAGGCTCTGTGAAGTGAAACGCCCCTGTGCTGCTTGCAACCCCTGCTCTAGAGTTTGTGAATAAAACTCGTCTCCTGCCGTTTCTGATTGACTTTTGAGATCATTTTCCCATCTCTGGTTCTCTGTCAGATTCTTTCCTGCTGAGGTATGTGAGGCAAGCCTGCTGTTCCCAGTCAGTCCTAACCCCACATCCCCTGGTCAGCCGCCATACTCACCAGGCTGGCTTCTCCAGAGCAGAGAAACCACCCGGCTGGTTTTAGGTGACAAAAATGTCCAAAAGATGCAATTTGGCTCCCCTTGAAACTTCCATAGGGCCCTGCAGTGAGGTGTGGAGCCAGGAAACTAAGGGTATGCCTGGCCCCCTGCCCCCTCACAGATTGGCCATGCCTGTGATCTTACACTGAGGGAAGTTTTATGGGGCTGTAAACGGTGTATAGCATTGGCCCCTTAGCTGCAGTCTCTTAAGCTTGCTGCTGCTGCTGCTAAGTCGTTTCAGTCGTGTCTGACTCTGTGCGACCCCCTAGACGGCAGCCCACCAGGCTCCCCTGTCCCTGGGATTCTCCAGGCAAGAACACTAGAGTGGGTTGCCATTTCCTTCTCCAATGCATGAAAGTGAAAAGTGAAAGTGAAGTCGCTCAGTCGTATCCGACTCTAAGACCCCATGGACTGCAGCCTACCAGGTTAAAATAATGAACTTTGGTTTAGTCGTGAGAGCTGGACAGCCAGCTGCCCCCACTGCAGGAGCATCATTGCAGCCAAATAACCACAGAGGGATTCCAAACACAGCAGAGCCGGGAGACGTGAGGGTCTTGGAAGCAACAGGGAACTCACGGGGAGGGCCGTCAGTAGGACATAGGAGCCAGGCCCGTGTGGGAAAACTTCCAGAAATACAACCTGGTCGAACTGCATTTAGTTCTGGGACTCACTGGAGTCTAGTATGGTTGTAGGAGGGCTTCCCACGTGGCTCAGTGGGTGAAGAATCTGCCTGCAATATAGGAGACACTAGACATGTATGTGAGTTCAATCCCAGCATCAAGAGGATCTCTTGGAGAAGGAAATGGCAACCCACTCCAGTGTTCTTGCTTGGAGAGTCCCATGGACAGAGGAGCCTGGTGGGCCACAGTCCATAGGGTCACAAAGAGTCGGACATGACTGAAGCGACAGCATGCACACATGATTGTAGGAGAAACTGTGGTGGGCAGGAAGGGGGAAAGGCTTTGCTAAGTTCCCCTTCAGGGAGCTCTCCTCTCTCTGTCTTCCCCAACAGAGCTGGGTCTTGGGGACCTGCTGCCTGGGACCCTCCTTCACCTTCCTCTAGCTGGCAGCCACCAGATGCAGTGAGCAGGGGGCCCTGAGCCAGCATGATGGGTGGTCCTGCCTTGAAGCAGAAACAGGCTTGACCAGCAGTCCTGCAACTCTGAGAGTAGACAGACTTTTCTGTTTCATAGGGACTCTTACCATATTTACTCTGTGCCAAGCCCTGTTCTGAAGTCTTTAGAAATATTACTTTACTATTCTAACCAAGGCAAAAAGCCCCTCTGAATGTCCCAACAGGAGTCTTCTAGTTGCTGCTCTGACGTCCCCCCATGAACACCTTCTCAGAAGACAGTTTGTTAGGAGTAATTCTTGACATGAAGTCTTCCTGGCCTCTGGATCCCCATTTCAAGAATAAGTCATCTTTTCACATCTAGTCCTTTGTTCTTTCCAGGGCCTTCTACTGGGTGGACTCTGCTTGTACTGGCCCTGGCTTAGGGCCCGTGAACCAGGCTTGTCCCCTTGTTTCAGGCCTTTCCTTGTTTAAAACCTGACTGCACAAGCCAGAACTGTGGGTTGCTTCTCCCTGCTAACCTTGGCAGTTATGAAGGATGACTATTGACCCAAGTCAATAGTCATGTGACTTCAAACAGGAGGCCAAGAGGGCCCCTACCACCACTTCTTAGCTTTTACTCTCGATGTTGGGAGACATTGAGGGGCACCTTCTGTGTAGACAGGTACACAACCTACATCAGGGATTCCCCAGCCACATTCATTCCATCCCCTGACCTGTTACTTTGGGGGTCATCATTGCAACCCCCCAAGGAGCAGGTAACTCTAGTGTCTAGAGGAAAACTTTGTCCCACCAGGAGTTGGGGGGAAGTGAGTGGAGGTGGGCACAGCTCTGGCTGCTCCTAGTGAGGCTGAGGTGGGGCGGGGGGTGTGCCTCACAGGCTTGTGCAGTGCTGACAAGTCAGGCTAGCTTTCAAAGAGAAATAGTGGCAAGTGGTCACTGACCTGACCCCATAGCTCCAGAAGTGAAGGCAGGTGACCGTGCAGGCTCTCCCTTGTATTAGTTATCTACAGCTGTGTAACAAATAACCCCAAAAGCTAATGGCTTAGGATAATGTATTAGTTTCTTAGGGTTGTTGTGACAAAGCATCACAAACTAGGTGACTTAGAAAAACAGAAATAATTTGTTCCACCGTTCTGGAGGCCAGAAATCTGAGATCAAGTTGTTGGCAGGGTTAAGTTCCTCTTGAAAGAGAAATTTGTGCCATATCTCCCTCCTGGCTTCTGATGATTTGCTGGAAATCACCCCAGCCTCTTCCTTCACCTTCACATGATGTTCTCCTTGTGTGTCTGCATCCAGATTTCCACTTCTTGTAAGGATACCAGTCATATTGGACTAGAGGTCCACCCTACTCCAGTGTGACCTCATCCTTATTCAGTTAATTACATCTGTAATGACCCTATTTCCTAACCAAGTCACATTCTGATATACTGGGGCTTGGGAATTCAACATATGAATCTTGGTGTGACACATTTCAACCCATAACAGGCAGGAAGAAACCTTTCATGAATGGTTCTGTCTCAGATTCTCTTCTGGAGTTTCAGTCAACATTTCAACTGAGGCTGCCATCATCTGAAAGCTCAACTGGGGCCGGAGAAGTTCTCCCCATGGTGGTTCACTCCCCTGCTGGTTCTTAGAGAGGAGACTCAATTCCCTCCTACGTGGGCCTCCCCCATCCTTGAGTGTCCTCATGACATAGCAGATGGTCTTTCCCAAAGTATGTGATCTGGGATAGAGCACCTAGAGCTCCATGCAGATGCTCATCCCTTTTGTTGACCCAGCTTTTACCTTCTCTTCATTAGGACCAAGTCACTACAGCTGGCTCACATTCAAAGGGAAGGATTGTTGGCTTTGCATTTTGAAGGCTTGAGTGTCTCAGAATTCGGCACACTGTGTGTTTTCCCCATGCCGTCCCTTCTGCAGCCCCGGCTCTTGTCCCTGAGTTGCCCTGCTCCAGCCCAGACTCACGTGATAAGATCTGACTGCCTCCCAGCACAGCTCTCTGTCCTCTTACACACGGAAAGTGACCCATGTGGGGCTCTTGTCAGGAGAGGGCTTCCTGGCGATGACCCTGCTTGTAACAGAAGGCCAGGCCAGCTCTCTCCCCAGGGCGGAATATTTTAGGGACAAACCTAGGCTTTTAAGACCTGATGGTTACGAACTTAGACTCTGGAGCCAGAGATATTTGGGTTCAAATCCCAGCTCCACCACCTCCCAGCTGTGTGGCCTCCCGCAAGTTCCTTAACGTTTCTGTGCAAGAGTTTCTCCCCCAGGAAGTGGGGCCAGTGATAGGATCTGAAGCCATGAAGTAGTGTGAAAACTTAGATCACGGTGGTGCCATCAGAGCAGCAGGCAGCCAGCTGAGGCAGCCCTGCAGCTCTTCCTCAAAAGATGCTGCATTAATCTCCCTCTTCAAACACCTTTTGGTCAGAGGCTCCCTACCTGCTTTCCACTGGCAGTGAGGCTGCTTTCCCTGCCTTAAAAGGCTCACACTGGAGTCTCTTCCTTGAAAACTCATGTGGTGTCCGTTCACCCACCCTGTGCCCACTGCAGTCCTGGACAGGCATCACCTGTTAGACCAAGGACTCAGTACATTCTGAGCTGAACGAAAATTATTAAATTTATTAAAGTTATTAAAAATATTGTGACTCAAAGTCGCCTCCAGGTGCAAATGATTAGACAGGTTACACTGGCTTCAAAACTCCGAGACTTCTTCGATAGTACGTGTTGATCCCAGGTCATCTGGATTCCTTTCTAGACTTACGCTTTGAACTAGTCAGTCCTTCTTTTCTAAGGCTGCATTTCTTTATCATTCAGTAACATATCAGATTTTTTTTTCAGCTCCACTGTATCATAGGAAAATGTAACCTTCTCTAATCTGGATCCCAAATGCCTTTGTTTTCAGGCAAATGATTTTTCTTAATGTCCCATACCCCCGAATGCTTACCCGAGTCCCCAGCCTCTGCCTAAACTTCCTTTCTGTTTTTGGGACCTGTAGCACCCAAGAAATTCATGACGTGTGGTGTCTTGCCTGACCCCCTGGACATCCCCTTTGCTCAGCACATCTTTATCCTGTCTCGTGATGCATCTTCTCACAGGATCAGCCTTTCATGACTTGGCCTCCTCCATTATCTATCTCAGGGTGGGGCTGGAGGTCTGAGGTCACTCCAGCAAGTCCTTTTGGGCACTCGCCTCCAGGCCCTGCTCTCGTGAGCACGGTCGCAGCATCTGAGCAATGGCAGCTCACCTCGCCACAGTTTCTCTTTCTCCTCCTGACCCTCATTTGCTGGTCCCTTGCCCTTTCCCTCCATCTCTCAGTCTCCATCCATCTCTGTCGCCTCCCTTCAGCTCTGGTCTGTCTAGTTCTCCCTCCCCCCTCCTAGTCTTCTCAGTGTCCTTCCTCTCTCTCACCTCTACCTCCATTAATATCCTTCAGTGTATTTACTTCATGGATAACTCTCTGGTTCCCATAATTTTTAGGCTAGAAATTCCATCAAAACATTCCTTTAGAAAGCCTCATCTCAGTTCACTTCAGTCAATACCAACTGGTCCCACTTCCCCGAAGAGCAAAGTGAATGCTCTATCACATCTGTTCTGTGCACACATGGTTTGCATCTGCTTACAGATGGGGGTGGACCACACACTCTGACTCTCAGCCAGACACTGAGGCCTGGTGGGTCATGTACATCCTCAGAGCTCCGTGGTCACCTGTCTGTACAATGTGCCTCCTGGGGAAAAGCAAGCTGGCCTCTTTCTGCATTGATCTTTGTCTTCCTCCTTCCTTGGGGTGGGGGGGTGTGGGGGGGTGGGAGCTGGGGACTGGCATGCACTAGCTTCTCCCTGAGTGTTGTTTGAATGAGGGAATGAATGGATAAATAATTTGTCACACAGTGTAAAAGTGATCATGGTGAAGAGAAGCTGGCTGCCCCTTAACTGGCCCCAACTTATTAAGACCATCCATGTCTGAGTTTGGTAAATTCCTCCAACCTCAAGTGAAATATCTAAAAAATAAGAGAGCTCTGAAAAATTTTATGAGACATCTGCTCAGTTCATCTTGTACTAGGGTTCATTGATATCATGTTTTAATTTACAGTTCCCAAAGACTTTCTTAAGATTTCTTTCCAAATATGGCAAAAAAAAAAAAAATGACACTTGTGTTGAGTTCATTTGGAGAAGTTTTATCACTAAATAATGTGATGTAGAGATAATGACAAATACACATGTGGATAATTTTTAGGCCATAAATGTGTTTGTATTTCAAGATGTAAATTGGGTTCTGATGTTTGTTTCTTCCCGGAGGCAGTTCGGTTTCCTGGGTCAGGTGGATGTCCGGTTATTTCAGCACATTTGTACTGTTCTCTCTCTGATTTTCAGGTTGACTTTGATCAACTTCAGGATAATTTATGTCAGATGGAGAGACGATGCAAAGCTTCGTGGGATCACCTCAAGGCAATTGCAAAACATGAAATGAAACCAGTTTTAAAACAGCGAATGTCAGAGTTCCTAAAAGACTGTGCAGAGCGAATTATAATTTTAAAAATTGTCCACAGAAGAATAATTAACAGGTGAGTGAATTGAGGAGTTCATGCAAATATCAGTAAAATGGCATGTTGAAAATATTCTGCAAAACAAGATGTACATATACAAACATTATACTGAGTATTCTTGGTTCATAGCATTGTACCTTTGATGGACAGTCCACTTAATTTTTCTTACACACACACGGCAGTAATGCCATTGAATCTTGGAAGAAATCTCAGAGATAATATCATCCAAAAGTCCTACTCGATCAGGAATTGGATCGGTAAGATCTCTGGCAAGTTGGCCCCTGCGTCTCTGCACCTAATTGAGCAATTCTGCCTATAGAGAGTACACAACCTTGCAAGGCAGCTTGACTTATTAGGAAAGTCCCTTCATGTCGTCCACAGTCGCCTTCCGAGACCTTTCTCTTGTGGATTCTCAGATGGCTACTCTGTATTGAGCCTGCCTGGAGGAGGCCCACACCCCACAATGGGCGTCATCCTCTGCACCAGTCTTCCTCAGAGTCTCAGGGTCCACGAGGCCCCGGGGAGACACAGTGGTGACGTGGCAGGCCTTGCTTCCTACAGGGAGGCTGGCGAGGGTCTAGGGTGGCTCCACAGTGGTCCAGAGCTGTCTTCCCTGTAAGTGGTAGCAGCATCGGGACAGGGTGTCCCAGCTCCCTGGGTCAGGCCATTTCCTACCAGGCACCCCCACTTCGTTCTCCTTTGCCTCGTCGCAGAACGTGGCTGGAGCCCCTCACGCTGGCCTCTGGAGTCCGAGTGCTCTGTCCTCGGCCTCGCCCCATGGTGACCAGATGTACTGGCCTGCAGGCCGTGGTTTCCCTGGAGCAGGTGCTCTGCCCATAGACCTATTGAAACAGGCCCCACTGCAGCTCTGTGAAGGCAGGCCTCCCTCGGGGCGTCTAAACTGCAGGCCTTCCCCAGAGACCTGCACTTCAAGTTCACTCCCACTCCTGTGCTTGAGTACTTTATTACTGTCTCCAACAAATATGTGGCATGTTCACTTACCCTTGTACATTTCTCATTTTAAAAAATCTTTTCTCTTTTCCTTCCCTCCCTTCTCCGTCTTTCCTTCTTTCCCTCCTTCATAGGCACCCACACTGCATTTTTAAAACCTCCTTTTCCTGTCTGCCTGTGAACCCTCTCCCAGTGTGTATCATGCGCTGTTTGGGTAATCCTACCTCCTGGGCCTTGGTCCAGGCTTTTATGGTGGGCAGGGGTAGTCTCTAAGTGTTAGACCGGACAAGAACAGGGGACGGAATCTTCCCTCCAGGTTGACAACTATCCGTTACTCAGTACTTTTGGAATTTAGTTGTTCAGCTGTAAGTCTCTCTCCCTGTACTTCATCTGGACCTCACAGCTGCCCTCCGGGTAGGAGGGTCTTATCAGAGGTTTTGTCAGATTTCTTACTGAAAGCAAAGTACACTCTGCTTTTAACATGGTTAAAGAGGGGAGGCAGAGAATGTAAGCGGCTTTGGCCCTCCATGCTTTGTGTGATACAAGCAATTTCCAACTTAAAATGACTCAAATAAACAAATAGTTTCCATTTGGAATGTCAGGAAACTGGAGCAGTTTTATGAAAGTCTTGTAAAGCTATTATGCCTGGTCACAGTAACCATCTTAGCCCGGAAAGTTTAAAACTCTGTTTTGCTGATACATCTGTTCCCTAAGCTATTGTGTATGTCTGTGTGTGTTTATCTGTATGTGTGTCTGTGTGTGTGTGTATGTATATATATATACATGTGTGAATATATGTATATTGCATGTGCAAAATGTATATAATGCATATAACATTTGCTCTGATTGCCTATTCTTCCTGGTAAGCTGGTTGCCCAGCTGTTGCTTGCTCTTGTGTGACCTGGATCCCGGAGGCTCATTATTGGACACCCATTTGGCCTCCCCCTCTTTTTTAGCTCCCATGGAGCTAATGGGGCAGGTGCTTCCACCTCCCTTTCCTGTCTGATGACACCCCCTACCCCACTTAGTGACTCCAATGGCCCCTTTTAATAAAGGGGCAGAAAGAAGAACTTAGGCAGTTCTCCTAAGGCAAAACCTGACTTTCAAACCGTTGCCTAAGAACATCTTGTTCGGGAGGTCCGAATCTACAACCTAACCTGCCCTTTTTGCTGCTGCAGTGACAGGCTTCCCCAAATCTGTGGGTGTGCAAACCCTTGGCCAAGTCCCAGAGTCACTGGCTGCAGTTACACCACAGCAGGCCCTGCAGAGGGGGCCAGGTGAGAGCTGGGAGGAAGGCTTTCCTGGGAGGCCTGGAGAGCCACAGCATTCTCTGGGGAAAGGCAGGTGGAAAACAAGCGAACACCCACACTGGCTCCCTGGTGCCCCCAAATCCACCCCTCCCCACCCTCAGCCAGACACCCCACTCATGGACACACATGAGGGAAAGGGTGGATGGTGGAAACGGTCAGAGATGTTTGGCTTGTGCCTCGGGACACTGATGAGAGCAACTAGTGCCTCCGTAACCTTAAGACTTTCTTGCCATGTGTTCTGAAAGTTACAAACTTAATAAACAAAAGTCCCTCAAACCACTGTGGTGGGGTGTGTGGGAGGGAGGCTCAAGGGGGAGGGGATGTATGTGCACATAGAACTGATTCACACTGTTTACAGCAGAAGCTAGCACAACATTGAAAAGCAGTTATACTCCAGTTAAAAAAATTCCCTCAAATGTTTTATTCCCTTAAAGATACACCCATTTTGCTCTTCTGTAGGAAGGCCACAGTCTTTCCTCTCAAATGGACATCTGAGTCTTGTTTTCAAGCATGCGATCTACTTACTTCTCTGTTTGCACAGTGTATATTTGAATCATATCTCCAATTTATATGTTAAGATTGGATCCCCTCTAGATAAAAACAATGTTCTAAAAAGTGGAGGATAAGGAAGCTTGGGTTTTATTTATGTATGAAAGAGGACCCAGTTGTGGTCTGATTGGTTCTCCCTTGATTCATCTTACATATATTTGCATATTATAGTATCCTTTCCTAATGCATATAACATCATGTCATATCTCCAGGGAACAATGTCAGGTAGTAATAAGAGCCAGGAAGAAAAATTAAAGAGTATAAAGGATACAGGGAGTGGCCAGGAGGTCCTGTTCTGCGTGGGTGGTTGCGGGAGGCTTTTCTGAGGAGGTGGTATTCGGGCAGAAACTTGAGAGTTAAGAGAGAGCAATCCAGGCTGCTGTCTGTGGCAGGAATGCTCTGGGCTTAGGAAAGAACTGGCCCCGGATGCCTTGTCAGGGCCTGTGGTCCTCCCAGTGAAGTGGCCACCTGCCCCTCCTCACAGGCGCTGCAAACTCTCAGCTGTGTCCCCTGAGGGTCCCCTACACACCACATGGGGGGCTTGAGGTGGGCTTGTGCAAAGAATCACGAGGCGTCAAGCGTGACTGGCGTCCTAGGCAGTGAGGTCAGAGAGGTCTAGGGGCCAGTTTTGAGTGAGACACCACATCTTGTTTATTCATCTGTTGATGGACACTTGGATTGTTTCCACTTTGGGGCTGTCACGAATAGTGCTGTCATGGAATTTGTGTAGGTTTTGTGTGGACCCATAGTTTCATTCCTTTTGAGTAAATATGTAGGAATGAAGGGGCTTCCCAGGTGGTGCTAGTGGTAAAAAACCCTCCTGCCAATGCAGGAGATTTAAGAGACGTGGATTTGATCCCTGGGTCAGGAAGATCCCCTGGAGGAGGGCATGGCAACCCACTCCAGTGTTCTTGCCTGGAGAATCCTGTGGACAGAGGAGCCTGGAGGGCTACGGTCCATGGGGTAGCAGAGTTGGACACAAGGACGTGACTTAGCATGCACGCATAGGAATGAAACTGCTAGGGCACAGAGTGACTCTGTATTTAACTTTCTAGGAACTCTGTCTTTCCACCACGGCTGAACTGTTTTGTGTTCCCACCACTACTGTGTGAGGTTTCCTATTTCTGTGCATCCTCACCAACACTTGTGATTGTCTGTCTTTTTTATTATAGCCATCATAGTGAGTATGAAGTGGTGTCTCAGTGTGGTTTTGATTTGCATCCCCCTATGACTAATGGTGTTAAGCATCTTTTCATGTACTTATTGACTATTTGCCAATAATCTTTTTGGAAATGTCTACTCAGATCTTTTGTTAATTTTTTATTTGTCTTTTTAGTGTTGAGTTGTAAGATTTATCTATATATTCTGGGCACAGATCCTTATTACACATGATTCACAAATATTTTCTCCATTCTTTGGATTGTCTTTTCAATCTTGAGAGTATCCTTTGAAGTTTATAATTTTGATGGAGTCCAGTTTATCTTTTTTTTTTTCCTTTGGGTGCCTACGCCTTTGGTATCATATCTAAGAAATCATTTTCTTATACAAAGTCATGAATTTTTATACTTTGTTTCTTCTTAGTTTTATGGTTTTAACTAGCATTTTTGGTTGTAAATAGCAGTTTTCTATCCCTTTCTAATTTTATGTTGTATGATTTTCTTTAGTATTCTTCACAGATAGAATAATCTACTGTCTCTCATTTGAAAAACATACCAAACCCCTATTAAACTGTACAAATTAGAGTGATCAAAACGATTTTTTCTACAATTAGTGATATCATTTATATATACTGTTTGTTGTATACAAAAATTTTCCTTTGTCTCCTGGTAGCTTCTTTCTCATTTCCTGAATAGCTAAAAATTAGACACATCTTTGCTCATTTTTCTTTTCTAAAAGTTTTAAGCAAATAGAATATAATAATTTATATCCTAAATAGCTGAAATACATTTTATTTGCTTATAAACATCTTTTTACAAATCCTTAATTAGCATGTTATTCAAAATATGTTCCTGTCAATTCCGTCTATTCATTTAAGTCCCCTAAAATTGCTAAGCAGCATTTCTTTACCCCTACTCAGTTTTCATATGAGCTAGAAAATGTGCAATACTTTTCTTAAAAGTGAAAGTGAAAGTTGCTCGGTTGTGTCTGACTCTTTGCAACCCCAGGGACTATACAATCCATGGAATTCTCCAGGCCAGAATACTGGAGTGGGTAGCTGTTCCCTTCTCCAGTAGATCTTCCCAACCCAGCGATTGAACCCAGGTCTCCTGCATTGCAGGCGGATTCTTTACCAGCTGAGCCACTAGGGAAGCCCTTTCTTAGAATAGTACTTTATCATTTTTCTTATAGAAGTTTTACATACCAATTAAAAAAAAAATTAAAACACAGATAAGCAAGTAGAAAAAAGTACTTAATCTCCTGAAAATGCATCACCTCCGTCAGTGAGAAAGTTAGTTGAACTTGACTTCTGGTTACATTTTTACTCTTTCAGTTCAGTTCAGTTCAGTCTCTCAGTCATGTCCAACTCTTCGTGACCCCATGGACTACAGCATGCCAGGCCTCCCCGTCCATTACCAACTCCCAGAGTTTACTCAAACTCATGTCCATTGAGTCAGTAATGCCATCCAACCATCTCATCCCCTGCTGTCCCCTTCTTTTCCCGCCTTCAATCTTTCCCAGCATCAGGGTCTTTTCCAATGAGTCAGTTCTTCACGTCAGGTAGCCAGAGTATTGGAGCTTCAGCTTCAACATCAGTGCTTCCAATGAATATTCAGGACTGATTTCCTTGAGGATTGACTGGTTTGATCTCCTTGCAGTCCAAGGGACTCTCAAGAGTCTTCTCCAACACCACAGTTCAAAAGCATCAATTCTTTGGCTCTCAGCCTTCTTTATAGTCCAACTCTCACATCCATACATAACTACTGGAAAAAACCATAGCTTTGACTAGATGGACCTTTGTTTCACTCTTTAACCTCAAAGAACCCCAAGAACAAAGAACAATGTCTTTGGGTGACTGGGTTTTATTTATTTATTTTTCTAACCGAAAGTCTGCAGACAGCTGATTTTTGTGTCTTAAACCTGAAGTCCTTGCCACCATTGTTTCTTCACGGCAGGTTCCACTCCTTTCTCCTCTTTATGGGCCACCCACCGTATGCGATTCGGGAAGTGAACATAAACAAGTTCTGCAGGATCATCAGTGAGTTTGCACTGGAGTACCGTACCACCAGGGAGAGAGTTTTGCAGCAGAAGCAGAAACGGGCCAACCACAGAGAGAGAAACAAGACCAGGGGGAAGATGATCACTGATGTAAGTTTCATGAAGTCTGTTTCTTTATGTCATTTATTCTGAATGTCTGATCAACCATAGAACCTTTCCACAGTTTAGAGACTGCACTTTTCTCTTCTTGTGACCGTGAAAAAAATGTTCCTCTTTTAAAAGGTGCTCTTAAACTGTCCCTCTACCACTTCGGTGAAAACCTGAAATATAATGAACTTCAAACTAGGATGTAAATTAAGGAGGGGTGGCTGGTGGAGGAACTTTAACCTACTACACAAGTAATTAGCTTGGTGGGCTGTGTGATGCTAATGACGTTGAATACTTGAGTCCATCTTCAACCCTTGTGAAGTGGCTAGAATTGAAAGAGGAGAAGAAAAAGTCTAAAAGATGACACTTAGCATAGGAAGACAAAGGTTCTGATTTGGAAATTGATTCAGGATTTTAATAATTGTGATAGTGTTAGCTAATCAATCAGTTGACACCTGGACCACCCATTCTAGCCATTTGAATGGAGAAATAACTGATGTGGTTGCTCAAAGACATAATCTTATGGGCTCTTGGCAGTCTCTTGAGTTAGAAAATAAGAGAGGAGAGCCCAGAGGCCAGTGAATTTAGCAGGAGTCTCTGATGGCCCCTTGGGGAGCCCTGCACACTTGCATGCCTCCCCAGCCCCTGGGTTTGTCCTCCATCTCTTCCACCTCAGCACCGAGCCCACACGCACCATGGGTGCCACGTGGAGGGCAAAGCCCTATGTGAAGACGCCAGAGACAGTGACACGTAGTTATGGTGCCTCTTTCTGCTGGGCCTTTATGAAATTTGTGCTCAGTCACTGGAGTTGTGTCCAATTCTTCGCGACCTCGTGGACTGTAGCTTCCTAGGCACCGCCCCTCTTTATATCGCTCTGAGAAGCAAAGTGCCTCTCAGATCCAGGACCAGAATAGATGAAGGATTAAGACACAGAGAGTGACCTCATCGTGGGGGTTGCAAACCTCTGCTAAACCCAAGTCAGACAGGTTTCTCTGGGGAGGAATAAGATCAGTGAAGACAACCTCACTGAGGCTGCCTTCTGTGCCCACGGTGATCAATCATCTTGTAAGACATATAATAGCAAATATGACTGCTAGCCACATTCCTGAGGGGTGTGACCTTCTCAGATGAATTATCTTAGAAACTGTGTTTCAATTTTAATGCATTTTGAAGGAGAACCAGAGACTAGTCTCCTTACCATTCACCCTACCCTTGATCCTTGTTTCCTTGGAATTTGCTGAAACCTTAGGGAGTGCCCAGATCACATTTCTGCAGAAAGGACCCTTTCTACAGATTGGTCTGAAGACCAGTGCCATCAGCTGAGTCTGCTACCTCCTCTCCTAAAATCCAGGTTCAATTGGATCTTCAGCTTCCTGGAAAGACAGCGACTCAGGAAGCAAACTGAACCCACTTGGGCAAACTGCGGCCCACATTTCATTCCAAAGTATTATTTTTAAAAGTTTAAAAAGGGAAGAACTTATGTTTGTGGCAATGAGACACACTGGAGTGTGAAAAATACAAACTCAATATGCTTATAGTTATGAAAACACATCAGAATTTCTTGCCAAATTCGTGAGATTTTTTTTTTTTTTACAGATCCCACTAATTTTTAAATTGTGTCCTTTTCTGAAAATATTCAGTACTCCTATTTATAAACAGGGGTAAATGTTTCTAGAATTGGATTCAAAAATATTTAAATTTGCATTGAAATCTGGACAGCGCAGGTTTCTTCAGGGTTCATCCTCAAGGTGGCCCTTGTTTTTGATGGTACGAGTGACACCATTCATGTAGAAAGATTGCCATCTGCTGGAAGATTAGGATATTGTCACTCAAAGCAAAGTATACAACTTCAGGTTTTTCCAGTTCTCAGTTAAGCACCCATTGTGCTTAACTGCACCCAAGGCACAGGGCTCCTAGGAAGATGCGAGCACAATAGCAGACAAACTTGTACCCCAAGGGTGTCATGATCTGGGTAGAAAACAACCCATATGCACAACTGAAAACAAAAGCAGGCAATAGAGAGCCACAGAGCCCCTGAGCATCAGAGCTGGAAGTGGTTTTTAGAGAAAACTGTGGGAAGTCATTCTTAATATAGATGCTGAATAATGAGGATGGAAGTGGTTGCAATTTGACAGAGAGGACTTTAGGAAAATCATCATTTTATGAGGCACAGAGAAGTCTGGGTCAAATCTGAAGACCCTGCATTCACAGTCAGCCCCATACCTACTCTCACGTGCCTCTCCCCCCTCTTCTTTCTCCATTTCTGAATGTGCAGACGGCCTCCTTTCTTACTCTCCAGGAGTTCTGCCATGTAAGGGTCAGTGAGAACTTAACTCATGCCTTTTTCCTTGTGTCCTAAACTAGTTACAGGCAATACAGTGCATAGACAAGACAGCATAAGGCAAGTGTGGCCCTTTCTGCCTTCATCACACCCTAGACGGGCAGTGAGAACATAGGCTGTCCGTCCCAGGACTCTTAGAGCCCTGCTGAGGGCCGTGGTCCTCCTGGGTGAGACCCTTAATCTTCCCCAACCCCAGCTTCCTCTTCTGTGAAAAGCAAATGCTAGTGACTGGGGGGTGTTGAGAGGACTAGAGGTAAGCACGTGTGCTAATCACTGGGACAAGGCCAACTATCTGGTTAAATTAAAGAAGCTCTAAGATTAAAAAAAGTCATTGCTCATCACAAGGCTGATTGCCTGGAGGCAGTGTAGAACTGGAAGCGTTTTGTCATTTCGGCTCCCAAAAGTTTAGTCAGTTCTGAAAAACCTGTGTCTGATTTGCCATCCTGGCTTGTAACCTCAGTGGAAACACAAGTTAAATTGAGGGTGTGTTTGATTTAGAATTAAGAAATTGACATGACTTTCACCCTCAATTTACTTTTGGAAAAGGAGTATTTTATTTGGTTACTTAAAGCAGTTTGTCTGGTGATAATTAAAAGAATGGTGTGTCCGTTCAGACAGCCTCCACGAGGGACAGGTAAGATTCTAAAAATCGTTTGATGTTTCTGAGGAAGGAGTCAGGGGACCCGTCCTGTCCAGGCAGTGGTCCCCCTTGTTCTGAGTGGCCTGTGTGTAGGCAGGTTCAGGGGGACCCAGACCTGGCAGCCTGGGCAAGGAGAGGCTCAGCACTTGGAGTGAGAGGAGGGGGCGCAGTGGACAGACGGACACAGGCGGAGGGAAGTCCTGATGACTGGCAGGCGGTGGTGGGTTCCCTGGGACATGGCCAGCCCAGTGACCGGGCACAGAAGTCTTTAATGGTCAGGGGACCAGGTGAACCAGTTATTGTCCTCCCAGGCAGCCTCAGGAAATTGGCCTGACCTTGGTCAGGACTGGTCTTGGGGCTCTCAGAGAGAGCGTCCAGACAGGAGGGCTATGCAGGCAGGGCTCAGCAACTCACATCAAGAAGTGTGTGCCCTGGTTGCGGTGGCTGAGTCCTTTTACTGGAATTTGATGTGGCACTGCCATGATCTCATCTTTGCTGACTTCTGTGCCTTCTGAGAATCCCTTCTGTCTTTCCCATCCTGTCCTGTCCTCTCGAGTAGACTGATGAAGAAGACGAAGTTGAGGTAGGATGTTTATAAACATGGAGAATGCCACGCGTGACCCTCCCGAGTGTGCCGTAGAATCTAACCTGACGTGAGCAGCATGATGTGCCAGCCCTGTTCAGCGCATTAAACCTCGCATGACTGTCTCCTGCTGGGTTTCCGTGTGATCACTAACCTCCTTACATGGGTTCTCGTCGTGGTGTGTGTCCCAGGGACTGACTGAAGGGAAACTGCATTTTCCTAGCTGTCCTGGAGTCCCAGGTCCTGTGAAGGGTGGCAGGGTTGGCGAATCTCTTCCTCCTGCTGGACAGGTGGACAAGGGGTGGGATGGGTGGTGGCTCCTTCCCCGGACCCTGGTGCGGACACCAGAACCAGAGGCCAGGGCAGGGCTGCCCAGACTGAGGATGAGGAAGGAGCCACGCAGATGGTACGAGCCACAGCTGTGTCCTGGGCTCCAGCACCAGGGCTGAGACGGTGGGTAAAAAGAGGAAGCCAGGGATGGATGGAGCTGTTCTTTCAAGTGTTATTCTAACTGTCTTTTGATTTTTCATCCATATGTTTGGCTTTGCGTGCATATGACCCGATACTATAGCATACCTCTTGTAAAACATGTATGCTTTGTTCAGCCTAGAATTAGAGAATCTCATCATGAGAGTGTAATGCTTGTGAAAACAACTGAATTTTTGACACAACGAGAAGAAGTGAGTGTTGCCAGACTCAGTTTCAGCATGGATTTCTAGGCCATGTCCTGATCTGGGCCCTGAATCAAACTCTTTTGGGGCCTTTAGCAAATCATTCCATCTTGGATGGCCTCAGTTTCCTTCTCTGTAAAGCGAGGGGGACAAGATTCTGCACCTGAATCCCACTTTTAAAATTCTACCATAATAAGTGATCCATACGAACACTTTAACTGCTTTCTGGCACCACATTTGAAAAAATAAATTGCACTGTATCTGATTAACAGGCATGTTTCAACACTCACATCCAGCCTTTGGCATTAGAAACAGATTTGGTTTCTGAGTTCTTCCCAGAGTTGCAGTCCATTGTTCCTTGCCGGCTTCCAGATTCTAGGGAATCTGCAGTGAGCCGGGAGACAGACTACAGTAGAGGGTTGGGTGTGGTCCTTCCAGGACCAAGGCTTCTCTTTCTGATAAGAGAACTTGCCCCCCATGCAGCTGTCTGTCATCAGTTCATTGATGTCCTCACTGACTGCAGTCACTAACGCGTCTCCGAAATGCACATAAACCAGAAAAGAGAGAGACAGAGAAGGCTTTCCTCAGCTGGAGGTTTGCTGAGCTTGAGTTGGTTTTGGGGGAGTCACCTCATACCGTAACCCCCTTGTTCTTGCAGTCTGGCAAGTTCTCCGGCGGTTCCCCGGCGCCCCCAAGCCAGCCACAGGGCCTGAGCTACGCGGAGGATGCTGCTGAGCACGAGAACATGAAGGCTGTGCTGAAGACCTCGTCCCCCGCCGTGGAGGACGCCACCCCGGCGCTGGGCGTCCGCACCCGCAGCCGCGCAAGCCGAGGTAACGCCATCTTCCCGGGCCCCCCCACAGGGTAGAGGTGACTGTGTGTCTGTCTGGGAAGTGGACGGTCCACTCCCCGGGGCTCTCTATACTGACGTCATTATTCACTCACACCTTTGTGACCTGCCTTCGTAGCTTCATTTCGAAAACAAGCAACCTTCCCCAAAGCACAGCTTAGTTCACACAGGAGGCCTGAGTCCTGTGAACGAACCCTGTGGGTTAGAGCCAAGGCCAGCAGGACTTCCCTGGTGGTCCGGAAGACTCTGCTCCCAGTGCAAGGGCCTGGTTCAATCCCTGGTCAGGGAACTAGATCCCACGTGTCACAACTAAGAGTTCACAGTTAAATAAAGATAAATATTTTTTTAAAAAACAACCGGAGATCAGCAAAGTATGTCCTCCAAACCAAAATGAGCTGGCCATTTACTCTTGTAAGTCAGGTCTTAGTGGAACACAGTCATCCTTGTGTTTATGTGTGTTGTTTCTGAGGCTTTTGCACTGCGGGGCAAAGTCGAGGGGCTGCGACAGAGACTGCAGGGACCATGGAACCTAATGTTTTTCCTCTCAGGCAGGGTACAGAGCAAGGTTGCTGACCCTTGAATTAAAATGCTATCCCTTTTTGCCTTTTAAATCCTTGGAGCAGAGAGGAAACTAAGCTTCAAGATGGTAAAGACAGATAAGAGTTTCCAAGTTTGCTTCATAACTTGGAAAGGATTTTTAATTTGAATTAAGAATTAAGATGCATTTTGCATCTGAGAGTGTTTGCCCGTGTTTCCCTGGTCTGGGCTGATGCCACGTTCACCTTCCTAAGTTTCCTGTCTGCTTGCAGGATCCAGCCCACGCTATTCATGTGATACGTTGAGGTCCCCTGGGGTCTGGTCCCCTCCGGGCCCCCACACACTTGGTTTTCACTTGGCCCCACATGGTGTGCATCACCCTACTCTGCACATCCTGTGTCTCCCTGAGGCCCCATCATGGCTCATGCTGTCCTCTCTCCTCTGCCTGTCTTGTCACCACCAGAGTCTGCCTCCTCCACTCTCTCCACCTCACCATGAACTCCTGAGACCCCAGGTTAGGTCTCAGGAGCTTACAAACTTTATAACTAAAGAGGATGAACCCCTGGAGGACAGACTTTCTCCTCTTGGTGTTTGTTTAGCACATATTGTGCACAGAAACTAGAAGAAGCCATGTATTTGTTGCCCAAATTGAAAGTCCATATAGTGAAGGCCATGGTTTTTCCAGTAGTCATGTACAGATGTGACAGTTGGACCATGAAGAAGGCTGAGCGCCGAAAAGTTGATGTTTTCAAATTGTGATGCTAGAAGAGACTCTTGAGAGTCCCTTGGACTGCAAGGAGATCCAACCAGCCCATCCTAAAGGAAATCAGTCCTGAATATTCATTGGAAGGACTGGTGCTGAAGCTGAAACTCCAATACTTGGCCACCTGATGTGAAGAACTGACTCATTGGAAAAGACCCTGATGCTGGGAAAGATTGAAGGCGGGAGGAGAAGGGGATGACAGAGGATGAGATGGTTGGATGGCATGACTCACTCGATGGACATGAGTTTGAGGAAGCTCCTGGAGTTGGTGATGGACAGGGTAGCCTGGCGTGCTGCAGTCCGTGGGGTGTCGCGAAGAGCTGGACACAACTGAGCAGCTGAACTGAACTGACAGTGTCCCTGAATCTAGTTCCTTCTCCCCTTCTTAATGCTGGATGTTTCTCAGGGCTTTTTCTTTGATAGGTGGCTAAGACTATGCCGGAAGAAGGGATGCCTGCCTCCGCCCTTCCCCATTGTTATCCTGACTGAGACATAGATGATCAATAGAGCAGTCAGCCCTTGTGCTGCAATCTTAATCCCAGACTTTACCCCAGACACATGCAGGTGTTACTGTTCACATCTAAGGATCAGAGATTAGGTTCTCTGCGATTTGGTCTTTCTGAACCCTCTGATTTTCAGGTAGTGTTGGATGTAGAATTAGGAAAAGAAAATAACTTATTATTTGGCAAAGCACAGGCAGCCTTTTGGTGAGCAAAAGCAGATAGAAGCGACTGTGACAGACCACAGCCCTGAGTACTTGGTGTGGGACATTCTGATTGTCCGGTTTTTACGTGGAAAGGAAGGTGCCCTCTTCTTGGCCAGTGCTGACTACAAAAGACCTCCATTTCTCAGATCAATTAAGCAGTGACAGGAGAGAAAGAGTGTGTAAACAAGACAGAACATAAGAGGAGAGAAAAAAGTTGGGGAGATCAGAAGGTGAAGAAAATAATATCATTAAATGCTGAGCAGTAGAGACTGTCAGTCTAGACAAAGCATAAAGGATAAGGATAAAATAAAACAGCTTTGCACTGTTGGGTGTGAGGTTGGGAATCATTGGCTCCCAAAAGGCCTAGGGCATCCTATGCATGAGTTGTCTGTGCCCCAGCAGCTCCTGTAGGCTTTATCTCCTAGGCTAACCGTGGCCACCAGGAGATCAAAGGCAACATGAGCACCTGCACCATAGTGACCCCAGCCATCATGAGTCAAACTGCTGTGCCTTCGTGGACGCAAGTTGGTGCAATTAAAGCCACGCTGGGAGGTGGAGTCCAATATTGCTGTGCTGTGTGCTTAGTCACTTAGTCGTGTCTGACTCTTTGCGGCCCTGTGGACTGTAGCCCTCCAATTTCCTCTGTCCATGGGGATCCTCCAGGCAAGAATACTGGAGTGGGTGCCATGCCCTCCTCCAGAGTATCTCCCAACCCAGAGATCAAATCCGGGTCTCTTTCTAATGGAACATAATTGTTGTTGTTCAGTCACTTAAGTCATGTCCAACTCTTAGCCACCTCATGGGCTGAAGCATGCCAGGCTTCCCTGCCTTCACCATCTCCAGGAGTTTGCTCAAACTCATGTCCGTGGAGTCAGTGATGCCATCCAACCATCTTGTCTTCTGTTGTCCCTTCTCCTTCTACCTTCAATCTTTCCCAGGATCAGGGACTTTTGTAATGAGTCAGCTCTTTGCATCAGGTAGCCAGAGTATTGGAACTTCAGCTTCAGCATCAGTCCTTCCAATGAATATTCAGGGTTGATTTCCTTTAGAATTGACTGGATTGATCTCCTTGTAATGGAACATAATGGGTTGTGCTAATTTTAAAAGAGAAAACCCTTCCATAGTGGAAAGGACAAAAAGAAAAAGATATTGCTAGCTTTGTGCAATGTGGGCTCATTTTCACTAACTGATAAAAAGGATTAGAAAGCAAAGTGGTTCAGTCTCTCTGCACTTGTGGAGACTTCTCCTTTCAGGTGGCATGTCACACGGAGTAGCAAGTCACTACTCCTGCTACTGTAAACCATAAACTTTAATAAAATAACAAAAACTTCCCTTCAGGATACATCAGAGAACTGTGAAAGGAGAGAGAACTAGACAAATTAGAATTCTAGGTGAGCTGAGGGCACCTCTCTGAGAGCATTCACCTAGTCTGGGCCCAGGCTGAGAGTTAGATTTGCTGTGAGCAGAGTAACTTTAATAGTGAAGAGAAGCCAGCAGAACTTGCAGTAGTCATGTGAGCTGGCATAAGAGGATGGAGGTAGAGAGCTTCAAATGCAGACAATTTTCTTCATGGAATATTTTCTAAGTACTAGGGCAGCATGAGGAGTTGGGGAGGAGGAGGCTGTGTCAGAAAGGCTGTAGAAATTTTCCTACAGTCTTCAAGTTCTGAGGACACAAAGACAATTTAGAGTAAGCACCTTCAACAAATACATACAGATAATTAAAGACACAGATGGACTGATTCTCAATGAAAACTGCTATTTGGCCCCAATCCTGCTCAGTCCTCCCAGGAGGCTCAGTGGTAAAGAACCCACCTGCTAATGTAAGAGACACGGGTTTGATCCCTGGGTCGGGAAGGTCCCCTGGAGAAGAAAATGGCAACCCACTTCAGTATTCTTGCCTGGGAAATGCTATGGACAAAAGGAGCCTGGTGGGCTACAGTCCATGGGGTCACAAAAGAGTCAGATGTGACAGAGCAACTAACACAACAATAAGAACTACTCAGTCCTTCACTATGTCTGCTTAACAGAAAGGGCAAAGACGAGGGGGAAATGACACTGACTTCAGACTCTGCATTCCTTTCTACTCAAAGTACAGTACATAGTCAAAATTAAGAGCCAGGAAAACATGAAAATGTGACCAAGAAGAAGAAAAGTAGACTAGAGCAGCAGAGCCACAGGTGATCCAGATGTTGAAATTTGCAGTCAAATTTAGCCATTTATAGTTGTTTAAAAAAAAAAAAGGAAAATAGAGACAGATTGATCAAAAGGTTGAAATTTACTTAAAAGAATCAACTGGAAATTCTAGAACTGAAAAGAAAATATCTGATATGATTAAAAAATATGATGGGTTTGACAGCAGAGTGGTACCAGCAAAAGAGGTTGGTGAGTCCAAACAAAATAGGTTAATAGAAAATATACAAACTGAACCATGGTGAGAAAGAATGAATGAAACAAAATGTAAGAGATTGGTGTAGTGAAATGAAGTAAAAATCCCTCAATCGTGTCTGACTCTTTGCGACCCTGTGGACTATAGCCTGCCAGGCTCCTCTGTCCATGGAATTCTGCAGATCAGAATGCTGGAGTGGGTAGCCATACCCTTCTCTAGGGAATCTTCCCAACCCAGGGATCTAACCCAGATCTCCTGCATTGCAGGCAGATTCTTTACCATAAGAGATAGATGGGACACAGTCAAATGGTCTAACATATGTGTAACTGGGGTATCAGAAAGAAAAAATGGTAAGAAGTAATAATTGAAGAAATAATGGGTGAGAATTTTCCAAAGGCTCATGATAGATAGCAATCCACATAGTTTAGAGAAGTGGCAGGTCCAAGGGGGGGCTTCCCTGGTGGTCCAGTTGTTAAAGATCCGCCTTCCAATGCAGGGGACGTGGGTTAGACACCTGGTCGAGGAACTGAGATCCCACCTGCCTCGGGGCAGCTGAGCCCTTGCACCACAACCGGGGAGCCCGTGGGCCGCAACTACTGAGCCCCGTGCTTTAGAACCCATGCTGTGCAACAGAAGTCAGCGTGCCAGAAAGCAAAGACAGATATTTAAAGAGAAAAACAACAAATCCAAGGAGAGGAATTACTAAGAAAACCCTACCTAGGCATACCACAGACAAACTGCCAAAACCCAAAGATACAGATAACATCTTTAAAACAGCCAGAGAGAGAAGAGGGTACTCTCTGAGGAGCAACAGTAAGAATGATAACTCACTATTAACCGAAACTATGGAAGTCAAAAGAAAGTAGAATGGCACCTTTAAAACTGCCAAAGAAAAAAAGAAGTTTCTAACCTGTTAGAAATCTATACCCAGGGAAACTCTTTTAGAGATGAAGGTAGATGTTTATTACAGTAATATAATATCTATTTGAATATAATTATTTTCATTTTAGACTATTTTTTTGTTAGATTTTTAAGGGAAAAATTAGTTGCAGTGTTGTCTTTCAAACTACAATTTGCCTATTTTTTTAAAAAATGAAGTCCAAATAAAATGACATGGTACTATCATGGTCTGTAATGTTTTATCTGCTCCATCATCTCTCTCTCTATTTGCATATATTATATATAATAAGTTACACAGACATCTCAGTATATATCAATGTCTGGCTAGCACCTGGGAGACCCTGGGGAGCCCCCTTGGAGTCTAAGATATGGGCAGAGTTCTCCTGTGGCTGTATGTATGTGCACAAGTCCCAGAAACGGAATCATGTACACAGCCAAGAATGGAATGGGCTTCAGTGGTAATTGGGCAGTGAGGAAAGTAACCAAGGGGAGAGGGAATAAGGAAGCAGAACCAAGACTGAGGTCATGAGAAGATGAAAGCATCACAAAACTGAGTCTGACGGTCCTGGACAGATGGCCAGATACTCCTTGTGGGCATCTCCTGACATGTCACAGTGCAAGCAGATCCCCAAGAATGTATAAGATGGACGTATAGGTAATTCTCAGTGGAAAAATCAGATGATTCCTTCATTTCTGGCTCGTTTTAGGAGCCAGTTATATTGTATTATGAGCGAAGATGATTGCCTGAGCTTTGTGTTTTGGGAAGGGTAGCTTGGCATTTCAAAATGGGGCACAGAATTTTAAATCAATAGAGAAAAGGGAAAACAGGAAATTGCTGGGTAAAATGCAGTTGTTCTGTTGATGGCTTTGTTGTGAGGAAGGCTGTGGTTCAGAGGCTCTGCCGAGCCCAGTCTGAGAGCTCTGCTGCTGCAAGGCCTCTTGCCTTCAATTAGAACACCTAGACCAGCCTGACAATGCAGAAAAATTCAGCAATTTCAAAAATTCATTTCTGAGAAGAACATATTTTTAGAGGGTTTTATGATACTGAAAACACTAACCTTCTGATGGAAACAAGTAGATCAATTGCGATTAGGTATAAGCAGGAAAAGTTAAAATGTCCTGATTTTCTATATCCCAATGTTGTAAGTATGCTCCTACTCATAAAACAAAGCAATTTTTTAAAATGACCACAACAAAAGCCTTGTTAGCAGAAAACATCATTGTCCTATGGCCTCAGTCCTCGAATACATGCAAGTGGTCAAACACGGGAATTCTGATTCTCGTTTGCCAAGTATGAATTTTGTGTGTATTTAATTTAGTCATCTGAATTTTACTAGCAGAAATTATGACTAAATTATAGTATATTGCATATTTGCAGTCTATAAAATGTACAGTCTGTTGAGCTGTGATCAACTATTCCCCTACAATTTCCATTAATATCCAAACACCAAAGGTTTGAAAAATTAGTATAGAACTCAAAATTTAAGATAAATGTTTACTAACATATTTTCCCTGTAGCTTGAGAAAAGCTGACTATTCTTCAGCTTTAGCTGGACCTTGGTCAAGTTCAGGGTACCTGTGTTCCACAAACAGAGAGTCTGAGAACACTCACTTGCAGGCTCTTAAAGTCATATGTTTATTATGAATAGAAATGTAGGCAGAGAAAATTCACAATTTTGAGCACATTGTACATCTTTTTTCTTACAGAAGCATAGTTCCCATCTTAGAGAAGAGATTTCACAGAGAAGTTGATCAGTCACAGAGTTCATTTTTGATGAATCAAAATAGCATTCATTTCTAAGTGTTTAATGTGATTTGAGAACCCATGTTTTTGTGGTACTTTCTTCTTGCTGGTCTAGAGGCAGGTGCTTTCATGTCAGACTTGGACTGTTTTAACAAATAGCTATAAACAAATTTTTTTCTGGTCAGGAAGTAGATGAAGGTACCAAAGAAAATGTTGTTTTGGGACTTCCTTGGTAGTTAAAGAAGTTGGTTAAGACTCTGCCCTCCCAATGCAGGGAGCCCGGGTTTGATCCCTGGTCAGAAAACTAGATCTCGCATGTTGCAACTATGGCCTGGTGCAGCCAAATAAATTTTGTAAAAGTAGACAATGTGTGTTCCCTCCCCTTTCCTAATGGAAGAGGGCAATCCTGTTATGATTTTTAAAGGCTAGGTAATCCAAAGATGAACCACATGTTACAAAATGAACCACATGTTACAAAATCCATTGACTTTTATTTAACTGAATGAGCAGCTAGGGTTAGTTGACATACACTAGGCACATACAACCAGAGATAGACAGCTGAAACGTAGCAAATGTGTCAGGACATTTCTGGAGCGCATCACTGGGTGTCTGCGATGTGCAGGGGCCATGTAGCATCGGGAGGCTACCCCCCTCCCCCACCCCCCCCATGACTACAGGACCTGGCAGGTGGAGACATATCCAGAACAGTGAGAGATGGGGTCACAGCTGTGTGACAGGGGAGTAGGACATAATGTGCCGCTGGCATGATTCCTGGGAGGCCAGAGCCCCGAGGGTGATGGTCCCGGGTCACTGCGGTGCCCCTGCAATGGGGGCGGGTCAGCTCCCTCGTCCGCCAGGCTCCGCCCTGACTGGCCCCGCCGGGCTCTATTGCTGACGGGCTTCGCTGCCGCAGTGCTGTGTTCTCTTGCTCTCTGAGTACCTCGTGCTCTCTGGTTGTTTGATTCTTCAGGATCCGCTAGTTCCTGGACCATGGGCACGGATGACTCGCCTAACGTCACGGACGATGCAGCTGATGAGATCATGGACCGCATCGTCAAGTCAGCCACCCAAGTGCCCAGCCAGCGAGTGGTGCCGCGGGAGAGGAAGCGCTCCCGCGCCAACCGGAAGTCTCGTGAGTGCCTCGGAGTCGGGATGCGGGACTCGGGCTCCTGGGAGCAGCCTCCTGGCGCTCTGTGACCCGGGAGGGCGGGGACTCAGCGGTGGGATTTCGTGAATTGTCCCTGGTGCCCGGAGGGCCCACCTGTGGTCTTCGACGAAAGGGTTTTGTGCTGGAGCGTCAGCACTGGCCATTGAGGAAGGAGATGTGCTGCAGCCGCCTGTCCACCGTGGTTGCCATGTCTGGTCAGGCCTCCCCTGGTTCACACATTGTCCCCAGGAAGGTCTGAAAGGCCTTTCGATGATTTTGGTGTGCAGGGGTGGATGTGGGCCAGTTGCCAAGTACTGCCCTGAGTGCTTTGCTGAGGCCATATTTCTGCCCCTCGCCAAGCATCAGGGGGACGCTTTCTGGGCTGGAGACTATTCCCCAGTGGTTCACTGCTGCCCGTGAACGTGCTGAAGATGAGCCCAGAGGTGGCAAGTGATTTTATAGGCATTGCTGCTGCTGCTGCGTCGCTTCAGTCGTGTCCGACTCTGTGCGACCCCATAGACGGCAGCCCACCAGGCTCCTCTGTTCATGGGATTTTCCGGTACTCTTGCCTGGAAAATCCCATGAACAGAGGAGCCTGGTGGGTTGCCGTCTATAAGGATGGTTAAAATCGTTCATTTTAGCCTAGGTTGATCAGGCTTTTTAAAAAATTTCCTACCAAATAGAGGATATTTCCTGCTCCCTTTTACCTGCTCCCACTGGCTGAATGACAGGTGTGGAGACGCCTCTGTGGGCACCAGGCTGAGTCTCACAGGGACGGCTCACTTCGAGAAGCAGGTTCCCTGAATCCTTTGACATGGCCATGGCCCTCCTGTGTTTCAGAAGAGAGCTCCCCCCCAAAGCCTTGGCCTGCTGCCGGTCACTCAAGAGACAGCTTGAGTCTCCACCAGCTCAGCCTCCAGGAATGCTGACTGGGACAGGGATTTCTGATGTTTCATAAAAAGGATGCCTGGTCGCCTCCCCTTGTCTTCGCTCCCAGAGTGAAAAGAGTGCCCCTCAGGAGGCAAGAGTTCAGTAAGAACTCAAACTCAGAGCCTCCCCATGCAGTGCCACCCTGCACTCATGGGAGGTGGCTGCGTTTTGGGCTGCATACTGTGGACGCCCTGGTTCTGTTTGAACTGTTGTCATGCGTGTTTCCAGGGTAAATAACTAAGCCGAATTGCCACAGGCTCTCAGACCCCGCCCCTTTCATATCATTGCCTTTAGATTCTGACATTTCCCCAGAAAAGTAAGTGCCACTTGACACCGCTTGCAGGAAGAGGCAGAGCCTCGCAAACTACAGAACTTGGGGGGTGGGGGCTGTGGTTCTCAGTGAGTGAGACAGGAGGCTGGTTTTTGCCACGCTCCTAGAGGAGGTCCATCCTGCTGGTACACGCTTCGAGTACCTTCTTGAACTGTGGCTCTCAATCATGGGCGCACATTAGAACTTCCTGCAGAGTTTTAAAAATGCCAGGTGTCTGGGCTGGACTCAAGCCGACCTCTGGAGAGCCTGTACAGTGGGGTCCTCCCCGTGCCCCTGGGTGACTGGTGTCACTAGAAGGACTCTCGCTCCACTTTGTGTGGCCTCTGCCACACTCCCTCCATTTTTAAAATAGAAACCTATCATTTAGGGGCACTTTTTACATCTTTAAGAATACATTTGTGGACTCCAACATGGTTGTCTTTATGTTTTCCAACATTTTGCTATTTCCTGGTGCTGCTTGCCATCCTCCTAGTGCTCCCATGTAAAATCTTGACTAGGGGCTTGCTACTTAAAGTTGTTCCTCAGACAACGTGAGCATCTCCTGGAGGCTGGTTAGAAACACATGTTCACAGGGACCTCTCCAGGGCAGCTGATTCAGAACCTGCATTTAACAGGATTCCCGGGGGACCTGAGCACAGTAAGGCAGAGGTGGCACTGGGGTCCGAGGCCAAGACTGGAATCGCAGGGTCCCCAGATGTGCATATCTTGGGGGGCAGGCTCTTCTGCTGAAGCTCACCCTCACTGTCTCCTCACTGCGTGCTCCAGGTCAGGCCTGCACATGCCTTTTTCTGAAGAGTGTGAAATAGCATTCTTTATGTTTTAACTTAATTTTTCTCTGCACACTGGGAAGGTCTAGCCTCTTGTGGTTTGCATCTCTTCTGTTTTGTATGACTTGTCTACATCATTTGCATATTTTCTCTTGCTGTTTGCATAATCAGAAATCTTTTTCTTAAATAGCTTTTTTTAAAAATGAAACTTATGAAAGACTTTTGGGGTCTTAAGTAGATTATCTTCAGTATTTGTCCTTTATTGAAACTGAAAGTCGCTCAGTTGTGTCTGACTCTTTGTGACCCCATTGACTGTAGCCTGCCAGTCTCCTCTGTCCATGGAATTCTCCAGGTCAGAATGCTGGAGTGGATTGCTGTTCCCTTCTCCAGGGGATCTTCCCAACCCAGGGATCGAACTCAGGTCTTCCACATTGCAGGCAGATTCTTTGCCGTCTGAGCCACCAAGGAAGCCCTTGTCCTTTATTACCCTCCTCTTATTCACTTTACTAAACCAGTAACCAAATGGAAGACACCATGCATCAGTGGGCAGTGGGCAACCTCGGTGCAAGAGTCTCCACTGGGAAGAGCTAGGGAAAGCACGCTGGGGGAAGTCGGACCATAGGAGAGGAGTAGACAAAGGATGCCAGGCCAGGGATTGCCCTCCAGAAGATGGGCAGGCTTGGGCCAGGGATCTCAGAGAAGACTGCATGAGACAGGGGCCTGACCAGTCCCTGGAGGCCCAGGTTATGTCTTCCTCCTATACATTGTATGTCTGTCTTGGCAAAGAGTGTTGGCCCTGCCCTCTGGCCAGATTCTTAGAGAGACACATAATGTCACTGGAAACAATAACACAGTCATAATTAATTTTCCTCTTCAGTCTGGCCAGAGAGATATTTTGCCTGTTTTTGTGGTTGACATAAAATAATTTCCTGTGGTATCGTTTCCATTCCAATCTTATGCAAAACAGCCCTATATTCTTTTTATTTAGCCAAACATATTTTGTCCCGTGATGCAGTTGCTACAACAAATACAGTTCTGCATGTATGTAAGTGTTTATCTGTAACAGGTTTCGTTTATTAGTGATGGCACCATCCACAGAAATTTGAGATGGGGAAGTTACTCTGATTTCTATTATAAAGGGATGTAAACTCCAGCTTTTCAGAAGAAGTTAAAGGAACAAGAAAAAACCAATTTGCAAAATCGACATGAAGTTCTGGTTGGGGCCTCACCCTGGAACAATGCTGCATCGGATTTGATTGTATAATGGTGGCAATGAGGCAAGTGGATAAGTGAATAACTAACATATTTGGGCTATAACTCATTTAGCTAAAGACAATAACAGTCCAGCTGTTGCAGGAAACCAAACTGAATCCAGCCCATAACCTAGAAATTTATGACCTGCAAGCCACTCGAGACTCCTCATGGATACTTAAACTTCTGCTTTCATGTTTGATGCTGGTGGCCAGGCTTACCCCCACCAAGAGTCCTGCTTAAAGCCTGAAATATGCAGCCAGTTGGGATACGCCCAGAGCACCGTAATGAATTCCCAGGTTCCCAGGCTCTGTTCTGCTGTTTTCCCAGCTGGAACCACCAGGGTCTCAATAAGTAAAATGTTTTGAATTGTCCAGTTGATGTCTAGCCTGTAAAATGTCAACATAAATGCACCTCATATGCTCCCCAAGAATCTAGCCAAGGCTCTTGAATCAGCTGGTGGAGGTGGTTGAAGAGAGCATTCTCCAAGTCCTTTGTTTTCTTCTTATTTTGGTTTTTCTTTTCATCATATTGGGGCAGGTATCCATCTGGTCAAAAAGTTCATTTGGGTTTTTTCCATTACATCTTATGAAAAAGTCCGAATGAACTTTTTGACCAACCCCATACTGTGTCCGGGCAGGAAATGGCAACCCACTCCAGTATTCCTGCCTGGAAATGGAGGAAAAGGGCCCTTGTGTTCTTTGCTCTGGGACCCATCTTCGGATAAGAGTCTCTGCCCCGCTGACTGTCTGCATGTCGCCGTTAACCTGGCCTGTCACAGGGCAGAGGGGACACTAGGGACTCGAGGTTTGCCTTTTACTCTTTCCCAGCGGAGCCCAGGTCTTGTCCCACTGAGAGAGGCCGGATGCCCCCTCTCCTGCTGTTTTTCTCCAAGAAGGAGTCTGGGCCCCACCTGTAATGTGACGATGGATTTTTGGGCTCAGGGCTATGTTTCTATAAAAATGCGGTCACTCTGATGTGACCTACAAGGAATCCAACAGTGTCTAAGGAATAAAAGTTAGGTTCTTTATAAGAACGATGTTTCAGTGCAAGTGGCCAGAAGTCTGATTCTAGGAGCTGCTTGGAAAGGAACATTGAACTCTGACTTGATTTCATGACTGGACTCTCATCTCACCTCTTACAAAGCTTCACCCTTCCTCTTGAAGGGCATGTGACGTGTTCATGTTGATTCAGTATAACAAAGATCTTATTTTATGACATATTGAGGGATGTTGCCATGCTGTCTGTTACAGAATTCCATGGAGGAGGAGGCTGAACAAATCTGAAAAATTATTGACCCAGTTTTAGGGAAAATGGTAGCGATGCCTCACAAATTATTAGATTGAGTGCTGGATCTGATCAGTTCTCAGGTTAATTGTAATTTTCCAAGGTGGTGTTTGAAAATGTCCAGAAATTTTCCCACTAATCCCATTAAGAAAAATGTCCCTGCATGTTATTTACATAGTTCTTCCCTCCTGACAAATTTTACATTCTTTTATAGGGCTAACAATGGAAAGAGCCAGAGGCTTTAAAATAAATGCTGTTAGAATACAGTAGAGTAAGTCGTTAGTAAAAGGACCAGAGTTTCTCAAACTTTTGTCTTCTCAACATCATTACTGTTTACTCAGAGCCTAAATATACTTCCAGCTCATTAAAGCTGGACTGATTGCCCCTCTGAAGACAGCTAAGAGCACCCACCTATGTACACAGGCCGGGGCACAAAAAGATAAATGGAATCAGTCCAAGAGGAACCCCAAAGTCTCCTAAACCTGGTGGCGAGTCAGTGCGTTTTAGAGAGCCAGTATGTAAGGGACGGGCCTCTGGAGAGAAGCGCCACCCCCATCAGCGCCCCCTCCCGGCTACAGGAGTAGAGTGGCCAGAGAGAACGGAGCTGACAGCAGCTCACTGGTTCACGGGGCCGACTCTAAACCTATGGTGGGTGTCCAGCCCTTTGCACTGGAAAAGGAAGATGGGGAAGTGAGGAAGGTATTTGTAGCCTGGCTCTTCATTGGGAGGGCCTGGGAGGCAGGGCTGGACGGACACAGGAAAGAGGCTTTGGAGGAGTTTGCCAAGGGTAAGCTGGGAGGCATACTTAGAGCCTGGGGACTTGGGTGCTTTCAGAACAGACCCCAAATCATCTGAGCCCTGGAGGCAGGTCCAAAACAGGGTGTACAGGCCCCACACACAAGCCCACGAGAGCGGAAGCAGCCCCTTGCTCTGGAGTGACTGGGACTCTGGTGTAACGGAAAGCTCAGGCCTTGGAGTTAAAGAGGCAAAGCAGAGCTTGGACGCATTTCCCTGTGCTGAATGGCTCTCCGGCTGTGTTTTCAGACCCATCGCCCTCCCAAACTGCCAACTAGCGTGTTGAAAAAGGAGGCTGGCTTCTGTGTCCTTCACCATATCTGTCTGAATGGCAGGCACCCTTTTGCCCTGAGGGAAAGTTCAAGAGAAGGGAGGATCCGTGAAAGAGAGGAATCTGAGAATTTGTCTTTCCTCCGTCAGAGAGCTATTCTGGGAACAAAGCAGAGGGTTCTCGGAAGGGGGCTTCGGAAAGTGCCAAGCACCTTACTGACAGGAGGTGACAGTGGTTCATCATCTTTGCGGCCAAGTTCAGATGGAATCCATCTCCATGCTTGAGAATCTGCACAGTCATAACACAGAGGGGACTGGCTCCCATTTAAATGGCTTGGCTTCACTGAGCCTGTCTTCTTCCAGCCAGCGAGGGCGGTCATGCCAGCCTCCCGGGACAGTTGTGAGGGTTAAGTGAGCCACCTGTGATGGGGTCTCACCATCCCCCTTCCCGTCACGCTGGTGTCCCAGGTAGGAATACGAAGCTGCCTGTAGATAGATGTGTAAGGGCTGCCGTGCAGAAGTCACCCAGGAGCTTGTGCACAGAAGACACGCCCACCTCATTATCACTTTGCTACCATCACCCACCTCACTCCCTGCACACCACTGTCCACCTCACTTGGTCTGCTGTAATTCGTGGACAAGACCCATCTTGGCCCTCTCTTTTTACCCCCGGGACCCTGGTACAGTGGCTTGCCCCTGTACACAGAAGCTGGGTTGTCAGCACCGTGTGTGTCTAGTACTGTTGTGACATCTTGGATAAGCACTAAGGAGCTGGGCCTCATCTGCAAAGGGTGAAGGCAGTTCTGTCCTGCTCAGGACTTTCAACAAGGCTGAGAACTCCGAGCCCAGAAAACCATGGAGGGAACTGTTTGATTTCTTTGCTCCCTGGCCAGACTCCACCCTCTCTCCCCCCTGTCCTCCCCCACTGCTTGACTCATAAAAGGCAGTCTGCTTTTGCATTTTCGCTGATTGCTTTCTGTTCAGTGCCTACCTAGGGACCAAAGAGCTGGTGGAGGAGCGCTGGATGAGTACATAGCTACAGATCTAGGAGGGAAGTGGGGTAGGGACTCTGCACAGCCACGACCGTGGCCGGACCAGTGGTTGTAGAAAGTGCCTGATATCATAAACGTTGGGCCTCCCAACAGTGGCTGAGTGGTAAAGAATCTGCCTGCCAATGTAGGAGGCAAGGGTTTGATCCCTGATCTGGGAAGATCCCCTGGAGAAGGAAATGGCAACCCACTCTAGTATTCTTGCTTGGGAAATCTCGTGGACAGGGGAGCCTGGCGGGCTACAGTCCATGGGGTCGAGAAGAGTCGGACACAACTTTGTAACTGAACAACAGCAATAACGACCATAAGTGTTGCCAAGAGCTGACTCAGCGTGAGTGAACTTAATTCTCGGTCAGGCCTGCCGCCACAAAGGCCATCACCTTTCTGAGCGGCTTCGCTGGGTCTCAGTCAGATGGCAATGACTTAAGTCAGGGATCTGCGCCTTCCAGGAGACCAGGCTTCCTGTCCGGGGTACGTATGACTGCAGCAAGGACTGTCTGATTCTCACTCCATTTAAGATGCCACAGATCACCTGTTTCACTCTCAGCCTTAAATGTTTCTCCTGACTCAGACAATTGCCCCCATGTGGGGATTGGACCCCTGCTTCAGTTCCCCCACCCGCTGAGGGCAGGTCCAGTCCATTTTCCCCCTAGTTCCTTCGTCCTACCGAGTTTTGCATGGTTCTCTATATTCTTTTCTGCTGGTCAGGTACTCCTGTCCGCTCTCCGCTGGTGTTCTGCATGCACTTCTGTGTCTGAAGGTGTATTCCTGATGTATCCATGGAGAGAGATGTACTCCACGTCCACCTACTCCTCCGCCTTCCTCTTCCTAAGTCAGGGATCTGAATCTCCCAGGAGGTCAGGATGCACTGCGAGGGTCTCTCCCAGAGACACTGGTTCTTGGTGCCCCAGGCTGAGTCTGTGAAGTTGAGTTTAAATCAACCAGCTTTGGGAACCTTGGCCCCTTGCTGTAGTCATTCCAAGTTTTTTTTTTTTTTTTTTTTAGCTTTTTATTTTGAAAGAATTTTAAGACTTAACAGAAAAGTTACACTTACTTCAAAAGTAATCTCAGAGAGTTGCCTTCTATCCTTCACCCAGCTCCCCCCATGTTAACACCTTGCACACTGCAGGATAATGTGTCAAAAATTAGCTATTAACTCAGCTGCAGTCTTGACTCAGATTTCACCAGTTTCCCACTAATGCCCTTTTCTGATCTGTGATCCTACTTCGAGTTCCACGTTGGATTGTCATCATGTCTTCTCAAGTTTTTTCTGATCTGTGGCAGACATTCATGACCTTGACACTTTTGAAAAGTACCGGCCAGTTATTTTGTAGAAAGCTGTCAATTTAGGAAACCTTGTTTTTAATGGACAGGATTTTGTGTGAAAAAAAGACGGAGGGCAAAAGTAAGGAAATTAACCTAAAAGGTTAAAGAACTGACATTGACCAAAAAAAAAAAAGCCAAAACCCACAAAAATCCCACAGAATGTCTAGCATTGAATTACTAAGAATGACACACAGCTCCTGGTATTTAAGTCCAAAGGGGCAGGACTGGACCCATCATTTTTCTCCCTCAGCAGACAGGTCCCTCCAGGAACAAGGACTGCATAAACTAATAGCTCTGATAGCAGCTGGGCCAGTTACTTCCCAATGCCAAGACGCAAGCATGTAGGACATCTTCAAGTTCTGCTGTGAGTCCCTGTCATCCTAGACACGCTGTTCTCAGGATACTCATCAGAACAGTGTTTAGGATCTTAGGGATTACAAACAGCAACAACAGCTAATTTCCAGATCACTTGGCATTATATGACAAAAATTGGAAAAAAAAATCTGTCAGTGATTCAGAGGTGAAGGAGCACACATGTGGCTTTCTGTCACATGGAAGCAAAACTCGGTCCGTTTGCCATCAGAATGAGAAATGGTCCGTGCGTGGGCTGCCAGCCTTGTCAGGGCACAGCTGTCTCCAGGGTGGGCTCTGGTCCGAACGTCTTGGCCCGAATCCTTCTCTCCCACTCTCCGTGTGCGCGGGGGCCAGGGTCTCTGTCTCTCCATGCCGCTGTTGCTCATGCCCTGTCCTCATCTCATAGGGTTTCCACACAATTGGGATGAAATAACCCATGGTAGTGCTCAGGAAACGGCAACCGCAATCGTCATTTTTCTCAGATTCAACTTAACAGTCACCTGGGAGCACTTTGGAGGATTAAACAAAATTTTTTTCAATTCAAGAGTTGCAGGGGGAGGCGGGGAAGAAACAAGAAAACAAACTTAGGATTTTTCCATGAGCCCCAGGCCCCCTGTGCCGCATGTTGACCGCAGAGGTGCCCTGGGTCGGATCCCGGGGCTGGCGTTCTGGGAGCTGTCACAAGTGCCTGGGGCGTCGAGTGGCTGCTGGTGCCAGCAGAGTGACCGGGCAGTCTATGGAAGGGCTGCGGGGCAGACAAGGATAAACATTTCCACGGTCTGTTCTCTGTTAAGCAGCTGCGGGGAGGGGAGGCAGTCGCATGTGACAGGCCGGGGAGCTCTGAGGCAGCCGGAGCGTTCAAGCAGGCAGCAGGAGGGAGGGCAGTGGAAAGGGGCCCAGACGTTATCTTATCAGATGGAAGCCAGCCCCCCCACTCCCCCGCCTTCCTCCTTGCTCGCCAGCACTTGAGACGTGCTATTTGAGAATGCCCTGTTTGATGGGAGGCTAGCTTCTGCTGTGTGAGTCCCATATTCTGCTGATCCCCTCCTTGTTATACGTCCCCAGCCCTTCTTTGCTTTCTGGAAATTTTCTGCGTGAGAGTCACCCCCTGTGCCCTTCCCCTCACTCCACGTCCCCATCGGCTCCTGGCCTCCTTGAGATGACACTTGACTTGAGGTGGAGGCTCCTGTAACCTCTGTTGAATGAATGAGTGAACTTGACGAGCAGGTAGACACACTGTAAGGGTCCTTTCCCTGTAGGACTTGAGTTCGGGTACCAGGCTGATTTCAATTACCTGCATTTCACATCTACTTTCCACTGGTAAGGTGAATTAACTTTGAGTTTTTTAGCAAAGTGTTCAAATTCTTAAGGTCCTCTTCAGGGTTGATATATTTCTGGGAGAATTTATCTGAATTGTTAGGAACGCCTACAGAAAGTAGGATTCCATAAATGGGGCAAATTTTTCTTTGAATCCCTACCTTTCAGGGACTCATCTGGCAAGCAGAGGGACATTTACTTACACTGGCTTTTTGCCACAGCAGAGAAAAGCCTCGACTGGAGGGGTCTCAGGGGTCTATGGCATTAAAACATAGGAGTAGACCATGAGGTTGAGGGCAGCAAGGCTGGTACAGCACCATTAAGCTTTATTCTGCTCTCTGGGCTGCTCCCGGATCGGCTGGCCCAAGGCCCATGTCTATTAGGAGAGTATAGCCTGTTCTATAAGGTGCCAGGGTCCTTACTCAAATATTTACAAGAACTGAGCACTCTAATTATAGGGCTAACATGTGAACAGAGGTGAGAGAGGCCTCTTTCAATGCCCACCAGCTCGTGTGGTCACTGGGCCAAGCGTGTAATCCATGAAGGTGCAGAGCTGTGCAGAGCAGTGGTCACTAGCCGTGCCACCTCCTGTTGCCAAGGAAACATGAGATGCCCTCATAGTGCAGCGTGGACGTCTTCAGACAGAAGCTTGTATCTTGGATAAGAGGTCTCAGCCGTCCTTGTCAAGAATGAGAAATATTTCATCTTGTTTTCTGCCACTAAAATTATTATCTTTCTTTAACAAACCCTTGAAGGAGTGTTTAAAGAACATAAAGGGTATTACAAAGTAGTATTTTTATTGCTGCCCATAGAACAAATTCCATTACTCAGTTACATGCAATCTGCCTCCAGCCAAGGCTCCGGAGCCAAGCATTTTGTCTGGATGAGTTAGATACTCAGTCTGGAGCCCAGGACGTCTGGGCTTGGGGGAGGGTGAGCTGGTGCAGGAGCAGCTGTGGCCAGGGGGCTCTGGGGCCCTGCTGGGCTTGGAAATGCAGTAGTGTGTGCGGTGGCCTGATCTGAGGGTACCCTTCACTGCAGAACTTTGTGCTGCTATTAAAAACCCTAAGTGTATCCATTCTTTGAGTTAAATAGCTGAGCAAACAATAGGTTCTCCATGAAGTATCTGTTGACTGACTGATGGATTAGGTGTTGGCCCCTGTCCAAAGTAAGACTTCCCTGGTGGCTCAGATGGTAAAGAATCTGCTTGCAGTTCAGGAGACCCAGGTTCGATCCCTGGGTGGGGAAGGTCCCCCTGGAGAAGGGAATGCTCATGCACTCCAGTATTCTTGCCTGGAGAATCCCATGGATAGAGGAGCCTGATGGGCTACAGTTCATGGGGTTCCAAAGAGTTGGACACAATTTAGCGACTAACACTTTCCCTTTCCTGTCCAAAGTGCTGATTCCTGGGAGAGAAAAAAAATGTTCATTAGTTGGTATTAGCCGCTGTTTGTTCTACCAGAGAGAGACCTGACTCTTTCAGGCCCTTTGTCCACGGGCTAAGTGGGCTTTTTGCCCAGGGAGGCATCGATATGGGAGTTGTCTGCAGACACTCAAGGTGGGGACCTCGCCCCTGTGGAGGCCTCAGAGAACATAGGCCCCCTTGTCATAGAGGGAATGTGGGGAATTAGATCTGGCAAGGAAAGTGAGAAAACAATAAGAGTGAGCTTTACTTTCTCTGCATTCTGATCAAAGGCCTTCCCTGGTGATCTCAGGGACTCTAGCTGATTGATGATTTAGAGTAGATGGGAGATCTATGACACATTGCTTCTGAAAATAGAACAGATATCCCAAACTCAGTATGACTTCCATACAGAGTAGGCCAAATACAATTTATCAATTCAGGAAAATGTAATTAGGAAACCTTTCAAATGAAAAGACCAGTCTTGGAAGGGCCAGCTGCCTCATCCTTCAGCCTTATCCAGCCTCTATTTTGACATTGAAACTGATCACACTAAACAATGGAAAAGCCATAATGTCAGGCAAACATAAGCCAATTCTCAGTCGGTTAAATATGAGTGTTCCTCTGACCGCCAGTTGTAAACCTCAGGGCGGGAGGTCACTGGGCCTTCTTGGGCTGTGTGTGTCTCACAGAGACCATCCAGCAAGTCCCCTCAGAGGTTTGGCCATTTGCTCCTTGTCATCAAGTCCACACGGAGTCAGTGGTTCTCCTCTGTAGAGGCTCTTTGATGAGTTGAAACTGAGATCACGGCGCTCTTGGGGGTCTCATCCTGACGACTCCCCCCTTGTGCCAGGTTCTGTTAACACCTTGCTGGGGGGCCTCTGCAGAGGTTCGTCCCTGCAGATTTGCGGGATCATCTCACCTCACTTGCATCCGCGGAAAGTGTGTTTTCCTGTACTCTGGAATTCCTTACCAGCCCTGATCTGCTCCTTGTGCTGGGGAGGGCTGCGCTCTCAGCAGGCCCCCTGCGTCTTGTAGTTCGCACCCTTTCTCAGACAGCTCATGAGGGTGGGCCTCTCTCTGCCCCACCCCACCACGCGGTCCCCTCTCTGCCCGACTCTCCAGGGCGGTGCCTGGGTCATCTCCTGGGCAGCCTCTGGCAGCCCCTAGATTTTTTTCCTGCCCTGAAAACAGCCAGTCAGCCGGGGCTCTCCAGCAGGGGTAGGGTGGGGCCGGGGGTCGTGAGCGCTGTGACTGCTCGGGGAAGGGGCTGGCTGCTAACCCTGCCCTCTCTTCTCGCCCTTCGTCTCTGGCCCCGGCAGTGCGGAGGACCCTGAAGAGCGGCCTGACTCCGGAAGAAGCGCGGGCGCTGGGCCTGGTGGGCACCTCGGAGCTGCAGCTGTGACCCCAAGGTGCCCTCAGAAGCCTGTCTGCGCCGAGTGTGAGCTCCTGCTTGGCGGGAGCCCCTCCGGTGGGAGGTGCGGAGACTCTGACGCCTGAAGCTTCTGAAGGAGGGGCGCGCACGTCTAGATGTCACTGCCCGGCTTGTGACACGGACTCCGGCGTCCCCTTCCTGTTCTTTCTTCATCGTGTCCGCTGTGTGTGTCTTTTTTCCTTGGCACCTGGCTTAGTAGTTCCAAAGCGTGACGCCTTTTCTGTGCCAGGAGCAGCCCCTTTTCAGGAGCAGGGCGCTTCCGTCATAGTTACCATGGTCATGATGCAGTTTGGTTAGGTTCACAGACTGGGTCCCTCCACCACACCAAAACATGCAGATGTCCACTCCAAAACTGTACACAGAAGAAAGCACAGAGTGTTTACTGGTTGTGGATTTTAGATGTATTATTAATAAATGTTTATACAAATTCATAAATGTACACCCTGTTTCAAATACTAAATAAACAGAGTTTAATGCCGTAACTGGAAACCTTTATTCTCCTGCATAGAACCTTAAATAAGCTCCATAGGCTCAGCTCCTTTTGGATCCACAAAACCTCTTCTCAGGTTCGTGAGAAGGACACTGGCTCCGTATGGCCTCCAAGCCCTTTGGATTTCCTTTTGTTTGTTAATTGAGTGAAAAACGCTGACATGTGCTCTTTGTAACTCCAGATTAATTAGGCACGGTCTTCCTGGCAGTACAAGTTAGCAACAACCTCCCATGTATCACCTTACCCGCATGCTTTGTTTTTTCTCCTTTGTGATGCTGAAGCAAAAACTAGCAGTTTAAAAAATCTAAATTCTGCAACTCACTCACAGGCCTTTGATGTTAAAATTCATTTTCTCAAAGAATTTACAAAGTCACCAAAAGAAAAATGAAAAGTTGAAGCTTTGTCTGCAGAGAACTTCAGAATGAGAAGTACTGTCCTTGGCACTCAAGCACAGCCATCAGAAGCTCAGACGTCTAGAGGGGAAGATGCTTGAGGTGCTCTCAACCACAGAGCCACTCTGAGGGGCCTGAACTCCTCCACAGAGATCCTCAGCCCCTCACAGGGCACATGGCTCCCTCTGAAGAACCTCCAACTCTGAAATCAGGGGACGGTCAAAAATTGCCGTTGCTCAGTCGTGTCGGACTCTTTGCAACCCCATGAACTGTAGCCCACCAGGCTCCTCTGTCTATGGGATTCTCCAGGCAAGAATACTGAAGTGGGTTGCCATTCCCTTTTCCAGGGGATCTTCCCAACCCAGGAATTAAACCCAGGTCTCCCACACTGCAGACAGATTCTTTACCATCTGAGCCACCAGAGAAGCCCAGTATTCAAGGGGGTGGTGTCAAAAGATGGTCAGGTCACCAATTCTATCAGTGTCTCACCTCCAGAGCCTCTGTGACCCTGTGTTCCTGAATCTGAGAAGGTGTCATGTAGAGACAGGATGCAGTCATGTGGTCTGAAGTGCTGAAGATAATATATTCACCCCACTGGCCTTTGTGACTGTGCCCAGCCCCGCCCCCCAACCTTCTGCGTCTCCACTCTCTGGGAGACAGGGAGCTCTTTCAAACAGGCATTTGTCAAATAATACGTGAGTACCCCCAGAGAGCCTAGAACCTGCAAAAGTTAGGTCTGTGTATTCCAGACAGCTGAGTTTATTTAGTCACTTTATTGAAAAGGGTGCATAGGGTATTAATGTTTATTTCCTTATGGTTCTAAATAACGTGTATTATATTCCACGTGTGGTTTAATGGTTTGTCAAAGCCTCAGCCTGGAATATGAACATGGAGTTTCTGTATCACTGGGGATCGTGATGGGCAAAGAAAAGGAAGATGAATTTTTTTCCCACACATTTAATGAACAAATATTTTGATGCCCTTCCAAGGGTCCCTGGTGTTCCTCTGAGAGTTACTGCTGTAGAATAAAAGGTCACATTTGGAAATAAGTGACTGAATAAATCTAATGTTAATTTTATTTTATGGATTAAAATATTCTCAGAGGGAGCAAGCTAAGTCATAATTTCTTGGTTACAGCTAGGTAAAGAAGGCCTCCTTTTACTGGAAATTGTTAGTAGTTTGTAGTGAATCTGAGTGATTTTCTTCTGTAGTTCATTTCCTCTTCTTGTCACCATTCATTCTGTCTGCCTCTACTGGTGTTTTTAATTCAAGAAGTTAAATTTTTCTTAAAGACTTTTGAGAAGCATTAAAGTGAATCGTACTTTGCAGTGTGAGATGTTGCTAATTGTGCTGGTCATCACTATATGTATTCTTGTGCCTATTTCTTAATCTGGGTTGAAATTACAAAATTGCTGGTAAAGAAAGGCAAATATCTTTCTTTTAAAGATACCCTTGTTTTAGTTTCTTTGGAGTCTTGAGGGTTTTTTTTTTTTCTATTTAAGAAATAACTTACTGAGAAGGTTTAAAGTGAAGGGGAGGGTGCACAAAGATGTAACATGCTTATGGATGGGAAGAATACTATGAAAATAACTACTATTATGCTCAAGCAATCTACAGATTCAGTGCAGTCTCTATCAAAATACCAATAATGTTTTCACAGTAGTAGAACAAATAATTCTAAAATTTTATGGAATCACAAATGATACTGAATAGCCAAAATGAACAAGAGAAAAAACAAAGTTAGAGGCATCACAGTCTGTGATTTCAAACTATACTGCAAAGCTACGGTCATCAATGGTGTGGCACCATTACGAAACAGACACATAGATCAATGGTACAGAATAGAGAGCCCACAGATGACCTCACACTTACATTATCCATCCGTGACAAAGGAGGCAAGAATATACAATGGGGAAGATACAGCCTCTTAGATAGTGTTGGAAAAATGGACCGCTACGTGCAGAAGAATCAACCTGGCCTACTCTCACACCATACACAGAAGTAAGCTCACCATGGATTAAAGAGTTACATATCAGGCCTGAAACCACAAAGCTTCTAGAAGAAAACATAGGCAGTGTGCTGTTTGTCATCAGTCTTGGCAATATTGATTTTTTTTTTTTTTTTTTGCTCAGGCAAAGGAAACAAAAAATAAATGGGATTACATGAAATTAAAAAGCTTTTGCACACTGAGAGAAACTATACCCAAAATGAAAAGACCACTTACAGCATGGGAGAAGACATTTGCAAACAATATATCTGAGGAGGAGTTAATATCCAAAATATCCAAAGAAAATCTATAATTCAATGTAGGAAAAAAAACTTGATTAAAAAATGGACAGAGGGCCTGAATAGACATTTTTCCAAAGAAAACATATAGATGGCCAACAGGCATCTGAAAAGATGCTCAACATCATTAATCATCAGAGAACTGCAAATTAAAGCTACAATGAAATGTGTTGGAATGGTTATTAGAAAATATAAGACAACAAATAACAAGTGTTGGGGAAAATGTGGAGAAAAGGGAAACTTCGTTGGTGGGAATGTACATTGGTGTAGCCACTATGGAAAACAGTATATAGGCTCCTCAAAGAAATTAAAAATAGAACTATGATATGACCTAGCAGTTCCACTCATGGGTATTCATCTGAAGAAAGCAAAAACACTAATCAGAAAAGATATATGCACCCCTATTTTTATTGCAGTATTATTTATAATAGCCCAAATTGGAAGCACCCTAAGTGCCCATCAGTAGATGAATGAATAAAAAGATGTGATATATATGTGCACACACTGAGTGGTGTGTTAGTCATAAAAAGATGAAATCTTGCCATTCTGACAACAGGGATGGAACTAGAGAGTATTATGTTAGGTAAAATTAGAGAATGACAAAAACTGATTTTACTTGTATATGGAATCTAAAAATGAAAACAAACAAACATAATAAAACAGAAACAGATTCACAGATATAGAGAAAACAGGTGGTTGCCTGAGAGGTGGGGGTGGGGGAAGGAGAGAAATGGGAGAGGGAAATTAGGAGGTTCAAACTTCCAGTTATAAAATAAATGAGTCACAGCTATGAAATGTACAGAGTGGGGAATATAGTCAATTACATAATATTTTTTTTACAGTGACAGATGGTAACTAGACTTATCATGGTAATATTTTGAAATGTATAGAAACACTGAATGGCTATATTGTATACTAGGAACTAACACGAAGTCATAGTTCAATTATACTTTAAAACAAACTCTCGGAGAAAGAGGTCAGATTTGTGGTTACCAGACGCAGCAGGTGCGGGGAGGAGGAATTGGATGAAGGTATTCAAAAGGTACAAAGTTTCAATTATAAGATAAGTAAGTACTCGGAGTGTAATATACATGATAAATATGATTAACACTGCTGTATGCTATATATAAGGTTGTTTAGAGAGTAAATCCTAGAAGTTCTTATCACAGAAATGCTTTTTCCTGTTTCTTTAATTTTGCATCTACATGAAATGGGTGTGATTAAACTTACTGTGTAATCATTTCATGATGTATGTAAAATCAAATCATTGGACTGTATCCCTTAAACATATACAGGGCTATATGTCAATTGTATCTCAGTAAAACTGGATGAAAAGATGCTCCACCGAGGCCAAGCACAGCATGTGACAGATATGGCATGAATCCACCAGAGGTAAGCGGACACCTTCTGTCCCTGTCTCAGCAGCAGGTCTCTTGGACTGTGACAGGTCCCTGCAGCACCTGGGCTATTCTCCTGGCCCAGCTAAGCAGAGGCCCAGGCTTTTGCTCTATCAGAAAAAATCCAGAAAGCTCATTTCCCTTCAGAGACTCCTTGGCAGCTTCTGCCTAGCGGGACTTTCAACACTGCTCTGCTTTGTGGGAGGGGGTTCCGCTGGGTGACAGTCATATGCTTCTGGGCAGGGCCATGGGCTAGGAAACAGAAACAGTCATCCTTCCCAAAAAAATGTCTGAATCAAGTACACAGTGGAATAATTGTATTTTTGTAAACCCCAAGTTTCAAGAAAGAATCTGAAAGGTAGCTGTATAGAGAGATGGCTGCCTGGGGATGCTTTTGGAGCTGCTGTATCCAGCCCCTGAGAAACAGGTGTCCTTGTTGGTATGTTGGTTGAGGTCATTTTGACTGGAGCTCAGCACACATCTGAGTGGTAGACCTGGCTACAGAATTAGAGTGATTCAGTCAACATCAGAGAGCTTCCCGGCTCAGAAGATTAGCTATGAGATTGGAAGTGACAATCCCACTTCTGACAAGACACATCTTTGGGCTTCCCTTGTGGCTCAGATGATAAAGAACCCACCTGCAATTCAGGAGACCCAGGTTCGATCCCTGGGTCAGGAAGATCTCCTGGAGAAGGGAATGGCAACCCACTTTCATGGACAGAAGAGCCTGGTGGGCTCATAGTCCCTGAGGTTGTGGAGAGTCAGAGATGACAGAGTGACTAACACAATACACGTTTCCCCAGTATAAACCATCCTCAGAAATGCAGTCTCAGTGGAGGAAAATGGGCTCTAATCCAGCAGCCTGTCAGCAGGTGGTAAGAAAAAAAAGCTTGTTTCTCTCTCTGTGGATGAAAAACTTGTTCTGAAGTTTGTAAAGGTTATGAAAATTTAAACAACTTCCTAAATTAACGTCAGAAAATAGAATGTCACCTTTGGATGAAAGTAAACTTTACAAGCTTGTGTTTATAGAAAAATGTTGAAGGTGATTTCCCAGTGCTTCAGTGGCCAAAAACATGCTTTGTGAAGACAGTAATTAAGGTCTCAGCAGTCTGTTTTAGAATCACATGTTTAAAGGAAAATAGCATTTCTCATTAAGTGATTCAGTAAGCATATATTCTATCAATAAAATCCCAACCCTCCGTCTCAAACCTGTGTGGACATGGTCCTGAGCCACCTGTGGGAGCAGGTGTGCCTCAGAAGCCCCCAGACATTGAAACACAGACCCTCAAGTGGAGTCTAGAGCTCCATCTCACCCAAGGGGTGGCCTCACTTAAAAATAACATTCACAAGTGTTGAATTGGGAACTGGAGCCTTGGCAAAGGTAAGCTGTTTCTCCAGAGGCTTAATCTTGTCCTCACGTCGCAGCTTTGTCTTGAGGGATGAGGTCTCTCCCTCTGCTGGCCTGGAACTGTCCTGAGGCTTGTTTGGGTTCCTGCTCTGGTGGATCTCCAAGATACTCTTTCTGCTGTGAGAAAAGAAAGAGGCAACTGATCCCCAGAGGAAAAGCAGGTGATCTGAGAAATGTCACTTCTCAAGTGGTTACTGTGAGCTCAGGAGCGTTTCTCAGTCAGGCCCACCTGCTCCCTGGGAGGGCGGAAGAGACGAAGTGCTTTAAGGTACAGGCTAAACATCTTTTGCTATTAAAATTTTTTTAAAAAACATGCAGGAAACCTGCTCCTTCACATTCTGCAGCTTTCCACGCTGGAGACACTGTACAGCCCTAGAAACTGAGCTGTTTGGGGCCTTTGTCTACAATGTGGGGGCAAGCCCAGAACCCACACAGGCTGCTCTGCAGCCAGGACTGTGGGCCCTTTTCCAAGGTACGTAGTGACATGCTGACTCATCTTGGGCTTGCCCTGTGAGCCAGAGGTTGTAAAAAGAATCTTTAAAGTGTTAAAGGATGCTGTATCTTAGAAAAGTATCTGAAGTTGAGTAAATGTCCCTGTTCTTTGTTGAATATGGTGGTGGTGGTGGTTTAATTGCCAAGTTGTGTCCAACTCTTGTGATCCCATGGATATATAGTCCATCAGGCTCCTCTGTCCATGTGATTCTCCAGGCAAGAATACTGGAGTGGGTTGCCATTTGACTTTCCCAACCCAGGGGTCAAACCCGCATCCCCTGCACTGCAAGCAGATTCTTAACCATTGAGCCCCCGGGGAAACTCTTTGTTGAATATAGCATGTTACACAAGGGCTTTGCAGCAGTTATTCTGAGAATCGTGAAAATAAACCATGCATAGTCCAAGACAGGGTTGCCCAAAAGAACATTCTGTGATGATGGAGATGTTCTGTGTCTGCCCTATTCAAATGGTAGCCACCAGACATACATGATACAGAACACTTGGAATATGACAAGAGCAGAATTTTGAAGTTTAATGGCTATCTGTGGCTAGTCACGACTGTATTGGAAATCACAGGTCTGCAAGAACACATATTGTTATGTACTTGTTGCTGTTTATTCATCCTATATAAAGTTTTTCATGTGAAATTGTGTGTAAAATTGCTTTGAGGTTCATTAAGACCTTAAGATCAGTGTTTAAGAAGCTATGTTCATCGCCTGCCTATATTGTGTTCTGAGCCTTGCGGGGCCCTGTCCTTGGTGGAGAGTTCTGTGATTGGCGTTCACTGCCATCCATCAAATACTCACTCTTCTCTCCCAACACATCCCACCTAGATGACGCACCATCTCCTTGGCAAAGACCACATCAGGCCTGTGTGTGTGACCCAGGGATGTATGCCATGGCTGAGCACACATCTCCAACAGCCAAATCCACCCTGTAATAAGCTTTACAGAGCACCATTTCACTTCTTGTGTTGTTTTCACCATGGTCCTCACTACTGCATTCAGGCCCGCTCTCAATAGGTACTATCTATGTGAGATGAACTGGTTGGCTGTTGATAAGTGCTGCATTTACCGGAGTGCACACTGGTCAAGGCTCAGGTGCTGGGTGCCGTAGGAGATGTAAGGATGTGTAACCACAAAGATCCCACTTCTGAAACCACACGGGACACTCATAAACAAGATTTCCGAGTCACAGCCAATGGGTGCAAGAGACAGGCTAGGAGATGTGGTTTGGATGTCAAGACATGGGCATATAAGCAACATACTTCATTGTGACAGAGTCTTCTGAAAGAGGTGGTTTCTGAGCTGGATGAGGATGTCCTGCCTCTCAAATACAGCAGTGGTTGCATTTTGAGAGTTTAAATGAATATATAAGTGTTTCCACAGCTTTTTTTCCTCATTATTGGGTAGTCTGTTTCTGTTGGTCTATCCTGGATGTTAAGTATGTGGCAGCTCCTAATTCAGCACACAACTGTGAACTAGTTGATTTTAAGTGTAATCTACTACTGTTTCATTTGGCTCCACACGAAGCAGCATGGTTGGCAGTGGTAACCCTCTGTCCCAACAACCACTGAGGACACAGGAAACAAGGCAAGACGATCAGGTTAATGGAGTGGTTCGGGTGTGAAGCGCTCCCCCAGAGTGGGCTCTCCTTGAGGACTCAGCTTCTCAGATGCTCTGAGGTGGAGGCTGACTAGAGCTGGACCTGGGGAGGAAGACGTGAGATGGTTGGCTAGCACTGCAGGTAGGAAACTACAGGTGTAAAGTCACAGAAGGGGGAACCACACTGGTGTTTTGGAAGGAAAGTGAGTGGGGCAGTAGGCAGACGCTGGCTCGTACAACGCTAACGGCTAGAAAGGTTGCAGTCACGTTACACTGGAGGAAGGGACCAGCCTCTGCGTTCTCACCTGCATATTTAATCTTCACGATAACTCCGTAATGAAGGCTGATGCATTAACCAGAGAATGCTTGGTGGTAAGACAGAATCCCGTCTGGGTTGGCTTAAGCCAAAGAAGGAAATTCATCACAGCATCCCAGTTTCAACTGGTCCTCACCCAATGTCATCAACTCTGGTCAAGGAGGCAGAGTTAACTAGACAAATGTGGCTACTGGGGACATTGTACAATATGTCTCCTGAACAGAAAAGTTAATATGTGTTGTAATCCCTAGACCAACTGCTAAAACAGAATGCAAAGAAGTATAACTTAAAAACCAACAACTAAGTTAAAAATGGAATTATTTAAAAACGAAAGGAGTAAAGAACGGGTATAGATAAACTATGGTTGATCATAGGTCGGTCGTTGTTGAAACCAGGTGATGGATAGATGGGGATTCATTATACTATTCTTTGTAAATGTTTAAAACTCTCCATGATAAAAAGCTTTTAAAATGGATGTATTTCAAACAGAAACTAAAAGGTCTCGTGGTTCTTCTGTTCCAATCACTGTGTACACGTCACTGGACTGAAAATATTTTGAGTTCTCTATGCAATGAAAGCAAAACCACCTAGACCCATTAAGTAGAAAGTTTGACAGTCTGTGAACATTATTGTCATCATTGTGGTTGATTTAAAGTCCTGATGCTTGGAATCTTTCCTCGCAATTTTGATTTTGGTGGTCTGGAGACCTGGGCATCTTGTATTCTGTACCCAACTCCAGTGACGCTGATGCATGCCCACATTTGGGGAGGACAGCTTCAAGAGGTGTCCTGTGGATTAGCCTCTGCAAGCTGCCCCTTGTCATGCCTGTCCTTGGCCTGGGTACCTCCCTGCCTCAGGACATGAGCAGCACGACGCTGTGGCACTTCATGCACAACCTGAGCTACATCAGTGCCTCGTGAAGCATCCTGCTTTTATTCCCATTTTGTGATTCCAGCACAGACTCTTTTTCCTGGGCGGGTGATTTATAGAAGTGCCTACTGCCATTTTAATTGCTTTAGTTTCAAAATATTAACATCCTGGTGAGCGTTTCCCCCATGTAATCCTCTTAACCTATTGTCTGGAGTCTTTCACCAGGAGTGCTCCCTTCCTCCTTCACCAGGGCCAGCTTCACGTGCATGTGATCTGTACAGTCATGCAAGCCCCCCACACTCAGACGGTCTCCCTTTTGGTTTAAAGCTCTCCTGACACTGCCTTGAAATTCCTTGTTTTGTTTTTGAACTTGTGTAAGTCAAGGTATGGTGAGACAAAAGTGTGTATGCGTGAGTAGAGGAGATACGTGCAATATGTTTGTCCCCTGTTCTTACCACCTTTCACTTACAGCCTTTGTGATTCTCATGAGAACAGAATCGAGTGGGCCTACCATACAGGAAGAGATTCAGAGTTTAAGGCAAGTTTGTCATGTCTACAGCTGAGAAAGTGAGGACACGAGGCCCCAGAGGTCATGCTTTCTATCTGAAACAGATTTCATTCAAAAACACAGAGAAGGTGATGGCATTCTAAGAACCGTGAGTGACTGTGGAACCCATACCTTTCCCTTCCTACTCATGTTACTTTCCTGTAATAGCCAGTCACTTACACTGAAATGAGGACACAGAAGAAAAGGAAAACCAAGGGCCGCTCGTAATTTCTCTTTCCTTCAGTCCTTCCTTACTCCCTGGTAAGTTGAGAGAGACTGTGTATGTATCAAAGAGTGAAATAATGGTTGAGCTAGTTTTGTGTGTTGTTTCCACTGTTTTGGTAAGAATGAGACATATATATACATACAACAGATATGAAATAATTGTGTGATTTTGCTTTCTGAATGTGAATTAAATGCTGTTATAGTGGCATTTAAAACTGCAATAGCCCAAAAAGTAGAAAAATGAATGATAAAATTGTAATAATTTAAAACTTTAATTTTTCTTGGAATAGCACTGAGTATCAAACAAAAAAATCTATAACAAGTTGTGAGAAGAAAGGGAAAACATTTTCGTGCTTTTCGTGGTACTGCCTACTGGATTTTTGGAGATACGGCCCCACACCCTAATTCTGCACCAGGCCCTGTGTATTAGGAGCCAGCCCTGCTCTTAACTGGTCTGCTCCTCCTGAGTCGGTCTCAAACCTCCCTGCAGTGGAAGCCGCTTCTGTCTGCAAGCCCTCTGGGGACTCCGGCTGATTGTCGCGGATTTGAAGGGCACCGTGGCTTTGGTGGCTCCCCTGCTGCTTCATTTGTGAAATTCAGAGTTGGACCAGGACTGAGGCAGAATAATTCAGGGGCTCCAAAAGCACTAGAGGAAGGATACCTGCCACATTGGCAGACAACACAAATTTTTAATCCCCTTCTAGCCTTGACTTGGGGAAGCAGCCAAATGCTGGGCTCTCTCATCTGGCACTGCTGGTTCTCCCTCTGATGAGTTCTGGAAGAAAAATACTGCGGAAGACTGACTATTATCCTTGACACCTGGGCTCCTCTCTGCCCTCTTCTCCCACTCCGTGAACTGCTGAGCAGTTGTGAGTAGGCAGAGCAGGTGGAAGCTCCTGACAACAGCGACTGATTCCATCCAAACTCTTCACGAAGAATCCTGGCAAAGCAATGCTTGGGAGGCCTTGTTTTCATGGTACAGTAGAATCACTTCTTAAAACAATGTTTGAAAGATAATTTTGGCAAATGTGCAAATATCACATCACAAAACTGGAAACAAGAAATTTTATAGAAAACTGATGAAGATGAAAAATTATAGAAAATTGAAAATGAGCAAAGCAAGATTTGCTTGTGGGGAAGGATATAAAAAACATAAAAATGTATCTTCAGGATTTTACGAGGAACATTATAACCCATCAAACTGTGAGAGTGTTTAATATTCTCTAACAAAAATGAACTGATCTGAGTAAGGGTAATGCAAAAATATTGTAATGTAGTGCTACCCAACAGAACTTTGTGCGATGATAGAAATGTTTCATCAAAATACAGAATCCATTAGCCATGTGAATATATTATACCCAATGTGGCTAATTAAACTAAGGAACTGAATTTTTAATACGGCTTAAATTTAGCGGCTTTAAAAGTGGCTACCAATTTGAACAGCATAGTTCTAATGCCTCCTAGGTCAAAACCAGTGGTTTCTTTGGGGAACCCCTGTAACTACTGCTGACAGGTGGGGGGCTGGGGTAGACAGAGAAGAAAGCTCTTAACAGATCTACTTTGTCACTTACAGAAAAGCTCACATTCCTCACAGCTCCCGGAGCAGGAGATGGCACAACCTGCTGTAATGGGTATGCAGGAAGGATTCTTGGGGAGACTTGAGTATGCCCTTCCAACTCCTGGCTCAGGCCAATGGGAGTAAAAGGCCTAGGATCCTGTCATTCAGATGGGGAGAGGAATCACGTCTCAGCCTTTTGGCTGAGATCAAGTGCAGACGGAGAGGGGAATGTGGTTCCACACACAGACTCTGAGGTTGGGCCATGCCCGGGGCATCTGTGCATGGACATCACCACTGTGGGGCAGGCGGGGAGGCAGAGGGGGATGCTCATTTCCGGACAGGGTTTCCAGACCCAGAGGAGGATTTAGAGGTGGAAGCAGGACCTGAGGGCCCTTTCTGGCCACCTGCAGGCTGAGCAGACCCTTTCTTTTTGGGGATTATGGTCTTGTTCTTGCTCTTGAACACTTTGCTAGGATCCAGCTTGTTCACAAAGGAGTCGGTCTCTTCAGTGAGGAGGTTTGTGTTGTAGGTGATGGGTTTATACATGTTGAACCATTGCTGAAAGGCAGAGTTGGGAGAGACAGTCACAATTCAAAAGAGACAAGCATGTGCTCATGTTCTTTAGAGGAGATAGAGGGGTAGAGAGCTGGGGAGATGAGGCAGAGAGTAAAAGTTTTCATGAAATACTGCCTCTAAAATCTATCAGCACTTCCTTTGGGTAAAAAGGAAGACACACATTGCTTTATGGGGTCTTATAAATGAACCTTTAAATAGAGCAGGATGAGGATGAAGAATCTGAGTAAATGTGCTTCCTTCTAATGTAGTGAGCCCTGAGCCTGGGATACTAGGTCCCCAAGATACAGGGTATAGTGTCCTTCTAACTGTTCTGCCCTCACACTGGTCTCTGCCCCTCGGGTGGATTGAGTAGCATCCTTCCCATGGGGAAAGAGCAGACCAAGACCAGAGCCGGCTCTGCTGAGGGAAGCCGCCTGCTCTCTTCCTGGGCAGCTGAAGGCAAAGGGCATCTACACTTATTGATGTTCATTGATAATAACCACCCGCTATGCTGCCTGGATGATGTCATTATCATGTGCCATTTGAGCAAGGTGAGGTCCCCTTGATGAATACATACAGGGAACTGAGTCCCTCATTTTTTGCCACCCGGGCAAAAGTTCTTCTTGACACACCTGGTGTTCTCAAACAAGGTAGTCTGTCAGCATTATCTGACATCTGTATGTTTAAAATGGTATCTAGATCTATAGTATAAATGAGGCACATCCATATTTTGAAATACCAAATATCAGTGCAAGAGACAGCTCTCTATATATGGATAGGGAATGAGTTCCAATGTGCAATTAAGTGAAAAGAAGGTGCAGAACAATGTGAACAGTGTCACACTTGTGACTTAGAAAAAAAGAACCCCAAACTGTATGCGTGAGTGCTTTCCATCCAGCAACATAGCTCAGTGAGGGCACAGGAGACACCAACAGCGGCTGCTGGTGGGGAAGTGGATGGACGAGGAGCCAGAGAATAAGAGACTGTTCTTTGTTCTTGTGTGCGTGTACTGCGTACCCAAAACCAGCCACAAACCTAAGCCCTGCCCCCTCCCTAATTCATTGGAAATTAAAACTCCCCAGATGAGTCTGAGGACTAGCCAGGGCTGGGAGCCACTTAACTAGATTAGGATAAAGTGCTGTTGTCCACCTGAATTGGAAGCACCTACTGTGTTTATTGAAAATGCAGGTTCCTGGGCTCTACCCAGATCTGCAGAATCAGATGAGGAAGTTGGGACTCTGCAACTCAGGCATTTCCTCAGAAGACTCTGATACGTTTTGCAGTTTGAGGTGACAGGGAGTCCTCCCTTACCTTGGCCTGGGGGCTGACGCCGTAGCTGGTGAAGGCGTACTGCCACTGCGGCAGGCCCAGGTGGGTGATGAGCAGGCGGTAATAGGCAGTGAAGGTGTCTGTGAGAAAATGCCAGTATAGCGCTCTGTCCAGGAACCAGATCTCAGTGTCCTGTGCTAGCCCTGAAACAGCAGACAGAAGACATAAAGGGACGGCTTACCACTTCTTCCTTTTATCTAGAAAGTCAACATCCACTCATGGTTAAAACCAATTTCAACAGTAAAGGGAATGTAAAAGTTCCCATTTTCCCTCCAACCTCCCAGCTCCGTTCTCCAATGGCCACTGTCAAGGCGTCTCTGGTATTCTTTTACAAGTCCTTGATCAGCCAACCGACCTGTCGCTGGGCCCTGGCCTTCCGTGCCCGCAGGCTGCCCAAGGAGCGCTGCTTTCCTGCGTGGACGCGACGCTTCCCTTCCCCCAGCAGCTACAGGCTGTGGGCTCGGCCTTCCCGATGGAGAGACACTGGAGCCCTGGCTTTCTCAGGTCTGAGAAGGCCCCCCTCCTGGGACTCTTGCCTGTGCGGTGGTGCGCTGTGCTGGTGGAGCTGCAGCGCTGCTCTGTCAGCTCCTGCCTCACACGCGCTTCTGCGCATCCCTCCTTACTGCTGTGGAGGTCTCTCCTAGCTCCTCTCCTCATCTCCCCTCCTCTCTGATGGCATCCATCCTCCAATAGCCTCCTCTTCCCGTTCTACTCGTGGTCACATTTTCACTTGAATCCTGCCGTATTTGTGCTAAATAACCTTGACTCCCCTCATACCTCCACAGAATGGCCAAACTCCTTCACCTGGCTTTCAGGACTCGGCACAAAGGGCTTCCGGCATCATCTCCCCTCATCCACAAGATGAACCCAGTGGCCAATGAACTAAAATTACCTGTCATTTTCCTCAAATCAGTTGTAGTGCCCCACGGCATGGCTTTTACCCATCTCTGCGTGGATGCCCTCTTTTGCCCCACCCTCACTACCCATATCTCATTCCGACCCATATTTCAAGATGCAGCTCAAAGGCTGCTTCACAAAGACTCCTCCAGCAGGAGATGGTCTCTGCTTCCCCCGGAGGTAAATCCTGGTGTGTCTTCTCACCCCTTGCAGGCAGAGAGGTACCTGAAGAGGGCTGGACCTTGTCCATCTCTGGGACTGAACTGCTGTCAGGGGTGGCCTATGTCCAGTGGCAGCCACTGCATAGGAGGTCAGAGCCTTTCCCTCTTAGACTGAGGTTTAGTAATTCAGGTTTTTATTGCTGTTAAACTGCCTCCATAAAGAAGTATAAGACAGTGCTTTTCCTGGACGCTTTTCTAACACATGAACCAGCTAGAGGAGTTATTAACAGAGTAACTATTTCTTTTACTTTTTATTCACTTATTATCCTAATCTTACTACTCTGCACTAACTTGCAAATGACAGTACCTTAAAAAGACTCCAGTAATGGACCTGGAGGGAGGATGCTCAGAGAGGACCTAAGGGGCTTTCTCTTGGCGTCTACCTGAGACCCTGCAGCATCTCAGGTCAGGGAGGAGCATGTCTTCTGTGTGATGGCTGGACAGCAAGGTCAGCCAAGGCCATTCCCAGACTACAGAACTGCGCCTGCCATGATTCTTACCTGGTTTCCCTCTTTTGTAGACAAGGCAAACCTTCCCATTCCCGTTGCAAGGATCCAACTCAAATATCACGCTGCGAGAATCAAAGTGAGGCTTCTCTGGCTGGTTCTCACTGGCTGCAAATCCAGAAGTTAATGGTAATGTTTAAACACACTCAGCTCAAACATACTTACTCATCCAGCTTTGCTAGGATGAAAAAAACAGAGGGGGAAAAAACCTTATCTCAAACATATTCTTAACTATCATTTTCAAATGTGGACCAGTGTATTGTCCACTCTAAATGCCCTGGGTCTTGTTCTTGGTCTAAGTCTTCTGTTAGGGCTCTGCTGTTACTGACAGACAGTGTCATGGAATCCAGTGGTAGGTGGCATGAGGACAACAAAGTGAACTTCCTGGGACGCGTGAAGTCAGAGGAACCGGAACAATTTCTTTTTCCCCAGATAACTGCTTTCCCTCATTTATAGTATTTTATGATCTTTTGATTAGAATCTTGTTTCTTATGTCTAAAATGTATATTTGCAGTTATGACCCTATTAAAGTATTTTGTGTCTATGCCTTTTGTCAATTATTGACTATACAACATTCGGCAAATTATGCAATGACTGAGTTCCTTACATTACTTATTTTTAAGAAGTGATAATGTGTACCTTAATATTGTTTTCGTGAGGACTGTCAGAAATTTTATGTAAAGCCCATACTCAATAAATATTATTTACTGTCATTAATTAATAACAGTATTAGTTAAGGACACGAGTCCTAGGGTGGCTCAGAAGATAAAGAATCTGCCTGTAATGCTGGAGACCCAGGTTTGATTCCTGGGTTGGGAAGATCCCCTGGAGGAGGAAATGGCAACCCACTCCAGTACTCTTGTCTGGAGAATCCCATGGACAGAGGACCTTGGTGGGCTACAGTCCACAGGGTCACAAAGAGTTGGACAAGACTGAGCGACTAAGCACACATAAGCATAATATAATTGTGTGTGTGTGCTCACTTGTGTCTGACTCTCTGTGACTCTCTGTGACCCCATGGACTACAGCCCACCAAGGTCCTCTGTCCATGGGATTCTCCAGACAAGAGTACTGGTGTGGGTTGACATTTCCTCCTCCAGGGGATCTTCCCAACCCAGAGGTCAAATCCTTGTCTTGTGCATTGGCAGGCAGATTCTTTACCACTGAGCCACCAGGGGAAACCCATATTATAATTATAACATTATAATTAATGCTAAGTCTGGCTCTGTTAGAAATACCTCCCTAGAAACCAAATTTCATGGAGTAACAGAAAGAAGATAAATTCTTAGAAATGCAAGCACCAGAAGCCTCTCCTGCTTCTTTCATTACAGCAATCATGCATAAAGATTAGTATTAGTGGCTGGGTGGAGAAGGTCTACAAACCTAGGAGAGAGTGGATAAACAGAGTATATAGTGTCTGTGATCTGCACATACACCTGTGTGTGTGGGCGCAGGCACTCAGTCATAGTTGACTGCTTGCAACCCCATGGGCTGTAGCCTGCCAGGCTCCTCTGTCTGTGGAATTTTCCAGACAAGAACACTGGAGTGGGTTGCCATTTCCTTCTCCAACCTATGTATATATAATTTTATATAAGTGCATTAGTATTTACATTTTTAACTAAAAAGGTTTTTCTTTTTTAAAACATGGCTTTCCTCATCTCATATGGTCCTAGACACACACATATAGTTATACATCTAAATTTTTTCAAGATTGTTTATTATATAAAAATTGGATACCATACAGGTTACCTAAATCTTACCTTCTATATAACAGTACCATGTGGAAAGCCCTCTAAGGTTTGTACTTCTAATGTGTTAATGGCTGCCTGACTGAAAGTGGGTGCCCCCTAATTTACCCCTGCCAGTCCTCTACTGATAGGCGTTCACCCAACATTATTCTGCTGCAAATGCTACAGTAATCATCTCTGTACACATCCTTTTGATCAAGTACTTCTGTCACATGGACAGACACCCACACAGTAGAACGGACATTGCTAGACTGCTTTTTGAAAAGGCCTTTGTTTTTGAAACTATTTGGAATGTCTGAAAGAGGTTTAGCATCCGAGGTAGACACTTTTTTCCTCTGAGTGTTTTATCTTTTTTTAACCAATTGAATTTGCTTAAAGAACACTTTTATTTTTCTATGTATATATTTTTCCCTCTGGGTCTAGCAGTATGAACATTCTCAACTTTAAAATTGGCATATACTTGATTTACAATGCTGTTAGTTTCAGCTGTACAGCACAGTGAATCAGTTAAATATTACCCTCTCTTCTTTAGATGCTTTTACCATATATGTCATTACGGAATACTGATTGTTTCCTGTGCTGTACAATAGGTCCTTATTAGTCATCTGTTTTATACATAGTAGTGTGTGTCAATCCAAGCTCCCAATTTATTCCTTCCACCCCCCAGTGTTTCATCTTGACTGAATTGTTTCCAATGAGAAATATGCCATTATCCTTATCTTTTGCCTTTGTATGGAACTGTCTCTTCCCATTAACAGCTTTTAAGATTTTCTCTTCATCCCTGATTTTGAGCAATCTGATTATGTTTCTTACTATTATTTCTTCATGTTTCTTATTCCTAGCTTGTTGAGCTTCTTAGATACGGTTTAAGTCTCCATGAAATTGAGTTTTGAGCGACCATTTCTTGAAATATTATTTGCTAGCCCAATTACAGGGACTCTTTGCAGGGACTCCAGTTAGACATATATTATACCATTTGCTGTCCCTCTGTTAACTGATGTTTTCATTAAAAGAATTTAATTTTTTTGTGTTATTTTGGGTTGTCTACTGTTATGTCTTTAAGTTCTCCAGTCTTTTCTTTAGCAACGTCTAAGTTATTGTTAGCCCCATCCAGTGTATTTTTCATCTCAGACACTCGTTTCATCTATAAAAGGTAAGCTTGGATTTCTTTTTTCATAACTGCTATGCCTGTATAAGTTTTTGAACATATTGAATATAGTGATGACTGTTTTAAAGTCTGTATCTGCTAATTCTAAATGGTGTCTCAAATCTGGATTGGTTTCAACTAATCAGTTTTTCTCTTCCTTACAGTTATTTTTTTCCTTCTTTTTTGCATGCCTGCTAATCTTTGGATGCCAGAAATTGTTACTTTTGCATTGTTGAGTGCTTTATATTTTTATATTTCTACAAATATCATTAAGCTTTGTTCTGTGATAGTTAAATTACGTGAAAACAGATTTTTTGGGTTGTAGTATTTGTCAGGCAGAACCCAAGACAGTATTTAACCTAGGGCTATTTTTGCCCCCATTCCTGAGGCGGGACCCTTCAGAGTACTCTACCTGGGTAAGCTGTGAGGTGTTTCAGCCCGGCTGGTACAAACAGGCGTTAGGCCTGGTCCTGTGTGAGCACCAGGTGCTGTTCCCGCTCATCACCTGGGGCGGTCTTGTCCCTGGGCAGTATCTTCACATGCGGGTGCTCATCAGTTCTCTGCTCAATACTGGAGGAGGGTCCTCGGCAGTTCTCTATGCAGCTCGTTCCTCCCCATTACTCAGTCCCGTGAGCTGTCTTCACCCAGTTGGGCTCTTAGTTCTCTCTTCTTAGTTAACAGGCACAACAGGCTCTGCTTGGTTTCATTCTCTATGCTGTCAACCGAAAACTTTCAGATAATAAGCTAGGGCCCACCTCATTTGTTTCCCATCATCAGAACTCATCATCCTTCCCTGCATGATGCTGTCTTGAAATCCATTGTTTTACTTTTTTTTTTTACATTTGTTTTTGTTTTTTGTTTCAGGTGGGAAGCTTGGTCTCTGCTATTTCATCTTGGATGAAACAAAAAGTTCAGACTATAGGCTCCTACCAAGTTTTAGCAGCCCTGACTGATGCTATCTGGGGTTTACCCTCAGGCAAAAAGTTACAAAAATAGGAAAATCATTCAGTGTGATTCCCTTCTGCCATTTGTAGATGCCACTCCAGTTTCTGCTCATATCTGGTTACTCTCTAGTCCTTTTAAGTAATTATCTTAAAAATTTCCTCAGAGTTTAGAGTATTATTTGCACAATACTATTGCACAAGATAGTATTATTTGCTATCTGTTTGAAAGATAGCATGCCTTATGACCAGAATCATAAGGTCAAATCTACAATGTCCCTGTTACTAGTTCTTTGTTGAATTTTTAGTTTTATCTTCATTTGCACATTAGCACATTGTCTTATAGCTTGTGCCTAATAATTTCATCCTTGGGAGTACCAGTGGATCTCCGCCTGTTACATTATTGGTGCTAGTTCTTGTTCAGGGTGTTGTGTTTATTCATGTGCCTGGTTCATATTCAGGAGGATTATTTTTGAAAAATTGTTTATAAAAACAATGGGGTCTAGGATAATGTTTTCTTCTTTTAGGGAAGAAGTTTGCTTTTATGTGAGTTTTATATTGAGATATAATTCATCTATCATACCATTTACTCATTTGAAGTGTACAATTCAATGGCTTTTAGTGTACGGACTGAGCTTTGCAACCATTGACAGTCACTTTTCCCAACATTTCTTTAGAGTGAATGTGTGTGTGTAAGTGAATGCCAGGCCCCCTAGGATATTCATACTGGAATCAAATTAGTGCAATTTGGAGATTTAACATTTTCTGGGATGCACGTGTGACTTACACCTGGACTTCAGTCCATGTGAAAAGTGGTTATTTCTGGTTCATTATTGTCTCCTAAGGTACAGCTCCCCACCGTGCTAACTGAAAGGATAGGGTAGCTTTTATGGGTGCTCTAGTTTGTAGGTCCTACACTCCGTTTTATTGTCCTAGTCTCATATATGGGTCCAATTCTCAGCCTTTCATAGCCTCATTGCTTCCTTTGAAAAGGATAGTGTATCCTAGGCAAGAGCAACATTGAGCCTCTCCCCTGGATTTCTGTCTTCTTCTGGATGTTAAGCTAGTGCTACCTCATCATCTTATTAGCTCTTCGGTGATTTTTGTGTGTTGCCTGACTTTTCAGTTGTCTTCAGCAAGAAGGCTGCTCTGAATTACCTACCTGCCTTCACCAGGAGGTCTCTTCATCAGCCTAAGTATGCCCCTGAAAATAATACATAGGTGAGCTTTGCTTTTTATATCAATCTGATAGTCTCTGCTTTTTAAAAGGGAAATTCAATTCCCGCACACTTAATGTAATGATCAATCTGTTTTATTTTATTCCTCTTAATGTTCTGTTGCCTGTTTTATAATGTTTCTTTTCCCTTTTTCTTACTTTTACTCATGTGATTCAAAACTACCTTTATTAGATTGGAGAGTCTAAAGTAATCTTTTATTCCTTTAGTGGTTATCTTCCTTTTTGTTATGCTTGCATGACTGGATTCATACGATTCTATCTTTATTTGAAAATAATAGGCCATTGTTTCTCTAACCAAGTGTGGTAAGCAGAATTCTAAGATGGCCCCCAAGAGTCCTACTCCTTGATAGACACACCTTGTATAACCTCCTCCCCTGAGAGTAGTCAGGTGTAACAAAGGAGTAATCATTCTCTTGATTAGGTGACATTATGAGACTACTGTAGCAGACAGCTGACTGACAAGCAAGGTACCATGTTGTGAATCATGTGGCAGTCTCGATGAGCTGAGAGTGACACCAGGCCAACAACCAACAAGAAAACAAGGACCAAGTCCCACAGCTGCAAGGAGCTGCGTAAGGTCAACCACCAGTGAGCCTGGAAGAGGCCCCTATCCTCAGGCGGCTTCACAGTACCAGCTGACACTTGATTTTAGCCTGTTAAGACTCTAAGCAGAGGACTCTACTAATCTGTAGCTGAACTTTTAACTCATGAAAACTGTTAGATAGGAAATGTGTAGTGTTTCAAGTCAGTAAATTTGTGGTAATCTGGTATACAGGAAAAGAAAACCGGGACACTAAAGACCCTCTGTTTCCCCCAAAGTATAACATGTCTTTCCTCCAGTAGGATGAGACCTTCCACTTTCTACTTCTTTTCCTCTTTGTCCTATACTTTATACTGTAAGGACTCTCTGGAACATTCTTTGTATTAATGCTACAAAGTACCACATACTGAAAGGCTTGAACAGAAATTTGTTGTCCCATGCCTCTGGAGGATGCAGATCCAGGTCAAGGTTGGTTTCTCTTGAGGGCTGTGGAGAAGAGTCTGTTCTGTGTCTCTCCCCTAGTTCCTGGTAGTTTGCTTGCAACTTTTATTTTTATGTTTATGCTTTCCTTGGTATGTAAAAGCAGAACTCCATCTCTGTCTTCATCTTTACATCTTTCTTATGTACCAATATTTCCCAATTTCCCAATTTCCCCTATTAAAAGGTTGCCAGTCATACTGGATTAGGGCTCCACCTGACTCCAGGATGACCTCACCCGAACTACTTAGATCTATTAATATAATGACCCTATTTCCAAATAAGGGCACAGTCTGAGGTAGTGAGGTTAGGACTTTAACATGAATATTTAACACAATTTAACCCATAAGGCTCTTATATCTTGCTTTTGTCCTATTTTTTAGGGTTAGCTGAGACAGTACATTTAAACATATTCCATGCACTACGTACACCTCTTTTCCAAGAGTTCTTATGTAAAAGTTGTATACAGTCCTGAATTTTGTTGTTCAGTTGCTCAGTTGTGTCCAACTCTTTGCGACCCCATGGACTTCCCTGTCCTTCACCATCACCCAGAGCTTGCTTAAACTCATGTCCATTAAGTCGATGATGCCATACAACCACCTCATCCTCTGTTGTTCCCTTCTCCTCCTGCCTTCAATCTTTCCCAACATCAGGTTCTTTTCTAATAAGGCAGTTATTATGAAACTTAGAGTTGTTGAACTGTATGATAAAGCATGAATCCAGAAGGTGCCAGAAGCCCAAGTGACTTTTAGCCCCATGAATACGTAGGACAATGTGGTCTCTACCCCAGCTCAAGTCCTATGCTGAGGTCCCATGAAATCATTTCTGTCATTTAGTCTACTGCTGCCTACCAGCCTCAAGGGCAGGGTACACCCATTCCCCTTATTTACCAGCATCTTTGCCTTTGAGGGAGTAGAGAGCCCCAATATACACACAAAGAAAATGTGACCTTTTCCCCACTCATGAGGATTCCATACATTTCTGAGTGCAGGTTCTTCTCAGGGCCCAAAACTTTCCAGTCTCAGCCCCTGGATTCCTCTTCTGATTATCCAGCTGCTTGTCCAGTTGAAGGAGAAAGACTATCATCAGTTCTATCAGAACTTTGATGCACTCCAAGGCATTAGTACTAGAGATGCTATAGTTATCTACTGAATATTCATTCTCCCTTTTAGAACTCCAGTTCTACTCCAATTCAATTTGAAGAGGCACTACTACACAGCTAAAAATACTTACCTCCTCAAATTCCCTTGCAGGGATGGGTAACCTTCTGACTCTATTCTGGCCAATGGCTATTGGGAGGGGCTTCTGAGAAAACTACCATTTTCCTGACAAAAAAGGAAATATTCTGCCAAGAGACAGTTATTTTGCCCTTTACTCTTCTTTTTCCTGCCTGGAACACAGACTTGAAGCTTGGAGGTAGAACTGACATTCTTCAACCATGAGAATGAAAACCAAACCCGAAGGCTGGTGTGCCAGGAATCCAGAGGAGACTTTATCATCGAGTTTCTCAAGCAACTACACCAGCCTAGTTCCAGATTCTTATTAAGAGAAAAATAAACTCCTCTTTAAACATTGTAATGGGGGTCTGTTATATGCAGCCAAACACAATTCTGACTGAAGAAGTCCTCACTTATACATAATTGATTATAGCTTTAGCAGTCATTTGAATTTAAGCCATTTCAATCAGAAGTGGCCAAGAGCCTGAAGGGAGACAGGAAGCTGCACTTAGATTGCCACGGTCCCTGAAACGTCTCAACACTGAAATGTGGGCTGAAGTTTAATCCATAGCATTCATTCACTTATCAGAATTCATTAACTGTCTACTATGCGGCAGGGACTGCAGTGGGTACTGGATACAAAACAAAGACCCCAACCCTGGCATTTTCTTGATGAAAATTTCCTTTTTTGACACAGGCTGTTTTTGTTTGTTTGTTTTTAACCTTACTCCATGGTTCAGAGAAGCCATGAGTGGGAAGGTTTTGACTTTAGGGGAACAAGTTACAATGCTACAATGTCTTTCTATTATTTTCAATATTATAAAATGGAAACAAGCAGGTTGATTTGTAACTCAAAGCAGAAGTTCCCCCAGTTACCTTCTTGTATATCGTCCTCCAGGTCTGCCAGAGTTGGTGCGTTAGGAAGTGAGTACATGGAAGACTGGTTGAGTTGAGTCAGTTTTGAGATGCTGTTAATTGCCATGCTGCCCAATGGAATGGTATGTTCTATGGGAATGTTAACAAAAAGAATTAAATGGAATAATAAGCTAGTTACCATGGTCAACAAAAGGGCATCTGCTTGACTAACTTAAGACCAGTTATTATTTGATCCCAGGGCTGAGGAATTGAATGGAAAGTGGAAAAAAGAGAATCAATGTACTACATGCTCTGAAGCATCAGACTTTCATCTTTTAAGCAAAAAAAAAAAAAAAAAAAAAAAACCCAGAAAAACAGCTGGGACCTTGAGTGAAGAGTCCCCACTGCATGTGTTAGGGTGGAGCACCAAAGGAAATTTTAAGAGGGGGTTCTCAAAAAGAACTGTGAATTTTAGGGTTGGAGCCTGTTTGAAGATCAAAGGACTGAAAAATATTTTTGCTCCCGCCATCCAGAATGAAGGATTATACTTTCCAAAGTAACAGTTTTAATTATATAACTGACCACTTCTACCCTTCTTGTCATAAGCTTTCACTGTGGAAACTAACTCCCCCTTTACTTGTCATTTTTTACTCAATGGAGCAAATTTTCTTGAAAGCCTTTTTGCTTAGTTCCAGTTTTCTGTGATTCATGTGCACAAAAAAGATGATCTATTTTTCTTATCTGTCATACAGAATCTTCATAATACAGGTGCTGGGCATGGGGTGGTGCACTAAGACTTGGACATATGACTGCTAAAATATTGGAATGACTGAAGCTGGTGTGTAGCCTGGAATGTCCAAGAAGAAGAGACCACTAAGGAAGGAGGTAAACATCAGAAGCTGCCAGTGCTAGGTTTTCTGTTAATGATTTTGGCCATCCAGTAAAAAACGGGTATGGCAATGGGGATGAGGATAAGAAAATAGGTTGGGAGGATTAAGTTAGAAAAAGTATTAATAATGAATAGGGACTTATAAAACCTTCATGAAATGTTTCTTTTCTGAAGTAGGCTTCTGAAAGGGTTAGCCTGTCTCTCTGATGTGGGCAAGGGAGGATCTGACAGTCACTCCAGCCTCTGGCCACTGTCTTTTGGTGACACAATGGTTTCTAGACCATCAGAGGTAATGATTCTAAGTTCACGTTAAATGCTTAGGAGTCAGTTATAAAGTGTGCCTCTAGTCAGCTGAGAGAGAAACAGGAAGGTTTGGAGAATCACCAAAAAAGTGAACTCAGGAGGTAGAGGCAGTGAAGGGTCAGTTCTGTAGATCTGCTGGGCTGCAGAAATTACTCATCCTAGTGGCAGCAAGAAGAGGTGCAGGGTGATTCCCAAGGACCAAAGCAGATCTGGGGATGTGGCTGGAGTCTGGAGATTATAAAGTCCTCTTAAGGACAGGGAAGTCTGTGTCAGGACTCAGCTGTGCCCCAGGGGCTAGATCGGGATTTCCCAGCCTGTGAAATGTTACTAGCGCTTTCACCTAAATGCGTAGCACTGACCTTCATGCCTGCATAATGCCTGAATCTCCTACATGTGCCAAGTTGCGAGTCCCCACATCCACAACAGAAGTGTCTATCCTGGATGTATTAAATACCAGGATGAAAACCTGTGAACTGAGGTGGCGGATAACTTAGACTGGGGAGATGTGAGGGAGAGGTCAGAGCCCTGAGATCTCCAGCCTGCTAGGAATGAAGGGAGGAGCCCCTCTTATGACCACCAGAGACTGTCATTGCAGCTCACCCTGAGAAGACAGCTCCAAAGTGGACTCCTCCAAGGTTTTAATTTCAAGGTAGCTCAATTTTCCCAACATCTCAGGCCAATAGGAAGCCTCTAACTTTAGCTTCTGGTTAGGTACTGGGCAGACCCTGGCACAGGGGCCACAGAGGTGGTGGGTGAGGCAATGATGGCACAGTTTACTGCTGGGAGATGATCACAGCGTCTGGATACCCCCATACACTGTTCACATTCAGACTCCTGAGTTGTAAAGGCCCCCAGAATCGTTTCCCCTAAGCTCTCAGCCAGGCAAGTGTTCCTTCACAGCAAGAAGGCTGACTCACCATCCAGCTTCACATTCCACGTCATGTGGAAGCCGTTGGTCATCAGGTAAAAGTTCTTCAGATCCTCAGGCAGCACACAGTTATTCTTCTAGAACCACAGAGCAGCTGAGTGTTAGGTCAGGGCTGAAGGAGGGTGTAGGGCTATGCCTCAAAGCACGTGGGAACTATTTCAGATCCCTAACACTGAGTAATTACCTCTAAAACTGGAGAATTCTGGGATGAGATGGCCACAAAGCAGGCTCCTCGAGTCATCTCATGTCACTGACACGCAATTTACAGCTATATACTGAACAATAATTCCCTTTGAGAGAAACCCAGAAACTAGCTGAGTGACTCCTGTTTACCAAATTGAAAGTCTGTGTGCCCAACACACAGTGAGGCCCATCAATACTAAAACATTAGAGAAAGATTACAGATTCATTAAGGAGATGGGTGGTTCATGGCCTAAGAATCCCAGTTTCTGAAAGCTTTCAGCAGCCCCTTTAAAAGCAAAAGGTGAGGGCTGGGCGTGGTGAGTTGTTGCAGACTTCTTGTTCAGATCCTTGGTTCCTGAGGTCAGGTCATGATCAGGTAATGATGTCCCTGTTAATCTCTACCAGATGAATGTTCTGTCCTGACCAGAAAGGGCAAAGTTGCAAGGCACAACTTTCACCCTCCAAGGTCCCAGTCCTGGCTAAGAGGAGGCAGGTCTCAGCTGGCAGCTCCTCAGGGCCAGGTTCCCGCCCAGCTGTCATCCCTGAGGAAGCCAGGCACCCAACCCAGCTGGCCCTCAGTCTCCTCAGGCTGCCCAAATGGGGAGACCAGGTCTCAGACCGTGCCAGACGGTCACTGCTAGTAGATAGCAGAAACAGCATGTGGGAAGAGGGTCACTGCTGCCTCAAGGCCGGGGCCAGGGCTAGGAGAGGGCCTTACCGAGGGCGCTGGAGCCCTGCAGGACGTAGCCCCTAGTCTGTTTCCTGGGCCCTTCAGCTCACCGCTGGCCCAAGGCTGGCTGAGCTGGAGGGCCTCTGGAAGGCGGCCTGAATCTGCCTCTTACCTCACTCTCCACCTGATGACCACCACACTACTGATCACTGACTGGATTACTTCCCCAGTGGTCCCTCACTGACAGTTACCAGTGGGCAGGGCCTACTGTGGTGCTGACCAATAGCTGAGCAGGACAACTAACGGTCTCTCACTGACAGTTGGTTGTGGGCGGGACCCACGGAGGCACCGAGCAATGGCTGAGCAGGGCCTGCGGCCCAGTAACAGGGTGCAGAGCAGTGAGGCCCAGCATGGCCACCTGCTAAGGGCCGTGCTCATCCTGCTGTTACATACCCACTGGGTGAACCCGAAGAAACTTATACTGAAATGGGTATGCGAGGCTGATCACAATCTCACCATAAAATCCACTCTTGGAAGGGTACCACACAACCAGGAGAGGAACTCACAACTCCCAGATTCTCCCTGAGCAAAGAGTTTGGACCCTGCATATGACACCTCAATTTTTAAGACTTCTACGTAAGAGATGGGCCTCCATAAATCTAGCTCTGAACGCCAGTCGGGCTTGGATCCAAGAGACCCACAAGGCCACAGTGAGCTAAGAAACAGTTTTCAATGGGCTCCTATGGACTTACTGTGACAGCAGGATAAGCACAGCTCTTAGCAGGCAGCCACTGCTGTCCCATTACTCCACACTGCAGGTAGACAGCAGGCATTGGTCAGACCTCATCGGTGCCTCAGTAGGCAACCCCACCCCAAGCAACCAACCGTCAATGAGTGACCGTTAGGGAAGTGATTCCAGTCACCTTTCTCACCTCTTGCTTTTAAAGGGGCTTGCTGAAAGTTTTCAGTAACTTTGGGGTCTTAAGGATTGAGCCATCCATCTCCTTGTATGAATCTGTAATAAACCGTTCTCTGTTCCAAACTTGAATATTTTAGTATGGATGGGCCTCACTCTGCATCGGGCACACACACTTGTGATTCAGTAACATTACTATGGATATACCTCCAGGGTCCAGTGCAGAGACAGTAGAACTAAAATGCCCAGTCTTTTCCTTAAAGAAGCCTATTTGCTTATCTTAAAAGCTTTGGCCTGAGGGGCAGGCTTCTAATTTGAGCACACATTAAGATGCCAACTGTAATCCTCTCCAGAGACCATAGAGGCCAGTGGGCACCATACCATCTTCATGTTCTCCTCTTGCCTCACGGATATCTCCTGGAAAGGAGCTTATACACATGCCTGGCACCCCAGGGGCTGCCCAGGGGACACACTTGACTGCCTGGCTCTGCTGGCCAACACAGCTTATGTTCCCAGGTCCCAAAGGGCTCTAATAAACAAGCTATCCCACCAGGGCACAGGGCAGAGGCAGCAGATTGAAATACCCAGTATTTCTGTGAAAAGAGGCCTGTTTGGAGATCTTAACTGCAGCCTGAGAATCAAGTTTATAATTTAACATCTATGAGCCAACTAAAACCCTCTCCAGAGACTGCAGAGGCCAGTGGGGGCCACCTTTGCACTCTCCCTCTGTCCTGCCCCAGGTCACCAGTGTTTCTAGGAAGGAGACTGGGCAAACCTCTGGTGCTCCAGCTTTTGTAGCTGCTGCTCAGAGGACACATCCCTTGATAACTGGCTGTGGTGAGCAGCAAGGCTTGTGTTCACGGGTGCAACAGGATGGTAGCAAACAAAGGAAAAACAGTTGTTAACGTGCTATCCACCTAGGGCTCAGTGCAGAGGCAGCAGACAGAAAGCCCTCTCTCAGTCCTCCCCTGAAAGAGGGCGTATGTGCATATTTTAAGCTACTGTTTGAGGTTCAGTTTCCAGTGAGCCTGCATCAAGGTGCTGAAATTCTCTTCTTTGGAACACTGACGGGTCATATTATAACCTCAACTACTGGGAGCCACTAAGAGCGAAGTAGGCTGGACATTCAGAAAGGTCTGATAGACAAGCAAGAACCAGGGCAGGATTAAAAAGGTTCATCTCTTACATAAGGTCATGCCACTTCTTCAAGGCTGGCTGTTGTAGCTAATGCATTGAAATCAACAGATTGTCAATAAAAATGAAGAAACAGAGAAATGTGTTCCCAGTGAAAGAATTAGATAAAACCCCAAGAAAAGACCTAATGAAATTAAGATAAGTAATTTAAAGATGCTCACAGAGATCAGGGGGACAATACATGAAGTGAGAATTTCAACAAAAAGAAAATACTAAGCAGAAATCACAGAGGTGAAGAATATAACAACTGAGCTGAAAAATTCAATAAAGGCATTCAACAGCAGACTAGATGAAGTGAAATAAAGGATCAGTGAACTAGAAGACCAGGTACTGCAATTCATCTAATCAGTTCAGCTTTAAACAAAAAACAAAGAGAAACAGTGAATAGAGTTGAAGAGATTATGGAACAACATAAAACTGATCAATACTATACACCTTTATAGGGATATCAGAAGAAGAGAGAATGGGGCAGAAAGTTTATTTGAAGAAATAGTGGCTGAAAATTTCCCTAAAGTGGGGAAGGAAACAGATCTAGGAATCCCAGAGAGTTCCAAAAAAGAAGAATCCAAAGAGACATTATAACTAAGTTGTCAAAACTTAATGGAGAACATCTTAAAAGCAGTAACAGAAAAACAATTTGTTATATACAAGGGAGCCTCCATAAAGCTGTCAGGAGATTTCTAGGCAGAAACTTAGGCAGGCCACAAGATGGTGGTGCAATATATTCAATGTGCTTGAAGTGAAAAGAAAACGTGCCAACCAGGAATATTCTACCTGGAAAAGTTGTCTTTCAGAATTTAAGGAGAAATAAAGTTTTCCATAAAAGCAAAAGCTGAGGGAGTTCATCACCACTGGACCTGCTCTACAGTGAACACCACCAGCTTTACAGCTTTACAAATGAATATTTGAATGCAGAGTTCCAAAGAACGGCAAGGAGAGATAAGAAAGCCTTCCTCATTGATCAGTGCAAACAAATAGAGGAAAATAATAGAATGGGAAAAACTAGAGATCTCTTCAAGATGATAAGAGATACCAAGGGAACATTTCATGCAAAGATGGGCTCAATAAAGGACAGAAGTGGTATGGGCCTAACAGAAGCAGAAGATATTAAGAAGAGGTGGCAAGAATACACAGAAGAACTGTACAAAGAAGAACTTCATGACCCAGATAAGCATGATGGTGTGATCACTCACCTAAAGCCAGACATTCTGGAATATGAAGTCAAGTGGGCCTTAGAAAGCATCGCTACGAACAAAGCTAGTGGAGGTGATGGAATTCCAGTTGAGCTATTTCAAATCCTAAAAGATGATGCCATGAAAGTGCTGCACTGAATATGTCAGCAAATTTGGAAAACTAAGCAGTGGCCACAGGACTGGAAAAGGTCAGTTTTCATTCCAATCTCAAAGAAAGGCAATGCCAAAGAATGTTCAAACAACCACACAATTGCACTCATCCTACACACTAGTAAAGTAATGCTCAAAATCTTCCAAGCCAGGCTTCAGCAATATGTGAACGATGAACTTCCAGAACTTTAGAAAAGGCAGAGGAACCAGAGATCAAATTGCCAATGTCTGCTGGATCATCGAAAAAGCAAGAGAGTTCCAGAAAAACATCTATTTCTGCTTTATTGACTATGCCAAAGCCTTCGACTGTGTGGATCACAATAAACTGTGGAAGATTCTGCAAGAGGTGGGAATACCAGACCACCTGATCTGCCTCTTGAGAAATCTGTATGCAGGTCAGGAAGCAACAGTTAGAACTGGACATGGAACAACAAGACTGGTTCCAAATCGGGAAAGGAGTATGTCAAGGCTGTATATTGTCACCCTGCTTATTTAACTTCTATGCAGAGTACATCATGAGAAACGCTGGGCTGGAAGAAGCACAAGCTGGAATCAAGATTGCCGGGAGAAATATCAATAACCTCAGATATGCAGATGACACCACTCTTATGGCAGAAAATGAAGAAGAACTAAAGAGCCTCTTGATGAAAGTGAAAGAGGAGAGTGAAAAAGTTGGCTTAAAACTCAACTTTCAGAAAACTAAGATCATGGCATCTGGTTCCATCACTTCATGGCAAATAGATGGGGAAAGAGTGGAAAAAGTGGCTAACTTTATTTTGTGGGGCTCAAAAATCACTGCAGATGGTGACTGCAGCCATGAAATTAAAAGATGCATACTCCTTGGAAGAAAAGTTATGACCAACCTAGACAGCATATTAAAAAGCAGAGACATGACTTTGCCAACAAAGGTCGGTCTAGGCAAGGCTATGGTTTTTCTAGTAGTCATGTATGGATGTGAGAATTGGACTATAAAGAAAGCTGAGTGCCAAAGAATTGATGCTTTTGAACTGTGGTGTTGGAGAAGACTCTTGAGAGTCCCTTGGACTGCAAGGAGATCCAACCAGTTCATCCTAAAGGATATCAGTCCTGAGTATTCGTTGGAAGGACTGATGTTGAAGCTGAAACTCCAATACTTTGGCCACCTGATGCGAAGACTTATTTGAAAAGACCCTGGTGCTAGGAAAGATTGAGGGCAGGAGGAGAAGGGGACAACATAGGATGACATGGTTGGATTGTATCACCGACTTGATGGACATTAGTTTTGATAAACTCCGGGAGTTGGTGATAGACAAGGAGGCCTGGTGTGCTGTGGTCCATGGGGTCACAAAGAGTTGGACACGACTGAGTGAGTGAACTGAATTTAACTGAACAACAAATATTAAAGGGACTTCTTTCAAGCGAAACAAAAGGGTGATAATTGGTAACAGGAAAAAATATGACAGTATAAATCTCACAGGCAAAAGTTAAAGTATAGTTAAATTCAGAATAATGTTGTCATGGCAGTGGGTTAATCACTTAGAGACAAAGCATGAAGATTCAAAGACAAAGAAGAAAACAACCACAGTAAAGGTACTAAAGGTGGTGCTTGTGGCAAAGAACCCACCTGCCAATGCAGGAGACATAAGAGATGTGGGTTCAATCCCTGGGTTGGGAAGATCCTCTAGAGGAGGAAATGGCAACCCATGCCAATATTTTTGCCTGCAGAATCCCCATGAACAGAGGAGCCTGGTGGGCTACAGTCCACAGGGTCAAAAAGAGTTGGACACGACTGAAGTGACTGAGCACGCACACACAGGACACTTAGAAGCACTAAAACACACTACAGTTTAGTGGTAAAAGTAACTATAACTACAATAATTTGTTAACAGATCCACAAGATGAAAAAATGTAAATTGTGACATCTTTTTAAATGTGTGGTGGGGAAAGTAAAATTGTAAAGCTTTAAAATGCATTCAAACAAGAGGTGATCAGTTTAGATTGCTATATTTAAATATAAGCCTCATGACGACCACAAAGCAAAAACCTATAGCAGACACAAAAAAGATAAAGTGAAAGGAGTCTAAGCACTCCATTACAGAAAATCATCAAATCACAAAGGAAGAAAGCAAGAGAAGAAAGGAACAAAATACAAAAGAATTATAAAATAGCTAGAAAACAATGAACAAAATAGCAGTAAGGCAGTATCTATCAACAATTATTTCAAATGTAAATGACATAAATTCTACAAACAAAAAACAAAGAGTGACTGAGTGAATAAGAAAGGAGATTCTACAGAGATTCACTTCAGATGTCACAAAACATAAACTAAAAGTGAAGGGATGGATGTAAATGGAAATCAAAGAAAGCCGGGATAGGTATACAAGACAAGAGTCCTACAAGAGACAAAGAAGGGCAGTACAAAGGGGTCAATCCAACAACAGGATAGAACATTTATAAATATTTATGCCTCCAAGACAGATAGAGCAAATATTAACAGACCTAAAGGGGAAACAGCAACACAACGGAACAATGGATGTAAAGACATGTTAGACTAGATGGACATAACATTTACAGAATACTCTATTGAAAATCGGCAGAATCTAGATTCTCTCAAGTGTACATGGAATAGTTATAACAGATCACAGGTTTGACCACAAAACTATTAACAAAATTAAGACTGACATCATATTGAGTATCTTTTCTGTCCACAGGGTATGAAACTAGACTCAGTTATAGGAAGGAAAAAGGAAAATTCACAAAAATGAAGAATTTAAAAAACATGTCACTGAATAACCAATGGTCAAGGAAGAAATCAAAAGGGAAATTTTTAAAAAATATCCTGAGACAAATAAAAGTGGAAATACAATATACTAGAGCTTACGGGATACTGCAAAAGCAGTGCTAGAAGGGAATTCATAACAGCAAGTGCCTGTATCAGGAAATAGGAAAGTTCTCAAGCAAACAGTGCAACTTCACCCTTCAAGGAACCAGAGAAAAAGGGATAAACTGAGACCAAAACTAGTACAAGTCGCCAGTACTGAGCGACTGTCACTTTCTCTTTTACTTTCACTGGTAGCCCAGTGGTTAAAAATCCACCTTTCAAAGCTGGGGACGTGGGTTCAATCCTTGGTTGGGGAACTAAGATCTCACATATGAAATCTTAGCCACTCAGTCGTGTCCAACTCTTTATGACCCCATTGTGTGTAGCCTGCCAGGCTCCTCTGTCCATGGAATCCTCCAGGCAAGAATACTGGAGTGAGTAGCCATTCCTTTCTCCGGGGGATCTTCCCAATCCAGGGATCAAACCTGGGTCTCCTGCACTGACAGGCAGATTCTGTACTATCTGAGCCACCGGGGAAGCCCAGGATCCCACAGGCCATGGGGCAATAGCCTGTGCACTGCGATGGCAGAGCCCATGGGCCTCACCTAGAGAGCCCATGCCCGGCAGCTACAGAGCCCATGGGCGCGCTGAAAGATCCCACACGCCTCAGCTAAGACCTGATGCAGCCAGAACACAAACAAACACTAAAAACAGCATATGATCATCTCAACAGAGGTCAAAAAAGCATTTCACAAAATTAAACATCCAGTCATGATTAAAAAAAAACAAAAAGCCTCTCAACATGAGGTAGAGAGGAAACATAAGTTAGCCTACAGGAAACATCTTATTGATGGGTTAAAAGCTGAAAGTTGTTCCACTAAGATCAGGAAGACAAGGATGGCCATTCTTGCTAAGTTTATTCAACACAATATTGCAAATCCTAAGCATAAAAATTAGGCAATAAAAAGAAACAAAAGGCATCCAAATCAGAAAAGAAGTAACATTATCACTACTAGCAGATGACATGGTATTACATAGAGAAAATCCTAAAAACTCCCCCCCAAAAACTTTTAGAACAACAAATGAATTAAGTAAAGCTGCAGGGTACCAAATCAATATAAAAATTTTGTTGCTTTTCTACCAAGAATAACCATCTATCAGAAAGAGAAATTAATAAAACAATCTTTTTGACAATTGCATCAAAAAGAATGAAATACTTAGGGATAAGTTTCACCAAGGAGCTGAAAGACCTGCACACTTAAAACCTACAGGAACCTGGTGTCACAGAGACACTACAATTCTGATATTGCTATAACAAAGCAATCACTTCTGTAAATTTCAGAACCATGCTCATAACTTATTCCCTGAAACAAATTATTGGATCAGTGAGAACTGATTAAAGTAAAAAAAATATACTTCCAGAGATTTAATGCAATGAATTTAACAGTTCTGAAAGTTCTTAAAAAGAAGCACAATAGAATATAAACAAATATTTCATATGGATAGCAAATCATCCAAAAAAGCTGTGATTCCTTTCAGGAGGTACTACGAGCACCCATTACATTCTAAGTAACTCACACCTCTGCATGCATCTGGCCAGTCTTTTCTAGCCAAAATCAAACTACTGAACACAGAAGGATGAGTTCTCCAATTACTTTTCTTTCTTCTTGTCATGTTTATACAGGCAGAGGGGCAATTTCCAAACTTTCTGCTTACTGGACCCTTTTGAGATGTGATACTGAACACTGCTTGTATCAGGTTTGTTTAGGTCACACTGTCAGTCAATTCCAGGTACCCAATGTGTGAAGAAGTTGAGTGTAACAGGACGATCTGAATTTATTTCCCAATTCTGCAACAAGCTGAGTGACCTTGACTGTCAAACTCTGAGAATCCAGGTTTAAGAATAATCTCTAAGATTGAGTCTATAAAAGACTGGAGGTGGGAGAAGTTAGGAATCTGGCAGGAAGAGAGAAGACTAGGTAATTAGGGTAATTACTATGGTTTCAGGGTATAGTATCTTGAAGATATGTGAGAGGCAAGCTTCAAGCTTGCAGGTAATTTTAAGCAATGTTTTTAAATTATTAAGAACACAATAGCTTCCCTGGTGGCTCAGTGGTAAAGAATATGCCTGTCAATGCAGGAGACGTGGGTTCAATCCCTGGGTCAGGAAGATCCCCAGGAGAAGGAAATGGCAACCCAGTACAGTATTCTTGCCTGGGAAATCCCATGGACACAGGAGCCTGGCGGGCTACAGTCCATGGGGTCACAAAAGAGTCAGACACAACTTAGTGACTAAACAACAACAATACAAGAGCTGTCATTTTAAAGAAACAGTATTTTCATTTTCTTGATCTAAGAACTAAAACACGATTCTGATCATTTTTGGTTTTTTTTCTCTCTTCACCATGAAGTTCCAAATTTCAGAGATGGGTAACATAAAGAATTCTCTGACTCCTTGCACTAAACATTTTCTTCCTGCTTAGTAAGTTATTTCAAGTTTACGGCTTTCTCCTAATGCCTCCAGTATTGCACACTGTCTGTGCTTTCTGAGAGAAAAGTGTGCATGCAAAATACCTTTCTCCTGACCCATGGCACCCTAGTACAGGTAGTCGATAGTTATCAGTATTCTGACAAAGTTCTTGCTCCTTCTGTCATCCCCAAAGGTTAGCATCCAATATGAGATGCTGGTCACTAGTGCCATCTAGTGGTGGACACAAGGAACCTACTTCCCAACCCAGATTCCGTAAGATCCCCGCTGAGAAGGTCTGTTCACCTTTAAGTTCTGCTGGAGAATTTCAATAGTAGTGACTATAACACACAGTATTTACTTCACTCAAAAAAGAAATTTATTATGCTAGTACTTTAAAAACTTACTCAAAATTCATAAAAATAGAAAAAAAAAAACAGTGAAATAAAGTGTTTAAAACATCTCAAATACTCACATAAATAAGTAAAATGTCAAGCAGACCAAGTTCAGAGAAACAGTGAACATGCTCTCGTTTTTCACAGAAATCACTGTGGCCTCAGCTGGGCCGCCTCCTTGCTGTGGACCTTACCCCTGCAGCCCACGTGGCGGCTCCTGCAGTACTTCCAGCCCTTCCTTCTGAGCGCGGCTTCCAGGGCGGAAGCCACCTTTATTTTTACTTAAAACATTAAAAAAATTTTGTTAATAAATTTATTAATTACATCATTCTTTATTTTAAGAGCGCTTTGTCATGAGCAGTGTGATATAGAAGACTGACCTAAATATCATTGCTTTCTCTCTTCATGCTCGGCTGAGTAACTGAAGTCTCCAGTTGCTTCAGTGAGGGCAGATGAAGGAGAAAAACATGAAAGAGCCTGCAGATGTCAACTGATTCCACATGGCGGAGGCTGGCTGTGGGAGGCGACAGGTGTGTTCTGTGGACACAGGGCTGAGCTGCAGGGGCATCACGTGTGGGTGGCTCCTATGCCCTGGCCGGCAGCTCAGAGATACTGCTGTTTTCATTTCTCTCCTGCACAATGTGGGAAGAGACTGCTCTTCTGCAGGGAGAGATCTACTCACTTCAGAAGGGTTCTCTTGCCAGATTTAGGGTCAGTCTCTATTTTTAGGGGATGAAAAAGAAGGGGAAGGAGAAAGACTGGCAGAAAGCAAATGGCAGTCGAAGTGTAAGGATGAGAGGATCCGAGAGAAAGTCAGGAAGGGAGAATAACTCTGCTGACCAGTGTGTGAAGTAAGAGAGGCATCCCCACGGGACTGCAATCTCCCTTTATCCCAGTGATGACTCGGTTACATAATTCCCAGCTTCTGATTTTCTTTTCCCGCCTCCTGAGGAGGCTATTTACAATAATCTCTTTAAGCTCTGCTAGAAAGTCCACCACAAGCTGTGTTACTGCTTCATCACCTGGATGGACTGAGCCACTCTGATGTTTTGGGAGTCATCAGCTTGATTCCTGGAGCCTTCCTGAGCACTGCCTGAGCCCGTCTATGGCCTCCTGCTCACTTGCTGTACTTCTGAGAATCCTGTGCCCCATCGTTCCGTCTTCCAGAGGCCACTTCTCTAGGGGGTGGGGGCGGCCGGGGAGGGAGGATCAATTCAGCAAAGAGCCACAGCCAGAACATGGAAATCATTGTTTCCGTAGGTGCTTATCCGCAGTGGGCAGGCTCCTGCGAGTCCATGTGCAACAGAAGCAGAGGAAGGGCTGGCCAGAATGGCCACTGAGCACTGAGACCTACCTGGAAACCTGAGGCAGGGACGCCTGCACTTACTGAAACTCCTCCAGGGGGAAGGGCTGTGGGAGGATGGGGTGAGATCCCGGAGAACTCTCCACTGCATTCTCAAACTCCTTCCTAAGTAGAAGGGGAGGCCTGGTTAACCAGAACCTGTTGTCTTGGTGGCTGGGATATCCAAGTTTGGGGACAGAGCTGAGTTGCTGAAGACTCAGAGGAGAGGCAGCCACTTTTTCTCCACACAACCATCAGTCTCCCTCTCAAAATACACGTAAGGCTGAAAGTTTTATTTTTGTTCTTAGTTTTGAAGAGATGGGGAAGACCCTCTCAGGCAGCTGCCGGTCTGGAGGGAGGAAGTGAGGCACTGGAGAGCGGGAGGGGGACTTAGCTGTCACAGGAGAACTGTGGGGGCAGAGTGAGCGCACAGTGTGAGGGGCCATCGTGACAAGCTGCTGCAGGCTGCTCTCTCCCATCTGGGATGCTGACAATGCATTCAGAGCAGGGGCATGTGAGGGCCACGTCTGCAAGAAGGATCAGAACCCACCCTGAAGACTGTAGAAAAAGTAGGCTAAAAAGAGATGGGATGATGTTCTGCCAAACTGTTTGGTCTCCTGGGCCATAGTTTCACCATTAGTAAACTGAATTTTTATCTGGAAATTGAAAAGTCTAACCAATCAAGAATTGTACTGCACTCTGGAACTATGAAATGTCACTGAAATATTTAAAAACAGAACTCTCCTGACCCTGGGATGCTATGAGAATTAAGAGGCAGACACCTTCATAGTGCACAAAAGATGAAAAGCTTGGTGCAGACATTTCACGAACTACCATCATTATAAATGGCAGACTGCAGGCACAGGGAATGTGAATCATAAAACTGCACAAAACCAAGCAGATTGAAACTATTGTTTAAAGAACAACAACAAAAAAGGGTGGAATACATTAAAATAAAAAGAGGTTGTCCATTTTTTTTTTCTAATTTTAGGAGACTGCAGCAGGTATAGATAGCCATTTAGGGTTTAGTTTTAACCTTTTCTTCCTACATTTGCAGCAAAGAATCAGGAAATATTAGAAGTGGATGAATCTTTCTATAACACTAGCTCCAAACAAGACGGCAGAGTAAAAGGATATGGAACTCACCTCTTCCCACAAGTACATCAAAAATACATCTACAAATGGAACAGTTCTCACAGCACCCCTGCTGAACACTACCAGAAGACCTCACACCCCTGAGAGGACATGAAAGAGCCCCATGTAACCAGGTAAGAAAAACGAAAAGAGAAGGGGAGCAGGATGGGACCTGCACCCGTGGCGGGGGGAGTGTGGGGGAAAGAGGAAAGGTTCCCACAGGATGAAGCCACTTAAGCAGCAGGGAGAGGAGCCGGGACACAGAGCGAGCTTCAGAGGCTCAGAGGAGAACCCAGCAATCAGGCTGCAAGAGGCAGGACAGAGAAAGACTTGCAGAGGGCCCGCACCACTGCCTGCACGCCCTAGCCTGAGACGCAGGTCTGCTGGTGTGAGTGGGGCTGGCACCGGAACCTGGGGTGTAGAGAACAGATGCGGGAAGGGGCCTAGTGCTGGCTGTGCAGAGACAGCCTGAAAGGGCTGGAGTGTGGTACAGCTGCAACCGGAGGTGTTCACGGAAGAAACCCAGGTGGGCAACAGAAGCAAAGCGCCACTGTTAAGTGGAGCATGAAGTGGGGGGTGAGGCTGGCATCATAGCCTCTTTCTCTGTGTACTGCCCCGCTTCCGCGGGCCCTGTGAGAACATGTCTTCCTAGCTGCTGCCTCAGCGGCTCCCGCCTCCAAAGGCTCTTGTGGCCCAGTCACCATTTTGGGGGTGATGGGAGTAAATGCCAGCAGGTTGCCCACTCACAGAGGTGGGGTTAAAACCATAGCTGAGCCTCAGAGGCCATGAAACTTGGGAAGTAGGGCTGAAATCTAACCCTGTGGTTGTCAAGCCACAACCTTACACCTCTGCCACTGGCTTTGTAAATTCAGTGCCTGTAGGACATCAGAGTGGACACTGGGTGTGCCCATGGCTGGAACGGCTGTGGCCTCAGCAGTCACGGGCTTTGTGGGCATGTGCCCTGGGGACTGGGCTGGACCAGGGTCTGCGCTGCCTTTGTAGCTCCCGCTGTGGTCCAGATGAGTGATGGATGTGGTCCCGGGACCTGACTCTGGTTGATCTGCACTGGTGGTCCTGTGGAAACAATGCCGGGGGGACCCCAGGGCTGGTTGCTGGCATTCCCAAGGTCGAGATGGGGTCCAGGGCAATGCTGGCAACAGTGTACTTTGTAAGGTGGCAGAGCAGGTGCCAGGTGACACAGCAAAGCGCACTCACGCGGGGAACAGCTCTGGCTCTTCTCCCAGTGGGAGGGCTCCAATCCCATCCACCTCCCCCCAGAGCTCAGAAATGGATCTGGGGCTTCCACTCCCACAGCGGGAGAACAGACCCAGCTCCCGACAGGGCGGCAACAACCACAGAGCGAGGAGGAAGCCCTGATCAATAACCAGGACAGGCTCTGGCCGCCACATCACCAGTCACTCCTCCTATCAGAGGGACAGTGGCCAGCATACACCGAGGAAAGAGGCAACAGGAATTAACACCAAGAACAGCTCTCACATTGAAAAGTATTAAACCTACACAGGCTACATAGGGATGCTCCTCCATAAAAATAGCCCTCCAAGACCACAATAGATAATTGTTTCTCCTAAACTCACATAGCAAGAGAAATATAAGCAAAATGAAGTAGAGGAACCACTCTCAAATAAAAGATCAAGAGAATTCCCCTGAAGGAACAAGCAATGAAACAGACCTCTTCTTTCTAATAGATAACGAATTCAAAAAGGAGATAATAAAAATACTGAAGAAGTTAAGAAGGACTATTGAGAGAAATGCACATTACTGCAAAAGGAAACTAGAAACTATAAGGAGGAGCCAAGAAAAATTAGAAAATTCACTCACTCAGACAAAAGCTGAGCTAAAGGTAATGAAAAGCTGAATGAATAATGCATAAGAATGAATAAATGATCTGGGAGATAGAATAATGGAAATCACCCAGTCAGAACAGCAGACAGAAAGCCAAATTTAAAAAAATGAAAGCAATATAAGAGACCTATGGGATAATACAAAGTATGCCAATGTACACATGCTAGGAATCCCAGAAGGAGAAGATAAAGAAAAGGGGATTGAAAGCGTATCTGAACAGAGTGTGACTGAAGACACCCCAAACACAAAGAAGGAAACAATATCCAGGTACGAGCAGCACAGAGGGTCCCACACAAGGGAGATGCAAGCAGACCTCCACCAAGACATGATAAAGACGGCCGAAGATTAAGGCACAGTTCTAAAGGCAGCGAGAGAAACACGAAGTTAATTACAAGGGAACCCCAACAGGGCTACGAGCTGATTTCTCTACAGAAACAGCTGCAGGCCAAAAGGGAGTGGGGCAAGATATATTCAAAGTCCTGAAAGGGAAAAATCTGCAATCTAGAATCCTCTGCCCAACAAGATTATCATTTAGAATAGAAAGAGAGATTAAGGATTTCTCAAATAAGCAAAAATTCAAAGACTATAGCAATACTAAAACTATCTTAAATGAAATACTAAAAGATTTCTCTAAATAGAGAAAGTAGTAAGAATCTACAGGAAAGAGTAAATCACTTAAATAAGCCAGTACATCGATTTTAAAAATAAAGTAAAAAATTTCTGTGAAAGTGATAAACATAAAGAACAGCAAAAGGATGAATATGAAGATGTAAAAGAGGATCAAAATCATAAAATGTGGGAAATAAGAGTAAGAAAATGTAGACCTTTTTTTTCCAAGAATGTGTTTGAGTCTATATGACTACAAGTTTAAGGCAAGTAAGTACAAGGAGTTAACAAACTTGAAAACAGGGTAACTACAAAGCAAAAACATACAATGCATTCACAAAAACCAAACAGAAGAGAACAAAAGTGTAAAACAAAAGAAAATCATAAAACTACAAAAGAAAAAACAGAAAGGGACAAAGAAGAAATATAAAATCAGGAAAATTTAAATATAAAATATGAAAACATGAAAATAGGGTTTAATATGGCAAAAAATACATATCTATCAATAACTACCTTAAATGTCAATGGGCTAAATGCTCCAGCCAAAAGACACAGAGTGGCATATTAAATAAAAAAATAAGAGACTACAATATGCTGTCCACAAGAGACCCACTTTAGGGCAAAGGACAAACACAGACTGAAGTGAGGGGAAGAAAAAAGACATTTTGTGCAAATGAAAATTATAAGAAAGTGAGGGTCATAAAACTCCTATCAGGCAAAATTGACTTTAGATCAAAGGCTACAGAGAAAGATAAAGAAAGACACTATATAAAGACAAAAGGATCGATACAGGGATAGGATATTATACTCGTTAACATGTATGCACCCAACCTATGTACTGTACGCTCATGCTCAGTCAGGTCCGACTCCCTGCACACCCAATATGATGTTGCCGCTCAGTCGCCAACTTGTGTCCGGCTCTTCGTGACCCAGCGGACTGCAGCACACCAGGCTTCTCTGTCCCTCACCATCTCCCAGAGTTTGCCCAAGTTCATGTCCAATGAATCAGTGATGCCATCCAACCATCTCATCCTGTCACCCTCTTCTCCTTCTGCCTTCAATCTTTCCCAGCATCAGGGTCTTTTCCAATGAATCAGCTGTTTGCCTCAGGCAGCCAAAGTATTGGAGCTTCAGCTTCAGCATCAGTCCTTCCAAAGAGTAGTCAGGGTTGATTTCCTTTAAGATTAACTGTTTTGATCTCCTTGCTGTCCAAGGGACTCTCAAGAGTCTTCTCTAGCACCACAGTTTGAAAGCATCAATTCCTTAGTGTTCTGCCTTCTTTACTGTCCAGCTCTCACATCTGTACATGACTACTACAAAGACAAAAGCCTTGACTATAAGAACCTTTGTCAGCAAAGTCATGTCTTTGCTTTGTCACACAGTGTCTAGGTTTGTCATAGCTTTCCTGCCAAGAAGCAATCATCTTATAATTTCATGGCTATACTCATCATCTGCAGTAATTTTAGCACCTAAACACCCAATATAGAAGCACCCAAATACATAAAAATACTAACAGATTTAAAGGGAGAAGTTGATGGCAATATAATAATACTATGGAACTTTAACACCCTACTTACATCAATGGACAGATCTTTGAGACAGAAAATCAACAAGGTAACAGAGATCCTAAATGACAAAATAGAACAGTTATATTTAACTTATATTTCCAGGACATTTCATTAAAAAAAAGCAGAATACACATTCTTTTCAAGTGCACATGGAACATTCTCTAGGACTGATTACACCCTAGGGCACAAAAGAAGCTTCAACAAATTTAAGAGTATAGAAATTATTTCAAGTATCTTTTCTGACCACAATGGTATGAAACCAGAACTCAACCACAGAAAAAGAAATGAGAAAAAAAAAAAGTTATATGGAGACTAAACAATATGCTATTTAAAAACCAACAGGTCAACAATTAAAGAAAAAATTTAAAAAAAATAACTTGAGGCAAGTGACAATGAAAACACAACTATACAAAATCTATGGGGTGCAGCAAAAGCAGTTCTTAGAGGAAATTTCATATCAATACAGGACTTTAAGAAACAAGAAAAATCTCAAACAACCTAATCCACCACCTAAAAGAACTAGTTAAAGAAGAACAAACAAAACTTAAAGTCAGCAGAAGGAAGGAAATAACAAATATCAGAGAGGAAATAGAGATTAAAAAACAATAGAAAAATATCAGTAGAAACCAAAGAGCTGGTTCTTTGAAAGGTTAAGCAAAAATGACAAATATCTGGCCAGGGTCACCAAGAAGAAAAGAGAAAAGATTCAAATAGATGAAAATAAGAAATGATACATCAGAAAGACAAGAAACTATAACAGAACATTTATATGTCAATTATATGAACACTATATGTCAACAAATTTGGCAACCTAGAAGAAATGGACAACTTTCTAGAAACAAACAGCCCACCAAAACTGAATCAAGAGGAAATAGGTGACTTGAAAAGACCAATCACTAGAAGTGAAATAGAATTTGTAATTAAAAAAACAACAAAAAAACTCCCTACAAGAAAGTCCAGGGCCAGATGATTTCACAAGCCAGTTTTACCAAACATGCAAGGAAGAACTTACATAGATCCTTCTCAAACTGCCAAAAGATCAAAGAGGAAGGAACACTCCAAAGACATTCTAGGAAGTCACCATCACCTGATACCAAAACCAGACAAAAGGTAGTACAAAAAGAAGAGAAAATTATAAGCCAATATCTTTGATGAATATAAATGCAAAAATTCTCAACAACATATTAGCAAACCAGATCCAGTAATACATAAAAAAGATCATATACCACAACAAAGTTGGGTTCATCCAAGGATTAAATCATACAAGGATGGTTTACCATATGCAAATGAATCAATGTGATATACTACACAGTAAAAGGAAAGATAAAAACCACACAATCATCTCAATAGATGAAAAAAAGCATTCAATGAAATTAAATATCCACTCATGATAAAAATTCTTACCAAAGTGGGTACAGAGGGAATATATTTCAACATAATAAAAGCTATTTACGACAAGCCCATGGCTAGTACTATACTCAACAGTGAAAACCTGAAAGCATTCCCACTAAATTCTAGAAGACAAGGATTCCTATTCTCACTACTTCTATTCAACACAGTATTGGAAATCCTAGCCAGAGCAATCAGACAAGGAAAAGAATTAAAATTCAAACTGGTGCTTGCGAAGTCACTTCAGTCATGTCTGACTCTCTGCAACTCTATGGACTGTAGCCTGCCAGGCTCCTCTGTCCATGGGATTCTTCATGCTAGAATACTGGGGTGTGTTGCCATGCCCTCCTCCAGGGAATCTTCCTGACCCAGGGATCGAACCTGCATCTCTCACATCTTGTGTTGGCAGGTGGGTTCTTTATCACTAGTGCCACCTGGGAAGCCCATTTCAAATTGATAAGGGAGGGATAAAATTGTCATTATATGCAGATGGCATGATACTATATACAGAAAACCCTAAAGACCACACAAAACAAGACTGGAATTGACAAACAAATTCAGCAAGGTAGCAGGACACAGGAATCAGTTGCATTTCTTTAAATAGACAATAAAATATCAGAGAACGGAATGTAAACAATCTCTTTGAAAGTCACATCCAAAAAAAAAAAAAAAAACTTAGGAATAACCTCATCAAGAAAGTGAAAGACTTATATGCTAAGAACTACAAAACATTAGTGAAAGAAACTGAAGATGATTCAAAAAACTGCAAAGTTATCCCATACTCTTGGTTTAGAAGAATTAATATGGTTAGAATGGCTATACTACCCAAGTGCAATCCACAGATCCAATCTGATCTCTATCAAATTACCCAAAACATTTTTCACAGTGCAAGAACAAATAGTTCTAAAATTTATATGGAACCATAAAAGATTCAGAATTGCCAAAGCAATCCTAAGGAAAAAGAACAAAGCAGGAGGCATAGCCCTTCTAGACTTCAGACAATACTAAAAAGCTACAGTAATCAAAGCAGTGTGAGACTGGCACAAAGACACATGGATCAATGGAATAGAATAGAGAGCCCAGAAATAAACTGCACACCTGCAGATAATTAATCTTTGATAAGGGAGGCAAGACTATAAAATGGGGAAAGACAGTCTCTTCAGCAAGTGGTGTTGGAGAAATGGAACAACCAGCTGCATGCATATCTGTGAAGTTAGGACACACCTTCAGATCATACACAAAAATAACTCAAAATGGCTTACTGACTTTAAACTGTAAGACACGACATAACAAAATTCCTAGAAGAGAATATATGCAAAACATTCTCTGAATAAATCATACCAATGTTTTCTGAGGTGTCCCCAGGCAAAAATAAACAAATGAGACCTAATCAAATTTAAAAGTTTTTGCATAGCAAAGAATACCATAAACAAAAGGAAAAGACAACCTAGGTACAAACTGGGAGAAAATATTTGCAAATGCTGCGACCAATAAGGGCTAAATTCCAAAACATACAGAGAGCTCACACAGCTCAATAACTACAACAACAACAACAACACCCAGGGACTTCCCTGGTGATCTGGTAGTTAAGAACCTGCATGCCAATGCACAGGACATAGGCTCCACCCTTGGTCTAGGAAGATGCCACGTGCCTCAGAGCAACTGGGCCCGTGCACCACAGCTACTGAGGCCGCGCGCTGCAATCACTGCAAAGCTTCCCCCAACTCACTGTGTCTGAAGAAAATGGCCCATTGGCTGTCTCAGTTAGTTAGAAATCTGTTTGTCTCGTGCACACCCTTTAATTCTTCCAGTCTGCTGACGGCTATTTATCCAGCTCTACATCTGTAATCTCCTCAATATCAGTCTAAGATAACTGGGAACTCAAAAAAGTTGCATTGTCCAGGAGGCAGATTAGTTCCCAGTGTACTAGATATAAAAAGCAGTCATGGAAGGCATGCTACAAATGAATAAACCAAGATATCATAAGTAAAACTGGAAAAATGCACCAAGTCATCTTAGAGAATTCTGGGAAACATCCGGTATAAGAGACAAGAAGACTATGCCTCAAAAACTACCTCAATAAATAAGTGACATAATATGACACAGCTTTAATGGTGTTCCACCCCAGAAAATGCATTCCTGTCCTCTCATCCTCCCATCCTGACCTATGAACCTGGGTTTATAAGCTAGGAATCTCCTCTTCAGCAGACAGAAAAACTTAATGTTCTCATTCTTACTGAGTTCCAAGGCAGTTCTCCCTAAAGGCCTGACTCAAACCTTTTAAGAAATCAGAAGGAATGTAATCCATGAAGTTACAGGCCTGGCTGGCAGCTGTACCAGCACCATCAGCTAGTAAGAGCTTAACAGTAGACACTGCTCTGGAATTTTGTTTTCTCTTAGGTACTGTGAGTAAAAATGGGAGCGGGAGCTGAGTGAGTCCATGCTAAGAGCTGAGGTGCTGCTGAGCAGAGGTCATGGAGAGAAACCTTAATTACTAACTACTGATATGCCAGTGAAGCCACTGCTCAGCCCTGGGAGGGTGGGAGCTCTTCGCAGGGACTGACCATGCCCACATACCTGGGGGCTGCTTGGCTGGCGAGGGCAAGGCTGCCATGGTGTTGCCCTCCGTAGGAGGGGTAGTCTGGTAGAGCAGAAAGGGCGTGTGCTTGGGGCGGACAATCCAGGCTCTGCTACTGGTGGCTATGTGGCCCAGGACAGTCTTTGACCTCTCTGACCCTCAGATTTTTCATCTATCACACAGAGATAGCGACACTGATCTTGCCAGGGTTATCATGAGGATTAAATGAAATAATTCACCTGATAAGGCAGCAGCACTCGTTCAGTGACAAGGTGACCTAGTCAGATCCCTGTGCTGCTTGCTACTCAGCCACAGTTACTTTCCAAAGCAGAACTCTGACTTCTCTACTTAAAGCATTTCGGTGGCTTCCCTTGGTAAATGGAAAGAACAAAGTCCTGATGATCTGAGAAGCCCTGCATGTCCTGGTCCTGTCCACCTCTCTCCTCCATTCTCCTGTGCCCTAGACACACGGACCCTCTTTATGCCCTCAAAAGTGTAATCCTTCCTATCCTGAAGCCTTCACACAGGCTCAAAGCATCTTCACATATCTCATCTATCCAGTTAACAACTTCTCATAACTTCTTCGGGAAAAATATTCCTCAACCTCCAGACTAGGTCAGGCCTCCTGACAATGCTCCCTTAACCTCTCTTTCACAGAGCTTGATCTGCTTTGTAATTACACTTGGGATGACTTATACTATGTCTCAAGACAAGATCAAGAGGTAGGAAACTGTGTTCTTTATTGATTACCCCGAATCTCTAGGGCTCAACATCAAGCACAATGCCTGGCCCCTTTTATCAGCTTAAATCTTTTACTGAATAAATGAATGAATGAAAGTTCAGAGGAGGGTTGGAAAGCGTTTGCTATTAATCTGGTTAGTACTTCTCTGCAACACTTGACCACGTTCTGCCCAGCATGCTTATTAATATTTAATTCCTTCTTTCCTAAGTGGATTTTCAGCTTTGTTGTGTATATATACAACTTCAAATGTTCCACTGCCTCCTTAAGACAGGCTCAGAGGAGATGCTCCATGTTGGAGAGATGGCATGGAATGGAAGGGAGTGTTAAAAGTCCTGAACAGAAACAGAGAGAAAGATGAACTCTAACTTGAAGGTGGCTGTGGCCTAAGATAAGAAAAAGTTTCTTGTTCACTCTTTCCTTCTGAGGGGCATTTAAATTGACCACTCATTGTTGGGAGGTGAGGATTCAACAAGGTGACACTTACTTGTTCCCATGAAGAAATCATATGACGTTCAGCAGGTAGTTTTTCTATGATGGTCACCTCTGTCACACCTGGGGATGATTCTGGAAGAGGAAGAAGAGAGTAGTTGGTCCATTCTTTGGTAGTTGGTAGTAGTTGGTCCACATATTTCTACCAGAAAGGGTGATGAACTGTTGAAGTCGGCTCTAGGAATACCAGATCCCTCTGAGGAGCTGGTATTTCATCCCCCTGTAATGAAAGCAGCTGGTCCCTCAAAAGCAGTCGGTCCCATAAGCTAAGACCATGTGGTCTTCTAGTGATAATTATGCCAGTATCCTTTTCACATATCAAAGTTTTCCTCAAGTTTTCAGAAGAGTCAAATCTTGGGAGGCAGCAACAGCCCAATACACTAGCTAAGAAATCAGGACTCCACCATCCTAGTCACGCTTTATGCACTCACCAGCTGTGTGACCTTAGAGTGCTCACTTCCTTCTGCATTCAGTCAGACAAGAATTACAAAAATATTTTCCTCAATAAGTGAAGTAAAAACAGCAATGAAGAAACAGAAGAGGACACAGAAATGAAGATACTTTGTAAAAGTAAAAACTACCATATACACAATTTTTCTTCTGCCTTCTGTTCAAGGTTCTTTCTAACGTGCTGGGAAGCACAGTACTGTGTTAGAAAACCAGTGAGCTTCAAGCCATTTGACCTGGGGTGAGTCCTTGCTATGCACCCTAACTGGTTAGGATGGGAGACACTGTTTTATCCCTTTAAGGGTGGTCTCATTTGGCACTGTTCCACCAAAACTAAGACAGTAGATAATAAATGCCATTACTCAATTTTACAGCAAGGACACCGAGGTTGAGAGGTTAAACCACAAAGCCAATCCTCTGACTCCAAGTATGGGTCTAGTTGAAAAGTGAAGAATACGTTCAAAAGTCACTACATGCACCCTGGCATAGCCCGTTACAGCAATTATCCTACGCAAATGCAGAGTCTAACTTTAATTAGTCTTGGCAACCCACCACCCACCTGCAATAGGACTGAAGAATACAGAATTCTTGGTCTACAACACGGCTGGTTACAGAGGGATGTCATCTGACAATACTCAGCGCAATCTAAGGCCTAGGGCTACAAGAGGACACACACATAATGTAAATACCTGACATTAAGTTTTGCTGAGGCATCCATTTCAAATACATTCATCTTGAATAAACAAATTGCCAGTTGTATGACACAGTTACTAACTAAACAACTAGATGAGGAATGAGGCCACCCCCCACTCACAAAGTTCCCCCGTTTAGAAAGCCCTGGGTAACCTGGATAACTGACTACTTGAATGAGCCACCTTTTCCCTTCAGGTGTCCTAATTCCCCCTCTGAAGTTTTAAATCCACCAATTAAGTGTAAACCTGCAGAACCCTAGACACCCAACTCTGGCGCCCTAACAAAGGCAAAGACCAAGGTCTGCTGACACTCCCGGCTATCTGGCTGTGTGGCTGTGGGCATACCATGTACCCTCCAGGACCTGTGTATATAAAAAATTTTTTCAAGGTTCCCCAGTGATTGCTGCTGTGGTGTATCTTCAGACATAACAAAAGCCACAATGTTTGGTCCAATCACATCAGCTTCAGTCCAGGAAATGTCTGTGGGGCTTGTCCAAGTAGTACAGGCCTAGGTGAGCGCCTCAGGTCTTCCTAGCCAACAGCAACAGTATCAGTAAGTAGGCTGAGGGAGATACAAACACACCACTATTCAGCTTGTAACAGACCTGTGTGGAAGAGCCACAGGCTCAGACAGAACTGCTGTGAGGTAGCACAGATGACAACACACCATTTTAATCTTTGTACATCTCCAGGATAGGACAACATACTGACTCTAAAAACTTTCATATAACAAGTTGCTTAGGAAGCACCCACTGCAGAGACTCTGCTATCCAAAACTTCAGCACTGATAAGGAGGAGGTATGGGGGTGAGGAAGACAGGGACACACAATAAATTCCACTTCTATAATGCTGTATTTCTGGGAACTGGTATAAGTTATCTCACTGACTCAACAATCGTGTGAAGCAGGCATCATTACTTTATTTTAAAGATAAGGAAACAGGTTCGGTGATATTAAATTAATCATTTCACAGAACTAAACCTCTGATCACAGGTGCAGGTACCAAGCCTGATGCTTTCTCTACTGTATTGCCTTAGTAGTTAATTCCAACGTGAAGGAAAGTTTTCTTCACACCACCAAGCAATTCTCAGACATCAGCTGAGTGTTCTACAATTCAACGCAACCCTGATTCTACCAGGAGAAAGCCTCAGATCCCACAGGTTAAGAGCTCATTCCCACAAGCCTGCCCTTACTCCGGACGCTAACTGTAGGTCTAGGTTGTTGTCTGTGCTTCTGACGGACTGGCTATAAACCAGGAGTCCCTATGATCTTTCCCTCGGGTGTGATGAGTTTATACAGGGGCTCACGCAACTCAGGAAACCCATTTACTCACTGGAACACTGGTTTATTTTGAAGGCTACTACAGATCAACAGGGAGATAAGATGTGTGGGGCTGGGTCCTGAACAAAGGGCTTCTGTCCTTGTCGAGTCTGGGGCCTGGCACAGTGGCATGAGGAAGTGTCTGGTTAACAGGCTGAAAGCTCCCTGCACACTCTCCTTTTGGCTTTTTATGGCGGCTTCATTACACAAGCATACTTGACTAAATAACTGGCCATCGTCAAATGACTCAACCTCCAGACTCTCTCCCCTCCGTGTAAATCAGGTGGGGGAGTGAAAGTTCCAACCCTCTAATCCTGGTTGGTTCCCTTGGGAACTGGCCCCATCTTTAGGTTACACGAGGGCTTTCCAAAAGTCACCTCATTAACAAAAGGCACCTTCTTTTATCACTTAGGAAATTCCAGGGGTTTTAGGAACTCTGTGCCTGAAGCAGTGACAAAGTCTAAATATATATTATAAAACATAATACCACAGATAACCAAAACATCATAAGGATATTTAGAAATAATAGCAATAACAAGTTGTGTTTGGTTTATTATTAATAATATGTGACATGAGAAGTAGTATCTGACTCAGTTCAGATGCTCAGTTGTGTCTGACTCCTTGCTTCCCTGTCTGTCACCAACTCCTGGAGCTTACTCAAACTCATGTTCATTGAGTTGGTGATGCCTTCCAACCATCTTATTCTCTGTCATTCCCTTCTCCTCCTGCCTTCATTCTTCCAAGCATCAGGGTCTTTTCCATGAGTCAGTTCTTTGCATCAGATGGCCAAAGTATTGGAGCTTCAGCTTCAGCATCAGTCCTTCCAATGAATATCAGGAATGATTTCCTTTAGGATGGACTGGTTGGATCTCCTTGCAGTTCAAGGGACTCTCAAGAGTCTTCTCCAACACCACCATTCAAAAGCATCAATTCTTCAGCACTCAGCTTTCTTTTTGGTCCAACTCTCACATCCATACATAACTACTGGAAAAACCATAGCTTTGGCTATACACACCTTTGTCAGTAATGTCTCTGCTTTTTTTTTTTTTTTTTTTTGACTTTCTGCACAAAGGTTTCTCTTTATTCATAACATAGGCAAAGTTATTTAAGTCAATAAATTTTTAAGGATTTTCACACGTCCTGATTCTTTCCACTGCCAGTCACCATAGTTCCTCCAAAGTTGTCATCTTCAAGGCAGCCCTTACAAAAAGTTCTGCTCAATCCACAGCTGTGATGCTTGCCACAGCCATTTTAGTTGGGCCTCTTTGATCTTCGGTGGAGTGCACTTCAAAGTTTGCCACCTGTAATCTTTAAGATCCAATTTCCTCAAGCAGTTCACTATAGGATCCTGTTTAGGGTCAGGAGATGGGATGTCTAGTTCTCTAAAAGCTTATCAAGTTCAAATCATATTAATTCCTAAGTTATCACACCCTAAAACTTGACAGAGATCATTGGGATATGCCAATACCTTTGGAAAATCCAGACACTGTATTCCGAAGATAAAAGCCTAAAAAAAGGAGCCCATCTTTGTTTGTTTTATGTCAACATTAAAACTGAGTACTAGGATCAATACAGCTGGTAATTTAAAAGCTTAACTTTATAGCCCTGGAAGCAATCTTTATGCTCATCAATACACACCCATTTTATGGATCATGTTCCTTCTTATCTGTATCAAAACTCATACTGAACAATGAGTTGTGGGTTGCAAAAGAGGACTTACTTTTGCACTTGTCTGTAAGTCTTTGTCCACAAATTAAACAAAAACAAACACAAGTGCTAATGTCTCTGCTTTTTAATATGCTGTCTAGGTTTGTCATAGCTTTTCTTTCAAAGAGCAAGTGTCTTTTAATTTCAAGGCTGCAGTCACCATCTGCAGTGATTTTGGAGCCCAGGAAAATAAAGTCTGTCACTGTTTCCATTGTTTCCCCATCTATTTGCCATGAAGTAATGGGACCAGATGCCAGGATTTTAGTTTTCTGAATGTTGAGTTTTAATCCAGCCTTTTCACTCTCCTCTTTCACTTTCACCAAGAGGCTTTTTAGTTCCTCTTTGCTTTCTGCCATAAGGGTGGTGTCATCTGCAGAGTCCCCAAGATGATAGCTAACAGCGAATGATGTTGGATTCGTGATCTCCAAAGAAGAAGATTTAGCTTCAGGATCAGGTACCAGGCTTGATCACTCAAAGCTTTTCTGTGGCACGAGTTTTATTACAGTGAAAAAGGACAGAAAAAGCTTCTGACATAGACATCAGAAGGGGGAGAGAGACTGTTCCACTCAGGTTCTTGTTCAGAAGAAAAAATGTCCTTGAGCAAGATGCATTGTTATTATATAATCATTAGTACAGAGCTTAAGGAAAAACATACCCTTGAGCAAGAGGAGTTTTGTTGTGTAATCATTAGCTCTGGACTTAAAGAAAATAATGTCTTATGTGACTAAGACAAAACAATGTAGAAAAAAAAGTTCGTCCTTTTCTCCTTGAGAGCCCCATACCCCTTTCTTCTTCTCGAGGGCCCTGGACTCCTTATCAACCTATTTAAGAATTAACTCTCTCATTCCCCCCTTCTTTTTCTAGGAGAACATGGCTGCCAAGGGAAAAGGGGTACTGCTCTCATTCTGCAGTTACTTCCTGCTGGCCAGGGGCACAGGCCCTAAATTGTTCTGGCAGCATATTCTCCTCACCCTCATATTGAGGGTCTCTGATCCAGGGACCCCAAGTATAGTTGGAGGAGGTTGTGGCATTCATAGGAGCTTAACAACCATTTGTAACATAAAAGCTTTCAGACTGTTAGAAACAAACCGCATTATACAGTTACCGATGTAAGGCAAAAGAGTCATTAAACCAAGTTAAAATATAATCAAAATTAAAAGTCACATTATGTTCATAGTTAAGGTACAATGTGTTATACCAGTCCATTTTAGGTTTGTTAGATGTCATCAGATCAAGAAGAGGTGTTACATATGATTGTTGCTGGTGAAGGAATTCACAGAGTTGAAGAACAAAGTCCTTTCCTTGAAACACAGAAACCCACCATGGGAAGCTTTCAACTAATGAAAAAGGGAGTGTTGCACAGACCCAGCAATCAGACATAGACAATTCTACTCTCCTGCCTTTGTGACCAATGACAAGCATTTATGAGCTGCCTGGCTAGAACAATCCATATGGCAGAGTATGAAATGAAATACTGAATGAAGAAAGTCAGGTCTTCAGACACAGCATAGTTTGCTCTAGATACCTATGGCATGCCACGGATGAATACTCTCTGTAGTAACTTAATCCAAAGTTGGGTGCTATCAATTTCTTCCTTCTCTGCCACCCATATCAGTTCCCTATTGAGAGGTGAAGTCTATTTCTCTGCCTCTGTGAAGAGAGGTTAACAGGGGTTAGCCTGTCGCTTCCCAGACCAATAAAATATGGCAAAGAGACATCGTGCAAGTTCTGGACTTCAAGACGGCTGGCAGTTCCTGTTTCCTCTCTTTCTGCTCTGAGCGATCACAAACTGAATCCAAGCTACGCTTCTGGACAAAGAGGCCATGCTGGGGAACCTCAAGGGGCCAGATATGTGAGTGCTGAAGCCACATTGGACTTCCAGTCGAGTTGAGCCTTAAAGTAATTCCAGCCCTAGCTGCAATCTCACTGCAAACGCCTGAGACGCGAAATGCAGACAGTCCCCCCTAAGCCCAGTCAGCCCACAGGACAGGGAGAGAGACTAAATTGCTGTTCCAACCCACTGTTTTGGGGTGGTTTGTTACCCAGGAATAAATAACTGGAACTCACTCCCTAGTAGAAAACAGTTTCTGAGTCAACAATCTCAGATATTTAATGAGGACCTGGTATGTCCTCAGCTTGGGAAAAATTTCTGCCAGAGATTAGGAATTTAAGGAGATACTATCTCAAGAAATTCATTGCCTGGTTAGACAAACATGAATCAACAGTGAAAACTTCAAGATAATAATATTACATATTAACTTGGGTAATATAGTGACCCTGTGGGTCATAGGAATTACAGTTGGAGGGAGGTAGATAAAGACTGGAAAAGTGATGGAAATGCCATAAACTATGCATAGCTAATCTGGGCCCTGAAGAATGGCACGGCCATTCCTGCAGACAGGCTTGATTAATACCTACTCCTCCTCCTTCCTAGTGTGCTTTCCTGTATTTTATTGACTGTGGGCTAAAGACTACATTTCCCAGATTCCACTGAAGCTAGGCGCCCTCTGGAGGCCAAGCTTTCTGCAGGGAAACCCGCTGGCATAAAACCTGGAAGGAAAGAAGGAGCAGGTGAGGTAGAGGGGTAAATAGGGAGATGGGCTCTTTTTACAAGCACAGTTGCAAAGGTATTTTGATCTCATGGGATTGAGAGTTGTAGTGTGGCAGAAGCAGCAGCAATTTCTCAATTCTACAGCTTCCTAGCTGCAGGGATGCCCCATTTAGCATCCCCTTTTCACAGTTTGGTTGGTTCTCAGCCTAGAATCTGCTCTGTTTAATCTCCCAATGATTTTATAGGCTAACGCCTCTTAAGTCCTTCCTGCCTCAACTAGCTAGAGTGTATTTCTAGCCTTTAACAAGCTATGTATTCTATGGTCTGCCACTAACAATCCTGATAGATAAGAGTTTACATCTGGGGTTCACCTTCAGGACAAATGAATGTATGCAGATCAGAGGAAATGGTCACTAATATGACTTAAAAATTGTGGCCATAGAGCCAGACAAAAAAGTAGTAGAGGTTCTGGAACCCAAGATTCCAAAGTCATTAAAGGTCTTTAGAGACAGAAAAGAAAACTTAAGTCTATATAATATTATTCAAAGAACAAGTGTTTATAACACAAATCAAGAATTAGGTAAAGATAATACATGATGCTAGGGCTTGAAGGTGAGGCACCTGGAGGGCTTGGGGGTGGGCAGGTAGAGTGGAGTAGACTGTACATGGCCAACCTGAGGTTCTTGAGAAGGACCAGCTTGTAGGGTTCATCTCTGACTGATGCTGGGAATCTGGCCTCTGCATGTATTCTACGTTGATAAGGCTGTTTTGTCAATCTGCCTAAACCACTAAAAATTTGCTTTCGAGAGTCTAAAATTTGCATGGTGTCATGGGCAAAGCTCACTAATTCCCAGGAAATAAAAATAGAATCTGGATAATAAGATAAAGTCTAACTTTTTTTTCCCTTTGGCCTTGGTCTAGTTTCATTTACTTATAGGATACCATGTGCAGAAATCTTGTACCTGGCCCTTCAGATCACAGTTCCTCTTGCAAGGTGACTGCACCTAACACTTTAGCTTGCCTCCCACATCAGGTTCGGGTTTTGCTAAGTTCTAAGGGAACAGAGTAGTTATTCCCTGGAAAGTTGATTCAAGTTCAGGCTATGCTTTTAGACAACACAGTGGTTACCCTAAAACCTGTCACACACTAAATCCTGCCACCCTGCTACCCACAGGATCGGGGTCCCTAGAGCAGGATCATATAGAAATCATAGACATGATCTATTCCAGTTGCCCCAACTGAGGAAGTTAGCCTCTCACAGATGGGAACAGTTTTGAGAGGGGGGAAAAGTCTGGTGGATATGCAGGAACTTCCCAGACCCAAGTCACAGAAGTGAGATGCTACCCCTGGGGCTCCTGCCCCAGGAGAGAAGTCGACAGTCCTCACCTGAGCCTTTCAGCATGGGACAGGGAAAATCCTAAATGTTTACAGATTCCCAGTATGCATATGCTATCCTACCCACACATGGGGCTATTTGGAAGGAGGTGTGCTTACTGCAGGGAATAAATGTGTGAAATGTGGCTTAAGCATACTGAAGTTCTTAGAAGGAGTACAGCTTCCAAAACGGATAGCAGTGATTCATTGCAGGATGAATCAAAGGGAATACAGAGGTAAAAAAGGCAAACAAAGCGAACACAACTGCCAAAAGGGCGGCCCACAGCCTGCAACTTGGCGACCACCCCTCATGCCTCAAAGGTGAGATCCATGCAATCATTCCCCAATCTACAGAAAGGAAGATTTAGATAAAGACTGAAAACTGGGCTTCAGTAGAGATCTAGAGGACCATGGTGGCTAGCTAATGAACACAGGCAACACTTCTTTTCCCAAACTGCAGCTTGTCAAGCCATCAGGAAGGTTCAAGGCTCACCACAGGAGGGAGGTCCTAAATAATTGGTCAGTTGAGCTCATGGTTAACTCCAGGTATGAAAACTACAATCAGCTGGATAGACGAGACATGCCCATCTGCACAATGAACACAACTCCCCAGAACAGACCCTCCAGAGCCCCTAGATAAGGGCCATTCAGACCAGAGGGACATATCCTGGAGAAGACCGGCAGATTGATTTCACTGTCATGGCAAGAGTACTGGGCATTTTCAGGGATCTCCTGGCACTAGAAAACACAATTTCTGGGTGGACAGAAGCATTCCCTGCTAGAACTGAAATGACAGCTGAAGTGGCTAAGGCATTACTAAAAGATATAATCCCTAGGTTGGGGCTCCAAGGATCCCTGCAAAGAAATAATGGTCCAGCATTTGTGTCTCAAGCGATGATGGAGGTAAGTGCCCTGGGCATAAAATGGACCTTGTACTCAGTCTGGAGACCTTCCCCACCCAAACTGTCAAAGAGAGATCCAATCAGACCCTGAAATGGGCCTTAGCCAAGGTATGTCAGGAAACTCAAGAAAACTGGCCCTAGTCTGCTTGTGGTTAGCCCCAGGGGATAAATTAAAATCAAGTGTATTTGAATTTATCACACACACATAGTAGACCCATTTCCAAATCCCAAGAGAAGGGACACCTTAACCCCGCTGAAATGGAATAACTCAAGTATGCCCCCCAGGTAGGAGAAACCATGAAAGCTCTCACAGAAGTTGGTGACCAGATGCCCGCACCCACTGGCCTGGCCCTCCACCTCTTCCAGTCAGGAGCCTGGGTGAACCTAAAAATCTCAAAAACCAGCTCATGCTTAAATAGAACAGACTCTCCTTGGTGACCCTAACCACTCACCCTGCCTTGATGTTGAAGGCATCACTCCACAGGGACACTGTACTCGAGGGAAGAGGCCCCCAAGCCCCAACCTGTAGAGAGACAATCTGGGGCAATGGCCCCCTTGATGACTCGTGATGCTAAGACCTGAAGCTTCTCTTCTAAAAAACAATCAAAGCATGACCAGGGAGATACAGCCCCAGCAGTGGGCCTTGACAACAGGGCACACTTGGCCATAGGCAGAAAACCAAGATACTTACATTTTTAGGAAAAATCTGACATGTGACCATTATTCTTTTGTCATCTGACACATAACCACTGTTCTCTTCGGCCATGTATCTTACACTGTCTGAAGTCATTTGCCTCCAAAAGTAATAAAGCAGGCTGGGACCTAGGACTCTTTGCTGCAGTGCTGCAATGTTTGTACCTGGACACACTGCTCCCTGAGCAACAAAATACATAGAAACCATAAAGGACTAAAAATAACTGTGTATGTGCATTTGGGGCAAATTCTAAACAGAAGATACAAAGAGTCCAAAAAAACTCAATTGCCACTTTTGAAGTAGTTTGTTGTTTAGTCACCAAGTGTGTCTGAGTCTCCAAGTTGCTGAGTCGGCTGGACTCTTCCGGGACCCCATGGACTGTAGACCTCCACAGAGAGGGTGCAACCAGCACTGAGATCTGAAGGGCAAAGTGGGGCAGCCTGGTGAGTACTCCACTCACCCTCCCCAAACAGAACCCTACAAAGCAGCCCCGCCCCTGGCTGTGGGAGAGTTAGTCTCTGGAGTGTGAGCTGGCTTCTTTCCATTCTTTGATCAAATAAAACTTTCCTTTGCTTCTGAACCAAACTCGGTCTCATCCTACTGGCTCTAATGATACTGGGCAGGAAGATCCTTTTTGGGGCCCAAATTGAAAGGGTTGGTAACAACAAAAGGCTGATTGTTTTGCCTACATGAGTGGCCCCCAATAAAGCCCCTAGAATTTGGGTCTTAGGCCAGCTTCCTTGGACAGAAACACTGCACACATATTGTAGTATTTCACTACTTGAAGAAGGAGTGTACTCTATGTGACCACGCACCAGTGGGAAAATTTCAGAAGCTGATACATGGCTTCCTCTGGATACTACCTGATATGTCAAAGGTCAGATTTCCAGGGTCCAACTGATTGATATAATAAACTATAGCTGGGAGTACTGTGTCTTGTGAGTGCTTTTAATCAATCACTGAGACTTGTGGACAGTTGTGAGACACCAGAAACATGTATCTACCTCTTCATTTTAAATGTTTTATTTGCTTTAGTTATGTTTTGGGAAATAGCAAATAGTTGGGTTTTGTGAGCCAGATTTAAAATCTTTTTCTATTACTAGGTGACTTAAGCTCATTCATATTTATTTTTACAAGGGATATGTTTGGTCTCAGCCTTATCATATTTTGTAATTACATGTATTATATTACACTTGTTAAGTTTCTTTTTGAAATGTGTATCGTTTGCTCTTTTCTTTAAAATATTTTGGGGAATGGACTGCCTTCTATTGCTTCATGATAAACTACCACAAATTAGCAACTTTAAACAGCACCCAGGTCACAGTTCTGTAGCTCGTAAATCTGGCACAGCATGACTGGTCTCTCTGCTGAGGCTGAAATAATTGATCTATATTTCTATCCATCCAGGCAAACCGACTGCTCAAGTGTCAGCTGATATATTCTCATTGGGTGCTCCAGGTCATCTTCCATTCCTGTTACTGGCAGAATTCAACTCCTTGTGGTTGTAGGAATGAAGTCTTCAGTCCTTGCCTGCTGGGGACATTTTCAGCCTTCAGAGACCTTTATGATATACTTTATCATGAGTTCTCATCCATCTTCAAGCCAGCAACAGCATAACAAATCTTTTTCATGCTTCAAATCTCTTTGATTTCCTCTTCTGTTGACAGCTTGTTGTAAAGTGCTCATGGAGTTAAGGATAATCTCCCTTTTTGGTATTTCACACAACAAATCACAGGTGTTATACCTCAGGAAATCTTGGAGGGCTATTTTTGAGATTCCTTTTTATAAAAAAAATAGCCTTACTGAGATATAATTCCACACCAAAAAGTGTTCACCCCACTGAAATGTATACTTCAGTGATTTTTAGTATGTTCAGAAAGTTGTGTATCCTTTCCTGAAAAAGTAACCTTGTACCATCCTCCATTCCCCACTCCAAGCATTCTGGCAGTTTACTTTACATCTGTACATATGATAGATCATATAAGTGAAATCATAAAACACATGGCCTTTGTAACTCTTTTAATTAGTTTTCAAGGTTAATCTATATTGTAGCATGGATCAGTACTGTATTTCTTTTATTTGCCAACATTTTCTATTGTATGGACATGCCACATTTTTCAGATCCATTTATCAGCTGATGGACATATGGATTGTTTCCACTTTATTACAAATAATGCTTCTAAGAATATTTGTGTACATGTTTTTGCATGTAAATGTTTTCATTTCTCTTGGGTATATATCTAGAAGTGAAATTGCTGGGTCATATGGTAACTATGTTTAGCTTTTTGAGGAAGTGTCAAACTGCTTTCCAAAGTGGCAGTGCCATTTTACATTCCCACCTATAGTGAATGAATATTCCAGTTTCTCCAATTCCTTGCCAAGGCTTAGGTTTATTTATTTATTTTTGAAGCAGGCATCCTAGAGGGTGTGAAGTGGTATTTGGATTGGATTATTTGATGTTTTTGTTGAGTCATTTGAGTTCTTAGGAGATTCCACCCATAAACCCCTTATCACATATGTGATTTGCAGTCTTTCCTTTTCTGTGGAGTCTTTTCACTTTCTTGATGGTATCTTTAAAAGCATTTTTAATATTGATGAAGCATGATTTAGCTAGTTTTTTCTTTTGTTTCTTGTACTTTCGGTGTTAGATCTAAGAATCTACTGCCTAATCCAAAGTCAGTAAAAAAACAATTCAAGGCCTATGTTTTAGCACATACATTTAATCTAAGATCCATTTTGAGTTAATTTTTGTATCTGAATTGAAGTTGGGGTCCAATTTCAGTCTTTTGCATGTGGCTATCCAGTTGTCATAAAATATGTTGAAAAGACATTTTCCCTCATTGAGTTGTTGAGATATCCCTGTTGAAAATCACAGGGCCATAAATGTGATGGTTTAGTTCTGGAGTCTGAATCCTATTCCACTGATCTATACTTCTATCTTTATATCACTGCCCCAGTGAAAACTACTGTAGATTTGGAGCGAATTTATTATAGTAATATATACATTAAACTCTGCCATATTAACTATTTTAAAGTGTACAGTTAAGTACACTTGACATTGTTATATAATTATCACTATTCATCTACAGAACATTTTCATTATTCCAAGGGTAGTAAACTTTCAAATAGTGAAGTTTAAGCCCTTTAACTTTTGTGCCTCTTTTTCAACTTGTTTTGGCTATTCCGGGTCTCCATTTTCATATTAATTTTAGGACTGGAATATCTGTCAATATCTGAGAGAGAAGCAGTTGAGGTTTTCATAGGGATTGTAAATTTAATCAATTTTCAGAGTATAGAATTCTAAGAAGATTAAGACTTCCGAACTATAAACATGTTCTCTAGTTTGTTTAGATGTTCTTTAATTTCTTGACATAATGTGTGTGTGTGTAGTATTCAGTGTACAAGTCATGCACTTCTGTTATTCATTTATGCCTTACTTCTGTTAATTTAACTTTATCCTAAATATTTACTGTTTTGACCCAACTATAAATTGAATTGTTTTTATAGGTTTATTTTTGGACTATTCATTGCTAACCTATAGGGTGTTTTTTTTTTTTTTCTTTTTTGTGGATTTCTTAGGACTTTTTTTTTTTTTTTTAATACATGGAGCATGTTATCTGCAAATAGCTCTTCATGTCTTTCCTTCCCACTTGTATATCTTTATTTCATTCTCTTGCTTAACTGCCCTGACTAGAATCTCAGTAAAATGCTGAATAGAAATGATAAGAGGGGAGTTCTTATTTTGCAGAAAAGAGAGAATGTAGCATACCCGAGACTGCAATGTTTAGAGACATCTGCTTGTAAGGTTGGTCCTTGGTTGGCATCTGGGAACTTGGATTTCAAGAGGATTTCTACCATTCCCTGGTAAGAATAGCTCACTGTACCCACCTGTTATTGCAGATGATATGGTTTATGCTGAATACCTGCTTTCCTCTGGGAATCTCAAATTTGGTACATATTAGGTAGAGGGTGCCTACATAATGGATTTCCAATAAAAGGTATGGACTGGGTCACATGAGCTTCCCTAATAGACAACATTTCAGAGGTATTGTCACATGTTGCTGGAATAATTAAGGGTGTCTCATGTGATTCCACCAAGAGAAGATTCTTGAAAACTTACATCTGGCTTACTCAATCTCCCCACATGGACCTTTCCCTTTGCTTCTACGTAATAAATCACAACATGACTGCCTCTCAAGTCCTGTAACCTCAACTTGGTGTGGTGCTGGGGATCCCATGAACATTTTGTCTTGTTCCTGATTTTACTGGGAAAGTATCCAGTTTCTCACCATTAAGTAAATGTTGGCTGTGGGTTCTTCATAGATACCCTTCATCAGCTTGAGGAAGTTTGATTTTTGCTTTTATGTTTTCATTTTATGTCACAATTCAGGTATGTTCTGTCATCAGGGAACATACCTTGAATGATATAAATTCTTCAGAATTTATTTTGGCTTGTTTAATGGTCTAACATATGGTTTATTCTTGAGGTTACTCCATGTATACTTGAGAAGAATTTTTATTAGACTGTTTTTGATAAAGTGTTCTACAGATGTCTGTTAGGTAGAGTCAATTTAGTGTTGCTTAAGTTTACTAGTTCCTTGTTGACTTTCTGCCCAGTTGTTTTATCGACTGTTGTAAGTAAGGTATCGTCTGAGACTATTATTGCTGAATTATCTATTTCTCCTTTCAACACTGTCAGTTGTTGCTTCATATATTTTGGACCTTCATAGGTACGTATATGATAATTGTTTTGTTTTCCTGGGCATTGATACTTACTATCATTATGAACTGTCCTCATTTGTTTCAAATAATGAATTTTGTTTTAAAGTTTATTTTATCTGATGTTAGTATAGCCACTCAAGCTCCACTTTGAGTTCGATTTGCATGGTATATTCCCCCCCACACACACATTTTCAGTTTTAACCGGTTTGTGTCTTTAAATACAAAACGTGTCTCTTGTAGACTAGGTATATTTGAAACATGTTTTTGCTTTTCTAAAATCGGATATCAATCTCTGCCTTCTCATTGAAGTGTTCAGTCTGTTTACATTACATGTAACTACTGATGAGGTAGGATTTATTTCTGCCATTATGCTATTTCTTTCTGAGTCCTCACCAGCAATATTTTCAGCATTGCTATAGTCGATTTCTAATTATCAGTCTGTTAATGGGGATTTATTAGACTTTCCTCTATCAAGTTCCTAAAAATGCTTCCAGCTTCCACTCATTTCCCAGTTTCAAAGATGCTTCCACATAGGTATATGTCGCAGGAGAACCCATTTCCAGGCAACAAAATATATACATTAGTTTACTATGCTGCATAACAAACTACCATAAATATAGCAGTGGTTAAAATGGAGGACACTATCCTCTTGATGGCCATCAGCTAGGGGGCTGCTCTCAGCTCCTACAGACTAGTCGCAGCTCCTTGCCATTGGTCCTCTCATAGGATTTCTCACAACATGGCAGCTTAGCTTTTCAAAGTCAGGAGGAAATCCATCTGACTTCTACATTCTCTTTTAGAATGCCCTGCTGATTATGTCAGGCTACCTAGGATAGTGTCCCTTTTACGTCAAAGTTAACTGATTAGGTACTTTAATTACATACACAAAAACCCTTTGCCTTTGTCATATAATGTAACCTAAGCCATGGCATGACATCCCTCCTTCTGACAGGTCCTGCCCATTCTCAAGAGTAAAGGAAGCACTAGGTACAGGTAACACTAAACATCACCATGGACATCAGCAGACGGTCAACACCGAAATCAGATTGATTATATTCTCTGAAGCCAAAGATGGAGAACCTCTATACAGTCAGCAAAAACAAGACTGGGGGCTGGCTGTGGCTCAGACCATGAACTCCTTATTGCAAAATTCAGACTTAAATTGAAGAAAGTAGGGAAAACCACTAGACCATTCAGGTATGACCTAAATCAAATCCCTTAGGATTACATAGTGGAAGTGAGAAATAGATTCAGGGGATTAGATCTGATAGACAGAGTGCCTGAAGAACTATGGATGGAGGTTTGTGACATTGTACAGGAGGCAGGGATCAAGACAATCCCCAAGAAAAAGAAATGTAAAAAGGCAAAATGGTTGTCTGAGGAGTCCTTACAAAGAGCTGTGAAAATAAGAGAAGCAAAAGGCAAAGGAGAAAAAAAAAGATACACCCATTTGAATGCATAGTTCCAAAGAATAGCAAGTAGAGATAAGAAAGCCTTCCTCACTGATCAATGCAGAGAAATAGAGGAAAACAACAGAATGGGAAACACTAGAGATATCTTCAAGAAAATTAGAGATACCAAGGAAATGTTTCATGCAAAGATGGGCTCATTAAAGGACAGAAATGAGATGGACCTAACAGAAGCAGAAGATATTAAGAAGAGGTGGCAAGAATACACAGAAGAACTATAAAAAAAAGATCTTTATGACCCAGATAATCATGATGGTGTGGTCACTCACCTAGAGTCAGACATCTTGGAATGCGAAGTCAAGTGGGCTTTAGGAAGCATCTCTATGAACAAAGCTAGTGGAGGTGATGGAATTCCAGCTGAGCTATTTCAAGTACTAAAAGATGATACTGTAAGTGCTGCACTCAATATGCCAGCAAATTTGGAAAACTCAGCAGTGGCCACAGGGCTGGAAAAGGTCAGTTTTCATTCCAATCCCAAAGAAAGGCAATGCCAAAGAATGCTCAAACTACCACACAATTGCATTCATCTCACATGCTAGCAAAGTAATGCTCAAATTTCTTTAAGCCAGGCTTTAACAGTACATGAACTGTGAACTTCCAGATGTTCAAGCTGGTTTTAGAAAAGCCAGAGGAACCAGAGATCAAATTGCCAACATCCGCTGGATCATCGAGAGAAGCAACAGAGTTCCAGAAAAACATCTATTTCTGCTTTATTGACTAGGCAAAACCCGTTGACTGTGTGATCACAACAAAATGTGGAAAAATTCTTCAAGAGATGGGAATGCCAGACCACCTGATCTGCCTCCTGAGAAACAGGTATGCAAGTCAGGAAGCAACATTTAGAACCAGATATGGAACAATAGATTGGTTCCAAATAGGGAAAGGAGTACGTCAAGGCTGTATCTTGTCACCCTGTTTATTTAACTTATATGCAGAGTACAGCATGAGAAATGCTGGGCTGGATGAAGCACAAGCTGGAATCAGGATTGTTGGGAGAAATATCAATAACCTCAGATATGTAGATGACACCACCCTTATGGCAGAAAGCGAAGATGAATTGAAGAGTCTTTTGATTAAAATTAAAGAGGAGAGTGAAAAAGTTGGCTTAAAACTCAACATTCAGAAAACTAAGATCCTGGCATCTGGTTTCATCACTTCATGGCAAATAGATGAGGAAACAATGGAAACAATGAGAGACTTTCTTTTTCTGGGCTCCAAAATTACTGCAGATAGTGACTGCAGCCATGAAATTAAGACGCTTGCTCCTTGGATGAAAAATTATGACCAACCTAGACAGCATTTGAAAAAGCAGAGTATTACTTTGCCAACAAAGGTCCGTCTAGTCAAAGCTATGGTTTTTCCAGTAGGCATGTATGTATGTGAGAGGTGGACTATATCTGAGCACCGAAGAATTGATGCTTTTGAACGGTGGTGTTGGAGAAGACTCTTGAGAGTCCATTGGACTGCAAGGAGATCCAGCCAGTCAATTGTAAATGAAATCAGTCCTGGATATTCATTGGAAGGACTGATGCTGAAGCTGAAACTCCAATACTTTGGCCACCTGATGGGAAGAAGTGACTCATTTGAAAAGACCCTGATCCTAGGAAAGATTGAAGGCGGGAGGAGAAGAGGACGACAGAGGATGAGATGGTTGGATGGCATTACCAAATCAATGGACATGAGTTTGAGTAAACTCTGGGAGTTGGTGATGGACAGGGAGGCCTGGAGTGCTGCAGTCCATGGGGTCACAAAGAGTCGGACATAACTGAGTGACTGAAACGAACTGAACTGAGAACTGGAGGTCATCTTAGAAATTTGCCCACTAGTTACTCTATAGTTACATCCTTTTAAACATCCTTTTGTCATAACAGAAAATAACTGGTACATCATTCTTAAACTCTCCTCCCACCTTTAGTTTAGTCTTACGTGCATGTATTTATGTATGTTTGTGTGTATTAGTCTGTATGAAAATAATGCTCAGCAGAAGTCTTTTTGCAGAAGGTTCCCCAATCTATATTTGATAAAATCTGTCCTCTAGTAGATTCCTCAGGATGGGTTCATGGGTGGAGAATTTCCTAAGTTCTTTTATTTGACAGACAGTTTGGATAGATATTAAATCCTGGGCTCACGTGTTCTTTCACTGAATTTTCTATACTTGTTCATGTATTTTAATTTTGTTTGGAGTTTAAAGTTTTCTTCTACTTCAGTTCTTTTTTGGGAAGAGTCTTCCTCAGTTGTCTGTCTGACATTTTATTTCCTGATTCCAGCATTAGTTCTCTATGGGTTTTACTTTTCTCTCCTTCATTTTGCAATAGGGTGTCATTTAAGAAGATTTCTAGGTTAGTGACACTAGTTTCTCATTTCTGTTGGTTGTTCCAGCTAGCCTCTTTGGCTAGAATCATTTCTGGGTCTGTTTGCTTGCCATGGATTCTTCTGATGGTGAGAGAGTAGAGCAGAAAAAATTATGGTCTGGTCCTATGGTTTGTTGCTTTTTCTCTTTTTACTCTGTTACTTTGCACATTTGGTATTCTCTGTCTTTAAGCAACACTGAGAGTGTGGTTTTGGATAAAAATGTAGTTGCAGAGTTATTGCATATATTTTTGGAAGGATATTTTTGGGAGGTTGCTTACCATATACCCACCACTGACTTCAGCTGCTTTGCTTTAAATAATCCTCTTAATATATTGTCTCTTCAAACAAGAAAGAAAAGTGAAAACACACAGGCATGTTCGTTTTACCGTGCTTTGCTTTACTGTGCTTCGCAGATATTGCTTTCTTTTATTATTTTACAAATTGAAGATTTGTGGCAACCTTGCATTGTTAGATAATGGTTAGTATTTTTCAGCAATAAAGTATTTTAAAGTTAAGATATGTACATTTTTTAGACATAATGCTATTGCACACTTAATAGAGTGTAAACATAACTTTTATACACAGTGGAAACCAAAAATTTGTGAGACTCACTTTATTAGGATATTCACTCTACTGCAGTGGTCTAGATCCTAATTCCCAACATCTCTGAGGTATGTCTGCAAATGATTTTCGACTTGTGATTACTAACTTGAAATTATTAGGTTTTGACTACATTTATAAATAGACTGCTTACAGGAGGCTACATTTCCTATAAATTTAATTACCAGAGTTGTTTAATTCCTTAGGTAGGTTTTAACTTGTAACTGTTAGCAGTTTGCCAGACATCTGAAATACATAATAGAATATATTAAATGCATCAATGAAATTTAAAATATTTATAGACATTTAACTATTTAGGCCTTTAAATCAAACTGACAGTTTAAGGGACATTTAGTTAGCTTGACTTGAGTAGATTAAACATTTATTAAAAGAAAATAATTTCTTATTTAGAGAAAATTTTCTAGATTTATAAAGATACTAATGAAGTTGAAGCTCCAATACTTTGGCCACCTGATGCAAGGAGACTGAATGCTGGGAAAGACTGAGGGCAGGAGGAGAAGGGCGAGAGAGGATGAGATGGTTGGATGACGTCATCATCTCAACGGACAGGAGTCTGAGCAAACTCTGGGAGACAGTGAAGGACAGGGACCCTGGAATGCTGCAGTCTGTGGGGTCACAAAGAGTCGGACATGACTAAGTGACAGAACAACAACAATGAAGCGTGTCTGTGGTACAGCAAGACCTGCCGAAGTACAGAAGTACAAGAAGCAATAGGGCAGAAGTCTGGGTGAGAATAAGGAGATAAGATATGAGTGGTCTCGGTGATTAGCTCTCTCTTTGCTCTACACTCTAATTTCATTTCTAAAACTTACCGCTTCTCCCAAACACATGAGGATGTTTCACACCTCATTTACTGTTTTAGGCAGCAAAGAATATCAGTTAAGTTCAGTTCAGTCACTCAGTCGTGTCCCACTCTTTGCGACCCCATGAACCGCAGCATGCCAGGCCTCCCTGTCCATCACCAATTCCCGGAGTTTACCCAAACTCATGTCCATTGGGTCAGTGATGCCATCCAACCGAGGAATATAGGGAAGAATAATACAAAGTTCCTAATCTCATGGACTTCAACTACAGAAAAGAGACAAATTAAAACAAACAAATAAATACATAATTTCAAACAGTGGCAAGGCCATGAGGATTAAAAAAAAGTAGGATAAAGGAAGACAGTGATAGGGAACGGTGTTACTGGAACTGTATTCAGGGAAGGCTCCTCCGAGGTTGTGATATTTAACCAGAGATCTGAATGAAGTCAGAGAAAGACATTCAGAGGAAGAGAATTTCAGATGGAAGGTCTAGCAAATTGCAAAAGCCCTGACATGGGAACAAGCTTGGTGGGTTTATGGTACAAGGAGGCGACTGTGACAAAAGCAGAGTGAAAGTAAAGTCAGAAAGACAGCTGAGCGTAAATTATAGGAGACTGGTGGGTCATGACACAAAATCTAGATTTTATTATGAATGCCAAAGGAAGGTATTGAAATGTACTATTTGGCCTGCTTAGACTGCCTTTCTCCTCCTTGGTTATCTGGCTAACTTCCACTTGTCTTTCAAAATCAGCATCATCTCCTGTGGGACATATTATCTCCAAATAATATGAATCGCCTCCTCCTGTGTACTACCTCTTAGCAATAACGAATGACTGAACTGTGTGTGTGTCTCATTTCATTGTAGAGTACCTCTAGCATTTAACGTAGTAGGTAGTAAAGAAAGGTTCCATAAAGGAAAACCACTCATTCAACGGTGCAAACCTTCACTTCTCTGGACCAATTCAGGTGCCATTCACACGGAGGCGCATGGGAACCGGTTGCCCTGGGAGGTCGGCTGCAACATCTCCCCACCTCTCTCTTGCCACCTGAGGCCAAGAAGGCCTCTCAGGACAGCCAGCCTCCCACTGTCAGGGTCCTGCTGTTTCCCCTTAGCATATCTATTCCCGCATCCTTCCTGGGCCCTGTGGTGGGATTTCGGATGGGGTGACCTTTGGGCTTCGCGTCTCTGCATCCACACTCCCGGCAAACGCTTCCATGGCCCTGTCAACGCACCTTCTAAACAACGGGACTTAACAGCCGCGATGTCCACTGGCCTAGACAGTCCAGCTCCCACCGCGCCTCCGTGGCACACCCTTCGTCCCACAGTCGCCCTCACGCCCCCTCGCCCCACTCACCTAGGATGCGAGTGACCCCCAAGGTCAGCTTCTCCAGGTGAGGCTTGCTGCTGCCCAGCAGCGGGGGCGGCGTCTCCTCCATGTCTCGCGTCCCGGCTCCGCGTGCGGCCGGGGAAGGGGAGGGGACTGGGCGGGGGAGCGGGGCGGGCCGGAGGGCCGGACACCGCCCGGGAGGCGAGGCCGTCAAGTTCGCGGCATGCCGGGACTTGTAGTGCTCGGCGCCTGAGAGGGCTACGGGGCGGAGATGAGGGGCCCGGGCTGCTCGGGCGGTAGTAGTCCCCCGCGGAGCTTGTTCCCGCTGCCCCGGCGGGTGCTCCACGCCACGCCGCCGGGACGCAGCGACCCCTCCGGCCGGACCGTCCCGCCCCGCCGGGGCCGGCCGCGCAAGCGGGGGCGGACCTCTGTGTCGTGTGGCCAATCCGGACCGGGCCTGGGGGCCGGGGCGGGGCGGCCCCGGCGCGACGCCCCGAGTGGCGGTTGTTTCAAGATGGCGGACGTGGCGGGCCCCTCCCGCCCGGGCGCGGCGGCGTTCTGGAGCCGGGACTGTATCCTTTGCCCGCCTGACAGGGGGCGCCGGCGCCTTCCCCGGGGCGAGCGGTCGCGAGGGACTCGAAGCGGAGGGGAGAAGTTCGCTGCGGACCCCGGGGGCGGGGCCGTGCTGTCGGACCGCAGGGCAGTCCCCTTGCTTGGGTCTTAGGTGGCAGGGAGCCTCCACTGTTTCTCCAGGCTGGAGTTCTAGACGTGGGCACTCGACCCAAGCTGTTTCCCTGCCCTCCTTGGCGGTGAGCCCCGGAAAGACGGCCTAGAGTCGGGGGTGGAAGGGGCCCTCTGCCTGAGGCGACCTCCGGCCGCCCGGGTCTGTGCGGAGTGAGCTTCTGGAGGAGGGCATGGTGCTGTTTGGTCCAGGATCTTTTCGTCTTGGTTTAGGAGTATCCCTGGCCTGCGCTGTTAGGAGCAAGTCAGGACCTCGTCGGACTTCTAAAGCCTGGCAGTGACGACGTATTTTCATACTTAGATCTTCAGAGAATCGTGGGACTTGTTTTCACACGGACGTGGTCTGGTGATGCTGATGATGGAATCAGATGCGATGCAGATTTTAGGGCCTGGGAGTAGTGTTGGTTTGTATGTAGGTTGCAGGTCGCCGCTAGCAGGGTTGAATCAGTTCTTCGATAGTTTTATGGTAGAGAACGGTGGCGCTTTTACCCTTGGAGTAATGAGATGTGTGACAAAACCCTTCTTTTCCCTGCGTTAGGTACACTTCCAGATTGATCTTTGGCCCTGGTAACTTGCTTCATGTTCCAGGAGAGTTACCTGAAAGGAGGGCATTCAGTGTGTTGGATACCCACAGAGGCAAGCCTTTTTGTCTGTTTGCTAGGATTGGCCATAGCATTGTTAGAGGCATTGCTGTTAACTTCTGAATCATTCTTTGCAGGTTCTACTTAGCTAGTCAGTAAAACTTAAGAAGTTATATTATCAGTTCCCCTTGTTGGATTACTAAGATTAAAGTGTCACGCCTTGAAGAGTGGGGTATTTTTGCATTTCTTGCTGCTGAGCGTTTGCTGTTATGGACTTTCTTAGCATTATTACCATTTGTGTATGAGAGGTTGGTGAGCATCGAGTGAAATCGTGATCCTACACTGTGGATAAAAAGCACACTGATACACTGTGAAAATTAAATATTTTTTTCTTTACCTGTCAGGAGAATATGTGCCTCGGGAGCAACTGGACTGAATTAGAAGTAAGGAAATTGGGATGAGTCTTTCTCGTGAAACATTGCCTCTGCAATGTTAGAATTTTCCGATAGAGATATATGAAGATTATTAACTTACAATGTGCGTCTTCAATGTAATCATTTTCATAACCATCTATGTGGCTTTCGTTATTATTCCTTAACTTTCTGTATAACCAATGCTATTGTGCTGATACAAAATGTATAAGGATATTGTTCTGATGTATAGTAGAATGTATGTGATGTGTGGATAGGGGAGACAGTCGGTTGCAGTGGGTATGATTAAGTTAATAGATGTGTAAACAGAATCTATGCTCTTGGTCTTAGCAGCGTTGTACTCAATTATTTATGTAATCATATTACTCCGTATTTCATATAGATGTTGTATAGCCTTCCTTTTCTCTTAAATTCTCCCTTACTCTGAAAATTAATGTAAAATACTCATCTTTGCAGTGAAAGTGAGGAGTTGAAGTTATTTGGGGGAAATGGTGGTGATTACGTTCTGTAGAAATTCAGATGTTTGAAAGGAATTTCAAGGTTACCAGTATCACCTGTTTACCCTCCCTATTCCACGTAATGACCAATTAATATCCAGCCTTAAATATTTTCATGTTAAATCTCTAGGATTTAAAAGCAATGTCATATATGAATTTGTTACTGAATCTTTGCTAAAAAACATAATTATGAATCATCTGATTTAGTCATGTGTCTTTTGAACTTTTTGTAAAAAAATTTTTATTGGAATGTCTTTTGATCTTGATTTCTTTTCTCATTACACTGATGACTTCCCAGACCACCCCTGAAGCTCTTATAGTTAGAACTTTCAATAGAAAAACGCCAAAAAGTGAATACCTGTAATCTGGTATTCTTTTCACACTATTCAGAGATTTTCAGTGCCTCACCTAAACAATTGGAGAAGTATGATTGAGAGATTTCCCATTCCTAGATATTTCTATCATGTGAGGACAGGTCATCTCTGACTGAAGGTCACCTTTTCATACTGTTGTTTTTATGAGTTGTGTATCTCCTGCACAGTATGATTCAGCAGTGCTGTTTTGCACAAGGTATTTCTTTATACCCAATGTGTAAACAGTGATATGCCATGTTGTCATTTTATGGCTTAAATCTACAAGTGAAATAAACCCACTTTGGCTATAAACTGCTTTCCTTCTTCATTATAGCCCTTGGTAATATCAAAAGAAATTAATATTTCTGCAGTATCTAAATTTGATTGCTGAAGTGCACTTAAGTGTATTATCTTTAGCAGTATTATGAACTTGATATTAACAAATATGATAAAAAAAGAAAAAAAAATGTGAACTATAAAGGACCTGGTCAAAGCATTGCAGTAGCAATAATCTCTGCCATTGAGTTTTCAATTAAATAGAGACTTTATGTTGATGTTAAAATAATATCAGTTCAGTTCAGTTGCTCAATTGTGTCCGACTCTTTGCGACCCCATGGACTGCAGCACGCCAGGCCTCCCTGTCTGTCACCAACTCCCGGAGTTTGCTCAAGCTCATGTCAATTGAATTGGTGATGTCATCCAACCATCTCATCCTGTGTCGTCCCCTTCTCCTTCCGCCTTCAATCTTTCCCAGCATCAGGGTCATTTCAAATGAGTCAGTTCTTCGCATCAGGTGGCCAACGTATTGGAGTTTCAGCTTCAGCATCAGTCCTTCCAAAGAATATTCAGGACTGATTTCCTTTAGGATGGACTGGTTGGATCTCCTTGCTGTCCAAAGGACTCTCAAGAGTCTTCTCCAACACCATAGTTCAAAAGCATCAATGCTTCAGCACTCAACTTTCTTTATAGTACAACTCTCATATCCATACATGACTGCTGGAAAAACCATGTATGTCAGGAAAATCATTATGGTTAGTAATGATGATACACATATTGCTGATAAGTGATTCACACTCACAAGGTTATCGCAGAATGGGAAGTGCCAAGTTTATTTTCTTCACATCCTGTTGCTCTAGAATAGGTATATTTATTTCTCCCTACCACTTCTGGCTTGGGTTTCTGCTTGCCACTTTAATTTCAGAAGCTTGGGTGTTAAAGACTCTTTATAACTTGCTGTACTTATCCTATTGAGGCACTTCCAGATGAACCAAGTGGGACTAAGGTGACAGAGAACACAATAAGAGGTCCAAATTGTGTCTCTTTAACTTTCCCATGAAATATACATTTGTTGGGAATTGGTATTTGAAGAGGGTAAATATTTGGGTTCTCAAAAGTAATGAGGTGAAGACAGATTACAAACAATTAGAAAGTATAGGTTGGATGAAGGCAATTTCAAATATTTTGTCTTATTTATAAAAACATTTTTTAAAGTCAGTTTATTTAGTGGTCTTATATTTGAAAAAGAAATTTGGTGTGGGTGTAACTAGTGGGGTTTATGTGCATATTTTGCATAGGACAAAGAGAGAAAGACAGCATTGAGAGTTGTTGGACAGTGCCTCATGAGATTAAAGAAATACCAATTTAATTCATTCCTAGATGGTTTACTATGATCCAGGCATTCTTTGATCTTAGAGATACAACATTGAACAAAACAATGCAGATTTTCACTGGCTTCGTGCTTGTGAAATGTTCATGTTAGTGAAATGAAATTAGTTCATGAATAAGTAAGATAATATTATATGATTATGGGTGCTATGGAGAAAAAGCAGAAAGAGGGTAGCTGTTAATGTCATGGGGGTCTTTTGTGTTTTGATAACTGTTGCTTTGTAGTGTTTTGAAACCAGGAATTGTGATGCCTCCAGCTTTGTTCTTTGTCAAGATTGCTTTGATTAATTAAGGTCTTTTGTGGCTCCATCCAAATTTTAGGATTGCTTATTTTACAATATTTCTGTGAAAAATGACTTTGGAATTTTGCTTTGAATCTGTACATTGCTTTATGGACATTTTAGCAATATTCTTTTAATTCATGAACATGAATTTCTTTCATTTTTCTTCAGTTTCTTTCGTCAGTGTCTTATACTTTTCAGTGTACAGGTTTCTTACCTCTTTTTTTAAATTTTCTAGATTTTTTACTCTTTTTTTGATGCAATTTTAAATTGGATTTTTTCCTCCTAATTTGTCTTCCTGATGGTTATTCTTGTATAGATTTTTATTTATTGATTTTGTATTCTGCAACTTCTGTTTATCAGCAATCTGAATGTGATTATTCTAACAGTTTTTCAGTAGAATCTTTAGTGTTTTCTATATGTAATATCATGTCATCTGCAAATGCATGTTTGTCAAAGGCTTCTATAGTTTGTTTTTCTTAAAGAAATAGGAAGCAAAGTTATTAGCTTAGAGTAAAGATGGGGGAAATGGTATCAGGTTTGAGGAGGAAAGAGAAAGTATAAAATATTTGATGAGCTTCTGAGTCGAGCAGACTCCTTTGTGGATGATCTAGAGAAGTGTAGTATGTTTCCCAGGACTCAGTTATGTCAGTCTTTCCATAGGTCATCCTTGGAGATGGAGAATATTCTTGCAAATTCATCCCTATTTTATATTTTAACTGAGGACTCTGTCATATGGAGCATGTTCTGAGTCATCTTGAAATTTTTCCCCTCTGTACTTTTTCCCATGTGTGTATTTCCAACAGCAAATAACTAAACAGTAACTGAGGAGTCCCAGAGGATGTAAAAAATGAATCTGCTGCTAAAGAGTCTGCACAATTTCAGCTTGTAAAGCTTTTGTTTTGGATTGGGTGTCAATGAATTTAGAAATGCTCCACTCTAGTCAGTATTAGTTACAGTCAATTTCCTTGGACTAGTAGGTCTAATTTTTTGTTTGTTTACTTGTCTTATATGCCTCCTGAAATTTTCTGTGCTCATCCCTGATGTCTGAGGAAGTTTAAAGTTTTTAGAGGCACTAGTTACCAGCCAAAGTCTTGAAGCTGTGACAGTGCATATGCTGCTGAGGAGTTCTGAACCACCTAGCAGGTCAGACAGTAAGCACCACCATTGTGTTCCTTAATTTCCTTCGGGATTCTAGGCATTTCCAGTCAACATTCCTTGAAAAGATTCCATTTCTAGAATTGGTTCTAAACTGAAATATATTGGCTTTCTACCATGTTTTATTCACTGTTTTATTCCTGTCTGCTCCTAGGAGGAAATAGTTAATATTTGATTTGTCTACAAATTTTGGAAAACACAGTATTTCATAAAGTAACACAAAACTTTGGACTTTTCTATGTCATTTGAAAAATAATTGTTTAGACACCTGCTTCCTGTATGTGTAATAGAAGGTTATCAAATAGTAGACATACCTGGATTTAAATCTAGTTCTGAATAGCATTTTATTTATGAAAAGTAAACTTTATTATATTGGTTCCCTTTCTGTCTCAGTGTTTGGCTCAGCTGGTTAAGAATCCACCTGCATTGCAGGAGACCTGGGTTCGATCCCTGGGTTGGGAAGATCCCCTGGAGAAGGGAATAGCTACCCACTCCAGTATTCTGGCCTGAAGAATTTCATAGACTGTATAGTCCATGGGGTCGCAAAGAGCTGGACACGACTGAGCAACTTTCACTTTCACCCTTTCAAAATTTCTCCTTTTAAAATTCGAAATAGTTCTTTTTGTCTTAAATTTCTTCCACTTGTTAAATAGTAGGGCTTCTTGAGACATTTCATGAATGTACTGTGGAAGAATAAAGAATATTTTTGTGTTTGTATAATTGAGCTGCCCTTAAACAGTATTTGTTCTTCAAAGCTAAAACTCATTTTGAAATTACGTATTCATGCCTCAGATAACTTGTCAGTTCACCAAAGATGAGCATGATGGAGCATTTAACTCCTTGTTTACAAAAGGAAAGAAATTGAAAGGAAACTACAGCAGAATTTATAGTGCTGGGTATGTCATTTGGGAATAAGCATGGATAAAACTTTAATGGAACAAGGCATTTCAGCATTTTTACAAAGCAGATAGTTGTGAATATATAAAGATGAATTTTAAAAGATTATTAATTTTGCTACATTTATTTTAATTACATTACTTCCTAGTTTTGTTTTTAAAAGCTAGTTACAAACTTCTAGCTCAAAAGAAATCGCAAATTACAGCAGAAGTACAGAACAACAGCATTTGGATGTTGGATAATCTTTTCTAGTATTTTCCTTTATGTCTTCCTGCATAGTTTCTGATGAAGAACAATCAGTAGTGTATGTTCCAGGTATGATTTTCTATATTAATTTGGTAAACTTCTTTGCTTCTTAAGAGTTAGAAGAAAATAAAACATTAGGACAACTTTGTAGGTGTAAGTAGATGCAGAACAGTTCATCAGAACCTAGTTTTTTTTTCTTTTTTTAATATTTGGTGTGACCCCACTAAGATTTGAAATGTTGCCTTATTTTAGGGTCTGACTGGCAAGTCAGCTTTTGATGAATTTATAGAATACTTCGTTCATGGATTAGCAGATTCTTTTGTTACTTTTCATGTTCAAATAGTAGTCTAAATTTTATATTTCAAAGAAAATGTATAAACTTCATGATGTAGGGTTTATGTAACAGACTTTAAAGTTTACTGGTTGTTATGAGATGAGTTGTAAAACTGAACCATTGGAGGCACATCTAATTATGTGAAAATTCAGATTTTTAGTTTCCAATAAGTTAAGGTACATATGGCATGTTGTAGTTTATTGGTTTTAATGTGATTTACAAATATTCACATCCCCTTTAAAAAATATTTCAGTTGAATCTCTAGTGCATTCACAACACAGTCTTTTCATGAGTTGTTATTTAGTACCAGTGCCTTAAAATTAAATTTATAAAGAGGTTTGCCCATCAGGTGCCATACAGTAGAGGGTATCAAGGAAAAGGTTGCTAGGGGGAGGGTTTAAAAGAATGAAAAGATATAATTTTGAAATCTTGTTTTGATGGAAATCCTTAGGAATTTCTACAGAAGGAAATATCAGGTCAAGACACAAGATGCTGAATCCAAAAGCTGATGTTAAAGTCAAGACCTCCAGGGTGACTGCTACTCCAGTCTCCATGGAGTCTTTAAAAGGTGCAGGAGATTCAGTTGATGAACAGGTCAGTAATTTCTTTTTTTCTGTTTTTTTTTTTTCCCCTTATTCTCCAGTCTTTATAAACACTGGCCAATGAGTCATTTTTCTGTGCTGGCCAATAACTGATAGGTCAGTGTGGAAGAGTCCTTGAAAGAACATTAGATGATCTACAAGTATTTTGAAAAGATACAGAGGATTCAGGGATGCTTTATTAATATTTAGTATGAATATAAAGTATATATATTACTCAAAGCTTTTGTTACAGAATGTCCAGGCTTACTTTAAGCCTTAGTTAAGAAACGTTTATTGTTTTCATAAGTTTCAGAAAACTTACATCCTGATCTGTGTGGTGTTAGTAAATCAAATCGACAGCAGTTTTTAAAATTGTATTAGGTATTCTTTATGATTTTTGTTCATGTAAATATGTTAGTTGATAAATAATCCTTTGCATATAAGAAAATGCTTTGTTAAATTTAGCCTATATTATTATTATTGTTTCCTTCACTTGTCAAATACTATCATGAAGACTTTATTTTTATCGCTCAGTCATTTATTTCTCCCTTGTCTGTCTTTGCCTCTCTAACAGTGTCTCTACATTCCTTTGGTACGTGCCCTGTCTAGTTCGTTTATTTTACTTTGCATGTGTGCTAAGTCACTTCAGTCGTGTCCGACTCTTTGCAACCCTATGGACTGTAGCCTGCCAGGCTCCTCTGTCCATGGGATTCTCCATCCAAGAATACACGAGTAGGTTGCCATTTCCTTCCCTGTTATTTTACTTTATATTTTGTCTCCTCAACCAGAGGTTAAGTCCGGGCTTGACAGTCTATGAGTTATAGGCTTCTGCTTTTACCTGTTTTGTGAGTCAAGTGTTACTGGAACACAACCATTCTCTTAACATTCTTTTAATGTCATCTTACTGCTGCTTTCGTGTTACAGTGTCAGAGGTGCTGTAAAGATGTATGCCTACAAAGCCAAAGTCATTTACTATTGAACTCTTTATAAAAAAATATTTTTCAAAAAAGAAATGTTTTTCAATACTTGGTTTATGTTCTTGAGGAAATGTTCAGTGTCTAGTTTTGTTACTTGATACTCTTGACCCTTGAACAACACAGGTGTTAGGGGTGTTGAACCCCATGCAGTCAAATATCTGCATATAATTTTTGACTCCTCCAAAACTTCTCTAGTAACTTACTGTTGAATGAAAGCTTTGCTGATAACATAGTTTACACATATTTTGAGTGTTATATGTATATATACATGTATTTTACATATTCATGACATGCCTAACTTTTTCCTTAATTTACTTTTATATATTTCTTTAGGGTGTGTGGTTCATTTGCAAATTTTTTCAAATTGTCTTAAATCTCCAACAAGTTTTCCAGTGTATTTATTGAAAAAAATCTGCTTATAAGTAGACCTGTGCAGTTCAGACTCACGTTGTTAAGGGTCAACTTAATACGTTGGGTCAACGTATCACGTTTAGTTATCTACAGGATTTAACTGTGATTAGCTCAAATCTTGCATGGGCTTCCCAGGTGGCTCAGTGGATAAAGAATCCGCCTACCAATTTTGAACTGTGGTGTTGGAGAAGACTCTTGAGAGTCCCTTGGGCTGCAAGGAGATCCAACCAGTCCATCCTAAAGGAGATCAGTCCTGGGTGTTCATTGGAAGGACTGATGCTGAAGCTGAAACTCCAATACTTTGTCCATCTCATGCGAAGAGTTGACTCATTGGAAAAGACCCTGATGCTGGGAGGGATTGGGGGCAGGAGGAGAAGGGGACGATAGAGGATGAGATGGCTGAATGGCATCACCGACTTGATGGACATGAGTTTGGGTAAACTCCAGGAGTTGATGATGGACAGGGAGGCCTGGCGTGCTGCGATTCATGGGGTCACAAAGAGTCAGACACGACTGAGCAACTGAACTGAATCAATGCATGAGATGCAGGAGATGTGGGTTCAGTCCCTGGGTTGGGAAGATTCACTGGAGGAGGAACTGGCAACCCACTTCATTATTCTTGCCTGGAAAATCTCATAAACAGAGGAGCCTGGCAGACTGCAGTCCATGGTGTCGCAAGGACATGACTGAGCTCAAAAGGCCTGTTATGTTGCTTATGTCCCCAGTATATCCACTTCACAAAAGCTGTTCCCCATTAATCTCAGCTGCTGACAACTGCTAACCTGCTTTTAATCCCTAAATATTTGTCTGTTCTGAATATTTCATATAAATGAAATAATGTACTTTATGATCTTTTGTGACTGTCTTTCACTTCAAGGTTCATCTATATTGTATCATGAATCATTGCTTCATTCCTTTCTATGGCTCAGTGCATGTTTTGTTTAACCAACCAGTTGAAGGACGTTTGGATTGTTACACTTTTTGGCTAATATGAATATGCTCCATCAGCATTCATGCACAGATTTTTGTATGGATTTCTGTTTTCGATTTTCTTGGGTATATATCTAGAAGTAGAATTGCTGGGGCATGTAGTAATTCTGTTTAAGCTTTTGATGTACTGCCAAAGTAGCTATACTGTTTTACATTCTACTAGCAATGTATGAGGATTCTAAGATTCTCCACATTCTCACCAATGCTTTATATCCATTTTTTTTTTGTTTATAATTGTAGTAAATTTGAAGTGGTATCTCATGGCTTTGATTTGTATTTTCCTAATGGCCAGTAGTGGACTTCCCTGGTAGCTCAGATGGTAAATAATCCACCTGCAATGCAAGAGACCCAGGTTCGATCCCTGGGTGGGAAAGATCCCCTGGAGAAGGGAATGGCAACCCACTCCAGTATTCTTGCATGGAGAATTCCATGGACACAGGAGCCTGGCGAGCTACAGTCCATGGGGTTGCAAAGAGTCGGACACAGCTGAGTGACTAAACACACACACACATGCCAGTAATGATCATCTGTTTATGTGCTTTTTGGCCATTTGTATATGTTCTTCACAGAAATGTCTGTTCAGATCTTTTTCAGTTTGAGTTATTTGTCTTCTTATTGATGAGTTGTAAGAGTTATTTATAAATTCCACCTCTGAGTCTCTTATCAGATACATTATTTGCAAATATTTTCTCCCATTCTGTGGGTTGTTTTTTTCACTTTTTTATTGGTGTCCTTTGAAGCTTAAACGTTTTAAATTTTGATGAAGTTCAACTTACCAATGTTTTTCTTTTATTGCCTGTGCTTTGCTGTCATGTCTAAGAAATCATTACCTAAACCAAGTTCTCAAAGATTTATACCAATATCTAAGAGCTTTGTACTTTTAGATGTTACATCTAAACTTTGATCCATTTTGATTTAATTTCTGTAGATGGTGTGGGTAGTGACCCAGCTTTATTCTTTTGCATGTGAATGTCCTCTTGTCCCAGTATCATTTGTTGCAAAGACTATTCTTTGTCTTGCCACTCTTGTTGAAAAATATTTTAATCGTAAATGTAAGTGTTTATTTCTGTAATCTCAGTTCTATTCCATTGATCTGTATTTCTGTTTTAATGCCAATACCACTCTGTTTTAATATATTGTAGCTTGGCAGAAGTCTTGGAATCAGAAAGTGTAAATAGTCCAAGTTCTTCTTTTTCAAGGTTGTTTTGGCTATAATGGGTCCTTTGCATTTCCATAGGAATTATGGAATCAGCTTGCCAGTTTCTGCAGAAAGTCAACTTGGGATTTCGGTAGCAATTGTGTTGAATCTTTTTTAAAAAAAGTTGAAAAATACAGTTGATTTACAATAATGTGTTAGTTTCAGGTATACATCAAAGTGATTCAGTTTTATATATACGTGTTTATAATTATGTATGTGTGTATATATATATACATATATTTTCTTTTTAGATTCTTTTCCCTTATAGATTATTGTAAAATATTGAGTCTAGTTCCCTGTGCTATACAGTAGGTCCTTATTGGTTATCTGTTTTATATATAATACTCTGTATATGTTAATCCCATAAATTAAGTGATTGGGAATCTTTTTTTTTATTTTAATTTTTTATACAACTTTAAAGGTTACTTTCCATTTACAGTTATTACAAAATATTGTCTGTTTTCCCCATATTGTACAGTACATCCTTGAGCCTTACACCCCATAGTTTGTATCTCCTACTCTGCTACCCCTACCTTGTGTTAAATCTTTAGATCAATTTGGCAGTACTCTCAGCTTCATAATATTGTCTTCTAGACCTTGAATATGGTGTGTAAATTGTCTATTTATTTAGATCTTTAATTTTTTCCAGTGATGTTTTGTTGTTTTCAGTGTACATGCCAAATTTATTTTCAAGTTTTAAGTATTTTATACTTTGTGATGCTACTGTTAATGAAATCGTTTTCTTAATTTCATTTTTGGATTTTTGACTGCTAGAAACATAGTTGATTTTTTATCCTGTAACCTTTCTAAATTCATTTATTAGTTCTAATCTAATAGCTTTTTGGTGATTTTCTTACAATTTCTTATATACAAGATTATGCCATCTGTGAATAGAGATAGTTTTACATTTGCCTTTTCAGTTTGGATTCCTTTTATTTCAGTTGTCTCGTAAAGAGATTTACAAATGTGACAAACCTTATTCCAAATCGTTTTTTCACACTGATAGTCTTTTGGTTCAGTACTGATTATTGAGGGAACCATTCATTTCTGCATTGAATTGCCATGATGCTATTATAAATCAAGGAGAGACTTGAGATTTCACTATGCCTGGCATCTGTGAGAGGAGAGGGAAGGAAAGATTGACAGGGAAGAGCCTCAGACTTCCTTGCAGTCTGAGATAACATATGAGAGCTGTATTATTCTTCCCTTATTATAGCATAGCATCTTATTTGGTAATCTCTAATTTTGTGTTTATCATTCTGTTGTTTCTCTTTATCAGGGGTTGACAAACTATTTCTGTAAAAGGCCAGATGGTAAATGTTTAGCCTTTGTGAGACACATGGCCTCTGTCTTAATTATTTAATTCTGCCATGATAGTGTGGAAAGTGCCATATGTATGTCAGTGTATAAATGAATATGCATGGCTATGTTTTAATAAACTTTTTTTCCAAAAATAAGCTTTGAGCCAGATTTAGCTTGCAGTCGTAGTTTATCAACTGCTGTCCTATAATGGTGTAAACACATATTTGTTTTTCAAACAGTGGTGGTGGTCTAATCACTAAGTTGTGTCCACCTCTTGCAACCCTGATGGACTATGGCCCACCAGGCTCCTCTGTCCATGGGATTTTCCAGGCGAGAATACTGGAGTGAGTTGCCATTTCCTTCTCCAGGGGATCTTTCCCAATCCAGGGATTGAACCCACGTCTCCTGCATTGCAGGAGGTCTCTTCTCAGCCACCAGGGAATCCCATAGTTTTAAGTATATTTCCAACTTTTTATGAACGTTCTCATATCGTATTGTCTGAGTTTTTTTTTTGTTCAGTATTATGTTTCTGAGGTTTATTTATGCTGCATGTTGTCATATTTAGTTTCTTTTCACTGATATTTCAGTCAGGGTTTACTCAGTTATTTCAACTGAGAGTATGTTTAGTATATAAAAACTTGTTAAACTGGTGCTGGAGAACTGAAAGGCAAAAAGGGCCACACTAATTTATCATGTACGTAATAACGGCAAGACACAACCACCATCTCTAGAGTTGGGAAAGCGGAACAAATCAGAATTGTTAAAACCTAGAAACTTGGAGGAGGGGCCACTTAGAGCTGAAACTTTGACCTCTGATGATGGGGAACTAGCCTAAGGGGTATTACTGTCTCCAAGGAGACATGACAAAGGCTGATTCTGTGAGGCCTGGAAGAATCACCAACTGGAATGGGTTGTTCTTGCCAGGGTGAGGATCTCTGGCAGGGCCAACAATGAGAGAGACAGAAAGCAATAGGAAGGAATGTGTCCTTTCTTCCTCTCAGAGCCTCTCCTCCTCCCTATTGGTAGAGCTTCATAGAGAACGGGCTTCCCTGGTGGCTCAGATGGTAAAGAATCCGCCAGCAATGTGGGAGACCTGTGTTCAGTCCCTGGGTTGGCAAGATCCCCTGGAGGAGGGCTTGGCAACCCACTCCAGTATTCTTGCCTGGAGATTTCCCATGGACTGGAAAGCCTGGCGGACTGTAAGTCCTTGGGCTCACAAAGAGCTGGACATGACTGAGCGACTAAGCACAGCATAATAGAGAATGATGTGGCAAAGGAGAATTGAGGTTTCCAGAGCCTCAGCCTCACAAAGCAAAGCAGGGTAGGGTGGGTTTGAAGATGGATTAATGTCAACTAACAATCAGTAGCTGCAGAATTCCATTGTATAAACATACCACAGTTTAACTCTGGTTGGCAAACATATGTATTTTCAGGTTTTTGCCTGAACACAATGCTGCTGAAGTTCTTGCCTATTTGCAAGAGTTTCTCTTTTTTGTTTACTGAAATCTCTTAATGGGTTATCAGCGATTTTTCCCTTTGCCAAATCCAGTGACTCCTTTTAATATTCTGTTTTTTGATTATTACCACTGTTAACCCCACATTCTTCTTAAAACTTTTTTCTCCTGCAATATTGTATTCTTCTGATCCTCCTTTTGTCTTTTTAGTTACCAGTTTTATTTTCTTGGATTAGGAGTTGATTTTTTAAAACTAGTATTTTTTTCTTAATTTTAAGGGAAATTTTAAAACATAGAAAAATATAAAGAAAATAATAAAAATCTAAACATTATGGATAGCAGCATATGGCTGAATTTTAAATTTTTATGTTTTTCTCTGACTTGAGATCCAGACCCACATTTCCAGCTTCCTGCCTAAACATTTCCTCATGAATGTCCTCCTGGCATCTCAAACTGACCATATCTAAAATCTAAAACCAAATTCATTTAATTTTTTTTTTTTTTTTTTTACCATATCTTGTTTCCCATTTCCTTTTTCTCCCTTATCTTTCCCATCTTTGGCTAACAGTGCTTCCAGGATTCATTTTAGGGGTCTTGGATTATTCTTGGCCACATGAAGCCACAAAAAATTGGACTGATTTACTTTGTGGTTGCATAACTGCCAACGCCAAAGATTACTTTTTTAAACATATTCCTTTTATGTGTTACCTGCAGGTACCTTGTGAATTCCTAGATTTCATGGCTTTAAAGACCCCTCTTTGATGTTCATGTACTAGGAGAACTTTTTATAGTATAAGAGGTAGGATAGTACAGTGGGTAAGAACATAGACTGTGGAATCAATGCTTGAATCTCAATTTTGCTACTTAACTGCTATATTCCTAGGCAAATATGTACCCTCACTATAGAATAGGAATAATATCTACCTAATAGCATTGTGATAAAAATGAAATGTATTAATAAGCATAAAATACTTAGAATATTCCTAATAATACTAGATATAATTTTACCTAGTATTACTATTACTCTTTGATCTAATACCCTTTGGAATGAACCTTGGGATATATTGAGAGCTTAGAGACTGGTGTCTCTGCTGCCAGCCTTAGTGTACCTTCAAGCAGCCATGGGACTGTGGTATCAGAAGGGATCTCAGTATCTTCCATTAGGTGTTTGTTTCTGTGACATTCACCAAGGGAAAGTTGTTTCCTTATTATTTCCTAATACTTAAGCAGGCACATTTGTGCCTGTGAGTTCTTACTCTCTGCTTTTCCTGTGTAAATTTCATGATGTCCCCTGGTGGACAGCCGTTCCTTAACCTGTTTGAGCTCACAGGAGGTTTAAATGAAATAGATAGTCTTCTAACAAATAAAAGAGATCCAAGAAATTTCATCTCCTGTGCTAATTTTAAGAAATTTCTTGAAAAGTCTTGAAAATTGTTTTTTGTGAAAGTTAATCAGAATGATTTTTGTTTGTTTGTTTTAGAGTTTCTGCAGGGGAGAAATAAAGAGTGCATCACTGAAGGATTTGTGTCTTGAAGACAAAAGACGCATTGCAAACTTAATTAAAGAACTGGCCAGGTGAGACAAAGCCTTATATGAAGTGTATTATTATGTGAGAGAGAATATTTTTTTGAAAATAGAAAATTAAAAATATGTTCTGATGTCATCCTGTCATTGGTCTTATGGGAAGAAAGACTTTTAGAAAAAATAATATTCTGTGGTGCCAAAAAGAAAAGTAGAACACACACACACACACAAACATAAAATGGAAAAGAAATAAACAGCAGAACAAACACTCTCCAATTTGTGTTTTCTGGTTTATTCAATTTCCCAGTTGTTTCATAGAAATATCTGCAGTGGTCATGTATCAAGAGGGAACATTTTGAAACTTAGCTCTTTTATTGATGTAGGTTGATATTGTTGTAATCAGAGGCATAGCAGTTACTTTTGGTTTTGCTTTAGCATCTGAAATGGAAGAGAACATTCGTTTTATTGTCATCTTTCACAAGAATACTTGTCAGTTTGCTAACTTCTGATAGTTTCAAATAAGGGGTTTTCAATTTTGAGAGAGTTCTTAGCTGTTTGGATGTATTATTCCAGTTTATTAATGATGTGTTTGAAGCATATTTACTTTGTATAATTTTTTCTTAACATACATGTCGAGTTTTGAGATCTTAATAAATGAAGATGTCTGTATATATAAAATATAAATTTATTTATAATATAAATTATAAAAGTTAAGTTTAGAGGAAGGCCATACCTAAACATTGATAAAATAGTACTAATTTTTATCATTGAATTGTATGTTTGAATATAGTAGGTCTTTTTTCTTCTTTCTTTTTTTTAATTAAAGATAGCTACATGAAATGTTTCATCTTCACCTGCATACAGCTTTCTCAGGAGGCAGGTAAGATGTTCTGGTATTCTCATCTCTTTAAGAATTTTCCACAGTTTGTTGTGATCCACACAGTCAAAGGCTTTGGCGTAGTGCATAAAGCAGAAGTAGATGTTTCTCTGGAATTTCTTGCTGTTTCTATGATCCAATGGATGTTGGCAATTTGATCCCTGGCTCCTCTGGCTTTTCTAAATTCACCTTGAACATCTGAACATTCTCGGTTCAAGTGCTGTTGAAGCCTGGCTTGAAGAATTTAGAGCATTACTTTGCTAGCACGTGAAATGAATGCAATTGTGTGGTAGTTTGAACATTCCGTGGCTTTGTCTTTCTTTGGGATTCAAATGAAAACTGGCTTTTTCCAGTCCTTTAGCCACTGCTGAGTTTTCCAAGTTTGCTGGCACATTGAGTGCAGCACTTTCACAGCATCATCTTTTAGGATTTGAAATAGCTCAACTGGAATTCCATCACCTCCACTAGCTTTGTTCATAGTAGATGATTCCAAAGGCCCACTTGACTTTGGACTCCAGGATGTCTGGTTCTCATTGTGATTATCTGGGTCATGAAGATCTTTTTTGTATAGTTCTTCCGTATTCTTCCCACCTTTTCTCAATATCTTCTGCTTCTGTTAGGTCCATAGCATTACTGTCCTTTACTGTGCCCATCTTTGCATGAAATGTTCCCTTGGTATCTCTAATTTTCTTGAAGGGATCCCTAGTCTTTCCAATTCTATTGTTTTCCTCTATTTCTTTACATTGATTATTTAGGAAGACTTTCTTGTCTCTCCTTGCTATTCTTTGGAACTCTGCGTTCAGATGGGTATATTTTTCTTTATCTCCTTTGCATTTAGGTTTTCTTCTTTTCTCAGCTATTTGTAAGACCTCCTCAGAGAACCATGTTGCCTTTTTGCATTTCTTTTTCTTGGAGATGGTTTTCATCACTGCCTTCTGTACAATATCATGAACCTCTGTCCATAGTTCTTCAGGCATTCTCTCAGATCTTATCCTGTGAATCTAGAATCTATTTCTCACTTCCACTGTATTATTGTAGGTATATGATTTAAGTCATACCTGAATGGTCTAGTGGTTTTTCCCTACTTTCTTCAATTTAATTCTGAATTTTGCAATAAGGAGTTCATGATCTGAGGCACAGTAAGCTCCCAGTCTTGTTTTTCCTGACTGTATAGAGCTTCTCCATCTTTGGCTGCAAAGAATATAATCAATCTGATTTCGGTGTTGACCATCTGGTGACGTCCATGTGTAGAGTCTTCTCTTAATGTTGTTGGAAGACGGTGTTTGCTATGACCAGTGCATTCTCTTGGCAAAACTCTGTTAACCTTTGCCCTGCTTCATTTTTGTACTTCAAGGCCAAACTTGCCTGTTACTCCAGGTATCTCTTGACTTCCTACTTTTGCATTCCCATCTCCTTTGATGACAAGGACATCTTTTTTTTTTTTTTTGGGGTTAGTTCTAGAAGGTCTTGTTGGTCATCATAGAACTGTTCAACTTAGGCATTACTGGTTGGGGTATAGACTTGGATTACTGTGATATTGAATGGTTTGCCTTGGAAACAAACAGAGATCCTTCTGTCATTTTTGAGATTGCACCCAGGTACTGCATTTCAAACTCTTTTGCTGACTATGAGGGCTATTCCATTTCCTCTAAGGGATTCTCACCCACAGTAGTAGAGTGCAGTTGTGCAGTAGTTTGAGCATTCTTTGGCATTGCCTTTCTTTGGGATTGGAATGAAAACTGACCTTTTCCAGTCCTGTGACCACTGCTGAGTTTTCCAAATTTGCTGACATATTCAGTGCAGCACTTTCACAGCATCATCTTTTAGGATTTGAAGTAGCTCAACTGGAATTCCATCACCTCCACTAGCTTTGTTTGTAGTGATGCTTCCTAAGGCCCACTTGACTTCACATTCTAGGATGTCTGGCTCCAGGTGATTGATCACACCATCGTTATTAATTGGGTCATGAAGATCTTTTTTGTACAGTTCCTATATGTTAAGTGTTTATTTTTTATTAAAAAAAATCTGCCAAGCTGGTTCCCAATATGGTTTTGCTATTTCACAGTCCCACTAAGAATGTATGAGCATTCCATCATTCTGCATATTCAGTAACTCTTAGTATTGTCATTTCTCTAAATTTTGATGATTCTAATGAGTATAGTGATATCTCCTTGTGGGATTAATTTGTGTTCCTTCAGTGATTAATGTGTTCATTGGCCAGTTTTTTTTTGCTAAGATGTGAACTCCTGTTCACATCTTTTGCCTTTTTTTTACCCACTTACCCTCTTCCTTCTTGATAGTGAAGTATTAAGAGTTTTTTATATATTCTAGATGTAAGTTGTCAAGTATTTGGTTTTCCCCCATCCTGCAGCTTGCTTTTTAATTCTCTATTTTCTTTTGAAAAGCAATTTTTAAAAATTTTGCTCAACTTTCATTTATCAATTTTTCTTTTGTGATTCATGTTTTTAGTGTTACATGTAAGAAACCTTTGCCATCCCATGGTGACAAAATGTTTTTCCTATATCTTTTTGCAGAGTTAGCCTCAGCTTCCTTGTCAAAAACCAGTTGACCATATATGCATGATCTGTTTCTGGGCACTTAATTTTATTCCATTGACATGTATCCTTATGCCAATACTATACTAACTTAATGTTGTTTTTTTAGTTAAGTCTCGAAATCTCATTGATTTTTTTTGTTTGTTTTGAAAATTATTTGGGCTCTTTGAGGTCCTTTGCACGCCACTAAATTTTAGAGTCAGCTTATTAATTACTAAAAGAAAATTGTCTTCTGGAATTTTGTGTGAAGTATATGGAATTTGGGCTTCCCGGATAGCTCGTTTGGTAAAGAATATGCCTGCAAAGCAGGAGACTCCTGTTCAATTCCTGGGTCAGGAAAACCCACAGGAGAAGGGATAGGCTGTCCACTGCAGTATTCCTGGGCTTCCCTTGTGGCTCAGCTGGTAAAGAATCTGCCTGCAATGTGGGAGACTTGGGTTCGATCCCTGGGTTGGGAAGATCCCCTGGAGAAGGGAAAGGTTACCCACTCCAGTGTTCTGGCCTGGAGAATTCTGTGAACTTTATAGTCCATGAGGTTGCAAAGAGTTGGACACGACTGAGTGACTGAGGTAAATATGAAATTTACTTCAGGGAAGATCCAGGGAAGCCAGTGGCTCAGTGGTAAAGAAACTACCTGCCGAGGCGCCCTTGCGGCGTCTTATGCAAGCGGGTCATGGCCGGCCCTGTGCGGGGCGAAGGGCCCGGGGTCCGGGGCCCTGGACCTGCTTCGGGCTCTGCCTCGTGTGAGCCTGGCTAACTTGAGGCCGAACCCGGGCTCCAGGAAACTGGAAAGACGACGAAGAGGTCAGAGAAGAGGTAGGAAGTGTGGCAGGGGCCACAAGGGAGAACGTCAGAGAGGAACCCGGCCCCGGCTGGGCTTTGAAGGAGGCCAGAGTCCATTTTACCTTCGAATCCCAAAATGCGGGTTTAATGAAGGACACAGCTTCAGAGGCCAGTATCAGCCTTTGAGTCTCAACAGGCTTCAGTACCTGATTGACTTGGGCCGTGTTGATCCCACAGAACCTATTGACTTAACTCAGCTGGTCAATGGGCGAGGTGTTACCATCCAGCCATCTAAAAGGGACTATGGAGGCCAGCTGGTAGAGGGGGCGCTGACACCTTTAAGGCAAAAGTTAACATCGAAGTTCAGCTAGCTTCTGAGCTGGCCATCGCCTCCATCGAGAGGAATGGGGGTGTCGTCACGACCGCCTTCTACGACCCGCGAAGCCTGGAAATTCTGTGCAAACCCATCCCAATCTTTCTCCGTGGGCAGCCCATTCCCAAGCGGATGCTCCCCCTCCCCGAGGCACTAGTGCCCTACTACACTGATGCGAGAGACCGAGGCTACCTGGCGGATCCCGCCGGATTTCCCGAAGCAAGACTGGAGCTCGCCAAGAAGTACGGCTGTATTTTACCCGACACCGCTAAAGACCAACTCTTCAAAATGCTCAGCACTCGGGAGGATCCACAGCAGATTTTCTTTGGTCTGGCTCCAGGATGGGTGGTGAACATGGCAGACAGGAAGATTCTGAAACCTACGCATGAGAAGCTGCTTGAGTACTACCGCTCCTGAGCTCCGTCCAGGGCAGTCAGTGGTAGGAGGGCGCCCGAAGGGGCGGTGACACGTGTTTCCCACTGCATTGGCTCAGTTTATGGTTCTGCGACGGATGATGTTTTCTGTGTAATCACGTCTTTTTTTTTTTTAATCAAAATTAAAAATACAGTAAGCAAGGAAAAAAAAAAAAAAAAAAAGAAGCTACCTGCTGATGCAGGAGTGCAGGAGACAGAGGTTCAATCTCTGGTTCGGGAAGATCCCCTGGAGGAGGAAATGGCAGCCCATTCTAGTATTCTTGCCTGGCGAATGACATGAACAGGACCCTGGCGGGCTACAGTTCATGGGGTCGCACAGAGTTGGACACGACTGAGTGACTGAGCATGCATGCATATGGAATTTGCGGATCAAAGTGAGGAAAACTGGCGTACTCACACTGAGTCTTCTAATCTGTGAATGTGTCATGTCTCTCCATTGTTTTTTTAAATTTTCATTTATTTTTTCCTGCATGATTTGTAGTTTTCAGGTACAGATATAAAATATGCTCATATTTTATAGTATTTATTCTTAAGTGTCTTATGTTTTTGATACTACTATAAATCATGTAATTTTAATTTTATATTATACTGTATGCTTAATTTCGTTTCTAATTTGAAAGCAACAGAATTGAGCTTTTAATATTGACTTGGTATCCTTCAACTTCTTAAAATTCACTTGTTATAGTAGTTTTTTTGCAGTGTTTTGTATTTTCCACATTAAGCATCATGTCGTCTACTTATCTAAACAGTTTTTTCTTTCCAACCGATAGGTACTTTGCTTTCTTTTCTTGCTCTTTGGCGTTGGCTGGGACCTCCAGGACAATGCCAAATGAAAGTGAGAAGAGGGACATCTTTGCCTTCTTTTTCTTATCTTACCCCTTTCACTGTTAAGTACAATGTAAGCTGTTGGTTTTCTGTAGATGTTCTTCATCAGGTTGAGGAGGTTTATTTTTGTTCCTAGTTTGGTGAGGATTTTTTTTTTTTTAATTTTGTCATAAATTGGAGTAGAATGTGTCAAATGATTTTTGTTCATGTACTATGCTGATAACATGTCTTTTCTTTTTTCCTCTGTAACTGTGATAAAATACGTTGGTTTTTGAATGTTTAAGTTACCTTGCTTTCCTGGTCTAAGCCTCGTTTGGTCATGGTGGTTTTTGGTTTTCTTTTTTCTGTGTTACTGAATTTGATTTACTAGTATCGTATTAAAGATTTTTGTATCATGAGAAATGCTAGTAGTTTTCATGAAATGCCATTGTGTATTTATTAAATTTTATGTTTTGATTATGGTAAAATGCACAGAAGTTTTACCATCTTAACCATTTTTTAAGTGTACAATTCAGTGTTATTAAAGATATTCACATTGTTGTTCAGCCAGTCTCCAGAACACTTTTCATCTTGCAAAACTAAAGCTCTATACCCATTAAAATTCCCCAGTGCCCCCCTCTGCCTGCCCATGGCAATCACCATTCTACTTATTCTGTCTGTGAGTTTTACTGTTCTAGTACCATATTGTGGTAAAATACATATAATATAAAACTGACCTTTAGAGACTTTTGTTGTTGTTGTTGTTGTTTAGTCACTAGGTTATGTCCAACTCTTTGCAACCCCATGGACTTCAGCACACCAGACTTCCCTATCCTTCACTGTCTCCCTAAGTTTGCTTAAAATTAGGTCCTTTGAGTCAATTATGCCATCCAGCCATTTCATCCTCTGTCGCCCCATTCTCCTCTTGCTCTGAATCTTTCCCAGCATCGAGGTCTTTTCCAGTGAGTCAGCTGTTTGCATCAGGTGGCCAAAAGTATTGGAGCTTTAGCTTCAGCACCAGTCCTTCCAATGAATATTCAGGGTTGATTTCCTTTAGGATTGACTGGTTTGATCTCCTTGTTCAAGGTACTTTCAAGAGTCTTCTCCAGCACCACAGTTCAAATGCATCGGTTCTTTGGCGCTCAACCTTCTTTATGGTTTAGCTCTCACATCTATACATGACTACTGGAAAAACCATAGTTTTGACTAGACAGACCTTTGTCAACAACGTGATGTCTCTGCTTTTTAATACACTCTCTAAGTTTGTCATACTTTTTCTTCCAACGAGCAAGTGTCTTTTAATTTTGTGACTGCATTCATTGTACGCATTGATTTTGGAGCCAAGAAAATGAAATCTGACACTGTTTCCACATTTTCCCCATCTATTTGGGAAGTGATAGGACCAGATGTCATGATCATTGTTTTTTGAATATTGAGTTTTAAGCCAGCTTTTTCACTCTCCTCTTTCACTTTCATCCAGAGGCTCTTTATCTCTTCACTTTCTGCCATTAGAGTGGTGTCATCTCTGTATCTGAGGTGTTGATTTTTTTCTGGGCTAATCTTGATTACAGCTTATGAAGAGATATTTAGTACACTCACAGTTTTGCACAGCCACCACTTTTAAGCTCTAGAACATTTTCACCCCAAAGGAAACTGTACCCATTAAGCAGTTGCTCCCCATTCTCACTTTCACCCTAACCCCTGACAGTAGCTAATCAGTTTTCTGTCTGTATTGATTTGCTGACTCCTGATATTTAACTGGATTCGTACAATATGTGGCTTCTTGTGTCTGATTTCTTTCACTTAGCATACTGTTTTCAATATTGGCTGAAAAATACTTCATTGTATAGATACATCATATTTTGTTTCTCCATTCATTTGTAGACATTTGGGTTTCTACCTTTTGGCTTTTGTGAGTAGTGCTACTATGAATGTGTGCTAAGTCACTTCAGTCGTGTCTGACTCTTTGTGACCTCATGGACATAGCCCTCCAGGCTCCTCTGTCCATGGGATTCTCCAGGTAAGAGTACTGGAGTGGGTTGCCATTTCCTCCTCCAGGGGAATCTTCCCAACCCAGGGATCAAACCCTTGTCTCTTACATCTCCTGCATTTGCATATGGATTCTTTACCACTGGCACCATCTGGAAAGTGCCACTACTATGAATATTCATGTACAATTTTTGTTTGAACACGTTTCAGTTATTTTGGTTGTATATCCAGGGGTGGAATTACTAGGTCTTAGTTATTCTGTGTTGAACTTTTTGGGGAACTACCAAACTTTTGACCAAAAGTGAATAGGAACTGAAGAACCTCTTAGTGAAGGTGAAAGAAGAGAGTGAAAAAGCTGGCTTAAAACTCAGCATTCAAGAAACTGAGATCACGGTGTCCGGTCCTATCACTACATGGAAAATAGATGGGTAAACAAAATGGAAACCGTGACAGACTTTATTTTCGTGAGCTCCAAAATCACTGTAGATAGTGACTTGAAGCCATGAAATTAAAAGATGCTTGCTCCTTGGAAGAAAAGCTATGACCAACCTAGACAGCATATTAAGAAACAGAGACATTACTTTGCTGACAAACGTTCATTTAGTCAAAGCTATGGTTTTTTTCCAGTAGTCATGTATGGATATGAGAGTTGGACTGTAAAGAGAGCTGAGTGCCAAAGAATTGATGGTTTTGAACTGTGATGTTGGAGAAGACTCTTGAGAGTCCCTTGAACTGCATGGAGAGCCAACCAGTCCATCGTGAAGGAAATGAGTCCTGTATATTCATTGGAAGGACCGATGCTGAAGCTGAAGCTCCAGTACTGTAGCCACCTGATATGAAGAACTGATTCATTGGAAAAGACCCTGATGCTGGGCAAGATTGAAGGCAGGAGGAGAAGGGGATGACAGATGGTTCAGTGGTATCACCAACTCAATGGACATGAGTTTGAGTAAACTGCACGAGTTGGTGATGGACAGGGAAGCCTTGCGTGCTGCAGTTCATGGGGTTGCAAATAGTTCGGCACTACTGAGCAACTGAACTGAACCACTTTAACAATGTACAAAGATTTCAGTGTCTCTACATCCCCACCGACACCTGTTGTATTTCATTTTTTTGAATATAACCATCCTGCTAGGTATAAAGTGGTATCTTATTTGTGATTTTGATTGCTGTTTTTTTAGTGGCTAATGATGTCACTATTTACGTGTCTTCTTTGGAGAAATATCTATTCAAGTCCTTTGGCCACTTTTTAATTGGATTGTCTATTGTTTTGTTGTAATAATTTTAGATATTATGGTTTTTTTAAAAATAATTTTTATTTGGCCACACCACACAACATGCAGGATCTCAGTTCCCTGACCCAGGTTTAAATCCATTATTCCTGCATTGGAAGTTCAGAATCTTAATCACTGAACCACCAAAGAAGTCCTTAAATCTTTCTTCTCTTTTAATGTAGGCATTTACAGCTGTGAATATCCCTCTGAGCATTGCTTTTGCTACCCCATATAGGTTTTGGTATGTTTACTTTTCATTTTCATTTCATCTCAAAGTACTTTCTAATTTTCTTTCTTGTTTTTTATTTTGCCTATTTGTTGAGTGTGTTATTTAATTTCCATATATTTATGAATTTCCATTTTTCTTTTCCTTGATTTTTAGCTTTATTCTATTGTACTGGAGAGAATACTTTGTATTCCTTTAATCCTGTTTAAATGTATTGGGATTTGTATTTTGACCTAACATATGTTAATATTTAGTCAATATGTTAGTCATATGTTAATATGTAGTCAATATAGATTGAAGGCAGGAAGAGAAAGGGATACAGAGGACCAAAAGGGGACAACAGAGGATGAAATGGTTGGATGGCATCACTGACTCGATGGACATGAGTTTGAGTAAGCTCCAGGAGTTGGTGATGGACAGGGAGGCCTGGCATGCTGCTGTCCATGCAGTTGCAAAGAGTTGGACACCACTGAGCAATTGATCTGAACTGAACTGATGATTATCTTGGAGAATGCTCCGTGTGTACTTGAAAAAAACATGTTGATTCAACTGTTGTTTGGTGGAGTGTTTTCTATATGTCTTTTAGATCTAGTTAGTTTATAGTGTTGTTCTAGTCCTCTCTTTTTGCATTGGTGATTTTTCACCTCAATGTTCTGTCTATTGAAAGTAGATTATTGAAGTCTCCACCTATTATTGTAAAACTGTCTATTTTTCTCTTCAATTATGTCCATTTTTTTTAATATATTTTGGGGGCTCTGATGTTGGGTATTTTTACTTTTATGCTTTTTATATATTCTTAAGAAATTGACCCATTTATCAATCTATGGTATCTGCCTGTTTGTCTTGTAACATTTTTTTTTGAAGGTTTATTTTGGCTGATGTTAGTTAAAAAAAAAAGAAACCCATTTCTCTTTTGGTTACTATTGGCATGTTATTTGAATGAAATAGCTTTTTTCCATATTTTAGCTTTTGTCTTTTGATTTAAAGTGAGTCACTTGTAGACAACATATAGTTGAATTATTGGTTTTTTTAATAATTCATTTGCCAACCTCTATTTTTCATTTGGTGAATATAAATTCACTTATATTTAAAATAACTTTTTGTAAGGAAGTACCATTTTGCTTTACACATATGGATATGTATGTGAGTATATATACATACATATATGTATATATATATGCAGGCATACTTCAGACTTACTACAGGGTCTAGACCATCACAGTAAAGCAAGTATCATAATAAAGTGAGTTACAAAAACTTTTTGGTTTCCTCGTGCACATAAAAGTTATATTTATACTATATTACAGTCTGTTAAGTGTGCAATAGCATTGTGTCTTAAAAGAATGTAGATAACCTTAATTTAAAAATACTTTATTGTTAAAAATGCTAACCATCATCTGAACTTTAAGTAAGTCATAATTTTTTGCTGGTGAAGGATTTTAGCACATTGTTGATGCCTTCTGACCTAAGGATGGTGGTCACTGAAGATTGGAGTGGATATACCAATTCTTAAAGTAAGACAGCAATGAAATTTGCTGCATCAGTTGACTCTTCCTTCTACTGTACTGATTTCTCTGTAATGTAGCATGCAGTGCTGTTTGATAGCATTTTTTGCATATAAAACTTCTTTGAAAATGGGAATCAGTCCTTGTTTCAAACGCTTCTCCGCTTTATCAACTAAGTTTAGATAATATTTTAAACCCTTTGTTGACATTTTAACAGTCATCACAGTATCTTTACCAGAAATGTATTCCATCTCAAGAAATCACTTTCTTTGCTCATTCATAAGAAGCAGTTCTTTTTCCTTGAAAATTCTATCATGAAATTGTAGCAACTAACTCGCGTCTGTAGGCTGCTCTTCTGCTTATAGTTCTCTTGCTGTTTCTACCACAAGTGCAGTTGCTTTCTTTACTGAAGTCTTGAACCCTGCAAAGTCATCCATGCAGGTTAGCATCAGCTTCTCCCAAATTCCTGCTAATGTTGACACTTTACACAGATGTTCTTAGTGACACTTTAAGAGTGAATCCTTCACAGGTTCTCGTTTACTTTTCCCAGATCCATTGAAGAAATCACTGTCTTTGACAGCTTTCAAAATGTAATTTTTAAATAGTAAAACTTGGAAATTGAAATGACTCTTTACTGCAAAATAAATGTTGTGTTAGCAGGCATGAAAACAACACTAATCTTTGTATATCTCCATCAGAACTTCTGGGTCACCAATCTTATTATCAATGAGCAGTAATATTTTGAAAGGAATCTTTTTTGGAGCAGTAGTAAATATCAACAGTGAGTTTAAAATATTTAGTTAACAACATTATAAATAGATGTGCTGTCATTCAGGCTTTATTTATACATTTATAGAGTGCAGGCAGAGGAGATTTAGCACAATCCTTAGGGGCTTCAGAATAGAAATCCTAGGGATTTCAGAATAGAAAATAAGAATTGTCTTCAACTTCAGACCACCACCTGCTTTAGCCTGTAATAAGAGTCAGACTGTCGTTTGAAGCTTTGAAGCCAGGCATTGACTTCTCTTTAGCTATTTGAACTCTGGACCATAGACAAGGCTGAGTGCCAAAGAATCGATGCTTTCAAATTGTGATGCTGGAGAAGTCTCTTGAGAGTTCCTTGGACAGCAAGGAGATCAAACCAGTCAATCCTAAAGGAAATCAACCCTGAATATTCATTGGAAGGACTGGTGCTGAAGCTGAACTTCCAGTACTTTGGCCACCTGATGCAAAGAGCTGACTCATTGGAAGAGACACTGATGCTGGGAAAGATTGAGGGCAGGAGGAGGAAGGGGCGACAGAGAATGAGATGGTTGGATGGCATCACCAACTCAGTGGACATGAGTTTGAGCAAGCTCTGGGAGATGGTGAAGGACAGGGAAGCCTGATGTGCTGCAGTTCATGGGGTCGCAGAGTCAGACACTGCTTAGCTACTGAACAACAAGTGCGGTATCACAACCAGAAAATTGATACTGATAGAATTCATCAGCCTTGTATAGATTTCACATGTACTTGTTCAGTTCTGTGCAGCTTTGTACCACAGGTGTAGATTTGTATACCATCTCTGTAATCAAGATACAAAACAGTTCTGTTATAAGTCACTCATGCTGTCCTTTTATAAACTTGTATGCTTTCTTTCCTATCACTTTCTCCTTCCCTAATCCCTAGCAACCATTGATTTACTCTCCATTTCTATATTTTGTCATTTCAAGAATGCTATATAAATGGAATCATAAACAGTATGTAACCTTTGAGATTGGCTTTTTTCCATTTATTGTAGTTCTTTTTAAATCCATCCAGGTTGTTGCCTGTATTAATAGTTTGTTTCTTTTATTCCTGAATAATATTCCATGCTGTGAATATACTACATTTTATTTAAGCATTTTGCATGTTAAAGGATTGTTTTCAGCTTTTGACTGTTATAAATGAAACTGTGAATTTTTATATATAGGTTTTTGTGTGAGCATAGTATTTTCATTTTCTTGGAGTAGTGTGTCATAAATGCATGTTTAAGTTTTGTCAGAAACTGCTGAACTATTTTCGAGAAGAATTTACCATTTTACATTCCCACCAACAGTGCAGGAGAGATTTGCATCCACTGCATTTTTGCCAACGTTTGTTGTAATTATTTTACAAATACGTAATATACTTTATATTATAGCCATTCTGATAGCTATTTGGTGTTATCCATTTGTGGTTTTAATTTGCATTTTTCTGATGTTTATTGATGTTGGATATTGTTTCATGTGCTTATTTGTTGTCTTCAGAGAAATATCTGTTCATCCTTTTTGCCCATTTCTTGTGGACTGTTTGTTTGTTTTTTTTAATTGCTGAGTTTTAAGAATTCTTTATGTGTCCTTTATATAGATCCTCTGTTGGATATGTAGTTTGCAGATACCTTTTAGTAGCCTGTAGGTTGTCTTTTCATCCCTTTCACAGGGTTGTTCATAGAGCAAACATTTTTTATTTTAACTAGGTCCAGTTTTTCAGTTTTTTTCTTTTTGTGGACCATGCTTTTATTTTAAAGACTAAGAGTTCTTTGCCTAGCCTTACTACTTGAAGATGTTCTGCTGGTTTTTTTTTGTTTTTTCTGTAAGTTTTGTATTTTATTTTAAATGCATGATCCATTTTGTATTAATTTCTGTATAAGGTATGAGGCTTAGGTTGCAATTTCTTTTTCTTTTTTTTTTTGCCTACTGATGTTCAATTGTTACAGTACCATTTGTTAAAGTATTTTTTATACCTTTGTCAGAAATCAGCTGGACATATTTGCATATGTCTCTTTCTCAATTCTCTTTCCTGACCCACTGATCTATGTCTCTATCCTTCTTCCAATTGTCTTAATTTATCTTGCTGTATAGTAAGCTTTAATATTGGATAGAGTGATTCATCCTACTTTATTCCCTTTCAAAATTATTTTAGCTCTTCTAGTTCTGTGCCTTTTCATGATAATTTTTGAATAAGATTGTAAATGTCTGTTTAAAAACTCTGCTAGTATTTTAATAGCTGCTACATTAAGACTATAGATCAATTTTGGGAAGAATGGACATCTTTACTATGTTGAGTCTTCCAGGCTATGAATATGGCAGGACTCTCCATTTACTTAGCTCTTTGATTTCTTGCATCAGCATTTTATAGTTTTCAGGATATAAATCATATATGTGTTTTCTCACATTTATATCTAAGTAATTAATTTTCTTTGGAGCAATTATAGATAGTATTATGGTTTAAATTTTTATTTTCAGATTTGTTATTTCATATATGTTTGCTCTTTAAAATATGATTGAAATTTGTGTTTATCTTTATTCCCGGAGCCTTGCTGAACTCACTAGTTCTGGAGGTTTTACTGTTGCTTCTTTGGGACAGTGACAGGCATGTTATTTGCAGATAGGGATAGTTTCATTGCTTTCTTTCGAATGTGTATGCTTTTTCTTACCTTATGATCCTGTCTAGAACTTCCAGTGATGTGTGAATAGGAGTGTTGAAGAGAGGATATATTTACTATGTTCCTGATTTTATGTGGAATGCGTTCAAGTCTGTCATCATTGTGTGATGTTAGATATAGGTTGAAGAAGTTTCCCTCAATGCTGGGTTTTGACTATGATTGCCTACTTGGTTTTATGAAATACTTTTTCTGCCTCAGTATCATATGAGCTTCCTTTAGCTGTTGATTTGGTGGGTTATATTAATTCATTTTAAAATGTTGGGCATGCCTTGTATGCTTGTCATAAACCTCACTTATAATTGTTTTCTATATTGCTAGGCCTGCTTTTCTAGTATTGTGTTTGAAATTTTTATTTATTTATTTATTGACCATGCATGGCTTGTGGGATCTTAGTTCCCTAACCAGGGATGGAACCTGGGCCCCAGAAGTTAAAGCAGTTAAAGCAGTCCTAGCCATTGAACCACCAGGGACTTGCCTGTTTGGAATTTTTACATCAAAGTTTCTAAGGGGTATTGGACTGCAGTTTTCTCTCTGTCTCTCTCTCTCTCTCTCTTTTTTTTTTTAAATTGCATTAGTCTGGTTTTAGTATCCTGGTAATGCTAGCCTTATAAAATGAGTTAGAAATATTCCCTCCTTTTCAGTTTTCCAGGAGAAATTGTTTGAAATTGGTATTAGCTATTCTTTAATTATTTAGTAGAATTCTCCAGTGAAACCATCTGGGCCTAGATATTCCTTTTTAAAGAGCTTTTTAATTACAACTTCAATTTGTTTAATGGTTACAAGATTATTTAAGTTGTCTATTTTGTCTTGGTTGAGTTTTGGGAGTATGAGGCTTTTGAGAATTGTTCCATTTCTTCTAATTTATGTCATCATAAAGTTGTTCGTAGTACTTCCTTGTTATCTTTTTAATGACTGCAGGGTCTATAGTGCACCATTACTTGTATTACTTGTACATTCTGTCTTTTATTTTTGTTAGTCTTGCTAGCTTTGCCAGTATTAGTGACGTTTTCCCCAGAGAACCAGGTTTTTGTTTCATTGATTGTTCTCTATTTTTCCTGTTTTCAATTTTATTGGGTTTTTTGCTCTTATCTGTTATTTTCTTACATCTTGTTATTTTATATTTATTTGTTCTTTTCTGGTTTCTTAAAATAGGAACCTGATACTATTTTTTAGTAGTCTAATATTTAGTCTCTCTAGTTACTGCTCTCAATGCATCTCACATATTCATTTTCATTCCCTTTTGTGTATTTTTAAAAATTATTTCATTTGAGACTTCCTCTTTGACTCAAGAATTTTTCGAACTGTTGTGTAATTTCCAAACATTGGGAGGTTTTACTGTTGTCTTTCTATTATTGATTTCTAGTTTGGTTCTCTTATGCTAAGCAAAAAGTTTAAAAAATTTTTTGAGGTTTGTCTCATGGCCCAAGATATGGTTGATCTTGGTGGGTGTTCATGAATGCTTGAAAAAAATGTGTGTCATTATACTCCTAGTTGATATTGAAAAGCCTGGTTTGTATTATCTTTAGTATGTTTCCTTATTTTGTCTAACCGTTCTGTATGTAATCCTCCATCTCTGCACTGCTCCCTCTGCTACACAGAAGCTGCTTCATCTTGCCGGAACTTGGACTGTTTCTGTCCACCAGTCTCCCTCTCGTGGACCCCCTTTCTCTCTGCTTGTATTCTAGCACACCAGTCCAAGCCGAACTCCGCCTGGTGCGGAGTTCTTCTTCACTCCACTTCATGTCCTCTTCACTCCACTCTGGTTCTGACTCTCCTTGTTGGGACGTCGCCACTTCTTGGATGTCCACTCCTCTTTCCTCTGATGAGGCTTTGATACTCCACACCAAGCCACCCCTTTGCAGTTTCGTCCTCCTTAACCTTTCTCTGGCTCTGACCTCCACATGTTGGTCCTCTCCATTGTGTGGAGGCCCTCTCCCTCACCTTAGGCTCTTGCATTTCACCAGCCTGTGCCTTCTTGAGGATGACCCTTCTCACTCTGCCTGGGCTTGGGTACTGCCCTCGGGGCTGCTTTCTGACTGTGCATCCTTCTCATTCTCCTTGGGTTGTGATAACCTACTTCAGGTTAAGCCTTTGTGTGGATGCTCTCTTCACCCTGTGTCCTCTACACCAGCACCAATCCCTGGTATAGACCACTCTTCACCGTACTGGGACTCTGAATCTTGATGCTGGATCACTTCCACTCCGTTGGAAGGATACCCACCTCAAACACTTAGGCTCTGACACACATGCTGGGCTACCCCTCCACGTGGCTGCTCTTCTCACCTTATTGAGGCTGTGCTTACCCTGCCTTGTTGGCGCCCTTCTTAGCTAGCTTGGCCACTGATATCCCCGCTGGGCAGTCCTTCTCTGCACTTCTTGACCTTACTTAGAGGATTCTGACTCTGCCCTGTGTTGTGGTTTTAGGACTTAATTGTTTAGGAAGAAAAGGAAAGTTGAAAATGAAGAGGAGAAATAGGAAATGAAAGCTCAGCATTCACTTTAGAAGAGAAATAAGTTTTCTCTTTGATTAAAGGACATTTAGATGTTATATTTATATACTTTGCTTTTCAACTTGTGTCCCTTAAAATATAACAAGAACTCTGATTCTTTTGTGTTCTGCCTACCTTGCCTTTTTTTTTTTAAACTAATATGCTTTTGAATAAATAGAGAAGAATGAAAAAGTATTACTAAAAGGTTATTAGGAGGCTGAAGTCTTGAAAGTTGTTTTCATTCATGTTTTTTCAATGAAAATTAGGTATAAAGAATGGAGAGGTTGTTTCGATTGTGATAAATGTCAAGTCAAATGCGAAAAGCACTGGAAGATTTAGAAAATCTTACGTATTCATATGTTATATTCAAGTATAGCATGCTTAAGAATTTTAGCCACTATGCAAGTCTATGAACATTGTTTTGGAGAGAAGTCACTGGGTGCTTAGTATACAATGTTGACCATTAGCAAGCATATTTTCATAGTTCTGTAATGCTCATGAACTCTCAGTACAACATACAAAGCAAGTAGTGTGTTTTCAATTACAGAGTGACATGCAGTATAAGGGCAAAATGATAGCTGTAGCTTTTTTTTTTGGTTTAATTATATTTTATTTGATGCTTATGTTTGTTAACAAACGTGCATGCATGTATGTTGAGTCGTTTGTGACTCTTTTGCGACCCCACAGACTGTAGCCCCGTTGGCTCCTCTGTCTGTGAAGTCTCCAGGCAGAACACTGGAGTGGGCTGCCGTTTCCTCCCCCAGGGGACCTTCCCGACCCAGGGAGTTTGCGTCTCCTACAATGGCAGGAGCTTTTTTTTTTTTTTTTTAATATTTCCTTTGAGATGAAAAGTATTCTTACAAAAGCATAGCCTTTTTAAATAAAAACATGGCCTTGACTTTAGCAGTATAAGTAGGAAAACCAAATGTATCCAGATTCCAAGACTGACTTATCTGTATCTTGGAGGAATTCATTGAAATTCTGACTGTGAGGTCCCTTGTAGTCGGTATCTTCATTGGTGTTATGTGTGCTCTCGTGCATGTGATATCAAAAAGATTTCTGTATGATTTATTGTTGTTTCTAAATGAAAATAAATGTTAATAGGAGATATAAATAAAATTCAGAATTGGTATGAGAGGTTGCAAAATGGTTTCATTCAAACAGGATAGAAGACTGGTGACAAGTACTGGTTATTAAATGTCTGGGATAAAAATAAATTAGAAATTCATTTTAAAGAATGGCTTACTGGTTAAGCCTAGTGGAATTAATGGAAAAAAAAAACACATGGTTCTTAGTTAAATTTAACCTAAACATGAGCAAGCAATATTATGCTGTTTGGCAAGAAAACAAATAGATAAAAGCACTTGGTATCAGTTTTTAATCTATAGATGCCATCTTAATAATCTGTATGTACTCAGAGAACTTTTTCATTTCTGTTAACTATGCTGATAAAATAATCGAATACAGATACAAATCAAAATTTACAAGCTAATGGATAATACATACTGCAGAGATAAGTTAGGCATATTATGTTATTTAGTTTGTAGAAGAGAGTATAAAAGATAACTTTATACATAGGTTTCAAGTAAATGAAGGTATTTCCCTGAGGTGTCCAGCATTGATTTACATTTGCAGAACGATAAGTGGAATATTGATTAATCTTCGTAAGAGATATTAGGCTAGAGAAAAGTCTTTTCGTTGAAGATTGCTGAATTGAGTAACCTCAGAAAGTCTTACAGTAAAATTAATGAATTGTTTTAATGGATGGAAAAAGTTGTACCATTTATAGAGAGTTGAAAAATGAATGGCTCTGCAAAATATTGTAGTTTGTGCTGAAAGATGGTGACAGTTCCTTGTTTATGCATTTGTGTTTTTTTTTACTGAGATTTTTAAGGTAAGGAGGGGTACCACAGACTAATGCGCAAAGTGTATTATAGCTTATTCCTTAAAGGAAAGAGAAAGTTTTAAAATACTCTAGGCCACAACTGCAGTCTTTGATGTATATGAGCCATATTCTAAGACGCCTTAAAAACCTCCACTATTTCATGTCCTGAGCCCACACTGCCAAAGAATGCATTGTTCCCTAGTGAATACTTGTGCACTAACTCATTTGAGGACAGAGTTCTTTTTTAAGCTCAGATATCCTGATTTTTCCCAGAGGACAGTTTGCTATTTCTACTTGACATTTCTTAGAAGAAAAATAGAAAGTGTAGCACCATTAGTTTCCACTGTAAAATGAGTAGATCATCATTATTTTATATTTATTCTGGTCTTTTATTTTTTAAAACCAATCATAACTTTTTCATTCATAATTAAAAGTACATTACAGTCCAATATGAAAGGTAGACTTTAATTTTTCAGTGACTCAGTTTTTTGTTTTCCCATTTGAAGCCTTTATGGATTTAGAAGGGTATAAAAAGAATTTAGGGGCTTCCCTGGTGGCTCAGATAATAAAGGATCTGTCTGCAATGTGAGAGATGCAGGTTCAGTCCCTGGGTTGGGAAGATCCCCTGGAGAAGGGCAGGGCAACGCACTCCAGTATTCTTTTATTCTTTATTTTTTTTATTGGAAGATCATTGCTTTACAGAATGTTGTGGTTTCCTGTCATACATCAATAAGAATCAGCCATAGTTACGCCCATGTCCCCTCCCTCCTGAGCCTCCCTCCCACCTCCCTCCCCATCCCATCCTTCTAGATTGTCCCAGAGCCCCTGAGTCATACAGCTAATTCCCACGACTGTCTATTTTACATGTGGTATTGTAAACTTCTGTTACTCTCTCCATACATCTCATCCTCTCACTTCTCCCCTACCCCCATGTCCATAGGTCTGTTCTCTGTGTCTGTTTCTTCATTGTTGCCCTGAAAATAAATTTGTCAGTACCATCTTTTTAGATTCCATATATTTGCGTAAGTATATTAAGAATCCACCTGCAATGCGGGAGACCTGGGTTCAGTCCCTGGGTGGGGAAAATCCCTTGGAGAAGCGGACAGCTACCACTCCAGTATTCCGGCCTGGAAAATTCCATGGACTCTATAGTCCATGGGGTTGCAAAGAGTTGGACCCAACTGAGTGACTTTCATGATATTTTTATGTCTATTTCTGAGTTACTTCTTTCTTTCTTCTTACTTTATATAATAAGCTCTAGGTTCATCTACCTCATTAGAACTGATTCAAATGTGTTCCTTTTTTGGCTGAGTAGTATTCCATTGTGTATATATACCACAGCTTCTTTATCCATTCATCTGTCTATGGACATCCAGGTTGGTTCCATGTTCTAGCTATTGTAAATAGTGCTGCAGTGAACATTGGGGTACATGTGTCTTTTTCAATTTTGGTTTGCTCAGGGTATATGCCTAGGAGTGGTATTGCTGGCTCATCCGGTAGTTTTATTCCTAGCATTTTAAGGAATCTCCATACTCTCTTCCATAGTGGCTGTATCAGTTTACCATTCCCACCAGCAGTGCAAGAGTGTTCCCTTTTCTTCCACACCCTCTCCAGCATTTATTGTTTGTAGACTTTTTGATGATAGCCATTCTGACTGGTATGAGGTGGTATCTTATTGTAGTTTTGATTTGCATTTCTCTGATAATGAGCAATGTTGAGCATCTTTTCATGTGTTTGTTAGCCACCTGTATGTCTTCTTTGGAGAAGGTTTTTTTTAAGGTCTTTTCCCGACTTTTTGACTGGGCTGTTTTTTTTTTTGTTTTTTTTTTGTTTTTTTTTTTTTTCTGATATTGACTTATAAGCTGCTTATATAGTTTGGAATTTAATTCTTTATCAGTTGTTTCATTTACTACTATTTTCTCACATTCTCAGGGTTGTCTTCTCACCTTGTTTGTAGTTTCCTTTGCTGTGCAAAAGCTGTGAAGTTTAATTAGGTCCCAGTTGTTTATTTTTGTTTTTATTTCCATTTTTCTTGGAAGTGGGTCATAGAAGATCTTGCTTTGATTTATGTCATTGAGTGTTCTGCCTGTTTTTTCCTCTTAAGAATTTTATAGTTTTTGGTCTTACATTTAGGTCTTTAATCCATTTTGAGTTTCTCTTTGTGTATGGTGTTAGGAAATGTTCTAATTTCATTCTTTTACATGTAGCTGTCCAATTTTCCCAGCACCACTTATTGAAGGGGACATCTTTGTCCCATTATATATATTCTTGCCTCCATGTCAAAAATAAGGTAACCATAGATGTGTGGGTTTATCTCTGGGTTCTCTGTCTTGCTCCGTTGGTCTATATTTTTGTTTTTGTGCCTGTACCATACTGTCTTGATGACTGTAGTTTTGTAGTATAGTCTGAAGTCAGGAAGGTTGATTCCTCCAGTTCCATTCTTGTTTCTTGAGACTGCTTTGGCTATTCAGGGTCTTTTGTGTTTCCATATGAATTGTGAAATTTTTTGTTCTAGTTCTGTGAAAAATGCCATTGGTAGTTTAATAGGAATTGCACTGAAATCTGTAGATTGCATTTGGTAGTATAGTCATTTTCACAATATTGATTCTTCCTACCCAGGAACATGGAATATCTCTCCATCCGTTTATGTCATCTTTGATTTCTTTCATCAGTGTCTTATAATTTTCCATATAATTGTCTTTTGTCTCCTTAGGTAGGTTTATTCCTAGATATTTTATTCTTTTTGTTGCAATGGTGAATGGGATTGATTCCTTAATTTCTCTTTTTGACTTTTCATTGTTAGTATATAGGAATGGAAACAGTTTCTGTGTATTGACCTTGTATTCCACAAATATGCTGAATTCACTGATTGCCTCTAGTAATTTTCTGATAGTTTTTGGGGGGTTTTTTAATGTATAGTATCATGTCATCTGCAAACAGTGAGAGATTTACATCTTCTTTTCTGATCTGGATTCCTTTTATTTCTTTTTCTTCTCTAATTGCTATAGCTGGGACTTCCAAAACTATGTTCAATAATGGTGAGAGTGGACACCCTTGTCTTGTTCCTGTACTTAGAGGGAATGCTTTTAGTTTTTCACCATTGAGAATAATGTTTGCTGTAGGCTTATCATATATGGCCATCACTATGTTGAGGTAGCTTCCTTCTATGCTCTGTTTTTGAAGTATTTTTTATCATAAATGGGTGCTGAATTTTGTTGAACGCTTTTTCTGCATCTGTTGAGATGATCATACGGTTTTTATCTTTCAGTTTGTTAATGTGGTGTTTCACATTGATTGATTTGCATATATTGAAGAATCCTTGCATCCCTATAATAAACTGGACTTGATGATGGTGTATGAGCCTTTTAATGTGTTTTAAAATTCTGTTTGCTAGAATTTTGTTGAGGATGTTTACATCTATGATCATCAGTGATTCAGTTCAGTTCAGTCGCTAGGTCATGTCTAATATTTTGCGACCCCATAGGTTACAGCATGCCAGGCTTCTCTGTCCATCATCTACTCTAGAAGCTTGCTCAGACTCATATCCATTGAATTGGGGATGCCATCCAACCATCTCATCCTCTGTCATCCCCTTCTCCTCCTGCCTTCATTCTTGCCCAGGATCAGGCTCTTTTCCAATGAATCAGTACTTCACATCAGGTGGCCAAAGTATTGAAGTTTTATCTTCAGCATCAGTCCTTCCTATGAATACTAGGACTGATTTCCTTTGGGATTGGCTGGTTTGATCTCTTTGCAGTCCAAGGGACTCTCAAGAGTCTTTTCCAACACTAAAGTTCAAAACCATCAGTTTTTGGGTGCTCAGATTTCTTTATGGTCCAACTCTCACATCCATACATGACTACTGGAAAAACCATAGCTTTGACTAGATGGACCTTTGTTGACAAGGTAATGTCACTGCTTTTTAATATGCTGTCTAGGTTGGTCATAACTTTTCTTCCAAGGAGCAATTGTCTTTTAATTTCATGGCTGCAGTCACCATCAGCAGTGATTTTGGAGCCCCCCAAAGTAAAGTCTCTCACTGTTTCCGTTGTTTCCCCATCAATTTGCCATGAAATGATGGGACTGGATACCATGGCCTTAGTTTTCTGAATATTGAATTTTAAGCCAACTTTTTCACTTTGCTCTTTCACTTTCATCAAGAGGCTCTTCAGTTCTTCTTTGCTTTCTGCCATAAGGGTGGTGTCATCTGCGTATCTGCAGTTATTGATATTTCTTCTGGCAGTCTTGATTCCAGCTTGTGTTTCATCCAGCCTGGCATGTTGCATGATGTATTCTACATATAAGTTAAATAAGCAGGATGACAGTATACAGCCTTGAAGTACATCTTTCCTGATTTGGAATCAGTCTGTTGTTCCATGTCCAGTTCTAACTGTTGCTTCTTGACCTGCATACAGCTTTCTCAGGAGGCAGGTAAGGTGTTCTGGTATTCCCATCTCTTTAAAAATTTTCCACAGTTTGTTGTGATCCACATAGTTGAAGCCTTTGGTATAGTCAATAAAGCAGAAGTAGATGTTTTTATGGAACTCTCTTGCTTTTCTCAATGAGTCAAGGATTGTTGGCAGTTTGATCTCTGGTTCCTCTGGCTTTTCTAAATCCAGCTTGAACATCTCTGGAAGTTCACGAAGCCTGGCTTGAAGAATGAGCATTACTTTGCTCGCGTGTGAGATGAGTTCAATTGTGTGGGAATTTGAACATTCTTTGGCATTGCCTTTCTTCAGGATTGGGATGAAAACTGACCTTTTCCAGTCCTGTGGCCACTGCTGAGTTTTCCAAATTTGCTGGCATATTGAGTGTGGCACTTTCATAGCATCATATTTTAGGATTTGAAATAGCTCAACTGGAATTCCATCGCCTCCACTAGCTTTGTTCACAGTGATACTTCCTAAAACCCACTTAACTTTGCATTTCCAGATGTCTGGCTCTCGGTGAGTGATTACACCATCATGGTTATCTGGGTCATGCAGATCATTTTTACATAGTTCTTCTGTGTGTTCTTGCTACCTCTTCTTAATATCTTCTGCTTCTGTCAAGTCCATACCATTTCTGTCCTTTACTGTGCCCATCTTTGCTTGAAATGTTCCCTTGGTATCTTTAATTTTCTTGAAGAGATCTTTAGTCTTTCTCATTCTATTGTTTTCCTCTGTTTTTTTCAAATTGATCACTCTGGAAGGTTTTCTCATCTCCTTGCTATTCTTTGGAATTCTGCATTCAAATGGGTATATCTTTGCTTTACTCCTTTGCTTTTTGCTTCTCTTCTTTTCTCAGCTATTTGTAAGGCCTCGTCAGACAACCATTTTTCCTTTTTGCATTTCTTTTTCTTGGGGATGGTCTTGATCACTACCTCCTGTACAATGTCTTGAACCTCATGCATAGTTCTCCAGGCACTCTATCAGACCTAATCCCTTGAACCTATTTTTCACTCTCACTGTATAATCATAAGGGATTTGATTTAGGTCATACTTGAATGGTCTAGGGGTTTTCCCTACTTTCTTCAATTTAAGTCTGAATGTGGCAATAAGGAGTTCATGATCTGAGCCACAGTCAGCTCCCAGTCTTGTTTTTGCTGACTGTATAGTACTTCTCCATCTTTAGCTGCAAAGAATATAATCAGTCTGATTTCGGTATTGACCATCTGGTGACATCCATGTGTAGAATCATCTCCTGTTTTGTTGGATGAGGGTGTTTGCTATGACCAGTGCATTCTCTTGGAAAAACTCTATTAAGCTTTGCCCTGCTTCATTTTTGTACTTCAAGGCCAAACTTGCCTGTTATGCCAGATATCTATTGACTTCCTACTTTTACATTCTAGTCCCCTGTGATTAAAAGGACATCTTTTGGGGGTGTTAGTTCTAGACGGTCTTGTAGGTCTTGATAGAACCATTCAGCTTCAGCTTCTTCAGCATTATTGGTTGGGGCATAGACTTGGATTACTGTGATATTGAATGGTTTGCCTTGGAAACGAATGGAGATCATTCTGTCATTTTTGAGACTGCATCCAGTACTGCATTTCAGATTCTTTTGGTGACTATGAGGGCTACTCCATTTCTTCTAAGGGATTTTTGCCCACAGTAGTAGATATAGTGGTCATCTGAATTAAATTTGCTCATTCCAGTCCAGTTTATTTCACTGATTCCTAAAATCTTGATGTTCACTCTTGCCATCTCCTGTTTGACCACTTCCAGTTTACCTTGATTCATGGACCTAACACTCCAAGTTCCTATGCAGTATTGTTCTTTACTGCATCAGACTTTACTCCCACCACCAGTGACATCCACAACTGGGTGTTGTTTTTGCTTTGGCTCCATCTCTTTATTCTTTCTCTTCAGTGATATTGGCCTGTCATTTTCTTTTTTTGTTTTATCTTTGCCTGATTTTGGTATCAGAATGATTGTGGCCTCAGAGAATGAGTTTCAAAGTGTTCCTTCCTGTGCAGTTTTTTGGAAGAGTTTCAGAAAAATGGGTATTAGCTCTTCTGTTTGATAGAATTCCCCTGTGAAGCCGTCTCATCCTGGGCTTTTGTTTTTTCTGAGATTTTTGATCATAGTTTTGATTTCAATGTTTGTAATTGAGTTTTTTATAATTTCTGTTTCTTCCTGGTTCATTCTTGGGAGGTTGAACTTTCTAAGGATCTGTCCTTTTCCTCAAGGTTGTCCATATAATTAGCATATAGTTGCTCATATTATTCTCTCGTGATGCTTTGTCTTTCTGTGTTGTCTATTGTAACCTCTCCTTTTTCATTTCTAATTTTGTTGATTTGATTTTTCTCCCTTTTTTTCTTGATGAGTCTGGCTAGTGGTTTGTCAATTTTTTTAATCTTCTCATAGAACCAGCTTTTAGTTTTATTAATCTTTGCTGTTGTTTTCTTCATTTTCTTTTCATATCTTTCTGCTCTGATCTTTATGATTATTTCCTGCTGCTGACTCAGGGTTGTTTTGTTCTTCTTTTTTCAGTTGCTTTAGATGTAGACTTAGGTTGTCTGTTCAGTGCTTTTCTTGTTTCTTGAGGTAGGATTGTATCACTATAAATTTCCCTCTGAGAACTGCTTTTGCTGAATCCCATCCCTTTTGGGTCATCATGTTTTCATTGTCATTTGTTTCTAGGAATCTTTTGATTTCCCTTCTTATTTCTTCAGTAACCTCTTTGTTATTTAGTAATGGATTGTTTAATCTCCATGAGTTTGGTTTTTTTTTTTTTTTTTTTTCCGTTTTTTTTTTTTTTTTTTTTCCCTGTAGTTCATATCTAGCCTCATCCCATTGTGGTCAGAGAAGATTCTTGATACTATTTCAATTTTCTTAAATTTACTCAGGCTTGATTTGTGGCCCAATATGTGGTATATCCTGAAGAATGTTCCATGTGCGCTTGAGAAGAAAGTGTATTCTTCTCCTTTTGGATGGAAAGTCCTGAAGATAACAATAATTACCTTAAATGTAAAGGGATTAGATACACCAACCAAGTGATACAGACTGGCTGAATGGGTACAAAATCAAGGTCCGTATATATGCTGCCTACAAGCAACCCACTTCAGACCTAGAGACACATAAAGACAGAAGGTAAAAGAATGGAAAAAGATATTCCATGTGAATAGAAACCAAAAGAGAACCAGAGTGACAATCCTTATTTCAGAAAAAATAGACTTTAAAGTAAAGAATATTATGAAAGACAAAGAAGGACACTACATAATGATCAAGGGATCAATCCAAGAAGAAGACATAACAATTGTAAATATTTATGCATAGAAGCATAACATAGAAGCAACTCAATACATAAGGCAAACATTTACAGGGGTAAGAGGGGAAAATCCAGAGTAACACAACAATAGTAAGGGTATTTATCACCCCACTCACACTAATGGACAGTTCATCAAGACAGAGAATCATATACACATACACACAAATAAAATTTATAATAGGTTATATAGTAAATTTCAAAAAAGAAATAAGGAATTCTTAAGTTGCTCTAGGTAGAAAGGCATTGTCTAAACTTTAGTGTATCTTGATGCTGTAAATCAGTTAGTATTTCAAGATACATTCTCAGATTGTGGATTCTGAGATGTGCAATTGAAAGAATATTTTTTGACTGCCTCACATGCTCTCAACAGTCTTTCTCTTGGTTCTGGCCAGAAACAACTTACTAAAAGAGGTTATTTTTTCTGTAGCATTTGCTTTTTTTCCCTTCTTTTTGACCTCTGGAAACGTGTACAGTGCCATATGAATGTGGCCAAGCTTGTCTGATCTTGCTGAATATACTCAGAATTATACCTGCTTGACCTCCATAGAATTTTGCTTGGGTCACAGTTTGCTTATAGAAAGTTGAAAGGCCACAATTGTTGGTATATGTGATACGTATGTATATGCTGTTGCTTTTTGGTCTTTTTTGGGGGCAATTTACATTTTTTTACCCATGGGTTATACATATGCTGATTATTTTCTTTCATAGTTTATTTTTATATGCCTCTTGAAATGGATTCAGATTTATTAGATCTTAATAGGAGAAAGAAAATCATTGAGTTAAGGGAAGAGTGAAGAGCATAGGTTACCATAAATTCTTATATTAAGATTTTATTAGGTTGCTGTCTCAAAATTGGAACTATAGTTTGAAATACACCATTTGAGTTTTGATATTATCAGGGTAGTGCTTTATAACTGAGGGTTATATTAATTATGTGGGTTTTTTAAACTTTTAACTTTAAACTTTTATACTTTTTATTTTAATTACATGGATTTTATTGAAAGCAGTTGTTGAGTATTTGCTACATGATAATCTAATTTTGCAAAGCATTTGTGGAAGAGATAACCAGTTTTTGTCATAATATGTTATACTTCATTTTTTCTAGTACTTTTGAAAGTAGTTGCTTAAGACACAACAAAGGGAACTGGATAATATTGAGTGATATTTTATGCTAGCTCTTACAGAGCCAGAAATTACATCTTTATTCACTCCATGGTATATCTTGCCCTTTAATTTTAATATATTGAATAATTAAACAACTATTAAAACTATCATCTTGTTATAAAAAAGCTGCAGTAAAATAAAATCCCTGTTTGACACTCCCCCTCATTCCCCATAAACATACTGTTTATGTTTGGATAGAGTTTGTTTATTTTTAACTTTTCATTTTGAAATTATTTATGACTTAGAAAAATGTTGCAAAGGTAGGATTTCCATATATACTTTACTCCTCTTTCCATACTATTAGCATTTGCATTACCATAGTACAGTTATCAATACTAAGAAATAAACAGTAGTGCAATACTATCAACTGAAATATAGACTTTATTCGCATTTCACCAATGTCATTTCACTGATAGCATTTTTCTGATCCAATATTCAGTTCAATGTGTTAGTCACTCAGTCATCTCTGGCTCTTTGTGACCCCATGGACTGTAGCCCACCAGGCTTCTTTGTCCATGGAATTCTCCAGGCAAGAATACTGGAGTAGGTTGGCATTCACTTCTCCAGGGGATCTTCCCCACCAAGGAATCAAACCCAGGCCTCCTGCATTGTAGGCAGATTCTTTACCATCTGAGCTACTAGGGAAGCCTCATTCAGTAGCTCACATAACATTTAGTATCCCACATCATATTTAGTTGTCACATCTCCTTAGTCTTCTCTAATCTGTGATAGTTCTTTGATCCTTCATAATCTTGACACTAATCAGATATTTTGTTCATTGTCTTTCAATATGTATTTGTCTAGTGTTTTCTCTTTATTAGATTCACATTATGCAGTTTTTGCAAGAATACCAGAGAAGTGATGTGCCTTTCCAGTATGTCATAGCAGGGGCTACCTGAAATTGATATGTCTTTTTCCTGATGATACTAACCTTGATCACTTGGTTAAGGACTGATGCTGAAGCTGAAACTCCAATACTTTGGTTACCTGATGTGAAGGACTGACTTATTTGAAAAGACCCTGATGCTGGGAAAGATTGAAGGCAGGAGGAGAAGGGGACAACAGAGGATGAGATGGCTGGATGGCATCACTGACTCGATGGACATGAGTTTGAGTAAGCTCCAGGAATTGGTGATGGACAGGAAGGCCTGGCATGCTACAGTTCATGGGGTCACAAAGAGTCGACACGACTGAGTGACTGAACTGAACTTGATTAAGGTGGCTTCTGCCAGGTTTTTCCACTGTTAAGTTTTTCTCTTTTTAAATTAATACTAAGTTAAATAAGGAGGTCATTAGACTTAGCAGACTTTGATGCCTCAGTAACCTAAATAAGCAAACCAAAATGTATATGTATCAGTGCTTTAATGTTAAGAAATCAAAACCTAAGGGCAACATATCACAAACAGCCACCTAGGCTTTCCTAAATAAAGCAGTTGCTTACACTATAGCCAAGAAAATACTCCCCTTGCTTGGTTTCTAACTCCTCTCTATAAAAATCTCTTTCCTAGCTCCTGTGGGTAATGTAATAATGCCTCAGTTTATTTCTCAACATTAATAAGTATCGTAGTTTTATGGGTTATTGTCTAAACTTATTTATTTTGTTGTTAAAATTGTTCCAGCTTTGAAAATTGGGAGATGTTAGGAGAATAATAAGAGTTTTCAAAAATAAATTGAGACATATTATATTTTTAAGACTTTATTTGAGCAAAAATCCAATAGGGAAGCCCTAAACTGAAAGTGGTGAGGAGACCTTTATGCTCAAGAGTGAGGGGAGAGTCTTTATTATAGAGCAGACTCAGAAGCAAAGCAAGGTAGGTGTTTGATTGGCTGTAACTTAGTGGTGGTGGTTTAGTTACTAAGTCGTGTCTGACTCTTGCAACCCCATGGACAGAAGAGCCTAGAAGACTATAGTGCATAGGATTATCCAGGCAAGAATACTGGAGTGGGTTGCCATTTCCTTCTCCAGGGGATCTTCCCAACCCAGGAATCGAACCCTGGTCTCCTGTATCATAGGCGGATTCGTTACCACATGAGCTACATGACTGTAGCTTAAGTGGTTGCCTTATTTTGGAAAAAGTAGATGGCTGTTTGTGATAGATTGTCGTTAGATTTTGATTTCTTCACCTTGAGGCATTATAGGCATAGGTTTAGCTTGCTTAAGTAGGCTGCTAAGGTACTAGAAGCACCTCAGTCTAATGGCCTCCTTGGTTACTTTATTTAACAGGAGACAAACCAGATATATAAATATGTTTAAATAATTGCAAAGCTAAGTGTAAATGGCTGTAAAGATTGTTGCTCCCAACCTTACACTTAAAAATAAGGTGGAACAAACTGCAAGCTCTGGACATTTCTTAAAACAGAGAGCTCAATTTAACCAACTAACTCAAAATCTCCAGAGACGCAGGCCTACAGGAAAAGATGAGATCTGAGCATTAGCTTATATGGGCAGACGCCTCTGAAAATGGGTGAGAACATTTCAGTTACATAGGCAGCAAATTGGTAGAGGCCAGATGTGGGCAGGTTAGAATGGGGAGCCTCCTTTGGCAGCAAATATAGGAGTAGCTTGGGCTCTTTTGCAAAATTTCTCCACAGGCCCCACTTGATGAGAGCTCTGTTGACTTATCCCTCTTGGCACAGGCCTGGGAGGAGGAACAGCAGTTGTTATGGAAAGGGTACAGAATATTTCCTGGATCCTTCTCCTGTATCTTTTCTGTGTAGCAATAACCATAAGTTTAGGAAGAGGGATTCCTTAAAATACAGTCCTTATGATACTGGTAAAAACCACTGAAGCTGGGGATAGGCAGAAAATAACTTGGGGGCAGGACAGGGTTACATGCTGATCTCAGAACTATGGAAAAGAGACAGAGACACTTCTAAGACTCAGGTATGCAGGGTCTGATTAGCACAAGCCTAATCAGAATAATAGAGAACACCACTCCAATAATAAGAGACTCCCATGTCTAGACTAATAAGTATCTAATAAAAGTAACAATTCAATACTAATGAGAACTTCACAAGATACAGACCCCTCTAGAAGGGAAGATCAAAAGCTAAGCATGGAGCAGACATTGCAGAAAACAGGTGGTCCACCTGAGGGGGTGTATCCCTAGAGAAATTTGAAGCCTGTGGTATACTGAGGGTAATCACGGCAACAGTAAACCTTAAGCCTGCCTAACATGATTAAATAAACACAACCCCTATGCTAAACACCTAGCCAAAGGAAAAGTCTGCCCATTACCAAGCATAGAGACTATTTGCCTCAGTCTCTACTGTCCTATTGTGGATACCCAGATACCAATAAAACTGTGAGTATATGAAAAGGCAAGATAAAGCATCATGTTGGAAAGAGATAAAGCAACAGAAGAAGCAGATGCAGGTGGAATGATCTGAGGACTTCAAAATGACTGATTAATATGTAAAAATCTGTATTAGTTATCTATGGCTGCCTAACATAATCATAAAATTTTAGCAGTTTAGAATACTAGTAAGCTTCCTAGAGGCCCTATTGTTTGAGAGGATTTGTGAGAACCAGTCTTAATCTCTTTAAAGTGCTTTTTGTTTGACTCTATTGAGGCATCAACTTTGATTTTTCTGAGGTCTTAAACAGAAGTTATTACCTTGGCTGTATCTCCAGAGCTTGTTTTTCCTGGCAGTGTCCTGGTTTTTCAGTCTACTAAGATAACATTTAATTTTAGCAGTTTTGCTCTCTGGAGAGGCTGGGCGTTTCTGAAACTATGAAAATCCTGCCTCATTTTTGTTTAAATAGCCTTTCCTTCAGTGTCTCTCTCTCTCTTCTCCCAATTTACTGTAAACACAACGAAGAAGCCAGCTAGCACTTTGAACACTTTACTTGGAAGTCTCCTTAGGTAGATCAGTTACTCAGTTTATTAGGCACATTCCCTCCTTTCCCTGTTTCTAAGGTTGGTAAACTTTCTGCCATCACATGTCGTACTTTCTCTTCCTACAGTTTCCAGGTATGTCTCTTTGGGACCCAGTTTCTAGAGGCCTCACTTAGTTTTTTTTTTTTTCAAAGGCCTTTTTCCACTTGGTAGATTACAACTTGGCAACTGGCTTCTATCAGAGTGAGCCAAAGTAATCAAAAACAAAAATCACTATATTTTGGTAACCTAATTTCAGAAGTTATATTTAGTCAGTTTTGATAGTCACCAGGTCAGCCCATACTCAAGGGGAGGGAATTAAAGAATAACAAGATGCAGGTATTACTGGGACCCATTTTAGAGGCTGGCTACCACAGTAACATTGTGATTTTCCTAAATTTACTTGTTCTAATATATTGTCTGTGATTCCTTAATATTTTTACATATACAGTCATATCACTGACACATAAAATTTTACCTGTTCCCAATCTGTATGCATTTTATTATATTTTCTTTAATGATTGCACTGGCTACGACCTCTGGTCATTATTGAACAGAGGTAGTAATAGTTGACTCTCCTGACTTATTCCTGAAGTACAAGGAAAGGGACAAAGTGGTTTTTTTCATCCTTATAGATATGTATGTATGAGATGATATATGTAGATAAGCATATGTATTTTTGTACATATACATATGTATATACGATATGATATATGAGAAAAGAAGAGAAAAGGCAAAGAAGAAAGGGAAAGATATACCCAACTGAATGCAGAGTTCTATATAATATCGAGGAGAGATACAAAAACCTTTTTAAGTGAACAATGCAAGGAAATAGAGGAAAACAATAGAATGGGAAAGACTAGAGATCTCTTTAGGAACATTGGAGATACCAAGAAAGCGTTTCATGCAAAGATGGGCACAATAAGGACAGAAATGGCAAGGGCCTAACAGAAGCAGAGGAGATTAAGAAGAGGTGGCAAGAATGCACAGAAGAACTATATTATAGTGTATTATACTTGTTTATCCAATAGTCATGTACAGATGTGAGAGTTGGACCATAAAGAAGGCTGAGTGCCGAAGATTTGATGCTTTTGAATTGTGGTGCTGTAGAAGACTCTTGAGAGTCCCTTGGACTGCAAGGAGATCAAACCAGTCAGTTCAGTTCAGTTCAGTTCAGTTGCTCAGTTGTGTCCAACTCTTTGCGACCCCGTGAACTGCAGCATGCCAGGCCCCCATGTCCATCACCAACTCTCAGAGTCTATCCAAATTCATGTCCATTGAGTTGGTGATGCTATCCAACCATCTCATCCTCTGTCGTCCCCTTCTCCTCCTGCCCTCAATCTTTCCCAGCATCAGGGTCTTTTCAAATGAGTCAGTTCTTCGCATCAGGTGGCCGAAGTATTGGAGTTTCAACTTCAACATCAGTCCTTCCAATGAACACCTGGGGCTGATCTCCTTTAGGGTGGATTGGTTGAATCTCCTTGCAGTCCAAGGGACTCTCTCAAGAGTCTTCTCCAACACCACAGTTCAAAAGCATCAATTTTTCTGTGCTCAGCTTTCTTTGTAGTCCAACTCTCGCATCCATACATGACTATTGGAGAAATCATAGCGTTGACTAGACGGACCTTTCTTGACAAAGTAATGTCTCTGCTTTTTAATATGCTGTCTAGGTTGGTCATAACTTTCCTTCCAAGGAGCAAGTGTCTTTTAATTTCGTGGCTGTAGTCACCATCTGCAGTGATTTTGGAGCCCAGAAAAATAAAGTCAGCCACTGTTTCCACTGTTTCCCCATCTATTTCCCATGAAGTGATGGGACCAGACGCCATGATCTTAGTTTTCTGAATTTGAGCTTTAAGCCAACTTTTTCATTGTCCTTTTTCACTTTCATCAAGAGGCTCTTTAGTTCTTCAGTTTCTGCCATAAGGATGATATCATCTGCATATCTGAGGTTATTGATATTTCTCCAGGCAATCTTGATTCCAACTTGTGCTTCATCTAGCCCAACATTTCTCATGATGTACTCTGCATATAAGTTAAATAAGCAGGGTGACAATATACAGCCTTGACATACTCCTTTTCCTATTTGGAACCAGTCTGTTGTTCCAGTTCTAACTGTTGCTCCTTGACCTGCATATGGATTTCTCAAGAGGTAGGTCAGGTGGTCTGGTATTCCCATCTCTTTCAGAATTTTACAGTTTATTGTGATCCATACAGTCAAAGGCTTTGGCCTAGTCAATAAAGCAGTAATAGATGTTTTTCTGGAACTTTCTTGCTTTTTCGATGATCCAGCCGATGTTGGCAATTTGATCTCTGATTCCTCTGTCTTTTCTAAAACCAGCTTTAACATCTGGAAGTTGATGGTTCATGTACCGCTGAAGCCTGGCTTGGAGAATTTTGAGCGTTACAAACCAGTCAATCCTAACAGAAATCAACCCTGAATATTCATTGGAAGGACTAATATTGAAGCTCAGTACTTCGGCCACCTGATGAGAAGAGCTGACTCACTGGAAAAGACCCTGATGCTAGGAAAGATTGAAGGCATAAGGAGAAGGGGGCAGCAGAAGATGAGATGGTTATATAGTATTACTGATTCAATGGACTTGAGTTTGAGCAAAGTCCAGGAGATAATGAAGGACAGGGAAGCCTGGTGTGCTGCAGTTCATGTGGTCGCAAAGAGTTGGACGTGACTTAGCAACTGAATAACAACAGATATGGTTTTTTATCGGTGCTCCTTATTAGAATGAAGAAATTTCTTTAGTTCCTAAATTGTAGAAGAGCTTTTATGCCTTTTTTTCATTTAGAGATGATCATGTAAGATTTCTCCTTTATTCTGTTATATATCATATTGCCTCTTATGCTTTGTTCCTTGGAAAATGTGTTTTAGGTCTTTTAAAACATGAATTTTTATTAATTTTCTCTCTACCTAATCTTTCATCTTGTATTCAGATTCATTTTTGTCATTTCCATTTTTGATGTCTAACTATTATATTAATTTTAGAGGAAATCATGTCTTCTACCTTTTATCTCAGATTTCTTAGTTCACCTAGAGTCTTGAACCACTTATACTTAAAGGGAAAGAAAGTCATTCCTTAATAGGAATAGAATATGCAGTTCAATTCTCATTTACTTTTTTAAAGTCAAACTTTCTTTTTAATTAATTGCTTATTTATTTTTGGTTGTGCTGGGTCTTCACTGCAGTGTGCGGGCTTTCTCTAATGCAGTGAGCGTGGGTTACTCTTTGTTGTGATGTGTGGGCTTCTCATTACGATGACGTCTCTTGTTGTGGGGCACAAGCTGTAGTCTCACGGGGTTCAGGGATTGCAGTACATGGGCACAGTAGTTGCATCTTGTGGGCTGTAGAGCACGTGTTCAGTAGTTGTGGTGCTCGGGCTTAGTTGACCCATGGCATGTGGAGTCTTACCGGCCCAGGAATCGAACCCATGTCCCCTGAATTGGCAGGTGTATTCATAACCTGTTGGTCCTTTAATGGACCAGAACCTGGTGGTCTGGAGTCGACGATGAGAGAGTGAAAGAAGGAAAGAGGCTAATATTCCCTGGATTATGTAGCCAGCTTTCGCGCTCCAGGGAATCAGCCAAAAATAGAGGGTTAGAGGGAGAGAGAGATATGAAGAAAGAAAGAAAGACACGGGGACCCAAGTTCTGATGGAGCAAAGGTGTTTTATTGAATTCTGTAAGAGTATATATACCAGTAACTTCTTTAGGTAAAGATCAAGAGACCAGACTTTACAAGTTTACCAAGGAAGCAAGGAGCAATAGAGGCCATAAGGGCAAGAGGTGATCCGAATGAAAAGAGGGTCATAAATAGTTACTTTTCACTGTATGGAAAAGCTAATGAAGGAAATCCTATGCAAGCATCCCATCTCTTTGATCTCTGTCCTGCTCCTCTTGCCTGACATGGACTGATAAGGAACAGAGAGGGCTCAAGAGAGATAGGAAACAGCACACAGGAAGCCTCCTGTTAAATGCTTCCTGACAATAACCACTGGACCACAAGGGAAATCCTGATTCTTTTTAAGATTTTCTATTTTTTCACTTTTTAAAATTGAGGTATTGTCTGTACAATATTGTATGTTTCAAATGTACAACATACTGATTCACAATTTTAATGGTTATATTCTCTTTATTATATTATGATATATTACCTGTAATTCCTTGTGTTGTGCTGTGTATCTTTGTAGCTTATTTATTTTAAAAATAGTTTGTATTTCTAAATCCTTTACCCCTTGTTTGCCCTTCCTCCCTCCCCTCTCCCCTTCCCTTTCTTCTTTGGTAACCACTAGTTTTAGATTCCACATGTAAGGTGATATCATACAGTATTTGTCATATTCTGGTTTATTTCACTTAGAATAATATCTTCCAAATCTGTTTATGTTGTTGCAAATGGCAAAGTTGCATTCTTTTTTATGTCTGAATAGTGTTCCATTTTGATAGTCAAGCGGTACATAGACTATCACTTTCACTTTTTTCATACATATTTACCATGTCTTATTTATGCATTCTGGATGCTTAAGTTGCTCCCGTATCTTGGTATTTGTAAATAGCACTTCTAAACACTGAGGTGCATGTATCTTTTCAAATTGGTGTTTTTGGTTTTTTTCGGATGTATACTTAAGAGTGGATTTATTGGGTTATATGTTAGCTCTGTTTTTAGTATTTTGAGAAACCTTTATAGTTTTTGCACAGTAACTACACCAATTTACATTTCCGCCATGTATGAAGGTTCTCTTTTCTCGATAACTTTTGTTACTTGTTTTCTTTTCGAAGATAGCCATTCTGAAAAGTGTGATATCTTACTGTGGCTTAAATTTGCATTTCCCTGATAATCAACAATGTTTAGAATCTTTTCTATGTGCCTCTTGGCCATCTATATGTCTTCTTTGGAAAAATGTCTATTCATATCTCCTGCCCTTTTTTTAATCATTTTTTTTATGTTGTATGAGCTTTTTATATATTTTGATTATTAACCCCTTATCAGGTATATCATTCGTAAATATTTTCTCCCATTCAGTGAACTGTCTTTTTATTTTGTGGATGGTTTCCTTTGCTGTGCAAAAGCTTGTAAGTTTAATTAGATCCCATTTGCTTATTTTTGCTTTTGTTTCTTTTGTTTTAGAGGATAGATCCATAAATATTGTTAGGATATATGCCAAAGAGTTTGTGACTATATTTTCTTCTAGGAGTTTTATGGTCTCCAGTATTACATATAGGACTTTAATCCATTTTGAGTTTATTTTTGTATATGGTGTTAGAAATTATTCTAATTTCTTTGTTTTGCATGTAGTTGCCTAGTTTTCCTAGATCCATTTACTGAAGAGACTGATTTTTATCCTTTGTTTATTCTTGCTTCCTCTGTTGTAGATTAACTGACCGTAAGTGCATAGGTTTATTTATCGACTCTTTATTCTGTTGCATTGGTCTGTGTGTATTTGTTTCTTCGAGCCCCATTCTGTTTTGGTTAGTGTAGCTTTGTATTAATAGTATAGTCTGAAGTAAGAGTGCGTGTTGCCTCCTCTTTCTCAAGATTGTTTTGGCTATTCAAGGTCTTTTGTGTTTCCTTACAGTTTTTTAAGTTACTTGTTCTAGTTCTTTGAAAACGCCCTCTATATTTTGATAGGGATTGCATTGAATCTGTAAAGTGCCTTGGGTAGTACAGTCATTTTAGCAATATTAATTCTTCCAGTCTGTGAACATGGCATATCTTTCCATTTGTTTGTGTTGTCCTCAATTTCTCTCATCAGTGTCTTTACGGTTTTTTGAGTACAGAAACCATTTTATTGTTTTTGTTGCTCAGTCCTGTCCAACTCTTTGTAACCCCATGGACTGTAGCCCACCAGGCCCCTCTGTCCATGGGATTTCTCAGGCAAGAATACTGGCATGGGTTGCCATTCCCAGGGAAGGTCACATCCCTGGGATCTTCCTGATTCAGGGATCACACCCGCGTCTCCTGCCTTGGCAGGCGAATTCTTTACCACTGAGCCACCAGGGAAGCCCCATTTTGCCTCTTAGGTTGGTTTATTCCTGCTTTTTAAAAATCTCTTGATGCAGTTGTAAATGGGAGTTTCTCCTTATTTTCTCTTTCTGATTGTTTTTTGTGTATAGAAATGTGACATATTTTGGAATATTATTTTTGTATGCTGCAGCTTTACTGAACTCATTGATGCATTCTAGTACTTTTTTGGTGATGTCTTTCGGATTTTCTATATATTTTCATGTCGTCTAGTGTTACTTCTTCCCAATTTAGATTCCTCTGATTTCTTTTTCTATTTTTTTTTTTTTAGTGTATTCACAGAGTTGTACAGTCATTACCAAAATCAATTTTATAACATTCTCATTATATCAGAATCCATGTACCCATTATATCCTATACCCATTAGCAGTCATTCTCACTTCTTACCAACCTTGCTGGCCTTAGACAGCCACTCTAGGTTTGTTTAGACAACAGAACTCACTGAGTTTTTGTCTCAGTGAATTTGCCTATTCTGGGTATTTCTTATAAATGGAATTATACAATACATATAATATGTTGTTGTTCAGTCGCTAAGTTGTCTCCAACTCTGTGACCCCATGAACTGCGGCACAGCAGGCCTCCCTGTCCTTCACCATCTCCCTGAGTTTGCTCAGACTCCTGTGCATTGAGTTGGTGATGCCATCCAACCATCTCATCCTCTGTTGCCCGTTCTCCTCCTGCCCTCAGTGTTTCCCAGCATCAGGGTTTTTTCCAGTGAGGCAGCTCTTTGCATCAGCTGGCCAAAGTATTGGAGCTTCAGCTTCAGCATCAGTCCTTCCATTGAATATTCAGGGTTGATTCCCACTAGGATTGACTGGTTTGATCTCCTTGCTGTCCAACATACTCTCAAGAGTCATCTCTAACACCACAATTTGAAAACATCAGTTCTTCAGTACTGAGCCTTCTTCATGGTCCAACTCTCACATCCATACATGACTACTGGAGAAACCGTAACTTTGGCTATACAGATAATATATGTATAATATATAGTCTTTTTAAACTACTTTCTTTAACTTAGCATGATGACTTCAAGATTTATTCCTGTGGCAACATGTTTTGGTACCCCGTTTCTATTTATTGCCAAATATTAAATTCCATAGACAGTGCCACATTTAACTTATCTATTCATTTGTTGATGGCATTTGGGTTATTTGTACTTTCTGATTTTATGGGTAATGCTGCTGTGATCATGTATGTATAAGTTTTTCTGTGGACATAAGTTTTGTTTCTCTTGGGTATATATCTAGGAATGCTGGTTGAAATAGTAGCTCTTTATTTAACTTTTTGAAGAACTGCCAGACTTATTTTCCAGAGTGGCTGCACTGTTTTCCATTTCCACCAGAAATCTATGAAGATTTTCATCTGTCGTCTTACCTGATAGTGTTGAACGTCTTTCCATGTGCTTTTTGCCTATTTGTAGATCTTCTTTGGAGACGTATCTATTCAGATCCTTTCAAATTGGGTTGTCTTCTTCTTTTTGGCTTCTCAGTGTTCTTTATTCTATTTAAAAGTCCTTTATCAGATATATTATTTGCAAAACTTTGATCCCATTCTTTGCATTGTTTTTTAATTCTGATAAAGTCCAATTTATTTATTTTGTTGTTGTTGTTGTTGCTTGTGTTTTTGGTGTTATATCAAAGAAACCATTGCCTAATTCAAGATCATGAAGATTTATGCCTATGTTTTCTTATGAGTTTATAGTTTTTGCTCTCACATTTTGGTCTTTAATTCATTTAGAGTTAATTTTTGTAAGCGATTTGAGTTATAGCGGCCCAGATTTATTTTTTTGCATGTGTACAGAAAGTTGTCCCTATACTACATGTTTAAAAGACAATTCTTTCTCTTTGATTTTCTTGGTACTCTGATTGAAAATTCAGTTTACTATAAAAGTGTTTATGTTCTGTATATCTATATGTCTGTTCTTAATGACAGTACTGCAGTCTCTTGATTATTGCAATTTTGAAGTAAGTTTTAAAATTGGCAAGTATGAAATTCCCATGTTTTTCTCCTTTTTCAGGAATATTTTAGGTATTCTGAGTCACTTTCATTTCTCTATGAGCTTTAGGATTGGATCAGTTTGTCAACTTCTGCAGATAATTCTGCTGAGATTTTAATAGAGATTGAGTTGAATTTGAAGACTGATGTGGGGAATATTGCCATCTTAACAATATAAAGTCTTCCAGTCATGAACATGGAATGTTTTTCCAGTTTTATAGGTGTTTAATTTCTTTTCACCATATTTTTATAGTTTTCAATAGACACATCTTCCTTCTTCTCTTGAATTTATTCCTTTGTGTTTTATTTTTCTTGATGCAGATATTCAAGAAATTTTTTCCTTAGTTTTTTGGGAGGTTGTTTACTGCCTGTGTATAAACATGTAATTGACTTTGTGTATTAGTCTTTTATCCTGTAACCTCACTGAACTCCTTTCTTAGCTCTAATAGTTTTTAAGTGGATATTTTAGATTTTCTGTATATAAAATCATGTCATGTAAAATAGAAATGGTTTGAATTTTTCCTTTATAATCTAGACACCTTTTATATCTTTTCCCTACTGAATTACTGACTATAATCTCTTAATATAAAGTAGAATTGAAGTAGTAGGAGCAGACATTTCTTGACTTGTTTGTGATCATAGGAGAAAAGTGCAGTCTTTTATATACATGTGTGTATGTGTATGTATGTGTATAAGTATGTATTTAGTGATGGAAGCCCTTCTTTTTCACCATGCATTTACATTTGCTCAAAAACAATATATCCCTTTCTCTGCTAGGTATCCTGTGAAATCTAGGATTTCTCATCTCTAAATTTTACCCACTAAGTTAATACTGAGAATTTATGAAATGTAACCAGCATTCTCTGCTTTGAAATGTGAGATATCAATCTGGGAAAGAAATTTATTTGATTGACCATTGTGTGAGCCTTAACCAGTTCTCTTTGGGTTAGAAACTTTACTGCCTTCACCTTGTCTTTCATATTAGTGTGAAAGTACCTTTTCCTGGAGTACCTGGAAGATACTGGGGGTATATAAAACCATAAAGTAAACCTCTTTCTTGAACATTAGTTTTACTAAAAAGTAAAGAATAGATGAACATGGGGAAATTTTTTATATTAAAACAGAAAAGATTGTTTCATTGAGTAAAATAAAAAAAATATTTAGGGATGTTTAAGCTAAAACATAAGACTTCAAAGAAATTCAGGCCTTTTCGCATGGTTTTCCGCCCAGCCATGGAACTCTTTAAGTGTATGACTTCTCTGTTCTTGTTAGATAAAAAAAGTACAATTTGTGGACGTTATTGAGAAATATTCTGGGACATTAAACAAATGTTGAAATGGTGATTTCTTACTTTATGTACAGACTATTGTCCTTCTTGTGAATAATTAACAAACCAGCACTGGGAATATCCTCTTGTCCAGAGTTTTTAACTTTTCTATCCCTATTAGTCAAATATTTCCCTTTGTTGTGTGTATTTAGATTCTTGTTTTGTTAACTAGCTTATTGCTATACTCTAACTTAGATAGAAGATTAGGTATTTTTATGTTACTTTGTGGTCTGAGAATGCTTTGATAAAAAATGTAGGTCATGATACTGGATAATTTCTCATGTATACACCTCATGGGAAATATTGAACATAAATTAAACGGGAGGACATATTCTAGAGTGGATGTAAAATCTTGAGTTTGTTTTATTGGCAAGCCCTCAGCATTTAAGACTGTATTAATATAATTGCTCTTATTAACTATGCTAATAGGCCACAGAGAAGCCATGCACATCTTTAGATAGGCCTATAGAAGTGTTGGCTTTTGTGCTTAACACAGCTTGTTAATTTTATAGCCTTCCAGAACATAATAATCTCTAATGGGTAGTCTGATCATAGTGCATAAAAGAAAAGATTTTATTTTTATTTTTTTAAAAGCTCTGTTTGAATAGTGTAGCAACAATATTTTCAAACATCTCTGGAAACTAAATTTAGAAAAGAGTGGTTTTTCTAGATAGAGTATTTTAAGTTTTGGGGAAACCTCATCATAGCCACTGGCATTATGAAATATATGTACAATCATTTTTTGCCCTTAGTGATCCCTATAGTTTTCATGGATTTTCTTTACATTCAGCAAAGGGAGTAAGTAAATGTTGAGGTAGATGTTCTGACCTAGCAGGCTCTAGACATATTTTATGAATTTACTTTGATGTTAGGTCAATGCGATAGTGGACTTTTTTCTTTCTTTTCTTTTCTTTCTTTCTTTCTTTTTTTTTTTTTTTTTTTACTATTTTTATGACCTTAGAAGCCTTGCTTTCTTGAAGAAACAAATCTGTGGTCATTCCTCATATTTCTTTGACTTTTATGAATGGGATTGAAATGACAGTGGGCCATTGTGAGGTTCCTTTTGGATATCTCATAACTGGGTAAAGTTACTATGATTATTTTTTCCTATATTAGGTATTTGGCTAATATTTTTTAATAAGCAAATGAAAATAAATGTTCTCTTACCTGCTTATGGATTTTCCTCCTCAGCCTTATCTTCAAGATCTTACCAATCTAAAGGGAGAGATTTGTCCACATATTTTCTTACCTCGAAAGTGTTTGTTTATTCTCTGCTTACAGTATGTAGCAGTACCTATTTCATCTTTATTTTATGCATAATTCTACAGATTCATTACTTGTTTTGTTTTATATTAACCTCATGCTAAATTTTGCATTTTTACAGTTTAGAATGTCTCTTATCCTTTGACACTGCTTCTTTCAGCCTTTGACTATGGCTTTTGCATAGATTACAGTGTTATATGCCTTGTACCCAACCAAACGTTTGATGACTTCTTTTTTATTTCTTGCAAATGCCCTCCATGTTTGTAAAGGACATATATAGTTTCAGTATATTTATAGTATAGTGAAAGAAATTATAGAACTTAAGTTGGAAAGAATTTTTTTTTGAAAGAATTTTTAAAATTGTCTAGTCTAGCCTTTTTTGCTTACAAGTAGGAATATTGATGCTCAGAGAAATAAGCATGCTTTGCCACAGTCACTATATATATGTGGTTTTCTGATTTACAGTTTGGGAATGTATTTGATCTGGAACAGTTTCCTACAAAGGTATTTCAGGAACTGGTTGATAGATTGAAGAGGAGTGATTTGGATGGTAGAATTAATTAATGGTTCAAATGTTTGACAGTTTTAGAAAAAACTTAGAGGCAGTGGAAAATTACTGTGAAACATGTTAGTGCAAATGTGGTTGAGAATACTGACAGGAAAAGGGAAGGCATTGTAAAAAGATGGCAACAAGAGAGGCAGGATAACCTGAAACCAGAGTATAAATCCTCTATGTATATATGTATTTGTTCTTTGTTTAGTTTTCTGGATTCCTTGTAATTGTATCAGTACTAGAGATTATCCTCTTAGAAAGAAGGTCCTGAGTCCCATTCATGAGCCTAGTAGTATGCTACATGTAAATGATAGGAGTTGGGAAAATGATTTGAATGTCTTGATAAGCAAGAGAAAATAAATCTATTTTTTTTAAACATTATATGCCATGCACTTTCACACAAATGAATTCAAAGATGCAGTCAACTCTTGAACATTCAGAATTTTAATTTTCCTTCTGTTATCTCACTGATCTTATCGCCATCTAGCCACAAAGGAGAGGCTGTGGGGTCCATGTTATTCAGAAGCTGTTCTGGTAGAACACAGGTGAGGGAAGAGATAAACTTAGATGCTCAGAGAAATGATTTGGGTTCCCTGTGGATTTCACTTACCCATATCCCAGTGTAATCTTATAGGGTAAAATGTATTGTACTGTTTATGGAGAATTAATCACCAGTAACATAAATTCAGAACCAACATTTCTATTCATAGAGTAACATGAAAATTAAGGTTGTCCTCTGTTAAGGTAAGTTTTAATGTTGTTGTTGTTTAGGTTTCTTTTTTTTTTGGTTGGGATGCTTTTCAGAGTTAAGCATTAAAGATACATATTTTTGGTCAGTGTTATTAACTTCATAATCCTTTTTGAACTAAGAATAAATGTGCAGACCTTTTTTATCTTAATTCCACTTAAAAATTCCAGTCCAGTCATTTATATGCTACTGAGGATTACAGAATATAGTACCAGGAAAAAGTAAAATTGCCCATGCATATTTAGTGAAATATTTAAGTGATATATATGTTGTTTATTTTATTGTTAGGATTTAAATAGAAGTATGGAAAAAATCTAAATCAATATAAATTGTGCCTATTTGATAATGAAGAGATGGAATCTTTGTATTAAATATTTTTCTGTCCTGGATCATAATTGGGAAACCATAAAGTATAGGACTTTCTATATTTAAGACAGTTCTGACTATTGCAAAAATTCTTAATGTAAAAATCACATACACATTTTATTACAAAGGTTTGGAAGATTCCCTTCTGAAAGGTTAATTTGAGAAGAAATTTTAAAGACATAAAGTATCCCCGAAAAAACCAGCACACTTCTGGAAGAAATCTAGTTTTGGTAAACCACAGCTGTCGGCACATATTTTGTTTTATTCTCACGGGCATTTTCTTTTCATTTACATTTCTTTCAGAGTAAGTGAGGAAAAGGAAGTGACAGAAGAAAGACTCAAAGCTGAGCAGGAATCATTTGAGAAGAAGATCAGGCAGTTGGAAGAACAGAATGAATTGATCATCAAAGAAAGGGAAGATATCCTTTTTGAAAGTCCTCTTTTTTAACATTCAGAAAGTTTGACTCTTTCATGAAGAAAACATAAACTCCAGAGAAATAATTGTGCTAATTTATAACCGAGTGTAAATCTGCATGGGCTGCCATTTCGCGGTAATCAGAACGCACTTGGCAGCATGTGGTGAGGCTCCCTTTGTGCTTGATGCAGCTGCCCAGCTGTTCCCCTGCTGCTATACGGTGGAGCATGCATTTGTCAACTCAGAGAGACAGTCAGGAACCTGGGCATTAACATGTAGTGCTGGAACTTTATTAAATTCTGGTCCACTACTGTAACTGAGCCCAAAACATCTTTGTCTTTGGTACTCTTCCTGGCTAAAGCTTTGACAGTTCTAAGGCATTCTACTCTAGTATCGTTAAAAAAAAATCCGTTGTAGGTTACAGATGTTGTAATTGGTAGATATTTATACTGCAGCATAATACCACCAAACTGTTTTCATAGAAGAGAAACTATTGGGTGTAGAATTAGAGGGGTGTGTGAGTGTAAATACGTATGATTGTGTTATTTGTAAGAAAATAAAGTAAAAACTGAAGTTTTATCTTAAGGATTGTATTTTAAGGGATATATAAGATGAAAGAAGTATATTGCTGAAATTGTTTTGACTGGGTACAATTGCTTATCTTTGGGTGTTTTTGCACTGGCAATTGTCAAAAAAGAGAAGTGATTGTCCCTAAAGTTAGGATCCTGGATCTGCCAGGGTATGTGAATTCCTGAAGGAACCATTGTTCTTATTGTCAGTATCATAATTTATGTGATTTTAATAATTATTTTGAAGATTCTTTGAGTGTCAAAAATGATCACATATTGACAGTAACTATATACCTTTGTGAAAACAAGGCAAAGAGAAGCATGAAGATAAATTAATTCACTGGGTAAAAATGCACAAAAAGTAACTATTAAAATTGAGATCTGAAGTTGCATTTTTCAAACAGTGGGAATGTGTGATTGCAGATTAATATAATCAGAATTCTCCAATTTGATTTGTGGAGTAGGACATTTGTTAGTTTTATGGGCCCCCCCAGTTCAAAGGAGTACTTTTCCAGTTATATTTGTTCTTTGGCACTTGGGTGATCTTGAGCCTTCGCTTTTCTTTGCTTTCATTGACTCTGTCGGCCCGGGTTGTCAACTCTCAGGCAGTCCCCCGTTGGTGATTTTCATCTTGATGCTTTTTTCTCTTGATTGAAACAGCAATGGTTAGTCAGAATTTACAACTGTGCTCAGCCAGTGTTAATCTTTCACTCTGCAAAAGGAGTAGTGACTCAGGACCCTAGCACATTCAAGAAAAGGTAGACCAGGAGTGCTTTTATGTGTAACGGAAGCTCGCTTTATAGGTCTGTTACTTTGCACATAACAGTTCTGAAGATAAGTGGCCACTGGCATTGCTGTAGTGGCTTAAAGTTTTCAGTGATGGGTCTATAGAGTTCTCTTAGTTTCTTCACATGATTGTGGGATTCCAGGTTGCAAGATGGTTGCTCCAATTTCAGTTATTATGTCTGCATTAAGGCAGAAAAAAAGAGGAAGGAAGCCGTTCTGGTAGTTGTGACTCCCTGTTCATTTTTAGAACACATGCAGTCTTTGTCAGGGCATTTCCCCCTACACTGCCACCCAGAAGTCTTTCATGAGATATTTGTTGTCCTGAACTTTATCATGTGGGCATGCTAATCTGCAGGGGAGGCTGAGAAAGTGAGCATTCAGCTTGTCCACTTTATACAGTGGGAGGCAGCAGGGAAGGGGGTTGGAAATGAAGTCAGCCTTCAACTCTGGTAGCAAAAGTAGGGGAGATTGAAATCACTTTTCATATACGGAGGAGGTGGTGATACCTTGATCTTCCTGGGAGGAAAAAAAAAGTATTGTGTCCAGTGGAATTGGACTGAGAAATAAGATGAGAGATGAAAGAGATCACAGACAAGTTCGAAAGCCTGGCTACAGTTAGAATGGGACCTTGTTTATCTGGTGCTAGCCTAACAAAAAAAAAATGTGTGGCTATATGGTAAAGCACAGTTTAACTTTGGTGAACTATTACAATTAGCACTCTCTGGGTCAAGATTAATTGTTTGTAATATCGAAGTAGTCTACATTCAGCATGATTATGGACAGAATAATATCTTCTTTCAGGCTGCATATTAAGATACCCTCAGGTGATTGTAGTGACACAGTATTTCCTTTTTGTCATAGCACATAGGTCAACCCACTGCCATGGGCCAAATCTGTCAGGTGCCAGCTAAGTGCAGCCACACACATTCATTTATATATCTTCCTTGGCCGTGCTTCCACTGCAGCTGCAAGTGGTGCAGTTGCAATAAAGATCTTGTGGCCTGACATATTTACTATCTAACCCTTTACAGAAAAGTTTGCTTACTCCGATCTAAATTGTAAGATTAAAAAGTAAAGGAAAATACAGTCAAAGACTTAGACATGAGTCATATTAGACCTATTTTGATAAAAGATTGATAAAGATTGATTGATCTTTTTGATAAAAAGATTTGACTTGAGTATTATTATTGTTAGTGAAGATTAGAGTAAATGTTAGACCATGTTCAAAAATTAAAATAGTTTAGTGTAATTGGTTTAAGATTTTTTTGAATCACCTAAAGATAAGTGGTATTTGTGGATCTTGTCAAAGAAAAGAGAAAGGAAGATATGATTAAAAACCAGTGAGATCCATGTCTTTTTTCCCAAGTAGATTTCTCAGGTATGAATCTCCTTTACCAGTATAAACCTGTCAAAGGTTAATATAGGTGATTTTACTGTACATAAAACTCTGTAAAACTTAGAAACATAAAACAAGGATATAATTTAAAACAATATAATTTTAACTACAGATAGATTTACTTATCATACATGAATGATTCAGATTCCCATACATGAAATGAGATAATTTCAAATTATTTTAAAACCTTTTTCTGCATGAGGAACTATATGGATTCTGATTTTTGGCATTTTAATGATGTGTTATCCTAATTTATGGGGTTCTTTTGTTGTAAAACTCCTAATAATAGGATTTATTGATTATATGAACCCAGACCAGTCCCTTAGTAGAAAAGAGTGATGCTATTTTACATGTTTTCATTTGGATCAAGCTTTTGAAGGATTTGTTCTTATGCTAATTAGAGAATTTATTACTAAAACATAAATACTCTTAGTAGTTTTCAGTCTTTGAACAAAGAAAACTTGTTTCCTGAGAAATTAGCTATGTAAATGAATATGTCATTTACAAAGTCTAGCAATCTGATGAACCTAGGAGATTTTTCCCTAACTAAATGTGTATGAATGGGGAGGTAAATCTGAAAGGGACAGAATTATTTGTCCAACAGGAATAATTCTGAAACATGTTAGCATGTAATAGTGTAAGACACAGAGGATGTAGCCATTATAAATGTTGATTAATATTTGAGCTGATTGTAATTCCAGAATATATGTCTCAGGTCAGGATGGTATCAAAAGCTTACAGAAAGAAAGTAAAGGCTGATGTTTGCTGACTTCCCTCTTTTAACTGACAGAGCAAGGGAAGTGACAGACAAGAAAGCACAATGGACTTTAGAGTCAAAATTGTTTTAGTACTGATGAGCTGTCTGACCTTGGGAAAGCTACTGAACTTTTCTGACTGTTTTTTCATCTATAATATATGGATAGCTAATAATGCCTTTTTTTGCAGGGTTGTTAAAATTTGGTAGGTTCTTTATGTGTGTAAAGAATCTAGCAGTGTTTCTTACTTTGGAATACTGAAACAAAGATAGCAATTTTCCTTATTACTATGATTAATTTAGATGAGGAGTGAGTTGACTAGCTCCTTTGTTTTTCAACTCTTCCTTTCTTCAGTTGGTTTTTGATGGTTTTCATTAGGTTAAGCAGATGCTTAGGCTGCTTAGAGGCCCAGTAGGAGAGTGAAAGGACTTCCCTGGTGGCTCATAGAGTAAGCAGTCTGCCTGCAGTTCAGGAGACCTGTGTTCAGTTCCTGGGTCATGAAGATCCCCTGGAGAAGGTAACGGCTACCCACTGTAGTATCTTTGCCTGAAGAATTCCACATCCATGGACAGAGGAGCCTTGTGGGCTAGTCTGTGGGGTCACAGAGACTCAGACACAACTGAGCGACTAACTCTTTTGGTTTTTCAGGAGAGTGAAATCGATGTACTTTGTCTTCTGTTTCTATGAAGGAGGAAATCTTTCTGTCTCATTTATACCAGTTGGGTGCTTATCAAGGGCAAATCAGGTTTTACTTCCCTCTCCCAGAAACCAGACTGACAGGAGTGTTTGTTTTTTTTTCTTTTTGATCTGTTCCATTATCTCTCTGACTGAGACTTAGTCAATTGAAGAGATTTAGAGGTACTTAGAGCTTAGATCCTTGAGCCCACTATATCAGAGGTCATATTAAAAACCTTGCTCTGGGAAGAAAGAATTTTAAAGGAACCAATCTTAGCCTTTTTGAGGAATATTTTAGAATGAGCCAAAGATCTTAGTATATCTGTGCTGAAATTAGACTAGAGAAAACTCACAAGAATTTCATCTAATTTTATAAAAAGAAATCATTTATTTGAATAGCAGTAATATTTCAGAGGTATTCAAAGCTTTCTATTTAACTGTGTGCATCTCTGCTACGTGAGCCAGACTACCACGATCTGATAGACTTTTGCCGAGAATAACAACCATACGGTAGGAAATTCTATCACAGATCTGGTGCAGTGGTCTTGAGTAGGTAGGATCATAAATGGAAATAAGTTTCATGAGAAAGGAAATGAACTTCAAAAGAAAGCATTAGTCTTCTTTTTCTAATTAAAATTTCTGGTCCTTCATAAGAAAAGGCAGGAGTTTCTCCAGTCTTAGAAACAGTTTGGGGAGAATTAAAAATGTAAACTTAGTGAACATGCCTATAGGCAGAGGAGAGGGTATTTTGGTGCCTGGCAGTGTGGTTGTGGCATATGAATATAGCAAAGTGTGTTGCCGGACACCTTATCATAAGCTTTGATGAATCTTGGCCTTTTGAATAAATATTGTTTTGTTTTGTTTTTTATGTTTACAAATTGAATTATGGTGATAGGATATATTTGGCGTACTTGGATAAAGTCAGTTAATTCCATTTAGCAAGCCCTAGACAGTATTGCTTTACTAATCTAATAACTATCTCTAATACTGTGTAAGTTGTACTTTCGGGGGCTGTTTTATTTGCTCTGTGGTGCTGTATAACGTTAGCAGGTTTTGGACCATTATTATTGTATATTATCAGGGTAATATTGTCATTGTAAATCATAATAACAGATTAAATAACCCTTTACCATTGTATTAAGAAGAAATAAACATGCTTAAGGAAAGAACTAGTTATTACTAGTATTATTGTTGCCTGAGCTGTTCTTGAATATTATTTTGTTCTCTTAAAAATACTTGGATATTAATGCTAACTGAAGGGAGAAATTGATGATAAATGTTTGCAGAAAGTAAAAAACTATATAAAATTTTATCCATGTACTTCATTTCAGTAAGCCTTTAGAGTTTAAGTTACTCTGTTATACTACTATACTACACTACTATACTATACTGCTCTGTAGTGACACATTACTTTTCTGGACTCATCCAAGATGAAAGTAAAAAGAAGTACTCCTTACCTGCTCTGATCCCCTAAATAATGCACTTTTCTCACATGAAAATTCTTGAGGCTATCACATGTATAATATTAAACTCATTGTCTGGGATCTACTTTGTAAGTCCATTAAAAGCAGAAAATTAGAAGTAGGGAAAGAAGCTACAGTGAGGATATTGAAGCTGACAGAGTTAGCTATTAAAACTATTAAAAACCATATAAAAACTGAAAGTGTACAGCAATCTAGAACTTCTCCCCACCTAGATGTATCTCAAGACCATCCTGTATGAAATGCAGCACACTGCTTAACATTCTTAATTCTGTTACGAATTTGATGCCTGATTCTGAGGCATCAAAATAATGGCAAATTGTTTTTATCACATTACCTTTTTTATGTACGTCTAGTACTTCTATTAGTAAGATGTTTTACATTTGTGTATGGGCTTCCTTGGTGGAAGCCCATAGAGGGTAAAGGATCTGCCTGCAATGTGGGAGACCTGGGTTTGATCCCTGGGTTGGGAAGATCCCCTGGAGAAGGAAATGGCATCCCACTCCAGTACTCTTGCCTGGAAAATCCCATGGACAGAGAAGCCTGGCAGGCTACAGTCCATGGGGTCGAAAGAATTGGACACAACTGAGTGACTTCACTTTGACTTTTCTATTTACAGAGCACTGAAACTTATACTTTTTAATCTTCACAATAACCTGGTTAAGATAGGTGAATCTGATGCTCTTTTCCTTTTTTTTACAGATAAAGATACAGCCCATTGTAGGGTTAAGAGTGAAATCTTAATGACAGGAAATATCTTTACATCAAATTATTTCTGCAGCTGTGAACAATGCAGATAACAATAAGCCTTACTTTTCTAGCCTGGTTTATAGTTAAAGCAAAATTTTATTTAAAAAATTGTAATATAAGAGGGATGGGATGGGGAGAGAGGCAGGAGAGGGGGTTGGGATGGGGAACACATGTAAATCCATGGCTGATTTATGTCAATATATGGCAAAAACCACTACAATATTGTAAAGTAATTAGCCTCCAACTAATAAAAATAAATGAAAAAAAATAAAAAGAAACAACAACAAACAAGCAAAAATTGTAATATATTTTACAGTGCTTTTTTTCCAAAGTTGGTTTAAAAAAAAAATGGCGGCAGGCGGGGGGTGCTTGGCGGAGTACTTACTAGAGTGTAACCTAATTATTCAGAAATCCAGATATGTGGGATGTTCCTGAGATTCACTTGTATTTTGGCTTTTCTATTCAGTCACCAAGTCTTTATCATTTTTCCTCTGAAATATTACTCTTAACCCACTGTCTTTAAAAAAAATTGTTAGGGTAGAATTGATATGCAGTATTGTGTTAGTTTCAGGTATGTAACAAATCAAATCTGTTACCCACTGTTTTTTAGCTTCTTTTCCTATCTAGGCCATTATAGAGTATTGAGTTGAGTTCCCTGTGCTATACAATAGCTCCTTAGTAGTTACCTGTTTTTTAGATATAAATTTATTTGGCTGCATCAGGTCTTGATTGTGGCAGGTGGGGTATCCGTTGCATCATGTGGGGTCTTTGTTGCAGATGCACGGACTCTAGCTGTGGTGCACGGGCAGAGCAGTTGCAACGCAAAGGCTCTCCAGGTGAGGCACGTGGGCTCTAGAGCACACTGGCTCAGCAGTTTTAGTGCAAGGGCTCAGTCGCTCTGCAGCATGTGGGGTTCTAGCTCGCTGACCGGAAATTGAGGCTGCATCCCCTGTGTTGCAAGGCAGATTCTTAACCACTGGACCACCAGGGAAGTCCCAGTTGTCTGTATATAGCAGTGTGTATATGTCTATGCCAACCTTCCAGTCTATCCCTACCCCGTCCCCCAACCCCACCCTGTAACCATAGGTTTATTTTTTTACATCTGTAACTCTATTTTTGTTTTGTAGATAAGTTCATTTCTAGCCTTTTTTTTTTTTTTTTTAAGATTCCGCATATAAGCAATACCATGATATTTGTTTGACTTTACACAGAATGAGGATTTCTAGGTTCATCCATGATGGTGCAACTGACATTATTTTGTTCTTTTTATAGCTGAGTAATATTACATTGTATATGTGGATAAAGAAGGTGTGATTGTCTTTTGCTGTTTTCACTGACACATCACTGCATTCTTGTGTAGTATCCTTTTGCCCATCTCCATTATCTTCTGCTGTCCTTTGATTGACTTCATTTCCTCACTGTTGCCAGGTTAATCTTTCTTAAGGACTATTTTTATTACATCACTTGGCTTTTTAATAACTTGCCTTGGCTTCTTATGGCCTAAAGTATCAAATATGTATTCTTAATTTTGACATTAAAGCCCTCTGTTTCTGATGCCATGTAATATATGTTACCTTCACTTTTATGACTTGTGTGGCATCTACATACTAGATAGGAAAAACTCACTGTTGTTTTATTTTTTTTCCTCCGCTTACTGCAGTTTGTGTGTATTTCTTTGTCATTGTTCCTTTTGCTAGTTTTCTTTAAGATTTTAGGACTTTTTTTATGAAAAATTTTTAGCAGTATTTGACTCTTAGAACTCTTTAACTGTTCATACCTATGCCAACAGCCCTAACTTATGCATCTTATAGCTAGCTTCTTGGGCATCTGTGGTGTACTTTCAGCAGTGCTGGATTTTGAATAAGAAAGTTGACGTCAGTCTTGGGCCAGCTACTTTATCCCTTTCTGACTCTACTGCAGTCGCTGAGTGCAAGAGCATTTCAATTTAATTTTAGAAGAATAATTTGCAGTTGCTTTAGACTTGAGTAGTAGAGAAAGCGAAGGCTTTGAAGAAAAGAAGATACTGTCTAGCCAAAGGGGATCTATATTTGAAAAAATGTTTTTTGGTTTGTTTTAAGGCTGGAAAAGAATATGAAGTATATTTATATGTTGAAACAAATGTGCTAGGACATGATTAAGATCTGCTTTCCTTCTCATAGTACCTTTTCTGATTTTTAGTTTTTCTTTCTGTGAAAATGAAACAAGTCTTAAAGAAATCTTGATAAATTTATCTAACTATTAAGCTTATGTGCTTTGGAGTACTGAAATATGAGATTATACTTTTCAGCCACTTGCCCTCTATTTTGGGCTTAGCAAGGTTTATTTGTTTATGTATGTTTGTATTTGATATTTTTGTATTTGCTATGGACTGATTTGTGTCCCTCTGAAAATACATGTGTTGAAGCCCTAACCCCCTGATGTAGCCATCTGGAGACGGGTTTTTAGGGGGTGAGTAAGGGCTTCTCTGGTGGCTCAGATGGTAAAGAATCAGCCTGCAATGCAGGAAACCAAGGTTTCATCCTCGATTCGGGATGATCCCCTGGAGGAGGGTGTGGTGAGCCTCTCTAGTATTCTTGGCTGAAGAATTCCATGGACAGAGGAGCTTGGTGAGTTATAGTCCGTGGACTTGCAAAGAGTCTAACACCGCTGAGTTACTAATACTTCACTAAGGTTAAATGATGTCTATATGAATGGGGCTGTAATCCAGTAGGACTCTAACCTTATAAGAAGAGAAGGGGATCTTTCTCCCTCCCTTCTTCCCATCCCCCACGTGTGAGGACACAGTGGCCATCTGAAAACCAGAAGGGAGCTGTCACCAGAAACCAAATTCTATGGGACCTTGATTGTATTTTCTAGCCTTTAGAATGGTGAGAAAATAAATTTCACCCAGTCTGTGATATTTTGTCGTGGCAGCCTGAGCAGATTTAGATAGTATTTAATATGTCCTTAGTTCTTCAATATTTTTATTCTATGTATATGTTGAAAAATCCTTTTGGTGTACCGTTGAAGGGTACACTAAATTTCTAAATAATTAGTATGTTTTCAGATGTCGTTCTCTGGTAATTTTCTCTTATTTTGGGGGCTTCCCTAGTGGCTAAGATGGTAAAGAATCTGCCTGGAATGCGGCAGACCCGGGTCCAGTCTCTTGGTCGGGAAGATCCTCTGGAGAAGGGAATGGCAGCCTACACCAGTATTCTTGCCTGGAGAATTCCATGGAATGGCTGCCAGGCAGACTACAGTCCATGGGGTTGCAGAGAGTCAGACATAACTAGTTCTTTGGTATTTTTATTCTGTGTATATATCAAAAAAACCCTTTTGGCTTATCTGTAGAAGGGTACACTCAATTTCTAAATAATTGGTATGTTTTCAGATATCATTCTCTGAAAATTTTCTCTTATTTTTAATCTCCTGGTTGGATATTAATGCACTTTGAACAGTAATTTTTAAAATATTATTTTGTAGTTTTTAATGAGATTTGCTTTTAAAGAATTTTTTACCTTACTGTTTGAGATCCTTTTAACGTCTGTGGTGTACTATTTTATAATCAAAACAGCTTTACTTTCCAGGTTTGGTTTGTATAGTGTTTTGGTTTCTTTGACTTGCTGAAGCCTCTAGGTATGAAGCCTGAGCCCCTCCATAGAGCAATTTCTGTGTTGCTTTGTGTGGGTGACACTGGGGTTCAGATAGATGTGCCTTGGGGCTTCTAAAGAGCCTGAGTGCCTGAAGTAATCACTTGTTTTTGATGCTCATGTGTAAATAAGCTAAGCAGACTGAAATTCAAAAATACTGATTTTCTACATTTCTGTTTAATTTTTTTTGTGTATTAGTTCTATACTGGATAAACTGTACTAAATCTGTTTGGCATAATTTAAAATTACTTTGGGAAGTTTCACCAGTTCTTGCATGAAGAAATAGGCTTTCTATAAATCAATTGCATAATAATTATTGTTGGGGAGAGTTCATTATTTCCTTTCGCCTTTTACATTACTCATCTTCTTTAAAGGACTGTTCTGACGTAATCTCTTCAGCTAAATCCATTTGCCATACCACAGCTTGTAATTGCTTTAGATTTGAAGAATATGATGAATGGCTTTATTATTCACCAATAGCAAATTGTCTTTCTTAGTGTTCTTAACCTCAGTGTGGCCTTCACTTTCGAATAGTTAAATGATTAAATGATTCAGATGGTACTATTCTCACCTCCGGTAGAGACTTACATAATAGCATTTCCATTTTTAGTTTTATTGTTATGTCCAAGATTTTACATTTCCAGCACTTTAATTGTTCAGATGTAGTAAATATAGTTACAGTATAGTCATGCAATGAAAAAAAAAATTAACTGAATATCTGAAATCAATCTCCTAATAGATAAGATGGTACGGATTGTCAGCTTCTCCTGATTTCATTATGTTTTGTTAATAGAGAAATCCCAGGCTATTCAGCTGTTTTCCTGAATGCTCAGGCTGGTGAAAAATGGAGAAAGAATCCTTTCTATCAGAAGTCTTACACAGTCCTTGAATTTCTAAATAAATATGACCTAGAAAATGCAAATATCTAAAGATAATACTGATTTATCTTCCAGTTGGTGTTCTAGTTGGTCAATTTTTCAAATAGTAGTTATAATGTGTGTGTCATTTTTTGGCCATCCCTTTAAAAGACCTTAATCTACACAAAGGCCATTAAACACAGGAAAAATGGCAATAAGAAGAGGAGAATATAAGAAAGAAATGAAACCAGTAGAAAAGAAGGTTAGAAGGAAATAATAGGAATTATCCTAATGAGAAATTTGCACTAGAGAAAGTTTGACAGTTGAGAAGAGAGCCTAGCAATATGCTGATAGAAGTGAACAGTTATTAGTTGAGTGCCAGGAAAAGCTGCCAAATATCTACCTCTGTCTCACATAATAACCCCAAGGCATCAGTGTTCCAGACTGAAAGCGCAGGGAGTAGTTTAACACTCTGGAGGCAAAGGGAACAAGAGGAAGTTTTAGTGTGATGGTAGGTGTAATCATTTAGAGATAGCACAGCCTTTATAAGTATCTTCTTAACATAGTATTATGCAGTAGTCTGAGATGGCTTTTTAAGTGAAAAATCTATGTGAAAAATGCTTTTGTAAACTTCTATCTAGTTAATTAGAAATTGGATGTCTCAAATATGAGTTATCTCAGTATGTGACATAACAAAAACACTAGTATTTTGGAAAGAACACCAAAATCATGAAATCATGACTTCATTTTTTGCCTTTAAACTAGATATATGACCTTGGATAAACTAACCTCTGCAAGTCTGAATTTTATCATGTTTAACATGTTAATAACATCTGAACTGTTTTCCAAAAAAGGTGATCAAGACTATGAAAATTCTATAAAAATTTAAAGTCTACAAAAATATTTTCTCGCTCTGAAAAATTTTATAATGTACAAATGAATATGAAGATATATATGATTATTTTATTCTTTATTCCCTCACACATTTAAAAATGTTATCATTTCAAGCATTCTGTGAATTTTAATGAACCTCTTTTTATACCAAGGCAAATGCTATTATGATTCTTTTTCAAGTTATATTGAAAATATATAAAGATATATATTTTACTTCATATTTTATTTTTTATTGAACTAATACTGATTTGTAGCATTGTATGTCTTATATTTGCAACATTATACTTCTACTTCTGTATATGTTACAGTGTGCTCATCACCAAAAGTTTATTTTCCATTCATCACCGTATAGTTGATCCCCTTTGCCTGTTTTACCCTTCCTCTCCAGGAACCGGTACTCTTATTCTCTATATCTACATGTCTGTTTTTTGTTTAGTTTGGTTTGTTCATTTATTTTGTTCTTTATTGGTTTTTTATGTTCCACATATAAGTAACATCACATGGTATTTTCCTTTCCCTATCTGATTTATTTCACTTAGGATATATCTGTCTATCTATCTATATATATATTTCATATTTTCTTTATCTAGTCATTTGTTAATGGATACTAGGTTGTTTCCATATCTTGGCTATTGTAAATAATGCTGAAATGAACCTAAGGGTGTAGGTATCTTTTTGAATTTGTGTTATCATGTTCTTTGGATAAATAGGCAGAAGTGGACTACTTGGATCATACATGAAGAATCTCCATACTGTCTTCCATAGTGGCTTTACCAATTTATGTTTCCACTAACAGTTTATGAAGGTTCTTTTTTTTCCCCGCATCCTTCCAACACTTGTTATTTGATTTTGTTCAGTTGCTAAGTCATGTCTGACTCTTTGCGACCCCATGAATTGTAGCACGCTAGGCTTCCTTGTCCTTCACTATCTCCTGGAATTTGCTCAAACTCATGTCCATTGAGTCAGTGATGCCTTACAACCATCTCATCCTGTTGAAAGGTTGTTGCTGAGCTGTGAAGGTCGCCGGGATTCTTGGACTCCGCAGAGGAAGAATTCAGTCTGGGGCCAGTGACGACATTTGATCACTCAGTGCTTTTGTGTAATAAAGTTTTATTAAAGTGTAAAAGAGATAGAGGAAACTTCTGACATAGACATGAGAAGGGGGCAGAAAGAGTGCCCCCTGCTAGTCTTTAGCCGGATGTTATATAGCTACTAGCAGGCTGGTGATTAGAGAAAGGAAATGTCTCAGAACTCAGAGACGGGCACCAGGCCGCTCACCCACAGCATGCGTTTTGGGATAACATGGCACAAGGTGGGTTGTCCTGGGCCATAAAATGACTGACATGAATCTTGAAGAAAGGCAGGTTTCCAAGGAAATACATAGTCTCATTAACATAACTTAAGAGAATATTTGCATGAGTAAAACATACTGGTTTGTCAAGTCACTTCTGGGTCTTAGGCAGAACCAACTTGAAGACAGGAGTCTAGGATAAATACATAGTTTATTAACATAGCTTAAGAGAAACATTTCCATGAGAAAAATGCATTGGTTAGCTCAAGGTTCGAGAAAAGTTCAGATGAAACCAGGTGTCCTTATGGCTACACAGAATTTTAAAAGAAGCCTCTTTTTAAGTGTGGGTAGAGAAGGGGGAAAATCTAACACTTGTATTTTGTTTCCTCCTGCTGTTTAAGAGAGAGGTAAAAAATGTCTGACACCTGCAGCCTATTTCCTCCCTTGGGAGAGCCCTGCCCTTCCTGCCTGTTACCCTCTCACTGTGTTGCCCTCTCCTCCTGCCCTCAATATTTCCCTGCTTTAGGTAATGAGGACATTTTGGTAATGTGAATTCTTCTAGTCTAGGAGCATGAAATATCAGTTTCTTTCAATAATATCTTATAATTTTCAGTGTGCAAATCATTCACCTCCTTGGTTAAATTTATTCCTAAGTATTTTATTACGTTTTTGGCAATTATAAATGCTGTTGTTTTCTTAAGTTTTCTTTCAGCTAGCTCATTGTTAGCATTTAGAAATACAGTAGATTTATGTATATTGCTTTTGTGATCCTGCAACTTTACTGTATTCATTTATTATTTCTAGTAGTTTTGTTGAAGTCCTTAGGATTTTCTATATATAAAGTCATTTCATCTGCAAATAGTGACAGTTTAACCTCTTCCCTTCCAGCTTGGGCAGCTTTTATTTCTTTCTTGCCTAATGGCTCTGGCTAGTACTGTCAATAATATGTTGAATAGGAGTGATGAAAGTGGGCATTGTTGTCTTATTTCTTATCTTAGAGGAAATGCTTTCAGTTTTTCACCATTGAGTATGATGGACTTGTTATATATGGCCTTTATTATATTGAGATGCATCCCTCTATATCTAGTTTATTGAGTTTTTATTATAAATGTGTGTTAGATATTGTCAAATGTTTTTCCTGTATCTATTGTGATGATCATATGATTTTTATCCTTTGTTTTGTTAATGTGGTATGTCATTTTGATTTGTGGGCGTTGAACCATCCTTGTGTCCTTGGAATGAATCTCACTTTACTATGGCACATGATCTTTTTGATGTGTTGTTGAATTCAGTTCACTAATAGTTTGTTGAGTATTTTCGCATCTATGGTCATCAGATGTAGTGGCCTGTAATTTTCTTTTTTGTGTTGTCTCTGTCTGGTTTTCGCAGAGTAATGTCAGCCTCATAAGATGAGTTAGGAAGTATTCTCTTCTTGTCAATTGTTTTTTTTCTTTTGGAATAGTTGGAGAAGAATAGGTACTAAGTCTTTGAATGTTTGATAGAATTCATCTGTGAAGTGACTGGACTTCTATGGAGTGGTGAGCTTTTTGGCCACTGTTTCAGTCCCTACTAGTGATTGATCTATTCAGATTTTCTATTTCTTCATTTTTCAGTCTTTGCAAGGTTGTATGATTCTGAGAATTTATCCATCTCTTCTGGGTCATTCAGTTTGTTGATGTGTAGCTCTCCATGATATTATTTTATAATCTGTTGTATTTCTATGGTGTCTACTGTTGGTTTTCTTCTTTGGCTTCTGATTTTAAGGGCCTTCACTCTTTTTTCTTCTCAGTTTAGTGTAGCTAACAGGTTTGTCAGTTTTGTTTATATTCTCAAAGAACCAGCTTGCTTCATTGATCTTTTCTACTGTCTATTTAGTCTCTACTTCATTTATACCTGCTCTGATGTTTATTATTTTCTTCCTTCTATTAACTTTGGACTTCAGTGTTTTTTCTTCCTTTCCTGGTTTCTTTAGAAGTGAGCTTAGATTGTCTATTTGAGATTTATCTTATTTCTTGAAGTAGCCCTGTTTCACTATAAATTTCCCTCTTAGTACCACTTTTACTGTATCTCATAGATTTTGATATGTCATATTTTCATTTTCACTTGTCTCCAGGTAATGTTTGGTTTCTCCTTTGATTACTTCATTGATTCAATAGTTGTTTAGTAGCATGTTGTTCAATCCCCACATGTTTGTGATTTCTCTAGTTTTCTTCTTGTGGCTGATTTCTAGTTTCATTCCATTGTGAACAAGAAATATGTTTAATGCAATCATCTTATTAAATTTTTTGAGACATGTTTTTGTCCTAGTATATAGTATATCCTTGAGAAAGTTCCATGTGTACTTGAGAGGAACTGTCTTCTGCTGCATTTGAGTGGAATGTTCTAACAGATGTATAGAATCCATCTAGTCTAGTGTTCCATTTAAGGCCTGGGTTTCCTTGTTGACTTTCTGTTTGGATGATCTATCCATGGAGGTGAGTGGGTTGTTATAGTCCCCTACTATTATTGTGTTGCTGTCAGTTTTTCCCTTTAGAATTGGTAATAATTGTTTTATATATTTTGGTTCACCTTTGTTAAGTGCGTATATATTAGTCACTCAATGTTTTCTCAATGAATTGGCCCCTTTGTTACTATACACCGTCCATTTTTTGTGTCTTATTACCATTTTTGACTTGAATTCTATTTTGCTAACGTGAGTATGGCAACACTTGCTTCTTTTGGTTTGTTTGGAGTATCATCTTCCCTTCCTTCACTTTTATCCTTTGTTTGTCATTAGAACTGACATGTGTCTCCTGGAGGCATCATAGAGTTGGGTCTTGTTTTTAAATCTGTTGAGCCACTCTGTGTCTTTTGATTGATGAATTCAATTCATTTCCATTTAGGGTGATTTTGATAGATGAGGACTTAATACTGCCTCTTTATCTTTTGTTTAATGGTTGTTCTGTATCTCCATTGTTTCTTTTCCCTTGTATTTCTGACTGCCAGTTTGGTTTGGCTATTTTCTACATTTTTTTTTTAGTTTCCTCTTTTTTTTATATTTGTGCCTGTATGTATGTGTTTTATGATTGACCTGAAGTTTGTATAATATGTCTCATGTTTAAAATAGTCCTTTTTCTGCTGATATCATCTTGTCTTTATTTACCTATGGGAGTTCCATTCTTTTCCAGTTTTATGTTTTTGTTGTCTTAAATTATCCCTTTTTATATTGTGAGTTTGTTACCAAATGGAGATAGCTATAGTCATTCTTTTACTCTCTTTTTTTCCCCATTAATTTTCATATTTTAATAAAATCTTTAAAAGTTATTCTGATAGTTTCAATTTTCAGGTTCCGTTTATCACCTTGTTCAACATTTGATGTATTTTTCCTGTTTTGTTTCTGCTAGAAGAGCTCCTGTAATCATCTCTTGTAAGACAGGTGTAGTGTTGATGACCTCCTTAATTTTAAGCTTTATTTGTCTGACAGTCTTTATTTCTCCTTCATATCTGAATGACAGTTTTTCTGAATCTTGGGTGCCAAGTTTTATCTTGCAGTATTTTGAGAGTGTCATTTGTTCCCTCCTGGCCCATAGGATTTCTGCTAAGAAATCTGCTGATAGCCTAATGGGGATTTCCTTGTAGGTTATCGTCATTTTTTCCCTGGCTTCCTTTTAAATTCTTTGTCATTGACTTTTGACAATTTTAATATTAAATCTCTAGTAGAAGATCTCTTTGCATTGAGGTAATTAGGTGTTTTCTTAGCTTCATGGACTTGTATGTCCATTTTCTTCCCCAAGTCTGGGAAGTTCTCAGCTTAATTTCTTTAAATAAACTCTCCTCCCTTCCCCTTCTCTTCTTCTGGGATACTCAGTTATCCTAATGTTGCCCTTCCTGCAAAATGAACAGCTCTGTAGGATTTCCTTATTTATTTTTTTAAATATTATTTCTCTTTCCTTTTATTTTTTTTTCTTTCTTTTTCCATTTGTATCATTTCTATATTTCTGTCTTCCAGCTCACTGATCCTCTCTTTTATATAGTCTGCTCTATTTCTAGTGCTTTCTGGTAACATTCTTAATCTTGTTTTGGTGTTCTTCAGCTTAAGAATTTGTTTGATTGATTCTTGTTTGGATTCTTTCTTATAGTTTCAATCTCATTAGTAAAGTATCCTCTTATTAATTAGTTGTTAATTAATTAGAGCTCATTAAGCTGCCTTTCTGAGTTTTCTTGTTGAACTTATTCGTGACAGCTATTTTGAATTCTCTGTCAATTAGATCTAATCATTCCGTAACTCAAGTTTGGTTTCTGGAGAATTGGCGCTTTCTTTTTATGGTGTGGTGTTACTGTGGTTCTTCATGTTGCTTGAATTGTTCCTCTGCCTTCTCATTTATATTAACTGACAAGTTAGGAGTTAGTTTCCTTTCTTTTGTTTTCTGGTAGGTGGCACTATCACACAAGCTCTTGGCTTCTCTACCTCCACTGCCTTTATATTTTAGAGTGGCAATTTCTAGCCTCCACCGTCTCTGTAAGAGGTATGGCTCCTTGCCTTCATAAGGCAGGGTTTTTGCTGCCTTGCTTCTTCCAGAGCCACTGTGAATGGTGGGCTCTTTGCTTGAGTCATGTGACAGGCTCTGCTGTGAGGTGAGGGGTGCAATAATGAGGCAGCTGGTGTTGCGCCATGTTCATGGTTGTAAAGCTTGTGAATTCCACCATTGTAGATGTGGGGGCAGAGGCTGGAGTCGTGGGCACCTCACACTGGAGGGGCAGGGTCCCAGGCCCCACCCCTCTGCTGCCCAGTTACCTGCAGCCATGGGCGCTGGTGCAGTTTGGTGGCCGCAGTCGTGTGCACCGCCTTCCCCACCGGTACTGGGTCCTCTGTACCTGTGGGCCTAGCTGCCATAGTCAGAAGGCCAGGATTGCAGGCACCATCTCTGCTGTTCCCTTGGTTCTGCCTGCTCTATGTGTTTCAGCTTACCCACTTTTCGATGTCCAGATGTACAGAGTTATCCAGCATCCTGTTCTATTGGGCAGAGGCACCTTTGTTGAGTTGTGGATGTTTACTGGTTGTAGATTAAAGTGGGGAAACAAAGGTAGTTTTTCATTCTGCCATGCTTCTGAAATCATTCTATTTAATAAAGCTTTCAAAAATTGCCTTTTATTTCAAATGCTGTTTTCTACTTGAAGTTTTCGTTGTTGTTGTTGTTTATCTTTAGAGTTCTTATTCAAATCTCTGTTACCCAGAGTGGCTAGGTTTCTAGTTTTTGAAGAGTATAGTTTTTGAAGCAAAATATTTTTTGATCATATGGGTGAGCATCCTTTAAAATTTTTAAAACAATTTTAAGGAAGCTTGTTGCTAAGAGAAATCAGAGAGGAATTACTAAGGAATCTCATGTTCTGACAAGGTGTAGAAGAGATCACAAGGAAAGAAGTGTAGAAACAAAGCTGAAAAGGCTAGCACTGGATGGAGCGTACTTAAGGATGTTTTATGAATCTGTGTCATGATTAATCTGCCTTGTATATAACAAGAAACATCAAGTTAACAGTAACCAAAACAAAGTATATGTTTGTTTATTTTTCATGTAAAAGACATCCGAGGTTTGGCAATTTGAGGCAGATATGACTCCATAAATTTTGGGGGAGCTAGATTTTCTTATCTTGGCATTCTAAGTTTCAGCCATCACATGCACGTTCTAATCACAGGATGGAGTGTTATTAATAATTTTAAAAAGTTTGTTCTCAATTTAGTTTTAATTTCAGTTTTCAATGTTGGATTTGGAAATACAGCTGATTTCTGTATATTGGCTTTATATCTTTTGACCTTGCTGAATTCTGATTTGTTAATAGTTGTCTTACAGATTCCTTTGGATTTTATATGCAAACAGTTATGTCACCTGTAAATGAAAGTGATTAGTTTTTTTGGCTACTCTGTATGCCTTTTATTTCTTTTTTTTGCATTACTGCAGCACCTCCAGCTAGATATTTTTAATAGAAGTGATGAGTGAGAACATCCTGGTCTTGTTCCACATCTTAGTGGGAAATATTAATACATCCTTAAGATTGATTTAGCTATAAATAGCTATAGGATTTTAATAGATGCTATTTATCATACTGAGGAGTTTCCATTTTATGTCGTTTCCTAAAATTTTTTTTTTTTTCATTTTTAAGTTGTGAATGGATATTGATTATTCATAGCCCTTGACATTTGATTACATATTTATTTATTGTCTGTTTCCCTCATGGGAAATCATTTTTGTCTTGTGCACTATTGTACATTGAGAATTTTGTATAATACTTAGTACTCTGTATGTACTCAAAAGAAAAAATACTTGTTACATGAACAAATTGTTAAACATCTGTGAGTTACTTGATCAGACTCTGAAGAGAAAACTTGTACTTTACTGTCAAAACTGCATGATCATAGCACTCTACCACCACCTGGTGATAGTGTGTCTAAATTGCAGTAAAAGCTTGGGAGGTGAATAAACTTATGAGAACTGAAACTGCAAATGATGGACTGATGTGACAGTTACAATTTAAAATAAATAAATATTCATTATGTATAACAATACTGTCTCTGAGATTTAGCAAATATTTTTCACATTTGGTAGGTGTTTAAGTATTTTCTCTTTTCCTGGATGCTAGGAAAGGATGACGGATCAGCTTAATTACTTATGTTAAAGACACAGAATAAATTGTGAAAGTTGACAAGAGTAGGGTGAGAGCAAAGGCATTTCTGTGTTTGCATTCATGCTCTGTCAGCATTCCCTTGCTCTTAGATGTTAGCCAGCCTGAATTTTAAATAACAGGGATTTTCCAACTTGTTAATCTCTTGCACTAAATATTTAATATATTGCAACAAAATCCACCAAATGGCCAAGAAGGAGACTTTAGGTTTGTTTTTAAATATCCAATCCAACTAATTCTGTAGAAATTACAGAATTCACCGAGATGTAAATGTAGAACTGAGTGGGATTTATCTCTTTTATTATGCGGCATCTTGGAATGAAACTGTCTATCCTCTATGCTGTATGATTGACCAATGTGTATTTTCTCTCCTTAGTCTCCCTTCAAAAAGAAGAACCATGTGCCATGTATATTTTGATACATTTTTAAATGCACTTCAAATATTAAAACTTTCTTATTGATGTTAAATGGTCAGTTTTGTAAAATACTGATATTTTTGCATAAAAGTTAGCCCTTTTTACGATCAGAATACCCTAGGGTGATAGTTTTGGGAGTACTGTTTTAGTAATAAAGATTATAGTGTGGATAAGTTCCCTACAAGGCCCCATGATGGTAATACCCCAAGATTTTGTCGTTAAAGAAAACTGCTGAGAGGCAATAATTTTTTTTTGTATGTGTCCCATTTTCATTAATGCATGGTAATTGATGGAGTTGCAGTGACTTGTAGCAGTAATGAGTTCTAAACATAATAATGCACTCTTTTCTAATAAGTGAGCACTGCTGGGGTTTAAAAGCATACTAAATCAGTTGCTTTAGTATGAATTTATTAGTTTTTTTCAGCATTAGCTTTAATAGTAGTTATTTACATAAGCGTACATCCCATTAACCGCCATCAGGGCTGGAAAACATGCTGAACTGTTCATATTTTCATATAATTATTGAACATAATGGTTTCATTTGCATTTCTAAACAGTGATGTTTCTGTCAGCCTTGGAAATAGTGTCTTTACACAGTCCCTATTTCACATCCACTTATTTGACATCGTTAAATTTTATGCTAATGTGCTTCCCTAGAATATCATCAGTGGGACAGATGCTAGTGCTTTAATATACAAATCAGGGATGCTTTTCCATCCTCCACATGGCAGAGCAAGTTTTTAAAATCTGCACTTTTAGATATAGAGTCTGTCTCCATAGAAATAGGTCTATGAAGTAAAATTTTTAGGGTTAAATGTTATAATCTGATTTTCTCTTCAAAATACTTCATTATGAATAGCTATTTACCTAAGTTTAGTTTTGTTATCTTGAATGAGGCAATGAGTCTTAGTAAAGATCTTGTTGCATGTGAATATTTAGAATTCTGTTTCTGAAATATTAGTCTTCAGATGCATGCTTTTCAGTGCCTTTGAATATATCAGGCCACAGCATTAGTTTGGAAGTATTCCCTATGTTTTTCTTCCTTTGGTTTCTGAACCTAGATTGTAATATCTCATGGTGGAAGCTGTTATGTTAATGCTGTTGGGTATCTAAGCTTTTTGAATGTACTTAGAAACTGTTCAGTGTAAAAAATTGTCATGTGGTGGGAGCAGGGTACAGGGTAGGATGCTAAAAGCATGTCAGTGAAGTCACAGAACAAATAATTGAAAGGACAGGTTTTCTGGAGAAACTCAGTACCTTTTGGACATCTGTACGTTCTATTAGCTTTTGTTTCTCCAATGTCGTGGATGCTTTTGTGAATTTTGTCGGTTGGATGACTGAAAAAGCTTAAACGAGCAACCAACTAAAGGTTGTTTTGGGAGTTGATTCAGGTCTTCTTGGGACCACCACTTTTGGGGTTTTTTCCCAGCACCTTCTTTTCATGTGTTCTTACAGCTCAGGGCAGCATTTTACTGTTGACGCTTAGTTGGACCTGCGGTTCTAGAGCTGACTCTGCAAAGTTCAAAATGCAAGGCTGGCATTCTGGCAAGATAGGCTAAAAAAACAGTTTTAAGAGCTCTTGCCCCAAATTACTTGCTAAAAATATTTTAGAACTGATAGAGCATAAAACTGATGCAGCATAAAAGGATTATTTGCATATAAATGTTATTTGGCTTACCAGGTCAGGAGGCAACTGAAATTTTTGTAAGGACTTCTGTTCTTTGGGGAATTTCCAGGGAAGAAATATGATAAGGGCTGTGAAGAAACTACTGAAGAGGTAGAATTTCGTAGCTGAACTTTTTAATGAATTTCCTGTATTGTATCTTAAAATAGTCTGAGATTAGTCCTTCTCACAGTGATGGGATCCTTTAAACTATGGTATTAAAAACATTGGTCATGCTCTTCTATCTAAGTTGCTAGGTAGACATTGTATGTGAAAACTTTTAGAAAGTTCTTAAAATCTAATTTTAAGCAAGGCAGTGTTTTCAACTATTGTAAAGCTGTTTTTATGATTGCATTCTTCAGCAGGGAAGCTTCTTTTGGTGGGGTACAGTTTTTCACAAAACTAAAGAAATACATTCCCTGTCACCAAAAAATATTATTTATCTTTTTCCTCCCTGTTCTCATTTCTCTCTGTTTGATGGCAAGAGGTTTAACATCGAAAGGAAAATTTCGTCTGCCTATTCAGTTTTAAAGTGTCATGGTATTTAATTGGGTCACTTGCCCCTGAGCGTCTCTTTTGCTATAGAACTTTACTACCTTCAGTGTAGCAAAGGAGGTGACTGGTGTCTGAGTCCTGACTTCAGAAGGATAGAAGATTTCTAAATGCTGTTTTTGGACACTCTCTGTAGGTTTCTTATAAAGTTAAAAATTTGAGACAAAGTCAGGTATTTTCCATAATGTGCTAGCAAGTAGGAGGATATTACCTGTTTGGTTTTACTTATTTTCTCTTTAATGGCTCTGGGAGCACAGTTACCACTACCTTTTAGAAATGGTGCAAGTACTTTGAAATAAATGTAGAGCACTGTGAGATGCTGATTGCCACGTGTTCTGCAAAGCTGCAGGGACTTTTTGGCATCTGCTGTGTTGCACCTGTTTAAGGAAACTTTGGGCTTTCCCAGTGACTCAGCAGTAAAGAATCTGCCTGAGATGCAGGGGATGTGGGAGACGCAGGTTTGGTCCCTGGGTCAGGAAGATCCCCTGGAGAAGGAAATGGCAACCTACTCCAGTATTCTTGCCTGGGAAATTCCACGGAGAAAGGAGCCTGGCGGGCTTCGGTCCATGGGGTCGCAGAGTGTCAGAAACAACTGAGCAACAGAACACACACAGTTCAGTTCAGTTCATTTGCTCAGTCGTGTCCAACTCTTTGCGACCCCATGAACCGTGGCATGCCAGGCCTCCCTGTCCATCACCAACTCCCGGAGTCCACCCAAATCCATGTCCATTGACTCGGTGATGCCATCCAACCATCTCATCCTCTGTCGTCCCCTTCTCCTCCTGCCCTCAATCTTTCCCAGCATCAGGGTTTTTTCCAATGAGTCAGCTCTTCGAATCAGGTGGCCAAAGTACTGGAGTTTCAGCTTCAACATCAGTCCTTCCAATGAACACCCAGGACTGATCTCCTTTAGGATGGACTGGTTGGACCTCCTTGCAGTGCATGGGACTCTCAAGAGTCTTCTCCAACACCACAGTTCTAAAGCATCAGTTCTTTGGCGCTCACTTTTCTTTATAGTTCAACTCTCACATCCATACATGACTACTGGAAAACCATAGCCTTGATTAGATGGACCTTTGTTGGCAAAGTCATGTCTCTGCTTTTTAATATGCTGTCTAGGTTGGTCATAACTTTCCTTCCAAGGAGTAAGTGTCTTTTAATTTCATGGCTGCAATCACCAAGAAAAATAACGTCAACCACTGTTTCCACAAGGAAACTTTAATTTCAGGTATTTGATTTTTCAATTCACATATTTTTTTTTTCCATTGCTAGATAGGATAGTAATTACTCTTAAAATTGTCTAGCCTGACAGATATATATTTACAAACATATATCTGTTCATTGCTCCTCAAATGATTAGTTCTAATATTTGAGGACACAGGAGGAATGTTGGGAATACTTGAAAATTAATGCCTTATTTAATTAAAAAAATTAACCTATTTTTCCTGACTTTAAAAACAATACATGTACATTATGGAATATCAGAATATTGCTTCATTCTTGATTTCATCAGTGTGGCATATTTTTGTTTTCCTAGTTCATCATTTAATCATCACTTGAGTAGCTGAATGGTTGCAAGTAGGTCTAATCTGACATTAAGTGAAAGCATTTTTCAGATCTCTTGCCTTTAATTTTGTATCAGTTATATTTTATTTAAGGCAAAATATTAAACATGTTTTAAACACAACAGAAAAGTCAGCCAAAAGATATTTAATGGTATATAGTTACAGTAATACTTGCCAGTTCAATTGTGTAATGAATTGCAGAAGTTCTCTGCTCAGTTCTGTGGTTCTGCTTTCAAGTGAGGAGGGTGAGGGATGACCCAAAAGAAAGAAAAATCTGCAGTTGATACGATTTTAAGGGAAATATTGGGGAAAGAAAATTTCTGTGGTATTCATTTAGTGCTCAGAACACCTGTGCTTTATTAAGCCAAGTGGTTAGATAGCTCTGGGGTGTGTATAATTAACTCCAAAACTTCAGGTTCCTTCTCTGAAAAGTGAGAATCATACTATTTATTTTGAAGAGTTGTTTTGAAGATTAAATGAAATAGTGCATGTGAGTAGCCACATTAATCACTCAAAAACTGTTATGTAATCTGTGGTTTACTTCCTTGAAGTAGGCAATGCTAAAGTGGCCCTGGTTTGCTTTACTCGCTTTCCTCTCATCTTGTAGTCCCTTGCTACTGCAAGCTCACTCCGTGGATTTGTAGTGTCAGCGTCACCTACAATACCTGGGAATGTGTTAGAAATGCAGAGTCTTAGACTTCATGCTAGATTTTATTTTTTCAGAATCCACATTTTCATGAGATCCCTGTATGGTAGAGCAGTGTTTGTACTAATTTCTTGCAGTAAGAAATGTTGAGCAGTGGAGAAATTAAACCTTTCACTTTATTTGCTAAGTTCTCACTTTCCATTTTATAGCTTTGGATAGTGAAGGAATGTGTGTATGAGAGAAGTGCATTGTATTAACTTGTATCATGCTGCTCTTAGATGGGTTATTCTGCAAGTGTCAGATATGTACTGCAAAGCTTCTCTATGCCTATTGATTTTTTATCTACCTATTTTATTAATTATTGAGAAGGAGGAATTGAAATTTCTGAGTATAATTGTAGATTTATCCATTTCTCCTTGAAGTTTTATCAGTTTTTGCTTCACATATTTGAAAGATGTTTTTAGTTGCATATAGTTGGAGATGGTTATTTCTTCCTGATAAATTGACTCCTTTATCATTGTGACATGACTTGCTTTATTCCTGGTAATATCTTTGCTCTGAAATCTACACTGACTACGGTATCTTAGTCAATGTAGCTTCTTTTGATTAGTGTTACAATGGTATGTCTTTTTGTATCCTTTAACTTTTAACCTAATTCTGTCTTTATATTTAAAGCACATTTCTTGTAGCCAGCACATAGGTGACTCTTGCTTTTTAATCCAATCTGACATCTATACCTTTTATTAGAGAATTTAAGCCATTTACATTTTGTGGTTCTTGATATGTTGCTTTTGTGTTTATCATTTTACAGTTTGTCTTGTTTGGTCTTTGTCCCTTTTTCCTTTTATCCTGCCTTCTTTTGGATTAATTGAATATTAAAATTTTTTATCTCCTTTCTTGGCTTATCACTTTGTTCTTCTTGGTATTTAATGGATATTCTAAGAAGTATATGGGTGTCCCTGGTAGATAATCCACCTGCAATGCAGGAGATGCCAGTTCAATTCCTGGGTCAAAAAGGTCCGCTGGAAAAGGGATAGGCTTACCCACTCCAGTATTCTTAAGCTTCCTGGTGGCTCAGCTGGTAAAGAATCTGCCTGCAATGCAGGAGACTTGGGTTCAATCCCTGGTTTGGGCAGATACGTTGGAGAAGGGAACAGCTACCCACTCCATCATTCTGGCCTGGAGAATTCCATAGACGTCCATGGGGTCGCAAAGAGTCTGACACAGGTGAGTGACTTTCACTCACACTTAGAAGTATATATTCACCTAACTAATAGCAGTCGACTTTCCAATGATGGAGTCTACCATTTTAACTACCTTACAATAGTATAATACTATTTCTTACTCCCTGATCTTTGTGCAGCTGTCAAGATACATTTTAATTTTATCCTCATACCTTACTCTTTTTGTTAGACAATCAATTATCTTTAAGAAGGTTTATATAATAAGAAAATATACATTTACCTGTGTAATGATCACTACCAGTGCTCTTTGTGTATTCCCTACTACTTCCTCCTGCTTGATAAACTTCCATTGACATTTATTATTTGCCTGAAGGCAAAAGGAGAAAAGAGAGGCAGAGGATAAGATGGTTAGATAGTATCACTAACTCAGTGGACATGAATTTGAGCAAATTCCAGGAGATAGTGAAGGACAAAGGAGCCTTGGTGGGCTACAGTCCATGGGGTCACAAAGAGTCGGACACCTATGAGTGACTAACACTTTCACTTCACTTAATACTCCATTGCTTTTTATCTCTTAACGGTACTTAATTGTATGGCAGTACCACAGTTTGTTAATCTACTCGTATATTAAAGGATATATTGGTTGCTTCCATTTTTGGGTGATTATGAGTAAAGCTGTTATAAACATTCATGTTCAAGTTTTGTGTGGACATAAGTTTTCAAATCAGTTAGGTAAACACCTGGGAGAATGTTTGTTGGATTGAATGGTAAAACTAGATTTGTAAGATACTGCCAAGTTCTCTCCCTTAAGTGGCTGAAACATTTTAAATTCCCACCAACAATGAATTAGAGTTACTCTTGCTCTGCATTCTCACCAGCTGTTGTTATTTTCAGTGTTCTGGCGTTTAGCCATCCTAAAAGATACGCAGTTATAGCTCACTGTGGTTTTTAATTTGCCTTTCCTTAATGACATTTGATTTTAATCATGTCTTCATATGTTAATTTGCCACCTGTCTATGTTCTTTGGTGAGGTGTCTGGTAATATCTGTTGCCTATTTTTAAATTGGATTTTTTTTTAATTTTTGAGTTTTAAGAACTTTATATATATTATGGATACAAGTCCCTTACCAGGCATGTGATTTGCAAATTTTTTTTTCTCAGTCTTTGTCTTGTCTTCTCATTTGCTTGCTGTGTCTTTAGCGGAGCAAATTTTTTTAATTTTGGTGAATTCCACTTTTATCAGTTTTTTTTCTTGCATAGTTCATGCTCTTGATATTGTATCTAAAAACTCATCAGCAAGTCCAAGGTTATGCATATTTTTTCCTATGTGTTCCTTAAAATGTTTTATTACTTTGTATTTGACAGTTAGAGCTATAATCAATTTTGAGTTAACTTTTATAGGGTGTAAAGTCTCTGTTCTGGTTCAGTTTTTTATTCACTTGTTTCAGCACCATTTGTTAGGAAGGCTGTCTTTTTACCAGTGTGTTTCCTTTACCCCTTTGTAAAAAATTAGTCAACTATATTTGTGTCAGTCTGTTTCTAGACTCTTTCTGTTCTGTTGATTTGTGTATCTGTTCTTTCACCAATTCGGACAGTCTAGATCACTGCAGCTTTACAGTAAATATTGAAATTATATAAGGACAACTTTATTCTTCATTTTCAGAATTATTTTGGCTCTTCTAGTTACTTTGTTTATCAACATCAATTTAGAATCACCTTGTTGATATTTACAAAAATGCTTACTGGGATTTTAATTGGGGTTGTATTGAATGAATGTATCAGACTAGAGAGAATCTGCATCTTAATATTATTGAATCATCCAATTCATGAACATGGTACATCCTTCAATTCATTTAGATCTTTTATATTTCTTCTGTGAATTTGTAGTTTTTCATCTACAGATCTTACACATATTTTGTTAAGATTTTACCCAAGTAATTTAAAAATATTAATTGATGTTATTTAAATTTTTCAGATTTTGCTTTTTAGTTGCCAATATAAAGGAATTCAGCTAACTTTAGTATGTATGTTGTCTTTGTGTCCTGTGACTGCTAAACTTACTTACCAATTTTATGAAGTTTATTGTAGACTTTTTGGAATTTTTTTTACTTAGGTGATTGTGTTGTCTAAAAATAAAGACAGTTTTTTTTTCCTTTCTAATCTATATGCTTTTTCCTTGCTATCTAGCACTAAGTAGAACTTCTAATATGATGTTTAATAAAAATGATGCTAAAGGACATTATTGCCTTGTTCCCAGTCTTAATGGGAAAGCATTTAATTTCTCACCATGAATTATGATTTTAACTGTAGGGTATACATGGGTACCCTTTAATTAGGCTAAAGAAATTTTCTTTTATTCCTACTTTGCTGGTCCTTATCACAAATTGATGTTGAATTTTGTCAAAAGTTGTTTGTGTGTCAGTTGATAGGATCGTGTAGTTTTGCAGATTTATCCTGTTAATGTGGTGAGTTAGTTGTTATTTAGTCTCTCAGTTGTGTCTGACTCTCTTGCCACCACATGAACCAATTTTTGTTTTTCTCTGTGTGTTACCTCAGTGTGACTTTGTACAGAAAGGTCTAGAGTATTTCGCCTGCTTTTCAACATTGCTTTATTTTCTTGTAGAGCAAGCCATCTGTGCTGTAAAACATCTAGTCAAGAAACACAAACCCAAATAAAGAAATTATATGAACCTGTGTAGTATAGTGGTTGAAAAAAATACATTTGGATTCTACACAAGGACATGTTCCATTTTAGCTGTATGAATTTTATCAAGTTATTTTTTAAGCTTCATTTTCTCCATCCATATTCCATGAATATGTAACATATTCTACTTCATATGGTTCCTGAGAAGAACATATCACATTATATGTGATAATGGATGCATATAAAGGCTTAGCATAATGCTTGGTACATATCGAGTTGGCCAAAAAATTCATTCAGGTTTTTCTGTATGATGTTATGGAAAAACCCAAATGAACTTTTTGGCCAGCCTGATAGTATAAGCACTCAGAAAAAACTCCTTGATGGTGATGATGATACCATTATCATCATCGTCATTAGTTTTAATTACTGCTACTGCTATTAAATATTTCACTGAGAATAGGAAAATCTCATTTTTGAAGACCTTATAAAAATATTTTTCTTGCTTTATACATTTTAGAATTTAATTTCTTGAATTGTAGTAGATTACTGCTAAGACCCTGAAATACTCTTTTCCCTTTAAATCTCTCTTAATCTTGTAGTTGGGCTTCCCTGGTGGCTCAGTGGTAAAGAACCCATCTGCCAATGCCAGAGAAATGGGTTTGATGCCTGGGTTGGTAAGATCCCCTGGAGTAGGAAATGGCAACCCATTTCAGCATTCTTGTCTGGGAAAACCCAATGGCAGAGGAACCTGGTGGGCTACAGTTCATTGGGTCACAAAGGAGTTGGACACGACTTAGTTACTGAACAAAAGCAACAATCTTATAGGTAAATCTTTGTTTTAATGAATTCTTTAAAATATTCACATTCATTTTCTGTTGCTGCTGTAACAAATTATTAGTGGGCTAAAATCAAGGTATCAGCATGGCTTAGATCCTTCTGGAGTTTCTTGGGGATACTCCTTTGTTTGTATTTTCTTCTCCAGCTTCTAGAGTCTGCTAGTATTCCTTGGCTTCTGACTGTGTCATTCCAACCTATTTTTCTGTCATTGTATCTCATTCTCTGACTCCATTTTCCTCCCTTTTATAAGAACCCCTGTGATTACATTGGGCATGCCCAGATAATTCAGGATAATCTTCCCATCTCAGAATTCTTGAATTAATCAGATTTGCAGAGTCACTTTTTTCAGGTAATGTATTTAACATATTCACAGATTATAGAATTAGGACATAGAAATTTGAATGTACCCTTATTCTACCTACTATCCTCAACACTCTGGCCCTCAGAGATTCATGACTGTACCATATGAAAATATATTTACGTCATTCCAACATTTTCAAAAATCTCAACACATTACAGTATCAACTCAAAGTCCAAAATTTCTTCTAAATCTCATCGTGTAAATTAGGCATAGGAGAGGCTTTGGGTATAATTTTTTTCTAACATACTATTCTACCATCTGTGAACTTGTAACACTCAAGAAATAAGTTGTCAGCTCTCAAAAGACAATCATAGGGCAAGATGAAAATTAGACTGTCTCTCAAAAATATAGGAAATGGAAAGAGACTTGGAATTACCAGGTTCAGGCAGTTTTGAAATCCTGTCTGGCAAGTTCCATTAGCCTTCAATGGTAGGGACAAAAACATCCTCTTTGATTTGAGGCTCCACCCTTATGCACTCATGTCTCTGCCCTTAGGATCACCCTTTCTTTTTCACGAAGGGTAGTGCATGTTTTCAGCTGAGTAGCTTCATCAGGCTGTTTCCAGCCTGTGTTGTTTTGAGAATCCAGAACCTTCTTTTATTTTGTCCTCTCTCTGTCCTTTTCAGTAAGCTGGCAGTGTTTCTGTTCTTATGGCAGTCTCAAGAACCTGTGTGTTTCCTGTGTATGTCTTGGGGATTCATTCTATTAGACCAGAGGTTTCTCCACATATCTTTCCTGTGTGATTCCATCTCTGTATCTGGATTCTACTTCAGTGACTGCAGGAGTCCAGAGTCACATGCATACTCTCTTCTAAGATTCCTCTGTTTAACTGAATACTATGACTTTTTGATCCTCCCAAGGCACCACCAAAATGTTGCCCATCCATATGTTTGAGTAGACTCCCCTTTGCTATTTAATGTAACATTTTCAAGGTTTTGGGGATTAGAATATGGACATCTTTCTGCTGCTGAGGCATTATCATGCCTACCATAGTATTGTGTTTCAATTTTTTTAAAGTCCAGGAACATTGATAATAATATGGTGTGTGTGTGTGTGTGTGTGTGTGTGTGTGTGTGTGTGTGTGTGTATACGAAAGTGAAAGTGAAGTCGCTCAATCGTGTCCGACTCTTTGCGACCCCATGTACTGTAGCCCACCAGGCTCCTCCGTCCGTGGAATTCTCCAGGCAAGAATACTGGAGTGGGTTGCCATTTCCTTCTCCAGCAGATTTTCCTGACCCAGGGATCGAACTGGAGTCTCCCGAATTGCAGGCAGACACTTTAACCTCTGAGCCACCAGGGAAGCCCATGTATATATATATATATATATATATATATATATATATATATACCTACAAATATATATATGTATATACATACTTGCAATCAAATCATTGTCATGGTTCCTGACCCAGGGATCGAACTGGGGTCTCCCGAATTGCAGGCAGACACTTTAACCTCTGAGCCACCAGGGAAGCCCATGTATATATATATATATATATACCTACAAATATATATATGTATATACATACTTGCAATCAAATCATGTCATGGTAGCTGTTATTCAGTAGTGCAGTAAATATATTTTGGGTCTGTTATCTTGGGCTTCTGGCCAGTTACAATCATTTTTTAACACAATGGAAATAACTTCGTCTCTGCCCATCTATACTTCTAGTCCAAATTAAAGGGTACAGTTCTACTTTTCTGTAACATTGAGGCATGAATTTGCTTTATCTGAATTTAAAATATTTGTATAAGTTACTTAGGGTGCACATGATTCATTTAACTACATTTTAGGCTTTTAAGTTTAAACTGTTGTTTTCACGTGTCTTAATTTAGCTTTCTTTTTGTTTTATCTGGTAATGTACTCAGTAGAATAAATTCTCATTGAAAGACTCGCTTTTTTTTTTTTTTTTTTTTTGCCTCACTACATGACATGTGGGACCCTACTTTCCCAACTAGGGATTGAACCTGCTTCCTCCTCACTGGAAGCACAATCTCAACCATTGGACTCCCAGGGAAAACCTGAAAAACTTACATTTTTATACTTAGTTTCAAATTTGTTTTAATTTATCTAAGTTTCATCAAATGTTATTTTCCAAAATTTTATGACATAATCCAAAAATACCACCAAATATTTTAAAGCCTCCCATTAGTCAGTCTGATTTTGTAAACATCTGGCAAGTTTCTGTTTTCTTTTCTGGTGCATTTCTTTCCTTTAGCACTGGTTACCATTGTTTTACCAACAATGAAATATATTTTTAGTACTTAATATCTTTTTAGCAGCTAATGCATTATCAGCCTTTAACCCTACTTTGAAATATCAAGTTATTACTTGGTAGTAGATGTTCACTGCAGTGATTTGAGGGAGAGTAGTTGTAACAGTTTTTAAAGAGTGCAGTAAGGTTGCATGTCATTAATTATTATTTTCTGTAAGCGTTTGTTACTGCTACAAACTTAAAGAACAGTTTCTTAGTTTCCTGTGCACAGAGTTGGGAAGCAATTTGTCATTTTTATGATTGTAAACACTGTGTATGACTATTCTCAGCCTTTTTTCCTACCAGGCTGATAATATCTAATATATTTAATCATTTCTATGATGTGACTTTGAGAAGTAAAAGAAAGTAGCCAGGTATCAAGATTACCTATGGTGATAAGAATGAATAATGGATAGATGGACAAGAATAGTGACTCCTTATTATATTATTTTTATAACTCAGAAAAGTGAAACTCACAGAAGTTATCTAATTTGCCTGAGGTCAGTCAATTAGTTAGTATTCCAGCTGGGTTTGAATCTGACGCTTGCTGAATCCAATTTACCAGAGACACTTTTAATACTAAAGAAGCAGTTGGTTTTGAGATAAGAAATTTAAAAGGTAACATAGTTTATGTATTGTAGTGAAATAAGGTGTTCCAGTCAGTTGTAATTATATGTGTATATACATATTTTATTTTCCATGACTCAAAAAAAAAATAATGTGTAAATAGGCTTTCCTCTAATTTCCAGAGTTACTACAAAAGATTAATGTTTCAGTGGCAGTCTTTGCCATATGGTCAGCTACAGATCATAATATTCCTATTATATACTAATAGTCACTTAGTACATTAAGTGCCTAAAAGTCAGTTTTACATGATTTCAAATACTTTATTGACTTATTTTTGTTTATGCTCTGTCAATTTATCTTTGTATTAGTTGACTCCATGTTATATAGCCATCTTATCCTGAAATAAGTCTTCTCTTTAGTTAACCCATTTTCTTTCTTTTTATTAATTCATGTTATTGTCTATTTTATATTCTACAACAATGTTTATTCTGTATCAAGCTAAGTCTCTCCCCTGCTAAAAAGAATCAATCCTCCCTAACTTACATTATTACAAAAAAAGGTCTGACCCAGATAATCACAAGTGGTATGGGTCCCTTATCTAGAGCTAGCCATCCTGGAGTGTGAAGGCAAGTGGTCCTTAGGAAGCATGGCTATGAACAAAGCTAGTGGAGGTGATGGAATTCCAACTGAGCTATTTCAAATCCTAAAGATGTGCTGTTAAAAAACTGCGCTCAATATGCCAACAAATTTGGAAAATTCAGCAATGGCCACAGGAGTGAAAAAGGTCAGTTCTCATTCCAATTCCAAAGAAGGGCAATGCCAAAGAATGTTCAAATACCTCAAAACTGCACTCATTTCACATGCTAGCCAGGTAATAGTCAAAACTCTTCAAGCTAGGCTTCAACAATATGTGAACCAAGAACTTCCAGATATACAAGCTCGATTTAGAAAAGGCAGAGGAACCAAAGATCAGATTGTTGGATCATAGAAAAAGCAAGAGAATTCCAGAAAAACATCTACTTCTGCTTCATTGACTATGCTAAAGCCTTTGTGTGAATCACAACAAACTGGAAAATTATGAAAGAAATGGGAATACCAAACCACTTTACCTGTCTCCTGAGAAACTTGTATATAGGTCAGGAAGCAGTAGTTAGAATCAGACGTGGAACAATGAACTGGTTCAAAATTGGGAAGGGAGTACATCAAGGGTCTGTATTATCACCCTGCTTATTTAACTTATATTGAAAAGTACATCATGCAAAATGCCGGGCTGGGTGAAGCACAAGCTGGAATCTAAATTGCTGGGAGAAATAGTAGTAACATCAGATATGCAGATGACACCACCCTAATGGCAGAAAGTGCAGAGGAACTAAAGAGCCTCTTGATGAAGGCTTAAACAGAAGAGTGAAAAAGCTGGTTTAAAACTCAACATTCAGAAAACAAAAATTGTGGCATCTGGTCCTATCACTTCATGGCAGATAGGTGGGGAAACAATGGAAACAGTGGCAGACTATTTTCTTGGGCTCCAAAATCACTGCAAATGGTGATTTGTAGTCATGAAATTAAAAGACACTTGTTCCTTGGGAGAAAAACTATGACAAACCTAGACAGTATATTTAAAAGCAGAGACATCACTTTGCTGACAAAGGTCTGTCTAGTCAAAGCTATGGTTTTTCCAGTAGTCATGTGCAGATATGAGAGTTAGACCATAAAGAAGGCTGAGTGCCAAAGAATTGATGCTTGCAAACTGTGGTGCTAGAGAAGACTCTTGAGAATCCCTTGGACAACAGAGAGATCAAACCAGTCAATACTAAAGGAAATCAATCCTGGATATTCAGGGTTGGAAGGGCTGATGCTGACTAAAGGTTCAGTACTTTGGCCACCTAATGTGAAGAGCCAACTCATTGGAAAAGACGCTGATGCTGGGAGATTGAGGGCAGAAGGAGAAGGGGACGACAGAGGATGAGATGGTTGGATGGCATCACTGACTCAGTGGACGTGAGTTTGAGCAGACTCTGGGACATGGAGGACAGGAAAGCCTGACGTGCTGTAGTCCATGGGTTCCAAAGAGTCAGAAATGACTGAGCCTCTGAACAATAGAAAACTCACACTATTAGGAGATGTTTTTGCCTTATTTTAAAATATTTTATTAGTTGCTTATATATGCAGAATTGTGTGTACTTATAAGTATTTTTGCATGAAAATAGTTCTGCAGTTTGTTTTTAAGTACATATTTATTTTTTACTCATTCCTGTACAGATTTTCACATATATATTTAACTTATCAAAAATTTGAAGTTAATATCCTTTTTCTTCATTCTTCACCAATAGAACACATTAATTCTACTAACTGCTCTCCTGTTTATATGTTGTCATTGTTACATACTTGAAATCTAGGGTTTTTTTTAAAGCTTCTTTGAGTTACAGCTTAATAATATCTCCACAAATTATTTCTTCCATCTGAGACTTTCTACCTTTGTCACTTACCTTCTGTTTTGAGTATGTTGTTTACTGTTTTAGGATTTCCTGGTGTTTATTCACAGTTTTGTCTTCAGATGTTCTTATTTTATCTTCATTCTCAAAATGCTCATTGACAGATACATTTTGTCAGCTCATTGAGCATACCACTCCACTGTCTTCAGTTTCCATTTTGTTCTCATAGAGTTGTCTTTTTTGCATAATTCTCAGTTCTCCTTTATCTGTTTTTTTTCTGTGACTTCTTTGTGATAACTCTAGGTGTGAATTTCTACTTATTCTGCTTAAGATTCATTTGTTATCTTAAACTTATAGCTTTTCTTTTCCTTGCTAGCAAAAAAATTTTTGCTAACAAAAATTTCCTAGTGGAAATTCATTATTTCTCTAGGTATTGCTGTTGCTCCTTTCTTCAATTCTTTGCCTTCAAGAAACTTAGTAGATTTATTTTAGATCACTTCATTCCATGCTTCCTATCCTTTCATCTCTCTTCATATTATTGTTTCTCTATGCAGCGTTCTGGCTTTTTCAGGTTTTTCTTGAAATCTATTTGTCTCTTTATTTCTGTCTAAGTTACTATGTTAAATAGATTAATTGAAAATTTAAATTTCAGTCATTGTATTTTTGCAGCTAAAAAAGTATTATTAGATCCTCAAGTCTTTTCAGGTATAATTGCTTTCTCTCCTCTGTATTTCTCCTCTATGTTTTCTCTCCTCTCCTTTATATTTTCATCTTTTTTTTTCATTAGGCATGTTAAATATGTTTTATTTTACATTCCATGAGAAATTATTTCAAAATGTGAAGCCTTTGTAAGCCTGTATGTGCTGTCTGTTGTTTTGCTGATTCTTAACTCTTGGTATTTGTTGCTGTTACTGAATTTGGAGCTATAAATTACTTACTTACTTACTTTGTAGTTTTATTTGGGGGAACTCTGTGAGGTTTGTTTGTGATCAAGTTAGGTTTTTCCAATATAGATTTGGGTTTGTTTTCAGCTCTCTTTTGGGTGCTCTCTATAATCTGGAGTTTCATCTTACACCAGCTGAGTAGTATAAATTTTTGCTGAAAATGTACAAGAAGGTTGTCTCATGATAACAAACTATTTGGTTGATCCTGTAGAGTCAGTTGAGCTTTTCATTTTCATGCCATAGTATCTTTAGAGTATAATACAAATGTATGATAATACGAAAAAAGAAATAAAAGAAACAAAGGCTGCTCAGTTGAGTTTCTCTCTTTCTTTGTGTGTCAAAGGTTGGAAGTGTGTATCCAATAAGGAAAGGCATTTTGATGAGACAACAAAAAATCCTGGGCATAATTATGAAAGAGAAGGTTAGGTGTTATCTTTAAACTCTAATACTTTATCTTCATAAAAATCTCACGAAATCTTTAAAAAAAAAAGCTCCTGGAACTGCTTAAATGAATTTAAAATGTTACAGGATACAAAATGTCTATCACAATGAACAATTGAAACTGAAATTTTAAAAATAACATTATTTGTAATATCTTCTCCACAAATGAAACAGATATTAAGTATATACAGGATCTGTATGCTACCAACTACAAAATACTGGCACAAAAAAATCAGAAGGAAACCTAAATATATGGATTGACCAGCCATATTAATGGAGTAGAAGATTCAGCATAGTGAAGATGTTAAATATCCTGGAATTACAGATTGCTATCAAAATCCCAGCAAAATTCTTTGCAGATCAGAGACAGGGAAATTCTAATATTTTATGTGGAGAGCTAAAGGAGCTGGAATATCTAAAACAAATTTTTAAAAAAGGACTTCCACTACCCAGTTTAGCTAGAGCAATCTAGTACATTAGTGGCAAAAGGTCAGATCCATAGATCAGTAGATCAGAATAAAACTAGACACGCACAGTATGAACAGTGATTTTTGACAGAGGTGCAGTAGTGACCTTAGTTAGGGAAAGAGTTCTTTGATATGACACCAAAATCATCCATAAAAGAATATATGATTAATTAGACTTTATTAAAAAATTATCTGTGCAAGACACTAATAAAGAGAATGAAAAAAAATACAATAGACTGGGAAAACATTTGAAAGTCACATATCCAGCAAAGGGGGATATGTAGTACTCAGACTATATAAAGTCATATCAAAATCTAGCAATAAGAACATTTTTTAAAGGTTAAAGATTTGAATTGAAGTATCTTTTTCCTCTATCTTTTTGAGTTCTCAACTGGTACCACTATAACTAAAGCCAGATTAACAAAAGAAAAGCATACAGATTTTTTTAGCGTTCTGTTGAGTTTAGTTCATTTCAGTCACTCAGTCGTGTCCGACTCTTTCCGACCCCACGAATCGCAGCACACCAGGCCTTGCTGTCCATCACCAACTCTCGAAGTTTACTTAAACTCATGTCTATCGAGTCAGTTATGCCATCCAACCATCTCATCCTCTGTCATCCCCTTCTCCTGCCCCCAGTCCCTCCCAGCATCAGGGTTTTTTCCAATGAGTCAGCTCTTTGCATGAGGTAGCCAAAGTACTGGAGTTTCAGCTTCAGCTTCAGTCCTTCCAGTGAACACCCAGGACTGATCTCCTTTAGCTTGGACTGGTTGGATCTCCTTGCAGTCCAAGGGACTCTCAAGAGTCTTCTCCAACACCACAGTTCAAAAGCATCAATTTTTCAGCGCTCAGATTTCTTCACAGTCCAACTCTCACATCCATACATGACCTCTGGAAAAACCATAGCCTTGACTAGATGACCTTTGTTGGCAAAGTAATGTCTCTGGTTTTTAATATGCTATCTAGGTTGGTCATAACTTTCCTTCCAAGGAGTAAGCATCTTTTAATTTCATGACTGCAATCACCATCTGCAGTGATTTTGGAGCCCAGAAAAATAAAGTCAGCCACTGTTTCCACTGTTTCCCCATCTATTTCCCAAGAAGTACTGGATGCCATGATCTTAGTTTTCTGGGTGTTGAAAACTGGGAGTGAAAACTTTTTCACTCTCCTCTTTCACTTTCATGAAGGGGCTTTTTAGTTCCTCTTCACTTTCTGCCATAAGGTTGGTGTCATCTGCATATCTGAGGTTATTGATATTTCTCCTGGCAATCTTGATTCCAGCTTTTGCTTATTACAGCCCAGCGTTTCTCATGATGTACTCTACATATAAGTTAAATAAGCAGGGTGACAGTATACAGCCTTGATGTACTCCTTTTCCTATTTGGAACCAGTCTGTTGTTCCATGTCCAGTTCTAACTGTTGCTTCCTGACCTACATATAGGTTTCTCAAGAGGCAGGTCAAGTGGTTTGGTATTCCCATCTCTTTCAGAATTTTCCATAGTTTATTGTGATCCACACAGTCAAAGGCTTTGGCATAGTCAATAAAGCAGAAATAGATGTTTTTCTGGAACTCTCTTGCTTTTGTGATGATCTAGCAGATGTTTGCAATTTGATCTGTGGTTCCTCTGCCTTTTCTAAAACCAGCTTGAACATCTGCAAGTTCACAGTTCACGTATTGCTGAAGCCTGACTTGGAAAATTTTGAGCATTACTTTAGTAGCGTATGAGAAGAGTGCAATTGTGTGGTAGTTTCAGCATTCTTTGGCACTGTCTTTCTTTGGGATTGGAATGAAAACTGACCTTTTCCAGTCCTGTGGCTACTGCTGAGTTTTCCAAATTTGCTGGCATATTGAGTGCAGCAGTTTCACAGCATCATCTTTCAGGATTTGAAATAGCTCAACTGGAATTCCTTCACCTCCACTAGCTTTGTTCATAGTGATGGTTCCTAAGGCCCACCTGACTTCACATTCCAGGATGTCTGGCTCTAGGTGAGTGATCACACCATCATGATTATCTGGGTTGTGAAGACCTTTTTTGTACAGTTCTTCTGTGTATTCTTGTCACCGCTTCTTAATATCTTTTGCTTCTGTTAGGTCCATACCATTTCTGTCTTTTATCAAGCCCATCTTTCCATGAAATGTTCCCTTGATATCTCTAATTTTCTTGAAGAGATCTCTAGTCTTTCCCATTCTGTTTTTTTTCCTCTATTTCTTTGCATTGAGTGCTGAGGAAGGCTTTCTTATCACTCCTTGCTATTCTTTGGAACTCTGCATTCAAATGGGAATATCTTTCCTTTTCTCCTTTGCTTTTTGCTTCTCTTCTTTTCACAGCTATTTGTAAGGCCTCCTCAGACAGCCATTTTGCTTTTTTTACATTTCTTTTCCATGGGGATGGTCTTGATCCCTGTCTCCTGTACAATGTCACGAACCTCTGTCCATAGTTCATCAGACATTCTGTCTATCAGATCTTGTCCCTTAAATCTATTTCTCACTTCCACTATAATCGTAAGGGATTTGATATAGGTCATACCTGAACAGTCTAGTGGTTTTCCGTAGTTTCTTCAATTTAAGTCTGAATTTGGCAATAAGGAGTTCATGATCTAAGTGTTAGTTTTATACAATGTAGATGCCTTCATCAAGACATGAAGACCTGCAGAATTGATTAAACTTGATTGTTTTTATTCTTGGTTTGGTGAAGTGTGGAAAGTCTTGGAAAAATGTGATAGAACAGAGTTGTACCAAGTGTAGCAAACTGGGGGAAATCTAGCAAGGCCTCTTTTTTCAGATTGTGTTCTGTGGTCTCTCATCTTTGGAGGTAAGGCTGCGCCTTTTCTCTCCCTCTAGGTATAAGAAAGGCACTTTTCACACAAGGTGACCTGCTTCAGGGGAATGTCGAAAAGTTGTTCCTGTGCATTTCGTATCTCAGATTCATTCAGCTTGAAATATTCAGTATGTCAGGGTGCCACTTTTGAGGGCAACATGTCTTGAAGACCATGTCAGACACATCACCAAAGATAGCATACAAGTGGCAAGTAAACACATGAAAAGATGTTCAGCATTTTTGCTCTCTAGGGAGATGCAAATTAAAACCACAGTGAGTACCATTCCACACCTACTTGAATGGGTAAAATTTAAAAATACTGACAAGTCAGTGGTCTCAGTGATGCAGAGGAACTGAAATTCTCAAAAATTGCTGGTGGTTATGCAAATGCTATAGCCACTTTAGTAAACATTTGGCAGTTTTTTATAAAGTTACACATAATTTTATGTATGTCTCAGCAATCCTATTTTTAGACATTCCCAGAGAAATGCAAACTTACAGCATAAAATCTCATATGTAAATGAATTGTTGTTCTCTCACTCAGTCGTGTGGGACTCTGCGACTCCATGGGCTGCAGCTGGCCAGGCTTCCCTGTCCTTACCATCTCCCAGAGTTTGCACAGAGTTGTGTCCATCACGTTGATGATGCCATCAGCCATCTCCCTCTGTTGCCCGCTTCTCCTCCTGCCTTCAGTCTCTCCCAGCATCAGGGTCTTTTCCAGTGAGTCAGCTCTTCGCATCAGGTAGCCTACTGGGGCTTCAACTTCAGCATCAGTCCTTTCATGGGATCTTCTGGGTTGATTTCCTTTAGGGTTGACTGGTTTGATCTCTTTGAAGTTCAAGGGACTCTCCAGAGTATTCTGCAACAACACAGTTCACATGAATAGAGCAGCACCATTCATAACTGTCAAAAACTGGAAGCAACTCAAATACATTTCAAGGAGTCAATGAATTTGCAAACCTTTTGGTGGAATTATTATTCAACAATAAAGAGGACACACCATTATTATACACAAATCTCAAAGCAGTGCTAATCTGTGATTGCATGATCCACAGTTCAAGGACATGGAGTTCTGCTGTAACAGTGAGTAGTTACTGGATGAGTCCTTTCCTGCCGTAGTTCTCAGTTTAGATAACTAACTCTTCATGGAATTACTCAGTCCTTTCATTGTAGGAAAGGACAAAAAAGGAAGAGTAAGCAACTTTAAAGAGGGAGCTCTTAACTTTTTATGGGAAGTGCTTAAATACATGAGTATACATTCTGTGAAGATAGTTCATGAGAGTGTATTAGGTAAGCTCTGATTCTGTATTGTGGACCCTGTGACGCGTGTCGAGTCAGGCGTACTTGCTGCTGATACAGTCTAAGATCGGTGTGAGATGTCTTCACCTACCTGTTGGTCATAGAAGTATTCTGCTGGGTGTTCTCGTAAAAGTTGTACAGCTTTGGCTTTTATGTCTGGGCTAAGAAATTATCTTGATATAAAATTATATATATGCTCTGAGATAGGGATTGTGGTAGGTTTCTTTCTGTATAGCTATACTGTTGTTTCAACCCCATTTATGGATAAATTTCTCTTTACCCATTGTTGCTGTGTCATCTTTGCTGATGATAAATATTTATTTCTGGACTCTGTGTGAGGTATTTTTTATTTTTATGCTGGTACAACTCTATATTGAATATTATAACTTTATAATAAATGTCTAAATAAATAAAGTAATACAAATCCTTCATTTAGTTTTTTTATCGAGATTGTTTTGGTTATTCTAGGCCTTTCCATTTCTATATAAATTTCAGAATCAGCCTAACATTTTTTATTTAAAAAAGAAAACTTTGCAGGGATTATGACTGGGAGACTTGAATCCATAAATTAGTTTGCAGAAAATTGACATCTTAATATTGTCTTCAGTCTCTGAAAATGTTAACATCTCTTCATTTATTCTTTTATTTTTCTCACCAGTGTTTTAAAGCTCTCAGTGTAAAGGTATTGCATGCCTTATGCCAAATGTATTCCTGAGTACTTTGTTTTTTGACCCTGTGATACATGGACTTTTTTTTTTTTTTTTTTTGTTTCCCAGTTTGCAGTTAGCAAAGAAAAACATAATTGATATTTGTCTATTGATTTTGTATACTAAGACCTTCTTCAGTTGATTTAATGGTACTAATAGGTTTATTTGTTGATTTCTTGGCATGGTCTACCTGAATAGTCTTCAGGTAGCAGTTCTTGGAAGCAGTTCTTCCCTACCAGTTTGTATGCCTTTAATTTTTCTTATAAGTTTATTTTCCTGGCGGGACATTCAGTACTCTGTTGAATAGAACAGACATTCTTCCTTTTTTCCCGGTATTAGTGAGAACATTCAGTCTTTCATAATATTCAGTATATACTATGGTGTTAGCTATGAGCTTTTTATAGATTTCTTATCAGGTTGAGTAACACCTAGTCCTCGTTTTCTAAATATTTTTTATTGTAAATGGATATCAAACTATACCGAAGGCTTATTTTGCATTTACTAGATTGTATCATATAATGTTTGTCTTTTCCTCAGTTAATATGGTGAATTTCATTGATTGATTTTTCAAATATAAGTTTGAAATGTATTCCTGGAACAATTCTTATTTGATCATGATGTAGTATCTTTTTAAAGATTCCTGGATTGAAGATACCTAGAATTTTTATTGTAATGTATGGAGTATATTGTTCTGTAATTTTTTAAAATACTTTTTAAAGTTTTGGTGTGTGGTTATAGAAATCTAATACAGTGGGTAGGGAAATATCCTTCATCCTCTCTTTCCCCAGAAAGTTTTTGTAAGATTGATTTTATTTATTCCTTCCATCACTGATGGAATTCACCAGTGCAGTTTTCTAGCCTGAAGTTGTCTTTATTGAAATTAATAAAAAATTTAATTCCTTTGATATATTAAAAGCTATTTATATTTTTTAATCTATCTTGTTTTAGTTTTTATCAGTTGTATTTTTAAGGAGTTTCCTTTTTATCTCTGTTGTTGCATTCCTCAGCATACATAGTTCATAATATTCCATTACTCTTTTAGTTCAGTTCTTTAAAGGTGTTACTCTATTTTCTTTTGACTTACATTGTTTCTGATAAGAAGTAAGTTATGATTTGTATCCTTTTTTACTTGCATGTAATTTTTCTTTTCCTTTCTCTCTTTTCAAAGTAGTTTTACTCTGCTGTGTCTAGGTATGGTTTGCCTTCCTACATGGAGTTCACTGAGTTTCTTGAACCTCATTTGTATTTTTATATTTGCGTTTCTATTTTTCAATTATTGGAGAAATTTTCAACCATTATTTTTTCAAAAAGGTTTTCTTTCACTTTTCTTATCCTGGGACTTCAATTTACTTGTTTGCGTATCTCCTAATAGTATTTCATAGTTCACTGAATCTCTGTTAATTTTTTAACTCATTTTTTCTTTCTGTGTTTTAGATGAATGTGTTTTAGTTACTCAGTTGTGTCTGACTCTTTGTGACCACATGAACTGTAGCCCACCAGGCTCCTCTGTTCATAGAATTCTCCAGGCAAGAATACTGGAGTGGTTTGTTATTTAATAGGTATAGACATGACTGAGCGACTTCATTTTGACTTTTTACTTTTATGCGTTGGAGAAGGAAATGGCAACCCACTCCAGTGTTCTTGCCTGGAGAATCCCAGGGATGGGGTCGCACAGAGTCGGACATGACTGAAGTGACTTAGCAGTAGCAGTAATATGTCTTAAAGCTCACTGACTCATTCTTCTGACATTTCTAATTTGTTTTTTAATGCCCAGTGAAATTTTAATTTCAGATACTGAAATTTTCAATTCTAATACATCTGTTTTGTAATTTTTTAATTTTCTCCTCCTTTGTACAGATTTCCTCATCTGTTTGTTCATTATGAATATAGTCATAACAGCTACTTTAAATCTATGTCAGATAGCTCTAATGTCTGGGTCATATTAGGGTCAGATCTGCAGTGATTACCTTTATTGGCCACATTTTAATGTAATTTTGGGTTATCTCCTTCATATCATGAATGATATATTGTGGACAGGTTGTATTCTATTGTATTCCTCTAGAGAGTTTTGAATTTTGTTTTGTTTTGCCTAAACTCTCTTTTTCACACTGGACAGTAGATGAAATCTTTGCTCAGTTTGTCTCGTCCTCACTAGGCTGCTTGGATACTATATGTGTAGTTTAGCTGTCAGCCCAGAGATTTAAGCATAGTTTAATACATAGAATTTGTATACTTCCTTTCTCCTTCCTAGAATATTCCTCCTCAGTTTCCAGCTGCCATTGTCATCCTTAATTCTTTTGTCTAACTTAACAGCAACTAAGACTGTTTCTTCAAAATCCAGCCATTTTGCTGAGCATCTACTGGAAGTTAAACTCTGGTGTGAAAGTGAAGTGGCTCAGTCGTGTCTGACTCTTTGCGACCCCTTGGACGGTAGCCTACCAGGTTCCACCGTCCATGGGATTTTCCAGGCAAGAATACTGGAATGGGTTGCCATTTCCTTCTCCAGGGGATCTTTCCAACCCAGGGGTTGAACCTGGGTCTCCCGCATTGTAGGCAGATGCTTTACCATCTGAGCCACCAGGGAAGTCCCTACATTCTGATAAAAAGCCTTAAAAACAGGAAATTCACCCATTAGTCTCATTTGCTTTTTCCAGATGGCAGTTCTCTTCCAGTTTTCCTTCTGGTTAACCTCTAGTGCCTTGAAATAGTTATATATATGTATACTGTTTGCATAACATATCTTATGTTATATTCATTCTGTTACTTTTATTTCCAGTGCGTCTCTTATATGCACATATAGTTGGGTATTCTTTTATTTAGTCTAACAATCTCTGTATTTTAATCATGTGTGCTTGGTCTATTCTATTGATTTATTTAATGGTAAGGTTGAATTTAGGTGTTCCACTGTACTATTTGTTTATTCTTTGTTATAGTTGTGTTTTGTCTCTGAAGCAGCTTTCTTATTTTGAGTTAGTTGAATATTCAGCCTATTATATTGCTTCCTCTATTGGCATTTTAACTTTATCACTTTACATTATTGTTTAAGTTACTCTAAGAATCACAATATGAAGTTTAAATTATCAAAAGCTACATAGAGTCAGTATTGTGCTATATCTTGTTAAAGGAACCTCGCAAAAGTAGAATAGCATTTACACTCTACTCGTGAACCTTAATTTGTTTTAGTTTTTGAGATCACAAAAAGTTTTAGTCTTTGTTCAGACACTAAAACAAGTTATTTGGAAGCAGGTGGTTTTTTAGTTCTTGCTTTGAAGTTTCATTGGAGTATGTGTATATCAGTCTTTATTATAGGGTTAAGTTAGACCCATTATTGAGGTGTGACCTCTCTGAGGACCCTGTCAAATGCCTTTCGTGTTACATGGTTTCTGCACTCTGACTGATGGGAATGCTGCCTGTCTTCATCCCTGTAGGGTTTCTATGTGGTTCGCTGTTAAGACTTAGTAGATTGCTTTTTCATTGGTTCAGATGTAGTAAGCTGGCCTGTGAATGGCCTTCTGAAATGATTACATCTAAAATGTTTACATTTGGACCTGTTGAGGTAATATTTCTTGCTTTTATGCATGCCTTTGTAAAAGGGAAAAGTTTCTTTTTAGCTCAGTAGATGTCTAAATAAGTTAGACTGTTACATGTTTAATGGTGACCACAAGTGTTGAGTTAATGAGCATATGACTATACTCAGGTTTCATCCTTTAAGTCAGTTAGGTTGGAAATGTATTTCTCATAATAGATTAATTCTGAGGCAATTTACACATTGCTCTGAAAGGAGTCTTGTTTCCTTTTGGTTTGGTTATCATAATTCTACTCTTAATGTTTGCATAGTATTGTAATATATAGATATATGTTAATGCATTTACAGATTGATTGTTGGACATTTTTCTTACTCCCTTGTTTATTCTTGTGTGTGTAAATTATTTTGAAAGAATATCCTGTTGTCATGCCTACCCCCACATACCTCATGAGGTAAAACTCATCTGATATTTGAATTTAGGTCACTCTTCTTTGACCTCTTTCTTTTTGTTCCCTGTTACAGATTTTTTGCTGTTTAAGTGCTATTTGGATTTACTTTTGTAATCTTGGTTTAAAGTGTATGTGTAACATTTAGATATAGAACTTTGTTACAGTGAAAGAAACTATATTAAGTCTTGGAATACCATTCTTAACCTTTTTTTTTTTAGTAGAGTTAGTGCTTCCTCTATGTCAAAGAGTAATGTAGAAATTTACAGCTGAGTTTTTTTTCCCCCTCTTACCTTGCTTTTCGTTTCTAAACACTCAAGAGCCAGAGAAGAAATTCATATGGATATTAGAAAGTATTTTGAACTTAATGAAAATAATAACACGGTGTATTAAAATCACTTGGATGCAGTTAAAGCATTACTTAGAGGGAAATTTTTAGCAATGAACACCTACTTTAGCAAAGAAGAAGCGTCTCAAGTCAGTAACCTCAGCCTTCACTTTAAAGTAGAAAAAGAAAAACAAATGAAATGAGAACTTTTCTGGAGAAATAATACAGTAGAGATCAAGAAGGAAATCAATGAAAGAGAAAAGCAATAGATAAAAATTAGTGAAGCCAACATGGTTCTTTGAGAAGGCAATGAAATTGGTAAAACTTGACTTATATTGTTGATCAGGCAAAAAAGAGAAGACATTACAAAATCTATAATGAGATAGGTCTCATTTCTACAGATTCTACAGATATTAAAAGAATAGTAAGAAGCAACTTTGTGCATTAAATTTGACATCTTACAAGAAAAATCTCAGGGAGACAACATAAACTTATGCCTAAAGCAACTAGAGAAAGAAGAACTGACAAAACCCAAATCTAGTAGAAGGGAAGGAATCATAAAGATATAAATGAAATAGAAATGAAGAAAATAGTAGCAAACATCAAAAGCTGATTCTTTGAAAAGATAAATAAAATTGGTAAACCTTTAGCCAGACTCATCAAGAAAAAAGGGAAAGGAGCCAAATCAATCAAGTTAGAAATGAAAAATAAATTGCAACCAACACCACAGAAGTACAAAGGACCCCAAGAGACTACTATAGGCAGCTATGTTATTCAGTTGCTAAGTTGTATCTGACCCTTTGTGATCTCATCTACTACAACAGACCAGGCTCCCCTATTCTTCACTATCTAATGAAGTTTGCTCAGATTCATGTCCTTAGAGTCGGTGATACCATCTAACCATCTCATCCTCTGCTACCCCCTTCAACTTTTGCCTTCAGTCTTCCCAGCATCAGGGGCTTTCCCAGTGAGTGAGCTTGCCACATCAGGTGGCCAAAGTATTGGGGCTTTAGCTTCAGTATCGGTCCTTCCAATGAACATTCAGGGTTGATTTCCTTTAGGATTGACTGATTTGTTCTCCTTGCTGTCCAAGGGACTCTCAAGAACCTTCCCCAACACCACAATTTGAAAGCATCAGGCTTCTTTATGGTCCAACTCTCACATCCAGACATGACTACTGGAAAAACCATAGCTTTGATTATGGAAAAACCAGACGTTTGTTGGCAAAATGATGTCTCTGCTTTTTAACATGCTGTTTAGGTTTGTCATACCTTTCCTTCCAAGGAGCTAATGTCTTTTAATTTCATGGCTCCAGTCACTGTCCACAGTGATTTTGGAGGCCAAGAAAACAAAATCTGTCACTGCTTCCACTTTTCCCCATTCTGTTTGCCATGTTGTGGTGGGACTGGATGCCGTGATCTTAGTTTTTTGAATGTTAAGTTTTAAGTCAGCTTATTCACTCTCTTCTTTCACCTTCACTGAGGGGTTCTTTAGTTCCTCTTCACTTTCTGACATTAGAGTGGTATCATCTGCATATCTGGGGCTTCCCAGGTGGTGCTAGTGGTAAAGAACCCACCTGCCAATGTAAATAGATATAAGAGATGTAGGTTCAGTCCCTGGGTTGGGAAGATCACCTGAAGGAGGGCATAGCAACCCACTCTAGTATTCTTGCCTGGAGAATCCCATGGACAGAGAAGCCTGGTGGGCTATAGTCCATAGGGTCACAAAGTAAGAGTCGGAGAAGGCTGGAGAGACTTAGCATGCATGCATGCATCTGCATACCTGAGGTTGTTGATATTTCTTCTGGCAATCTTGATTTCAGCTTGTGATTTACCAGCACAGCATTTCACATGATGCACTCTGCATATAAGTTAAATAAGCAGAGTGACAATATAAGCCTTGTTGTATTCCTTTCCCTATGTTGAACCAGTCTGTTGTTCCATGTCCGGTTCTAGCTGTTACTTCTAAAATGGATAGCCTAGAGAGTGAAGTGAAAGCAAAAGTTGCTCAGTCGTGTCCTACTCTTTGTGACCGCATGGACTGTACAGTCAATGAAATTGTCCAGGCCAGAATACTGGAGTAGGTAGTCTTTCCCTTTTCCAGGGGATATTCCCAACCTAGAGAATGAACTCAGGTTTCCTGCAAAATGGATAAATTCTTAAAATGGTACAGTCTCCCAAGACTGAACCAGGAAGAAATAGAAAATATGAGCAAACCAGTTGCAGGTACTGATATTGAACCATAATTTAAACACTCCCAACAAACAAAAGTCCAGAACCAGCTGACTTCACAGGTAGGAATTCCACCAAGCTCTCTATCTATAATATTTTTAGAAATGAACTTGTAGTTTAAAACTCTTACAGAGTTTTAAAGTCTTGAAGTCTTATTAGTTCAATCAGACAAGAAAAGAAAATATATACATATTAGGAAAGAAGAAATAAAAATTGTCTTTGTTCAAAGATGACATGAATGCCCCTGTAGAAAATTCTGAAGAATCTACCCGCAGATTCGTGTAATCTAATTAGATCAAGATTATACGATACAAGGTTACTATGTGAAAGTCCATTGCTTTCTATATACCAGCAATGAGAATTGAATTAGAAAATTGAATTAGCAATTAAAATCATTTGAAAAAGCAAGAGAATTCTAGGAAAAAATCTGCTTTATATATGATAAAGCCTTTGATCATGTGGATCACAACAAACTGTGGAAAATTCTTAGAGAGATGGGAATACCAGACCACTTTACCTGCCTCCTGAGAAATCTTTATGCAAATCAGGATGCAACAGTTAGAATCAGACATGGAACAACAGACTGGTTCCAAATTGGGGAAGGAGTATATCAAGACTGTATGTTGTCACCCTGTTTATTTAACTTCTGTGTCGAGTCAGGTCAGTTCAGTCGCTCATTCTGACTCTTTGTGACCCCGTGGACTGTAGCATGCCAGGCTTCCCTGTCTATCACCAATTCCTGGAGCTTGCTCAAACTCATGTCCATCGAGTCGGTGATGCCATTCCAGCCCTCGCATCCTCTGTCGTCCCCTTCTCCTCCTGCCCTCAATCTTTCCCGGCATCAGGGTCTTTTCCAAGGAGTCAGTTCTTCATATCAGGTGGCCAGAGTATTGAAGTTTCAGCTTCATCATCTGTCCTTCCAGTGAATATTCAGGACTGATTTCCTTTAGGATTGACTGGTTTGATCTCCTTGCAGTCCAAGGGACTCTCAAGAGTCTTCTCCAACACCACAGTTCAAAAGCACTCATCGGCACTCAGCTTTCTTCACAGTCCAACTCTCACATCCTTACATGACTACTGGAAAACCCATAGCCTTGACTATATGGACCTTTGTTGATGCAGAGTACATCATGGAAGTGCCAGGTTGGATGAAGCACATGCCAGAATCAAGATTGCTGGGAGAAATGTCAGTAACCTCAGATATGCAGATAACACCACCATTATGGCAGAAAGCGAAGAGGAACTAAAGAGCCTCTTGATGAAGGTGAAAGAGTAGAGTGAAGAAGCTGACTTAAAACTCAACGTTCAAAAACATGAAGATCCTGGCATCGAGTCCCGTCACTTCATGGCAAATAGATGGGGAAACAGTGGAAATAGTGAGAGACTTTATTTTCTTGAGCTCCAAAATCACTCCAGATGATGACTGCAGCCATGAAATTAAGACATTTGATCCTTGAAAGACAAGCTGTAAGAAACCTAGACAGCATATTAAAAAGCAGAGACATTATTTTGCCAGCAAAGGTCCGACTAGTCAAAGCTATGGTTTTTCCAGTAGTCATGTGTGGATGTGAGAGTTGGACCATAAAAAAGGTTGAGCGCCAAAGAATTGATGCTTTTGAACTGTCGTGTTGGAGAAGACTCTTGATAGTCTCTTGGACTGTAAGGAGATCAAACCAGTCAATTGTAAAGGTAATCAGTCCTGAATATTCATTGGAGGGACTGATGCTGAAGCTGAAACTCTCATACTTTGGCCACTAGATGTGAAGAACTCACTCGTTAGAAATGACCCTGATTCTGGGAAAGATTGAAGGCAGGAGAAGAAGGGGGTGACAGAGGACAAGATGGTTGGACTGATTTCCTTTAGGATGTCATTTCTGATTCAATGGACATGAATTTGAGCATGCTCTGGGAGATGCTGCAGTCCATGGGGTCGCAGAGTTGGAAATGACTAAGCGACTAAACAACAGTAACAATAATCAATATGTTCATGACTAGAGAAAAAGAGAAATAGAAAGAAATGCATTCCTAGGTATAAGTCTAACAAAATACATACAAGATCTAAATGAAGAAAGCTGTGATATTCTGATGAGCACAAGCAAAGGAGAGCTTAAAAAACAGAGGTTCTGTGTTTAGCTATGAAGACAATATTTTGGAGAAATTGGTTCTCCCCAGTTTGGTCTATAGAGTTAATACAATCTCAGTTAAAACCCGAGCAGGTTATTTTTTGTGTGTTTACAAACTAATTCTAAGGTTTATGCAAGGTGAAAGACCCAGAAGAGCAAACATGTTATTGAAGAAGAATAAGTTGTAAGACTGATGCTATCCAAATTCAAGACTTAACCTAACTATAAAATTATTGTAATCAAGAGAGTGTAGCATTGGCAATAGATAAATAGATCAGCGAAACTAATGAGAATGCCTAGAAATAGGTCCACACAAATATGGTGATCTGATGTTTGACAAAGGAACAAAGACAGTTCAGTGGAGAAAAGATAGTCTTTGCAATAAATGGTACTGAAACTACTGGACAGCCACATGCAACAAAATGAATCTAGACATAAACTTTTTATCTTTTATAAAAATAATGGGTCATACACCTAAATATAAAATGCAGAATGGCAAAACTTCAAGAAGATAGGAGAAAATGTATGTAATCTTTGGTTGCATGGCAAGTTTTAAGATATAACACCAAAAGCATAATTCATTAAAGGAAAATCATTAACTGGGGCTTTATTAAAATTTAAAACTTCTTTGTAAAAGACACTGTTAAGAGAATGAAAGGATCTGATAAAGGACTTAAACCCAGAATGTATAAAGAACTCTCAAAACTCAACATTCAGAAAACTAAGATCATGGCATCCAGTCCCATCACTTCATGGGAAATAGATGGGGAAACAGTGGAAACAGTGACTGACTTTATTTTTGGGGGCTCCAAAATCACTGCAGATGGTGATTGCAACCTTGAAATTAAAAGACGCTTACTCCTTGGAAGGGAAGTTATGACCAACCTAGATAGTATATTAAAAAGCAGAGACATTACTTTGCCAACAAAGGTCATCTAGTCAAGGCTATGGTTTTTCCAGTGGTCATATATGGATATAAAGAAATGCTGAGCACTGAAGAATTGATGCTTTTGAACTGTGGTGTTGGAGAAGACTCTTGAGAGTGCCTTGGACTGCAAGGAGATCTAACCAATGCATCCTGAAGGAGATCAGTCCTGGGTGTTCATTGGACGGACTGATGCTGAAGCTGAAACTCCAATACTTTGGCCACCTGATGCGAAGAGGTGACTTATTTGAAAAGACCCTGATGCTGGGAGGGATTGGGGGCAGGAGGCAAAGGGGACAACATAGAGGATAAGATGGTTGGATGGCATCACCGACTCAATGGACATGAATTTGGGTAAACTCTGGGATTTGGTGATGGACAGGCAGGCCTGGCATGCTGCCATTCATGGGGTCGCAAAGAGTCAGACACGACTGAGCGACTGAACTGAACTGAAGAAAACTAAGGACTCAACTTTAAATATTGGCAAAAGATACAAACCAGCACCTCACCAAAGAAGATACAGTGGTGGTAAATAAGCATATAAGGAAAGATGTTCAATATTTTATGTCATTAGGTAATTGCAAGTGTAAACATAAACAAATACTATTACACACCTATTAAAATGGTTAAACTCTAAAACACTGATTGTACCAAGTGCCAATGCGGATGTGGAGCAACAAGAACTGTTGCTGGTAGGAATGCAATGTGGTACAGCCTCTTTGGAATATAGTTTGGCAGTTTCTTAGAAAGCTAAGCATAGTGTTAAAATGTGGTTCAACAATCATATCCTTGCTATTTACTTGAATGAATTGAAAGCCTATATCCACACAGAAACCAATTGCCAACGCTTGAACGCAACCAAAAGTTGTTCAGTGGGCAAATAGATAAACAAATTGTGGCATATTCATGCAGTGGAACATCACTCATTGATAAAAGAAATGCGCTATCAGGCCTTAAAAAGACATGGAAAAACTTTACATACATATTGCCCAGTGATAGAAATCAATCTGAAAAGGTTACATATTATGTGATTCCAAATATATGCATTCTGGAAAATACACACCTGTAGAGACAGTAAAAATATCAATAATTTCCAGGGACTTGGCTTTGAGAAGGAGGGAAGGATGAATAGATGGAGCATAGGGGATTTTTAGGGCAGTGAAACTCTTCTATATGATGATATAATGGTGGATACATGATGTTATGCATTTGTTAAGTCCCATAGAACTGTACAACACAAAGAGTAAGCTCTAATGTAAACTATTAATCTTAGTTAGAAATAATGTGTTAAGATTTGTTCATAGATGTAGCAATGTACCACACTAATGCAACCTGTTAATACTACATTAATAGGGGAAACTTGAAAGGGAGGCTCTGTAGAAGAGCTCTCTGAACTTTCTGCTCAATTTTTCTATAAACTTTAAAATTTCTCTAAAAGATAAAGTCTATTAACTAAGGGAGAAAAAACTTCCCATAAAGAAAATTTCAAGCCCAAGTGGCTTCACTGGTGAACGATGCCAAGTATATAAGGAAAAAACACTGCTAGTGTCTATTGATGGCCCCCAGTATCACACTGTGTTGGGTGTCCCCAAGATCACCCCCAGGTTTAGTGATTTGCTAGATGGATCCACAGGACCCAGAAGTCATACTCATACCTACATTTTTTTTAAAACAGCAAACTATACAAAAGCAAAAGCAGTATGTATAAGTATTATCTACCAGGGAATCTTGCTTGATTCTAATAATCTAGGGTTTTTACTGGGATCACTATAGTTACTGAAAGTAAGTATTCACTGTAAACCATGTTGTTTGCACCAACTGTCTAGACAAATCAAATTGATACAGTGCAGTTCAAGGCTCCAAATGTGCAAAACAGCTTTTTTAGAACATTCTAAGAGTTCAGTTCCCAAGAGCCAGTCACAAAATCAGACACTTCTGGAAGTGTACAAGATTTGAGCAAATTAAGCCTGTACATGTTCCTACACAAGCTTTTTCTGAAATTTTTTCTAGACGCTCCCAAATTATTACTTACATTATCCTGATAGGAAAGCCTGATGAAGATACTACAAGAAAAGTAAATTTCAAACCAGTATTCCTTGTTTAACATAGATGCAATAATTCTCAACAGAATATTTGCAGATTAAATCGAATAATATAGAATATATGTAATTATCATGACCAGTTTTTTTCTAGAAGCAAGATTTATTTAAGATTCCAAAATCAGTCACTGTAATTCACCATATTAACCAAAACAAAACAACTATATGATTATCTCATTATCATATCATATCTCATTATCTCATTATCATATCATATAGTATGATTATATGATTATCTCAATAGGTAGAGAAAAAATATGACAGAATTCAACATCCCTGTCCTATAAATGCCTCTGCCAACTATGAACAGAATTTCTTTAACCTCTTCTAGGGTATTAATGAAAAATTGGCACTCAGACTTAAGTGGGAAGACTTTATACTTTTCCACTTAAGATTAGAAACAGCCTGGAAGTTGGAAGTAGAACTCCTGATCATCATTTTAAGTTCATTTATGATTCTTTACTTTCATATTTGTATGGAACTTTCACAGTTCAATGCAACAAATACATTTTTGGGAGCAGGACACTTATTATATCATCCATATGTTTTTTTTTTTTTTCTCCTGGTATTTTGGTATCATTTGTTGCATTTAATTTTATATTTGTATAGGCATTGTGAATAATGGGGTAAGACAGAATAAAAGTAATGTATTAGAAACTTTTGAGTAATTTTGGTTTTGCTCTGTGAAACTCACTGAAAGATATTAATGTCTTTTTGGTTTAAAACTCTTCTGAGTATATATAACCAAATTTTTTAAGTGGTCATGTTATGATTCTTAAGTTTAGTTTGATTTAAGAGGAGAAGTGGTGCAAGATTAAAATAATGATAGGTGACTGTAGTGTTTTGAGTAAGAGTGAACCATGTTTAACATTTATTGTACTTGGTTTCAAAATGTTTAAAACATTTTTTTTTCTCCTGTAGGTATTGGTCCCCTAAAAAGACAGGGACCCAGGAGATGGCTCAGGTACTTTTGGATAAGTTAAATATGTTGTGAATGTGTTCAGTTTGACTTGCATGTAGGTCTTTTGGAATATGTCCATTTACCAAAATAGTAAATGGAAATTTGCCTATAAGACTCAGGTGGAAAGTCAGAGTTGTATATATATGTTTGTGTGCGTGCTAGGTGGCTTCAGTTATGTCTGACTCTTTGCAACCCCATGAACTGTAGCCCGCCAGGCTCCTCTGTCCATGGGATTCTCCAGACAAGAATCCTGGAGTGGGTTGCCATGCCCTCCTCCAAGGGATCCTCCCAACCCAGGGGTCAAACCCATGTCTCTTATGTCTCCTGCATTGCAGATAGCTTCTTTACCATCTGAGCCATCAGGGAAGCCCTTCATAACACATACACATACATACACACAGTGGTGCTAGTGGTAAAGAACCCTCCTGTCAATGCAGGAGATCCAGGTTCCATAAAGATAATACAAGAAAAATAAATTGCGAGCCAGTATTTCTTGTTTTTAGTCCCGCTGGTGGGACTTCACAGAGCGGAGAAGAGGCTCACTAGGGATTAATGAAGACTTATCAGAGGAATTGACTCTTGACCTGGATCTTAAAGCACAAAAGACTTTATCTAGTAGAGAAGGCAAAGGAGAGAATGTTAGACAAAAGGAAAAGCAGGTGAAAAAGCATCGAGATGTAAACAAGTGTGGCATTGTTCAGAGACTAGTATTGGTGGATACTTACAGTATAGCACTTGTTAATCAGCTTGCAGTTGTTTATCCTAGTGAACAGTGATCTTCTTATTAAATGTTTAAATGTTCTTAAACTTTTTCTATAAAATGTTTACTTCTGTTCCTCAGTGCCTTGCACAGCATTTAACACATAACAGATACTGAGTAAATATTTCTTGAAAGAATGACTATAATATGCACAATATGATAAATGGTAATTCTTTTGGGAAGGAGGGTTGCAAGAGTTGATGAGACAAAGAAGACTTAGTATAAAAAAAAGTCATTGCATTGAGACTTGAAAGATGAATAGAAAATTACCATGCCAGCAAGTAAAGGGCTAAAGAAAGATAAAGGAATATTCTGGACAGAGGGACATATCCCAAGATACAGAGATACAGAGAACATAAAGAGTTGCCCTCTGTAAAATGGAAGCCACTAGCTACATGTGACAATGTAAATTTAAATTAATTATAATTGAATAAAATAAAAAACTCAGTACCTTAGTCACCATGTCGTATTTTAAATTGCCAATTACCCACATGTGGCCAGTAGTGTATAGGATGACTATAGAACATACACATCATCACAGAAAGTTCTGTTGGATAGCACTGTCATTATGTGTTTAAGAAACTCCAGGAGTTTGATTTACTGAAAGTATGGGTTGCAGCGGTAAAGTGAAAGTTGTAAAGCAAAGTGGAAGGAAATGATGCTGGAAGGATAACCTTAGTTCAGATCACTGAGGGTCTTGAGTTGCAAAGGCCTTTGGACTTACCCTGTGGGATATCAGCTTGGGGGCAGGAGGGTGCTCTCAGTGTTTGGTTTTGATAATTGAGGGTAGGGCCTGGTAAATTGATCTGCTTGGTGTTGTGAAAGAATCTTTTCAGCAGCAAGACAAAAGATAGATTAAAGAGTGAAATTAGTGTTCAGAAGCTTACTGTGTAGTAGAGCACGAGTTCAGGTGGGAGAGATGCTAAAATCTGAGCTACATCAGAGGTGATGAGGATAGACAGGAGACAGACTTGATAGCTATTTAGAGGTAGAGTAGGGACGATGATTTGTTGCAGAGCCAGCAGAATCTTAGTGACTCTGATTTCTGGATTAGGCATGGGTAGATAGATGGGATAGGTAGATTGGATAGGAGATATATGGGAAAAAGCAAGTTTTAAAAACATAGAAAGATTATGACTTTAATTTTAGCCACACTAACTTTGAATATAAGTTCAAGCTAATTAAGAAAAGAGTCTGGAGTTGGGAATATAATTTAGGACCAGACATGTGCTTCTGGGAGTCAGAATATAATTGAAGCTTAGACTTTGGGTGAGATTGCCCAGGAAGAACATATAACATGAAGAGAGGTAAAAGTCACAGTCAGACCCTAACTCTTATTAGCTATAAAAAGATAGGACCTTAGAATGAGAATGAGAAGGAACAGCTAGAGACAAAGGAATAGTCTTAATAAAGAGTGTGTCAGAAGAAGCTGAAGGAAGATAGCATTTCAAAAAAATTACTTGTACAGAGAAGTCATGTAGGAGAACCATAAAATATATATTGAATTTGTTGAAAGAGAAATATGTGTAGAGTTTCCTAGGCATTTTCATATTCATTCCTGTATTGTTAGAAATTATAATACCCTGAACTACCATGTGAATTCAGATCATTTGAGGTGAATTTGTAAAGGTCTTAGGAGTAACAGAACAGCTATGGTAACTTCAGCCGTGTAGTAAGTTCCGCTTACTTCATCGTAAGGTGATAATACACTATGGTGTTTTAACTATTATGAAGGTCAAGTGAGAGAATAAGAGAAAAAGTATCTTATAAACCCTAAAATTAACTTTTTTTAAGTTTACAGAATTGTGGTTACTTTTAGGTGAAACCTATGTTTAATTGAAGGTTAAGAAGATGGGAGGGAGGATTTTAGGTGAAGCCAGAAGACATAAAGACATATGATGGTAGAATGTTAGAAATTCTAGAGGACCAGTTAGAACTGTATGAACAGTGGCGTTATGAGCCAGGAAAGAGTAGGCCTGGGCTGAGCAAGGAAAAGAAATAGGATATTTGTGATTAGCAGACCATTTGATTGCTACCTTTTTCCTGGGCAAATCTAGACACTAAAAAGGTTTGAAGCCGTTTCTGTACTGTACAAACAGATCACTCTTCCTTAGATATGTTCATACTAGTTACAGTAGATACAGTTTAGCCTGCTTGAAAAAAAATTGACTCAACACATTTCTTACAAATGACTTCTTTGAAATAGTTGTGAAGGTTATCTGGTTTTCCTTCTCCTTCTGTTTCTTCATCCCTTTGATTTCTTCTTCTTTTAATAGTTCTCTGAAACCCCTTTTCTCTTGTTTTAGTTGTTCTCTGAAACCCTCATCCTTTGTAGCTTTTGAGGGCAGGTCTTCTGGGTGTGGAGTTTCTTAGGCATTTTCACATTCATTTTACCATGAGGTGAACTCCTTGTTCCAAGACCTTCTGTCTTCTGGAGTCTAACTGATTAGATAGAAGGATAGATTATCTGAGAAATTATTATAATCTGATCAAGAATAATTGAAATTCTTATTTTAGCATATCTGGTTATCATGACTTCTTTGGCCTCTAGAGATGTAAATTCTGGCAGATCTAGTAGACAACAGTACGCAGTGTCTTTGCATTGTTAATAGGAAAGAGGAACACCGGTTTCACCCACTTGCTTTTCTTCTTTCCACCCTGCTCACCCTCTATGCTGAAGGAGAAGAGAGGAAGGGGGACAGAGGGAAGAAGGCAGATGGACGCACTGTGGTTGTACAGTGATGAACATACTAAGTCCTGTTCTGTATTCCTTCATTCAGCGAGTCCCTTGGATGATCTTTTCTTCTTTCCTACGGTTAATATCATACAGATGCTGGGCAAAATTATTACTCAGCTGTGACATTTTAAATTTGTTTCTTTTTTTTCACTGAAAAGTGGACTAGGAACTTGTTCCTTGACATTAAGAGAGTGAAATCTCAGTTAAAAACATGTACTTTGTCTAATCATTTTACCCCATATTAAATAATAATGTAAATATAAATTCATCAAATGGGGGAGAAGAGACAATGCTTTCTTACAGAAGGATTTCAAATAATAAATGTAGTTACTCCTTCTTTCAAAAGGTGGAGCTTAATTTCCATCCTCTGCTCCTAAGATACTCTCATTTATTTGCATTTCAGAGAATAGGGGATGAAAGGGAAAAGTAACCTCGCAGTGGAGAAACAGCAAGCACTTGCCTTAACCAAGCGATGGAGGCTCACACCAGCAGTCTTGTGGCTCTCAGATAGCCCTGCTGGGGTGGGGTGAGACTGGCGCCTGCGGCCTCTGTGGTGTGCTTTTCCAGAGCCCATCATCCCACTGCAGCAATGAGAAAAGCGTTCAACAAGCTCAAACTGGAAGCTGGCCATTGTTCCTCAAAATATTCAAAGTCACAGAAAACAAGGGAACCGTCACAAACTACAGAAAATTCAGGAGATAACTCAATGTACCCTGAATAGGACTGTGGAATAGAAGAAGGACAGGAATGGAAAAATTAGTGAAATTTGATTAAACTCAGGAGTTTAGTTAATAGTAATGTAACAATGTTGAATTCTTAGGTGTGCCAAATACACTACAGTGATATAAAATATTAACAATAAGGAAAACTGGATGAGAGGTGTTGGGGAACTCTAGTAACTTTTGGCAAATCTAAGATTATTCTAAAATAAAACTTATTAAAAATAAATTGATCATAATGCTGTGGCAGAATTGCTGCCTGAAGACTGCCTGCTGTGAGCAGAGACAATTTGGAAATAGTAATAACTGTCCCCTTGATACTATTATGTTCACTGCCCTTTAAAGGAGAGAACTAGTCTCTAAAGGGAGTGCCCTTGTAGGGACGAGTAGGTACGGTTCAGCACCAACAGTTCATGCAGTACATTTAAAGTCCAGATTGCTTCTTGCCCAGAAGTATTTACCTAATTCAGAAGGAATTGTATAAACTAGGCTCACATTCATGGCCAACCCCGGTATGATAGAAGAAGTTACTCTTCTTCCTTCCATTAGTGTTGCTTTTAGGAGCACAGACGGGGCAAGATATATATGGTAGTGGTACTCATGATGTATTAATTATGGTTGTTTATAGTACCGTCATGGGATGGAGATAAAGGTCTTGACCAAAACAGAATGATGGAGTGATTAAGAGTATGGACCCTGGTGCCATACTGCTGGGACCCAAACCCTGATGCCACAGATTTTAACTGTGCGATCCTGAGGAATTTATTTAACTTCTTTGTATCTCAGTTTCTTCATCTGTAAAGTAAAGTGTTAAATGTACCTCATTTAATATCTTCAGTATTAATTTAAGGTATTAAAGGGGTATTAAATTTAGAACAGTGTCTGACATGTAATAAGTACTCAGCAAGTGTTAGTTATTCCTGTTGTTTTATTACTTGTAACTGTCAAGCCACCGTGTGGAATATAACTGCCATGATATGCTTTTTAAAATACTTTAAAATGATTTTTTTCCTGCTGTCTTCAAAATTTTCCTTTGGCTTTGATTTTTAGCAATTTGACTATGTATGTGTAGAGAGGGGTGTGTGTGTGTCTCTCTCTGTGTGTATGTGTTTGTGTGCGCGTGTATCTGTGTATGTGTGTATGTTTATCCTGCTTGGAGTTGTTTGAGCATGTTTTGTGTGTGGTTATGCCTATGACCTCGGAGAAGGCAATGGCACCCCACTCCAGTACTCTTGCCTGGAGAATCCCATGGACGGAGGAGCCTGGTAGGCTGCAGTCCATGGGGTCACGAAGAGTCAGACATGACTGAGCGACTTCACTTTCACTTTTCACTTTTATGCATTGGAGACAGAAATGGCAACCTACTCCAGTGTCCTTGCCTGGAGAATCCCAGGGATGGCGTCGCACAGAGTCAGACACGACTGAAGTGACTTAGCAGTAGCATGCCTGTGACCTATGCATGCATGCTTAGTCATGTCCAACTCTTTGTGAGCCCATGGACTGTAGCCCACCAGGTTCCTCTGTCCCTGGAATTTTCCAGGTACGAATACTGGAGTGGGTTGCAATTTCATACTCCAGAGTATCTTCCTGACCCAGAGATTAAACCTATGTTTCCTGTGTCTCCTGCATTGCAGGCAGATTCTTTACTCGCTGAGCCATCAGAGAAGCCCTTGTGGTTTGTTGTGTTTCATTAATTTTGCAAAGTTCCTGACCATTCATGATCTCTTCAGGCATTCCTTCCATCTCCTTCTCTTTTCTCTTTTTGGGCTTTCCATTGTTTGATATGATACCACAGACCTGGAATGTTCTGTCCTTTTTATCTTCTTTGTATTTCCTTTTGGATAACTTCTGCTACCTTACTTCCAAGTTGACTGTTTCCTGTGCTGTATACAGGCTGCTAATAAAGCCATCAGAGAAATTTTTTTATCTTTTAATGCCTGACATTGTGTGTTAAAGAACACTGGAGACTGAGGTAAACAGTATTTATGCTCAGAAATGGCACCTCTCTCCTCTATCAGGCAGGCAGTTGGTATCCACTTTGAGTCATTCCAGTCAGTTGTTGAGTTGGATTTGTGTCTTATTATTACTGGACTTGAAATTTCTCCAGCGGTAGGCTTCTGCTACCTTGTGCTTATTGTGGGTTCTGGGGTACTGGCACAGTTTTCCTAATGTTCCTGGTCTCTGGGTATAGGTAGGGCAGGAGTGTTTCCTGACCTCCTGGAAGCTTCTAGCATTTGCTTTGTATAAGACAATGGCCCAGAAAGAGGGCAGTTTGTACATATGCGTCACTAGTGGGGACTCTCTTAGGTCTCTTGCTTCATTATTATGTCTTATGAGACCCTGATAGAGGCCTATGTGAAAGATCTGGTGAGTGAGTACATACTCTTCTGTGACTGGTGCTCCCAGGGATGTCTAAGCTGTCACATCAGCCCACACTCAGCCTTTACTGGAGCTTCCCCAGTGGCTCAGCAATAAAGAATCTGCCTGCAATGCAGGAGACGCAGGATATGTGGGTTCGATCCCTGGGTTGGGAAGATCCCCTGGAGGAGGAAATGGCAAGCCCCTCCAGTATTCTTGCCAGGAGAATCCCAGGGACAGAGAAGCCTGGTGGGCAACAGGCCATAAGGTCACCAAGAGTCTGACATAACTGAAGTGACTAAGCATGCACACACCACCTTTATTAAAATTTTATTTTAATTTTTCAGGTGTTCTTTTTTTTTCTTTTTCATTTATTTTTATTAGTTGGAGGCTAATTACTTTACAGTATTGTGGTGGTTTTTTCCATACATTGACATGAATCAGCCATGGATTTACATGTGTTCCCCATCCTGATCCCCAGTCCCACCTCCCTCCCCACTCCATCCCTCTGGGTCTTCCCAGTGCACCAGCCCTGAGTACTTGTCTCATGCATCCAGCCTGGGCTGGTGATCCGTTTCACACTTGATAATATACATGTTTCAATGCTATTATCTCAGATCATCCCACCCTTACCTTCTCCCACAGAGTCCAAAAGTCTATTCTATACATCTGTGTCTCTTTTTCTGTCCTGCATATAGGGTTATCGTTACCATCTTTTTAAATTCCATATATATGCATTAGTATACTGTATTGGTGTTTATCTTTCTGACTTACTTCACTGTGTATAATGGGCCCCAGTTTCGTCCATCTCATTTAATTTTTCAGGTGTTCTTTATCTGCCTTTCATAATGACCACCACTTCCTTTGAGTTCTGTGTCCTGTCTCTCCTTAAAGAGGCTTGTCACCCTTTGGAATTCACTCCACTGATTATCTTGTGACCTGAACTCTGATGGGCCCAGAATAGCTCTCCAGATTCCCTGGCTCTCTCTCACTGTAGTGTGGGAGCAGCTTTCTCTTGAAACTTCCTACATTCTAAGCGGAGTGGACCTCCCTTATAGTCATGATACATCTTTTGTACAGGAGTTAAACAGTTCTAAGAAAAAATGCTTCATATATAGAATTGCCTTTTCTAACTTTGAATCTAATAGTAGTAGGTTTTAAAATAGTAGTAGCAATGCTGAAATGAATGGATGGGCGCTTATTTTTAATAGGCAAGGTGAGTCCCACAAAGAGATGTTACGAAGTATGCTGTGTGATGAGGTGAAAGATACTTTGAGTCTGTGGTGTTAAAAGAGTGGACCGCCTATTGTACTCTGCCTGTAGATATGGAATCCACTTTATAACTAGTGTTCTACAGATTATTACATCAGATCAAAGCAATGGCAAATCAATTTTTCTTTAGTTCTCCTATTTTAAATATAGGATGAATAAAAAAGATGCCATTCAAAATGAATCTGAATATTATGGTAGAGTTTCAATGTTATAATAGTTCCGTAGCAACTCACAATAATTGCTAGTATTAAAGTAAAAAAAAAAAATATTTCCAAAGTTGGGACCCTACACTTCACCAGAGTTACCAGTTTTGCTATCTCATAATGCCTTTATGTTTATGCCATTATGTGTATTTCCCCACTGATTGTACATACTGTCACATGGATTTTTCTTTCCAACATGAATCCAGTGAAAAAGCAAAAAAAAAAAAACAGAAGAAGAAAAGAAAAAACAAATCTACGACTTGGATTTGTAAAGACAGTTCAAGACATCTTGACCTTTTCCTCTGCAAGTGTTAAGAGGACTTCTGCTTCTGGTTGGCTTCACTCTTGAGGTAGCTTAGCCTGATGACACGTTTGAAGATTTGTTTATCTCTGACTTTCAGAATTGTGAAATATTCATTTATTCTCTAGGCTTTGTTTTAAACCAGAAATAAAGTAGTAAATAATTTTCTGTTTTGCAGTGTTTTTGTTGTTCTTTGCTTTAGGGAATCTATACTATGATATAAATTTTTGAAGATTACCCAGCCTACCTATTTTATTCTTTTAAATTGTAGTTTTAACATGTAACAGTTTACTCACACTTTTATATATTCTATAAGAATGGCTTTTCTCCTTAGGATTCTACCTTGCATATTATATTACACAGAAAGTATGATGTATAATTTAAGAAAATCAGTTATGAAAAATTTAAACCATGTGCATTTAAAAGTAAGGCCCCTTTCCCTACTTTATATCCACGATATAACTGTTCTATCAGTTTATTTTACCAGGGGAGCATAGGAGAAAATATATATAGTATGAACAAAAGTAAGTTTTATTGAAAATGAACTTATGATTATAATCTTATTATCTTTATGAACTGGACCATATTAGATACCTTAGTGACCATAAACATTTATAATAATCTTTTGATTTTCATAAAAAAGTTTACAATTTTATTCAAGTATTTCTGTAAGTGAAATTTATTGTAATTACCTAACTTCTGGTGGCTCAGGCAGTAAAGAATCCACCTGCAATGTAGAAGACTCAGGTTTGATCCTTGGATCGGGGAGATACCCTGGAGAAGAGAATGTTAACCCACTCCAGTATTCTTGCCTGGAGGATTCCATGGACAGAGGAGCCTGGTAGACTACAGTCTGTGGGATCACAAAGAGTGGGACACGATTGAGCTACTGATACTTTCACTTTCAAAGCCCTGAAAGGGAAATTAAATTCAACAGTGAATGTGGGAAAGTAGCCCCACAGCATATTCTGAAGCACTTGCTCTGACATCAGAAACAGGAACAAAGCTGAGGTGCTCTGTCTTGTGTGAGTTTTGCCTGCAGAATTACTAGAAGATGAAAACTGTTAATGATATTGGAACTGGTTTCAGATTCTACTTTTTAATCAGTATATAAAAATGATCAAAGTATGTTCACCCTTGGATTTTCAGCACTCGAATATATATGTTTTATGTCTGCATTAGGTATTTTAATGCCCTTTTCATTTGTCTTTTGACCTCAGAGGGACAGATGTCTAGACTTCAGTATAGAGCATCAGGACCTCAGTCAAAATTGAGGGTATAAGAATAAGAAAGAAAAACGAAGCAGGATTTCTTTAATTTGGCCAATTTTATTTATTTTCTAGAGTGGAGATGAAGTGATGGATAAATAGAGTCTCTTCTTTGTTCTTCCAGCTTTGCAGGATTTTCCTAATCTCTGTGTTTAAGTCATTTTGTTTGATACAGCTTTTGATTGCCGGCATGCTAAGTCACTTCAGTCATGTCTGACTCTGCCAGCTTTGCTAGGCTCCTTTATCCATGGGATTCTTTAGGCAAGAATAGTGGAATGGGCTGCCATGCCCTCCTCCAGGGGATCTTCCTGACCCACGGATGGAACCCCCATCTCTTAAGTCTTCTGCATTAGCAAGTGGGTTCTTTACCACCAGTGCTCTCTGGGAAGCCCTAGTTTTTTATTAGAGTCCCATAATTACCCTTCTCTGCCACTGATATTCATGTTTCTGCCCACAAATAAGGGATCATTCCATTGCATGATGATTAGTGATGTTGAGCACCTCTTTGTGTACTTGTTGGCCATCTGTATATCTTTTGAAAAGGTCTGTTTAGGCTCTTACAAATAGCTGTGAAAAGAAGAGAAGCAAAAAGCAAAGGAGAAAAGGAAAGATATTCCCATTTGAATGCAGAGTTCCAAAGAATAGCAAGGAGAGATAAGAAAGCCTTTCTCAGTGATCAATGCAAAGAAATAGAGGAAAACAACAGAATGGGAAAGACTAGAGATGACTTCAAGAAAATTAGAGATATCAAGGGAACATTTCATGGAAAGATGGGCTTGATAAAGGACAGAAATGGTATGGACCTAACAGAAACAGAAGATATTAAGAAGAGGCAAGGATACACAGAAGGACTGTACAAAAAAGATTTTCATGACCCAGATAATCATGATGGTGTGATCTAGAGCCAGACATCCTGCAATGTGAAGTCAGGTAGGCTCTTTAAAGCATCATTATGAACAAAGCTAGTGGAGGCGAAGGAATTCCAGTTGAGCTATTTCAGATCCTGAAAGATGATGCTGTGAAACTGCTGCACTCAATATGTCAGCAAATTTGGAAAACTCAGCAGTGGCCACAGGACTTGAAAAGGTTAATTTTCTTTGCAATCCCAAAGAAAGGCAATGCCAAAGAATGCTCAAACTACCGCATAATTGCACTCATCTCACACGCTACTAAAGTAATGCTCAAAATTCTCCAAGCCAGGCTTCAGCAACACGTGAACTGAGAACTTCCAGATGTTCAAGCTGATTTTAGAAGAGGCAGAGGAACCAGAGAGCAAATTGCCAACATCCACTGGATCATCAAAAAAACAAGAGAGTTTCAGAAAAACATCTGTTTCTGCTTTATTGGCTATGCCAAAGCCTTTGACTGTGTGAATCACAATAAACTGTGGAAAATTCTGAAAGAGATGGGAATACCAGACCACCTGACCCACCTCTTGGGAAACCTGTATGCACGTCAGGAAGCAACAGTTAGAACTGGACATGGAACAACAGACTGGTTCCCAATAGGAAAAGGAGTACGTCAAGGCTGTATATTGTCACCCTGCCTATTTAACTTATATACAGAGTACATCATAAGAAACGCTGGGCTGGAAGAAGCACAAGCTGAAATCAAGATTGCTGGGAGAAATATCAATAACCTCAGATATGCAGGTGACACCACGCTTATGGCAGAAAGTGAAGAGGAACTAAAAAGCCTCTTGATGAAAGTGGAAGAGGAGAGTGAAAAAGTTGGCTTAAAGCTCAACATTCAGAAAACTAACATCATGGCATCTGATCACATCACTTTATGGGAAATAGATGGGGAAACAATGGAAACAGTGTCAGACTTTATTTTTCTGGGCTTCAAAATCACTGCAAATGGTAATTGCAGCCATGAAATTAAAAGACGCTTACTCCTTGGAAGGAAAGTTTTGACCAACCTAGAAAGCATATTAAAAAGCAGAGACATTACTTTGTCAACAAAGGTTCATCTATTCAAGGCTATGGTTTTCCAGTAGTTATGTATGGATGTGAGAGTTGGACTGTGAAGAAAGCTGAGCGCTGAAAAATTGATGCTTTTGAACTGTGGTGTTATAGAAGTCTCTTGAGAGTCCCTTGGACTGCAAGGAGATTCAATCAGTTCATCCTAAAGGAGATCAGTCCTGGGTGTTCACTGGAAGGACGGATGCTGAAGCTGAAACTCCAGCAATACTTCAGCCACCTCATGCGAAGAGTTGACTCATTGGAAAAGACCCTGATGCTGGGAGGGATTGGGGGCAGGAGGAGAAGGGGACAACAGGGGATGAGATGGCTGGATGGTGTCACCGACTCAATGGACATGAGTTTGAGTAAACTCTGGGAGTTGGTGATGGACAGTGAGGCCTGGCGTGCTGTGATTCATGGGGTCGCAAAGAGTCAGATCCGACTGAGCAACTGAACTGAACTGAACTAATTTAGGCTCTTTGCCTATTTTTTAATTGTGTATTTCTTGTTGTTATTGAATTGTATGAGTTCTTGGTTTTTTTTTCGTTTTTTTGTTGTTGTTGTTGTTAACCCATTATTGAGTATGTGGTTCACAGATATTTTCTCCTATCTCATAGGTTGCCTTTTAATTTTCTTGATTGTTTCTTTTGCTGTGCAGAAGGTTTTTAAGTCTGGTAGAGTCTTGAGTTTTTTGGTTTTGTGTTTGGTTCAAAACATCATTGCCAAGACCAATATCAGGAAGCTTATCTCTGTTTTCTCCCAGGAATTTTATGGTTTCAGGTCTTATAGTCAAGTCTTTAATCCATTCTGAGTTGGTTTTTGTGTCTAGTGTAAGATAGTGGTTCAGTTTGATTCTTTTGTATGTGGCTCTCCAGTGTCCCCAACACCATTTATTGAAGAAACTGTCCTCTTCCCATGTATATTCTTGACTCCTCTATCATAAATTAACTGACCATATATTCATGAGTTTATTTCTGGACACTCTATTCTGTTCCATTGATCTGTGTGTCTGTTTTTTTTTTTTTTAATATTTGTTTATTTGGGGCTGCACTGTGTCTTTGTTGCTGCATGCAGACTCTTTCTAGTTACAACGATTGGGGGCTACTCTCTAGTTGGTGGTACGTGGACTTCTCATTGTGGTGGCTTCTTTTGTTGAGAAGCACAGACTCTATAGAGCATGGACCAGTAGTTGTTGCACATGGTCTTAGTTGCCCCATAGCATGTGGGATCTTAGTTCCCAGATCAGGAATTGACTGTATGTCCCGTGCATTGGCAGGCAGATTCTTAACCACTGGACCACCACTTAAGTCCCTGTGTGTTTGGTTTTATGCCACTACACTCTTTTGATTATGATACCTTTCTAATATAGTTTGAAATCAAGGAGCACAATGCCTTCAGCTTTGTTCATCTTTCTCAAGATTGTTTTGGCTATTTGGGGTCTTTTGTGGTTCCATAAGGTTGTTTTATTTCTGTGCAAAATGCCATTGGAAGTTTGATAGGGATTGCACTGAATCCACAGCTTGCTTGGGGCAGTATGGACATTTTAACCATATTAATTGTTTCAATCTATGAAATGGAACACTTTCCATTTATTTGTGTCTTCATTTTCTTTCATCAGTGTCTTATAGTTTTCAGTATACAGATCTTTCACCTTTTTGATTAGAAATATTACTAAGTGTTTTATTCTTTTTTCATGCTATAGTAAATGCAGTTATTTTTTCTTAATTTCTCTTTTTGATAGTTTGTTGGTATTGTGCAGAAATGCAACAGGTTTTTGTATATTGATTTTGTATCCTGTAACTTTACTGAACTTATTTGTTAGTTCTTACATTTTTTTGGTGACACCTTTAGAATTTTGCTTCTTCCTTTCTGATTTGGATGCCTTTTACAGTTAGCTCTCATTATCCATGGGGGATTAGTTCCAGAATCCCTGTAGATAACATCGATGCTCAAGTCCCTTATATATGACACTATAATTGACCCTCTATTCTCATATATAGAACCTGTGGATATGGAGGATCATCTGTATTTCATTTTCTTACCTGATTGCTCTGGCTGTCACTTCCAGTGGTAATTTGTTTGTTTTTTTTATTTAATAAATCAGTGAAAGTAACAATATAGAAGCTTAGGGAAAGGAAAAGTAAATGTCATTGCAATATGATAGAGTAAATCTGTAATAACTATGTGCTTTTATTTAATATTAGTCCAAGTTAGTTTCTCTTAAAATCCAAGGAAATTTGCAGCCATAGTTTTTCCAGTTCTCAGCTAAGCTCTTTGCAAACTACAGCCTGCAGGTCAAATCCAGACTACACCCACTTTTGTTTATTAAGCGTATTTGGAACACAGCCATGCTTATTTGGTTACATATTCTCTGTGACTACTTTTACACTGTAATGACTCACAAAATATGAAATACTATCTGGACCTTTAGAAGAAGTTTGCCAAAGTTTACATGGAAATTATCCACCCTAAATGAAATCTCTAGGTCCAAACAGTCTCCCTTTTCTGTCTTAATCTGTTGTGCTTTTATTACCAGCATAATTTCTTTTGTTTTTCCTCTCTTGCTGATTCTGATGTTTAATACTGCTTATATGTGGAATTCCAACTTTTCAGTTGAAGAATTTGTACCCTTATCTTTCTGAGGAAAGCAAAACATTATAGTTCTCTTGGTAAATTAGGAGGAAATTTACTTTTGTTTTACTTTTGCATTTATGCTTATGTTTAAACTTTATTGGCCAGTCTGTCTGCCTGAGCATACATATCTTCTTCCTTGCTGCATTTTCTTGTATTCTGCTCTCCAGTTCCCTTTTCCCACTTATCCAGACTTGAAGTCCCTTACTAAAAACCAAATTTGGAGCTTTTTTGGTATAAGCCTTTTAGTTTATATTTTAAGGAAAAGGACATCTGCCCACTTGTGAATAGATACCCAGATAACTCCATCTTTGCCATTCCAGGTAGCATATGACCATCTGATGCATTATGTTATCTGGAACCATATAGTTGATTAGCTGGGGTTTTCATTTTAGTTTGTTATGGTTTTGTTATGGACTTGTAAGAAACAGATCAAAGAAAGAGGAAAACTTCTGACTGGGAGAGCAAGAAGCCCTAGAGCATTAATGCATGGTGTGGTGAATTTAGATAACAAAGCTGTATTATAATTATTAACTTGGCCAAGAGAATAGATCTTAGTTATTCTCACCACAAAGAAGAAATAATCGTTATCTGACATGATAGAAGTGCTAAGTCTCGGTATAAGGCAATCATATTACAATATATGTAAAGGTATCAAGTTAACATTTTTTGTACACCTTAAATTTATACAGTGTAATATGTCACACATACTTTAGTTAAAAAATAAAAGTGTGCACACACACACACACAATAGAGAAAGTGGAGGCTCAGCACTTTGCAGCCCCTTGTCCCCATGAAGCAGCCAGGCTAGTCTGTGTCAAGTGCACATTATACGTGCCTATTTAGATGTCAGTGGAGATAGCTGAGAGAACAGGGAACATTTTACCAGAGAATTTCTGGGTGCTTGGCACTTATTACGTGGCAATATACATATATTAATGGGTTACATTACTGGTTTTCAGTAGAAATCTGTGATAAATAACCCTATCATAGTGGATCTTATAAAGGCACCGTCATTAAACCATTTCTTCTGCAGGCTGTAAGTCACTGTAACCAGGACACTCAGTTTAGTGCTTTTTTATATAATTGAGAAAGAAATATTAACTCTCTGTCATTTTTTAAATGTTTGTCTAATGAAATACATATGTCCCAGGTATATGACATAGCATGAGTTGCTAGGGTGTTTATTGTACACACATGCTGTTTTACACACGTAAATGAAAAAACAGTCTTATATTTTATATATAAAAACTTATGTATATATAACATCCTGCCTTTTTAGGAATTAATATTTAGCCATATTTTCTCATTTATCTTTTGTGGCCATTCTCTCTATTGTTATCCATTGTGATCCAAGCAGATTGTGTTCTAATAAAGTTAGAAAGACTAAAAAAATAGCAGCAGTGTTTGTTTTTTTTTGTAAATAAGCATTCCAGTTAATTCACTGTAAAAGACCTATACTTTGGTGGCAGGAAGGCGGTTTTCCTTAACTCTACAAAAGTGAAGAATAGGTGGAGGTGGAGCCTGGGCCTTTGTCAGAGTGGTTCACACCATTGCTTCTCAGACTGTAGCGTGTGTCAGTCACCTGTGTGACCTGAGAAAATGCAGACTGACCCACATCTGGAGAGGGTCTTGGGATTTTCCATTTCTTAAAAGCTCTCAGTTGATTCCAGTGCAGTGGTATCAGCTGAAATATCAGATATGGTTGTCAAGGCAGAGCAGTGGCACAAATTATTTGGTATGATTAATAGCTTGAATAGGAAAAATGGCAGAATGTGTGTGTGTGTATGCATAATAAATTTTGTGTTACATATGTATATAAAATTTTCCCCTTCTGATTTCTTAATAATGGTTTATAACAGAGAAGAGAGCCTTTCTAAAAGGAAATAGAAGTTAGTAATACTCCCATGAAAATAAACACATAAAACATGTTTTTAAGTTACAAAACTTAGATAATTACTTATGATTACTCTTGTCCTATACACAAATATAGTAGAGGCATGCATTTTACTATTTATGATACAGTTCTACTAAAAGACATACATGTTCCTAAAAATCACACTGCAAAATCATACCTCCAAAACCACACTTATGGGAAAAAATTACATTTAGAGGTACAACACTCAAAAGGTTCATCAGTGCAACCCTTTTTTATAGTTAATAAATTCATAAATATGTCTCTGTGTTAGTTACTCATTCATACCTGACTCTTTGTGACGCTATGGACTACAGACTGCTAGGCTCCTCTGTCCGTGGAATTCTCTAGGTAAGAATACTGGAGTGGATAGTCATTCCCTTCTCCAGGGAGTCATCGCAATTCAGGGATTGAACCCAGGTCTCCTGCATTACAGGCAGATTCTTTATCGTCTGAGCCACCAGGGAAGCCCAAAATGCATAAATACTACAATAAATGTGGCACTTTACCTTGAAAATATCTTTAGTATGCTAATGGAAGATCCCCTAGAGGAGGGCTTAGCAACTCACTCCAGTGTTCTTGCTGGGAAAACCCCATGGACAGAGGAACCTAGCGGGCTGCAGTGCGTGGGGCCACAAAGAGTCGACCTCACTGAAAGGGACTGTAGCTTCTGAGGTATGGTAAAGTGGTCGAAGAACAGTACTGAGATTGGATGGAAACTTTTAACACTAGATGTGGGTGGGTGTGGCCATAACGCTGGGTTAACTGCCTTGGCTGGTAGATGTTTGGGGCGTGAGGCAGGTTGGTGTGTTTTTGTGTATTTCTAGTTGGCTGCCATTTTCTGCCTGCATCTAGCGTTTTTTATGGGTGAGAGTCACCTTGTGCTTAAGTTATTTTCAAATACATAAAATGCAGTGAAACAAATGTGTGTGTTCAAAACAAGCATTAGAACTAACAGTATATAAAATTTGACACTTTTCTTGGAGAAATAAAAGTTTTTATTTTATTGCAATTCAGTTGCACAGTCACCAGGGGGAGTAGTAGGTTCACATTTCGCAGCAGCACTGACCAGTGCTTTTCTTAGTTTTGCAGCTGCACATATGGTAGATTATTATCATTTTATGGTTACAGTTATAAGCAATTTGGTAGAAAACGACAGCTAAATTATGCAGTGTTACTTTTATTTGTTTTAATTTTGTAATCTAAATATATATATATTTTTAATGAGGAAACAAAAGGCAGAATAATTTTTAGTACTAGGAGTAGCCCTTCCTGTGTCTTAGTCGTGTGCTGCCCCGTGGAGCTAGCATTTCGTTTTTAACAGATTTCTTGTGTATGATGGAAAGTGAAGCATATAGCTGAGAGGTTATGTTTGTATTCTGGGGCGTGAATGTTTTCAGCAACATTATCATAACTCTTACTGCTTATTAAAAAGGAGATTTTGCTGGCAGTTGAATTGAAAAATACATAAATTTAAAAATCTTCTACCATTTCCTAGAGCTAGAACAGTCTCAAATTTTATTCCAGGAGCCATCTCTAGAAATGATGCCAAAGCACATGTACTTCCCTGAACCCCATCAGAATTTGATGTCACTTGGAGTGCCTGCTGGTTACAGGCATCATGGCCCATCTACATCTATACATAGAGCCCTTTTTTTAATTGAAGGGATGTGCCAGACAAAAGATGTGCAGAGTGCCTTCCTTGGTTGTTTGGGACTTGTGTATGCAAAGGGAATGTCAGATAATCGATACTTCACACCTGTGTGAAAGTCCAGAGTGGAGAATCATTGCTTTTAAGTCATTTAAAAATAGTTGTTGCACAAGTGGTATAGATGGCCCAAGAAAACAGTTCGTTTGGGGGTTATAAAACTGAGGGTTACTGTCATCTTATTGATGCTAGTTGTAAATAAAGAAGAAATTTTACATTGATGGATAACATAGTCCTTGATTTTATTCAATGTGATTTCTTTTTGTTGTCTGTGGTACCCTAACTTACTTCACTTACAGTATAGCTTGTCATTTTGGATTCATTTCAAAGTGTAATCAAGTCAGGAACTGATTATGCGCTATTATTGTTTAGTAAATTTCATGTTTCCTTCACATGAAACTGGTGTGTATTAGCATTTTGAAATAAAAAGTGACATCATTCAACAACACTGTGATGGTGCTCTACATGAGAGTAGGATGAAAACTTTTGGAGCATAGTAACTTTGGTTATTTAAATGTAAAAACTCAACATTATGATTTGAAAATATTGAAAGTGATTTGAGAAATTAGGAGTTTAACAATTGTCTTACCTACATTTTATAAAACATATAGGCTCAAATATGTGCATGCCCTCTACTGCTATAGAACCTTAGTCACTTTGCTGGACTAGTTGAAAAACAGAAACTTGGGGATCACCAGCATATATATTGTATTTGAGCTATGGTTTTATATAAGGTCATGGGAAAAGGTGTAATAGGTTCCAGGACATTATCCTAAGGCATATTTGCATTTAATGGGGATAAAGTAAGAGCAAGTCAGTGAAAGAGATTTTAAAAGGAGTAACTGATAAAGAAAAAGCTGAATGGGTCAATAACTCAGAGACCAGAAGAGGGGAAAAGTGGCCAGCAAGGAAGATAAAATCAGGCTGTTATACTTGTTGTTGTTGTTCAGTTGCTGAGCCGTGTCTGACTCTGCGATCCCATGAACTGCAGCATGCCAGATTCCTCTGTCCTCCACTATCTCCTGGAGTTTGCTCAAATTCATGTCCATTGAGTCATTTTTATATTTAGCAATTAATAAATTAGAGGGTATTTGTCAAGAACACAGTATAAATAAAATGACAGGACAGGAAAACATGGTTTTAGGCCAGAATTGAAATGGACATAAGAATTAGAGATAATGATTATGGATTAATTTTTTAGTGTTTTGGTAATGCTAATTGGCTCCTTAGGAAGAAAGTTTTATGTGAGGAGGGAGTTTCTTAGGATGCACTTAGTTGAAGGCTTATGAGAAGGAGTCAGAATCTTTTGAGATCATGAGAAAGATAGTATAATTAATAGAACCTGAATCATATAGAAGAGGGTGCAGTTAGAAATATAGGTGGAGAAATTTGTCTTAGAAGGCATTCTTTCATTCACTCATTCATTCAGCATTTATTGGATGTAAAGACATGAGGGGATGATGTATTGAGATGAAAGCTGGGAATGTTTAACAAGGTCATGTTGGCCATCTGCGTTTTCAGTGAAATAGGATGTACTTAAAAGTGAGTAAATTGATTGCTTGCAAATGCAGTTGCTTAAGGTATTACCATTCCATTGTGAATCTTTTTAAATCCACATCAGACAATGTTATAATTTATGTTTCAGCTGTCAAACATAATTCAGAAAATTTAAGAGGGGAAAGGAAAGTCTGTTTATCCGTATTTGTATTCTTTCTGTTCTTCCTTCTTGATGTTCCAAAATTCTTTCCTAGTTAGAAAATCTGTAGCCACTCTTTTAGAATAGATATAAATTGTCTTAGTTGTCTTTTGTCTGAGAATTTCTTGATTTCTCCTGAATTTCTGAAGGATATTTTTGTTGGACACAGGATTCTGGGGTGGATAGTTCTTTTCTTTCAGCATGTGAAAAATGGGCCACTTCCTTCTGGCCTTCATGTTTTGTGGTGAAAATCAACCATCATTCATTTTTTTCTTTAAATGAGGTTGCTTCTCTCCTGCTTTTAAGAGTTTTCTTTGTCTGTAGTGTTCAAAAGTTTGACTATAATGTGTCTTGGCATGGATTTTGGGGAATTTTATCTGGTTTGGGGTTTGCTTGACTTCTTGTTGTAGGTTTACAGTTCTTGCCAAATTTGGGGAATTTTCAGGTGTCAGTTCTTCATATATTTTTCCAGCTCCACCCTCTTTCCGATCTCTTTCTGGGACTCAGTGACAGGAATGCTGGATCTTTTACTGTAGTCTCTTCTGATTCCCGAGGCTCTGCTCATTTTCTTTCTCTGTTTGTTTTCTCTTTAATATTCAAACTGGATAAGGTATTGTTCTGTCTTCAGCTTCACGAATTCTTTCCTATGTCCACACCTTTCTCTTGTTGAGCCCATCCAGGAAGCTTTTTATTCTGGATTTTATATTTTTCAGTTCTTAAATTTCCATTTGATTGTTCTTTATATTTTCTGTTTCTTTACTGAGACTTTTTTCATTTGTTTTAAGCATGTTTGTAATTGCTTGTTGAAGCATTTCATGATTGCACTTTGAAAATCTGTATCATTTCAGTACTGGCATCTGTTGGTTGTCTTTTCTAATTCAGGTTTAGATTATCCAGATTCTTGGTATTACAAATGATTTTTAACTATGTTCCAGACATTTTGGGTAGGTATTATGTTGTGGTCTTATTTATATGATCTCTTTTAGCAGACTTTTTCTGACATCACAGCAGTGGTGAGAGAGGAGACTCCACCTCATAACTTTTAGGTGAAGGTGGAGGTTCAGGGTCTCTACTCAGCCTCATCAGGGTGAGGTGGGTACTTAATTACTGCTGGGTAAGGGATAGATGTTCAGCAGTGTACTAGAGCTCTGCTGATGCTGCCCTAGCTGTGGACAGGGGCTTCCCAGTCAGCCTCCACTGTTACTGCTGATATGTCGTGGAATTCTTGGCTTTGCATTCAGCTTCCTCTGACATCACCCCAGCAGGGAGGGATCTCTCATTAAAGGTAGATGGGAGTGGAACTTCAAGCCAAGAGATCTCTCTCTGTTAGTAATCATGAGGATGAAGAAGTTGGGGAGGGAGTCATTAATGTCAGTCTTCCCCATTCAGTCTTCTCTGACCCCTCTCCAGCAGAGAGGGATGGGGCAGTAGAAGTCTGAGCTCCTCACTGAACCTTTGCTGATGGAGGTGATGGTGGCATTGCAGTCATTTATGTGATGTTTCGCTCAAGTCAGGCAGTTCTTATCTAAAAGCCTTTCATTTTGCTAGGTTCCCACCAACCCCCATCCCAATTTTTTTTTTTTTTTTTGGTTGATAAAAGTAAGCTTTTCTTGGGTTTTTCTTTTTGTCAGTGGCCATTGTCATTTCTGAATTGTTTTCTACAAGGCAGTCCCAGATATACAAAGTAAAAACAAAACTAAGCAATTCTCCTCTGTGTCGTTCTCCAGGTTCTGAGGCTGTCAGCCAGTCTACCATCTCTCCATCTTTTAGAGTCTCCTTATGTTTATATTCCATGAAAGTGAAAGTGAAGTCACTCAGTCATGTCCGACTCTTTGCGACCCCGTGGACTGTAGCCTACCAGGCTCCTCCGTCCATGGGATTCTCCAGACAAGAATACCAGAGTGGGTTGCCGTTTCCTTCTCCAGGGGATCTTCCCGACCCAGGGATCGAACCCAGGTCTCCCGCGTTGCAGGCGGTCAGTCAGACACGTCTGAATGACTTCATTTTCGGTTTCACTTTCACTTATGTTTATAGTGTATATCATGACCATACTTTATACTTAATGAGACAAATAGGGTAAATTATGCTTACTTCATCTTGTCTGGAATTAGAAATCTCATTGTACTTAACTTTAATTTTACTCTTAAAAAATGTTTTTTCTGGCTATGTACATTGACTTAATTTTGGGGACATATCCTGTTATATTTTGATGCTTTGTGTGCGTGCTACTGAGTTGCTTCAGTCATGTCCGACTCTGCGATGCTATGACCATAGCCTGCCAGGCTCCTCTGTGCGTGGGATTTTCCAGGCAAGAATACTGGAGTAGGTTGCCATGCCCTCCTCCAGGGGATCTTCCCACCGCAGGGATTGAACCCACATCTCTTATGTCTCCTGCATTGCAGGTAGGTTCTTTACCACTAGCACCACCTGGGAAGCCCATTTAGATGCTTTACCTTTGTCCATAAGATGGTATATCCCCTTCCAGTGCAGACATGGGTGAATTGATTTTTCTAAGACTGATTTTTCAAAAATAAAAGATCACTACTAGATGGACTGAATATATAAAGCTTCTGCCTCCTAGTGGAATTGCTTAAAATAGTCAAAGAATTGAATAGAAATCATAGGCTCTTCAGCTCATTACTTTTGAAGTTTATGGTAGCTTCAGTTCTCTGTTGTTAAGCTATGTAGGTAAAATCCTAGGTCTCAGGGATTGTTCTTTTAAATGTGTCCTCTTGGATTAATTTATTTAGTGGTCAATGTTGTTAAAAAATAGTAAATCAGAAACTTGACTCCTTGATTTTATTGACACTATAAAACTTTTCTCCTTGAATATTTTGGGCTATTTCTCTATAACTTCTTGAATGGAGGGTCAAGCAAATAATCTGGTTCTTTACCAGTTTTTAAAATGCCATTCTGCTAAACAGTTCACATAAGCTCAATTATATTAGGAACCAGTGAAGTGAAGTTGTTCATAAAATGCTTTATTACCCTGAGTCTTTGCAGCATTTGCTGGGTTTAGATAATAAACCTGCACATAGAAGTTACTTAATTTTTCTCTGTGCAATAATTTACATTTGTGAGCAGTAGCCCTAGTAATTTTCAAAGAGGGAAGAAATAAGATGTTCCTACTACTTTTTCCAATTTAACCTTAAAATGTTAGGTGTGATTCCATTCTATAAGAACTCTCCTTTTTTACTCTAGTCATGAATACTATTACTATTTTATGGAAATCATTTGATTTTTACTTTGAGTTATTGTATTAGTCATATTTTCATACTGCATTAAAAAGTGCTTGCATCTTTGGTGAGGGTGCTCATCCCCAAGGCCATAGCCAATGGTCTACAATGTTAAACTGAGTTCAGAAGTTATACTGCAGACTTAAGTCTTAAAAATGGAGATGGATATTTGTTTAAAAGTAGAAGAGACAAAATGTGGTTGTTCATTTTTTTTCTGTGGACTTTCCTACAATATAAATTCTTAGTCCCTACAGATAATACTTGCTAATTGTTATGACTTCAGTAGTCAGCCACAGTAGAAATGTATTTCTGTGTAGTTTTTTCCCAAAACAAAAGTGAAAGTGTTAGTCGCTCAGTTGTATCCAACTCTTTACAATCCCATGGACTATACCCCACCAAGTTCCTCTGTCCGTGGGATTTCCCAGGCAAGAATACTGAAACAATTGACCAAAAAGAGAAAAAACATCATGTTGTAAGGATAGATTAAAGAGAAGAAGCACAGAAGTTGAATAATGTATTACACTTCAACGTAAAGAAGGAGTCTGGGAGGGTCTTGGAGATGATATGCACAGTGTGGTCCCTGGACCAGTGATAGCATCCCTCAGAAGCTTGTTAGAAATGTAGAACCTTAGGCCCTACCTCAGATCTTCTGAATCAGTATCTGCTTTCTAACAAGATTCACAGGTGATTCCTGTGTACAATACTTTAATCCAAACCTCAGCTCACTGGCAGAGTGACTAACCTTGGGTAAGTGTTTAGCCATTCTGGGCTGAAAATTTATTTGTAAAATAAGACTACTAATAGTAGTTTGTTTTTTGATGATGGTTAAATATGACAATTTCTTTAAAGCACTTAGAAGTGTCCCACACGCCAGCAGAGGTTATACTGAGGTATCAGTTTTTCTTTTACCAACAAATCTGTTTTCATTTGCAAAAATTGTCATTGAGTGCCAAACTAGATATATAATTTGGACCTCAGTGTTTATCTCGGGAAATGTCTTCAGATATTCTAATTCAGGTATCTATTCCTGGTTGTAAACATTTAATTGTGCGATAGGTGATGGTGGTCTGTCTGACTCTTATAACTTAATGTGGACCTGAAAAAGGGAGAGATGAGAAGCACAAAGCCAATACGAGCTGGAAGATGAACTGTGTAAGGGAAGCATAGTGGCCCTAGATTGCTCAGTGTGGAAAAGAGATTTAAGAGACCTCCTACAGTCATTTTACATCCACTCAGAAGTGGATGATCTTACACAGCAGCATAAATAGTTCAAGCAGACAAATAAAGACATATGAAGAGAGAGAGGCGTGTTATATATATTGATGTTGATAGTTCATGAAGGGTTTTAATTTAATGACAAGAACAAAACTCCTCTTCTTGAAAGTAGGGAGCAGAATGAGATGACTTCTTTCTAAGGTGATTTTAGCCTATTCGCTTCAGTCTAGGGAGCTTAGTGTGCAAATTCTTTTCAGTGGTCTGTGTTGTCAGGAATTTACCCCTTTGGAAATTTGAAATTTTCAAGTCTTCATCATTGTTACCATAGTTTGCCTTATAAAGTAGCTTCTGGTGAGGGGAAGGGTGTGATAACAACCTTTTTTTCTACAGTTCTAGGCTGGCTTCTCTTGGAGAAGGCAATGGCAACCCACTCCAGTACTTTTGCCTGGATAATCCCATGGACAGAGGAGCCTGGTATGCTGCAGTCCATGGGGTTGCAAAGAGTTGGACATGACTGAGCAACTTCACTTTCACTTTTCATTTTCATGCATTGGAGAAGGAAATGGCAACCCACTCCAGTGTTCTTGCCTGGAAAATCCCAGGGACGGCGGAGCCTGGTGGGCTACCGTCTATGGGTTGCAGAGTCGGACACGACTGAAGCGACTTAGCAGCAGCAGCAGCAGCAGCAGGCTGGCTCCTATAACTCAAGAACGGTTGTATTGATTTAAAGCAACCTTTCAAATGGCTGCTTTAAATACTTATCCTGCAGGTCTAGTTGCAACATGGAACCTTTACACAAAAGGTATGTTTTAAGCAGGTTAAAAGAAAGATAAAATGTGTGACTTTCACTAGAAATGTTTTTGCAACCTTGTCTTTAACATTTACCATGATTTCTTGAAAAAACATATATCCTTAGAGGAATATGTGGAAAGGAAACTGGTATTAAGAAATTAAAATTCTAAGCAACCTAGTACATTGATAGCCTGCTTTTTAAGGTATCTGCATATGAACTTTTAAATAAGTTTTAAAGTTGGAGAAATAAATTTTGGGTCTTCATTTACATAACTGATTTTCTGAAAAACCTCAGGGTTCAGTGATCTGAGCAAAGACATGATGATTATAAAGCCTCTTAGTTCCAAGTCTGTCTCTGCTGCATTTTCTGTGACTCTACAAGAAATAAGGTAAAGACTATAATGCTAAGAAAACTCCCATAAAGCTAGTTATTAATGTATACTCTAATTAGATATCTTTCAATGGCTTGAGTTTTTCAAACTGAACAAGTAGAGTCCAGAAGAAAATGGGTGAGGCATTTGACTCTTTTTTCACTTCTAAGTGTCCATAACATTGAGTTTTCCCCTGTTTAATTTGGAGATTTATTTCCCTTCCTAACAGGTTACTACTGTCAGGAAATTGAAAAACACTGTGGTCATGCACCTAACTTGCCATGAATTTCTCTTTTAATTAGATGGAAAATTTCAGACTTGTATCAGTGGGTTGTGCCCCAGCACAGATCACAATTTAATAAAAGGGTATCAACATTCGAGTGAAATTCTTGTCTGGCTCTGCTAGTCAGCTCATCTTGGTATCAGTTTTCCTTTTACCAATAAATCTGTTTTCATTTGCAAAAATTGTCATTGAGTGTCAAACTAGATATGTAATTTGGACTTCAGGGAAATGTGCCCCTTTTTTGGAAAAGGGAAATAAGGTAATGATTGTAGACTGAGAAATATAACATGGTCAGAAACCATATTTGCTTCAAGATAGGAAAATCTTGTGATGTCAGAACAATTTAAAGTTTTTAATAAATTTGTATTTTTAGATGTCTTCTTGGCTACAGACCACACGGCCTATCTTTGGTTTGTTTTGATTCCAATCCAAACCTCACATGAAATCGAGGCCCTCCTTTACTCCTTTACTTTTATGCCTTTATTCATTCCTCTAACATTTTTAAAATGACTGCTATGTACTAGAGAGATAGCAAGATTAATATACTATGATTTCAGAAACACACAGGCCACTTTGAGGGATAGTAATATAATCATATAGTTTTAGCTATATCTATTTACTGTAATAAAAGTACTTAACTCTGCCTGAAGTTCAAAATTAGAAGGAAAAGGTGACATAAAGCTAAGTTTGAAAGGATAAGGAGGAACTTCATAGAATTGGAATCAGGCAAAGCATTTTAAGCAGAATATACAGTATGTGCTGTCTTTATGTATTAAATAGTATGTTGGGGTACATAGTGAAGGGAGTCCCTGCCATAGTGAAGATCTTTGAGTTCTAGATTCCCTTGAAAGCTTGTGACTAATGGATGGCACAAGGTGACCCTGAGTAAAACAGCTCTTTCTTTCCAGGATCTTCTCTCTGAAGTGAAATAGAATCTATCAAAACAGTGGGGGAAGTTGTGAACAGACTTATATTCTGATGAGAGTCACTGTAGCTGCCTTAACATCATCTTTAATGGGTGTGGCCTCTGCAACATTGCAACGTTGACACATCTTTTTATCAGTCCCTCTTCTCTGCCTGCCTTTTAGATGTTGTTGTTACATTGGCCTTCTTCTCTTAATTTGAACATTTCTTTCTCCAAGAGGGTTTTCCGGGTTCCTCAGTTATTTGGGTCCCCTTAGGAAGTACTTGCATAGGACAACATTAATGTTCTTGCTGTTGCTTTCATTATTTGTTATCTTAAGTATGTGCTTGCTTACCTGCCCTACTCGTTGGATGACAAGCTCCCTGCAGAAGACAGTGTTGGTCTTATTCATCATTGTATGTCTAGTACCTGGCACAGTCTGGGGTATTAATGTACTCAGTAAATATTGTTCAATAAATATTTATTGAGCACCTGTTATGTAGGCTAAGAAATCCAGCAGTAAATAAAACAAGTATTCCTGCCCTCATGGTGCTTATTTGTTGAGTGAATGAAAGAAGGAACAAGCAAACAAAACTGAATCCTTTCCTAGGCAGTGTTAAACACTCTCATGTCTTTGGCCATCACATACAAAATGGTTAACTCCCAAACCTCTGTTTATGTTGAACTGTCTTCTCTGAATTCCAGGCCCAGGGCTTCAAGTGTCCCAATTGGCCATGTCAGCGAATTGCTCCCCAAACATCTCCAACTCAGTATGTCTAAAGCTCCACCCCTTCCCCCATACCTTTTGTTAGTTCTTCATTCCCTATCTTGATAAATGGAACTGTGCATCATACAACTTTCTACTCACTTCATAAGTTGATTTTGTCTTAAATTTCCCTCTTCAGCCAAATCCCCACCATTTCTTATCATTGTTACTTCAATTCGGACCCCTCTCATCTGTTGCTTTAGACTGTTGTAGCCAGTTTTTAACTGGTTGCCTTCATTCCATCTTCAAGCCCTCCAATCCACCATTCACATTCCTACTAAAGGGATCTTTACAACATACAAATTGGTTGCAAGATGTCAATGGGTTCCATAAAAATAAAATTCAAGTAACTTAGTATAACATTCAAGATCTGTTTGTCTCTGCAGCCTCTTCACTCATTCTCCTTACTCTCAACCAGTCAACCACGCATGCTGTCATATTTGCAGTTCCCTTAATGTGCAAATCGGTTTCATTTCTCTATCCTTTGCTCCGGATGACCTTTCAGCCAAGGGTGCTCTCCTTCCTTCCTACCCCGTGCATCTGTAAACTCCTTTTCCAGAATTCATTTCATTCAATGTACTATGAAAACAAAAAGAACACAGGGAAGATTTTTTTTTTTACAACTTTTTATTATGACAGTTTTCAAATATATCAGTTTAGTCATTCAGGTGTGTACAACTCTTTGCAACCCCATGGATTGCAGCACGCCAGGCTTCCGTGTCCGTCACCAGCTCATTGAGCCTGTTCAAACTCTTGTCCATGGCATCGTCCCCTCGGTGATGCTGTCCATCCATCACATCCTCTGTCGTCCTCTTCTCCTCCTACCCTCAATATTTCACAGCATCAGGGTCTTTCCCAGTGAGCTGGTTCTTCACATCAGATTGCCAAAGTATTGGAGCTTCAGCTTCAGCATTGGTCCTCCCAATGAATATTCAGGACTGATTTCCTTTAGGATTGACTGGTTGATCTCCTTGCAGTCCAAGGGACTCCTAAGAGTCTTCCCCAACACCACAGTTCAAAAGCATCAATTCTTCGGCACTCAGCCTTCTCAATGGTCCAACTCTCAATACATGCCTACCAGAAAAACCATAGCTTTGACTAAATAGGCCTCTGTTGGCAAAGTAATGTCTCTGCCTTTTAATATGCTGTCTAGGTTTGTCATAGTTTTAAAGCTATGGAGCAATCTGCCATGCTTCCAGTTTTCCCCCTTTTATTTGCAATGAAGTGATGTGATCAGATGCCATAATCTTAGTTTTTTGAATGTTTTAAGTTTTAAGCCAGCTTTTTCACTCCTCTTTCACTTTCATCAAGAGGCTCTTTAGTTCCTTTTCACTTTCTGCCATGAGGGTGCTGTCATCTGCATTTCTTCTAAGGGATTCTTGCCCACATTAGTAGAGATAATGGTCATCTGAATTAAATTTGCCCATTCCAGTCCATTTTAGTTCTCTGATTCCTAAAATGAGATGTTCACTCTTGCCATCTCCTGTTTGACCACTTCCAGTTTACCTTGCTTAATTCATGGACCTAACACTCCAGGTTCCTATGCAGTATTGTTCTTTGCAGCATCGGACCACCAGTCACATCCACAGCTGGGTGTTGTTTTTGCTTTGGCTCCATCTCTTCATTGTTTCTGGAGTTATTTCTCCACTCTTCTCCAGTAGCATATTGGGCACCTACCAACCTATTTCATATATATAGAAAGGTTAACACACTCGTGCAGTGAACCACCCTATACCTGCTCCCTAGATTCCACACTTGTTGACATTTTGCTCTTTTTGCTTTGCCTCCTCATATATATATTTATATATGTATATATATGTGTACACAAATCTATGTACATATTTATGTTTTATTTCTATTATATATTTATATAAATAAATTTACTTACAGATATAAAATTTATTTTGCACTTTTTCTTCCCTAAAGTAGTAGCTGCTATATGTCACCCTAAATATTTCACACTCATAAGAATAATTTTCTCTTTATAAATGATATTATAAACCACCTAAGAAAATAAGCAGTAATTCTATAACTTTTCCTGAGTCTATATTCCAGTTCTCCTAATTGTCCCAAGAATGTCTTTTATAGCTATGTCTCTTGCTGAGCCAAAATTCAGTCTGATTGATGAGTTGTATTTGGTTGTGTCTTTGATCTCTTAATCTAGAATAGTCCTTCCCTCTTTCTTCCACATGACTTGACTTTTTGAAGGGTTCAATTCAAGTGCTTTGCAAAATCTCCCACATTGTGGATTTGTCTGATTGTTTGCATGTGGTGTAACTTATTCCTTTGTTTCTTTCAATTTCTGTTAAATGGAAGTTAGATTTCAGATTTGGTTGGATTCAAGTAAAGCATACTTGGCAAAATTATTTCTTAGGTGATGTTGCCTGGTTCAGACACTAGGAAGTGCATAATTTCTGCTTTTTTTTACTACTAGTAATCCTAAATTAATTTACTTTGTTTAGGTGATGACTACCAAATTTTGCCATTTAAAGGTCATTTTCTTTGCTGTAAAAATCTTAACACCATATGAATTTCTTATTTATTAACCTTTTACCTACTGATTTTTAGTATCAACTAATGAACCTCACCTGAATTCAGTTATTACATTGGGGATTACAAAAATGGTGATTTTTAAAATTTGACCATTCCTTCTATATAATTAGCATTTTTCTGTAAAGGACTTTAATTCCCCTTTCATTCTTTTCTTCTTTTGTGAAGTATCACAGTAGACTGGTGGATTTTTGTTTACTTAATTTGCTACTAATAAGTCATTCTTTCTGATGCTCAGTTTATCCCAGATTTGGCCAAAAAGCCCCAGCTGAGAGGAACTGAGAGTCCCCTTTAGATCTGCTGCTGTTTCTCTTGATATGCCCTCATCTATTTGTTTTAAACACTTTCGTGCATTAGAATAAGGGTTTAAAGATTACTTTGTACTTTCCCTGTCCCAGCCATTGAAATCAGCCTTTTTTCTAAGGAGTCTTGGTTCCCTAAAAAGGAGTTGTTTAAATATATATATATATATATATATATATTTTTTTTTTTTTTTTTTCTGTCTTGTCCTCTCCTGGAGACCTTTCTTCATTTCATTTTGTATTAGATCAGGAATTACATAGTAAACCACCAGATTCAGGTGTCCTAGACATCTGAGGCAAGGGTGGGATGGGGTAATGGAAGTGGTCTCCGCTCCACCAGAAGAATTCTTCCAGTTTAAGACAGTTGCTTAGGCAACATGCTAGTAGCATATGCTGTCTTCTTGTCCTTCTCCTTCCACCCTTTTCTCTCGCAGAATTTTTTTATCTTTTATTTCTCTATTCATTTGCCTCAATCTCTAGTTTTAGTATTTTTCTATATAATGTGTTTTGGGGGTTAAAGGCTTTAAGCTTTGCAAAATCACCATTTCCAGCAGCTATTTCAGCAAATTAATTTGATGTTTAGGTTTTGATATGATAGTGCTTAATATTAATTTATTTTTCTGTTGGGAGGCTTTATTTCTTTGATGAGATCGTGAGGACTGCTGTTTTTCTCAGTTCTTAAATCACAGTTGAGCAGATCTACAGTGCTGGGTTCACATCATGGTTGGTGCACACCTTCCCTTAGGTTGAATTTCATTCATCTGTTGCATTCTGCCCTGTCTGTTGGCCAGGACTGAGTTAAATATGTCTTCTTTCTCGGTATCTCCCCTCCCCCCACCATCAGTTAAGAATGCATTTTACCCACATTTTCCTCACATAAATCTCTCTCTACAGATGGAGGATTGTAGTCCCATTGTGCTAAGGAGGAAGGAGAATTACTGTTTTGCATGTACATATATTTTGGACTTTACAGGAAAGGGGAGGGCATTTCAAAATCTGGTAAATCAATACAGATATAAAAAATTGATAAAGTTAGGACTGCCTGTTTTATATTCTGCCACATAGCATGTATTTAAATGAATTTGCCTATAATTTGCCTTCAAATGCTGACATTTAACTCTTAGGCTGTATAATTGTGCTAACTTTTTCAGGAATAAAATTCATATTCTGTGTCCAGGCTAATATGTTCATCTACTATAAACATTATTGCCTATGGTAACAGCTAGAATAAAAAAAATCTTTTTATATACATCATATAGCTGGCAAAGACTCTTGGGACCACCACAAATCATTCCTGTCTTTTTGAGATTGCTGAGAAAAAGAGTGGGAATGTAAAACCAACCTGGTTTGATGTAGATTGACTTTGAAAGGATATTAGCTTATTTAGACCACTGTTCATTGTGTTGTTGTTTTTTAAGATGCTGAGTGTTAAACATTCTCTTCTATTTAATATATTCTTTAGCTTAGTAACCAGCCTTTCATTATGAATCAGCTCCTATCCTACAAGTCATTTCTGGCTCCTTTTTTGTTAAAGGTTAATAATGAGAATAATGAAGCAATTGGTTATTTATGCAGTCAGGATTGGCAGAAATTATTAGAATAGGAATCTGCCCAGGAGCAATGATTAGGTTATGAAAATGTTAAGAAAAATACTGAAGCCAGTCACCATTTTTGACATTTAAGAAATACTATTCCCACCCTTAATCATGATGGCCTGTTGTAAAGGTATTTATACAGACTAATCTCATTGGACAGTAATTTTATATCAATAGCATTCATAATTAGGTGTTGAAGGGAGACTCAGAAATGATCTGAAAGAAAAATGGGCCTGGGGAAGAAATTACCACAATGAGAAGTAGGGAACAGAGAACTCACCCTTGAATAGAATTACCTGTCTCCCAGATACCTGATCTATGAGTCTGAGTATCTTCTTCTTGAGTATTTTGCAAGTTTGAGAAGCTGTGGGAGAGAGTAACCCCAGGTTAGGTTGCCGTGTTCTACATGCTAGACTGTAAAACACGTATATGGGAAAACAATTTTCTGATGTTGCTTTTATTAATGAAGTATTGACTTAACTGACATACAAAACCAAAGAGAGCCAAATCTAATTATAATATTATGTTTAATATAGTTAGAACTTTCTATGTAAATTAGGCAGTGATTGCTTTGACCAAACAGTTTCATCACTTCTACTCTGAATTTTTTGTTAACAGCTTTATTGAGTTATAATTCACATGAAATAAAAATCACCTGTTTGCAATATACAGTTCAGCGGTTTGAGTATATTCCCAAAGGTGTGCAAAGACAGTTATCTAATTCCAAATCATGTTCATTACCTCCCCCACAAAACTTATACCCATCAGCAGTTGCTTCCTATTTTCCTTCTTCATCTTTTGTAACCACTAATATACTTTCTGCCTATATGGAATTGCCTATTATGGACATTTATCTCCCTGCCCTTTCACACATATAATGAGTATTTCAGAAAATTAGAGAAGGGGGCAGGAAATAAACATGGATAAATATAGCTCTTATTTGTGATCTGGTATACTTAAAATTGGTAAAGAATCTTCCTGCCAATGCAGGGGACGCAAGAGACATGTGTTTGATCCCTGGATCTTGAAGATCCCCTGGAGCAGAAAATGGCAACCCACTCCAGTATTCTTGCCTGGAAAATTCTATAGACAGAAGAGTTGGGCGGGCTTCAGTCCATGGGGTCACTTCCACATGACTGAGTGACTTAGCACACACAAATACACACACATACTTGGAATTAAGTTTTCTTTTCCCTGGCTCATTGGAAGGTATATTTTAAACAGCAACAGTAGCATACATAGAATATGTAGCCTTTTGTGCCTTACTTCTTTAGCATATAATGTATTCAGGGTTCATTCATACAGTAGCATGTAGTAATACTTTGTTTCTTTTATGATTGAAAAATATTTCATTTTATAGGTGTACCACATTTTGTTTATCCATGTATCACTTGATTAGACATTTGAGTTGTTTTCACTTTTTCACTGTTATGAGTAATGCCACTTTGAATATTCATGTACAAGTTTTTGATGTGAACCTATATTTTCAGTTTTCTTGGAGAATTGGAGTGGAATTGCTGGGTCTTACAGAAACACCGTGTCTAATTTTTTGAGACATTGCTAAATTATTCCAGTGCAGCAGCTTTGTACATTCCTCTCAGCTATGTAGGAGGGTTCTGGTTTCATCATATTCCTGCCAGCACTTGTTATTGTCAGTCTTTTTGATGATAGCCATCCTAGTAAATGCAAAGTGGTATCTCAGTATGGTTTTGATTTCCATTTCCTAGTGGTTAGTGGCTAATAATGTAAAGCATCCTTCCTTACACTGCTTAGACATTGTATGTTTTCTTTTGGGAAATGTCACAGTCCTTTGCCGTTTTTAATCAGGTGATAGTTTTTATTGTTGAGTCACGTAACACCCTCATGGGCTTCCCAGGTGGCAGCAGTGGTGAGGAACTGCCTGGCAATGCGGGAGATGCAAGAGATGCAGGTTCCATCCCTGCGTCGGGAAGATCCCCTGGACGAGGGCATGGCAACCCACTCCAGTATTCTAGGCTTGGAGAATCCCATGGACAGAGGAGCCTGGCAGGCTAGAGTTCATGGGGTCACAAAGACTCGGATATGACTGAAGCAACTTAGCACGCACATACACATAACATCTTCATATTTATGGATACCAGACCTTTACCATTTGTTCAGTTCAGTTCAGTCGCTCAGTTGTGTCTGACTCTTTGAGACCCCATGATGATTTGCAAATATTTTCTATCATTCTAGATGTTGTCTCTTCAATTTCCTAATAGAGTCCTTTGAAGCACAGAGTTTTAAATTTTAACTCCAATTTATTTATTTATTCTTTGTTGCTGTGCTTTTAGGTGACATTGCCTAAACCACAGTCACAAAGAATTTGCATTTATGAAGCTTATAGTTTTAGTTATTACATTTAGGTCAGTGATCCATTTTCAGTTAGTTTTATTTATAGTGTGAGGTGGGGGTCCAACTTTTTTTTGCATATGTTTGCATTTGTTCTTATTTATATTTATTCAAATTTAAAGATTTGAGAAAGAAATATTTAAATAGGATGAACATTGTTACTCTCTGAAACAATATTGTTTCATGATTTTGAGGGGGATACATGTGCTGTGTTCATCTGAGGACTACACTTACCTGCACTCTGACCAAATATGGTTGCATTTCTGCTTCTATGTTGTTTGTTGAAATCTGAAATACTACCCTGCTGGATGCAGTTTAAATCCGTTTATTAGTTTTTTCCCTTAATTTGCAATCTCACCTCTTCAGTTACAATATAAAGAATGCCAAGAACTTCTAAGTCTCTATCAGAAGTATCTGTCAGAACAGCAGGAGAAGCTCACTATGTCTGTCTCAGAACTTGGTGCTGCTAAAATGCAGGAACAACAGGTAAGTGTCTTACTTCCTACCTTGTTCTTTAATGGATCAACCAGATGTCAGAAGAGTCATTTGGCCTTTTACTTTAATTGTCTCACTGTATACACTGTCTTTAGATGTGCGATTACAGTGTGTGATTGAGTTGGTTTAATCTACTTCCCTGTTTCCTTTTCCTCTCCTGTTCTGGGGCCCAGAGGTTAGGAATGATTTCTTGACCAGGCTCTGCATCAGAAGGGAAGCTCCTGGTTGTATGGAAGCACAGCAGGAGTGATACAGAAAACCCAGTGTTCTGTTACTTAGTGACAATCAGGTGGGCTCTTTTTTTACCCATAAACCTCTTCTAATTCATGTTCAGAGTTTTAGCATAATAAAAGTGTCTTGGTGACTTGTAAAAGATTTAATTAGAGAAACTGGAATAGTTAATGTGATTTAGTATTTGTATATACTTATTAATCACATAAGTATATATGAGTGTGTATTAACATTTGTATACCTATTATCAAATAGTATATATTACCTAGTTAAATGAAAGTTCAGATCCCTGCCAGCTGTGATGTGAAGCAAGCTCTAACGATCTACTTCTTTCTCTCTAGCAAGTGACACCGGATGTCTTTTTCACATCCAAATGAATTTAAATCTTCAAATGGATGAGGATACCTTTTGTATTAAAACACTGTAGGAAAAAAGCTCTGTGTATGGTAGGGTCAAAGTCACTCATTTTAGTATTAAGACGATAATGTACCCATTGTCAGTGTAGATTCCATCCTGGTTATGGTTCAGTAGGTTGACCACAGCTACTTTATTACTAATTCTTCATTATCCAGGTTCATTTTCCATTTATGCGTGGGTGGACAACTTTCAGAAGGATCATCCTATCTTTTCTTTTCTGTTAAATTGTACAGATTCAGGTTCTATATTGATTGCAAGGATTAGCCTTTCCCTTGTAACAAGTCCTGAGTGGTTTTCTGTAACCCTTATAAGTTTTATTCAATCTAAAGACACCTGTCTCAGGTGGGTTAACAGTTTTGGTCAAGAAAACTCCAGTTTTGAACCTCAGGTTTCGACATGCCTGCCTGCGTGCTGAGTCACTTCAGTTGTGTCCGACTTTTTGCGACCCCTGTGGACTGTAGCCCACCAGGCTCCTCTGTCCATGGGATTCTCTAGGCAGGAATACTGGAGTGGGTTTCCATTTCCTTCTGGAGATCTTCCCGACCCAGGGATGGAACCTGCCTCTCATGCTTCCCCTGCTTCGGCAGGCAGGTTCGTTACCACTAGTGACACCTAGGAAGCAAGTAAAAAGAAAGAATAATAACTTTGCTGGAATGTGGTATATCTTAGACTTTTAATATACCCCCCCCCTTTTTTGAAGTCTACAATATTTATAAGAAAAAACCAAAGTATGAGCAGTTTATTTGTATTCTAACTTTTGAAAAATTTTCTTTGGTTCTGTTTCCTGAAAACTTAGGCTATAAAATGAGGCAGAGAAGGTAGCAGCTAATGTTTGTCTGGATTTGTTTTGCCACTTTACAAAAGGGCAGGTGTATTTTAAGGTGGCCCTTGTCTATTGCTCTCATGAGTGGGCTAGAGAAAACTATAGCATGAAGTTCAGACTTCTGAGCTCTGCTTTTGCATTTCCACTCCCTCCCTGTCCATGACATAGGTGTTACAGGGCACAGAAACATTGACCAGGGTATTGGAGGAAAGGCAGAGGGACTTTCCAATTGCCAGTAGTTAAGGATACAGACTGAAGGAGGAAATGGCAACCCACTCCAGTATTCTTGCCTGGAGAATCTCATGGACAGAGGAGCCTGGTGGGATACAGTCCATGGGGTCACAAAGAGTCGGACACGACTAAGTGAATAACACATAGACACAAATATAGAGACTGAGAGTCAAGAAATAGTCATTAGAAGACTCTAAAGACATCTAGATTAAGGAGACCCAGCCCTTATTCTGTCTACTTCTGGAAAGAGGAGAGTGAAAAAGCTGGCTTAAAACTCAACTTTCAAAAAACTAAGATCATGGCATCTGGTCCCATCACCTCAAGGCAAATAGATAAGGGAACAATGGAAACAGTGACAGACTTTATTTTCTTGGGCTCCAAAATCACTGCAGATGGTGACTGCAGCCTTGAAATTAAAAGACACTTGCTCCTTGGAAGAAAAGCTATGACAAACCTTGACAGCATGTTAAAAAGCAGAGACATTACTTTGCCGACAAAGGTCCGTCTAGTCAAAGCTGTGGTTTTTCCAGTAGTCGTGTATGGATGTGAGAGTTAGACCATAAAGAAAGCTGAGCACTGAAGAACTGATGCTTTTGAATTGTACTGGAGAAGACCCTTGAGAGTCCCTTGGACTGCAAGGAGATCAAACCCGTCAATCCCAAAGGAAATCAGTCCTGAATATTCATTGAAGGACTGATGCTGAAAGTGAAACTCCAATATTTTGGCCACCTGATGGGAAGAACTGACTCATTGGAAAAGACCCTGATGCTGGGCAAGATTGAAGGCAGGAGGAGAAGGGGACGATAGAGGATGAGATGGTTGGATAGCATCCTGGACTTAATGGACATGAGTTTGAGCAAGCTCCAGGAGTTGGTGATGGACAGAGAAGCCTGGCATGCTGCAGTCCATGGGGGTCACAAAGAGCTGACATGACTGAGCGACTGACCTGAAGTGAACTGAAAATGAGGCGGGAGGGAGTAAAACTTCCTCAAGGAATAGTGTTTTATGTTTAAACTAGTGATTCTTGGATGTTTCCCTAGCAGCCAGTCATAGTTAACACTGCCTTTCTTACTTAACCTTAAACTTGAGGAACAAAACTGAAAAAAAAAAAAAAAAAAAAAAACCACAAATATTATAAATTGTTGGTCAAGGGTATAGAGAAAGTATATTCTCAAAAGGAGATACTTTTGAATTTTCATTTTAACTTTATCATGAGAAAATTTTAAAACCGTGTTTTCAGGAAGTGCCCGGTGGTCATACCACTTGTAGGCTCTACTGTTTGAACCTGGAGGGGAAAATAAGTTTCCTTTTGAACTCCATGTGGCAGTTGTCACCTATATTACCTGATTGTTCTTTGTGACAGGCTTCTTTTAGCTAAACCAAGGTAAGCACTTTCTCACTCAACGTCTTGGAACCTGGGTGAATTTGGTGGACAAGTCTACTTGCTGTCTGTAAGGGCATCATTCATTGTGAGCACTCTGAGTGAGGATGTGCTGACGTTAGATGTCCTCTTTATGTGCTCACAAATAGACTGCTCATCTCTATCATAGATCCATTCTTATTCTTTTGTAATCACTGCTCATTCATCCATCTCTTTCACCAACCTTTTTTGAAAACAAGTGTCCTGTTGGTTTTTGTACACACAGAGACTAATATATTTTAGCTTAATAAATACTTAATTTTATGTAACAAAATTTAATATGGTACATGCTATGTACTGGTACTGTTTTTAGCTCTTTCAGTTCAGTTCAGTTGAGTTGCTCAGTCGTGGCATTTGCTGTAAAGCTGGTTTGGTGGATGCTAAAGGATCTTCTCTGGACAGGAAACACAAAACGGGTGTTTAACTCGAATGCAAAATAACAAAGTAAATGGCAACGGGGTCATCAGTTCAGTTCAGTCGCTCAGTCATGTCCGACTCTTTGTGACCCCATGAATAGCAGCATGCCAGGCCTCCCTGTTCATCACCAACTCCCGGAGTTTACTCAGACTCTTGTCCATCGAGTCGGTGATGCCATCCAGCCATCTTATCCTCTGTTGTCCCCTTCTCCTCCTGCCCCCAAACCCTCCCAGCATCATGGTCTTTTCCAATGAGTCAACTCTCCGCATGAGGTGGCCAAAGTATTGGAGTTTCAGCTTCAGCATCAGTCCTTCCAATGAACACCCAGGACTGATCTCCTTTAGGATGGACTGGTTGGCTCTCCTTGCAGTTTTAGCTCCTAACATACATTAAAACATTTAGTCCCTCAGTAGCCCAGTGAAGTTATTTTACAGAGGAGGAGCCTGAGGCAGAGCAGGAGATTTGTCCAAGTCATTTAGGTAGCAAGTTGGGAAATCAAGCAGCTGCTGTTTAGTTACTAAATTTTGTCTGACTCTTCGCAACACCATGGACTATAGCCCTCCAGGCTCCACTGTCTGGGATCTCCCAGGCAAGAATACTGGAGAGGGTTGCCATTTCCTTCTCCAGGGAATCTTCCCAACCCAGGGATTGAACTCATGTTTCCTGCTTGGCAGGCAGAATCTTTAACGCTGAACCACCTGGGAAGCCCTGGGAAATCAAGATGTGAACCCAAACAACCTGACTCTGTATTTTCTTGAGAGAAAGACAAGAACAACTTGAGATAGCTAAAAAATATATATGTATAGAAAATTTCCTTTAAATGCCCTTGTTTCTACAACTAACCCTCTTTTGGGTCTTAATCTGAAATCCAGTTTTTTGAACACCAGAGCACAAATCTACTAGAGATGGTGAGAAACACTGTTTGATTTTTCTGTGAGTAGCCATAATGTTAGGTAGACATAAAATTTTATTTGTTCTCAAAGTAAGGTTTTTTTAAACTCATGTTTAGATTTTGTGATGGAGGTGCAGCAATTCATTTTTCATGAGACGTTCATTTGACTTTAAGAGACTTTTTCAGTTTCTTCTTTGTGTTGGTTGCCATGTGACTCAAGTTGCTTATTATAGGTTTTGTGTATAGTTTTATTAAATCTGCAGTTCTTAAGAAGAATGCCCTAGCTTATGGATTTCTTTTTACTTCTGCCATTTGGTTGAAAAGAAGTTGCTCCATTTACAAAGTAAATTTTTTCCTTGCTTTTCCCCAGTCTTCTTTCTTTCTTTGCCTCAAAGATGAATTTACATTCTCCATTCATCTTGTAATTTATTCAGCCTTACAAATTCTTCACTGTGGAATCTAGAAAGATGTTTCACTTACTCTATTTAGACTGAGACACCTCACTGATGTGTGTCTGTTACTACATTTCCTGGTCCTTAAGAAACAGTACTTAACAAATATAACCTTGGTGCTTGGACATGGGAGGATCCATGTAGTTTTGATCAGTGTACATTTTAGAATATAGCTGTTCTTATCACAGGTGAGTGTTAATTTCTTTTTCTGTGAATCTGAACTTAATGTCACCTTAAACTATGATGCTTATAACTTCTATTTTAATCTTTTTATAAAGATATTTATTTTTATTTATTTGACTGTGCCGGGTCTTAGTTGCAGCAGGTGGGACCTTTAGTTGTGGCATGTGGGATCTAGTTCTCTTACCACGATTTCAACCCAAGCTGCTAGCATCAGGAGCATGGAGTCTTAGGCACTGGACCACCAGGGAAGTCCCCTATTTTAATCTTATTTGATAAGCTGTATGATTTCAGGAATGTCATAGTATTTCCACAGAACTCTTTATATTAAAACCTAGGCTGCATGTTGAGCAGCTTTTCCCACTGAAGTTTGAAAATGTCCCTATGCAAGATTGCCTTACTGTTTTTCTCAACTCTTCATTTTTTTGCCAAGTGGGTATTAAAAGGTAGATTTGGAATCATCTTGAGATTTCTCCCTTTTCTACCAAATGGATAAAATCTCCATTACTTTTTAGCCATGGGCAATGGGTATTAATGAATCTCTGTTTTTCTGATCTGGTAAAAGGCCTTTTGTAGAAGTTTTTCCCATGATTACTTGTTCTGTGTTTCTCTGTTTAGGTCTGGGTAATGGACTAGACAGAATCTGAACCATAATAGAGGTAAATCACTGCTGAGTGCATGTTTAACTGTTTCTGTGTTCCTGTTACTGCTGTCTCTACAGTTTGTTGAAAGAGTTTTGTAGCGCTTTGGACCACAGTGTCTTGAGACAACTTCCTATACTGTGACTATTTTCATATATTCTTTTGGTTAAAATTTTTTGTTTAACTACCACATATAGGCATGCAGTAATAAAGCTCCTTACCATTCTTCTTCTTCTAGTACCTTCTATCTGATTTACTTATGTATTTTAATATGCAATATTTATTTTATTTCTGTCTATACTAAGATATCTTTGAATTTGTTATATAAGCCCAGATTTTCTTGGCAGTCCAGAAGTGTCACCACACTTCTAACTGACAAAGAAGCCAAATCAAAAATGTCATACTCTTTGGATATCTGTTACATGTTTGACTCAAGTGTACTACAGAATTCTTCATGGAATAAAAGATTTGTAGATAGAAAAAAGATGTGATTAACAGCTAACTTCTCATCAGAAACAGTAGAAGAAAGAGGCAGTGGGATGGTGTATTCAAAGAGCTGAAGGGGAAAAAAAACCTGGCAATCAAGTAAAACTATCCTTCAACAATGAAAATGACAATAAGACTTTCCTAAATAAATAAAGACAGAGAGAATTTATTGCTGGCTTACCTGCCTTACAATAAATACTAATAGAAGTCTGTTCAGATGAAAGAAAATGACATAGACGGTAACTCAAATTCACATAGAGAAATCGAATACTGCTAAAAGTAATTATATATCTTTCCTTTCTTAAATAGACAACATAAAAGTCACCTGAATAAAACAACAATTATAAAACTGTATTGTTGAGCTTATAAGATATAAGTCTTTGTGTGTGTGTGTATGTGTGTGTACTTGCACACAGGGAAGAAGAAGGGAGCTCTGTTGGAGGAAATTTTCTCTGTATTACTGGAATAAGACCGTCTTTATTCATTGACAGCATAATCTTATATGTAGAAAATCTTAAGAAATCCACACATACACACCACGCAAACTGATAAAATAAATGAGTTCAGCTGGTTTGCATGATACAAGATTAGTATGCGAGTCTGTTTCTATTTACTATCAATGAACAATTCTAAAATGTATGTATTTAAGAAAAACAGTGCAACAAAACACTGAAAATAATAAAGAATTGCTAAGAGAAATTAGAGATCTAAGATACTATTCCATGTTCATGGACTGCAGACTCAATGCTATTAAGATGGTAATTTTCCCCAAATTAGTTTATAGGTTTGTTGCAAACTCCAGCAGATTGCTTTTTCACAGAAATTGATGATGATCCTAAAATTTATATGGAAATGCAAAGGAATACTAATAGAAATAATTTGTGAAAGAACAGCAAAGTATAAGATCACTGTTTCTAACTTTAATCTTTACTCTAAAGGTACAGTATGTAGATAGAATTTTAACTTGATTTGCATGTCTTTTGACCCCTGATGAAGTGGCTTCACTCCCATGTTGTGTTATGTTATTCAGTTCAGTTCAGTCACTCAGTAGTGTCCAACTCTTTGCTACCCCATGAACCACAGCACGCCAGGCCTCCCTGTCCATCACCAATTGCTGGAGTCTACCCAAACCCATGTCCAGTGAGTTGGTGATGCCATCCAACCATCTCATCCTCTGCCGTCCCCTTCTCCTTCCCAGCATCAGGGTCTTCTCAAATGAGTCAGCTCTTCCCATGAGGTGGACAAAGTATTGGAGTTTCAGCTTCAGCATCAGTCCTTCCAGTGAACACCCAGGATTGATCTCCTTTAGGATGGATTGGTTGGATCTCCTTGCAGTCCAAGGGACTCTCAAGAGTCTTCTCCAACACCACAGTTCAAAAGCATCAATTCTTTGGCGCTCAGCTTTCTTTATAGTCCAACTCTCACATCCGTACATGACTACAGGAGAAACCATAGCCTTGACTAGATGGACCTTGGCTGACAAAATAATGTCTCTGTTTTTTAATATGCTGTCTAGATTGGTCATAGCTTTCCTTCCAAGGAGTGAGCATCTTTTAATTTCATGGCTGCCGTCAACATCAACAGTGATTTTGGAGCTGAAAAAAATAAAGTCAGTCACTGTTTCCACTCTTTCCCCATCTATTTGCCAGGAAGTGATGGGACCAGATGCCATGATCTTAGTTTTCTGAATGTCGAGCTTTAAGCCAACTTTTTCACTCTCCTCTTTCATTTTCACCAAGAGGCTTTTTAGTTCTTCACTTTCTGCCATAAGGGTGGTATCATCTGCATATCTGAGGTTATTGATATTTCTCCTGGCAATCTTGATTCCAGCTTTTGCTTCCTCCATCCCAGCATTTCTCATGATGTACTCTGCGTATAAGTTAAATAAACAGGGTGATAGTATACAGCCTTGACGTACTCCTTTTCCTATTTGGAACCAGTCTGTTGTTCCATGTCCAGTTCTAACTGTTGCTTCCTGACCTGCATACAGATTTCTTAAGAGGCAGGTCAGGTGGTCTGGTATTCCCATCTCTTTCAGAATTTTCCACAGTTTATTGTGATCCACACAGTCAAAGGCTTTGGCATAGTCAATAAAGCAGAAATAGATGTTTTTCTGGAACTCTCTTGCTTTTTCAATGATCCAGCAGATGTTGGCAATTTGCTCTCTGGTTCCTCTGTCTTTTCTAAAACCAGCTTGAACATCTGGAAGTTCACGGTTCACGTATTGCTGAAGCCTGGCTTGGAGAATTTTGAGCATTACTTCACTAGCGCGTGAGATGAGTGCACTTGTGTGGTAGTTTCAGCATTCTTTGGCATTGCCTTTCTTTGGGATTGGAATGAAAACTGACCTTTTCCAGTCCTGTGATCACTGCTGCGTTTTCCATATTTGCTGATATATTGAGTGCAGCACTTTCACAGCATCATCTTTTAGGATTTGAAATAGCTCAACTGGAGTTCCATGACCTGCACTAGCTTTCTTCGTAGTGATGCTTCCTAAGGCCCACTTCACATTCTAGGGTGTCTGGCTCTAGGTGAGTGTGAGTGATCACACCATCGTGATTATCTGGGTTATGAAGATCTTTTGTTACAGTTCTTCTGTGTGTTCTTGCCACCTCTTCTTAATATCTTCTGCTTCTGTTAGGTCCATACCATTTCTGTCCTTTATCGAGCCCATCTTTGCATTGGTATCTTGGTATCTCTAATTTTCTTGAAGAGATCTCTAGTCTTTCCCATTCTGTTGTTTTCCTCTATTTCTTTGCATTAATCCCTGAGGAAGGCTTTCTTATTTCTCTTTGCTATTCTTTGGAGCTCTGCATTCAAATGGGTATATCTTTTCTTTTCTCCTTTGCTTTTTGCTTCTCTTCTTTTCACAGCTATTTGTAAGTCCTCCTCAGACAGCCGTTTTGCTTTTTTGCATTCCTTTTTCTTGGTCATGGTCTTGATTCCTGTCTTCCTGTGCAATGTCACGAACCTCCATCCATAGTTCCATCAGGCACTCTATCAGATCTAGTCCCTTAAATCTTTTTGTTACTTCAACTGTATAGTGATAAGGGATTTGATTTCGGTCATACCTGAATGCTGTAATGGTTTTCCCCACTTTCTTCAGTTTAAGTCTGAATGTGGCAATAAGGAGTTCATGATCTGAGCCACAGTCAGCTCCCAGTCTTATTTTTGCTGACTGTATAGAGCTTCTCCATCTTTGGCTTCAAAGAATATAATCAATCTGATTTCGGTGTTGACCGTCTGGTGATGTCCATGTGTAGAGTCTTCTCTTGTGTTGTTCAAAGGGGGTATTTTCTATGACCAGTGAGTTCCTTTGGCAGAACTCTTAATTAGCCTTTGCCCTGCTTCATTCTGTACTCCAAGGCCAAATTTGCCTGTTACTCCAGGTGTTTCTTGATTTCCTCCTTTTGCATTCCAGTTCCCTATAATGAAAAGGACATCTTTTGGGGGCATTATAGTAAAAAGGAGATTATCTAGGTGCCCTTAACCTAATTACATGAGAAAAACGAGGGTTTTCCCCAGCCAGGAGCAAAAGAGAAAGTCAGAGAGGTTTGAAGCATAAGAATGGTATTCAACATACCATTGCTGGCTTTGAAGATTGAAAGGATTAGAAGCTGAGAATTGTGTCTCACCAATAGTAAGGAAATAGTGACTTAAGTCTTGCCACCACAAGGAACTGTATTCTGTCAACAACCTGGGCTTGGAAGCAGGTTCTTCATCAAATATTTCCAGTTAGAGCTTAGCCTTGCTGACACCTTGATTTCAGTGTTGTGAGAAATTAAACAAAGAACCTAGTCAAACTTGCTTGCACTGCTGACCTGTAGAACTGTGAGGTAGTAAATTTGTTTTATTGTAAATTGCTATTTGTGGTAATTTGTTATACAGAAATAGAAAACTTCAGTATTCAAGAATGTAGTATTGCCATAAAGATGGACATTTAGATCAATGGTACAGATCGTGGATTCAGAAATAAACTCTAGCAATTATGGTCAGTTGATTTTCAACAAAGGTGCCATCACAATCCAATGGGTATAAAATAATCTTTTCAACAGGCATCAATAGGACAATTGGACATGTGCAGAAAAGGTGAATTTAAACCCTTCACACCACGCACAAAAATTAACTTCAACATTATTTGAACATTGAAGACACCTTTTTCTAAACCTATCTTCATATATTGATCTTTCTCGGTGTCTGATTTTGTTCTTCAGGTGCAGTGTTTTTTATGCATATTACAATGACCACCTGAACTTCAGTATTGATCACAGTATTTCAATTAGTCTTCTGTAATTAATAGTAACCAGAAGTACTGCCTTTAATTAAGAAGAATAAAGTATTGCTTTTATGGTACATGAAATCTTTAATAAGAAAAAAAAACAAAAAGCAGTGAATGTTCTAGTATTCAAGTAACTATAAAAATCAAGAGATCCTAAAATAGTACCTGAAGCTTTGTTTTTTGGAACCATAATATTAAGACCATTTTGAAATGTCTGGATATCTTGCTGGTAAATTCACTGTGCTTGTAGGATTGATTGCCAGATCACTTTAACAGCTGTACCCTTAAGTCAATAAACAATGCTAGTCAATAAAATATATACTCTTGATAGCCAAGGAAACAGAATAAGAAATACTACCCTTGACAGATGGGTGAACCTAATAAATCTGGTATTATATCAGTTATGTTGCAAAGATTCTTGGTTTAAGGGAAATTAATATTAAAAGTGTTTGTAGGATTTATTTTGACATAGATTTATTTAAAATGTGGTCCTGTGGTATGAATCATCATAGTAAAGGTCGTGGGTGCAGGCAAGGCTGTGTGGTCTGCATGTAGCATACTCTGCTATGTGAATTTTGAATCCTAAGATGACTATGCCTATTGAATTTTTGTGTCACTGTGGGGATTGAGCTAAGCAAACAATTAGAAAGCCAATTCCTGTGTCTCCCACCACCATCAATCAGATACATTCTTAAGCCCAGTAAATAGAATTTCAGCTTGTCTGCTATTGTAATGTCCTTTACCCAGGAAGTAAACTTGAGATTTGATGATTTAAACTTGTATTTATTGTAGAAAAATAGATGTTACAAAGAATGTGAGAGAGACTGACCAAAGAAAGTAATGCTTTACCAAAATGCAGAAGAATTAGCTGAATGTAAATGAGGATAACTCTAATAAAGATGAGAATTCTCAACTCTAGTTGGGAACATGAAGCATGACTACTTATTCACACTTACTGTCCCTGACTCATTATATATTATCTGGTCTGGAAAGAGTAAGCTCTATCACTGTGAGAGGTCAGAACCCTAAGTATAGTGAAAAGACAAAACCACACAGACAGTAAAATGATCTGTAGTTGCCTGCAGTCAGGGAGACGGAAGGGGGGGATATAACCAGAACATTTGTCAAAATCCATAGAGCTGTGTAACACAGAGACACAAAGAGTGAACCCTAATGCACACTGTTGATTTTATGAACTTTAGGTAATAATAATTTATCACTATTGACTAATAAATTATAACAAATCCCTGGGACTTACCCCGTGGTTCAGTGACTAAAATTCCTTGCTCCCAATGCAGGGGACCTAGGTTCAATCCCTGGTCAGGGAATTAGATCCCACATGCCACAACTAAGATCTGGTACAGCCAAATAAATAAATAAAAATTTTTAATAAATTGTAATTTAAATAATTTGTAGCAAATTTATTGCACTAATGGAAGATGTTAAGAAATCAGGGAAACCATGAGGAGAAGTGAGGGAATAAATGAGAATTATCGGTTCAATTTTTAAGCCTAAAACTGCTCTTTAAAAGTCTGTTAATTTAAAATGTACAATGAAAGTTAAGTACACAGTTTAAGTTACTCTGAAGTTATTTGCTACCAAGATTTATTTTCTATTTTAAACAAACTACCTTCTCTGAAATATTGATTGGAATACCACAAGTGAGTTGAGCTAACCATATAACATCTGTATTTTAGGCAATTTAGTTTTACATATTTAATAAGTCATTTAATTAATGTAACCAGACTTTCAGATACACCTACTTTAAAGATGATGTATTAGTCATCTATTCTCTGTAACAAATTACTTCAAAAGATAGCAGCTTAAAACACACTTATTATCACACAGTTTCTGTGGCTCAGAATTCCAGTCAGTCTTGGCTGGTTCCTTTGCTTCAGGGTCTCCTGCAGACTACAGTAAAGGTGTTGACAGCCTGGTTGAGGATCCACTTCCCACGCTCACATGTAGTTGCAAAGAATCAGTTCCTTGTGGGCTATTGAACTGCAGGCCTCAGTGCCTACCTGACTCTTGGCTGGAGGCCAACCTCAGTTCCTTGCCATGTAGACCTCTCCACTGTGGCTATTGGTTTCATCAAAACAGGTAAGCCAAGAAGGCATTAGCATCTACTAGCAAGACGGAAGTTCCTGTTTTTTACAGTATAACCTAATTGTAGGAGTGACATTTTATCACCTTTGCTGTAATAGAAGCAAGTCACAGGCCCTGTCTGTGTGCAGGGGCGATGTTCACACACAAGGGCACGAGTTGCAGGGGACAGGCTGCGATCACTGGGGCCGTCTGAGAAGCCTCCTGCTACAGGAGAAATTGAGCAAATGGTATGCCGTAGTGGGATTTGAGTACCTGGAAATTACTCAAATCCCTTAAATTCTCAGGACATATTTCTCTAGTTAAGAGGCTACTTTGTTTTATGGAAATTTATATCTTTATTTTCTGTTTTCTAGATACTTGATTTCTCTGGTATTTAAGCACAGTTGACCCTTGAACAATGTGAAAATTAGATTTTTAAAAAATTTTATTCAAGTCATATCAGAACTTAAAGGCAGAGACCCCAAATCAGCTGGTTTTTCCTGAAGCAGAGTTTAAACCAGGGCAGGGCCACTCCAGCCTGGCCACATCCTACTCTCTCTACATTCTGATCCCCAGTTTGTTTGGTTGCAAACTGTGCTAAACCCCCACAAGGTTGAAAATCTGCATATAAATTTTTACTTCCCAAAAAACTTAGTTGCTAATAATAGCCCACTGTTGACCTTTAACTGATAGCATAAACAGCTGAATAGGACATATTTTGTATATTTGTTACATACCATATTCTTATAACAAAGGAAGCTAGAGAAAAGAAAATACTATTGATGAAATCTTAAAAAGAGAAAGTACATGTATAGTACTGTAATATCAATACTGTAAGTTTACATCTGTTTACAAGATGAATTGGCTATCATTCAGTTCCTATATCAGCGTTGTCTTATATAATACAAAACACTGTAGATGTTACATATATATAAACACTAGCACTAGACATCAAAATGAAAAGATGATGTGAAAAAGAAAGTGATCAGGTTTAACAATTCATCCATTTTTAATGAAGAAGCAACAGTGTGATTGTTTATGGTAGTCTAGTGTAATTGTTAATGATTGCTTCGTGGTTGCCTAGTCTATACACCAAAGAATGAATCATTGTCAAATAAAATTCTTATTGCATACAGTATTACAGTCATCTTCATAATACAATATTGAAAATATTGTTGCTTTTAAAAATATTTACCTTACATTGACATGAATCAGCCATGGACTTACATGTGTTCCCCATCCTGAAGCCCCCTCCCACCTTCCTCCCCATCCCATCCCTCTGAGTCATCCCAGTGCACCAGCCCCGAGCACTTGTCTCATGCATCCAACCTGGACTGGCGATCTGTTTCACACTTGATAATATACATGCAATGTATGGCAAAAACCACTACAATATTGTAAAGTAATTAGCCTCCAACTAATAAAAATAATTGGAGGAAAAATAAATAAAATAAAAATATTTACCTATGATAATAGACTGATAACACAGTTTCTTGAATTATGAGAGACAGTAATATAATTCTGTGAAAGCAAAATTATAAGATAGTGAGAAAACTGACACATTATTAATTTTGTATTAAATATCACTCACCTTATGCCTGTGTGAGGAAAGGTTATCCAACACAAGTCTTGCACATGATATTCTGCATGATGAAAACTTAGGGGATTATGATGATGACCCAGAAAGGTCTCACACAGTGCTCACTGAACAATTATTTGATTTTCACATGAGCATACCCACACACACCCCAAATTGCTTTGTTTATTAACTCTGATGATTATTTACTATTTGTTAAGTGAAAGTGGGTCATCATAAAGGTGTTCACCCTTGTCATCTTCCTGTTGACTAGGCTGACGAGGAGGAGGTGGAGGGGTTGTCCTGCTATTTCAGGTGGTGGAGGTGGAAAAGACAGAGGAGGTGGAAGGGGACTCAGGTGGTGGAGATGGAAAAGACGGAGGAGGTGGAAGGGGAGGCAGGAGAAGCAGGCACACTCAGTATAACTTTAAGGAATTATATCCTAATTTTTTTTTTGCTTTTTCATTTCTCTAAAAATGTTCCTATACAGTACTAATTCTTCTACTGTTTGCATTCGTTTCAGTGTCTGAATAATAGAATGATCCATGTCATAAAATAAGTTAAAAGCACTCTTGAATAGTTTGAACCCTTCTGCCAGATTGTCTAATGCAATCTGTTTTCTGGCACTGTTTCTTCTATATCTTCTTACTCATCCTCTGATTCTGACACAACTGATCGTCATCAAATTGTCTTCTGTTAATCCCTCTGGTGCAGTGTCTGTTATTTCTTGAATTTTTCCAAGATATTTGTCTTAAAACCCTTCATCCCCACTCCCCCCACCCCTGATATCCACAGTCTCTTTCATGATTTTCTTGATTGGCTGTGTCATGAAGCCTGTGAAATCATGCACAACATCTGAACAGTTTTCTCCAGCAGACATTTACTATTGCAGGCCTGATGACTTTTAGGACTTTTTCTGTAACAATGATGGCATCTTCAATGGGGTAATCCTTCTAGACTTTCATAGTCTTCTATCAGGGTTCACTTCCATAATCTTGACAGGCCTTTTCCTAGAGTACTGTATGGGATGAGCCCTAAAGGTCCTTATGACATCCTGATCTAGAGACTGAATTAGAGATGTCCACCTGTATTTGGGGGCAAATAGACTACTTCAGTGGCTTCGCTATTGAACTTGTAGGGTTCTGAGTGGCTAGAGGCATTGTCCAACATCCAAAGAACTTTAAAAGGCAGTCCATTACTGGCAAGATACTTCCTGAGGTCAGGGACCAAGCATCAATGGAACCAGTCCAGAAAAGAGTTCTCATCCAGGTCTTCTTGTTGTGCACCCTAAAGACTGGCAGCTGGTGTTTATCTTTTCTCTTCAAGGCCCAGGAGTTAGCAACTTTATATATAAGTGCAGTCTAGATCAAACACCCCACTACCATTTGCACAAAACAATAGTGTTAGCTTTTTCCTTCCTGCCTTAACTCCAGGTGCTCACTTTTCTTCCTTACTAATAGATGTCTTTTCTGGCATTTTTTCTAGAATAGGGCACTTTCATCTGCATTAGAAACCTGCTCAGGCAGATATCCTTTCTCCGCGATGATTTCTTTAATGGCATCTGGGAGCTCGTCTGCTCCCTTTTCGATGATAGAAGCTGCTTCTCCTGTTATCTTGACATTTTTCACACCAACCGTCTTTCTAAAGTTATCAAACCATCCTTTGCTGTCATTAAATTCTCCAGTTTTAGATCTTTCACCTTCCTTTTGCTTAAAGTTGTCATATAATGAGTTCTTTTTAAAAAATCATCTTAGAGTCTATTGGTATGCCTTTCTTATAACCATCCTGCAACTACATAAAAGCTGCATTTTCAGTATGAGATAAAAAGGTATTTCACAAAAAGCATGAAATTTTTGCATCTGCTGGAATAGCTGTGGCAATGACTTTACAAATTTCCTTTTTCTTTTTTACAATGGTCCTTAACGCTAGATTCATTTATTCTATAATGGTGGATAGCCACAGCTGCAGACCTCAATTTAAGGTGCATATCAAGCAATTCAGCCTTTTCTGGTAGTGTCATGACTTTTCTCTGCTTCTTGGGACCACTTCTGGGATCATTAGTAGCATTTTGTATGGGTCCCATGGAGTTATTCAAGGTTTACAGTATTGCACTAAACATGATGAAAAATACATGAGAACCACAAGAGATCACTTTTTTACTAAAAGTTCCACAGTTTACTGGAGAGACAAACTGCTCATGCAGAGATGATGAGCATCACATGGTGTTCTAAGCAGACACTCGTACTTGTAACACTTGAGCACATTGCAATAGCATTAGGAGGTGACTGTGAAATTATTACAGTAATACACATATACAGTTGATTTATGCAGATATGATTTAAAACTGAACCTTTACAATTGTTTACATTTCTCTCAACTGTGAATGGTGCCATGTACAGTATGTTTGTGTATTTTGATAAATTTTATCAAATTTTTTATCAAATCAAATTTTTTTAATTTTATAAAGTTGTGATAAATTTTAATGTTTTGTGATAGAAATGTATATTTCATGGTAGTGAATGATAAACTAGTATCTACATATATTTTATGCATTCATGACATACCTTTTTCTTAATTTTTTTTTGTATCTCTAGACTATGTATTTCCTCTGTTTTGTCAAATTGTTGCAATTCTTGAACATTTATTCCAGTATATTTATTGAAAAAAATCCACATAGAAGTGGCCCTGTGTAGCTCAAATCCATATTTGTCAAAGGTCACTGTATATGAATTTTGTGTTAAAGATGCTGTCATGGTAGCTGACCAGTCTGTGGAATGAGTTATTCTTACCAGGTTTTAAATATTTTACTTTGCTGTATATTTTACCTGTTATTATCATTGCCGTTTTATTATTTATTAGGACACCTACACAAATTATTATAGACCAGTTGATACCAGTGTGAGAGAAAGGATCAGCCTCTGTATACTCTGTTAAAAGTCATGGGTACCTACTCCAAATCTTCAAATCAGGCTGAATATAATACTAATAAATAATTATTTGGTGACATATTGCAAGAACATGCTAGTTGAAAGCCAAGTCAGTATAATAGACATGTATTTACTATTGTCTTAATGTTAATTGTTTCAAGTCACATTGATAATTGATAGTGGGTGTACAGTTTTATATATACTTGCATATTCTACAAATATTTTTTCAAATCAGAAAATCTATTGAAAAATGCAGTCTAGACATTATTGTCTGGTTTTTGACTTGAAGAAATATGTTTTATGCTAGTAGATTATAGAGTTGAAATGAAATCTGAAAAGTGTTTAAACTGATAATAACATTAGCTTTGTGTGTTCTCTACATTAAGTATGATTGGGATACAATGGTTAAAATGCATTGAACAAATTTAGGTTCTTGATCACTCTTTTTGGAGCCAGTAATGTGTGTCCTTATACTTGACTCCTTATTTGACATTGACTCCCCATCCTAGATCTCAGAAGGCTGTTATGTTGTTCATTTATTTCAAGTGGACTTGGCTCTAAGACTGTGCCACCTGGAACAGGCCATCATGTGCTGGGAATCTAGTGCTCAACAGGTTGTCTCGGTATTTCGTGATTCTACTTATATGAGGTTTCTAAAGTTGTGAAATTCTTAAAAACAGTGCAGTGGTGGATGCCAGGGGCTGGAAAGGGGGAAAGGGGATTTACTTTTCAGTGAATATAGAGTTTTACTTTTACAGGATGAAAAAGTTCTAGAGATCTGTTATATAGCAGTGTATATGGTTAACATTACTGTACATAGATTTGAAATGGTTAAGATGGTAAATTTTATGTTGGTGATTTTGACAATTAAAAATAGTCTCAGCCAAAGTGTGAATGCATGTTAACTCATGCAATAGAAAGACTTAATATAGAAACACTTCTATTGTATGTATAAGCAGCTATGTTGGTAGTACTTGATTTTGCAGAGTTAATATCAACATGCTGAGATAAGAAATGGAATGGGATCTAGACCAGTCTTTAATACTACATTGGTATCTTTCTGATATCTTTTAAATATCAGTCTGAACTCTTTCAACCTAAGCTGTTGATCAAAGAGCCTTTCTAAGCTGTAAGGACTTCCCAAATGGTAAAGAACCTACCTAAGGAGACTAAGAGACACAGGTTCAATCCCTGGGTCGGGAAAATCCCCTGTGGAGGAGGGCATGGCAACTCACTCAAGTATTCTTGCCTGGAGAATCCCGAGGACAGAGGAGCCTGGCGGGCTATGGTCCATAGGGTCACAGAGAGTTGCACACGACTGAAGCAATTTAGCATGCACAAGCTGGAAGAAGTCCTAAATATAGTGCCACGCATTTTGTATGGGAATACTGAAATTCATATATCAGATATTACTGACCAACCAATTTGACAGACACTGTGCAGGAGGCTTCCCTGGTGGCTCAGAGGGTAAAGCATCTGCTTGCAATGCAGGTAGACCTAGGTTCAATCCCTGGGTGGGGAAGATCCCCTGGAGAAGGAAATGGCTACCCACTCCACTTATTCTTGCCTGGAGAATCCCATGGATGGAGAAGCCTGGTAGGCTACAGTCCATGGGGTCGCAAAGAGTCAGACATGACTGAACGACTTCACTTCCCTTTGTGCAGGTAAATACTAAAATATAATGTCTGATTGCTTCTGTTTATGGAGTCAAACCTTCTTATAACTTAATCTTGCAGATGCCTTTTAGCTGAATTAAATTTCAAATACTTTTGCCACCTGATTTTACAGTTTTTATTTTTCAATAGATGTTATTTATTCCCTTAATTATTGACTTTTTTGAACCTTTGCTAGCCTGTTTGTTGCTTTTTTTTCAAATTAATGTGATTTTTGAGCCTTAGTTCATTATTTGATTAATCCTGTAGTTATAGTAATAATGCTCACTGTCTGATTAGAGATTTTAATGTTTAAGTCTATAAAGATTAATTTCCTTATATGAGAGAAAGATACATGAAACAGTAGGTAAAGATGAAATTATTTGACAAATGTTTATAGAGCATCTACTATGTGCTCACTGTTCTGAGTTCTCTGGGTATACATCCTACCCTCAAGGACCTTATAATCTCGAAGACAGTTCAACAAAAGAAAAAAATTAAATTTTTGAAATTTCAGATAATGACAAGTGCTTTGTGTTAAGTGATTGGGCAGGGAATACATGACTGAACCTTCTGAGAACATCAAAACATAAAAAGTAAAGCTGAGTTACAAGATGGCTGTGTAAGTGAAATAAAAAACAGTAAGAAGAAAAGTGCATAAACAAGTCATGAGACTGTTAGATGACATCTCCAAATAATTAACTGCAGACAGAAAATACATGACCGTCACAAAAACTAGGGCAATAGAAGAGAGTTTGTGCAGAAGTCACAGGTGACTGAGAAGAGCTGTGAAGACTCATCCAGTTCACGCACCTCTTTTCTGAAGCCATATCTATGTAGCTGTCAGCTCATTTCAATAATTGTTGTGGCCATTCCATTCCCTTTTATTGTAACATCTCTCTGGTCCCTTACTAAACTTTCTCCATTACTGTTCATTATTTCTTCTTTCTCTCTCTTTTCTCCTTTCTTTATTTGACTTCCCCTTATTTCCTTTGAAATATCTAGATGCTTTTCAAGTTCTGATCCCTCTCTCAGGCTCTTCTTTCCACCTTCCCAGCAGTCATCCTACTCATGAGGAGAAACATTGTTTATATCAGTTGCAGATGGAAGGCTTGCTAAGTAGAGGTTTTCACCTGTGACTATATGACAGAATTACTTAAATAACTGTTTCATTAACTCCACTGCTGTTATTTGGATGCCACACTCTCTTGGGGTGGCAATCCCTGACATTTTTCACTTCTTGGGTTCTCTTCAGTTAAGAGTAATTTTCTGTATCCACTTTTATAATCACATAATTTAAGAATCTACTCTTACACAGTGTAGAGTTGTGAATAAACAACTGGTTTATATCCTGCTGTTAATTGTTACGCTGCTGCTGCTGCTACGTCACTTCAGTTGTGTCCGACTCTGTGCGACCCCATAGACGGCAGTCCACCATGCTCCCCTGTCCCTGGGATTCTCCAGGCAAGAATAGTGGAGTGGGTTGCCATTTCCTTCTCCAATGAATGAAAGTGAAAAGTGAAAGTGAAGTCGCTCAGTTGTGTCCGACCCTTAGCGACCCCATGGACTGCAACCCACCAGGGTCCTCCGTCCATGGGATTTTCCAGGCCAAGAGTACTGGAGTGGGGTGCCATTGCCTTCTCCCCTGTTACACTGAGGTGACCTCATAATCTTTATCATAATCCCAGTTAGCCACTATTAGTCAATCATTCTGAGTTGACACAAAACTTTTTTATCATTCCTGGTTTAATGATCTTCCTAGGGATTCCAGACAGGATAGAATAACTGGGACTGAACATATGCACTTACCTTAAATAAATGACTGGATGGGATATATTCTACAAAAGGTTTTCAAAGTAGTGAACATCAGACACTGAAGTAGAGCAATCCCTAGAAGAGGAGAAATAGACTAGATGAACAATACAGTTGCCTGGGAATGCTACCTGGAGAGAGATTCCAACTGGCAAGGCAGAGAGGGAAACCCAAGGAGAGACTGGTGGTCTCCTTGAGCTGGGAGGGTGAAGAGGCCAAGACAGAGTGAATACTAGAGAGGTGGGGCAGAATACTAGCAAGGTGAGAGCTGCAGTTTGAGCGTGCTCCAGAGATCAGCAGAGAGCCTCAAGTTTTAAATTAAGTAATGATCAATATGTAAGTAAGAGAAAACCTAATGAGTCTGGGGAAAGAACTGCCAGAAGAAAGAACAATCCTTGGAACTTATGTTAGGCTGGAAATAGATCCTGTTTCTATCAGCCACATTGGCATCAGGTACAGTGCTCAGATGGGTGTTGCCCCAGTAGATGGGCAGGAACAACCCTAGACTAAAGGGATTCTTTTGTTCTGTTATACCTAATGAAGCTTAAAAGTAAAAGCTGATAGGATCAGACTGTTTACAGATAGGTTAACTATATCCAGAACAAAGCATAAGCACATTTGTAGCTCAGGTATAAATACAAAAATACCCAACAATCAAAAAGGTAAAAGACACAGTGTTTTACATCCAAAAAAAATGGCCATCCCTGTAAAGAAGGAGGAGAATGTCACCCAAAATGGGATAAAAGCAACCTAGCAATGACAGAGACAACAGAATTAATAGACAAAGACACTAAACAAAAATTGCATGTTTTCAAGAAGTAGAGGAAATATGAGCACATTAAATAGAAACAATACTTATTTTTTAAAGTCTCAAATGAGACTTCTAAAGATGAAAACTGGAATTTCTATAATGAAAAATACAGTGAAAGAGATTAACAGCGAATTTAACGTTGCAGAAGGAAGGATCAGGAAAATGAGGACATACCGCAATATAAATACCCAAAATGAAACAGAGACAAAAAAAGACAGAAAAGGAATAGAGCATATGTGAGCTGTAGAACAACTTCAAGCAGTCTAAGATATGTGAAACTGGAGTTTCCCAATGAAGTTAAGGAGAAAAGAAAATAAATATTTTAAGCAATATGATCCTGATTTTTCCAGTATGATGTATATTATAAACCCATGGATGTAACCAGATGAATGAATTCAAATAACAAGAAATATAGAGAAAGCTCTATCAAATCAAATAATCAAATTGCTTAAAATCAAGCCAGTGATAAAGAAAATTTCATAAAAAGAGCCAGAAGGTTAAAACACTACATAAAGAGGAATAAAGTTGCGAGCAGATTTTTTTGTCAGATACAAAGTGGGAAAACAGTGAAACCAACTTACTGAAAGAAAAAAATATCAAGCTGGAATTTTATACTGAACAAAGCATATTTCAAAAATGAAGGTGAAATGCTCTTTCCAATTATAATAGCTCAAAAAATTGTTCACCCGCAAACCTGCATTATAAGACATATTAAAAAAACTCTTTTAGACCAGAATAAATGATACTGGGTAGAGATATGGATTTATACTAGTAATGAACACTATAAATGGTAGCTTTTGAGCAGATATAAAATAATTTTCTTTATTTTGGGTTACTCAGTCGTGTCTGACTCTCTACAACCCCATAGACTGTAGCCCACAAGGCTCCTCTGTCCATGGAAGGCTGCAGGCAAGAATACTGAGTGAGTTGCCATTTCCTTCTCTAGGGGATCTTCCTGACCCAGGAATTGAACCCCGGTCTCCTGCATTGAAGGCAGATTTTTTACCATCTGAGCTACAGGCAAATCATATTATTTATTTGTTTAAAAGACCACTTACTCATTTAAGAAAAGTAATGTAATGTGGGGCTTATAAGGTAGATAGAAGCAAAGTATTTAACGGTAGCACAAAGACTGAGTGAGGATTTGTAAGATTTCTTATATGATGTCTGAAATGGCATAATATCATATATGACAAACCCACAGCAAGCATTACCCTCAATGGTGAAAAATTGAAAGCATTTCCCCTAAAATCAGGAACAAGACAAGGGTGCCCACTCTCACCACTACTATTCAACATAGTTTTGGAAGTTTTGGCCACAGCAATCAGAGCAGAAAAAGAAGTAAAAGGAATCCAGATAGGAAAAGAAGAAGTGAAACTCTCACTGTTTACAGATGACATGATCCTCTACATAGAAAACCCTAAAGACTCTACCAGAAAATTACTAGAGCTAATCAGCGAATATAGTAAAGTTGCAGGATATAAAATTAACACACAGAAATCCCTTGCATTCCTATACACTAACTATGAGAAAACAGAAAGAGAAATTAAGGAAATAATACCATTCACCATTGCAACAAAAAGAATAAAATACTTAGGAGTATATCTACCTAAAGAAACAAAAGACCTATACATAGAAAACTATAAAACACTGATGAAAGAAATCAAAGAGGACACAAACAGATGGAGAAACATACCGTGTTCATGGATTGGAAGAATCAATATTGTCAAAATGGCTATTCTACCCAAAGCAATCTATAGATTCAATGCAATCCCTACTAAGCTACCAACGGTATTTTTCACAGAACTAGAACAAATAATTTCACAATTTATATGGAAATACAAAAAACCTCGAATAGCCAAAGTAATCTTGAGAAAGAAGAATGGAACTGGAGGAATCAACCTGCCTGACTTCAGACTCTACTACAAAGCCACAGTCATCAAGACAGTATGGTACTGGCACAAAGACAGAAATATAGATCAATGGAACAGAATAGAAAGCCCAGAGATAAATCCACGAACCTATGGACACCTCATCTTTAACAAAGGAGACAAGGATATACAATGGAAAAAAGACAACCTCTTTAACAAGTGGTGCTGGTAAAACTGGTCAACCACTTGTAAAAGAATGAAACTAGAACCCTTTCTAACACCATACACAAAAATAAACTCAAAATGAATTAAAGATCTAAATGTAAGACCAGAAACTGTAAAACTCCTAGAGGAGAACATAGGCAAAACACTCTCTTGACATAAATCACAACAGGATCCTCTATGACCCACCTCCCAGAATAATGGAAATAAAAGCAAAAATAAACAAATGGGACCTAATGAAAATTAAAAGCTTTTGCACAACAAAGGATTGTAAGCAAGGTGAAAAGGCAGCCCTCAGATTGGGAGAAAATAATAGCAAATGAAGAAACAGACAAAGGATTAATCTCAAAAATATACAGGCAACTCCTGAAGCTCAATTCCAGAAAAATAAATGACCAAATCAAAAAATGAGCCAAAGAACTAAACAGACATTTCTCCAAAGACATACAGATGGCTAACAAACACATGAAAAGATGCTCAACATCACTCATTATCAGAGAAATGCAAATCAAAACCACAATGAGGTACCATTACACGCCAGTCAGGATGGCTGCTATCCCAAAGTTTTCAAGCAATAAATGCAGGAGAGGGTGTGGAGAAAAGGGAACCCTCTTACACTGTTGGTGGGAATGCAAACTAGTACAGCCGCTATGGAGAACAGTGTGGAGATGTCTTAAAAAACTGGAAATAGAACTACCATATGACCCAGCAATCCCACTCCTGGGCATACACACTGAGGAATCCAGATCTGAAAGAGACACGTGCACCCCAATGTTCATCGCAGCACTGTTTATAATAGCCAGGACATGGAAGCAACCTAGATGCCCATCAGCAGACGAATGGATAAGGAAGCTGTGGTACATATACACCATGGAATATTACTCAGCCATTAAAAAGAATACATTTGAATCAGTTCTAATGGGATGGATGAAACTGGGGCCCATTATACAGAGTGAAGTAAGTCAGAAAGATAAAGAACATTACAGTATACTAACACATATATATGGAATTTAAAAGATGGTAATGATAACCCTATATGCAAAACAGAAAAAGAGACGCAGATGTACAGAACAGACTTTTGGACTCTGTGGGAGAAGGCGAGGGTGGGATGTTTCAAGAGAACAGCATCAAAACATGTATATTATCTAGGGTGAAACAGATCACCAGCCCAGGTTGGGTGCGTGAGACAAGTGCTCGGGCCTGGTGTACTGGAAAGACCCAGAGGGATCAGGTGGAGAGGGAAGTGGGAGGGGGGATCGGGATGGGGAATACATGTAAATCCATGGCTGATTCATGTCAATGTATGACAAAAACCACTACAATATTGTAAAGTAATTAGCCTCCAACTAATAAAAATAAATGAAAAAAAATGACATAATACCTCTTGAAGGTAGGCTATGATAGGTCAAAGATATATGTTAGGAACTCTAAATCAAGCCCTGAAATAATACAATGACCATTATAGCTAAGAAGTCAACAAAGTAGATCAAGTGGCATCATGAGATAGTGACAGTTTAGGAATAAGTCAGGGTTATTTTTTCTCATCTCTGTTCAGCTTTGTACTGGCGGGTCTAGCCAGTGCAATAAGTCATGAAAAAGACATACAGAGTGTAAAAGAGCTAAAACTATCTTTACTTGAAAATGTCATGATCAAAATGTAAGTCTGCATAAACCATAAGTGTGCTATCAGACTTTCTATGTAATTCCAAAAAAAAAAAGGGGGGTGGGGGCTACTAGAAGTTATATGAGTTTAGGAAGTTTGCAAAGTACAAATCAATTTATGGAAACCAATTATATAGCATTTATATGAGGTACTGAGGGTAGTGAAAATCACAGAGATAGGGAATAGAGTTGTTGTCAAGGGCTGTGGGGTGGGGAAATGGGAGGCTGTTGTTTAATGTGTATAGAGTTTTAGTTTTACAAGATGAAAACAACTATGAATATGGATGGTTGACAGTTGAGCAATATTATAAATGTATTTAATACCACTGAACTCTGCACTTAAAAATGATTAAGATGGAAAATCTTATATGCATTTTACCAAGATAAAGTTTTAAAAATCAACTATGTGTCTGCATTTTAACAGAAAAGTAAGATGTTAAAACTTAAAAACATTTTAAGTTTTTAAATTGTAAAACTATTTTATAATACCATCAGAATATATGAAATTCTTAGGGATAAATGTGACCTGTACTCTAGCAACTGCCCTGCAAAAGATTAGCACCCCATAGTTTGAAAGACATACTGTGCTTGTGGATCAGAAACCAGTATTGTTAATATGTCAACTCTCCCCAAAGTGACCTATGAAGTCAGCTGATACCAGCTGAAATTCCAGCAGGCTTTTCTTATAGAAATCCACAGCTGAGTCAAAAATTCATCTTAAAATCCGAAGAGTCAGACAAGACATACTTTTAAATTACAGTAGTTAAGACAGTGTGGTAATATAAAGATAAACAGATCAATGGATCAGAACACACCCATTCAGGGACTTCCCTGGTTGTCCAGTGGTTAAGACTCCACGCTTCCATTGCAGGGGGCTGGGATCCAACCCCTCGTCAGGGAACTAGGACCCTACATGCAATATGCCCCTCCTCAAAAAAGCAGTAATAGGAGAAAAAAAAAAATACAGCATCCAGAATTAGACCTACTTATCTATTATACCTCAGCTTAAATGTAAAATCCAAAGCTATAAAACTTCTAGAAGAAACCATTAAAAAAAAAAAACTTTTTCTCATTGAGTTAAGGAATAATGTCTTAGAATCAATACCACAAGCATGATTTATGAAAGAAAAATTGATAAATGGCACTTCATCAAAAGTAAAAACTAGTCGTCTAAAAGTACTTTGGAGAGGATGAAAATACAAATCACAGATTCTAGGAAAATATTTATAAATCACATATCTGATATCCAAAATATATGACGAACTGTCAAAACTCAACGTTAGGGAAAGGAACTAAGAATCTAGCCCTTTACTGCTTGTAGATCTTTGTTGTTGGTTTTCAAAGGGAGAGAGAATGGGGAAGAAAATGCAAGTGAATTTCTTCCATATTTATCCTGTTTAAAATATCTTCAATACTATGGCATTTTGTCTCTTATGTTTTGTCTCTTATATTACAATGAGGTAATAGGTTGTCTTTAGTTTCTATATATCTTACCATTTAGATTTAGAGCTCTGTGTTGGGGACCACTTAGCACTGACTTCCAGCTGCTATTGCTACCCTAGTCTCTACTCCAGAAATCTCTATCCACTCACTTTTCTTAGACTACCAAGGAGTTTCTTTCAAAGTGTTCATAAAATGCCATGACTTTGTCCAGGCCCATAGAGTGAGCCAGTGGTAGTAAAGACTTAACCCAGACTTGGTCATCTGAAGGTCAGTGCCCTTTTTGTTTTACTCCAACTGCTTGGTTGAAATGAGTTTAGGGTTCTAATTTTTGCTCTTCCTATTCAGTTATGTGAACTTGATTCAGTCATTTAATTTCTCTGATCTTCCATTTTCTCAGATGAAAAATGAGAAAGTAGATTGAAAGAGAGGTAAGACTCTAAGGCTTTTCATTCTTTCTATTATTTTCTTATCCTTCAGTGCTACCTCATGTTTCCTGCCCTTTGCTCAGCAGTTTTCTCCCCTCTTTTCTCTTTTTACCACCGGTGAGCTCTCCTTGTGTAAAAGTTGTCATTATTGAGTGACATGTGTACCTCACAAACTCTTAGATTTCTCCTGAGCATTCCTCGCTGACTGTAGCCCTATTTTCCTGTCTTCCCACCAGCAGGATGTCCCTACAGTTCTGTTTTTTTCTGTTTCTAAAGCACACCATACTCTAAAACTGAAAATCAATTTTTATCGTTGTCATCTTGAACATACCCAGCTAGAAAACTTACTTCTAAATTTGCACAGGCAGAAATAGTTGTCTTCTCATTTTTTTACTCCCTGAGATTTCTCTTATTCAAGGGTAGTTATTTAATGACAAGTCTGCCCTTTTCTATAACTCCAAAGTAATCGTTGGAAAAAATTGCATTTCTTTGGAGCTTTTATCTTTTTTTTTAACTTTTTTTTCTTTTTACATTTCTTTTTAATTGAAGGATAATTGCTTTACAGAATTTTGTTATTTTCTGCCAAATATCAACATGAATGAGCCATAGGTATACATATGTCCCCTCCCTCTTGAACCTCTCTCCCATCTCCCTCCCCATCCCACCCTCTAGGTTGTTACAGAGCCTCTGTTTGAGTTCCCTGAGTCAAGCAGCAAATTCCCATTGGCTCTGTTTTACATATAGTAAGTTTCCATGTTACTCTCTCCAAACATCTTACCCCTTCCTTCCTCCCCCTCCACCCAGCCATGTCCTTAAGTCTGATGGAATTGTATGGTTGAGGGAAGGGTACATGGCATTACTGCACAGTTTTAGTCCTAGTGAGGAAAAAACTAGCTGTGGAGGTGCTGAGTACAAGAGTATCTGTAACCTTGTTTTTATATTGCCCTGTAATCCTGATGCTCTTCATCTTCAACTCACACTGCCACTTTGTCATTCTTCTACATTTCTATTAACCCCATTTGATTGTGCATCATCATTTCTCAGGAATTTTCTTGCACAGAAGCTTAAATCACTAACCATGCACTTTCGCTTAAATAGAAGCCACTTTTCAAAATGTAAATCAGGACATTTCCATTTGTGGCTAGGAGGTGTGGTTGGAAAGCCTGTGGCTGCTTTAATTCTGGTACTTTTCTTTCATGAATCTGATGTCCATGTGAGAACACTTCCACACCATCCAGCCTTATCTGACTTCCTTACCCTCTTCTCCCCTTCCACACAATCAGGCCTAACATTTCTAGCTAGCTTGGGACTGTGTTAATAAACCAGCCATTACTTCATTTTTAAATAATATTACCATATGTGCATGGGTGCATGCTCAGTTGCTTTCAGTTCAGTTCAGTCGCTCAGTTGTGTCTGACTCTGCGACCCCATGAATCGCAGCACGGCAGGCCTCCCTGTCCATCACAAACTCCCGGAGTTTACCCAAACTCATGTACATCGAGTCAGTGATGCCATCCAGCCATCTCTCATCCTCTGTCATCCCCTTCTCCTGTCCTCAATCCTTCCCAGCATCAGGGTCTTTCCTAATGAGTCAACTCTTCACATGAGGTGGCCAAAGTATTGGAGTTTCAGCTTCAGCATCAGTCGCTCCAGTGAACACCCAGGACTGATCTCCTAGGATGGACTGGTTGGATCTCCCTTCAGTCCAAGGGACTCTCAAGAGTCTTCTCCAACACCATAGTTTAAAAGCATCAATTCTTCGGCGCTCAGCTTTCCTCACAGTCCAACTCTCACATCCATACATGAGTAATGGAAAAACCATAGCCTTGACTAGACGAACCTTTGTTGGCAAAGTAATGTCCCTGTTTTTATTTAATATGCTATCTAGGTTGGTCATAACTTAAAACAGAAAAGGTCATAACTTAAAACATAACATAAAAGGAGTAAGCATCTTTTAATTTCATGGCTGCAATTACCATCTGCAGTGATTTTGGAGCCCAGAAAAATAAAGTCTGACACTGCTTCAACTGTTTCCCCATCTATTTCCCATGAAGTGATGGGACCAGATGCCATGATCTTAGTTTTCTGAATGTTGAGTTTTAAGCCAACTTTTTCACTCTTCTCTTTCACTTTCATCAAGGGGCTTTTTAGTTCTTCTTCACTTTCTGCCACAAGGGTGGTGTCATCTGCATATCTGAGGTTATTGATATTTCTCCTGGCAATCTTGATTCCAGCTTGTGCTTCTTCCAGCCCAGCATTTCTCATGATGCACTCTGCATATAAGTTAAATAGGCAGGGTGACAATATACAGCCTTGACATACTCCTTTTCCTATTGGGAACCAGTCTGTTCCATGTCCAGTTCTAATTGTTGCTTCCTGACCTACATACAGGTTTCTCAAGAGGCAGGTTAGGTGGTCTGGTATTCCCATCTTTTAGAATTTTCCACAGTTTTTTGTGATCCACACAGTCAAAGACTTTGGCATAGTCAATAAAGCAGAAATAGATGTTTTTCTGGAACTCTCTTGCTTTTTCAATGATCCAGCGGATATTGGCAGTTTGATCTCTGGTTCCTCTGCCTTTTCTAAAACCAGCTTGAAAATCTGGAAGTTCACGGTTCACATACTCCTGAAGCCTGGCTTGGACAATTTTGAGCATTGCTTTACTCACGTGTGAGATGAGTGCACTTGTGTGGTAGTTTGAACATTCTTTGGGATTGCCTTTCTTTGGGATTGGAATGAAAACTGACCTTTTCCAGTCCTGTGGCCACTGCTGAGTTTTCCATATTTGCTGATATATTGAGTGCAGCACTTTCACAGCATCATCTTTCAGGATTTGAAACAGCTCAACTGGAGCTATTTCCGTCACCTCCGCTAGCTTTGTTCGTAGTGCTGCTTCCTAAGGCCCACTTGACTTCACATTTCAGGATGTCTGGCTCTAGGTGAGTGATCAAACCATCATGATTATCTGGGTCATGAAGATCTTTTTTGTACAGTTCTTCTGTGTATTCTTGCCACCTCTTCTTAATATCTTCTGCTTCTGTTAAGTCCGTACCATTTCTGTCCATTATTGAGCCCATCTTTGCATGAAATGTTCCCTTGGTATCTCTAATTTTCTTGAAGAGATGTCTAGTCTTTCCCATTCTGTTGTTTTCCTCTATTTCTTCACACTGATCACTGAGGAAGTCTTTCTTATCTCTCTTTGCTACTCTTTGGACCTCTGCATTCAAATGGGTATGTCTTTCCTTTTCTCCTTTGCTTTTTGCTTCTCTTCTTTTCACAGCTATTTGTAAGGCCTCCTCAGACAGCCATTTTGCCTTTTTGCGTTTCTTTTCCATGGGAGTGGTCTTAATCCCTGTCTCCTGTACAATGTCATGAACCTCCATCTATAGTTCATCTTGTCTATCAGATCTAGTCAGTTGCTTTAGTCGTGTCCAACTCTTGGCAACCCTATGGACTGTAGCCCGCAGGCTCCTCTCTCTGTGGGATTCTCCAGGTAAGAATACTGGAGTGGGTTGCCATTTCCTCCTCCAGGGGATCTTCCCCACCCAAGGATTGAACCCACATCACCAGTGCCTCCTGTATTTCAAGCAGATTCTTTACTACTGAGCCACTTCCTATATTCCCAGATATAGGAATTCTCATAGTTAATAAGAACTTACTTTAACTAAATAATTAAGAACAGTAATGAATTGCTGAATTTTATATTTTTATGGGAAGAATAGACTTTCATGAGTCTATTTCAGTGATAGAAATAAATAGATAGGCAGATACATATATACCTATATACTTGGGTAGTTGGGGAGGAAGGGTTGTTATTTACAGTAGAATTTTACAAGGCCCACTGTTAAATGTGATAGGAGTGCTTAAATGGGAAAGTCATTAGTTTGAAACCATTATAGAAAAGGTTGCATCAAGCAAGAGTTATCAGTGGCTGCTAAATCTAGAGCGCAATGAAGAGGAGCAGGATATTTTCATGGTCTTTAAGTGTTTCCCCTAAGACTGCTTATTAATTGTAAGGAAGAAAAAGAAAAGATAACAGTAATTACACCGCATGCAGAGATCATGTCTCCAGGTGTTCAACTCTGAGAACACGTCACCTATTCAGTATTCTCTGCAAAAGCCCACAACCTGAATCTAAATCTCAAGGAAACATCAAACAGAAAATGACAAACTTTCTTCTAAATAAAGGAGGGAAGGGACTGTATATTTCAAAAATGGAAATGTCATAAAAGACAAAGGTGATGGCAGTCTTTCAGATTAAAGAAGAATTAAGAGATATGAAAACTAAATGCAGTTTAGTCTGACCATGTTGGGAGGTGTATAGTACAAGGATATTATTAGATAAACTGATAAAATTATGTGGCTGATAGGTTAGATAAAAGTTTGTGACATTGATAACTGAATTGTAGTTACACATGTAAGAAAATTCTTGTTTTTAAGAACTGCTCAGTGAAGTATTTAGGGATAAATGGTCATGATATATATGTTACTCTCAAATACTTCATAAAATATTACATATGTATGGATGTAAATACTTGAATCCATGAATGATAAAGAAAATGAAGTATAATGTAAACAGTGTGTAAATCTGGGTGAAGGGCATGTAAGTGTTAATGTACTTTATTTCTATACCTTTTTTTATCATTTAATATCATTTCCTTTTTTCTGTGGCTCATTTTCTTTTTTTTCAGGTGTATTGACATGAAATATAAATTTTAAATGTACAGCATAATGATTTGATATATGTATATGTTACAAAATGATTACTGCATTAAGTTTAATTGATATCATCACCTCACATAGTTACATTTTTTTTCTTATTGTAAGAAATTTTAGCACCTACTCTCTTAGCAGCTTTCAAATATATAGTATGGTATTGTTAACCATATTACGTTATACATTACAACTTCAGAACTTACTAATCTTGTAACTGGAAGTTTTTCCCTTTTGACCACCTTCCCCCAAATGATAGTTTCTAAATAACTTTTACAATTTAAAAGAATGTTTAAGACTAATTAAAGCCTTTTTCTATCTCAGAATTAATGACCAATCTTATATCTTTTATAGAAATAATAATTTTAAAGTCCTATGACATGGCTACTTTAAATATTCTATTTATTTTTGCAACTATGATTTTTATATGTATCTTAAATATATGCTTACTGTTTTTCATGATAGAAAACCTCTGGGCTAGACACATCCTGGAATATAAGTAAAACAAACACAGACTGAGAAATGAGTTGTGAATCCAAGTACCCTATTTACTAGAACAAGCAGAACAGCTGGAGCAGTTCTGTGCCATGGAACTGTCTGTGCTAACGGAACTGTTCTTAGTGTGCATTTTCCAACATGGTAACACATCATGAGTGGTTGTTGAGCACTTGAGCTGTGGGACAGTTCTGTTCAGTCGCTCAGTCATGTCCAACTCTTTGTGACCCCATGGACTGCAGCACTCTAGCCTTCCCTGTCCATCACGAACCCACAGGGCTTGCTCAAACTCATGTCCATTGAGTCAGTGATGCCATCCAACCATCTCATCCTCTGTCCTCCTGCCCTCAATCTTTCCTAGCATCAAGGTTTTTTCTAAGGAGTCAGTTCTTTGCATCAGGTGGCCATTAAGTATGGGACTGCAGCATCCCAACTGCAGCATCAGTCCTTCCAATGAATATTCAAGACTGATTTCCTTTACGATCGACTGGTTTGATCTCCTTGCAGTCCAAGGGACTCTCAAGAGTCTTCTCCAGCACCCCAGTTCAAAAGCTTCAATTCTTCACACTCAGTTTTCTTTATAGTCGAACTCTCACATCAACATATGACCACTGGAAAAACCGTAGCTTTGACTAGACGGACCTTTGTCAGCAAAGTAATATCTCTGGTTTTTAATATGCTGTCTAGGTTGGTCATAACTTTCCTTCCAAGGAGCAAGCGTCTTTTAATTTCATGACTGCAGTCACCATCTGCAGTGATTTTGGAGCCCAAGTAAATAAAGTCTGTCACTGTTTCCACTGTTTCCCCGTCTATTTGCTGTGAAGTGATGGGACCAGATGCCATGATCTTAGCTTTCTGAATGTTGAGCTTTAACCCAGCTTTTTCACTCTCCTCTTTCATTTTCATCAAGAGGCTCTTCAGTTCTCCTTCACTTTCTGCCATAAGGTTGGTGTCATCTGCATATCTGAGGTTGTTGATATTTTTCCCAGCAGTCTTGATTCCAGCTTGTGTTTCATCCAGCCTGGCATCTCTCATGATGTACTCTGCATAGAAGTCAAACAAGCAGGGTGACAAGTACAGCTTTGATGTACTCTTTTCCCAATTTGGAACCAGTTCATTGTTCCATATCTGGTTCTAACTGTTGCTTCTTGACCCGCATATAGATTTCTCAGGAGGCAGGTAGTATGCTCTGGTATTTCATCTCTTTAAGAATTTTCCATAGTTTGTTGTGATCCACACAGTCAATAGCTTTGGCATAGTCAGTAAAGCAGAAGTAGATGTTTTTCTGGAACTCTTGCCTTTTTTGTGATCCAGCGGATGTTGGCAATTTGATCTCTGGTTTCTCTGCCTTTTCTAAATCCAGCTTGAACACCTGGAAGTTCACAGGTCACCTACTGTTGAAGCCTGGCTTGGCGAATTTTAAGCATTACTTCTGATAGCATGTGAGATGAGTGCAATTGTGTGGTAGTTTGAACATTTCTTTGGCGTTGTTTTTCTTAGGGATTGAAGTGAAAACACCTTTTCCAGTCTTGTGGCCACTGCTGAAATGTGGGTAATGAAACTGAACTGTTAATTTTAATTAGTGTAATTTCAGTAGACACACATGGCTAGTGACTAACATAGTAAGTAGTGCCATTTGGGTGTGGTGATTAATACTTTGATATGAGAAGTTTATAAGTTCCCATAATCAATAAGTTGGTTATTTAAAGAGATGAGCTAGCCATGGTTGGGCCTAACTAGCTTAAGTAAGATCTGTCCTTTTCAGAAAGATTCTTTGATGTTATTGCCTATGTTTTAACTATACTAGTAAAAATTTAGTGTTGAATAATAATGAATCAAACCCAATGAAACTTGCAGTGTCAAAATTAAGTATAATTATTGCAATTCTGCATTTTAAAATTTATAGCATTTGCCACCGAAAACCCAAAGTAGATGCAAGACTTCTGTTTTACTGACTTACTCTGATTAAAGAGACTTACTGTATACATAGGGATATAAAAGAGGAAAGAAGAGAAGTAAAGATGGATTGTTGGATGGACAAGAAAACAATGCCAGGAATTCTGTTCTAAATACCATAGGAGGGTCACACTAAGTCTCTTTTATCAAATGTGAACAGACCTGATGTTATCTAAGGTTCCTTCCAGCTCTAACTTCTGTGATGCTAAATCTTAAGACTACTGAGCAGGAGGACATCTCTGAGACTAGAGCAGTCAGATTAATTTAGGATTTGGAGTTCAATGTTTGACTGGTTTTGTTATATGATTGTAATCTCCCAAACCATATGAATGATTTCTGTATTGCTAAGTACATTTATTTCATTTCAAGCAGGGTATTCATTAAAAGAAAGCTCTGATAAATACTGTACTCTCTAGAGTACGGTATCTTCCTGGTTACTTTGATAGCTTTTTAAAAAGTGATTGAGATGCTTTTTAATATACTACTTATAAAGGCAGTATGTTGAGAGCATAAGCTAGAAGGAAATATAAAGATAACTTGTGTGTTTTCTGAATACAGCACTCTAAGCACTGAAACCTCTGTCTGTTGTTCCTGTCTTTTACTGTGTATCAGTAAGACCTTTCATTGGCACTGGGAGTAACACTGTTCTGGTTGCGATGCGAAAAGCTCAGCTTCTCTGTTCACAGATGCCAAATTGAATCTTGGAGACAGAGTTTCAGGTGAAATAGAAAGAGATAGCTTTATTACTTTGCCAGTCAAAAGGGGAACACAGTAGGCTAGCCCCTTAAAAACTGAGCCCCCCTCCCTTGTGAATAGGGAGAGCTTATATAGTCAGGCAGGGGAATGTGATAAAGGATAAAGGCAGTAATACTCTTGCATCCCTTCTTTCTTCTGCGCAGTTTCAAAAGGGTGGGGTTGCTGACAAGGTTAGAGTATGTGTAGGATCTTAAGGTCTCCTAATCTTGATGAACATCTCTGGCCCCTTTATCCTACCTCAGGTAGTTTCCTGACTATTCCTCCTTTGTAGGAGTTCTGTTTCACCCCTTGGAACTCAGGTCATGGAAACTGGAGTCTTGGCTGTAAGAAATGGGGGATAAAAAGGCCTCCATGCCGAGGAACCCCACAGGACCCTGCTTGGCATCAGGGGGATGTACTAGACTCCACATATTGTCCTATTCACAGCTGAGATTTATTGCAATGAAAGGATAAGGAGCAGACTCTACAAAGGGAGAAGGTAAATGGTATGAAGTCTGGAGAAAATCATGTACAACCTTAAAAGAATTTTGTCAAAGTGGAGTCACACCAGATGTACTTGTTACCTGAAAACTGGGTTCACCTTTTGGTGGATCTCAAGCCAGTAAACAAAATGAAGCCAGACATCAGGAGAAGGGAAGGTTTATATTTACTTGCAGCAACTAGGAAGAACATTAGGAATTTTTCCCAAAGCAGTGTCTCCCTGAACAGCAGAATAGGAGAAGTTTTAAGCTTAGAGTACATCACATTTTTAAAGCATTTTTTTTTTTTAACTGCATGGTTTTCCTTTAAAGTTCTAGTTGCCTGGTCTCATTGGGGTCAAAACAAATTCTCCAACTCTGATTCAGTTTTATCTTTTCCCCTACAATATATTTAACTCTCTTGCTTTTTCAATGATTCAGAGGATGTTGGCAATTTGATCTCTGGTTCCTCTGTCTTTTCTAAAACCAGCTTGAACATCTGGAAGTTCACAGTTCACATACTCCTGAAGCCTGGCTTAGACAATTTTGAGCATTATTTTAGTAGTGTGTGAGATGAATGCAATTGTGCGGTAGTTTGAGCATTCTTTGGCGTTGCCTTTCTTTGGGATTGGAATGAAAACTGATCTTTTCCAGTCCTGTGGCCACTGCTGAGTTTTCCATATTTACTGATATATTGAGTGCAGCACTTTCACAGCATCATCTTTCAGGATTTGAAATAGCTCAACTGGAATTCCATTACCTGCACTAGCTTTGCTTGTAGTGATGTTTCCTAAGGCCCACTTGACTTCACATTCTAGGATGTCTGGCTCTAGGTGAGTGATCACACCATCGTGATTATCTGGGTCGTGAAGATCTTTTTTGTACAGTTCTTCTGTGTATTCTTGCCACCTCTTCTTAGTATCTTCTGCTCCTGTTAGGTCCATACCATTTCTGTCCTTTATTGAGCCCATCTTTGCATGAAATGTTCCCTTGGTATCTCTGATTTTCTGGAAGAGATCTCTAGTCTTTACCATTCTGTTGTTTTACTCTATTTCTTTGCATTGATCGCTGATGAAGGCTTTCTTATCTCTCCTGGCTATTCTTTGGAACTCTGCACACAAATGGGTGTATCTTTCCTTTTCTCCTTTGCTTTTTGCTTCTCTTCTTTTCACAGCTATTTGTAAGGCCTCCTCAGACAGCCATTTTGCTTTTTTGCATTCCTTTTTCTTGGGGATGGTCTTGATTCCTGTCTCCTGTACAATATCATGAACCTCCGTCCGTAGTTCATCAGGCACTCTGTCTATCAGATCTAGTCCCTTAAATCTATTTCTCCCACTGTATAGTCATAAAGGATTTAATTTAGCTCATACCTGAATGGTCTAGTGGTTTTCCCCACTTTCTTCAATTTAAGTCTGAATTTGGCAATAAGGAGTTCATGGTCTGAGCCACAGTCAGCTCCCAGTCTTGTTTTTGCTGACTGTATAGAGCTTCTCCATCTTTGGCTACAAAGAATATAAGCAATCTGATTTCATAGGTGTTCATTGGAAGGACTGATGTTGAAGCTGAAACTCCAATACTTTGGCCACCTGATGCGAAGAGCTGACTCATTTGAAAAGACCCTGATTCTGGGAAAGATTGAAGGCAGGAGGAGAAGGGGATGACAGAGGATGAGATGCTTGAATGGCATCACCGACTCAATTAACATGAGTTTGGGTAAACTCCAGGAGTTGGTGATGGACAGGGAGGTCTGACGTGCTGCGGTTCTTGGGGTCACAGAGAGTCGGACATGACTGAGCGACTGAACTGAACTGAATATTTTTAACAGTTCATCATATTGTTAGTGCTCACAAAATAAACTTGGAAGCAATTTGTATAGCCACTATCCTAACAAAGTATATATTCCTCACAAAGTAGAAGTGTTACCATTTGAATTTCATTTTTATGATTCCTTACACAGGCTTTAAATGTCAGTCTTTGTATTTTCACACATGTGAAAGATTAAATGAAGTTTACATCTAAGAGTAATGAACTTTGTTAGCAAAAGGCTGAACATTGTTTTCTAAAAATAAATTTCACATGAATCTTTTCTCCAGATGATTTGGATTTTGAATGTGTTTAACTGTGATATGTTTATATAAGTGCATATAGATTGAAGAAGTAGATATAACCTGAGATTTCCATGTTTCAGTTCTCTTTTACCATAATTATGATGTAGCTAGCTATTGTGCATACTTCATTGTTGACTCTGCAATAAATTACTTCCCTTCTCACCAATAAATAGACAACTGTCACTGTGAGAAATGTTAAGCATGTTGACTATACCCTAGAATATACTTCTTGCTTTTTAAATACTGTGTGAATGTGAAAGATTTTATGAGTGACCTTTGGACAAGCTATAGCATTCTACTTGCTTAAGCCATATTTGAGGGTGTTTTCTTTTTTAATTTAATTAATTTATTGATTTAGTTTTGACTGTGCTGGGTCTTCATTGCCTCATGGGCTTTTCTCTATATGTGGCAAGTAGGAGCTACTGTTCATTGCAGTGTGCAGGCTTCTCGTGGTGGCTTCCCTTGCTGTGGAGCATGGGGCCTTGGGTGCACGAGCTTTAGTAGCTGCAGCATGTGGGTGCAATAGTTGGGGTGCAGGAGCTTAGTTGCACCATGGCATGTGGTGAATCAGGGATCAAACCGTGTCTCCTGCATTGAGGGGTGGATTCTTTACCACTGAGCCACCAGGGAAGCCCCTACGGGTGTTTATTTATAATTATAGTCTTGCTCTAGGGTTTGCTGTTTGGTGGACAAGATATTTTTCTACTCATTCCTCAAGGATTCATGAATTTTGGATCCAGAATGCTTGGGTTTACATACATTAAACTCTGCCTCCTTGGGCAAGTTATTAATACTTAACATCAGTAACCCTCAGTTCCCTCATCTGCAAGATGGGTGAAATGTAATGAGTATTCCCTGCTGGCTCAGACTGTGAAGAGTCTGCCTGCAGTGCCAGAGCCCCGAGTTTTATCCGTGAGTTGGGAAGATCCCCTGGAGAAGGAAATGGCAATTTATTCCAGTATTCTTGCCTGGAAAATCCCATTAAGTGAGCAGCCTGGCAGGCTACAGTCCATAGGGTCACAAAGAGTCAGACAAGACTGAGTTACTTCACTTTCACATCTAACAGAGTATCTTTCAGGATTGAAAAGTTAATAAATGCAAGGAGAATTTTACTGGACTGTAATAAGTAACAGTTAATTTCCCAGTTGTTTTCATCAGTTACTGTTATTGATTTTCTTGATATTGTACAGTAAGTTCTGGTGGGAACCAAAAATGTCATCTGTTTGGGAATGACCTTCTGTTTAGTTATTCTTCTTTTGTACTTAATGACATTCAGTCTGAATTATTATGTCAATTTATGTATTATCACATCTTGTTTTTATTTTTGTTTATCCTGCAGTACTGTATTCACCAGAATTGAGTGCTTTGAAAATAAAATTGAGATTGGTAAATGAAGGTTTTCTTTTTAATCTTCTAGCAATAAAATTTTTGTAACCACCAGTGTTCATTTGGTTTAAAGCACAAAGGCAAATGGTGCTTTCTAAAATGAATTGCTATGTTCAACTCTTATTTGAGTTCATCAGAATTAGGGGTTAAGCTTAGATTGTGGTCCATCTCGACTAGCCTTTGATCTTCCACAGGTTCTCAAGGAGAAAACATCAGTTAATCCAGAAGAACTAACAGAAGTCCCTGCCCAGATTTTGTTTTAATTTTTCATGCTTTTATATTCATTCAAACATGGCTCTTTGTTTTTTTTAAATCATTTAGAGGAGAGGTTCTACCCCAAGAACTCCAGAAATAGCTGGAGAAATTAGTATTTAGTCATTGTGAACATGAGCCTGGAGAAACAAGATTTTAAAGATAGTTTATTGTTAGTATATTATGTTTTAAGATGGTTTATTGTTTCTTAGTTATTGTTAAGCTAATATATTCTGGTTTTAGAATATTCAAGCAATTCAGAAATAAACATATTAATTGCAAATCCTCGGTATTCTGCTTCCTCAGCAATAACTACTGTTAACTTTGTATGTTATTCCAGATTTTCTTCTATGTGTATCTGATACTTTAATTTTTAGAAAGGTAGGTTAATACTATACATATAATTTTTAGAACTTTTATTTTCTTACTTAATAATATGTATCATATACTTTCCAGTGGATTACATGTATATATGAATAGCATCTTTTATTCTCATTTAGCATTTTAGTGTATGGATATATCAATTTATTTAATCAACTCCTTATTGATGCATATTTGGGTCATTTCTAATTTTCTATTACAACGAATACTGCAGTAACTATCCTAGTACATATAATTTTTAGTATGCTTACAAGTATTTCTATTCCCTAAAGTAGAAATGTGTGCTTGACGAAAATTTTTAAAAAATTTAAGTGGTAGATATTGACAAATTAGAGGTACTTGTTGAAAGATAAAAGTAATTCATATATTAATTATAGATACTAGCAATGGGAATGGTAACCTTTGCTTTGCACTCATTTGAGGTAGCTCCTATATAAACATTTAATAGTGAATCTACTCCAGCTTCCTTGACTACGCTAAGGCCTTTGACTGTGGATCACAACAAACTGGAAAATGCTTAAACAGATGGGAATACCAGACCACCTTACCTGCCTCCTTAGAAACCTGTGTGCAGGTCAAGAAGCAACAGTTAGAACCAGACGTGGAACAATGAACTAGATCAAAATTGGGAAAGGAGTATGTCAAGGATGTATATTGTCACCCTGCTTATTTAACTTTTAGAGTACATCATGCAAATGCCAGATTGGATGAAGCTCAAGCTGGAATCTAGGCTGCAGAGAGAAATACCAACAACCTCAGGTATGCAGATGACACCAACAAGCACCAGAAAGCAAAGAGGAACCAAAGAGCCTCTTGATAAAGGTGAGAGAGGAGGGTGAAAAAGCTGGCTTAAAACTCAACATTCAAAAAAGGAAGATCATGACATCTGGTCCCATCACTTCTTGGCAAATAGATGGGGAAACAATGGAAACAGTGACAGACGTTATTTTCTTGGGCTCCAAAATCACTGCAGACGGTGACTGCAGCCTTGAAATTAAAAGACACTTGCTTCTTGGAAGAAAAACTGTAACAAACTTAGCGTATTGAAAAGCAGAGATATCACTTTGCCGCCAAAGGCCCATCTAGTCAACGCTGTGGTTTTTCCGTTAGTCGTGTGTGGATGTGAGAGCTGGACTGCAGAGAAGGCCGATCACTGAAAGACTCATGCTTTGGAACTGCGGTGCTGGAGACGACTGCTGAGAGTCCCTGGGCTGCAAGGAGATGCAGCCAGTCCATCCTGAAGGAGATCAACCCAGAATGTTCATGGAAGGACTGATGCTGAAGCTCCAGTACTTGGCCGCATGATGTGAAACAGCTGGCTTATTGGAAAAGACCCTGATGCTGGGAAAGATTGAGGGCAGGAGAAGAAGGGGGTGACAGAGGATGAGATGGCTGAATGGCATCATCGATTCAGTGGGCATGAGTTTGTTCAAGCTCTGGGAGATAGTAAAGGGCAGGAAAGCCTGGAGTGCTGCAGCTGAGTGACTGAACAGCTTGTTTCTCATTCATATCTGTTCTTTATATTTATTTATTGGTCCTTTACTATTAGATAGTAAAAGAAAGGCATGGAGGTGAAAGGAAGTATGGTGGTTGACTTTCTCATTTTATAGAGATACAAGCTAAAGTAATGGATGAAGTAGAGATTATAGTTATTATTCAAAGTTAGAAAGGTATTGAACAGAAGAACTAAAGATTTAAAACACAGCTAAGGAAAACAAAGCTAAGGAGTACGTCAAAACTGTGTATTGTCATCCTGCTTCTTTAACTTTTATGCAGAGTACATCATGAGAAACTCTTTGCTGGATGATGCACAAGCAGGAATCAAGATTGCTGGGAGAAATATCAATAACTTCAGATATGCAGATGACACCACCTTTATGGCAGAAAGTGAGGAAGAACTGAAGAGCCTCTTGATGAAAGTGAAAGAGGAAAGTGAAAAGCTGGCTTAAAGCTCAGCATTCAGAAAACTAAGATCATGGCATCTGGTCCCATCACTTCATGGCAAATAGATGGGGAAACAGTGGAAACAGTGGCACATTTTATTTTGGGGGCTCTAAAATCACTGCAGATGGTGACTGCAGCCATGAAATTAAAAGACCCTTACTCCTTGGAAGAAAAGTTATGACCAACCCAGACAGCATATTAAAAAGCAGAGACATTACTTTGCCAACAAAGGTCCATCTCGTCAAGGCTATGGTTTTTCCAGTAGTCATGTATGGATATGAGAGTTGGACTGTGAAGAAAGCTGAGCACTGAAGAATTGATGCTTTTGAACTGTAGTGTTGGAGAAGACTCTTGAGAGTCGCTCATAGTGCAAGAAGGTCCAACCAGTCCATCCTAAAGGAAATCAGTCCTGAATATTCATTGGAAGGACTGATGCTGAAGCTGAAACTCCAATACTTTGGCCACCTGATGGGAAGAACTGACTCACTGGAAAAGACCCTGACGCTGGGAAAGATTGAAGGCAGGAGGAGAAGGGGACGACAGAGGATGAGATGGTTGAATGGCATCACCAGCTGAATGGACATGACTTTGAGTAAACTTCAGGAGTTGATGATGGACAGAGAGGCCTGGTGTGCTGCAGTCCATAGGGTCGCAAAGAGTTGGACACAACTGAGCAACTGAACTGAAGGAAAACTTTAAAGGATGTAGTATAAGTGAGCTGAATTGTATATCTTTCATAGTGAGGAATATACTGTATCTTCCTTAACATGTAGCTGTGATTCAAGAAATAGAGATCTATACATGTAATTTAAAAGTTGTGGAGTTTAAAGTTTGACCGAATAACTAAAGTCATAAATAGAGCAGAAAGTTTATGTCTGAGGAGTGCAATTGGTAGCAGGGATCAGAGATGTTTTTATTTTTTATTTTACTTCCTATAACTTGGTATTTTTAGTAATACCCAGTGTTTCTCATGCCTGAACTAATACCAGTCAGCCTACTTTTGAATTAGGTTTGGCTTTGTTCATGCTAAATCAGTTACTGAATCATCCATCTATTATTTTTCAACATCCAAAGTTTTATCGGTGTTTTCTAATATTTTTATCCCAGTGTGCCTGTGCCTTTTTATATTCCTCTCCTGCCATTCCTTTTCTGTTCAATACACCAACTTTAATCAAAGCCCTGGTTTTATTTTTATATGTGTCAAATAAAAATCCATTCCAGTATCGAAGAGTCACTGATACATTAGCAAAACAACAACATGAAGTGACAGCTCTTAAAATGAAAAGTGCACATATGATGAAGCTGCTTTGTTGGTAGTTCTGATAAACATTTTGTGAACTTTTGTTCAAAATAATTCCTTAAAATGTACCTTTCTCCTATTTTTCCTTTTTTGGACTATAAGAAAGTTCTCCCTTATCTAGTGGTTTTCAGTGAAATTAAATTTACTTTTCTCTGGTTTATCTTTACTCAAAGTAAGATGTATAACATCTACAGAAGGCAGGAGAATTCCTTATTGTTTCAGGAGAAGTTGGATGATGGTGATAATAACAGTGGCTATTATGTGTTGATCATTTGTGTGTAATTTGTTTTATAAACACTATCTTTTATTAATCCTCAAAATACCATAAATAATTATTATCTACTCCTTTTCATAAATGATGAAATAACTTTTCTAAGGTTAAGTAATTTGCCCAAAGTGAAACAGTTAGTGTTGGAGACGTTATCAAATGACTCTAAAATTCTTTCTTTTCCCACTTTATTAAATTCATACCTATTTTAATAACAACAATAGCCAGTACTCGTATAGTACATACTTCATACTAGATTCTATATTAGAGTTCTGGCATTAACATTTGCAGACAGAGAAAAGCTCAAGAATTTTCTCTGAAGTAGCGTCTTTATTTTTCTGTACTCATTGATGTTTCTAATTCCAAGAGGGATTATAATATATATTTCATTCAACTTTAACTAAACCAGGAGGCTGAAGAGAGCATTCATTACCTTGGCAAGGTTTTAGGAGAAAAATCCTATGTCTAGAGTTAGATATTCGGATCTCTTCAAGCCCTGTCTGTGTCTAACCTGGACTAACACACTTGGATGTGCCTTCCTGTTAGGTCTGTGACATGGTGGGACATTCAAATATGAGGAAGCCACTCTGGGATTCCTGGTTGATGCTTTTACTTTCCAGTATTAAATTCCTTGCTTCTTATTAAGGTTGTCCCCTTATTCCCTTACTCCCTCTCCCAAAAAGTTGCTTTAAAAAGAAGAATAATAGAAGTATTTTGGTCTCTTTCTTCAGTTTTACCCAGTGACAGTCTGACTTTATAAATTCAGACACTTGGTCATGAAAAATTCCTTTTTAACCCTGATTATTTTAGCACTTTTGATTTAGGAAAGAATTTAATTCCCCTTTATTTTTTGTTTTTATTAAGATTTTGTGATTTGTGCAGCTGGTTCCTCTGACTTTCATAGAAGCGTCTACTTCTGTGACTCATAAAAGACATTTTAGAAAGTTTATACTCCTGCCACATTGAGGAAAGCCCACTATTAGAACTAAAAACTGGGCAAAAATACAAAAGTAACTATTTAAGTAATCAAAATCCGACAGTTTATGGTGGGAAGTTAAAACCTGAAGGGGCAACCAGTTTGTGGGTCAGTTTCCTAGTGTTTTATTTTATTTTGTTCCTTTTTTCCCTGTGGTTTTCCCCCTAGTTATAGAGATGGACAACAGTGGCTCTGGAAGTTAAAACTGATATAAACCTCGTTTTTCTATCCAGAGAAATCAAGAAAATGGGTCCTCATTTAAATAGTCTGAGGGAGAATCTTTACGTTTTTCCTACGTTTCTCAGCTTTGTTCCTAAGACCCAGTTGCAAAGCTGCAGCTATAGTAGAGGTACTACAAAAGACGCCCTGTCTTTCTTGCCAAATAACCCAGGAAAAGTTACCTCTGTGATGAAAACATTGGGGGAAAAGTCATAAAAAGAGAGCTGGGTAGGGTGTCCCCTCATTTTGTGAACATCCAGGACAAGTGCTAGTTTGTGCATGTCACACAGACCCGCAGCAGCACGGCACAGCGTTTGAGAAGTGGAGTGCAGTCAGAACTACTCCTCAGAGGAGACAAGAGGGAACTTGTCTGCATCAGGCTGACCTGACTGCCTGTCAAAACAAGTTCTCTAGCAGATTATAAAAGGGCAAAGGATTGATAGTCAAACAGCGTAACATTTAAAATGTCGGGGGTATAATTCAGAATTACGCTACCTACAAAACCCCAGGAAATTATAACCAATTCTCAAGGGAAAGGACAATAGATACCAACCCTAAAGTGACCCGGATTTTGAAATTATCAGGAGGTATAGCTTCTATAGCAATTTGAAACAGCTTCTATAGCAATTCTCCAGGGCACAAATATAAACACTTTGAATGGATAACAGTTCTCAGCAGAGAAATAGAAACTGTTAATAACAACCAAGTGAAAATTTTGGAACCAAACAATAGAATGTCTGAAATTCAAGTTCACTGGGTGGGCTCATTAACATAATGGAGTGACAGAAGAAAAAAAGTTGTTAAACCTAAATTTTCAATAGAAATTATTCAGTTTTTAAAACAGAAGAAAAGATTGGAGAAAAAGAAATGAATAGAGCCTTGAAACCTAATTTATTCCCATAAGGAACACAAATAATACATAAGAAAAGCTGGAAAGAATGACTGATTCTTTTTTTTTTTTGCCTCTTCAGTTGGAAGGTTTATTTATTTATTTATTTTCCCAATTATTTTTATTAGTTGGAGGCTAATTGCTTTACAATATTGTAGTGATTTTTGCCATACATTGACATGAATCAGCCGTGGATTTACATGTGTTCCCCATCCTGATCACCCCTCCCACCTCCCTCTCCATCCCATCCCTCTGGGTCTTCCCAGTGCACCAGGCCCGAGCACTTGTCTCATGCATCCAACCTGGACTGGCGATTTGTTTCACACTTGATAATATACATGTTGCGATGCTGTTCTCTCAGATCATCCTACCCTCGCCTTCTCCCATAGAGTTCAAAAGTCTGTTCTATACATCTGTGTCTCTTTTTCTGTCTTGCATATAGGATTATCGCTACCATCTTTCTAAATTCCATATATATGCGTTAGTATACTGTATTGGTGTTTATCTTTCTGGCTTACTTCACTCTGTATAATGGGCTCCAGTTTTATCCATCTCATTAGAACTGGTTCAAATGTATTTTTTTAATGGCTGAGTAATATTCCATTGTGTATATGTACCACAACTTTCTTATCCATTCATCTGCTGATGGGTATCTAGGTTGCTTCCATGTCCTGGCTATTATAAACAGTGCTGCAATGAACATTGGGATACATGTGTCTCTTTCGGATCTGGTTTCCTCGGTGTGTATGCCCAGGAGTGGGATTGCTGGGTCATATGGCAGTTCTAATTCCAGTTTTTTAAGAAATCTCCACACTGTTCTCCATAGTGGCTGTACTAGTTTGCATTCCCACCAACAGTGTATGAGGGTTCCCTTTTCTCCACACCCTCTCCAGAATTTATTGCTTGTAGACTTTTGGATAGCAGCCAGATTGACTGATTCTTAAGGAAGAAAAAAGAATAAGCCTTAGATACAAATCAGGGTAAACATTTTTTAAAAATCTTGAGATTTTAAAGGTTATACTTTGCAAGGATATACTCAAGAATGTCAGTTTGCTCAAAATTGTCTTGAAAATATAGTACTGAAACATTTTCTCTCATAGAGATTGCTAGTTGCCCACCTATTATATACTAGTCCTTATTTCCTCTTAAATGAATGCCAGTCTTACTGAGAGTAACAGTGTCTCTGGATAAAATCTGCACTACTCAGCCTCTTTTGCAGTGGGGTGGTCCTGGGATCCAGTTCTGGCCAGTGAGACGTAAATAGAAGTTGTCTCATGGGGCACAACAATTTCCTTCTAAGAAATGCCCTTAAGAGAACCAGGGGGTGGGGTTGGGTGAGAATAAAGCAGGCTCCACTGTCTGCTGCATTCTTTAAAAAAAAAAAAAATTGTTTATTTTAGTTGGAGGATAATTACTTTATAATACTGTGGGTTTTGCCATACATCGACATGAAGCATTCACGGGTGCACATGTGTCCCCTCATCCTGAATCCCCTTCCTACCTCCCTTCCCACCCCATCCCTCTGGGTTGTCCCAGAGCACTGGCTTTGAATGCCCTGTTCATTTCATTGAACTTGGACTGGTTATCTATTTTACATATGGTAATATACACGTTTCAGTGCTATTCTCTCATATCTTCCCACCCTTGCCTTCTCCCACAGTCTGTTCTTTACATCTGTGTCTCTTTTGCTGCCTTGCATATAGGGTCATCATTACCGTCTTTCTAAATTCCATATATATGCGTTAATACACTGTATTGGTGTTTCTCTTTCTGACTTACCTCACTTTGTATAATAGGCTCCAGTTTCGTCCACCTCATTAGAACTGACTCAAATGTGTTTCTTTTTATGGCTGGGAATTATTCCATTGTATGTGTGTACCACAACTTCCTTATCCATTTGTCTGCCGATGGACATCTAGGTTGCTTCCGTGTCCTGGCTATTGTAAGCAGTGCTGCAGTGGGCATTGAGGTACATGTGTCTCTTTCAGATCTGGCTTTCTCAGTGTGTATGCCCAGCAGTGGGATTGCTGGGTCATATGGCAGTTCTGCTTCCAGTTTTTTAAGGAATCTCTGCACCGTTCTCCATAGTGGCTGTACTAGTTTGCATCCCCACCAACAGTGTTCCCTTTTCCCCATGCCCTCTCCAGCATTGTTTGTAGCCTTTTTGATTGCGGCCATTCTGACCAGCATGAGATGATACCGCATTGTGGTTTTGATTTGCATTTCTGTAACTCAGATGGTAAAGAATCCACCTGCAGTGCAGGAGACTCGGTTTGATTCCTGGCCAGGTAGATCCACTGGAGCAGGGATAGGCTATCCGCTCCAGTGTTCTCGGGCCTCCCTGGTGGCTCAGCTAGTAAAAAATCTGCCTGCATTGCAGGAGACCTGGGTTCGATCCCTGGGTTGGGAAGATCCCCTGGAGAAGGGAATGGCTACCCACTCCAGTATTCTGGCCTGGAGAATTCCATGTACTGTCACAAAGTCCATAGGGTCACAAAGAGTTGGACCTGACTGAGTGAATTTCACTTCACTTCAATAACGAGTGATGTTGAGCATCTTTTCATGTGTTTATTAGTCATCTACATGTCTTCTTTGGAGAAATATCTGTTTAGTTCTTTGGCCCACTTTTTTGATTGGGTTGTTCATTTTTCTGGTATTGAGCTTATGACCTCCTTGTTATTTTGGAGGTTAATTCTTTGTCAGTTGTTTCATGTGTTAGTATTTTCTCCCATTCTGAAAGCTGCCTTTTTGCTTTGCTTATAGTTTGCTTCATTGTGCTGCACTGTTTTTTTATGCCTCTTTTTATCCTGTGTCCAGTCTCTTTTCACTATAGTAGCAGTTCTCAACCAGGAGTGATTTTGACCCCCAGGGGAAATTTGAGTGTCTGGAAACATCTTTGGTTGTTACAACTGACAGTTGCTAATAGTGTCTAGTAGGTGGAGGCCATAGATATTGGTAAATATCCTATAGTAGACAGGACAGTCTCCCACAACAAAGAATCATCTTGTCCAAACGTCAAGAGGTCAAGTTGAGAAGTTTTGCTTTATAGAATGCTGACCTGATGTTGAGATTGAAGAGCCATTTTGTGAGTAGAAGGTAACAAGTCCATGCTGAACCAAAATCTAGAAGGAACAGAAGCCCTGATGACAGGGTACAGTGCTATCACAGCCACAGACTGTTTCTTTCAGAGGCCTCGTACAAGAAAGAGAAAACACCTGGTTTATTTAAGCTAATGGACCTCTCTCTCTCTTACACATTTACTAACTGATAAGAGTGTTTATTTAGAAATTGTTAGACATAAAAACTAGGGCAACTAAAATATAAATAGTCTTGAAGAGGTCTCAGGCATTGAAAAGAATAGGAAAAAAGCTTAACATGGAATACCTGGGAAAAGATGTGTAGAAAGTACATGTGGTGAGTAGAATCCAAAAATCTGGGAAATGTTAGAATTAGTGTTATAATTTTGCCTGTTGTTGAAAAGCTAAAGCTATCTTTAAAGGCATTGTGCTAGAATTTGGTCACCTGAACTTCCACTCTATCTGTAGCTAGCTTGGATCACAAAGGGACTTAACTGCTTTAGTCTCTATTGCCTGGGGCTTCAGTTCCATTCAAGGAAAAGTAATGGGGGTTAAGCACTGTATTCACTGTGGAAGGATAAGAGGTAGCCATTGGTTGAGCTCTTTGCGATCTTTTCTGATTATGGCGGCAATATCAAAGCTAAAACATCATTTCTAGCCTTGGAGCTCAATTAAAATGATGCTGTCATTTGAGATCATGCCACACTAAGATCTAAGGAACTAAAGCTGTTTGTTCTGAACAAAAAGAGAATAGAGGTATAGTAATAGTTGCTGGAAACAAAAAATGGAAAATTCAACATAAAAAAGCCCCTAACCATGAAATTGCTTCATGTTCTCAAGAAGATGGTATTTCTTTGCTTTAGAAATGCTTGTTTGGAACTGTCACAGAGTAATGCCACACTCACCTATATAGGAACCCTTTAAGTAGCCATCTTTGGGATGCAGGAAGCTTAGGGCACTTGTAAAATTATACTTGTGACAGCCTGATTCTCACTGCAGAATTCTAGGTGTGAAAGTGTTAGTTGCTCAGTCATATCTGACTCTTTGCGACCCCGTGGACTGTAGCCCACCAGGCTCTTCTGTCCCTGGAATTCTCTAGGCAAGAATACTGGAGTGGATTGCCATGCCCTCCTTCAGGGAATCTTCCCAACCCAGGAATGGAACCCAGGTCTTCTACATTGCAGATGGATTCTTTACTATCTGAACCACCAGAGAAGCTTAAAAACACCCTCAAATATTCTAATCCATCCTCTTAGTATTGTGGGAAATTCTGTGTCAGTAAAAGATATAGATTTTACCCTACAGTCTGTATCTAAAGATTTTAAAAGATTTAGATCTGTATCTAAGGGTTTTAATCTAATGAAGCTAACAGCAAACATATACTGGGTCTGTACACTGTCGTCTCAAAATTAGTATGATTGGGCTTCCCTGGTGGCTCAGACGGTAAAGAATCTGCCTGCAATGCAGGAGACTCAAGAGATGCGGGTTTGACCCCTGGGTCTGGAAGATCCCCTGAAGGAGGGCGTGGCGATCCACTGCAGTATTCTTGCCTGGAGAATTCCAGGGACAGAGGAGCCTGGTGGGCTATAGTCCATGGGATCGCAAAAAGTAGGACACAACTGAGCAACTAACCACGGCACAGCACAAAATTAAATTCTCAATTTCCCTTCCAAACCTGTAATTCTCTCATTTGTCTAGCTCAGTAAATGGCATTCCTGTTCCTTCTGTTTCTCAGGGGAAAAAAAATATTTGAAGTCATAATTCACATTTCTCTTTTTCTCTCACCCCACATCCACTTGCAACCCATTCTAAATATATCCCAATGACTACCACTGCTTACCGCCTTCACTGTTCCCACCCTGGTTCAGGTCCAGTTTTCACCAGGATTACCTCCTAGATTTTTACCCAATTGAAACGAAAACCTATATTCACATGAAAACCTACATTTGAATGTTTACGATTTATTAAAAACTGAAGACAATCGACATGACTCTACTCAGCAAAAAAAAGAGCGAAGTGCTGATGAACACACTGCATGCATGAATCGCCAATGCATCATGCTAAGGGAAAGAAGCCGGACTCAAACTGTGAGTCCATTTGTATGACATTCTGAAGAGGAAAACTACAGAGACAGAAACAATTCGAGAATGTGTAGTGCTGACTACAAAGCACAAGGAGCTTTTTTGGTATGATGGAAATTTCTTGATTTATTATAGTGGTTACCCAACTATACTCATTTCTTAAAACTTGAAGAACTGTAGGCTTAAGAAGAGTGAATCTTACTGTATGTAAATTATATCTTAATTTAGAAAAAAGTGAATTATCTGTCTGTAATAGCAAAAGACTCTTTATTCAGAGTTCTGTATGGGAAACAGAAACCACTTAAGATATTTTAAGCAAGAAGGAATTTTATAGTAGGAATAAAAGCATTGATAAGGTTTAAGAAGTAGGTTTATGTTGGACTTCTGGTGATGACTTCAGGATAGTATAGAACTAGTGTACTTGGAGCGTGACCCTTTGAGACCATCCCTGGAACTACGCTGGAATCAGAAACATTGCGTCTACCACAGTGGTCTCTGGACACCCAGGAAACCACAGAACAGACTCTGACCAATGAGACCGAGGGGTTAGGGAGGCAGGTCAACCAGCCGTTGATGCTTCTGCTCCTGCCGCTGCTGCTTCTTAGCCCCAGAAGACTGAAAAACGTTCCCTATTTTGTTACTGCTGGAGAGAGTTTTCATGTCTTCACCATCGTCCTTGCCAGCAGAGACAAACAAAATCATGTGAAATAAGCAGAACCTAATTGACATCTAGAGCCCTGACTAATAGAAGGGAATATGTAGCTTCTCACATTTAACAATAAATGGAGGGTGAAGTAAGCCATGCCTCAGTGGTCAGCACAATATCTAAGCTTCCGTCAATAAGGGGCTGTTTAATGAATTATGGTGTGTTATATAGGAGATGAAGGATTGACCCAGGTGGCAGATATTCGCTAAGCTGCAGTATGTAATTGCACTGTTGAATTTTGGTTAATAAATTCTGGTGATTTAAGTATAGAACTCTTAAATCTATACTGAAGTCAGTATATTGCAGTTTCTATAATCCTACTTTTAAATTTGTGTTGCAAATATTGCTGTCTCTTGAAAATAGTTAAAATAACTTCTCTTTTTCAAAATTAACTTCAAAGGTTACAGGACAAGTTAAGCTTCCTAATACCCAGAATGCCATTCACAAATTTAGAAAACAAAGAGTTTTTTTAAATGGCAAAAAATATGGAGGAGATCTTTAATAACTTTTTACATGAGAGAAATCAACTACAGATAAAGGATTAAGTTTATATAGAATACATAGTAGAACACAGCTTTCTCTCTTGACTGTGAAACCCAAGTGCTGCCTTCCAAGTGGTGTGAGGTCACTGTTCTTAGAGGCGTGCCCTGATGTCCCCTCACATGTTGCCTTCTGGATAGCTGGTGTACGTACATGCTCCTGTGTGTACATACACCCTCCAGAATGGGTTTGAGTAGACTCATTGCAAACTGAAAGGGCACTGCAATAAATCAGTTTGCACTCATTGCAAACTCCAGGGCAAAGTATTTTAGTTTGTGAACACAAGCCTGTTAAGTTCTGCCCTCTTTCACCCCCACAGAATAAAGTTCAAATTAAAAAGTATCTTTAAGTAAAAAATAAGCTGTTTTATTTTAAAGTGTAGGAGCAATAAGATGAGAGTGAATTGCCTCCAAAGCTAAATGGCCAGACTTCCTTTAATAGAGTTTAATTATTTTTATAGTTTTTCCCAAATGAGGACTCACAATAGCCATTTTAAGTAACCTAAAGCAGCTCTTTCATCTTCATTGCAAGCTTCAGACCCTAAACAAAGCATGAAGCAGGGTAGTGCACTGTTAAATTTTCAAATTGGATTTTTCATTATGTTTTATGATAACTTTTTATTTTTATCAAGTTGCATCTTGGCCTTCTGTTTAGACGCAGGAAGATTTATGGCAAATGATCTGGGTGCTTATTTGGCCAAACAATTGCAATAAATCAGTTTACTGTTTCAATAAAATGTTATTAATAGAACACATTATTCTGTTCAATATTATGTTATCTTTAAAATTAAGCAGAACATTAGTGGCAGTGAAACTAGTTTCAATCAATACATTCCTGTAATGGAACCTATTGTATAAGAAACTTTTCTTTTTAAGGAGGAAAAATGTCCTTAGTACAACTACCAACTTCTGACTCTAGAGATGTCATTTCATAGCTTCTAAAAAATCCTATTTGGTAGGATTTCTTTGTGTTTGTTTTGGTGTTAAGATAGTTTCCTGAAAGTTACCTTACAGCAGTTAAAGCATAAATGTTCCTTAAATGCTTTTTTTGTTTTTAATTGAAGAATTTAGTTGGCCCTTGACCTAATAGGGACTCACTCAGGTGTGTGCCTCAATGAAATTGATGTCAGAACTGCTGTTGACACTCAGCACCATTTCTCTTCTAATGGTATAGAATTTCTGGTTGAATTTCTTATTGGAGTATAGACTCTTGAGAGTACCTTGGACTACAGGGAGATCAAACCAGTCAATCCTAAAGGAAAACAACCTTGAATGTTCAATGGAAGGACTGATGCTAAAGCTGAAACTCCAATACTTTGGCCACATAATGCGAAGAGCCGGCTCATTGGAAAAGACCCTGATGCTGAGAAAGATCGAAGGCGAGAGAAGGGGGCAGCAGAGAATGAGATGGTTAGATCACATCAGTGACTCAATGGACATGAATTTGAGCAAACTCTGGGAGATAGTAAAGGACAGGGTAGCCTGGTGTGCTGCAGTCCATGGGGTTGCAAAGAGTCAGACACAACTTAGCAACTGAAGCAGCAACAATAGATTTCAATTTTTCAAAATGCATATAATGATGAGAATTTACTAGGAGTGAGCCATAAAGGGTGATCTTTAATCACCCACTATACTTGCTGTTGAAATTTTAGAATGATGGCTTTAAAATGAAAGGTGGCTAAAGTCTCAGGCTGGTACTGCAGTCTTAGGACACCACTGTCCAGAGGTTGGCGCGTAGTTTCTGCTGCTGTGTCCTGTTTAGAGAGCAAAGTGCCTGGGAGAAGGCTGCTATTTAATAATGCCATGGAAAATTAAAGACCTTTGGATGTTAAATTGCATGTATTTTCCAGAGGAAATCTCTTAAGAGACACTTTACGCTTTCACTTGGTTCGTAGTACTATCATCACGTGGCAGTTTAAGGAGTCTGGAGACTTGTCAGAGTTCCAAGCTTACTCCTTTACTTCTGTCACTTTGTATTTTTAATCTGAATGTAAGAAATAGAGAGTATCCTGGTGTGGTTTTGTTCTCATTAAATTAAATTTTTGTTTTGGGAGGTGATAGTTTTTTTTTTTGAGATGATAGTTAAGATGAAAAAATAGTTATGAAAACCTAAGCCATCCTACATATTCTACTGGCTTAGGATAACATTTCCATAGCCCATCAGGCACATAATTTGATCATGTTGCTGTATGACTCTCTTAGTAAACAAGTGAACTCTGTGTCCTTTGAATACCTCTGCTAACATTTGATAAAGTCACACTCTCTTCCTCCTGTAACTTAAAGGCAAATGGTTATCATACTTTTTTATACCAGTGGGAGACTACTTAAAATCTTTGTTGCGGTAAAGCATAAGGTAGCAAAGAGTTCACTTAATTCTGGTATTTACCTCTCTTAGTTCTACCTCAGACCCTTTAGATGTCACATTTCTGATGAAAGATTTTTTCTGTGTTTGACTATGAATACCTGGGAACCTCTGGGCTTTACCGGTCTACAGCTAGCTGACAGTGATTGTGTGTGGAGATTTTGGCAGTGGGTGTCAAAGAGAGGTGACCATTTGGTTGTCTCTGATTGTCTTGTTCTCCCCTAGAGTTTAACATTATCTGTTTGTGAGGTTATCTGTAGTTGTGTTTTTCTAGTAATAGTTTTATCTGACTTGGTATTAAGGTAATTCTGACTTCGTTAAATGAGTTGGAAATTGTTTCTTTATCTATTTTCTACCTTTGTGGTAGAAATTTCTTTAATTGACGTGGTACAGTTTCTTTACGTGGAACTATTAAGATGTTCTCTTTTTCCATCAGTTTTGGTAATTTCTGTCTTTTAAGGAATTTCTACATGTCATAAGTTGTCATATAAGTAGCGTGAAGTTGTTCATTTCTTTATAGTTTGATAGTGTCTGTGGCATATACATCTGTGTGCTTGTTTTTCATTTTTTATTTTGATGATTTGTATCTTTTTTCTTAATCAATCTTACTGATTTTTTTTAACAGAAGAGCTTTTACTAGATTTTCTTTATTACTTGTTCTCTATATCATTTATTTCTTATGTTTGTTTTTCCTTCTACTTAGTTCAGCTTTAGTTTGTGTTTCTTTTTCTGACTTCCAAGATTGGCATTTATTTTTTTTTTTTTTTATATGAGATTTATTTATTTATTTATTTATTTATTTATTTTTCTTTTTCTTTTTTTTTTATTTTTCAGTGGGTTTTGTCATACATTGATGTGAATCAGCCATAGAGTTACATGTATTCCCCATCCCGTTCCCCATCCCACCTCCCTCTCCACCCGATTCCTCTGGATCTTCCCAGCCCAACAGGCCCGAGCACTTGACTCATGCCTCCCACCTGGGCTGGTGGTCTGTTTCACCACAGATAATACACATGCTGTTCTCTCGAAACATCCCACCCTCCCCTTCTCCCACAGAGTTCAAAAGTCTGTTCCGTACTTCTGCGTCTCTTCTTCTGCCCTGCATATAGGGCCATCGTTACCATCTTTCTAAATTCCGTATATATGTGTTAGTATACTGTAATGTTCTTTATCCCTCTGGCTCACCTCACTCTGTATAGTGGGCTCCAGTTTCATCCATCTCATTAGAACTGATTCAAATGAATTCTTTTTAATGGCTGAGTAATATTCCATGGTGTATATGTACCACAGCTTCCTTATCCATTCATCTGCTGATGGGCATCTAGGTTGCTTCCATGTCCTGGCTATTATAAACAGTGCTGCGATGAACATTGGGGTGCACGTGTCTCTTTCAGATCTGGATTCCTCAGTGTGTATGCCCAGAAGTGGTATTGCTGGGTCATATGGTAGTTCTATTTCCAGTTTTTTAAGAAATCTCCACACTGTTTTCCATAGTGGCTGTACTAGTTTGCATTCCCACCAACAGTGTAAGAGGGTTCCCTTTTCTCCACACCCTCTCCAGCATTTATTGCTTGTAGACTTTTGGATAGCAGCCATCCTGACTGGCGTGTAATGGTACCTCATTGTGGTTTTGATTTGCATTTCTCTGATAATGAGCGATGTGGAGCATCTTTTCATGTGTTTGTTAGCCATCTGTATGTCTTCTTTGGAGAAATGTCTGTTTAGTTCTTTGGCCCATTTTTTGATTGGGTCATTTATTTTTCTGGAATTGAGCTTCAGGAGTTGCTTGTATATTTTTGAGATTAATCCTTTGTCTGTTTCCTCATTTGCTATTATTTTCTCCCAATCTGAGGACTGTCTTTTCACCTTACTTATAGTTTCCTTTGTTGTGCAAAAGCTTTTAAGTTTCATTAGGTCCCATTTGTTTATTTTTGCTTTTATTTCCAATATTCTGGGAGGTGGGTCATAGAAGATCTTGATTTATGTCAGAGAGTGTTTTGCCTATGTTCTCCTCTAGGAGTTTTATAGTTTCTGGTCTTACATTTAGATCTTTAATCCATTTTGAGTTTATTTTTGTGTATGGTGTTAGAAAGTGTTCTAGTTTCATTCTTTTACAAGTGGTTGACCAGTTTTCCCAGCACCACTTGTTAAAGAGATTGTCTTTTTTCCATTGTATATCCTTGCCTCCTTTGTCAAAGATAAGGTGTCCATAGGTTCATGGATTTATCTCTGGGCTTTCTATTCTGTTCCATTGATCTATATTTCTGTCTTTGTGCCAGTACCATACTGTCTTGATGACTGGCTTTGTAGTAGAGTCTGAACTCAGGCAGGTTGATTCCTCCAGTTCCATTCTTCTTTCTCAAGATTACTTTGGCTATTCGAGGTTTTTTGTATTTCCATACAAATTGTGAAATTGTTGGTTTGGAACTTTATTCTTTTCAAATATAAACATTTAAAGTTATGTTTCCCTCTGAGAATGCCTTTACCTATATCCCACACTTTTTATGTTGTAAAGTTTTTCTTTTCTGAAATATTTTCTAATTCTCTTTGAACTCTTTATAATCATTTATAAATTTTTCTTAATTTCTGATATTTTCAGATTTCTCAGATAACTTTCTGAGGAAAATGGACTCTCCACAATTTCAGTGTCGAAATTATTGAGACTTGTTTTAGAACATCTGTGATATGGACTCTCTTGCTAAATATTTATCTGCATGTAAAAATAAAAGCCGAGCACCAAAAAATTGATGCTTTTGAACTATGGTGTTGGCGAAGACTCTTGAGAGTCCCTTGGACTGCAAGGAGATCCAACCAGTACATCCTAAAGGAGATCAGTCCTGGGTGTTCATTGGAAGGACTGATGCTGAAGCTTTAACTCCAATACTTTGGCCACCTCATGCGAAGAGTTGACTCATTCGAAAAGACCCTGATGCTGGGATGGATTGGGGGCAGGAGGAGAAGGGGATGACAGAGGATGAGATGGCTGGATGGTATCACCGACTTGATGGACATGAATTTGGGTGAACTCCAGGAGTTGGTGATGGACAGGGAGGAGGCCTGGCGTGCTACGATTCACGGGGTTGCAAAGAGTCGGACAGGACTGAGTGACTGAACTGAACTGAACTGAAAAATAACCTAATCTTCAATTATTGAGTGGAATATTCAAAATGTAGCAATTGGGTTAATGTTTTTACTAGTATTTATTTAGATCGTCTATATACTCACTGATATTTAGTGAACTTTTTCCATTGTTGACTGAGAGCTTTGAAAGCCCCAGGTGTGATTGTGGATTTGTTCATTTCTCTTTTTATTTTTACCCATCTCTCCTTCACATGTTTTGAGTTTCTGTTATCAGATGCCTTTACGTTTAGGTTTGTAATGTGTTCTTGGTGCCTTAAGCTGTTCCATTTTGAAACATTTTCTTTATCCCTGATAATATTACTTGTTCTGAAATACTTTCTGTGATATTAATGTAGCCACTCCATCTTTCTTGTAATTAGTATTTGTATAGTATATCCATCCTTCTGCTTTTTCCTATATTTGTCTTTGAAGTAAGATTCTCATACATAGCATATAGTTGGACTTATCCTATCTTACAGTCTCTGACTTTTCATAGGACTATTAGTGACTGTGCTTAAATCTAACATCTTGTAACTTGCTCTCTATTTTTCACCATTTTTTCTTCAGTTTTTCCTACCTTCTTTTGATTAAATAGTTTTAGCATTATCTCCACTTGGGGCTCTTTTTTTTTTTTTTTTTTTTTTTCTTTTTTGCCTGTTTGATCAGGTTAGCTGTGTAAAATGATGGAATTTTGGAATGCACAAATATAAGTTCATTCAGCAGACTGCTTTTTTCTGTGGTCGGTTTCTTTTCTGTGGGCTTCTACTCAGCTGGTGGTTTTTTGGTCACTTGCCATTTTCGCCCACAAAAGGCCTCTCCTGCTTCCTAGTACCAACAGCCTTCTTTCCTTCGTTCTCCACCACAGGTTTCTTCCCTGGAACCCTCTTCTCATCTGATTTGGCTACTCACACTGCTGCTGCCTTATCCATCCAGAGTTTGTGATTCTTGTCCTGGGGAAGAATGGTGTTCCATCCAGCATGTGGTCTTTGCATATAGGTTTAGCTTCAGCATGATTCTCAAGTTTTTCAGGGGATTCTTCTTCAGGACTCTGGGATGAATCTTCTTGTGTGTTGTGTGCTCTTTGGATCTCTGGGCTTTTCAGGATTCTGCTAAGGTCTGTATTGAGCACCTTGCACATGGAAAGATTGTGGTTACTCTTGAGAGAGGCAGCTTCACACCAAGTGCCATACACATCATCTAACTTGTGAAAAATATTTTCAGTTCAAATGTAGAAACATCCCACATACTCATGAGGAGTAAGTTTCAAAATGTTCAGTTTGCTTACATTAAACAGAGTGATTCCAGGCATGTTTCTGACAGCCTCGATGATACCCTTATCCTCATTATAGATGACGTGGGGTCTGCTATACTAGAGATGATGACAGACTCTCATTTGGCTTTGCCAGCTCTCATTAACTGTGAAGCATAGAACGTTATGATACCATTCCAGGCCTTAAATTTCTAAAGAAGCAAAACAGTCTCCTTGGTCTTCTTGTAGCCTTAAGCGTTATCTTCAGCCACCAAAGGAACTTCAGGAACGTCCTCAATTTGATAACTTTTAGACATAACCAGCAAAATGGTAAGGCCGAGGCAGCCAGGGCAGAGCAGATGGCATATCACTTCTGTGTTGTGTTTGCTATGTGATGCTGATGTTGTCAGGTTCTGGTTGGCGCAAATATGTGGCCCCATGACACATATTTCCAAAAGCACCCCAGCCAGAACAGTGAGTCCCACTGCCTCGACCTCTGGGAATTGGAGCCACACCCCAGCCAGCACCCAAAGACTCACCAGTGGTTTGATGACCTGCTGATTCATTGACAGTGTAGGGTTGTCTGTTGTTTTGTGCAAGTTGGTGTGAACAAAAGTCACAATATCTAGTCTAATGAGAGCCTTGAACACAGCAGGTAAAGTGACATTTTTGCCAGATGACTTCCTTTTCAGAGAACTCTGGTTATCAAGAGATGAACATATGCCATGGCAGGGAGAGGAGAAGGCCTCCACGGGGAATGCTTGGGCTCTTTGTTTTAGATGCATTTTAAATATGAAAAAAAAAAGCTTATATTTTTATTTCTGGAAGTTTGTTTCCAAGTTTCTGTCTAGTATTGTTTACACCTGAAGATATATGTTTGTTTGTTTGTTTGTTTATGGCCATATAGATTACTGGTAATCTTTTATCTATCTGAAAATATCTATTTCACTTTGAATTTTTAAAGGAAATTTTTATACAGTTCTGGCTTACCCAGGTGTTTTTGTTTTCTCTTCACCACTTTAAAAATATTCCATAATTTCTTCTGGTTGGCTTTTTTTTAAATGAGATTTTAAAATAAGATTCCTTTATTCTCTTTCTTTGTATGTCATGTGTGTTTTTACTGTTCCTGCTCAAAAGCTTGCTATCGCTAGTTTTTAGCAAGTTGATAATGCTGCTCCTTGGTGCTCTTTGTGTTTCTCTGCTTGGAAGTTATCAATTTAGGTTTGTAATTTTTGATCCATTGACTGTCATTTGGTTATTACTTGTATCTTTCTTTTGTCATTATGTTAATGTTTTTCTTTAAAACCGAAACAATGTTGTGCTTATTTATAATAGATTATTAAAAATTGTCGTGTGCTAATTTCATCATTTTTTGTTTGCATTCTTTTTCTGTTAATTGACTAATCAAATTTCATCATATATCTTATAATCTTTTATTGGTTGTTCATTGGTATATATGTTACATTCATGAGTATTTTGTTGTCTTCCTTTATAAAATGTCCTAGCAGATGTTTAAGTTATTGGTAGGTCTTGACTTTTTAGAAGCTTATGTTTGAGTTTTATTAGGACTAGTCTGTAGTCTGGTCTTTTTTCTCTAGCACCTGATTTAGCTCTTTCTGTGAGCTCTTTCTGTGTTCTCAGTAGGACTGAGTGAGTGTCCTGGGATCAACTCTGACTAGTCAAAACTTGTACATCTCCCTGTTCTGTGTGACTTCTGGATATTGTTTTGCTTACAGCTCCCTTGTTGTTCTTATCCCAGGCTATTGCAGTTTCACTCTGCCCATGTGCCGTCTTGGCATTCAGCAAAAACTCAAATGTGCAGATTACTCTACCGTTTTCCTGAGCAGCTCTCTCTCCTCCCGTACTTTGTTTTGTAACTTCTGGCAACCTCAGCCTCCCTGAACTCTGACCTCTGTTTTCATAATTCACCAAGACTTTTGTGTTCTGCTTCAGACTCCCCTCCCTGCCACATAGTCTAGAATGTTTGTCCAAACAGAAATCCAGGGACATTGTATGGCTTAGCTCATTTATTTCCTTTTTCAGAGATCATATACTTTACTACCTGTTGTCCAGTGTCTGAAAACAGTTGTTTTATATATTTTCTCTACTTTTTAGTGGACAGGTAAGTGTATCCCCTTCTGTAATACCCCATAATGGAATTTTTATGGAAACTATCTTTTAACTGTGGTTTTTAGATTTAGCATGCAAATTTAATGGCATTCTTAAGAAAACAAAGAGGCTTTATGGAGGGAGAAAATATATTGTGAGTGTAATAATATAAGTGCACAGTTAACAAAAACTTGTAGGAGATACAGTATTGAATCATTTTTGCTCTTTTAAAGAAGGTAAAAATTTAACCTCATGGACCAAAAATATACTTAAAGGAGAAAATTTAAGGGAAGAGAAGCTACATTTTTGTCAGATTTATTGTAACTTGTAATTAAAGAGAGCCCGAATGGATGTATAATAGGAACCTGTGAAGAATACTTATTTTGAGGGTCCATAATAATAAAAGGGTATAGAGATTTAAATAAGAACTACAGAAATATAAATATTTCCTAAAGTCTTGACTTTCAGGCTAGAAACCAAATTTCATGGTTTTGACTCTAGATGCAGTTACTTTGGGCATGTCTTTTAGCTTTATTAACATATCTTTATAGGAATTATATTTAACTCAACAAAAATAAACTTTGACTTCACCCACTAAAAGATTCTCTTATCATATATTTCATGTGCCTTCATGATGCAATGCTTTGTGAAAATCTGTTAATCCCTGAAAGGACAAAGAAATGAAATGTAGTTATGGATAGGAAAGTAATCCTCTGTATCCCAAAGGTTTGTGTCTCTTGTAATAAATAGATCTGATCTTAAAAGCAAATTCAGAAGAGTATGAAAGTGGAAAATTTAATCAACATTGTTGAACAAAAGAGCTGAAGCAGGTACATCTGATACTGTGCTGGGCTAAAAATGCTGAAAAGTAGTTGCTACAAAATAAGAATAAAGGGGACTGCAACAGAAGTGAAAAGAACTCCAAGTATATTTTCCTCTATTAGTTATATAAGTAGACCAGAGGGAGGCTTTAAGGAAAAGATAATTTATGAACAGAAGGTACCTACTGTAATGGAAGTGAATTATTCCAATATTCATAAAAAGAAGATCAATGGTTGATGCTTAACCGGTCATGGAGAAAGAAGCCAGAGCAGGAAAGGAAAATCTATGTGGCCCACTGAGTGAAGTAAGGAAAGGAAAACATCTGAACACTGTCGGCTTTAAAAAGGGCACAATGTGAGAGCTGCGAGTTAAGTTTTATTCGGGGCAAAATGAGGACCGCAGCCCGGGAGACGACGGCACCTCAGATAACTCTGAGAAACTGCCCTGAAGAAGCAGAGCAGAAGGTCAGTATATATGAGATTTTGATGAAGGGGGAGTACATGCAGTCAAGCACATACTTTTCCAAAAGATTTCTGGTAATCTCATGAAGCTTTTGCCAGTCACAAGGAACAGGCATCACCATGAAGTGTTTTTAGTGTTTTTCTAGATACGGGGAGCTACAAGAATTGGGCTTATTAACTCTCTCCTGAAAATATATAACTATCTGAAGATGTTTCCTGCCAGTTTTTCCCCAAGCACAGAGCGACTCATTACTACCCTCCACCCTGAACTGCTTTCAGGGAGTATTGAAGGCCAGAAGTTATAGCAGCTTGTGATTTAATCCTTGTAGAGGTAAATGACAAGTGCCAATTTGTAGTTGACACCTCACTCCCCACAGCCAGTGGAATTCATGAAATCAGGAGACACTTGCTAGCACATTGGTTTTCAAAATGTGTCTTCTAGACCAGCAGCATCAACATCACTGGGGATATTTTATAAAAATGCACATCCTTAGGACCCAACTCACACCTACTGAATTGGAAACTCTGGCAGTGGGACACAGGGATCTGATTTTTTTTTTTTTTTAATATTTTATTATTTATTTGATTGTGCTGGGTCTTAGTTGCAGCACACGAGTCGAGAGGGTCTTAGAAGTCCGGGCAAGAAAGTGAGCTCAGCGGGCCTCTGTGCTCCAAGGAATTAGCCAGAAATAGAGAGAGAAAGAGAGAAGGAATAGAAAGAAAGAAAGAAGGAAAGACACGGGGACCAAAACTCTGATGGAGCAAAGGTGTTTTAATCAGCATGGCGTGGGCATATATACTGTCTTACAAGGTGGTTATTCTCAGCAAAGACAAAGATTAAAATTTCAGACTTACAAAACATAAGACGATCCCTATCAAAGAGAGAGAGTTGCAAACAATCACCTTTTACCGTATGGCTCATAAAAAGGGAAGAGGGTACTTATCACCGTAATTGAGAAATGCCTGGATTCCTCAGCCCCGGAAAGACGTGCCTCTCCTCTTAATTCCTGAATATTCAGGAATGAATAAGGGCCAGAGGGTTCCTGACACATCTAAAACAGCACACAGGAAGCCTTTTGTTAAATGCTTCCTGACAAACATCACTGGGGATATTTTGTAAAAATGCACATCCTTAGGACCCAACTCACACCTACTGAATTGGAAACTCTGGCAGTGGGGCCCAGGGATCTGAATTTTTTTTTAATATTATTTATTTGATTGTGCTGGGTCTTAGTTGCAGCACACGGGACCTTTCACCTTCATTGTGGCATGCAGGATCTTTAGTTGCAGCACATGAACTCTTTCTTGTGCCACATGGGATCTAGTTCCCTGACCAGAGATAGAACCCAGATGTCCTGCATTGGGAGCTCAGAGTCTTAGCTACTGGACCATTAGGGAAGTCCCAAAAATATACATTTTAATAAGCCCTCCAGGTGATTTTTGTGGTGGTGAAGAAGACTCTTGAGAGTTCCTTGGACTGCAAGATCAAACCAGTCAGTTGTAAGAAAATCAACTCTGAATATTCATTGGAAGGACTGATGCTGACGCTGAAGTTCTGATACTTTGCCACCTAATGCGAAAGGCTGATGCATTGGGAAAGACCCTCATGCTGGGAAAGATTGAAGGCAAAAGGGGAAGGGGTCAGCAGAAGATGAGATGGTTAGATAGTATTACCGACTCAATGGATAGAATTTGAGCAAACTCTTGGAGCCAGTAGAGGACCGAGGAGCCTTTTGTGCTGGAGTCCATGGGGTCCCAAAGAACTGGACTCAACCTAGTGACTGAAAAGCAACAGCAACCAGGTTCTTCTTATGAACTGTAAGGTTTGAGGATTTCAGTGCTCGTGTAATAGAAATAAATGTCTTCTGTTGATCAAACTTCTAGTGAGTCCTAGATCATGCAGTGTTTTATAAATTTGTTTTTGTTCAGTTGCTCAGTCATGTCTGACTCTTTGGAACCCTGTGGACTGCAGCATGCCAGGTTTCCCTGTCCTTCACCATCTCCCAGAGTTTGCTCAAACTCATATCCAGTGAGTCCGTGATGCCATCCAACCATCTCATCCTCTGTCATCCCTTCTCCTCCTGTCTTCAGTCTTTCCAAGCATCAAGTTCTTTTCCAATGAGTTGGACCTTCCCATCAAAATATTGGAGCTTCAGCTTCAACACCAGTCCTTCCAGTGAATATTCAGGGTTGATTTCCTTTAGGATTGACTGGTTTGATCTCCTTGCAGTCCAAAGGACTCTTAAGAGTCCTCCATCACCACAGTTCAAAAGCATCAATTCTTTGGCTCTCAGCCTTCTTTATGGTTCAATTCTTACAACCATGTGTGACTACTGGAAAAAACATAGCTTTAACTGTATGAACCTTTGTAATGTTTCTGCTTTTTAATATGCTGTCTAGGTTGGTCATAGCTTTTCTTCCAAGGAGCAAACATCTTTTAATTTCATGGCTGCATTCACTGTCCCCAGTGATTTTGGAACTCAAGAAATTAGTCTGTCACTGTTTCCATTGTTTCCCCATCTTTTTGCCATGAAGTGATGGGACTGGATGCCATGATTTTAGGTTTTTGAATGTTGAGTTTTAAGCCAGCTTTTTCACTCTCCTCTTTGACCTTCATCAAGAGGCCCTTTCATTCCTCTTCGCTTTCTGTCATTAGGATGGTGTCATCTGCGTATCTGAGGTTGTTGATATTTTCCCCAGCAATCTTGATTCCAGCTTGAGCTTCATCCAGCCCAACATTTCACATGATGTACTTTGCATGTAAGCCAAATAAGCAGGGTGACAGTATATAGCCTTGACGTAATCTTTTCCCAATTTGGAACCAGTTCGTTGTTCTATGTCCAATTGTAGCTGTTGCTCCTTGACCTGTATACAGGTTTCTCAGAAGACAGGTAAGGTGGCCTGGCATTCCCATCTCTTTAAGAATTTTCCACAGTTTGTTGTGATCCACACAGTCAAAGGCTTTGGCATAGTCAGTGAAGCAGAAGTAGATGTTTTTCTGGAATTCTCTTGCTTTTTCTATGATCAACAGATGTTGACAATTTGATCTCTGGTTCCTCTGCCTTTTCTAAATCCAGCTTGTACATCTGGATATTCTCAGTTCACATACTATTGAAGCCTAGCTTGAAGGAATTTGAGCATTGCCTTGCTAGCATGTGAAGTGAGTGCAGTTGTGCGGTAGTTTGAACATTCTTTGACATTGCCCTTCTTTGGGACTGGAATGAAGACTAACCTTGTCTAGTCCTGTGGCCACTGCTGAGTTTTATAAATACATCTTCCTAAATTATCCTCTTGGTATAGATAGGTTAGAAATATTTTCTGTTTGAAGAAATGATGAGTGTGCCTAATCACACAAGTACTAGAAAACAAGAAAGTCTGTAAGATGGAGACTGACAAGCCTCTTTCTTTGTCATCATTTTTAGCCATTGTTGTGTACTTTTTTATGATTTTTCTGTGTAGATAGATTTAAACTAATTTTAATTTTAGAGTGAGATAATCAAATATGCAAATTTTTGCACAAAGATGAGTCCTTCAAGCTTAAAGTAATTTTTTAAAACCCATTTGAACTGTAAAATGATTTTTTTTTTTACTATAGTTTTTCTGGTTTTAAATGTTGCTCTTTCTTTCCTCTCTTCTCTTCCCTGCTCCTCTCTGTGCCCCCTACTTCTCCATAACACTTCAACTTTCTCCCCTTGCCTTTCCCTCTGAGTATGCCTTCAGAGAAGAGAGATTCTGTGTATAGAGAGAGGTTTGGCTTTATGAATATTAGGAAGGTCTTATGTTAATGAATGTTTCTATTTTCTTAGTAGCACCCTGCCCCCCCTCCAAAAAAATTTCTCAGTCTGTTTGCTAAGCACTTGATTACAGATGTGTTTGATGCTGCCTAACAATTTTGCTTAGAAAGCTACCCTGTGACAGAAGCCACACTTGATCAGAGTGGTTTCTGGAGAACATAAAAAGGTAATATTGTTTGTGACAACTAAGGAAATTGCCTTTCTGGTGGGCTGAAGTCGGCTACTTTCCGGTCTTTCATAACCAAGTTAACAAACATGTACAGTTGTTCATTTATTTTTCTAAGAAATACATTAAATATCTTATGGACTAGTAACCATACTTTACACTGGACTTTACATTGCACCAACCTGAGAAGTATTAAGTGGGAGAGGAACTCTAACTATGATTAATATTTTATTAGTGCAGCAAGACTTACAGGTTCAGTGGTTTTTCTCAAGAAGCAGATTGCCTTGTCCTTCTCTCTAAGAGAAAGTTTTTGCTCAGAGATTAGTCAAAATGCATGGACTGTGATGTCATTTAAATCACTAGATGGTTCAGTTCAGTTCAGTTCAGTCGCTCAGTCATGTCCGACTCTTTGTGACCCCGTGAATTGCAGCATGCCAGGCCTCCCTGTCCATCACCAACTCCCAGAGTTCACTCAAACTTATGTCCATCGAGTCGGTGACACCCTCCAGCCATCTCATCCTCTGTCGTCCTCTTCTCCTCCTGTCCCCTCCTCCTGTCCCCTCCCAGCATCAGGGTGTTTTCCAATGAGTCAACTCTTCACATGAGGTGACCAAAGTATTGGAGTTTCAGCTTCAGCATCAGTCCTTCCAATGAACACCCAGGACTGATCTCCTTTAGGATGGACTGGTTGGATCTCCTTGCAGTCCAGGGGACTCTCAAGAGTCTTCTCTAACACCACAGTTCAAAAGCATCAATTCTTTGGCACTCAGCTTTCTTTATAGTCCAACTCTCAGGGAGAAACCATAGCCTTGACTAGACGGACCTTTGTTGGTAAAGTACTGTCTCTGCTTTTTAATATGCTGTCTAGGTTGGTCATAACTTTCCTTCCAAGGAGTAAGCGTCTTTTAATTTCATGGCTGCAGTCACCATCTGCAGTGATTTTGGAGCCCAGAAAAATAAAGTCTGGTTGGAACTTAGCTAATATGCTTGATTGACCTGGATGCTGTCTGTGCTACTAAGGTTGTGCCAGTCTTCCTCGGTGCGATTGAGGGGTGGATGCCCATTCCATACAGTTCATTTGGACACATGGACCATGTTGAACTGATAATGCCAGGCATAGACATTCCATGCAATTTGACTTGATCAGTTCTTGTTGAGATATAGAAACATGAAGATTATTCCCAGTAGACCAGTCTCTGCTAATAGGCACGTGCTCTTTGTAATTGGAATCATCACCTAGCGTCACCACCTGGTTTAGATGCCTGAGTTCTCTCCCTTCCATCTCACAGGAAAATTGCTCTGAGAATTCAGCTTTGTGTTGTTGCTCTATGTACCTCTTCCCTCCTATCCGCAGCAGCATTTTAGGACAGGCTTCAGTGATCAGGGCTTCTCCTACTTTTTAGACTTTGTCTAGATTAAAGAGCTGATTTAAACTTTTGTGCTCTGTAGACTGTTTCCAGCTAAAATAATCATCCTAATTATGACCTCAGTCAAAAAATGTCCAAAAATTATCAGTATACAATAAGTCATAATGATTTCCAGACCTTAAAGAAACTATTATAAACTTTCCATAATTAATTTTTCATTTGAATGTTGATTGTTACTCCCTCTTAGTGGAGAAGAAAGCAACATCTGACTCACTATTTGAAATGCTTGTTTTTCTTCTTTTTTCTTATAGTTAACTTTACCTCTTTCTACCTATTTTCTACAAATTGTACTGTTTACTAGTTACATATTGGATTGCATTTAGGATTTTGTGCAATAAATCTCTCCCAAATCAAATTACTTTTCAGCCAATAGGCTCTAAAGGCCTATCAACATGATAAGTTGAATTTTGGCTCTCCCATATTAATGACATGTTTCTGTCATAGCAAAATCAAACTTGTAAAGATGACAGGAATCTTGACACAAGTAAAGAAGTGGAAAGGGTACATTGAGTCTCTGTCACTTACCCCAATTATTCTTCATCAAATAGCCCTGTTTTTAGTCTTATGCTACTTAAAAAATGACAAATGACCTTGTCATTTGTTTCTAATTTGTCTCTTTCCACTAAAAGGTGCCTTTTCATTACAGCAGGCTCTTTATATTCCTGATGACTCCAGTACTTAGATCAGTACTACAGTACCTAGATCAGTACTTTGTCCATGGTGTGCATTCAGAAAGGGTAAGGGTAAGGTGAAGTCACTCAGTCGTGTCTGACTCTTTGTAACCCCACGGACTGTAGCCTCCCAGGCTCTTCCATCCATGGGATTTTCCAGGCAAGAGTACTGGCGTGGGTTGCCATTTCCTTTTCCAGAGGATCTTCCCGACCCAGGGTTCGAACCCAGGTCTCCCGCATTGTAAGCAGACGCTTTACTGTCTGAGCCACTAGGGAAGTCTGCATTCAGTAAATGGTAGTTAATAAATTAATGTTGTATTTTTATTATAAAATTCACCCATTTTAACTGTACTATTTGATGATATTAATAAATTAATAGAGTGTACAACCATCCAGTGTATATCTGGAGTATACAACAGTCCAGTTTTATGACCAGCATTGGTCTGTTAAGGACCATGCCCCCTAGAGGCTCCCTCAGGCCCAGTTGCAGCCATTCCTATTACTACCCTCAGGCCTAGGCAACAACTAATCTGCTTTCTGTCTTATGCATTTGCCTTTTCTGGACACCTCATATAAATAGGGTCATACAATAGAGAGCTATTTGGATTAAGTTTCTTTGCCTTAGCATTATTTCTTGAGGTTCATCCATGTTGGAACATGTTATCAGTAGTTTGCTTCTTTTTATTGCTGAATAGTATTCCATCTTATAGATACATCACATTTGGTTTCATAATTCACCAGTTAATAGGTCCACCAGCAACTGCTCTCTCTCTCTCTCTTTTTTTTTTTGGCTTGGTTTAAACACAGGAATATCTTTACTCTGCCTTCATTTTGAAGAATAGTTTCAATACAAAATTCTTGGTTGACAGTTAATTTCTTTTGGGACTTTGTGCCATTCCATTGCCTTTTTGCTCGATTTTTGATGACCCGTTAGTTGTTAAATGTATTCTCTTTTTTTTCCCCTGCTATCTTTCCATTTATTTGTGCCTTCCTCAATCTCTTTGTTTTTGTTAAATATATTCTTGTTCCCTACATGTAATGAGTCAACCCCTTCCTTCTTCGAAGATTTTCTTTTTCCTTGACTTTAAATAACTTGACCATAACTTGTCTAAGTATAGATTTTTTATGTTTATCCTTGGAATTTGTTCAGTTTCTCAGAGGTGAAGATTAATATTTTTCATCAAGAAGATATTTGACTCATTTTTTCAAATATTTTTCTCCCCTTGTCCCCCCCCCCCCATTCCTCTTTTCTCTCTTTCTGGGACTACCATCTAATGTAAGTAGATATTCCTGAAAGTGTGACAGTGTTAGTCACTCAGTCATATCTGATTCTTTGTGAACCCACAGACTGTAGTCTGCAAGGCTCCTCTGTCCATGGAATTCTCCAGGCAAGAATACTGGAGTGGCTATTCTTCAGGTGATCTTCCTGACTCAGGGATCAAACCTGGGTCTCCTACATTGCAAGCAGACTCTTTACCATCTGAGCCACCAGGGGAGTCCTAGTTCCCCACTGTTAAATCATCTTCTTCACCCTCCTTCTTCTCCTTTTTCCCCCTGGGCCTCGGATAAGGTTATCTCTATTGATCTACTTTTAAGTTTACTTTTCTTTCTTTAGCTACTTTGCATCTGCTGAGGAGCCCTTCTATTAAATTTTTTATTTAGCTTATTACACTTTTCAATTCCAGTATTTCCATTTGGTTTTTTCATATATATAGTTCCCCTCTGACATTATCCATATGTTGTCAATATTCTACTTTCCTTTAATTCTTTAAACATATTTCATTTTAGGTCTTTCAACATTTATAATAGCTCTTTTGACATCTTTGTAAGTCCAATATTTCAGCTCCCTCAGAGACAATTGTTTTGTTTTGTTTTCTTAGCATGGGTAACGCTTTTAATAGCTTATAGTGAACGGTGTCAAATTCGTGATCTCTGAAGATTTAGCTTTGGGAACAGGGACCAGGCTTGATCACTCAAAAGGTTTTGTGTGGCAGAAGTTTTATTACAGTAAAAAAAAAAAAGGGACAGAGAAAGCTTCTGACATAGACATCAGAAGGAGGATGAAGAGTATCCTACCTGCTAGTCTTAGCAAGGGAGCTATATTCTTTTTCAATTGGCTATTAGCAAAAAATCAAAAGAATGTCTCAAGGCTGTAAAGGTCTTACCAGACCCACTCCCTCAGCACACACTTTAGGTGACAGGATTAGTCAGAAGGTTCTTAAGGAGAAACTCGTCCTCAAGCACGATACGCTGTTGCTATGTAATCATTAGTGCAGAGTTTAAGGAAAAACATATCCATGAGCAAGATGAGTTGTTTTGTTGTGTAATCAATAGCTCTGGGGTTGAAGAAAAAAATGTTTTATATGATTAAGATGAAGGAATGTAGAAAAATTGATTTGGCCTTTTCTCCTCCTCAAGAGCCCCAGCCCCCTTTCTCCCCCTCAAGGGCCCTGGACTCCTTATTAACCACCTAAGAGTTAACTAAGCAGCTAAGAGTTAACTCTTTCACTTTCCTGTTTCTTTGCAGTTCTTGTAGTTTCTTCATTTAAAACTGGATGTTTTATATAACATATTGTAGCAAATCTGGCTTCTTGAAGGTTATTTTTGCTGCTGTCTTTTTGTTTGTTTTGTGACTCGCCTGTGTTAATTTTGTTGGATGCATCTCTCCTGTGGCGTGTGTCATAGGGGACAGTGGTGAGTCAACACAGTTATCAAATAGCTAATGATTGTTGACACATGTGCTCAAATACACTGAGTCAGCATGGCTTCCACCCTTTGCTAATGGATCTGTTTGTGAGTCGGAAATCCTTTACTTTCTGCTATACCTTTTCATGTTGCTCTTTCCTGAGCTAATAGTAATGTAAATTCATGCACTGTAACATTTCAAGTATTTTGCTTCCTAACTTCATATAAAACTCTATATAACATTCACTTTTAAAGAAGAGAAGATTTCCTAGACATACCATTATTCAGTTACAAAGTATCCCTTTTCATCTTTAAAATATATAGCAGTAGTCCCTGAATTTGTGAACTTTGTGAGACAGATAAAGTGATAGTTGGAAGCATTAAGTCAGCCATAACTAGCATGAAAGGGAGCCATTTCTACATGGTTTTGGTGATTCACATTGAAAGTCATTTTATATTGATAGATAGTGCTTTCTCTTTGTCAAGAAGGTTGCTTTTGGTTATTTTGGTGTTTGGCCTTCAGTTCCTTCAGTTTTAGGCTGTGTCCTTGGTGACTTTGCAGCACTTGAAGTTATATCAGCCATAGACTTTTTTGCAGATTGTCTCTGATGATCCTCAGTGTGGATTCCTTTATAGTTATTTTGCTCAGGGGATGGCACATTCTCTTGTTTCTTTCCAAATACTTTATTGTATCAGTCTGCTCCTCAGTACTTGAAACTTTGCTTTTGCATGTACTACTTGATGTTTTTGAGCCTGGATGCTTAGACATTTGGGGAATGTTAATTGTTTTCTTATGTTGATAAGTCCACAATATATTAACAAAAGGATAGCGAAGCACAGCATTTTAATGTTACACCCTTGGGGAATTGAGGTAACTGGTGGTGGTTTCAGGTGTGTGCATTTTATAAATTCCTATGTGTCTCAGTTCAGCTAGGTATAGTTTTCTGTGTCCAGATATGGGTTTCACAAAAAGAACTGTTCAGAAGCAAACATGAAATTTGCATAGATTATTCCCTATTATATAAATTATGTTGGGACAAAGCAAACTTTCCAAAAAAGTGTTATAACAGATTGGCTGTATTCTGGATCAGCAGTCCCCAACATTTTTGGCACCAGGGACTGGTTTCATGGAAGACAATTTTTCCACGAGTTCGGGGAGTGGGGGGTGATGGTGTTGGGATGATTCTCATAAGGAGTGTGCAGCCTGGATCCCTCACATGTGCAGTTCACAGTAGGGTTCATGCTCCTATGAGAATCTGTTGCCTCAGCTGATCTTACAGGAGGCGTCGGAGCTCAGGCAGTAACACGAGTGATGCGAAGCAGCTGTAAGTACAGATGAAGTTTCTCTCACTTGCTTGCCACTCACCTCCTGCTGTGTGGCCCAATTCCTAACAGGCCACAGACCAGTGGTCAGTGGCCCAATGGTTGGAGACCCCTGTTCTAGATGATTTGGATCAGGACTTCCTAAATAAACTGTCTGTGATTTAAGAGACCAGTTTTCATTATTTTTGTTCATCTCTATGGCCAAAAAACTTTAAAAACTTAATAAAAATTAAATATTATGAAATGTGACATAAAATTTTTCTTTAAAGTTTCAATAGACATAAATTATATTTTAGTAAACATAATCTGAACAGACACAACATAAGTTTTCTTAAAAATTCATCAAAAGTGTGTGTACAGGTGATTAAGATAAGAGAATGACTATTATGTCACTTTTTGTTGTTTGCAGTCATAACATTAAAAAATGTATATGTGAAAGTACAGTTCCCATACTTACTTTGAATGAGTGCCAGCTATATCAATAATGCTATGTTAATTTTGAAAGTTTTCATTATTAATATGATGCATAAGCTTACTCCTTCATTCATAACCTATGCAGTCTTATTTGCAGCGGCAATATGATACTCTCAGGTAACAATATGTGTTTAAATTCTTTCTGTTTTCTTTTATTAACACTCAGAGAAATATCACATAATACTGCTAGGAATGGAAGAAAAGATTTTGAAGCATTTTCAATAGGCTTAGATTATTCATTCCTAACTTTTAACTTTTTGTCCAGAACAAAGAAAGTGGTGGTATATTTCCTTGATCATTAACCAGTTTCAACAATTTTTTAAAACCATAGTTAAATTAAATTAAATTATAGTTCAGTTAAATTTAACTGAAATTCTTTCAGTTAAAAAAATGGATTTTCTAAGTATGCATGGATCTTCTTTTGATGGAAAATAAAATTTGAAACATCTAATTTGAGGAAAGTTCAGTGTTAATTTTTCACAGATGTGCAATATCACAATCATCATAAATAAATTTTATTGAACTTATGGAATATGATATAATCCCTAGTGACATTGCTCTTCCCAAGTACTGCCATTCATTTTTGCTCTTCAGTCCAATCTGCCATTGAAGACCATGTTGGGTTTCTACTTTGCAAGGAAGTAGTAAAAATCAGTTAAAAAAAAATAATAACCAGCAATATCAGTAAAATAAGCTAGGTTGTGAATAGCTGTGAAAAGAAGAGACAGGAAAAGTAAAGGAGAAAAGGAAAGATATACCCATTTGAGTGAAAAGTTCCAAAGAATAGCAAGGAGAGATAAGAAAGCCTTCCTCAATGATCAGTGCAAAGAAATAGAGGAAAACAACAGAATGGGGAAGACTAGAGATCTCTTCAAGAACATTAGAGATACCAAGAGAACATTTCATGCAAAGATGGGCACAATAAAGGACAGAAATGGTATGGACCTAACAGAAGCAAAAGATATTAAGAAGAGATGGCAAGAATACACAGAAGAAGTATACAAAAAAGATCTTCATGACCCAGATAATCATGATGGTATGATCCCTCACCTATAGCCAGACATCCTGGAGTGCAAAGTCAAGTGGACCTTAAGAAGAATCGCTGTGAACAAAGCTAGAGGACGTGATGGAATTTCATTTGAGCTATTTCAAATCCTAAACGATGATGCTGTGAAAGTGCTGCAGCAAATATGGAAAGCTCAGCAGTGGCCACAGGACCGGGAAAGGTCAGTTTTCATTCCAATCCCAAAGAAAGGCAATCCCAAAGAATGCTCGAGCTACCGCACAATTGCACTCATCTCACACGCTAGTAAAGTAATGCTCAAAATTCTCCAAGGCAGTCTTCAATAGTATGTGAACCGTGAACTTCCAGATGTTCAAGCTGGATTTAGAAAAGGCAGAGGAACCAGAGGCAAATTGCCAACATCCGTTGGATCATCAAAAAAGCAAGAGAGTTCAGAAAAACATTTCTTTCTGCTTTATTGACTGTGCCAAAACCTTTGACTGTGTGAATCACAACAAACTGTGAAAAATTCCTCAAGAGATGGGAATACTAGACCACCTGACCTGCCTCTTGAAAGTCGCATGAAATAGCTGGTGTCCAGTTTAGTTAGAGGAGCCCACTAATAACCCGTGTGTGCTGTGCCGTGCTCCGTTGCTCAGTCACGTCCGGCTCTTTGCCACACCATAAACTGTAGCCTGCCAGGCTCCTCTGTCCGTGGGGGTTCTCCAGGCAGGAATAGTGGACCGGGCAGCTGTTCTCTTCTCCCAGGGATCTTCCCAGCCCAGGGATCGAACCCAGGTCTCCCACAATGCAGGTGGATTAACTGTCTGAGCCACCAGGGAAGGAAAAATGTATCTCATGTAATATTTGGGACATATGTATACTAAAAAGTTACTTGTTTGTTTATCTGAATTTCAAATTTCATTAGGAGTCCTGTATTTTTTTTAATTTTGTTTATTTGGCTGTTGTGGGTCTTCGGTGCTGCTCGGACTCGCTCTAGTTGGGGTGGGCAGGGGCTACTCTCTAGCTGTGGTGCGGGAGCTTCTCATTGCAGTGGCTTTCCTTGTTGTGGAGCATGGACTCTAGGGCACTTAGGCTTCAGCAGTTGTAGCACACAAGCTCAGCGTTGTGGCTCTTGGGCTTAGTTGCTCTGCGGCATGTGGGATCTTCCTGGATCAGGGGTGGAACCCATGTCTCCTGCATTGGTAGGCAGATTATTTACCACTGGACCACCAGGGAACTAGGAGTCTTGTATTTTTATTTACTAAAAATATTTTAGCAAATATGAAGACTATATTTTGCCTACTATATAGATGCATAGATTACCTCATATTTTCTTCAGAATTTTAGTTTTTGTTTTTATGTTTAGGTCCATAGTTCCTTATGAGTTAATATTTGTGTGTGGAGTGATGTAAGGGTTGAAATTTTATTTTTTCCTTGTGACTCTTCTGTGGCCCAGGATCGTTTGTTGAATATGCTGTCTTTTCCCCCATTGAGTTACCTTCCTCCTTGTGATAGACACACACTAAGGTGACCGCCGATGTAAAATATCCTTGTACAGTTCCTTCCTTTTGAATGGGAGTGGAACTTGTGACTGGCATCCAGCCAACAGAATGTGACAAAGGTCAAAGAATTTTGCAGATTTAAGACTCCAAATTAGTTGATCTGAATTAATCAAAAAGGAGAGCCTGAGTAGCCTAATTTAACCAAGCAGAAGTCCTTAAAAGAGAGAGAGAGCCCTCTCTGTAAAGAACTTTATCCTGCTGGACCAAAAGAAGCAAGCCTCCGTGGATTCTACAACTGCAAGGATGTGAATCTGCCAACAACTACATGAGTCTGAAAGAGGACTGCAAGCCTCATATTTGACCATGGCCAATACTTTAATTGCAGCCTTTTAGGATTCTCAGCAGAGCACCCAGTTAACAGAAGCTAGGAGATAATAAGTGTATGTTGTTTTAAACACCTAACTCTGTGTTAATCTGTTGCACAACATTAGAAAGCAAATACAGTACGTTTGTCAAGAGACAATAGATCACATATATGTGAATCCATTTCTGGACTTATTACCATTTTCCAGTTCTCTCTCTAATCCTAATGCTAATGCCACAATGCCTTCAATACATAGCTTTATAATAAATTCTGAAATTAAGCAGTATAAGTCCTTCAGCTTTATTCTTTGTCTTTGAAATTGTTTTTGCTGTTCTAGTTCCATTGAATTTCCATATAGATTTTAGATTAAACTTGTCAACATCTACTAATGAATATACTGGGATTTCATTGAAACTGTAAATCAATTTGGGAAAAACTGACACCTTAACTGTATTGAGTCTTTTGATCCATGGATATAATCTCTCCATATATTCAGGTCTTCTTCAATTTTTCTCAGTAGTACTTTTTAATTTTCATGGTATGATAATGTACATATTTTGTTAAACTTCTCTCTAAATTATTTCACATCTGAGATGTTACTGAAAATAGTATTGTTGCTTTAACTTCTAAAATTGTTAACTTTCTAGCATAGAAATATACCTTATTTGTGTATATTGTCTTTATTCCCTACGACCTTGCTGAACTATGATTTTCTCCATATATGATCATGCTGTCTTTATATATTGGCAATTTTATTTCCTAATTTCCAAACTCTGTGCCATTCATTCATTTTCCTTATTGCACTGGCTAGGATCTCTAATACAGTGCTGATGAGATGCAAAGAGATGTGCTGAGTGGGCATTTTTGTTTTTTTTTTCCCAATCTCATCTGACATGCATTATTTCTTTCATCATTAAGTCTGATTGTAGCTATGGATTTTGTGGAAGTACCCTTTACCTAATTAAGGAAATTTCTTTCTTATAGTTTGCTGAATGGTTGTTGAGTTTTCTCAAATTCTTTTTTTGCTTCTATCAATGTGATCATTTAATTATCTTTTTTTCCTATTAGAATAGTGGGTTGATTTTCAATTGTTAGGCCCATCTACCTTTTCTAAGTTCCATTTGGTCATTTATATTATTCTTTTTTATTGTTATATTTAACTTGGTAACATTTTAATAAGAATTTTTGCATTCATGTTCTTAAAGGATATTGGTTTATAGCTTTCTATATTACAGCTTTTTATAATGTCTTTAGTTTTTTTATCAGCCACACAAAGTTGTGCATGTTCCTCTTTCCTCTGTCTTGTGAATGAATTTGTGTAGGTTGGCATTACTTTTTACTTAAATTTTGAGAGAATTTGTCAATAAAACCATCTGAGTCTGAAGTTATCTTTTTGAGAAGTTTTTAGTTACAAACTCATATTTGTTCAATTGATTTGGAGCAAATAAGTGTTCTGTTTTCTCTTGATCTGTTTTGGCAATTTGTGTCCTTAAAGCAATTTGTTTACCTAGGTTGTCAAATTTATTGGTATGAAGTTATTCATATTTGTCTGCTATCTTTTTAATGACTTGGATGTGTAGTGGTATCTCTCATTTCTAATACTATAGTTTTTCTCTCTTGATCAGTCTATGGAAAGTTTCACCTTTTCAAAGAATTTGCTCTTGTTTTCATTTTTTATTTGTCTGTTATACTTCATTCATTTCTGCTCTGATCTTTATTATTTCTGTCCTGATTGCTATAGGTTTAGTATATTCTTCTTTTTCTAGCTTCCTAAAATGGAAACTCATGTTATTGATTTGATATCTTTCTTGTTTTCCAAAATAGGTGTTTAGGGCTATAAATTTCCCTCTATACACCATTTTAAGTGCATCCCCTAAACTTTGATGCATTATGTGTTCATTTTCATTCAGTTTAAAATACTTTCTAATTTCCTTTATGGGTTCTTAAACCCTTATACTATTTAGAAGTGTATTGCTGAATTTTAAAATAATTGGTGATTTTCCAGATAGCTTTCTGTTATTGATTTCTTATTTAGCTTATTTGTCTCAATGTCGGTTCTTTTTGTTTTGTTGAAACTTGTTTTTATTGGTTCAGTGTATAAGTTATATTGGTATTTTTTTCAAGCACACTTCAAATGAATATGAATTAGGTTGAATGAGTTGATAGTCAGGCTTCCCAGGTGGTAAAGAACCCATCTGCCAATGCAGGAGTCTTGAGAGATGTCGGTTTGGTCCCTGGGTTGAGAAGATCCCTTGGGGTAGGAAGCGGCAATCCACTCCAATATTCTTGCCTGGAAAATCCCATGGACAGAGAGGAGGCTGGTGGGCTACAATCCATGGTGGGGCTACAAAGAGTTGGACACCGCTGAGCAACTGAGCACAGAATTGATAGTCTCATTTGTCTTTGATAACCGTATTGATTTTTTTGTCTTCTTCCTCTATCACTTACTGAGAGTGTTGAAATCTCTAACTTCTATTGTTTGTTTTCTATTTTGCAATTTCATTTTGTCATTTTTCCTTCTTATTTAAAACTCTGTTACTAGGTGCATACTCCTTTGGATTGCTTTGATACTTTGATGAACTGAACTCATTATCATTATGAGAAGTCTGCATTTTTCCCTAGCAGTTTTATTGTTCTCAAGTCTACTTTGTCTAGCATTCACAAAACCATTCCAACTTTCTTTTTACTTGAGTTTGAATGGTACACCCTTTTCTATTAAGTTTACTTTTAATCTTTCCCTGTCTTTATATTTTGTATGAGTTTCTTGTAGACAGCATATAATGCAGTCTTGCTTTTTTATCCAGTCCAAGAACCTTGTTCTTTGATTTGGAGCATTTAAGTTCATTTACATTTGTTATAGTAATTATTGATATGTATAGTAATTATTGATATAGTAAATATTGATATGTATCGATATTGATATTGATATGATTTCTCTCTGCCCTATCTGTACTTTTTCTTTTTGTTCTTTTCCTTTAGGTTAATTTTTTATGCTTTAGGATTTATCTTCAATATTGACTTCTTAGCTATACTTCTATATTTTGTTTTCCAGTGGTTCTAAGTTTTACCATGTTCACCTTTAACTTACTACATTTTACTTTATGTATTTATTATTACACTCAACAATGTATTAGGCACCAAGTGTTTAATCGCTTGATCATGTCCAATTCTTTGCAATGCCATTGACTATAGCCCCCCAGAATCCTATGTCAATGGAATTTCCAGGCAAGAATATTGGAGTGGGTAGCCATTCCCTTCTCCAGGGGATCTTCCCAACCCAGGGACTGAACCTGGGTCTGCATTGCAGGTGAATTCTTTACTATCTGACCCACCAGAGAAGCCCATTCTACTTTTCAAATACTATTATTCCATGTTATATATGTAAACCTTATGTCAGGATGCTTCCTTCCTTGTGCTATTGTTGTGAAACATTTTGCTTCTACATATACTTAAAATGCATTATATTACTACTGCATTGCTGCTGCTGCTAAGTCACTTCAGTGGTATCCGACTCTGTGCGACCCAATAGATGGCAGCCCACTAGCCTCCTCTGTCGCTGGGATTCTCCAGGCAAGAATACTGGAGTGGGTTGCCATGTCCTTCTCCAATGCATGAAAGGGAAAGTGAAAGTGAAGTAGCTCAGCCGTGTCCGACTCTTAGCGACCCCATGGACTGCAGCCTACCAGGCTCCTCTGTCCAAGGGAGTTTCCAGGCAAGAGTACTGGAGTGGGGTGCCATTACCTTCTCCTACTACTGCATTAAGCAATCAATTATCTCTTAAAGAGATCAATTAATGAGAAAGGAAAGCCTTTTATATTATCTTCTTAGTGATCATTTGCTCTAAGTTACTAATTGTACCATTTTAATTTTCTTCCAGTTGATTCAGATTTCTCTTTGGTGTAATTTTCCTGTGCTGAAAAACTTTGACATTTCATGTAGTACAGGTTTTATGTCAGTGAATTATCATAGCTTTTGTTTTACTGAGGAACGAAAAATCATTTCCTCTTCATTTCTGAAAGATATTTTTACTGGATGTAGAATTTTAGGTTGACAGTTTTATTAGCTCTTTGTCACCTTGCCTTTTGGCTTGCATGATTTCTAGTAAGAAGTCTACCATAATTAATGTTCTGTAAGTAATGTTTCCTTTTTCTATGGTTACTACTGAGTTTTTTTTTTTCTTTTCACTAGTTTTCAGTTGTTTTATTATGTTGTGCATTGATGTGATAGTGCTAAGTCACTTCAGTCATGTCTGACTCTTTGAGACCCCATGGACTGTAGCCTGCCAGTCTCCTCCATCCATGGGATTTTCCAGGCAAGAATACTGGAGTGGGTTGCCATTTCCTTCTCCAGAGGATCTTCTCCACCCAGGGATTGAACCCAGGTCTCCCACATTGAGGGCAGACTCCTTACCGTCTAAGCCACCACGGAAGAACTGGAATGGTGGGCTTCAACGACCATCTCCAGGGGATCTTCCTGACCCCGGATCAAACCCACGTCTCTTAGATCTTCTGCATTGGCAGGTGGGTTTTTGACAACCTGTAGCACCTGGGTGTGGTTGTTTTAATATTTTTCCCACACAGGCTTTATTGAACTTCTTCATCAAATTTGAAAAAATTTAAGCCACTATTCCTTCAAGACAATTTTCTATTGCCCCACCCCAACCCCCATTGTTTATTTCTGATACTCTAGTAAGTATAATTGTGTATACATGTATGCATACATGCATCCATGTGTATAGATGGAAACACAAATACATAAAAACATTAGGTTGTTTGATATTTTACAAATGTTCCCAGTATTCTGTTTCTTTCTCTACTCCCCTCTCCCCTCTCTCTCACTGACCCACTTATCTTCTTTCTCTCTCTGCTTCATTTTGAATAGTTTGTCATTCTGTATCTTCATGATCACAGACCTTTTCTTGTGTGGGTATCTAGTATATTAATTTGATGAAGTGAAAATTTCATTTGATACATTGTATTTCTCTTCTCTAGAAATTCCATGTTTAAAAAATATTTTTTCTACATTTCTCTCATGTTTCCCATGATATCTTTGAATGTATTTGTAATAACTCATTTAAGTTCTCCTTTTGGGCTTCACAGGTAGCACTAGTGGTAAAGAACCTGGCTGCCAATGCAGGAGATGTAAGAGATGCAGGTTTGATCCCTCAGTTAGAGAAGGAAATGGAAACCTACTCCAGTATTCTTGCCTGGAAAATCCCAGGACAGAGGATCCTGGCAGGCTACAGTCTACAGCGTCACAAAGAATTGGGCATGATTGAATTGACCTAGTATGCAAGGTCCATTTTAAATTATTCCATCAGTTATCCTTTAGTTCAGTTCAGTCACTCAGTCGTGTCCAACTCTTTGCGACCCCATGGACCGCAGCACACCAGGCTTCCCTGTCCATCACCAACTTCTGGAACCTTCATGTCCATCAGTTGGTGATGCCATCCAAACATCTCATCCTCTGCCATCCCCTTTTCCTCCTGCTTTCAACCTTTCCCAGCATCAGAGTCTTTTCAGATGAGTCAGTTCTTCGCATCAGGTGACCAAAATATTGGAGCTTCAGCTTCAGCATCAGTCCTTCCAATGAATATGCAGGACTGATTTCCTTTAGGATGGACCAGTTGGATCTCCTTGCAGTCTAAGGGACTCTCAAGAGTCTTTTCAAACACCACAGTTCAAAAGCATCAGTTCTTCAGCACTCAGCTTTCTTTATGGTCCAACTCACATCCATATATGACTACTGGAAAAGCCATAACTTTGACTAGATGGACTTTTGTTGGCAAAGTAATGTCTCTGCTTTTTAACATGCTGTCTAGGTTGGTCTTAGCTTTTCTTCCAAGGAGCAAGTGTCTTTTAATTTCATGGCTGCAGTCACCATCTGCAGTGATTTTGGAGCCCAAGAAAAGAAAGTCTGTCACTGTTTCCACTGTTTCCCCATCTATTAGACATGAAGTGAGGGGACCGGATGCCATGATCTTAGTTTTTTGAATGTTGAGTTTTAAGCCAGCTTTTTTACTCTCCTCTTTCACTTTCATCAAGAGTCTCTTTAGTTCTCCTTCACTTTCTGCCATAAGGGTGGTGTCATCTGTCTATCTGAGGTTCTTGATATTTCTCCCAGAAATCTTGATTCCAGCTTATGCTTTATCCTGCTGAGCATTTTGCATAATGTACTCTGTATGTAAGTTAAATAAGCAAGCTGGTGATATACAGCTTTGATGTACTCCTTTCCCAATTTGGAACCAGTCCATTGTCCCATGTCTGGTTCTAACTGTTGCTTCTTGACCTGCATACAGATTTCTCAGGAGGCAGGTAAGATGGTCTGGCATTCCCAGCTCTTTTAGAATTTTCTACAGTTTGTTATGATCCACACAGTCAAAGGCCTTGGCGTAGTCAATAAAGTAGAAGTAGGTAATTTTCTGGAATTCTCTTGCTTTATCTATGATCCAACGGATGTTGGCAATTTGGTCTCTGATTCCTCTGCCTTTTCTAAATCCAGCTTGAACATCTGGAATTTCTTGGTGAATGTACTGTTGAAGCCTAGCTTGGAGAATTTGGGACATTACTTTGCTAGCATGTGAGATGAGTGCAGTTGTGCAGCAGTTTGAACCTTCTTTGGCATTGCCTTTCTTTGGGATTGGAATGAAAACTGACCTTTCAGTTTTCTCTACTGATTGATTTTCTCCTGGTTATGGGTCACATTTTTGTTTCTTCATTTGTCTAAGAACTTAATGTCATGCATTATGAATTTTCCATTGTCTCCATACTGAATTTGGTTGTGTTCTTTTGCAAAGTATTGAGGTTTGTTCTGGATAGCAGTAAGTTTGTTTTAAGATTAGTTTGATTAGTTCAGGGCCTACATTTAAGCTGTTTTAAAGTAATTATATGAGGCTGTGAAAGTACTGCACTCAGTATGCCAGCAAATTTGGAAAACTCAGTAGTGGCCACAGGACTGAAAAAGATCCGTTTTCATTCCAGTCCCTAAGAAAGGCAATGCTAAAGAATGCTCAAACTACCGCACAGTTACATTCATCTCACATGCTAGTAAAGTATTGCTCAAAATTCCCCAAGCCAGGCTTCAGCAATACATGAACCGTGAACTTCCAGATGTTCAAGCTGGTTTTAGAAAAGGCAGAGGAACCAGAGATCAAATTGCCAACATCCACTGGATCATCGAAAAAGCAAGAGAGTTCCAGAAAAACATCTATTTCTGCTGTATTGACTATGCCAAAACCTTTGACTGTGTGGATCACAATAAACTGTGGAAAATTCTGAAAGAGATGGGAATACCAGACCACCTGACCTGCCTCTTGAGAAACCTGTATGCAGGTCAGGAAGCAACAGTTAGAACTGGACATGGAACAACAGACTGGTTCCCAATAGGAAAAGGAGTACGTCAAGGCTGTATATTGTCACCCTGCTTATTTAACTTATATGCAGAGTACATCATGAGAAACGCTGGGCTGGAAGAAGCACAAGCTGGAATTAAGATTGCTGGGAGAAATATCAATAACCTCAGATATGCAGATGACACCACCCTTATGGCAGAAAGTGAAGAGGAACTAAAAAGCCTCTTGATGAAAGTGAAAGAGGAGAGTGAAAAAGTTGGCTTAAAGCTCAACATTCAGAAAACTAAGATCATGGCATCTGGTCCCAAAACCTCATGGGAAATAGATGGGGAGACAGTGGAAACAGTGTCAAACTTTATTTTTCTGGGCTCCAAAATCACTGCAGATGGTGACTGCAGCCATGAAATTAAAAGATGCTTACTCCTTGGAATGGAACTTACGACCAACCTAGATAGCATATTAAAAAACAGAGACATTACTTTGCCAACAAAGGTCATCTGGTCAAGGCTGTGGTTTCTCCAGTGGTCATGTATGGATGTGAGAGTTGGGCTGTGAAGAAAGCTGAGCGCCGAAAAATTGACGCTTTTGAACTGTGGGGTGTTGGAGAAGACTCCTGAGAGTCCCTTGGACTTCAAGGAGATCCAACCAGTCCATCCTGAAGGAGATCAGTCCTGGGTGTTCATTGGAAGGACTGATGCTAAAGCTGAAACTCCAATACTCTGGCCACCTCATGCGAAGAGTTGACTCATTGGAAAAGACCCTGATGCTGGGAGGGATTGGGGGCAGGAGATGAAGGGGGCGACAGAGGATGAGATGGCTGGATGGCATCACCGACTCGATGGACATGAGTTTGAGTAAACTCCGGGAGTTGGTGATGGACAGGGAGGCCCGGCGTGCTGCGATTCATGGAGTCGCAAAGAGTCGGACATGACTGAGCGACTGAACTGGACTGAACTGAACCGATGGTGTGGCCCCTTTGTGATATGTTTTGAGTGCTTGTTGTATTCATGACACTCTCTAGTCTGGTATGAATTCTGCCTCACTTGAGTTTTGTGAATTATTCTTTTTGCAGATCTCCACAATTATTCTGTCTCTGGAGTTCCTCATGAGTTTTCATTCTTCACATGCACAGATTGGTGTTCAGCCAAAGACTCAAGGAGACCCTCGTGCTCCCTTGGGTACATAGTCCCTCAACTGCTAGCCGTTTCTGCCTTGTCCAGCTCTAGTCTCTGACTCCTCAACTCAGTAAGATTGTTCGGCTCCATTTATGTTCTTTCTTCTCTGTGCTGCAATTCATAAGTTCCTTCCAGCAGAAGACCTAGGCTATTGTTGAATTCCCTGAATTTTGTTTCTTTTCTCTGAGACATCACATTTCTTTTCTCTCTGCTACTTGTTTCCTATTCTCTGAAATGGATTTTTCCTACATTTTATCAGTTTTTCTTATTTAAGTTTGGAGGTTAGTTTCTGACCTACTCAGCACTGGAAGCAAAAATCTGTCGCTTTCCAATCTATAGATTCAATGCAATTCTTATCAAGCTACCAACAGTATTTTTCACAGAACTAGAACAAATAATTCCACAATTTGTATGGAAATACAAAAAAACCTTGAATAGCCAAAGCAATATTGAGAAAGAAGAATGGAACTGGAGGAATCAACCTGCCTGACTTCAGACTCTACTACAAAGCCATAGTCATCAAGACAGTATGGTACTGGCACAAAGACAGAAATATAGATCAATGGAACAAAATAGAAAGCCGAGAGAAAAATCCACATACCTATGGACACCTTATCTTCGACAAAGGAGGTAAGGATATAGTGGAAAAAAGACAACCTCTTTAACAAGTGGTACTGGGAAAACTGGTCAACCACTTGTAAAAGAATGAAACTAGAACACTTTCTAACAATATACACAAAAATAAACTCAAAATGGATTAAAGATCTAAATGTAAGACCAGAAATTATAAAACTCCTAGAGGAGAACATAGGCAAAACACTCTACGACATAAATCACAGCAAGATCCTCTATGACCCACCTCTCAGAATATTGGAAATAAAAGCAAAAATAAACAAATGGGACCTAATAAAACTTAAAAGCTTTTGCACTACAAAGGAAACTATAAGCAAGGTGAAAAGACAGCCTTCAGAATGGGAGAAAATAATAGCAAACGAAGCAGCAGACAAAGGGTTAATCTCAGAAATATACAAGCAACTCCTGAAGCTCAATTCCAGAAAGATAAATGACCCAATCAAAAAAAGGGTCAAAGAAATAAACAGACATTTCTCCAAAGAAGACATACAGATGACTAACAAACACCTGAAAAGATGCTCAACATCACTAATTATCAGAGAAATGCAAATCAAAACCACAATGAGGTACCATTACCCATTAGTCAGAATGGCTGCTATCCAGAAGTCTACAAGCAATAAATGCTGGAGAGGGTGTGGAAAAAAGGGAACCCTCTTACGTTGTTGGTGGGAATGCAAACTAGTACAGCCACTATGGAGAACAGTGTGGAGATTCCTTAAAAAACTGGAATTAGAACTGCCATATGACCCAGCAATCCCACTCCTGGGCATACACAGCAAGAAAACCAGATCTGAAAGAGACACATGTACCCCAATGTTCATCGCAGCACCGTTTATAATAACCAGGACATGGAAGCAACCTAGATGCCCATCAGCAGACGAATGGATAAGAAAGCTGTGGTACATATACACAATGGAATATCACTCAGCCATTAAAAAGAATACATTTGAATCAGTTCTAAAGAGATGGATAAAACTGGAGCCCATTATACAGAGTGAAGTAAGCCAGAAAGATAAACACCAATATAGTATACTAACGCATATATATGGAATTTAAAAAGTTGGTAACGATAACCATATATGCAAGACAGAAAAAGAGACACAGATGTATAGAACAGACTTTTGAACTCTGTGGGAGAAGGCAAGGGTGGGATGATCTAAGAGAATAGCATTGAAACAAGTATACTATCAAGGGTGAAACAGATCACCAGCCCAGGTTGGATGCATGAGACAAGTGCTCAGGGCTGGTGCACTGGGAAGACCCAGAGGGATCGGATGGAGAGGGAGGTGGGAGGGGGGATCGGGATGGGGAACACATGTAAATCCATGGCTGATTCATGTCAATGTATGGCAAAAACCACCACAATATTGTAAAGTAATTAGCTTTCAACTAATAAAAATAAATGAAAAAAAAAATCTGTCACTTTCATTTGTAGTATTTTTTCTAGGTAATAGAATTATTCTAAATTTAAAAATCATTTGTAAGTTTTGTTATTGTCTCCTTGAAGATAAAGTGCCTGTTTTTCTGTTGGCTTTTCGGAATATTTTATTTTTTATTTGATTTTGAGCAGTTTTACTGTGATGTGCTCTGTGGATGGATTTTTGCATTCTCTGCATTTATTCTCCTTTGCATTCACACTACTTTTTGAATTTTTGGCTTGATAGCAGTTTCAAAAAATTCTCTGCATTCTCTCTTCAAATATTCTCCATTCTCTCTTCTCCTTCTAATATTATAATTATATTTATTTTAGGCTTTTGTCATCCTGTTTTACACACTTGCTGAGATGTTCTATCCCACATACCCTGTACACCCTCACATATACCTTTATCATGAATGAACTCCAATCTGTCTTCCAAAATTTAGTCTAAATGTCCCATCTTTTATGAAAATTACCAACTTGCCCTTCCCCTACTAATGACAAAAGTAACCTCACTAATGATCCTCATCTCTTTGCAATGACAATCTTATCACATGAAATATTTTCCTCCTTAGCCAAAATTTGCGGGCCATGAATGTTGAGACTCTTACCAAGCTTTGTACTCCTGGAAGCTAGGGCAGTAACTCACAGATACTTCCAGATCTTCATCCTCCCCACTCACTCCAATTGCTAGCCTATACCTTTGGGTAAAATTATAGAGCAGGAGGAGGATGGTAATACCTAATATCTTTATCCATAGCTTTTTGTTTATAAATACTCTTCCTTCTGTTGTTAAACAAATACAGCTTTAGCTGCAAAGGTTTTGTTTATTCCCATGTATCTCACATTTAATGACTTTTAAGAAATTGGTCATTCTTCTCAAAATGTATCCTAACCTTTTCTTCTCATATTTAGCACTAGAGCAGCACTCAGAAGCATGGAAGAAAAGAGAAATAAGTTTATTTTAAATATTTTTGAAAATAGTTCTAGGACTGTATTTGTTTGAGAGTATCTTTTACACATTGCAGCACACCATTAATAGAAAAAAGATTGGGGAAAACACAATTAAGTTTACATTTTTGAAAACCCTGCTTGTCCAAAATTTTCATAAATCTTTCTTCTGAACCTAATGTTGTCTTTCTCAAAATATGACAGCCTTGTTTATGACATGAAAGTCAATTATGTCAAGACTGATTTTTTTTTTAATAACTCAAAGTAAGATTCCTGAGGCAGTTGCCTTTTATTCAGGTATTATCGCTTATAACCAGTCTGTTTGCCTATCCCTAATAGAGGTTGATACGGCACACGTCCTGTAGTCTTTCAGTATAGATTCTTGTTTTAAAACCTTTTCATGAAACAGTAGTACAGTGATCTGCTTCAAGTTTAAACTTTCATCTCAAAAGCAAAAGGTGCTCTTGTTATTTACTGTTTCACAGTGTGTGTGTGCTATGTCAGTTCAGTTGTGTCCAACTGTGCAACTCTGAACTGGGCTTCTGTGTCCGTGGGATTCTCCAGGCAAGAATACTGGAGTGGGTTGCCATTTCCTCCTCCAGGGGGTCTCCCCAACCCCGGAATGGAACCTGCCTCTTTTATGTCTCCTGCACTGGAAGACAAGTTCTTTACACTAGCACCACCTGTTTCACAGACCCAAACCAAATAGACATCGAGATCCCTATTTTTGCTGACTCTCTATAATGTTGGAATTTTCCCTTCACTTATAAAATTTTTTTATTAACCTTTAAAGATTTATTGGAAAAAAGTACTTAAGTAAAAAGTAAGTGGCTCCTGCAACAACTACAACACATTTTATAGTAGGTAAAACTAAGTTATCAAATTCCTTAGGATACAAGTTAGGTCATTGAGCTGATGCTGCTCCTGCTTCCTGCATATTTGTATGTCCCACAAATATTTATTACTTTAAGTATCTTATTTATAAAGACCAGTGTCATTGAAATATGAGATTGAAAGTAATATTGCCACTCTCCTCAAGTTCTGTACAATGTACTGGGGATGGCGAAAGTATATGCAAAGAATATTTGTCAAGCACCTATTATCTCTTACTGAGATATAGCAATGAACAATAGTAATGGTATCTTTTGAGGTCATTGCCCTCAAAGATTTCATTGTTTCCACAAGGAGAAGTGTACATTCTTACACATTACAAAGGAACATAGAGATGTGAAAACAACTAATTATGATGGAGCAGGATGAAATAAATACAATAAGGGACTGAACACAGTAGTCCTGGGATGTTTCCTAGGGAAGGCACAGCTCATGTGAGCTGGGAAAAGGAGGGAACTACAGTGGAAGGAAGTGGTACTAAGCCAGTCTTAAAACATGAGTAGAATTTCAAAGCTTAGGAAAAGGAGTTAGGAAATTTGAGTACCAGGAAATTGTATCACTAATTTTATCTTTTATTAATTCCTAAGTGAAATATTTTCTCATGACTTTTTTACAATAAACTAAAATAACTAGTAAAAAGTGTACTGAACTTTTACTGGTTGTTGTTCAGTTGCTCAGTCATGTCTGACTCTGTTACCCCATGGACTACATACAGCACACCAGGACTCCTTGTCCCTCACCATCTCCCAGAGCTTGCTCAAACTCATGTCCATTGAGTCAGTGATGCCATCCACCCATCTCGTCCTCTGTCGTCCCCTTGTCCTCCTGCCTTCAGACTTTACCAGCATCAGGGTCTTTTCCAATGAGTCAGCTCTTTGCATCAGTTCAGTTCAGTTCAGTCGCTCAGTCGTTTCTGACTCTCTGTGACCCCATGGACTGAAGCAGGCCAGGCTTCCCTGTTCATCACCAGCTCCCAGAGCTTGCTCAAGCTCTTGTCCATTGAGTCAGTGATGCCATCCAACCATCTCATCCTCTGTCGTCCCCTTCTCCTCCTGTCTTCAATCTTCCCCAGCATCAGGGTCTTTTCTAAAGAGTCGGTTCTTCGCATCAAGTGGCCAAAGTATTGGAGCTTCAGCTTCAGTATCAGTCCTTCCAATGAATATTCAGGGTTGATTTTCTTTAGGATTGATAGGTTTTATATCCTTACTGTCCAAAGGACTCTCAAGAGTCTTCTCCAGCACCACAGTTGGAAAGCATCAGTTCTTCGGCGCTCAGCCATTATTATTGTCCAGTTCTCACATCTGTACATGACTACTGTAAAAAACACAGCTTTGACTAGACAGACCTTTATCAATAAAGCAATGTCTCTGCTTTTTAATATGTTGTCTAGGTTTCTCATTTCTTTTCTTCTAAGGAGTAAGTGTCCTTTAATTTCATGACTGTAGTCGCTGTCCACAGTGATTTTGGAGTCCAAGAAAATGAAGTCTGTCACTGTTTCCGTTGTTTCCCCATCTGTTTGCCATGAAGTGATGGGACCGGATGCCATGATCTTAGTTTTTTGAATGTTGAATAGTTTTTTGAATTAAAGTAGTAAGAATTCTAAAAAATCTTGAGTTCCCAAAGAAGAGCTTGCCCTCTTAAAACTCAAATCTCTGCAGTTTGGTAGTTCCTTGTGCATTCAGAAATGCTTTTCTCGTTGGATTTTTTAAACATTTTTGATATGTAGATGTTTATATGGAGGGAAAAATGAATGTGGAAGACCCTAATCTTTAGTAAAAGGACTGTGATTTACTTCGAGAAATCTTAATATAATAAAGAGCCTGGTTTTACCTCCCTCTTATTTCCTACAAGTAAACTATAGTTAATATTTCTTGATATTTCATAAATGCTCTTTTTTAAGATAGTTATTTTCTAGTCTCAAAAATACAGCACAAATGCTTTTTCCCTCAACCAACAACATAAATGCATTCTGCCTTTCCTTTAAGGGACAGTTGATCATATTCAAATAGTATTTTTATATTTTCTAGACAGTGTGTTAGAAATTTTTTGTTAAAGCTTTCCTTCGTTTGATGCAAGCTAGTCTTTTTTGATCTTTTTTTTTTTCTTTTTTGATCTTTTAAAAGAAGAAAATGTACACTGAAACATCTACCTGCACGCTGTTTTTGTTTCCATTTTTGAGCCTGACTTTTACCGAAGGGGTGGATGAGAGGACAGTGAATGGGCCATGGGAGCTCTATTAGCAGCCCCAGGTACTCTGTCTAAAGGTAATGCCAGTGGGCGGGGCAAGACGACCGTTGGTGTAAACTCTAATAGACCATTTTCTTGTGCTGCATCCCTCACTGAAATCAAGTACCATGGGCTTTATTATTCACTATGTCTTATTTTCATTTTGTACCTGTGAAGATTATCCTCACCACTTCTAATTTGTCTCATTTTCTCTATAAAACTATTTTGCCTGTTTTCTGATCTTTACTAAGTAATTAAAACTAGCCTTGTGCATGTTTCCTCTTGTAGATTAAGAAAGCCATGTACAAAACTGCTTTTTTTTTTCTTTTAGCGATTAATATCATATATGTGGAAGTGATTTGAATTGGTACTACTGTGATGTATTCCTATGGTGAATGTTTGTCCCATCCCATCAAAATATTTAGGACTCGCCTCACAACCATATTTTTGTCTTATTCAATATTATTTGTTTCTCTCTCAGATTAAATGAGCAGATTGATAAATTTAGTTGCTGATGTAAGTTCTTGAGCATATGAGCCAAATACAGCAGTAGTGTTAAAAGACAGAATTTGCTAGGAAAATTAGAACCAAGGGGCATTTAGTAATTTTGCAGTATGTCTGTTGGTTGATAAGTGAACATGTACTGACAGGTACAGTTTCTCATCTATCTTTTTCTTTTCTTTCATTCCCTTGGGGTACAGCAACCCAATCCTTGGGTTTTTCAGCCCTTAAAGATGGCATAAACTATAGAGATCATCAAGCTCAACCATTTTATTAACATTTAAAATTATCTAAGAGATGTAAAATGGGTTTACCAATAATAATAGAACTCCTAAGTAGCAGTGCTGGAATTCTAATCAAGGTCTTTTGACCTCAAGTATACTGTCAATTATTCTGTGCTCTCTCTTCATTTTTATAGCAAGTCAACACATGCCAGCTTTCAAAAAATGCAGTAATGATTAAAGAGTATGGGGTTTAGCCTTTTCTGAGTCTGATAATTACTATTAAAAATTTTGCCAGGCCCATGGTGTAGATAGTGAAGACCAGGGAAGCCTAGAGTCCTCCAGTCCACAGAGTTGCAAAGAGGTGGACACAACTGAGTGACTGAACAACACATGGTGTATCCTAAGTATTGGTACAGCGTTTGGTATCTGTTGCTAGTATTTTGTCTTTTGTACAATCTTATGTGCCTATCTTCTTGTAAATCTCATAATTATTGACTTTAATGTCTTTCAGATTCAATAATTCTAGGTTGTGCCACAGTCCCTATGGGAACTAGAATAAGTTATTAGAGCCTTGCAAATGTGTTTGACTGCCACATTCTGTTATTTTTCTCTTCCACTGATGGCCTGCAGCTTCAGCGGCTGTGCAGTGGAGAAGCTTAAACCTCGAGGGCCCATTAGATTTAACTTGTTTACTGCGTTGATATCTATATGTTAAATGACAAGAGAGTTCAGGTTATTGAATAATTTAAAATTCAGCTCTAATTGGTGTCATATGACCTGGAAAAGGCCATGGATGACGCCAGGAGCATGCTGAGAATTTCTTATAAATAATTCATCAATTAGATGATTCATTTGCCTGGATGTCTTGCTAAATGCAAAAGTTTGTAAGTTATAACTGATGATATAACACCTGTAAGTATTTAGTTCATAACGCTAGAAGGTAATCTACCTTGATGATCTTCTAGCAGAATCTGCCAGTGTAGGAGAGTTAATTGCACTGGGGAGAAGGAACATTTATTTGGGATGAGACTTTGGCAAACCATACAGTGCAGCTGTTGCATTACGTAGCTTCTGTCAGCTTGACAACTGGTTCTTGTAAGCTCACTAAAAATGCAGCAAGTCGTTCTGTGCCTTACTCCATATTAACTCCAAATGTTCTGGATAATACAGTGACCTGCCCCTCACACAGTAGTTTAAGTTTAGAAATATTTCGCTTCTGGATTTCTGATTTCATCATAAAATGAAGAACAAAGGGGGAAATTCTGAAGTTACAAAATGATTTTTATTCTTATAAGGCTATCAGTGAGGATATGAGGTTTGTTAATAGGGTGTTTGCTAGGATAGTAAATTATTATTTACCATTAGAGAAATGAATACCAATAAGATCTGTTGGTACTGTTGGCTAATCCTGTGGTTAACAACTCATAAATGCATTCTAAGTAATCTCTTCCTAATTATGCAAAGTAAATAACAACCTGTTGCAGGAAATAATTATTGCAGTTTGGTTTGGCTCTCTCCTTATGGCTCATAGCAAAGATTGGCTGAGCTCATAAAAATGATTTGGGCATATTTATAAAACATGACTGTTTACTTGTTGATGCTATTTTCATGAAATAATACTGTAGTTTTTATTTTTTTATTATGTGAGAACACAGGAAAGCCCTAGATTATCCTAGGAATGTATATATTCATATATGTACAACACATCTGTGTATGCTTTCATGCATGTATACAAGGTCATATCATAAATGTTTGTAAAAAAGACATCCTTTATTTTCTATGAAGTCTTTAAAAAATATCTGTCACATTTTAACAAGGGATCTTAAAGAAAATGCAACTCAGAAATTTACCAATCTTCAGTATCAGAAAATTCTTAGTATCTCATATAAGTCTGTCACACTTTTTTTAAACCTTATACATTTCTCATTGGTGTTTTTTTATCTACTCATTGACTTGTGTTTACCCAAGTTAAGGCACATTATGCTTCTACTCTGTTGTAAGCCAAGTGTTGCCAGTATTTTCTCCTCATCTTTCTTTTGTACTGTGAATCCCGCAGCATGCCTTGTCAAAGATTTTGTTGGCTTCATTTCTGCCACATCTAGAGTCTAAAGATGTAGCCAAGATTGTGGTACATTTTGTATAAGACAAATCCTAATATGCTACTAGTTTAAACTTACTGTTTTCCATAGATCATTTTCTGTCTAAACTTTTTTTTTTAATTTATACGACATGTTTTTCCTAAGTATATGCTTCTACATGGTTTTCTGCTAAGTATCATTCCATTCATTTCTCTTGTTACAATTTTATTTAATTATTGGCTGTGCTGATCTTCACTGTTGCACGAGTTTACCATTGTGGCTTCTCTTGTTGCTGAGCACAGGCTGTAGGCACTGAGGCTTCAGTGATTGTGGCTCACAGGCTCCAGAGCACTTGGGCTTCAAGTAATTGCAGGCCGAGGAGTTGTGGCACACAGGCTTAGTTGTTCCATAGCACGTGGGGTCTTCCCAGACCAGGGATCGAACCCGTGTCCCCTGCATGGACAGGTGAATTCTTAACTGCTGGACCACCAGGGAAGTCCCTGTTTATTTCTGAGTAAGCAGTCGATCCAACTCATTTTCATCACACAGAAAACATATAAACAGATAGCGTGTCCCAAGTCATATTGTTCAGTTTGTTTAGTTTTAAGCATATCCCAGGATATTTATAGACTCCTTTAATTGGAAGAGCACTCAACATAATTATCAAGTTCAGTTGGCAAACCATGGCATGCCAGATCTAGCCAACTGCATTGTTTTGTACAACTCACAAACTAAGAATGGTTTTAACTTTGTAAATGGTTAGAGGAAAAAAGACTATTTCCTGAAATGAGAAAATTACATGAAATTCAAATTTCAGCATCCACAAATAAGGTTTTTCTAGAATAGCTGTTGATTTCACAGTACAAAAGCAGTATGTACGGCAAAGTTTAAAATGTTAGGTGTCTGACCCTTTGCAGAAGAAACTTGCTGACCCCTGCTATCTAGCTATGAGAATATAGCCACATGCAGCACCATGTATGCACTTGACAAATATAATGCTGGGTGAAAGAAATTAAACAAAAAAGAATGTATATCATATGGTTTTGTTTATACTTCAAAAATAACCAAGTACAACTGAACTCTACTATGTATTTCAGCAGAGAAGTATTAAAGCAAAGGAGAAATTCTCATTAAAGTCAAGATAATCATTCCCTGTTTTGGCAAGAGAGGTAGAGAGTGGTGATGGCTCAGGTCATCAGAGGTCTTCTGCGTACAGAAGGGTCATCTTCTGTTACATTGGGCATTGCCTTGTGATTATTCACTAAGCTGATCTTATTTGTTTTGTGTACTTCTATGTTTATGGTATTTCATACAAAGAAATGTTTTAAAATCTACAACAGGAAGTAATGTGTAAGTATTTGGAGTAAATCTCAGGGTTTACAGTGAGACATAGCCCCATGTCTGATGTAGAGTATTGACATGAGCTTGGAAAAGTTGTGTTGATTCCTTGAACTTCATTTTCTCATGAGTAAAATGCCAATTAATACCTTACAAAATTGCTGTTAAGAATAATAGGTTAAATATGTAAAACGTTTAACTTAGTGTATGGTAAACTCTGAGTTGAAAACAGCCAAAGTGACAGTGTGTTCTGGGAGCATGTTCTGCATTTAGTGTTCGGTGAAGGTGATCAGTTAGAGCTAAGTAGGCTTATCAGAAATAGTTTGCATGAAATTGTCTTCTCCAACCTTCATTTTTCATTTCTCATTTTCAGTCCTTTAAGAATTACTTTGAATTATTCAAATATATTGGTTCCAACAATAACTTCATAAAAGAAGATATCCAAATGACCAGCAAGCATATGTTCATTAATATCATTACATATCAGGGAAATGGAAAATAAAGCCATTATGATATTTCAGTACACATACACCAGATAGACTAAAAATGAAACACACTAGCAAGTATTACTGTGTATGTGAAGTAACTGCAACTCTCTTAATTTGCTGATGGGGATGTGAAACAGAATGATCACTTTAGAAAACTTATTGGCTGTTTCTAACAAAGTTAAATATGTGCTACATGACTTCAAAAAAGAGAGAGTATTGTATGAGAATATTCATAGTGGCTTTATTTTTAATAGTCCTAGGCTGGTAAAAACCTAATCCAATAAAAAGAATGGGTAAACAAATTTTGCTTAGTTCATACAATGAAGTACTATGCAGCAATGAGAAAAGAATAAATTATTGATATACAAAGCAACATAGAAAATACTCAAATATTATATTGAGCTTAAGAAGCCAGGTACAAAAGAGTAACAGGCAGTATAATTCCATTTATATTGAAGTTCAGCATAGGTAAAACTAATCTGTGATCATAAGAGTCAGAATATGGTTACTCCTGGGAGTGTGAGGATGTGATATTGACTAGAAAGGACACAAAGGAACTCTCTAGGATGGTGGAATTGTTCTATAATTTGATCTGGGTGATGATTACATGGGTAAATGCAAGTAAAGATCTATGCATTTTATTATGCATGTTATACCTTCTTTTTTTAAAAAAAACCTAATGGTTTTTAAGTTAGTGTTATATATCTGAAAAATTCATATAAAAACCATATGCTAGAGACAGCAGTTTGGGATTCACTGTTTAAACCTTAGTTAAGAGAAGTTATATTTGTAAATATATAGAAAGCATGAAGCAGAAAGAAAAATACATCTGTTTCATTTAGGCCCACTGGGACTTGCATGTGTTCCAGAGGCAATGTTTTTCAACTCCACTAATAAAATAATTTCTTATATTCATATTCAACAGGAAGTTTTATTTCTTTTCTCTTCTTCCTTAGTAGCTCATGATTCAGCCTAATCATGGATTGTGATTTTCTTCTCTTTAGTTACTGTGACCTGTAACCCAATTTGAATTTTTCTCCTAAGCTGATACAGTAAGCCCAGAGTTATTGAGAATGTACTTGCTGTGTGCAAGCCCCAGTGCTACACGTATACATATACATATACATATACACCTCCTGCCTTCAGAATTTGTTGTGGCAGGGAAATCAGTGATCTTAACAGTAGTAGTCCTAGGAAACTTTTTAAATATATGAACTTTATATTAAGCGCTGTCCAAAGCACTTTGTAAATTTTTTTTACAAACCCTTGTGCAGAGGGCTGACTTTCAATAGATCGCAGCGAGGGAGCTGCTCTGCTACGTAGGAAACCCCGACCCAGAAGCAGGTCGTCTACGAATGGTTTAGCACCAGGTTCCCCACTAACGTGTGGTGCGTGACGGGCGAGGGGGCGGCTGCCTTTCCGGCCAAGCCCCGTGTCCCGGGACGAAGGGCTCTCCGCACCGGACCCCGGTGCGCACCCCAAGGGACACGGGCAACGGCCCACCGGCGGGGATGGCGGGGGACCGGTTATCCGAGGCCAACCGAGGCTCCCACATTTGGTGTATGTGCTTGACTGAGGAGGCAATGGGGTGAAGCTACCATCTGTGGGATTATGACTGAACGCCTCTAAGTCAGAATCCCAAAGCACTTTGTATATGAATTATCTAATCATCACAACAACCCTAAGAGACAGGGCAAGATGTTAGTGTAAGACTGACATCCTTTGTATGAATGAGAAAGATGGAGAATCTCTCCGTTATCTCAAGAAGTTCAACTCTGGCCCTACTGAAAACCTCACTATAGCAAAATAAAGATTGATAACTGAACTCATTCTCTTTTAAGACGATTTAGAGATAATCTGTTGTAACTGAACATGCCCTAGGGTGATCTCACCCCCAACACACACACACATACACACATGCACCACAGTGTTCTGCCTGAAAGAAGTTTGGGTAAATAGAAGGTTTGTGTTTCCTTTTTGTAAATTAGTACCCTTATAGATAAACACTCTTGATAACTACTCATCTGTCTCACCACAGTGTTCAGTTTTGATGTAGGTGCTATTTTTAATCCTTATTTTACTGTTGAGGAACCTGAGACTCGGGTAAGTTGAATAATATTCTATATAGTTTTTTATTGCTATATAACAAGTTTCTACAAACTTAGCAGCTTAAAACAGCACACATTTGCAGCCTCATAGTTTCTGTGGGTCTGTGAGTCTGGCACAGCTTAGCTGGATCCTATGCTCAGGGTCTTAGAAGGCTGCAGTCAAGGTGTCATTTGGGCTGTATTCAGAGGGGAGTTCTAGGTCCTCTTCCAAACTCATAAGGTTTTTCACAGAATTTATTTTCTTGTGTGTGTATGGTAGATGCCTTGTTTTCTTGCTCCCTGTTGCCTGGAAACTGCCTTCTGCTCCCGAGGTCATGGCCATATGAGCTCGTTCATAAGCCCTCCCACCCTGTATATAATGGTTTACCTCTGCTGATCCCAACCCCCCAGTTCCTTCACTCCCCTACGTCTGTTCTCCCATGGCAACCACAAGTCTGCTCTCTATACCTGTGAGTCTGGGATTCTCTTCAGCTCAGTTCAGTTACTCAGTCATGTCTGACTCTTTGCAACCCCAGGGACTACACCACGCCAGACTTCACCAACTCCCGGAGCTTGTTCAAACTCATGTCCATCAAGTCCATGTTGCCATCCAACCATCTCATCCTCTGTCATCCCCTTCTCCTCCTGCCTTCAATCTTACCCAGCATCAGGGTCTTTCCCAATGAATCAGTTCTTCTCATCAGGTGGCCAAAGTATTGGAGCTTCAGCACCAGTCCATCCAATGACTATTCAGGACTGAGTCTGGGATTAGCAGAGGCAAACTCTTACATATAGGATGGGCAAAAACAAGTTCCTACCGTCTAGCACAGGGAAGTATATTCAATACCTGTGACAAAACATAATGGGAAAGAATATGAAAAGGAGTATTCGCTTTCATATTCTTTTCCATTTTGTTTTGTCATAAATGAGTCACTTTGTAGTACAGAAGAAATTAACACACATTGTAAATCAACTATAGTTCAATAAAATCTACCAAAAAACAAAAAAGCCCTTCCATAACACAATAGCTTATTTCTTCAAGACCAGCAGGAGAATCACTGACCTTGGGGAGAGCACCAGACCGGCTATGAAAGAGCTTACATGAGTAGGTCTGGCCCACAAATCATCTTCCTTTTTGTTAATTCAGAGTTAGCTGGTAAGGAACCTTAGTTATCCATTTTGGCATGTGTGTAACATAATCACAGGATTGATCACTGATCATATTCACAAGTTCTATCCCGCTCAAGGCAAGGAGATAATACAGGGTGGGGACACCAAGATGATGGAGATCTTGGGGACCATCTTAGAATTCTGCTTAGTGATACACATAGTTCCTCAGCAGGTAATTGGCAAAGCAGTGTTGTCTTTAAGCAAAGCACGCATGAAAATCACGTTGAAGTGCCTCTCAAAAACATAGATGCTAATTACCAAAAAAAAAATTTGTTTTAGAAATCTTCCAAATACCTGACATTTGTGAATAATGTAACAATCAGCACCATTAAAGTAAGTGTAAGCTCTGTTAGTAGCTAACAATGCTATATGAATAATGTTAAGGAACAAAAACATGAATAAAAATACTACATACATGGTATCTACTGTTATATTAATGATACGTGGATTAGAAAATATATGATGATGTAAAATAGTTGATTTATGTTTCTGGACTCAAAACATTTATCTGTCATTTTAAAAGTATAACCTTTAAAAAGTCAATTTATCATACAGTGTAGCAGATGGTAAACATTTCTGTTGACAGTAAGTGCTACAGAAGTTCAGAATAGGGGAGATTAATGTGGACTAGAGTTCTTCCTTAGGTGTAAAATAAGGTTAATTTTTTATGAGGTAGTTTATCATAAATTTTGCCCCAGGACTAGTTCCTTTTATGTAGGTTGTCATCTGCTCGGTATACAAGATTGCATGCCTTCTATGAAGAGACCCAGGTCATCTCCACATATGTGGCTGATTTTCATTTAAATAGAACTCCTTTAACATTGTTTTAGAACCTCACTTGAAAGCTTGAGTCATTGTACTATAGGCTAGGAAACATGGCATTGCTATGTATCTGTTAGTTGATACTTTTTACCAATTAGTTCTTCATTTTCAACTATTGCAAAATAAATTGGTGGGATTTTTTCCCCCGCTCTCTGCTAGGGATCTTGATTATTCATTCTTCCTATATCTCTAGAATACATAACCATCTCAACTGTTTATGGATTAGTTCTTATTTTAAAAGTTATGGCAAACTGAATAATGGCCTTCCAAATACGCCCATGTCCTTATTCCTGGAACCTGTGAATGTCATTTTACATGGCACGGAGGCTCTGTATGACAAGAGACTTTACAGACGCCATTCAGGAACTGAAGATGATGAAATTATCCAGGAGTCCATGGGTAACCCTGATGTGGTCAGCATGGTCCTTATAGGAGGGACAGAGGAGGAGTCTTAACGGCCCATGGTACAGACCAGTGGTTCTCAGAGTTTGGCCCCAGGTTGGCAGCGCCACCCAGGAGCTTGTTAACAGAACACATTCTTCGGCTCTACTATAGAGTTACTGAGCTGAAAACTCTAGGGAGTGAGCCAAGCAATTCACATTTAACAAGCCCTCCAGGTGATTCTGATTCGTGCTAAAGTTTGAGCATCATTGCTAAAAACTCAGTTTTGCTCTCCCCAGTAGAACAAGCTTGAGGCTAAAATGCTGGGGAAGCTCACTCTATCGGCTTGTCAAAGGTAATTTGTGACTGCTTCCTTTCTGCCTGACTTCTGTCAGACTATAATCACTTGAACAGCCTAATTGAGAAATCACTTATGTTTATAGCTGAAATTAAATATGTTTTGTATTTAAATAACTACTTTTGATTAGAATCATATTTTGTGGAAAGTGGTTGGTTTTATCTGTGTACTGTAAAGATGTTTATAAAAACTCATCAAATTTCTAGCAGTAACTAACATCCTATTCAGTATGAGGTGAAATGTTTTACATCAACTCTCATGCTGTGTAATGGCCAATCAAAAGGTATTTAAGGTGGCTGAATGGATTTCTTGGCTTAGTATTCAAAATTAAACATTTTAAGACATTAACATCTAATGTTTTTCTTCTTCTCAAAGTTGATGTTATATAACTCTTTTTATTTGCAACTCCTGACGTCTTGCTTAAGCAGTGAGTGGCAACACTTTCTTTTTCTTTTCTTTGTGAATTTACTGAAATATAGATTGTTTGAAAGTGAGTTTAGCCTTGTGGCACATATCTGTTTAGCTGTGAATACTATCTTTATTAAGAAGACAAAAACATAGCTTTGTCTTGGTAAACATGTGTCACTGATTTCTGAAGAGTCAAAAGAACTCCCTCTATTGTGCTCTTATTTGACAAGTTATCTTGTGGTTCCTTTTAGGTATCCAATAGGAAAAGCACTCTCCCGTCTACATCTGTGGAACTGGATGGTTCCTACTTAAGTGTAGCCAAACCGCAGATCCACACTCAAACCAAGCAGAGGCCTAAGTCTGCAAATCAGGACTCAGCTTTGGAATCCCTTGTGGAATTTAGGAATAATTCTTTGAAACCAGCAACCCTTCATTATTCCAAAGAGGATATGAGCAAGGTGCCCTCAGAGACCAGAGCATGTAATTACAGATCCCCAGGGAAAAAACTAGTAGATGCAGTCCCAACAGAGAAAGCCCCTCCCAAAGAACTGAAGATGAAGGAATGCCAGTACCTTCAGGCTCCTCCGTCTAGTCAGTGTTGTGGCCATGGACTTTCTGAAAATGCAGATCATGTTCACGAGAGCCATCCAACAAACATGGGCCCTCAGCATTCCAAGACACACCTGGACTCATGCAGGTTTTGTGGGCTTTCCTGGGCATCTCTGATGCATGGCCACGGGGCACTGCCACCTAATGAAAATGATGTCAGAAAGCAGCTCTCCGAAGATAGAAGGCAGCAACTTATGCTTCAGAAAATGGAGCTGGAAATTGAAAAGGAGCGCCTTCAGCATCTGTTGGCCCAGCAGGAGACAAAACTTCTCCTGAAACAGCAGCAGCTTCATCAGTCTCGACTGGACTATAACTGGTGAGTTCTGTCTGTTTTTTCAGCTGTACCCCTAGTTTGGAGAATACAGTATAAAATGACAGCTGGGTTACTGTAACAGATGTAGGAACAGAAGTTCCTCAGAATCTTGGTTTGCTCAAGATGCATAGCAGCTATGACTTCCAAATAAATTGTTGTCTTTTGGGAAAGAACTGAAAGATTACCTTGTCTTCCAAAATGTTAGCTTAGAATATCTACTTCTCACCTGTCCAGTGTAGTTTTGGCTGGATTCTAAAGACAGTATTTTTCAACAATGTTACCATTACACAAAATACTTTGTTATTTGATGTCATTGTAGAGAATATTAAGCATTAAGTAAAAACTTAAAATTTTAGGATGTAAAATGAGACTCACTGTGACTAGGTTTCATCATTCCATATAACAAAGAGAACCTGCTTAATTCAACCTTTTCTGGTTATGAAGCATAACCTGTTCAATAGCCAATTATTATACATCTTCCCACATTTAAACTGCTCTTCCTCTGACAGTTTTTCCCTAAGAACAATGTTTTAAAAGCTAAAGCTCTATTTAATATCATGTAGTGTTCATTATAGTTTTACATACAAAGTCAAAGTTTGCTATCTTAATTTCAAAATAGTAATAGATCAAATGCAATTGTATTTAAACATAAGAAAATATGGCACTTATGTCTTTTTATAAGTAAATTTCAAGGAAAGGGTGTGTGTATCCCTGCCATTTTCTCCTTGGTCAAGTATACCTTTTCCCCTTTGTACACATTCTTAGACATGTTGATCCTTGCACACCTAATATTAGTGTTATTTTCTTTTACTTCTTGGAGTTAGTTGTCTTTGATTTTCAGATCCTGCTCCATGTTTTTAAATCCTCATCTCTTTGAAAGTTCAGTCTTACTTATTTTCTTCAGTGCAGTGCCGACTTCCCTAGGAAGCAAACGTGATCTTCCTCTTTTCTCCTCCTTTATGATCAATTTTATTCTTCACTGTTGAACCTGGAGGCTTTTAAAGTAAGTGAAAATGAAGCCTCTTGTAACAAGATTGTCACCAAAGGCTGAAATGTTGCTTCAATTTTATGACCCCAATCTCTAATTCTCCAGTTAATGTGTAGTTTCTCCTGAGAACTTCATTCCACAAACATTTATTGAATGTCTGTGTTATGTGAGGAATGGTTCTAGGTAGTTGAGATAGATAAAAGAATTAAATGCAGACTTTAAAGAGATCACAGTCTAGCAGGGGAGAATGGATAATTTATGTTAGGCATCATGTTCATTTGAACAGCATTGTATATTCAAGTAATGCTCCTTAATGATAATAAAGTGCTTGTTCTCTTGATCACCCTAGCTTAGATGAAAGCACTATGAAACACAAATTTTGAACAAGTTTTGTGTATAGGGATTTCCTAAAACTTTTTATTTTGAAATAATTGCAGATTGATAGGAGTTGCAAAAATAGTACAGAGATTCTATGTGCCCTTCACCCGGTTTTCCCCAACAGCTACATTTTATACAAACAATATATTGTCAAAGCTAGCAAATTAACATTGGTACAATGCGTATGTGTTTCTGTGTCATTTTATCACAGGTGAATTTGTGTAACCACCTCCAGTCAAAATGCAGAACTATTTCAGCACCACCAAGATTTCATTTGTACTATGCTGGGGTTTTTTTTGTTTTGTTTTTTAATCTTGTATTGGAGCATGGTTGATTAACAGTGTGTTAGTTTTAGGTGTATAGGAAAGTAATACACATATAGATGTGTATTTTCTTTTTCAAATTATTTTCCTGATTAGATTATTACTATGTCCTCATCAGTTTTTAATATGTGTTATTTATTTGGTTGGTTGCACTGGCTCTTTGAGATTCCCTGGTGGCTCAGATGGTAAACAGTATTCTTACCTGGAAAATCCCATGGATGGAGGAGCCTGGTGGGCTACAGTCCATAGGATCACAAAGAGTCAGACACCACCGAGTGACTACACTTATTTTTTGGACTTCCCTGGTAGCTCAGATGGTAAAACGTCTGCCTATAATGCAGGAGACCCGGGCTCCATCCCTGGGTCGGGAAGATCCCCTGGAGAAGGAAATGCAACCCACTCCAGTATTCTTGTCTGGAGAATTCCATGGACTGAGGAGCCTGGTGGGCTACAGTCCATGGGGTCGCAAAGAGTCGGACACAGCTGAGCGACTTCAGTCACTGGCTCTTCAGTTGTGGCACATGAGGTCTTCCATCTTTGTCGTGATGTGAGGCATCCTTAGTTACAGCATCTAAACTCTTAGTTGTGGCATGCAAATTCTTGGTTGTGGCATTCTGGTTTCCTGACCAGAAATGGAACCTGGGCTTCCTCCATTGGGATCGTGGAGTCTTAGCTACTGGACCACCAGGGAGGTCCCTGAACTGTGCTGTTAGAGTCACTCTCCGCCCCTATCTGTCCCTAACCCTGGGATCTCCTAATCTTTTGTCTATTTCTAGATTGTTATTATTTTAAGGATTTTATGTAAATGGAATTATGCATGTTAAATTTTGATATTGGCTTTTCTCATTCAGCATAATGCTAAGATCCATCTATATTGTTACATATATTATACCTTTTGACTTCTGAGTACTATTCCATGATATAGATATACTGTGGTTTGCTTAACCATTTATCTATTAGACAGTTTCCTTGTTTTCAGTTTTTTTCAGTTACAAGTAGAGCTTCCATGTACATTCTTTTACAAGTTTTTGTGTGGCCTAAGTTTTTTGTTTCTACAAGTGAGAACTAGGAGTATGATTGCTAAATCATGTAAGAGATCATATTTAGCTTATACTCATTTAGTTTACAATGCAGGAGACACAGGTTCGATCCCTGGGTCGGGAAGATCCTCTGGAGAAGGAAATGGCAACCCATTCCAGTACTCTTGCCTGGAAAATCCCAAGGATGGAGAAGTGTGGTAGGCTACAGTCCATGGGGTCTCAAAGAGTCAGACACGACTGAGTGACTTCACTTTCATTTTAAATACTTTTTAAAAACATTTAAAATACATTCATTTTAAATACATTTAAATACAGTTTAAAATACTTCTCCTACCAGTAACATGAGAAAGAGCATTTCTCCACACCCTTGTCAGCATTTGATTGTGTCACAAATTTTTATTTGATGTGTTCTGCGTCTATGTGTAGTGATATTTCATTGTTATCTTAGTTTGCATTTTCCTTATGGCTAGTGATAGTCAATATCCTTTCATTTGCTACTTTACTCTTCTTCCATTCTTTTGGGTATTCTTTTTAGTATCGCTTGTCATAGTCTAGCTGGATTGTTTGAATTGTTTTCCTGTTGAGTTTTGAGAGTTCTTTATATATTCAAAAGATATAAGTCCTTTGTCAGATAGGTAGGTGGATTTGCAAGTAATTTCTCCTAGTCTCTTTTCTTTTCAATCTCAAAAGGATCTTTCACAAAGCAAAAGTTTTTATTTTTGATAACAGTTCATTTTTTATTTTTATTCCTTTTTGATTGCATGAAGTTTTTATGATGTCCATTGCATTTTGTTAAGTATCTTTTATGGGATAATTGGCATGGTTGTTCGATTTTTCTTTTTTAGCCTGCCAATACAGTGGATTGCATTGATTGATTTATATATATATATTTACCTAACCTTATATCCCTGGAATAAATCTCCTGGGTTATAGTGTATAATACTTTTGATGCATTCAGTTCAGTTTAGTCACTCAGTCATGTCTGACTCTTTGCGACTCCATGGACTGCAGCACACCAGGCTTCCCTATCCATCACCAACTCCCGGAGCTTACTCAAACTCATGTCCATTGAGTCAGTGATGCCATCCAACCATCTCATCCTCTGTTGTCCCCTTCTCCTGTCTTCAGTCTTTACCAGCATCAGGGTCTTTTCCAACAAGTCAGTTCTTCCCATCAGTTGGCAAAAGTATTGGAGTTTCAGGTTTAGCATCAGTCCTTCCAATGAATTTTCAGAACTGAATTCCTTTAGGAGGGACTGGTTTGATCTCCTTGCAGCCCATGGGACTATCAAGAGTTCTCCAACACCACAGTTCAAAAGCATCAATTCTTCAGCACTCAGCTTTCTTTATAGCCCAACTCTCACATCCATACATGACTATTGGAAAAACCATGGCTTTGACTAGATGGACCTTTGTCGACAAGTAATGTGCATTAACAATTTCTTTTTACTAATATTTTGTTGAGAATATTGACATCAATATTTCTGAGGTCTGTAGTTTTATTTTTTCATACTTTCTTTGTCTGGTTTTGGTATCAAGGTAATTGTTGTTCAGTCATGACTGACTCTTTGCAACCCCATGGACTACAGCATGCCAGGCTTCCCTGTCCTTCACCAACTCCCGAAGCTTGTTCAAACTCATGTCCATTGAGTCAATGATGCCATCCAACGATCTCATCCTCTGTTGTACCCTTCTCCTCTTGCCTTCAATCTTTCCCAGCATCAGGGTCTTTTCCAGTGAGTCAACTCATTGTCATCTGTCAACACACAAATATATTACATAATTATTGACTATATTCCCCACACTGTACATTTCATAGCCATGAGTCATTTATTTTGCAACTGAAAATTTCTACCTCAGTCTCCCACACCTCTTTCTCACTTCCCGTGACCCTTCTCTCCTCTGTTTGTTCTCTATGTCTGTGACTCTGTTTCTGTTTAGTTATGTTTGTTCTTTTGTTTATTAGTGAAATCATACAGTATTTATCTTTCTCTGTATGACTTATTTCACTTAGCATAATACTCTCCAAGTCCATCCATGTTGTTACAGATGGCAGATTTTATTCTTTTTATGGCTAATACTCTCTTGTATACATATACTACATCTTCTTTATCCGTTCACCTATTGATGGACACTTATGTTGCTTCCGTATCTTGGCTATTCGAGTAAATAATGCTGCAGTGAAAACAGGGATGCATATATCTTTTCTAATTAGTGTTTTTGTTTTCTTCAGATAAATACCAGGAGTCGGATTGCTAGATCATATAGTAGTTATATTTTTAATTAATTGAGGAATCTCTTGGTTTATTGAAGAGTCTCTATACTGTTTTCCATAGCAGCTGCAACCAATTTCCTTTCCCTGCAGCAGTGCACAAGTATTCCCTTTTCTTTGCATCCTTACCAGCACTTGTTTTCTTTTTCACAATGGCCCTTCTGACAGGTGTGAGGTGGTGTCTCAGTGTGGTTTTATTCTCATTTCCCTAGTGATTAGTGATGTTAAGCATCTTTCATGTGCCATCTGTATGTCTTCTTTGAACAAATGTCTATTCAGATCCTCTACTGAATTTTTTAACCTGGTGGTTTGGTGTTTTATTGCAGAATTGTATGCTTGTACTGTTTTGATGACTATAGCTTATAATAGAGTTTGAATCTGAAAATGTAACGCTCCCATCTTTGTTCTTCTTTCTCAAGGTTTAGTTATTGAGGCTCTTTTGTGGGTCCATACAGATTTTAAGATTGTTTGGTCTATTTCTATGTCTAAATTTATTTTTACAGGTTAAGGACTCAAGCTGAATTTAAGTCAAGAGAACTGGTTGCTAATAAAGAGATTACTAAACCTCGAGAGCTCAGTCTGGATATGAATGGGAGTGGCTCTGGACCAAGGTAAATTTGGACAGTTGGTGAAGGCACACTATATAGGACACAGATCTTAAGGATATGCTTGGTATATATTTATAGCTTCATACTGGTGAATCTAGTGATCATATGTATAAATATATTCACATTATAAAACTTTGAAAAATATTGATAAGTATAAAGAAAAAAATAAAAATCTTTCATAATCCTTCCATTCAGAGACAGTCCTTTGAACCCTTTTCCCCATTCTGTCTCTTTTATGATATTATTTTCTATGTTACAGTAGGGATTATGCTTATACAGAATTTCTTTTTTGCTTTTTTCAGTGTATCATAATTTCTGATATCCTTTTTAATGAAACACTTCATGTTAATTCATATAACAAATATTTATTGTGTGACGGCTATTACTCAGTATTTATCAATTAACCTGTTATTAGATAATACAAGGTTTTAAGTCTCAAAGAGTTGGACATGACTGAGTGACTTTTACTTTCACTTTCATTATAGATTACGCTTTGAAGAAAATTTCTGTAAATACATTTCTTACCTTATCTCTACCTATTTCCTGGGCATAGATTTCTGTAAGCAGAGCTACTAGCTTAAAGTACATGTGAATCCTTTTAAAATTCATGATTCACATTGCCAAATGGCTTTTCATGAAAGTTAAATCAACTCAAACTCCCAAACCAATGTTTAAGAATGCTATTTTCATGAAATATAAAGAATTTTTGGCCATTATTTTTTCAAATGCATTTTTTTCCTTATTCTCTTTATCCTCTCCTTTTGGAACTCTTTTTACGTGTATATTACCATAGATCTTTAGTTATTGTCCCACAGATTCCTAACTCTCTGCTAATTTTTTAAAACCTATTTTTCTTTATTTGTATTGAATAACTTCTATTGATCTGTCCTCAAATTCATCAGCTCTTCTGTTGTTTCTAATTTGCTTGTAAGCCCATACAGAGATCTTTTTTTTTTTAATTTTGGATACTGGATTTTTTGGGTTTAGAATTCCCATTTGTATGTTTGTTATATTTCTATGTTAAATTTTTCTATTTTATTCATTACAAGTGTATTTGTTCCTTAAACTCTTTGTCTGCTAATTCTAACACCTGATTCATCTTGAGGTTTGTCTCCATTGATTGAATTTTCTTTGAGTTGGTCATGTTTTCCAGTTTCTTTTTATGTTTAGTAATTTTGGATCATTTCCTGGTCATTGTGAATAACTCTAAAATTCAGTTATATAGGCATATCTCATTTTATTATGCTTCACTTTATCATGCTTCACAAATAATTTTATATTTTACAAATTGAAGGCTTTTGGCAATCTTGCATCAAGCAAGTCTTTCAGCACCATTTTTCCAATAGCAACTTTGTGTCTGTGTGTGACATTTTGCTCATTCTTACAATGTTGCTAACATTATTACTGTTTCTCTTGCTAATAATAGTAGTAGTATATTTGTTATAGTGCTCAGTAAACTTAGATTTTACTATTGCAAAAGGATTATGACTTGCTGAAATCTCAGATGATGATTAACTAGCATCTTTTTAGCTATAAAGTACTTTTTAATTAAAGCTTGTCATTTTTTAGATGTATGCTATTGCACATTTAGTAGACTAACAGAATGTAGACATAATTTTTATATGCACCAGGAAACCAAAATATTTGTCTGACTCCATTTTTTGCAATATTGACTTTATTGTGGTGGTCTGGAACCCAAAATGCAATGTCTTCAAGTATATCTGTATTTATCTGAACAATGATAATATTTTGTGTACATGTGGGCAGTTAATTTAACTGAACTCCAATCCAAGTTCTGTGTCCCTGGAGTAAGTGGTGATGATAATCACCGTTGAGTTATTTTAACTTTAATTGCAATGCTTGAGTATGCCCTGATCATGGGCTTCCCTCGGAGCACAGCTGGTGAAGAATCCACTTGCAATGTGGGAGACCTGGGTTCGATCTCTGGTTGGGAGGATCCCCTGGAGAAGGGAACCAGCTACCCACTCCGGTACCTGGCCTGGAAAATTCCATGGTCTGTATAGTACAGTTCAGTTCAGTTCAGTCGCTCAGTCGTGTACGACTCTTTGCGACTCCATGAATCGCAGCATGCCGGGCCTCCCTGTCCATCACCAACTCCCGGAGTTTACTCAAACTCATGTCCATCGAGTCGGTGATGCCATCCAGCCATCGCATCCTCTGTCGCCCCCTTCTCCTCCTGCCCCCAATCCCTCCCAGCATCAGGGTCTTGTCCAATGAGTCAACTCTTTGCATGAGGTGGCCAAAGTATTGGAGTTTCAGGTTCAGCATCAGTCCTTCCAATGAACACCCAGGACTGATCTCCTTTAGGATGGACCGGTTGGATCTCCTTGCAGTCCAAGGGACTCTCAAGAGTCTTTTCCAACACCACAGTTCAAAAGCATCAATTTTTCGGCGTTCAGCTTTCTTCACAGTCCAACTCTCACATCCATACATGACCACTGGAAAAACCATAGCCTTGACCAGATGACCTTTGTTGGCAAAGTAATGTCTCTGCTTTCTAATAGGCTGTCTAGGTTGGTCATAAGTTCCCTTCCAAGGAGTAAACATCTTTTAATTTCATGGCTGCAGTCACCATCTGCAGTGATTTTGGAGCTGAAAAAAATAAAGTCTGACACTGTTTCCACTGTCTCCCCATCTATTTCCCATGAGGTTTTGGGACCAGATGCCATGATCTTAGTTTTCTGAATGTTGAGCTTTAAAAAGCAAACTTTTTCACTCTCCTCTTTCACTTTCATCAAGAGGCTTTTTAGTTCCTCTTCACTTTCTGCCATAAGGGTGGTGTCATCTGCATATCTGAGATTATTGATATTTTTCCCGGGAATCTTGATTCCAGCTTGTGCTTCTTACAGCCCAGTGTTTCTCATTATGTACTCTGCATATAAATTAAGTAAGCAGGGTAACAATATATAGCCTTGACGTACTTCTTTTCCTATTTGGAACCAGTCTATTGTTCCATGTCTAGTTCTAACCGTTGCTTCCTGACCTGCATACAGGTTTCTCAAGAGGTGAGTCAGGTGGTCTGATATGCCCATCTCTTTCAGAATTTTCCACAGTTTATTGTGATCCACATAGTCAAAAGCTTTGGCATAGTCAATACAGCAGAAATAGATGTTTTTCTGGAACTCTCTTGCTTCTTCGATGATCCAGCAGATATTGGCAATTTGATCTCTGGTTCCTCTGCCTTTGCTAAAACCAGCTTCAACATCTGGAAGTTCATGCTTCACGTATTGCTGAAGCCTGACTTGGAGAATTTTGAGCATTACTTTAGTAGCGTGTGAGATGAGTGCAATTGTGCGGTAGTTTGAGCATTCTTTGGCATTGCATTTCTTAGGGATTGGAATGAAAACAGACCTTTTCCAGTCCTGTGGCCACTGCTGAGTTTTCCAAATTTGCTGGCATATTTAGTGCAGCACTTTCACAGCATCATCTTTCAGGATTTGAATAGTCCATGGGGTTGCAAAGAGTTGGACACCACTGAGAGACTTTCACTTTCATTTTTCAGGATGCTTGAGTCTGCTCTGATCATATATAAGTTCTGGGGTTAGCCTGAACTGGCAAGATTGTTACATAAAATTTAAGGCTTTCCTATTTCTCTTCTCTCCAAGAGTTTTCACTTTTTAGCTCCTTTTGTCATCCTATACTCTATTCTCTCATTCTTTAAGCCTGCTTTCAGCTAAAAACCATTAAAAAACTTAGAAACTCACCCAGAGCCGCTGCTTTCTTTCAAGTGCTGATCCTGTGGCAGCTTCTGCCTGCGGCTGGCCACACCGCTTTTCAGTATGTTCGTTATTTTTTCCTCCCAGGTTGTCCAGTTGTTACATGCAGGAGATTTGGGCCTGTAGAAGCTCCTCAACCATTATCAGGAGCAGAACCAAAGAATTCTCATTTTTGCACAGTTTGCTATAATTAATTTTTTCAGTTGTAAAATATACATAAAATTTGCCATCTCACCCATTTTTTAGTCTCCTGTTCATTAATAGTAAACATATTTAAATATTGCTCCCAAATTTCTAGTTTCTCTCTGCTCGGCACGTTCCCCTTTGGTGATCATAAGTTTGTTTTCTACGTCTGTGACTCTATTTCTGTTTTGTAAATAAGTTCACTTGTGTCATTTTTTTAGATTCCATATATAAGTAATATCATAGGATATTTGTTCCTCTCTTTCTTCACTCAGCATGATAATCTCTAGGTCCATCAATGTTGCTGCAAGTGGCATTATTTTATTCTTTTTTATGGCCGAGTAATACTCTGGTGTGTGTGTGTGAGAGAGAGAGAGAGACTGTGATGTGGTATATAGTAGACATCTTTATCAATCCATCTGTCGGTGGGCATTTAGATGGCTTCCATGTCTTGGCCATTGTAAGTAGTGCTACAGTGAATATTGGGGTACATGTATCCTTTCTCTTCTGTACTGTTAATATCACTTGTAATTTTTAAACTTTTACTGGAGGATAGCTGACTTACATTATTGTGGTAGTTTGAGGTGTACAGCAAAGTAAATCAATTGTACCTGTACTTACTTCCCATGTCGGCTGCTACAGAGTGTTGACTGGAGTCCCCTGTGCTATGCAGTGGGTCCTTATCAGTTACCTATTTTATATACATAGCAGGTGTGTATATATCAGTCCCAGTCTCCCAGTTTCTCACTCCCTGCTCTTACCCACTGATAACCGTAAGTGGGTTTTCTGCATCTGTCACTTATTTCTGTTTTGTAGTTAAGTTCACTTGTACCCTATTTATAGATTCCACCTATCAGTGATATCATATGCTATTTGTCTCTTTTTGCCTGACTTACTTCACTCAGTACAACAATCTCTAGGTGCATCCATGTTGATGCAAATGGCATGATTTTGTCTTTTTTATGCCTGAGTAATGTTTCATTGTATATATGTATCACGTCATCTTTATCCATTCCTCTGTTGATGGACATTTAGGTTGCTTCCAAGTCCTGGCTATTGTAAATAGAGTGCTGTGATGAACATTGGGGTGCATGTATTATTTTGAATTACGGTTTTCTCTGGGTATATGCCCAGGAGGGGGATGGATTGCTGGGTCATATGGTAGCTCTCTTTATATATATATATATATATATAGTCATCTTTATTAAAGGTCATGATTACATTAAAAACTGACATGGATTTCTTTAAGACATGCAGATTCTCACAGGCACCTGCTTTCCACTTTTGAGGATGATAAAGAGGTCAATATCTTAATGTTATTACATCAATTTTTCACCAGATAGGAAACCTGAAAAGATCTCTTGGGCCTTCCAGGTCACTATACTCTCTACAGGCCTGCCCATATAGTCTCTTGAATTTACAATTTGAAATTTGCAATTTCTTGTAAATTCAATAAGTTCCTGGGCAACAGAACACTATAACTCTGCTGGTTTTTAAGGTGCAGTTCCAGGGTTAAATATTGTACCTATACATTTCCAAATCATCCAGGCTTATCTTTCCAATAACGTGTTGCTCATTTTACCTGGTGTTTCAGATCGTAAAGAACCTACCTGCAATGCAGGAGTTTCTAGGTTCAATCCCTGGGTCAGAAAGATCCCCATGGAGAAGGGAATGACTTCCACTCCAGTATTCTTGCCTGGGAAATTCCATTAGAGGAGCCTGGCAGGCTACAGTTCATGGGGGTCCCAAGATTTTCACTTTAGTAATCTCCCTGACAAAGAAAGACCCCAAAGCATTGCTAACTACAAAATTAGGTGAGGCTCCCCTTCTCTCCCCAAATCAAGTTGTATGTGGAATCCCCAAGAAAATGCTAGTTCCAAGCATGCAGGCCAGTAGTCTCTCCCCAAAAGCTCTTTTTAGTTTCTTGAGAAACCTCCATACTGTTCTCCATAGCGACTGCAGCAATTTACATTTCCACCAATTTACATTTCCTCCTGTGGGAGGATTCCCTTTTCTCCACACTCTCTCCAGGGTTTATTATTTGTAGACTTTTTGGTAATGGCTGTTCTGCCTTGTGTGAGGTGATACTTCAGTGTAGTTTTGATTTGCATTTCTCTACTAATTAGCAATGTTCAGCATCTTTTCATGTGCAATTTGGCCATCTGTATGTCCGCTTTGTTGTTGTTGTTTAGTCACTAAGTTGTATCTGACTCTTTGCGACCCTGTGGACTGAGCCCATCAGGCTCTTCTGTCCATGGGATTTCTCAGACAAGAATACCAGAGTGGGTTGCCTTTTCCTTTTCCAGGTGGTCTTCCTAACCTGGGGATCGAACCTGCAACTCCTGTTTGGCAGGCAGATTCTTTACTCCTGAGCCACCTGGAAAGTCTATATATAGTCTTCTTTAGAGAAATGTCTATATCTTCTGCCCATTTGTTGATTAGGTTTGTTTTTGACATTGAGCTGTATGAGTTCTTTGTATAGTTTGGAGATTTATCCCTTGTCAGTTGCTTGCAAATATTCTCTCCCATCCTGTATGTTGCCTTTTCTGATTTCCTTTGCTGTGAAGAAGCTTTTGGGTTTAATTAAGTCCCATTTGTTTATTTTTGTTTTTATTTTCATTACTTTAGGAGAGATCCAAAAAGATATTGCTATAATCTATATCAGAGTATATTCTGCCTATGTTTTCCTCTAAGAATTTATCTTGTCCAGCCTTGCACTTATACCATTGTATATTCTGGTCTCCTTTGTCACAGATTAATTCTCCCTAGGTGCATGGGTTTATTTCTGGGCTTTCTATCTTGTTCCATTGATCTATATTTCTGTTTTTGTGCCAGCACCAAACTGTCTTGATTACTGTAACTTTGTAGTATAGTCCAAAACCCAGGAGTCTGATTCCTCCAGCTCCATTTTTCTTTCTCAAGGTTGCTTTGGCTATTTGGGGTCTTTTGTGTTTCCATACAAATTATAAAATTTTTTTGTTCTAGTTCTGTGAAAATTGCCATTGGTAATTTAACAAGAATTGCCTTGAATCTTAGATTTCCTAGAGTAGGATAGTCACTTTAATGACCCTGAGTCTTCCAACCAGAGAATTTTATATCTTTCCATCTGTTTTGTCATCTTCGATTTCTTTCATCAGCATCTTACAGTTTTCAGAGTACAGGTCTTTTTTTTCCTTAAGTAGGTTTATTTTCAGGTATTTTATCTTTTTTGATGTAATGGGAAATGAAATTATTTCCTTAATTTCCCTTTCTGGCCTTTCATATATAGAAATGCTACATGTTTTTGTGTATTAATTTTATATCCTGCAACTTTACCAAATTCATTGATGAGGTCTAGTAGCCAGCTCATTGGAAAAGACCTTGATGTGGAGAAAGACTGAAGGCAAAAGGAGAAGGGGGCAGCAGAGGATGAGATGGTTAGATAGCATCATTGACAAAATGGACGTGAACTTGAGCAAACTCCAGGAGATAGTGAAGAACAGGGAAGCCTGATGTGCTGTCAGCGCTCCTTGGGGTTGCAAAGAGTTGGACATGAGTTGGCGACTGAATAGCAGTTTTCTGGTAACATCTTCACTGATTGCTGTGGCTAGGACTTGCAGAACTATGTTGAATAAAAGTGGTGAGAGTGGGCATCCTTGTCTTTTTCCTGATCTTAGGGAAAGTGCTTTCAGCTTTTCATCATTGAGTATGATGTTGACTGTGGGTTCTATTATGGCTTCTGTTATGTTGAGATAGGTTCCCAATATTTGTCTTTTTGTGGCTTGCTGTAGTTTAATTTTATTTTATTATTGTTGAAATCAAGCATGTACAGAGTTTAAAAAGTCAGTTGTTTAAGAAGGCTTATGCAGAAATAGTGGGGTGCTCTGCCATTCATGGGGTTGCAAATAGTCGGACACGACTGAGCAATTGAACTGAACTGAACTACCACTCCTTCTTACTCTCAGTTTCCACTCATTAGAGATAAAAGTTTTCACTGCTTTGGATATTTTTAATCTATTTATTCTAATATTTATATCCATATTTTAAAATATCAGACTAAAGCAGGCAGTAAGTATTGACTTTCTGCTATGAAAGATGAATTAGTTAGCTCTCACAGGTAACGATCTACATGCTGTCTCCCTCTTTTCTCCTTTTTCCCTCCCTCCCTTCCTTCTTCTCTCTCCTTCACTCTTTTCCCCTTCCTCTCTCTCTCTCACATACATACCCACACACATGCTATTTCTTTTGTCCACTCAGTATAGCTATATCGCAATTTGTTTGCAATAAAATTATCAATATTTTCTATATACCTGAGCCAGCTACTTTGCAGTTATTAAATTTAATTTTTATATAATTGTTTTTTCCAGAGTTTAGAAATGCTTTAATTTTCCATGCACTCATTCATTTATTAATCCATTGAAATATTCATAATATTTCTCACTATATTCTAGGCACTTTCGAGACTTTGGAGTAATGTAACAGTAAACAAAACACCAAAATTTCTGGCCTTAGAAGTGTTGTGTCTTTCCTTTCCCAAATTCACCCAGAATGTATAATTATCTGAATATATTCAGATATATCAGTTATTCTATCACATCTCTTTATATTTTTTAATATTTCCTCTTGGGCCCTTCCATAGTTCTGCTCTATTCTGAACTGGTTTTTCTATAAGCTTGTTGTTTAGAGATTTCATCGTGAAATTTTCCTTATCCATTATCCTGGAAGTTTTCTTTACTGTTCTCTACTATATTCCTCTTTTGCTGATTCACATGTCCACTTTTTGGTTTATACTCGTCTTCGTTAATCGTGTCCTTCAATAGCTGACAAGGAGTACAGAGGCAACAATTTTTTGAGACTTTCTACCGCTAGAAAATGCCTTACATCTTTCTTCACATTTAATGTATAGTTTAGCTGCATGCAGAATTCTTGGTTGGTAATTAATGTTCCTCTGAGGAGACTGAAGGTTATATTCTCTTATCTTCTAGTTTCTAGTATTACCATTAAGAGTTGGTGCAGTTTGATTCTCTATCTTTTTTATCTGACCTATTCTTCACTGTTATCCATGGACACTATTAAAATCTTATCTTTCTTTGCATTATTCTGAAAATTAATGCTGATGTGTGTCAGTTGGGCCTTTTTTCATTTGTTACACTATTAGCCAGATGTTGAATCTCTTGGAATCACTCATTTTCTTTTTTTTCTCTTGTCTTTCATATTTATGTTCTTTTTTATACTTTCTAAAAGACTTCTTGAAGTTTATTTTTTTATCTTTATGTTAAACTTTTGTACTATTATTTCCAAGAATATTTTGTTACCTAAATTAAAAAAAAAATAAAACCCGTGTGTCTTGCAATGTCTTTTCTTATCTCTGAGGATTTAATAGTTCTTAAAATTTCTTTTTCTTCTAAGGATCATTGTGTCTATTTTCAACAAGTTCAGGTTTCCTTTTTCCGCATATGTCTGATGATCCAGTTATATTTGCAAACAAAACAGTGGAAAGCTATTGAAAGTTCTCAGTATATATAAGCAGGGCTTGTCAACTGATGGACTTCAAGCTGGCTTAAAACTCAGCATTTAAAAAACTAAGATCATGGCATCCAATCCCATCACTTCATGGCAAATAAATGGAGAAAAAGTGGAAAAAGTGACATTTTTTTTTCTTGGGCTCTGAAATCAATGCACATAGTGACTGTACCCACGAAATTAAAAGATGCTTACTTCTTGGAAGAAAAGTTATGACAAACATAGACAACATATTAAAAAGTAGAGACATAATTTTGTCAACAAAAGTCCCAATAGTCAAAGCTGTGGTTTTTCCAGTAGTCATGTACATATGTGAGAGTTGGACCATGATGAAGCCTGAGCACCGAAGAATTGATGCTTTCAAATTGAGAGTTCCTTGGACAGCAGGAAGGTCAAACAAGTCAATCCTATAGGAAATCAACTCTGAATATTCACTGGAAGGACTGATGTTGAAGCTCCAATACTTTGGTCACCTGCTGTGACAAGCCGACTCGTTGGAAAAGATCCTGATGCTGGGAAAGATTGAGGGCAGGAAGAGAAGTGGGCGACAGAGAATGAGATGGTTGGATGGCATCACCAACTCAATGGACATGAGTTTGAGCAAACTCTGGGAGATACTGAAGCACAGGGAAACCTGGCATGCTGTAGTCCTTGGGGTCACAAAGGGTGGACATGACTTAGCAACTGAACAACAGCAACACCAACCATTTAGTCAGCAAATATTTCAGTTTTGATTTTTCAAATTGATTGAGTTTGAACTTACATGTCTGATTTCTGGGCTTTTAAAATATTGCAATATCTCTTTATTTGTTGTCCTTTCCTCTTTATTTTTCTGTAACCTCATTATTTTGCGTCTCTCTTTTTTTTTTTTTTTTTGTCCTTTTACAGTTATTTGAGATATGTCAGAAAAGAGTAGGGGTTTATTTTCAATCAACCATGTAAATTGGCTCTCCAATGTTGATTTGTATAGTTAAGGAATATTTGGGAGTTTAATAGAAAGATGGAATCCTATTGTAATTTTCAATTATTCAGTAATCAGTTAAGATGAATGTTTTCTACATATTTGTTAGCACTGTGTTTCTTTGTAGAATTTTTATTTCGTATCTCTCTATTTTCTGTGTAGGGGTTTTATATTTCTTCTTTAGTTGATGTGTAAGAACTTTTATTATATTTGTTTTTAACTTTAAATAATTCCATACTTGTTCTTAGTGCTACTCGTGTTTACCTATATCTTCATATATTTACTTGCTTGCTGTGGTAGGAAAAGTATATAAAATGCCAGTAAGTCCAAAGAAAATAAAACATACCCATGATATCATCTAGAGGTAATCCTAGTATGTAGCTTTTGGGTCTTATTTTTTAAAGTATGTGATGCATGTTTATATTATACATTTTGTCTTATAATTCACCTTATTTTTAGTTAAATGTTACCTAAATTTCAAAAGAACAGTGCTTTTCCTATTAAAAGTAAAACATCCAAAGACACATTAAGAAAAAGCAGTCATCTTTCATTCACTATCCTGTTCCCTATCCTGATTGTCTTGGTAGAATTAGTTGTAGCACTCTAGTGTTTATTGTTCTATACCTTTTTTATGCTTACATGTATTAATATGTGTGCTGTGCTAAAAATCATTTCAGTCATGTCTGACTTTTTGCAACCCTATGAACTGCAGCCAGCCAGGCTCCTCTGTCTTTGGGATTCTCCAGGCAAGAATACTGCAGTGGTTTGCCTGTACTCTCCTCCAGGGGATCTCCCCAACCTGGGAATCGAACCCACATCTCTTATGTCTCCTACATTGGCAGACAAGTTCTTTACCACTAGCACCACCTGGGAAACCTGTTTTAATATATATAGCATCTATGTACATTGAGATCAAACTGAACTCATTACTTATAGTCTTTTTTTAATTCCACTTAATGATGCACAGAGTCGGACCCGACTGAAGTGACTTAGCAGCAGCAGCAACAATGATGCTTTAATGGACATTTGTCAGATTCTTAAGAGTTTTTGTAAAACTGTGGTAAGCAGAATAATTGTCCTCCAAAAACATCTGTATTCTAATCCCTGGAAGCTCTGAATATATTACCTTACATAGCAAAGGGACTTTGCAGGTATGATGGACGAAATAGACTTTGAAAGATGGAGATTATCCTGGGTTATCTGGGTAGGCTGCTCATTCTAATCATGTGAATTCCGAAAAATAAAGAACCTGTCCTTACTGTGTCAGAGAGATAAGACGAAAGGAGGAGGAGAGGTTTGAAGCTTGAGAATGACTTGGCCTGTCCTTGTTGGCTCTGAAGATGGAGGAAGGTTGTGTGACCAGCCAAGGATTGCAAGGACCAGCCAAGGAAGCTTGGAACAGTCCTCATCTGATAACCCACAAGGAAATAGGGATCCCAGTCCTCCAACTACAAAGAAAAAGGTTCTGCCAGAAACCTGAGTGAGCAAGGAAATAGATCCTCCCCTACAACCTGCAGAAAGGAACATAACCCTGCTGACACCTAGGTGTTAGACCTGTGTCACACGGGTCTGTCTGTAGTCAGACCTACAGAATTATAGAATAACACATTTGTGTTGAGTCAGTAAACTTGTAGTTTTTTATAGTGGTAAGAGAAAGCTAATACAAATCCTAACTTATTTCCTATACATGGGTAATTGTTCATGGCTTCTGTAGACACTATAACTTTTTCAGCACTTCTTTTGTTGAACATTCAGATTATTTCAAATTCTTTACCACTGCACAGAGTGCTGTAATAAGCATGACTGTACTTAGACTCTGTGTTCTGGTCCTTTTATTTTTTTAGGGTAAATCTCCAAAAACAAAATTGCTAGGTCAAAAGCTATTGTTACATAAGTGTATTTTATGTAATGTACAATTATAAATTATAATAATCCATGTTAACTAAGATCATGGCATCCAGTCTCATCACTTCATGCCAAATAATGGGGAGACAATGGAAACAGTGACAGACTTTATTTTCATGGGCTCCAAAATCACTGCAGATGGTGACTGCAGCCATGAAATTAAAAGATGCTTGCTCCTTGAAAGAAAAACTATGACAAATCTAGACAGCATATTAAAAAGCAGAGATTATTCTGCTGACAAAGGTCCATATAGTCAAAGCTATGGTTTTTCCAGTAGTCATATATGGATGTGAAGTTGAACCATAACCAAGGCTAAACACCGAAGAATTGATGCTTTTGAACTGTGGTGTTGAGAAGACTCTAGAGAGTCCCTTGAGCTGAAAGGAGATCAAACCAGTCAATCCTAAAGGAAGTCAATCTTGAATATTCATTGGAAGGACTGATGCTGAAGCTGAAGCTCCAATACTTTGGCCACCTGATTCGAAGAACTGACTCATCGGAAAAGGCCCTGATGCTGGAAAAGATAGAAGACAGGAGGAGAGGCATCAACCAACTTGATAGACAGGAATTTGAGCAAGCTCCAGGAGATGGTGAAGGAAAGGGAAGCCTGACATGTTGCAATCCATGGGGTCGCAAAGATTCAGACACGACTGAGCTACTGAACAGCAAATGCCAACTTTTTTTTTCCGAAAGGTTGTAGCAGTTGATAAACTTGCAATTTATGAAAGTGTTCATTACTGCTTTCTAGGTAGGTGTAGTGAATGCTTTGGAAACTATTGCTTCAGTCTAAGAGATGGGCATGTTTTAAAGTTTAGATGTATCTGGGCATGCATGTCCTACATTCAAGTAATTATGACAAAAATAAGGTAAGACTATGCACTGCTTCCAAAAAAAATCTTTCCTAATATGCCTTTAATAAGACCATAGATCTTTTAAGATCTTAATACACTGCCTAAAAATTTGAAGAAACTCTGGCAATGGTTTCAGAAGTCTGACTGTCATTGGAAAACCAAGAATTCTCATTCAACAGTCCTTAAATTATCTAATCTAATATGAGATTAAAAGAAGTATAGGCAATGAGTTCATTTGTCTCCTTGATTCATTTGGCTGTAGAAATGATGTTGTCTCCATTAATCCCAGAAAGAGTTGGAGGTGAGTCAAGGGAGAATAGCATACAGCCTTGAGCCAACTTTCCATTAGGTTGGTATGAAGGTAGTTGTGGTTTCAGACCATGAATTTTAAATCATTTTAACTACGATCAAACACATCTTTATTAATCAAAATAGGAATCATTACAACCAACACAGTTTTGCCAACAAGAAATTTGTTTATATCTGTAGTATAAAAATCCATCTTCAGGATTCAACAAACTCTTGGAAAGCATTTTCTGCCTCTTGCTGGTTGCAGAAGCATTTTGCCTGCAAAAAGTTGTCGAGATGCTTGGCGAAGTGGTAGTCGGTTGGCAAGAGATCAGGTGAATATGGCAGACGAGGCAAAACTTTGTAGCCCAATTTGTTCGACTTTAAAACATTGGTCATGTAACATACTGTCATGGAGAAGAATTGGGCCCATTCTGTTGACCAATGTCAGCTGCAGTCACTGCAGTTTTCAGTGCATCTCATCGATTTGCTGAGCATACTTCTCAGATGTAATGGTTTTTCCGGGATTCAAAAAAGCTGTAGTAGATCAGACAGGCAGCAGACTGCCAAACAGTGACCATGACCTTTTTTTGGTGCAAGTTCAGCTTTGGGAAGTGTTTTGGAGCTTCTTCTGGATCCAATCACTGAGCTGGTCATTGCCAGTTGTTGTGTAAAACACACTTAGCTTTGCACATCACAATCCAATCAAGAAATGGTTCATTGTTGTGTAAAATAAGAGATGACACTTCCAAACAACGATTTATTTTGATTTTTGGTCAGCTCATGAGGCACCTACTTATCAAGTTTTTCACCTTTCCAATTTGCTTCAAATGCTGAATAACCATAGAATAGTTGATGTTGAGTTCTTTGGCAACTTCTCGTGTATATATAAGAGGATCAGCTTCAGTGATGGCTCTCAATTGGTCGTTGTTAACTTCCAATGGCCAGCCTCTATGCTCCTTATCTTTAAGATTCTTCTCTCCTTTGTAAAACTTCTTGAACCACCACTGCATTGTACACATGTTAACATTTCCTGGGCCAAATGCATTGTTGATGTTGCAAGTTGTCTCCGCTGCTTTACAGCCCATTTTGAACTTGAATAAAAAAGTTGCTTGAATTTGCTTTTTGCTACATCATTTCTTTAATCTAAAATAAATATAAAATAAACAGCAAGTAATAAATCATTAGCAAAAAAATAAACCGAGAAATGCACATTAAAATGATGTATAACATAACCACATTTATTTAAGAATGTAGTCCATTATCAAATGGCAAAGTTCAACAATGTAAAACTGCAATTACCTTTGCACTAACCTAATAGGGTGATTTAAACAAAAATGTTTGCTGACTTTAAAAATGTAATCAAGAGGTGTTACGGGAAATGACCTTCTTTCTACCTTGCAGGCTCTTTGATTTTGCCAGCAGAACTCCCTAGATAAAATTTAATTTTAAGCTGAATTTTCTTTATTTGGAAATTTAAATTATCTTAAGTATAAAAATATTCTGTGTATTTAAAGTATTAAACTTACTCAAGTGAGGCATTAAAAATTTGGAGCTAAAATAAATTAGATAATGAGAAAGTGAAAAACATATTTTTTATAATTAACTGCTCATTTTGAGTTAATTATATACCATTACCAAAATGTAATTGCAATTTATTTTCTATTATCTGTGGAAAAAATCACAGTCAAGGGAGCTTACATTGCTGCTTTCCTGCATAAATGGTATAGAATGAGAATAAATAAATATGTGAGGACTTAATGATAAATAAGAGCAAATAGCAGAGCACAGCTGAGCTGAACCATTGGAAGATAACTATCACATGAAAGATGTTAATGACTTAAAAAGTCACAAGCAGTTCTGATTGCATATAGGTTCTCTGGTTTGATTTTAGTTTGCTTGATGTTTTTGTTGACCATGCAAAGATGACCCTTAGAAATGAACATTTTTTGTAATTCTGCAGATTTCTAAAAATCTTACCATTTTTGTATGTTCATGTGACAGTGAGTAACTCAACAAAAAATGTATTAAATACCTGCTATTTTTAAAAAAAAAATCTGACTTTGCTAAATACTGTAGGAAATATAAGAAGCCCCTAGTAGTAGAGTAAGGCAAATATGTAAATATTTATCATCTATAAAGAATCTCTGCTCAGTTGCTCAGTCGTGTCTGACTCTTTGTGGCCCCATGGACTGTAGCCTGCCAGGCCCCTCTGTCCATGGAATTTTCCAGGCAAGAATGTTGGACCAGGTTGCCATTTCCTACTAGAAGAGCTTTATAAAAGAAATACAAAAAAGTTAAGAAAAAGGTTTTTGGAAGTAGTAGTGTTTAAGATAAGTCTTAAAATATAGGACAGAATTGTGGTAGGCTGTGGAATATCTATAGGTGTTTGTGTATGTTGTGGGTGTGTGTGTGTGTTTCTGAGGGGAGAAGACAGGGAAAGAGTCTCAGTAGAGGAAGGCAGTCCCAAGTCGGGCACAGCATCAGAGACGCTTCAGTGTGACGCTTCGGGAGTTAGGGAAAGTGAGACAAATGATTACATTAGTAAATTAGATGAAAGGGTTTAAATATCAAACTGAGGAATATGGACCTGTATGATTGGAATAATTTTTAAAAAGTCATGAAAAAGAACTGATTTTTTGACAAAAATGATAAAGCTGATTTTGAAGACCAGTGGAATAAGAATGAAGAATTCCAAGTTTTGTCTTTCCAGTAATTAGCCATGTGACTTTAAAGATCGTGCTGTGTGCCTCCACCTCCTTGCTTATGAATGAGAGTTAACTTGATTTTTATTAAGAGTTTCCCATCTCTAACATGCTGGGAAGAGTGCAAATTGCTGGAGTCGCTTTGGTGGTCAGCTTGGCAATGCCAGTTCACAGTTATTTTTTACTATGAATGCTGATTGGAATAGCAACTCCCCTTCTGATTATCTTCCCTATTAACTTTTCATCATTTCTGTGCTCTTTGTAACTCATAGATAACCTGTTGGCCTAAAGAATTGCTTGTACAAAAAAAGAGCGTTTCTCTGATTTCTCTTTCAAAACCCTTCAACAACATTACTGACTAACGTGGATGGGAATTACTGTCATCTTCCTTAGGCACATTAGAGAACATCAGTAAAACTGTAAAATAGGACTCAGAGGTACCGCAGTATAAAGCAAAACTAAACTAAAATGAGAAAAGTTGTCCTATTAGTTCAGTGTTCCACAGCTTCAAAAATAGAGAAATTTTCAGGGATTAGTGATCTTCCTGTCCTCTTTCAATTTTTTTTCTTTTTTTGAGCTGTAAAATGAAAATCTGTTTCCTCTTCAGTACTTTCCTCTAGACCCACATTTTAATCTTTTAAGATCCTTTAACTTTTTGATAAATGTAAAAATCATCACTTAAAATCACTATATGACCCAGCAGTTCCACTCCTGCGTAACGTACATTCACACAAAGACTTCTGTGTGACTGCTCAGGACAACATTATTCAGAATAGCCAAAAAGTTAAAATAAGCTGAATGTCCAGCAGCTGGTGAACAGGCCAACAAATGTCATGGATCCATTCAATGTAATATTTGACAATAAAAAAGGGACAAAATACTGTTACACTCTACAGCAAGGATGAACCTTGCAAATGTTAACTGAAAGAAGGCTGTCACAAAGACCACAGATTGTGTATTTCCATTTATACGAAATGTCCAGAAAAGGCAAACCTATAAATAAAGAATAGGAATTAATGATTACCTTGTATGGGTGGTGAGAATGGGGATGAACAGCAGAAAGCATGAGGTTGCTTTTGGGATTTGGAGCTATTATAAAATTAGATTATGGGGATGGTTGCACTTATTAAGTGCACCTACTAATCATACTAAGAAGTACTTTAAATGGGTGAAATTTTTTTTTTTTTTGAAAATGGAAATTATTTATTATTATCAGGTGGGAAGCAATTTCACACTGATTATTACCTTTGAATATTCATACAATGCAATGAATCTGTGCCCATATCAGTAGCCTGAGGCAGGCAGTTTTCAAGTTATTTAAATGTTAGCTCACTTAAACCTCCAAAGAGTTTCTTAAGGAAGGTTTGACGAACCCATTGTGCAAATGAGAAAATTCTGTCTGAGAGGAGAAATTAAGTTTTCGAGGTGACAAAATATTGTAACTTGATTTTCAACTTTTTTTTTTTTTAATTAGTTGGAGGCTAATTACTTCACAACATTTCAGTGGGTTTTGTCATACATTGACATGAATCAGCCATAGAGTTACACGTATTCCCCATCCCGATCCCCCCTCCCACCTCCCTCTCCACCTGACTCCTCTGGGTTCTCCCAGTGCACCAGGCCCGAGCACTTGACTCATGCATCCCACCTGGGCTGGTGATCTGTTTCACCATAGATAATATACATGCTGTTCTTTCAAAACATCCCACCCTCATCTTCTCCCACAGAGTTCAAAAGTCTGTTCTGTACTTCTGTGTCTCTTTTTCTTTTTTGCATATAGGGTTATCGTTACCATCTTTCTAAATTCCATATATATGTGTTAGTATGCTGTAATGTTCTTTATCTTTCTGGCTGACTTCACTCTGTATAATGGGCTCCAGTTTCATCCATCTCATTAGAACTGATTCAAATGAATTCTTTTTAACAGCTGAGTAATATTCCATGGTGCATATGTACCACAGCTTCCTTATCCATTCATCTGCTGAAGGGCATCTAGGTTCCTTCCATGTCCTGGCTATTATAAACAGTGCTGCGATGAACATTGGGGTACACGTGTCTCTTTCAGATCTGGTTTCCTCAGTGTGTATGCCCAGAAGTGGTATTGCTGGGTCATATGGCAGGTCTATTTCCAGTTTTTTAAGAAATCTCCACATTGTTCTCCATAGCGGCTGTACTAGTTTGCATTCCCACCAACAGTGTAAGAGGGTTCCCTTTTCTCCACACCCTCTCCAGCATTTATTGATTGTAGACTTTTGGATAGCAACCATCCTGACTGGCGTGTAATGGTACCTCATTGTGGTTTTGATTTGCATTTCTCTGATAATGAGTGATGTTGAGCATCTTTTCATGTGTTTGTTAGCCATCTGTATGTCTTCTTTGGAGAAATGTCTGTTTAGTTCTTTGGCCCATTTTTTGATTGGGTCATTTATTTTTCTGGAATTGAGCTTCAGGAGTTGCTTGTATATTTTTGAGATTAATCCTTTATCTGTTTCTTCATTTGCTATTATTTTCTCCCAATCTGAGGGCTGCCTTTTCACCTTGCTTATAGTTTCCTTTGTAGTGCAGAAGCTTTTAAGTTTCATTAGATCCCATTTGTTTAGTTTTGCTTTTATTTCCAATATTCTGGGAGGTGGGTCATAGAGAATCTTGCTGAGATTTATGTCGGAGAGTGTTTTGCCTATGTTCTCCTCTAGGAGTTTTATAATTTCTTGTCTTACATTTAGATCTTTAATTCATTTTGAGTTTATTTTTGTGTATGGTGTTAGAAAGTGTTCTAGTTTCATTCTTTTACAAGTGGTTGACCAGTTTTCCCAGCACCACTTGTTAAAGAGATTGTCTTTTTTCCATTGTATATCCTTGCCTCCTTTGTCAAAGATAAGGTGTCCATAGGTTCGTGGATTTATCTCTGGGCTTTCTATTCTGTTCCATTGATCTATATTTCTGTCTTTGTGCCAGTACCATACTGTCTTGATGACTGTGGCTTTGTAGTAGAGTCTGAAGTCAGGCAGGTTGATTCCTCCAGTTCCATTCTTCTTTCTCAAGATTACTTTGGCTATTCGAGGTTTCTTGTATTTCCATACAAATTGTGAAATTATTTGTTCTAGTTCTGTGAAAAAATACCGTTGGTAGCTTGATAGGGATTGCATTGAATCTATAGATTACTTTGGGTAGAATAGCCATTTTGACAATATTGATTCTTCCAATCTATGAACACGGTATGTTTCTCCATCTGTTTGTGTCCTCTTTGCTTTCTTTCATCAGTATTTTATAGTTTTCTATGTATAGTTCTTTTGTTTCTTTAGGTAGACATACTCTTAAGTATTTTATTCTTTTTGTTGCAATGGTGAATGGTGTTGTTTCCTTAATTTCTCTTTCTATTTTCTCATTGTTAGTATATAGGAATGCAAGGGATTTCTGTGTGTTAATTTTATATCCTGCAACTTTACTATATTCATTGATTAGCTCTAGTAATTTTCTGGAAGAGTCTTTAGGGTTTTCTATGTAGAGGATCATGTCATCTGCAAACAGCGAGAGTTTCACTTCTTCTTTTCCTATCTGGATTCCTTTTACTTCTTTTTCTGCTCTGATTGCTGTGGCCAAAACTTCCAACACTATGTTGAATAGTAGTTGTGAGAGTGGGTACCCTTGTCTTGTTCCTGATTTCAGGGGAAATGCTTTCAATTTGTCACCATTAAGGGTGATGCTTGCTGTGGGTTTGTCATATATAGCTTTTATTATGTTGAGGTATGTTCCTTCTATTCCTGCTTTCTGGAGAGTTTTAATCATAAATGAGTGTTGAATTTTGTCAAAGGCTTTCTCTGCATCTATTGAGATAATCATATGGTTTTCATCTTTCAATTTGTTAATGTGGTGTATTACACTGATTGATTTGCGGATATTAAAGAATCCTTGCATTTCTGGGATAAAGCCCACTTGGTCATGGTGTATGATTTTTTTTAATATGTTGTTGGATTCTGTTTGCTAGAATTTTGTTAAGGATTTTTGCATCTATGTTCATCAGTGATATTGGCCTGTAGCTTTCTTTTTTTGTGGCATCTTTGTCTGGTTTTGGAATTAGGGTGATGGTGGCCTCATAGAATGAGTTTGTAAGTTTGCCTTCATCTGCAATTTTCTGGAAGAGTTTGAGTATGATAGGTGTTAGCTCTTCTCTAAATTTTTGGTAGAATTCAGCTGTGAAGCCATCTGGTTCTGGGCTTTTGTTTGCTGGAAGATTTTTTATTACAGTTTCGATTTCCTTGCTTGTGATGGGTCTGTTAAGATCTTCTATTTCTTCCTGGTTCAGTTTTGGAAAGTTATACTTTTCTAAGAATTTGTCCATTTCATCCAAGTTGTCCATTTTATTGGCATAGAGCTGCTGGTAGTAGTCTCTTATGATCCTTTGTATTTCAGTGTTGTCTGTTGTGATCTCACCCTTTTCATTTCTTATTTTGTTAATTTGGTTCTTCTCTCTTTGTTTCTTAATGAGTCTTGCTAATGGTTTGTCAATTTTGTTTATTTTTTCAAAAAACCAGCTTTTAGCTTTGTTGATTTTTGCTATGGTCTCTTTAGTTTCTTTTGCATTTATTTCTGCCCTAATTTTTAAGATTTCTTTCCTTCTGCTAACCCTGGGGTTCTTCATTTCTTCCTTTTCTAATTGCTTTAGGTGTAGAGTTAGGTTATTTATTTGGCTTTTTTCTTGTTTCTTGATGTAAGCCTGTAATGCTATGAACCTTCCCCTTAGCACTGCTTTTACAGTGTCCCATAGGTTTTGGGTTGTTTGTTTTCTTTTTCATTCATTTCTATACATATTTTGATTTCTTTTTTGATTTCTTCTATGATTTGTTGGTTATTCAGAAGCGTGTTATTTAGCCTCCATATGTTTGAATTTTTAACAATTTTTTTCCTGTAATTGAGATCTAATCTTACTGCACTGTGGTCAGAAAAGATGACTGGAATGATTTCAATTTTTCTGAATTTTCCAAGACCAGATTTATGGCCCAGGATGTGATCTATTCTGGAGAAGGTTCCATGTGCACTTGAGAAAAAGGTGAAGTTGATTGTTTTGGGGTGAAAAGTCCTATAGATATCAATTAGGTCTAGCTGGTCCATTGTGTCATTTAAGGTTTGTGTTTCCTTGTTAATTTTCTGTTTAGTTGATCTATTCATAGTTGTGAGTGGGGTATTAAAGTCTCCCACTATTATTGTGTTACTATTAATTTCCTCTTTCATACTCGTTAGCGTTTGCTGTACATATTGCGGTGCTCCTATGTTGGGTGCATATATATTTATAATTGTTATATCTTCTTCTTGGATTGATCCTTTGATCATTATGTAGTGTCCTTCTTTGTCTCTTTTCACATCCTTTATTTGTAAGTCTATTTTATCTGATAGGAGTATTGCGACTCCTGCTTTCTTTTGGTCTCCGTTTGCATGAAATATTTTTTTCCAGCCCTTCACTTTTAGTCTGTATGTGTGTCTGGTTTTGAGGTGGGTCTCTTGTAGGCAGCATATATAGGGGTCTTGTTTTTGTATCCATTCAGCCAATCTTTGTCTTTTGGTTGGGGCATTCAACCCATTTACATTTAAGGTAATTATTGATAGGTGTGGTCCCGTTGCCATTTACTTTGTTGTTTTGGGTTCACGTTTATACAACCTTTCTGCATTTCCTGTCTAGAGAAGATCCTTTAGCATTTGTTGAAGAGCTGGTTTGGTGGTGCTGAATTCTCTCAGCTTTGCTTGTCTGTAAAGCTTTTGAATTCTTCTTCATATCTGAATGAGATCCTTGCTGGGTACAGTAATCTAGGTTGTAGGTTATTCTTTTTCATTACTTTCAGTATGTCCTGCCATTCCCTTATGGCCTGGAGGGTTTCTATTGGTAGATCAGCTGTTATCCTTATGGGAATCCCTTTGTGTGTTATTTGTTGTTTCTCCCTTGCTGCTTTTAGTATTTGTTCTTTGTGTTTGATCTTTGTTAATTTGATTAATATGTGTCTTGGTGTGTTTCGCCTTGAGTTTATCCTGTTCGGGACTCTCTGGGTTTCTTGGACTTGGGTGGCTATTTCCTTCCCCATTTTAGGGAAGTTTTCAGCTATTATCTCCTTGAGTATTTTCTCATGGCCTTTCTTTTTGTCTTCTTCTTCTGGGACTCCTATGATTCGAATGTTCGGGCGTTTCACATTGTCCCAGAGGTCCATGAGGTTGTCCTCATTTCTTTTGATTCTTTTTTCTTTTTTTCTCTCTACTTCATTTATTTCCACCATTTTATCTTCTACCTCACTTATCCTATCTTCTGTCTCTGTTATTCTACTCTTTGTTCCCTCCAGAGTGTTTTTTATCTCATTCATTGCATTATTCATTTTTAATTGACACTTTTTTATTTCTTCTAGGTCTTTGTTAAACATTTCTTGCATTTTTTCAATCTTTGTCTCCAGGCTATTTATCTGTAACTCCATTTTGCTTTCGAGATTTTGGATCATTTTTATTATCATTATTCTAAATTCTTTTTCAGGTAGATTCCCTATCTCCTCCTCTTTTGTTTGACTTGGTGGTCTTTTTTCATGTTCCTTTACCTGTTGGGTATTTCTCTGCCTTTTCATCTTGTTTAGATTGCTGTGTCTGGAGTGGGCTTTCTGTATTCTGGATGTCTGTGGTTCCTTTTTATTGTGGAGGTTTTACCCAGTGGGTGGGGTTAGACAATTGGCTTGTCAAGGTTTCCTGGTTAGGGAAGCTTGCATCGGTGTTCTGGTGCATGGAACTTGATTTCTTCTCTTTGGAGAGCAATGGAGTGCCCAGTAATGAGTTTTGAGATGGGTCTATGTGTTAGGTGTGACCTTTGGCAGTCTGTATGTTGACATTCAGGGCTATGTTCCTGAGTTGCTGGAGAATTTGCATGGTATGACTTGCTCTAAAACTTATTGGCTCTTGGGTGGTGGTTGGTTTCAGTGTAGGTATGGAGGCTTTTGGACGATCACTTATTACTTAAAGATCCATGTAGTCAGGAGTTTTCTGGTGTTCTCAGGTTTTGGGCTTAAGTCTCCTGCCTCTGGATTTCAGTTTTATTCTTCCTGTAGTCTCAGGACTTCTCCAACTATACAGCACTGATAATAAAACTTCTAGGTTAATGGCGAAAAGATTCTCCCCCGTTAGGGACTCCCAGAGAGGTTCACAGAATTACATGAAGAAGAGGAGAGGGAGGAGGGAGATAGAGATGAGCGTGAGGAGAAAAGGGGGGACTCAAGAGGAGAGAGACAGATCGACGCAGTTGTCTGTTCCCAGAGTGTTCTCCGTAGCCCAGACACCCACAAAGATTCACAGAATTGGATTGGGAAGAGAAGGGGAAAGGAGGAAATAGAGGTGTTCTGAGGTAGAAAACAGAGAGTCAAGATTGGGAGAGAATAATCAACACACTCCTGAATAAAAATGGGAACTGATTATTGGATTCTTAAATGTTCACAATTTATATCATATACTGAAAAACAAAAATTAAAAATCTAGAGTAGAGGTTAGACTCTTAAAAATACTATATTAAAAACAAAAACCAAAACACACACAAAAAATTTTTAGAAATATATATGAAGTTCGGTTTAAAAATATGGCTTCTCTTTTTTTTTTTTTTGTAAGGTTATAGTGTATTGAAAATGAAAATTAAGGAGTAGTAGAGGAGTACTAGAGGACTTTAAAAGAAATAAGAGAAAAAGAAAAATAGAAAATAGAAGAGAAAAAGGAAAAAAAGAAGAAAAAAGAGAAAAAAAATTTTTTTTCCCTAATTAAAAAATTCGTAAAAGTCTATGAAAATGAAAGTTAAGGAGTAATGGGGGAGTAATAGGGAATTTTAAAGGAAAATAAAAGCGAAAAAATAAAAAAGAAAAAAGAAAAAAAAAATTTTTTTCTTACTTAACAAAAAAAAGAAAAAGTAAAAATATATCTAGGAGTTTCTCTGGAGCTGTTGCGGTCAGTGTGGGTTCGGCTCAGTTTCAGATAGCTCCTCGTTCCAGCTTACACTTCTCGATATCTACAGGCCCCTTCCGGTGTAGTCGGTGTTTTCCACGGGGATTTTAATCTGTTGCACCCAGTCCCTTCTGAAGTGGTTCCCTTTGTTTATTTGGTTTCTGTTTGCCGGTCTCTTCAGGGCCTCATTTCCGCCCTGACACAGGCGGGTGGAGGTGGACTCTTATTCAGGTAGCTAGTTCCGTCGTGCTGCGGAGAGGGGCTGGCGCTGCGGGGAGGGGCTGGCGCTGCTCAGGCTCCCGGCTGCTCTATATGGAGCGCGCCCCCCGCTGCACGCGGTTCCAGCCCTAGGTTGCTCCACAAAAGCGCGGAGCAAAAAGCTGCGCCTGCTGTTTGTGCCGTCCCCGTCAGAGCGGTCCAGGCAGCCAGGGGCTTGGCGGTCGCACTCACGCCGGGTGCGCGCGCCCACTCCCCTCCGCGGTCTCAGTCTCAGTTTCCGCAGGCGCCAGTCCGGTGCGTGCGCCTTCTGCCCTCAGCGTCCCCAGCCCCAGTCCCCACCCGCGCCAGTACGGTGCCTGCGCCCTGTGTCTCGCCACGACCCTCCCGGGGGATGTTGACCATCCAGAATCTCCGTCCCTTTGTTCTGCGAACAGCCGGCAGTGTGTTTGGGCCGGTTAATTTTCTCTCTTTTGCTCTCCCACAGTTCAAGCTGGGAACTCACAAAAGCTCCCTCCGACTGTCCTCAGGGCACTCAGACCCGGACCCTACCCCAAGCAATGCCGCCCGCTCCTCTCCGTTCCACCTCCACTTGCTGGTGGCGGATGCGGGTTTCTGGGGTACTTTTCTGCTGGGAGTTGCTTTTAGGCTCGTAATCTGTGAGTTTTATTTATTGTTTCTCTCCCAGTCAGGTTGCCCTCTGAGATTCAAACACTTCCCCCAGGCCCGCCAGTGCGAGGGTTTCCCGGTGTCTGGAAACGTCCCTTGTTAAGACTCCCTTCCCCGGACGGATCTCTGTCCTTAGCTCTTTTGTCTCACTTTTTATCTTTTATATTTTGTCCTACCTCCTTTCGAAGACAATGGGCTGCTTTTCTGGGCGCCTGATGACCTCAGCTAGCGATCAGAAGTTGTTTTGTGCAGTTTGCTCTGCGTTCAGTTACTCTTTTGATGAAATTCTAGGAGAGAAAGTGGTTTCCCCGCCCTACTCCTCTGCCATCTTGGCTCCTCCCTCTAAATGGGTGAAATTTTATAGTTTGTTTATCTCACTAGAACTTCAAAAAAGTGTCTTCTTTTTTTAGTATTTATGCAATACTCAAAGATAACTAAGAACAAAAGAAATTTTACAAAGCTTTGCTTACTTTCAGACTGCATCAGCCTTTCTCTCTTGTTCCTCAAGACTTTTCTTTCCATTTACCCCTTCCTACAGTTGGGAATTGTTTTTAAAACTTAATTCTCTAAGATGACATCCCATTCTGTATTTATAACAGATAAAATGATATGACAAGCAGGAGCAAATACTATTCAAATCCTATTTATGAGACGTAGTCCTTGGTGAATGACAGTTTTATTTTTAAAAACTGTAAAGAGCCAACAATTTTAGGAGATAAATTTGATCAATATATAACTTATTAAATCAAGTTTTCTTTTGCCTTAATTTTAAGCATTATGGGGTGGAAGCATGTCTTCAATATGGTGCCTGTTCCGTCTATGCCTTACCATGTGTCTTTGCCTTATCATGACCTCACATAACCTTCAAAAACTAACCTCTCATATTCCATACTAAGTCACCTCCCTTCTCTTCCCTTGGTACAGACAGGTTTTCAAAAGATAGCTAATAGATGGAAACATAAGACTGCTTAGATTTCTCCCAAGCTATTGTCTACACATGCTTTGTTACTTTGCAGATTAATGGCACTCAAATGTGAAAAGACAAACATTTGCCCACTGTACATGGTATAACATAACTTTATTATTTCTTTATGTGTAGTATGTACATGTTCTTGGCTCTGGATTATTTTTAAATCACATTTGTCATCTTTGTACATTTGTGGTATAAATATTTTCTGAACTGGAAAGGCATAGATTTTTCAGTGTTAGTTAATGGGGCTTCATAGCATTTTCCCAAGGCCTGGTCCACATGTACATGGTGGTAGAGGATAGAGAGCAACGTCTATAGAAATTAGAAAAATCTCCTAAAGAATATTGCCTCTACTACTGGTTAAATACAGGGAGCTGAATAATAAATTGCACAAATATTTATACTTCATCAGCTGCACAGAAATGAATAAAATGGTGATTTTTCATCTTTCACTCTAAAGTACTTACAGAAAGCTCTGTGAAAGTAATTTTCTCCCAGCCAACAATATTAGCAGGATTGGGGAGTTAGAAGTTTCAGTGCAGTTTGCTTTGACAACCTCATTCTCAGATTTGTTTGGAATAAGAGCTGTTTGATTTCTTTTTAGACAGTAACTGCCTATCCTGTTCCAACCTGAAACATATGGGTGCTTGTCACAATATGGAACAGAGGTGACATCTTGGAGAGTGAACATTGTTTCCCAGAAAAAAGAAAAGCAGTAATCTTAGAGGTGCCAGTTGGTTTAAAAAAATCATTTATTTTTTAGCATTTTTTACAAACCCCATTAAATAGAGATTAGTATGAGGCCTACAACTGCAGACTTAATTATCATGTCAAATGTTTTATAGAATACAAATGACTTTCTGGATCAGTCAGTTCAGTTGCTCAGTCATGTCCAACTTTTTGTGACTCCATGGACTACAGCATGCCAGGCCTCCCTATCCATCACCAACTCCTGGAGCTTACTCAAACTCATGTCCATCAAGTTAGTGATGCCATCCAACCATCTCTTCTGTCATCCCCTTCTCCTGCACTCAATATTACCCAGCAACAGGGTCTTTTCCAAGGAGTCAGTTCTTTGCATCAGGTGGCCAAAGTACTTGAGTTTCAGCTTCAGCATCAGTCCTTCCAATGAATATTCAGGACTGATTTCCTTTAGGATGGACTGGTTGGATCTCCTTGCAGTTCAAGGGACTCTCAAGAGTCTTCTCCAATACCACAGTTCAAAAGCATCAATTCTTTGGCGCTCTGCTTTCTTTGTGGTCCAGCTCCCACATCCATACATGACTATGGGAAGAACCATAGCTTTGACTGTATGGACTGTTGTTGGCAAAGTAATGTCTTTGCTTTTTAATATGCTGTCTAATTTGGTCATAGCTTTTCTTCCAAGGAACAAGCATCTTTTAATTTCATGCCTGCAGTCACTGTCTGCAGTGATTTTGGAGCCCAAGAAGAGTTTGTCACTGTTTCTACTGTTTTCCCATCTATTTGCCATGAAGTGATGGGACTGAATGCCATGATCTTCATTTTTTGAATGTTGAATTTTAAGCCAACTTTTTCACTCTCCTCTTCCACTTTCATCAAGAAGCTCTTTAGTTCCTCTTCACTTTCTGCCATAAGGGTGGTGCCATCTGTGTATCTGAGGTTAGTGATATTTCTCCCAGCCATCTTGATTCCAGCTTGTGCTTCATCCAGCCTGGCATTTCACATGATGTACCCTGCATATAAGTTAAATAAACAAGGTGACATTATACAGCTTGATGTACTCCTTTCCCAATTTGGAACCAGTCTGTTGTCCCATGTCCAGTTCTAACTCTTGCTTCTTGACCTTCATACAGATTTCTCAGAAGTCAGGTCAGGTGTTCTGGTATTCCCATCTCTTTAAGAATTTCCAGTTTGTTGTCATCCACACCTTCAAAGCTTTAGCATAATCAGTAAAGCAGAAGTAGATGTTTTTCTGGAATTCTGTTGCGTTTTCAATGATCCAGCAGATGTTGGCAATTTGATCTATGGTTCCTCTGCCTTTTCTAAATCCAACTTGAACATCTCGGAGTTCTCAGTTCATGTCTGTCAAAGCCTAGCTTGGAGAATTTTGATCATTACTTTGGTAGCGTGTGAGATGAGTGCAATTGGGTGGTAGTTTGGAACATTACCATTTGAACATTCTTTGGGATTGGAATGAAAACTGACCTTTTCCAGTCCTGTGACCACTGCTGACTTTTCCAAATTTGCTGGCATATTGAGTGTAGCACTTTCACAGCATCATCTTTTAGGATTTGAAATAGCTCAACTGGAATTCCATCACGTCCTCTAGCTTTGTTCATGGTGATTCTTCTTAAGGCCCACTTGACTTTGCACTCCAGAATGTCTGGCTCTAGGTGAATGATCACACCATCATGGTTATCTGGGTTGTGAAGACCTTTATTGTACAGTTCTGTGTATTCTTGCTACCTGTTCTTAGTATCTTCTGCTTCTGTTGGGTCCATACCATTCCTGTCCTTTATTGTGCCTATCTGCATGAAATGTTCCCTTGGTATCTCTTAATTTTCTTGAAGAAATCTCTAGTCTTCCCCATTCTGTTGTTTTCCTCTATTTCTTTGCATTGATCACTGAGGAAGACTTTCTTATCTCTGCTTGTTATTCTTTGGAGTTCTGCATTCAGATGGATATATCTTTCCTTTTCTCCTTTGCCTTTCACTTCTCTTCTTTTCTCAGCTATTTGTAAGGCCTCCTCAGACAACCATTTTGCCTTTTTGCATTTCTTTTTCTTGATGATGGTTTTGATCACCGCCTTCAGTACAGTGTCACAAACCTCCATCCATAGTTCTTCAGGCACTCTGTCTATCAGATCTAATCCCTGAATCTATTTGTCACTTCCACTGTATAATCATAAGGGATTTGATTTAGGTCATACCTGAATGGTCTAGTGGTTTTCCCTGCTTTCTTCAATCTAAGTCTGAATTTGGCAAAAAGGAGTTCATGATCTAAGCCATAGTCAGCTCCCAGACTTGTTTTTGCTGATTGTTTAGAGCTTCTCCATCGTCGGCTGCAAAGAGTATAATCAATCTGATTTTGGTATTGACCATCTGGTGATATTCATGTGTAGAGTCTCTTTGTGTTGTTGGAAGATTGTGCTTACTATGACCAGTGCATTCTCTTGGCAAAACTGTTAGCCTTATGACCCAGTTGATAAAATGTATCCAGGCCTTGATTCCATGTTTCTTTCTACAAGTATTAAATATATAAGCCTTTTCTATGAAAAGACTCTGTAAACATATTGTCGTGTTTCATTTGTATAACTGAAGTATTTGCATATAAGTTATTTTACAGTGGGAACAGGGAGTAAGAACTAAGACAAAAATGGATAGAAACCAAAAGCATTTCCCAAAAACGTCACGTTGACATATAATGCTTTTATATGCCTGTAAAAGAGAGGAAGCAGCAGGATTAAGACAAGTGATTGTTGGATCCGTTTATTTATTCTTATTTTCGGAAGTCCTAAGAGTTCTCTTTGAAAGGATATAAAGTTTTTAGGTGCCATAAAAATTTTTAATTTTTAACACAGTTTCAGTTGGCTTTTCTAAGTGCCTGGATATAGTTTAAAAAGTGATTTTTGGATTCAGAACAATTGGATATGCACAGAACAAACACATATAAATGCAAAAGTTAAAAAATCAAAGCATTCTTTAATTTGTGGAAGTGTGTACACAGGAACTCCTGGATAGGTATGGTAACAGGCAGGCCTGGGGAGGGGGGCAGGTAGGTATTTGAAGGGAAGATGAAAAGAAATAAGGACTGTGTTTCTGAGCATACGTTTTGATCATAAAGGGTCTGAGAATGTGGTTGTGATCTTAATTATCCTGTGGTGGTTTGCAGTAGGTGGATGCCTTTCTCAGAAGAAAAGGCTATTTCATATGAAACGGTGCTAGTTGATAACCCTAAAGTGAAAATTTTTCTGTTGAACTCAACTCGTTTGATTTTCTCATTGCTCCTGTGGTGAAGAGGACTGATTTCTGTGTTGCTTTTGCTGTTTGGCATGCTCTCTTTCGGTAAGTAGTGTGTACAAGCCTTAACCCTATAACCTTGAATCTGAACCCTCGGCTACTTGGTGGAAAGAGAATCTTTCTTTGTTGTATCATGTGGCATGGTAAAGGATTGTATTGGTCAGGGTCAACCAGAAAAGCAGAACCAGTATTCGATGAATTGCACAGGTTGGCTAGGCCAAGTCTGAAGTCAAGAAGGCAGGCTGTCAGGAAGGGCAAGCTGGAACTCTCAGGTAAGGGCTGAATCTTCTGTTCACAGTGGAGACATTTTTCTTTTTCAGGAAACTTTGGCTCTGCTTGGAAGACTTCTCAAGAAACTGAATCAGGGCCATCTAGATTATCTAAGATTTAATGGATTTTAATCACATCGGTAAAATACCTTAGTTTAGTGATTAATGAACTGGAAACTGTAGCCTAGCCAAGTTGACATATAAAAAAAGACTCTCATAGTCCACCCCTTGTCAACTTGGCACCTATACTCATCTTAAATTGTACTTAATCTCTAAATAGAGTTAATAAAAAAGGCATACCCCACCTAACATGATAAAACCCTCCCCAATACAACTGAAAACATCCTTTCCCCAGAAGCGGAGTGAAGTTCTTGGGTCATGGTCACTCTTCTCCATGGCATCCTTTCATTTCAATGCTATAATGTAAAATTAATTATTATTAATGCATCTTACGTTAGATGATAAAGAGATAAAATAGAAAGAAAACCAAAATTTAGGTTAATATATGTACAGAAAGATACTTCCCAAAAAGGAAGAAATAGTCTTAACTATTACAGTCCTCATTTCTGCAGCTGACCACATGGATATAGCTGACATTTATAACTACTTTCCTTTACTACCCATTCCATAATTCCCTTTGCTGTCAGCAAACACTTCAGCTAATCATGGCTCTTTGTCTGATACAGTGACCCAAACTTTCACTCCTGAAGAGGTGGGCCATTAACAGTCATGCCTGAACTAGATTTCTGTCACCTGCCATTGACTTCTCATCATAGGATACTCTAAGGGACTTCCTGCATTCCAAACAGATTCCTCTTCTCCACTGTGTAATAGCAACTCATTTCCCTCTCAGTTGTTCAGTCTCTAAGTCGTGTCTGATTCTTTGTGACCCTGTGGACTGGAGCACGCCAGGTTTCTCTGTCCTTCACCACCTCCTCCAGTTTGCTCAAACTCATGTCCACTGAGTCGGTGATGCCATCCAACTGTCTCATCCTGAGCCACCCTCTCCTCCTCATGTACTCAGTCTTTCCCATCATGAGGTTTTTTTGATCTTTCCCAGCATCAGTCTTTTCCACAGTCAGTTCTCCACATCAGGTGACCAAAGTGTTGAGGCTTTAGCTTCAGCATCAGTGCTTCCAATGAATATTCAGGGTTGATTTCATTTAGGATTGACTGGTTTGATCTTCTTTCTGTCCAAGGGACTCTCAAGAGTCTTCTCTAGTATCACAGTTCAAAAGCATTAGTTCTTCAGCACTCAGCCTTTAAGACATGGGAATGCCAGATCACCTTGCCTGCCTCCTGAGAAACCTGTATGCAGGTCAAGAAGCAACAGTTAGAACCGGATATGGAATAATGGACTATTTCCAAATTGGGAAAGGAGTACATCAAGGCTGTATATTGTCATCCTGCTTAATTAACTTATATGCAAAGTATATCATAGGAAATGCTGGGCAGGATGAATTACAAACTGGAATTAAGATTGCCAGGAGAAATATCAACCACCTCAGATATGCAGATGATACCACTCTAATAGCAGAAAGTGAAGAGGAACTAAAGAGCCTCTTGATGAAGGTAAAAGAGGAGAGTGGAAAAGCTAGCTTAAAACTCAGCTTTCATAAAGCTAAGATTATGGGATTCAGCCCATCGCTTCATGGAAAATAGGTGGGGAAAAGTGGAAAAAGTGGCAGATTTGATTTTATTCTGCTCCAAAATCACTGCAGCTAGTGACTGCAGCCATGGAACTAAAAGTGCTTCCTTCTTGGAGAGAAGAAGCAAGAAACCTAAACAGCATATTAAAAAGTAGAGATACCATTTTGTGGACAAAGGTCAGTCTAGTCAAAGCTATGGTTTTTCCAGTAGTACATTATGATCAATTCCCCTAGCCTATACAGTAATCCCATAGCTCACAGGCATGAGGAGCCCAGAGTGGGGGGGTGGCAGTGTCATCCTCCAGATCAGTGAGATCACAGCTGTGTCACCTGGTGGAAACACTCCTGCCTTTGGAACAAAGACTCCTAGACCAGTAGACCCTAAGGTCATGGGGAAAGGAAGCAGAAAAAATCGCTGATGGATCACTTGGGGCGATAGTGAGTGTAACTGCTTCCAGTCTGTCCTTTCCTGGACCTGTGAATCATGGCTGCAGGAGGAACAGCACCACATATTGGATACTGATTAAAAGCATATTTAGAGCATTCTAGAGGACCTTTCTCCATCCTGACAAGGTATTGCCTTCTAGCCAGTGCTGTTGCTGAGTCATTAAAGGCCATTTCATTGTTCTTCGGGATAGTGGGGGATGTGCTAAGACAAGTGAATTCCATAGGCATGAGCATATTGAAGCACTTAATTTGCTGTGAAGTAAGTCCCTTTATCAGAGGCAATGCTGTGTAAAATATCGTGATGCTGGCTAAGACATTCTGTAGGTCCATGAATGGTAATTTTGGTGTAAGTATTGTGGGCACAGAAGAAAAATCCATAGCCAGAGTAAATGTCTATTCCTGTAAGATGCATCTCCAGCCCCATGGCAGGTACTAATACTAGGTATCTACAACCTATAAATTGAAAAAAGTCAGAGGGAGAAATTAAACCTAAACAAAGGCATAAGGCTAGAATGAATGCTGTGGTAATAGAGTCTGAGATGTTAGTATATATACATGTTTATGTATTGTCTTTGTCTGTTCAGGCTGCCATAAATACCAAAGACTGAGTGGCTTAAATGAAAGAAATATATTTTCTCACAGTTCTAGAAGCTGGAAATGTGAAATCAGAGCATCCGCACGTTCAGGTTCTGGTGAGCACCACAATAAGTGTAGTTAATTACAGTGTCTGCATACATAGTTATTAACTAGATTCCCCATACTGTATATTTTATACCTGTGCCTCATTTATTTTACAACTGGAAGCTTGTACTTGTTAATCTCCCTCATCCATTTCTTCTACCTGCCTTTGACAACCACCTGTTTGTTCTCTGTATCTACAAGATATAGATGACTTCTTTATTCAGTCATCTATTAATGGGCACTTGGGTTTAACATATCTTGGCTACTGTAAATAGTGCTGTAGTGGACATAGGGGTGCATGTATCTGTTTAAATAGTGTTTTCGTTTTCTTCAGATATATACCCAGAAGTGTAATTGGTTGTTTATATAGTAACTCTATTTTCAGTTTATTGAAGAATCTCCACACTGTTTTTCATAGCAGCAACACCAATTTGTATTCCCACCAATACCATAAGTGTTCCCTTTTCTGCACATCCTTGCCAACACTTGTTATTTCTCATCTTGTTAAAAGCCATCCTGATAGGTGTGACATACAGTTTCTTTGTGGTTTTGATTTGCATTTCCATGTTGAGCATCTTTTTATTTGCCTATTGGCCATTTGTGTGTTTCTTTGGAATGATGTCTATTCAGGTCTTCTGCCCACTTTTTAATTGGGTTGTTTTTTTATGTTGAGTCATGTGAGTTCTTTGTATATTTTGGATATTAACTCCTTATCAGCTATTCATTTGCAGGTATCTTCTTCCATCCTGTAGGTGACCTTTTCATTTTATTGATAGTTTTCTTCTCTGTCCAAAAGGTTTTCAGTTTGATATAATCCCATTTGTTTATTTTTGCTTTTATTTCCTGTGCCTGAGGGCAAATATCCAAAAAAAATATTGGTAGTATTGATGTCAAAGAGCATACTCTCTGTGTTTTCTTCTAGAAGTTTTATTATTTGGGGTCTTACATTTAAGTCTTTAATCCATTGTGAATTTATTTTTGTGCATGGTGTGAAAAGTATCGTCCACTTTGTTTCTTTGGCCATGTTGTTGTTTAGTCACTAAGTCATGTCTGATTCTTGCTACCCCATGGACTGTAGCCCGCCAGGCTCTCTGTTCATGGGATTTCCCAGGCAACAATACCAGAGTAGGTGGCCATTTCTTTCTACAGGGGATCTTCCCAAGCCAGGGATAGAACCCACATCTCCTGCATTGGTGGGCAGATTCTTTACCAATGAGCCACTGGGGAAGCCCTCTTTGGCATGTAGCTGTGCAGTTTCCCCAACATTATGTACTGAAGAGGCTTTTCCCCATTGTGTGTTCTTCTCTTCTATGTCATAGGTTAATTGCCCATATAAATATGGGTCCATTTCTGGGCTCTCTATTCTATTCCATTGGTCTATGTGTCTTTGAAACTTTACTGGAAATCTAAAAGCCTTCCAAAATAAAAACTATATTTTTAAAAGCAGGAAAGTATAAAGACATAATAACAAGCAAATGAAACACAGAAAACATAGTTTTTTTAGAAGATTAATCTTGATTTTAAAATGTATTCACTAGTCTGTGACTTGGTGTGATCTCATAGTTGCTGCACTACTGCAGCAATGAGAAATGACGGGATTGTAAAGAGAATGTCAGTGCGCTGAATCTCAATGACACCTACTAAAGTATCCTCCACAGAATGTTAGCTTCAAGGGTTTTATTTTTTTATTTGCTTTTTTGTTTCCTTATAAAATGATACACAGGAATTACTTTGGCTAAGCTGGAATGGGTAAAAAAATGGGTTTATTGCTCATGGAAGATGAGAAGGATGAGTAATTATTTTGAATTCCTTGTGGTTTGGTGTGAGGTTATATAATCCTTATTCTTTGTTAATGATGTGAAGGGCAAAAATGCTGGATGGTGCAAGAAAGTAATGGTTTTATTAAAGAAATCAAAAGGTCTTGTAGTTCATCCAGAGAACCAGCCAGGAAACTCACAAAGAGAACCAGAAAAGGCTCTAGTTCTACATGAAAGTGAAATTTTTACCCACGAGATAGTTTACTATTCTGATAAACTGCAGAAATTTTGCTCTATTTGTCTTTCAGTCGTGTTTTATGTGCAAACAGGTGTCTTTGAGGAAAAAGTGGAAAAGGATACCATTTTAAACTCCACCTTAGCAGAAAGGTTGATGCATTTCTAGAAAACAAAAATGAAGAAACTAATATAAAAGGAATCTGGAAGTGTAAGACTGTGAGCAAGTGGGTGGATTTTAGAAATTTCAGGCTTTCTTAATGGGAAAAGCACTGTCAGGTAGGTGGCGAATAGAAAAATATGTTGCTATAAACAGAAAAAAGAGTCTATAGTCTACATACTTATACAATATAAATTGTACCTTTTTTAAGGTTAAAATGTATGTTTTAGAATTGGAAGAAATCAGTATTTTTATACGCCATTTTTTTTCCACATGAGCCAGATAATCAACATTCTTATCTTGGCTTTCCCATGGGGATTTTTAAAATTTATTATTACTTTTTATTGAAGTATAGTTGATATACAATATTCTATGTTATACATGTACTATATAATGGTTCATAATTTTTAAGGTTGTGCTCCATTTAGAGTCATAAAATATTTGTTGTTCCCTGTTGTGCAGTGTATCCTTAAAGCTTAATGTGTACAAAATAGTTTGTCCTCCTTAGTGCTCTACCCAATGCTCCTACTCTCCCCACTAGTAATCGCTAATCTGCTCTCTATATATGTGAGTCTTCCTCTTTTTCATAATATTCACTAGTTTGTTGTATTTTTTAGCTTCTACATATATGTGATATCATACATTATATATCTTTTTCTGACTTATTTCACTAAGCATAATACTCTGAGTCCATCAATGTTGTCGCAGATGGCAAAATTTCATTCTTTTTTACAGTTGATTAGTTTCCATTATGTGTGTATATATATGTGTGTGTGTATATATATATATATACATACACACACACATATACATACATACCACATCTTTATCCATTCATCTGTCAACAGACGACACTTAGGTTGATTCCATATCTTGGCAATTTTGTGAACAATGCTGCTATGAATATTGGATGCATGAATATTTTTAAAGTAGTATTTTTGTTTCTTTCAGATACATACGCAGGAGTGGAATTGCTGAGTCATATAGTAGTTGTTTTTATTTTTTTGAGAGATTGTGCTCTTGAAAAGTCATAAGTAAATAATAAAAACCATAATATGAAGATGAAATTTCACAGTTTTAGAGTTTAAAGAAACTGTAGAGGCAAAATCCAAGTCTCATTTTATCAATGTGTAATCTAAAGGAAAAGAATAAATTCAATTACCATTAGGGACATATGCCCAACAATTTTAAATCACAAAAACAGTAAAGAAAACGTTTTAAGTTCTAGCAGAATCAACAAAATCTACTATTGTCTTCTATGAGAATGGAGTTCATCAGGTATTTCATGATGCTCTTATACCCATGTGGAAGCATGTAGGCCTGACATACTTCATAAGAAAGAAGTATGCCATCATTAAAACTTCTGTCTATATCGTTATTAAAAAAGAAAAAACCTGTTGAGACTCTTTGAATCAAATTATTCATCTAAGTGTGACAATATGACTATAGGTCAGATTTAAGAGAAAAGAAACTCTCACTTCTTGTTACACTAGAGAGCATTTAGATAAAATCAAAGAGAAAGGACCACTGGAAATTTTATTTCACCCTTAAGAAGTCTTCTTGACTGCCTCTTGTTAGTGTTTCATATCCTAAAAGGAGATGAAGACAATCATAGAGTTGACACATTCATCCTACTTCTGACAAATGAAAAATTGATAATAATTAAAGGTGTAACCAAAGGTTAAGAAAGGCAAAGAAAAGAGAAGCATGATCTTCTGAGCTGAGATTCAAAAGGGTGAGAGTTGAAAGAGCTGTGAAACTCAAAGTATAATTCTAACCATGCAAACATAAATTAATTGAAGAATTTAGAGAGGGTTCTTCAGCTCATCACTGCAAAAATAAAAGATATGTTTGAAGAGTAAGGTTTAAGACGATTTCAAAGAAAAGCAGGAAACTGTTGAACATACTAGAGCCAAAATAGGTTTAGGATTTTAAAACATGTCATCGATAAATGGAGTAGCTGATTTGATACTGTTTAAAGGATTAAGTGCAAACCAAGAACAGCCTTATTATTTAGGACTTATGATGTGTTAGGAGCTTCCCTGGTTGCTCAGACTATAAAGAATCTGCCTGCAATGCAGGAGACCCATGTTCAATCTCTGGGTCAGGAAGATTCCCTAGAGAAGGGAATGGCAACCCACTCCAGTATACTTGCCTGGAGAATCCCGTGGAGAGAGGACCCTGGTGGGCTATAGTCCACAGAGTCGCAAAGAGTCAGGCAGGACTAAGTGACTAACACACATGATGTGTTAACACATGGCAAAGAGTGTGTTAACACTCTACCATGTGATTATTTTTCTTCTCAAGACGAATTATCTTTGGTCTATAAAGAGTTGAACAGTGATTGGTACATGAAAACTGAAGCGAAAGATAGGTGAGGAGTTTACATATATACTTTTATATAGACGTGTTAAAATCAACTCTTCTAGCTTAGTTTATCTGCATCTAAGGATAGTAAAAATCACTCTAAGTAAGAATATTTGTTGGTAACCTTGAAGATTCATGGAAAACTGGAGGTACCAGGAGGATAGATGGTTAAACTTCATTAAGAAAAGAAAATTTAGAGAGTGAATTCTGCATATTAGATGCCAATGAACTAGATATTGATTCTGAACATGTTTCTTAATTATAAAATGATTTATGATCTAAGAAATTGGACTGAATATGTGGTTACCACTCTCTCCTACAGAATACCACTAAGATGACAAAATAAAATGTTTGAGAAACCCAAGCTTAGGCATTTTCAAATGCATTTGTGCTCTGTTGCTCAAAACCAAAGCTGCATAAACCACCTTGACTTTATTTCCCTTTTTTCTTCACCCTCCATATCTAGTTCACTAATAAATATTGTTGACCCTACTTCTAGAATTATCCATTTTTCAGTCCTCTGCTAAGAACCCTGTACTGGCTTCTGATCATATTGAAATACAGATCCAAGCTCTGCCAGGCCCTCCATGACGTGGCCCTTGCATGCCTCTTGGAGCTCATTGTAGACAGCTGTCATTCTGCCCAGGATATTCCGGCCACAGTGGCCTTTCAGTTTCTCTAACATGCTAAGCTGATTTTCATGCCAGACCCTTTGTTTACTCTGCCTGGAATGGTCTGTCACTAGATTCTTACATGATTAACTTCTTATTCATCAAGGAAAAAGCAGTCAGCTGTCACTTCTCATTTTGTATATTGGCAAAAATTAAAGAATGATAACACTCATGCCTGTAGGGCTGCAAGGAAAGTGACAAAATGCATATCTGTTGAAAATATAAATTATTTTGTAGGCTAGACTTACTCCACAGTTAAAATTGTACATGTAGAACTGAATGAAGGTAAAAAGTGCAACATATAAAAACTAGTGGGATGCAGATAAAACAGTATGATGCTGTTAAAGTGCTGCACTCAATATGCCAGCAAATTTGGAAAACTCAGCAGTGGCTATAGGACTGGAAAAGGTCAGTTTTCATTCCAATCCCAAAGAAGGGCAGTGCCAATGAATGTTCAAACTACCACACAATTGCACTCATTTCACATGCTACCAACGTAATACTCAAAATTCTCCAAGCCAGGCTTCAACAGTACATGAACCGAGAACGCCCAGATGTTCAGGCTGGATACAGAAAAGGCAGAGAGAAAAGGGGTATAGCTCAGTGGTAGAGCATTTGACTGCAAAAAAGGCAGAGGAACCAGAGATCAAATTGCAAACATTCATTGGATCTTAGGAAAAGCAAGATTATTCCAGAAAAACATCTACTTCTGCTTTATTGACTACAGTAAAGCTTTTGTGGTGGATCACAATAACCTATGGTGCCATGAAATTAAAAGATGCTTGTTCCTTGGAAGAAAAGCTATGACAAACCTAGACAGAATGTTAAAAAACAGAGACATTACTTTGCTGACAGAGATCTGTCTAGTCAAAGCTATGGTTTTTCCAGTAGTCATGTGTGGATGTGAGAGTTGGACCATAAAGAAGCCTGAGCACTAAAGAACTGAGCAACACTTTCGAACTGTGGTGTTGGAGAAAGCTCCTGAGAGTCCTTGGACTGCAAGGAGACAAAACCAGTCAATCCTAAAGGAAATCAACCCTGAATATTGACTAGAAGGACTGATGCTGAAGCTGAAGCTCCAATACTTTGGCCACCTGATGTGAAGAGCTGACTTATTAAAAAAGAGCCTGCTGCTGGGAAAGATTGAAGGCAGGAGGAGAAGGGGACAACAGCGGACAAGATGGTTGGATGGCATCCCTGACTCAATGGACATGGATTTAAGCAAGCTCAGCAAGATGGTGAAGGACAGGGAAGCCTGGCGTGCTGCAGTCCATGGGGTCGCAAAGTCGGACACAACTGAGTAACTGAACAACAAAGAGGGAATCTTATAGATGTTAGTTAGTCCTCTTATGGAGCTATGGGTACTGAAGTCCATGTTATAACAGAAATAGTGGAAGAAGCAAAGGATATTTAACCCCATCCTATTAAACCACCATTTTTGTGGATGGGGCTCAGGCATCTCCCTTTCTGGAAAGCTCCCAGCAGATTCAGATGTCTGGTTTTAGAACCAACTAGACAGAACCCTTTCTGTGTTCAAGTGGTGCCTGTTGTGTGAATTACTTTAGAATTCCTACATGTTCTACTATACTATGAATGATGTACAGTAAGCATTTTATTATGATGCTATTGTCTTTATCTCTAGCAAATAGTTGTTATGTATTTTTATGGCCACTGGAAATTCCAAGTTATGTCAGAATTGCCTTTGCTTTCCAAAGCAGGCGTGTGCCAAAGGTGGCTGAGTAGTGCTATCTGAAGTCAGTCTTTGGAGCCATGTCTTCTCATCCCTTGATTCTGTGCTTGCAGAGCCTTTGAGTAGTGTGAAGGGAGCTCACATCTCTAACTGAATGAACTAAGAGACATAATAAGGTGTCATGATTTGTTTTTCGTGACCAAGTAGCTATTATATATTCATACTTAGCAACTCCCCGCTCCAGCCTCTCACTTTTCTCCAACAAGCAGTCCAGTGTGACACGTAGCAGTGAGGTTTTTGATGAAACACACTGCACAGAAGCCTTTTTGCCGAACAGCACAGCTCAACAGAGACTAGTTTTCAATTTAGCAGAATTTTAGAACTATGGTTCATCTGGTAACCATGCAGTAATGCCAATAGCAATAAACGTTATTTGGGAAAAGCATGCAAAGTATTGTCTTTGTGTAAATTATATGTAACTATTAACATTAAGGTAGCATGATTGATTTCTTTAAATGAGTCATACTGAGGTAGTTAAAGGCTTTCATTTTATCCTTATACTCTGGGACTTTTCATACTGTTGGAGGGTTCTGGGTCAAATGGGTGCTAGGCCATGGCTTATACAAACTATAATAAAACCACAATTTTATAACTCAAAGCTGGCTGCTCTAATTATGGGTCCTTTTAACTGTTTTCTTTAAACCTCTCTCAAATGCTATTTTTTTCTTTTTGCCCAGCTTTCTATTTATTGCATTCTCATTTATTTCAGCGGGTGATGGTTCTATGAATAGTACCCACTGGCAAAAAAAAAAAAAAAAAAAAAAAAGAGGGATTTCAAAATTGTTATTCATTTACCCAGAGCTTCCTGCTCTCAGTGGCTATGAGCCAGTTCTGAGACCCCTGTGGTGAAGAATGGTGTGTATATACTTACAGTCATATTAAGTGTATGAAAACATGAAAGATCTTGTAGTATGCTGATGTGCCCAGGATTTTTATAGAAAATTTGTTGATTCTAAATCTCACATTACCAGTTTGGTCGTCTCATTATATAACCATAATCAAAGCCTTAGAGGGAGATGCTTTGTTCTGTTTGTCCAAGGAGATGAGGAAGCCTTTGATGACCTCTTGCTAATTGATATTACTTAACAGTCAGATCCCAAACACATGATTCTGTAAATGCCAGAAAATGGGTTATTTTTGCGATGATTGCTGATCAGGCAAGGTTAATGTGAGTTTCTTAAATGAGTAAAAGTGAAGGGCAGTTTGGAATTGGAACTCCTGATGAATTCTCAAGGTGTTTATTGGAAGGCAAGCTTACTTCAATAAATGGAGAATAAGAATTCTCTTTAATGTAAATGATAGAGTCTGATCTCAGAAATTTTGGATGATATTTTTGAAGTTTGTCGCAAAACTTTTGTTGAGAATGCAGGGACTGGGCTCCTTTTAATCCATGCTGTTATCAGTGGTAAGAGCCAGAAGACTTCCTACTTTACCCTCGGACTGAAATTCAGGAGCTTCCTTTGGTTAGCTGCACATTCACAGAAACTTGATTTCCTATAGCCCAGACCTGGAAATCACACAAAGGTATGCTAAAAAAGGAATGAAATATTGATACACACAAAAGCTTAAGTGAATCTCAAAGATGTGCTGAATTAAGGAAGCCATAAAAAAAAAACAACTGAATCTTAAAAAACAAAACTGAATCTAAAAAAAAAAACTGAATCTTATTTGATTTTATGTTCATGGCATTCAGTAAAAAACAAAGCAATAGTGATAGAGAATATACCAGCTGTTGCCAGTTAGGTTAGGGGTGGGAAAAGTGACTGCATATGAATTTTATAGTAGAGGGAGTTTTTTAGTGTGCTAGAACAATTTTGTTTCTTCATTGTGGTGATGGTTTAAAGAATCCAAACGTGTATTAAGAGTCATAGAATAATATACCTTACCCACAAAGGTCAATTTTACTATATAGTAGGTTTTTTCATTAAAAATTTTTGCAGGAAAGTTTTTCCTGCCATTGATTCTCTAGAATCTTCCATATTGATGCTGGAAGAGCATGTTGGTAATTATTTCCATGAACTCATCATTTATCATGCTACACAGAGTAGCAGTTCTCAAGTATTCTGATCTCAGGACTTCTTTACAGCCATATACTTTATGGAGTTCCCCAAGGAACTTTTATGTATATTAAATTCATTTAATGTGGGTTATATTTATTACTGTACTAGAAATAAAAGCATAAAAACAAACATTCATTTAAAATAATAATAATAGTAAGTAAACTCATTGCATATAAAAAATGTATTTTCCACAGCAAAAAATTTAATTCAAAAAGTATCATTGCTTTACATTTTTGCACATCTCTATAACGTTTAGCTGTTTTCTCACTGCATTCAGTATGCTGTGATGTCACATGTCAGGTATTCTCACTGTACCCTCGTGAGAGAATGAAAGTGAAAAAGATAAATAATATCTTAGTATTTTCGAAAATACTTTTTACATTCTCAGACCATACTTTTAGAACCACTGCTTTAGAGATAGCAGAAACGTGGACTTGTCCTCACCTTGCATCTTTAGTAATACTCTGGTCACCATTAGACCTTTTGTTTTTTTAAAGAAATATTTTCAACCACAGTCCTTAATTGGTCACCATAAGGTTTTTTGACATTTCTGATAAATTTACAGATCTTTAGTACCTTGGATTGGATTGATCTGTTTTAAAATTTTGTATTAACAGCTCACTGGAAAGATTTTTTGGCATACTATAAATGTGTCCTCCTTTTCTCATCTTATACCAGATTTTGAAGGTTTTTAAGTGCATGCTTTGATGAAATTACAGATTATAGATCAAGGAATGACTACAAATGGTCCACAAGGCAAGAAAGAGGTAGCAGTGAACTAACTCAGAGTTCTGTTGTTTTCATTCCACAAATGTCTTCCAATGATAACTGTCTCTTCAGTAGATGTGTGTTGGACCTCTTCTCTGATGTCCACCCCCATAGATTGAATGCATTGCTGGGGGTGCAGAAAAGAGAAGAACATGGTAACTGCCCTTAGGAAACAGACTGTGTAATGGACAGTCTATGTTTCTTCGTTTATATTAAACTGACATTTTCATCTTCCCAACTGTCAGTCTTCTTTTACATATTTTTAAAAAGTTAAAAAATGCACATTCCACATTAAAATGTGCATTAATTAGCTTCAAGAGCTATTTTCCTTATTGAAGGCCACAGAGAAATTCTGAAGGCATTTCTAAGATCACTACAACAGAACTCTAAATTAGTGGTTTGGTAATGGATACAGCACAGTGTTCTATTTAGCACAGCTTCATCACCATTCTCTTTTTCTTCACTCTCTCTCAGTTCTTGCTGCTTCTGGGAAGAATAAAAATGAACATCTTATAATTAATAAAATTCCAGCTACATTCCCTTTGGTGAGGGAGCAAATTATAATCTAGTGACATCTTCAAGTACAAAGCATACCTTCACTAAAAATGAGGTCTGCCCTAATTTCTAATTATATGGTGAGTGAAAGTTGCTCAGTCGTGTTTGACTCTTTGTGACTCCATGGACTATACAATCCATGGGATACTCTAGGCCAGAATACTGAAGTGGGTAGCCTTTCCCTTCTCCAGAGGACCTTCCCAACCCCGGGATCAAACCCAGGCCTCCCGCATTGCGAGTGAATTCTTTACCAAATGAGCCACAAGAGAAGCCCAATTTCTAATTATATGGTGAAGATCCCATATTTGTGTAAAACACTGACCTCTCTCTAGAGTTCTTAGTTTAAAACCCATCAGGCGTAACTGCTTCATGGTCCAGTAGTGTATCTCAGATCCACATAGCTCCTGCATCAGTGCCTCGTTCACATTCCCATCCTATTTTCTCAACAATTTCACTGTATCAATACTTCTCAGACATTTTTGAGCTCTTTCTCTATATGTTTAAAGATCCTTCAATAGAAAACAACAAAAACTGCTCATCTTTGCCTTGCCATTGAACCACTGCCTTATCTTTTTCTAAACATCTTTAATAGCATAATCTACATGGTCTATGCTTTTGCTTCCTCATTTTCCATTTAGTCCTCTTCTACTGAATCATGGTCATGAGTATCCTCCTAATTCCCAAATCTTTTTACTTCTGTTCATTCCTCATCCTACTTGACTTCTCAGTACCTAGCTTCACAGCCAACCTTTTTGACATCTCCTTCAGTCCCTTGATTTCTTTATACTATTTGTTCTTTCTCTGCTTATCTCCCTTTTGGAAACTCTCTCCCTATTGCTTTTGCGTCCCCACTCCCACAGAGTATTTTACTTTTCCTTTGCCTCTACCTACTGTTTAAGTAGTGACAATTCCATTCTCTTCCCTCCAATCAGTATTATTTCTCACTGTGGAAAATTTAATTCATTCAAGTGACTTTAGATCATATTTCTATGCTGATAACTCTAAAATCTTTATCTCAGGTGTCAGCTTTTCCCTCCTGAGGCCCAAAACTGTCCTTATAATTGCATGATAAAGTTATCTGGCCCAAATGACATAGGGTCCCTCAAACTCAAGGTTTTCAAACTATTTTCTCTCCCACTACCCCAATGACCTACTCTTTCTCCATCATTTTCAGTGATTATACCATCCATTTATTTAGCTAGTCTGTAATAACTTATTGAGAAGTTACAATGTACTAGATGTTGCTCTATTTTAAAAGCTTCATTTAATTATAATAGAAATAATGATAACAAATGCTGTTGATAACATTTATGTAGTATTTATGTGCTGGGTACACCTTTGTGTATCTTACGTGTTAATTCATTTAATCCTCACAACAATCCTACATACTGTTACTTACCTCATTTTAGAAATGAGGCGATTCAGCTCAGTAACTTTAGTAACTTATTTAAGAAGTCTATCAGATAAATAGCTGTAGAGTGCCCAGTGCTGTGTGACCAAAGCTAGTATACTTAACTACTAAACTGTGCTCACCAGGGCCAGACCCTCTCTCTCTTACGCCATACAGATCTACATTACGTGTTTTCTGCTTGCAAATTATTTATTGTCTTCTAGACATCATTATTCTACCAAACATACCTAAGGGATTTGGTATCCTTCCATAAGTAAATTCTACATGAGGATGGCTACATCTTTTGGAACCAGGGACCAAGCCAGTGCCTTTTGTATGTCCTTGGTTGCTCAGTCATGTCCGACTCTTTGCAACCCCATGGACTGCAGCACATGAGGCTTCCCTGTCCTTCACCATTTCCCAGAGCTTGCTCAAACTCATGTCCATTGAGTCGGTGATGCCATCCAAACATCTTGTCTTCTGTCGTCCCCTTCTCCTCCTGCCTTCAGTCTTTCCCAGAATCAGGGTCTTTCCTAATGAGTCGGCTCTTCACATCAGGTGGCCAGAGTATTAGAGCTTCAGCTTCAGCATCAGTCCTTCTAATGCATATTCGGGGTTGATTTCCTTTAGCATTGACTGGTTTGGTCTCCTTGCAGTCCAAGGAACTCTCAACAGTCTTCTCCAGCACCATAGCTCAAAAGCATCAATTCTTTGGCACTCAGCCTTCTTTATGGTCCAACTCTCACATCCATACATGACTATAGGAACAACCATAGCTTTGATTATATGGACTGGGAAACTGATGTCTCTGCTTTTTAATATGCTGTCTAGGTTGGTCATAGCTTTTCTTTCAAGGAGTAAGCATATTTTAATTTCGTGGCTGCAGTCACCATCTGCAGTCATTTTGGAGCCCAAGAAAAGAAAGTCTCTCACTGTTTTCACATTTTCCCCATCTATTTGCCATGAAGTGATGGGACCAGATGTGATGATCTTGATTTTCTGAATGTTGAGTTTTAAGCCAGATTTTTCACTCTCCTCTTTCACTTTGATCAAGAGGCTCCTTAGTTCCTCTTCACTTTCTGCCATCAGAGTGGTATCATCTGCATATCTGAGGTTACTGATACTTCTCCCAGCCATCTTGATTCCAGCTTGTGCTTCATCCAGCCTGGCATTTTGCATGATGTACTCTGCATATACGTTAAATAAGCAGGATGACAATATACAGCCTTGATGTACTCTTTCCCGATTTGGAACCAGTTCATTGTTGCATGTCCGGTTCTAACTGTTACTTCTTGACCTGCATACAGATTTCTCAGGAGGCAGATAAGCTGTTTTGGTATTCTCAGTATATGTGTGTGTGTGTATGCTATATAGTATATGCTGTTAAATTTTCTTTTCTTTTAACTGTCTTCTTACCTCATCTGGTTCATGACCCCTCACTCCCTTCTTGGAAGCTTCTTGTTATTTTTCAGCTCCCTGTGAAAAGTGAAAGTGAAAATCACTCATTGTGTTGGGACTCTGCAACCCCATGGACTATTCTCCAGGCCAGAATACTGGAATGGGTAGCCTTTCTCTTCTCCAGGGGATCTTCCCAACCCAGGGATTGAACCCATATCTCCCACACTGCAGGTGGATTCTTACCAGCTGAGCCACCAGGGAAGCCCAAGAATACTGGAGTGGGTAACCTTTCCCTTCTCTAGTGTATCTTGCCAACCTAGGAATTGGACCAGGGTCTCCTGCATTGCAGGCAGATTCTTTACCAACTGAGCTATCAGGAAAGCACTTCGCTTATACTGCTAACATAACACATGCCATTGTGTGCTCATTGTTGAGCTAGCTGTCTCTTCTTGTTTACCTGCAAATATTCAAGGATGTAGTCACTTATTCCCTCGTGTACTTCCATACCCAAACACAACTGACACACAGTGGGCTCTCAGATAATATTTACTTGATATATGGAAATAAAATTTGTACTGTGATTTTGGAGTGGGAACATATAAAGATCTGACAGTATATCAAATACTTCATTTTTGTAAATTTATTCTTTTACCTATTCGATTTCAAAATATTTTGTCCATTGACAAGTCCGTCTCTGGGGAATATGACAATTTAGTTGCAACATTGAGGAAAATTATTTTTAAGAGTTATAAGCATTAGGGTTATATGCCATCTGGCTTCACATTCATTGGTAGCCAAGTATGCAGAGAAATGCTAACTAGAAACTCACAAAATAAGAAACCATGAATTCTTCCTTTGGAAGTAGCAGGTGGAATTAAATGATATCTAACTGGACCTCCTTTTGCTACTCCTGTTTCAGAATCATTTACCACATCAGTGGATCCATAATATTCCATTTACAGACCAAGCAGACCATTTTTGCTGGATTGATTCATTGAGATGAACAGCTGAAACAAGTTAAAAATCCATCATCACATCCCTGCATAATTTTAAAATGAATTTAGTTGATATTAAACAGACATTTGTTTTTATTGTCTCAAAGATTGGACTTTTCCTCTAGTAAAGCAGAATAATGTATCTATATGGTGTTCTAACTTGAACAGTACATAAAGATTAGTAAATAAGGCCCCATTAAAAATACTTATAATGTAAGTAACATGAGTCCCAATAGCATTTCTAATGTCCATTAGTGCTTATTCTGAGGATCAGAGCTCATTTTACTGAGCCATTTAGTCAAACCGTGTGATTATTTAGAAAGTTAATTCATGCATACTAAAATCTAGCTTAAGTAATTCAGAGGGTAGGAGGTAAAACTCTATGGAGACGATAGTCCTTTTTGTTATTTAATGATCAGCCATAATTAACTTGCAAATTTGAAATAATTAGAACAAATTAAAGGTATTTAACTTTGCCTCCCTAAAGAAAAATTCAAATTGCACCAAATGCAGCTTTAAATTATTCAAATCTCAGAGGTCTCGGCTAGATTTTTTTTTATAATGCCTTTTCTATGATGAGAATACCAATCTGCTTTTTGTCAGAAGGCATCCTATCAAGTAATTGTTCTTTGTGTTTAATAAGTGACAGCTCTTCTTCTTTGTAAAAGTATTCCAGTCTCTCAAGACTACATCAGCATTTCCGTGGCATTTTAATTCAATAAAACAAAAGGTTAATGTTTTTCTGCTTTTTAAGGAATGCAAATACAAGTGGTATTCAATTGGTCCTGAATGACATTTAAAATTTACTATTGAAGTTCAGGCAGACTATCGCGATATTAGATTTGGGAGAAATAGAAAGAAAAGTTCAAGGAGTATTGGATTACTAGAATTTTACTGAACTTGAAGAACTGAAAATGTGTTTTTCTTTCCCCATCCTAAATTGGAGCCACTCAGAGTTTCCCATCTAGTATTTTATAAGATTGAAATATGGAGATATAATTCAATAAAATCTTAATAACTTATGAATGACTTATACAGTGTGACAGTCCTAAATGCCATGAGTTTAGGCATTTGCTATCTTGATTTTGAGCATTTTACCATCACTTTAACAGCTCCAACAGATACCAGTTAAGAACAGCAGAGAATTATTTCTAGTAATTTCATCATATCAGTGAATGATGTCGTATATTAGACAGAGACCCTAGGTGAATTTTGTTCACATTTTATCTGGACTGTGTGAGAAACACTGATCGTCTGACAGTTAGGTTTTGACTTTCTGGTCTCTCACACAGAAAATGAATGGTCCGAAATATGTGCACAGTGAATGGTTCTTCAGCTTAATACCGGATTCTATGTAGGTTTGAAAACAAAATATAGTTTATAATTTTGATCTTATCTCAGCATATCTATGGAAAAGTTTCTTTGGTAATTCTTTTGCTGTTTTAACTTTATTTTTTATCAACTTTAAATATACATTTAATTAAAATGTACAAGAAGTTTGTGTTGTAACAAATGAATATACCTGTGTAAGTAACAGCCCAATTAATATAAAAAGTATCCATTGTTCCACAGAGTACTTTGCTCTACTTTCCAGTAAGCCCCTCACAAACCCCTGACTCAGTGATCTAATTTCTGTCACTTAAGACAGCTTTGCATGTTCTAAATTTTCATACAAATGATATCATACAGTATGCATATAATTGGCATCTTTTACTCACTGTATGTTTTGGAGATCTTTGCTTGTTGCTGCATATTTCATTAGTCCATTACTTTTTTAATTCCTGAGTAGCAGTGCATTGTATAAGTAACCCACAACAAGTTTATCAATTCTTTTGTTGATGGACATTTACATTGTTTCCAGATTTGGGCAGAAAACAGAAAATCTGAACTTCTGTAAACATTTGTGTGCAAGTCCTTTATAGACATATTTTCTTTCTCTTAAGTAGCCAGATAGGGATAGAATGTATAATATTCTAAGTTTATTCTTAACTATACTTGAAACCCCAAAACTGTTTTATAAAGTTGTATAAATTTACAGTCTTAACCACCAAAGTATCAGAATTCTATTTACATCATGTCATTGCCAGGGCTTGATATAGTCAGACTTTTTTATTTCAACCATTTTGGTGGCTGTTAAATGGTACCTTATTGTGTTTTAATATGCAGTTCTCTGATTACTAATGATGAAGACCATATTTTTTGTGTGTATGTGTGTAATAAAGTTTTATTAAAGTATGAAGGAGATAGAGAAAGCTTCTGACATAGGCATCAGAAGGGGGTAGAAAGAGTACCTGCTTGCTAATGTTACCAGTGGAGTTATATTCTCTCCAATGAATCCAAAGAATGTGAAGACCATATTTTAATGTTGCTGTTGGTCATTTGTTTATCTTCTTTTGGAACGTATCTATTAAGATCTTTCAATCCTTTTTTAATTGGGTTAATAATCACTGAACATAGAACTCTTTGCATATTTTGAATCAGATGTGTTTTGTGAATATTTTCTCCCAGTGTGTAACTTGTTCATTTATTTCCTTAATAGTCTTTTGAAGAGCAAGACGTTTTTCTTGATGAAGGTTGAAAAGATATTTTTCTTTGTTTTCTTATAGAAGTTGTGTGTGGTGTAATGTAGGACTCAAGGTTCATTCTTTCTCTATACAGATATACCATTATGCTAACACCATTTGTTGAAAAAAAGGCTATTTTTTTCTTCATTGAATTGCCTGATGCCTTTTCAAAATCAGTTGGATATGTACACCTGTAAACACACATTTATGGATTTCTATTTCATTGATCTACATGTCCAGTCTTCTGGCCATGTCACACAGTCTGAATTACTTTAACATTATAGAAAATCTTGAAATAAATTGTCTTCCAACTTATTTTTCTTATTAAAAATTATTTTAATAAGAAAATTCTTAATTATTTAATAATAATTTTCTTTTAAGAAAATTATTAATTATTTTTTAGCTATTTTGGTTTTTTTCTTTAGATTTTAGATTTAGTTTATTGATTTCTATTAAGGAAGTGAAATCGTGATTGGATCAATTTAGGAGAATCGATATCCTAAAAATATTGTTTTCTAATCCATAAGCATGGTATATCTCTAAGTTTATTTAGATTTTTAAAAATTTACCTCAGTTTTATAGTTTTCAGTGTAACAATCTTGCACCTTTTTCATTGAATTTATTAGTAGTATATAGAAAGAGCATTGAATTTTTAATATTTACTTTATATACTACAGTCTTGCTAAATGCACACACTCTAGCAAAGCTTGCTTGTTTTCTTTGTTTGTTTCGTAGGTTTCATAGGATTTTCAGGTTCATGGTCAGGTGAACGGCTATAACAATAGCTTTAAGACTTTCCAAGCTTCATGCTTTTCGTTTCTTATTTTTAACTTGCTGTGTTGGCTAGAACTTTTAATTCAGTATTGAAGAGAAGTGATTAAAGAAGACATCCTTGCTTTATGCTTAAGGAAAAGGCATTCATTTATTCACCAGTTAATATAATGTTAAATATAGATTTTTGATAGTTGCTATTTATCAGATTAAAGTAAGCTCCATTTTTTTTATTTGAACATTTTTATAATTCTTGATGCTATTACCAAGTAACACTCCAGAAGGGTTGTATCCATTAACTGTAGGACTAGTAATATATGACTAAATATGTATGTAATAGTAACAAATGACTAAATTTTCATGGTAAATAAGTTCCCTAGTTTGCTTAGTTTTTATTTTCTCAAAGGCTTTTCTTACATTTAATGATATAATCATATGACTTTGCATCTTTATTCTTTTAATGTGACAATTTACATGGATTTCTAATGTTAAGCCAACATTTTATTTTAGAAAAATACTCATTTGGCCATTATGTAGTACCTTTTATATATTGCTGCATTTGATGTGCAATTATTTTGTTGAGGATTTTTGTGTCTATGTTCACAAGGGATACCACTTTGTAATATTGCTTTATTGTAATAACTTAATAAGCTTTTGGTACCACATAGTGATATGAAATGAGTTAAGAGTTTCCTCCTCTTTTAGTTACTGAAAGCTTGTATAAAATTAGTAATATTTCTTCCTTAAATATGATAAAAGATACCAGTTATCTGATCAACTTCCTTTGTAGGGATGTTTTGATTATGAATTCAGTTCTTTTAATAGATATGAGGCTATTCATATATTTCCTGTTTCTTCTTGAGTCAGTTTTAACAAGTTGTTTCTTTCAAGAGATGCGTGCATTTCATTTCATCTTAATTATTGAATATGGTGGCTTAAAGTTGTTCATGAGATAGCCTTAATATTCTTTTACTATCTATACCATCTACAGTGATATCCCCTCTCTGGTTGATAGTATTCATAAGTTTTTTTCTTTTCCTTAGTTTGTCTTGGATTAGGAGTTTTATCAGTTTTATTATGACTTTCAAAGGACTGACTTTTATGTTTTTATTGTTGTCTATTTCATAGATTTCTACTCTTCATTGTTTCCTTTTTTCTACTTGCCTTCTATCTAGTTTGCTCTTATTTTTTTAGCTGTGTAAAATGGAATCATTGACTTTTTTTGGCCATGCTTTGTGACATGCATAATCTTAGTTCCCTGACCATGCGTCGAACCCATGCCTCTGCTTTGGGAGCATGAAATCTTAACCACCAGATCACCAGGAAAGTCCCATTATGTCACTAACTTTAAACTTTTCTTCTTTTCTAGAAAAAGGATTTAAGCACTTACTTTCTGTATCTCTCAAATCTTAATAGGTTCTATTTTTGTTGTCACTTATTTCAAAATGCATATTAATTTCTCTTGTGAATTTTTGACCCATGAGTTATTTGGAGTATGTTAGAAAACTTCCAAATACTTCATACTTTTCTAGATATCTTGTATATTGGTTTTAATTTAGCTCCATTATAGTTCCATATTCTATAGGTGTTTATCCTTTTGAAATGTATTGAATTTTATTTTATGACTCAGCATCTGATTTGTCTTGGTCATATTCCAAGTGTACCTTTAAACATTTACATTCTATTGAGTTATAATGTTCTGTACATGAAAATTAAATTGATGAGTAGTGTTATTCAGATCTTCTGTAGCCTACTAACTTTTTGCCCTGTTTCTGTCAGTTGTTGACAAGGAGAGGGTAAAATCTCTAACTATAATGGTGCATTTCTCTACCTTTTCTTTCCTCTTATGAGTTTTCTATGTGTATTTTGAAACTGTTTTAGATAATGCATATTACTTGGAAATGCTATGTGTATCTGATGATTTGCCCCCTTTAATCACAATGAAATATTTTAATGATGAAATATTTCTCTTATCTTTGATTCTACTCTTTTTCTTAACATCTACTTTATTTGAGATCATACACCACTCTAGCCTTCCATGTGTACTATTTGCTTGGCTTACCTCCTTCCATCCTCTGTGTCAGCCTATTTACCCTTATACATTTAAAGTATGACTCTTGTAAACAATATGTGGCTTGGGTTTTGCATTTTTCTGTAGCCTAACAATCTTCCTTCTATTTGATGTGAGTGTTTAATTCACTTTAATTATTGATACTATTGGATTTCCTTCCTGCTAATCATATCTATTCTCTGTTCCTCTGTTTTTCCTTTTCTACTTTTTGGGGGAGGGGAAAGGGAGAATAGTAATCTTTTTCCATTTTTAAACAATTTCTCTATTATTTCATTAGCTATAGCTCTTTGATTTCCTTTAGTGACTTCTATAGGGATTATAATATGCTTTCCTGACATATGAAAAATTGATGCTTTTGAACTATGGTGTTGGAGAAGACTCTTGAGAGTCTCTTGGACTGCAGGCAGATCCAACCAGTCCATTCTAAAGGAGATCAGTCCTGGGTGTTCATTGGAAGGACTGATGCTGAAGCTGAAACTCCAATACTTTGGCCGCCTCATGCGAAGAGTTGATTCATTGGAAAAGACTCTGATGCTGGGAGGGATTGGAGTCAGGAGGAGAAGTGGGCAACAGAAGATGAGATAGCTGGATGGCATCACCGACTCAATGGGCATGAGTTTGAGTAAACTCCGGGAATTGGTGATGGACAGGGAGGCCTGGCGTGCTGCAATTCATGGGGTCGCAAAGAGTCGGACACGACTGAGCGACTGAGCTGAACATATTAAAGTCTATATAATACTAACATTGTGTCATTTTATGTAGACTAAAGAACTTTTGTATTATATATTTACCTCTCCATTCTTTGTGATATTATTGTCATATATATTACAGCTCAGTGTATTATAAATTCTCTTCTTTAAGCATGCATTTACCTTTTAATGGGGCTTCCCAGGTGGCTCTTGTGATAAAGAACCCACTTGCCAATGCATGAGATACAAGAGACACGGATTTGATCCCTGGGTCAGGAAGGTCCCCTGGAGAAGGAAATGGCAATCCTCTCCAGTATTCTTGCCTGGAGAATGCCATGGATAGAGGAACTTAGCAGGCTACAGTCCATGGGGTTGAAGAGAGTTGGACACAACTGAAAGGAGTTAGCACACACACAAATATCTTTTAATGACATTAAGGGAAGAATAAGAAAATACAGAATTTTATATTTATTCACATATGTACTATCTCTGATGCTCTTCATTTCTTAGATCCAGGTTTCTAACTAATCCTTTCAACCTCAAAAACATACTGTTTCTTGTAGTGTAGGTCTGCTAACAACACATTTTCCCTGTTTTTGTTTATCTGAAAGTGTTATTTCTCCTTCCTTTTTTTGAAGAATATTTTCATGAGATACAGAATTCCAAGATGAAATTTGGGGTTTTCTTAATTTTTTGATTTTTAGCACTGTGAAGATATTGTCTACTATCTTCTGGCTTTCATTGTTCTTATGAGACGATAGCTGTCAAAATCATTGTTTTGTATGTAATTGAAATTTTATCTGGTCGTTTGCAATCATTTTTGTCTTTGGTTTTCAACAGTTTGGCTGTGATCTGTGGGTCAATGTTTTTCATCATATATGGGAAACAACCTTCCATTATTTGTTTAACATACTATTTCAAATATTTTTTCTATTTCATTTTCTATCTCTTCTCCTTCTGCAACTTCAGTAATGTTTGTTAGGCAGCTTAATATTGCTTCTAAGATCTCTGTCGTTGTTGTTGTTGTTCAGTCGCTAAGTCGTGTCTTAACTCTGCGACCCCATGGACTGCAGCATGTCAGGCTTCCCTGTCCTTCACTATCTCCCTGAGTTTGCTCAAACTCATGTCCATTGAGCCGGTGATGCCATCCAACCATCTCAACCTCTGTTGTCCCCTTCTCCTCTGCCCTCAATCTTTCCCAGCATCAGGGTCCTTTCCAGTGAGTCAGCTCTTTCATATCAGGTGGCCAAAGTATTGGAGTTTCCGCTTCAGCATCAGTCCTTCCAATGAATATTCAGGGTTAATTTCCTTTAGGATTGACTGGTTTGTTCTCCTTGAAGTCCAAGGGACTCTCAAGAGTCTTCTACAACACCACAATTCGAAAGCATGAATTCTTCACTGCTCAACCTTCTTTATGGTCCAACTTTCACATCCATACATGACTACTCAAAAAATCATAGCCTTGATTGTATGGACCTGTGTAGGCAAAGTGATGTCTCTGCTTTTTAATGTGCTGTCTAGGTTTGCCATAGCTTTTCTTCCAAGGAAGAAGACCTTCTCACAGCAGAGGTAGCCCAGTCAGAACTTAGTGTAGAGAGTGCCTGTACAGAAGTGTGTTGGTGAAAATACCCAGAGCAGTGTTGTGATTGGCACAGGAGGGATGGCTAGGGATTATGACAGTGGTGATGGGATATTTTCATACAAGAGGACTAATTAAGTAAATGATTATATTAAGGAAATGGTAGCCAAGTTTCTTCTCTGTTACAGAATAGAGTTACATATATGGAAAAGTAAAAACCTGAAATGAACCCTGTTGGTTTGGGGTTTGAATTGGAGATACTAGTGTAAACTCATGATTTTCAATATGTTTACCTAGATACATAAATTAATGCATATGTACATTCATACATGCATATAGTCTCTTACCCTATGAGAACTGAGAAACAGTGATAATCCAATTCTATCAGCTTTAAAAAAAATTTAAAGATATTAATATCAGATCTCCTTGAAGAAATGACTTATTCCATAACTGAACGAGAAATTGGACAATATAGCAATTATTTAGAGATAGAATGACTAAACTGTACCTAAACTGGGCACTGGAGAAAGGACGAAAAGATTTCATAGGTATCTCTTTCCCTATTCTATCTTCTAAATCAAGTTTTGTTAAATGACTCATGCCAAAATTTGAGTAATTTGTATTGATTTTCTCTCTTGTGCTTTCATTTTCTTAAAAATCTACCTTCCCTTCCCTAATTTTCGTCATACAATTGCACCCCTTTCCTTCCTCTGCCCCCCAGCATTTTATAAAGGTGGCTTACAGAACCCCTGTCTCACAGACATTAAACTCTTCTCATCCTCAACCTTTTCACACGTGAGATATGATTTCTCCCATTCTTAGCCATAGTTAGTGATTCTCAGTACTTGCTGGACAGTGGAATTACCTGTGAAGCTTTAAAGGAGGAGAAAGGGAGGAATGCCATGTGACTCACTCCAGACAGATTCATTCCATTTCTAAGAGTGGGAAGAACCGCCCATCACTCTTCTAAAATGTTTCTCAGATAATTCAAATTGTGTATCATGCTGTGAATCAGTGCCTCAATTTGGCATCTTTTCTGAGAATGCTGCTCTCCAGGCCATTTTTTCTGTCACATCTGGCAAACCACGCAGACTGTAGTACCAGCATTTCCCATCTTCCTCGTTCCAACACCTCAAACTTTCTTTTTAAGCTCACAGTTTGTTTGTTTTTTTTAATTGAACCAACATCTCAAACTTTTAACTATAATTTACTCTGCAGCAAACTTCCTCCTCTGTGTGAATCTCAGAGTGTCTGATCTTACAGCCCATTCTTCCTTTTCTTTGTTTTCTATTGTCGACTCACTAAGAACTTGACATCCACTCAAAGTCGCTTCCCCCCCACATCTCCTAACCCCATTCTGTGTGATTCCAGTATCCGTGTGGTGTGGTTGATCTCTCTGTTGCCATTGCTAAGGAGATTTGTCTTCCACAGTTCACTCCAGTTTTCTTTAGCCATATCATCCATGACCACGTCCAGAGCTTGTTCTCCCCTCCTGCGTTTCCATCACAGAAATCACTGACTGGCACTCCCTTTATACTCCACCTCTTTCCCCCGAGTCTAGTCATGTTTTCATTTCTCACAAGGACTATACCAAAACTTTCGTTTGCTTTTCTTGTTGTTTTGTTTTGTCTTTGTTTTACCTTAAAGAGACATCTAAACCCTTCACTTCTCCCCTTTTTTGCCAGTCTTTCAGTTCCCTCTTTGTCTTCCTTTTTTCCCCATGTACACTCTAGACCAAATGATTGGCCTAAACTCTTCTTTTATCAGTATACAAATTTCCCTTGACCTCTAGTGTGAAGTACCCTCCACACAGAATCCTAACCCTGGATCAAGCTCTCAGGCTGCTTTCTCTGCTCTTACATCTATGCCCCTGAGCCCCAAAGCAAATTTACGATTTCTAATTCTGTTAGGCTGTCAACATGGCAGGACAATGTTATTGTTGTTCTTGGTCATTTTACCTTGAATTCCCTCAACACTGGCTCTAAGTCACTGTTGTTCTCCTCTGTACCCATTTCTTTCACTCACAGGAATGGATTTACCTCCTCCTTCACCAGCGAAATTGCAAGTAATGCATGTACTTTCTCAACTCTATCTCTCTCAGCTCCACAACCCTAAAGTCAGTCAGCCAATAAGCAAAAAGCTGCAAGGTTATATTGATCCATCTGTTCTCTTGAACGATCTTTCCAGATGTTTCATAGACATCTCAAACTACATTTTATCCCCATCCCCCCACCACCTTCTCTCTACTGCTTATCCACCCAAATTCTGCCATTCATTCTCAAGTCATTCCTGTCTCTCACTTTTCACATTCAGATACTTATCAAATTCTACCAATTTTAAACCCTAAATATATTTTAAAAGTTGCCTCCTTCCCATTTCTACCACTTCTTCTCTATTTCAAACTCTCATCATCTCTCATCAGAGCTGTTTCAGCAACCTTCCCACTCATCCAGTCCATTCTCTAAACTGTGCCAGGGTAATTTTTCATAAATTCAAGTTGGAGCATGTCATTTTTCTCCTTAGAGCCCTTTAATGACTCCATCTTGCTGACAAGCCCCATGATATGAAAAACCAAACCTTTGATGACCTTACCCTTCCTATCTGTCTTGCTTCACCCTCCACTTGTGCATACCCTATACGCAAACTTGATGCTATAACAGTACCAAACATTTTAAGTTGCCCAAAATATATTATGAAGTTTTGATATTTAGTATATTCGCTAATACCATTTCCTTCTAATACTATATCTTTCCATCCTCCTATCCTTCTTTGTGTGTGTGTGTTAGTCACTCAGTCAACTCTTTGCGACCCCATGGACTATAGCCTGCCAGGCTCCTCTGCTCATGGAATTCTCCAGGCAAGAATACTGGAGTGGGTTGCCTTTCCCTTCTCCAGTGGATCTTCCTGACCCAGGGATCGAACCCACATCTCTTATGTCTCCTGCATTGCAGGTAGATTCTTTACCATCAGAGTACCAGGGAAGTCCTTCCTTATCCCCTGCTTATCCACCAAGATTTACTTTGAATGCTTCAGGAATTTCTCTTCGGTTATGCAGATAGAGTTAAATGCCCTGCCTTTGTGCCCCCATAAACACCATGCTGTGAAAAGCTCCTAGAGTGATGGGAATACCAGACCATCTTACCTGTTTCCTGAGAAACCATCTTACCTGTCTCCAGGTTTCTCTTCAAGAAGCGACAGTTAGAATCTTGTATGGAGCAAGTTCAAGATCAAGAAAGGAGTACGACAGGGCTGTCTGCTGTCACCCTGTTTGTTTAATCTATATGCTGAGCACATCATGAGAAATGCCGAGCTGGATGAGTTACAAGCTGGAATCAAGATAGGTGGATAAAAACATCAGCAACTTCAAATATGCAAATGATATCACTCTAATGGCAGAAAGCAAAGAGGAACTAAAGAACCTCTTGATGAGGGTGAAAGAGGACAGTGAAAGAGCCGGCTTGAGAGTAAATATTAAAAAAAAACTAAGATCATGGCATCCAGCCCCATTACTGCATGGCAAATAGAAGGAGAGAAGGTGGAACTAGTGACAGATTTCCTCTTATTGGGATCCAAAATCACTGCAGATGGTGACTGCAGCCTTGAAATCAGAAGACAGTTGTTTCTTGGCAAGAAAGCAATGACAAACCTAGACAGTGCGTTGAAAAGCAGAGACATTACTCTGCTGACAAAGGTCTGTATAGTCAAGGCTATGGTCTTCCCAGTGGTCACATACAGCTGTGAAAGCTGGACCATAAGGAAGGCAGAACGCCAAAGAATTGATGCCTTCGAACTATGGTGCTGGAGAAGACTCCTGAAAGTCTCTTGGACAGCAATGAGATCAAACCAGTCAATCTTCAGGGAGATCAACCCTGAATATTAACTGGAAGGACTGATGGTAAAGCTGAAGCCCCAGTATTTTGGTCATCTGATGCAGATGACTCATTGGAAAAGTCCCTGATGATGGGAAAGACTGAGGGCAGAAGAAGAGGGCATCAGAGGATGAGATGGCTGGATGACATCACTGGTGCAGTGAATATGAACTTGGGCAAACTCCGGGAGATGGTGAGGGACAGGGAGGCATAGCATGCTGCAGTCCGTGGGGTCACGCAACTGGGCGGCTGAGCAACAACAACAACAAACACCATGCATATGCCGGAATCATAGCATGTATCATATCATATTAAAAATGATCTGTTTTGCATTTCCCTGTCAGTCCAGTAGTTAAGACTCCATACTTCCAATGCAGGGAGCATGGGTTTGATCTCTGATTGGGAAAGTTGTGTGTGCCGCACAGCCTGACCCACCCCCACCACCACCAAAAAAAAAGCATATGTCTTCATGTCTGTCTCCACCAATAAAATCACTTTGAGAACAGGAACCAGGTCTTGCTCGTGTTTGTACACCCAGCACCTAGCACATAACAAGTCCTCAGTAAATGTTTGTTTTCCATATTTGCCAACCCTAGCCCCGTTGTATATATGACTATGTCCTCAATAAATATCTAATGAATATATAAATGAATGACTTGGCAATTTATTGAAGAGGAATAAGGAAAGCAGAATTTGAAACAGCTGAGGTTTTTCATCTTAATAACAAGAAGGATGGTGATACATTAAATGAGAATGGAAACAGAGAGGAACTAGTTTCAAGATAAAGATTATGTATTGCTTCAGCATGAGTTGGTTTTTGGAGAGGTAGGAAAAGACATCCCTTCACAGCTTTTTGACAGATTCTTGAACAGGTCAACAGTTTTGGAGAGCACTGTGGGCGAGATGAATCTATTTATAAGTCATAATTGAAGGAAGATACGATGATGTGGCAAGGATCGCTCAGAAAGTACCAAGAGGGAAGAGAAAAAAGACAAGGACAGAATCATCAGGAATGTCTGCATTTCAGAGAGGGAAGTAGAAGTGTTCCCAATAAAAGAACTGAGCAACAGCCTCCTAGAACTAGAAAACCAATCAAGATGTATGTCATGAACTCCAAGGGAAATAAGTTTTAAGAAAGGAGTCAGTTGCTGTCATGTGGTCTTATAACAAGCAAGATGGTTCAAAGAGAAAATGCCACTAGACTTGTTCTCTAAAATATAGCTTTAGTAGGCACATCTATTAAAATTATTTTCTAGAAGCTTGACAAAGAAGGAGAGAGATTATAGTAATACAAAGGAGATTGTGAAAGTTTTTGTTTTATAATTGCAAACGTACATGCATTTTGTAAGAAATTCAAGTATTCAGAAAAATATAGATTATAGAAATCTTTCCCTCGGTAACTCTATTTCTACTTCTCTGGTTTGTTATTTATCCATCCAGAACTTAGAAAATATTTTTGTATATTTTTTTACAAAAATGAGATCATAGTATACCTTCTGTTATTGCAAATTGCTTTTTTCTAACTGTATACTATGTCATGAAGTTTATTCACAGTTGTATAGAGAACTACCTCATTCTTTTTTTCTTTTTTCATTTATTTATTTATTTTTTAATTGAGGTATAGTTGACTTACAATATTGTATTAGTTCAGGTGTGTGACATAGTGATTCAAAATTTTTATAGATTATGTTTCATTTAAAAGTGAGGTGAAGTGAAAGTTGCTTAGTCGTGTCCAACTCTTTGCGACCCCATGAACTATACAGTCCATGAAACTCTCCAGGCCAGAATACTGGAATGGGTAGCCTTTCCCTTTTCCAGGGGATCTTCCCAACCCAGGGATCAAACCCAGGTCTCCTGCATTGCAGGCGGATTCTTTACCAGCTGAGCCACAAGGGAATTCCAAGTTATTTGCAAAATAGTGATTATATTCCCACCAACTTTCTCCCACTTGGTGGGTTGTCTTTTGTTTCTTCAGTGGTTTCTTTTGCTATACAAAAACTTTTAAGTTTAATTGCTGTTGTTGTTTAGTCACTAAGTCACATCTGACTCTTTTGCAACCCTGTGGACTGTAGCCCATCAGGCTCCTCTGTCCATGGACAAGCAAGAATACTGGAGTGGGTTGCCATTTCCTTCTCCAGGGATAAGTTTAATTAGGTCCCACTTTCTTATTTTTATTTTTATTTTCTTTGCCTTAAGAGACAGATCCAAAAAAAATATTGCTACAGTTTATGTCAAAGATCATTCTGCCTGTTTTCTTCTAGGAGTTTTTATATATAGTGTGATAAATTTTTCTAATTCCACTGTTGTTTATGTAATTCTATGGGGTAACTTCTTAAAAGTACAGTTGTAAGAGGTTAGGTGCACTTTTACCTTGTAGTGACAAATCACTCACCAAAGGGTTATCCCAATTTGCAGTTTCCCCAGTGCTATAATAATCCTCGTGCCCACACTTCCTCTGACACTGAGTATTATTATAACCTTCCCACTTAAGGGAACAGTTTTTGGATTTAGGTTTTTTATTTTTAATGAAACATCCGGTCTTATTTGTAATCCTGGGAAAGCACAGAGAAGTTTGTAAGTGATAAGAAAAGGAGATGATTGGCAGGGCGTAGTCACAGAGGGCATGGGTCAAATGGTACCAAGAGTATGAGTGAAAGGTATGATTTTCTTTTGAGGGTTTTTTTTTATAATTTTATTTTTGGCTCTGCTGGGTCTTCATTGCTGCACAGGCTTTTCTCCAGTTGCGACAAGCAGGCACTGCTCTCTAGTTGTGGCTCACGGGTTTCTCATTGCAGAGCGTAGGCTCAGGAGTTGTGGTGCTCGGGCTTAGTTGCTCCACGGCATGTGGTATCTTCCTGGATCAAGGATCAAACCTGTGTCTCCTACATTGATAGGCAAATTATTTACCACTGAACCACCAGGGAAGCCCCCTCTTCAGAGATGTTAATAGAGGAATAGTAGATGGGTAAATTTGGAAGTAAATGCAAATGAAAGAAGAAAATTTTTGTGTAGTCATCTTTATTTGAGAGAAATTAGAATCCAGGTTCCTAGGATGGGATTTGGAATGAAGGTACAGACAAACCTCTGTGTAAAATGGAAGGGAGGATTCAGTATTGGGAATGATCAACACTGACTAGTATCGGGAGCGTGAGTGGCCTGAGAATGTATGTCTTGGAGGAATCCAGTAGTCTTGGTGATGTTAACTTTTCTGTAAGAACAAGTAGAGATGTAGTTGTTGAATTTGCCAGGATTTGGGACTTCTGGCTTGAGGTAAATTTATCTTACATTCACAATGATGTAGTTTTATTCTCCCTATCTTCCTGCCACATGAAAGTAGTTTTATGAGCTAAGATACACGTCCATTGGCAGGTCAGTAAGGAAAAGTGACCCTTGGGTTCTGGTAAAAAAAAAATTAAGCTCATAAATTTAATACACTGCTTTATGCCCATATAAAACCATACTGCTAACAGTTTTAGTTTCTTTATACCACTCTGAACATAAAGCTATATAATGTATTGACTTTTATTAATAAATTATGGTGTGAGCAAACATTACTAAAATTTCTGATCCACACAAAACAAGCTCAGTGACTCTGACAGGTTTATGTGATTTGAATCCTGGTCAAGTGCCTCGTGGGATTCATAATGGATCTAGTAATACTCCATCAACTTGTTCTAAAGATTGCCTCTCCTTCTGGGAAGTTTAAATATTCTAGTTTTTAGAATATTATTCTTTAAATAAATTCTTTTTCTTCATTTTAATTTTCACATTGTTTATGGTCATAGGGAAGACAAAACGAAAGTATGAGATTGTAGTGAGCTTCAATTAGAAGGAATAGACTGGTAGAATAGTAAGAGATGCACATCATTATAACATTTCTCTCTAAAAAAATGAAATGTTCCCAGAGGAATTGTGCTAATGGTGGGAACATATTTTACTAGAGAGAAAAACATATGCATGTGTGTTTATTTTCATTAAAATTTCTTTTACTCCATATTTGCCTTGTTGACTTTATAATGAAATTATATGAGGACAGAGACCAATTCTCCCACATGCACTATAGTACTATTCCTCATATACTCTGAGTACATAATAAATACCATAACAATCGAAAACAAGAAACACAAATGCATTTTGAAGCAAACTGGTGATATTTTAATCCCTTATGTTCATTTTTAGTACTCAGAAACATTTTAGTTATGCAAGTCTTGTTTTAGCACACTTTTTATTTCTACAGATATTCTGGTTCTTAGTCATAGTCTATGGCTTTATTAGCAGTTTCAAGAGACTGACGCTTATTTCCCCAACTCCAAATATAAACTTTTGAGGATAAAAACTACATCTCCAGAATTGTTTTGGCAGGACATAGAACAGGTCTTCAGTAAAATTTTTAAATTATACATCAATAAAAAATAAGAAAAAATTTCTACTGCCATAAATTGCATTTCAACTCATGCTGAATTTATATGCTTTTTTGTGGTCCATTCCCCCTTCTGTGCTCTCTATAGCTCATTCACATTTATTCTTTTCAGTTTATTGAAGTCAGAGTGTGATGACTGGACACTTGGAACATCACCATCCAGCAAAAAGTGCCAAGACTCCACTAACAGTGGAGGAAGTAGAAGGGATAAGAAGACAGTTGGGTTTCAATCACAGATGGAAGATGATGCCCTGTGGACCAGTCAGAAGAAAGATGCATGTCGACCCCAAAGAGGTGAGCTCAGCATCTGCAGTAGCAAAATGGGAAGCTTTGGGGGTCAGGTTGCTAGTGGCCGCTAGCCATCAACTTCAGGTGGTTTCCTGTAACCCTGGAGCAAGAGTTAAACATGTTACAAACCAGCATGTACCTGCAAGGCCCCAGGTAGCACGTGTCCTGGATCAGTGAATTGCATCAACAGTTCCTCTTAGAACACTCATGAGAAACTATCTAATGTGTCCCTCTTTTTGCAAGCAGCTAACTGTAAGAATTATTCAGCAGTAAATATGGTCATAGACACAAAATAATACTTAAAACAAATAAAGAGGACCAGAAATTAAACATAAATCTTTGCTGGGAAAGTAAACTCTAACAACTGTAATTAATCCTCAATTAACTGGAAATGTGAGGAGGGTGGAAGAGAGGTCATTGTGTCTAAAACAGAACCTTGTAAATCTTAAACCTATATTGCCTAGTAGTCTTTGAAGTACCAGTAATTCTTTCTATTTTATATGTGGTAGATATTTTAAGAGAAATCAGTTATAAATAACTATGTGGAATATTAAGTGAAGCAGTTAAATTTAATTTCATATCCCAGTTGTTTCTGAAGTGAATTTTGGTTTAATCTCTCCTGGAATCATTAAAGGAAAGGCTCTGGGACTGAATGGAGCAAGTCTGAGCGTCACTGGTCAGAAGATGTGCAGAAGCAAAGGGCCCCAAAGGTCTCAGAGCCCACTATTCACTCCTCTTTCCCAGACGTCTTTCTTTCCTGTTCACAGTCATTAACCTCGATTTCCTCTTTGTTTACCTCTTTTTCCTGGGCTAGCTAGCACTGTCCACTGCTAGTGTTAACCAACCGGCTTTTCATAATCTCTCTAGTCACTCTCACATTTATTTATTTGAGAATTGGACAGTGCTTTATGAGATCTTCCTGGGGCTTCCCTGGTGGCTCAGATGGTAAAGAATCTACTTGCAATTCAGGAGACCCGGGTTCAATCTCTAGGTTGGGAAGATCCCCTGGAAAAGGAAATGGCAACCCACTCCATCCTCTAGTCTAGAGAATTCCATGGACAGAAGAACTGCAGTCCATGGGACTGCAAAGAGTCAGGCACCACTGAGCAACTAATACTTTGATTTTTCTGAGATCTTCTAGGTATACTACTCTCTGCCTTTGCTCATCAACTGCCTGCTTTGTCACGTTTTTTGTTTTAATTATGATTAATCTAGAAACCATTTAGTCCTCTCCCAGATCATTAAAAGAAGGTAATTAGTCCAAGTTTCACAATAGAGACTATCCAGAGTTTGAAACAAGAGCAAAGATACATTTCGTTTGACATAGGACAAAAGTTCTGCAGACCTCTACTGTTTTAGTACAACTTGGAACAACTCTTGTCTTTTTAGACTTTGCTACCAGAAACAGAAATGAAACTGACGAGACTTTGTATCTGAGATGGAATCTTGTCTACTTTGTCTATTAGTCATCCTTCAGAGATGGGACATTCTTACTTTTGGCTTCTTCTGTTCTTAGTCACTGCACTTTGGAGAGTGGAGAACCAGTTAAAATCGCTGTGGCGGTTACACCACAAGGCTCAACATAGTCTTCTGTTAAACTGACAACAAACTTGTGTTGTGTGTCAGCACTAAAATAAAATAGCAACATGAGAAAAATGTAGTGTAATAGCAAAGGGACAAATAACTCGTGTTATTAGCTGAGACCACAGCAACATTAGAAAGCTGCAATTGAAAGGCACTTTGAGAGAGGTGTCATCAGGCCAGGCCCGCTGTGGAGGTTAATCTCTCCCAGGCCCAGCTACAGAAGCCGGAAGTCTACACAGGGCTTGTGTCCCCCCTCCCAAAAAAAAAATCAATTTCTAATTTGAAACAAAATCATTTTTGACTAACAGGGATTCAGAACCCATTACTTTTTGCTGTGTAGTCTGCTGACATTTCAGCACTTTCTGTTGTGCACAATGAATCCTAATAGTCATTTTATAATGTTACTAGACCAATCAATTTAACCAAGAGAAAGCTGTTACAGTTCTGCAGTTTCCAGGCACAGTTTTCACTCATGGTTTTATTTTTTTCATTACTCTTTTTTTTCCTTTCCCTTTTTTTGAGGGGTCGTGGGAGAGGATTATTGCATTATAGTGAGAAAAATAGAAAATTTTTCATCTTTTTAAAAGAGTTCTGCTTCAAGGTATTCACAGCAATTATTAACTTTTTCTTCTATTCGCAAGAAATGCTGTCTTGTATTTTTCCCTTCTTTTATTCTAATATGGAGAGAAAAGCAAAATGATGGTATCACTGATCACTGAGGAGCTGAAGTTGCCCCTTCAAGCTGTTCTGCCCGTTGCAGGGCTGGTGGTACACACAGATCACAGTACAGGGCAAGGTTGCTGCACTGGCATTTGCAGTGAGAGACAGACTTTCCCAAGGTGTGCGGTAGCAGGATCAGACACCCTGTTTAGCATAAGGCCAATGACCTAACATTAATTGCCTAAGTTACACTGCTTGGTTTAGCATCTCCTTAATTGCTTTCCCCCCTTTAGCATGTCTGAATTTTTAAACATATTATTCTTCTGTTTCATATCCTTTGTTACTTTTGCTGTCCTTTAATCATTAAGTACTACATAGGACATTTACTGCAGGACCATTAATCTTTATTATCAGTCTCTTACTCCCTTACCTCTCCTATCCGCCTCACCATTCTGTCAACTTTATTAATACCAAACACATTAAAATAAATAAATAAAGGCCTGATTCTTATCTCAAGAAATAACCTTGTGATTGTGAAAATATCAGTACAGTGCAGTATTGTCAGAATTATGCTTGAGATGTAAATTGTGTTTCAATCATCAATGCTTGGAATGTTCTTAGTTGCCTTTATTGAGCTCTGTGGAACAAGGAGACTTACTAAGGAAAATCCAGACTTGAATCAAGAACTTTTAAGCTGACAGAGGCCAGCACAATATCGTAAAATAATTATCTTCCAATTAAAAAAAAAAACATAATTTACAAAAAAAAGAAACTTTTAAGCCAAAAGCATAAATTTAAAAACACCCACTCTTCATTCTTCTTTTTTCCTCCTACTCAGCAGTCTTTTTATTCTCTCCTAGCTTGCCTAGACCCTCTCCTTCCTGAACAATCACTGATTCTCATTCCAGAGTCAGGCTGGAAAGCCACTCCAAAGCCCAGTACTGCATTTAGAGCTAGCTCCTGTTTGTTCCTCTGTCATCAATTTCTCACTCCCCTTGACACCTTGAGAGGGTTTGAGAGTCACTAGGTTCAGAGTGACTGTGGTTTTCATTCTGTATGTCCTCTAACCGATATGGATAAGAGGCTTATGGAAGCTTCCTGTTGGGAGAGACTGACTGGAGGAAACTGGGTCTTGTTCTAATGAGTCTTCTTCTAAATCTTTAATCGAATTTTCTGTTGATGGGCGGGGCTGTGTTCCCTCCCTGTTTGACCTGAGACCAAACCATGGTGGCGGTAATGAAGATAATGGCGACCTCCTTCAAAAGGTCCCTGCACCCCCTGCCTCACTCAGTGCCCCTGACCCTGCCCGTGGGCCACCACCGACCCATGCCTCCCCCAGAGACTCCTGGACACTCACAGGCACGTCTGGGTCAGTCTCTTGTGGGGTCACTGCTTCTGTCTCCTGGGTCCTGGTACACACAAGGTTTTGTCTGTGCCCTCCAAGACTGTTTCCCCAGTCCTGTGTAAGTTCTGTAATCAAATCCCACTGGCCTCCAAAGTCAAATTCCTTGGGGGTTCTCAGTCCCTTTGCCAGATCCCCAAGTTGGGAAATCTGTTGTGGGTCCTGGAACTTCCTTAACAGTGCAAGAATTTCTTTGGTATAATTGTCCTGCAGTTGGTGGGTTGTCTGCTCGGTGGCTCTGTGGTGGGGTTAATGGTGACCTCCTCCAAGAGGGTTTGTGCCACAGGCCTTGTGACCCAGGTAGCTGCACCCAGAGCCCCTGCCCCTGCAGCCGGCCCCTGCTGACCCGTACCTCTGCAGGAGACACTCAGACTCAGTTCTGGCAGTTTGAAAAATCAGAATATCAGAAAAACATCTACTTCTGCTTTATTCATTACCCCAAAGCCTATGACTGCATAGATCACAACAAACTGTGGGAAATTCTTCAAGAGATGGGAATACCAGAGCACCTTACCTGCCTCCTGAGAAATCAGGTCAAGAAGCAACAGTTAGAACCAGACATGGAACAGTGGACTGGTTCAGAATTGGGAAAGGAGTACATCAAGGCTGTATTTTGTCACCCTGCTTATTTAATGTACATGCAGAGTCCATCATGCGAAAGGCCGGGCTGGATGAAGCACAAGCTGGAATCAAGATTGCCAGGAGGAATATCAATATCCTCAGATATGCGATGGTACCACCCTTATGGCAGAAAGTGAAGAGGAACTAAAGAGCCTCTTCATGAAGGTGAAAGAGGAGAGTGAAAAACTTGGCTTAAAACTCAACATTCAAAAACCTAAGACCCTCTTTCCAGCCAGCGCCGAGCAATGGGCATCTCTCGGGACAACTGGCACAAGCGCCATAAGACTGGGGGCAAGAGAAAGCCCTACCACAAGAAGCGGAAGTATGAGCTGGGACGCCCCGCTGCCAATACAAAGATTGGCCCCCGCCGCATACACACAGTCCGTGTGCGGGGAGGCAACAAGAAGTACCGGGCCTTGAGGCTGGACGTGAGGAACTTCTCCTGGGGCTCAGAGTGTTGTACACGCAAGACAAGAATAATCGATGTTGTCTATAATGCATCCAACAACGAACTGGTCCGTACCAAGACCCTGGTGAAGAACTGTATTGTGCTCATCGACAGCACACCGTACCGACAGTGGTACGAGTCCCACTATGCACTGCCCCTGGGCTGCAAGAAGGGGGCCAAGCTGACTCCTGAGGAGGAAGAGATTTTAAACAAGAAACGATCAAAGAAAATTCAGAAGAAATATGATGAGAGGAAAAAGAATGCGAAAATCAGCAGTCTTCTAGAGGAGCAGTTCCAGCAGGGCAAGCTTCTTGCATGCATCGCTTCAAGACCAGGCCAGTGTGGCCGAGCAGACGGCTCTGTGCTAGAGGGAAAAGAGCTCGAGTTCTATCTGAGGAAGATCAAGGCCCAGAAAGGCAAATAAACCTTCTACCCTCCTGTCTTAGCTTATCTAATAAAGGCGTATACTGTTCAAAGAAAAAAAAACCTAAGATCATGCCATCCAGTCCCCTCACTTACTTCATGGCAAATAGATGAGGAAACAGTGGAAACAGTGACAGATTTTATTTTTGGGGGGGGGGGGGGCTCGAAAATCCCTGCAAATGGTGACTGCAGCCATGAAATTAAAAGACGCTTGCTCCTTGGAAGAAAAGATGTGACAAACGTGGACAACATATTTAAAAGCAGATACATTACTTTGCCAACAAAGGTTCATCTAGTCAAAGCTATGATTTTTCCTATAGTCATGTGTGGATGTGAAAGTTGGACTATAATGAAAGCTGAGCACCAAAGAATTGATGCTTTTGAACTGTGGTGTTGGAAAAGACTCTTGAGAGTCCCTTGGACTGCAAGGGGATCCAACCAGTCAATCCTAAAGGAAATCAGTCCTGAATGTTCATTGGAAGGACTAATACTGAGGCTGAAACTCCAATACTTTGGCCACCTGATGCAAAGAAATGACTCCTTGGAAAAGACCCTGATACTGGGAAAGATTGAAGGCAGGAGGAGAAGGGGACAACAGAGGATGAGATGGTTGAATGGCATCACTGACTCAATGGACATGAATTTGAGCAGCTCTGAGAGTTGATGATGGACAGGATGGCCTGGCATGCTACAGTCCATGGGGTCGCAAAGAGTTGGACAAGACTGAGCAACTGAACTGAACTGCATCTAGAGTAAGTTGGATTTACCTGATTGATATTGTCCATGCCCTGCATTTTGTCTCTCAATTTTTTAGTTTATGTAATATACAGCAGCTATCACTGGTTGAGACTCCCTGAGAGACTCCCAAATGCATTTTTCTTTTACTGGAAGTGAAGGAATAATCCCAAATGAGGAATAATCTCTGAAGTTCCTAGTTCTCCCTCTAAGTAAGCCCATGCTTGCAATGATCTAAGTGTTCTTTGCAGCCCATGTTGGATTAATATAGAGGTCCTGATTTTAAAAATAAGCAAGTGGGAGTATCTAAAGTACAGAAACAATTTCCATCTTGCCCCTAAGGAGCACTTATTTATGTTTCTTTTATTATTAGCATTATTATTATATGTCTAATCATTAGAAAGGATGCCACAATACTTTACTCCTGGTTCCCAGTAGTCTGAGAAAACAGATTTGTTAAAACTTGATACTTTCATCATCAGAACACAGAAGACAAGCAGACTGCAGAGCTATGAATAAACCTAACCACGTAGATTAAATCATCCTGCCTAGCCCACTCAGAAAAGAAATTCAATCACAAGAGACCAACATTCAGAGCTGAAGTTGCTATGTATTGAATAGTCCATTAAGCCAGAGGCTCCACATTTCCTATCCTCTGTGATAGAAGTATCTCAAAATACCACATAATTTACTTACTTATTATGTATGTTTTGTGTCTTCTCCAAAGAGAATATAAGCACTTCTTATGTTCACCATTGTTTCCACATCTCCTTGAATGTTGCTTAACACATGGTCAGTTCAGTTCAGTTCAATTCACTCAGTCGTGTCTGATTCTTTGCAACTCCAGAATCGCAGCACGCCCAGCCATCCTGCCCATCACCAACTCCCGGAGTTTACTCAAACTCATGTCCATCGAGTCAGTGATACCATCCAGCCATCTAATCCTCCATCGTCCCCTTCTCCTCCTGCCCCCAATCCCTCCCAGCCTCAGGGTCTTTTCCAATGAGTCAACTCTTCACATGAGGTGGCCAAATGATTGGAGTTTCAGCTTCAGCATCAGTCCTTTCAATGAACACCCAGGACTGATCTCCTTTAGAATGGACTGGTTGGATCTCCTTGCAGTCCAAGGGACTCTCAAGAGTCTTCTCCAACACCACAGTTCAAAGCATCAATTTTTCAGTTCTCAGCTTTCTTCACAGTCCAGCTTTCACATCCATACATAACTACTGGAAAAACCATAGCCTTGACTAGATGGACCTTTGTTGGCAAAGTAATGTCTCTGCTTTATAATATGCTATCTAGGTTGGTCATAACTTTCCTCTCAAGGAGCAAGCGTCTTTTAATTTCATGGTGGCAATCAACACCTGCAGTGATTTTGAAGCCCAGAAAAATAAAGTTTGACACTGCTTCCACTGTTTGCCCACCTATTTCCCATGAAGTGATGGGACCAGATGCCATGATCTTAGTTTTCTGAATGTTGAATTTTAAGCCAATATTTTCACTCTCCTCTTTCACTTTCATCAAGAGGGTTCCTCTTCACTTTCTGCCATAAGGGTGGTGTCATCTGCATGTCTGAGGTTATTGATATTTCTCCCAGAAATCTTGATTCCAGCTTGTGCTTCTTCCAGCCCAGCATTTCTCATGATGTACTCTGCATATAAGTTAAATAAGCAGGGTGACAATATACAGCCTTGGCATACTCCTTTTCCTATTGGGAACCAGTCTGTTGTTCCATGTCCAGTTCTAACTGTTGCTCCCTGACCTGCATATAGGTTTCTCAAGAGGTGGGTCAGGTGCTCTGGTATTCCCATCACTTTCAGAATTTTCCACAGTTTATTGTGATTCACACAGTCAAAGGCTTTGGCATAGTCAGTAAAGCAGAAATAGATGTTTTTCTGGAACTCTCTTGCTTTTTCAATGATCCAGCAGATGTTGGCAATTTGATCTCTGGTTCCTCTGCCTTTTCTAAAACCAGCTTGAACATCTGGAAGTTCTTGGTTCACGTATTGCTGAAGCCTGGCTTGGAGAATTTTGAGCATTACTTTATTAGCATATGAGATGAGTACACTTGTGCAGTAGTTTGAGCATTCTTTGGCATTGCCTTTCTTTGGGATTGGAATGAAAACTGACCTTTTCCAGTGCTGTGACCACTGCTGAGTTTTCCAAATTTGCTGGCATATTGAGTGCAGCACTTTCACAGCATCATCTTTCAGGATTTGAAATAGCTCAACTGGAATTCCATCACCTCCACTAGCTTTGTTCATAGTGATGCTTTCTAAGGCCCACCTGACTTCACATTCCAGGATGTCTGGCTCTAGGTGAGTGATCACACCATCCTGATTATCTGGGTCATGAAGATCTTTTTTGTACAGTTCTTCTGTGTATTCTTGCCACCTAACACATGGTAGGTGCTCATAATGTATTTGTTTAATGAATTAATATATTACAGTTGACCCTTAAACTACTCAGGGTTGAGCTGCCAGAATCCCCTTATGTGTGGAATCCTTTCAGTAGTAAATACTGCAATTCTACACAGTATTTGGTTGATTGAATCTATAAGTGTGAAAGAACTGTCTATAGAGAGGGCCACCTCTAAGTTATACTTGGATTAACACCCACGTTGTTCAAATGTCAACTGTATATATATATTAATTTTGTTTTCTGTGTCCTTGCCTTATTTTTCCACAACAAGGATCTAATCAATGAAATCTTTGACTTCAGTGCCTACAATGATTTAGTGGTTTAAGAAGTGTACGTGCTGGTTCCTTCAAAGCCCTTATGTTGATTGATTGGTACTATCAGAGATGTCATTAAAGTAGGGGGGTCTTATAAAGCACTGCTTGAGAGCCAAGAATACTATGGGTTTTCTTCAGTTTCTTTTATTCTGAGATTTAATTTTTATGCAATAAAATTGCATAGGACTGAAGAGTGCAGTTTGATAAACCTTGACACTTATATATACCCACATAGTTAAGAAATAGTGCATTTCCATTATTCATGAAGGCTTCCCTGTGTTCCTTTCCAGTCATCCCCGTGAGGCCTCGCTCCTTGGTTTGCAGGTGGCTGCCTTCTCAGTGCGTCCTCACATGCCCTCTTTGCTGTGAATGTGCATCCTTGGTGTGTCTCCCTTTTCTTATAAGGACAGAGTCTTACTGGATTATGAGCCACCCATATAACTTCATTTGACCTTCATTACCTCTTTAAAAGGGCTTCCCTGGTGACTTAGATGCTAAAGAATCCATCCGCAATGTGGTAGACCTGGGTTCGATCCCTGGTTTGGGAAGATCCCCTGGAGGAGGGCGTGGCAACCCACTCTTGTATTCTTGCCTGGAGAATCCCCACGGACAGAGGAGCCTGGCGGGCTACAGTCCACAGGGTCACAGCAATCAGACACAACTGAGAAACTAAGCACACAGCACATGGCTCTTTAAAGGCCCTGTCTTCAAACATAGTGGCTTTCTGAGCTGTGCTGGGGGTTAGGACTTCTGCATTTGAATTGCCTGGGGCGGTGGGGTGGGGTGGAGCCGGAAGCACAATTCAGTCCATAAGTTACTCTCTTTCCAATCTTTTTATACCCTTTACTTCTTTTTTCACTGTACTCTCTAGGATTCTATTAAGCATGTAGAATAAAATGATAAAGGTGGACTTCATGCCTTGTTCCCAGCGTCAGAGGGAAGGCAGACTGTCTTTCACCATTAAGTATGATCTATATGTAGGCTTTCTGTAAATGCCCTTTATCAGGTTAAGAAAGTTTCCTCCTCATTTGCTGAGGACCTTTATGGTAATGAGTGTTGAATTTCATCAAGTCTTTTTTTTTCCTGCACCTATTGAGATGATCATGTGTTTTCTTCCTTATTCTGTTAACTTGATGAATTACGCTGATTGGGAAATACTGGTGCATAACATCCTTTTTTTTTTTTTTTTTTCTTTTGGTAATGACCTTGTCAGGTTTTGGTATTAGAGTTACGCTAGCATCATGAATGAGTCAGGAGCATGTCAGCAAGATGGCAGCATAGGGACTTCCAGGAGCTTGCCCTTCCCCAGAAACACTGGAGAACCTGGCACATACTGTCAGAACCCACATTACCAGAGCTCTGGAAGATGGTGAATGACTTATGGAAACCAAGCAAATGCTTAGCTGGGAAAAAGGCCACTGAACCATGGTAGGAGAACTTAACAAAGTTTTAATTTATCCTCACCCTGCTCCCTTCTACAGCATAGCAGCAGTCTTACAGATGACAGCCGAATTCTAGGTGTGAGCACCTGGTCCCGGAGGAAGCAGACCTTATTTTCAAGGAGTTATGTTTATCTGTTTCAACCTGTCTGTGGATTTCCCAAAGGGCTGATACATGGAGACCGCCTTTGTTTTTCCTAAGTGTAAACTTTTTCAAGACAGAGAATCAGCTGTATGTAGGACATTCCCTGAAAACATTGAAAGCCAAATGAAAACACCACTGCCACCTGGGGTAAGAAATAACAGTTGAGACAAACAATAGACAAGTAAAAGCCAACACACCTAGGTGAAATGGACACAGACCTAAAATACACAAAGTACCAAAACTGACTTAAGAAAAGTAAAACATCTGAATAAACCTGTTAGCAAATAGATTAAACCAGTAATCAAAAAGCTCCCAACAAAAACAAGCTCAAAATTGGATGGCTTCACTGGTGAATTCTACCAAATAGTAAAGAAGAATTAACACAAATCTTTTTCAGACTCTTCCCAAAAATATAGCAGAGGAAGGAATACTTATTCAGTCATTAATGAGTGAATCATTTTATCAGTATTATTCTGAAAGCAAAGTCAAAGACATCACAAGAAAACTATAGACCAAAATCCATTGTGAATATAGATGAAAATATCCTCAACAAGATAAAAGCAAACTGAATGCAGCAGCATATTAAAAGAATTACATATCATGATCAAATAAGATTTAGCCCAGGAATTCATCATACAGGTGGTTTAATATTAAAAGGCATTTCATAATAAAAATGCCCCATTAATAAAAATAAAAAATATGATCATATTAACACAGAAAAATCATTTGACAAAATCTGACACTCCATGATAAAAACAATAATAAAATAGGAGTAGAAGGAAACTTTTTCAACATAATGAGGGACATCTATGAAAAACCCACAACTAATGTTGTATTCAGTTGTGAAAGACTTCCCTCCAAGATCAAGAACAAGCCAAGTATTGCCACTTTTGCCACTTCTATTCAACATTTTACTGAAAGTTTTCTATTTTTTAAGAAGACATAGACAAAAATTTGGCAAGAAAAAGAAACAAAACCTACTCAAATTGAAAAGGAAGAATTTAAACTGCATTAGCAGATGATATGATTTTATATAGAAAATATCCTATAGAATGCAAAAAAAAAAGAAAAACTACTAGAACTAATTGCACCAAAGCTGTTAGAGCTAATAAATGAATTTAACAAAGTTTCAGAATAGAATTTAGCACAAAAATCTGTTGTATTTGTATATACTAGTAATGAACTACTGAAAAGGAGTAGGAAAACAATTCCATTTATAACAGCATCAAAACAATATAATATGTAGCAATAAATTTAACCAAGATTGCAAGACTTATACACTGAACAGTTGCAAGAGATCAAATTGCCAATATCGTTTGGATAATAGAAAAAGCAAGGGAATTCCATAAAAACGTCTACTGCTTTTTGACTATGCTAAAGCCTTTGACTCTGTGGATCACAACAAACTGTGAAAAATTCTTAAAGATATGGGAATACCAGACCACTTAAACTCTCTTGAGAAACCTGTATGCAGGTCAAGAAGCAACAGTTAGAATTGGACATGGAACAACGGACTGGTTCAAAATTGGGAAAGGAGTACAACAAGGCTATGTATTGTCACACTGTTTATACAGCTTATACGCAGAGTACAGCATACAAAATGCCAGACTAGATAAAGCTCAGCTGGAATCAAGATTGCCAGGAGAAATATCAGCAACCTCAGATATACAAATGATAGCACTCTAAAGCAGAAAGTGAAGAGGAACCAAAGAGCCTCTTGATGAAGGTGAAAAAGGAAAGTGAAAAAGCTGGCTTAAAACTCAACATTTAAAACACTACAGTCTATAGGAATGCAAGGGATTTCTGTGTATTAATTTTATATCCTGCAACTTTACTATATTCATTGATTAGCTCTAGTAATTTTCTGGAAGAGTCGTTAGGGTTTTCTATGTAGAGGATCATGTCATCTGCAAACAGCGAGAGTTTCACTTCTTCTTTTCCTATCTGGATTTCTTTTACTTCTTTTTCTGCTCTGATTGCTGTGGCCAAAACTTCCAACACTATGTTGAATAGCAGTGGTGAGAGTGGGCATCCTTGTCTTGTTCCTGATTTCAGGGGAAATGCTTTCAATTTGTCACCATTGAGGGTGATGCTTGCTGTGGGTTTGTCATATATAGCTTTTATTATGTTGAGGTATGTTCCTTCTATTCCTGCTTTCTGGAGAGTTTTAATCATAAATGAGTGTTGAATTTTGTCAAAGGCTTTCTCTGCATCTATTGAGATAATCATATGGTTTTTATCTTTCAATTTGTTAATGTGGTATATTACACTGATTGATTTGCAGATATTAAAGAATCCTTGCATTTCTGGGATAAAGCCCACTTGGTCATGGTGTATGATTTTTTTAATATGTTGTTGGATTCTGTTTGCTAGAATTTGTTAAGGATTTTTGCATCTATGTTCATCAGTGATATTGGCCTGTAGTTTTCTTTTTTTGTGGCATCTTTGTCTGGTTTTGGAATTAGGGTGATAGTGGCCTCATAGAATGAGTTTGGATGTTTACCGAAATCCCTTGCATTCCTATATACTAACAATGAAAAAACAGAAAGAGAAATTAAGGAAACAATACCATTCACCATTGCAACAAAAAGAATAAAATACTTAGGAGTATATCTACCTAAAGAAACAAAAGACCTATACATAGAAAACTATAAAACACTGATGAAAGAAATCAAAGAGGACACAAACAGATGGAGAAACATACCGTGTTCATGGATTGGAAGAATCAGTATTGTCAAAATGGCTATTCTACCCAAAGCAATCTATAGATTCAATGCAATCCCTATCAAGCTATCAATGGTATTTTTCACATAACTAGAACAAATAATTTCACAGTTTATATGGAAATACAAAAAACCTCGAATAGCCAAAGTAATCTTGAGAAAGAAGAATGGAACTGGAGGAATCAACCTGCCTGACTTCAGACTCTACTACAAAGCCACAGTCATCAGGACAGTATGGTACTGGCACAAAGACAGAAATATAGATCAATGGAACAGAATAGAAAGCCCAGAAATAAATCCACGAACCTATGGACACCTTATCTTTGACAAAGGAGGCAAGGATATACAATGGAAAAAAGACAACGTCTTTAACAAGTGGTGCTGGGAAAACTGGTCAACCACTTGTAAAAGAATGAAACTAGAACACTTTCTAACACCATACACAAAAATAAACTCAAAATGAATTAAAGATCTAAATGTAAGACCAGAAACTATAAAACTCCTAGAGGAAAACATAGGCAAAACACTCTACGACATAAATCACAGCAAGATCCTCTATGACCCACCTCCCAGAATATTGGAAGTAAAAGCAAAACTAAACAAATGGGACCTAATGAAACTTAAAAGCTTTTGCACTACAAAGGAAACTATAAGCAAGGTGAAAAGACAGCCCTCAGATTGGGAGAAAATAATAGCAAATGAAGAAACAGACAAAGGATTAATCTCAAAAATATATAAGCAACTCCTGAAGCTCAATTCCAGAAAAATAAATGACCCAATCAAAAAATGGGCCAAAGAACTAAACAGACATTTCTCCAAAGAAGACATACAGATGGCTAACAAACACATGAAAAGATGCTCAACATCACTCATTATCAGAGAAATGCAAATCAAAACCACAATGAGGTACCATTACACGCCAGTCAGGATGGCTGCTATCCAAAAGTCTATAAGCAGTAAATCCTGGAGAGGGTGTGGAGAAAAGGGAACCCTCTTACACTGTTGGTGGGAATGCAAACTAGTACAGCCACTATGGAAAACAGTGTGGAGATTTCTTTAAAAGCTGGAAATAGAACTGCCATATGACCCAGCAATACCACTTCTGGGCATACACACCAATGAAATCAGATCTGAAAGAGACACATCCACCCCAATGTTCATCGCAGCACTGTTTATAATAGCCAGGACATGGAAGCAACCTAGATGTCCATCAACAGATGAATGGATAAGGAAGCTGTGGTACATATACACCATGGAATATTACTCAGCCGTTAAAAAGAATTCATTTGAATCAGTTCTAATGAGATGGATGAAACTGGAGCCCATTATACAGAGTGAAGTCAGCCAAAAAGATAAAGAACATTACAGCATACTAACACATATATATGGAATTTAGAAAGATAGTAACGATAGCCCTATATGCAAAACAGAAAAAGAGACACAGAAGTACAGAACAGACTTTTGAACTCTGTGGGAGAAGGTGAGGGTGGGATGTTTTGAAAGAACAGCATGTATATTATCTATGGTGAAACAGATCACCAGCCCAGGTGGGATGCATGAGACAAGTGCTCAGGCCTGGTGCACTAGGAAGCCCCAGAGGAATCGGGTGGAGAGGGAGGTGGGAGGGGGGATCATGATGGGGAATACATGTAACTCTATGGCTGATTCATATCAATGTATGACAAAACCCACTGAAATGTTGTGAAGTAATTAACCTCCAACTAATTAAAAAAAAAAAAAAGAAAAAAAAGCCAAAAAAAAAAAAAACCAACCTTTGCTGCACCCAAATGTAAAAAAATAAAAAAAAAATAAAATACTACAGTCATCGCCTCTGGTCCCATCACTTCATGGCAAATTGAAGAGGAAAAAGTGAAAGCAATGACAGATTATTTTTTCTTGGGCTCCAAAATCGCTGCAGATGGTGACTTCAGCCAGGAAGTTAAATGACATTTGCTCCTTGGAAAGAAAGCTTTGAGAAACCTGGACAGCCTACTAAAAAGCAAAGACATCACTTTTCCAACAAAGGTCCAAATAGCCAAAGCTATGCTTTTTCCAGTAGTCATGTACAGATATGAGAGTTGGACCATAAAGAAGGCTGAGTACCAAAGAATTGATGCTTTTGCAGTGTGGTGCTGCAGAAGACTGTTGAAAATCCCTTGTACTGCAAGGAGATCCAACCAGTCAATCCTAGAGGAAATCAACCCTGAATATCCATTCGAAGGACTGGTGCTGAAGCTGCTGCTAAGTCACTTCAGTCATGTCCGACCCTGTGCGACCCCATAGACATCAGCCCACCAGGCTCCCCCGTCCCTGGGATTCTCCAGACAAGAGTACTGGATTGAGTTGCCATTTCCTTCTCCAATGCATGAAAGTGTAAAGTGAAAGTGAAGTCACTCAGTCATGTCCGACTCTTTGCGACCACATGAACTGCAGCCCACCAGGCTTCTCTGTCCATGGGATTCTCCAGGCAAGAGTACTGGAGTGGGGTGCCATCACCTTCTCCAGGTGCTGAAGCTAGAGCTCCAATATTTTGCCCACCTACTGCAAAGAACCAACTCATTGGAAAAGACCCTGATGCTGGGAAAGATTGAAGGTAAAAGGATATGTGGGCAACAGGGGATGAGATAGTTAGATAGCATCACTGGTTCAGTGGACATGAATCTGAGCAAACTCTGGGATGTAATGAAGGACAGGGGACTCTGGCATGCTGCAGCCCATGGGATCATAAAAAGCCAGACACAACTTAGCGACTGAACAACAATAACAACAAATCAATGAATTTAGTAAAATCTGTATTAAAGTTAATATACAGAAACTCCTTGCATTCCTATATACTAAAAGTGAAAAATCAGAAAGAGAAAATAAGGAAACATTCGTGTTTCCCATTGCAACAAAAAGAATAAAATACGTTGGAATAAAACTACCTAAGGAGACAAAACACCTGTATGCAGAAAAACTATAAGACACTGATCAATGAAATCAAGAATGACACAAATAGATAGATAATACCATATTATTGGATTGGAGGAATCAATATTGTGAAAATGACTATGCTACCCAAAGCAATCTACAGATTCAGCACAATCCCTGTCAAATTATCAATGGCATTTTTCTCAGAACTTGAACCAAAAAGTTTACAATTTGTATGGAATCACAAAAGACCCCAAATAGCCAAAGCCATCTTGAGAATGAAAAACAGAGCTGGAGAAATCAATCTTCCTGATTTCAGACTGTATTACAAAGTACGTCATCAAGACAGTATGGTACTAGCACAAAAGCAAAAATATAGGTCAAATGGAGCAAGATAGAGATCCCAGAGATAAACCCACACACCTGTGAGCACCTTATCTTAGACAAAGACAAATATACAAGGCAGAAAAGACAGCCTCTTCAATAAGTGCTCAGAAACTGGACAGCTACATGTAACAGAGTGAAATTAGTACACTTCCTAATACCATACACAAAAATAATCTCAAAATGGGTTAAAGACCTAAATGTAAGGTCAGAAACTGTAAAACTCTTCTAGGAAAATTTACGCAGTACACTCTTTGACATAAATTGCAGCAAGATCCTATTTGACCCACCTCCCAAAGTAATGGAAATTAAAAAAAAAAAAAAAAAACAAATGGGGCCTAATTAAACTTAAAAGCTTTTGTACAGCAAAGAAAACTGTAAGCAATATGAAAAGGCAGCCCTCAGAATGGGAAAAAATAATCACAGATGAAGCAACTGACAAAGGATTAATGTCCAAAATATACAAGCCAGATCAATAGCAGAAAAACAAGCAACTCAATCAAAAAATGGGCAGAAAATCTAAACAGACATTTCTCCAAAGAAGACATACATATGGCCAACAAACACATGAAAAGATGCTCAACATCACTCATTATTAGAGAAATGCAAATCAAAATTACTATGAGGTAGTAACTCTCACCAGTCAGAATGACCATTTTCAAAATTCTACAAACTATAAATGCTGGAGAGGGTGTGGCGAAAAGGGAACCCCCTTGTACTGTTGGTGGAAATGTAAATTGATACAACCAATATGGAGAACAGTATGGAAATTCCTTTTAAAAACTAGGAATAAAGCTACTATATGACCTAGCAATCCCACTACTGGGCATATGCCCTGAGAAGACCATAATTGAAAAAGGTCTATGTACCCCAATGTTCATTGAAGCACTATTTACAATAACCAGGACATGGAAGCAACCTAGATGTCCATCAACAGATGAATAGATAAAGAAGTTGAGGTATATATATACAATGGAATGTTACTCAGCCATAAAAAAAGAACATATATGAGTCTGTTGAAATAAGGTGGGTGAACCCAAGAGAAAAACAAATGTTGTATGTTAATGCATGTATATGGAATCTAGAAAAGTGGTACTGATGAACATATTTCAGGGCAGGAATAGAGATACAGGTGTAGAGGTGAGTCTTCTGAACACAATGGGGGAAGGAGAGGGTGGGACAGATCGAGAGAATGGCTGGCATTGACGTTACACACTACCATATGTGGAGTGGATAGCTAACAGGAAACTGCTGTGCGGCACAGGGAGCTTAGCCAGCCTGGCACTCTGTGATGACCGAGAGGGGTGGAATTGGGGGAGGAGAGGTTCAAGACGGAAGGGATATATGTATATATACATGCATACATGCTTATGGCTGATTCATGTTGTTGTGCAGCAGAAAGCAATACAGCATTGTGGAGAAACTACCCTCTAGTTAAAAAAAAACAACAACAAAAAACGAAAATGTGGTACATATATATAATGAAATATTACTCAGCCATAAAAAGGAATGCGGTTGTGTCATTTGCAGAAACATGGATTCACCTAGAGATTGTCATACAGAGTGATGTAAGTCAGAAAGAAAAAAATGTTGTATAGTAATGTATATATATAAAATCTAGAAAAATAATAAAGGTAATCTTATTTGCAAAGCAGAAATAGAGACACAGACATAGAGAACTAATGTATGGATACCAAGGGGGAAAGGAGATGGGTGGGATGAATTGGGAGATTGGAATTTACATATATACATTACTGTGTTTAAAATACACACCGAGGAAACCAGATCTGAAAGAGACATGTGTACCCCAATGTTCACCACAGCACTGTTTTTAATAGCCAGGACATGGAAGCAACCTAGATGCCCATCAGCAGACGAATGGATAAGAAAGCGGTGGTACATATACACAATGGAATATTACTCAGCCATTTAAAAGAATATATTTGAATCCGTTCTCATGAGGTGGATGAAACTGGAGCCTATTATACAGAGTGAAGTAAGCCTGAAAGAAAAACACCAATACAGTATACTAACTCATATGTATGGAATTTAGAAAGATGGTAACGATAACTCTGTATGCGAGACAGCAAGAGAGACATGGATGTATTGAACAGTCTTTTGGACTCTGTGGGAGAGGGCGAGGGCAGGATGACATGGGAGAATGACGTTGAAACATGTAAATTATCATATGTGAAACAAATCGCCAGTCCAGGTTCGATGCATGATGCAGGATGCTCGGGGCTGGTGCACTGGGATGACCCTGAGGGATGGGACGGGGAGGGAGGTGGGATGGGGGTTCAGGATGGAGAACACATGTACACCCATGGCGGATTCATGTCAATGTATGGCAAAACCAGTACAATGTTGTAAAGTAAAACAAATAAATAATTTAAAAATTAAATTAAAAGTTAAAAAAAAACCCAAGATAAAATGGATACCTAATGAGAACCTATTGTGTAGCACAGGGAACTCTACTTAGTAATCGGTGGTGACCCACAGGGGAAGGAAATCCAAAAAGGAGGCAATTTGTATAAGAAAAGTGAAAGTGTTTGTTGCTCAGTCATCTCCGACTCTTTTGCAACCCCACAGACTGTAGCCCACCAGGCTCCTCTGTCCATGGAATTCTCTAGGCAAGAATACTGGAATGGAAGCCGTTCCTTTCTCCAGGGGATCTTCTCAACCCAGGGATTGAACCTGGGTCTCCTCCATTGCAGGCAGATTCTTAACTGTCTAAGCCACCAAGGAAACACCAAACATGTGTGTACATATGGCCGATTCACTTTGCCCTACAGCAGAAACTGACACAGCATTGTAAAACAACTGTACTCCAGTAAAAAGAACAGTCAAGAAATCAAAAATTAAAATGTGCTGTGTGCTCAGTCACGCCGTCATTTCTAACTCTTTGCAACCCTATGGAGTGTAGCCCTCCAGGCTCCTCCAGGCAAGAATACTGGAGTGGGTTGCCATGCCCTCTCCCCAACTCAGGGATTGAACCCAGGTCTCCCGCATAGCAGGTGGATTCTTTACCATCTGAGCCACTAGGGAAGCCCAAGAATACTGGAGTAGGTAGCCAATCCCTTCTCCAGGGCAACTTCCTGACCCAGGGATCCAACTGGGGTGTTCTGCATTGCAGGTGGATTCTTTACCAGCTGAGATACCCAGGATGCCCCCAAAATTAAAATAACAAATGTATTTTTTATTCATGCCAAGATAAAAAAAAGTTAGAGAACAGGTAGAGAAATTAGAACCCTCATACATTGCTGCTGGGACTTTAAAATTGAGGAGCATTGTAGAAAACACTTTGATAATTCTTCAATGCATGAACCTAGAATTACCTCAAAACTTGTCAGTTCCACTCAAATGCTTTCAAGCAAATCTTACACACATGTGATCATAACAACTCTATTCATAATATGCAAAAGGTGGGAGGAACCCAAATGTCCATGAACAAATGAATGAATAAACAAAATGCAATATATCCATACAGTAGAACATAATTTAACCATAGGAAGGAATAAACTTCTTATCCATGCTACAGTGTGGATATACCTCAATGATATCTTGCTCAGTCAAAGTAGTCAGACACAAAAGACCATGTTGATGGAATCATGTTGTATGATTCTATTTATATAACTACCCAAAATAGACAAAGGACATTAAGTGGTTCACAGCAGCTATGGGGGAAGGGAAAATGGAGAATGACTGCTTACTTGGTACAGGGTTTCCATTTAGAGTAGTGAAAAGTTGTGGAACTAGAGCGTTGCAGTGGTTATACAACATTCATTATAATGCACCTAATGCCTGTGAATTGTACACATTGCATGCATGCATGCTAAGTCACTTATGTTGTGTCTGACTCTTTGTGACCCCATTAACTATAGCCCACCAAGCTCCTCTGTCCATGGGATTCTCCAGGCAAGAATACTGGAGTGGGTTGTCATGCCCTTCTCTAGGGTATCCTCCTGACCCAGGGATCAAACCCGCATCTCTTGTGTCTCCTGTTTTGACAGGGAGGTTTTTTACCACTAGCGCCACCTGGGAAGCCCCTAATTGTACACGTTAAAATGGTAAATATGGTTTTTTACCACAATTTTCTTTTTAAATAAGTCAGAAAGTCTTTTCTCCCTTTGTTTCCTAAAAGAGTTTGTGTAAGAAACTGTTGGCCCTGCCATAGAAGGTCAACAAGGAGAAGTAGGGGTATGAAAAACTACATATGAGAGGTTTTGAGATTTTTAATAGACCTGAAATGGCACCAACAGTGTCCACTAGTCTTCCATGTGACCATACATAGTTATAAGGGAGAGCAGGGAATACAGTCTACCTGTGTGCATTGTGGTGGATAACTAGCAGCCTCTGTCACAGCAGCGTTCTTCAAAATAGCCCCAAACCAGAAACACTCCAAATGCCCATCAATCGCAAAGGAGCTAAGTCATAAATGCATGCAATGGAATACTGTATAGCAAAGGAAACAGACTGCAGGTATGTAAACCATCAACACAGACTCATCTCACAGACATAATGTTGAGCAAAAGAGGTCTCAAAAAGAATATATATATATATATATATATATATATGTGTGTGTGTGTGTGTGTGTGTGTGTGTGTGTATATTTCTCTTTGTAAAAAGTTTTAAAGCATCAAAACTAAGCCACATTCTGGGATGCATACCTAAAGTGGTAAAACTGTAAAGAAGAAAGGGAATAATTATGAGAGTAGTGACTGGCTCTTAGAGGCAAAAAGAGATTGTAATCAAATATGTGTATTGGTGATGCTTCCAGGTGGCATGCCGCCAGTACTTTTTCTTGATCTAGAAAGAGCTTACCCTGGTGTTTTTTTACTGTTTATTCTTTAAACTGTACTGAATACTATAATATAACTCAACTATTTTAAAAATGCAAAATGAAACAAAGGCCCAGAAATGCAGTTTTCTTAAACATTGAACTCAAGTTCTCTTATCATAAGATGTTGATTGATGGATGAGCAGACATCCCCAGCTCTGTATAAATAGGACATGATCCATTATATTCAATTCCATCTGTGTATGCAAAGATATATGTGTTTATTTACATAAGTATATTCACATATATTCACATATGTATAAACATATGCCTTTATGTGTGAAAAGTATCAGCCTAATGGATGATAGTCTTAACAGCACTTTTGTTTTTAAAATGTGTACGTTGTATGTGTGTGTATGTGTGTGTGTGTTTAGAGAGAGAGATGTCATTCTATGAATATGCATTAACTATATGTAATTGTTGGTATCAGTTCAGTCACTCAGTCGTGTCTGACTCTTTGCGACTCCATGAACCGCAGCACGCCAGGCCTGCCTGTCCATCTCCTGGAGTTTATTCAAACTCGCGTCCATCAGGTCGGTGATGCCATCCAACCATCTCATCCTCTGTTGTCCCCTTCTCCTCCTGCCCCAATCCCTCCCAGCATCAGGGTCTTTTCCAGTGAGTCAGCTCTTCGTATGAGGTGGCCAAACTATTGGAGTTTCAGCTTCAGCATCAGTCCTTCCAATGAACACCCAGGACTGATCTCCTTTAGGATGGACCGGTTGGATCTCCTTGCAGTCCAAGGGACTCTCAAGAGTCTTCTCCAACAGCACAGTTCAAAAGCATCAATTCTTTGGCGCTCAGCTTTCTTCACAGTCCAACTCTCACACCTGTACATGACCACTGGTAAAACCATAGCCTTGACCAGACGGACCTTTGTTGGCAATGTCTCTGCCCTTCAATATGCTATCTAGGTTGGTCGTAACTTTCCTTCCAAGGAGTAAGTGTCTTTTTGTCAGGAAGCATTTAACAAGAGGCTTCCTGTGTGCTGTTTTGGATCTGTCAGGAACCCTCTGGCCCTTATTAATTCCTGAAAATTCAGGAATTAAGAGGAGAGGCACACCTTTCCCGGGGCTGAGGAATCCAGGCATTTCTCATTACGGTGATAAGTAGCCTCTTCCTTCTTATGAACCATACGGTAAAAGGTGATTGTTTGCAACTTTCTCTTTGATAGGGATCATGTTATGTCTTGTAAATCTGGAAGTTTAATCTTTGCTGAGAATAACTACCTTGTAAGACAGTATATATGCCCACACCATGTTGATTAAAACACCTTTGCTCCGTCAGAGCTTTGGTCCCCGTGTCTTTCTTTCTTTCTTTCTCTCTCTCTCCCTCTCTCTCTCTCTCTCTCTCTCTCTCTCTCTCTCTCTATCTCTCTATTTCTGGCTGATTACCTGGAGCACAGAAGCCAGCTGCATAACCCAGGGAATATGAGCCTCTTTACTTCTTTCATTCTCTCATTGTTGACTCCGGACCACCAGGTTCTGGTCCATTGAAGGACCAACATCTTTTAATTTCATGGCTGCAATCACCATCTGCACTGATTATGGAGCCCAAAAAATAAAGTCTGACACTGTTTCCACTGTTTCCCATGAAGTGATGGGACCAGATGCCATGATCTTAGTTTTCTGAATGTTGAGTTTTAAGCCAACTTTTTCACTCTCCTCTTTCACTTTCATCAAGAGGCTTTTTAGTTCCTCTTCACTTTCTGCCATAAGGGTGGTGTCATATGCATATCTGAGGTTATTGATATTTCTCCCAGCAATCTTGATTCCAGCTTGTGCTTCTTTCAGCCCAGCATTTCTCATGATGTACTCTGCATATAAGTTAAATAAAAATTGTTGGTATACTTAATATTAAATCAAATTTTATAGAAGGAATAAATATTAAAAGCTGATAAATAGCTTTCTGTAAACTTAATAAGGAATAGAGCTTAAAGAATTAACAAAAAGAGGTAAATTTGCCCTATGCCTTAGAGCAATCATTCTTAACTTTTTGGGCTTTCTTTCAGAATTTAATGAAAAGTATGGTCCCTTGACCCAGAAAAATGAATGAGCATATATATATACGTTATTGTGCCTGTAATTATGAGGGATTCCTCATACACATAATTCTGTGTATTTATGAAGAATATAGAAGTCCCTGTACTCTATTAAAATTTCTTTAAAAAGTTTTTCCCATCAAATATCAATTGTCTCAACCAAGTGTTTGACAGAAGTATCAAAACAGAGAAAAAAAGACTAATGTTCAAGTTTTCTGTAATAGTGACTAACAAGTTATTTCTCTTATTACTACCAGGCATTTCTTCTTCCCCCTTCTCAGCCGCAAATCCCTCCCAGTTGTTTCTCTTCCTATTACTTTTTTTTTTTTTTTTTTTAGATATCCAACACTTTATCATAAAATAGACTTTGTTTTAGATATTTCCCAGCTATAGGCTAATGTCAGTGTTCTGAGCACACTTAAACAAGGGTAGGCTAAGCTCTGATGTTCATTATAACTGTATTTTTTTATTTTTAATTGGAGGATGATTGCTTTTCAATGTTGTGTTGATTTCTGTGTACAACAGCACTAATCAACCTTAAGTGTGTGTGTATGTGTATATATATACTCTCTCCCTCTGGAACCTCCCTCCCACGCCCACCACCTGTCCCACCCATCTTGGTTGTCCCAGAGCCCCCGGGTGGGCTTCTTCTGTTAGTCAGCAGCTTCCCACTACCTTTCTGTTTTACACATGGTAGTGCATGTAGGTCAGTGCTACTCTCTCAGTGCGTCCTACCCTCTCCTTCCCCCGCTGTGTCCACAAGTTCATGTCTCTATTTCTGCCCTGCAGATAGGCTCATCATTACCAGTTTTCTAAATTCCATGTCTTCCCTTCCATCACCCAGGATTCCAGCCAGTAGTTGTAGTCACAGTGAACTGCTTTTCCTGCCTCCATTCTCTCAATTCCATTCTGTTCTAAGCTCTGTTACAAGAATAATCTCTCCAAAGATCAGTGTGGATTTTTTAAAATTGTTGTTGCTGCTTTGGTTTATTTTTGAGCCCAACTAACTCAGTGTTTAGGAGTTTGCAATTCAGAATCAAATAGACCTTAACTGCATTCAAAGCCCAGCCTTGTTCTGACCAGCCTGTGTGATATTGGACAGGCTGCTTGCCCTTTTCACAGTTTCCACTTCCTTATCTATAAGATGAGGACAATAATAAAATTTACTAACTGCATTTTGATTTCCCTGGTGGCTCAAACAGTAAAGCATCTGCCTACAATGCGGGAGACCTGGGTTCAATCCCTGGGTGGAGAAGATTCTTTGGAGAAGGAAATGGCAGCCCTCTCCAGTACTCTTGCCTGGAAAATCCCATGGATGGAGAAGCCTGGTAGGCTACAGTCCGTGGGGTCGCAAAGAGTCGGACATGACTGAGCGACTTCACACACACACGTAAAGATTAATAAGATAATACAGGCGAAGTGATTTAAACTGATTAACAAAGGACATAGAGCTCAAGAACTGTTTCCTGAATTTATTAAATATTTAGCTATAAGGTTTTTTAATTTAATGCTTTTGTGAACTCCATGCTCCCTGTTCCTTTCTTTCAAAATTCCACCTCCTGCATCAGATCTTCCCTAACCCTAAAGCTAGGTGTGATCTCTCCCACTTCTTAATTCCTCAGACTTTTCACATTATATTTTACAGCAGTTTAGCATAATGGTGAAAACTCTGGGAGCAAATGCTGGTCACTTACTAACTTTGTGACCTTGGGCAGATCATTTAAGTCCCCTACAGTTTATTTTCCCCATCTGTAAATTAGATATTAAGAAATAGTATATGTCACAGAGGGTTTCTATGAGGATAAATGTAAGTAATGTTTAGAAGTGGCAAAACTATAGAGATGGAGCTGGAAGGGGATATGATCAGAACAGTCAGAGAGAAGAGATTGACTATAAATGGGTATAAGGAAAACTTTTGGAGTGATGAAATGCTTTAAAATTGAATTACTAAAACAAGTAAATGCATGACAAAAATATTAAAAACTGACTATGTAAATTTACTACTATTTATCAAACTGTACACTTAAGAGGGGTACATTTTATGGTATTCAAATTATACTTCAATGAAGCAATTTTTTAAAAAAGCAAAATGAATATATGGTATATGGAAAAGGCTTAGAACAGTAACAGACACATACTAAGCATACTGTTATCTGTTGGCTGTTTTTAATACCTTATACTGTTTTATACTGCCTTGAGTTTTTTATGGTTCTTCACCAGATTGTTCAGAATGTCTCATTTCTTACTCACATCTTCCTTCCCCCCCTTCATAAACTAAGTCTGAATTTAATCCTGGTACTGTCCCCTGTGCATCATTAGGTACTTGGTAAACATTTACTGACTCATGATTTGTATGAACTGCTGGAGTTTATGTCCACTATTAGAAAGTACTGGTTTGGGTTGAGGGTCCCACAGGTTTGTGTATAAGAAGTCTGAATTGTGCTTTTGGCCAGCTGGTCTTTTACATCTCTACATGATAGAGAACAGTCAATATTGAGTATGGCTTTTAAATACCAGGATTTTGGTAATTGTTTTGATGCTCATCTCTACAGATGTAGGCCTAGTTTTCTCTGGTCACAGCTAAGCCCTGCCATTCCCTGAGTTAGCATATGGTATTCCTGATCTGGTATTTCTAACACATCAAAGCTGTCTTTTCAGATCGTTTGAATATTCACCATTTCCTCAAAGAGATAGTGACTCTTCCCAAGTAACTTCTTTCAGCAGTTTGGGCAACAGTTTCCTAGGAACCAGAAGAAAATTGTGAATGAGATTCTTATAGTCTTCCAAGAAAAATACAAGAATGTTTTGTGTATTTTTGGAATACACAAAATATTCCACATGATATTATGTGGAAAATAACATTAAGAAGAAGAAGGAGAGAGAAGGAGAAGATGGCGGAGTGGCAGGATGTGGAGTTCACGTCTTCCCACAGAGGCATCAAGAATACATCTACAAATGGAGCAGTTCTCACAGAGCACCTGCTGAACGCTGGCAGAGGACCTCGGACACCTAAAAGGACAGGAAAAGATGAAAGAGAGAAAAGGAAAGAAGAGGAAGCCAGACAGGATCTGTGGGTCTGGGTTGAGGGGGTGAGGAACTGGAGGAGAGGAGAGGTTCCTGCACCCAGGGGATCCTCCTCACTGTGAGGAGATCAGCTCAGACAGAAGGAGGGGCTTGGGGCCTGGAGGAGAGTGCCGCAGCCAGTCTGTGGCAGGCGGGACGGAGTGAGATGTCCACAGGCGGGCTGTGCGTAACCCTGCGTACCTCAGCCTGAGACATGCGTCTGCCGATGTGCGCGGGGGCAGATGTGGTGTGCCGATGTAGTGTGGAACGTGGGGTTTGGAGAAAAGACCCGAGGAAAGGACTGCTGTTGGTTGCCTGGAGACAGCTGAGGGGATAGGAGTGAGGAGCTCCACAACCAGGAATGCTGCTGGAGGAAGCCCAGAATGCCATAGAAGTGAAGCCCCACTGTTGAGTTAGGCATGAAGGGCAGAGCTGCCGTTACAGCCTCATCCCAGTCGGCTGCGGCCTTCCCGACTCCTGCCTGGGTGAGCACATGCACCCCAGTCAGTTGCCACCTCTGCCCCCTCCCACCGAAGTGCCAGTGCACCTCAGTTACTGCCTCTGCCCCCTCTCACTTAGGTGAAGAGCAGATGCCTGTGGGCAGCCCATGCACAGTACCACCTTTTCACAGAGGTGAAACCCAAGCTGAACCCCAGGGACTTTGCAAGGAAGGAAGAAAGTCTGAAATCTCTCCCTGCTGCTGCACAAACCACAGGTTAAATACCTGAGATAGTCTCCATAAACTCAGCATCTGTGGAACAGCTGAATGAACAAGTACCCCCACAACTGAGACAGGTCTGGTTGTAGCAGCTGTGGAACTTGTCGGCACATACACTCAGGAGTGGACCAAGTCAGAGTCCAAGCTATGCCCGTAGTGCCTGCAGTGGGTCCAGATCCAGGATTCCTGCAATCCTGAGACCTGACTTGAGTGGATTTATGCTGGCAGCCTGGTGAAGACAAAGCCTGATAAGACACCAGAGCCAACTGCTGGCATCCACACTGTTACAGTAGGGCTGAGAGCAGTGCCAGCAACACAGGAACTTGGGAGCTCACCCAGCAGGTGAAAAATGACCCGAGAAAGCATACCCACAGATGAACAGCTCCAGAGGAGGGATTCTCAGTGACTTCTCTCCCAGTGGGAGTGCCCCAGACCTGCCTGCCTTGCACCACAGGTGAGAGGCACAGCAAGAATAAGATCTGGGGCCTCTGCTACAGCAGCTCAGGGGCAGACCCTGCCCCTGACAGAGCAGTGACGACTACAGAGCAAAGGGGAGCCCCCCCAGCTCAGCATCCAGGACAGGCTCTGGTCACCACACCAGTCAAACCCCCTACCAAGGGGATAATGGCCAGCATACAGTGAGGAAAGAGGTGGCAAACATGCATACTGAAAACAGCCCTCTCGCCAAGCAGCACACACACACACACACACACACACACACGTGAAAAATAGCCCTCTAAGGCTGTCTGAGGGTCTGGAATGGGGTGGAAGAACTGCCAACATTTAGTCTGGAAGGCCAGCAGGGCTTAGGTAAAGGAGCTCCAGAGGGCTGGGGGGAACAGAGACTCCACTCTTGAAGGGGACACAAGATTTTACATTCGCTGGGACCTAGCAGAAAGCAATACCTCCATAGGAACCTGGGTTATACTTACCCAGGGGTCTTGGAGGATCTCCTGGAGAGACAGGGATCGACTATAGCTCACTGGGGTGACAAGGACATTGTTAGCGGAGGCATCAGGGAATGTTAATTGGTGTGAGCTCTCTCAAGGATCCCCATTTTGGAACCACTCAACAACCTGCGGTTTCCAGTTTTGGAACGCCTCCAGTCAAGCAGTCAGCAAGATAGGAACATAGCCCTACCCATCAGCAGACAAGCTGCCTAAAGTCTTACTAAGCTTACAGCCATCCCCAACACATTCCCTGACACAGCCCTGCCCACTAGAAGGACAAGACCCAACTCCACCAACCACAAGGCAACATTCCCTTCCACCAGGAAGCCTGCACAAGCCCCTGAATGGACCTCACCCACCAGGGAACATATACCAGACGCAAGAGGAACTACAGTTCTGCAGCCTGTGGAAAGGAGACCATAAATACAGTTAGACAAAACAAGTCAACAGAGAAATATGTCTCTGTTGCAGATGAAGGAACAAGATAAAAACCTACAGGAACAACTAAATGAAGAGGAGATAGTCTACCTGAAAAAGCATCAAAATAATAATAATAAAAAAGCAAAATGACTGTCTGAGGAGGCCTTACAAATAGCTATGAAAAGACAGGAAGCAAAAAAGCAAAGGAGAAAAGGAAAGATATACCCATTTGAATGCAGAGTTCGAAAGAAGAGCAAGGAGAGATAAGAAAGCTTTCCTCAGCGATCAATGCAAAGAAATAGAGGAAAACAACAGAATGGGAAAGACTAGACATCTCTTCAAGAAAATTAGAGATACCAAGGGAACATTTCATGCAAAGACGGGCTCAACAAAGGACAGAAATGGTAGGGACATAAGAGAAGCAGAAGATATTAAGAAGAGGTGGCAAGAATACACAGAAGAACTGTACAAAAAAGATCGTCTTGACCCAGATAATCAAAATGGTATGATTACTCACCTAGAGCCAGACATCCTGGAATGTGAAGTCAAGTGTGCCTTAGGAAGCATCACTACGAACAAAGCTAGTGGAGGTGATGGAATTCCAGTTGAGCTATTTCAAATCCTGAAAGATGACGCTGTGAAAGTGCTGCACCCAATATGCCAACAAATATGGAAAGCTCAGCAGTGGCCACAGCACTGGAAAAGGTCAGTTTTCATTCCAATCCCAAAGAAAGGCAATGCCAAAGAATGCTCAAGCTACCACACCGTTGCACTCATCTCACATGCTAGTAAAGTAATGCTCAAAATTCTCCAAGCCAGGCTTCAGCAATACGTGAAGCATGAACTTCCAGATGTTCAAGCTGGTTTTAGAAAAGGCAGAGGAACCAGAGATCAAATTGCCAACATCCGCTGGATCATTGAAAAAGCAAGAGAGTTCCAGAAAAACATCTATTTCTGCTTTACTGGCTATGCCAAAGCCTTTGACTGTGTGGATCACAATAAACTGTGGAAAATTCTTCACGAGATGGGAATACCAGACCACCTGACCCACCTCTTGAGAAACCTATATGCAGGTCAGGAAGCAACAGTTAGAATTGGACATGGAACAGACTGGTTCCCAATAGGAAAAGGAGTATGCCAAGGCTGTATATTGTCACCCTGCTTATTTCATTTATATGCAGAGTACATCACGAGAAACGCTGGACTGGAAGAAGCACAAGCTGGAATCAAGATTTCTGGGAGAAATATCAATAACCTCAGATATACAGATGACACCACCCTTATGGCAGAAAGTGAAGAGGAACTAAAGAGCCTCTTGATGAAAGTGAAAGAGGAGAGTGAAAAAGTTGGCTTAAAAGGAAGCTGTGGTACATATACACCATGGAATATTACTCAGCCGTTAAAAAGAATTCATTTGAATCAGTTCTAATGAGATGGATGAAACTGGAGCCCATTATACAGAGTGAAGTAAGCCAGAAAGATAAAGAACATTACAGTATACTAACACATATATACGGAATTTAAATAGATGGTGGCGATAACCCTATATGCAAAACAGAAAAAGAGACACAAAAGTACAGAACAGACTTTTGAACTCTGGGGGAGAACGTGAGGGTGGGATGTTTTGAAAGAACAGCATGTATATTATCTATGGTGAAACGGACCACCAGCCCAGGTGGGATGCATGAGTCAGGTGCTCGGGCCTGGTGCACTGGGAGGACCCTGAGGAGTCGGGTGGGGAGGGAGGTGGGAGGGGGGATCGGGATGGGGAATACGTGTAACTATATGGCTGATTCATGTCAATGTATGACAAAACCCACTGAAATGTTGTAAAGTGATTGGCCTCCAACTAATAAAATAATATTTAAAAAAAAAAAAAAAAACTCAACATTCAGAAAACTAAGATCATGGCATCCGGTCCCATCACTTCATGGCAGATAGATGTGGAAACAGTGTCAGACTTCATTTTTTTGGGCTCCAAAATCAGTGCAGATGGTGATTGCAGCCATGAAATTAAAAGACGCTTACTACTTGGAAGGAAAATTTTGACCAACCTAGATAGCATATTAAAAAGCAGAGAGATTACTTTGCCAGCAAAGGTCTGTCTAGTCAAGGCTGTGGTTTTTCCATTAGTCATGTATGGCTGTGAGAGTTGGACTATAAAGAAAGCTGAGCGCCAAAAAATTGATGCTTTTATACTATGGTGTTGGAGAAGACTCTTGAGAGTCCCTTGGACTGCAAGGAGATCCAACCAGTCCATCCTAAAGGAGATCAGTCCTGGGTGTTCATTGGAGGGACTGAGGTTGAGGCTGAAACTCCAATACTTTGGCCACCTGATGCGAAGAGCTGACTCATTGGAAAAGACCCTGATGCTAGGAAAGATTGAGGGCAAGAGGAGAAGAGGACAACCGAGGATGAGATGGTTGGATGGCATAACCAACTTGATGGACATGGGTTTGGGTGGATTCCGGGAGTTGGTGATGGACAGGGGGGCCTGGCGTGCTGTGGTTCATGGGGTCGCAAAGAGTCTGACATGACTGAGCGACTGAACTGAACTAAACTGAAAGATCGAAAATCTTGGAAAAAGAATGGAGACACAGGCCAGCAAGGTACAAGAAATGTTTAACAAAAAGATAGAAGATTTAAAGAACAAACAGAGGTAAACAATGCAGTAACTGAAATGTGAAATACACTAGAAGGAATCAGTAGTAGAACAACTGAGGCATAAGCGCAAAGAAGTGAGCTGCAAGACAGAGTGGTGGAAATCACTGCTGCAGAACACAATAAGGGGAAAGAATGAATAGAAATGGGGACAGTCTAAGAGACCTCTGGGACAACATTAAACATACAACATTTGCATTGTAGGGGTCCCAGGAGACAAAAGGCCTAAGAAAATATTTGAAGAGTTTATAATATGGGAAAGGAAATAGTCACATCCAAGAAACTCAGAGAGTCTCACACAGTATAAACCCAAGGGGAAACATGCCACATATTGACACATATTGATCAAATTAGCTAGCAAAAATTAAATACAAAGAAAAAATATTAAAGCAGTAAATAACATACAAGGTAATACCTATAAGGTTATAAGCTGATTTTTCAGCAGAACCTCTGCAGGCCAGAAGAGAGTGGCAAGCTTTATTTAAAGTGATGAGAGGGAAAAACCTACAACCTAGAATACTCTACCCAGCAAGGCATTCATTCAGATTGTACAGAGAAATCAAAAGCTTTACAGACAAGTAAATCTAAGAGAATTCATCACCACCAAACAACTTTACAACAAATGCTAAAGAAACTTCTCTAGGCAGGGTGAAAAGAAAACAAAAAGAGACCACAGCTATAATAGAAACAAGAAAATTAAAAATGGGAAAGCTCATTTGCCTAGTAAAGGCAAACATACAGTAAATGTGGGAAATCATCCACACACAAATATGATATGGTACAGATAGATAATGGAATATTACTCAGCCATAAACAAAGGAAAAAATAACATGGACCTGGAGATTGTCATACTGAGTGAAGTAAGTCAGAGAGAAAAAGACACATATGATACTACTAATATGTGGAATCCTTAAAAAAAATGACACAGATGAACTTATTTACAAAACAGAAATAAAGTCACAGATATAGAAAACAGACTTATGGTTTACTAGGGGGAAGCAGAAGCAGAGGGGAGGGAGGGATGAACTGGGAGATTGGGATTGGCGTGTACACACTGCTGTATATAAAACAGATCACTAGTAAGGACCTACTGTCCAGCACAGGGAACTGTTCTCAGTACTCCACAGTGACCTATTAGAAAAGAGTCTGAAAGAGTCGAGTTATGAATATGTAACCACTGATGCATTTTTCTGTTCAGCAGAAGCTAACACAGCATTACAGATCAACTAAATTTTTTAAAACATTTAAAAAAAATGAAACATTAGCCAGAGCTCTTCCTATAAAAGGAATCTATCAAAAAGATGATGCTAAGAGATGTAAGAGATTATCTGCAAGGCCTTTTCGGCTTTATCATGAGAATTTGATATGTGAAAAAGCTCGATTATATTTTTAATAAATTAAAAGTTGGAAATTTTTGTTAAAAATGTTTTTAAAAAGAGGAGAAAATTATTAAATAAATAATAAAAAACAGAAACAAAAGATTTTTCTTTCCATGCCATGTTATTACTTAGCATTCCAAAAGTAAAATGTAATTAACAACTAAACCTTGCTCGTTAGAAACAGAAACCAAATCAGCCCTGGAATGGTTAGTTGAGCATCTTACTTGTTTTAGCCCAATGTTGAGTTCTTTAAAAGAAGCGTTCACAATTTATGCCTACCTTGAAAGTTTTCTGGGGGTAGAATCAATTTAATTTGGAGGGCTTAACAGTACAAATTTTCTATATTCTATTTTGTCAAGGAGAGGAAAGAACTTTTCTTATGATAGTTAAAAGGAGCAAAATAAAGCAATCTACTTTCTTGGGCGTTTTTACCCTAAACGCAAATCATCAGGACTTTAATCATCAGGTTTACCAATCAAATCTCTAATTAGTCTATTATTGCACACACCCACGTTTTTAAAAACAAGATATTGTGGACCACTGGTGTTTATAAAACCAAATCAACTCACCGAGCTTTCCATCTGCCATTGTTGCATTTCAGAGGGGAAGAGAGCTTACTTCTAAAGCTTGGGGATTCCTATAATCTCTCATATATTATTCATGATAGACTCTTGCATTTTCTTTTATTGAATGCCCAAATTATTTCCTTTATTGTACATGCAGGGACAGTGGCAGAATTTCAAAAAGATGCGTCCACGTCTCCTATGACAACAGGGAGCCAGAAGGAGCTTATGATCCCAGCTACGTCATCCTCCCAACATGACAGCTCCCGGTGAGTTTAAGGGGTTCTTTGCCTTACCATTCTCCAGGTGAGAACTTCTGCTGAGTTATTTAACAAAAAGTGAAAAATTTTAACAGTTGTTAATGTCTCCAACCCCAGAGAGAGGCCCTTATTTGGAAGCGTCTAGATACGACCAGGTAGAACTCCTGGAGCCCTTTCCTTTATCCGTGCTTGTCCTTAATTGGTAATGGTAATTGACAGGGTTTCCATGGAATCACAAAGCTAATCTTACCTTTCATCAGAAAATGTTTAGGAGCAGGTCCTACCCAGTTTATCCTGAAATTGTTATATAGTTGGACTATAAGCTTAACTTACTGAATCAATTGATACTGAAAACCATAGTGGGTTTTGTACTACAGTTAAATGACTGTCAACATTTACTTATACCAGAGACATTTGAGGAGCTAATACTTTGATTGGCCTTTTCTACAGTCAAGAAAAGAAATATGTTATTAAAATTTCTCATGTCTAGTAAGCCAACTCCTATATTAGACATTTAAGACTGAATATATAAACATTAACACCAAAAGGGCATGTTTGTGTTTCCTTGGGGATATGATTTTTTAAGCACTTAAATTCCTAGCATCTTATCCAGTAAATATAGATTTTAAGACTTAATTTTAAAGAACTTTTGGGAAATGACTCAGCACAGAGGATAATAGTAATGGAAGAGTTAAGGTAAAGAGGAAAGGCAATCTGGGTTTTCAAATGAATTTTCCTATCTTTGATGCTAAGATCTTGGATCAGATCTTAAACACGGCTCTAATGTGTTTTTGATGATTGCACTTCAATTTCGTGAGAGGCATGAAAAAGAATAAAATGTTTCCCCAGTAAGGGTTTTATAGAACATCTTCAGCACACATTTTCTGAAATGACCATATCAACTTTGTGGAGTTTTACAAGCTCAGGTTAAAATCACGGTGAAGACTCATATCTACAGACCTTAAAAAAAGGATTCTTTCTCTGTTAGTTCTTATTGCTGCAGATGAACTAGATACAGATTCTCAGAAGCTTCTTAAATAATGAGCATTTGGCTAAATGAAACAATGTGCAGCACCCCAGATTTTATCCTTAAAAGTGTGTGATGGCGTATTATAGGTCTGCAATGCAAAGTGCAGAGTTGAAAAAAAAGATTCAGTACTGTGAAAATCAGTTACCAAGAAAGCACAGTGGTTGCTTTCCAGACTTCAGAATCAAGATTATTTGAATTATTTTTATTTCAAAGTGTAGAAAAGGAATTTTTATAGACTACTTTTACATATAACCTTTTAACGCAAAAGGAAAGCCCGTTATTCTTCATTGCAAGAAACCTTTGACAGTACTGAGAACAAGAATAAAAGCCCTTTCCCTGTCTACCCAAAATTCCAAGAATTGTCAAGACCTGCAGAAAAGGATGGGGATGGAACAGGGGCCGTGGGAGACAGTTTTTCCTTTGTTCTCTGAAAAGTGCTAACACCTAGGAGAGTCCCATATGGGTCCATGTGCAGGTGATAAAACCCAGCATGGCAAAATCATCTTTCTCATTCACAGTGTAGGTTGTTAATTGTTCTCTCTGCTGCCTGTCAGTATAATGTGAAATTTTCATTCCCCATTCAAGATGGGGAAAGTTGTGGCTGAAAATGTTAACATTTGCATTTTTATTTGTTGATTTATTTAAAGGACAGCCTCTCCTACAGCAATCCATCACTTGGTGACACCCCAAATATGAATAATGTATTGTAGACTTGCGGTTACAATGTGTAATAAGTGCTAGAGACAGTAAAGGAATGTTAACTATGTTGCAAATGTAATATTTATTGACGCATAAAGTTTATTGCTTTCGAGGTTCAATAATACTGACCATAGGACATTAATATCACTTATCCTGATTTTAGCAGGGCACCTTTGTGTGTGAAAATATTCATCTATCTCACGCTAACAAAATAAATATGTAATTTACAGCACAAGCAAAGAGGGCTTTATAGTTTTCTGTGCTGAGAGTGGCAATGCTTCTTTCTGTTTTACATCTGGCCTCCAATGCTGATCACACACCCCTGAGGCGTCCAAGAAAGTGGGCATCTTGGCATAAGAAGGTGGCACCACTGAACTAGACAGTGCCATGCATTTCTGCTGGACTGGAACAGGCAACACCCCTAGACCATTGCACCTGAAGATAGGACTGGAGGGACTTTTCTCCCGGTCATTCTGAATACCAGTGGGTAGGTGCACCTTTGCTCACAAAGAAAGTTGAATAAATACTTTTCCTGACGCGACTCTGAGTCAGAGTTTACCCAATTCTGCTTGATCTTCTGGTCTCCAGTGAGGAGCCAGAGCTGGGCAAGTTACCAGTGAATTTGTTATAAGCAGAAATGTTGCTGATAATTAACCCTTTGGGGCCTTCTAGAATTAGTTGTGTCTGTTGCCAGCATAAAGATCATATAAGAAATATCTGAGATCCAGAGCAGAAGAAGTAATGTTAATTAGCAACCGTCAGCTGAAATTGTCATCCCCATTAAGATGCAGAATTATGTATTTCTTCGTTATAAATAACCTTTCTAATTGTACTTGATGTATGCCAATTTAATCAAAAAGCATACTTGCAACAGGCAGATATTTGCATTAATGTAACTTTGAATCTTCAAATCTTTTATTTCAGATTTGAGGAGAAAAGTCTATTACATGCTGTATATTTTTTAAATATTGGTATCTTTTTCTATTCAGATATGTATATCTGGAACATTTTATATTAAAATGAAGACAATATCTTGTGAAGCTGTTCATTGAAACAGAAGTCTTGTCACTTTTTAAAGTATTGGTGGTTTCCGTCGGTCTTATGACAACTCAGTGATGATTGTGTTAAACTGGTAAATAAAGACAAACACCAGGCCTGCAGCAGCAGTGTTAGTCACTCAGTCCCTGAAGTAAAAGGTTACTAAGGCCCCCTTCTTGCTGTTCTTCCCTGAGTCAGAAGAGCTAAGGCCAGTACTCTTAAACTTTTTTTTCCCCCCTCTGAGATGTGAAGAGAGAAAGACAGATCTCACCAAATCATGGCCAATTAGTGAATTTTTGGAACTGGAGCTGTGGTTAGCCTATTTCTAAGATGTACTATTCACCGTAGTAATCTAGGTTTTTTTTCAGAAAGATTAGTTTATATCACAACAGCAAGTTGAAGTTTTCTGTTTTACTTTGTTTGGTTTGTTTTTTGATGTATGTCATGGGAGATGATTTTGTAGAGCTTATTTTTCATTGAGGGAGGTTGGGAAATATTTGTGTATGTGCTTTAAAGGACTTAATAGCTTATTGGGGAAACTTTAGAAAAAAATAATAAGCTGATTTTTTTTTTTTTTTTTTTTTTTGAGGCCTTGGCCCTTTGCTATAACCATACGCTTAATGTGTTCCAAAAAATTTGCTGTAAGTTTCCACCTTGCCGAGCTTTTTATATAGAGCAACTGCCAGGACACAGTTGTGCTCACAGGCTACTGTTCACACGCAGCTGACTTGAAAGTCAATTGTGGAGACTCATCCACTGAAGTTGAGACTGAGGGACCCAGGCGTTGCTTCTTAACTGTTTGGATGACTTTTACTTCTTTTTTTCTTTTTTCTGATCCCAAATTTCAGTGTTTTTTCATTCATTCACACTGTGTGAAGCTTGGATTTAGTTCTGAGGTATAGGCACTAAGCCCATAAAACTCTGATTTAGATTAAGAATCTGACAGACTGACTTTAAGGGTCAGAATTTGTTTTTATAACTTGATAGGAAGTTAATCTAAGAGAAGGGAAAGGATTGTGTTTCCATCACACACAATGGCCAGATTGCAACACTTTCTTGCACTTGTGCCCAGAATCCTATCACAAAATCTTTTTTTTTAAATCAGAACTTTTCCTCACCTAGACATTCACACATATATTTTTAGTACCTAACCAGATCCCCTCATGTGCCTAGCACATAACAATGTGTTATTCTGCCAAGGTGGAGAGAGAAGAACTAAACTAAAATCCATAACCTCAAACTAGAGCCTTGCAGGCACTACTTGGCTTTATGTGGTCTGTTTGAACAACAGACCTCACTGCCTCTATACAGTAGAGCATATGAGTGGTGACCGTATGTGACGATACTGGCTTCTATTCATTGGATGCCTGTTGTGTATCAGGTATTGTGTTGGGCATGTTCAGATATGTCCTTTCACAATATATGTTCGTACAAATTACATGTCATTGTAAAGCTGTTTTTAATGACCATTAAAACTCATTTTCAAAGTATTGGATTTCTCTTAGAATTTTCAAAATGATTTCCAAAAGTGTGAACTTCTAGGCCAAGGACTGTTATTTTAACGTTGTCTACCCTCAGAATAACACTTTCACAGTACACATAAAGCACCATTCACTATAACATTTTCATTTTGTGTATATTGTAAATAACAAAATAAAAACAAAACTTAATGAACTCCAGGAGATAGTGAAGGACAGGGAAGCCTGGCATGCTGCTGTCCATGGGGTTGCAAAGAGTCAGACAGAACTTAGCAACTGAACAACAAAATGAAATACTGCACAAAATGGTGACAAATAAAAAGGGATAATGTGGAAACTTTAGAAAAGAACTGGTTGAATATGTAAAAGAAAATATGAAGTTATAAATATATCTATCTTCCATATCAGGAGATGAAAAGCTCAGCCATTCAAAAGGATTTTTATTTAAGCCAAGTTGATAAATTGAAATTCCCTGCTAGCAGGTGCATTAATACCAAGAACAGTTGCATGCATGGAAATTTTTGTGTGTCTGATGAAGAGATGTTGCTTTTAATTAAGCCATGATTTGGGGCTGTTACTGTAATTCCCACTGTTAAAAGCCATTAATATAATCATCCATTCCTCTTGTACACACTGCTTATAGAGTGTGTAAATTAAGAAAACAGAAACAAATAGGCTAAATAGAAATAATAAAGACATAGTTTAATTCCAAGAAATGAATTCAGCTTGAGGAAACCTGTCAATACATTCTTGACATAGAAGGAACATACAGTACAAAGAAAGTACACATCATAACAGCTTACATTTACTAGCCACTTAGAGTTCTAGTCCTTGTCTCAGGAAATCTCTGTAAATTCTAGGTGAAGGGATTATAAGAGCTATTTTACTGCTCATATGTTTCTATATTTTCTATATGTTTTATAACACAATGTATTACTTAGGTAATTTTGAAAACAATATTTAAAAGAAAACAAAGGGCATACATTCATAGGAGGAAAACCCACTTCATTATTTTACACTCTGTAGTGCCAAGTAGTTGCAAAAAACCTGTTATCCTTGGAACATATGACATAATTCTTTTATTCCTTTGTTGAGCCAGCAGTAGGTGAGGATTATGCTTCCTCCGTGGGTCTTCTCTCGGGGACTGAACTGTGGAAAATGCTGTGATTAGTGATATCTGTTCAGTATTTTCAGTTTCTTTTATCATTTCAGTTCTGAGCCTCATTTAGACTTGCTCATTTGGTCCAATGTCATCAAATTCCCTTCACTTCTGTATTAAGAAATATTTGTTGAGTGTTACTTCCTGTCCTAGTCACTTAAATGCTTTTATAAAAATGATATATGCTGCCTAATGTAATCCTCACAATCATGAAAAAGTAAAGCTCAGAGAAGCAATTACAGAACATTTAAGAGCCAGGGGATAGTAATTTTAACACCCAGGTTAATAGGCCTAGGTTTCAATGCTAGCCTGTGTGGTTTTGAGCAAATTCCTTAGTTTAATCTATAAAATGGGGATAATAATATCTCCCTCATAGGCTTGTCATAATGGTTAAGCAAGATATATTACATAGAGTACCGAGCATGGTCCTGGTACATGGCTACTAGGAGCTGTCATTGTAGAACTTGCCAGCACCACACAAGCAATAGGAAACAGAGCTCCGATTTGGACCTTGCTGTTATAATTGCAAACTCTGTGTGAATTCCCTGACAAAAGGTTAGGAATAGGTTTAGGCTCATCTGAGAGTGGGCAGTACTGCTGCATTTTTAAATATTTACCATGTAAATGCTCTTGCAAACATACCTAAGCCTGATTCCTCATGTGAAAATAAGAGTATTAATAACGACCTTGCCAATTTGCTCAGAGGATTAAACATGACTAGATATGCAAAGCCTTAACTTGGGGCTGGGTAACAGTATGCCCTCAGTGTTAGCTTCCTTTTCTGTGCTCTGGGCAGCAGGATTTTGGGGGGTACTTGGAACACAGTATATGTGAATGACAGAGAGTCCCCTTGCAAAATGCACCGAGTGGCAGAGTTGTACAGAAATGTGACTTAGAAGCCAGCTGAATAACCTGCGTTCACAGTTACTGATAATGGATTTCTTTCCATAATTAGCCCTTTGTAAAAATTCTGAAAGGGCTTAATTCCCTTTAGAGCAGTGGTTCAGAAATCTATGTGCACATTGGAGTCACTCAAGAATCTTTGTCAAAGTAGCAGTTTCTAGGCCTTACCTGGGTTAATTGAACCAGAATTGCGAGGAATGGGCACCAGTGATGTACAATTTTTATTTTCCCGGATGACTCCGACATACTTGGTCTAAAGACACATATTTGGAAGCCCTACTCTGGAGCTGCCCACCTTCTCACTGCCCAACCCCTGCACACTGACATTCTCCCTTTCTCCTTTCTGCCCCTCTCCTGTCCCTGGGCCTCTCCCATCCATCAGCAATTTTCTGTAACAATTGTCATTCTCTCCCCAAGAGACTATCAGGATACACTGGTAAGCCTGCAGTGAAAAAAAATTATTAAGAAGCCCTTGAAGAACTCGATTCACCAATCTCAATTGTTGAAATTGGAGACTAATCACTGGGACATATTGTTGATGGCTTTCTTCTCTATGAAGTATATGGACACATCATTCTATCCCTGAAGGAACTCTCAGCAAACAGGAGAAAGATGCCTAAGGAAATAATTCCTAATGTTTTCTGCCACTTTTCTCCTTCTCTGCTTTATCCTTTTCTCACAGTACTTATCACTTTCCAATATACTGTATAACTTACTGATAAATTTTGTCATCTGCCTCACCTGTGTCACATGGAATATAAACTCATGAGGGTAAAGATTTCTATTGTATTCATTACTGCATCCCTATGCTGAGCAGGACCTGGCTCATGGTAGACATTCAATAAAATATTTATTGGATGAATGAAAGAATGAATTAATGATCACAAAATGGATGTTTCCTTTTATTTATTTATTCAGCCACACCATGTGGCTCCTGGGATCTTAGTTCTCCAACCAGGGATCGAACCCAGGCCCATGGCAGTGAAAGTGCCAAGTCCTAATCCCTGGACCACCAGGGAATCCCCCAAAATGAATGTTGCCTTTTAAATTTATCAGTTCATACATTAGTGTAGACAACAATTTTCCTTCTTCTCCATAGCTACAAAAGAATCATGTTTATACCCAGCTAATATTAATACATTTATTGTGCTTCATTTATTTCCCAGAACTTCCTCACATTTTCATCTACTTGAAGATTTTCCCACTGTATGAGAATTGGAAATGTTTTAGGTTGTCAGGAGGTTTCCAGACTGGATGACAGCAAGCTCTCAATTGTGACCAGTTTTGGCATGTTCTTTGCATTGGGATTTGTTGCTTCCTTAACATCTCACAATTATCTTCGCTAAGTGAACGTAGAGTGTATACCACTCCATTATCTTGTGTTCATCCATATCCTAGAGCTTCTTCTAAAGCTCTGCTTAGGCCTGCGGCTAGTTTTCTGTTTTGGTTTCCTCAAGTTAATATCCTTACATGCAGACAGGCAGCATGGCTTACAGGAAAGGCCTTGAGAATTAAGGTCCAAAGACCTATATTCATCCTGCCTCTTTGCCTAGCAGTGGCAAAACCTTGACAACATGGACCCTCAACCACATGGACCTCAGTTTTCCAGCTGTCCATCCTATGTCTAAACCATACCCTCCATTTAGAGATGAGGTCAAAATGGAAACATGTACATCTGTGTCTTGATTTCAGAGTGAGTTACACATTTTGAGGATACAGTAATGGAGAGATGAGTATTTTTTCAAAAATAACTAAATAATTGATTTCAGAATAACATAGTTTAAACTTCTCTTCAAAATCTTTGGGTTTCCTGCTGGCCAGTAGTTTAGAAATGCTAAGGAGATAAACCAACTTGGCTCCACATCATTCAAAGCACAGGGACAAGCAACCCGTGGGTATTGCTGGCTTTCCCAGTGACAGGAGGCCAGGTGTAATTTATGTTTCCTGAGATTAAGCTCCGTGAACATGTGTTTACATCTGAAGTTTTTTTCTTTTTTGAGGTTTAAATGATATTGTATCTGGAAAACATTAAATTTTACTTTAGGAAGGACACTCGGAGTAAAACAGAAAAAAGTTAGTATCCTTGAAGTCCAAATTAAGGTCACTAGTCATGCTGAAAAAGGTGACTGGGTATTAGTGTAGGCTACATACTTTGTCTTGGGACAAGAGTGGTCAGGATTGTGTGTGATGGTGCCAAGTATGCCACTGAGTAAAATCAAAGACACTATCAACAGCAAGACTTGCTATGAAAAAGACAGAGAATAATGTAGCAGTTAATAGTCACTGACTAATGCATTTTCAGCTCAGTTGGACATTTTTGCATACTGTTTATGTATTCAAATATATACATGTGTTATATTGAGTGAGTGAGTGAAGTCGCTCAGCCGTGTCTGACTCTTTGCGACCCCATGGACTGTAGCCTACCAAGCTCCTCTGTCCATGGGATTCTCCAGGCAAGAATACTACAGTGGGTTGCCATTTCCTTCTCCATATATGTTATATCTACTACTTTTAATATATTTTTAGCATTTTTCATATTTTCCCATAAACTATTTGCTTTTGATATTAATAAGCCCCTCCCCCAAAAAAGAAATTATAGTCCTTTTTTTTTTTTCACTTTCAACCTATCTTCTCTTTATTTCTTATGGAGAAATAGATTTTAGCATTTTGCATTATCTACAAATTTTTGTGAGTCTAACCACAAAACTTGAGACAGGTACACAGAAATGTCTTGTAAATAATAAAGGGAAACACATAAATATTGTTATTTTCATTAGCATTAATACACCTTTTTGGGGACTATGTATGGGCCACTTGGTGTACAAATCCTAATATTACCCATGAAAGAAAAAGTCCAAGTTGGTCTTGAAGCTCAAGAGTAATTGGCCAGTGCATTACATATTTACTTACCAAGATTTTCATTGATTTTCTTTCTGTTGTGGGTGCCTACTGAAATAAGACTGTTAGTAAGATTGAAAGCTCATCATCTCGTTGCTTTGTACCCACCCCTAAATGGCTGTAAAATTATCAACTTGTCTGGAAGGTAAGCCTCTTGGCCAGCAAGGGGAACATGATTAGTAGTACACATGAGAGGGTGTTTCTTCCTTTGGGAAAGCTGGGAAATTCTGAAGTGGATTGTGACTTGTATTAGAGTAGGGACCCTGCTTCAAGCTTTCCCTGTCATAGGACATGAGCTACTTGAAAACCAGAGCCAATCATTAGAACCGAGAAGGCTCCATTCCAGACCAGGACAATGAGTAGAAAGCAGACAGATCTTGTTTGTAATCACATGTCATATAAAAGGCCTGCCTGCAGTTGTGCTTCTTGGAGAATTCCACATTTTGACAATTTAAAAATCACCTGGATTAATGTTCATATTAAGTAATAATAATAAATGAAGGATAAAAGATAAAATGGATGGGATTGTTAGCCATGGGATTGATTTTTAAATCTTATTTAGTAAATAAATAAAGGGTGATGGAAGTTGTACCCTAGGGATTGTCTTCTTTCTGTGAGTCTGAGTAACCCTGAGAAAGTGAAAGTGAAAATCTCTCAGTCGTGTCTGACTCTTTGTGACCCCATGGACTATATAGTCATGGAATTCTTCAGGCCAGATTATTGGAGTGGGTAGCCAGTCCCTTCTCCAGGGGATCTTCCCAAACCAGAGATCTTACCTAGGTCTCCCACACTGCAAGCAGATTCTTTACCAGCAAAGCCACAAGGGAAGCCCAGAGTAAACCTACTGAGGCATTTTTTAAGAGCCAGAACAAAAGCTGGAGCTGGTGCACCATGCCATTTCACAATGAGTAAAAGGATGTTAAGTTTATTTTCTTGTTGAGGGCTGTCTCTTCCCCTCACCCTGGAAGAAATGTGTACAACAAAAGTCGGTGCGGTCATGTACTTGGCACATGGTATAACCTGATAAATGCTAGAAGTGTCAGGCCTTGGGACACTTGTCCTACCAGGTGCAGCATGGACCGATCACCACAAGTGGCATTCTGTGTGGACTGTCACTTGGCTGCCTCTACATGTTCTTCGTTAATGAATCCGTGCCCTCCTGCATGTGGAGTTGGTGGTACAGTGTGCCCCAGCTTGGAGACTTTTCAGTCAGAGCGTGTCTTCATCCTGTCCAGTCCCATGTCTCCTGTCTTCACTATCTCAGCTCCTGACTGAGAAACAAGCCGCTCCTAAACTAGAACTTCTCTGTGGACCCACTGTTACACCTCACAACCGACCCCTGTCTTTGGGCATTGGGAAGAAACAGAGTGATGGTGCAAGAGCCAGTTTCTGGTAAGAGCTGAGGTGTGGCTGCATCTCAGGGCAGATCCTAATTGTCACACAGGCCGTTGGTTTACAAAAGGAACAAGCCAACTAGTGGCAGAACTAAGACTGGAACCAGTGGGAGCTGCGGCACCCTGAACAGCTGGAGGGTTAGGGGTTGGCAGCCTCGCTGGGACGCGGAAGATGGGCCACCCTGAGCCAGGCTGCAGTTCCCCATCGCTCCTCATCCCTTGTGGCTCAGCTGGTAAAGAATCCGCCTACAATGTTTGAGACATGGGTTCGATCCCTGGGCTGGGAAGATCCCCTGGAGAAGGGAAAGGCTACCCACTCCAGTATTCTGGCCTGGAGAATTCCACGGACTACAGTCCATGGGGTTGCAAAGAGTCGGACACGACTGAGCGACTTTCACTTCACTCATCCAGGTGCGACTGGAGCGCAGTGGCTTCTCCAGACCTGTCCCTCCTGTCCACTGAAGCTTCACCAGCTTGTCTCAGTTCTTTTATCTGCCTCCTTTGAGTGTAAATATTTTTGTCAGCAGCGAATTGTTTCTATGGATATACAGCTGTAGGTCACATGGCACTGACTTTTATTCAAACCAGAAGGTTTCATGCTACGACCAGAGTACTGTGTCTGTCATTATTACCTCAGCAAGGTCTTTTGTATCAACGTGAGGATTTCAGTTTCACACCCTGCAGACTTCATGGTCTTCTGTGCTCTCTTTGCCTCTGTTGTGGCATAAAGGGTAAATCCCTGTGTCCTGTTCAGCTTACATTGAAAAAAATAAAGTTGATCCATTTGAGATCTCCAAATAAAGACAGATAAAAATCTATCGGCGAAAAGCTTTTATTAAAGAAAAAAAGAATTATTTTCAGCTAATATGGCTTTCCATATGGATGAGTTTGGTCTCAAGGCACAAAAGAGGAAAAAACTTCTGTGTTAACGTTGGCCTCTGGTCCTATTTCATTATTACAGATTATCTTTTGACTTTACTGATTAAAACACAAGGTGTCCTCAAGTGTTTAGGTATCATAAAAATCAGGCTGGGGCCAAGATCTGTTTTTAACCAGTCACAGCTAGCAAAGAAATTAAAATTTCTCCTTCAAACAACTGTTGATTTGAAAGAGAGAAGGAAACATTATAGTAGAGAAAGCTGTCAGTTTTAGGAAATGTCTGGAATATGTTAATAGCAACCAAAGTAGAAACAAATCAGAACTTATTATTTAAATTGAATATTTGATCAAAACAATTTTTAAAATGAAATAAAAACCTTACATATGGACGTTTGCCATATCAAGGCTTAAGATCAAAGATATCCCAGAATTAGAGTTATAGCTTAATATCATAAATTGTTTAATGTTAACTGCTAAAGAGATATATTCACTTAACCTTTGCAAAAAGTATGAAATACTGTGTGACCTATAAATTTACCTTCTTGCCACCACCTTCAGCCTGTGGCCCCAGTAAGGTTGAACTGCCAAATGAACTCAATTGGCTATGATGCGGGCACCCAACTCTCACTCCCTCATGATACCATCTGTCATCCCCAGAGGGTCGTTGTGTAGGGACAGGGAAAGCCATTTGAGAATCTGTTTGCTAATTAATTTTTAAAGGAACTGACACCAGTGATTGGCAGCAATCACTTCAACATTTACGCTTAGTTGGGACAGTTGTAGTGATAATATATATTTTTTAAAGTGACATTTTAAACCACCTATAATCCTCCCACCCACTGTATACACCACTGCTAATATTTTAGTCTTTCGTGTATTTCCTTCCAGTCCTTTTTTTCTTTTACATCTTATATACTTCTCTTTTTTTAAACTAACTTTTTCTAAATGGTGAAATATCTGGAAGTTTAAAAGCAAAAACTCTTCTTTGTGTTCATCATCCCATGAAAATTAGCGGCGCTAAATAAAATCACCTGGATAGACCTGTCAGCAGCATTGATTGTTGGAATGAGAACATACATGTTTCTCTCATAAGTTACTTTAGAGATGCTATGATATGGTTGTTTCCAGTAAAATGTCTCTTCTTCTTTCTTTATTGGATTGATACACAAATTTAATGCAAAGTATAAATCACTGATATAAAATATATGCATATTCTAAACATGACTCTTATATTTGTCCTTTCGATGAAAAAAATATGTATTAAAATTAAATCATACAATTAGAATGAATTTCTTTGTAAAAGAAAAAAAAATTGATCAAGTGTGATCTTCCTGGTTAGGAGTACTGCAAGACCAGGTTTTGCTGGAGTATACCACTCCTATCTGGGTTTCCCAGGTGGTGCTAGTAGTAAAGACCCTGCCAATGCAGGAGACATGAGATGCGCTTCTGATCCCTGGATCAGGAAGATCCCCTGCAGGAGTGCATGGCAACCCATTCTTACCTGGAGAATCCCATGGACAGAGGAGCCTGGCAGGCTGCAGTCCATAGCGTCACAAAGAGTCAGACATGACTGAAGTGACATAGCACGCACACTCCATTCCTGTCTGCCCACTGCCATTCTGCTTTGGCAGGATTAGAGGCAGCTTTGACAAACCATATCACTTTACCTTGTGGCCATCTGGAGTTTGAGCTAAGTAGCTCAAGCTAAGCCCCAAGCCTCTCTTAAGACACCAAAGTGAAGTTGGATTTGCATCTTAGATACCCCATTTATTTATTCTTTTACCTCCTTCCTTCCATTTATCATTAACTTTGACCCAAACAAGGGACATCAGGCTTAGGTACTGTGCTGGCCCCAGGCCAGCTCCAGGGAACCAGAAGATCTTCCCCTTTCCACCAGTCTTCAGTCTTTCTTACTGACACTGCTTATATTTCAGCATCAAATTTATGGTACTTTTCCTTGCCATCCAGTTTTCTAAATTCTTCCAAACTAGGATAGATTGCTGATCTGTCTGAGTCTTGTTACTGCCAGAGCCAGTGGCCTCCCAGGTCTTGGTGATCCTGTTGAAACTCCAGTTTCTTACCCCTTAATTTCTGCTTTTTCCATTCCATGTATTTACAACTGAAATATTTTCACCCTATTGGGCTGCCCTTGTTTTCTCCTCTGTTGACTCCCCTCCTCTTCCTTTCTTTCTACTGAACCATTCTAATTTTTCTAGCATCAGTGAAGCCCACTGAAAGAAGTTAGAGAAGTAAATCAGATATAGTTTATTGCACTGTTTCTTATCCACACCTGCCTCCCCAATAGCACAGCATAGAGGCAGAAACACTTGATGCACTCTAATCGCATCTATTTTAGTGGTCTGGGTCAGAGGCATTTTCATTAGGAGAATTTCCCGGCTACTGTAATGTCAGGCAAACATGACTTGTATTCAAGCATATCAGCTGTTCCACCAGTGGCATTCCATTTAGTAGGGGAGTTGCCTTTTTCAGGGTACATACTGTGTACTGTTGTTCTTACTCATCCCAAAAAGCTGGATGTTCCCCTCCTCTAATTTTTATCCAAGCTGTCACAGACTATGACCAGTTGGGGGTCATACATTAACCAACAGGTACCTCTCTATGCAGCTGTGTCCAGAACTAGGGAAACTGTCTGAGTCCACAGTCTTGAAAAATCACTGAAGTGGTGATATTTCTGGGAGCTACCTATACTTATCAACATAGGAGGTGAGCTCTTTACCTATATGTCCCCCAGTTTCTGTTGTTTCACAACTTTGCCCTCCGCCAACCTGTATCACCTCCTTTGTGACCAGAGGATGGAAGGGTATGATCTGTTAAGTTAAACTGAAAGAATCTGAGGACCCTTTCTTCAAAGAACTTCCAGCTTGCTTCCAATCAGTTCAAGTCTCCCAGCTTCAGCTGTGGCGCTGAGAGCAACCAGTACACCTTAATCTCGAGCTCATGCTGTCCCCATTGACACTGAGTTTTGCCTAGACCAAAGGTCATAGCCTGTGGCATACACATAAGGAAGCTGTGTGTAGGGGTGCGGCTGGTTTGTTTTGTGTGGGGTTGTTCTCCCTTACAGGTATATATGAAGTTTAGGAAGTCCTTCTACCCATCTTGTCTTTCTTTTTGAAAGTATAGACAGCCATAAAACAAAACACTACCGTTTAGTCATGTAATCTTAAATTCTAAACAATGTACTGATGAATTATTTATGTTATAAAATGTTTTTTCAATAATGTGTAGCATAAAATGGGATAAACGCATATCCATACGTGCCCTGAACTTTTTAAAGCGCAGGCTAATAAGCAGGGTAACCTGGCATCATTCTGGCCTGGAAGAGTTCCCAAGCAAGCATTTCTCCTTTCAGTGTTAGCTTATGCATTGTGTTCCTCGGAAGTCAGCTTACTGCTTCTGCAGCTGAAACCTTGCAGGTAACGTTCTTTAACTCCAAACTGTCTAACAGTGCTTTTCTCTCAAGATAACCAAGGTTGCGGTCTATAAATTTTACTTGTCATTTTGGCTTCCAGACATATTCAATTAGGCTTTAATTCATAATTAGTTGGAAGCTACAATTCCATAGAAAAGAGGACATTTTATATTAAATGACAATTATCCAACTTCATGATTTCACAAAATGATTAAGATGCTAGAAAATAATTAAGATATTTTAAGTTTCCCAATACTGAAAAATAGAGCCATGAGGAACTGTGTGTAGCTCTTGTTACAATGACAATATAAAAGAAATTCTTCTTAATTTTATTTTTATAGTTGCATTTATTATCAGATTTGCCCAAATTTTCTTTCCATATCAAAATCTCCAAGATCCACTACTTTGCTTGCACGTGCATGTGTGTGTGCTAAGTCGCTTCAGTCGTGCCTGACTCTTTGCGAACCTAAGGACCATTGTCCATGAGGCGCCTCTGTCTGTGTGATTTTCCGGGCAAGGATGCTAGAGTGGGTTGGCATGCCCTCCTCCAGGGGATCTTTCTGAGCCAGGGATCCAACCTGCGTCTCTTATGTCTCCTGCACTGGCAGGTGGGTTCTTTTCCACTAGCGCCACCTGGGAAGCCCACATTGCTTGCAAAGTTATAGTCTTTAATGAAAACTGCCAAAGAGCAAGAGCAAAAGGCCAGGAGTAAGGCATTTCATAAACCTTAAGTGGTGAGTTGTTGAAGAAGAGGATTGGGTACCTGTCAGAAGGCTCTTTCTGTTAATGGTAATATCTTTGTGTGAAAACTTAAGTCAGGACTGACAGCCAGGAGAGAAAATCATACAGGTCCACAGTCCTTCATCCAAAATTCTTAGAGCCAAATGTATTTCAGAATTCGCAAAATTTTAAAGTAACATGGTTTATATACTATATTGGATAGAGTATAATGTATGATTATTCACATTAAATGTAATAAACAATACATATAAATTGCCTCATACAAGTTCAGGTCAGATTTTACAACAAAATAAATTTGAGTTAGATCAGATATTGCTACCAAAAAGGTTATTAAAAAACTTTCACTTTTTATTAATCTTAAGATTTTACAATTACAGATAAGGATTCTGTGTCAACGTCATCACTGTTGGGCATTTTATTTATTCCTAGTTCAGAAATCCCCATAAAAGGCATTATGTCTGCTTTCCTCTAAGTTATTTCTTCATATTGTTCTTGGAGACAGAGGCTATACAGATTTCAGGAGGAGCTCAGTAAGGAATTTCAAATCCATTTGAGTTAAATATTCACTTTCAGAGACAAAGAGCTAAATTAAAATGTTTTTACAAATTATTGTCTTATTCAAGAAATAAAAATTCATAGGGCTATTTCGTGAAAAGCCGGCTTTCTCACACCCCAGTTTCCCAGCAGCCAAGTACCCTCAGGGGATGTGCCCTCTCAGTTTCCTGTGTGTCTTTTCAGGGATAGATACACAGGTGTAGTCTTGACTGTGTATGAATGTGTGCACTGTAGAACTTACCTTGTTTGTTTAAATCTATACAATGTCCCACTGTATGTGTGTACCACAGTGAATTTAACCAGCCCATTAATGAGTGAATATTTTGAGTTATTTTCAGTCTTTTATGATTGCAGAGTATAATGCTGCAATGAATATTCCTATATATGTCATTTATACATGTGTGAGGATATCTATAAGATAAATTCCTAGAAATGTAGTTGTGGGTCAGAGATAAATTCACTATAAATTTTTATAGATATTGCTAAATGGCTTTAATAGAGGTTGTACAACTTATAGTCCCACTTGCCCTATTTGAAAGTGCCTATTTTATTATACTTCAAAGAGTATAATCATAAAGTTCTTTGCCAATCTAAGAGGTGAAAATTGTATCTTTTAGTTATAATTTACATTTTCCCTGTCATGAGTGACGTTTTATATTGTAGTCATTTGTATTTTCTACAAACTATTGTTCTATTTTTTTTCACCAATATGTTCGTCTTTTTTCTTTATATGTTAAAAAAAAAATGTAGTCATTTTGTAATATGTCACAAGCATTCTCCCCAGCTTCTCTATCATCTTTTAACTTGGCTTCTATGACATTTTTTTCCCCATGCAGAAAACTCTCTCAGGCCAATAAATTTTCAGGTCCCTTTCAATTGGTTCTACTTTTGATTTGTCTTTAGTCATGTCACTCTGCATTCATTCATGTAATAGTTTGTTATGATAGTGTAAATGGCACATTTATCCAGAGTTCTTTTCTGATCTTTCTAGCTAATCTCCCTTTCTCTGCCTATACCTTGCCTCCTGACAATTCAAAATTAATAGTAATAGTAATTGTTGTTGTTGTTGTTGTTGTTCACTTGCTATGCCATGTCTGACTCTTTGCAACCACATGAACTGCAGCACACCAGGCTTCCCTGTCCTTCACTATCTCACTGAGTTTGCTGAAACTCTTGTCTGTTGAGTTGATGATGCAATCCAACCATCTCATCCTCTGCTGCCCCCTTCTCCTTTTGCCCTCAGTCTTTCTCAGAATCAGGGTCATTTCCAGTGAGTCAGCTCTTTGCATCATGTGGCCACAATATTAGAGCTTCAGCTTCAGCATCAATCCTTCAATGAATATTCAGGGTTGATTTCCATTAGGATTGACTAGTTTGCTTTCCTTACTGTTCAAGAGACTCTCAAGAGTCTTCTCCAGCACCACAGTTCAAAAGCAATTCTTGGGCGCTCAGCCTTCTTTATGGTCCAACTCTCACATCCATACATAGCTACTGGAAAAACCATAACTTTGACTATACGGGCCTTTATCAGCAAAGTGATGTCTTTGCTTAGCTTTCATTTATTAAGCACTTATATGCCAGGCATAGTGCTAAATGCTTTGCAAACATTATCATAATTCCAAAATAAACATTTTCTTTGTCCCTGATTCAAAGATAAGGCAACTGAAGCTTGGAAAAACTAAGCATCTTGCCCCAAATCAGTTAGAAACTGGTAGAACCAGGGTTCAAATTTAGCATCAGACTTAGGAGCCTGAGCTCTTACCATTACCTTAAAGTGTTTTTATAAAGAATATAAATTTGGAGCTATTACCAGAAATACTGCAGTAATGATCAGCCCTATAAAGATGATTAAGGTATTATTCTCCTTGAAAAGCAAAGCCTTGAGCATGAAGATTCCCAAATTGTTACGTATTTATTCACTTTGTTATTGCCTGTTTCTCATTGGTGTCAGTAAAGCTATGCCATTTAAAATAGACAAAATAAAATGGTCATCTATTTGAAATATATATCCATGTGAATTTGGCACATTGAATTGTTCTACTTTGCTGCAAATCTCTAGCTACAACTTTATTTAAATGATAATGACTTATCAGAGTAACAGTTTCATCAGCTGTATTCATTTTTAAAAGCCCCAGCACAACTGACAATATTAACCTTGTAGATCTAGATGTTGAGACCACAAGTTTGGTTTAAAAATAGGAGTTAAACTTCTCAGCCAACATTTCAGTTTAACTGATGCTGTGCATGCTAAGTCGCTTCAGTCGTGTCTGATTCTGTGCAACTCTATATGATACCATAGGACTAATAGCATTGAGAAAGCAAGAGAGAACCTATAGGAAGTCTCAATTTCTCCAGTTCCTGTGTCAGAGTGATGCCTGAACTCTCCACACCTTGCTTGTAATCTGTGGGGACTGGTTGTTATGAATGTGAGAAAACAGTACATATCATGTGAAGATCACTGATACTTATCTGAATTCATAGTATCTCAGAAAGGAAGATAGATAGATCTTTATAAACCTGGCTAGATTATGGCATGGTAAAAGCAAACCTAATTTGAGCTATTTTATCTCAGAATTCCTGAACCCTTGACTGTGTTTTGCCATCTTATTTCTGCTCATCAAAGCCAGTTATGTTGACATTATCTTGTATGAATTTAATAGAAAGGAAGTTTGAGAAAAGCATACTTTAAAGGAAATATTTTCAAATTAACTGTCCTTAAATCAACACTAGTGACCAAATACTGATTTCTTCCTTAAGGTAACAGAATAGAAATACTAAATACAAAATATAGCTAGAGTAAGACTAAAGCTATGGAGATTCTTTAAAATTAGAGCAATGGCATCTCATAGAATATAATACTGCTGTAGTTTACTTACAAGAATTGTGTGGATCTCTGCATTATTGTGGAATTATCTCCAGAATATTTTGTTAAGTAAAAAAGCAGATCATAAATCAGTACATAAACTTGGCTCAATTTGTTTTTAAATGCATGTGTGTCAATGTATGTTTAATTGTATGTGCATGTATAAGCATGTAACTGTGTAAAAAATGTTTAGAAGGATATGCACTAAACTGGTGATCTCTGGGGAGGGGAATGGGATTTGTATTTGGGTAGGAGATGAAGGGTTGAAGGGAATTTTATTTTTCTCTATTTAATTCTCTATATTTAAATTTTTATAGTGAAAACATACTCTTAAATTACTTGAGCAATTATATTTTTTAAGAAAACTGTTGTGACAGAGTAGTTTCATTCATTTTTTTATCCAGTACTTTAGATTAAGAATACGATGTTTCATGGAGTGGGGGATGGGAGAGAGTGTCAAGGGGGAGGGGACATATGTATAATTATGGCTGACTCATGTTGTTTGTTGTACGGCAGAAACCAACACAAAATTGTAAAGCAATTATCCTCCAATAAAAAATAAATTGTAATAATTGCAATGTTTCTTGCCCTTATAGTTTCCAGTGTAGTGAGGGAGACAGGCATTAAACAAATAATTCCAAATTGTGATAAATGCAATGAAGGAAACTAGCAGATTATTATGAGAAAAAAAGAGCTACAGTAATCTAATTTAGACAGTGGAGATAAGGAACGCTTTTCTGAAGCATTGGTATTTCAGTTGATATCTAGTAGGATGAATTACAGTTTAAAAGGAGAAAAATAGATTGATATTCAAGTGTTTATCTTGTTAATATTCTTAACTATTCATATATATTATATATACTCTTCTGTATTAAAAAGTAAAAAGGAAAAAAAAAGAGAGAAAGGAAAGAGAATGAGAGAGGGAAAGCATTCCTAATAGATAAAATAGAAAATATGCACGTTTTAAGACAGGAAATAACTTGTCCATTCCAGAAATAGAAAGAAGACCATTGTAGCTGGCTTATAATGATTGAAGCAGAAAGTCATATGTGAAGTGAGAAAGGAGAAACAGGTGGGAGAAAGGACATTCAGGGTCTTGTTGCCTGTATTAGGGTTCTCCAGAAAAATAGAACCAATTAGGAGAGTGAGAGAGAGGGAATGTGTGCATTATTTTAGGGAATTCATAAATTATGAGGGCTGGAAATTCAGGTAAGAGTTGATGTTTGCAGCTGGAACACTGAAATCCATAGGGCAGACCAGCAGGCTGAAAATTCAGGCAGAATAGCTATGTTGCAGTCTTAACACAATTCCTTCTCTTACAGAATATCTATGCTGCAGTCTGAAGACAGAATTCCTTCTTTATTAGGGAACCTCAATCCTTTCTCTTAAGGCCTTCAGTGAAATGAATGAGCTCTCCCCCCACCACACACACTATAGAAGATGTGTGTGTGTGTGTATTAGTTGCTCAGTCGTGTCCTACTCTTTGTAACCTCATGGACTGTAGCCCGCCAGGCTCCTCTGCCCATTGAATACTCCAGGCCAGAATAACGGAGGGGGTTGCCATTCCCTTCTCCAGGATTATAGAAGATAATTTTCTTTAAAGTCAACTGGTAAAATGTTAATTAGATCTAAAAAGTATTTTCTGGACTCCTGTTTGACCAAACAGTTGGGTATCATATCGTAGCCAGGCTGACACAGTACTTACCCATTACACTGCCCATGTGAGCTGTTTTATATTTAAGTACAAGGGGACATCTATGAATGGGATTGACGGGATCCATTTTGACTTTGTAAAAGTTCACTCTGGTTGCTATGGAAGAGAGCAGGCATGAAATGGGAAATGGTTGGGGCTATTGCAGTAATACAGATAAGAGATAATGGAACTGGGACCCAAGGATTGAAATGAAATAGGAACAATCAAACCGACAATGTATTTAGGAAGCAGAACCAACATGACCTCATAGGGAAGAGGAGCGTAAAGAGAGGGAGGTGTCGAGGATGACTGTAAGGTTTTCATTTACTAATGGAGTGGATGAAAGAACTTTTGTTGAAATGAGAAAACTGGAAGAGGAAGAAGCAGATTTAGCCGTGAGGAAAGGGTAGGTAGGGGGCAAAGATGAAGACTTTGGTTTAGGGAAAGTTAAGTTAGAGATCTGAAAGAAGAGAGTGAAAAAGCTGGCTTAAAACTCAACATTCAAAAAACTAGGATTGTGGCTTCTGGTCCCATCACTTCATGGCAAATAGATGGGGAAACAATGGAAACAGTGACAGATTTTATTTTCTTGGGCTCCAAAATCATTCCAGATGGTGACTGTAGCCATGAAATTAAAAGACACTTGCTCCTTGGCAGAAAAGCTATGACCAACCTAGACAGCTTATTAAAAAGCAGAGACATCACTTTGCCAACAAAGATCCGTCTAGTCAAAGCTGTGATTTTTTCCAGTAGTCATGTATGGATGTGAGAGTTGGCCAATAAAGAAGGCTGAGTGCCGAAGAATTGATGCTTTTGAACTGTGATGTTGGAGAAGACTGAGAGTCCTTTGGACTGCAAGGAGATCTAACCAGTTGATCCTAAAGGAAATCAACCCTGAATTTTCATTGGAAGGACTGATGCTGAAGCTGAAGCTCCAATACTTTAACCTCCTGAAGCGAAGAGCCGACTCATTAGAAAAGACCCTGATACTGGGAAAGACTGAAGGCAGGAGGAGAAAGGGATGACAGAGATTGAGATGGTTGGATGGCATCACCGACTCAATGGACATCATTTTAAGCAAGCTCCAGGAGATGGTGAAAGACAGGGAAACCTGGCATGCTGCATTCCATGGGGTCGCAAAGAGACACAATGGAGCGACTGAACAACAAAATTAGAGATGTTTCAGGATGTCCCAGTGGAGAAATCATGTAAATGATTGGATTTTTCAGCTTGAAATGAAGATGATAATTTTGAGAGTTGACACAGGTTATGTAAAATACTCAGGGTGGCTCAAAAAGAAAAGAGAAGAAAAGCAGAAAAGAGACCTCTAACCTAAGCAGTGAGGAATGTCAATATTTTTAAGCTGGATAGAAGAAAAAGATCTAGCAAGTTATTTTAAGAAGTGGCCCAGAAGGCCAGAAGAAATTCAGGAGGTTGTAATGTCCCAGAAACAAAAACAGAGAAAAGTGTTTCAAGGAGGGCAAATATGGACAATTCTGTAGAATGAGTTTAAGAGTTCAAAATAATTGAAATGTCTGCTAGATTTGCCAAAATGGAGGTTTTCCTGGTGACCTTGGAAAGAATGGTTTCAGGAAAGTGGTCAGGAGAAAGCCAAGTTGACTTGATTGCAGAACAAACAAGAGGTGATAAAGAAGAGACAAAGTGAAGTGCATGCTACCATTTCAAAAAACTTGTTATAGAAGCAGAAGGGAATGTGGGTTAAGTGAGGATTTCTTTTTAGTTTTGTACTGTGGAAGTTTTCAGATGCACACAAAAATAGAGAGAATATAATAGACCCATATGATTTACTGAGTTTCAGCAACCTTCATCGTTCACTATTTCCTCTTAAGCCCAGACATCATATAATTTTATGAATACATCCTTTAATATGTATTTTTAACAGATAATGATGTTTTAAAACATAACCACAGTACCACTTACACACCCCAAAAAAATTAAAATTCTGTAATATTATCTAATACTCTATCCACATTCAGTTTTTCTTCGTTTCAAGCGTACATATTTAGCATTGATTTTTTTTTAATCACTATTCAGTTAAAGTCTACATGCTGCATTTGGTTGATGGATCTCTTAAATCTCTTTTAATCTATAACAAGTTTCCCTTCTTTTGTAATGCCATTTATTTGTTGAAATAACTGAGTCATTTGTTTTTGTAGAATTCCACACTCCTGGGATTTACATAATTATATCCTTGTATCATTTAGCCTCTTCCTCTGTACTTTACATTTCATGTGAATTGACAAATTGGATCTAGAGATTTGATTAAAGTTTAATTGTTCTTTAGTAAAAATACTTCATAGGTGATGCTGTGTACTTCCTGTTGTAATATATTAGGAAGAACATAATTACTGGTTGTCCTGTTTTCGTGATTTTAAGATGAATCAGTGTGCTTAGATGATGTCATCCTGATCCATCTCTTATAAAGGTCACTATTGACCTTTCACTTAAGGATTTAGCAGCCATTGATGATTGCTAACTAGATTAGAGGCTGCAAAATGATGACTTTTCTATTGTTATTCCCTCTTCATTTATAAGATATGATTTTTCTATAGAGAAGGACTTTAAGGATTTGCTTTTAATATTGAATTGTACCAGGTAATGCTGATGGTAATTATTTAATTGCGAGAGAAACACTGATACTGAAGAAGAGGAAAGAGATGATCAAGTGATGACGGTCCCCAAGAAGGTGACAGGGAATGGGATTCAGAGCAGGTAAGGAAGGATCAGCTTTGGTTAGGAGACGGTCTACTCCTTCCATTATAAGGGAGGGTAGAAGTGTGGGTACAGATGCAAGGAAGCTGGTAATCAGGTGGTCAGAGGGGTAATTTAGTTCCCTTAGTTCTCTGTGGTTATATTATTTTTTTCAGTGAAGTATACAGCAAAGTCATTGACTAAGGTCTGGAGAAATTGGGGAAGGAAGTAGGGGAGCAAAATTTTAATTCCGCTTTTATGTTAAAGAAAACTTAAAACAAAAAATTTCTGTAAAACCAATGGCTTTATTGGAGCCTGTCAAACTAAAATTATTTTTCCCTGAAAATCTTATCATTCAAAAGGATTCCTGAAAGCTAACCTCTTTGATGGAAGAAGAAATCAAGAATTTGTTCCAATACACTATTCTGTTTGTATGGTCTCTATTCCCTCCTGAGATTTTAACTTCATTCTTTAAAAAGGAAAAAAAGAAAGAAAATGGCATTCTCCTTCCACCCTGGTTGTTGTTGTTGTTCAGTCACTAAGTTGTGTCTGACTCTTTGTGACTCCATGAATTGCAGCCAGCCTTCCCTGTCCTTCACTATCTCCCCGACTTTGCTCAAACTCATGTCCATTGAGTCAGTGATGCCATCCAGCCATTTCATCCTCTGTTACCCCCTTCCATCTTGCTCTCAGTCTTTCCCAGCATCAGGACCTTTCCTAATGAGTTGACCCTTTGCATCAGGTGGCCAATTTATTGGAGCTTTCAGTGTCTATCCTTCCAATGAATATTCAGAGTTGATTTCCTTTTGGATTGACTCATTTGATCTTCTTGCTGCCCAAGGAACTCTCAAGAGTCTTCTCTAACACCACAGTTCTAAAGCATCAATTCTTGGGCCCTCAACCTTCTTTATGGTCTAGCTCTCACATCCATACATGACTACTGGAAAAACCATAGCCTTGACTATAAACCTTTGTCAACAAAGTGATGCCTTTGCTTTTTAATACTCTGTCTAGGTTTGTCATAGCTTCTCTTCCAAGGAGCAAGCGTTATGGTTTCAGTCACTGTCTGCATTGATTTTGGAGCCCAAGAAAATGAAATCTGTCACTGTTTCCACTTTTTCCCTATCTCTTTGCCATGAAATTATGGAACTAGGTGCCGTGATCTTAGTTTTTTGAATGTTGAGTTTTAAGCCAGCTTTTTCACTCTCCTCTTTCATCTTCATCAGGAGGTTCTTTATTTCCTCTTTGCTGTCTGCCATTAGAGTGATATCATCTATGTATCTAAAGTTGTTGATATTTCTCCCAGCAAACTTGATTCCAGCTTGTGCTTCATCCAGTCTAGCATTTCACATGATGTACTCTGCATAGAAGTTAAATAAGTAGGGTGACTATACAACTTTGACGTACTCCTTTCCCAAATTTGAACCACTCCATTTTTTCTTGTCCAGTTCTGTTGCTTCTTGACCTGCATTCAGGTTTCTCAGAAGGCAAGTTAGGTAGTCTGGTATTCCCCACAGTTTGCTGTGATCCACACTGTCAAAGGCTTTTGTATACTCAATCAAGCAGATGTCTTTTTAGAATTCCCTTGCTTTTCCTATGATCCAGCAGATGTTGGCAATTTGATTTCTGGTTCCTCTGCCTTTTCTAAATCCAGCCTATACATCTGAAAGTTCTTGATTCACATACCGTTGAAGCCTAGCTTGAAGGATTTTAGCATGACCTTGCTAGCATGTGAAATGAGCACAACTGTGTGATAGTTTGAACATTCTTTGGCATTACCCTTCTTTGGAATTAGAATGAACACTGATCTTTTCCAGTCCTGTGGCCACTGCTGACTTTTCTTTTTTTTTTTTTTTCATTTATTTTTATTATAATTTTCCAAATTTGATGGCATATTGAGTGTAGCACTTTAAGAGCATCATATTTTAGGATTAGGAATAGCTCAACTGGAAATCCATCACCTCCACTAGTTTTCTTCGTAGTAATGCCTCCTAAGGCCCACTTAAATTCACATTCCAGGATGTCTGGCTCTAGGTGAGTGATCACACATAGTGGTTATCCAGTTCATTAAAACCTTTTTCGTATAGTTCTTCTGTGTATTCTTGCCACCTCTTCTTAAGTTCTTCTGTTTCTGTTATTCCCTTACCATTTCTGTCCTTTATAGTGCCCATCTTTGCATGAAATATTCCTTTGGTATCTCTAATTTTCGTGAAGAGAGCTCTAGTCTTTCCCATTCTATTGTTTTCCTCTATTTCTTTGCATTGTTCACTTAAGAAGGCTTTCTTATCTCTCCTTGCTATTCTCTGGATCTCTACATTCAGTTGGGTATATCTTTCCCTCTCTCCTCTGCCTTTGGTTTTTCTTCTTTTCTCAGCAATTTGTTAGGCCTCCTCAGACAATCATTTTGCCTTCTTGGCATTTCTTTTTCTTGGGGATGGTTTTAGTCACCATCTCTTGTACAGTGCTACAAACCTCCATCCATAGCTCTTCAGGCACTCTGTCTACCAGATCTAGTCCATTGGATCTATTCGTCACCACCACTGTATCATCATAAGGGATTTGATTTAGGTCATACCTGAGTGGCCTGGTGGCTTTCCCTACTTTCTTCAATTTGAGCCTGAATTTTGCAATAAGGAGCTGAAGATCTGAGCCACAGTCAGCTCCAAGTCTTGTTTTTGCTGACTGTGTAGAGCTTCTCCATCTTTGGCTTCAAAGAATATAATCAGCCTGATTTTGGTATTGACCATCTGGTGATGTCCATGTGTAGAGTTGTCTCTTATGTTGTTGGAAGAGGGTGTTTTCACTGACATTGTATGGAGACAAATGGTTATTAGACTTACCATAGTGATTATTTCATAGTATATGCAAATGCCAAATCACTTTGTACTACACCTGAGCCACTATATACTACACCCTGGTGGGTTAGATAGTTATCCCTTGTTTGCTCCTTTTACCTTTAATTTGCATGTGCTATGGGGACCTCTTTTAAGAAGACAATATAAATCAAACCTGAAGGTAGAATTTGTTTTAAGACTTAGGCTTACTTATCTGACATGTAAGAATGAAATAGAATCATTGGTATTTCCAATCTGACTAGTGTGACTTGTACAACTGATATATCTGTTACCCTTTTTGTTAGTTAATTCTTGATGTTGACTTGGATCACATTGATATACATTTTTTAAAAGTGTGATTGTTTGCCTTTGAGATTTATTTTACCCTGTGAACATCTCACTTGTCTATTTGGTCCCTGAGAAACTGGAAGTGTGGATTGCCATACATGAATACATGCAACTTTTTTCTTGTAAGTTTATTCTGGGTGTTTTGGGAAGTAAATGTGTTATGTTCTGACACCTCTAGAATGCAAATCCCAAGTATATTTCCAAAAGTGTTACTAAACCCTAAACAAAATAATTGTTTTCAGGCAAGGTTAAATAGTTCCAGTGGCAAAGCATAAATAGCATAAGGAAGCAAGGTACTCTCTTAAGGCATATTATTTTTTAATTATAATATAGTTGATATATAATATCATGTTGGTTTCAGGTGTAGTATATAGTGATTTGGCATTTGCATGTAGTATGAAATGACCACCTTGGTAAGTCTAATAACTGTTTGTCCCCATACAACATTATTGCAATATTATTGCCCATATTCCTTATCCTGTATGTTACATCCCTGTGGCTTATTTATTTTATAACTGGAGGTTTGTACCTCTTAATCCCCTTTTCCTATTTTATCCATCCACCCCTCTCCCCTCAGACACCCATTCATTTGTTCTCTGTATCTGTGATTCTGTTTTCATTTTGTTTTGTTTGTATTGTTTTTCAGATTCCACATATAAATGAGATCATACAGTATTTTTCTGTGTCTGACATTTCAGTTAGCATGATGCCCCCTAGAATCATCCATGATGTTGTTAGAGGCAATTTTTTAATAGCTGAGTAACATTCCATTGTGTATAAGTGTCTGAGTGTGTGTGTATGCATATATATATATATGATATATATATAAAAGATATAGTGTGTGTATGTACATCTATATATACACGCACGCACTGTGTCTTCTTTATCCATTTATCTTATCAGTGGAGAATTAGGCTGCTTCCAGATCTTGGCTGTTCTAAAGAATGCTACAGTGAACACTAGGATACATATATATATCTTTTTAAAGTACTGTTTTTGTTTTCTTTGAGTAAACACTCAATTCCAAGAGTGGAATTGCTGTATCATACAAAGAGCCTTCATATGTTTTCCATAGTGAAGAATGAAAACATACTTCATACTGTTTTCCATAGTGGCTGCACCAATTTACAGTCCTACCAACAGTGCATTCTACACATCCTTGCCAACATTTAACTATTTGTTGTACTTTTGTTAATAGTCATTCTGACAGGTGTGAGGTGGTATCTCATTGGGCTTTGATTTGCATTTCTCTGATGATCAGTGAGGTTGAGCCTCTTTTCATGTGTCTGTTGGCCATCTGCAGGTGTTCTTTGGAAAAATGTCTGCTCAGATCCTCTGCCCATTTTTTAATTGGTTGTTTGCTTCTTTTAATGTTGAGTTACATGAGTTCTTTGTGTATTTGGATATTAACTTCTTATTGGATATGTTTGCAAATATCTTCTCCCAGTTAGTATGCTGTCTTTTCCTTCTGTTGATGGTTTCCTTCGTTGTACAAAAGCTTCTTAGTCTGCTGTAGTCCCATTTGTTTATATTTGCTTTTTTTAATATTGCAAGTGATTTTATTTTTAACTAATATATAAGAAATTCATATTCATTGATTTATATTAATCTATCAAAAATGTTTAACTCTTTTTATTTCCCTTGCCTGAGGAGACATATCAAAAAAAATTTTTTTCCTAAGAATGATGTCAAAAAATGTATTGCCTATGTTTTCTTCTAGGAGTTTATGATTTCAGGTCTTACATTTACATCTTTAATCCATTTAGTGTTTACTTTTGTATATAATGTGACTTAGAGCATGTTCTTCAAGCTTGCTTTTGAAATTCAAGTCTAGATCAAGGTGCTTCCTTCTCCAACCAAGATGGAGTAACAAGGATTGAATTCATTTTCCCACCTGAATGAGTAAACAAGCAGACAAAAGACATCAAACAACTGTTTTCAAATATTGCATATCAAGGACAGTTATCCATGAAAAGAGGAGAGATAAGTGAGGTTAGCTCTACAATTACATTTCTAGACCATGAATCAGGAATCTCCATGGAGCCCAACAAGTTCACTGACTTGAGAAGGCAGCATTGGAAGCCTGATGATGCCAAGGTAGCTAGTGTTTGCAGGGCAGAGGAGTGGATAGGAGAGAGCTACAAAAAGAGAGCACTCTAGATATCTCTAGTGTCTAAAATTGCTTAAAAAGCTAATACTGGGAGGAGCATCAACACTCAATTTAAAAACAAGGCAAATTATTTCAGGTGTTTTTCCTTGACTCAATGAGTTGACTGATGATTTGGATATGGTTCAGTTGGAGTCAGTGCCAAATCCATACCAGTGACTGAAGAATTACCTTCCGTGAACATGAACGTCTATGGGAAACAATTACAGGCAAGAATATTTTCAAGAAAATGCTACATCAATACCTCCTGAAATGGAATCTGCTAAGATGTATTACAGCTGATGGTGGCAAATTATGTGTGGAGCTGAAAAAGATTTTAATAAACCCTATTTACAGAGCTTGTAAAAAAAAAAATAAGGTATTTAAAATGTGGTTATTTATCCTTTTATTTGTCAGCAGCTACTTTGAGGAAAATATTTTAATTTATTATGTGTTATTGAATCAGTAGTGTCAATAGTCAAATTTATTTTTTCTCATGGCCTTAACCACCATCAGTTCCATGAGTTTTTGATATAAAGAATGAATATCCTGACTTGCCGCATAGTAGTTCAGTGGCTTAGAAGTGGTAAGGACTTTGTGATTTTTTTTTTTTTTTTTTTTTTTTAGTTTTGCAATTTTCAGGGGTGGGGACAGAGATTGAAATTTTTCTGAATAAGAAAAATCCCCTTTGACCTCCTTTATTGAACACTTGATTCCCCTTGAAAATTAGCTTTTGTTGCATATTTGACAATGTTTCTTAATGAATTCAACCTAAAATGATAAGGCAAAACAGATGCTTATATATAAACTGGTCCTGTGATAGTCATTTTAGTGACAGCTAACTTCGTTTAAATCACAAAAAAATACCAGTTTTTTTTTTTTTTTATACTTCTCATGCTGTCAAAAATTAAAAAAAGGAAGAACTTCATTCTCATACAAATTTATAATGAATGTGATTTCTGAGCTCAACCTACAGTTCCAGGAATGTTCTTCTGTCTTGGATGCAAATGCAAAGAAAGGATATTCCTATGTTGCAAAATTTAACGGTGCAGTTCTACCTAGCCATCAATTGGAGTGATTAGTCTTTAATGTAATGACATGTTAAAAGGCAAATATTAAGAGAAGAACCAAATCGAATTCTATGTATTATCAATTAAAATCATATTCTTGTACATTAATATCACTATTTAATAGTACCTATCTGCATTTTCACATATGAAATATATTTTAAAATCTCATTGTAGATTAGCATTAACAAATGAACATTTTAAATTTGGATGATAGGAAACATTAACTTTGAACCCCAGTTAAATGAAATTATCTCCTCCCCAAAAAAGAATTCTTTCCATTAGTGGACCTGAATGAAAAAGAAAAAAGTATACTCAATTATTACTCCATTTTAAATTTTGTCAACAAAACTTTGTGGAATTTGTTTGCTCTCTTGCTGTAGAAGAAAGTCTTCTCATGAATTTTGCTGCTTGGCTAGCAAAGCCTACAGTATTTACTATTTGATTCTTTACAGAAAAAACATTTCTGACAGCTTCTCTAGGTAGCAGATCACAGGCTTTGAACTAGAGGGTTGACCACTACCCAGGTTCCACACTGCTTGCTGGGTAGGACATATATGGGACTGATCCAGGTAGCACTGCAAATACTTTGAAATTTTAACTGGTATTGTAAAAAAAAAAAAAAAAACTGCGAAAACAATTTGGAACTGTGTCCTGAACCAATCCTGGTTGAATGCCTGCTACAATAGAACATAACAAAACAAAATCAACAGTCTCTTTAGAATTTAAACAAAACCAACTTGCCAGGTGGCAAAGGATGTACTTGCCAGTGCAGGAGAACCAAGAAACATGGGCTTGATCCCTAGGTCAGGAAGATCCTCTCGAGCAGGAAATGGCAACCCACTCAAGTATTCTTGCCTGAAAAAGTCCATGGACAGAGAAGTGTGGTGGGCTACAGCCCATGGGGTTGCAAAGAGTTGGACACTACAGAGAGATTGAGCACAGACAGGAGCCAGATGACATAAATTTTCAAAATGTCCAGGACACAGTCTAAAATTACTCAGCTTATGAAGAACTTTGGAAATCTCAACTTACAAGAGAAAAGACAATCAATAGATGCCAAACCTTGGGATTTATTAGACAGCGTTAAAGCAACTGTCATAACTATGCTTCATAAAGTAAGGGCAAATACACTTCAAACAAATGGAAAGATAGACAATCTCAGCATAGAAATAGAAAATATAAAGAGCTAAATGAGTGTTTTAGAACTGAAAGAGTAACTAAAATTTAAAAATCCACTGATGAGCTTAATGGCAGAATAGAAATGATAGAGGAAAGGGTTATTAACCTTGTAGATAAATCACTAGAGATTATCTAGTGTGGACAACAGAGAGAAGAAAAAAGACTGGAAAAGATATATAAAGAGAACCTCATGGACCTGTGTAAAAATACCAGAAAGAGAAAAAGAAATTAGAATAACATATTTCATATTCAGTAAAGAACACTAGAAAACAAGAAATTCAGCAAACCCAAGCAAGATCAATTCAAAGACGTCTCTCCTAGACACATCATAATTAGACTTGTAAAAACTAGAAAGAATTCCAATACTGGGAATTGCAAGGAAAAATTGGTTTATATCATATATGGGAGCAATAATTCAAATCTGTATATTTCTCATCAGAAACCAAGAATAATAGAAGTTTTAAAGGGCTGAGGGAAAATAAAGATCAACTCAGAATTTTAGCTGCAGTGGAAATATAATATCTTTGAGGGGAAAAGAAATGAAGACACTCTCAGATGAAGGAAACAGAATTCAACACCTGCAGACCTGCTCTATAAGAAATGCTAGTACTTCAGATGAAGAATTGGAAAAAGATAAATAAAACTGTCCCTATTCAAAGATGAAATGATGGTCTACATAGAAAATCCCATGTACTCTCCAGAAAAGTTCCTAGAACTAAGGGAGTTTATTAAGGGATACAGGATAAAAGACCAACAACTCAGAATTCAATAGTACTTTTATATACAAACACTGAACAATTGGAAACTGAAATTAATGCAACAGTGCCATTCACAATAGTTTCAAATAACTAGAACAGTCTACCTTTAAGTAATATTAATGCATTTAATGTATGGTACAAGACCCACTGGCTAAACAGTCCACCTGCCAGGAATCAAGACATGAGTTCAGTCCCTGGGTGAGGAAGATAACCTGGAGAAGGAAATGACAACCCACTCCAGTATTCTTGCCTGGGAAATCCCATGGACAGAGGAGTCTGGTGGGCCACAGTCCTTGGGATCGCAAAGAGTGAGACACAACTTAGCAACTAAACAGCAGCATATAAGACCCATACAACAGTGTACTCTCACTTTCCCCCTCCCAGCTTCTGTGCTATTGCTATTGTACATGTAATTTATACGTATGTTATAAACACCCAGAGAAGGAAATGGCAACCCACTCCAGTACTCTTGGCCTGGAAAATCCCATGGACGGAGGAGCCTGGTGGGCTATGGTCCATGGGGTCACAAGAGTCGGACTCGGCTGAGCAACTTCACTTTCACTTTTCACTTTCATGCATTGGAGAAGGACATGGCAACCCACTCCAGTGTTCTTGCCTGGAGAATCCCAGGGATGGGGGAGCCTGGTGGGCTGCCATCTATGGGGTCACACAGAGTCAGACACGACTGAGCGACTTCACTTTCACTTTTCACTTTCATGCATTGGAGAAGGACATGGCAACCCACTCCAGTGTTCTTGCCTGGAGAATCCCAGGGATGGGGGAGCCTGGTGGGCTACCGTCTATGGCGTTGCACAGAGTCGGACACGACTGAGCGACTTCACTTTCACTTTTCACTTTCATGCATTGGAGAAGGACATGGCAACCCACTCCAGTGTTCTTGCCTGGAGAATCCCAGGGATGGGGGAGCCTGGTGGGCTGCCATCTATGGGGTCACACAGAGTCAGACACGACTGAGCGACTTCACTTTCACTTTTCACTTTCATGCATTGGAGAAGGACATGGCAACCCACTCCAGTGTTCTTGCCTGGAGAATCCCAGGGATGGGGGAGCCTGGTGGGCTACCGTCTATGGCGTTGCACAGAGTCGGACACGACTGAGCGACTTCACTTTCACTTTTCACTTTCATGCATTGGAGAAGGACATGGCAACCCACTCCAGTGTTCTTGCCTGGAGAATCCCAGGGATGGGGGAGCCTGGTGGGCTACCGTCTATGGCGTTGCACAGAGTCGGACACAACTGAAGTGACTTAGCAGCAGCATGTTATAAATACCAGAGAGCAGTTTGGGGTTCACAGCAAAATTAAGAGAAAGATAAAGATATTTCTCACGTACTGTCTGCCCCTACACTGCATAACTTCCCCCATTATCAACACAGCCCACATCAACAGGCCCCACTTGAGAGGTACGTTTGTTATAACTGATGCATGAGCCAACATTGACACATCATTATCAGCCAAAGTCCATAGTTTACATTATGTACGCTCTTGGTGGTTTACATTCTGAATTAAGGCAAATTTATGATGGCATGTATCCATAGTTATAGTACGATACAGAGCATTCTCAGTGCCATAAAACCCCTCTGTGCTCTGCCTGTTCATCCCTCTCCCCCAGCTCCTGTCAGCCAGCAATCTTTTTACTGTCTCTGTAGTTATGCCTTTTCTAGAATGTTATACAGATGGAATCATTCAGTGTGTAGCCTTTCCAGATTGGCTACTTTGTCCTAGTAACACATATGTAAACTCCCTCCATTTTTTTTTTATGACTTGATAGTTCATTTGTTTTTAGTGCTGAATAATATTCCATTGTCTGGTTGTACCACATTCATTCACATCATTATTTCTCCATTTACCTTCTAATGAACCTCTTGGTTGCTTCCAAGTTTTATCTGTTATGAGTAAGGCTGCTGTAAACATCTATATGCAAGTTTTTGTGTGGACATAAGTTTTAAGCTTTTGGGTAAATGTCAAGGAGCATGATTATTGGACCATAGGTTAAAAATATGTTTAGTCTTCTAAGAAACTGCCAGTTTGTGTTCTAAAGTGGCTGTGCCATTTTACATTTCCACTAACAATAAGTGAGAGTTCATGCTGCTGCACATCCTCACTAGCAATGAGTTTTGTCAGTGTTCCAGATTTAGGCCATTTTCATAGGTGTGGTGGAGTGGGAAGTGGCAACCCACTCCAGTATTCTTGTCTGGAGAATCCCATGGGCAGACCATGGGGTCGCAAAGAGTTAGACCCAACTGAGCGACTAACACACAAACACACACAGGTGTGGAGTGGTATCTCATTGTTTTAATTTGCATTTTCTTGATGACATAGATGTGGGCATCTTTTCATATGCTTATTTGCCATCTGTATGTCTTCTTTAGAAATGTGTCTGTCTGTTAAGATCTTTAGTCCATGTTTTTAATCAGGTCATTTGTTTTCATATTGTTGAGTTGTCAAGGTTCTTTGTATATTTTTGATAATCTTTTATCAGATAGGGTTTTGCAAATATTCTCTCCCAGTTTGTGATGTATCTTCAAGTTCTCTTGACATTGTCTTTTGCAGAGCTGATGTTTTTTCATTTTAATGAAGTCCATCTTATCAATTATTTCTTTCATGGATAGTGGATTTGGTGTGGTGTTTAAGGAGTAATTATTATACTCAAGGTCATTCACATTTCCTCCTATTTACCTTCTAGGAGCTTTATAGTTTTGCACTTTGCATTTTGAGTTAATTATTGTGAAAGGTATAAGACCTGTGTCCAGATTCATTTTTCTGCATATCTAGTTGTTCCAGGCTGTCTTCAAGTATGTATTGAAAAGGTTATCTTTGCTCCATTTCATTGCCTTTGTTCTTTTGTTGGAGATCAATTGATTGTATTTATGTGGGCTCTGTATTCTATTTCACTGATCTACTTGTCTATTTCTTTTTGCCAATACCACACTCTCTTCATTACTGTAGCTTTATAGTAAGTCTTGAAGACAGATAGAATTGGTCTTCAACTTTGTTCTTCTCCTTCATTTCTGTGTTTTATGTTCTGGATCTTTTGCCTCTACACATTAAGTTTAGAATCAGTTTCTCAATATCCACAAAATAGCATGTTGGGATTTTTAAATTTTTATTTATTTATTTTAATTGGAGGCTAATTATTTTACAATATTGTAGTGGTTTTTGCCATACATTGACATGAATCAGCTATGGGTGTACATGTGTCCCCCATCCTGAACCCCCCTCCCACCTCCCTCCCCATCCCATCCCTTAGGGTTGTCCCAGTGCACTGGCTTTGAGTGCCCTGTTTCATGCATCAAACTTGGACTGGTCACCTGTTTCACATATGATAGTATACATGTTTCAATGCTATTCTCTCAAATCATCCCACCCTTGCCTTCTCCCATAGAGTCCAAAGGTCTGTTCTTTATATCTGTGTCTCTTGCTGTCTCACATATAGGATCATTGATACCATCTATCTAAATTCCATATATATGCATTAATATACTGTATTGGTGTTTTTCTTTCTGGCTTACTTTATTCTGTATAATAGGCTCCAGTTTCATCCACCCCATTAGAAGTGACTCAAATGCATTGTTTTTAATACCTGAATAATATTCCACTGTGTATATGTACCACAGCTTTCTTATCCATTCATCTGCCGATGGACATCTAGGTTGCTTCCATGTCCTGGCTATTATAAACAGTGCTGCGGTGAACATTGGGGTACACATGTCTCTTTCAGTTCTGGTTTCCTTGGTGTGTATGCCCAGCAGTGGGATTGTTGGGTCATATGGCAGTTCTATTTCCAGCTTTTTAAGGAATCTCCACACTGTTCTCCATAGTGGCTGTACTAGTTTGCATTCCCACCAACAGGGTAAGAAGGTTCCCTTTTCCCCACACCCTCTCCAACATTTATTGTTTGTAGACTTTTTGACAGCAGCCATTCTGACTAATGGGTAATGGTACCTCATTGTGGTTTTGATTTGCATTTCTCTGATAATGAGTGATGTTGAGCATCTTTTCATGTGTTTGTTAGCCATCTGTATGTCTTCTTTGAAGAAATGTCTGCCAAGTTTTTTGACCCATTTTTTTATTGGGTCATTTATTTTTCCAGTATTGAGCTACATAAGCTGCTTCTATATTTTTGAGATTAATTTTTTGTCAGTTGCTCCATTTGCTGTTATTTTCCCTCATTCTGAATGCTGTATTTTCACCTGGCTTATAGTTTCCTTCATTGTTCAAAAGCTTTTAAGTTTAATTAGGTCCTATTTGTTTATTTTTGCTTTTATATCCATTACTGTGGGAGGTGGGTCATAGAGGATCCTGCTGTGATTTATGTCAGAGAGTATTTTGCCTCTGTTTTCCTCTAGGAGTTTTGTAGTTTCTGGTCTTACATTTAGATATTTAATCCATTTTGAGTTTATTTTTGTGTATGGTGTTAGAAAGTGTTCTAGTTTCATTCTTTTACAGGTGTTGGCCAGTTTCCCCAGCACCACTTGTTAAAGAGACTGTTTTTTTCCATTGTATATTCTTGCCTCATTTGTCAAAGATAAGGTGTCCACAGTTGCATGTATTTATCCCTGGGCTTTCTATTTTGTTCCATTGATCTGTATTTCTGTCTTTGTGCCAGTACCATTCTGTCTTGATGACTGTAACTTTGTAGTGTAGTATAATCTGAAGTCAGGCAGGTTGATTCCTCCAGTTCTATTCTTCTTTTTCAAGATTGCTTTCACTATTTGAGGTTTTTTGTATTTCCATACAAATTGTGAAATTATTTGTTCTAGTTCTCTGAAAAATACTGTTGGTAGCTTGATAGGGATTGCATTGAATCTATAGATTGCTTTGGATAGTATACTCATGTTCACTATATTGATTCTTCTAATCCATGAACATGGTATATTTCTCCATCTATTTGTGTCATCTTTGATTTTTTCCTTCAGTGTTTTATAGTTTCCTATATATAGGTCTTTTGTTTCCTTAGGTAGATTTATTCCTAAGTATTTTACTCTTTTCATCACAATGGTGAATGGAATTGTTTCCTTAATTTCTCTTTCTGTTTTCTCATTGCTAGTGTATAGGAATGCAAGGGATTTCTGTGTATTAATTTTATATCCTGCAACTTTACTATAGTCATTGATTAGCTCTAGTAATTTTCTGGTGGTGTCTTTAGGGTTTTCTGTGTAGAGGATCATGTCATCTGCAAACAGTGAGAGTTTTACTTCTTCTTTTCGAATCTGGGTTCGTTTTATTTCTTTTTCTTCTCTGATTGCTGTGACTAGAACTTCCAAAACTATGTTGAATAGTAGTGGTGAGGGTGGGCACCCTTGTCTTGTTCCTGACTTTAGGGGAAATGCTTTCAATTTTTCACCATAGAGGATAATGTTTGCTGTGGGTTTATCATATCAGGTTGGGATTATGATTGGGATTATGTTGAATCTGTAGTTAAAATTGTGAATTAACAACTTAGCAATACTGTCTTCTTATCCATGAAAATGGAATACCTCTTCATTTACTTAGTTCTTCTTTTACTTTGTTCATCAGTTTTGTAGTTTTCCTCATATATATCTTCTACCTAAGATTTATACCTAAGTGTTTCATTTTGCATTGTGCTAGTGTAAATAGTATTTTTATTTCAAAATCTATCTGTTGGTTTCTGCTGTACTGGAAAGCAGTTGACTTTTGTCAGTCTTGCATGCTGCAACCTTGGCTATGATTGCTTATTAGTTTTAGGAGGATTTTGTTGATTCTTTTGGATTTTCTACATAGAAAATCATATCTTCTGTGTACGAGGACAGTTTTATTTCTTCTTTTCCAGTTTGTACACCTTTTATTTACTTTTCTTGTCTTAATACATTAGTTAGCATTTCCAATATGATGTTGAAAAGGAGTGGTGAGAGGATATTCTTGCCTTGTATCTGAACTTAGTAGGAAAACTCAAGTTTATCAACATTAAGTATGATGCTAGCTGTAGGTTTTTTTGTAGATATTCATATCAAGTTGAGGAAGTTCCCTCCATTCCTACTTTACTGGGGGCTTCTTTTTTTTTTTTTATCACAAATAGGTATTGAATTTGTCAAATACTTTTTCAGATCTATTGCTATGATAATTTTTTTAACCTGTTGATGTGATAGTCCACATGTATAGTTGTTTTTTTTTTTGATGTTGAATCAGCCTTGCATATCTGAGATAAATCCCACTTGATTGAGGATTTTTGCATCTATGTTCGTAATAGAGGTTAGTCTATAGTGGGTTTTTTTGTAATGCCTTGGTTTTGATATGATAGTAATGCTCCCTCATAGAATGTGTTAAGAAGAATTCCCTCTGGTTCTGTCCTCTGAAAAAGGTTGTAGAGAGTTGGTATAATTTCTTCCTGAAGTGCTTGCTAGAATTCACCAGTGAACCCATCTGGACCTTGTGCTTTCTGTTTTGGAAGATCTTATTAATTATCAATTCAATTTATTTAATAGTTAAAGGCCTATTCAAGTTGTCTATTTCTTCTTGTCAAATCTTGAGATTTGACAGATTGCGTCTTAAAGAATTGCTCCATTTCATCTAGGTTATTACACTTCTGAGCATAGTTCATAATATTCTTTGACTATCCTTTTAATGTCCACAGGGTTTATAGTGATATACTGTCTTTCCTTTCTGGTGTGAGTTATTTCTTCCATCTGTTTTGGTTTTTTTCCCTTAATCATTTGTCTAAAGACTTACTGATTTTAGTGATTTTTAAAAGAACTAGCTTTTTGTTTTGTTGATTTTTCTCTACTGTTTTCTGTTTTCAGTTACACTGATTTCTGCTCTACTTCATATTATTTCTTCTTTTCTGCTTACTTTAGAATTAATTTGCTCTTCTGTTTCTAGTTTCCTAAAGTAGATACTTAGGTGACTGATTTTAGATTTCTTTTTTCTAATGTATGCATTCAATGCTATAAATTTCCCTCTAAGCACCGCTTTCACTGCATCCCACAAAGTTTAGTATGTTATGTTTTCATTTTTATTTAATTCGAAACTTATTTAATTTTATCTTAAGATTTCTTCTTTGACCCATCGATTATTTAGAAGTGTGGAGTTTATTACTCTGTGTATTCTGGGATTTTCCAGTTATCTTTCTGTTACTGATTTCTAATTTACTTCCATTATGTTCTGAGGGCAGACAGCATATGATTTATATGATTTCTAGTTTTTCAGTTTGTTAACATATATTTTATGGCCCAGAATGTGGTCTTTTTTGGTTAATGTAAGGTTAATTTTTATGTTAAGGTGTGAGATTTGTGCTACAAGTTCTTTTTTTTGCTCACATATGTCTAGTTGTTGCAACACTATTTGTTGAAAAGATTATCCTTTCTACTCAATTGACTTCGCATCTGTAAAACCTCAGTTGATCATATTTTTTGTCTTGATATATTTCTGGACTCATGTTTTTCTGTTGATCTGTGTATCCATTCTTCACTAATACCACATTGTCTTGATTAACGTAGCTTTACAGTAAGTCTTAAAGCCATGTTGTATGAGCTATCCAATTTTGTCTTCTTCTTCAAAATTATTGTGACCATTTTAGTTCCTTCTTCTTCCTATGTAGGAAACTGAGTCTCAGATGAAAAGGTAAATATTATAGAAAGACATATATAACATAACTAAGAAATTTTACTTTGTTATGTTTGCCTTTTAATATGTTATATTAAAATTGTTGATTAGAGGGTCTCCCATATACTCATTGATGTTCTGATAAATTCTTTAGCCTCCCTTCAAGTGGCACTGACTTTGCATAATATTCACTCTATGACTTATATGCACTTCAAGAAGAAATATATTAAATTAGGGTTAGCAGAATCCTTTCATGATAGCACCTCTGCTGAATGGAGAACAAGAGATAGAAGTTAAGATTCTGAGTATTACCCTCAATCCTGTGTCTGCACCTATCTGTCTCTGCATCTATGTGAGTAGTTCTCCTATGAGATCTGCAGTCTCACAGGCAGGTTCGAGACTACCTGTTTTTCTTTTCTTTAATGTAAAACTTTTTATTTTGTATTGGAGTGTAGCTGATTAACAATGTTGTGATAGTTTCAGGTGAACAACAAAGTGACTCAACCATACATATACATGTATGTATTCTCCTCCAAACTCCCCTCCCATCTAGGCTGTCACATCACATTGAGCAGAGTTCCCTGTGCTATACAGTAGATTACCCATTTTTAAATATAGCAGAGTGTACATGTCTATTCCAAAGGAGCCTCATTTTAAATGGTGGAAAAGCAGTATAACGCTTAAATTTACCAACTTAACCATTTTAAGTATACAGTTCAGTTAATCACGCTTTGTACTGATGGTTGACAAGTAATTGTAAAGCACTTATAAAATACACTGTATCTTGTATTTTTCAGAAACCTGAATGCCAGCCTAGGTTTGCTTTAGCAGTTAAAAAGTAGAAAACTTTTGAGAGGAACTCTTTTAGGATTCCTGAGAAGAAAGACCTAGTCTAGGACTCCTAGCCTAGTGTGGTAATTGGTTATCCTTCTACCTTCTTTATGAATTCATTCTTTCTTGGTACTATTCCTTTTCTCCCACTGAGGTAAGAATAATATATAGGGATATAAAGAATCATAGTGTTACTCACTCAGTCATGTCTGACTCTGCAACACCATGGACTGTAGCCCACCAGTCTCCTCTGTCCATGGGGTTTTCTAGGCAAAATACTGGAGTGGATTGCCATTTTCTTCTCCAGAGGATCTTCCTGACCCAGGGATTGAACCCACGTCTCCTGCATTGCAGGCAGATTCTTTACCATCTGAGCCACCAGGGAAATCTCAGAGAATCATGAGAAGGAAATTTTTTCTTTTATTTCTCTTTTTTAATTGGAGAAAAATTGCTTTACAATGTTGTGATGACTTTTGCTGTACAATAACACAAATCAGCCATAAAGCTTATATCCCTTCCCTCTTGAGGCTCCCTCCCCTCCCCCATCTCATTCCTTTAGATCATCACAGAGCCACCTGTCTGGGTTTTCTGTATTATACAGCAACTTCTCACCAGCTATCTGTTTTACAAATGTAGTGTATATCTATATTGATGCTACTTTCTCCATCCATCCCAGTGTTTTCTTCCCCCACTTTATCCACAAGTTCATTCTCTATATCTGTGTCTCCACTCCTTCCCTGCAAATAGGTTGTTGTTGTTCAGTTGCTCAGTTGTGTCTGACTCTTTGCGACCCTATGGAACATAGCACACCTGGCTTCCCTGTCCTTTACCAACTCCCAGAGCTTTCTCAAACTCATGTCCATCGAGTCCGTGATGCCATCCAACCATCACACCCTCTGTTGTCCCCTTCTCCTCCTGCTTTCAATCTTTCCCAGAAAAAGGGTCTTTTCTAATGAGTCTGCTCTTCGCTTCCGGTGGCCAAAGTACTGGACCTCCAGCTTCAGCATCAGTCCTTCCAATGAATAATCAGGTCTGATTTCCTTTAGGATTGATTGGTTTGATCTCCTTGCAGTCCAATGGACTCTTAAGAGTCTTATTCAACACCACAGTTCAAAAGCATCAATTCTTCAGCATTCAGCCTTCTTTATGGTCCAGTGCTCACATCCAATCATGACTACTGGGAAAAAACAATAGCTTTGACTATATGGACCTTTGTTGGCAAAGTAATGTCTCTACTTTTTAATAAACTGTCTAGGTTGCTCATAACTTTTCTTCCAAGGAGCAAGCATATTTTAATTTCATGGCTGCAGTCTCCATCTGCAGTGATTTTGGAGCCCGAGAAAATAAAGTCTGTCACTGTTTCCATTGTTTCCCCACCTATTTGCCATGAAGTGATGGGACTAGATGCCTTGATCTTAGTTTTCTGAATGTTGAGTTTTAAGCCAACTTTTTCACTCTCTTCTTTCACTTTCATCAACAGGCTCTTTAGTTCCTCTTCACTTTCTGCCATAAGGGTGGTGTCATCTGCATATCTGAGGTTATTGATTTATCTCCTGGCAGTCTTCATTCCAGCTTGTGCTTCATCCAGCCTGGCATTTCACATGATGTATTCTGCATATACATTAAATAAGCAGGGTGACAATATACAGCCTTGACATACTCCTTTCCCAATTCTGAACCAGTCTTCTTTTCCATGTCTGGTTCTGTTGCTTCTTGACCTGCACACAGGTTTCTCAGGAGGCAGGTAAAGTAGTCTGGTATTCCCATATCTCTAAAACTTTTCCACAATTTGTTGTGATCCACACAGTCAAAGGCTTTAGCATAGTCAATGAAGGAGAAGTAGATGTTTTTCTGGAACTCTCTTGCTTTTTCTGTGATCCAATGGATGCAGGCAATTTGGTCTCAGTTCCTCTGCCTTTTCTAAATCCAACTTGAACATCTGGAAGTTCATGGTTCACATACTGTTGAAGCCTGGCTTGGAGAATGTTGAGCATTACTTTACTAGCATGTGAGATGAGTGCAATTGTGCAGTAGTTTGAACATTCTTTGGCATTGCCTTTCTTTGGGATTGGAATGAAAACTGACCCTTTCCAGTCCTGTGGCTACTGCTGAGTTTTCCAAGTTTGTAGGCCTTTTGAGTGCAGCACTTTCACAGAATCATCTTTTAGAATTTGAAATGACTCAGCTCGAATTCCATCACCTCTACTAGCTTTGTTTGTAGTGATGCTTTCTTAAGGCCCACCTGACTTTGCATTTCACAATATCTGACTCTAGGTGAGTGATCAAACCACTGTGGTTATCTGGGTCATTAAGATCTCTTTTGATTAGTGTTTCTATGTATTCTTGCCACTTCTTAATCTATTCTGCTTCTGTTAAATCCATACCGTTTCTGTCCTTTTGTATGCCCATCTTTGAATGAAATGTTGCTTTGGCATCTCTAATTTTCTTGAAGAGATCTCTAGTCTTTCCCATTCTATTGTTTTTCTCTATTTCTTTGCATTGATCACTTAGGAAAGCTTTCTTATCTGTTCTTGCTATTCTTTGGAACTCTGCATTCAGATGAATATATCTTTCCTTTTCTCCTTCGCCTTTCCCTTCTCTTTCTCAGCTATTTGTAAAGCCACCTCAGGCAGCCATTTTGCCTTTTTGCATTTCTTCTAGATTCCATGTATAAGCATTGCAATATGATATTTGTTTTTCTCTTTCTGACTTACTTCACTGTGTATAACAGACTCTAGGTTCATCCACCTCACTAGAACTGACTCAAATTCGTCCTTTTTATGGTTGAATAATACTACATTGTATATATGTACCACATCTTCTTTATCCATTCATCTGTTGATGGACATCTAGGTTATTTCCCCAGGTCCTAGCTATTGTAAGTAGTGCTGCTCTGAGTACTGTGGTACTTGTGTCTTTTTCAGTTATGGTTTTTTCAGGGTATATGCTCAGTAATGGGATTGCTAGGTCATATGGTAGTTTTATTCCTAGTTTTCTAAGGAGTCTCTATACTGTTCTCCATAGTGGCTGTATCAATTTACATTCCCACCAACAGTGCAAGAGTGTTCACTTTTCTCCACTCCCTCTCCAGAATTTATTGTTTCAGGTTTTTTTTATGATGGCAGTTCTTACTGGTGCAAGGTGATACCTCATTGTCATTTTCATTTGTATTTCTCTAATAATTAGTGATTTTGAGCATCTTTTCATGTGTTTATTGGCCATTTATACATAAGAAAAATTATAAACAAATATTCCCTATAAATATAGATGTTTTAAACCCTAGAGTAATCATACAGGTCTAATTTAAGAGTAAATGTAAAGAATAATTCTATGTACCCAAGCAGAATATATCCTAAGAATTAAAACATGGTTGCTATATATTTTGGAAGCCAGAAATAGAATATATCTCAACAGTATATCAAAGATAAAAATATATATTATCATTTCAGTCTATACTTAAAAGTTATTTACTTGGTAGAATTAATTTTTCATCTCTGATTTTAGTAAGCCACAAGAGAAAACACTTCTTAATGTAATAAAGAATATCTAGATGGGAAATACTTAATAGCAAAAAACATAGAATAATTCCTATTAGATCAGAATTGTACAAAGGTGCCTATGAAAATTGTAGTTTTAACGATTCCCTGGGAGTTCTAGCCAATACAATAATATAAGAAAAAGTAATACTAATATGGGAAAATAGATAAAGCTTATGATTATCTATATTCAATATAACTGTTCACCCATAAAACCCATAAAAATCTATTGAAAAAATAATCTTAAAAATTAAGAGAGTTCAACAATATTCAGAACTCAATTACTGTAAATCTTGATACCAACATTAGCTATTTTAAAAATATAATGGGTAAGAGAGAGCTCATTTATAATAGCAGTGAAAAATGCAGAAATGTCTAATAATAAACCTGGAAATTTATGGAAGCTTCCTGCAAATATATTTCCTAGCTAAGATGATTCATTGAGCACTTGTATTTATCTCTGCTATTTCCTAAGACGCCAGTAAGATGAGAGTAAATGAATGTATTTAAAGGCGTAAATCCACAACAGAAATGGGAGAAGAGTCATCAATGTACCAGAGATTTCAATACATTTTGGAAAATGGAAAATGAATGGAGGATTAGTAACTTATTAGACAGAACAGAGGAAGCTGCCGCAGAGAAAGCACTGAGAAGGCTTTACAAATGAAGAGAGATTGATGTCACAGAACTTTGAAAAGTTTGGGAATTAGAAGCAACATGAACAATAAAGAGTGGTGATGTGGGGTAGAACTAAAAATAGTATGAGGCGGACTTCTGAAGCAAGAATCCAAAAACCTCGTACTCCTGCCACAGTCCATGTATGGAATATGAGTCCCAGACAACAGACTGGAGATGAATTCTCTGCATAAATTCAGTAGAGAAGAGAAGACTCAGGAATGGTGTGGACTTTGGAAGATTTAACGTAGCCCCAATGCAGGAGATATAAGCAACACAGGTTCGATCCCTGGGTTGGGAGGATCCCCTGGAGGAGGGCATGACAACCCACTCCAGTATTCTTGCCTGGAGAACCCCATGGACAGAGGAGCCTGGCGGGCTACAGTCCAAAAGGTTGCAAAGAGTCAGACATGACTGAAGTGACCAGCACGTACAGGTAGCACTGAAAAGGGAATGAACTCAAAGTCTACAAATGGAGAAAGGTCGCCCTCCTTCTCTGTTCCAGAAGTAAACCGAATCTCTCTCCCAGAATACTGAAAGTCTCTTTTCCAAGAAGCTTAATAGTTCCAGAGAAAAGACCTCCAAATTCTGAAATAAAATGACACATCCACTTTGGAGAACAGTGTGACAGCTCCTTGAAAAGTTAACCATAGAGTTTATAATCCGATCCTTAGGTATCCACCCAAGAGAGATGAAAACACATGTTTACTAAAAAACTCACACATGACTGTTCAAAGCAGCAGTATTGACAGTTGCCAAAAGAAACAGCCCGGTGTCTACCATGTGATGGACAGATGAATAAAGTGTGGTGTATCCGTGAGTGTGTGCATGCTGAGTTGCTTCAGTTGTGTCTGACTCTTTTTGACCCTGTGGACTGTAGCCTGCCAAGGCTCCTCTGTCCATGGGATTCTCTAGGCAAGAATACTGGATTGGGTTGCGATACCCTCCTCCAGGGGATCTTCCTGACCCAGGGATTGAACCTGCATGTCCTGCGTCTTTTGCATCGCAGGCAGATTCTCTACCGCTGAGCCACCAGGGAAGCCTGGTATATCCATACTGTGGCGTGTTATTTGGCAACCACAAGGAGTGAGATAGAGAGTGACTGCTGATGGCTACAAGGTTTCTTGGGAGGGAGCAGGCAAGGAAATGTTCTCAAATTATGATAGTTGCACAACACTGTTAAGCTGAAAACCTCTTGGCTGTAATGATTTAGATAGGATCACATTTCTGTATGTATGTTTTACTTCAGTAAACATACTGAAAACTACAGTAAACTTCAGTAAACTACTTCCTTATAAACTTTATAAGGAAGTAGTCAGCCACATTGAATGCTGGACTATAAATGTCCATTGGATTTAGCAGCACAGAAGTCATTGGTGAATTTGCTGAGTTCAATTTTAGTAGAGTAGTAGAAGATGAAAGCCAGGTTGGAAAAAATTGAGTAGTGGTGTGGTTATGGAAATGTGTAAATGTCCTAAGTGCTCTTAGTTATCTAGTAAACAGGAAAAGATTGAAGGTTCTAGAGTGGAGAGTCAATACTAAAAGGTTCCTGAGAAGTACAGATGGAGTGATTAGCCCTGTCTAAGAGAAGGATCACTTCCTTTAATGTAAAAGGAGGAAATGATAAATGCTGAAACACTTGGAAAGTGACAAAGGGAAGACAGTTTTTCTTTTATGACCCCTTTCTCTGAAATGGGAAGCAAGACCATCTGTTTAGCCTAAGTTGTGAAAAGGGAAATGGGAAGGGCAGAGCAGCTGATTAGAGAAGTACAGTAGCTCTGTCAGAAAATGTTTAGCACCCACTTAAGGTTAGTGACTGGGAATCTATATTGGATCTGCTGTTTGTATGTTGGCTAGTTTCATTAATCTTGTTTTTTTTACACTAAGTTTACCAACTATAAATCACAGAAAAGACAGACATTTGGTTCATGCAGTGTTATGATTTTGCCAGATGTCGGGGGTGGATAAAAATACTGGGGACGTGTTTTTAGAAGCATTGTCAAAAGAGTTTTGGGAATGCTAGGCCGTGAAATTCAAGTTAAATAAGAGAGAAAAGGGTTGGGAAGAATGTATGCTATTAACGGTCCCACCAGGACAGAGATTTGAGCTGTCTTGTTCACAACTTTGTTCCCAGTTCTTAGAACAATGATTGTTTGAATTAATGGACCATTGAGACCAGTGGGCAGAGATGGTAGGAGTAACTGAAAAAACAAGCTTGAGGGTAAGATGTGGGTGTCAGGAAGTAGTGGGATGTTTGAATTACTCAGTTCAGAAGAGAGGCTGTTCACAAGCTCCAGGATATAAAAAGAAAGATTTGCTGAGAAAATCTTTTTCTTTTTTTTCTTTTTTTGACCATACCCCACAGCTTGTGGGATCTTAGTTCCCTGACCAGGGATTGAACCTGGGCCCATGGCAGTGAGAGCACCAAGTCTTAACCACTGGACCATCAGGGAATTCCCTGAGAAAGTCTTTGACCTCAGAGGTCAAAGAACTAAGAGTACTGGTTGAGTACCATTCTTGTAATGTTGACGTTAGCAAGTTTGATGGTAACAGTTGAACTGAAGGAGAAGACTAAATCAAGTGTTATCATCATGATTGAGAGTGTGTGGGTAGATGGATGACATAGATGCAGAAAGGTTAAGGGTGGTATAGCAGATGACAGGATCCTTGGAGCAGTAGAGGTTTAATGAGAGACCAGGAGAATAATGATCAAACACCAAAAATGGAAGCAATGATGGTCCAAATACTACCTCTTGATCCTAAAATTCATAGGGTATGTTGAGTATAAGCAGTTCTCACTGAGAAGAATGTAGGGGAGACATTGACCTCAGGAAAGAGCCAAGTTTCAGTTAAAACAGGAGATGGAGGAAGTACTCTAAGAGGAGGACAAAAAACAGCTGAGTATCTCATAAGATGAAATTTCCAGCAGCCGTGGGAGCATGGGAAGTGTTGGGTAAAAAGGGTAAAACTATAAAACATATAGGGATAGCAGTGCTCTGCTAACTTCGAATGAGTTGGAGTGGTGAATACCCTATGGGCATTGACTGATTTAAAAAGGAATGAGAGATACAGCTGATTTAGTCTCAGAAGGGGCTTCCGTTCAACTCAGCTGGTAAAGAACATGCCTGCAATGCAGGAGACCCCAATTTGATTCCTGGGTTGAGAAGATCTCCTGGAGAAGGGAAAGGCTCCCCACTCCAGCATTCTTGGGCTTCCCTGGTGGCTCAGCTAGTAAAGAATCTGCCTGCAATGCAGGAGACCTGGGTTCAATCCCTTGGTTGGGAAGATCCCCTCGAGAAGGTATCAGCTACCCACTCCAGTATTCTGGCCTGGAGAATTCCATGAACTCTATAGTCCATGGGGCTGCAAAGAGTCAGATATGACTGAGCAACGTGTTTTTAAAAAAAGTATTAAAGTCTCAGAAGACCTTGGACCTAACCTAAGCTGTCTTCAGTAGGGGATTGGTTAACTCAATTAGAGTGCATCTGGGAGACAAAGTAACCTGAAGTCATGAAAAATGATATTATAAAAAATTTATACAGAAAAAATATTGTCAACATTTTAACTGAAAAAGTAGTTTACACAGTCCATATGTATATTATCTTTTTTACAAAAGGAAAACAAGAATAGATGGATGAGTAATACTTTCATAATATTTGCAGTATGTTGTAATTTTTTAAAAGACTGGCTTTTCAAAGATTGAAAACGCTGCTTATAGAGGAAAGTGCTAAACTTAAGCCACAGAACCATTCATTTTGTCAACAAATATTTAGCTCCTACCTTATATCAGATCCCATTCTTGGCCCTGGAGATAATAACACAAACAGAATAATGACCTATTCTCATCACTGTTAAAAGAGAAAAGCAAATAAGCAAAATCTGAGTGAAAAGTGTCCAAAGGAGAGAATTCAACACACACACAGGCCCAGAGGTAGGAGTCAAGCATCACAGTAGGTCTGGGGCAGTCCTGCGCAGCTGGGCTGGTGGGGAGGAACAAGATTTGGAGGGAAAAGAAAGAAGAGTTCTGTTTTGATGCCTGTCACACCGCCAAGTGGAGATACCAGGCAACAATTTGGTGTATGAGTTTGGAACTTGAGAGCAAGGTTAATGTTAGAGCAATACATTTAGGAGTCACTAATATATTGATGTTATTAAAAATCATGAGGATGAAAAAATAAAAAAAAAAAAAAGTCATGAGGATGAATGAAATTACCTAAGACATGAGAGCTAAGGATTAATCTCTGGGACATTCCATCATTTAAAAGAAAAGAGCAGAGAAGGGTAATCAGGAGAGGCCTCCTGGCATCTCCAAAGATGAAAAAAGAATGAAATGGGAAAGCTCCTGCATCATGCTTCGCTTTCTACCCAGTGCAGCCTATGGGACGGACTGTGAAATTGTTTCATTTCCTGGCCTTGTGCGAATATCCTCAGACACCATGTGAGACCGTCCCTTTCTTAAATTGGTTGCGTGGAGCCAAGTCAGAGCTTCAGAGGCTGCATCCTCCCCCGGATGTCTGAATGTCCTGCTAGGTCAGAAGCAAACAAAACAGGGAAGAGAACTCTAGGTAGATAGATAAATTCCGGGATGGCCAAGTTCAGATTGCTTCCTGGATGGGACTGGCACAGCAGACCAAATAAGCCTTCTGCTCGACACCTTTCCATAATGAAACTGTTAAAGTCAACCTGTGTGCCTAGGTGACCCATGAATACTGGCTCTGTGAGGTGCAGAGGCAAGAAAGGTCAACATCATCATGCCTGTGGTTAACATATAGTCTGATTTTGTCAAGGCATGGTATCTTATCGATTTGAATAAGTTGTATGTCCCTTTACATTATTTGAAAACAAAACATCCCCATCAGGGCCAGGCCAGGGTAATCAAATCCTGTCACATGTCACCTCAGCAAACACACTGCTCTTTATTGGTAGTTAGTACAAAATACCATGGGAATTCACTTTTTATTTTGCTTTATTGCATATATAGTTCTGGCGTAAAGTTGGGTGACTTCTCAAGTGTTGGTGTTTAATATAATCCTTGCTGTTTTGTTGCTTTTTAATCTGCCGGATTATTTGGTCTTTCCTGATACCAAAAGTACTATGAAAATATTTACTGAACAAAATCAGCTGTGAGCTGTCACTGAAATCCAAGTCCCTGCCTACCGCAGACTTCCTGGTTCTTCTGCCGCAGCGTAATCCATGACTGAATGTGGCTTCAAGAGAAATGGAATTTTTATGATGACAGCAGATCCATGAAGATAAGCCTTTGTATTTTAGGGTAGATGAAATTGTTGGTGAAGATAGCCCTGTTGAATAGGAGTATGGCAGTGTTCACACTGAGTTATAACTAATCCTACTGTACTTTTAAAATGAAATGTAGTTGGAAACAGCAACCGTTTTCTTCTTTTACTGTTCCTTTGGTTACACATCTTGTTTAACTTGATGGAAAGATTAAAGATAAACTCGTCTAGAAAGTCGAGGAAACTGTGTTAAAAGAACACTTGGCTCTGCCACCCAGTTGCTTTGTGACTCTCAGCAGTTGACTTCTGCTTCTCTGAACCTCAGTTTCTTCATTGGTAAAATGAGAGAATCATTCCAAATTATGTCTCAGACCCATTCTTCAGTGGTGGGCGTTACTGGCGTTTAGCAATACCCAGTTCTCCTCTCTTCCAATCCATGACTGACTCTGGCCAATGAAATGTAAGAAGTGTTACATCACATCCTACATGGCTATGGAGAATCTTTGTAAGATTCTTCAGCTTCTCTTCCCTGCCAAGACAACAGTGAAGCTCACGTTACCTTGTCAGACGGTGGAGTTACTGTCTGCCTGCACCTGCTTTGAGCACATAGCATAAGCATGGGATGTATTTAAATTGTATTGAGCCGCTGGAATTTTGAGGTTAATTTGTTACTGCTGTGTACCCTAATTTATCCTAACTAATACAGCAGATCTAATTCTCAGTGATGTTGTGAATCACTCTATAAACATCTTTTTACTATATTGCATCTGAATAAAAATACTTTGAAGAAATTTGAAGCCCACAACTATTTTTCAAATGATTAATAAGTTAGTACCTTTAAAATCAGTCTTTAAACTCAAAGTCTTATTGTTATTCTGAATCTCAATTTGCATCTCCGAATTGATTGATTTCTGGTGTAATTCCTAATCCCCAATTATTTTAGTTCTATTTTTTAATAGAAAAGGCAACTGGTTTAATTTGTTTACTTAGACTATCTCTCCTTGTTTTGTATACAACAAAAATTTGAAATTGTATTTAAAAATAGGCTTCCCATTGTTTCTGATTTTAAACTAAATTAATGGTCTGTATGAAGAGATGGATATTAGCACAACATTGTTACGTGCCTCCAAAGAAAGTTCAAACAAAGCCTGTTCCTTGGGCATGAAGTAGGTCTGTCTTGCTTGTAAACAAACTTTCTTAGAAGCTGGTATCCAACTCACTCACTGGCTTGCACCCTAAATAAAGATGTTTTAGTTGAACGCAGAAATCGTTGTTTTAAATGATAGAAGCAATTGTATTGAAACATTGGCTTAATGCTATGTGAATAAAAGCTGCAAAAAATTTTCTGCTAAAAAAGAAAATTTTCTACTAGAAAGGATTTCAACTTATAGATTTTCATACCATAGAAAAAATATGACATTTCCATGCCTGAAATGCTAGTCTGATTTTGGCTGAGACTTAAGGGCCAGGTCAGCTATATAACTTACAAGATCAATGCAAAATGAAAATCTTTTGTTCAAAAAATAGGATTAAAAAATGTGGTTAAAGGTACTAAACCACAAAGTATGTTCCTTTAAGAAGAAATTTAATTTCCTTTAAGAAGAAAGTAGGAAAGGGACCTGAAGAGACATTTCTTCAAAGAAGACATACAGATGGCTAACAAGCACTTGAAAAGATGCTCAACATCACTCATTATCAGAGAAATGCAAATCAAAACTACAATGAGATACCACCTCACACCAGTCAGAATGACCATCATCAAAAAGTCTACAAACAATTCATGCTGGAGAGGGTGTGGAGAAAAGGGAACGGTCTTGCACTGTTGGTGGGAATGTAAACTGATGCAGCCACTATGGAAGACGGTATGGAGACTCCTTAAAAAGCTAGTAATAAAACCACCGTATGACCCAGCAATCCCAGTCCTAGGCATATACCCTGAGGAAACTAAAACTGAAAAAGACACATGTACCCCAATGTTCACTGCAGCACTATTCACAATAGCTAGCACATGGAAGCAGCCCAGATGTCCATCAGCAGATGAATGGATAAAGAAGCTGTGGTGCATACACACAGTGGAATACCACTCAGCCATAAAAAGAAACGCATTGAATCTGCTCTAATGAGGTGGACAAAACTAGAGCCCGTTATACGGAGTGAAGTAAGTCAGAAAGATAAATATTGTAAACTGACACATACATATGGAGTCTGAAGAGTTGGCACTGATGAATTTATTTTCAGGGCAGCAGTGGAGAAACAGGCATGGAGCACAGACCTGTGGACTAGTGGGAGGAGAGGAGGGGAAGAGGGATGTGTGGGGAGAGTCACATTCACAGCACCATGTGTGAAACACAGCCAGTGGGAATCTGCTGTCTGACGCAGGGAGCTCAAACAGGGGCTCTGCCACAGGCTGACGGGCGGAGTGGACTGGGAGATGGGAGGGAGGGGACATGGGTGTACCTATGCATGATTCTTGTTGATGTATGACAGAAAACCACAGAATTCTGTAAAGCAATTATCCTTCAATTAAAAATTTAAAAAAAACACATGATATATGAATAATATCATAAACCTACAGTTAGCAAAAAATTATATTTTGATATCATAATTTTATATAATATAATAAATAATAATACTCTATTAATGTGATAACTTGGTTGATCATAAAATTTTTCTGGTTCACATTTCTTCAAATTCATTTATTAGATCATCAAAGTTTATACTTTTAGCAACTTTATTTTAAGTGATATAATTAAAAGCAGATTAGTTGCTCTTGGCAAATGAAAGATCACACAAATTTTGGTGATTTTTAATTTTTAGAAGGATCTTTCTGCTGATGCAACTGACACTTGAACTGTTAAGAATATTTTATAGACTGTGACACCACTTGGATAGATTTCTAATAAATTATTTCAAAATATAAATTTTAGTATGTCTAAAGCTGATGCTTCTTATGGAAAAAATTTTTTAAAGATTTAACTCTTCATACACATTAATTTCATATGTGTTTATCAATTTAAATTTGTACAATGCCATTTTAATGTTTTCTCTAGCATTTCTTGTAACTTGTAGAGGTCATGCAAGAGAGCAAAAGTCACTTGATGGTTTGTAGATAATTGAAAATGCCTGTTATGCTTTCTATTACCGTATCTTAAATTACAAAGAAAAGTGAATTTTAAAACTGTACTCCTCATTTATCTGTTCATTTGAAGCTGCATATAAAAACAATGTTCTTTTCCATCAAATGCAGTAACCTTTATATTTAATTTCTATTTCTCAACCAGTGGATATTTGCTTTGCAATGTTGCAACAGCATTTAACATCAGAGATTCTAAACTCTTTGAAGAATCCTAGTATCACTTTGATATGCTATGTTACAGTGTCCACATGCTTGCTTTTATTTTGTAATTTACTGGCATTTATTGCCTAAGCACTGGCAGTTCTTAACTCCATGCTCAGGCCAGAGAGCTAATATTTTCACCTTGGGAATAAGCTCTGGGAAGAAGGCAAGCCAGCCTCCCGCCAGTGCCACCACCACCGCCCCTTCTGTCACCATCACGTGACTCATCTGGGGCCCTGCACCACCACCCCCACACTGCTCTGGCGGGAAGGTGCACACGGGCAGGAGCCAGCTGTCTGGCATACACACAGTGCTGCGGGCCAGAACCCACACATTGCCCAGCGTACCTCCTCTCTCACATGCGTGCTTCCTTGTTCCATCAGACTTCATTTCTGATAGACGAGGTCAGAGGTGAGGTCACTAAGGATTTCAGGGCAGCCGCAGCAGAGCCCTGAGCTGTGTGTGGGGCCCCGTGCAGCTATGCAAGTCACACACACCCTGCTTAGGCTTCACGTTCTGTCCGTAGAAATGATGCGACCCTTTGTGTGAATGAATGTGCAGAGAGATCCTTTTGTGCCTTTGGCTTCCGATACTGGAGATAAAAACAGTGAGACGTGGATGAGATGTTATCGACCATAATTTGTTTCTCTGCCTCTAAACTGCTCTAAGTTTACTTTTTTATAAAAATGCCAGACACCAAGGCACTCCTTCTTTAGAGGGATTTCTTTAGTTTCAAGTAAGAGTTCCTTTTCCAAGATTCTTGAGAAAGTGGGAGTAGTATATCAGGACAAAATTAGCATTTATTGAATACTTATCACATGTTGATTTATTGTTGTTGTTCAGTCACGAAGTTGTATCCAACTCAATGACCCCATGGACTGCAGCACATGTCCTTCTCTATCTTGGAGTTTGCTCAGATTCACGTTCATTGATTCGGTGGTGCTATCAAACCATCTCATCCTCTGCTGCCTCCTTCTCCTTTTGCCTTCAATCTCTCCCAAGCATCAGGGTCTTTTCCAACGAGTCAGCTCTTCACATCAAGACCCCGATGGTGGGAAAGATAGAAGGCAGAAGGAGAAGAGGGCAACAGAGGATGAGATGGTTTGATGGCATCATCAGTTCAATGGACGTGAATTGGGCAAACTCCAGAAAACAGTGAGGGACAGGCGGGCCTGGCATGCTGCAGTCCATAGAGTTGCATGTGACTCTGTGGACATGAAGAGTTGGACTTGACTTGGCAGCTGAACAACAAAAACACTCTGCATATAAGTTAAATAAGCAGGGTGACAATATACAACCTTGTCGTACTCCTCTCCCAATTTTGAAGCAGTCAGTTGTTCCATGTAAGGTTCTGTTACTTTTAGACCTGCATACAGGTGTCTCAGGAGACAGGTAAGGTGGTCTTAAAGAGAGATTTTAGCAAGTCTCTCTGACGGCAAAGACTGCGAGGCAGCTTTAAAAGTGCCCTGTGTGTGAATGCTGGAAGCAAATGACCTAGGTTCAAATCCTGACTGAGCGGGTAGTGGCTTCTTGCTCAACAAGTTACTTCTCAGAAGCTTAGTTTCTTCATGTAACTAATGGGGACCTACGTCATAGGGTTGTGTAGAGGGTTAAATGAAAGGAAGATACATGCAAAGCGCTGAGAACAGAGCCTGAAATTGGTGGCAAATGTCACTACTAATATCATTACTGCTACCATGTTACCTTGCCCACTCCACAGTCTCTCTTCACAGGTTAGTAGTCAGCAGAAAAGAAGGGCTTATTAGAGACAGACAGACAGCAAGTCCCTTCTGGTGTTTACCTTTCCTAAAGTTCGCAGAGAAGGCCCTCTTGTGTATGATGTGATCTGTGATCTGATTCTTATCCTGGGCAGCCCATCTCTGTGGTCTTTTTGGATTTTAATGTTCTGCCAACTTGCTCATTTTCTGTCTGGCTTGCATGTGTTACAGGTATGAGACGTCTCTGTTGGATTTGGTTCAATCTCTGAGTCCAAAGACTGCTTCCAAACCGCGGCCCCATCGCTCCAGAGAAGCTGGGTCATGGAATCACAGTACTTGCCGACTCAGTCCTCTGAAATCAACCTGGAACAAGACCAGGGCTGGCAGCACCCCTGAAGACCTGGAGGAGAATCAGATTCTAGAAGATATCTTTTTCATTTGACGCTGAAGCATGCGCTGCAGAGTTTCCATCAGAAATGAGTGGGTGTCTTTATGTACCGATATAGGATTTTAAATTATTTAACTGTAATTGTGTCTCTCCTTTCACAGGGACCTATCTCACTAGCATACTGTTATGTATGGAATTTAGAAATCATTCTAACAACCCAGGGTGTTTCTGATTAGACCAATCAGTAGGTAACACGTTAAGGGTGGGTGAGGGTGGAGGGCAGTAGCCTTTGTTTGCTAAGCAGAGATTAGAAAATTAACAAAGGACACATACTGCGTGGCAGAGGCCATTGTTTACTTAGCCTCATTCAAGAGTGTTTCCTTTTCAGTATTTTGCTGGAAAAGTTGGGCTGTGTTTTGTACACAGGGAAAACCTTTCCACTGAAAGATGCCTCTGGTTTCAACATAGCCCCTTTGTAACATAAGCAGTTTTGAAAACGTAGACCCTTTTACCTCTCCCCCCTGTTTTCTTACCACCTACCTCTTTGCAATGCAGTCAGTTAATTCTGAAGTTGGAGTCGGTGCCCTTCCCATCACAAGCAACACTGAGGGCCAATCGTGAGTCAGCCTCTGCAGTCATCAGCCTTGGCAGCTGCCCACCCCATACCCTAGAGTGCTTAATGAGCTAGAGAGATCCACCCCCCACACCCCAGCCCTTGGAAACTGGCATTAGATTACATAAGAGAGTGCTACCCCAGTGGAGGTGCTGGCCAAAATGCTTGTCCTCCCATCTGCCATTTCCTTGGGTAAGTTAGAGCAGTCTCTCGGTATCTTTCCTTGATCCAAGTGTCTGTCTTATTCACCCTCATGAACTTTCATCAGTGGCTGCAGGCTCATAGGCTTCCTGGCCTCCCATCTCTCCCCATGAGGAGTCAGAGCCCTGGTCGACCAGGCCTTGCATGTGCTCTGCCCAAGGCCACTGTCTCTTGGCCCCACAGAACCACCTCCTCTTGCCAGGTAATGTTCCCCCCTGTTCTCCAGTGGGCCCCCCAGAGAAAGCCTGTGGGAGAATTACACCCAAAACCCCGATTCTCAGCTCTCCTGTTAGGCAGAGCTCTTGAGCTGGGTTGCTTTGCTTACAGAGGGCTTTAGTGGACTCTAGCAGCATCCCAAGCTGATGGGCAGTATCATGAGCCCGGTAGAGCCAGTGAATTTAAAACTTTCCAGTCCTTGGAAGCCGGGGGGGGGGCGGTGTGTGGAGATGTGTATTACTAGATGACTTTATTTGGCGTAGGGGTGTTGCTTTTCTCACTCTCCCTTTCACCAACCCCAGACGTGAACTGAGACTGTCAGTCATTATTAGTAGCCAAGGTCAGAACATGCAGGGCAGCCTGCAATTAGTGAGACACGTGGTTTCCTTGAAGTCTTTATCAAAACTAGATTATTTCAGCCTACAGCCTGCAGAGCAGCTTCCATGTCTGGATAAATCCAGATCTCATTGTCTTTTCAGGCTGGGCCCTCTCACCTTGGCCCAGCCTTCCTTCACTTGCATCTTTTTGTCCTTTGGAGGAAGGAATATAGCCTGCCAATACCATATGCTCAATCTGAGGGAAATATCAGGTCAGGACAAACTAGCTATAGTCATTCAGTTGAAAATTATTGCAGATTACAGTCTTCTCTGAAAGTTCACCCCTGTGAAAGTAATTGAATCAATGCCATCCCATTCCAAAAGCCTTTGGAAAATAGGCTTTTCTTGGTGTGGCAAAAAAAAAGGGGGGGGGAGTGAAAACAAGCTGAGAGCCCTTGGTCACTTTCTCAGTTAAAGTTAGATTCCTGAGCTATCTTTCTGTTGCTCCCTGTGTCATGCCCACCTTAAGTACACCCGGATCCTTCAAATCATCCACAACCACACTTTCCCCTCCTGGACACCAGTGTCCTTACTGCTCTCTGGAGTGAGAGGATGCCAGAAAGACCACGAAAAGGCCTGTGATGTCTTCAAGAAACATGTTTGCCTTTACAAGAATCATAAGTAGGCTCTAAACTAAAGGCTTTGGGGATCACATGCCACAAAATGGAGTTTAACTGCTTGCTTACCTCTCCTGAATGAGCAATCTGGAACAGCAAAGATGGATTTTCAGCAGAGCATCAATTAACCTGTTTTTCATATGCCACAGTCCCCCACCAGTTGCCTTTCTCTATCCTGTAGGCATTTCCTGGATGTCAGGGCAATAGGATGTGAATTTGTGTCTGGTCTAATGTCTTCATTATGAATTGAACAGTATATGTTAACATTTCAATCTGTGTCTCACTTTGAGATCTATATATATGTATGAAAAGGTTGTTGTAGAGCCTCGAGGCTTTTGTGGAGCCTGGAGGCTTAACCTAATTGCAGACTAAGCTACCAAGGGAGAGGGTCCGACACACAGGGATCTGCCTTTTCTCTCAGTAAGCGCTCTCGACAGTGACTGGGATGCACTTACCCAGCCTCCAGCCACTTCCCCAAAGCAAGGCTGGACACGTGCGGGGGTTGCTGCTGGTGTTACCACTTCCCCACCCTGCCTCCCACCATTCTAGGAGAGAAACACCAGTCAACATTTGCAAAATGGGGAAGGACAAATGCCAACAGACGCTCCTTAAGTAGGGCCCAAAGTGCGTGATTTCAAAAGCTAAGTCTGCCAAGGGAAAGGTTTTCCTGGCGGTCACCCTTCCTGGAGGCACGCTTGTGTTCACAAGCCTGACCTCCATGGTGGGGGCTTGTCTAGAGCACCCCGAATATCGTGGGAGGAAGGGGCTCCCTCCTCCTCCAGGGGCCCTCCTTTCCCTTGACTCTGCTCTCATACGAGAGATTTGCTGGTCTCAGATGCCAGGGAGGGTCCAGGCCTAAGGAGCAGAGCCAGATGAAGACTACCATCCTTAGGGTGGGGGCTCTGACAGACTAACTCACCCTCTATCCCCACCTCAGGGTATGTTATTTTTAATGTGGGCCAGTGTTTCTTTTTATGAGGTTTTATGGTAATAAATTATCTGTATGGCTATTTTCCCCATGTGGTTTTGATACTGAATTGCTCCTTGAACATCCCTCATCAGATAAGTGGAGTTTAGCTTGAAAACAAAAACAGAGCCTTGGGTTATCATTTCACTTAGTATTTGTTAAAGCAACAGGAGCTTATGGTCAATTGAAAGAAACCCATGTCTTGTACGTTTCCTGGCTGACTCCAGCTCATGCCCATCACATAAACACTAAGGCTATGTGGTCACTAGAATGGAGGATTCAATTTCTGTGTACTGCTGAGCCCCTTCTATGTCCCTTTTCACAAAACTGCTCAGTAAAGAACTGTCTTGGCACTTGGACACAGGAAAAATAGTCCTGGAGGAGAAAATGGCAACCCACTGCAGTAGTCTTGCATGGACAACCCCATGAACAGAGGAGCCTGGTGGGCTACAGTCCATGGAGTCACAAAAAGTCAGACACGACTTAGCGACTAAACAGCACACAGTTGGCTTTAGGTGCTGGGAAAACACCAGCAAGGGCTCGCAAGCCTGAAGTGCTGAGTTTTGAGATCACATCTGTGGATTCAACTAAGAGAGCTAAAGGCCCTATCCTGTCCCTGCTCCCCTCGCCAGCTTGGCACCTCCCTCTGAACCAGGGACCTTTGCAGCTGCTGCTCAGAGACAGAAGTGATGAGAGCAAAGTCATCACTCAAATGGCTCCCAAGCTGAAAACTAAGTAGTGTTTGACCCGATTGAAGTAAGATTACTCTTGAGTCTAGGAACAAGGCCTGATCCTCAGAGGAAGAATAAACGCAGAGAGAGAGCCCGCTTCATAAGTTGGTAACCTGCCGTGCGGTTCCTTCTGAGTTTCTCAGATTTGCTATTCAAGGTGGGTTGTTCCTGAGCCCCTAGGGTTCCATTGTTCCATTCAGAACTGGGACCTTTTACCCTCTCAGGCTTCAGCCTCATAGCTCACTCACATCCAGTTCCACCACATACATGCTCAGAATTGAGCAAGCACCTGGAAAATGTGCCTGGGTCCTTTTCTGCTCTCCTCACCACAATTCCATCACCTTCCAGAGTCACAGAAGTCTGTGGCTGGATTGGACCTTAGAGCCCATAAAATCCATCACTTTGATTTTACAGATGAATAAAGTTCAGAGAAAAGTGAGCTCTCATATCCTGCCAGCGGTAGGTCTGGCCACCAAGCAAGGACCGCACCCCCCCAGCCCCGCCTCCGCCACTGCAGGACATCACTCCTTTGATGTATGTTCGAAGATGAGTATTTTTAAGAATCTCAACTAGGATTGAACATTCCACCGCCATCACTCGTGAGGTGAGCTTTTGTAGACTGCTTGGACCAAAGCAGGCAGAAACACAGCATGTCCTTTCTTCAGGGGATTTAGGTTGGTATCCCTCAAGGAGTGAATGCCACCGTCTAGAACTTCTTTCTGTTCATGGAGGTGGAAGCCATGGGAAGATTAAAGAAAATCCCTGGGAAAAAGCTAAATCTCTCCAAGTGGCATAATGGACATCACTGTCTTCTGTAAATAATAAAGGTTGTTACAGCCCTAGTTAGGACTTCTTCTAAAAAGACAGTTGCCAAATGAGAGTGAGGTCCACCTTCAACTGGCTGGGGGAAGTGGTAGATGTAAAACCAGTAGGAATGACCTATATCATACATTGTCAATAGGGCAGCCAACTACTTTGACCATGACCTGCCAAAACCCAAGCTTGTCTTCATTGGTGGTTTCGGTCAGTTGAGTGGCTCCCCTGGGCCCATCATTGTGTCACATGCTGTTGGCCCCACAAAGGAAGAGAGTAACAGCACAGGTTATGGAACTAATTGGGCTTCCCTGGTGGCTCAGATGGTAAAAGAATCCACCTGTAATGCAGGAGACCTGGATTCGATCCCTGGGTTGGAAAGATCCCCTGGAGGAGGGCATGGCAACCCACTCCAGTATTCTTGCCTGGAGAATCCCCATGAACAGGGGAGTCATGGAGTCACAAAGAGTGGGACACGACTGAGCAACTAAACACAGCACATGGAACTAATTAGATCTTATCCAAATCTCAGTTATACTGCTTCCTAGCTGACTAATCTTAGGCAATTTATTGACCGCACTAAGCCTAAATTTGCTAACCTATAAAATAAGGAAGATAATGCATGCCTCACAGGAAGGTTATAAGAGTAAAATTCAATGAGATAATGTACGTGAGCTACTCGGTCATGTCCGACTCTCTGCCACTCCAGGGACTGTAGCCCGCCAGGCCCCTCTGTCCATGGGACTCTCCAGGCAAGAACACTGGCATGGTTTGTCATCTCCTTCTCCAGGGGATCTTCCCGACGCAGGGATCGAACCCGGGTCTCCTTCATGCAAGGCCAATTCTTTGCCTGTGAGCCACCAGGGACGCCCTGAATGTATGTGAAGGGCCTCGGAATAGTCCCTGACACATACAGTGCTTCCTTAGTGGTAGCTATCATTACTGCCATTTATTTCTCAGCGAGCTAACAGACTAGATAGAAGACAAAGCTTCGTGCTTTTTAAATTGGTTTTTATTGGAGCATGGTTGCTTTACAGTGTTGTGCCACTTTCTGCTGTATGACTTACGTGAATCAGTTACACACACGTAGATTCAGCTCTGTAGAGTACCTTGTGCTGAGCAGTAGGTTCTCATTAGTCACCTATTTTATACATAGTTCATACTCTAAATTTTTAACAATAATAAAGCAAGAGCTCAGTTCAGTCGTGTCCGACTCTTTGCAACCCCATGGACTGAAGCATGCCAGGCTTCCCTGTCCGTCACCAACTCACAGAGCTTGCTCAAACTCATGTCCATAGAGTCAGTGATGCCACCCAACCATCTGACCCTCTGTCATCCCCTTCTCCTCCCACCTTCAATCTTTCCCAGCATCAGGGTCTTTTCCAGTGAGTCAGTTCTTTGCATCATTTGGCCAAAGTACTGGAGTTTCAGCTTCAACACGAGTCCTTCCAATGAATATTTAGGACTATTTCCTTTAGGATTGACTGATAAACAAAAGTTATCTCAGTAAATTTCCCAGTGACTGGTAAACACTATAGTTTCAGATAGCAAATTGCTAGACTGAGTTTACTTAGAATTTGTGGGAGGAGGCAAAAAAGGAGGGAATTGTAACCTGGGCTTGGGAAGAATATCTAAGACAGATGGAGGGTGGGGAGAGATGTGGTATGTGGGAAAATACAGAAGCTGAATGCTCATTGGTGAGAAAGCTCAGGATGTGCTTTGAAAGAATGCCTTGGTGGTCCCAGCTAGTAGTTGAGGTTCCAGACAAGAACACATGGGCATGCACTGAGAGAAACAGGCCAGGCCCAAATTGTGAAGACTGCTGGATGCCAGGCACTGGAGTTCCATCCTTCAACAAAAAGCCGTGAACTATTTTAGAATCACTTGCTCAGAAATATCTGCCAGGCAGGAGTGTCACGCTCTATGGGGGAGCGGGGGTGTGGATAAGAAAGTGAAGGAAGGAAACCAGTACTGCGTGCCTACTAAGTGCTGAGCGAGGTCTGTAGATGCCTTACCTCATTTAATCCTAAAACTTGGGCGGCAGTATCCCCCTGTTAGAGATGAGGAAACTGATCTTGGAGAGGTTAGGTGTTGGGCCTCAACTGCTAAACTGTGGAGCTAGAAGGGGCCTGGGAGACAAGTGTCAAGTTCTGTGGGTGTACTCCTTTGTTCCATACAAGCCTTCCTCTAGCCTAAGCAGGGAGCACTTTAGGCAGAGACAGCTGTTGCACAGGTCAGATGAGGTGCTGGGAGACCTGTCACTCCATCCTAGGATTGGATAGAAGACTGTAGAGTGGAGATGCTGCTATTAGAATCAGGCTTCCTAATACACCTCCCAAGATTGGACCGTGGGACAGCCCACCCAGAGGAGAGTTGGGACGGCAGATCAGACAACCTAGGATTCATGTCGCTTTCCAGGGACTGAGTTGGAAAGAAAGACCTTGAATGCAGTACTTAAATCAACCTTGCTCTGTTGAGAATGTGCACAAAATGAAGTCAGATTGCCCCTGACTGGAAAGATAAATAACAGAGCATTAAGGAGGAAGTGATGAGCATGGGACACAGAAAAAAGTCAGGACTTGCTCCATTGGAGCTCGCTTCATGGAAACACTGGACGGGAGGGTTGATGAGATGCTGCACCCCAGTAGTGGCAACAGTGATATCAAACAGGAAGATCTTACAGGAAAATAAGAAATTTCTACGAATCCTCATATTATGCTGAATGGAATGTGAAATGATATAGCTGTCTTGGAAAACAGTCTGTAAGTTCCTCAAAAAGCTAAACATAAAGTTACCATATGACTAGCAATTGTACCCCTAGGTATAGACCCAAGAGAAATAAAAACATTGCTTAGTCGCAAAGTCGTGTCCTACTCTTAAAGTCTTGTCCGTCTCTTTGCGGCCCCATGGACTGCAGCGTGCCAGGTTTCCCTGTCCTTCACTATCTCCTGGAGCTTGCTCAGACTTATGTTCATTGAGTCGGTGATGCTATCCAACCATCTCATCCTCTGTTGCCCCCTTCTCCTCCTGCCCTTAATGTTTCCCAGCACCAGGGTCTTTTTCAATGAGTCAGCTCTTCATATCAGGTAGCCAAAGTATTGTAGCTTCAGCTTCAGCATCAGTCCTAATGAACATTCGGGGTTGATTTCCTTTAGGTTTGACTGCATTTGCCCTCATTGGAGTCCAAGGGACTCTCAAGAGTCTTCTCTAGCACCACAGTTTGAAAGCATCAGTTCTTCCGCACTCAGCTTTCTTTATGGTCCAACTCACACATCTGTGCATGACTATTGGAAAAACCATAGCTTTGACTATATGGACCTTTGTCAGCAAAGTGATGTCTCTGCTTTATAATTTGCTGTCTAACTTTGTCATAGCTTTCCTTCCAAGGAGCAAGCATCTTTTAATTTCATAGCTGCAGTCGCATCCGCAGTGATTTTGGAGCCCAAGAAAATAAAATCTGTCACTGCTTCCACTTTTTCCCTTCTATTTGTCGTGAAGTGATGAGACCACATGCCATGATCTTCATTTTTTGAATGTTGAGTTTTAAACCAGCTTTTTCACTGTCTTCTTTCACTTTCCTTGAGAGGCTTTTAGATCCTCTTTGCTTTCTGCCATTAGAGTGGTATCATCTGCATATCTTGATTTCAGCTTGGAGTTCATCCAGCCCAGCATGATGTACTCTGCATATAGGTTAAATAAGCAGGTGACATATACAGCCTTTACACACTCCTTTCCCAATTTTGAACCAGTCCGTTGTTCCATGTCCAGACCTAACTGCTGCTTTTTGACCTGCATACAGGTTTCTCAGGAGGCATTTAAGGTGTTCTGGTATTCTCATCTCTTTAAGAATTTTCCAAAATTTGTTGTGATCCACACAGTCAAGGGCTTTGGCATAGTCAATAAAGCAGAAGTAGTATTTTTTCTGGAATTCTCTTGCTTTTCCTATGATCCAATGGACGTTGGCAATTTGATCTCTGGTTCCTCTGCCTTTTCTAAATTCAGCTCAAACATCTGGAAATAAAAACATAGGTCTACAGAAAATTTTTTTCATGGATATTCACAGCATCATTATTTATAATAACCAAAAGGTAGAAACAACCCAAATGTCTATTAGCTGATTAATGAATAAACAAAATGTAGCATATGGACACGTGGAATATTTGGCAATAAAAAGAAGAGAAATGCAACCTGCAACATGAATGAACCTTGAAAGCATAAAACTAAGTAAAAGAGGCCAGTCAAAAAGACCTCGTATAGTATGATTTCATTTACATGAAATGTCCAGATGGGCAGAGCCACAGGGACAGAGTCTATTAATGGTTGCCTAGGGTGGTAGGGGATGGGGGTAATGGAGAATGACTGCCAAAAAGTGTGGGATGTCTCTTAGGGTGATGAAAACATTCTAAAAATTTATTATGATGGTTGCATAACTGTGACTATACTAAAAAACCACTGACTAAACTGTACTTTTTAAATTAGTACATTATATGGTATATGAATTAGATTTCATAAAGCCACCACAAGAGAAATGTCCTGGGGCATTGGTTACTGGGTGGCAAGGAGTGCTGGAAAGTCACGAGCAAACACCTCATCTCCAAGGCTCTGAGATGGCTTGAGTGAAAGCTTCGATTTGTGAGGTGTCAGGGAGAGCGATGCATCCACAACTGCTCATCTTAGAAATCAGCTTGTGAAGGAAGGAGAGACCAGAAGAGCTGATGGAAGAGAAAGTTCGGACAAGCTACAGGGTGCTTTTCCTAGTTAGAGGGGCCTCCCCTCGATTCCCAGACTGGTCCCCCAAGGTGTTACCAAGAATCCATGAGCAATTTTTATGATTTGAGAAGGACTGATGGAAACCTTCTGTGTCCTCGGAGAAAAGCTGCACAGGCCAACTGTATTACTTCTTTATGTTGTAATTAATAAGTAAGTAATCTTTATTACTCCTTTATGTTGACCTGGAAATCACTCTGTCAGGGTGTGATACCCTTGATTATTGTTGGGGGGGGGTCACCTCTGATTTGTGGCATATATTTATCACAACGCATGAATCTGTGCTTAATAAACATGCATATAAATCTATATATGTGTTTCAGGAAACAGTTTCCCTCCATGGGGTGCATGGGGGAATCATCAGAGGAGCTCCCTGGAGATGCAGAATTCAGGGACTGCTAGTAACAGGAGAGAACCAAGTCATGGATGGGAAGAAACTGCGATGGGGGACAAAAATAATGTCACTGCAGGGTGATGATGCAAGAGGGCAGAAAGCCAGCGAAGAAGGACCGGAAAGGGAGGAATGTGTACAAAACTTCGGGCTTGTGGAGTAGAGGCCAGTAGGTGTGCCAGGAAAGCCTCAGAAACTCATGAAGCTCTTCCCATGGGCCAGACTCAGGGCTGGGCCCTGAGGGTCTTATTCAGTGGCCTCTTTTCATACTTTAAAAAGACTACTGCATGGGGCTCTTCTTGTAAGCTACCTCAAATCCTTAATGGAATGAGACTAGGCATACATCTGTGCACACCTAAAATTTGAGGGTGACATCATTGGCACCAATAATGCAATTGTTTTAACAAGACTTACCCAAGGTCGTCAGAGCATTGAGTGGAGCATCCCAAGTAAATACTTGGAAAGAGGATTGGGAGGGTCATTTCTCATGTCTCTGCTCTCCTACCCTCAGTCTCTAAGTAGCCCCGAGTCCTTCTACTTATTGGCCTGCCCACTGCTCACTTTTCTAGTACAATGGTCCATTCGTTGACGTTCCTGTCCAGTGGCCCAGATTCATCCTTACAAGTGTGACTTCACCTCTCTCTGCTTCACTCCTATCTTTAAATGGAGATTGCAATGGAACCTACGTCACAAGGTTATTGTGAAGGTTAAATAAACGAATGTCTGGAGAGCGCTTGGCAGAAAATAAATCAGTGCCCAGGGAGGGTAACCTGTTATGACTATCCTCCAGAAAACTACCAGGGTTGTCATCACATCACAGCCTGGCTCACGTGAGAGGTAGTTTTCTATCGCCCTTTGAGAGCCTGGACTTCGAGCACAACACACAAGGCTCTTGGTGGTTTGGCTCGCTGCAGTCTGGAAACCTCCAGCCCCCTTTTCCTGCTCTCTCTCTAGACTTCTGGGCTCCAGCCACCGTGAGCTTCGCTTAGCGCCTGAAAGCACTGTAATGTTCCTTTCCCGACCTTCTTAGCAGCTGTCTTGGCCCTTGTGCACGCATCGGCCCTGTGTACGCAGCGGCACTCTGCTCGGTTGCCTATATATCTGATTCCTCCTGTAGACGGAGGCCGCATGACGGCCAGACTAGGATGTCACTCTCCTTCATCAACGACTCCCCAGAGCTCAGCGTGGCTGCTGGCACCTGCAGGCTCTCAGTCCTTGTTTCTCGGCTAGATGGACAGGGAAGGGGCTAGGAGGGAGGATGGGTAGGAGGGAGGGAGGAAGGGAGGGAGGGAAGACATGAAACAGAGCTGTGTTTCCAAAGTCCAGCCCTCTTGGCACTTTTCCAGGCTGCTCGCAACTCTCACGAGGGAGAGTGGGGCCTGGGACGCCGCCACTGCACCCCCACACTGACGAGCCTTTTCTTTCCAAAAGAAATCTGAGATTTGTAACTTCCCGGCCTCAAGTCCAGAGGAGTCTGCAGTGCTTGTGGGTCAAGGAGCACACCCCTGAAAGAGACACCCCAGGTTCTCGGCACCTCACCCGCATTCCTTTCCACCTCCCCTCCCTCCCTGCATTCCGCTCCCCTTGCCACCCGCAGCCTTTGGGCATCTCCCGAAGACACACTGCTTCTTCCTGCCTCTGTGAATTCCGAGCCCCTCGCTTTCCGATGGATCTTTCCAGGCCGGCCTCCGCTGTCTCTGCCGCCATGTTTTCCTGACTCCTCACCCCCAGGCAATCCTTTCTTTCAACTCCTTCCCTCCAGTAGCAACTCCTTTCCGCTCCAACTGTGCCTGTGGAGCTTCTGTTTCAGCCCACCTTCCGGCTGGGCTGTATTGTTCTGTGGACTGCTTATCCGCCTGTTGGAATATTAAGTGTCTAAATGCAGCCTACAGTGACCGCTTGTGAGCTATATACATTTAGGTAAGCTACTTATACCCACTAAGCCTCCCACGTGATAATTTATAGGATTATTCATAAAAATGGAGATGCCATCCCTACCTTACAAGTTTGGTGCCTGGCACAGCCCTGGAAACCAGCCCAGGGGAAAGCCAGATGATCAGGCCGAACTGTCCATGAATGTAGGGCAGGCAGGGAGTCCGGAAGAGCCCGAGGAGGCTCCGAGAGGGGGCTCCTTGGAAGAGAGGGAACCAGGAGGCCCAGGAGGGAAGTGCTCTGTTGGATTTGTGAGCAGTAGAGCCAGGTGGCTGGCTCGAAGCCAGGGCCTCGTCTGAGATCTGGACAGGGCGTTGACGCTGGCCTCTCCCGCCCCTCCTCCACAGTCCACAGCTGCCGACCATGCCTGGCACGTGGCTGGCACTGCCGCAGAGACCACAGCCGTGGCCTGGGCTGCCAGGAGGCCTGAGGCCCGCTGGGCGGCTCATGTGCAGCAGTTGTAAACTTTGTCCTTCTCTTCCCCATATTTTAGCCACTTCCCAAGTGGCACTAGTGGTAAAGAATCCGCCTGCCAGTGCAGGTGATGTAAGAAACACAGGTTCAATCCCTGGGTCAGGAAGATCCCCTGGAGGAGGAAGTGGCAACCCACTCCAGTATTCTTGCCTGGAGAATCCCATGGACAGAGGAGCCTGGCGGGCTACAGTCCATGGGTCAAAAGAGTCAGACACAACTGAGCGACTTCACCACCACCACCAGATTCTGCGGGGGCTTGTCTGGTGCCAAGGGGAGTGGCTAGAGGAAAGGAAGTCACTCCCCGCCTCTTGTGGCTGGAGACAGGATGAACCCCATGCCGGGTTGGTGGCATTCCCCTCCCAGCTGGAAGTGATTTAAGCTTGTTGGATTTATATAACACTGAGGAACGGTAAACTGTGTAAATTTGCTATGTTTTCCAGGGACAGTTATTTATGGAGGGGCATTTTTAACTCAAGTGCAGAAGTGTTAAATCATTATAATAAATCCATGCTATTCAGACTTTCTTACATTGTAATAAATTTTTTCTAAGCATGAATGAGAAGATCCATGCTTCCTCTAATATACCATTATGTATTTCTTCTCAAAATGACACAGCTTACTATATCAACTTGGAGAATAATAGAAGATATACTGACTTGGAGGGGAAAAAAATGTTGAGTAGCAATGAGTCTGAGAAGGGACTTGGGAGCGTGACCCCCACGCTGAACTTCTCTCGAGTCTCTGCTGGCTTCTTCCCCAGCCACTTGCAGCCACAGCAGGGGAGGACCTGGCTGGGGGCGCCTCCACGTGATCTCCTGGATGAGCCTTTGAACAGAGAGCTTCAGCCAGAAATCCAGTCGCTTTCTGTTCTGTCCTGTCCAAGGGGAGGTGTTGGGATGAGGCTCTATGAGAAATGAAAGCTCTCTCCCTATGATGTGAAATCCCTTCCAGAAGCATCAGTCTGGCTAGAGAGCTCCCCTGCCCACAGTCCTCTCATCACCTGCCTCACCCCTCTCCTCACCGGGATGCCTAACTGGACCAGAGGATTCACAGCTTTCATCAGATTCTCAAAGGACCCTAGAATCCAAAGAATTCAGGAATCACAGGTCTTCAGGAAACTCAGAAGCATCTTTGTCCACTAGGTACCAGACAAAGTCCAATGGCGTGGTCCCGGCAGCACCCGGGAACTATGTCAAGCTGCAGTTAACGCGCTCAGAGGTGGATGCAGGCCCAGAGGCCTGAACGGCAGCCCCTGAGACAGGGACTTCTGATAGCATTTCCCAGAATATAAGATATTATTGCTGAACAAGGGCTGGAAGGAAGAAAGGAAGATGCCCTGGACCGAGGAAGAGTGTCAAAAGCATGGAGACAGAGACCCCAAGGTAAGTGAGCACATGGACAGCCTTGGAGGCTAGTTCTGGTGGCTAAGCTTGGAGAGCAGCAGGGCCCAGTGGAGAGAGACCAGCTGAGATTCCAGTATGCAGCAAGAGCTTCCGGTTTACCCAGGGCTCCGCCGGAGGCTGGGCTTCAGGTCTTAGCTCTGCCACCAAAACTGTGTGACACGTGCAGTTTTCTTCACCAGTGCAAACTCAATGCCTGACTTGCTAGATATAGACAGCGCACACCTGCACAGCCGGCTCACAGATGACGTGGGGATACAGCAAAAGGATGCTTGGGTATCTGCTGGGTGAACAGCTGTGAGGCACTTCCTAAACATTAGGTGCTTTTATCATTTATCTGATGGCTGGTAAGGGGCGATGGGCCCTCTGAAGCATGGAGACCTGGGGCTTTCATGACAACCTGGCAAAGCTAGCCCGGCCCGCTCCCTACCCGGCGCTTACCTGCGCTCGCCACCACCCCAGGCGGTGCTCCCAGCCCTCTTCTCGGCCTCCAGGAGGGCAGCCCACTGCACGCCTGCCCATTTCAGAATGCTGTTTACCTCCATCTCTCTCCACAGCTTGGGCTGCCTTCCCCAGAGTCGGGACTGTGGTCTCATCACCACCTCATACCCTTATGCAGAATCGGGCCCCGGCCTTGAGGATGGTCCAGAGAAGACTGAGTCAAGAATGGTTCCGGAGCGGGGACCCTGGAGCTGTGGTCCATGCACCTCCATCAGGGGCGCCTGCGGGCTGCCCACAGCCCTTCCTTCTCCCCTCCTGTCTCCACTCTCCACCTCTAGGATTTTCAAATCTGTCCCTTCTCTCTTCAGAAAAAAGATGTTGTGTTTCTTGCTTTGCTAATCAGGTTGTTCCTGAGTGGGGGGTGGGAATAGGCACCCCCAGGAGCCAGGATGGGGTAGCAGAAACCACGGTGGCCCCACCTCACCACCCATGACACGCGCTGCTCACGTCCATGTTGGAGGGTCTGTCCTCTCAGATTCCCAGGGGAGTAAGGGTAAGCGGTAAGGGAGGGAGCATGGGGGGGTGGTCCCTGCAGCACCCAGTCTAGATGGCTGACATTTCTCAGGCTGACCCAGCTGATGGTCAAACTGGCCACATTTTTGTTTTCAAACATTTTATTTTGAAGTTAGACCTACAGAAAAGTTTTAGAAATAATGCAAAGAATTCTGTACATGAACGCCCTTCACCCATATTCCCCAGGGTTAACATTTTAACTCAGATTCACACTATCTCACACATATATAATGCATATATCTCATACATGTATTATGACTTTTCTTCTGAAATATTGGAGAATAAATTGCAGACCGACTACTCTTCCTTCCCCTAATAATTCAGCATGTATTTCTTAAAAATAAGGACATTCTCTTCCATACCCACAGGACAATGATTGAAATCAAGAAATTAACATAAATAGAGCACTATTTTCTAATCTGCAGACCAGATTTAAATTTTTCCAATTTTCCTTTTTTTTTTTTAATTTTTTTAGGTTTTCTTTCCTCAAATCATCCACGCTCACCTTCTCCCACAGAATCCAAAAATCTGTTTTATACATCTGTCTCCTTTGCTGCCCTGCATGTAGGACCATTGGTTTTGTCTTTCTAAATTACATATATGTGTGTTAACATACAATATATGTTTTTCTCTTTCTGACTTACTTCACTCTGTATAATAAGCTCCAGGTTCACTAGAACTGACTCAAATGTGTTCCTTTTTATAGCTGAGTAATATTCTATCGTGTATATGTACCACAACTTCCTTATCCATTCATCTGTCGATGGACAGCTAGGTTGCTTCCATATCCTAGCTATTGTAAACAGTGCTGCAATGAACATTGGGGTACACGTATCTCTTTCAATTCTGGTTTCCTCAGAGCATATGCCCAGCAGTGGGATTGCTGGGTCGTATGGCAGTCTATTCCCAGCTTTTTAAGGAGGCTTCACACTCTTCTCCATAATGGCTGTACTAGTTTGCTTTCCCACCTACAGTGTAAGGTTCCCTTTTCTCTACACCCTCTCCAGCATTTATTGTTAGTAGACTTTTTGATGATGGCCATTCTGACTGGCGTGAAGTGATACCTCATTGTGGTTTTGATTTGCATTTCTCTAATAATGAGTGACATTGAGCATCTTTTCATGTGTTTATTAGCCATCTGTATGTCTTCTTTGGAGAAAGGTCTGTTTAGATCTTTTGCCCACTTTTTTATTAGGTTGTTCATTTTTCTGATATTGAGCTGAATGAGCTGCTTGTATATTTTGGAGATTAATTCTTTGTCAAACTTACTTATTTTTAATTGAAAGAAAATTGATTCAGAATATTGTATTGGCCTCTGCCATACGTCATCATGAGCCAGCCATAGGTATACATGTGGCCCCTCCCTCTAAAACCCCCTCTGACCCCGTCCCACCACTCTAGGTTGTTACAGAGCCCCGGTTAGAGTTCTGTGAGTCATACAGAAATTTCCCATTGGTTATCTAGTTTACATATGGCAGGGTATGTGTTTCCATGTTACTATATCCATTCATCCCACCCTCTCCTTCCTCCCTGCCTCCCATGTCCATATGTCTGTTCTCTGTGTCTGCATCTCCACTGTTACCCTATAAATATGTTCATCAGTACTATCTTTCTAGAATGCATATATATGCATTAATATATGATATTTATTTTTTTCTGACTTAACTTCACTCTGTATAATAGGCTCTAGGTTCATCCACCTCATTAGCATTGACTCAAATGCATTCTTTTTTATGACTGAGTAATATTCCATTGTATATATGTACCATAGTATCTTTATCCATTCATCTGATGGACGTCTATGTTGCTTCCAAGTCCTAGATATTGTAAATAGTGCTGCAGTGAACCCTGGGGTACAGCTACATGCCATTTAAATCCTTAGTCTTCTGCTATGTTCCCACCACCCTCTTTGATGGTCCCAGTGCTAGGAGGCAGGCTGGAAAAGGAGACAATTATTGTCCTCAGGACCTTCAGCTGGAGAGGGAGCTAAGGACTCAGAGCATCACAGAACAGTGTAAGCAAGGGCCAGTGAAGTGTCTCCACACTGAGGGCAGCAGGAGGTCAGGAAATAGTGCTTAGACTTCTGAAGCAGATGGAACCTGAACCAAGGGCGGGAGAATCTCAAAGATCAGAAACTTGGGAAAACAGGAGACTCTGTGTCCATAAACCATCTCTGAGGGCCCCAGTAGGACCAGAATCCCAGGAGGGTCCCTGTCATCTCCGGAGTTCCCCGGGTACTAAGAAGACCAGAACCACCAGGCTTCCTTGTGATTCCTGGTCAGAGTTGGGGAAGGTGAGGCACAGGGGCCTTGCCCAGCGGGCACAGGTGTGGGGTGCTTTGGGAGGGCTCCTGGGAGGCAGCTCCCCACCCCCCCCCCACTCCACGCCGCTTCTCATTCATTCAGCAAGCATCACTGAGCACTGACTATGTGCCGGACACTGAGTTCAATGCTAAAAGTACAAAATGCTCTCAAGTAGTTCTTGATTAAAGGGGATGCTGCAGGCCCAGAGGCCTCGTCAGGTCCCCCAGCTCTCAGGACAGGATCGCAGGGGTCCTCCACCCAGCTGAGAGCAGAGCGGAGTGGTGGGTAAAATCCTGCTCCTCCCGGTGCTGTCATCTCATCCAGGTGCTTCTCATGTTGAGAGCTTGGCTCAGGGCACTCGGGCCGTCCCTCCTCTGCACCCCCTCTTTCCCTTCCTAGCACTTAGCAGAGAGCTCTGGACACAAAGGGACTGGGCTGAGTCCTTGAGATCCACCCAGGATACCTCGCTTTGCAGAGGAAGAAACTAACACAGAAGTCTGAGATTTTCCACGCCAGTCCTGTCTCCACACCTCTGCCCTGTGGTTAGGCTGCCTGTCTTTGTTTGAGGCTTAGAAATACAGTCAGTCAGAGGCTTCTGCGTGAAGACTTCTTACACCTGTGCCTTGGAAAGGTAGCCCCCTCCAAAGTCATACGGTGATTATAAGCCTGGGACCTGCTATCTGGGACTGGGTTCAAACCCCAGCTCTGTCAAACCAGGTGACTTGCAGCACCGTCGCTTAAGCCCGTATGTAAAACGGGGTATAGGCTGGTTGGGAAGGTTGCCTGGGATGGTGTCAGTGAAGTAGCCAGGACGCTGCCTGGTCTATCAGTAGACCAGGCTGCCTTGTCTTCTTTTTAGACAAGGCCCTATGTCTTCCCCAGCATGTTCCCCGCTTACCTGAGGCATCTTGCAGCTCTTTAGCATGTCTGGGGTCCTTTGTTCCTCCATAACCCTCTCCCTTGGGGTCTGTGTAACCCCTGCTCACTCTGCAACACTCAGCCCAAGTGTCTCCTCCTCACTAGTCTGAACTACTGGCATTGTCTCATCAGGGCTACCCTGGGCCTCTGCACAACTCACCGGGCTGTCCTGCAGCCGTCCTTACCAGTCAGGGAACCCGTGGGAGGGGACATTGCAGCTGATTTTGAAGCTGGGATCTATTACTTGCTTGCAGTGTGATTTTTTTTTTGAACTTCTGTATGTGGTATAGCCAATTAACAGTGTTGTGTTAGTTTCAGGTGAATAGCCTGAAACTGTTGAGGGGGGCTCGGCTGTACATATACATGTATCCATTCTCCCCCAAACTCCCCTCCCCTCCAGGCTGCCACACAAGACTGAGCAGAGTCCCATGCGCCATGCAGTAGTTCCTTGTTGGCCATCCCTCTAATATAGGGCAGCGACTTGCAGTGTGATTTGCAGCAAGTTATTTACCTTCCCAAGCCTCTGGTTGTTCATCTCAAAGCACCTTACAGGATGATGTCCGGGATTCGGGAGCACACCCACAACAAACCTGGCCTTGTGCCTTGAAGGTGCCTGTGTGTGTAGTCTTCATCACCGCACCCCCGGTCCTGAGCACTGAGCAGGCACTGGATGTCTGCACTCGGTTGAGTTCTAAAGGAACAAATACACTCCCAACCCAAGGGAAGCCCTGGTCTCACCCAAAGTAAAAGGCCTAATGACAGGTTCTGAGGTCCTGAGCAGGGCAGGGGTGCAGCAGGGCAGGGGTGTGGGGTCTGCCCTGTGACCCTCACGCTGGTTTCCAGGGGCTGCCTGTGCAGAGCGAAAACACCGCACAGGAACCTTGCTTCCGAAGCCCCTCTTTGGACCCCAAGAGGGCCCTGCGCGGGAGGCAGAAGGGAGGTGGGTGGACAGCCCAGAGCTGAGACCCAGGATGAGGTGGGAGAGAAGGGCAACGGCCAAGAGGGTTCATGTGGAGACTCTGGAGACGAGGGGCATCTTTGTGCCTTAGTTAGTGGAGTCGGGCACCTTCAGAAATGGTCAGTTTCCCCTTGATTTGGAGTGATGGTGAGCCAATTTGCATTTATCTTAACAACATGCTTATAGTTTTATCCAGAGTTTAGCGTGCTGGGGAAAACCAAGCTGACACAGCTCAAAAGGGTTTTGAGCTTCAGGTAGCAGCATAAAATGTTAATAAATGCTCCATTTATTTCCATTTACTTTCCTCTCCTTGTTAATAATAAAAGCCAACCAGGCCTTTGGGGTTTCCTCTCTCCCTCCACTGCCCACCATCAGCGGGGAGGGGCACCTCCTGCATGCCCTCACCTGTACAAGCACTGGGCCAGCCCAGACAATCCAGGGGGGCAGGGAAGAAAAGGACTGGCACCTGTGTCAATAGAGGCGATGCCATTTCCTAAAGGTAAAAGTAATATTATTGAGGGAAAAAAGTGAGAAGGAGGGACAGGACAAGAGAGACACGAGAGAAGGGGTGGAGGGAAGCAACTATGCGGAGAATTTACAAGCGAGGGAGACAAGACACGGAGATTAAGCCCAGCTCTGCAGACAGCCCTGGGTTGGAACCCCGATATTGGGTCATCTCGGTGGGGGCTTAACCTCTCAGAGCCTGGTTCCGCATCTATCAGATAGGGGCGATGACACCAGCCTCAGAGAATCAGATGAGATTATGATTAAGCAGTTCTTCAGTGTCTGGCTCAGAACAAGCACCTCAGTAGTGACGGCTCCCCCATGCCTCAAAGGGATGCGCCCCGCTGCTGAGTGTGCTGGAAAGGACCTGGTTCTCCTACTCAGCCAGGGGCTTCTGAGCAACCCCACGCCTGGGCTCACTTCCTGGGAATCCCACCAACCAGCTTCAGGCCTTGGCATGGCACTGCCAGACTCTGGGTCTCCTTACTGATAACTGAGTTCCTAACACCAACGCACACACATCTGCACCCTAAAGACCAAGGTAAACAAGACATCTGGTAACACTGTCTACCTTTGGAGACAGGAACGGATGACTGGATTCAGGGGTGGAAAGATTTTTTATCATACACTCTTCCATATTTTTTGAATCTTGAAATATATCTTAAGTTATCTATTCCAAAAACTAGATAAAATTTTTTAAGCACAAAGACCAAACTAACATGCAGCCTGAGGCTCTGTGAACCAGGAGAGGATGCCTGCAGACACTGACAGCCACAGTGGTGTTGGGGAGGCTCATGGGGAAAAGAAAGGGCAGAGAGAGAGGAAGGGGCAGAGGACCATCCATGAATAGGGATCCCCAGGAAGGTGGGTGAGCAGTGAGAGACAGAGAGGTGTGCACCTGAACATGACAAATTCTCTGGGGGTATCACAGGCTCACTGAACTTAGAGATGATGGGAAGTGGTCTGGTACCAACTTCAAGCTCACTTGGTTCGGATGTGAATTGTCAGTGGAATGGGACTAAGGGAAGGGAAGGAGGAGGGGCTCAGAGCCTGAATTACTCATTCTGAGTATTTGTACTATTCAAGAATTTACAACTCAGAGGATCCTCGGGATGGGGCATGGTTGTGTGTGGCTTTGTCTTCTTTACTCCTTACAATTCCTGGGGGCAGGGGTGTATTGGTATCCCCATTTCAGAGAGAAGGAAACTGAGGCTCAGAGAGGTTAGGTCAGTTTTCCAAAATGAAACCAGAGGCCTATGCATCTCTTCAAAGCCCATGCCTTTTTCAGTCTGACATGCAGTCTCCCACCCTCCTCCTGGTCTGGGCAGATCGTGGCTAGATGTCCACAAAGATACAACCTAGGATGGAGACGATCAGGGTTCCCTGAAGAGATGAGGAGCTAGGTTAGTGTGAGGGAAAAGAAGTTGGGGTGGTAAGGAGGGCTCTGGGGTGCTGGCTGTCCACTAGCCAGGTCTGGGAGCCTGGGGTCTGGGAGAGCTGAAGACCAGAGACTGATGGGGTAAGGGAGGACCTACAGGGAGAAGGGAGGACAGCTTCGGGAAATGGGAGGGGCAGTAGAAAGAGAAAGCTAGAAAGTAAAAAACTGACATTCAGCTGAGAGGAAAGGGAGTGTCGGCTACCCACTCATTCCAACTGTCCTCTTATTCCTTTAAAGCATTTGCAGAACACCTACCTCTTTGGAACACGCTTTCAGTTGCCTGCAATTTGTCCTTCCTTCCTTCATTAACTCATTCATCCCTGCAGGCAGTGGATCAACATGGACTGAACGTCTAGCTGACTAGAGTGAACAGTCGATGGAAGGTAGGATATCGATGGTAGCTAATAATTTCTGTTTGGGGGAATTCCACTTTGGGAGAGAGACAAATGGCACTCACACCAAGGCTGATGCTGCCATTTCAGGCAGGGCTGGGGCCATGACTGTGCTGCCCAGATGTCCCCTTACCATCTTACTCAGCTGGGAAATGTCCATTTGGGTTCAACTGGGTGTAATTAGAACACTGGCCCTGCAGACCTCGTGCCAGGAGGAGCTGAGATTCACGTGGTCTGGGGGCAGCAGAACATGGAAGATGGATGTTGGACTTGGAGGCATGCATGTGGGTGGCAAAACTCTAGGATATCCATGTGTGGCTGTACCAGTGCCCTGTGTGAGGAGTAGGTGGGATCCAGCTCAGAATAGGGACAATGTTGGATCTTTATAGAAACCCAGAAGGAGATGAAGTGTGAAGTGAAGTGAAAGTCGCTCAGTCGTGTCCATCCCTTTGCGACCTCATGGACTATATAGTCCATGGAATTCTCTAGGCCAGAATACTGCAGTGGGTAGCCTTTCCCTTCTCCAGGGGATCTTCCCAGCCCAGGGATTGAACCCAGGTCTCCTGCATCGCAGGCAGATTCTTTACCAGCTGAGCTTGCAGGGAAACCCAAGAATACTGAAGTGGGTACCTTATCCCTTCTCCAGCGGATCTTCCCAACCCAGGAATAGAACTGGGGGTCTCCTGCATTGCAGGTAGATCCTTTTTACCAACTGAGCTATGAGGGAAGCCCAAAGGAGATGGAAGCTATTAACTCAGTGTGTGTGTGTGTTAGTCACTCAGTCATGTCTGACGCTGTGACCCCACAGGCTGCAGCCTGCCAGGCTCCTCTGTCCATGGAATTCTCCAGGCAGGAATACTGGAGTGGGTTGCCATTTCCTTCTCCAGAGGATCTTCCTGACCCAGGGATCAAACCTGGGTCTTCTGCATTGCAGGCAGATTCTTTACTGTCTGAGCCTTCAGGGAAGCCGGAGGTCTCAGTAAACATTCTTCTCACATTAACATTGCACAGAAAGCAAGGGAAAGAGAGAGAAGGAAAGAAAAGTGAGAGAGAAGAAGAGAGTACAGAAGGGTGGATGAAGAGCTGAGAGGCCTTTGAAAGTGCTGCCAGGGCAGGGGCTGGAGGGAGGCCGGGGCACCAGTGCCCACCTGCGCGTGAGGCTGGGAGAGGCCCCAGAGAGGCCCCAGGCTTACACAGCAGGGGTGCAGCTGCCCGACAGGCCAGAGCATGTCAGTGTGGCGTCGACAACACTGAGGGGAAACAGAGGTGTCTGCCAATGAAATGACTTGATAACTGGGATTTTCTTCAAAATAATCAGGGAATTGATGCATGTTAAAGCTAAGTGCTGTGTACACAGGGGGCTGCTATGCAAGTATCTCTATTTCCATTATGTGTGAAATAAACAGTTTATATGAATAAACAAAAAGTCTTTTAAAAAAAATATGGAAGCGGTGAAGGAATCACACACTGCAGGTAGAATATAGCCGACCTTCCATATCCACGGAGGAAGAACTCACAAAAGCAGAGGCCCAACTGTACTGGGCCATTTTGAGCATCCACAGACTTTGCTTATCTGTGGGGTTGGGGAACCCATGCCCTGAAGATTCCAAGGCATGACTGTACTACCAGAGGGACAGAAACTGCAGAATATAAGCAGAAATGAATGAGAACCGTGTCTTGGGTTTTCTTAAATAACACTGCAAATCAGGGGTTCTTAACCAGGGGGTGACAGATGGGCTGTGGGACCCCTGAACTCCCTGTAATCATGTGCAAAGTGATCCGAGAGTTTGCAGCAACTCTTCAAGGAACCTCTGGTGCCCCCCACACCACCCCCCCAATCTCACAGAGGCTAATACATTACCTTCTCTCTTAAATGTGCGGTGGGTGGTTTTAAATAAAGGTTTACTTTCTAGAACTGGCGTATTCACACCTGGGCCCTGTGTTTTCATCTCTCTTCTCAGTTAGCCATGCCTGGAACAGAGCAAAAGAGGCCAACCCACTGCACAGACAGCTCCTTGGGGATAGTTCCCCGAGGCCCCACTGCCCCTGAGCCAGAGCACTGGACGTGGGGTACGCTGTGCGGGAGAGAAAGGGACACAGCGGGGAAGGGCTGGGGAGGCCGGTGGGGCTCCCTGGGGTCTGAGAAGGTGACAGGAGGCAGTGTGGTTGAAGCTGTCATCCTCTGGCAGGCACAGTGACTTTCAGCTGCAAATGTCCAACAGAAACCATGGTTTTGAATAGTCTGAGGCTCAAAACCCAGAGAATTTCATAGAAAATACCTTTCTGTTCCTCACAGGATTGCATAACTCCCAGTGTGACATCTACCCCTCACAATGAATTCCTCCAAGAAGTCCAGCTCCCTAGAGGCTCCCCAGAACTGGCAGGTTAAGTGTGGGTTATTTCAGAGGACAGGGAGGGTTTCAGCTTAGAACCGTCTCCACGCTGAAGTTAAGGCTTGAAGGCCTGCCCCAGGTCCCGAAGAGTGAAGGCCCTTTCTCCCCAGGCTAGCATCTCCCCAGGCTAGTGTGGGACGCACGGGAGAGGGGCCTGCCTGGGGACTGAGGTGCGGGGCGAGGAGGGAGGCAGGGCCAGGTGCTGCTCCCCGCCACTGCCCCCCACAGGGGACGGGGAGCGGAAGCCATTCCCCACCTCTCACAGGAGGGCACAGACAGACAGACAGACAGACCTGTGCCTGCCAGGACTCCCGTCATCTCCCCATCCCATCACATACGAGGAGGAGAAGGGAGACCCTTGGTGGGGCCTGCCTATTCCTAGACAGGTCTGCAAGGCTAGAGGCTGGGCCCTGGGGACAAGGTGGACGAGCGAGAAAGGGCTGTCCCAGGACGGAGTGTGACGAAGGCTCACGTTCCAGGCTGTTGTGCACCTGGGGTCTCACCTCAGGAGGACCTGCTCCCTCCCTCCTACTTCCCCTCCCCCAGGCCCTACCTCCCGCTCTCCTGCCTTGGGAACCTCCCCCCACCCCATACCTTCCAGCAAGCCTCCTGTGGCACTCCGGGTGTGGACATCTCCCTGCCTCCCTCTCAGGATACAGAGATGGCAGCACTCCAGGCTCCTCCCACCAGAGCCCCGTCTCTGCGGGTCACCTAGAACCTCAGTCTTCTCCACCCAGAGAAATGTCAGGGCAGTGGAAGGTGCAAGACCAAGAACAAAACGCCCCAGGGCAAGTCTGGGGTGTGTGGGATTGCGTCTTCCCCTCCCTTACCGTAGGTCCTGCCTCCTCAGAGCACGTCCCCCAACCCCAACTCAAGGTGTTCTCGCTTGTCCTCCTTCCTGCTGGGTGTGGGCCCTGTGGCCAATCCTACAAGGGAAGCCAGGAATGGGCATGTGGTGGAGACTTTCAGAGGTGCACACCAGTAAAGAGAGACTTTTCTAGAAGGTCCAGGCAGCAGACTGACTGTGCAGGGAAGAACCAAAGCTACTTCCAGTGGATCAGCCCGAGGGCACAGACACGGCTGGCCAGACTCCAGGAACCACAGACCACCATGGAAGAGCCTTTTTTTTTTTAAACTGTGCTTTATTTAGGGCTAAGCTGGAGAAAGCGTCATCCAATAGTTACAGAAGGTTACAAGGAGCTTTAGGGAGTTGAGTGTGAAAAGAGCAGTTGTACTGAACTGCAGCTGTTTTTTTTTTTTTTTTTTACAACATCTGGACATCCTAAAAAGAAGGAGCCAAGAGAAAGAAAAATAAAATTTTACAAAATAATAATTAACCAACAAAATAGAAAGAAAGGAAAGGCAGAAGGCCTGAGAGGAACCAGATAGATGTTCTAAAGCAGAAAATAAAAAAACATGGTAGGTTCAAGGGCCTCCCCAGCAGGCCTCCAGATGAGCTAGAGGTCAGTGAGGAGGGTGTCAAGGCAGAAGATCAAAGCAAGTCTTCCCAACGGTGCAAATAAATTATAATAAATATGTTATACTTTAAAATATATGTGTTCTTAAATAATTCAGTGTTTTTTTCTGATTCTGAGTTTTTTTAAGCAATGTCTTTTTTAACTGCTCTAAAGTCATTTACCAAAGATAAATATCGTGCTTTCATTAAATAGTTTTCCTTGTTTTTTTCTCTATCATTACAATTAAAAGTCCTACAAAATATGCAAATTTATTTACAGAAAAACAGAGCCGGCATCATTTAAACATCCCTGTTTTTCAAAATTCCTTGTAAACAGTTTCAGAAATTCTTCAAAGATTGTTTTTTTTTTTTTTCTCTCTCTTGTTAAGGTTTTTGTGTGTGTGTGTGTTGTTTAGTTGTTTTAGATGAAAGTTCCCAGGTCTCCCTTGCCCGGAAAGTCTCTGGAGCAAGCATGGAAGGCGAGTGAAGCGGAGGTGTCCAGGGCTTGCGCGGAGCGGGCGAGCGCGCGCAGCTCCCGGAGCGAAGCGAGGCGGGGGTGGCGGCGGCGGCGGGCCTTCCTGCCAGCGGCGCGGCCTCCACCGGCGGTGGGCAAGCCCGAGGCCCACGGTTCTGGGCGGGTCCGGCCTGGCCCTCGGGGTCAATGGCGTCCAACAGCACTCGCGGGGAGAAGGGATTGATGCTCAGTCTAAACTCTACAAAAGTACAGTCCTACAACATCTGGGATTTTAGCAATAACGCTAACTTCTATAGGATTTTTTTTTCTTTTTTTTTTCTTTTTTGCTTTCCTCTAATTTTTCTTCTATTATATAGGTATTTTAAACTTCTCCTTTTTAAAATTCTGTACAACTATTATGATTTTAAGAGGGGGGGAAAAGTTAGAAGCATTTACAGACTTTTCACAACAATTATCTTGCCTTGTCAGTCCCCTTTGTTCCCCTCGTTTTCTCAGACTTCACAGTTAACGAGTTTTCGTATTTTGTTGCTTTCCCCAAATATCCACCAATTTGTTCATCTTAACAGCTCCATCCTGACATATAATACAGAAAACCGTAGGAAAGTGTCATAGACTTGAATGAGGGTAATCAAAGCGCCTCTCAAAGTATCAAAGAACTATTATCTTGCTGTTTTAAAAGCATTGAAGCATTATTTTTCCTTTTTTTAAATTTTTTTGTTTTTTGTGGTTTTTTTGTTTTTTTGTTTTTTTTTAATTACATTTTTTCATAGAATCGCTCTAAGCTGTTTCAAGAACAGCCATGAGGCAGGAAGGAGGTTCTCCTCCATCCCCCCTCTATTTGACCTAGAGCTACACATCTGCAATAAAAAGTTTGGTCCTTTGGTCCCTAAATAGCTAAAGGAATGACAGATAGAGATGCTCAGCGGCGACCTCCCAGCCGCCCCCCCTGGGGACCAGGCCCCGTCAGCCACACCGCTTGCCCCAGCCTGCCTCAGGCGCCCGCGGGCTGGAAAAGCCCCGGGGATCGGGAAGCAGCGGCCCTTCCCAGTTCCCAGCCCTGCAGTCTCCCCACCTTGTCTCAAGTTATTTTGTTTTAAAGTTGCCTTTTTTGTTTTGTTTTGTTTTTTTCTTCTCTTTTTCTTCTATTCATCTTCTTCTCTTTGTCATATGTATATTTTTCCCCCAAACACGTGCCCTCTGAACTCCATAGACGCTATACTTTCCTTGAAGAAATGTGACAGTCACAGAGAGTGTCTGGAGTCTTCAGCTTGATTGATATTGGCTGATATGTCAAAGGTGTCATCCAACAGTTCTCATTTATAAATATATATAGAGAGAGGTTTGTTTTTTAATGTAGCCCGTTCAGCATCCTGCCCTAAAATGAAGAAAATCGGGGCTGATTAAGCCAAGAGAGGAAATGCAAAATACATCCAAACACCAAAAGGAACCTGCCTCGGGGGGTTAGGGTGGGAGCTCTGGGGGGGTGGGGATGGCAGGAGGGAGGGAAGAGACCAGTATGAGAATTAGTCATGATCATGATACGTAAAAAAAGAAATTGACTCTTGTATTCAGAGTAAGAAACCACGGGAGGGCTATAGGTGATGGCTGTAGCAGAGGAGAGGGTTTTTGATTTGGGTTCCTTTAGAGTTCTGGATTAGGGGATGGCTAGATCTAAGGGAAGAATTTGTGACTGTGGGGTATGAATTCATCATTAAACTGACCTCTGAGGGATCTAGCCCAGATACAATATGTATACAGAAGCCTAGCAAACAAGATGGCAAAAATCTAGCAGCCCAGCCCGCTCCTCCCCACAATCTGTGACATGAATTTTGTAGAACCCTTGCCCAGTTTCCAAGCGAACCGCCTCTTTTCCAAGGTCAGTAACTATTTGCGAGGCTATGTATATATATGTATATCTGGATATATGTGTAGAATATATTCACCTGCACATATGTGGATATACATGGATATGTGTGTATGTATATGCATAGATACACACATACACACACACGTAATGTTTTTCTCATACATGCCAGGGAATTTAGAGGAAAGTCAGCACTTTGAGGAAGTGGATGGGAGAACCTAAAAGAAGTTAGAACGGATTTAATCATCAAAGTTAAATTAACTCAGACAATTCTCGATTTTGTTTTGAATGGTGGCTTTTTGGTGTTTTGTTTTGCATTTCAAAGAAAAAAAAAATCATGATCTGACTAGAATCAGAAGGAGAATGCTTAACCATTGTGAATTAACAAATGAGACTCGTCTCCATTCTAGCAAGCAGCTTCCACTTATACATGGGGGTGACTGGTTACATCAAGAGAGTTAGAACTGCAAAGCCCCCAGTTGAGGGGACAACGTCATGCGTATATCAATCCATGCTGGCAGGTTTTTCACACTGTTGATTCAACAAACAGCAAACCGTACACAGCAATCTAAACAATTACAACACCAAATAAAATAATAATAAAATCAAAAAACACTTGTCAAGGACCCTTTTTCAGTTGTAAACAAAAAAGTGCATTTTGCTTTTGTCAGTACTGTTTTTTCAAACCAACCAAAAAGCCCTCCCCAAGCCCCAGGTCCCCCACCTCCCCTCCACACATTTAATTTAGCAGAAGTAGCTACAATACAAACCTTACAATTGTGACCGGGCTCTCTCTCAGAGGCCTCGGGCTTTGAGCTCTAGTTTTTTGGTTTAGAATTTTTTTTTTTATCATTCTGTTACTGTAGAGATTTTGTTTTTGTTTTTCCTTTTGAAGTGAGATTTAAAATAGCCTAACTTGAAAAAGACCAGACCTAGAAAGTGTCAATTGAAAAAGGCCCCCAAATTTCTAGAAAAAAATAAAATCACAATATTTTCAAGTGCAAGTAAATCAACCACGCATAGATACTTTTAAGGTGTTTTCCTTATTTTTAAGAAAAAAAATAATGGTTTGCACAGTTAAATGATCCCATGTCCGATAATTCGGGAATTCATCTTTATTTTTACTATTTTTTTTTTTTGTTCTTTTTTTTTTTTTCTCTATGTGACATCTAGAGAAGCATAAAAAACGCTGAACAAGAAAAACCAAACAACAGAAAGTAAAACCACTGCAAGCACCAAGAACGAAACGAAAATGAGCACAGCAAAAAAGATTGTGGCAGCACAAAAGTCAAGAAAATGCACGTGTGATCATGACTGGCCAATCATCAACTGATACAACATCCAAGAAAAACGCTCCAATCACAGCACCTCCACGAAACTTGACGGCAATTGTCATGCAACCGATTCTTAGCCTTGTTACATGACGCCATCATGTCACACTGTGAACTTTGAGTTGATTTGAACTTACGGATGGGGGACTGTTTTCTCCACTCTCATGTGATTACGTGAACTTTATTCCTAGCTCAGCGCGAGACTGTGGTGGATTTGACTGGCCCTGGTTGGGTTGTTGGAATTTGATTGAATGACAAAAGAAGAAAAGATTTATATATATATTTATATATGTAGAGAGAGAGAGAGAGAGAAAGAGAGAGGACAAGAGTGTGGGTAAGTGGGGGGAGGAGAAGGAAGGGTGGGAGGGGTCGGGGATTGTGGGGAGCAGGGTGGGGGGACAGGGAGAGTCGGGTTGAGGGTGAAGACGGGCAAGGAAGAAGTTAAAACAAAATTAAAAGGAAAAATATTTATACAGCACCAGACCACAGCATCAATCTAAAAGCTCGGATGAGAGAACAGCAGTCAAATCATAAGAGAACGGAAAAAAACCCAAAAGGATGGAGGAAGCGGCAGACGAACGACATGGGCACGTCAACACGCACACGCACGCACGCACGCACACGCACGCACGGTTGCTGATGCAGACAGGTGATACACTGTGAACAACAGCAGAACCTCACACAGGGCCACTACGGGCATCCGTCATGCTCCGGGAACAGGAGGGAGGGCGTCGGCAGTTTGGCGAGGGGGCCGGGAAAAAAAGAAAACAGCCCCTCAAACCACCTTGGCCGGCGAGCAGGTCAGGGGCACACGCTCTCTGCTTTGACCCCCTCCTGATTCTTTCTCTCCCCCAGGGGCCGAGCGCGCCTCGCCTCCCCAGCCTTCCTGGCTGCAGCCTGTGGTCAGCAAGGGGAGCCTGACCGGGTGGCTCCCATTTGCCGGGTGGGTCAGAGGCTGCCTAAGGCGACCGCTGTGTCCGGGGGTCCGTCCAGCAAACACTCGGCTGCCCGGGACGTTCCACACCCACGGCCACCCGGCCTCCCACCCGTCCCGGCCCGCGGTGGCCACCAACCCCAGGGAAGGGCGTCCCGGCTAAGAGCACCGGGAAGCTGCGGGAGGCCACAGGCCGGCCCCCTGCCGCTTGGCCTTGACCCTCGGTCCTTAGAGCCTTTAGAGACCCAGCACTCTCAGTGGTGAGATTTAGAGTCCATCACGGCAGTGTTCTCGGAATTCTACAAACACACCCTGGCATGACTGATGTCGTGTTTCACGGCTGCCTTACTCACTCTGCTTTGCTCCCAAGGGGGCCCAAAGCGAGGCGAGGTCCCGAAGCTCTGACCCAGGAAAGGGTCACGGGGGAGGCTAGGGCGCCCTGGAGGGTAGGTTGCAGGGAAAAGGAGAGTCCACTGGAGAAGGGCAGCTATGGGTCTGGCTCTCTGCCGGTCTCTGCTGCTGCCACCATGCTCTCTGCTTCACCCCCTCCCCCGCCTCCCCCTTCTCGGCTTCTTCACACCCCACATCCCCCCCGACGGATGACTTTCTGGACTGACCCTTCTCACTGTCTTCTTTACTGATGGAGCCCTAACTGGTGCAGGCTGAGATCCCCCTCTTGGTGAAGCACCATCCAGTTACTCCAATTTGCGTTGTCTTGAACACGCTTCATTCACCATTTGGCGTCCTCTGCCTCCACCCAGGGCCCTGGGGGTCCCCGGCCCCACCCCTCCTCCTGGTTATCCCGGAGCTCACCCCCCAGTCCCTGGTCCCCTGCAGCACCCCGGCCTGTGCTAAGCCTGTGCACCAGGCTGGTTTCCAATGTCCCCGGCTTCCACCCACAGCGGCTCCTGCTCTCAGCTTTGGGTTTCCCTCAGGCTGTGTGGAAGGGAAGCCTGAGACTGTGATGTGTCACTGTGGATAAGATGCAACATAGCTGAGAGGTGACAATTCTAAGCCTAAATCTGGCCCCCAGCTCTGCCTTCTCTGAGGAGCCCGGGCCTCTCTGCCGGCCGGCCGGCTGGCTCTTCCTGCAGCAGATCCCCCTCCCTGAGACCAGGGCCCACCAAGCCCCGCCTGCAGCCCCAGCTCCTCCACAAGGAAAACCCGCAGACCCAGCACCCACAAGAGCCAACTGGCAGGCTGGTGGGGTGGGAGAAGAGGCCTCAGAACTGACCGGCGGCGGTGGGGGGAGGGACTCCCTAATTGTCCCGTGGTTTGGACTCCATGCTTTCACTGCCCAGGGCCCAGGTTCAATCCCCGGTGGGGGAACTAAGATCCCACAAGCCACGCGGCACAGAGGTACCAGGTGTCACCACGCAAGTGTAACTAAGGGGCGCCCAGGGACTCCCACCCAGTCCTGGGACGCCCACTCCTCCCCGCCCCGCGGGGTTCCTTCGCTGGCTGCCAGCTTGCCTCCAGCCTCCCTTCAGTGCCTGCCTCTGGCCGACGCTGGGGATTCCACACAGCCCCTCCCCAAAGCTCTCACACACACTTGGCCCCAGCATGTAAACACACTCTCACACTTAGCCTAGTGAGGCTCCCCCGGGTTCCGCTGGCTGGCCACTCCCTTCACGTGAGAACAGTGGCCCCTCTGCCCGCCGTGACACCTGCCTGGCCGCCCTCTGGAACAGCCTCTCCGGGTCCAGCCCTAGACGTGGCAGCAGGGTCACTGACCAGCGTGGGGAGCTTGAATCAGGCCTGGGAAGCACCCCCACCCCCCACCCCATGACCTGGGTGAGGAAGTTATGGTCAAGTTGAGCCAATTTAGATGCCAGGTTTCAAACACAGCTGGCCTCTGGCCAGAGAAGGCTCAGGCTCAAAACCACAGCCCAGCACCAGGCAGGTCTGACCTGAAGCACCCGTGCCTGCAAAGCTCGGAGCAGATGCTGTGCAAAAGCACACTCAGATCTAAGCCCAGGGTCCAGAGACACAGGGCGGGGCTCCCAGGATCCAGAGACACGGGGCTCCTAGGAGCCAGAGACACGGGGCTCCCAGGATCCAAAGACATGGGGCTTCCAGAGACACAGGGCTCCCAGGGATCAGAGACACGGGGCTCCCAGGGAGTCAGACCCGCCACTCAACATGTTCTCCCCCTCAGCTCTCCCCCTGCAGAACTGCACAGCCAGGCACCTGCCCTCAGCTCAAGCTCAGCGTGCTCCAAGGTGGGACAAGGGACTTGGGTGTCTTCCTGGACCTGATATCATGTTCATGCTTCTGCCTGTTTCCTTCCTCTTAGTTTTCCAGTAAAGATTTCTTGGAGAAACTCCCATCTTAGCACAAGATAAGGGGCAGGGGCTGCAAGGATGCCAGGAACCCACCTAACAGGAGGCACAGACTGCATCCTACCCAGGCCTCATTTCAGGGAACCAGAGCCCAACCACACTTCCCTGCCCGCAGCTGCCCTCCCAGGGCCCCTCTCTTTCTCCAGACCCCCCTCACCCCAGTTCTGATTTGACCACCTCTAAGCCTTCTGTCTTCACCACTGACTCGGAGATCCCCCTCCCTGGGCCTCCCAGCCCCTGCTCAGCTGACCTCTGTCTTTCTGAGCAACCGGAACTCATCATCTGTAAACATCCCTTGTTGGTCTGTAAAATCATGCAACTTTAAGCTGCTTTTATAGCTGCTTCCTCCCTCCCTTGCTGGCAGCAGCCACTTCCCACTGCAGTCCCCGAGTCTGGCCCTTAGCTGGCACCTACCTTCTGTTACAGCCTCTAACAGCCCTGGGCTGGGAAAGCCTGAATGCACCATTTGTTAAAATCCCATGAATGCAGCCAAAAGGTCAGCTTGAATGTAGGACTTACATGTTGTTTAGTCGCTAAGTCACGTCCAACCCTTTTGCGACCCATGGACTATTGTCTGCCAGTCTCCTCTGTCCATGGGATTCCCCAGGCAAGAATTATGGAGTGGGTTGCCATATCCTCCTCCAGGGGATCTTCCCGCCCCAGGGATCGAACTCACATCTCCTGCATTGGCAGGCAGATTCTTTACCACTGAGCCACCAGGGAAGCATAGGGGTTATGTGACATCACAGTGTCTGTAGGGGACTGCCTAATGAAGGGGTAGTCAGTCAGATGGCTGACCCTAGAGAAAGGAGATGTTGTGATGTGCCCCCTCTGGTAGTCAGGAAACTCTGGGGTAGGAGAGAGTGGGGCGAGGATACAGGGGGGTTTATCATTCTCCCTGCTTGAAGGAAGGGGTTAAGCAGCCTCCCGCCAAATCATGACTCAACCACTCAGTAGCTGATTGGCAAGTGACTTAATCTGTGTGTGCTCCAACTGTAAAACGGGAATAACAACACTGCCTACCTTATAGGCAGCGACAAGTATACAGTTATGTCTCAGAGTTGCCACCTTGAAGAACAAAGCCTCGGGCATGGTGAGCATAGCGGGAAAACCTGCGGTTCTCATCCTTCCTCCTGGCTTTTGTATTCCCTGGTGGAAGAACCACTCTGCTTTTTAAACTACTCCTGTCAAGTCCCCGCCGCAATTATGACTGCTAACTGGTTCTACCTTGAGGGCCACTTCTTACCTTCTGTCCCAAACAAATCCGCCTCCCTCACCCCTTTCTCTGACCTAGATGTCCCCTCCTTCCTTGGGTCTTACTTGCATCGAGGTCTACAAGGCTAAGACAGGCTGCTGTCGAGGGAGCCACAGAATCCCAGGGCATGAGCCCCCAGCATGCCACAACCTGAAAATTTCTGATGGCTCCAGCACCTGGGTTTCATCACTGGAGAAATGGAAGCCCAAGAGGGGAAGCACCTTGACCCAGGTCATGCCCTGATGTCAGAGTTAACCTATTGAAGGAAACGTGCTCCATGTCACGAAAGGGCACCTCTACTGCACTGGTCCCTCCCGCCTCTGGAAATGCGCCCTCTGCACCATCTGCTGGCTGCCATAGAGCCAGAAGCTCCACGCGGGCAGGATGGTGACATGCATCTCTGCCTCCCGTAACTGAGCACAGGAAAGTGCCCATGCTCTGAATGGATGGGTGTGCGTGTGTGCACGCATGCGCATTTGTGTGTGTGCGTGCGCATCTGCACGCGTGTGCTCATGCGCATTTCATGCAGACTAGAGATGGGCAGGAGCAGGGATTCAGGATGCAAGGGACACAGACTTTGCTTTTCCAGTCTTGCTGTGAATAGAGGCTCAAGAAACCTCTTGGAGAGAAGGTGAGTATGGCTGCTCCCAGGTGGACAAAAGGGGTCCTACTGGCAGTGCGGGGATCTGAGAGGAGACTGGGAAACTGGAGCTCTCCCTCCCAGACTCCAGACTCTGACCCTTCACTGGGAGGTGTAACTGTCACGTGACTGACCTTTCTCGCTAGCCCTCTCCATCTCAGGTCACAACTACTCTGCCCTTGCAGCCCCTCCGGCCAGAAATCCAAGCGCCATCCTAACCCTCTTTCTCTCACACCCCCTTGAATTCCTTCCAAACAGCACCAGCTCCTTCACAGCACCTCGAGTGACTGCCATCCCCCTGGACTGAGCGGTCCAGGCACTAGACCTCTGCTTGTGGCCCCATGGTCTATCAACACAGAAGCCAGCGATCCTACTCAAATGCAAGTCACCCACAGCCCTCTGCCCCGCAGAGCTCTCCAGTGGCTCCCTTAGCCCTTCATTTCAGTGGAGACGCTCAAGTCCATGCAGTGGACTGGGTTCCTACACGAGGTGGCCCTCCTTACCCCTGGGATCTCCTTTTTTGCTCCCCCAGCCCCCAACCTGCCATAGCTCTCCATCATCCCGGCCTACTGCTGGTCCTCGCACACACCACCTTGCCCTCGCCTTGGAGCCTGTATACCATACCCCTCTGAACCCTGGCATGACTCCCTGCCTTCCCGTCTTCAGATCTCTGCTCAAATATCACTTTCTCAGCTAGGTCTACTGTGACTACCTGATTTAACTGTAACCAACAATTTCAAAACCCTATACAATTTACTCTTTGATTGTATGTCCTTGTTTGATATCTGCCTCCCTTGCTAAGGACAAGGATTCTGATCAGTATCACTCATGCTGAGCACCTAACAGTGGCTGACGCACAGAACTGTGGAAGTGGCAGAGGGCTGGCAGCCTGGTCCTGGCCCGGGAGCAAGCTGGGATGGCAGGAGGGCACCGCAGTGGGGGAAGCCAGGCTGGGGGTGAACTCTTGATGACCAGGCAAATCTCCCACCTCCCCGCCCCCCCCCCCCCGCCCCTCCCCGCTCCCCAGGAAGCTGCTTCATCCAGGGGAGTATGTGGCCTGGAGAAGGAGTGGCCTGATGGTGCCTCCAGCTTTAAGGCAGGACTCAGAGAGCTGGGGAAAGTGACACCTGTCCACTCATCACGGGCTCTGCGGAGTGGGCAGGGTAAGTGGCCCCAGTCCGGTACATACAGTCACCCTCCTCAGCCTCTGTCCCCTCTTGTTTTGTTTTGTTTTGGTAAAGTTCTCTTTGAAAAGTCCTGTTCCCTCCTCTCCAGACTGAGCTGTGGGGAACTGGAGGGATGAGGTGGTCAAGTGTTGACAGGCCTCCAGAGCTGGAGAGTGGAGAGCCAGGGAATCTGGGAGAAGGCCCCAGCACATGTCTATAGCGCCCCACCACAAAGCCTATGTCGCCCAAACTTGCCTAGCCCTGAGCTTGCCATCGGCTCACCCCAGGATTTTCTGGCAAACAAGATTGCCAGTGTAGACCTTCTCAAAGCAGTTCCCTCCCTCCTGCCCCCTCTTGGCTCTGCAGCAGGGGGCTGGCCATGCCCATTTCTGCCTGGGATGACCACAGCTCTGCACCTGCCCCCTGGGAGCAGGTCCAGCCGGGCGCAGCGGGTCCAAGGCACAACGAGGGTCCTGGCAACAGAGGCCAGAGGAGGCGGCGGGTCCGTCCGGTATCAACCTCCCCAACCTCCCCGGTCCCCGCGCCCCGGCCGATCCCGGTTACCTGTGCGAGTCCTGGTCTCCCCCGGGGGACGCTCCCGCTGGCGCTCAGTACGGGCGATTGGCGTCTTTGGGCCGCTTCAGCTGCACCTTGAGCCTCTTCATGCCGATCTGGAAGCCGTTCATGGCCTGGATGGCGGTCTGCGCGCTGGCCGGGTTGTCGAAGCTCACGAAGCCTAGCGAGACACGAGGGACGAGGGCCTGGGTTTCCACGGGGCCGCCCCTGCCGGGAGGGGGCGGGAAGGGGAGGGGGAGAAGGGCGGGCGCCGAGGGCCGGGGGCGGGGTGGGCGGAGGCCCCGCCCACTCCCGCCGAGCCTCCGGGGGCGGGGCTAGAGGCTCCGCCCTTCTAGGCCCCCGCCCCCCGGCCCGGGCCTCGCACCCCTCCCCCACAGCCCTCGTGCGCGCGGCCACTTCCGGGGCCCGCGCTGAGGCGGCTCCCGGCTCCCCGACTCGCGCGGGCCCACGCGGGCCGCCCCGTCTCCGCCTCGGCTCTCGGCGGCGCCACTGTCCCGGGCGCCCTCTCCCCCACCCCGGCCGGCCCCGGCACCTCAGCCCCCGCCTGCGGTGGGAGAGGGCGGACACACCTGCGGGCGGAGGAGTTTATTGGACACTGTCCTCCCTGACAGGAGGGGGCCTGGCAGCGGGAGGGCACGGGGGGCCGGCCTGGGGAGAGAGAGGAGTGCGAGGGGAGGGAGGGAAGGCGCCCCGGAGCGTACGTCGCCGCCGCCGATCCCGGCCGCCCCCGTGGCGAGCGCCGCCGGCCGCGGGCCGGGGCCGAGGCGGGGTCCCCGCCGCCCCTCCGCCCGCTCCGTCCAGGCCGAGACCCCGCCCCCAGCCAGGCTCCGGGTGGCCACCCGGGTCAGTCCACACTGACTCGCGTGAAACGCCACCTCGCTCCCAGGGGCCGGTCGCACCACCCTTTTCTGTTTAGTATAGCTCCATCCTGGGAGCAGCGGCTCTTGCCCTGGACTAAGCACGCGCCCACTGACGCGTCCCCTGTGAACCACTCATAACACTGATAATGATGTAACAGTGATAGTACAAATTGACACTATTAGCGAAAGTTCGCTGAGAGCCTTCTCCGTGTACTACAGGCTGCAGAAGAGCTTGTCGAATGTTCACTCCTCCCAACATCCCAGGACAAGGATATAGAACCATTCATGGCCCCCAGTCACCTGAAGCAAGCAGTTCCCCGGTGGGACTGGATTAGGTTCCCAAAGTTGACACCTTTTGGAACTTCGAATGCATCTCCTATTTATAACCTACACTACTGCTGATTGGGAAATCAGCATTTCCCAAAACAGCTCTAAACGGTGCTCCTTGAGAGAGGACTTTCTGTGGCCAGGTGGGTTTACAGCCAGGTCACTCCGGAACAGTTCCTGGCACATTAACCAACAAATACACCCCCCTCCCATCCCAACTTCTCTCTTCTTTATGGCTTTTTTTTAAACCTTGTATTTTCTGGAATTTATTTGACTTTGGAGGCCGTTTCTCTAGTAAAATGGACTTAGATCCTGCAAATATGAAACTGAGCTTGGCAAAGTTTCCTGGCCATCCTGCAAATGTGCCTCATTTGGGCGTTTGTCCCCAAATGGCCATTAGATATATAAGGGATAGATGTACAGACCCCGCCGAGGTAGAAAGCTGTTTCTTGGTTAACTATCTGTGGTCCCACGTTCCTGCCTGAGACCCCTCCCTCACTCTCCCCATGTGGTGACCCTTTCTCGCCTTAACCTCCACCCAGACACTACCTCTTCTGGTCTCTTTTCTCTTTCTCCCTCCTGCATTTCTGCACATTTTCTCTTGGAAGCATGCATCATCAAAGACGGGGGAGGGATGTGTGCAGGTACATGTGAGTGTACTCGAAGAGGGCTAGCATGTGAGCTCAGATGAGACTGGTCACAGCTGGGCCCAGGGCAACATATCCAACATCTGTATTCATCTATACACCTAAATACACAGGAAGGATTTCGGATTACCCGTAGTTAGAAATCAGTGTGAGTCATCTTTACACCTCCCCCTCTCATGCCCTCCTGGCCCATCCCTTCCCCACAAAACTACAGTCAAGCTGTCAGCAGAGCAGTTTTCAAATGTGTGAATGGTACATCTGTTACATCGCTCTTTTTAGGCAAGCTAAAAGCCTCCCTTCCTACCAGGACAAGATAACCTAACTGTTGGTGACAGCTCCCTCCCCGCCCCCCCCCCCCCAAAAAAAAAAAACAAACAAATATGGGCGAAGTAGGAAAGAGACGGAACAAAGATAAAAAGGGCTGGAGATGCTGTGTAGGGCGAAGGTGTAAAAGGAGGGAGAGAATTTCTGGGAGGAGGCAAGAAGCCCAGCTTCAGGTTGAGTGTTAGAAGCCTGGGGGTTGGGAAGGGTTCCAGGCTCAAGGAACTTTTCTTCCTGAATGTTCTTAACTGGCTAGCAGTCAGGGCAGGGAGCATCTCCCCGCTGGCCCCCTCGGCAAGGCTCTGGGCACCATCTCCCATGTACCTGGTTTCCAGGGCTGTGTCCTGTCTCCTAGAGCCCTCTGCCCCATTCCTCCCACCCCTGAGAAGGCGCCCGCCTCCCAGACCGTGAAGGCTGTGCAGGCAGGATGCCCTCCTGGCGGCCCTCCAGCCTGTCCTCCAACACAAAAACCATTTGGGAGGCTCACGAAGGCCTCCAAAAGATTCTGTTTATGGTCATAAAGAGCAAGGGAAGACTCTGGGGAGTTCATTTTCACAGAGGACCATGTGTGGAGCAACATAGCCCTTTTAGGGGGAATAAAAGGGGCCCTAGCACCTCCTGAAGGTCCACTCTGACTAGGTCCGTCACATGGAATATCTTGTGTAACGTTCACAGCATCACTGAGAGCTGACCCCTGAAATCCCCATTCCACAAATGCGGACACTGACCCAGAGAGTAAGCGCGCCTGTGAGTGCATGCTGGGGAGGCAGCACAGGCTGGGCTGCCAAAGCGAGGGAGGGAATCCAAGAGACTGAAGGAGGAGCCACTGGGCCGGCCACTGGGCGGGATCCTGGCCTTTCTCAAGGCTGGTGGGTGTTCAGTGCTAGATGTTTGTTCAGGAAGAGAGAAAGAACCAGAGCAGAGGTATACGGGGGAGGACTTCCAGAAAAGTAGGGCAAGTCTTTGCTGGAGAACTTGAATGAGCTAACGGCAAGGATAATCTGGGGTTGACTGGAGGGAGTGGCACAGCATAGATGCCAAGGGAAAAGGCTGCAGATTGAGCCTGCTCCAGTCTGGGTACCCAGCAAGTCTGGGCTCTTTGCAGTTTTCTTCTGACTTATGGAACATCTGAGGCTTACTTAGAGACCAAATGCAGCTGATCTTCAGTCTGCTGTTTTTACATACGTAACTGTAATTTGTCAGAAGAAACACCAAATAGTGGAGGGGTGCACCCCGGTCTTTTCCTTTGGCCTTGTTCTCCCATCCCCCAGAGAAATGAGTTGCTGGGCAACTCTATGCCTCTGAAGTACCACTGATTTTTAGTGGCAGCTGCTAGAAGGGAAGGGACACTGTGCAAAGATCTTGACTGCCTTGGGGAGCATCATTTCCACCCCGAAGCCCTTCATGGACCTGGAGAACTGATCTCCAAACTGGAATCTCCTTAACACATGCTTTCCGGCACTTCTGCACTTTTGTATCTTTTCCCCTCCCCCATCCCCAAGAGGGGACCCAGGTTCCCTGGTCAAATAAGGATCCTATTCTGTCCTCATAGCCCCTGAATCTGGGGGTCATCCTGGAGGTGCTGGGCTGACTCAACTGGTTCCATGTGTGGCTGTCTGGGGACCAGAATCCTCAATTCTGGGGGACTCAGGAGTAGATCAGACCTGAGAAAGCAGCTCTCATGGAGGCAGAAGAGGTGGGAGAGGAGCTGTGGTGGTGTGGAGAGGAGAGGTATGGTGATGAGGTGGGTTTCCAGGAGGTGAAGCAAACTAAAACTCGGGAAGCCCAGCTGAACTGGAATTTCAGATAAGCAATAAATACTTTTTTAGTATGTCTCCAATATTGCATGGGACACATTGCACATAATATTTGGGACATGTGTGTGTGTTAGTCACTCAGTCATGTCCGACTCTGTGACCTCATGGACTGTAGCCCACCAGGCTCCTCTGTCCATGGAATTCTCCAGGCAAGAATATTAGAGTGGGTTACCATTCCCCTCTGTAGGGGCTCTTACCAACCCAGGGACTGAACCTGGGTCTGCCACCTTGCAGGCAGATTCTTTACCTTCTGAATGACCAGGGAAGACCCATTTGGGACATATGTATACTAAAAATGTATCTGTTACTTATCCAAAATGCCAATTTAACTAGGTATCTTGTGTTTTATCTGACAACCATACTCCTAGATCCTCCCAAGTCCTTTGTCTCCCATCTAACACTCTGTTCAGGAGAATTTCCCAAAGGTATCTTCATCCCGTTAACTCCCTCATCTTCCACTGCCTACAGCACCATATGAAGCATCTTCACCTGAATGACTGAAACGCTCCCCGGCACAGACTTGCCCTCACAGCTGGTCTCCCCTGAACCTTCCTTTCTCCCCAAAGCCTCCAGCTTCCTCATCCACTAGCCTCTGACTCTCCTCATCCCAGCCCCCATATGCTCATCCATTCTATTTCCCCCTGCTTGGAATTCCCTCCCCTTCTGTCTGCTTGCATCCACCTGCCTGTCTCATTCCTCCATTAGTTGGTGCCTGGCAGATCTCACTGCCATTGAATAGATATGATTTTCATCTAAGCTCAGACCTGAGGCTTCTTGAGGGCAGGGACCAGTTTCCTCTTCCTGATTCCTCGACAGTTTCACTCTGGTGGCCTGAGGGGTGGGGGTTCGGGGAGGACGGTGCATTGGATGGCAAGAAGGGAGCAAAGAGCAGGGTAGACAGAGAAGGGGGGCAGGCGCAGGACAGAAAGATGGACAGAGGAGGCCAAGGGGCCAGTGGGGTAGGGACTTCAGTTGGGTGAACCCCCCACCCCAAGGATCATGCTTAGCTTTGACCCCCAGGGCCACTGTAGCCTTGAAAGGAGAAGGGTGCTGGGAGAATGGCTGTTGTGAGGCTCTGCTCCCTACCCCTCCTCCTCCTGCCCAAGACGGGTCCCTTCCCTTCTCAGTTGGTGGGAATTGAGCTTTGGGGCTGGGAGAGGAGGCTCTCCCTTGGACTGGGGGTGGTGGGTAGGAGACTGGATGGGAGTGGGCAGGGAAAGCCAAGAAACCAAAGAACGGAAGAGAGAAAAGAGTGAGAGATGGAGGCTGGAGGCTGGGCACAGGAGCACTTGGGAGTGGGGGCGCGGCGATGTGAAGAAGCATGTTAAAAGCAGTTGGACACCGGTAAATTGGTGCGAACACCACCCTGTCCTAGGTGAAGTTGGTTTGTTATCTTTACCCACCAAAGCATTTACTTTGGTTAGTCGCCCGATCCACAAACACTTTCGAGGAGATGACATTACCGAAAGGGAGGAACATCTGCATCAGCTCAGCGTCCCCAAACTCCTGGGGCAGATGGTAGATGAACAGGTTACAGCCCTCGGGCCCTGCGGTGGGGGGGGGGAGGGGGTCGGGGGAGGAGGGATGGCGGGGTGGGGGAAGAGAGAGACAGAGGAGAGGTGAGCGAGTTAGGCAGCGGCAGCAGGGAGGGGTAGGGGCGAGGTTAGGAGGGGGGTCTCATCCAAGGTCCAAAAGCGGCCACGGAAAAGTGGGGAGCTGCTGAGCCCCGGGTCTGAGCTCTGGTCTCCACTCTGCCCTTGAGCAAGTCTCTGAACCTCTCTGTGCCTCAATGATCTTTTCTGCATCACAGGGTGCCTGGCAACTCTAGGACTCCAGGGGTGTAGGCAAGAAGTGAATGGGGTGAACGTGCCTGGTTAGTCTTGGAGGAGAGATGCTGAGGAGAGGCAGTGGGTAGGGAGAACTGCCCAGCACCTCCCCCACAGGGGAGAATGGAGGGAAGTGCTGGGGGCAGTCCTGTCTCTGCAAGCCTCACTCCCCATTTTCCCCCAGCCAAAGGCAGGACTCTGGGGCCTGGAATGCCCATCCTCTGTCCTGGCTTGCAGCCACTCTTTCCCGCTTGATCCCCAAAGGCCTTACCCTCTGCTGCCCTGAACCTTAAAGTCAGCCCTAATCTTGAAGGTGGAAACCAAGATTTATCCCACCTGCTCCAGCAAGCCAGGTGAGCAGAAAGGGCTTCATAGAAAGGTTTTGTGATGGGATACCCACAAGCAAGGGTACCACCAGCTTCATCATATAAGACTCCCCATTTCAACAATAAGAGCCCTGCCACTTCTGTAGTGCTAACTGCATGCCAGGCTGCTCTGTACACTTTATGTATATGTTAATTCACTTAATCCTTACAGCTGCCTTGAGGCTACTGTCATCCCCACTTCACAGATAAGAAAGCTGAGGCCAGAGAGGTTAAGTCACCTGCCAAGTCACGTAGCTAGAAGGTGATGGAACCAGGATATGAACCCAGACCCAGGCTGTCTGTCTCCATGGTCTGCGTCCTCCTCTCTCTCTACTTCCCTATCATAAATTTCAGTGCCCCAGAAATCCTGAATCCTCTTGGACTCCAGATAGCTAAATTTCCAGATAGCTGAAGATTTACATGTTTCTTTTAAAATAAATTTATTTTTTTTTAAATTAAAACATACTGGCAGTTTCTTTCAAAATTAATTATGAATTTGATGGGGGAGTATGTAATTTCCTCGTTTCTGTCTCACCACAGCAAAAATTTGAAGCGACAGACGGAAGAGTGTTACAGCTCTGTTACAGCTCAGTTTAAATGCCAGATCCATGTTACAACTCAGTTTACATGTTTCTTTTTAAATGACCAAAAGGCTGAGTTTTAGGTCTTTGAATGAGAAATCTCTCCAAGCTGCTTCCTCTTTTTCTTGCATCTAAAATAAAGTGTACCACATAAAACTTGACCTTTTAAACTGTGTGTGTGTGTGTGCTCAGTTGCTAAGTCATGTCCCATTCTTTGTGACTCCATGGACTGTAGCCCACCAGGCTTCTCTGTCCATGGGATTCTCCAGGCAAGAATACTAGAGAGGGTTGCCATTTCCTACTCCAGGGGATCTTCCTGACCCAGGGATGGAACCCATGTCTGCTGCATTGCAGGTTGATTCTTTACCACTGAGCCACCTGCAAAGCCTAACTACTTCTGACATACTTCTGACTTCTGTTTTTACATCTTCCATCTATTTCTGTACCCTTGAGGTACAGATAGCTTAGCTGATAGCTAAGAGTCCTCTGACCACCAAAGCCTCCCTCTGAACCAATGAGCTCCTCGCCCCTGGTCCCTGCCCCACACCATCTGCCCATCCCTACTCTCTGGCCTCCACTCCCAGGATGGCGCTTTCAGAACAGGTGCAAGCGAGCTCCCTCACCCACTGCCAGGGGTCCCAGTGTAGAATTCCCCAAGCACTGGTGGACCTTCCTCCCCACCACACCCACCTCCCTTCCCCTCCAACCATGGCATGTTTTCACTGGTTCATACCCTATGGATGTTTCCCTCGATGGTTCCCAGCTAGATGTGAGTCCGAACATCTCTGGGGCTCCCACAGCCCATATTCTGGGCAATACTGAGGCTCTTTGTCCAGTAGGTCTGGGAAGATTTCTCTCCAGCCAGAAAGGGGCACTTTCTAGGGGGCAGGAGCATTTGCCTCCCCTATACTCCTACTCTGCTCTCCCTGCATTCTGACACCCACCTTGAACTTGGGGGCCTCCCTACAAGCTCAAGTCCTGCAAGCTGCTTGGATGTTATTTCTGTTCTCCTTAAAAGAGACGAGAAGCCTCGAGGGGCAGAGCCTCTGCATTCCGTCCCCTCAGCATGGTGTGTGGCTGAGCCCCACAGGGCCAGTTCTCCCAGTCCCAGGCTAGCCCCCTGCCCCCTCACCCCCAACAGTGGGCCTACACATTGTCATTCTCGGGCTACCCTGGAGCCCTCAGTGCATTCTCTAATTCCCAGATTATCAAGCATCCAGATGGCACAACCATAGGACTTTGGATATCAATCTGGTCCAACCCAGCCTTCAGAGAAAAGAGGAATGGAGCTCCAGAGACAGAAAGTGATGGGCCTGGAGTGCACCATGTCCCCTGGCACAACAACCCAGGTGGTCTGGGGCAGGCATCCTCAGGGGCTTCAGGCATCTGTTCTCAGGGTCAACTCAAAGACAAGGGAGCTGGAAGACAGGACCCCATCAAACTGGTCTCTGTGAGCATCCCTGAGCTTGTTCCTGCTCAGCAGCCAGCATGTCCTGTTATTTCAATGGCATTGACACAAGTGGTGGTGACCATGTGGAAAGAGGCTAACCACTGGCATGCCTGGAGGAACACAGCCTTCTTGTTCATGCCTCTTGCAAAACTGGACATGGCTTTGGTCTGGCTCCATCCCACTCCATTTCCAGGCTCACCTCATACTTGGCAGCACCCATGCCTTGCCTTTGCTCCTGCTGTTCTCACTGCCTTGGATACCCATCTCCCCATCTCCAAATCTGAAGACTTCAGGACCCCAAAGAATTCCCCAAAGACCCCACTCCCAGCACCGTGAGCTCACTCCTGTATGCAGTGTACCTCTCTAAAGATCTAGGTTCACATCTCACCCCTCCCCCTTCCCTGCTCCCCCAGGGTACCAAAGTCAGGGAGGATGGGGACAACAGTGGGAGGCCCCCCTGCCCGAGGGGAGGCCAGAGTGGGGACTGGTGTCGCCAGAGTGGCGACACAGGGTCTGCTCTAGGGAGCAGGGCGTGGGGGTGGGAGGGCCTGATGCTGCTCTGAGATGGAGAGAAGGTACGTGGAAGAATTCAGAGCTAGATGCATGGGCTGGTACAAAGTGTGAGGTAGCGGGTAGAACAGGGAGCAGATGAAGGGGATGGGTTTACGCCAGTGGTAGGGGCTGTCACGTGTGTTGGGGCAAGCAGCACTGATCTGCAGCTGTGTGTGTGTGTGTGTGTGTGTGTGTGTGTAGAGACCTCTGAGCCACAGGCCAGAGTGATGCAGGCACTGACTACAAGGTGAGGGTGGGTCAGTCTGATGCCATAGTGGTGACAAAAGCAGTAAGGGCCCTTGGGCACAGTTCTGGGCCTGAGATGGGCAAAGCTGGACCCCACCACTTGTGACTCTGATCTGACTGATGTGGTGCTGGAAGACACGGGCTGGAGGGAGGAGGGCAGGGCAGGCTCCAGGGCCACAGCCCAGGGAGGGGAGCTGCTGGCAGAGGCAGGCTGATGCCCTATCCCCCACCCCCACTTCACTGATGGGCTCGAGTGTGACTTGGAGCTGCAGCAGCGCGTGGCTGCAGGAGCGAGCAGGGGGCCTCGCTGTGCACCCAGCTGGGTTCCTGTGACTTGATCTTCACGGGCCCTGGGAAGATGGTGACACAGGTCTCGGGAATGGCCCCCTGCACGTGAAATGAGACAATGCCTCACATACAACTTTGGAGGGGGTGACCAACTGGTGAGAGAAGGGCGGCATGCACAGTGAGAAATCAGCAGGTGACTGCTGGAGTCTGGAGACAGTCTTGAGCTAGGTGACCCTCACATCCCTCCAGGGAGTGATTGCCACTGTTCTCATTCTACAGGTGAGGACGCCAAGGCTGAGAGAGGAGAGGCCAAGCTAGGACTCGAACCTAGAGGGGTTCACTTCAAAGACCAGGCTCTCAGCTGTCCAGGCTCTGGGGCCTGTTTGGGACCACAGAGCTTTGGACTAACAGCCCCTAGGTCATTTCCAGGACTAGCCCACCTCCCATAGCTCTGGGACTGTCTGCTGCAAGGACTACGAGCCAGCGATCTGGAAACCACTGGGCCTTTCTGGCCATGTGGGCTACTGGAGTGGGTGTGGTGGCCTCACTGGCAGAGTGACCCTTTTCATGTGGTGGGAGACAGGACCCCATCAAACTGGTCTCTGTGAGCATCCCTGAGCTTGGACTTGTTATCCAGTCCCCATGGGGCTCCAGACTCTGCAATGGGAGGACTCTTAGGGTCTCTAGGAGGTTCCAGCATCTGAGGCCATTGGCCTGCTGCCCTGCTCACAGCAGGGCCTCAAAGGAGGCTTTCTGGGATCCCCTTATGTTGCTAGGCGTACACCGGAGCACCCCATCTCCTCACCCGCCCTTGGATCCTGCCCTGGGAGCTCCAGGTGGGCTCTCCTGCTCACCGAGAGGGCACAGCTTCTGCCCTAGATGGAACTGGTCTCCCCACTCCTGCCCACCACCCCAGCCATGAGCATCCCTATGTCTCTCCTTCCTCTCCGCTGGACAAACATTGCCCATTGTGGGAGGGGCGACTCCTGGACCCTGCCTCCTCCAGGCCCCCACCGTCCTGACCTCCCTCCACTGGGGTTTGCAGAGTTGCCTGTGACATGCACCTCCGCTCCACCTCTCACAGTCCCGCAACCCCCCTCACGCTCGGCACAACGCAGATGTGGTCACCGTGCCAACAGAACAGCACTGCCAAAGGCTGGGGGAGCAGCCTCTTTGGGGGGAGAAGGGGAGGGGCATAGGAGCCCCGCTGGCAGACTCACCTTCTCTCTGTTGCTGGGGGATCATTGGAGGTGGCTGAGGAAAGGCCTGGCTTATCTGACCATAGGCAGCAGGGTAGGCGGCTGCTGGAGGACCCAAGGGAAGAGGCAAGAGCGAGAGACGGTGATAGTGACACGAAGAGAGACAGGGTGAGGGGCAGGAAGAAAGAGAGAAGTTTCAGTGGTGAGCAGTCAAAGCAGACCAGTGAAAAAAATGCACTTTTAACATAAAGTCGGTTTTTAGCAGTAATAAAGGAGAAGCAGCAAAGGGAAGACTAGAAGTTGCATACATGCACTGGTGTGTGTGCATGTGTGTGTGCATACCGGTGTGTGCATGTGTGTGTGCATGTGTGTGTGCGCGCATGCCGGTGTGTGCATGTGTGTGAGCATGTGTGTGTGTGCATGCCGGTGTATGAATGTGTGTGTGCATGTGTGTGTGTGCATGCTGGGGTATGCATGTATGTGTGCATGCTGGTGTATGTATGTGTGTGTGCATGCCAGTGTATGCATGTGTGTGCATGCCTATGTATAAATGTGTGTGTGCATGCTGGTGGGTGCATGGGGGAGGTGAATTTAATCTGCTACAAGGGACAACCCCACATGTGCAGATAACCCACAATAAAGGATAATCAAAAACATCAGAATGGAAAGGATGGCCCCACACCACCTGGAACCCACCAGGTTTCCCCTTCTCTGAGCCCTAGCTGCCTCGGGCTCACACAACCTCACCCGTGCTCAGATGGCACCTGTGTGGGAGGTGGGGAGTCACCCTAGGTGTGAGCTTGGCCTCTGGGATCCTGCCAGTGGCTGGTTCCCCAGGGGCTGAGGACTGAGTTGAGCAAATCTGATGCTTTCTATATTCAAATGGAAAAAGGGTCAGAGGAGGCACAGGACTGGCTAGACCCTCCTCAGCCTGGCCTGGCTCCCGAAGGGGTTCAGAGGGCTCAGCAGGTGAGGAAGAGAGTTTCCCCTGGACTCTAGGTGACAGCCAGCTCATGCGGACCCCCATATACCAGGCAGCCCCGTTACCCTCCGGGGAGATACTGCCAGCTCATCTGAACGCAACAAGTAGGGACCCTGATGGGGCCAGACAGCGGGACCCTGGCTGGCAGAGATGATTGTGGGGTGAGTGTGTGTTTGCACACATGTGTGTGTTATCCAGCCCAGAGGCAGGAGAGAAGCTTGGCTGACAGCTGACCTTGGGCTTCCCACAGCAGCTCATCACATTCAGTGACCCGAGGCCACCTGCCCGCTTCTCCTTTTTTCTACCTCTGGTGGCATGTCCTCCGTGTTCCCTGTCTTCCTCGCTCGGGCCCCACTCCTGTTGCCTGTGTGTGGCTGGGAGTTGGGGGGAATGAAAGCTGCTTCCCCTCCTTCAAACAAGCATCTGTGCTTTCTGGGCCAGTGGCCCCCCAGCTCCAGTCTCATGCGGTGCTGCTGGGAGGCTGGTGCCCCTGGACAGACCCGCCCTGGCAGCACCATGGGGGCGGGACATCTGGCCTCGGAGATGCCGCTTCACAGTAAGACTAAAGCTTAGCCCAGCTCACCAGCTCAAATGGGGTTCTGACCCCCCACCACTGCCAGGATGAATGAGGGTGAGGTAATCTCGGCCTGATCACCAAAGGACGCCTGCAGAGAGCGAGGCAGCCTGCTGGAGGGACCACAGCTCCCTGTCAGCCCCTCCGCACTCCCCCGAACCCCCACACTGCTAAGCCCATGCTTGGGTGGGGCGGGGCATCGGTGCCCAGGCACAGAGGTGCCCGCAGCCGGGGACCACCGTGGGGACACCGTGGGGACGCGTGGATACTAACGACCTGCATACTGCTGCACTCCGGCGTAGGCCTGCTGCAGGGGGTCCGCGGCCGTGGGGCTCTGCGCTGCAGGGGAGCCAAAGGGCAGAGGTCAGCAATGCCTGCTCAAACCAGCCCCTCCCCCACCACGCCCCTGGAGATGCTGCTGCGGCCACACTGCCTTCCTGGCCACTGCGGTCCCTGTCCTGGGGCAGGACATCTGAGGCAGGCTCCCTGAATGGCTGGGAGGGGGTGGCCCTTTCCCCAGCCTGGGGCCCTCAGGAGGGTGGTGGGCTGCTCCCCCTGGTTGGGGGCTGTAGGCTGCCGCTTTGGGGGGCAGCAGAAAGTTTGGGGGGCTCATGCAGAAGGCTGGGGAGGGCAGGGAAGGAGACAACAGAGGGGGGCTCGACCATGAGGGGCTGGGTGGGGGGACACCTGAGGGATGTGGTCCTGGAGAAGGCCTATGTGAGAGCAGGCAAGGGGGACAGAGGCTGTCAGGAGGGTGGTCTCCTCCTCACTTATCCCTAGTCCCCAGCGGAACTGGGGGGCAGAACCTGAAAGATCATGGAGGCCTCATCCTGCCATTCTCTCTGGGCCACCCACGCCTGCTCAAATAGAGGGACCCCCTCCCAAATTCTTTAGGAGTTTGCATGAGGCACACAGGTCTTCCATTCCTGGGCATGCCCATGGTAGGACTGACCACACAAATGAGATCTTCCCCACGGTGCCCACAGACACCGGGGACCCAGAAGACCAAAGGCCTTATCACACCCGATCTCATGACTGGATATCCACCGCCCAGTGCCAGAGCACCAGAGGCTGATACCTTGGCAAGCAACCCGGGAAGCTGGACCGGGGAACAGGCTCGGTTCACTTCTGTTGCCTTTGTGGTGTCTGCAGACATGGTGGGCAAAAGTCTGGATGGTGAATGGACCAACGGTGAGCTCTACCTTTGGTGATGCAGGTCAGTGATGACTGAAGTGGGACTGGGCTGGCCTTGGGGGCCCAGGGAGATGGGTGGGGAAATATCCAGCCTCATTACCTTTGAGACCAGCTGGAGAACACAGGGAGATAGAAAGGAAACCATCCAGGTTTATCTGCCTGGTGACCCAAGCGAGCCAAGCTAACTGGCCATGCCAGGCTCCGGGGCCAGTAGACCAGGGAGAATTCCCAATCCTCCTGTCTGAGCTCCCTCCCCTGAACCTCTCAGTAAAGTCACACTAGAATGACAGCACTGGGTGTCAGGGGGGCAAGGGAAAGTCCTGGGCCAGAGGTCCTCGGGGGAGGGCACAGCTCAGAGGGGTGAGCTAAAGATGGGTAAGGATGCAGGTTCCTTCCCACCTGGGGTTGTCCAGGACAAAGCCTATCCCTCTGTTCCACCCAGGGTGGACACTGGAGAAGTGGTGGTGGTGGTGGTTGGCCACATGACCGCCTGCTCCCTCCCCACCTGACTTGCACCAGCCCTAGCTCCCTGGAGAGAGAGAGCTATCTTGCTTGTCCTCGTGGTCTACCCAGCTCCGGAACTGGCCTTTATACCATCTAGAAAAAAGATATCTCTTCTTTGGGCAAAGTTTGGGCCCTACGCAGAACATAATGTGTACGACTTATATGGCAGGTCCCTCTGCAACGATGCTAGGATCACAGCAAGTGCTCAGCAAATAGTGTGACGTAGAGAGGAATGAATAGTCCTTATCATTTCAAAAGCCATCCCTTCATGGTGTTATGTGGCAGAAAAGGCCACACTGTGTGCTTCCAGCATGATCTCGAGGGCAAGAGGGGAGAGTAGAGATGCTACCTGGGGCTAGGTAGTGGAGAAAAGCATTTCAGAGCCTCCTCTCTACTTCTCTGCTTAATGGCCTCATTAGTAACTGCCAAAGAATGAACACTTTGAAGGATCTCGCTCATTATAGCAGCTCCAAACTCCACATTTAAAGATGGTAAATTAATTTTTTTAATGTACTACTTTTTTTCTTTCCTTCCCTTCATCCCTCCCTCCTGCTTTGGCAGGGGATTGTTTATGGGATGTGCCAGATTGTTACAAATGGGGGAGAGAAACCCTTCCAAATTCCATGAGGGAAATAGTTCACAGATGTTGATGGGGGTGGGGAAAGAACAGGTTTGTCAAAATCCAGAGATCCAGATGGGCCTGTGGGCAGGGAGGGGAGGGGGCGGTGAAACCACTCAGATGTGCTGGGGACTGTATCTCCCAGCCCACGAGCCTGAGTGAGGAGGAGCCCAGGAACCTGAGATGGGTGGGGTCTCTCCCACCTCCAGCTTGCCAAGCCCCTCCCAGCCTGGAGCCTTCAACAACACTCCAGATTCCCCTCTAGGCCCTGTCACTTCATCCTCTAGGCTTCTCTGACCTCTTTGCTATGCACTGAGGGGTGAGGTGTGGCAAAACATGGGGAGGGGATAAACAGCAACTCCAAGTTCAAAGTCAGGAAATTCTCCTCCATTTCTCTCTGGCTCGGTAACCTTGTTCTCTGCTGCTGGTGGAGCTTGTATATTCTCTGGGTGTCTGGGTCTCACTCCAGAATGCTGAAATCAGAATCTGGGCATCTGTGGGTTTGCACAGTAGATTCTGGCGGGCAATAAGAGTGCGAAGCACGAATGTGCCCCCCAAGGCTGCCCTCCTCTGCTCTAGTTGGGTCAATGTCCTTACACCCTCTGCCCCACCAGGACGGCCCCTCCGCAGCACACTGCTCCTTGCTCATCCGTGCACAATGAACTCTCCCTTCATTTGAATCCTTAAGCATCTCAAGTCAGAGAACACTCACTCTTGATGAAACTCTGCTGTACCATATTCTGTCGATGCATACTGTACTCTTGCCTGGATTCTGATCTCCTCAGAGATCAGACCATGTCCTGCCCTCCTTCTGGGGCCCCCCCTTTCATCTGTCACAGACTGGGCACTAACTGGGGCTTATGGGGACTCTGTGACCTCATCACCTGCCCTCCAGGAAGGAGGACAGAGCTCTCATCATCCTATTGCATTGCCTCTTACCAGTCTACTCTAGAGCTTTGGGCCCACCTTCCCTGTGCCAATGCAAGTCCACCCTCAAGACCAGAGAGAGGCCCTGCTTCAAGTCAACAGGGCAGTCTTACCACAGAACTGCCAAATTTTAGAGGAACAAAGAGAGAGTCCCTTGGACTGCAAGGAGATCAAACCAGTCAATCCTAAAGGAAATAGTCCTGAATATTCACTGAAAGGACTGATGCTGAAGCTGAAAACTCCAATAGTGTGGCCACCTGATGCAAAGAAGTGACTCATTGGAAAAGACCCTGATACTGGGAAAGATTGAAGGCAGGAGGTGAAGGGGACAACAGAGGATGAGATGGTTGGATGGCATCACTGACTCAAAGGACCTGAGTTTGAGTAAACTCTAGGAGTTGGTGATTGAATGGGAGGCCTGGCATGCTTCAGTCCATGAGGTCACAAAGAGTCGGAGACGACTGAGCCACTGGATTGAACTGAAAGTTATTCAAGGGCAGGCCTCCTGGATCTTCCTGTGTGCCAGAATTCAAGCAGGACCCAGGAGCTGCCCAAGGTTCTGGTCCTCTGTTCAAGGTGCTGACCACAGCTTTGGTATGCAGCAAGGGACCGAAGTGGTGGGTACTAACCAGTCTAGCAATCTATATACCTCCACTTCCTTCCTGGAAGAGTCTTTTCCTACTTAAAACTAAATATAATTATTCTTTTAGCATCTATCCCCTCATTTCTTTGGGTCAAATTCACTCTCAAGTAATTTGCAGTTACTAGCCTCTCTTTTGGAGAAAGAGTGCTCCAGTACTCTTGCCTGGAAAATCCCATGGACGGAGGAGCCTGGTGGGCTGCAGTCCATGGGATCTCAAAGAGTCAGACATGACTGAGCAACTTCACTTTCACTTTTCACTTTCATGCATTGGAGAAGGAAATGGCAACCCACTCCAGTTCTTGCCTGGAGAATCCCAGGGATGGGGGAGCCTGGTGGGCTGCTGTCTATGGGGTCACACAGAGTCGGACATGACTGAAGTGACAAAGCAGTGTAGCAGCCTCTCTCTACCTGGTTGAACAACTCATCTATTCTCTTCTCTCCCCTGAGGGAGCCCCAGAAATGGTTTTTTTTCACCCATCAGACCGACAAACACCCATGGACCTATCTTCTCTCCCATCAGAAGCTCCCTGAAGGAGGGCAGGATCTCTCCCTGATCACATTTGGGATTCCACCAAAGAACAGACAGAGGGAAGGAGCCACACATTCCCGTGATAACAGTGAGGGCAGGGGCAGGAAAGGATGAGGAGCATGCCGCATGGAGAAGGAAGGGGTACCAGATGTGCTTACCTGGGTAGGGGTGGATGCCATTGGCAAATACAGCTTCTGCAGCGGGTTGCCCATTGGCCTGTGGGGGGAGGCCGGTGAAGCCGTTCACCCCAATGGGGGACGGGATGCTAGGCACGGCTGGTGCAGTGATGCCTGGAGGGGTGCTGCCTCCTGGTTTTAGAGGTGATGAGGGGTGGAGGAGGGGAGACAGGCAGAACAAAGGCAATGAAGGTCGACCCATGGATCTCCACCCCCTGGCTCCAAGGGCCCGGGCACAGACTTGGACCTCACACATCAACTCAGTCCGATCTGTGAATCAGGCCTTGGGTTATCTCCCTATGTGTAATGACTCTACTCATCCCAGCTGTATCTATTCTTCAAATTGGAGTCCAAATCCCACCTTCCCTACAAAGACTTCCCTGACCACTGACTGCTCAACCTTGGAGCTGCAGCACATAGACCTCTAAGTGTCCATGACTTTGACCACAGTCAGTCTTCTTTTAGTCTTTTTCAATGGTTCGTGTTCACCCCAGCTAAGTCAGGATGGACTGGTCCTTGTTTGGCCACCAAGGGGATTCTAAGCTGTGGCTCTGCTCTCTGCTATCTTGACTGGATCACTGATGGGCTGATCTGCCTTCCCATGAGGGAGTCTGGATACTCAGGTGGAGGGAGTTACTTTCTTGCATTGTGGTACTTTCTTGCATTGAGGTACTTTCTTGCATTGAGGGAGAAAGGCCTTTGCAGAGTTCAGATTCAGCCCTTTTCATAAACAAATTAGACACCCTGGCTACCTCGAGTTAAGACAATGGTGATGCTCACTAGGGTGAGGGTAAAGTTGGGATTAGATGACAGCACACTGCCCTCCCTATACCAGGTATGGATAGCGTCTTTATTGTACTGAGGCCCCAGAGGCTGGGAAGGGCCTTCCTCTTCATGTAGGAAGCAGGGAGGGTCTCTCTGTGGATAAGGACCTGAGGTCATCAGGAATGTCTCCGTTGGGGATCAGAGCTGTGGGGTGGTGCTCAAGTTGAGGCTAGAGATGGAACAGCCTTTTATAGTTTTTAGCTGGGAAAGGAATAGCTCCTGGATATTGGGAATACTGCTACTATGGCCTGAGAGCAGAAAGCCAAGGAAGCTTGATGAATGAGAGCCCAGCCCTTGGAGCTAGACAGGGATGCTTCACTTTGAAATTATTGGCATTTATGGCCACACATTTCTTTGAAGGGAGCTATCCTGAGCATCACAGGATATTTACCAGCATCCCTGCTCTCTATCAGATTACAGTACTCCTTCAGTTGTGACAACCAACAATGTCTCAGGATATTGCCAGATATTTGGGGGCAAGGGGCAAAATTGCCCTGGTTGAGAATCATTGAACTGGATAACAGCCAAGATCCAATTAAAAACATGCTTTGTAAGTAGAGCTGTTTTCAACCCCTCTGTCCTTTAGCAACTCTTGCAGTTCTCTCTTGCTTGTTCTATAGTTGTCTTGGAAAAAATCAGTGAATCTAGGTTGTGTTAAAGGAAAATGAAAAATGGGGCTCCTTCTGTGGTTGGACCTGGGACCATACAGGGCCACAAAATGGGCAGGGCTCTTCTCCCTCAGACCTCAAAAGGAGATGTGTTCATGTCAATTTCTTTCCAGATCTCTATACTACAGATCAACATGAACTGCTTCCTGACATGGCTTAACAACTCGAGTGAAACTGTCACCACTCTGAAATTGTATCTTGGATAGCAGGGGTTCCACATCCCATCTTCCCATGGGTCCTCAGGAATTAGAACATTTTTGAGACAATCTGCTCAAGGATGATGTCGGCACTGGGCCCAGACACCGGGTGCTCTTGACCCAGGATGGTCTGTTCGTAGCCGAAATTTGCCAAACCAAGGTACCAACCTGGGTTCAGTAGCTTTCCTGCTAGGCCAGGCCTCATGTTGGTACCTGCCCACTCACCTGAGGTTGGGGTCATGGGTGCGGCCGCCAGGCCGTTCATGTTGAGGGCTGCCATCTGCTGCATCTGGGCGGCGGCGAAGGCAGCCATGGGGTTCAGGTAGCCGCCCTGTGCGACTGACGCCATTAGGGCCGCTTGCTGCTGCATCAGCTGGGGCAGAGGGAGTGGAAAAAATATCATGCGCTTCCAGGAGGGCGGACCTCCCCACCAAGGGGTCATTCAGCTTCTGCTCCTGGAGACCAGCTCCCAGGCCATCAACCCCAGGGAGCTCAGATGCATGTCTCTCCTCCACTCTCTGAGAGCCCTGAGCCTTCCTCACTCCTGCCCTAGTTCTAAGGGCTCCAAGGGTGCCGGCCAGTCCTGCAGTTCATGGAAATGTGACATCCAAAGCTCTAGAGACACCTGGATGAGCTGCTGTAGACCTAACTTGGCACGGTTTCTGTTCGGGATGGTCCTAACTTGGAGTCTGCAGGGTAGAGGCTACAGGAGCATCCTAAATGAAACCTAGAGGTGAGCAGGGACTGGGAAGGTTGTTGAAACTGGCCATTTGGACACTGCTGAAGAAGCGAGGTGAGTTTGCAGTTTTAGAACCAGAGCCCTGGCCTACCTTAGTGCCACCGGTGTGGGGGTTGTGGTCACAAGTCCAGGAGGCAGCTGAGGGGCGATGCTGGCAGAGCCCGCCCCCATGTGGGAGAATGGGCCTGAGAGGACCTCAGGGGAAGTGTGGGTGAGGGGAGCTTTGAAGCACCTCACAGGATCCCTGCTAGGAGTAACCAGAAGGTGGAAGGACACCCTTCCCTTGAGTGGTGGCAGGGGTGGGGTGGAGTCAGCAAGACCTCGAGCCTCTTTCCCTGTTCCAGTCAGGGCTTCCAAAGCTTTGCGGAGAACTGCCACCCCTGGCCCCGCCCCGCTGGGCCCCCACTTACTGCCTGTGCGTAGGCGCCGTAGGCCCCGAAGGGGATGGCCATGGGGTTGAACATGCCCATCTGGCCAGCCATCTGCTGCATTCGCCGCATTGTGCGCTCCTTGTCGGTGTCAGCGAACTTGACCACCAGACTGGATGAGGCTCCCTGCAGCCGGGACTGCACGTGAGGCCCACCAGCCCTGCCCCATCCACCTCGGCTCCCTGGCCTGGGCCCACCCGATCCTCTCCACGGGGTGCTTTGGGGGCGGGGGAGGGGAAGGGGGCAGGGTAACAAGCACCAAGCCTCACCAAGGAGTCTGGAACTCAACCTCCCCGCAGGCCTTTTCTACCTAGGTGACCTTGGGCTACTTCCTTAGCATCTCTGGGCCTCAGTGTCCTTGTCTGAAGAATGGGATTGTTGGCAATGCCTCCTGTCTCCTGGGGAGGCTGCGAGCGTGGTATGTGGGCACGCGTTTGGCACCGTGTGGCCCAGCGGGCGCCAGGACAGGCGGGGTCTTGAGGATGTGTGGGAAGGCAGAGATGTCTGGGTCCCTCATTGCCCCGTCTCGCACTCCCCAGGGTCGGCCACACTCACCGGCATGGTCTGGCTGCCGTGCAGAGCATTGATGGCGGCTTGTGCCTCAGCGTGGGAGGAATACTTCACAAAGGCGCACCCTGGGGGGACGGGAGAGGCTGAGCCAAGGCAACTGGACCCAGAGAAAGGTCAGAGAGGCGCGAGAAGTGAAAGACGCGGCACAGGAGGGGCCGAGGGGAGAGGGCGCCTCCCAGAGGAAAGCAGAGTGAGACCCAGAAACACTGAGAGACACCGACACACACAGAGCTACACAAGGAGGCAGAGAAAGACCTGGGCCGGCCAAGGATGTCAAAGGACCCTTAACTGGCCCCGTCCCAGTCTGGACTCGGATCGCGGCCTTTCCTTCCTCCCAGGCCTGACAGCTTCGTACCTTCCAAGCAGCCTTTCCCCGCTGGCCAGACCAGGCCAGCTCCAGGGGGCTCTGGACTCTGCTAGTAGGCTGACTAGAGACCCGCGGCCCCGCCCCGCCCGCCCCTCGCCCCGCTCCTCTTCCCATCGCCGCGCCCCTCTTGCTCCGCCTCGCCTACCTTCTAGTCCTGCCCCACTCACCTCTAGCTCTGCCCCGCCCACCCTCTTGCCGCCCCACCCACCTCTGGCTACGCCCCGCCCACCCTCTCGCCCCGCCCCACCCACCTCTAGCTCCGCCCCTTCCACCCTTTCGCCCCGCCCCCACGCACCCTTGCTGTTGCCGTCGGGTCCGCGCAGAATGGTGCACTCCTCGATGTTCCCAAAGGCTTCGAAGAGGCGGCGCACATCGTCCTCAGACTGCTGCTTGTTGAGCATACCCACGAAGAGTTTTCTATCTTCTGGAACAAAATTAGGAGATGCTTACCCGGGCCAAAGACCCGGAGGCGCGGGGTCGGCCCGCGGGAGGAGGAAGGGTTACGGAGGGGAAGGGGGAGGGCTGGTAGGGGGCAGGAGGGGGCTCACAGCCGGAGGGGAGGGATAACAGCGAGAGGGAGACGGGTGGGAGGCGGTGGGGCACCGCTCGAGGGGAGGAACGACCGGGTGAGGGGATGGACGAAGCGGGGTGGGGGGCAGAGCCAGAGGGGGAGGCGAGGCGGGAGGGGTTGCGTCTGAGCAGGGGCGGGATTGCAGCGACTCTGCCCCTCCCGGCCTCAGGGCCGGGCCAATGGGCTGGCTGCTCACCTGTGGTCCACAGGTCCTTTGGACAGCCCTCCATCCTCCCTCCTGTTAGATGCTCACTGTCTTCCTCAGCCACTTTCACCCCCAGAGGCCAAAATTAATTCACAACTGGCAGGTGGGCCACAGGGCCTATGTACATGCTGTTTCTCTGCCTGGAGTGGCCTCCACGTCACAAAGCTGAATCCTCTAATGCTAGGTCTCCGCTAAAATATTGCTTTCTCATCAAAAGCCCTCTTTCTGCTTCTTTATTCTCTGTCTCAACCCGTCTTCTGGTGCAAAATTACAAGGACAATTTACTGCTTCGCCTGAGTAGTGAGTTTCTGTCTAGCTCCCCATCCCTCAAAGTAGGCTCCCCTAGCGAAGAGGCTAGGCCTCTGCTGGAGTGGTGGTAGAGGCACCTAGTAGGCCCACAGGACTGAGCTATGGAATGAATGAATGCATCCGAGGGGCAACCTCGTTTCTGCCTCACATGTTCTTACCTCCATCTGGTGCTCCCTCTTCTTGCCCCTTCCTATTCATTCTACAAAATTCAGTCCTGGGCACTTTGGAGGACCCAGTTTCTGAAGACTGGGCTCCCTCAGCAGACACCCCCCCCCCCCACACACACACAATTGTGTTGAGTACCAAATGGTTTGTTGACAACACTCAGATGTGAGCTTAGGGTGACAGGGATTACATTAGGCTGTGTGGATTTGTAGTAACTTATGACTGCAAAAACGTTTCCCATCCCACAAGCTCCTATTGCCCTGTGACTCTCACTCCTCCCAGGGAGGTGGGATCTGTTTCCTCCCCTTGAATCTGGGCTAGGCTGTGACCGTTTTAACCCATAAAGAATGGCAGAAGTAACACCAGATGCCTTCCAAGGCTGGGTCATAAAAAGGATCAGCTTCCACTCTCTGCTCTTGGGATGGTTGCTCTGTGGTAACCAGTCACCATGCTGGGAAGAGCCCCTAATGCCCACACCAGGAGTCCACATGGACAGGAGCCCAGGCCTCCAGCTGACAGCCGGCATTAGCCCTCAGACATGGAGTGAATGAGTCCTGAGATGATTCCAGCCCCCAGCCCGTGAGTCTTCCAGCCGAGGCCCAGACAGCCTGGAGGAGAGGCAGGCCTTCCAAGCTGTGCCCAGCCTGAATTCCTGACCCACAGAATCCATGAGTGTAGGAAATGGTTGTTTTACACCACTCCATTTGGGGCTGAATTGTTAAGTAGCCATAGTTTGCTGGAACGTGGTCCTCGTGGTGGCAGACACCCACTTGATGTTTGTTGACTATTCAGTGACTGACATGCACAGCCAAGGCTGCAGAAATGCACACTCCAGAACTGCAGACAGCCATGTGTCCATGGTTTCCACAGAATGCAAGGGCAGTCCAGGACCATGTCCTTCTGGATCCAGGGTGGTTGGTACCTCCTGCCCCAAAGCACTCCCATCACCCACACCGCCAGGAGAGTTCACGTAGAGATGGGCGCTGAGTGGGATCTGGAGCAGAGGAAACCTCCAGGTCCTACCCAGCTTCACAGGCCACCCTAGAGTCCTCCTCTTCAGGAAGGCTGACTGCTGCCCTACTGGTACCCCCAGCCTGGAGCACTCAGCACTGGGCATGCTCTCCCTGACGAGGTGCTCCTTCCATGCCCACATGGGTCAGGACACACCAGCTTGGACCTCCACCATCAGGGCGGGGGGCTCCTGCCAAAGCTCTGAGCTTGGATTCCACGCAGATGCTCAGGCCCTGGCAGGGCGGGGCACACCCCCGCCCCATCTCCAGCCTTCACCAACTCCAATCTGTGCGCTGGGGGAAGCAGAGACTGGGGGCCTGAGCGGGCGTGGAAGGGGTGAAACTGAGGAGGGATGGAAGGCGATGGATTCATACAGAAAAGGGAGGGACAGAAATGGCAGAGACAAAGGAAAAAGAAATAAAGAGCCGAGAGAAGAGATGGACAGAAGGAAACGGCAGAGACAGAAGTGGGAGGGAGAGGGACTTGGGTTTAGCTCCCAGAAGCACAGCGACATTTTACTGGAAGTAAACTGAGTTTTGACGCCTTCAGTGGAGCCTTGAAACTCTGCTCCCAGGTCATCCCCGTCTTCCCCCTCTCCCAGCACCTTTTAAAGACTCTGAGTTAATGGGATTGCTGGGAAGACAAAGAAGTGGCAACCTGCCCTCTCCTCATGCCTGACCCTCCTGCTCAGACACTGCCTCCCAGGAAGGACCTGGGAGGGAAGAGAAGGCCCAGTCTCCCTGGAGCCAGACTCGGATGCTGCGACTGCATCTCTTTTCCTGACTTCTGAATGTGTTCCTCTGGTTTCATTATGACAGCTTTCTGGTTGCATTAAAATTCATTAAATCCCCACGTGCCTTTCTAGCCAGCCACTTCCCTTTTCCAGGTTTTTTTTTTTTTTTCCCTAATTCCTTCTTTCCCTCCCTGAAGTCATCCCTTACTGCCGATTCTTGGTTCTCCATCCTAAACCTGGGTCCTTCTCAAGGTGAAGGGGGCCAGGCTCTCCCTCTTCCTGACTGTTCAAATCTCCCTTTCTGGAAGGCCACCAGGAACCAAAGAAACCTGGCTATAGGCTCACTTTTGGGTGATCTTGGATTGACCCCACCCAGTGCAAAGGTTTATTTGTTTCTAGGTTCCTCTTTATTTCCAGTTGGCTTTGGCGCCGGGTGAGTGATTCTAAGGCTTGTCTTACAGACCAGGGAGTGAAAAGACTCTTGAGTCTGAGAGTCAGTCTCCTCTGGCCCAGGCCCCTGGCTCACCCTCCTGCCCTGCTGCGTTCGGCTACATACTTCCTTACCCACCTCGGTGTCAGAAATGGGAATAACATCCTCATGTGGATGGTAGACTCCCAGGATGTGCCGCAGAATGAAGCAACCAGCAGTAGTAGAACGGCGATGACCCTGACCTGGGGTTCTGTATCCAAGAGGAAGAGGAAATGAAGCTCCCGGCCCTGACTCAAGGCAGCAGAGGTCACAGTGGGGTGCAGAGGGGAGACCAGAGGCTCCACAAGTGGGGGAGGAGGGCTGGAAGTGACAGGCTGCAGCAGACCTGGGCCATGGCTGCCCGGCTGGGATGGACAGCTCTCCCTGTGTCCCCACCTCCCCGGGCACTTTCCCGAGGTGCTGTCCCCAAACTGTGTCAGACGACCACCAGTGACACCACTGCGCTGCTGTCTCGGACCTTATGCCAACCTAGGGGGAGTCTCAGAGGGTGACTGCATTTCCTCGGCCACTGCCCTACCCGCGCCATCATCCACACAGACTCCCGTGTCCCGGGCCAAGCTGAGAAGTCCCTGCCCAGAGCCCTCCTGCCTGAGGGACGCAGGGTTCCTGGGTGACGGCGGGGTTAACCCTCAGCCTGAGCCCATTTGGGGTGTGAAGCTGTGGTTGCTTCTCTGAGGAGATGTTCAGGTAGGTGCTGCTGGGACTGGGCCACAAAGGCCACCTTCACGGAAGGTCAAGCCAGGAAAGACCTCAGGGCCAGGGTGTAAATGGATTGAATGTGTCCCTGAGTGTGAAGTCGCTGAGACAGTGTGGGAGTGGTCACTCCCAGGGATGCAGGAGGCTGGTCTCTAGCCTAGTAGGTGGCTGCGTTAAGCTCACCTTTCAACTTCCGGCAGGTCTGTAGGGGCTAGTCGGGGAAGGGGCGGTGGCAACACCCTGAAGGCTTCCTGGAGGAGGTGGCCTGGAGTTACGATGTCCAAGGCTCAGGAGCAGGATCACCAGGCCCACAACAGAATGTGAGCAAAGACTGAAAGATGAGAGGGCCCTTTTTGGTTGTTCTTTCATTTGCTTCCTGCCTGGGGTTCCGGGGGAGGGGTGGGGAAGCTTGGGCTTTGCTTTCCCAGGTGCCTCTGGCCTACCCTACACCCACCCTGCCCCCAACACACACGTCTCCCAGTCCTCTGGTCTCAGGAGTCTTATTCCTTTTCCCAGAACCTCAATCTAATTCTGAGTTTCAGTTTCCCAGCCTGCTAGCACTGGGGGACACCTCCAGGAAGGCTTAAGTGCCAGTGAAAAGGCAGAGGAGTCTAGTTGCCAGGATCTCATGCTTGGGAGAGACCCTGATGCTGGGAAAGATTGAGGACAGGAGGAGATGGGAACGACAGGATGAGATGGTCGGATGGCATCACCGACTCAGACGGACATGAGTTTGAGCAAACTCTGGGAGATAGTAAAGGACAGGGAAGCCTGGCTCACTGCAGTCCGTGGAGTAGCAAATAAATGGATACAACTTAGTGACTAGAATTCTAGCAACAACATCATGCTTGCTCCAGCCCCTCCAGGAGGGAAACAGACTCCTCTCTCATCCACTCAGAATATCCGGGCAGAATGGGGCTCTGGCTGGAAGGCTTTGCATTTTAAAAGGAGAGCCCAGAAAACAGAGAAGCAAGACTCTGATGGCAAGATGAGGACAGGCTCCTATGGGGCATATTTCAGGGTGGTGCCTCAGGGCTCCAGACGTGCGGGGAAGCATCTTGCTGGCTGTGCAGGATGAGGGACCCTGAGCGGGGCGGAGGCGGGTGGCAGCCGCAACACTTGACTTGCCAAATGCCAGCGCCCTGGCTCTAATGCTCCAATTCCGGTTTAATTTTCAAAATTTGATTCGCTCATTACCATCGGCATTAAACAATATTTCCTGCTTAAGGATAGATGGCTGCCGGGGCACCGTGGACGAGTGCTCAGATGGCTAATGCCTTTTATGGCTGCAATAGACTTTTACTGTTCTCTTCCCTGCAGCTGCCGAGGGAGGGTTTGTGGGGGACCTGAGCTGGAGAGAACCAGGAGACCCAGGGCCACGGTGGGGAAACATTGATTTTGAGTTCTGTGGCTAGTGGGGTGGGCAGGGGGGTTGCTAGGAGACCAAGAGAACCGGGCTGGGTGGGTCTTGTAGGACCACAGCTGTAGGGAATGCTCTCCACAGGGCCCCTGGAGGCCCGAAGGCAGCAGTCTGGGGACTGAGAAGAAAATTCCAGACATTCACAGTGACTGAGTCAGAGGACTGTCTCCACTCTTGCGCCTTTGGCCCTGGGGGTGGGGAGGACTGGGCCAGAGCTCAGAGCCCCAGGTGCTCATGCACCTGTCCCTTGGCTGCTGGCAGAGGCCATGACGGGCCCTCAGCATCCCTTCAGCTGTTCACTGTGGGACCAGGGGACTTCCCGGAGTGCCTCTTGGATCCCAGGACCATCTGCTCTCCCTGGGGAGTGATCTTGTGCCTGAGGTCCCACAGGGGGAAAGACGGGTTCCTTCTCCCTAAATTCACCTGTGGATCAGGGAGGACCTTGAGAGAAGACATGTAGACTTGACAAGGGGTCGAGACCAGCCGGGGGAGGAGGGCAGGGGGGAGAATAGTGGGGGGAAGGAAGGAAGGGGCCGGGGCATCTTCCAGGGAGTAGCTGAAGCTGTGTGTCAAATCCTGGTTAACCGGGCCCCCTTACGCAAGTCACGCACCCTCCCTGGGCCTCCATTCCCTCATCCATAAAAGGGGAGAGGAATCGCACCCACCTTGGGGATGAGATGAGTTGAGGTGCCTGAGATTTTTAGCCCAGGGCCCAGGACAAGTAGAATAAGCGCAGTTCTGTGCTGGTTTCAGCCAGACCGCTGCTCACCCACAGGGGCGGCTTCTGCTGGGATGGAGAGGCCCACCCCACCCCTGGGGCGTGGAGCGGACCCCAGGGACACTGATTAGACACCTGCCTGAGGGTCAGCCTGAGAAGCCGGGTATACCCCACTAAACAGAAGTGTTTTGGGGCAATCTCTGAGATGCTCCCCAGCATCCTCCAGGCCCCAGCCTAGACTGATTCACAACAAGAGTCATTTCCTTAAAGTTACATTGAACCCTACTCTGGGCCCTTTCCACTGCCCCGACCAATCAAACACCCTGGCTCCTAAGGGGGAAAGGAGCGTTAAACCGGACATCCAAATTGAAATCTGTGTCATTTTCAAAGCTGCCGACCCCACCCTAAGTCTGGAGGCCTCCCCTTCCCCCTTCTGGCCAGCCCCGAGGTGGGCAACATGCAACCTCACACCTGCCTTTCAAAGAGGGGAGCAGCAGGCAGGGCTTTGGGTCTGCGCCCCCTTCCTCTCCTGCCTGGGGGGCCCGTGGCTGCCTGCTTTCCTTCGGGGGATCGGGAGTTTGCAGCATCGCCATCCACACGGGGGTAAGGGCCTGGATTTGGGTCTCTCTGCAGCCCTGCGATCAGGTCGCCTGCCCCCTGAGAGCCAGTCCCTTCACGAGGTCACGGGCCAGGCCTCAGAGAGCTCGGCACGTGAAGTGAGCCTGTAAGTAAGCAGTGTGAGCCCTCCTTCATTCCCATAACACACAGTGTCGGAGCCAGAGCCCGGCGCAGCGGAGGATAAAAGCGTTCCTGCCTGGGAAGAAGGCTGAAGGAGACATCAAACCAGATCAAAGCCTGCTGGGGATGGGGCGAGACGGGGCTCCCGCTCCACGGGGATGCAAATGAGGACCCTCAGCTGCTCCAGACCCCAGGGGAGGCGGCGCAGGGCCTTGATCTGCCAAGCTCCCTGCAGACACATACCTCTGATGTCGGGGCTGGAGGAGGAAGAACTCAGCCACTCTCCCCCACTCGCATTCCTTCAGCAGAGTCTGCCTTCCAAATGCTTCGGGATGGGGCTGGGGCCACGAGAGCCCCTTCTTCACTGTCTCCTGACAGGCACCCAGCCCCTGCCGGCTGCTCTCCGCACAGCCCCACACGAGTGTCAGTTACAATCCAGGCAGGTCCTGTCTGTCTCCTACTCAAACCCTGCAGGGGTTCCCGTCTCACCAAAAACAAGGCTTGTGAGGAGCTGCAGGGGCACCCTGCACTCTGACTCCCCTGATCCCTTCATCCCTCTGCTCAGACACACACAGGTCTCGTGAAGTCTCAGGGATGCTTCTTGCACGCACTGCCCCAGGACATTGACACTGCTCCTCCTCCTCTTGTCCCCAAGATTGTGTGCTTGGCATCTGCAGGATGCTGAACTCCAGGAATCCTCCGAAAGCGGGAATGAGTGGGCAGCAGCCATGGTGCGGGCACAGAGCCTGTCGTGAAGAGCTCTGCGGGCATGGCAGAGGGAAGGAGTTTACAAGGCTTGAGCCCGGGCACTAGAGGATTCACACACAGGGCTTGCAGCATGGAAGAGGCATGTGCAGAGGCAGGGAATGTGACAGGCACAGGTTGAAGAGTTGGGGTGATACACACCCCCTCCCTCCTTCCTCTTCACCACCCACCGCATTCTCAACACTTCCCCCGAGACCCCAGCCTGGACCCTGACCGCTGACCACAGGAAGCCTCGCCTGGGATTTAGACTCTGCACGCAGGCTCCTCCTCACCCGTGTCCATCCTCACTGCCCACCACATCCTCCCTTGGCTCAGCCTAGCTCCTAAGTCATAGCACCGGGGGTTCTTCTGTGGTCCTGCTGGATGCCGAGGGTCACCCACCTCGATGGTCAACCCAGTGTCTTCATGACAAGAGCCAGTGGCCCCAACTCCTTCTACCAAAGCCTCCGCTGCCCCCCAACAACACTGCTCCCTCTCGGGGCTCCTCGGTGCCCCTGCCCGAGGGAGGCCACAACTCTGACTCCCTCCAAGAGGTGGTTATAGGAGGCACAGTACTGATAGAATGGTTCTCATTTAGCAAGTATTTACTGCACATGTGTGCTCGGTCACTTCTTGTGTCCAACTCTGCGACCCCGGGGACTGTAGCCCGCCAGGCCCCTCTGTATATGGGGATTATCCAGGCACGAATACTGGATTGGGTAGCCATTCTCTTTTCCAGGGGCTCTTCCTGACCCAGGGATCAAACCCACATCTCTTAGGTCTCCTGCGTTAGGCAGGTTCTTTACCACTAGCGCCGCCTGGGAAGCCCATTTACTGGACCTCCAGCACAGAAATAAACCCTTTGCGGGTATAACGAATATTTTATTATTTCCACTGTGTAGATGAAGAAACTGAGGCTCAGAAAAGTTAAATATCTTTCCCAAGAACACACAGCCTGTCACTGGGGGAAGCCAGGACTCAGACCCAGATGGTCTGAACGGAGCCAAGCTCTCAGGTCACCCTCCTTCTTGGTAGAAGATCAGGAAATGCTATCTGGAAATCTCTATCTCTCTTCACTCTCCACTCCTCTGGGTCTGCCCAGATAGAAGACAAAGGCCTAAAAACTCCATTGCTCTACGTGGGCCGGGGCTTCTGATCAGAGTCTGGAAGTGGGGTAGGGTGGGGCCCTCAGAGGCTGCTGCTCAGCTCAGATGGAGCAGGCTCTGGTGAGTCCCAACTGCCCAGAGACCCTCAGACACAACTCACAGTCCCTCCCCGGCTCCCCTCGCCCCTCCTCTTAGAACAGGGCCCTCTGGAAGTCTCCCGGGTGACTAAAGAAGTCAGCTCTGTCCTGATGAGTCCTCGGGCCTTCCTCTGCCCGGGATCTAGGGCTCAAGGTCTCAGACCTGCTGACAAGATCCCCTCGACCTGCAGTCCATGCCCCTCCGGGCCATGGTGCCTTCCCCGGGACAGAGGGGTGGCTCTGTGCCCTTGGGGGCTTGCAGCACGTCTGAGGAGGCGAACTGGAATCTGGGGGCCGTCACCATCCCAGGGGGCACAGATGGCCCCTGCACCCTCTTCTGTTGCCCTCTGCGAGGGGATGGGCAGGCTTGGGTGGAAGGTCTGGAGGCCATACCCACATCCCTCGCTGCCTCCTTCTCTGGGCCTCCGCCAGGCCCTCCCAGCAGGAGCCTGGGGCCCGGGGTGGTGCTGAGTAGAAGTCACCTTTCACGGGGGCGGCAGCATGGCTGGCTCTCCAGGTAGCTGATTATACATTTGATCTGCTACCTTATCCTTCCCAGGCGCGGCGCACGACAGACGGCCCCGCGTTCTGCGGGGACTTCTGCAGCCGAACCCAGTTGTCTGGTGGGGTTTCTGCTGGCGTCTGGCGCGCTCTCCAGCATTTCACCCATCACAGGATAATTTATAGCATAATGGCGCCTTTTTTCCTTTATATCATTCAGGAGCATAAATTATGACCAGTTTGTCCTCAGCTCTCAAGGAGACAGACAAAGCCGGGCTTTATTCCAGCAAAGGGGGGCGGTTTCTGCAGGGGGTGGGCAGGGGCCCGGTGGTCCACAGGGGAGCGGGGACAAGAGGAGGAGAGACCAAGGAACATCTTGTTGAGGGGTAGAGAATCAGAGGCAGCTGCAGATGGTGGGGAGAAGTAACAGCGCGCACTCTGTTAACAGTGGAGGGGGCTCCTGTCTGCTGCACAGCCTCTAAGCCTGGCTGCGGGCTGACCCTCACGTTAGCCACAGATCTTCCCACAGCCTCACGGAGAGGGTGGTGCTCATGGGCCCACCCCATCCCCTACCCCCTGCCACTGCCAGAGACAGAATGCAGCGTGCAGTGCCCAGCAACCTCCCGATTCTCTGACTCATGGCACGTTTTTCACACTGAGGGTCGGGCTTAACTTCCCACGGGACATGAGAAGAGCTACCTGTCCTCCCAGGGAGGTGCCCTCACCCAGGGTCAACCTCACTAGTCTAATACAGCAGGGTCACGCCTGAACCCAGAGGCTGCAGCCCCCAAACCCCGCTGTGACAAGGACTTCCGGTGACCCTGGGTGGGGATGACACTGCTTGAATACCCTGGCAGAAGACCCGATCTTCTGACCTCCTGTGTCAGGCTCGGGAGGCAGCCTGGAAGAAAATTCCCTCTTTTGCTCCCTGGAGACCCTGCTCAGACAGAGTGTTGCCCCTGAAGAACCGCTTAAAGCACAGCCTTCCAAGGATAACAGCAGGAGTCTTGGATCTTGCAAGATGCTGGTTCTCAGTCCTGGCTGCTATAAAATTTACCTGGGGGGTTTCAAAACACAGATGTGCCCAGCCAGCCCCTGAGACAGAGATTGGTCCAGGCATCTGTGTTTTTGTTTCGGTGTTTTTCAAAAGCTATTCAGGTGATACCAGCATAAACTCAGGGTTGGGAAGGGCTGGGATGGGTCTTCTCCAGACTGCTCCTGGTCATCTCTCCTCTGGCACCCCATCTCTGCTCTCAGCCTGCAGGAGCGCAACCCTTCAGAATAAAGGGTTCTGTGTGTGTTGGTGCTGGGGGGCAGTAGCACCCACCTTCTCTGCCCTGACACCTGAACCTGGGCAGCCCGCCATCCCTTATGGGGTTATCCTGAAAAGACATTGTTCTAATCTGGGCACGTTCCCAGGTGGCACTGGTGGTAAAGAACCCACTTGCCAATGCAGGGGATGTAAGAGATGTGGGTTTGATCTCTGGGTTGGGACGATCCCCTGGGTTGGGAGGAGAGCATGGTGACCCACTCCAGCATTCTTGCCTGGAGAGTCCCGTGGACAGAGGAGCCTGGTGGGCTACAGTCCATAGGGTTGCAAAGAGTCAGACAACGACTGAAGTGACTTAACACGCATGCATAGGAAGGTAGGATGAGGAGGGATTAGTGGGCTTAGGAGGCCTCCCTCCCTCCTTCTCTCCTCTCTCGTGCCCCTCTCCCCTCCATCCATCAGGCCAGCCCATCTGTGAGAAGAAGGTCCCAGGCACCTTTCATCAACCCTGCAGTTTCTTTCCTATCCATCTTTGTTCTCGCCACTGAGCCCTCCAGGAATCACCACTGCTCCCACCCCCTTCCCCTTGGAACAAGATAGTCCAGGCTTAAGTACAGGACTGCTCACTGTATTAACTCATGGCTGATAATGGACTGCAGATAGACACAGAGATGGATGGATGGCAGACATGATTAATAGATGCCAGATACCCAGATTAAATGTTGGATGATAGATAGATACACAGAGAGAAAAATGATTGCAGAAAGCAGATAGATTTATGATCGATGGTACATAAATAGTGATAGGTAAATATGGATGGATGGATGGCTGAGATGTTTCTGAGGACTTCAGATAATGGGGTTGAAATGTAAAAGGTGAGAAAACTACTCATGGTCACTCACACCTGTTGGGGTATGAGCTCTCAGAGGAGCAAGGAGCCCTGTTCTGCTCAAGACCTGTCTTAAACCAACTTCCCTGAACCTCTGGTTGTCTGATGGGTTTGATATTAGCATAGGCTGCAGTGGGGCTGGTTTCCTGGGGATAGCCGAAGCTTTGATGCTTTGCCTCCTGAGCCCCTGAGTGACCTCAGTAGGACCTCCCTTCCTGTCTGTTTCCCGCCTCCCCTGGATGCATGCTCCTCAAAGGCCAAGGCCACTCCCTCAGAGCAGGTTGGTTTTTGGAGTGGGGCAGGCTGAGTTGGCCCCTGCAGTTAGATGGCAGGTGTCAGCCCATATGGCACTTGCAGATTCATCCATTCACTCCCTCCGTTGGGACCCATGCCCTCAGAGAGGACAATGAGGGCTGACTCATCTGAAGCACTCACTGCAAGCCAACCACTGCTCCCAGCACTTTAATTTTATGGGGTGGGTACCACAGTCACCCCTATTTTTCAGATGAGGAAACTGAAGCAGAGAGGTTTGGCAACTTTCTGGAGTCCCAGAGCTATTAACTGCAGGGCTTGGATTTGAACCCAGGTCGTCTGGCTCCCAAGCTTTCATCTACCACGCAGAAGGCACCCCTGGTGCTCCCGGAGAGTTGCAAGGCTCTGCTGGGCTCAGGATGGAACATGGCTCTGGGAACTGGGAAGAGCTGCCCGATTTGCAAGATGTCATTATTTCTAATGAGTAATGAGATTGTGAGGGGAGTGTCAGTTTCCTTGAGAGAAGAAATTATTTTGAAGGGTGGTAGCATATTTAGTGGCGTGTGGCTGGCACTGCTAACTACAGAGGACCCTGCTCTTGTCACTCAAAGGGGCCCTCTGAGCTTGGTGGGACTTGGTGACCGTGTGACAGCCCTGGACCCCTTCTATTATCTTCTAGTCAGTCATGCAGTCAGTCAACAAACTGTGTGCAAGGTATCGTGCTGGGAGATATAAAAGGAGTCGATCTGACCCTTGGGTAAGAGAGTTTCCAAATTGGGGCTGGACTGGCCTCTGGGGGGTAGGCAGAGCAGGCTGGGGGCTGACAGAGGGGCAGCTGCTCTGCAGAGCATGAAGACTTTGCCCAGGTGGGTCGTCACGACCACTGAGGCCACGGGCACTGAGGTGCCCGCCTCCCTCCTCCGGGAAGAGTTGGGTGGGCGGGTGAGGAAAAGGAAGGAAACCCAGGATGGGAGCACAGAGGAGAGAACGCAAAGAATTTGACTCAACTCCAGGGTCTGTGTGCTGCAGAACTGTGCTTTGAAAAGCCAGCCACAAACCGCCCACTGACAGGTCTGGGAGGGGCTGTGGCTGGAAGCGCCAGAACTGTGGGCTCATTCAGGCCTGTCCGGAAGCGGAGGAGGGTGAAGACCCTGGCTTGCTTGAGCAGCTTGCTGGAGCGGCCCCCTAGCAGGCCCCCAGTCCTCCTCACTTGGCCACAGCCAGATTCTTTTGCAAGGGCTGGTGCAGCCTGGGCACTTCTGGCATTCTGCCCACTTCTCACTGCCGTGCTGTGTAAAAACATGCTCATAGCCCCATTTGACAGGTTAGTCCACTGAGGCTCAGAGAGGCTGAGGAACAGGCTTCCGCTCACTGGAGCAGTTTGTAGTAGACATGGGACCAAAACCACATGCCTCTGCCAGCTCTGGAGCACAGGATGGAATATGACTCCCACCCTCCCACCCCAGGGCTGGAACTCTGTCCTTTGGGTTCTCGGCCCTTGGACTCAGCATTGCCCTCTTCGGGGAGGTCTCTGAAATGTAGTTGCTTATGTCACCTCAACAGGAATGTTTTTACTAGAAAATGTGCTTTATGATCAGAGGGACCCAATAAGCATTTAGGCCTGAGAGTTGAAAAGGAGATGCGTGAGGGCACAGGGCTGGGAGGTCGGGGTCGGGGGGTCGAGAGGGGCCAGGGGAGGGGTGGCTGGTGGCTGGGAGAAGGGTGATGCTGGTGCTGAGCTGGGGAGGCCACCAAGGGTGGGCAGTTGGGAGGAGAGGGGCAGGTAACGTGGCAGGACGTGCAGCGGGGACAGGTGTGTATTCCATTTGCTGCAGCAGCCCCAGAAAGTGGCCCCTCACCTCCAACCCTGGGCTTAAGGTGAGAAAGAGGAGGCTGGAAAGGCTGATAGAGAAGGAAGAGGAGCAGGGAAAGACACGGACTTTCAGCCGAGCTGCTGCCTTAGTGGTCACAGGAAGTGGTCTGCACCAGCCCCGTGCTCCTGCCCTCTTTCTCTCCTCCCAGCTCCCAGCAGCCAGATGGTGTGGGGCAGTGGTGCCCGCTGACCTTGGGGTCCCAGGCACCTCAAGCTTTGTCTGTTGACTGCATCAAAAAATGCTTCACCTCTGGGTAGATGTGACTATTTTTCAAATGCGTATAGATGCTGTTGTGATTTTAAGAAGTAGCAATTCATTTAAAAGCACTGCCGGCTTCAAGGTAGCTTATTGCCATTTTGCATTCTCTCAAACAATGGATACCCAAAGTAAAACATCTGTCAAGGAGGGGTGCTGATGAATTTTTGATGTTAAAAATGGCTCTTAACCTTGAAAAGTCTGGGCATGCTGATCCAGGGAGGGCAGCGGGAGCTGGAGGAGCCGAATCCCACCCCCGTGGCGCTCATTCACAAAACAGCAGTGCTGTCGGCCAGGGGAGGGGGAGCACGGTGGATGTGGGGAGCACCCAGCACCTGTAGTTAGGAAAACTCAAGCTCATCCTTTGATGCGTCCAGAAGAGCTGGAATGGTGGTGGAGACCCACAGCAGTTTCCAGTTAAAAACTGGGAGTGGATGGTGTTTAACTCTGTCGATGCCAGGAGGGAGCTTGCTGTCTTTTCGTGGCAGGGAGTTCCTAGCCTAGTGCCCCAGCCACACATGCTCACTTGATAAATGTCCTCGGAATGAATAACAGTGACCCACGTGTTCATGAGGAGATGTAGTCTGAGCACACACAGACATGTCTCTTTCCCTCCCACACCCGGCAGGACCAGGGTCTACTTTCAGCAAAGATAAAATGAGAACCCACATTGGGTTTAGTGGCTGGAGACCTGGATTTTGTTCCCACCGGCTGGGAATTCGGAAATTCCCAGGTGGCGCTAGTGGTAAAGAACCCACCTGCCAATGCAGGAGACTAAGAGATGCGGGTTCGATCCCTGGGTTGGGAAGATCCCCTGGAGGGGGGCATGGCAACCCACTCCACTGTCCTTGCCTGGAGAACTCCACGGACAGAGGAGCCTGGCGGGCTGCGGTCCATGGGGTCACAAAGAGTTGGACCCAACCGAAGCCACTTGGCACGCTCGCATGCACGGCTGGGATCAGCTCAGATGGGGGCGGGGCTCAGCCTGGACGCATCGCCTCTCCTGGGCTGTGGGGTTACTGGGCCTGCAGTGGTATGCTGACCGTGGTCATGGGGATTTAGACTGTTTCTGGTCTAAAAGAATGATACAAATAAACTTATTTACAAAAACACAAATAGAGTGACAGACATAGAAAACAAACTTATGTTTACGGGGGTGGATGGGAAGGAGGAGAGGGAGCGATTAACTGGGAGGCTGGGATTGACGCGTACCCATGACTATACATAAAACAGATGACCAATAAGGACCCAATGTACAGCACGGGGAACTCTCCTCAACGCTCTGCAAAGGCCTATGTGGGAAAAGAACCTTAAAAAGAGTGGATTTATGTCTACGTATGACTGACTCACTTTCTGTTCAGCAGAAACTAACACGATATCGTAAAGCAACTATACTCCAGTAATAATAAGAAGAAGAATCTCTTTGAATATCGAGCTGCTCCGAGGGTAGTTACCTGTGCTCCTCTGCTCGCTCCATGCCCACCCCCCCACACTGGGGACATTCCTTCCAGGTCACCAGGGTCTGAAGGTGTCCCTGAGAGCATCCTTTTTGGCCAGCTCTACTCGGGGAGCACCCATGATTAGTTCCAGTCCTCTTTCTAACCTTCATAAAAAGCTGTCCGCAGTCTCTTGTCCCAGCACGGCAAAGGCCCTGTGCTCCCCTTGAACTGGGCGGCTTCTAGAGCGTGAACGGTGGACCCTGAGAGGAAGAGGCTTGCTTTCCAGGATAGAAGCATGTTATCAAGGCCCTCCAAAGCCTTAACCGAAGGAATAGGAGGTCTACGGTGACAGGTCAGGACCTCTGACAGCAGGGGGAAGATGTGTGACGGCTTAAGACAAGACGGCCTTCCTAAGATCCTCAAACCACCCTTTAGAACCGCCCATCGGTTCTGTGTTGGGTGGGGCTGAGCTTGCAGAGGGCTTCCCAGCGAGATGCTCGCTCCCTGCCACCCAGAAGTGACCCACGCAGGCCAAGTACTTAGCACAGCCCTTGAAATGGAGGAAAGTTGCCTGGTTATTAGCGGTGCCTAATGATATTTGCATAGATTAACAGACTTTAATGCAATCATGAATGCCACAGTCCCGAGAAAATAATGAAGAAATCCATTACAAAGTCATAAAGTAACTAAGTCAATACAGTAATAATTTGATCCCATATTAGTAATAATTTCATCTCCTGCTGCAAGGCGATTTTCTAATGTGCACCGATTCTGAACACTTTTATAAATTTCACCTTTGTTTGAGATAATTAACTAACAAAATTTAAAAAGTATACTGCTGGTATTTTATACAATAAATTAGTCATTAGTCTAAACCGGCAGGCTATAATAAAACTTATTAAGATGGATGTGCTCAGATTGCTAACTTCTCTTCAAGTGGCCTATAAACCTCTCTTGGACAAACCCGGGGCCTGCCTAGTAGCAGTGGTTCAGGTGGACAGTCTGGACCAACAGAAACCCGTGATGTAGTGGGGAGGGAACTCCCAGCTGTCTCCAGGCACCGTCTTAGTTTCCTAGGGCAGCCACGACAGAGCATACAAACTGGGCATCCTAAAGCAACAGAAATCTATTCTCTCACAGTTCTGGAGGCTAGGCATCGGCAGGGCTGTGATTTCCCTACAGGCTGTTGGGACGGAGCCTTCCTGGCCTCTCCCCAGTTTCTGGTGTGGATCAGCAGCAATCCTTGGCTCTCCTTAGCTTGCAGGGTTATCACGCCAGTCTCTTTCTCCATCATCACGTGATGTCCTCTCTGTATGTTCTGTGTCTCTGTGCTTGAGTTCCCTCCTTCCTCCAGGGGCACCAGTCCTACTGGCTCCATGTTGTTATTGTTCAGTCGCTCAGTTATGTCCAACTCTTTGTGACTCCAAGGCCTCCCGGTCTTTCACTGTCTCCACGAGTTTGCTCAAACTCATGTCCATTGAGTCGGTGATACCATCCAACCATCTCATCCTCTGTCGCCCCCTTCTCCTCCTGCCTTCAATCTTTCCCATCACCATGGTCTTTTCCAATGAGTCAGCTCTTTGCATCAGGTGGCCAAAGTATTGGAGCTTCAGCTTCAGCATCAGTCTTTCCAGTGAATATTCAGGGTTGATTTCCTTTAGGATTGATTGGTTTGATCTCCTTGCTGTCCAAGGGCCTCTCAAGAGTCTTCTCCAACACCACAATTCAAAAGCATCGATTCTTTGCTGCTCAGCTTTCTTTATACTCCAACTCACACTTCCATACATGGCTACTGGAAAAACCATAGCTTTGACTAGATGGACCTTTTTCAGCAAAGTTGATCTAGGGTCCATCCTAATCTGACATGACCTCATCTGCCCTTGATTGTATTGGTAAAGATCTTATTTTCAAATAAAGTCACATTCTGAGGTTCCAGGTTGACATGAACTTTGGAGGGACACTATTTAACCCACAACAGGGCCTTTTGTGCTCATTGCGCCTCCTTCCCCAGGAAGGAAAGGATAGACAGAGTCAGGCTGAGGGGCTGAACCTGCCAGATGAAGCAGGTGCTGGCTGTTGAAAATTCATGGTTTCCTAGGAGGTTCTCTGACAGGCTAAAGGGGGTCTGGGGGCACCCTGAAGTGGTCAGCACCATTTCATATCTATGAGTATTTCTCCTGGAGAGAGGGTTCATAGCTTCCATCAGATTCTCAAAGGACCCCAGCTGATTCTTGTCTCATTACCATGCAAAGTATGTAGGGGTCAGGGAGGGAAGGATCACAGAAACTAACTGACCAAGCAGCTGACAAAGAACCGACAAGTACCCAGTGTGTACGGTGTAGGATTCGGGATTCAGGAAGGAAGCTGTTGGAACCTCGGTACTATCATCAATATGATGGCAGAGGCAGGGGGAAGACGCAGCGGTTCATGCAACACTACATCTGGAATGAGACCTTCACTGGGGAGATGTCTTCGGTTTGTGAATCTACAGTCTAGCATCTCATCCTCCAGACCAGCTGTGGGTCATGAGTTCACTTAAAATTCAGCTTCTATGACTTCCCCTCCCAACCAGGTCCTACATAAAACTGTTCAACAGAAGGGCACAAAGATGAAGGCCATCAATATCTCCAGGGGCCTTCCTCCCCATCTACCCAGCTCTAAGGGACCCTAGGCAACCTTCACCATAGGTTGTCTTCAAGACTGATGAGCTGCTGATTTTTGGAATCCAGACTCTTCACCTTTTGAAAACTTGAACCTTGTTCATTTTTAAGCTCTATAATGCCCCAGTACATTACATGATGCTAGGTTAGGCCCAGCAGCACTCACTTAAGACAGGTGCCCAGCCCCCAACCCACCTCATTCTGGGTTCCTAACTCACCATCACTTTAACCTAGTTTGACAAATTCATTCTAGAATGTTGCCAAAGGTTCTCTTCAAGATTGATAAGCTGCCAGTTTTGGAATCCAGCCTCTTCACCTTTTGAAAACTTGAGCCTTGTTCATTTCCAGGCTCTATGATGCCTCAGAGATGACCCCTGGCTGCTCCAAGAGCCGGTTTGCCTGTTTCATCTGTCTTCCCAGGGCTGCAGCTCACAGTTGGCTCCGACCCAAGAGCCAGTCTAATTTACAGGGCTAGGTTTGCTGGCCTTGCCTCGTTTGGGTGTTAATTCTCTTTTTACAGTGTTTACCTACATTTCTCATCCTGAAGGCCAGTCTCCTTGCTGGAGAAGATGGGAGAGATGCAGAAGTTAAACTCTTGTTTTCTCTTAGACACCAGTTTATAGTTTGATTTCCAAGCAGATATATAATAGGTGAGTCTCAGGCAGGAAGGCCACCGGCCAACCCCCGCATGCCCCCGCTGCCAGAGGCACCCCTGTAGCGCTGGCGGTGCCCATCTTTCTGTGCCATGTGGGTATTTGGGTGAACGCCAGTCCTCTTTCCATCTCTGGGGCTCCACTTGCAGTTGGACGGTGGGGGAGGCGTTTCTTCATGCTGTGCCCCCTTCTTTGCAGGTATCTCCCCTGGATGATGGCTTGGCCCATCCCTATGTCTGTCCCAGAGGCGCTGATTGAGAAGGACTCGCTGACCCAGCTTTCCACCTCCTGTTTCCTCAATGACATTGCCCAGTGGTCACTGGTGCCTAAGAAGCCCAGACTTGCAACTTTTCAAGAAGGAACTGCAACCCAGTTTGGGATGAAGGGAGTGAATCACAAGCTAAAAGGACTACTTTGGGGGTAACTGAGGAGCACTCCATGAATTCAATGCCAGTGGCCCCACGGAGGCTTCCCTGGTGGCTCAGTGGTAAAGAAGCTGCCTGCAGTGCAGGAGCTGCAAGAGACACAGGTTCCATTCCTGGGTCAGGAAGATTCCCCTGGAGGAGGGCATGGCAACCCACTCCAGTATTCCTGTTGGAGAATCCCATGGACAGAGGAGCCTGGTGGGCTACAGCCCATGGGGTTGCAAAGAGTCGGACACAACTGAGCAACTTAGCATGCCTTCATGCAGGGCCCCACAGAGGGTTGTGATGAAGCTAAACATATTGGCATGGGTCAGAGAACACTGAATTCAGAGAGGGCCCAGAAAGTGGGAGGGGAAAGGATGCTCTCTCGGAGGTTTAGGGAAAGGACATTGCCTATTTTTGGAGTTCCTGCAACATGCCAGTCATCAGAAACGACATTACTATGGTGATGGTTGCTCTGCAGATGAGGAAACAAAGGCACGTAAAGAGATTAAGAGGCTCACCCACAGCTGCACAGTGAGTAAGAAGGAGAATTTTATGATCTGTACCCACACCTAGGTAGGGCCTGGGGAGTCTTCCACCGCCAATGGCAGGAGTGGGACACCCAGCTGTCACTCTTTCCCCAGGTGGAAAGGATGGGGTGCTGGGGTGTGGGAGAGGAGTCTGGGTTCTACCCTCATGCATCGCCATGGAGCTGGAGCTGTATGGCCTGCGTCCAGTGCAGTCACTGCTCTGGGCCTTTGTCTTCTCTTGGAAAGAGGTGTGTAGGATTGCTGAGGACCACTGACGTGGGGAGGGGCCCTGTGAGGCGCTCTGAAGCCTCAGGGCACTCAGGACACCAGGAACACCCCCAGCCCCTTCTCTGTTCCTCCCTGCTCACTCTTTGCCTCCTACAGGACCCCTCCCTCCAGCCACTTGGCAAACACACGGGCAAACTTGCCTCTGGGCTTGTGCCATTCAGTTATCTGTTTTGTTTGTTGGTTTTTAATGTATTGAGTGACTCTATAATTTATTGCTCAAAGTGGGGCTCTTGTTAGGTTGAAAGGGCTATTCACAACTAGTACAGGAGAGTCTACACCTCTGGACCTGTTCTGGTGTATTGGGACTCCTGGAGGCCCAAGTTTCTTGCTGTTTCCCTTCCCCTACTGATCTCTGCACTCCCCATCTTGAAAGCCTGTGTAACACCCCTCCCTGGAAGCCCTCCTTGACTGCTCCAGTCCACACCAATGACCCCCCCCCCCCCAGGGCACAGCCCCTGGCTCTGGTTCCACTCACGGTGTAGCATCATTTTCTTAAGGGGGGTCTTTCTCCTTTCAGACTGGGCAGGGTGGAGGCTCTGGGATCTGTAAGCCAGCAATGTATGGGAAAGCACCGACCCCCCCAACACCACTCCAACCAAAGGCTAAATCAAGAGCACAATCTCTTCTCCAGGCTCTTCCCACAGACCCAGGGCCTTGTGTGAATGGGGGGGAGAAACACACCAGACAGAAACCAGACACAAGAGCTCTGACCTGGACCAGAAATCAATTAGGGTGATATTGACAGCAAGGGGAAGATAAGAAGGGAGCAGGGGAAATCAAAGGCTGACAGCCGGGGGGGCCAGAGGCCAGTGGAAAGTCAGCAGGAAGGAGAGAGATGATTATAGACTCCTCTCTCTCCTTTTCGCCCATCGTATTCACAGGGCAGATGGTCTGCGAGGCATAACGTGTGGCTGAGGGCACTGGGAACCCCTACCCACTGCTGGCCAAGGGATGTTGGATCCCACCATTAGGTTCATCTCACTGGGGTAAGCGTTGCTGTCTTCAGGACTCTCTTCTAGAATGCAAAGTCCTCATCCCCTGTAGTCAGCCTCTAACACTTCAACACACACGCCTTTATCAGATGGCGTTCCCCTTGCCTGCAGCTGCCTCAGAGCACTTGACGATGGTGGAAGGGGGGGGATGTTCCCCCGAGACAGGCATCCTTTTAGGCAGCTGACCCTTCCTGGTTCTTTCTGGAACACAGCATTCTTCTTAGATTTTTTTTTTTTTTTAAGATAAATTTTACCAACAGGGAAATGTATATATATCTTAATTGTAATCATTAAAAAAAAATTTCTTTTTACTGCACCATGCAGCATGTGGAACTTCCCTGGCCAGGGATCACACCTGTGCCCCCCGCAGTGGAAGCGTGGAGTCTTTAACCACTGAATCACCAGGGAAGTCCTAACTTGGTATGCTTCGACATACACAAACCCTGATGTGCCCCACACTCCTATCAAGATACAGACCATCCCCATCTCCCCACAGGCTTCTCTTGAGACACTTTCCAGCAGCCCTGCCTCCTCAAAGACACCCAGTATCCTGTCTTTTTTCACCATAGTTGGGACAACTGTCCTAGAACTGTATTCATAGTTTGCTGATGCGGGTCTGCTCCTTGCACTCAGCGTAATGTCTGGGAGACCCATCCACACCTCCCTCGCACTCTCCAGGCTGCCAGAGATGGTGAATGGTTCTTGGGGAGCCGGGAAGGGGACCTTGGCTGACACGCGGCTCGCCTCAGCTCCACAGATGGGCAAAGGGTCAGAGGTGTCCAGTGCCATTAGGGTGAGAGGCCCGGGAGGGTGGGCTCTGAAGCCAGGGCCACAGGACCTTAGAGGGACGGTGGGTGAGAACTGGGGTCTGGAAGCGTGTTGAGAGGGTGCACAAAATAGCGAAGGATGCTCCCTCTTCCAGGGAGACGGACTGCAGTGTCTCTCACTGGGTCGCCCGCCACCTACGTTCGAGTGATGCCCATCTCTCCTTTGTCCCTAAGGGACCTCCGAGCTGTCCCCTGCTTCGCCCTCATTTATTGTCTGCCTCCACAACAGCAACCAGCACCGGCTGAACCCGGCCCTGCTCTGCTCACAGCCACCCAGGGCTCCCTGTTCCGCTCTGAGTAACATCTGAAGCCTTTTAAACGGTCTGCTGGAGACTGCGTAGGCTCTGCTCCCATCCTCCCCAGCCACTCCTCCTGTGTCCTCACTCGTCCCGCGGCAGTCAGGCCCGGCCCCGGCCTGACCTTGAACACCAGCTGACAAGCGGCAGCATGCCTTTGATTGGGGTTCTTGTTACTGTCTGCCGGTCCCCTGGCCGTGAGTCCTGGGACAGCAGCCCAGTTCTTAGCAGAGGGCCGGGTGGTGCTCATTAACCGCGCTGACACTCGGAACCGATGAATGAAAAGCTTCCCTCGCCTTCCCAAAGGGCCCCGTGACCCAGAAAGGTTAAGAACCTCTAGGCAGGACCAGAGCAGCCTGGTCAGTGCCAGGTCAAGGATGGAGGGTTCCCTGGGGGGCGCAGAGAGGCCGGGGGACAGGCCTGGTCAAGCAGATAAGAGGAGGCACAGTGAAGTGAAAAGGGGGTCTGTCCTTATCAGAACAGGAGGCTAAGAGCTCCTGAAGGCAAAACCTCTGGGGTTGTTAAATGCACTTGTTGCGAAGACTTCCCTGATTTATGTTGGTTTCCTGTCCCCATGGGGCTTTCCTGATAGCTCAGTTGGTAAAGAATCCACCTGCAATGCAGGAGACCTGGTTCGATTCCTGGGTTGGGAAGATCCACTAGAGAAGGGATAGGCTACTCACTCCAGTATTCTTGGGTTTCCCTGGTGGCTGAGCTGGTAAAGAGTCTGCCCGCAATGCGGGAGACCTGGGTTCAATCCCTGGGTTGGGAAGATCCCCTGGAGAAGGGAAAGGCTACCCACTCCAGTTTTCTGGCCTGGAGAATTCCATGGGCTGTATAGTCCATGGGGTCGTGAAGAGTCGGACACAACTGAGTGACTTTCACTTTCACTTTCCTGCCCCCACTCATAGAAGTGGGGAGGATGAAGAGTGGTGCTGAGGGCATGGCTGGGGGCCTGGGCATCTCCGGATTAGGAAATTCCTGAGAGCAAGTGACCTGGGGCCTGGAGTGGGGATCAGGGGCCAGGCAGAAGACCTGGGAGTCTCGGGGACCCCTTGGAATCCTTGCCCTTGGAGTGTGTGGCTCGTGGAGACAGGAGGAGCCAGGGTTCGGGTCCCAGGACTGAGCTCCTGGGAGGCAGGTTGGCTGAGGACCAAGACGGTGGACTTGGCCGGCTCCCGCGGTCCCCGCTGGACTCCAGCTCCCTCGTTCCCTCCCGCGTGTCACTTAATGTTTGCAGTTAAGTATTTACAGATATGTTCCCATGGCAACTGAGGCTTCCAAGTTACTCTCACAATTCCGTTTTCTCAAATATGCTTCTCCGGTTGATTGCACAGAGTTTTCCTGGAAGCCGGCCAGGCCAGGGAGTCGCATTTCCAGCCCCGTGCTTCTGTGCCTGACCCTCCCCCTCCAGATTCCTATGCGGTGACACCCCCCACACACACTGCCTCCCGCTCCCCCGCCCGCCACGTCTCACCTTCTAGATAAATCCTCCTGGGGCCCTTCCTCTCCTAGTTGCTGTCAGGCTTCTCAGGACCTGAGCTTGGAGCCTGCTCCCCTCCCCACCCTGGAGAGACCTGAACCTGGGGGCTACCCCTGAACTCCTTGAGGTTCCTTGAAGGAGGGGCCTTCCCCCTTCACCTCTGACCCCTGGGCCTGGTAAATGTAACCCCTGTGCTGTAGATCGTCGGTCACTGCAGGATCCCAGGCAAGGATCCCCCATCTCCGCACTTTCACAGCATCATCTCCGTGGTCCCTGTCCTCTACCCCCAGACACCCACACCAAGCCCCTGCTCCTGGCGAGGCACGGGGCAGGATGCCAAGGTACAGAGAAGAGCAAATAGAGCCCCTGCCAGCTTAGAGCTCGCCTTTGAGTGGGGAGAGGAGGACGGTGGATGAGAAAAGATCAGGGCAGTGGTCTGTGCCAGGGATAAGATAAAACAGGGTGGCAGCTGGGGCAGCTGGGGCGATCTCAGTTGGCAAGTCAGGCAGGCCTGGATGAGATGGATGGATGGGTAAGCTGAGACGTGATGAAAAGTGATTATGGGGGAGAGGGAACAGCTGCTGCAAAGGCCGGAGCAAGGATGACTGAAGAGCCAGGGGGCCAGGGGAGCTAGCGCCAGGGATTGAGGGAAGGGGTGGCGGAGGTGGAGTCATGCAGGCTGCAGGATGACTGGACCAGGGAAAGTAAGGGCCTTGGACTCTCGCTTAAGTGGGACGAGCGGAAGCCTCTTGAGAGATGCACAGTGGAGAAACGGGCTCTGATGGGACCACTGCGTGGAGTGGGCTGAGGAGGCCAAGGTGGAGGCGAGGAGGTGGAAAGAAGCTATCAGGACAGGGGAGGCTCATCTCGGGCAGGGGGTGGAGGGAAAGGGCCTCAGCTAGAATGAGGGGCCACCCCCGGGCTTCCACCACCCTGGCGTCCTCAGGCACTCCTGTCCCTGCCTGATTCCTCATTCTTGTCCTCCACCAGAACTGAGGAGGCAAGGGAGCACAGCACTCCCAGAGGGCACGGCCGTCGCTTCCCCACGGCCCAGACTCAGTGCTCACTGAGGGCTGGGGGCTCCAGGAGAGCCCCGGAGGACAGGCGTGCTCCCTCCATCTCACCGCACCCGCAGCAGCTTCAGGCAACAGGGGCTTGGACCAGATGGTTTCCCCCAGCTCAGCCTTGCCTGACGGTGCACTTGCCTGACTCTCCTTTCTGAGTGGCCCCTCCTCCATTTCCAGGAGCCCCGGGGGCCTGTCTCTGGAGGTACCAGCAGTCTGAGACCAGCCTGAACCGTCGCTCTGTGTCGGACCCTGCTGGGAGCAAGAAGATGCTGACTCTGCTAATGGTTCATTGAACGGCCATATCTCTATTAAAGATGATTTAAGTCACAGGCATTTAATTGACGTTATAACTGTGATATTGGAAACAATGTGTTCTCTGGTCACCGTGCATCACGGGGCATGCATGTCTCTCTGACATGCAAGCCTTCCACCATCGGCCTTCTCCCCGCTCTGCTGTCCTTGCCACCACCGTGCAGACCTCCTGCCTGCTCAGGTCCAGGCAGGCACAGGTCTGCCTTTTCGGCAGGCGGTCTGTGTGGGAAGGTGGACCTGCCCTGGTGCTTCCCCCCGGGTCTGGCTTGGGAAGATACGTGGGCTGAGGCTACACTCTGACCCTCAGGAACTTACGACCTTCTTGAGGAACAAACACATACCTACACACAGCACACACACAAAGGAGTGTACAGAGGCCCGAGGAGGCTGGGGAGAGCTGGTGCAAGCAGGGAAGGCTTCCTGGAAGAGGGAGGCTTTGAGCTGGACTTTGTGTCTGGGTAGGACTTGGAGAAAGAATGAAGAGACAAGGGCTGAGAGCCAAGACTGTGGAATCACAAAGTCCAATCCAGTCCTTAACTATTTAAGTTTTGTGCGGCTATGTGTTTCCCCGGTGGCACTAGTGGTAAAGATCCTGCCTGCCAATGCAGGAGACCTAAGAGATGCGGGTTCAATCCCTGGGTCAGGAAGATCTCCTGGAGGAAGAAACAGCAACCCACTCCAGTATTCTTGCCTGGAGAATTCTGTGGACAGAGGAGGCTGGTGGGCTACAATCCATAGGGTCGCAAAGAGTTGGACACAACTGAAGCGACTTAGCATGCATGCATGTGCAAGTAACTAAAGAACTGTAAGTGCCTGCCTCATTTCTAAGATTGGCCCCTGATCTTATCATTAAAGCGGAGCCATCACCTCCTCTATTCTGGACACTAATGCTTCTCTTAGAATGGTCACACAATAAAGTGAATCACAATAGAGCTCTTCATTCTGGCTCTGCCTAAGTCTCTTCGTTCCCACCCTTTTCTCTCCTGGAGGGGTTGAACAGCTGGGGCCAGATTGAGGGGGCTCTTGAAGGTCAGCCCAAGGGAATAGGAAATAGGGAAACATTCTATTGGGGTAGCCAGAAAGTTTGTGAACATCTTACAGAAAAACTCACATGAACCTTTTGGCCAACCCAATGGATTCTTGAGTTTGGGTTCAGAGTATCAGGTTAGTTTGAGGAATTCTGATCTGGGAGGTGCGTAGAATCATGCAGTTGAGGATTTCAATCTAGTCCTTACCCTTAAATTTTTGGGTGGCTGCGGGCATGTAATTTAGTCCTTTTGAACCATAAATGCCTCATTTGTAGGGTATCATCGTGGGAGGAGCTGGAGGTGGAGACGCCCAGCCAGGATGGTTGCTGGTGTTCCACCCCCCACGCCCCATCCTCTGCCACCACACGCTTTAGCAGCCTCATCATTTCAGACTAGTCTCATGCCTGCCTGCCTCCATCCACCTTTCTAGAGACCTTCTCCAGCAGTAGCCAGGGTTCCAAGAACTGAACTTGGGCTCAAAGTTACTCATAGATGCCATCCCATTGCATCCACCCCACGAGCCCCCTCTTCTGACCTCTGAGAGCCCTTCTCACCTCTCTTACCTCCCTGAGCCCTGAACACCTTTGTGGGAGGTCAAGGAACTGCCACCCTTTCAGGAGAGGCAGCAGCTGAAATGAGCTCTCATCTTCAATAGGAAGATGTCTAGTTTCCATGGCTGAGGGCAAAAGTCATTCAAAACTACAGACAATCTAAAAAATCGGGTGATCCACAGCCATGAATAGCGTGCATGTTATTTTGCTTGGGCTTTGAAATATATGCCGACTTTCATACCAAGCATGTTGGATGCTATGAGAATTTGGCCGTTCTAGAAATAGACTTAAGAATACACTGGAAGGACTGTCTGATGCCTGCTGGCCGCTCCTTTCTGGGAAAGCTTCATGGAAAGTGAAAGTGAAAGTGAGGGTCGCTCAGTGGTGTCCGACTCTTTGCGAGCCCTATGGACTAACAGTCCATGGAACTCTCCAGGCCAGAGTACGGAGTGTGTAGCCTTTCCCTTCTCCAGGGGATCTTCCCAACCCAGGGATCGAACCCAGGTCTCCCACATTGCAGGTGATACCAGCTGAGCCACAAGGGAAGCCCAAGGGTACTGGAGTGGGTAGCTTATCCCTTCTCCAGGGGATCTTCCCGACCCAGGAATTGAACTGTGGTCATCTGCATGGAGCTACCCGTATAACACCCCACCACATCAGAGCCTTCTCCCTCACCCCTGCTTCTACCCTCTCCTGCCACTGGAAGCGGATGGGGAGCGTGGAGCTCTGTCAAGTTTGCATAGGACTCGAGCCTCCATGTAGGGGGTCAGAGCCTCACACTGCCTTATCACGCCCCTCGCAGTCACCTCGGCAGGCAGCCCCCCCATCAGCACACATGTCAAGCTCGGATGGGGAAGCAGGCTGAGCAATTGGCAGACGGCCTAGGAGGGAGGACGCAAGTCAGGGACCACGTCGGCAGGGGTTGAGGTGACACCGGCCAGCATAGCACCCCCGCCCAGGTTTCCTGGAGGTGGTGTGGGGGAGAGATAGGGGAGAGAGGGACAGGACTAGTGAGACAGAAGCACGGGGACTTTGGGGGGTGCACAGCAAAGTTTCCTGGGGGCTGAAGATGTGGAGAAGCAGGACTGTGGTGGGGCCAGCCGGCTAGACCCTTCTCCTAGACCTGCCTCTGGGAGCCTTTAGGAGAGCGGGGTTGGGGGCTGCAAACAGCCCTCCTCTCCCAGCTGGGCTTCCTCATCCCTTCTCCTCCCAGGAGGCCCTGGCACGAGGCAGCCAGGAGCACAGATGTCTGAGGACCAGATGTACTAGCCAGGTCAGGGCCAAGCGGGCATGAAATGGAGGTGTGGGGGGGTGCAGAGTGGGGAGGGGGCGCCATCCTGCAGGAAGGGGCTGAGCAGGCAGGGAATGGAACCCCGGAGCATCATATGCGGATGGCCTCTGGAAGGAGAACAGAGGAGAAAGAAAGCTGGTGGAGGGGGCTCTCAGGAGCTGGCGGCAACCACCCCAGGGTTCTCAGCCCCTCCTTAAGTCTCTCATGCACTCGCCCTGGGGTGAGTGAGAGCCGGTCAGGCTGGAGGCAAGGGGCAGGGGTGGGCAGGGCAGAGCATCGGGACCAGATCGCTCCATCCTCTCCTCCTGCCCACCCCGAGCCACCCCCCTGCTCCCAGGCGGTGCCCAGCCGTCTCCATCTTCCCTGTACCTGCAAGAGGTTAACACTCAAAATCCTTTCCGATGACTCCTTCCTTCACTCCCTACCCTTCACATCCCCCTCCAAAAAGGAAAACAGTCGTTGAAATTGAAAAATGGTGCTCAGTGAAGGGTTTAAAGACATTTTGAATTTAAAATATATTTTAAAGGTCATTTTCAGCAGTAATTATGTTATAATGGTGGGGCTCTTAGCAAAAGGCAGAGTCCCACAGGAGTTAAGAGTCTAACCAGGAAGCGGCGAGAGCCTCCCCCCCCCACCGCCCCTGGAACCCTCAGAACGGGGTGGGGGGACGGAAGGGGGCACAGCACCCTCCCTTTTAGAGTCAGTGCAAGGATCACCACCACGGGGGGCCCCAGGAACAAGGGACTACACAGTTAAACGTGGCCCTGTCACGGAGGGGTGCTCTGAGCCCCCCCCCACTGGAGGGCACCCTCTGGGTTTCTTGGCTCCCAGAACCCTCGTGGTGGCAGACACCGGGGGATCTGGCCCCCCTTCTGTCTTACCCATCCCCCCCCCCCACACAAGGGATAGCCTTTCCTTCTGCTTCCAGGCTCTGGGGGCCTCCCGTTGGCAAGCTCCCCGGCCTACCCTGGGGCCAATCCCCCCTGGCCTGCTGGTGAGATGAATCCATGGCTTCCACTCCCAGAGCTGGAGGGATGTTCCTGCAAGGAGCCCAGTCTCCGCCCTTCTAGACGATGGCTGCAGTCTACATTTTTGGGAACCGATTGAGGCCACGACTACACTGGCTACCTATTTAAGCCTCACCGCTTTCTATCCTACATCCCCAAGGAACAGCCCGCCCACCCCTCGGCCCACTTTTCTCCTGTCCGTGACTGCACCCATTCTCTGCAGGAAGCCTCACCCACACAGATGCACAAGCTTGTGGAAGCCACACACATGTTTGAGTGCCTATTGTTAATTCTGAAAGGGTTGGCCTGGCCCCAGGGGGTTCCTGAAGAAGACTGGCAGGCAGGCTGTGGGGAGAAGAGACAAGGAAGGAGGGCAGTGGAGAAGTGTGTGTGTGTGGGGGCGCGGGGGGTGGTGTCTGGGCTTGTAGGAAGAGCAGAAAGGGCTGTTGGAGGTATTCCAGGAGGGCTTCCTGCAGGAGGTGTGAGGGGCATGAGCACATGGGAAAAGCAGCAAAATAATGAAGAGCCAAGGGCAGTGAATAAAGATATAAGTTGTGGCCTCTGCTCCCTAGCTAGCTGCGGACACTGCCAGCCCAACTGGGGAGAGGCAGGTTCGCTCACCAGGTTTCTGCGGGTCCCCAAAAGCAGCAAAGCCCCGGTTGGCTCTCGAGTTAGGAGCACAGAACTTGCCCGGGACCACGTTCTCCGTGCATCGCCCCGCCTTCCTCTTCCGCAGGGCTGTGGCACGCAGGTGGGGGCTGGTGGTCCCCTGGTTCCCAGGGAGGAGCCGGAGGGCGGCGGGGAGGGGGTTGATGGAGTCCTGGCTCTCAGACCAGAGCCCTGTAGGCAGCGCGGAGGATGGAGGAAGGCAGGAGGAGGCGAAATATAAAAATATCCGTGAGAAGTGCGGCGCTGGGCTACAGTGTTATTAAACTAAAGCATCTTATAAAACTCAAGCCATTAATAACAGGCTGCTGCCACGTCGGGGTAATTTATTCAAATTGCGGGTCCCGGATAGAGGAGCAGATGTTTCAGAGCTGCTGGTGTCACGGAATGAGCTCCAAGGGGGGCGGGGGCGGCGCCGAGCTGGGGAGAGGGGCGGGGAGGGGTCCTCAGCCATGCTCAGCAACACTCCCCGCCTTCCTAGGAGGTGGGGACCTCTCCCCGGGCTGCCGGAAGCGGGAGGGGGGACCCCGCGGGGTGGTGGTGGGGGACAGCTAATTTAGCTCAACAAGTGCCAGGAGAGAAAGCCAGGGGCAGAGGGCAGGCAAGCAGGGCTCCCTGCCTAGAATGCCGCTTCTCCCACCGCATCCAGCTGAAATGCCACCTCCTGCTCGAAGCTGTCCTAGGTTTTTCCACGCTCACTGCTTGGTGCTGGAAATCAGAGGGTCCTAGGCTCCTTCCAGGTGCACTACCCACCAGCTGGTGACCCCAGCAAGTGACCCTCTGGGCTTCCATGTCCTCTTCCGTCCAATGCCCAGTATTACCTAAGCCGCGGAGTTGGGAGAAGGGGAAACACACGTCACCCACAGGCAGGACCTGGCCCGTGGCAGAGAGGGAGGGGTTCAGGCCTGTGACTTTCCTGCACTGTACCTGACGGCCCTCAGTTGAGGTCAGCTTAGTGTATTTGGGATTTTTTCCAGTTTCCTCATGGTCTCACTTATTTTACCCCAGTCCCAGCCAAGAATCCGCCTGCAATGCGGGAGACCCTGGTTCTATCCCTGGGTTGGGAAGATCCCCTGGAGAAGGGAAAGGCTACCCACTGCAGTATTCTGGCCTGGAGAATTCCGTGGACTGTACAGTCCATGGGGCCCGCAAAGAGTCGGACACGACTGAACGAGTTTCACTTTCAGCCAAGAATTGTGTTAGCGGGGCTCATCTGTCTGGAGTGTGGGATGATACAATGGATGCTCAATCAGAGCTTACAGAACAGAGCCGGGTGGGGGGTACTGTAGTGGTTAGGACTTCGGGCCTTTCTTCTCTGATGGGAAAGAGGCAGCGAAGCTCGCACAGTCCTCCCCTTGGGCTTCCTTCAGCACTGTCCCCTGGGTCTTGGTAGGTGGATCCTAGTACCTGGATCCTAGTAGGTGGTCAGGGCCTCAGGCTCAGGGCCTCTGGCCGCAGTTTCCAGGACACAGACCAGGAAAGTTGGTGGCCCTGGGGGTGCAGAACTCTGGTAGGTGAAAACCCTCCTGCCTAATTTTGCTTTTCTGGCAAAGCACACACCTTCCCCACGAAGCCGTTTCTGCCTCTCATTGGCTCTTCTCCCGGAGTGTTGGATGCGGGGACTGGGGGGTGTGGTGAAGAGTCTGAAGCCCCACCAGCAGGGAACACAGAGGAGGGGCCCTGAACTCACTATTTAAAACGGATATTTAAAATGGATGAAAAGAGATTTTTCTCCTCTTTTCTCTGTCTGGCAGATCTGGAGGCCTGCTTACTGAGTGGACTTAAAGTGGAGCTCAGCCTGATCGAAGATGCTCTGGAACGCCCCCCTTGGGTGTCCAGCATCGTGCTTGGGTTCCCCTTGTTGACGAGAGGCCTCCAGCGGCCCCTGACGGGGCGGTGAGCGGTGTGTGGAGACGAGGGTGACGCTCCAGAAATGTCCCAATTGGAGGCAGACACGTCTCTTCCCACAGGCCCCACCCCGATGGTACCACTACAGCGTGATGAGAGAGTGAAGAGGCCCTTCTGTCCCTCACACAGCCCTGACCTGAAATGACACCACTCGAGCGACGTCCTGTGCGGGAGAGATGCCCTTGGCGGGACAGCGTCCCTGCCTTTAGCAGATGCTGATGCCCGAGCAGGGGGCCTACCCCAGCCATTTCTGGTCTGGACTGGGGGCCGCCCCGAACAGCAGGCGGGGTGGGGGATTGGCTGTCAGGAGCCTGGGGGAAGGTGCGGGGGCCACCCAGACCCCTTCCCCCCAGCACCCCAGGGGAGGTGAGGGGAGGCAAGACTGTGATGGCAGGAGGGGGCTTGCTCCCCTCCACCCCCACCCTGGCCATCCCCCAAAGTGGCCCCTGCCCACCTGGCTGGGAGCTCATGGGCAGCCTCGGAGCCTGTGTCTCTGCTCCCCGCAAACTGGACCTGCTCACAGCCCAGGGTTCATTTCAAGCGAAGGAGAAAGCGCAGCCCCGCACTCTGGGGCGATCAGCACGCTCTGTGATGAATGGAGCCCGTGTCACTCAGTGAAAATGAATATTTCTTTGCGATAATGGCCAGATGGTAGCAACTCTCCGATCCAAATTAAAACATGCATGATAAATGCCAGGAAAACAGAGGAAGACAAAACCCCAACCTGGAGTGAATTCTCTCTATAAATCTTCCCCCTGTGCCCCCTCCCCCTCTACCACCGCGGCCCTGCTAATAGCCATTAAATTATTAAGACGCACTGCAAGGAGAATGCCAATGTCAGCGGCATCCGCCCCGCTGCCCACAGCTGCCCCCTGCCTGTGGACCAGGCTTTGGAGGGCCTGGGGTGGGGGAGATGTAAGAGGGGGCTGCTTTTTCAGCCAGCAGAGCTGAGAGGTAGAGAAAGTTCCTGTTTAGAGAGTCGAATGGGAGGCTGGCCTGTGAGGCCGGGCCGGCAGACTTGTCCCGATGAGACACTAACACCCACTGCCTGACTTTGCGGCTCAGAGAGAGAGAACAGGAGAGGCGTTCTGAGCCAGAAAGGGCCACCTTTCTGGGAAGGGCCCGATGGCTTTGGGGCTTATATTTCATGGTGACAAAAGGACTCTTGAACTTAAGAGTTTAATTCCCATGCCGCCTGCCCACACCCCCCCCCCCCTCCAGCTGGAGGCCGGAAGAGCCTCTCCCGAGTCTCCTTGACACCTTGTCTGGCCCACTGCAGGTGACCAGCCTTCCCATATCCAGTTTTCACCAATCACCAGTTCCCTTCATCTTCCAGAAGACCCCCAGCTCTTTAGTGGAGCTTTCCCTGGAACCCTCTTCTTGAGTCACCTGGTTTCCTCATTTTCCCTAGATAGGGTTTACGCCACAGGGCCTGCATCCTGGTGTCACTGGTTTCTCAGCCTGAATTCCCTCCAGTAGGGAGCCTCCTCCAGGAAGCCTTCCCTTGCTGCTTCTACCTGTACAGCTCTCCCCTCTGCCAGTTATGGTGCCTGCTGTCTCCACTACCCTTCTGGTGCCCTTGAGGTCTAAGCTGATCTCCTCATCAGACTGAGCTTCTCTAGGACCCAAACTCAGCAAAGACTTAAAGAATCTGGATTAAAGAATTCTGGAATCCCCCACACATTTGTCTTTCATGGTCAGCTCTCCAGGGGCGGGGATCATCTCTCTGCATTTCTGAGTCACTTGCAGTCAGCCATTCACGTCCAAACCTTAAGCCTCCTAAGTCACCTGGGCCTGTTATCCAGTTGGAATGTGGCATCTGGGACAAGACATCCATGAGTCAGCATCATGGGCTTGTCTCTGGTGTGATCGAAAAGAAAATCTATGCTGGCTTGTCCCTGCTGCCCTCCAGCCTCTGCCAAGCCTTCCTCCTCTCCAGGCCCAGTAGACAAGACCCTGAGTGCCCAGGCTGGCTCTCCTCTGCCAGCAGACGTGGAGTGTCTCCACCTGCCCCTCCCAGCTAACCCTCGGTGCTGAGAAGGACCACAGACAGGCTCATCTTGTTGCTGCCTTTGCACCTTAGAAAGTTCAGCTTTGGACCCTCCCCAAATCCCCCTACATCCACCCCCATTCCCAAAGGGCATCAGGGAGGGGAGTGAGGAGCTGGAAAGCTCATTCTGAAGGCTGTGGTCCAACTGATTCCTTTGTGCCTCTGAGGCATGGATGCTGGGCGAGCATTCTCTAGGTCTCAGCACCACAGCCAGGCCTGAGAGAAGGCAGCAAGGTCCTGCCTGAAGGGCTGAGTGTGAAGGCTGATTACTGACTGTATGATCTTGGGCAAGTCACCTCTCCTTTCTAGGAGAATAGGGGTGACGCTTGGCCCACCTTGCAGGGCCAAGACTGGTGCGCTCTCACTGGAGGCTCTGGGTGGCCTAATGGGAGAACCGAGGTCCCTGCTGCTCTCTCCATCTTCCTTCCAGAGTCTGGGCATGGCTTTAGCAGCAGCTGCTGCAGGCATTGCCTAAATCCCGTGTGTATTGTCCTGAGCTGGGTGGGGAAGGAGCAGGGCTCCTAACAGCAGATCAGGAAGACTGGGCAGCAGCTTCTGGGAGAGAAACAAGCCCTGGGATGGGCCTGGTGAACTGGGACTGGAGGGTGAGAAGAGACAGGTCGGCCCCAGATTCAGACTGCCCATGCGCCACACCCAGGACTTCTGTGCCCTGGAATACGAGGAGCAGGGAGACCCACAGTGCACCACTTCTGGTCTTCGTACTGCAGGGAGTGAACCGTCTTCTGCATCCAAACCAACTCTGTTTTTAAAAAGATCTAAGATGCCACATATTTGCCTCCTCCGCCTCTGTTTTCATGTCTTTGTGGCACAGTCCAGGTGCTACCTCCTGGTAAACTTGTCATCCCAATTATCACCTCCTCCAGGAAGCCTTCCTTGGCTCACCCTGTTTTGGTACATTCACACGCACAGTACAGCTATGGCCCTGGGAAGTATGATTTCTCTTGGCACTTTGTTGATCACACCTTGTCAACGGTCCTCACCCCCATCACCTCTCACCACCCGAGGACTTGACTGCAAGAATAGAATAACCACAGCAGCTGTCATCAGGGAATATTCCACAGCTAACCAACTGCGTTCCACCTATGGCAGCTCCGAGGGGGTGTCACCATCCCCTTTGCAATAGGAGCTGGTGAGAGATTGTTGTGGGAGGGGCAGGACGTGTGGGTGTGATGACCAGCACCATCTCTGCCCGTCTCTCTGCTCTGGCTCCCTCCCCACATCCGGCTGAGTCTTCCTAACCTACTGTTTGGAAAGCATGACATATATATATATATATCCTGTCACCCTCTGCCCCAAAGCCTTAGATGGCTTCCCTTCACCTAAATGTGTCAGTTTAAAGCACCTTCTGGAAATCACTGCTCCCATATCCTGCCCTCCCTCATTCCCGCCTCTCGGGATCCTCCAAGCTATCCTTGGCTCGGGCTATTTTCCCACCTGGGAACCTCTGCCTTTCCTCCTGCAAATCCTCTTCCCATGAAGGTCAAGCAGGGGTCACCCTTTCTAATCTCTCTGGTCCTCGATGTCTCTCCCTGCCTCTCACCCCCCACCTCCCCCTGCACAACCTCACTGCTGCCACGTTGCTATCAGGCTGTTTCAAGTGGGGTGTGTCGGGGGCCAGGGGGGCACTGGATGGGTCTTGCCTGCATCGGGGTTCATTGGAGGCTGCGCTGAGGACTACCTGGTCCAGGAAGGACTGCTTGTGACATCCTCTCTCACCTCCTGCCGGTCTCCTGAGGAAGTGTGCATCCACCTTCTACACTGTGCACACTGCCCGCAAGAGCACCCCGTGGGACAGCGCGGGAGACAGGGGGCCGTGGTCCCCTCTCTGTCATCCCTGTTCCTGTTGTCGGTCCCTTCAGCCTGGGCACACATGAGGCAGCTTTTAAATATCATCCAGGAGCCCATCTGCAATGATTAATATCCCATTTCCCCTGAAACAGTCCTTTGCTAAATTAGCCGGGGGCCAGAGGGAATTTGGTGAGGAGCCACGAGTCTCCACTTAACTTGCCGAATGGATTAAAAGAACTTTAACAACAAAATGCAGATCAATCAACACCCCTTCCCCCAGCTGCAAACCTAAAGTCCATTTAAGCTCAGCAGGTTTGCAGTTAATTATAATTTCGCACCTATGGCAGGAGTTACCAAGGTATTTATAATGTGCGTCTGCCCCACGGGGGCCCTCTCTAGGGACGCTTTTTCCCAACAGCCACTCTCCTTCTCCAGCCCCAAAGACCTGTCTTCATGCAGCTGCTGTTGGGTTCAGTTGTGTAAACAAGAGGACCTTTTTGGAGTTTTAAATTTTCTTTTTAAAAGCAGCCTGGGAGAGAAAGGAGGCAAAGATCCTTTTAAGTCAGAAGGAACAAGGGTTATGCAGAATAAAACCCCAGGACAGAGGAACCTTACACCAGCAAAGACTGAGGGCAGGAGGAGAAGGGGAAGACGGAGGATGAGATGTTTGTTGGATGGCATCACCGACTCGATGGACATGAACTTGAGCAAGCCCCAGGAGTTGGTGAAGGACAGGGAAGCCTGATGTGCTGCAGTTCATGGGGTCGCGAAGAGTCAGACACGACTTAGCGACTAAACAACTTGGAAATTCCTAAACAAAAGTAAGCGAGATTACGGTCAGATATGTGGTAGAACTTCCTGCCCACCAAAGAAGCCAAGCCCTGGGTGGGGCACTTGGCCTGGTGATGAGATGTCTGATCCTCAGTCCTCCCCAGAGGCATAGGGCCCCTGCCCCAGGCTGCTCGTTGAGCACCACCACTGTCTGGGAAGTGGGGACGTGCTGCCTTAGATCTGACACGAATTTCCTGAGCTGAACATTGTAATGCCTTTTCTTTAAACATCAGTCCAAAATAAATCAGGGACGTGAGTACACGAGAGATCTGCTGGGGTATCAACTCTGGGGCTAGTGTTCAAGGGAAAACATTGCAATCTACAGCTCAAGAAATTCCGGAGGGAATAGGGCAGGACAGGCTGACAAAACAGGATTTCCGAGCTCTGAAGGAGGCTGAGAGAGGCCAGGAGACTTTCCTTCTGGATGGTTTATAAAAGCAGGAGGGCCATGTGAGAGGTGGCCTGGGGCGGGGGGGACCAAGAGGGATGCGGCTGGACACAGTGGCCCCTGAGACCCCTCCAGGGCACTGCATGTTATGTCCTGGCCTGGCTGACCGGGGCAGTTAGCTGTCCCCCAGCCAAAGGTTCACCTTGACCCCTCGCTCCGGGGCCCTGGGGGCAGACACAGCTGTGAGAAGGGAGCATGGTGTTGAACATGATGACTGAGGAGCTGAGGATGTGGGGGTCTGCAGGGTCTGGGGGCTGTGGTAAGGAAAGGCACCCCAGTGCACCCCCATCACACACACGGCCAGCAGCCCACAGCTGAGCGCACACACTGCCTGCCCCCAGGGACTTCTGTGGGGCCACAAAAAGGTGCGGGGGGCAAGGGATGTCTTCTGCTCTGAGCCGCGGACCCCTCTCCTTTAGGTGGCTGCTTGGGGCCTCAGTCACCGGACCCCTTCTCAGCGCAGTGTCCCATCCTCTGGCTGAAGTGAGGTGGCCTCCACTCATTTTGAGATCTCTCTGGTGGGGCACCAGCCAGGAGCCCCAGAGTAGAGGTCAGGAGGTGCTGAACCTGGGCGGACACTCCTGATGCCCCAAAGCGGAGAGACTGGGCCCAGGTGGGGTGGCGCCCTTGCTCTGGGACTCGACTTCCAGACAGTAGCTTGGCTGTGGCAGAAATGAGGTGGTTCTTGGGGTTGCAGTCTCTGCCCAGCCCAACCCCACCCCCAGGGGAACCTCACCCAGGACCTCCTGCAAGGGTTCACACTTGCCTCCAAGCCTTTCCTGACACCCGCCCCTCCCCCCCCCCCCGAAACTGCACCTTGGGTCAGGTCATCTGTAGTAACATCATTTTTTAAAACCTTGTTTCCCACCATCTTGTCATCATTTCAGATGAATCCTCAAGACGCTGTGGCCCTTGGCCTTCATCTCATGTTTCGTGTACCCCCTCCCACCTGGGACCTAGCAGAACCCCGAGGGGCCTCTGTCTCCCTGGAAGCTTTGGTCGAGGGAGTCATTTGTTGCCCCTCAAGACTGAAAAATGGAAACTTCTATATATTGAGTTTTCAGAAAGCAGAGCCATTTCATCTGCCGCTCATGAAACTGCCTAACTAGAGCATGGGACTAAATGGCTAGAAAAGTCTGGACATGAGAAACCCAGCATCGGGGGGTCAGCAGGATGGCCCTGGCTCTCTGGGGCCCCAGAACCTGAAGGTGAGACCCACACCCCTCAGCTGGTCCCTGAGTGGATCCTCCAAGGCCTCCCAACTGCACGTGGTCTGGGACTGTTTAGAAATAAAATAATGCTCCGAGGAGAAATGCGGAACTTAATAGGATTTTAAAAGCGGCAGGAACTGATGGGGCTACAGATGGTGGAGGACCGAGTCAGCCCTGGTTTTGTGGTGGGGAATGTGGCCTCAGGGAGGGTCTCGGAGCCGTCCACAGGCATCAGGTCCAACCTCATTAGCTGACCCAGCGGGACGCTGCTGCCACGCGCGCCGGCGTGGTGAGGGGCCCTGAAGACGCTGGTAAACGGACAGGGAGCAGCAAGAGCCTCAACGAGTCGCAGGGCTAAGCGACTGGCCTGCACCTGCTTTGCACCGAGTGAAAATGAACATCTCACGGAGGGGCTGTCACACTTGCCTCCAACTCTCTCTGCCTTCCTCATCCTGCCGGAGAGAAACTGAGATAGGCGGGGGATCGGGCTGGAGGAGAGACCAGACATGGGCTCCCAGGGGCCAAGTTTTCCTATGTCAGAGCGGGGGGTCATGGCTGAGGCTCAGGGCCACTCCCCTTGACCTCTCTGGAGCCTCCCCAGGCCCTGAAGACGGCGGGAGACACAGGACTTTATAACTATAACGGGGCGCTCAGCCTTCCCGCTGTTCCGCACGTACCCTCCCTTCCGTGATCGCTGGCTTCCATCCGCATCCCCTCTCTGGATCAGTCTAAGCTGCCCCTTTGCCTCCCTTGCTTGGATCTGATGAAGACCCCCTCCGGAAAACATGCCCGAAGGACCAGGGAGGGGCTTGGGGAGCCCCCGGTGGTCCCCACTCGGGCATGACCGCACCCCCAGCTCCGGCCTCCCACTGGAGGCTGGAATGTGCCTCTGTGGTTTCCCGTTCAAGTCCTGGAGGGGTGAGAGCGTGGCGGCCATCCTGCAAGGCACTCTCAATGTTGCTTCCGTCCCCACCTCCGCAAGAGCTCCTTGGTGGCCCCTGCTCGCTCTGAGGGGGCGGCCCCCTGGGTCTCGGAGTCCCCCCTTCTGCAGGTCTCCCTCCCAAGCCCTCTTGATTTCTAACTTCTCCAACCCTTCAGCTTGACATCTCGCTGTTTGTTTGTTTTCTTCCTGTCATTTCACGTTGATGAGATAAAACCTGATGAAGAACCTGTCTGTGCCCCACCCCCAGTCACTGGATCCTGGGATGGGCTGGGGGGACACTTTGTTCCTGCCTCGCTGGGAGCAGGTGTGGAGTTGGGTGTGTGTGGGTGTCTTTGTTGGCATGAGTGGACAGCCGGATGCACCCTGCTAGGGGCTCCTCCATACACAGCCCGGATGAGGCCCCCACTTGCTGGACCTCCTGACCTGTAGCCGGCTACTGGGAAGAGGTGGGGGTGGTTTCTGGCAATGGGGCCAAGCGTGGCAGGGGGTGGTTCCGAGGGGACAGCTCACATCTGCTGGGGTGTGTCTAGGAGTGGGGTGGGTCTGGCCAGCGTCCACTCTGCTAGCTCAGGTCTCAGCCACTCCTTCCCTCCTCAAGGGCTCCTACTTGCCTACTGACTCTCTTGAGAGCCCTCTGGGGGGTGGAAGTGGACCCCAGTCCCAGTCTCCTCCAGTTCAGTCCAGGGAGTCCCCAGCAGTTTTGCTGCCTGGGACCAGCTGCCCAGAGCCTGCTTTCCTGAAAGGGGCCCCCACAATCTGTCCACAGGAGCCTGGCTTGGAGTGGGGTAGGGGGCTGCTCCTGTCTTGGGCCGTAAGGCCCACCCTGGACTGAGAGCAGGGTGGATGGGAGGGGTCAGGGCTGCGGGCACCACCCCCAAAACTGAGAGAGGGCCCCCGATGCCGCAGGGATGCTGGCCGTGAAGCCCCTCTCAGGGTGGGTACACCGGTCTGCTGGGAGACTCAGGACATCAAGGGGCATGCACGAGGAAGCATCCTGGCCTCTGAGATGTCAGGGCAGGTGCCGGCGGGGGCGGGGAGCCCACCTGGTGTTTCGCTGTGCCCGGCCTGCCAGGCTCCCCTGGTGGCTTGCTTCTTTGGGGCTGGGGGTGAACCTGAGCTGAATGCAATTTGCTCCAGGAAGCTCTGTGGGGTTAACAGGATCCTCCTTGCAGTCGGGGTAGCTCCTCCCTTGGTTTTCTTTCACAGCTGGACCCCTGGCTCTTGGTGGTCTTGGGGGCTGTCTCCTCTCCTTCTGCCCAGCGGTATTAGAGCTCCGATGCCCTCTCTCCGCCAGGTCCCCACACAGGGTCAGTGGCTCCTGCTTCTGACGGAGACACGCGCGCCCCCTCGGCTGTGTGCTCGGGCTCCATTATCACTTCGTGCCCTCCCTGTCTCCTGCCGCGTCTGCAGCTCTGGGTCCGGTTTTCACCTCTGGGAAGCCCTCCCTGCTTGCTCCTCAGTGAGTGCTCTCTTCTCTGACCCCTGCAGCCCCGTTCTCTCACGTCTTATGGGTAGGTCCCAGAGCTCCTTGTCCAGCCGGGACCTGCCTCCCTCATTTACCTTCAGAATGAGCCCAGAGGTGAGACAAATGCCTGGGGCACCTTCCCATTGTCCCCGGACTCCGAAAGACTATCCTAGGAGTCTGAGGAACGCAGAGCATCTGGGTGCTGGTGACTGACAGGCAGGGCTTTGAATTCTGGCTCGGCCGCCACATAGCTGTGTGATCTGGAACAAGTTACTTGGCCTCTCTGGGCCTTTGTTTGTACCTTTAAGCAGGGCCAATGACTTCCAGTTCCCAGAGTTGTAGTATGGGTTACGTGTGTTTGTTTAAGAATTCCCCCACAGTCCAGGGGTTAAGACTCTGTGCTCTCTCTGTCAAGTGCCTGGGTTAAATTCCTGGCCGGGAAACTAAGATTCCACAAGCTGCATGGTGCTCCCAAAAGGAAAATAAATAAAACAAAATAAATGCTGGCCCTCAGTGGGTGCTCTGTAAACACCTGCTTCCCTGGAAAGTGAGCTCTCCCATCCTTGGGTGAAGACGTGGAGGCGCAGAGAAGTGGTGTCCAGACCAGAGCTCATTTTGCACAAAGGTGGGACTAGAACCCAGGACCAGAACAAGAACTGCCGTCCTGTACTCTGCCTGGGGAGCCCCAGCCGAGCACCTAGCCTGTGTAACCCGGGATGAGGAGAACCAGGGTGGGGATAAACCCTCCTCTCCCTCCAGGACCCCTTCCTCTCGCTCCCACACCTGTGCCCCCTAAGTCTCCCTGGCTCCCAGCCGTCTTCCCCTCTACCTGCTTTCTCCCAGGCCGCCCTCTGCCTTCTGCCCCTTCCCCTTCTCCTTTCTGGGCTCTTCCTTTCCTGTTGGATTTCTCCTCCCCTCCCCCTCCTACCCCTGCCTCCATCTCCCCGTCTCCTGTTCCCATTTGTTTCATCTTTGTTAATGCCCACCTCTCCCCCATTCCCCTCTCTCCACAGAAGAAGTATTTAATGGATATTAAATTATTTTAAACTTTCTTTTTTTTCCAAAGAGCTTGGTGATGATGCTGACTCAGGATCATCTCACTGTCTAATATTGAATATGCAATTAATAGATAGATGTTTAGGTTTGGCTCTCTTTCCCCCACCCCCCCCCCACCCCCACTCCCTTGCTACCGCAGGAAGGATAAAAAAGCTGATTAATCTGGTTTGGGGCAAGTGTCAACGCGGGAGATATATGGGAGAAAGGAGATGAGGTTAGCAACTTGGAGTCGGAGAGCGACTGCCTCCAAGGCAAGTGAGGGAGAAATGGTTTGTGTTGGAGCTCAGCGCGGAGGGCCTCCCGACACCTGGCTGTGAGTCTGGGGTAAACGGGCGGGACTCTGAGCTGGTGGTGGTGGCGGAAGGCCCTCCCTGCACTGGGCCTTCTTCCGGCCCCTCCACCGTCCCCAGGGGTGCAATGTCCCCTCCTTCAATCAGCTCAGGTGCCACCTCCTCTGAGGCTTCTGGCTGCCCCCACCTCGGGGACCCCTCTTCTGGGGGTGTGGGTGCCGCCTGCTGTCTGAGCTCCCCCCCTTACATGACAGGTGTCCCCCAAAGGACCGGGGTCTCCGCTGCCTCCTTGGGGCCCCGCCACACAGCAGGGGCATTGCCGGAGGCCTGGCCCTGGGTGTTTGAGGAGCCTCTGTGGGCAGAGAAAAGCGAGGAACTGGGCTGCCAGGAGGGGGCAGGAGCCAGGAGTGTGAATCAGGTGTTCCCTGCACAAACCCTTCACATCCAAACTGTTTCTGCTCACCGACTGACCTGTCTCCACCTCCACGATGGGGGTCCCCAGGACGGGATGCCCTCAGGGGGCCACGGGGGACACGGGCCTGTGCCCTGGGGCATGGGGCCTCTTCGGGCAGCACCAGAACATGGGTTAGGCTTGTCGGGCGTGATTTGAGGCCTGGGTTCGGAGGGCCACAGAGGCCTTGTACCCAGGTGGGAGCCCTGCTGGGCCCCCGAGGGGAGCAACCTGTGCTGGAGGGACCCTAGACAGCCCCCACCCCAAGGGGAGTGACCTGTGCTGGAGGGACCCTACACACCTCCCCGGGGTGGGCAGGCTACCTGTGGCCACACTACAGGACAAGGAGCTCGCCTCTCAACTTTGCAAGTAGCTTTTGTCTATATGACTTCAGGCTCTTAAGTTCCTGGAAAATTTGGGGGGAGGGAGGGATAGGGAGAGAGATGTTCCTCAGTGCCCAGATGAGTTGAGCTGAGAGTGACTGTCCAGGCCCACTCAGGGAGGGCCCAGGGGCAGAGGGCGCTGGCGTGGGCATGGAGTGGGCATGGTGCCCCGTCAGAACCCGGGAAGGTGGGTGCTTGACAGAGGAAGACGGAGCCTGGCCTGGTCCGGCCTCTGTGTACAGTGGGGGTGAGGCCATGTTGGCAGAGAGAGCAGAGCCTCCCCTTGGAGAGTGGGGGCCTGTGTTTGTGGGTGAGGCTGTGTGTGTCCTTCTGCTCTGTCCCTTCCAGACATCAGCCTGTCTGCCTGTATCTAGGTCCGGATCTTGACCAGAGTGACCCCACACCCCCAAGGCAGCCCTCCTCAGACTTGCCCATTCTGGCCTGAACTTTCCACCGCAGGCGTGTTCTAAGTCACTTCAGTCGTGTCCGACTCTTTGCAACCCTACGGACTGTAGCCCACCAGGCTCCTCTGTCTGCAGGGAGAATCTGCAGGGGAATTCTCCAGGCAAGAATACTGGAGTGGCTTGCCGTGCCCTGCCCCAGGGGATCTTCCCCACCCAGGGATTGAACACTCATCTCTTCCCTCTCCCGCATTGGCTGGCGGGCTCTTTACCACTGGCACCACCTGGGAAGGCTGGGGAAGGATTGAAGCACATTTCCTCCCTCCCATCCAGGCGCCCTTTGAGCCAGTCCAGTCCCATCATAGTGGGGTTCTCCTTCCTGACATGGAGGTGGGCCTGCCCTTTTGGCTGTCTTAAAGGGGGCAGTGAAGCGCCCAGGACATCCTGCCCATTGACTCACAGAGAGGAAGGAACCCCAGCAAAATGCAGACCCCAATCCACTCTCCTCCTCTTCAGTCTGTCCCCACACCAGCCACCCAGGGCTCCAAAGGCCCATCCCAAGCCCCAGCCACGAGGTCCCCAGGGGGCTGGAGGCAGCGGCAGGGAGTCGCTGCAACCCCCTCCCATGGTGGGGGGGCGGGGGGCGGGAATGGAGGGAAGGGAGGGTCAGAGACAAGTGGGCCCTCACGTGAAGGGGGCTGGCGCAGGCAGCTACTACCTCCTCGGCTCTCGCTGTCCGCCGGTTTCACCTGGATCGGCCGGTTCATCTGTAACAGAACACAGGGGGCAGCATTAGAGCAGGCGCGCCTGCACCCCGAGGTGCGCGGGTGTTCGAGGGACACGGCACACTGCCCACTCCACTGGCACGGACACCCGCGCCCCCAGCACCGGCGCAGCGACAGACTCAGACGTGAGGGTCTTCGCTAAAGCCCCGCCCTCTCCCCTCCCCAGTGAGGTCCCCGGGTCCCCCTGATTTCAGGCGGGTTTCTCAGGACTGAAGACCCTGAGGTGTCGCCTGCCAGCCGTGAGCGGCTCTTGCTAACTGCGATGTCGGTCCACCCAGGACACAGCTGGCTTTGCCGAGTTGGTCTCCGGCTGAAACTGACTCCTGCCTGGCTTGCGGCCTGGCAGCGAGTTGCGCCCCACCTACTGTGCCATCCCCCAGACGCCGAGGGTGGGTCCCAGGGGTGCCTGAGGCTCTGGGCTGCGCAGCTCCTGGTTGGAGCAGAGCTCAGGGTTGGGGCTCCAGACTGCAGCCAGGCTGTCCCCTCGGTGGGGTGGGGGTGGTATGTGCGGGCTGGGCAGCTACTCGTCTCCTGTGATGTCCGGGTGCCAGGAGGACAGCAGGGGGCACCGCCTGCCTCCCCATCTCCCAGCAGCTGGCCTCTCGGGAGGATCCGTTCAATGCCTCATTCAGGCCACTAGGGGGCTCGCAACTCCAAGGATCCAAGGCTCCGCAGCCTGCTTTTAATCCTGCTGCCGGAGGCACAGGATGGGCTAGGAGGCCCTGAGGTCCCAAGATATTTCAGACAATAAAAACGGAGGAATCGCGCAGATGGAATCGAACTTTGTGTCTCTGCTCATGCTTCTGCGTGTCACGTACCTCCCTGATCCCTCATCCTACCTGCATTCCTCTCCTGAATGCACCCCGAGAGGCAGGCAGGTACTAAACACCCCATTTGATAGATGCAGAAACCGAGGTGGGGCTGACTAGTGCCAGGATGTGCCTGAGAACCCGGGTCTGCCAGGGCTATTTGGGGGCTTTTTGTTCTGTACCAGGGGACTTTTCATTGCCACTTCCCCTAGTGTCTGGAGGAGGCTGGACTAGCCCATGGCAAGCTTCCTCCTGGTCTAGGATTCTGAGCAAGTTTTGGCTGCGACAGGACGACTGAGTGGGGGAGCGTGGGGGCCCATGACTCAGCAAGGTGAAGACGAAGCCGGGGAAGGGCAGAGCCACTCGAGGAAGGACAGAGGCGGGAGGCAGGGCACAGAGCAGTGGACCAGGAAGCTCAGGTGGCCGGGGGCAGGAGAGGATGCTGGGAGGCCGGCCCACTGAGAGGGGTTGGGTGCCGCCGTTTGTTTGGAGGTCCCCACTCAGCACCCCTCATGGAGCCGAGGGAGAGGAAGGTGCTGGGTATGTAACCTCGGCCAGCAGAGTTAAGCGTGCAGTATGGAAGAAGAATGAGGGACATAAGGAAATTCCCAGCTTCCTTTCAGGGGCCCTGGCTCCCCCATAAACCACCTCCTTTCCAGTCTTTGAGAAAAAGATCCAGGAGGCCGAACAGGCATCTGACTGTGGGAGAAGGGCTCTCTCCCCGGTTTCCATTCCATGCCTTTGGAGGCTCCACAAACACCCCTTTCTGGGGCTCTCCCCTCTTCTGGAGCACCCCTTCCCCCCCCTGACTCAGAACCCCCTTCCCCACCGCCCCCAGAGCTTTAATGGTCTCTTACTCCATAAAGGCTCCATGACTGACCTGGACCCAGTTCTGGCCACTGTACTCTCCTGGATGAATTTCTATGGCTTTCTTGCTTATGTAATTTTTATAATTCTCTGAGGAAGGTATTATTCTCTCTTTTTCCAATGAAAAGCTAAGCCCCGGGAGTGGGAGGTCTGGGATGCAGCCAGGGTTGGTAGGCATGGCGCTAACACGATGAGGGTGGGTTGGCCTTCATACATTTCATCTCATTTGACCCCAAGCTGCCCTGGAAGTGAGGCTTCCCAGGTGTTGCAGTGGTAAAGAAGCCACCTGCCAATGCAGGAGACTCAAGAGATGGAGTTTCGATCCCTGAGTTGGGAAGATCCCCTGGAGAAGGAAATGGCAACCCACTCCAGTATTCTTGCCTGGAAAATCCCATGGACAGAGGAGCCTGAAAGGCTACAGTCCATGGGGTCGCAAAGAATTGGACATGACTGAGTGAGCACACTGCACTGCTGCTCTGGAAGGAGGGGATGAAGGGAAGATGTCCTTCTGGCAAGGGGTGAGTGGGTCATCACATTGACTACAACTTCCTCAGCCTAGCCCCCCAAATCTGGGCCCCACCACCTCTTGTATTATTTCATTCCTCATGGCCCAGCCCTTTCTCCCCTGTATGTTCCTTTGGCCTGAAAGCTTCTCTCCCACAGCCCCGCCTGCCTCTTGCCCTGGAACCTGGTCTTCCTGGTACTCCAGGGGGAAAGGCCCTGCAGAAATTCTCCCTTTTCCATATAGAAGGTACAGTCAACATCGGGCATTGAGTTGCAAGGGGGCCACTACTCTGTGACACCTACAGGAACACAAGCAGCTGCTCCAAAATTACATTGTCGGAATATGACCACTTCCCCTGGGATGTATGCACATAGAGAATCTTTAGCCACGGAAACAGAGTTTCAGAGAGGTTAAGAAACTCTCCTGAGGTCACACAGGTGGTCAGTGGTGATCAAGATGAACCCAGGACTCTGGACACTGGGCTGCATGTTCAAAGATGCTGGGAATCAGGCCTGACAGGCTTGGGGAAGGTCTGGGAAAGTTCAAAGTAGAAGAGCAGGGTGGGGATGGGAGTGGGATGATGCAGGCTTCTCCAGGGAGGACTTGGGGTGAGCAGGGGCAGGCGGAGGTGTGTGAACCAGAGTTAGCCGAGCTCCGTAGCTGTGGAGACGAGGGAGGGAGGAGCCCACAGAGGAGACTTCATCCCTGGGGCCAGAGCAGGCCCAGGCCAGCCCCGAAAGCTTAGGTCAGGGGACCCAGGAGGGCGTTTTCCCTGGTACTTTGTTTCTGAGTCCAGCGGCAAGCTGTCTCTTTGTGGGAGCAGAGGGGGTGAGTCCTACGGATTGACAAGGGCTGGGGCGGGGGGAACTGTTTCTGTTGTGAGGAGACCCATTTTCCATGGTAAAGTAAACAAGGCAAATGGAATCTGCCTGTGCCTGGAGCCTTCCCCTGCGGGAGCGCCCCACCCTCAGGCAGCCAGTCACTGGCCCACTGTCCTTGGTACCCGGCTGTTTGTGAATGCTCCGCCCCAGATCATGGACTCAGTCTTGGTTCCCTTCAGCCCCCTGCTGCCCGCCCACAAGCCCTCCCTGAGCCGGCCAGCCCTGGACGGTGCTCCCAGACCTCCTCCATCGCTGGGATCCTGGCAGCAGGGACCCAGGGGCTTGTCCAGCCTCCCACCTGCCCTCGGCCATGGGCCAGGCACCCGCGGTAGAGCAGAATTGACTTGGCTCCCGTGGACCTGTGGCTCCCGGGGTCATATTTCATATCCCATTACGATCTAGGGATGGTCAGCATCCACACAGCCTTCGCGGGGATGGCAGGGAGTGCCTGGCTAGATGGAAAGAGAAAATATGGTCTGTGCTTTCCTAATTCTCAGCAGAAATAAACTGTCAGGATCACCCGGGAAGATTTCTTAGCAGGCTCTGTACCGATGCCTCGGGCCTGAAGGGAGACCTCCCTTCTTTTGGCCAGTGTCTCTCTTCCTTGTTCCAGACTCAGGCCCTGTCTAAGCCTGCCTCTGTCTTGGGGAGAGGAGGCCGGACCATGTCGCAGAGATGGCCTTGCGAGGCAGAAATGGTGAGGAGGGGGAGAGAGGATACTGGGAGGAAGGCAGGAGGGGCAGTGGCCTCTTCCTTGCCCTTCTAACTTTGACTGTGGCCTCTGGATCTCTCAGCCAAATGAGCCCCAGGGCATCCCTTGTAAGTGAATGTCGAGGATGCTGGAGCCTAAGTCTCTGTGTCTTTCCTCTAAATCATCCCTTGCTCCTCTGTCCAGCTGTCCCTCTCAGCCATGATATTGTCCTTCTGGGTGGGCTTGGGGCTGGAGGCAGGGTTGTCAGCCTGGAGGTCATCACCCCATGCACCCTGTGGCCTTCAGGACAGGTTGGGTCTCCTGGTACCTGAGCTGGGCTGCCGGCAGGACAGGTCAAGCATGAAGCCACCCTCATGCTTCCGGGGTCAGCCCTTCCAGGGACATGGCTAACTTTTGTTGTCATCAACTGTGTTCCTGCTTCCAGCCCGGGAGGCACCCTCAGGGGGGACGAGTGGTCCTGGCCCAGGACTGGGGCCTTCCCTGTCCTGCTGTAGCCAAGGGTGGGCGGCAGGGCTTCTTCCCTCCCAGGCCCCTTCTGCTCTGGCTGGGTCTCCCTTCCCCCTCCCCATCTCTGCCACTTTTTGCGTCAACACATATCCATGCATTAAACAAGACATTCCATTAATTTCTTCATCATCATAACTTAAGCTGGGACATACCCTTTAAATATTCATTCAGCTATGAAAACTGGGCATTAAAATTTTAATAATGTCAAGCTCATTTGAACCGGGCTCCTTGGGGACGATTACGATACAATTAGAATAAATATGATGATTGAGCTAGTCCAAGGGCTTCACCTGTCTGTCCAGCGCGGGTCCCTGTGGAAGAAGAGGCCTGTGGCCAGTAGGCAGACAAAAAGACTGATGGACAGACCAGCCAGATCTTTCCTAACACCCTCTAGCCCTCCCACACCCCACTCATATCTGCTCTGGAGGCCCACGTGGTCCTCCCACCGACCCCTGCGGTTCTCTGCTGCCCACTGTGGGCCACGGTGCTGGGCCCTCCCTCCACACCTGGGAAGCCGGCCCTGATTAACCATTGTGGTTTCGGTTACCCTTTCCCTTGTCCTCCTGGTACAACTCCAGCTGTGCTTCTGGGCTTGTTCCTGTGTGGCAGCCATGCCTGCTCCTCCACCCCTCCGTGTCTCTTCTCCCTGGCCCTGCAAAGAGCTCCCCGAGGCTGGGATGAGACCACACCAGAGCAGGGCCAGCCTGCAGCATGGGCCCCTGAGTGCCCACAGGTGTTCTGCCATCAGACCAGAGGGGGGCTATCTTCACCCAGCTTTGCTTCTGCAATGATCACCTTCCTGAGGGCTGGCATGGAGGTTTTGGGGGGAGAGCTGAGTCCGTGTCCTCCCCTCCCATGTTCCTTACTGTCCAGCCCTTGCCTAAGACAGTGCTGGCAAGGGCCCCACTTCGCTGGGACAGCCCTGACTGCCCGCAGCCTCCCTTGGGCCCCCTGCCCCTGAGCTGGGTCCCCCTCCACCTGTCTTCTCAGGACCCTGTGCCCCCTGCTTCACACCAGGCCCCAGTGAGCTGACCGAGAGCTGTCTCAGAAATAAAAAAGAGCCGGGAAAGCTCCCTGTCACTCCTCCAAAAATAAAAAAATTAAAAAGTGAAGTGAAAGTGTCAGTAGCTCAGTCGTGTCCAACTCTTTGTGACCCCATGGATCGATTGTAGCCCTCCAGGCTCCTCTGTCCTTGGAATTCTCTCAGCAAGAATACTGGAGTGGGTTGCCATTCCATCCTCCAGGGGTCTTCCTAACCCAGGGACTGAACTCAAGTCTCCTGCATTGCAGATGAATCTTTTACCATCCAAGCCACCAGGGAATGGCCACCCACACCCTCCTTCTCCTCAACAAAACTTCCTGTCCTTCCAGTAAGACTTCACTGGTTATCTCTCAGCTCCCCGGCCACACGTGGCCTACCCTACTCTCTCTCTCTCTCTCTCTCTCTCTCTCGTGTGTGTGTGTGTGAGTGTGACAACTGGGAAAGTCACTTGTTTCTCAAACAACAGCAGGGACCCGATTTCCTACTCCCAGACTCCCAGACTCTAACTCAGGACTCTTGTCTCCTGGAGTGTGTGTGTGTGTGTGTGTGTGTGTGTATACACACACATACACCCACGCCCATGCTTGAGTAGTACTTGTGTGACATCACAGACCTCATGAAGGAATTTCTTCAGGTTGGGGATGGAATTAAATGAGATGAAGGGAGGAAACTAGTGCAGTGGTCTCACAAACGTCTGCTGCCTTGTTGTTTGCCAATCTGTGGGCCAGAAAAGGTCTGGCCCAGTGCTCTGCATGAGGCTGGGGGTGGGGGAAGATGGGGGGTGGCAGGGTCACCGTGGTGGCCTGTGGAGATGGTCAGCATGCTCTCCAGTGGCAGCCAAGCCCGTGGATGTACTTTCAGGGTGGGTGTCCAAACCTCAAAGCCAAGGGTCCTTCCTGGCTCCTTTCGGGGTGTGTGGGTACCTGGTAGTATGCTGTTCCCTGTTTACCCAAAGGGCTCACATCTCCCCAAACCAGGAGGCCATCTGGTAATGCTGATTCCTCCTCTTGCCCAAACCCGCAGCCTGTCAGCTAAGAGCAGGCAGCTCTTAGCTCTGTGTGCACCCACCCACTCCTCAAACCTGGCCCTTACTCTTCCTCTGTCCCCCATCTGTTCTCATCCTCCCAGAGAACTCAGCTTTTACACTGTCTGTCCCCCACCCTAGCACACACGATGGCCATGGAAATGGTGAAGAAGCAGACCCTGCATTCTGGGCTTATTTGGACATCTTTGCCCCAACCCCAGTGGCATCGCAGCTCTGGGAAGAGAGACAATTTGCAGGGCTCGTATGGTGAAGAATCTGCCTGCAGTGCTGGAGACCTGGGTTCTACCCCTGCGTTGGGAATATCCCTTGGAGAAGGGAATGGCAACCCACTCCAGTATTCTTGCCTGGAGAATCACATGGACAGAGGAACCTGGCGGGCTACAGTCCATGGGGTTGCAAAGAGTCGGACGCGACTGAGCGACTAACACTTTCACTTATTCATAAAGCAAGGGAAAAGTCATCATTAGAGCACTAAAATATAAAGCTTTCCTGTTCTTTCATGGTTTCTATCTTTCTTGACTTGTCATGGTATTTTTTTTTTTTTTTTTGCTCAGCTATTTGATGTCATTTTAAGTAAAGAAAAATATAAAATTTAAAGTATTAGCATGGATTCTACCATTCATCTTTATTTTGTGTGATGCCAGTTTTAAATGCAAACATCAGAACATTTAACTCCTATGCAGAATCACCAAAATTATACAATTTCCGTTTTTGTGGCTCATGCCTGGAGGGTGCCTTGAGGAGAGAAATGTAAGCTAGACTCAGGAAGGTTAAGAAAAAAGAGGAGGTCCCCTCAGGCATTGAGACCCTCAGAGGAACCCAGAGCCCTGTGCTGTATCCTGGGGGTGGGCTGGGTTCCCCTTTCCACTGACTCCAGACCAACCTGGTACAATCAAGCCCAGGGTAGGCCCTGGGAACTCAGGCTGGACTTCACTTGTGCCCACGGCCCTAACCCACGTGGGCAGGTGACCCTCAAGGGTATTTTAAAGTCTGTTTCAGAGGTGCATTAGTCACTTGCTACGATAAGGGCTCTGTTGACCAGACATGTCACAGCACTGAGCTGGGGGTGGAGGGGGGGCCCACAGAGATAGTGGGCCTGACCTGGCCCTCCCTAAACCCCACCCAGGCCATTGCTGGCTGGCCTAGAAAGCAGAAGGATTGCACGTGGGGGCCAGGATGTATGTGGATCAGGCAGGGAGGAAGCAGAATCAATCATAAGCAGAGTCCCCAAACCCCCATACACGGGCTTCTTCACGCCACGGACTACACTTATGAAACCCAAGTTCAAGGATAACATTGTAAGAATTTCAAGGTGGCAACTGCAGAGCACTAAACCCCAAGGATGGGACCCTTCTGAGGGGGGAGGCCTGGGTGACAGCACAGGGTGGGGGCTGCCGGTGAGGCTGCCCTGAACACAGTGCCTTTCTGTGTCCCCATCACCTTGCAAGCTTATCTCCAGGCATCAGACATTTCCTTGACCATCACGTGTTTTCAGGTGGAACTGTGCACAAGCTCCAGAAACAGAGAGTGTTACTCAAAGATTTATCTCTTAAAGATGACCTCTGGGTAATTTGTGGAGGATAGACTGAGAATTTCCAGCCTCTGGTATAAATGAGGAGGCAATCATCCAGTACGGATAGAGAAGAGAACCCTTGAATGGGTCTGTGGGGACCACAGGTGGGCTGCTCTTCAGCAACCCTGCCCTCCACCTGGATTTTGCCTTTGCCACTCTTAGCAATTCATAATGAGCAAATTAATGAATGGAGGGATTGTTTCTTTAAAGCCCCAGAGGGCAGATTTTGAATTCCAGGCTCCTGGATTCCCCAGGCTGTGCACAGTAGGCCTTCAGTAGCCTTGGAAGGAAAGGATGAATCCCTTGCTCCGGAGCTCCTGAAGTCCCCTCGAGACATGGAAGGGGCCTGGCAGAAGTGGCACACACTATTTGCAGCTTGTTGTAAATACACTGTTCTAATCACCTCCTTAATAAATTGCATATGGTTCACTCCATAGAGAGGGGTGAGAGAGTCAAGAGATCCTGTTGGCTGTCATCATAAAGTTTGACTCAAGGACACCCAGCAGTGATTGCAGAGTGACCTTTGCTGGAGCCCCTGACCGTGGGCCAGACTCTGAGGTTGCTCTGGTCAGGCCAGATGGTGGCACCGTTCCCAGGGCGTGAGGGCAGGTCCCAAGCCCACCTGTGGGTGCAGGGCGCTTGCTGCCAGGCCACCCCCCATACCTCCTTCAGGTCTCAGCTACTCTGCCCCTACCTTGAAGGGTCCCTTCAAGCTCCCCTTTCTTCACTGCCTTGCCACAACTTAGGACAGTTATGAGCAGTATGGATCTCAATTTGTAGATTTATTTATTTAACGTTTGTCTCCTCTTTATGAGGGAAGGCCCACACGGATCTGTTCCCACCGCGCCTGGCACGCAGTAGGTGTTCAGATGCTCACCGAGCAAATGGATGAAAAATCATTGTGTTAGTCGCTCAATCATGTTCAATGCTTTGCCACACTATGGGCTGTAGCCCACCAGGCTCCTCTGTTCCATAGAATTCTCCAGGCCAGAATACTAGAGTGGGGAGCCATTCCCTTCTCCAGGGGATCCTTTTGACCCAGGGATCAAACCTGGGTCTCCTGCATCGCAGGCAGATTCTTTACCATCCGAGCCACCAGCATTTGCCCTCTAATGCACCTGTCACCAGCATCACTCCCTCCTGCCTCAGCCACGCCCTGGCAGCAGAAGGGTCCAGAGGCCAGAAGTGGTCACCCGCCAAACAGCCCTATTTCTGGTCCAGAGAGAAAGGCCTTTAATCCTCCCTCTTCCAGCAAAGTGGCGATGTTGTACCTTTGGATTAGGAAGGGTTTACTGAAGCAGTGATCATGGTTTAGAGAGACAGCCAGTGAGCGCAGACCAGACAGAAGAACCCGGAGGTTATTGTTAAAATATGCAAATCCACAGCCCATTGAAATGCAAACCCTCCAGATAAGATTTTTAATAAATCTGGTTCTGCTCCCACTCCCCGCTTCCAGGAGGCCATCTGATGCTTGTTGGGTCAGGCATGTAGGCCCTGTCAGCTCTTCACCCCTCTCCTCCTTTAGATGGTCCAGCTCACGGCTGCCCCTCAAGTGGTGGCAATGGGGCCGCCTGCTACCCAAGGCCCCCAGCTCGTGCCCTGACACAACACGGAGGTCACCGCTGGGTCACCCATAGGGACATCGCACCCTCATCCTTCCCATTCTTCCCCTTCATCCTCACCTCCACTCATCCGTCTGAAAAACAGAGTCCCAAGCCCTCGCGCCCTCTGCCAGGGGGACTGCCTGCGGATCCCCCCAGGCACAACGCTCACTCTGCCAGTCTCGGCCTCTGGACTCACTGTGGTCTGCTGCCGTCCAAAGTGGCCTTGGAGGGGATGAAGGAGGGCGATGGAGAAGCAGCACAGGGGCCCGAGTGTCTTAATGCCCGTCAGGACAGGAGTGTGTGTGGACCTGCGTGGGCTCCGCCATGTGCCTGGATGTAGGACAGGGAGGCATGCGCCACCGCGGCTGATGACAGTTCTCAAGTCCTCCTCAACTCCAGACCTGGGGCTGACCACATGCCTAGGCTTACCTCCCTCCATCCTCTGGGACACCAGATAAGCCAGGGGAACAAAACTCAAGGGGTGGGGAGGGTGTGGGGGGGAGGGGCGGGGTTCCGGGCAAGAACAACCGCGGAGCGCGCGGGTGGAGTTCGGAGAAGAGCCAGCCGGGCGCCAGGCAGCAGGGACTGCGATGTGCAGGCAGGCCAGGTGGACGCAGGAGGGGCTGAGCCTGTGCTGTGGGCATGGTGTCCCCTCCCTCCACCCCGTCAGGTTTTGGCTGTAACAGCATTCCAGCAGGGCCACGCTGTGAAAGAGCAAGGGCGCAGCGCGGGCAGAGGGCAGCGGCGCCGATTGGGGTGGACGTTTAGATCAGGAACGGCCAGCGCTGCCTCGGCATCGGGTCTCCTCCCCATCCGCGGGCAGGGGGGTGGGGTGGGGGGGGGGAGCGCTCACGCCCGCAGTGAGGGGTGGGGCAGAACGCGAGAGCCTGCACAACCCGCACCTCCTCAGTGGTCCAGACCCACAAACAGACCCCGGCAGTTGCATAGCAACAGGCTGCTCTGCTCCGCAGTGTCCAGCGAACAGCGGCGGCGCTGACGGAGCCTATTGGTGGGACTGCCTGGGGCGGCCCCCTCCCCTCCCCTCCGCTTTCTTCTCTCTCTCCCCCGCCCCTCTCCCAGCCTCCGCCCTCCCGGCTCTCTGGAATCTAAGTTTACAGAATGCTTTCCCCTCACCCACTGGGGACAAACAAAGGAGGTGCCCCCTCCCCTGGGCCGGTCAAAGGTCCCTCCTGCTTGTTTCCAAGGGGAGGGGCTCCCGGTCAGTTTCTTAACTTCCCTTGTCTCCCCCACCCCGACCACTGCCCGTGGGGTGAGGGTTAGGTCCCCCCTGTGTAGATGGATGCTTCTCGGGGCTGTGGCAGGTGAGGCTGGGGGAGGGGGCGCAGTGAGAGATCCCGGAGATGCAATAGCGCGGCTGGACTCAGCCCCTACCCAGAGGGCAGGGGCTTCCCAAGTCCACGCGGCCAAGGGCAGCCGGTCTCTTTGTCTCCAAGCCCCACGTCCGTCTCACCCCTCACCCGCTCCCACCAAGGCGCTGGAGCTGCCCTGGCTAGGGTGGGAGGACCCTTGTGGTCCTAATTACCGTCCGCTTCCGCGGAAACGAAGCTCATTAGCCTGCAGGGCCAGGCTGGGTCGCTAACCCTCTTCGGGGGAGTGGGGGTGTGATTTGAAAAAAAAAAACAAAAACAGCAGTGGATAGATGGATAATTCTGGATGAAACGAGCCCTGACTTCTTTGGGAGGCCTGGTTGTTGGTTCTAGCTCTGCCACCTACTTGTGCCATGAGATGGGAGCGTCACTTGACCTCTTAGGGTCTCATCCCTGGAGTGTGGAGAACCCCGCAGTTGTGAGGCTCTTAGTACAGTGCCCAGCACCTAGTAGGTGCTCAGCAAACACACGATAGCACCTCCCTCCCCCCCCCCCCCCCCCGCCCCCGCACTCCTCATCCCCCAGAGCCTCTCCCCCACCTGCCCCAGCTCTGCCCTCTCTGCCCTGCTCCCCGCACAAGGAGGCACAGCTTCCCTGGGGAGCCCACTGAAGGGCCTTGCTGAAATGCATTCAAGCCCACCCTTCCTGGGCCGCAGCCACGCAGGGTGCCTCTGCCCTCAGCCCCTCAGCCCCTCAGCCCCTCATCCCTGCACTTGGCCGGGACCCACCACCTGGAAGTCCCTTCTTCTGCTCTGGCGGGGCCCTTCAGTACCTGCTCCCACACCACAGCAGTGGGGTGTGCTTTTTTTTTGCACAGGTGCCCCAGTTCTGCCCTGGCCAGCTCTAGTGACCAGAGAGGAAGTGTTCTCAACCCCCCATCCCCTCATTTTCCTCTCATCAGCCCAGGTAGCAGAGCTCCATAGGGCAAGGCGAGCCCACCACCCAAGGCTTCCCTCAGCTGTGCGGACCATCCAACCCTGAGCATGCATGCACCTCCCCAGGGCCCTCGGCTCGGGGGTTCTGGGCCTTCCGCAGGCAGCTATGTCCAGCTGGGTCTGACCTTTCCCAGCCCACGTGGGGCCGCTGCCTTCCTGAGTTGGACCTGGCCTCCTCTGTGTGGGCAGGAATGAGAAGGGGAGTGGGCAGCCTGGCCCTGGGGGCTGGATGGAGACCCCGGCCTGTGTGACCCATGGCCCACCTTCCCTTCTGCTTCCCCCATCTCCCTGCAGCCCACCCCTGAGTCTGATGCGCTGAGTCCTCCTCTACCACTTGCCCCACCAGGCCACCCTGGACTCTGGACCCTGCTGCCAGGTTCAGCACCTACCCCTGTGAGCAGAAAGGGGGCTTTCCGCATCGCTCTCCCCCAACCCGGGACCCCTCCTCCCTGTCTCACGGGGCTCAGTCTCAGGCCTGGAGGGACAGTCCCCAGGCAAGATAAAGGAAAACAACAAAACCCACACCACGAAAATGACAAATCTAGAGGAAATTGCTCTTAGTCCCACACCACAGTCTGACGGTGCCAGCCAAGCGCAAACCTGAGTCATCCTAGAAACAGCACCGACATTGGCTTTTTGGAATTTGTTTTGTCTCTGGGCTTTAGATTTAATCATTCCTTCTTTCTCCCCCCCCCCCCCCCTCCCCTCACCGCCTGCCTCTGCCCCTTGCTCTCCGTTTGCTAATACGAGCCTGCACCACCAGCTCATCCAAGTCTGTTTTCCTGGCATTAATTAACACAGCGCTCCAGCCTCCAACAGGCTAAATGATGAATCAGGTTAAATTCCAGACAACAGCCGCACACCGCCATCAATTAGCCATCTCCGGGGCAGCTTCATTAATAAGCATCGATCATGGCCCTCCTCCTGGAACACGCCAGGGTCTCTGGGTCACGGGCACTGCCCACGAGTGTGTCAGGCTTAGGTGTGAGTGTGATCACGTGTGCGTGGGCGCTGGGGCGCCTGGTGGGGGTGAACACCTGAGTGTATGCAAGACTGTGGGTGTGTGGAGGGAATGGGTGGCAGAGAGGATGGTGCGTGTAGTGTGGGTATGGGTGGGTGTCTGTTTGTCAGCGTCTGGGGATGGGGTGCTAAGTACAGGGGTTCGCTCTCCACTCTATTGCCTGCCCCCCTTGCTGGCACTGTGCCCCTCTGCTTGCCTACGCCTGTCCCCCTGATGGTGGGGTTCTCCCAGGAGCCCCTGGCCCCTCTCCCCTCCCCTGCTCTCCCTCAGAGACTTTGCCCAGCCCCTTCTCTTCAACTTGCACCCCATGGAGGCAGCCCTAGAATCCCTCTCCCCATCACCACCCTCTTTTCCTTTGCATCCTGGGTCCTTGCAGTCTCTGACCCTTGGCTGTCCCCAAGGTGCGCACGACCTCCAGCCCAAAGCTGATTCCCTGGGTTGTCTGGTACCAGGACCACCACCGCCTCTGCCCAGGGCCAGGCTCACAGCCTCCAATAGCTTCTGCACTGGCAGGGCAGGTTGGAACCCAACTCTCTTGCAGGCACTGCTGACCTCGACCTGGACGGTCCCCTCACTCTGCCTCACCCCACATTCCTTGCAGGAAGTAGGATGATTTTGAACCAGGAGCTGCTGGGAACCCCTCAGAGACTCTCCCTACCCAGGGGCTAAAGCCCACCCCCTCACAAGGAGACAAAGTCCCATTTGGTCAGATGGTCCTTGCCTCTCCGTCAGCTTCGATGTCACAGGCCTGCCTTGCTCCTGGGACAGCTCCCTGCCAGATGACGGTCCCTGTTGACCGCGGATGGTGGCCGCGGCTCCCCTCTCCCTGATCCTAAGTGTTCACGGGGTCCATAGAGTCGCAAAAAATCAGACATGACTGAAGCGACTTAGCACGGCATAGAGCTGCCTCCATGACTTGCAGTAATTCTGAGCCGGCAGCCTCAGTGGGATGCGTGCTCCAGAGTCTTCTCGAAAGAAAACCTGGTTCGGAGCAGGAGGCTGTAGTCACCCTCAGCCTCGCGCAGCCGGGCGCTTCCTTCTGCGCAGAGGGCCGTGCGCCCCTGATGCGCGCGCCAATGGGGATGGACGTGGCCTCCCCAGGCGGCCACAGTGGATCGTCTCCTTAAAGGTTAATTAAGAATCTGAAGCCGGCCGGCGTGGTGCGGCCGGCGATGGCGGATGTGGCGTTTCTCCAGACCATTAAACACTAATTAGGTTTGGAAAGTCTATCGAGCTCCTGAGGTCTCATCAAGGCAGGCGCTGGCCCCCGGGTGCCCTTCGAAATGCCAGAGCTGTCACCCCCGACCCCCCTGCCCCTCCCCAGCCGACCCTCTAGACCTGCCCCGCGACCCCTGGCTTTGGGCGGGGTCCCGCTTCATTTCTCTCCATCTTATTGTGTCTCCCTGGACCCAGCTGCATCACCGCCTACCCTCCCCCCGTCGCTGGCCTGGCGGTGTCCCTGGACCCTTGGAATATCTTCCTTCTCCCTGCATCCCTTTGCACTCAGGCGGCAACATCGCCCCTGTTTCCTCCCCGGTGGCTCGGAGGGCTGGTTAGAAAGGGGCGTGCAGTGGGCCACCACCCCAGTCTGGTGGACAGAAAGCTGAGGGTGTGGGCAGAGCGGGCCTGGGCCCCGGTGTCCAGAGAGGAGGGTGCAGTGGAGAGATGGGGAGACCACCTGCGCCCCACACCCCCTCCTCAGGATTCTCCCCACCCTCATCAGAGCCTGATTTAAGAAAGGCTCCCTCTTGAGACGTCCTGGCCTCTGAGCTTCCTAGGGGCTGGACTCCACCTGAGTCTGGCAGAGGCCCTCTCCAGCCTATTTGCCCAGAGACCTGGCTCCCTTGAGGCCATCCTGTACCCGCTCCAGTTTCCTTCCCAGCCTCTGAACTCAACCAGTGCAACCAGGAGGAAGCGGTTCCTGACAGCATTCATTCATTCATTCATTCATTCACTCATTGGTTCACACCTCTGGTTTAAACCCTGACTTGGAGAAGGGCATGGCAACCCGCTACAGTGATCTTGCCTGGAGAACCCCATGGACAGAGCGGCCTGGTGGGTTACAGTCCATGGGGTCGCAACAAGTCAGACACGACTAATAATATTAATGAGCTACTAATATTAATTAATACTAATAATGAGCTACTAATATTTTCACTTTCTCTTTGTTCTCCGAGGACCTAGGGAGAAAGTGCCCCTCTTAGGACACTCCCTTAGTCACTGGTGCTCCCCTGGATGGCAGGATGAGTTGAGGGATCCTTGGAAGTCATTTTTTCCTCCCCGCCCTGCCACACCTTTAGCACAAGTGGCTTGTCAAGAAGTGAAGGGATTTCCCCCTCAGTGACAGAAGAAGGCTCATGTCCAAACCCGCCAGGAAGAAAGACGGTGCCCCACGCCTCTGGGTCTCCCAGGCCACAGTGTGGAATTCTTGGTTCGGTTCTTCTAGAGAAGTTGTGAAGTAGAAATGCTTGTCCCCTGCAATCCCTGACCGTATTTTATGCTGACCCCCTGCCCTATGTTTGTGACAAACATGTCTAAAAACCATCACTGTCAACATCACCACTGTCACCGTCACTGCCTGTCACTGTTACCGTCACCACCTCAATTATTGTCACCATCACCACCACCACCGCATCTTATAAATATGAATAAGATACAGCTTAACTCCAAGGGATATCGCTACTGGTGGAATTCTGGATGCTGGGACAGGCAAGGGGACGTCTGGGGTGAGGTGGAGCTTTCTTGGGGCCCCTCACACCACATGGCATAGATAGCCCTTGACACCTTTTTGTTCATGTGATGTCATGAACAGTGCAACTGGTTCTGCTATGACTAGCTGTGTGACCTTAACTCAGTCACTTAACCTCTCTGTGCTCCTGTTTCATGGACTGGAAAATGCAGGATAGACTCCCCTACCTTCACAGGATATGCTGTGAGCAGAACAAATATGTGCCCCAGACACGGCCTGACATAGGCTAATTGGCTTCCTTCCATCTTTAGACAATGCCCTGCACCCCTGCTTCTCTCCATGGAAGACAGTGTAAGGAGCTGGGCAGGGTCCCAGTCATTCAGGCCCCTCTACCCACCTTGGGTCCTGCCTCCAGTGTCCCTCACACCCTGTGACAGGCAGGGCTGAAGTGGGCCTGTGGGCGCGGGTGGTGCAGCCCAATTTCACAAGCACAGAGTATTATGATTGCATTGATTTCCATCATAAATCATATTTCCTATCTTCTGCCTCGCTCTCCCGCATGCCCCGAGTTAAGCCTTGGTATTTTCTTTAGCGGCTGCCACTGTCAAACTTGGAGATGATATTAGGATAATGATGATAAATTTTACCCTGCAGCCAAGCCACTCCCTCTGTGGGGGGGGGGCCGTTTGTCCCCCCAAATGGATCCCTTTATACAACGCAGGGACTCCTGCTGAGCTTCGGGAGGGAACTCACCTAAGCTTGAATGTGAAGGTCCTTGCACCTTGACACGTAGACACATATGTGCGCATGAGTCATGTGTGTGCAAAGATTTGGAAGTTTTCTTCTCTGGCGTATTTCGTGTGGACACATGGTGGTGCTCTGGCCAGTGACGCCTGGCAGGGGGCAGTGGGGAGGAAAGGCTGTGGGGAGGTCTGTGCTGAGCTTCCCGAAGTGCAGCCGCCCTAGTCTCGGGGTTCCCAATGACTTGGGATTCTGGGAGTCCCGGGGTTCTTCTTGTACAATGCACCTCACATCAACCCTCATGCTGATATCTGGGCTGGCGAGGTGGGTGTCAGCACACATTTCTCTACAAAGCCATGGCTCAGGAAATGCAGTCAACTCCCGGCTAGGGCATCCTTTCTGACCTCAGAAATGCCGCATCTGTTTGTAGGGCGAAGCTGGTAATATGGCTCTCTTGAGTCTTGGAGCTTCTGCCTCTGCCAGCTGGGCTGGGCTCAGCTCTGACTAAACTGTGGGCCCCTCAGGAGAGAGACAAAGATACGAGGTCCCAGGTGCAGCATCAGGGCATTTCTCAAGAGGCTTTGAGGTGTGCCCCATGGGGGGACAGTCCCAGGAGACGCTACGGGTTCTCTGCAGTGGGGGCTGGCCTTGGAGCTGGAGGAGGATTCAGCAGAGATGTGGTCTTGTGGCTGCCTGCTCATTCACTCACCTACTCACCCAGTTAACGAGTGTTCCCAAGCCAAGTGCCCTTTCCTGTCCACCAGGCCCACAGGCCAGAGAGGGACCCTTAGCACCCTCTCCATTGTCTGCACCATGGCCTGCTGGACTGAGATCCCTGGGTGGGGAACTGGCGAGTTTTGTCAGCTGGTTGTGCTAAACATGTCTGGTTCTTGAAGAAGGTACCCCTGCTGATGGAGATGATGGTGACGGTGAATCACCGACTCAGAAGATGATGGGCGTCTAAGCCCACCACCCATGAGATACTGATGGCAATCTCACGGCGCCCTTCAGGGCTCAGTCAGTCCCAGATTGGATGCCTCCCATGATGGGGTGCTCACTCCACCCGTGAGTCTGATGTCTCTACTAAATACATTTTCATGGATGTCAAGCCAAAGCCTGAGCCACTTGCAGCTTCCCCTCCTTTGTACTCCCTGCTTTTGTACAGAAAATGCCTAATTTCTCTTCTTAATGATGACTTGTCAAAGTAGAGGTGATGGTGAGAACCATCTTGGAGACTAGGGAGGAGCACCAGCCTCTGGGACGCCCTGGGGTGGGGTCTCAGTGGGATGCAGTGGGTTAGGAAGCTAGGTGTCAGCAGATGGGACTGTATCCTGCAGGAAACACCTGTGTGTGAATGCCCAGCTCTGTGGTGTGGCTGTGTGTCTGGCAGGCTGGGCTCTCCCCAGTGGCCCTGCTGGTCCCAGAGGAGCAGAGGGGTAGCATCCACTCAGGACACCAGCTCAGGGCTCTAACTGCTGCCCACGGGAGAGGAAGTCTGTGCCATGGGGTGCAGACATTCCAGTGGAAATATGCAGGGTGCTCATATAGGGGGCAAGACCACCTGTTTGGACCCACATTGTCTGGAAGCAACTTACATGAGGATGGTTGGGGGCAGGGGTGGGGGCATCACACCCTCTCCAAAGGGCTGGAGAGTGGTGCCTGGAAGGTGTCAGGATGTGGCAGGAGTGTCCTGCTCCAACAAGGGGCCGGCCACCTGGCAGCCAGGGTACTGCCACCTGTCCCCTGGGAGGGCTCCACGAGATCCTGGCTGTGTCTGCACACACGTTCAGTTGGACCCAGCAGGCACTTCATTCCTTCTGACATTAGGATTGTATGATGATGATGAAAGAAAGTTGCTCCCAGGAGCCAGAGAGGCTCAGGTTTCCATCACAGCTCTGTCACTTACTGACTGTGTGACCTTAAATGGCTTACTTGAATGCTAAGCTTCAGTTTCCTCATCCATAAAAAGGAAAATGATGATTCCTACAAGTAAAGGTTACTGTGAGTAGTAAATAAGATATTCACATGAAGCCGCTAACGATGCTTGCCTCAGAGCAGGTACTTATCTCTCTGATGGATTCCTGAGGCCACTAGGCTCAAGATCCTCCTCCTCCAAGAAGTCTGTCCTGATTAATCCCACCCCTCCGGGGCAATCTGTGTCTCTCTGCTGAGATTCGCACCCTCTTTTTGTCTGTTGAGGCTTGGTGCGTGTGGGTGTGTCCCAGTCTCAGAGGATGGAAGAGCATTGCAGCTCACCCGAGATGCCACCCTCAGCTTCTTTCCTCCTTCATCCCCCTCTGCCCAGCTTCCAAGAGCCTGGCTATTCTGTCCTGAGAGGGTTTGGCCATTTTGCACACGTACAAAATGGCCACATACAGGAATTTAGACTAGGGGAAAATAATAGTGTTCACATGCACGCACACACACACACACACAGTGGCATGTGGCAGGCTCTCTACCTTCTCCTAGGTCCTCCTGTCTCTTGCTAGGAGTCCCTGGGGGCCTTCAGTGACAGCAACCTTCTCTGAGCAGCTTCAGCTTGGTTGGGCCCTGCTGGTTCAGGGCCACACACGGACCACATACACACACAGAATAACTGACCTCACTTCTCTTTTCTGTTGTGGCGGCCCTGGTGGGGAAGGGTCCCTGCCTCACCGGATCCGGGAAGCCTCCGGGAGGCAGTGCAGAGGAGCAGTGAGGAGCAAGCATCCTTTCCTGCCCCACCACAGGCTCTGCAGTCACACTCTGCCCACCCTCCTTGCACCGGACATGTCCTGGGAGCCCTGCCCTCCAGGGAGCCCTGCCCTCCCCAGGAGGCACAGGCTAGAGTTGAGGGAGAGAGGCTGGGGCCGCTGCAGCCAGCTCCTGGTCTTGTGGCCCTGGGCGAGTTAACCTCTCTGAAACTCCGTGCCTTCATCTGGGAAATAATGGGGAGGGGGGTAGATAAAAGCTACTGTTTGAGCTAGTGTATATAAAGATGCGTTGTGAGTCTCGTGGGACAAAACCAATGCAAGAGAGTGTGTTTAACTTTACCATTCCTATTAGCAAGAGGAGGCCCCTTGGGTTGAAGCATGGGGTGGATTACGTGAGGGGCCCCCAGTGTCCTGTCCCCCAAGTGGTACCCAGGGTGTGTGTGTCTGTGTGAGCATGCAGGCTGGTGGAGGCTGCCTGTGGTGCCATCCTGGGGCTCACATCAAAGGAGGGAGACCTGGAACCACATGGACACATCTAGACGTGTGAGCTTGAACCCAGGAGCAGTGTGACCACAGGAGAGAATGAATGGTGTGCTGAAAACAGACCAAGGCTGAGTGGAAACGCACAGAAGGCATTTGCCGTGATTATGTTTGTGCTGAGCTATGAATAGTGTTTTCTGTCCTTTCCTAAAAATTTTCTTTGGTGAGAAGAGGTAAAAGAAGTGTGAATGCAAATGACTGCCTCTGTGTCCATATGTGTCTTCTGGAGTTTTATTGTGTGCTTCTGAGTTGGGCCATGGTGTCAGGACTGGCCAGCGATGATTCTGTGTGTGTGAGGACCAGGGGTGTCTCTTCTTGTGACATCCCCAAGGCTCCCAGGAGCCTGAAACCTCAGAGGGTGCAGTGTTCCACGTAACCACCAGATGGCGGCCGGGTGCAGTCTAAGGGTTCAGCTCTGAGGGTTTGGGCCAGGCTGGGCTTTGTGTTCAGCCTCACACACACACACACACAGACACACACACACACACACACAGAGCGGCATGTGGCAGGCTCTCTACCTTCTCCTAGATCCTCCTGTGGGCCTCCTTCTTCTCCATGTCTCTCTGTGGGCCTTCCCGCGCCCACGGAGGTGGGGAGCGTGTGTGAGTGTGTGTGTGTGTGAGATTGTGTGTGTATGACTGTGTGTGTGTGAGACTGTGTGTGTGTGGTGTATGGTGTGTGTGTTTTTGTCTGTGTGTGTGGTATGTGTGTATGTGTGGTGTGTGTGTGTGGTGTCAGTGTGTGTGGTCTGTGTGTATGTGGTCCGTGTGCGTGTGTGTGTGCGTGTGTGTGTGTGGTGTGTGTGTGGTGTGTGTGCGTGTGTGTGGTGTGTGTGTGTGGTGTCAGTGTGTGTGGTCTGTGTGTGTGTGGTCCGTGTGTGTGTGGTGTGTGTGTGGTGTGTGTGTGTGGTGTCAGTGTGTGTGGTCTGTGTGTGTGTGGTCCGTGTGTGTGTGGTGTGTGTGTGTGTGTGTGTGGTGTGTGCGTGTGTGTGGTGTGTATGTGTGGTGTCAGTGTGTGTGGTCCGTGTGTGTGTGGTGTGTGTGTGTGTGGTGTGTGTGTGTGTGGTGTGTATGTGTGGTGTCAGTGTGTGTGGTCCGTGTGTGTGTGGTGTGTGTGTGTGTGGTGTGTATGTGTGGTGTCAGTGTGTGTGGTGTGTGTGTGTGTGCGTGCGTGTGTGTGGTGTGTGTGTGGTGTCAGTGTGTGGTCTGTGTGTATGTGGTCCGTGTGTGTGTGTGTGTGTGGTGTGTGGAGGGTGCGTGTGTGTGTGTGTGCGTGTGTGTGTGCGCGTGTGTGTGTGTGGTGTGTGTGTGTGTGGTGTGTGTGTGTGCGTGTGTGTGTGTGCGCGTGTGTGCGGTGTGTGGTGTCAGTGTGTGTGGAGTGTGCGTATGTGTGTGTGGTGTGTGTGGTGTGTGCGGTGTGTGTGTGTGTGTGTGTGTGCGCGCACGGCGGGGCCGCCTGATCGCAGGCCTGGCGCCTGTGCGCGCACACGCAGCGTCCTCGGGTCCTGACCCCGGGCCCGCACATGCTCTGTGTCGCCGGCTCCCCCGGAAAGTGCGGGCAGACACGCGGGTGGCTGCCGGTGTGTTAGGCTGACCCCACCCGCCTCCCGCTTCCCAGACGCGCACCTCCTACTGCGGCCAGGCTGCCCCCAGCGTGGTTAGTCCCTTTCTCCTTTCCCCAGGACCAAAACTGTTCGCCATGCCAAGAAGGCTCTGTTTCCCTCCACCTCGACCAGGTGCGCCCCAGAGCCTTCCGCCTTGGCGCCCCTTTTCCAGGAAGCTCAGCGGGTCTCCCCAGCTTGACTCCCGGCTCTGCCCACCGCCGGACGGGGTGTCGGGCCCAGCTGCCTGCTCGAGAGGGTTCGCTCCTGACTCTCCCCAGGTGCTGAGCCCCGCAAGGGCGGGATGGTGTGCAGTCCGGAGCCAGGCACCCAGAGGAAGAGCCAGGAGGAAAGCCAGATCATCGCGGGGCACCCTTCCCCCGCTTGCCTGCCCCACAGGGTCCCAGGGAGCTGGTGCCAAGGACCCACTGTGGGAGGACCCCCTCGAGCGGCCCCTGGCCACAAGGCCCAGTGACCTCGGCTGCGGCTGAACCCCGGGGTGCCGAGGGAGAGAGGGGAAAGGGGTCTGGTGGAGTAGTGGGCTCCTGGGGCTGTTTTTAAGACCCAGAGGTGGGCCGGCCGCTCTCTAGGCGGGGAGGGAAGGGGGCAGTGCTCCTTAGCTGCAGCGGGGGAGTGACTGTCAGGCTCTGGAGGACGCGTCCTCACAGGGGAGGCTGGGTGGGAGCTCTGGGAGCTCACGGCGGCGGCCGCGTCGCCATCGCGATGCTCTCTGTAGGTTTTGCTGTGTCTGCTCTCCGTGCGCTGACCCCGCGTCACACTTTGGCAGAGGGTTTGCAGAGGCGCGCAGTGAACCTGAAGACAGGCGCTGTCACCGTTCCCGCATGAGGGGCCTGTGGCTGGTGGGGTGGGGCGGTGGTGCTCGCCTGGGAGTGGCCTTGCAGCCTCCTGACGACATCCCCCAGGGCTGGCACCCGGGGGTCCTGCCCCCCGCAACTCCCCGATTTGAAGGCTCGGAGAGGGGAGGGTGTCTTTCCCCACCCTGTCGGTGCTCAGCGCCCCACGTTCTGTTCTACCTGCTGGAGCCCTCTTCCTGTTGCTTCCGAGTCTGCACAAGCCCAGGTGTGGAGGATGCGGTGAGGAGGGGAGAACTGAAGCAAAGGGGTGCAGAGGGGCTGTGAAGTGTGAGCCCCTGGGAAGATGGATGGCTCGTCTCCAAAGGGCCTGGAGTCCCAGGCACGTGGAGCTCCTCGAAGCATCCCGTCCCGGCCTCCCTCCCAGCAGGTGCCCCTTCACCCACCCCACCCCCCGGAAAAGGGCACTGCAGGAGAGCAGAGAGATTGCCTTTCTTTGTATCCTAATTGTTCTGCAAAAGTCTCTAAGTGGGAGACCGAGTCGGGGAGCGGGAGACAGGAAGTTGAGAGAGAGGGAGAGTGAGGCCCAGAGGCCGGCGGGCGAGGGCAGAGCGGAGGGCGAGCCTGAGAGGAGGGCGTGGCCTCCGCCGGCCTGGGCCTCCACCGGCTGGGGGGCTCCCCTGAGGGGTGGCGCTGGGGGCGGTGGAGGATGCCTCGCAGATGTTTAAATGCACCCAGTGCTTCGGTGAGGGGTTGGGGCCGGCTTTCTGCTCCGTGGAGTGGTGCCTGGGGACTCCCCGGGAGGACTCCTTGGGGAGGGGCGGGGCTCCTGGGGAGCTGGAAGCGGAGGAAACCACGGGTGGGTCCCCCCCACACCGCTGCGAGCACCTGCCTTTTGGGAGGACTCGGGCAGGCATCTCCTGCTGCTCCTGGGTGAAGGGAAATTGGAAAGAGGGCCCAAGAAGGCTGGGGATCCCAAGACAGAAATCCAGGAAGCCTGCGGGAGGCTGAGATCTCTCCAGCTCCCCCCATCCACCCCCCACCCCAACCTGAGCCCCCCCGGGGATTCACGCTTATTCCGTATCACGCCCCCAGCCCCCCGCAGCTCCCGGGCTGAAGACCGCGCAGCCCCTCCCAGCGTGTGCCTGACCCGCTGCCCCCCAGGAGTTCTGTCCTAGTTCCTGGAGTGGCAGCTGGGCAGGTTACACACATTTAATTACTAGTAATTAAAAAACTGATTACTCCAAATGGCGCCTTCCCGGGGAGAGGCGTGCAGTGCCTGTCCTCCGGGCCCACCGTGAACGCCATCCCTGGGGCGTGGGGCCGGGAGGTCCCACTGTCACCTCCCTCTGCCAGGTAGGGGAGGGGGGTTTCCCTCCAGTGCAGAACAGTGCCCACCTCCTCCGCCTGGCCCACTGGCTGCCTGACATCACACCAGTCGAGCGTCACCTACCGGATGAGTCACAAGTCCCCTTCTTCAAGTCCTCTTCTGAACGCACACCCCCAAGCTAGGAGATGGGCTCAGAACTGGCGCAACAGAAGGAAGGTGCCTCTACGGAGGCCCAGGGGAGACAGGGCTCAGGGCCCCTAGGGAGGAGGCAGGAGCTGAACTCCTGCAGGGAATGGGTGCGACAGTTGTCAGTTTCCTAGCCAGCCTCCTGGAGTTGACTTGCTTTAGTCATCATATGACCACAGTGCGGTGGGTACTTTCTGTGGGCCAGGGATGGAGGGCCCAGCCCTGATGGACCATCCTATCTTCCCCAGGACAGGAGGTGGACCTTGTGCATAAAAGTGAACTGTGTACAGATGATGGTGAACTGTGAAAGGGCTGCTGGGCAGAGAAAAGTGTTGGGGGGCAGTTTAGATCGGGCAGTTGGAGAAGGCATCTCCGTGGTGATACTGAGAGTGAGGGGGCAGGGGGAGGAGGGGAGGGCTCCTGGGGAACCGAAAGCTGCCTGTGCAGAGGGAGGAGTGGGGTGGGGGGCAGGACTGAGGAGCTTCAGGAAGACTGGGGCCGCTGTGGGGGGACAGCAGGCTTGGGCTGGGCTGAGATCAGTGGGGCCCCGGGATGCCATCCCAGTGAGTCCTTACTGGACTGGGAGTCCCCAGTGGGGAGTCCCTGATGGGGAGTCCTTGATGAGTGTGAAGGGGGCACCTGGCCTGAGCTGCAGAGGATGCAGTGGAGGGGAGGTGGGAGGGGAGTGAGGGGGGTGAGAGGTGACCTGGAGATGGGTCTCTAGGACCTGCTGATGGAGGGCTTACTGCCCAAAGAAGCAGTTTCCATCCTCAGCCCTTGCCTTCAGAGGAGACCTCAGGGACTTTCCAGGATGCCCGGCAGTGGGGGCTGCAGAGAGACCTGCAGTCTCTAAGGCATCGATGGAAGAGGAGGGGGAGCCCAGAGCGCTCGGGTGCACCAGGAGTCTCCACCCCGCTGGCCACGTGGGTTGGTAACAGCAGCTACGCAGCGAAGCTTCATCCGTGGCCTCACATGGGAAATGCTGACACACTGCTACGCTCATCAATCAGGGGACCGCGATGCCAATTACTCATTTACCAATAAGGAGTTTCAGGAGCCGCCCTGGCCCTGCACCAGCCTCTCTGTGGCTGAGAATCTGCTCCTATCGTGGAGAGTGTCCTGGAGAGGGTGGCTCTGCCCCCTCTGACTGGGCAGGTCCTCCTCACCCGCAGAGAGGACCAGAGCCGCTGCACACGCTCTGCTGGGGGTTCCTCCTGGCCCTGCCCCCACTCATTTCCACCTGGGATCTTCAGAGCCAGCCCTACCCCTGCCCTCACCTGCCCACACTTATCCTACCCCTGCCCACACCTGCCCCACACCTGCCCACACTTATCCTACCCCTGCCCACACCTGCCCACACTTATGCTACACCTGCCAACACCTCTCCTACCCCTGCCCACACCTGCCCACACTTGCCCACACTTATCCTACCTCTGCCCACACCTGCTCACACCTGCCCACATGTATCCTATCCCTGCCTACACCTGCCCACACTTATCCTACCTCTGCCCACACCTGCTCACACCTGCCCACATGTATCCTATCCCTGCCTACACCTGCCCACACTTATCCTACCTCTGCCCACACCTGCTCACACCTGCCTACACCTATCCTACCCCTGCCCACACCTGCCCACACCTGTCCTATACCTGTCCACACCTGTATTATCACTGCCCACACCTGCCCACACCTGTCCTACACCTGCCCATATCTGTCTTACACCAGCCCACACCTGTCCACACCTGCCCTATACCACCCCACATCTGCCAGACCTCCCTGGCCCTACAGGGAGAGGAGTCTCAACAGGAAGCATGACTGGTGCCATTGAGGATTTGGGGTGCAAGGGTGTGCAGGGTCTGACTCTAGAGTAGGTTGTGGGTTGGGGGGTGGGTCCTGGCAACACCCCAAGACCTTTACCTGGGTGACATGAAACTCAGATGAGACACACATGAGCCCTCTGAAAGTTGTCCAAAGTCGTCATCCCTCCCAATAGGGTTTGTCCTCCCGACTGGCTCCTCACGGTCCTGTCCATCCCCACAGCAGGTCTATCTCACTCTACAGCCCCCATGCTTCCCAGCACGAAGGCCCCGGGGTCCAGGGGGGGCAGGCTGGATCTCCCTCCCCTTTTCCATCTGCCTGGACCTAGAGCTCGAGGGACAGGACCAGGGCTTTTGAAAGTCTGGGGCGGAATTCCTCTGTGGATTCGGTCAGCATCCCAAACAGTCCAGGACCCCAGGACCAGTCCGTCCCCAGCTCCCTTCATTCCTTTCACCTGCTCCTTCCTTTCTCTTCTTCAAAGATGCTTTACTCTCCCACACACTAAAGTGAGGCGTAAGCCCACCTTCTGCTCCAGGAAGACGGGAGGGCAGCCCTGGGGCAGCACGACGCTGACAGCTGCTGTCCCCAAGGAGAGAGGGTGGGGATGGGCAGGAGAGACTGAAAACCCTAGCCCCCACGGTGCTCCCTGATGCCCAGAGCCCCAGGAATAACCTGGTATGAAGGTGTGTCTGTGCCCCGTGAAGAGAGCCCTGGGGGGAAGTTCTGTGCCACGGTGGGTGACGGGTGGGAGAGAAAGGCTGGACACAGGCAGATGGGACCTCACTTCATGGAATCCACGCCAGGGAAGGCCAAGACAAAGTGGGTGGGTGGGGGGAAATCTGCGTTATTACATTTCCTAAGATGACTTCTGCTCGCCTTCCCTGAATCTGAATCAAGGATGCCTGCTAAGTCACTTCAGTCATGTCTGACTCTGCGACCCCTTGGACTGTGTAGCCCTCTGCCCATGGGATTCTCCAGGCAAGAATACTGGAGTGGGCTGTCATGCCCTCCTCCAGGGGACCTTCCTGACCCAGGGATTGAACCCAGGTCCCTTATGTCTCCTGCACTGGCAGGCGGGTTCTTTACCACTAGCCACCTGGGAAGCCCTCTGATTGCCCTACTCTGCATTAAAAGTCCTGTCATGTCAGAACAATAAGTGCTGGAGAAGGTTTGGAGAAAAGGGGGTCCTCTTGCACTGCTGGTGGGAATGTAAATTGATACAGCCACTGTGGAGAATAGGATGGAGATTTCTTAAAAAAAAAAAAAAAAACTAGTTTTAAAACTACCATATGACCCAGCAATCCCACTACTGAGGAGACCATAATTGAAAAGACACATGTACCCCCAATATTCACTGCAGCACTGTTTACAGTAGCTAGGACACAGAAGCAACCTAGATGCACATCAACAGATGAATGGATAAAGCAATTATGGTACATATAATATATGCAGTGGAATATTACTCAGCCTTAAAAAGGAATCCTTCCCATTTTTGAGTCTGTTCTAATGAAGTGAATGAACCTAGAGCCTATTACACAGAGAGAGGTAAGTCAGAAAGAAAAAAAAAAAACCAAATACCGTATATTAATGCATATATATGGACTCTAGAGGGGCTTCCCTGGTGGCTCAGATGGTAATGAATTTGCCTGTAATGCAGGAGACTGGGTTTGATCCCTGGGTCGAATACCCATTCCTGTAGTCTTGTCTGGAGACTTCCACGGACAGAGGAGCCTGGTGGGCTTTAGTCCACGGGGTTGCAAAGAGTCTGACATGACTGAGCGACTAACGCACACACAGAATCTAGAAAGATGGTACTGTTCAACCTATTTGTAGGACAGGAATGGAGATGCGGACATAGAGAACAGACGTGTGGACAGTGGGGGAAGGAGAGGGTAGGATGAACTGAGAGAGTAGCCTGGAAACATACATATTAATGTATGTAAAATAGATAGCCAGTGGGAATTCTCTGTATGATGCAGGGAGGTTAAACCTGAGGCTCCGTAACAACCTAGAGAGGTGAGATGGGGTAGAAGGTGGAAGGGAGGTTCAAGAGAGAAGGGACATGTGTATACTTATGGCTGATTCAAGTTGCTGCATGGCAGAAATCAACATGCTATTATAAGTCAATTATCCTCCAATTAAAAATAAATAAATTAATTTAGAAAAATATTCTGGAAGGGAAAAAAAAGGAGTCCTGTCAAGTCAGAATCCCCTTTACTCCCGTTGGCTCCCCTTGGGAATTTTCCATCCACTGTGCCCACCCCCTGACCCTGCTCCTTGACTGTAAACCCCCGTGCCTGTGCTATCTTTGGATCTGAGCCCGAGTCTAAACTGAAGTCTTTTGTCTCCCATTGCAACAGTCCCGGAAATAAAATCTTCTTTCACTGCTTTAAGCACTGTCCAGCTTCTAGTTTTATTTTGACAGCCCTTCTCAATCCCAATCGGGTTTCCACATTGCAAGATCCACCTTCAACCAACCCCTGACCTTATAAATGCCTCCCCCTTGTGAGATAGCATTAAGGCCATGAGGATGATGGGCAGTGGACTTGGCTTTGCATGATCAGTGGGTTATTCCACTAGTCTTTTAGGGAGACAGGCTGAAATCACATGGTTTTCAAGAATTCTTTGCCATCTTGGAGTCCAGAAGATTTGGAGTGTCTGGTTCTGCAGTTGTAACATTTCTCATCTGAGACTCTAGAATTCTGGGATCCCCATTTCCAGGGTTCATGCTATGTCTGACCTGAGTCCTGAGGGTCACCCAGGGGTAGGAGGATGGGTCAAGAGTTTACCCCAGCAGGGTTGCAGGCCTGACCTTTGATCTTAACCACCTCCTCCAGGGAGCCCCCACCTAGAGGGCTCCTTCATTCTGCCTTCAAGGTGACCTGAGTCTTCCTGTCGGTCACATCCTTACCCATTTCCCCCCTTCTTCTTTCAAGATTTTATTTTTGGCCAGGTAATTAGCATAGCACTTCTCATTAATATTATATTTAAAAAAGAAAAGGTGATGGTGGGGGAGAGAGGAGGTTGGGAGGGTGGGGCTTGCATATGCCAGTAATTGTCTTGACAGCCGGAGATCCCGGTGCAATGAAAGTCTACTTTAAGTGGCCCAATTAGCATAAGAAACGGCTCGCCAAAAGTTCTGAAGGCATCGTGTTGATTAATGCAATTTATCTTGCAAACCAGCGGCAGACAGCTGAATCGCTGCTAATGATTATTATATACATTTATACACATTATGTACATGCGGTTCCTCTCCAAGAAACGGCATCTCCCCCCTCTCCTCCTGCCTGTGCGTGCCCCCGGCCCAGTAGACCCCCGCACTCGGCTCCACCTGCCCCAAACCTCCGCCCAGGTCTTCAAAGTGTCTCCTGCATCCTCAACTGCCATTGACCAGTTGCTGAAATGGGTTGCTTGTGATTCAAAGGGACTGGTTTTACCCTGAGTTTGAGCCGGGTGTCTAGAAAAAGCACTTTCAAGAAGAACTTTCACTGCTCAGGTAAAGCTCCAGGTGGCCAAAGGAGTGGTCCGAAGATGAAGTCAGGATAGTGAAAACAGTCTGGACACAAAGCAAGATTCTAAAGGCTCGGCTGGCGGTGCAGTCTGAACAAGGGGTGTCTGCTATCTGATGCTGCCAGCAGCCCTCTTCCTTCCTGCTCAAATGTCCAGGTGTGAACTGCGATCCTGGGTTCCACATCAGGGTCCTGGTAGCTGCAAGGGCCAGGCCAGGGCTCTGTAGGTGGGGCTCTGTCTGGGCAAGGCCAGGGCAGACCACCAATGCAAGTCACCAGACAGAGGGGCCATGACAGCTGCCAGTTCTGATTCTTCGTCTCATTCCAGGACCGTCCTCAGAGCTTACACATTCCACTCCTTCAGTTTCCCACCTCACCTACTGCTCGTTCTACAGAAAAGGAATGTGGAGCCCAGGCAGCCTGGCTCCAAAGCTGGTGTGCCCTTTGTCACCCTTCTCAGCAGCCTAATTCAGGTCAGAATCTGGGAGCTGGATCAGAGGTGGTTGAGGGTGGGGAACTGGCTCAGACGATGGGAGCTGCCACTCAGCTCCTCACTCAGGTGATGGGAGTCTCAGGTAGGAGAGACTTCTGGGAGGAGGTGTGGGACTCCGCCAGCAGAGGGGAGGCACCTGGAAATGCAGGGAAAGACAGAAGCTATGGCACAGAGGCGGGGTTGGAAAAGATGTTGCCCTTGGTGTGATTCTGTGCCAGGGGCGGGGATGACAAGGATGCATCAGGAAGGACCCTTTCTCAGGGGGCTAAGGGGCCGGGGTAAACTTGATTGGGCTTATGGTTTTACAGATAGAGTACAATTCCTATGGGGCGGATTGAGCAATCCCAGGGGACAGTGGTGGAGCAGTCAGGTTGGCTCCCGGGAAGGATCTGAGATGATGGCGTGTGGTCCTGGGAGAACTGAAAGGGCCTGGAGCAGGCTGACAGCAATGAGGGGGGTGGGGGAAGGACCACTTGGGATGGGTCACCAGCAGGAGGGACCAGGAGTCATCTAAGGGGACTCAAAGGCTTGATGGCAGTGACATCATGGACAGTAGTCGGATATCAGGAGGGCGGATGGCGAGGGTCAGGGAGGAGGGGGAGGTGATGAGCTCGAGTTTAAGTCTGCTAAGATTTAAGGTGCAGATGTCAAATGGACCAGGGGGGTGGTGGAGACTGGACCTTCCTTAGGATGGTGATTGGAATGAGGAAGGTGGGTTTGGACATTGTTTTTTTAAGACAAACTCTTAGGGGAGGACCCAAGCTTTGCTGAGCACCTCCTGCATTCCAGGCAGTACACCAAGAGCTCAATTCCCCTCCCGATAACTGTAGGAGACATGGTGTTCTTGTCCCATTTTACAGACAGTCAAACTGAGTTTGGTGATTAGCCTATGAAGGTCTTGAGGAGTAGAGAGAACAAGCCTGGTCTCACTGGATGCAGCCCGGCTTGGCGCTCACCGTGGGGGAGATGGGTCACTGCAGACTGAGGGGTGTGTGATCAGACTGCGGGCTGCGTGGGGGTGCAGTGGACCTGGACATTTCCACCCACATCTGGGGGAACTTCGAGACCCCTCCGTGAGGATGTTTCTTCCGTGGGCCTGTGAGTGGCAACATACAATGTAAACCAGGGAACATCCTGGTCCCCGTGAGTAGGTAAAAATGTACCTATTCGCTCAGCAAATCCCTGGGCCTTTTTGGGCCAGGTTCTGAGATTGGAGGCTGCAAGGATTCATCTGGCTTCTGAATCCCTGACTCTTCACCCTGCGGCTTGTGATGGTGGTGGAGGTCCCAGGCCGGGGCTCCAGGGTGAAGGGGGCCCGCCCAGGCCTTCCCCCTATGCCGCAGTCTGTCTCCACTGGCCACAGGCGCCCAGCTCAGTACGGGGCCTAGTTCCAGGGCCTCTCTGGAAATGTTGCCACGGCTGTACTGAGACTCCGGATTTTCTGATTCAGGCAGCATCCCCGTGGCCCAGGAGGACACCCCCCACCTTCTCAAGGAGCAGCGACCTGTGGGTGAAATCACCTTGGGGCCATCCTGACCACTCTGTTCAGCTTTCGCTTTTTAATGGGAAAATATAGTGTGGCACTCATCCACTTTAAAAATGAAAAACAGGGGACATAAAACTTGATTTAATAAAGACACCAAATAATAAAATATTCTTCTGTTCTGGGTTATGGTAATTGAAAGAAGAGTGACAAGAGGGTCGGGAGGCAGCGAAGAGAAAAGCGGGAGGTGTGTGGAGCGGGGGCTGGGAGAGAGGATCTGACAGACAGACAGACGGACGTGGATGGAGGCAGGGGCAGGACAGAGGTGCAGAGAGAAAAGGGAGTGGAGGAGACAGCGCCCAGACCCCAGGACATGGGGGACCCCCGTGTCTGGAAGGGCCTCACCCAGGAGGGCCCCTGAGGCCCAGCAGAAGCTGTGTGTGTCCTGCCTGTTATGGCAGAAGCCTCTCCAAGGTCCTGAAAGGCATCATTCTAGGAGAGAAGCGTGGAGGCCTGGAGTTTTGGCAACTTGCTCAGGTCTCCAGCTAAGCCACCTTCCGACCTTGCTCCTGCTGACCCTGACCCTCATTTCTCTGCCAGCTGGCACCCGGGCCCGTGCCAGGCTCTCTGCACAGGTGTTCACACCCCACACCTCTGCTCTGCACCCCAGGGCCTTGGCCCGTTCATACAGCTCACCTGAGTAGCTACAGCAGCCTCCTCGTGGGCCCTCGGACCCCCCTCTGCCCCTCCTGCTGGCCTCTGTGCTGCCCTTCTCGCTGGACCCCTGCCAAACTGCCTCCAGCCCCTCTCCCATCTCTTCTCCCACTTGCCCTGAGCTCCAGTCATTGGTCCCCCTGGGTCATACTGGGTGCTTTTGTGATCTGATGTCTTTTTGGCCTGAAATACCAATGGGGACCATGATGGGAGCCTTAGAGCAGGGCTTGAGGGTGTTGCGGGAGGCTTCCGGAGGAGCTGAGGTCTGAACTTGGGGCCCGCAGTCAGCCCGCAGTCAGCTGAAGTCCAAGGGCATCCAGGTGAGGGAATAACCAATGCAAGGATGAGGAGGGTGAAGGCTGGAGCAGGACGGGTGAGAGCACAGGTGGGGCAGGGGAGCCTGGCAGGGAGGCAGACTGCCCCCCCCAAGTTATCCTTGTCTGTGCTCCCCTTTGTCCGGGTACGCATTGCATCTGGCTTTGAATTGACCAGACACAGGAGCAGTGGTCCTGCACAGGTGGGCGGCGGGAGGGCCGCAGGCCCCCCCCAGGGCTGACCTGCCTGCTTGCAGGCTGTGCCCAGTCCGCTCCCAGTTGCCTGATGGACCGCAGGCTCCAGGTGAGCACATAGTGTGCCTGCCTTGTTCACTTTGGCCTGCCACACAGTAGGAGCTCAGGAAAGACCTGTTGAGTGAGTGAAGGGATGGTGAGTCTCAAGGAGAAGGATTTAAGGCCAGGCACCCTTGGGAAGAGCTGGTCAGTGGGCCTCTCCCAGCCTGGAGCTGAGCAGCCCTAGGCTGTCTGGACCCCAGAGCAGCCATCAGTTGTTGCCTTCAAGGTTGCAGGTTTCTGCTACATTCGCTCAGGTTTGCCTACCTCCCCTCTCCAATCTCCAGCCACGCCATCTGGGCCTGACCCAGGGATGGAACTGATAGGAATAGAATAGGATGGTTGTAGATAGAATACAGATAGTTGTAGATGTCCCAGTAGGGGATTATAGATAGGGAGGGAAACCCAGGGAACGTTGGGAGACCACTGTAAGTTAATGATCGCTCGAGAAAGCTATCGGAACCAAGCAGGTTGGCTTAACTGTAAAAGCATGAGATATGCCCCAGGTCATGTGAAAGAAAAAGTGTTACCACCCTTCTGCTGATTTGAATAAGTGCTATGACAGCCCTAGTTTGATCTAATAGGGTCAGACATTCTCCTGCCAGATGCAAAGGAGGAGCTAGTGATGCAAGCCTGATGTCTACTGGAAGAATGAGGAAGAAGGTGGTCTTTCCCCCACTCCCTCACGCTCACTTGATCCTCGGGGCAGAGTCAGCTCGTCTGCCTGCTTGCAACTCTCACAAGTGTCCTATATATTAATAAATCTACTTCTTGCCTATCATTTTGCCTCTCACTGAATTCCTTCTGTGCTGAGACACAAAGAACCTGAGCCTCGGTAAGTCCAGACCCCAGGTGAGTGATTCCAGTGAAAAGATCGTGGGTTCAAGTCCCAGGGAGAGGTGCATGGTTTCAAGAGCCTCAGGGGCAGCAGAGAGCTGAGGGCTCCAGGTTTGCACCATGTCTTCACTGCTGGGCCAGGAACCTCACCCCCAACTTTGCCACCACCTGCACAGTAACCAGCCCTCCTCTTGTGGAGCTCTTCTAGCGGAGAAATCCCCGTGTGGTCTCTTGTTAATAACATTGTGAACCAAGCCCCACTCAAGACTGGGGCTACTGATATCATTCCCATTGGACAGATGAGGAAACTGAGGCCCAGACAGCAGAAATCACATACGTAAAGCTAAGCAGTTGGTCGGAGTGGAGGCTGTCTGGAAGAGGTGGCCCTGCTCCCGCGCGTGCTCTTAGTGATCACGATGTCCTTCTGGAGGAGGGAAAGGCCCTTGCTGGCTTGATGTCTGGGTTCTGGCCAGGCATCAGGTCTGTGGCTAAGTTCTGGGGGATCATCAGGGGGAGGCCATGGGAACTGCCTGGACTTTGCAGCCAGATGGCCTGGAGTTGACTCTTAGCTCCAATCCGTGGGTCTCCATGGGTCATCGCAGGTGAGAATGGTGCTGCCTTCCTTGCCATGGGCTGAGGGTCCATGAGGACACATGCTATACAATAGGGCCTAGTGCAGGCTGGCCCATCTTTTCAGGGGCTCGCTCAATTCCAGCTGTTACTAGCAGCCCTCACAGTGGCCCCAGCAATGCAGGGCACAGATTTGTTGTTGTTCAGTCACTAAGTCGTGTCCAACTCTTTCGTGACCCCATGGACTGTAGCCCACCAGGCTCCTCTGTCCATGGAATTCTCCAGGCAAGAATACTGGAGTGAGTTGCCATTTCCTTCTCCAGAGATGAGAGAGAGGATTCAGGGGTCAAACTCTCATCTCTTGCGTCTCTTGTACTGACAAGCAGATTCTTTACCACTAAACCACCAGGGCCCAGATTAGGCCTTGAAAAATGCAGCTTGAGAAGGCGATGTTAGTACAGGACTGTGACTGTCGTTTGCACAGGGGTGTCAATCTTTGGAAGCATTGCATCCCTGTCCTGGATCAGGCTCAGCAAACTCCTCTACCCGAGGGGCAGAGTTCCACCAAGAACTCGCCTGGGACTCTTGGGTTAAGGGATGCTCCAGACCTGAAATTGCTAAATGGGTTTTTAGGAACTTGACCCCCTCACCCCATTATTGCAGCTGCCCAAGTGGCTCAGGCTCAACCAGGGGAACAGGTGGAGCTCTGAGGTCTGGCAAACACAGACTGACCGCTAGTGACGTTACTTAGACTCCTGTGTTGATGACTTCTGAGGACCGCACACCTCCTGGATGTGCAAATCAAGCCCTGGGGGCTCGCAGAATTAGCCTGCTGGGCTTCCGCTGGCTCAGAGGTGTGACCCCGGAGCCGGAGCCGGAGCCGAGGCTGGGCCTCACCCGGGGAAGGTAGACCCCAGTGCAGCGAGGGGGAGGGGGGGCTGCTCCGCGGCTCCCCTCAGCTCTGCGCTCTCTTCTGGCCTTTTTTCTTCCTGAGGGGTCACTCCTGCTCATCAAGGACATTTTAAGTGGCTTTTAAAGCCTCGGCTCACGTCTCCACGTTCAGGCTCCCCTTGGAGATGCCCATTAGAGCTGCTCTAGCAGCAGGCCCCGCGGGAGGGCAGAAGAGGGGCTGGGAGGGGCCGGGAGGACTCCTTCCCTTGGCCTCTGAGACACCCACTGGGCAGGGAGAGGCCAGGGCAGACCCAGGCGGAGCTTCAGGGGGTGGGCTGCGAGCACCCTGATGCCCAGGGGCACGGAGGCCGGGCCAGGCCATGATGCTAGGGGGACAGAAGCCAGAGGGTCGGAGAAACCCCGCGGTCAGACCCCACCTGCGCTCGTGGTCAGACAGAGGACGGCGAAGCGTCTGTGCCCAGTGGGCGTGAAGGGCAGTGCCCCTCAGGCCTGGTGAAAGGCAGGGAGCTCCGAGGAGGGACAGAGGCATGGCCCTCCTCACCCCCGGGACCCCCAGGACCAGGAAAGCTCTTCACTTGCCAGTTCGCTGAGCAGGCTCCTCGGGCCAGACACCGCCCTTCTCTTCTCGGTTCCAGCTCCGAGGTTTGTTTGTTCCAGCCACGCAGCCCTCCTCCTCCTCCTCACACCAAATGGCATTTAAATGTTAATCAAGTCAGGGTGCTGCCACGAAGCCGGCAGCCGAAGGTCAAGGCTGAGCCTGAGAGGCCGCCCTGCCTGAGCTGGGCTTGGCAATTCCTGGGGTCCTTCACCCTGGGGCCTGGGGCTGGCCGGGCTCCCGGCTCTTAGGAAGGGACAGGGCTTGGATGGGTGGGGTCTGGGAGCAGGTGCAGACCGCCTTGCTGGGCACCCTGCTGCTAGGACGCAGGGAGGACCTCGGGGCTGCCCCGGCCTGGAGCGAACTTACCCTGGACTTCTCTAGGGGGGCCCATAGGGCCCCCTGAACCCTGCTTTCCTTGTGGTCCCTCCCACAGTCCTCTGACAGTCCCCCTCTGTCCTGTGTCTCCCATGGCCTTCTCCTCCACCTCTTGTCCATCACCTGCCAGCTCTCTGTTTCCCGGCCTCTCTGGCCCTCCTCTCTCACTCCGCCAAATCTCTGGGCATTGGCACCCACGCGCTCAGGGCTCAGCAGCGGTTTGGGCAGCCCCCGGTCTGGATGATGGAGATGGTGAGCCTGGTGGCCAGTAGGGTCCTCTCTAGACTCCGCTAGTTTCTCCCTCCATTTTCTCCTCCGGTTCCCTCTGAAACTCTATCTTTTCTCTTCAAGTCCACAGAGGGTGGAATCCCACCTCTCCAGTGGCTGGCTGGAGGCCACAAGAGCAGAGATGCCCATGGGTGCAGACACTGCCGGGCTTTCGGGGCCCTGAACCAGCCCATGCAGGGTCGTGGTGGGGCAGGTGTGTGCTCATAGGGAGAAGATGCCCAGCTGGGTGAGGTTGGGAGACGCTAAGCCTGGCTTTTGTGCCTCGAAAAAGCCATTAGGAGCCGTGCAACAAAGGAAGGGAACTTCTCACTCGGGCAATATTTCCATGTACAGAGATTTATCACCTACCAGGACACAGACAAGAAACAGGAAAGGAGGAAACATTTTTCCAGGTATCCAAAATCAACATAAAGAAAATAAGTTACAGGTTTTTTTTTTTTTTTAAGTACAAAGCATTTTTCATATCATAGATTTTCTCAGGCCTTCTCTTAGAGCTTTATAACTCTTACTTTAGGCAGAATTGTAACATACAAGAGCTCTCAGCATACAAGAGCCTGGAATTAAGACTTAGAGGGGCTGCAGGTGTGATGAGAGAGGAACCTGGTAGAAGTGGGAACTTGGCAGCTGCCAACCACCTTACAGGGAGTGATCAGGGCTATCTTGGGTGATTCAAAGTTAAGTCTCTTACAGAGGCCTCTAGATGATGGGGTTTGGGGCCCTAATGTTGTCTGTGGAAACATCTCCTGCATGGTGACCAGCCCCTTCCCACTGCTGGGCACTTCGCAGACCTGCTTAGGGCACCAGCCTTGTGCTCAGCACCTCCCCCTTCTCCGTGCTCCTCCACGTGGCCCCCTATCTGTGTATGAAGGACGGTCAGGGTGGGGGCCTCATGCTGTCGCCGAGTCTCCAGGAATACACCGCATCTAAATTCCACACCCCTCTGGGTGAGGAGACTGAGAAGGTGGACAGAGGAGCGGGCTCCTTGCCCCGCGGGGCTTCCTTTCTTCTGTGAAATTCTCCCTGGAGGGTGGACGGTCCATGTCCTGACCACCCCTCGCCCACCCTGCTGGGAGCAGAAACCCTCAACAGGAGGAGCATGTCCCCCATCCTCTAACCGAGGTTGGGAGCCAAGGCCTGGGGAGGGGTCTTGTGCAAACAGAGCAGAAGCGATTCCTTCGCTTTCCCTGAAGGCGGACAGGACACTTTGAAAACTAGGACAACAGCAGGACAGCAGATTCCCTCTCGAGAAATGGCACTTCACGGGGACGACAGTAAAATCCCACCCAGGGTCTAGGGAGTCAGCTGGGTGTGACTGCGTGCTCCCTCCTGACTGTGATCTGTGTGAACATGACAACGTGGTGCAGTCAGAATTTAGAGGGAGGCAGGCTTTAGCTCAGCCTGAGGAAGAACTTTCTAAGCCTGAAAACTGACCATGGAACAGAACGTCTTGAGAAGGCCATGTTGCAAAAGAAAATGTTTGCAAAGGACAGGTTGCAGGTGGCGCAAAAACTATCATCGTGTTCTCCAGTTCTAAGTCCCATGAAGACCCTGCCAAGGGGGACAGTCTCTGTTCTCCCCAAACCAGATCTTGAGATGTCCATCTGAACAAGTCTTGAGCTGGGACAGTGGTAGGGTGGACCCAGAAAACTGGGTCTGGGGCAGAGTGCCGTAGGGCTTCCCAGGTGGCTCCGGTGGTAAAGAACGCCCCTGCTAATGCAGGAGACATGGGAGAGGCAGTTTTGATCCCTGGGTCGGGAAGATCTCCAGGAGGAGCGCATGGCGACCCACTCCAGTATTCTTGCTGGATAATCCCATGGACAGAGGAGCCTGGCAGGCTACAGTCCATAGGGTGTCAAAGAGTCAGAGATGACTGAGCGACTGAACAGAGCTGAACTGAACTGAAGAGACTTAGCAAGCATGCAGGACAAAGTACCCCCTGGCCAGGCCTTTGTGTTATTCTGGTTACGAAGCACACCCACAATGACGCCCAAGTCATGCCCAGATGTCAGCTCTGCTGTGTCCCGGGCCCTGTGCTCTTGACTTCTACCTGCTAGTTCAAAACCCCACCCAAGTCTCTCAGGATAGATCCCTATCGCTTTCTTGCAAACAGTAAAACTGAGGCTCAGAGTTGCGAAGCTCATGTACAGGTAGAGGCGGAGTGGGCTGCCGTCTGCCCCATCCCATCTTCCCCATGCTCCTGCCTGGAGCCCTTGCTTGGTCCTCTCCTGACTCTGTGGGACCTGAAGCTCTGCTCCCATGGAGAAGGAGCCAGCAGAGGAGGAAAGGATATTCCCAATGGAAGACCAAGAGGTTGAACTTGGAGAAGGGAACAGCATCCTTGGGGTCGCAGAGCCCCTGGGCTGGAGACTGAGACCCACCCACCTCACAAGCTTCGGCTGTTCCCGCTGCTCCCAGAGTGTCTAAGTCTGGGACGGATCTGGTGCCCCACCCCCACCCTTCCCTTCTTTTTTTCTTCTGCTTGCACCCTTATTCCCCATGGGGCCTCGTGGTTGGCTCCTTACTGGTCTCCCATTTAAGAGGGGTTGACCAAAAACCCTGGTGAAAATGCTAAGCTCTGTAGGATCTGGAAGTAGGGGAGCTGGGATACTGGCCTCTCAGAAGCCTTGAGATGACTTAAGAGATGAGATCTGGGGGAGGAAACCTGGGAGGCTGTTGGGCCAGTGTCGCAGGAGGAGAGGGTGTCCCAGGCTGTTTGCTAGAGGAAGTGAGGAAGAGGGGGCTTGGGTAATAGTGGTGGTGGGCTTCCTGGAGGAGGTGTGACCTGAGAGATGGAGAGGCTGGGGCGGGTGGACTGGAAGGAAGCAGCCGAGTCATAGGGGTGGGAATGATGGGGCCTGACTGCAAACAACCATCGGGAGGGGAGAAAGGGTGCCCAGTGCCTCGACGCTGCAAAGAGTTGGGGGCTGGGCCTCTCTCGTCCTCTTGAACTTCCTTCTCGCAGCCTTGGGGGGTGACACAGGGTTCCCAGCTGGGGCCAGGCTGGGAGGGAGAGGGTAAAGATGCTCTGGAGGTGTCTCTCTTGTCCTGCAGGAGACACTTGGGACAAAAGGAACAGGGAGCCACATCCGACTTTCTCCTAAGGGCCCTGGGGTTGGGTGCCCACTGCCCACTGGGTGCAAAATCCTGGATTGTCTCCATCCGCCCTTCTCTTGAAACAGGGAAGCAGAGAAAGGAAAAATGTAAATCAAGTCAGGGAGACTGTTTTTTTTTTTTCTTAAGAGAGAGAAAGAGAACGAGAGTACAAGTGACATTTGGAGCCATAATACCTTAAAGTCAATATCATTACCTCTGATATTTACTGTCAGCTCCGTGGCGCCGGTGAAGTGGGAAAGTTCATCCATCTCTCCCTACGCCAACTGTGGCTCCCTCCCTCCCTCTTGTGCAATTCTGGCTAATTGTTTGGGTGCGTTAACACCCCCCCCAACACACACACACACACACACACACACACACACGTGCGTGCGCCAGCCTTCCTGCAGGTCAGGGGAAGGTGGGATTGGTGAAGAGGTGGGCCACTGGGGCGGGTCCTTGGAACCCGGGGACACGGGCTGGGTGATGTGGGAGGGATGCCGGCCCTGGGATTCTCAGAGCCGGGTTCCAGCCCCCCGCTTAACACAGCCTGTGGGTCTCAGAGACTCATCTGTGACCTGGATGCGGTGACACGAGATATGTCCCAGGATACAGATTTCATTGATTTACTCATCGACCTGTTAGGTGAGAACACAACCTCCCCCTCACTCCACACCCATAACCCCCACACCATGTGCGATGATGGAGGAGCTCCCCCCCGACACGTGCGCCCCATTCCCCGCTTGGCCTCCCTGCCTGGTACTTGACCCCTCGCCCGGGTACTCATCTTACACGAATGTCTCTTTCAGCCCTTCCTGCCTGTTCGGCCCTGGGGTCTTGATCCTTCCCCCCAGGAGGGAGACAGCAGGGTCTGGCTCCCTGGGAAGGGGAAGCTGGAGAGTGGGGCTGGGGTGGGTGGGGAGGGCCCTGTCTCCCCCCACACCCTTGCCCCCAGCTGGCCTCTCCAGCCACTGCCTGTCCTGATGGCTGTGGCCTCGGACTGGCTCTCTGCCCAGGGACCTGGTTTGATTTCAAATCCAATTTTCTGCCATAAAACTTCCTCCCTCTCTGGATCGGCGGCCAGCCTCCGTCACTTTCAGCCAGCAGAGTCATTTCTCCAGGCTGACCCCAAGGTTTGGGGCCACCTTGGCCGCAGAGGGAGCAGGCTGCTATGCCCACCCCCTGCCCCCCACCCCGCCCCCAGCGTGTGAGCTCAGGGCTGCCTGTCTGCAGGCCCTTGATGGCAATGCACGCACACACCTGCGTTGCTGGTGCTTTCTGGGGTGTAGGTGGGCCAGCATCATTTGTGTGTGAGCAGGTGCGGGGCTCAGAGGACCCGGGTAAAACCTGGGGTGCCCCTGTTGTGAGTGGACATGCGGTCCCTGTAGTGCCCGGGTCTGCACACAGGAGCCTGAGCAAACCTCAGGGGTACCTGCCTCTGCGGGGGGCCCTATGCTTGTTTGAGCAGCGCTAAGAAGAGAGGGGGGCAGGCTGGGGGGAGGCTTCTCTAGAGATGCTGCCACAGGGAGACGCAAGCTCCTGACCCCCCAGGCCCTTTCTGCTGCTGAGCTCTGCCTTGGCCTGCAGCGCACACCCCAACACACACAGGCCCCCGGCACCCAAAGGGGTGCTGCAGGATGCTGTGGGGTACGAGCTACAACAGGGAGCTGGGCTGGGCTCCAGGGCCTGGTGCGACCAAAACTCTCACCCAGCAGTGGCTCAAGGCCCATGCTTACTCCTCCTACCCTGATCTCCCGGAGGACTGGCTCTCTGGGCTTCTGGAAGCATCTACAAGTGGCCTGGGGACTCCACACGGGAGGGAGAGAGATGTAGGAACAACGGGGGTGTGTGTTTCCCCTGGGTTTTCTGAAGTCTCAGGGTGGTCCCCTGATGACCCCCCTCTCTCCTTGCTGGAGTTGCCCCTTCCTCTCCAGTCTCACCATCGCTGCCCGAGGTCCTCTCCTTTCTGATTGCACTGCTCGCTCAGCGGCTCAAAGAGATGCTGGGCTCCGCCGTGCCGGAGGATTAGCCCTAAATCCTCCAGGCCGGCATTCACGGTCCCTCTGTGTTCTGGTCCCAGTGACTCGCCCAGGATCACCACTTCCTCGAACCCTGTTCACAGCTTCTGCCGCAGCCAGGAAAGGCCATGGCCTTAGGCTCTCGAGGGGCCCAGCCATCGCAGACCACAGCCTATTCTGAGGGACGCTGCCCAGGGAACGTGCCAGCGCTCTGTGTCCCCTGTCTGAGACCCTTGCCTGGCTGCTCTGCGCCCTGGGGCCTTGGGCTGTGTGGACTGCAGGGAGCCTCAGCCCACGCCTCCCCTTTGCTCTCTCTCTGCAGAGCTGCCCGATCCCGTCAGGTGTTCCTCTAAAGCAGACAGCGCCTCCTGCCCGAGACCTGGGAGACAAAGACGAGTGAGCAGCAGGCCAGGGAGACCCCAGGCCTGGACCCCCAGAGCCTACAAGCTGAGGGCCCATGAAGTTTCCTGGAGCTTCCCGAAGCTTCTTGTCTACTAGGTGCCATCCTGGCAAGCATCTCTGGGCATAGAGCCCTGTCATTCCTTCCTCTGGAGGACCAGCCACCCCACCTTTCTGAGCCTAAGGAGAACAGGAGAGGATGGCTGCCTAGCTCCATCCAGGGTGGGGCCATCTTCCCAGGATTATACGCTAATGGACTCGTTCCGCGGCTCTGAAGCATGAGTGAGGGTTCCACTCTTCCCGCCAGCCCCATGGATCTTATCTGAACAATTTTTCTTAGGAGGTGTACACCAGGGTGCTTGCGTGCAAGTGTGCTGGATTGCTTCAGTTGTGTCTGACTCTTTGCGACCCCATGCATGGTAGCCCACCAGGCTACTCTCTCCATGGGATTCTCCAGGCAAGGATATTGGAGTGGGTTGCCATCTCCTCCTCCCGGGGATCTTCCCAACCCAGGGACTGAAACCACGTCTCTTGTGTCTCCTGCATGGGCAGGTGGATTCTTTACCACTAACGCCACCTGGGAAGCCCGTATGTCATGGCGGAGATGTCCCTAAGATTTCCCCACACTCAGGAGGGGCCGAGGAGCCCAGGTGTCCTGTGAGGCCATCTGGCCTCTCCATGTGCTCAGCGTAAGTCCTCACTAAATGACCCCTACTCTGAAGTGTCCAGTTCAGCCACGCACAGTAGCCGCCACCACAGTGGCCACGAATCCCTTGTATAGCAAGGAAAGCTATCATGCTTTCAGTGCTTACCCTAAATCTGACCCGAGCGTTTCCATGACTGGTCCTAATTTCATCCTTTGGAGGCACAGGAAACAACCTTCTTCCATGGGCTCACCCATGGGAAAGAAAATGGTTCTTCAAGGGCGCCACACATGTGTCATGGGTCATGCTTGTAAATTCTTCCATGTCCTACCTCGTGCCTACCTAGTGTTTACTTGCGTCTCCCTGGGCCCCAGACCTGGTTCAACAGCACAGAGTGGAGTGGAACCAACACTTCCTCCTTCCAGATGCTTCACTTGTCTTAACACAGCCTTAGGTGCTCCTGGATCCCAGGGCAGCAGAGTTAGACTGAGTGGGAGAATCCCACTGAGTTAACAAAGCTTCTGGAAGCTGCGTGCATGCATGCATGCTAAGTCACTTCAGTCACGTCCGACTCTTTGAGACCCCATGGACTATAGCCAGACAGGCTCCTCTGTCCATGGAATTCTCCAGGCAAGAATACTGGAGTGGGTTGCTATGCCCTCCTCCAGGGGATCTTCACGACTCAGGGATTGAACCTGGGTCTCCTGCATTGATATTTTACCCCTAGTGCCACCTGGGACACCCCGGTAGGAGCTGCGCCTTCTCCTTTCCGTGCGTCTGCAGTTAGAATGTCAGCCCCAAGTGAAAGGTCCTGAATTTCTCCCTGTTTAACTCGATTTTGCTGGAATCTGCCCATCACTTTCATCTGCTGACATATTTTTGCATTCTTATTCTGTTCTCTTGCCTCTCAGTTTTAAGCCACCTGGCCAACACATCAGCAGTCAAGTCACTGATAACAACACGGTTCAGGCCAGGAAGCAGGCCAGAGGCAGCCACTTTATCTTGGAGGCATCTCCCTGGGTTGTGACCCTCCTAATTGTCACTATGCCCTAGAAACAGGTCTTCAGTCGATTCCAGACTATACTTTGTCAGTTGCCCACAAGAGCCTCAGGAAAAAACTGGCAGAGGGTCCCCCAACTCAAATTGACCTGTCCACAAGGGAGACAAATTGTCTGGCCCGGCTCCTTGGGGTGTCTGTGGTAGGGCCCGAGGTTTACTGCTTCTTTCTCTAAGCATCCACAGGCCATTTCTTCTGGGATCATGTTGGGAGCTGACATGTTACGTACTCAGTGGTGTTGTGTTTGAGGAATCTCCCTTCTCTTTGGTGGAAATCAGACTTACACTTGCCTTGCATGACCTCACAGCATCTTTCCCACCTGCCATGATTCCTCAGAGGTCATTAACCAAGAATTCAGTCAACAAACACTTACCACCCTTGCTAGGAATAGGCAGTATTAAGCCCCCCAAATTCACGGTACCAGGCCTGGGTGGTAGCAAGGTTCTGGGGTGCTCTGCGGGTCCTTTGGGGCCTGACTGCTGACCAGAAGCCCTCGACCCTGGCCTCTGAGGATGCCCCCGGTCCCTCCCAGAGTGGGCTTTCTGTGGACAGCTTCTCCAATGTCCCCTTTGCTCAAAAGTCTGTGGCCATGCCTCTCCTGATGGAAAGACCACTCCTCCCATGTGGTCCTCATGCTGAACAGCTAGAGACCTCTCACGATCTGAGTGTAGAAAACTCGCTGAGCAGTGCCAGGATCTGAGTACAGGTTTTCTTGCTTTGTCACTGTATTGAGTGGATAGGGGTGGAAGGGGTGGGGTTGGAGGGGAGAAGTCTGGTCTTGTTACCAGGACCTGGGATCTTGGAAGCTGGGAGGGGGCAACCAAGGCCCTCGGTTATCCCCAGGGCAGTTCTCAGGGAGTGCCAGGTCTGGGGGGTGGCACCCAGGGTGCTGAGACATCCACCCGATTCAGAGGCCCAGAGAGAGCAAGAGTCGGGGCCAGAGAGGTCACATGACTGGCCTGGGACCAGGCACTGTTCAGACCTTCAGAAGCATGTGCTTTATTCCAGGGTGCAGTTGGAGTTGGGTAAATGACGTTAAAGTGATAGTCACTCAGTCATGTCTGACTCTTTGCGACCCCATGGACTGTAGCCTGCCAGGCTCCTCTGTCCATGGGGATTCTCCAGGCAAGAATACTGGAGTGGGTAGCCTTTCCCTTCTCCGGGGGATCTTCTCAACCCAGGGATCGAACACGGGTCTCCTGAACTGCAGGCAGATTCTTTACTGTCTGAGCCACCAGGGTAAAAAATAGTCTTAGAAAGAGATGCGTTCTCTCGGGGGCAGGGTCCTGTTGGAGCAAGCGATTGGTTGCGGCCTGTTGACAGCGGAAGTGGGGGATGTGCCAGGGCTGAGCGAGAGCCCCGAGTATCAGAGGGTTTCAGCTGAGGAGACACCATCGACAAGACATCTTTTATACTTCCTTTGCTGGATACTTTGAGGTATGTCACTGATCTCCCTCCATCACACAACAAGCCGGGAAGACGGAGAAAAGAGGATCCAGTTTACAGGTGAGGATGACTAGGCGATCCTGAGAGACCAAAGCCAGACTGAACCCCACCTGGTAAGTGGCGTGCCTCGCACACCCCGCCCACCCACGGACCAGAGAAGGCAACGGCTCTGGACCGAATCCAGACACTGAAGAGCCACGTGACGGAAGCAAACACCCACGAGGCAGAGCCTCTTGCTCCTGGAGGATGTTGGTGGGAACAAGGAATGTTGTCATAGTAACAGTGATGATTCGTTACGACGATCAGCAGATCTGACTATTTACTCCTTTGATTTTCTCCAGGAGACCGGCACTTAGCATCAGCACTTTACAGATGAGGAAACTGAGGTGCAGACAGGTTCACTGGCCAACCCAAGGACGCCCAGCCCCAGAGCCCACTGCATCCCAGCACCTCTCTGCCTCCAAGGGACGGGGGCGTCGGGAGAGGAGGCCGAAACATCAGGATGGGTGGGCGCTGGCAGGCCGTCCAGCTGGGGCATCCAGCCAGCTGAGAGCCGGTGGGTGGGGGTGCCCAGGCATGAGTGGCGCTGCCAGGCTGCTGGTGGACACGAGAGAGGCCCAGGTGGGCGGGCCCGTCCCCACGCCACAGCCTCGGGCGAGCTGCCCGTGGGCTCCCTGACGGCCGATGATCTACAGCTGCCGGGTTAAAGGCCTGCTTTAATCGAACAATAATATTGGGGAGTGCTGAGCCACTGTACAGCGGCTCTCGCCAAATGAAAAATTCCAGAAGAGAACGTGGGAGGTGAGCGATGGGTGGGGAGTGTGCGTTTTACCCAAATCTACAGCAATTTACATGCTAGAGAGACAGTCGTTCCCACTGCCAAGCCGTCAGCTCCCAACCACAGATCGGCCTGGCTGTCCTAGCAACCCCCAACGCACACCCTGCCCCCTGCCTTTAGTCCAGCCTCTCGCAGGCTCGACAAAACTACATTTCTTTTTTTCTCTTTTTAAAAATCATCATTTTAAGTTCCCCGATGGCAGGCTTTTTATTTTTAAAATTAAGAAAATGTGGTGAAACGTGTACACATAAAATTGACCATCTTAACTCATCTTAAGGGCTTCCCGGGTAAAGAATCTGTCTGGCAAGGCAAGAGACTCAAGAGACATGGGTTCGATCCTTGGGTTGGGAAGATCCCCTAGATGAGGAAATGGGAACCCACTCCAGTGTTCTTGCCTGGAGAATCCCATGGACAGAGGGGCCTGGCAGGTGTAGTCCAGGGGTTGCAGAGTCAGACAGACTGAGCACAACGCATCTGAACCCTCCCCTGCAGGAGGCCTGGTCTCTGATCTCCCTGCTCTCTGTCCACCACGAGGCTCCCTGCCTGCCCCCAGATTGGAGTGCTGCCAGGCTAGTTGCAGAACTGGGGTCTCCCTGGTCTTGCCCTCGGGGGCAGAGAGGTGCTCCCGAAGTCTCGGGGAGGGACAGTTCTGAATTAATCCTGATGGACAGGCCTCAGGAAGGCCAGTGTGCCCCTTCCTGCCCCTCCAGCAGAGGGCAACCCGAAATGTGAGGAAGGCACAGAGCAGTGTTAACTTTGTCCAGTGCTGACCTCGGACCTTGGCTCTGCTTCTTACTGGGCCTGTCTGGGTCCAGCCCTGTCTCCCTGAGCTGCAGGCCCTCCTCTGTGGAACAGAGACGGTGTGAGTTGGTGGCTGGTTGTAAGCTAGTGGCACAGGGCCAGCCCGCTGGACAAAACTGTGCAAGCGGATGTGACCGTGGTGTGGCCTGGCTGGCCCTGGACGTGTTTTCAGGTCGATCAAGTGTACAGGGCGGCAGTCACTCATTCATTAGCTGCAGCTGCCCAGAGCAGGGTGGGGGGTCACAAAGACCCGTGTGTGTGTGTGTGTGTGTGTGTGTGTGTGTGTGTGTGTGTGACCTCTAAAACCTCCTTGCCGCAGAGTATAAATATTTATACAGATACCTGCCATAAATCTGCCCGCCTGGCAAACAAATGAATTGCAAGCGTAACTTTGGGAGTCTTTATGAAAGTGCTCGGCAGGGATGGGGTTGAAGAAAGTAGGGAGAATTAGGGTGATGAAGCCACGGGGTCTGGTCCCAGGGCAGGCAGTGGGGTCCTCTCAGGGTTGGTCCCCTCGGTGAGGAGAGAGGGACTCCTGGCCTGTGGAGATGGAGCCCCGCCCCCGCAGATTGAAATGTGCTGGCATCAAGGGGTGGATGCGCAAATCATCCGAGCAGAACCAGCCATCCCTGACCGCCTGCCCTGTCTGAACAAAGTGCTCATTGAGTTGTCCACATCCCATGAGATGGAGGAGACTGAGGACCACAGAGGGAAGCGGCTTCCCCGGGTCGGGGAGCCAGGACGCAAACCCAGGTGTGCGTGAGGCTGGACCTGGCTCCTACCAGCAGGACTGCTGCCCGTGGTCTGGCTGGAGCTGGAGGTCTGGGTGTGGGCAAGGAGCTGGGGCTGGAGCCAAGCTCCCTTACTCTTTCACCCTCAAACATCTGCTTCTGATGACCACTCCCCACCTGACTCTCCCAGCCCCTGTCCTATGCAAGCCCCTGCCCACGGGCTGGAGAAAGCCTCTTTAATTGGGTCCACAAGAACTTTATTACCTGGGAGCTAGTTCCTTTGCTTTTCCTGCAACAAATTATCCTAACGATGTGACCTGGGACCAGATGTTAATTGCAATGGAAAGTAATCAATTTCCTTTACTGAGCCCGGACTCGGGGCAGGTTAGTTAGAGCAGAGAGGGGGTTCTTAATTAGGAGGGTACCCAAAGCGTCCAGCGGGCTCAGCAGCACACCCACTTCATCCCCCTCCCCATCGGCCCTCCTACTAGGACAGCATCCCTCCCCCCCAAACCCCATCCAGCACTTTCCTGACCTGGCAGCCTGCCATTGCTCAGACCACGTCACCTCTTTTGGCCATCTACTTCTCAGGAGCTTCCATGGCTCCCTGACCCCGTGGGATCAGCTAAGTCCTCCTTCCTCTGTGCTCAGCCCCAAGTCCCTCCCTGGCCTGGGCGTCAGCTGCATCCCTGCTGCAACCCAGCCTGTGCACCTCTGCAAATGTGCCCCCTTGTTCCTCCGGCTGTCTCCTGCAACCCTGCCCCGCATGGCGTGCCCCTGCCTGCTCCCACCAATCTGGCCAAAGCACCGTCCTTCTCTGGCTGTCAAGGCTTCCGAGGGTCCAGTGATGGGTGCGGGAGAATTCCAGGGAGGGCTCCGAGACCCTGGCCTCCAGCGCTTTTCGGCTCCTCGGCGTGCAGGGTGCAGGATGTGGGGGCGGGGGGGGGGTGGTGCTGGCTGAAGACTCATTTCTGAAGGTCTTCAAAATGAGAGAGAGGCACCAGAAAACAGCCATGAGGGAGGAAATGGAGAAAATGAAATCAACGTGCACGAATGGGCTGATAACCCGAGTCCTGGGACTGGGCTGTCGGGAAAAGGCAGGTGTGCTAATGGTTTGAGTTATTCAAGTCAAATGCTTCTGGGGTTAGAGATGGACCACTCTCCCCCATCCTCCCCTGTCTGAGGAAGGAGTACTCATTCACGAGGGCGGGGTGGGGGACAGAGGGAGGGCAGACAGGGAGAGGGAGGCATTCTTGGCCAGCCCTGGCTTGGGGCCCAAGACGCGGGGTCTGGCCTCACCTCATCCAGGTTCCATCGGAGTGGGGCAGATGGACAGGGTGAGCGGGCAGCCCAGAGAGGGAGGTGGGCACTTAGAGGTGGCCAAGGACAAACTCCTCCAGCTTTACAATTTCCCTGAGAGTCTACAATTCTATTAAATAGGATAATGGATTTTAAAATGCCCCGAAAAGCAGAGAGTGCTGTAAGATGGGCGGCATTATTGTTATTAACAACCACATCCTTCTTGGAACGTTGAGAGGAAATAAATCAGACGACGCTTGCAATGAGCAAGTCCCTCGGAAGCATTCATTGCTATGAAATAAACACACATATATTATAAACCCCAAATTAAAGGGAAATAGCACTTGGGGGTAAGCCCTGCTTTTAGATTTTAGTCTTGTGAAAACCCACAGATGCTGGGCGAGCAGATCTCCCAGGACACAGTGAGGGGGCACCCAGGAGAGGAGTAGTGGGGTACACAGCCTCCAAGTCAGCACAGGGGGAAACGGGGATTTTGGAAAGCTGGACGACCCCGGGCAGCCAATACCTCCTGACTTCATGGCATAAACTCGTCCTTTGCACCTTTCGAGGCTGACGTGTCTCTTTCTCCAGAGAGTCCCCACTAACTAACCTCCCACTCTCTTTTCTCAGCCCCCTTGGTCTTCCTGTTCTTGTGTCTGACCATGACACCCTGCTCTTCAGCACCTGCTGTCCTGACTTCCGTAGCTGGCACTGCTGAAGCAGGGTGGCAGAATTGGAGGTGCGGTGGTCATCCGAAAAAGGACTGGGGGCTGTTTTTTCCTCTACGTACCTCATTAAGCTCAGCTTCTAATTACGTGTTAATGATGCTGGCTGCCTTTTGCCTTTCGGAGGCTGGAGTTTACTGCAGTGTCTTTAAATTTAATCACCTCCATAATGGCCAGCTCTGGCATCACAAATAAGAGGCCGTGAGAAAAAAAAAAAAAAAAAAAAAATACAGCCCATTGCTCCTGAAAGAGCCGGCAAGATCTGGGGCCCCACTGAAGCCAGAAAAGCCCTTCACTATCTCCACACCCTGGGCAAATCCTAGGATCTGAATCCAAGGGTGAGCCACTGGTGACAGGTGGACCCTCCCCAAGCTGGTGTGATTTCAGAGATGCACAGAGAAACTCTCCTGACCTCACCTCCTCCTTAGACCAGCTGCCCTCGCTCTCCCAGCCTGTCAACCACCATTGCCCTCTGCCCACTTAGCCTGCTACTGACTCTCTGGGGAAATTTCCATTTTCCCCAGCGCCGTGTGGTGCTGAGGTCTCTGCCCTGGGCCTTGGGTTACAGGTCTGTGTGCAGCCTCCCTCTCCCCACTATTCCTACCAAGCTGACACCCATGTCCTCCCCAACTCCACACCCACATCCTTCTCTCTACCTGGCTATTTCTGACACTCTTTTGCAAGGACTCTTTCCTTCATTCCTCCATCTGCCACCCATCCATCCATCCACCCACCCACCCATCCATCCATACACTCACACACCCACCCACCCATCCATCCATCCATCCATGCACCCATCCACCCACTCATCCACCCATCCACCCACCCATCCATCCACCCACCCATCCATCCCTCCATGCACCCATCCACCCATCCATCCATCCACCCATCCATCCACCCATGCACCCTCCCAGCCACCCACCCATCCACCCATCCATTCAACCATCCATCCACCTACCCATCCATCCATCAACCCACCCATCCACCCTCCACCCATCCATCCATCCATTCATCCATCCATCCACCCATCCTTCCACCCACCCACCCATCCACTCATCCATCCACCTATCCATCATCTATCCATTCATCCACCTATCCATCCATCCATCCAACCAAGCACCCATCCACCCATCCATCCATCCATCCACCCATCCACCCATGCACCCATCCACCCACCCACCCATCCATCCACCCATTCATCCACCCATCCACCCATTCAACCATCCACCCATCCATCCATCCATCCATGTGTCTATGCACCCAAGCAGGCTTCATCCATCATTCATCCATCCACATCCATCTATCTACTCATCCAACAACCCATATTGAGGCCATACATAATGCTGGGCCCTGCACTGGTACTGGGATAGGTCTAGTCCCAGTCTTCAGGAGACCACATTAGAATACAGAATGTAGATAATCTATTAGGCAATTATGTCATAAAGTCAGGGAAGGCTTCTGGAGAAGAGGAGCTTTAAAGGACAACTCACCCTCTGTCTAGGCTCAGCTCAGGCCCCCAGGCTCCAGGCCCCAAACTCTCGGAATGCTGAAGGCTGTATCATACCACATGGGAGCTCCAGAAGGCAGGTGAGCTCCCTTAGGTGGAGGAGGCTTGCCAGTGCCTTCAAGTAAGGGCAGACCCCTCCATCATACTAGCACTCCCTTAACAGGAGGGAAAGGAAAGTTTTGCCTTTGCCATTTGAATAAGATCTTCCTGATGCCAGAGTGATGCCCTTTATTCCTCCACATCTCTTCACACTGCCCAGGCCAGGACTCAGATGCTAGAGTTGGTTTTAAATGAGCTCACAGGATATCCTGTGACTGATTGCTGACCCCCAGCTGCCATCTGGATTAAGACTCAGATTCCTGTTGGTCCCCAAACCCTCCCTCCTGCTTGACCCACTTCTTACACCTAAAGAATTCACAGTAAGATCCTGTCCTGCCCCAGTCTCAGCCTGAGCTCTTTGTCACTTATCAACACTGACTGGATACTTATTGATGGGTCCAGGGGAGGCAAGGAGGGGGAGGGCAGAGACAACCCAGGAGCTTGTGAAGGAGGTCTCCACCTGCTCCAAGAGCCTCGGGCTTGAGGGGTGGCCCAGAGTCATACCCAGCACTGAAAGACCATTCTTTACATTAAATCTTGTGGTCTTTAAAATGACCTGCTAAGGATGTTCAAGTGGAAAAAAAGCAGAAATATTTACTTAGAACTCATGATGTGGCGACAATGACTTCTGAGTACTTGACACCAGTTATCAGAGGACAGCCTCGTACTGGTGAGATGAAGACTATTACGGTCCCATTTCAAAGATAGGAAAACCAAGACACAGAGAGAAGAGACAGCTTGTCCAGGCCCACAGAGTTGGCATCAGCAGTCAAGCCTAGGTGAACATTTACCCACTCTTCTGTTTCATCTCTCTTGGTAGAAGTCATGTACTTCCCTAGTAGCTCAGTTGGTAAAGAATCTGCCTAAAGGAGGCCCGGGTTCAATCCCTGGGTCAGGAAGAACTCTGGAGAAGAAAATGGCAACCCACTCCAGTACTCTTGCCTGGAGAAGTCCATGGACAGAAGAGTCTGGTGGGCTACAGTCCATGGGATTGCAAAGCGTTGGTAGAAGTCATTTGTTGAAAATGGGAAACATGGATCCAGGGAGGTTCAGGGTCTCCCCACAGTCACAGCTGGTCCATAACCCAAGTAGTCTCCATCTGAGGCCTGGCAACCACAGACTGGGGCTCCTCCCCTCTGCCTTGTACCCTGGGCTTGGGAGAAGTTTCACTGTTTCCAGAGGTCCTGTTTATTCCTTCCAATGGTGCAAAAGCCAGTGAATTTATACACACACACACACACACACACACACCACGTGTGCATGCTCATGCATGTATAATGCCTTTTCCATCTGCAGTGCAACTAGCAAGCATGCTTTCCACTCTTGAGAACACAAGAGAACCAGGAAGTAGGTCATAAGGGGCCCCAAGGTTTATTAATCCCTTCATTGATTCGACAAATGTAAAATATTTACGGTCCATGTATTAAAACTCTTGTGCGCTTTGCTCATGGAAAACCCACTCCAGGGCTATTAACCACTAGTTTACAAACAGTGTTGACAAGCTGCTCCCTACTCCCCTCCCCAGAAAGGTGAGCGCCAGGATCGAGTCACTACTATCGCCTGTGCCAGGAAAGGAACCTGGCACTCATACACCTGGATAACTCAGTGAAGCCTAGTGATTCTGGTTTCCATCACCAAAACTGATGAGCAGCTGGTTTAACGAAGGACCAAGAGCCACCACCGCAAGGAGAAGCAAGAACTTCCAGACCACACGGTGGCCACTGACTGTCCAGAGACCGATCCACACCCTCTGGCTGTCTTGACTACAGCACCCTGCAAAAAGTATACTCGAGTCAGGAGGAAAACTTCAGGTGATGTTTTTATACTGAATAAGAAAACGGCACTGGAATGCATTTTAGGAAGATGTTTCCTCCTAATAGTTAAAACGAAAGTTTAAAAGTTTGGATGCTTGAAGGCGGCAATCTTCAGCCAGCTGAGAACTCTATTATACATAATCCTTAATTTCCAGATGGTTCATGTATAATACAGAAGTCTGTAATACACAGCCCCAGGATTTCTTCCTCCCATGCCAAATGCCATGTGGCATCTGTAAACCCCTCCTTACTTTTCAAAGCACGTCCACATCCGTTATCTCGTCTGATTCCCGTGATAGTCCCGCGATGTGGGAAGTCAGGTAGAAACCTATTATTTTACAGAAGATGAAACAGAGGCCCAAAGAGACCCCAGGTCTTATATGAGGGACTCCAGGTCTTGACTGAGATCTGCAAGGAGCCAGGGCTCCCGACTCACAGCCCAGGGCCTGTGCTTCCTCCTGAGTCCCTCTCCTTGCTGACCAGGAAGGTAGGACCCTCAGGAGAGAGTGAATTCTACCTCAGCCCACCACACCTGTCCTGTCTGGGGGCCCAAGTGGTTCCTCCCGTCTCTGGTAGACTTTCCAGACACCTGGCCACTCTGGCTGCTTCTGATGAGCTCTGCAAAGCCTTTCCTCGGTTCTGAGAGGGTCCTGCCTCCTCTAGCTAACTGTGAGATGGGCAGAAAGGGTCCACGCTGGGCGCAGGGTGGAGCGAACGCAACATGGGGGGAGAGAGAGAGAGGTAGGTGGATAGATAGATAGGGAGATGATAGATGGATTGATGAGAGAAAAGTTGTGCAGGTTAGGGGATGGGAGGGGGGGGACAAGTTTGGCTTCTCAAGTCTGGTTAGCTTGCTTATGGGGGTGGGGGAGGGGAGACTGTCCTTCCTGAGCTGCTAAATGCTGTCACAAAAACATTTATTAATATGCAAATTCTAAGTGGCAATCTGGACCCAGTCGGGTTGTGCTAATTTGCACATTAATATCTGTCTTCAGGCCGGCCGCCACTGGAGGGGGGAGGCGGGGAGCGGGTGGGGCTGGGAATGGGGACTGGGGAGGGAGGAGCTAGGTGGGGCAGGCTGGAGGGGGCCTGGTGCCCCTTCCCGACAAAGGGGGGCCTGCAGTAGAGGGAGTGGGATTCACCTTGGTTCAGCAAGTTCAGCCCATGATCGAGGCGGGACCCGGCTCTGGCCTTTGGCCCCTTCTGGTGCCTGAAGTCCTCAGGTCTGTCAGGAGTCACGCGAGGAAAGGGAGGCTGCAGAAGCCTTAGCTCAGAAAGGATGCTGACGCTGACAGCTCAGAGTGAAGGTGGTGGGAGGGATAAGTGGGGCACACCGCAGGACCCGGCAGGGCTGTTGTGGTCCCATTCACGGAAATGGGCATCTTGTGGGCAGAGGAGGGGCTCAGGAGTGCTCCTGATTGACCTGTCCCTTCCTGGACCCGGGCCCATCCTCCACACCCAGGGAGCTGGCCTCCTCTCTCTGTGCCCTCTGCAGTGGACTCCTAGCCCCCATTCTGCACCCACGAGCTCAGAGCCATTCATCTGAATTTGCTGGGTCAACTGCATCCCAAACCTTCTCTCCCTTTGTCCCTGTAAGTACAGTCACATTTGTCGGACTGAGTGTCAGACTTTTATGTTAAGAAAGTGATGGTCACTTTTAATGGATTCAGCGATAGTGGTAGCAGCAGTGATGGGATGTCAAGAGAAAAGTGGGAGCCGGGTGCAGTGGCCTCTCCCGACTTTAGCTGGTCCATATCCCTGGGTCATCAGACAGGCCAGTGGCTGTCTGAACTGAAGTACCCCATCCCTTCCAACTCCCCCAACCTACAACACACCCTTCTGCTGCCTGGCTATGTATTGATAAGATTCATTCTCCAAACCCTGCTCTGTGCTACCAAACCCTGTCGACACCCTGCCCAGAAGGTTTCTTTCTGTGACCCCTTGTGCCAGCCACCTGCAGTTTTGAATGCCTCTCTGTTTCATGTGCGAATCTTGTTTCTCTAGCTACATGGGGAGCTCTCTCCTCTCCAGTTTATGGCAGGGACCAGACATGTGGTCTGGGTTAAACATACACTTATCTGTTTTCCAAAGCATTTTTGTCAGTTATTACCTTTCACTTTTGCTCAAGCCCATGGAATGGCCTCTCTGTTACTTCCAGACACTAAACTCGTAGTGCTCAAGCATATTTACTGTTACTTCACAAGTTTAGATTTAGGGGTTCATTTGAAAGTGAGTGAAAGTGTTTGTCACTCAGTTACATCCAACTCTTTGTGATCCCATGGACTATAGCCCACCAGGCTCCTCTGTCCATGGGATTCTCCAGGCAAGAATACTGGAGTGGGTTGTCAATTTTCTTCATCAGGGGATCTTTCCAACACAGGGACCGAACCTGGGTCTCCAGTATTGTGGGCAGATTCTTTACTGTCTGAGCCACTGGGAAGCCCAAGGATTCACTTCAGTTCCGTTCAGTTCAGTCACTCAGTCGTGTCCAACTCTGTGTGACCCCATGGACTGCAGCACGTCAGGGCTCCCTGTCCATTATCAACTCCCGGAGTTTACTCAAACTCACGTCCATCGAGTCAATGATGCCATCCAACCATCTCATCTTCTGTCATCCCCTTCTCTTCCCATCTTCAATCTCTCTCAGGATCAGGGTCTTTTCAAATGAGTCAGCTCTTCACATCAGGTGGCCAAAGTATTGGAGTTTTGGTTTCAACATCAGTCCTTCCAATGAATATTCAGGGCTGATTTCCTTTAGGATGGACTGGTTGGGTCTCCTTGCAGTCCAAGGGACTCTCAAGAGTCTTCTCCAAGTCACTTACTTTGTCAAAATAAACTAAACTTGCAATTCTGAGGATGGCCACCAGGTGGTGATATGTGCATTTGGTACAGCCTTTCTGCTTTGAGCATATTTTTTTTTGGAGACAAAGAATGTATTTGTGTTTTTCACATTTCTACAATTTTAATTTACCTGTCTGTATGCTACAGGCATGTCCACTCCCACCCCCAAAAAACTGTCTACTATGAGACTGACAAATGGACAAAGAGGATGATAGTATCTTGTGGTGTGTGCTGAAATAAACCATGTTCTAGAAGCTTAGAGAAAGGGATAATCAACCCAAAGAAGGAGAAGCCTTCACAGAGGAGGTGACATCAGAATTAAGCAAGTATGAAGAAAACCAGAGTTTTCCAGGAATGTGTGAGTCCACGGAAAGGAAGGAGCTTTCGGCAAGAAGAGGTCAAGGTGTATAAAGGATTAGAGATGTTGATGGGAGAGATGAGAAGGGATGTTGCTGATGGGAGAGAGTTCCCAGAAGAAGAGCAGGAGCAGAGGGCCTTCCCAGTTCCTGAGTGGGACCACCGTGAGCCTGAAACACCTTCCCTCCCGAGTGGGTGGGCAGCGTGGAGCCCATCATGAAGATGGAAAGTGGGTGAAAGCTGAATGTGCCAGCCTTCAGTGCCTGGAAGCTGAGCTGGAGCTGCAGGGTCCCGGGAACTGAAGGAGGGTGGTGATGCAGAGATGTAAAGAGGCCAGCCTGGGAACTGGAGGGAGGGCTGGAAGGGCAAGGAAGGGAGGGGTGGGTGAGGCAGAATCGGAACGAACCACACTGAACTGTCCTGGTCGGGAGGCAGCGCAGGTGAGGACGACTGTTCACCAAGAGTGAACATGCACTTTCCCACTCGTTGTCCTCAGCAAAAGTCAAAGTAGAACTTTTGATTGGATTAAATTAACTTGAACATGGCGCCATTAAACAGGAGATTGGAAAGTCTTAGAAAACAAGCCTATAAAGCAAAAAAAAAACCACCTAGGTACAATTTAGTCCCTTTCTCAATAATCTTTAACTGTTATGGTCCTAAATAGTTCCTGTTTTCCTGAAATTGTTTCCCCTCTAGGGTGTCACGAAGAAACCCTTGACTATGGGCTCACCCTTCAGTCCGCTGTCACTCCTCAGGGTGGCTACAGTTGGGTTCTGTGAATTCTCTTTGCAATAAAAAGCTGCTATTGCCTCTGATAGGGTAAGTCTGCACTTTCTGGCAGTGACCTAAAGAAAAAGCCACCAGTGGAGAAAATGAAGACCGTGCCTCTCAACTGGCTCTGGGGCTCTCTCAGCTCCTAGTTTAACTGGTGACGTCAGAGAGATGGGGTCCCTGGGGCTGCATCTGCAGCTAAGAGCCCTTGGGGACCGCTCTGGGGGATGTCTGGATAATGCTTTGGCCCTTGCCCCAGGCACAGATTCTAACAGCGCAGGCAGGGAGACAACTCCGAGTGTAACAGAGCAGGACCCTATGAGGCCTTCTGGGGGCTGATTCTTATTCCCCCGACCTCTGCTTTAGATCCTATCTGAGCACCTAGGTACCTGATTCACATTTCCGGAGCTGTTTTAGAGATGCTATTAATAAAATCCCCACCAAATGGAAGAAGTTAACTGTTTGATGACCATGAGCATGGAGCCCCCAGACCTACAGAGGTCTAAGGATTGGTAACGTTAAGCCCTGCGACACCATCCAGTTACCCCACCATTAACCAATCAGACAATTGCTCACAAGCTGATCACGTAACTTGGGATGCCCCTCCCTCATCTTGCCTTTAGAAATGCTTTGCTGAAGCCCGTTAGCGGGTGTTCCAGAACGCCTTGCTTGGTGCCCTGCAATACAGGCTCCACTTTCCTTCCCTACAGCCTAGTGTCAGTAGATTGGGTGAGAGAACCCAAGTTTTGGTTCAGTAATGCAAATTGCTCTGGTCCCTTGTCCTGGGCGTGATTTGTGTCCAAGGCTCTACAGCAGAAAGCTGAAGGCGATCCCTCCTTTCCTGCCCTTCTAATTTCCACTGTGCCAGCAGCCAGGAGGCCAGGGTCAGCTGAGCCCCTCTGTGAAGCTGAACCCATATGTCTGGGCCAGGCCCTGGATCCCCCAGCAGCAGTGGGGCAGAGGCCCTCAGAATCTGCCCTCTGAGCACTGGCTGGGCCCTGCCCCTGCGATCGGGGCTTTGGATGCCCAAGACTACAGCCAGTCAACTGTTTCCTTAACCTCCAAGTCCCCTCTTGCCACCCAGATGCTCGTGCTCAATCCTGGAGTTTCACGATCCAGCCACCGCCCTGATGCTAAGTCTGAGCCAGGTCCCTGCCCCCCGGGACTGGGTGCTGTGGTTCCTGCTCAGCCTCCTTGGATGGACCCAGAGGCTGGCTAGAAACCTGGGGACACTGGACTGGCAGCTTTTCTGGCCTCAAGAGGCTGGTGGAAGGTCCGGAGCTGGTTGTACCAGATTCTTGCACCCTGGCTGCTCCTTGGGGGCTGGACCTCATTTTTTGCAGCATCCTGAGCAGACTACCAGCATGTTCTGCTTTCCATCCCAGCCCTCTACTCCTTCCAGCTGTAATCCCCAAAGATCAGTGCCTTCACCACACCTCACTCCCCAAAGGGAGCCTAGGGTGGGCGTGGGGGGCACTGACCCTAGAGTCCAGCAGAGTCCTATCTCCCCACACGCTCCTCTTTCCCATCAGATGACGATGCTCTGCATCCTTACATTGGGTTTCTCAGGTGGCGCTAGTGGTAAAGAACCCACCTGCCGAGGCAGGAGATGCAAGAGATGCAGGTTCAATCCCTGGGTGGAAAAGATTCCCTGTAAAAGGAACTGGCAACCCACTCCAGTATTCTTGCCTGGAGAACCCCATGGACAGAGGAGCCTGGCGGTTACAGTCCATGGGATCGCCAAGAGTCAGATACGACTGACGGAGCTTAGCACTTGTCCCTTAATGCAACAGTCCATCCTAACTGTCCTTGTCCCTTAATGCAACAGTCCCTGGGGATCATGGTGAGGTAGGTGATAGTTTCTCTGGGGCTGATGTTCACAAGTCGAGGGACCTCTGAGGTGGGAAATGGGGGTGTTCTTAAAAAAGGTGGGGATCAGCTGCCCAGGCCAGCAAGGCCCATTTGTCAGGCTTGATTCTGAGGGTGCCAGAAGCTGTGCACAGAGGTGGCGGTGGGGGGAATACGGTCCCCCTCTCTGAATGGATGGCATGACTGATGCAGTGGACATGAACTTGGGTCAACTTTGGGAGATGGTGAAGGCCAGAGGGGCCTGCTGTGCTGCAATCCATGGGGTTGCAAAGAGTCGGACATGACTGGGCAACTGAACAACAACCACTCTGAATGGCCGCCCACCAGCCTCTGACTGCTGCTCTGCTTTTCCGGCCTCCTCTTCCCTCTCTGCTCCCCATCCTCCTCCCTTCTCCTCCCTCTTCCTGCTCTCCCTCCCACAGGGTACCAACAGTTCCTGGGCCCCAGAGGTGACCTCAATCTGGTTGAGTTCGAGGCTGGGGCCCCTCCCCTCCGGCTATAGATATCCTTTAGAGCCTGTTGCTGGAATTCATTAGCATAGCAGGTCACACAGTAGGTGTTGGAAGGGTTGTTCTCAGTCGCTCAGTCCTGTCCGACTCTTTACGACCCCATGGACTGCAGCGTGCCAGGCTTCCCCATCCATTACCAACTCCTGGAGCTTGCTCAAACTCATGTCCACCAAGTTGATGATGCCATCTAGCCATCTCGTCCTCTGTTGCCCCCTTCTCCTCCTGCCTTCAATCTTTCCCAGCATCTTTCTCAATGAGTCAGCTCTTCGCATCAGGTGGCCAAAGTATTGGAGCTTCAGCTTCAGCATCCTTCCAACAAATATTCAGGGTTGATTTCCTTTAGGATGGACTGGTTGGATCTCCTTGCAGTCCAGGGGACTCTCAGGAGTCTTCTCCAACACCACAGTTCAAAAGCATCAATTCTTCAGTGCTCAGCTTTCTTTATCGTCCAACTCTCACATCCACACATGACTGCAGGAAAAACCATAGCTTTGACTAGACAGCCCTTTGTCAGCAAAGTGATGTCTCTGCTTTTCAGTTCGCTGTCTAGGTTTCTCATAGCTTTTCTTCCAAGGAGCAAGCGGAGGAACTCTGCAGGAGTAGGGGTGCTTCCCAGGACCTCCACAAGGAACGCAAGTGTCCCTCTCCTCTCCAAGGGTTCCCTCTTCCTCTCCACCGCTTCCTCCCAGTACCCTCTGTTTCTGCCCAGAGCACTCAGCATTCTCCATCCTGACCCCTCTGGCCCAGGAAACCATCCCTGGTGCCCTGGAGGGCAATCTTTGTTCATCGGTGGACAGGCGTTTCCAGGGTGTCTGCTGGGGCCCCTGGCTCCCCCCTTAGACTTCCTGAGCTCCGAGTGATGCTCCCAGCCTTCCCCCTCCCCCTGCCCCAGAGCACAGTCAGCCCGGAATGAAACAGAGTGGGAGCTGGCCTCCCGAACCTTGATGGCCAGTTTAAAGTGAGAGGGGGCTTAAAGGTGGAGGGAGGCGGTGGTCAACGAGTGAGCACTAGTGACACACCTGGCCAGATCCACGCCCCCAGATGCAGCAGGGGCAGAGAAGGCGGTGTGCAAACCTCTCTCGGGCCGCCCAGTCCTGCCCCCTGAGGCGAGCCCACACCGCACGCGGCCGGTCCGGCTGCCGAGCGCGGCAGGCCACAGGAACGCGAGGCTCCTAAAATTTATGGCTAGACTTTATGACAATGGAAATATTTTTTTAATTGAGGTTTGCACCACCATTACACTGCTAATTTAATTATTCCCTATATTTCATCCGTCACCATCTGATCCTCAGGAAGCAACTAGCTTGTCTTCTTGACAAGAAAGCCCCAAATTGATTAAAAGCGTGTGTGGGAGCAGGGGGCTGGGCTGTGATTTGCTCCGTGTGGCCGGACCTCTGGGTGCCCAGGGGAGGCAGAAGGCAGCGGGAAGTAGAGAGCAGATGTCTCCTCCCCACCCCGCCCCGTGCGGTCACCTCCCGTCAACCCGTACCCTGCCGTCACGGTCACACCCACACCCACGCGCACACAAGTGCTCACCCTCACACACATGCTCAGACATATTTACAGACATCGCCTCAAGTACAGCAGCAAAACACTCAGCCCCGCCCACACCCAATCTGTCTCCCGGGCCACGTGCAGGGAATCCACCCTGGTCCCAAACACACAGGCGTGCACGCGTGCACACACACACGCACATACACACACACACACCCGGAGAGTCTCACATGGCTGCCTTGCAGAGGACGCTGTCAGGACCCCGTCAGGAGCTCTCTCCCTCAGGGCAGGCCCATGGAGTGATCTGGGGATCGGGGTTCGCTTCTGCACGGGACTCGGGGTCTTGAGCCTGCCTTATCCCCTGGGTGAGGGGCGGTGTGGGGGGCGGAACTGGCTGCTCTGGTCCAGCCATCACCCCAGGACATGTCATAAGATGCCTCCGCCTGCCCCTACGGGTGAGCTGGGGGCACTTGTCCATGAGGAGTGGCCGTGCGGGTGCCCCGCAGTGTGGCAGGGGGAGGTGCCCGGGGCAGTGTGGCAATTTCTCCACTGGGTTCTTTCTCTTCTTCGTTCATGACACCCTGATGCCCCTGGAGCCCCAAGAATGAGAAAGCTGGAAAACACCAGTGGCCGCCCCACAGCTCTGGCGTGCACACACAGCATCTCTGGGCTGTCCCAGGTTGGGTTTGATTTTCCAATTTTGTGCAGGTGTGTCTTCTCACCCCACCTGGAGGGCAACTGTTCCCAGGCAGTCACGGAGAGGAGTGGGGGTGGGCATTATTCCTCTCTCCTTGCCTCTGCTGGGCACATGGCCCCTGGTTAAGTCAAGGCTGGTGGGCTGGGACAAGCCCCCTGCAGGGTGACTGAGGGCACCTGTACTGTGCTGCGGTGGCAGAGTGGCTGGTGAGCAGGGAGTGGGATGGGGCAGAAGTATGGAAGGACGGAAGGAAAGAGGGAAGGGAGGAAGGAGCCCTCAGAGCCAGACCACGTGGTGGGAGGGAGCCAGACTCGGACTAATGGAGAGGAGCGAGGTGGAAGTGGGGGCTGGGGGAGTGGGCGGGGGCCGCCTCCGCGGGGCTGCCATCAGTCATTGTGAAAGCTGCAGGTGACCGGTGCAGGCCCAGCAGACCCCTGACCCAGCCTGATCAATCCTAATGGAATGCGGCAGAGGGGCAGCCGCCGGAGGGAGCGGGCCGCCCGTCCGCCCTGCCGGCCCCGTCCTTGTAACTTTGTCAGCTGTCACGGCAGCCCGGAATGCACTGGCTGCCCGCCTCCATCATGTCTGGTCTCGTCTGGTTGGACGGACTGCCACCAGACAGGGGGCCACGAGGCGGAGGGGGCAGGAAACCGATGACCTGGGGAGGGGGCCCCAAACTACAGCCGTAGGTGGCCGGAGACAAAAGCACTAAGGAGCAGGCAGAGAGAGGCTTTTGGACAAAAGTCCCCGATCCGTTAATTCACACTTGTTTCCCGAGACGGGCAGAGAGGCAGTGACCCCAGACCTTCTTTTAACCATTAGGACACAAGAACACATCCTCAGGCAAATCGCCCCCTTCGAGGCACAGCCCCTGCCCACGCCTGCAGGAATCAGCGTCCCTCTCTGCCCTCTGAAGCCCCACAGTAGCGTCTGTCCTGCTTACTCTGAACTCAGGGGGCCGCCTTCCAGGCTCTGAGTCACATAGGGCAGGACCCCTGTGCTAATCTCTGGGTTGGAGCGGTCCTGCCTTCTGGCCTAGGCGGCCTGGAACGTTCCTGTCCTTGCTGTGATCCGCTGGTGTGCCCACTTCTCCCATCAGATCAGGGCTTCCCTGAATTGTTCCTCTCGAGGCCCTGACTCTCAGCATGAGGGGCAGAACCCGGCTGCAGCCCAACCACCTTGGGCTTCGGGGGCGAGCGCTCCTCTCCTGAGCCCCCTGGGCTCTGCGTGGGGCCAGGCGCACTGTACAGGTTGCGGCAGGGCTGGTCTCCTGAGTGCCGGGTGAGGATCAGGGGGAGGATGGGACTCAGGTGAGGTGGGGCAGGGAGGGAGAGTCTGAGCTGGGCAAATAGGATGCAGGCAGTTGAGTCTTTCCCAGCTGCACCATTCTGCCTGCTGCGCCGCACCCTGAGCGCCTGTATCCAGGGCATCACTGGTCCCAGGGCGGCTTTTACTGAGAGCAGGGAGGACTCAGTGATGCTGCCTGCAACTGGGTCACAGGAATCGAATCTGGGGGACCCCGGGGGCTGTGGGCCTCTCTGCTCCCCTTCAACTAGAATTACTTCTGTGATGATGATTCAGCTGCGAGTGTTCAGATCTGCTCTTCACTGTGGTGGGGGAAGCAGGGGAAAGAAAGATTTTCCCAGAGAACAGGCTGGAAGCTGAGTTCAGTGTGGGGGCGGGGTGGGGGGCTGCATCACCGCCACGGGACCAAGATCCCTGTTGTCCCCCTCCCCACCAGGTCTCACTCAGGAGGCACAAGAAAGTGCTTGGAGCACCACCCTCAAGCCATCCTCATTTTTACTCCTGGGTTTGCACTTGGCCATCCGTTTTGCATACAGGCAACCCCTGAAGGTGCTGTTGAAAGGCTCCTATTTATGTGCACAGGCTGTGAGAGACATCGTGGCAGCCTGACCCACATCCTGTTGAATTTGACCCCTAAGAACCCAGCTAAGCTGAGCAAAGAGAGCAGAGCCCACTGCAAAGCTGGGGTCTGCCTTCCTGAAAACAGCAGGCTGTTTCCTGCACTTAGAAAATTCCTTTGTGCTCAGAGGGATCTGGCAACTCTTCCCGGTGGGCCATTTCCCAGGAATTTCTGGTCCCCAAAGAACTGGACCTGAATGTGCAAGAACACATTCTGCAATGTACAGACTCAGACCCATTTTGTCTGTTACAGTGACGTGTGTAGGCACACACACGTGGACAGGTACACAGATACATTCCCCCCCCCTCCCCCCGCTCCACACTGCATCTTCTGCAGTCAGAGTAAGCTGGGGTCTCTGATTTGGTCCATCTGAGAGACCCTCCTGAAGAAGGTGAGCTTTGAAGAAGACAATAGGGTTCAGAGAGGTGAGGATGAGGGAAGAGGCAGAAGAGAAGCAGCCTGCTGTGCTAATCAGGATGTTTGGGGCCCTTCAGGTCTCAGGCCAAAGTCACTTCAGAGGGGACTTCCCTGCCACTGCAACTCAAACTGCCCCTTCCCTTTCTGCCCTGACACCTGCCTCATCCTTTGTGGTGGTATTAGGAGGGAGGGTCTTTGGAAGGTAATGAGGGTCAGATGAGACCTTGAGGGTGGGGCCCTCACGATGGGATTAGTGCCCAAGAAGAGACAGCAGAGGGCTTGCTTCTCTCTCTGCCGTGTGAGAATGAAGTGAGAAGGTGACCATCTGCAACCCAGGGAAAGAATCCTCACAGGTAACCAACCCTGCCAGCACCTTGCTCTTGGATTTCTCAGACTTCAGAACTGTGAATGATAACTTTCTTTTGTTTCAGCCACCAGGTCTGTGGTATTTTGTCACACAGCCTGAGCTGACTGATACAGGCGCTATGTGTTGAATGACCATGTGGATTGGGGGAAACAGAACAAAGGTGTGGAGATCAGCTCTGTTACTCTCAGGAAGACCCTCGTGTTCTCCCATGACCTCTTGGTCATGGGGTGACCAGCTTAGCCCGGCAGCCAGCAGAGGAAGCCCACCCCAGACCACAGACCTATCCTGATGGATGTTCTGGAGAGTTGCTCAAAACTATTCAGAATCGTGACAATCCGTGTTATACAAAGGGGACAGTCTTTGCTTTCCAGAGGTTGTCAGACTGGCCAAGAATTCAACAAAAATCCCTTTGGAGAATCAGCTGTCTCTCTGCTTAAGTGGGAATCTGATACAAACTGACCTTTGGGGGTCAGACCCTCACCATCAGGGGGTGCTGTCCAGCCACACGTGAAGGAGGTGGGGGGGGGGTGTGTTGGCAGGAACCAGAGCTCTGGGCACCCAGGTCCAGGTCAGAGTGGGCAAGACTGGACTTGGGCTGCTAGGGGTCCCAGGAGAATACAGTGCATATGGATGGAGACCCTGGTCATGGGCACAAGCCCACCAGAAGAGGACTGTGAGTGGGGGTGGGGAGGCAGGGGCTTCCTGCCAGAGGACTGGTTTTTGGAGTTGGGCCTGGGTGCCTAACCCAGGGTCTGAGTCTGTCTCCAGGATGGGGGCGCCCTTCTAGATTCCTTCACCTCATAAATGTCACTCCCTACCCCAGCCTTGGCATCCTCTGAAGGTGAGCTGCATACTGGGGAGCCACACACGCTGAGTGCAAATAAAATTAAATAAATGATATTCCTCTATATGCCGTTTCTTTCTTTTTTTCTTTCTTTTTGGAAACAACACAATTGCCACAGCAAAGGCCAAGGGAAGGGAAAAAAAAAAAGGAGAAGGTAAAAACACCCCACCTCCTCAGAGCCCAGCGCCAGCGGCCGGCTCTGGGATTTGCATGACAAAAGCACTCGACAAACAACAACAAATTGCCAGCTTGTCGGAGGCCGCGGGGCGCTCGCGACAACTGGCGCGCTCTCCGGGCGGCGATCGGCTCCGGGGCCGCAGGAGGGGCCCGCGGCAGATGCTCGGGACCGGGGCGGCAGGCTGCGATGCCAAGGCAGCCGTGACCGCGGCCCCCGCGCGCTGCGCAACCGCCGCCGGCCCCCAGACCCAGACCCGGCGGGAAGGGCAGGGCGGAGGGCGTGGGCGGGGCAGCCCGGCGCAGATCCCCCAGGGAGCAGAATTGCCCCTCTTTCTCGTCCGGTTCACAGTCCATCGCCTGGCCCCCTGACCTGGCCTGCTCCCTCGGGCACACCACGGGGGCACCGCGGGAGCCCACCCCAGGCGGGCTGTGGGGTGAGGTTCCCGCCGAGAGGCGGCCCTCGGTCCCGCGTGCCCGCCGATGGGCAGGGCTGCCCCTCCGACCCTAAGGCTGGGCTGGGGCGGGAGAGCGCGCCGGCCCCTCCCTGCCCGGGTCTGGCTCCCCCCACGTGAGGCCCGGGCAGATGGCTGGTCAGAGCTAAATTGATTCATAATGATTTGTGTCTCTCCCCTGCCCGGCAACGGGTAACTTTTCATTAGAGACACAGATGTCTTAATAACGCTGTGCCAGTGTCCTCCCAGGGCAGCTCCAGCATCTACTCCACACCTCTGCAGAGAGGTGGGGGTGCAGGGGGTAGGGGGGGGGGGACTAGAGAGCGACCCCCTCCCCCACCCAGAGGTGCCGGCCCAGCAGGGTGGCCTCCTCCAGGCCCCGAATGTGTGTGGCCCATGAATCTGAGCAAACATCCAGGAGATGAAGGACAGGGAAGCCTGGCGTGCTGCAGCCCATGAGCTCGCAAAAAGTTGGAAACGACTTAGCGACCAAACAACAACAACAACAACATCATTTCCCCACCTGGGAGCTCCTGACCTGCCCACTGGGACACCGCCTGGCCTCTGGGCTGTGCGGGTGCCCCCAGCGTTGCTCCTGGAGCCCCTCCCATGGCCTCTCACTCCTTCCCACCATCCCTGCCGCTTCCCAAGGCCTGAGCCTGTGAGCCGTACCACCACTCACAAGGCCTCTGCTGCTCCTCTCATATAATCCCCAAACTCCAGTCCCCCAAGTCTGCCCTGATGAATAGTCTTCCATAATGGAGAGTAGCTGTCCAGCCCCTTGGCCATGGGGGTCATCCCAGCTGCCTGGCCCCGCCCACTCTTTCTCTGTCTAAATATGCCCACATGCGGGTCTACACGTCTTCTCAGCAGAGCTGAGCACAGGGGTGGATGGGTATCACTCTGGTGGTTTCTCTGCATCCTTCCTGTAACTGCGCCCCATGCTTGGTGGATACTAGGAGCTCACCTGGCGATGTGTTGACAGAATGAGCGGTTTCTTCCACTAGTGATTCATCATCTTGGGATTAGGAGGCCCTCTCTGGGCTCTGCTTGTAAAACAGCAACCCCCGGAGGGGTCAGGTCAGGGAGGGGTGAACACTAGGGTCCCCGTCTCCAAGTGTGATGGTATCCCCTGGGGGTTTTCAGACTGGTGGGGGGAAGACTCCTTCAGCTGCTGCAGGTGCTGAAGGCTCACCCAAGCCTGCTTAGATGGTAGGAGCCAGCTCTGCCGGCTGGGCGGGCGAGGGGATTCGGGTATCACACACCAGTACCAGACCCGGTTCTGATGCCCCTGGCTGTGGTGGCGACGCTCCCACCAGAGGAGGAAGGAGTGGGCATCGGGGAGCTCTGCCCGAAGTGCTCCCTGCAGCCCAGGGTGCCAGCCTGGGAGCCAGGGCCCCCACCCCACCCCACATCCTGCTCTCCTGTTGCCCTGCTGCCTCACTGACCCCAACCACTGTTCCTCACTCTTTGTTGGAATCTTTGCTCACCTCAGTTCCACCTGCTGTTCCATCTTTCCCTGGCCTTGCCTGTCTGCGTCGGTGCTAAGTCACTTCAGTAGTGACCAACGCTTTTCGACCCTGTGGACTTTAACCTGCCAGGGTCCTCTGTCCATGGGATTCTCCAGGCAAGAATACTGGAGTGGGTTGCCATGTCCTCCTCCCAACCCAGGGATCGAACCCGGGTCTCTTATGTCTCCTGCATTAGCAGGAGGGTTCTTCACCACTAGTGCCACCTGGGAAGCTGTCCTTGCCTATCTAGGTAAACCCAGTTCACCCCTGCAGGACAGGTTATGGACCTGTCTTGTCTGTGAAGGCTAGTTCCTTCTCTCCATTCAGACCATGAGCACAAGGCCCCTGACCTCTCACATTTCCCTGGGACCCAGCCAAGGTGTCTTTGTGTGACCTCGTGGGATGTCTCCCGTGAGGTTGGAAGCCCCTCTGCTCTCCCCACTCTTCCCCACCCCCCACCCCCTGACTCCTGACCTCAGATGCCCTTGAGCAGCCCATGGCTGCAACCATAAGAACGTGCTGCAAGGCTCCAAGAACGTGCAGTTACAAGACGGGAACCCAAATTCTTGTCCTAGCTGTGCTGCCCTTTTCCCATCTGTACATTTTGGCTGTTGAGAACGTGCGCAAGATGGTGGATGGGAAGAAGCTCTGAAAAGGACTAGAAACAGGCAAACATAAACAAGGATGAGTCACGTCCGAAGGGCGGGGAGTGAGCCGCTCTGAGCGCCCGGAGCTTGCTTGGCTCTCAGCTTAGTAGGTACTTAACCAGCGCTGGTGGAGGGAATGCAGTTGCCCTTCTGGGAGGCGGCAGAGTTGAGGACGGTGGCCTGGTAGAGCTAGGGTCACCTGGAGGCCATGGCTGGCATCAGTCTGGGATAGCTGACTTAGGGTTCTTTTTTCCGGGGCCTTGTGGGTTCTGCACTGCGACTTCAGCGTCATTGACGGCACAGCCAGGCCACCGAGTGCTCCTTGCAGACAGCCCTCCTGGAGGAAGCCAAGAACCCATCCTTTTCACCTCCCCTGGCATCTCCCAGGCACACTCGCCCCGCTCACGTCTTTTGTTTTTCTTAATTAAAGTAGCAAGAGCCAGGATTCCGTCTCAGAAGGGGCAGCCTCATGTCTGGATGTCTTCATCTCGGCTGTGCCGTTGTTGTGCCCGCCTGCGTTGGCAGCTGAATTGCTGGGGCTCACGAGACCCAGTGGGGAGAAGCGTGCCAGGGCCCTGACCCACTGCAGCTCAGCCTACAGGTCTCCCTGCTGCCCCCGTCACCTCTGTGGGTGTGTGTGTTAGTCCTTCAGTTGTGTCCGACTCTTTGCGACCCCATGGACAGAGGAGTCCACTGTCCATAGGATTCTCCAGGCAAGAATACTGGAGTGGGTTGCCATTCCCTTCTCCAGGGGATCTTCCCGACTCAGGGATCAAACCAGTGTCTCCTGCATTTCAGGCAGATTCTTTACTGTGAGGCCATCAGGGAAGCCTCATCACCTTTAGCTTCCTGCAAACCCTCACCCCTCCCAAACCTTACTGGGCCTTCCACTCTCCCCTCTGCGATGCAGAGTGGCTGTCAGCACTGGGCACCTGGGTGTAACCCCGGCTTTCTGGGTTCCCACAGTGCCGGCAGCCCCTCACCTCATTCGAGGAGCTCAAGGTGCATTTGTGCACAAGGAGTCTTGGTAGACCCTTCACTCCTTCAGGGAAGTTTGTGGGTATGCTGTGGTATGCTGGGCTGGACAAAGCATGATCCCAGGAAAGCCCCAACTCTGGGAGTTTCCAGTCTAAACTGGGAGGGGGCAGGCCCAACTGGGTAGCTCAGGGAAGGTCTCCTGCCTTCTTTAGGCTTCAGTTTCCTCACCTGCAGATTGAAGGCATTGGCTGGAATCTACACAGTGTGTCTCGAGGGGCTCTGGGGAATCCACAGAGGCACAGTCTGGACTCTGAGCCCCTTCTGGCCACTTCCTGCTGAGCTGCACGCACGGGTCACGCTGCCTGGAAATGGGGGCCCAGGATGGGGAGACACTGTCTGGTCATAAATAATGTCTGTGGAAGAAACCGGTGAGGCAAGTACTGCTGGTGTTTCATCAGAGAAGAACTGCAGCCTCAGCTGCGGGGAGGGGGCGCTGAGCTGGGACTGGAACGCAGGTCTGTCTCTGAGCCCCGGGAGCTCCTGGGAGACCTGGGCACCGACCCCAGATGGGGGGCAGGAACCTTGGACGTGTTTGCTTTGACACAAGGTCGCTCTGCTCTCTGCAGCAGGGGCTTCTCGGGCCCTCTATCCTGGTCTTAGGCTGCGTCCTCCCTCCGGTCCCTCCTCGCCAGGCCTGGGCTGGACAGCAGGGCTGTAAAGGGGCCCCGGGCCCCTCCGGAGTGTGAAGGGCAGGTGCGTCAGAGAGGACGAGTGTGCAGGCCCCACTGCTGGGAAGCAGGGAGCGCTTTTATGGCCCCGGAGGCCTGCACCACCCCCTTCCCTGTTAATAACAGTCTGGCCCAAAACTGCTTCCTCCTCTATAGTTCTGGACTTTGGAGGTCAGCAGGAGGTGGGGCTGGGAGATGTTAGCTAAAGCGGCAGGATTGACCAGGAAGGGAGGCGGGGCTGGCGCGTCTCAAGCAAGAAGGCTGTTCTGTTCTGGGCGGTGACTTCTGCTGAGAAGGGGTCCTCCCTGCCCAGCCGTGGCCCCACACCTGGGGCTGCTCCGTGGCCTGGCTCTGGACTGTGGGGGGCCGTGGGGAGAGGACCTGCTTCCACCTTGAGTTAGAGGCTGGGCCGGGATCCATGGGAAGAGGCGTTTAGCTATGTTACAGAGCGGCGGTCAGTTTCCTCCATCCCCTCCTCCCCAGCCAGCAGGGGTCCTCCCGAGGACGGGTAGGTGGAAAGGGGCAGAAATGAGTCCACTGCAGACACTGCGTGCCGTCCCTGGCCTTTGCCTCCACGGCTGGGGGGCCTCGAGGGGAGGAGGGCTTGGTGGGCAGGGCACCGCCTGCTTGCGGTCCGCCGACTGCCACACGAGCCAGGCAGCCCCGTGCTCTTCAACCGTGCGAGGCGGGGACCACATCCCCTCTGGGGGGCTCCCCCACGGTAGGCCTGCCCCTCCCCTCGCTCCAGGAGACCCTCCTTAGGGTCAGCATCTGTGAGGCCGTCGTTCTGCGCCAGGCGCTGGGCCAGACGACAGCGTCCGAGCTGGTTCATGAGCACAACAGTTCACAGCTATTTCTCATTCAGAAATACTCAGTTACCAGCCAGAAGCTGGGCATCGGACGGACGACTGTCTGCTACCAAGGCCCCAAGTAACGGGAACACCGGGCGCCCGAGACCCTCCAGCCCCTGTCCGCTGGCCCACAGTGGGTGTGTTGCGGAGCCGCACCCCTGAAGCCCTTGCACTTCACCTGCCTTCCTAAGCACATGACCCCATCCACGACCTGCAGGCGGGTGCGAGAGCTTCATCTGGGTGGCCGGTGGGAACACTGCGATCCTGACCCCTGAACACACCTGCTCGTCTAAGGGGCCGGGGGACCCCAGGCAGATGAATTTCGAGCTCTTGGCATTGGTCTCACCAGTCACGCCCTCCGGGGCGTTTGCTCGGTCTCCTACATTCCCTGACGCGTTGCTTCCTGCCCCGTCAGCTGAGCCTCACTGCTTTAGGTCACTTGGGGGCGGAGATGCCGAGGGAAATAACAACTGTCAGAAGCCGACTGGAGAGGGGTTCATTCATAGGTCAGCTCGGTGAGGCTCTGGCGCTTAGGTAGCCAGTCACACATGCATCTAGGTGGTGTAGTGACAACATTTTGAAGACATGGGGAACATCCACATGGCTGGACTTTGAGCAAAGGAGACTATGCTCTATTATGTGGATGGGCCTCATCCAAGCAGTTGAAAGGCCTTAAAAGCAAGTGGAGCTTTCCCTGAGGAGGAGGAATATCCTGCAAGACACCGATGATGCCTCCCGCCTGAGAGCCTCTGTCTGCTATTGCTCACGGATTTCAGACCCAGCAGTACCCTCCCAGTCGCCTGAGCCAATCTCTTGAAATAGACCTTTTAATACATATTAATATATATGGCGGCTCAGTGGTAAAGAATTCGCCTGCCAATGCAGGAGACGCAGGTTCAATCCCTGAGTCGGGAAGATGCCCTGAAGAAGGAAATGGCAACTCATTTCAGTATTCTTGCCTGGGAAATCCCATGGACGGAGGAGCCTGGTGGGCTACAGTCCATGGGGTCACAAAAAGAGTCGGACATGACCTAGAGACTAATCAACAATGTAGATTATGTGTGTGAGTATGTGTGTATTTCCCATTGGTTCTGTTTCTCTAGAGAACACTGCTGATACACCAGGGCTCAAGAACCTTTCAGAGAGATGCATTTCTTGTTTTCATGTTCTTTTAGCAAATTGTTGTTGTTGAGTCGCTAAGTCATGTCTGACTCTTTGCAACCCCATGGATTGCAGCACGTCAGGTTTCTCTGTCCTTCCCTATCTCCTGGAGCTTACTCAAATGCATGTTCGCTGAGTCGGTGATGCCATCCAACCATCTTGTCCTCTGTCACATTTTCTCCTCCTGCCTTCAATCTTTCCCAGCAACAGGGTCTCTTCTAATGAGTCAGTTCTTTGCATCAGGTGACAAGAGTATTGGAGCTTCATCTTCAGCTTTGGCCTTTCCAATGAATACTCAGGGATGATTTCCTTTAAGGATTGACTGGGTTGATCTCCTTGCAGTCCAAGGGACTGCAAATACTTAAAAACAAATCAGGAGGACTTCAGTAATGGAGACTCATTCGCGGTTGCTCTTAAATATGTCCTCTTCCTAACCAGGCTGCACGCCCAGCCTGTTTCTCAGGCCAGACTTGGAATTCTCAGTCCATTCCATCTGCTCAGATTCCTAAAGGCAACCTGGATTCCATGATCCCAGACCTCGAATGCATGAGGTTCGCTGGGCTATATTTTAAAAAAAAGTTTGACTGGTATCTATTTTACTGTTCTGAGCAGATGATGTTCTTTGTTTATGAGAGAAATTAGGCCAAATCCAACTTTTCCACAGATGGAGAAACCTGAATTATTTATCAGAGGATCATGAATTTGGTTCTGGCAAATGGCAGGGCCGAGGGCGGCTGATTTGTGTCTCGTTGTTGGAACAGCTTGCTCCCAGCAGGTCCGAGGCAGTCCTGACGCAGAGCTGGCTCTGGGCAGGGACTGGTGGTGGAGACCTCCCCGTGGCTGTTTCTGCTGGGCTTCTCTGGTTCCCAGAGGCTGTGGGAAAGGCCCTGATGAGCACTCTGACCAGCCACTGGGATGCTGCAGCTTCACAGGGGTGCAGCAGGTGGGCCCAGGTGGGTCTTCTTCAATCAGAAAAGAGTGATGGAAATAGAGATGGTGGTCGTTACAATTTCCCTTCTGCCATCAGGCCATTCTTTCCTTTAAAATTGAACCGTTGTGTAGGTACTGTGTCTGGTGGCTCAGCAAGCAACCGGGAAGGCCTTGTCCTGGCTCCTATTGGTTGTGGAAAAGAGTGGGCTTTGCATTTATTGGGGAAGACCTCAGAAAAGCACCTTTCGGCGTGAGCTGGACCATCTTGGGAACTAATACTAACTTGTGTTGACCTAGCCCTGATCACAGGTTGAGTGCTGTCCAGGCATTAGCTCATTAACCCTGAGAACAGCCCCGTGAGACAGTTTCACAGACAGCACAGCCAGGGAGAGTCCAGGTGCTTGTCCAAGACCTCCCAGCCAGTGAGCCACAGGGCCCAGCTCCGGATCCCATGTGACAAGGATCTGGGGGTTCCCTGGCACCAGCCAAGGCCCAGAAAGCCCTCAGCCTTTAAGGTACTTGTAGATGATTGGAGAGATAGAGCAGGAAACAACTCAGCCTCGTTCCCACTGACCATACTCACACTGACCATGTCTCCTACCTCCCTGGTGCTGTGGCTGTCCCCAGCCCTGTAAAGAGATGAGAACTTCAATTTCAAGCCTGGAGTTGCCTTGACCAGGGCCTTCAGTGCTCTGTGAGGAAGCAGAACCAGGCCCCAGGTCTCCCTGCCTGTCCAGGTATGTCGCTTCTTGGCCATGCTGCTGCTGCCGCTGCTAAGTCGCTTCAATCGCATCCGACTCTCTGCGACCCCATAGACGGCAGCCCACCAGGCTCCCCGGTCCCTGGGATTCTCCAGGCAAGAATACTGGCATGGGTTGCCTTTTCCTTCTCCAATGCATGAAACTGAAAAATGAAAGTGAAGTTGCTCAGTTGTGTCCAACTCTTCCAGACCCTATGGACTGTAGCCTACCAGGCTACTCCGTCCACGGGATTTTCCAGGCAAGAGTACCAGAGTAGGTTGCCATTGCCTTCTCCACCCTGGCCATGGCCTGGCCTTTAAACCTCACTATGAGTGTTCCCAGGCTGCTGGGGGCCTGGGACAAATGCTTGCATATCTCCAGGCCTCAGGCTTTGGGCATCTGGACTCCTGGGCTCTGGGCTTCCTTCCCTTTTTATTTGCAGGGTCACTTAAAAGGGGGCCAGTCCTGTCTCCTGCTTTAGTGGGAATGAGCAAGGAGGCTGCCAAGGTGAGTGTTTAAGTGTTTGATTTGGACCATTTTAATGTGCATCAAGTTTGATTAGCATCGCCTTTCAGGTTGCCCACGTAGAGAAGAGGCACTTGAGCCCCTGGACTCTTGCTCCTAATTCTCACCACTCCGGCCCCTCTAACTGCTCAGGATGGATGCCTGGCTCCCCACCTCCAGCCAACCATCACCTTTGGCACCCCCCCTCATCCTGCTGCCCCCTCCTTGACCCCTCTTGCCCTGAGCTCCCACGGGGTTGGCGTTCTCTCCTTGTGGCCTAAGCAGGAGCCCCTTTCCCAATCCTTGCAGCTTGGAAGTGGCAGGGACGTGTGGGTATGGGCTGGGGTGAGGGAAAAAGCTCTTTGTCCTTCTTTATTTCAGCAAAGAGCCAGGGTCTGGGTGGGGGAAAAGGTGAGGAGGAAAGACAATAAATAAGAAAGAAATCGAAGTTCAAGTCAAAGGGAAATTCTAAAATTCAAAATGGTCAGCCTTCCTCCTCTACAGAGCTCCCCCCACCATCCTCTCTGCCCAGTTCATTCCGCCCTGGGCACAGCGATGCTGCTCCTTCTCTGGGCAGCTGTGTGCCCTTCCACCACCTACCAAGTTTAAGGTCCTTTCCAGGCCTCGCTCAAGGGCCCCCTCTTCCAACCTTGTCGGGACCTCCCTGCCCTCCGCGAGCACCCAGACGTCCACCCCACTTCCATGGCTGGTGTGGCTTGGCGTCTTCTGCCTCCCTGGGCAGGGGGCCGGAGGGATACCGGGAAGGGAAGGAGGCAGACAGAGAAAGAGCAAGGGCAGAGAGACAGGGAGGGGTGGGGGAAAGGGTGGCAGCAATGAGGAGCCCAGAAAAGGAAGAGGAAGGTGACTAGACACAGTCCCGGGACAGCCAGGGACTTGGGCCTGAGTCAGCATGTTTCACCCACAGTCTCTTAAGCATCTGTCAGGCCACCGCTCCCCCGCCCCCCGCCGTGAAAGGAGCAGCCGCTGCGAAAGGGAGCCAGAGCGAAAGCCTCATTTAGCAAATGAAGGAAAAGCTTAAAAATACCGCAAGGAGTCACCCTCCAAGAAGGCGAGTCCACCTCCTCTCCTGCTGCTCTCCGCACCCCTCCCCCAGTCCAGCCGGGCCCAGGAGAGGGGCTGGGGACAAACAGCTGGAGTGGAGGGTGGGGAGCAGCACTTGCACGTGATGTGGTGTGCCACGGGGGGCCACGGGGCCATGCGTGGGCTGCTGGGGTGGCCTGTGTGGCTGGGCAGGTGTGTGACGGTGCAGAGCCAGGAGGCCTGGCCCTGCCTGTGAGCGCCGCCCTCCAGGTGTGGGCTTGTGACGGGCTGTGACCGGGCAGGGGCAGGTAACCCATGCAGGCATGGGGGCGTGGGTGCTGTCCTGTGTGTTTCTGCCTGGCAGAGGGCGTGGCGCTGGGCAAAGTGTGACATGTGTCAGTGTTGCCATCAGTACACATTCAAACGATGTGTGATAGAACATTGTGTGAGAAGGACGGACAGACGGACATCATAGCGGGGAAAGCAGCGCCCAGATCTTCTGGGCTGCGACTGTCCTCAAGAAACAGGCCATCACCCCCTCTTCGGAGCGGGTCTTGGCTACAGGCTCCCCCAGATTTGGCCCCAGTTCTCCCTTCCTGTTTCCCCCACCTTGGCTGTGGTGCCAGCGGCTGGCCTTGCTCCGGCCTTGCCCCTGCCAGGAGGCCACCTGTCCAGGAAGCCCAGGATGGTTCAGAGCCAACAACGTCTTCCCCTCCAGTGGGATCTTGACCACTGTTCGCTCGTTCTATCGTCCACTCCCAGGCCTGCGGGCCTCACCTCCTTCATCCCCACAGCAGCCCCACGACCCAGGTGCAGCTGACCAAGAGACAGTGACAACAGGAAGAGGCCACGGCACGTGCTTAGCGGACAGTGAGGCGGACCCACTGCACTCCTGCCCAGCTCTCGGCCAGCTCACTCCCCGACGGGAAGCAGAGGGCCCCAGCCACGGGATGGGGTTTCTCTGCTCTCTGGATCTCACCCCATAGAGGAGGACGCTCCCTTTTCTGAATAACTCACCTGGGATTCCTTTGAGCAGGGTGTCTCTGGAGTTGAGTTTTTGTGTGTTTTTTTTTCCAGGTTATTAATTCACTGACAAAGAGGCTGGATGTGGTCTGGGGATGGGAGTCAGGGAAGCAGACTTGGAAAGCAGGGGGCCCGGCTTTGTCCGGTTGGAGTGTATGCACACCTGGATGCCCAGGAGCCAAGGGTCCTCGCACACTTGGGCTGCGTGTGCCCACCACCCCTCACCCTCTGGTTCTCGGGGAGCTGGGCTCATGGAGGATTTGCCAGTGTCCTGGGAGGGCTCAGAGAACTGGGATGGAGGTGTGTCCCTTGCAGCCAGGGCCAATGAGGACACGCAGAGTGTGAAATCTGTACATGGGAAGCCCCTCCCCTCCCAGAGTTTGCCCTGTGAGTCCGCCCTGGTGGCAGAGAAGCTGCCATCGGCACTTAATCTGAGGTTAAAGCACTGCCTGTCCGGGGTGCTCTGCAGTGCTTAGTAGCTCAGTCACGTCCGACTCTTTGCAGCCCTGTGGACTGCAGCCCACCAGGCTCCTCTGTCCGTGGGGATTCTCCAGGCAAGAATACTGGAGTGGGTTGCCATGCCCTCCCATGCAGAGGATTTTCCCAACCCAGGGATCGAACCCAGGTCTCCTGCATTGCAGGCGGATTCTTTACCAGTTGGGCTACCAGGGAAGCCCTGCCTATCCCTTGCACTGTGCTTTTCCTTCCTTCGGTATTGCAGTATTTTTTATTCATTCTGCTCTACCCTCGGAAACACCTTTTCTATTTGTCCCACCAAACACACCCTCCTTGTCCAGGCCCCAGCGCCTGTACCCACCCCTTTGGCCCACGGGGATTCCTCCCTGCTCTTAGCTGGCTAGGCTGGTGTCTGAAGGCAGGGCTCATACCTCCCCCGGTTGTTTCCGGTAGATCCTATGAACTGTTCCTCATGGGATTTGTTTTTCAGGTACTTGCTTCACCGTACCATCTGGTCGTTTTCACCAGCCGTTGAATGTCTCATCACTTTAGTGCTGTCTAGAGGTCCCATAGGATTGGGTGTCCTGGTGGTTGGCGGGGGGATTTCCTCACGTGGGGGCCTGTTCCATGGAGACAATCCCCTCTCATTGGTTCAGTTGTTGTTGTTCAGTTGCTACGTTGTGTACGACTCTTTGTGACACCATGGACGGCAGCACGCCAGGCTTCCCTGTCCTCCACTCTCTCCTGGAGTTTGCTCAAACCCATGTCCATTGGGTCGGTGATGCCATCCAACCATCATCCTCTGCTGCCCCTTCCCCCCTTGCCCTCCATCTTCCCTAGCATCGGGGTCTTTTCCAGTGAATCGACTCTTCCCATCAGGTAGCCCGATGGTCCGCAGCTTCAGGACCAAGCTGCCCACTCTGGGACAGACCCCCTCCTTCCCATGTGGCATGCACACCAGTTCTTGTGTCTACCCTGTCCAGGGTGGGGGCACTTCCCTGGGGTGAGGAGACCCAGAAGACCCTGAGAACGAAGATAGAGGGGTGTATCTCTCATGGGCAAGCCCAGTGAGGCCCCTCTCTGTGTTCCCAAATGCAGAACAAGCCTTTCTCTTTACCACCATCATTTCCTTCATCTATGAAAACAGGTGGAGAGCGTAACACTGGCTGGGTGGGTGGGGGTAGGGGTCCTACGAATGCTTCTGATTTTCAGAGCCTGTGGCTGTGCTCTCCCCTCTTAGAAGCAGCTGGAGCCCCTCTCTCCCTACCTGTGGAGGGAGGGGCCTATGACAGGGGTGAAGTCTGACAGCAGAGTCCGTGCATGAAGAGCACTGTGAGCTGAGCTCCTGATTCTGGACACCCGTCTGTCCCTGTCCTTCCCTTCACACGTCCTTTCCATCATTTTAGTCAAGAGTGGGGCTGGGGAGGGGGCTGGCTGGCCCCCCTCCAGTCAGGAGTGGAAAAATCCATCACGCACCTAACATATATTTTAAAATAACTTACACGCAAAACACCCCCACGCTCCCATTTCTGTGTCTCAGATCTGATTATCTGCAGCTCTCTCTCTCTTTTTTAATAAAAAATTGCTATAAATCTTTTTGTCACAGGAGATATAAGACGCAGGTTTGCTAGAGAAACTGCCTTGCTGAGTTGTTTTGTAGATGGTTTGGTGCCTGGCTCTGGTTTTCTTTTTTTTTTTTTCCTTTACTCCCCTACAGCTCAAGCTGAATTTCAAAGAAGATGAGAGTAAAGGAGAGATATCTCTGGTTGGCATTAAAGAGGGAAAAGAAGTTAGCAGGGCTGATAGCACCCATCCCTTCTCACCCCAGGAGTCCCCACATGTTTCCACCACACCACTTCCAGATTTGGTCAGTGGGATCCACCATGTGATATAGGTCATTAAAATCACTCCTTTCGTGTGTGTGTGTGTGTATGTGTGTTAGTTGCTAAGTCGGGTCTGACCTTTTTGTGACCCCATGACTGCAGCCCGCCAGGCTCCTCTGTCCACGGAATTCTGTAGGCAAGAATACTGGAGTGGGTAACCATTTGCTTCTCTAGGGGATCTTCCTGACCTGGGGATCAAACCTGTGTCTCTTATGTCTCCCACTTCGCAGGCAAATTCTGTACTGTCTGGGCCAGAAGGAAAGTGCATCCTTTGCCTCCCACATATGTCCCTATCTTCTGGCTAAGACTGATATCATGTGGGGGGATGGGACATTGGGGAGCCTAATCCATGGGGCCTCCAAGGACCTGAATCACAGACAATCCACAGATGGACAACTTGGAAGGTAGCTGTTTACTGGGAAGTTGTGCCAACACAGCTGACCCATTTGTTAGCCCGGCCACAAAGCAGGTTGAAAGGAGAGAGTATTCCTGCCAGTGCTCCCCTGGGGGTCAGGGTTGGAGGCAAGGGAACCCAGCAAAGCTGCCTGTGGAATGCGGCCCCCGGTGCAGGGCCCTCCAGGCCTCGTGTTCGGCAGGTGCTCAGTGGGCTGGGGAGGCGAGGTGTGAGGTGTGTCTCTGAAAGAGAGGCCGGGATAGGTCTTGTGGGGTGGGAGGGGGAAGGCGGTGAGCCAGGGAGTGAAGGGGGGCGTATGTGGGGGTTGGTGAGAGAGACCAGTCTGAGCAAAATGAACATCTGCTGCTGAGCCGCCTTCCAGTTCATCCGTCCAGGCAGAGTCAGCCTCACGTGGATGCCCCACAGGGAAGGAGCCTGGCTTAGGGAGAAGGACACGGATCTTTGGGTGGGTAGATCTGCCACTCACTGTTCTGTGGGTCTGGGCTGCTTTCCTACATCTTTGTGCCTCAGTTTCCTCACTGGCACAACGAGGATGATACTGTCTTCAGAGTTACTGTGGGGATTAGAGGTCCCTATGAAGCTACCCCGGGCTTCCCCTGTGGCTCAGTGGTAAAGAATCTGCCTGCAATGCAGGAGGTGCAGGAGATGTGGGTTCAATTCCTGGGTCGGGAAGATCCCCTGGAGGAGGGAATGGCAACCCATTCCACTGTTCTTGCCTGAAGAATCCCATGGACAGAGGAGCCTGGTGGGCTATAGTCTATGGGGTTGCAATGAGTCGGACACGACTGACGCAACTTAGCATGCACACGTGCCTGGAGTTACCCCACAAACCTAAAACTGGGTGCAGAGGGACTTGGCAGGTGTCCCCGCCTCCAGTATCACTTCAGGGAGGGCACTGCAGGGCGTCTGCTCCAGGCCCCTCCAGGTCTTCTTGAAAACCAGGCAGGTTTTGCCAGTGTAGAACGAGTGAGCAGGACCCAGCGCTGCCCGGCCTTTCCACAGCCTGCTGTCTCCCGGGCCGCTGTCAGGGGAGGTGCCTTTCATTTGTATTTAATAAAGTCCAGTAATGCGGCAGTGTGTGAATCACAGTGTAACGCACAAGAATGGATACCAGATAAATGTATATGGATGTGTGTGTCTATCTATATATACACGTGTGCACAGGTTTATTGGGATTTTCAGGCCCACTACTGTTATTAATCTGATTCAAAGCCTGCAGCCTGGTTTAATATATTAAGTGAAATGGCAAGTCTTTATCCGTCTTTGCCTCCTCCTGCTCCCTACCTTCTGTCTGCTCTCCAGGACAACACCATGCATATGCCATATTAGATTCCATTTTGGTCCTGTTCTGATAAGCAGGAGATTAAATAATGAATGAGATTCCCATTAGCTGGATTTTTTTTTTGGGCATATTTCAGGCAACCTTTTCCCTTTTTAATCAAATCGGCTCCGTACCGCAGAATATTTTTACATTGATTTGAAAGAAAAGGATTTTTAAAAAGACCCGGTTACGCTGACATCGCCATGTGTAGGAAACTTGGCTGGCAGAGTCATGGGCAAGGGGAAGGGGCTGGACTGAAGCTGGAGGGCAGCAAGTGGGGTCTGGAAAAGCCCCTGCTCCATCCACCTTCCCTCTTTCCCGCCTCACTCCTTTCCTCTTCTTTTCCAGATTGTTCTGCTCTTAGACTGAGGAACTGGGGCGGGGTGGGGGGGGGGTGGGGAAGTGCGGTGGGGGATCACGTGGCTCTTTTGTTTTTGTTAGAAAGCAGGACTGTTCATTGGAATGTTATCCCAGGCATAGTAAGAACTATGTATAAGGTGCCCATCCTTCTGGAAGCTTCCTTCATTTATCTGGGGCCATTGCCTTCCTCTTAGGAAGACCCTTTCAGAGGCTGCGCAAGGGACCCAGAGCCCCAATTCCCCCACCCCACCCCCGGGTGCTTCTCATCCGCCCTGACTAAACACGTGTCCTTCGTGGAAAATCCAAGGCGTTTCTTTTTTTTTTTTCTTCTAGGGGTGGATAGCAGAGGATGAGACCTGGCAGATCTGAAGACCTCATCACATGTCACTGTTCGGTTCTTCCTGTTTTCCAGACGTGCAGGCAGAGTTCGGAAGACCCAGGTTCCAGGCTCCTTTCTCTGGGGCCCGGCTGGGAATGCCTGGACTCCCGTTTGTTGAGTCCCAACCACATGGGAGGGGGTGTGATAGGTGAGGTAGGGTTGGGCTTCTCCCCAGACTCCAGGCAGGGGTAATCAGTATCCACTGAAGGGATGAAGGAGACCGGGGCTCAGCATACCCAGTCACTCGTCCACAGGCCGCAGCTGCTAATAAGCACGAGGGTCTGGATTCAGGCCTGGGCGCTCTCACCCCTGACCCGGGAAGGTTGGTGGGGTTCCGTGGTCTTCCTGACGCAAAAGTGTCTGTTGCTTCTGGCTCTGAGGCATGTGGGGTTGTCTCTGCCCCTTCTCTGTGCTCCCTGTCCCCAGAGCTGGTCTCTTGGCTGTGTGTTCAGTCGCTTCAGTCAGGTGCAACTCTTTGCGACCCCATGGAATGTAGCCTGCTAGGCCCCTCTGTTGGTGGGATTCTCCAGGCAAGAATACTGGAGTGGGTTGCTATGCCCTCCTCCGGCCTCTTGGCTATAGGGGTGAGGGGGTGAGATGAGAGGGTGGCAGCTGCAGTAGCCATAACCCAGTCCCACATGGGCCCCTCCGGACAGCAGACGGGAGCGGTCTGAGGACTCGCCATGGGTCCCCTGCACCCTGGTCTGAGGACTCGCCATGGGCCCCCTGCACCCTGGTCTGAGGACTCGCCATGGGCCCCCTGCACCCTGGTCTGAGGACTCGCCATGGGCCCCCTGCACCCTGGTCTGAGGACTCGCCATGGGCCCCCTGCACCCTGGTCTGAGGACTCGCCATGGGTCCCCTGCACCCTGGTCTGAGGACTCGCCATGGGTCCCCTGCACCCTGGTCTGAGGACTCGCCATGGGCCCCCTGCACCCTGGTCTGAGGACTCGCCATGGGTCCCCTGCACCCTGGTCTGAGGACTCGCCATGGGTCCCCTGCACCCTGGTCTGAGGACTCGCCATGGGCCCCCTGCACCCTGGTCTGAGGACTCGCCATGGGCCCCCTGCACCCTGGTCTGAGGACTCGCCATGGGCCCCCTGCACCCTGGTCTGAGGTTTCGCCATGGGCCCCCTGCACCCTGGTCTGAGGACTCGCCATGGGTCCCCTGCACCCTGGTCTGGGGATTCACCATGGGCCCCCTGCACCCTGGCCTGAGGACTTGCCATGGGGCCACCCTGGTCAGGACACATGGGTTGACTGTCAGTGGAGGCTCGGGAGGGGGCCTGGCTGACTCCTCGGAAGTCCAAGGTCATGAAGAGGAATCCGGCACCTGACCTGCACACCTATATCCTGAAGAACGTGACTCTCCCCAGGGATTTTCCACACAAGCACTTTCCCACTTTCAGACATGACTGGACCGAACTCACAAAGCAGTTTCTGCTCCTCCGTTCTCTGAGAACCCGGGGCTGTTGGCTGATAAGAGGCAGGCGGTGGGATACGCTGAATCCCACTGAGGGGCTAACTGGGGCCGGCCGACAGGCAGCACAGAGAGTTAGGAGGAATCGTGGGGACTTCGTGGGACCCCACGTGGATGCTTCCAGGCTGGGGCAGCTGATCCCTGCACGGGAAGCCACCTGTGTGCCATGGGACATCCCTGCTCTATGCAAGCTCTGCCCACTCCTCCCTCCTACACCCCAGCCCACGATCAGGGCCAGGCAGACCCCACCTTACCCAGCCATCAAGGTTAAGAAAGCCTAGGGTGGGGGCTACATCCGGAAGGGGCTGGATGGCAGGGGGCAGGGGGTGTGGGGACAGGGCCTGGGCAGCGATGCCCTCCCAGCCTCCCTTCGGATTCCCAACAGTGGGGCCGTTCATGGCCGGTGACAGGCAGGAGGGACGGAGAGTGAGGGTCTGCTGGGGACGACAGACATAAGAGACACTGGCCGACACCTGAGACCCACCATGGGGACAGAGTTTGCAGACGTTCCTTGTGCTACCCTGTCCAGACCACCAGCCCTCCCTGGCTCCTCCTGGGCAACTGAGACACACTGTTTCACCACCCTTCATCTGCAGGGCATCAGGGCCACGCACACCCTGGCAGAGTATGCTGCTCAGGCTGGGCCTGAAAGCCGTGGTGGTTGGCTGTTAGTCCTGGAGACGAGCAAGGCTGTGGGAGGCAGAGGCGGCCTCGGGGACATTTTCAGGTGTTGACTGGCCAGGGGCTGCCCCTCCCTGTGAAGATGCGCGTGAGGTCCTTGGGAAAGTGTGATGAGTAAAGGACAGAAGGAGGAGATAAGAGAAGCGAGCTGTGGACAGCCCCCCTGCCCCCCACGTCCCTGCAGCTCGGGCTTACACAATCCCTGGTCCGGGTTCCAGGCCCAATTAATCTCCGCTCTCCCCTGTCTCCTTCCTTCTCCTGCTTCCGAAGACGAGGGAAGGAGAGTGTGCCCTTTTGGCTGATGCCTCTGCTGAATTATTTGAGAGATGAGACTTTAAATGGATGTTTAAAGGGCCAGAGGCCCGGGCCTCTGTGCCAGGGCGCCCGAAGGTCTGGGCCTGCAGGGAGGTGTTGGGCGGTAAGCCCTGCCCTCTGCCCCCCCCCCCCTCGCTGTGCTGCCAGGACCTCAGACTGATGACCCAAGGATGGGGCCTGACACCTCCGGTGTGCTTGGGGGACACATGTGGGTCCCCTGCATGGGTGTGTGCTGGTGGACACTGTCTCAGGACACAGATCCGAACACAGTTTGGACACACAGTTTTGTGGACACGTTGGGGAGACGGGGATGTGGCACGTGAAGGCTCTGTGTGCCTGGCAATAGTCTTTTGTGCACACGTGTGTAGGTGTGACTGTGTGAATCAAGGAGTACGTGAGTGAATGTTCACATCCCCGTATGTGAGCCGAGTGAGGAGGGTCTGGCAGGGGTTGGCCTCGCGGCCTGGCAGAGCTGACCGGCGGGAGGGCCCTCTTCCTGAACTTCTGGTTCTATGACATCCAGAGATTTCAAGAGGGGCTGCGCTCCCAGAGACAGAAACCAAATTGCCCACACTTGAAGGAAAGAGGCTTGGGATTTCTTCTGAGTGCAGATAATCTAGAAGATACGAAAGACTGTCCCCAAACGTGAGAGTTGTGTGTCTGTGTGCATGTGAGACTGTGAGTTTGGTACAAGCTGATCCCATGACAGCCAGTGGTTCCTGGTCGTGTCTGTGTGTGTGTGTGTGTGTGTGTGTGTGTGTGTGTGGAGAAGGAGGAGACAGGAAGGTCAGCTTTGCTCAAACCATCTCCAGGACACAAGGCTGTGGGGTAACTTGTCTGTGAAAGTGGAAGTGTAACTCTCTCAGTCATGTCCAACTCTTTGCGACCCCATGGACTACACAGTTCATGGAATTCTCCAGGCCAGAATACTGGAGTGGGTAGCCTTTTCCTTTTCCAGGGGATTTTCCCAACTCTGAGACTGAATCCAGGTTTCCCGCATTGCAGGTGGATTCTTTACCAACTGAGCCACTAGGAAAGCCTGACTTGTCTGTAGGGGGTCACTTCTGCTCTCTATTTCTCACACTAACCCCTCTGGTGGGTGAACAACTTTGGGAGTTGACTGACACTTAGGAGAGTGAGATATGTGAAGTCCTACAGTGCCTACCAGGTCCAGCAGATGGAAGGTCTCTGAAATCCAGGAGAACAACCAGCCCTGAGGCAGACCTCTGCCCCAGTCTTATCCAGAAAGTGAACGTGTTAGTTGCTCACTTGTGTCCAACTCTTTGCATAGTCTGCCAGGCTTCTCTGTCCATGGGATTCTCCAGGCAAGAATACTCAAGTGGGTAGCCATTCCCTTCTCCAGGGGATCATCCCGACTCAGGGATCAAACCCGGGTCCTCCTGCATTGCAGGCAGATTCTATACCATCTGAGCCACTAGGGAGTATCCAGAGGGGCAGCCAGATTTGGGACTAGGATGGATGAGGGACTGGCAAACCTCCCCACGTGCCTAGGTCACTGCCCTCGAGGGTGGGTTCAGCTGTTGACTGGCCCTTGCTCCCAGTCAGGAGTTCTGCTCATGCTGCCTCTCCCAGCCACTGTTTCTCCATGTTCCAGTGGCCTGGTACAATGAAGGTGCCTCCTCTTCGTCTGCCGCCTTCAAGGAGCAAGTCCTGGCCACTCAGCACCCCTTTCTTTGCTGTGTGTTGGTTTTTTCCCACTCGCTCACGCCTGTGCTCATGATGGTGTTCAGTGGTGTCCTACTCTTTGCAGCCCCATAGACTGTATGTAGCCTGCTGGGCTACTCTGTCCATGGGATTTCCCAGGCAAGAACACTGGAGCAAGTAGCCATTTCCTCCTCCAGGGGATCTTTCCGACCCAGGGATCGAAGCCGAGTCTCCTGCATTGGCAGGCAGATTCCTGACCCCTGAGCCACTTAGGAAGCCACTCAGCCCTGTAACTACTGATCAACCATACACACCGCTGCCAGCCAGGTACTGGGGAATGAGAAAGGGTGAACTTCAATTCAATCTCACACATGTTCACCAAGCATTCATTGTGCACCTACTGGGGATTAGGTGCTGAGAGTCCATTGCTGGACAAGACAGATAGGGTACCTCCTTTCACAGAATTTATAATCTAGTGCAGATCGCTAATGGTGTGGTTATAAACCGGAATGTCTGGTGCCATTTCTAATATGGGAGTGGCGAGATGGTTGGAACACACAGAAGGTCTCCAGGCTGGAGGTCCCTGAGACACACACCTAATCCCAATCAGAGTGGAAGCTTCCCAGGCGGCGGCAATGACAGCATTTTTCTTCTTGCCAACACCTCCACAGTCCTTATCCCAGATCTGTCTGGGTTTTCATAGACTATGAAAGGATGGATGGATCCCTAGATGGATGGATGGACACATGGGTGGAAAGATGGATGGGTGGATGGGTGGGTGGATGTTGCTTATATCTCATTCCGATCTCTCAGCTCCGGAAGCATGGACTGCTCAACCAGGTCAGGACTCAGTGTCGAGTGCCAGCAGCGACACTCACTGCCCGCCCCTGGCTCTTCCCAGGGGATGGGGGCTGGGCAAAGGCGCCTCCCCTCCCAGCCCAGGCTGTGCACACACATTATTGGCTTGCTCCTCAATCATGCCTTTTCCAGCTAGCCGCTCCTGTCACAGCACATCTTGTTAGCCCTGGAGGCTCAATGAAATGGAAATTCATGTTTAAATTTAAAAACAACATATTGACCCTGGGAGCCAGTGATGTCTACATTTTTAATAACTTACTCAGAACGAAGGCTTGGATGAGCACGTGTGCTTCTTCGTGTGTGTGTCCCACATGTGTGGACTTGTGTGTTGCCTGGGGTGCGTCTCTACATTTGTGTATGTGGGTGTCGGTAGTGTTTTCACTTGTGTCAGTGAGCGTCTGTGTGTGTCAGCATCTGCTCTGAAGTGCTGTGTTGTCTCATCGTGTGGTTACAGTTGTGTGAGGCTGTTGTGGGGTGTGTTGGAAAGGTTTGATTTGACTGGGACGTGTTCGGGGAGCTCAGAGAGCACTTCGCCCCTTCCATCTCCTGGCAGAATCAGCATCCACCCCTTGGGACAAGTGCTTTCTTTCCACTCATGCCCTGCGAACTTCCAGAGCCCCATTCCTCAGGAGGCCCAGGATCTGGCCCAGTACCACCAGCTGTGTGGTTGAGCTAAGTGCCTGCATGCTCTGTACACCTACAAAGGAGACCCTCGGTCGCCTTTGTAGGGTAGGGGGCCACAGTAAGACCCTAGTCACCTTTTTAGGGTAGGGGGCCACAGTAAGACCTCAGAAAGGCCTATCCTAGGGTCTGTCAGCTGTCACATTATGATTCCTACTCTCCAACCCAGTCTGATCACTGTTATCCTGTTCCAAGCACACTCAGTGTTGAGTCATTGACACTTTTTCTGATTTCCAACCTGATACAACAGAGGTAAACATCAACCCTACATTCATGGCAGGGGCTCAGCAAACACTGGCTCATTGACTGAAATAGTGTGTCGTCAGTTTCAAGTGTCTTATTCCTTCATCTATCCATCCATCCATCTACCTACCATGGGCTCATTTACATTTCTTTCCTTCTTACTATATTCAAAGGCGTAGTCAAGCATCTTATTCCTTCATCCATCCATCCATCCACCTACCATGGGTTCATTTTACATTTCTTTCCTTCTTACTATACTCAAAGGCAGCTTCGCCTCTTGAGATGTTTTCAGCCTACTAACGAGGATGGTGTGTAGGGAAGAGCTGGGTAAGAAAGAGCCAGGGTGCTCTGGGAAGGACTTGGAGGAAGAGAGCATGTGCAAGAAGTAGGAAGAGAGCATGTGCGAGAAGAGATTTCATGAGGGAGGTGGTGGGAGTGGAACTGAGCCCAGACGACTAGATTGGTCAGATGGGGAAGGAAGGAAAAAAGAAGGGGCCCTCTCTGGTTGGGTGCATGGAAGCATGTTTGGGTAAGAGCATGGACAAGTAGGGGGCAGCAGTGGAGAAAGTTCAGCCCAACTACCCATCCGTGGCCTATAGCACTTTCTTTCCCATCACCTTGCAGCTCTCTCACTAACCTTAGTTCAAAAGCAGAGAGGCACTATCGTCTGTCTTTCAGAGATGGGAAAATTGGTCCAGGACGGTTGAGCATCGAGCCCAAAGTCACACAGCAAATGTGTAACAAAGTAGGGACCACAACCCATCTCTGGACCCGATGACCTGGAGTCTCCTTCTCAATGGTGAGATAAAGAACCCACCCAGGAAGTTTTTAAAGTCTTATTTTTTAACTTTAAGAGAAGTGGGAAAGGGTCTGCGAGCACTTTGTTTCTATTACCTATTGAAATTTGACATAATGCCTTGGCAGCTCCCCCTTAATATTCTGCTGTATATGGAGCCTGACGATTTCCACCATCGAATGTGACAGGTTGGGAAGATTAAAAAGAGGAGCTAAACTAGCAGCAGTTGGAGATGAGGAAAAGTAGCACATTTATGAATAATTTCAGCTGAATCCTCACAACACGACACTCCCTGGACAGAACACATTCATTATCTTATTCACCACGACTACTGCAATATTAGTGATTTGTTACCAAATCAATTATTAATTCATACAGGAGAACGAGGCTCTGTCACTTAACTCTTCTCTGAATGTTGGGCCCAGGGTGGGATAGGGAGGGAGGGGGGGGGAACAGCCAGATTTAACCTTCATTCCTTGGTTTGGACTCTTATAGAATGTGGAAGGACAGCTAAGGGTGGTGGCAAGTGAGAAGTATGATTAGAGGGAGCATCTCACACCCCTCAGAGCTATGTTCTGAAACAACAGACATCCAATACAACAGAGCAGTGCAGAGCCTAGAGGGTGGTCGGGGCCAACTGAGAATATCCATCCATCCATCCACCCATCCATCCATCCACCCATCTGTCCATCCCTCCAATTTATTGCCTGCCATCTGAAGTATCTGACTCAAATATTTGGCTCTGTAATCCTCTCTCCTCTGACAACCCATGCACACCCTTCTAATCATCAGAGCCCAAGTCAAGTGATCAGGACACCCCTTCCAGGACACCGCCCTACCCTTGATTTTCCAACTCTCCAGCTCCTATTCCAAGAATTCTCCAGCCCTTCACTCAACGTGTATCCACACTTGACTGAACACAGCTTTCACTTGAATTGTCTTGACTCCTTAGCTCAAAATTCCTCAAAGCATCCTGGGACGTGCTTTATACCACCTGGTCTGTTCTTTAAGAAGGCAGATCCCAGAGCCCCACCCCAGACACACTGAATCAGACCTCTGGGGCTGGGGCCTGGGAGTCAGCCCTTTAAAAGAGGACCCAGGGAATCCTTGGGCATGCTTCTGAGCCAACCTGAGACCCCCCTCTGTCTTCTCAGGCACCATGCCCAGCGCTGGGCCTTCAGGCAGCCGAGGGGCTATAGACTTCTGCTCATCCAGGGCTTGTTAACAGGCTGTGGTTCTTCCTTGCTCTGCACGTTCTCTGTTGCTATAACACATGTGCTCGGTGTTGAGGAGGCAGAAGCGCACCGTTCTGGATCAGGGAGGCTCAGAAGCAAGGCAGGTGGAAATGCTAAAGGCGGCAGTGTCTCCCTGGGGAAGAGAGAGGGGAGGAGGGAGGGAGGGGAAGAGAGGATGACCTAAAGAGGATAAAAAGGAGGGTGAGAAGGGATGGGAAGAGAGGAGGGGGGAGGAAAGGAGAAAGTACAGAAGAAGAAAGAGTAAAGAAAAACATGGAAGGGGGAAAGAAGGAAAGGCAGGAAACAAGGAAGGATGGAAGGAAAGAAAGAGGAAATAAAGAAGCCACCCCCATAGGGTGAGGCTGCCCATAATCCCTGGTGAGCCAGCTCAATTGTAGCTTTCTGGACAGAGAAACTGGGCTTCAAGGGGAGGAGAGGCTAGGCTAGGAGCCGAGTCTGGGAGTAGACAAGCTTATCGGCAGGGGTGGCTCCGGCTGTGTGGAGTTGGGGAGTCACCCCCAGCCACTCCCTAGCCCAAGGATAGCCCCCGCTTTCCCCTTCTCCTCCCTGTTTCTCTAACTTGACCTGTGGAAGTAGAAGTGAAAGTCGCTCAGTCATGTCCGACTCTTTGTGACCCCATGGCCTATAGAGTCCATGGAATTCTCCAGGCCAGAATACTGGAGTGGGTAGCCTTTCCCTTCTCCAGGGGATCTTCCCAACCCAGGGATCGAACCCAGGTCTCCCACATTGCAGGTGGATTCTTTACCAGCTGAACCACAGGGGAAGGAATCTCCTTTTCCTGGGTTTAGGGTCCCTCCCCATATCTTCCCGGGGCCCTGCCAGCAAAAGACAGCAAGCCCAGTGAACACCTGTTGCTGGCCAGGGGGTTAGCAGCGACCTAGGAGGGTGCTTCTTCCCTGACCAATGGCTGGAACCCTCTCCCAGGAGAATGCCCTGACCCAGAGCCCACCAGGAAACCAGGAGAGAGATAAAGTCAGGAGGACAGAGTTACAGGTGCCAGGGTTACAGGGATCCCAGAGCCCAGTCCTATCCTTATCTCAACCCCTTTCAGACCCTGGCAACCCCACCCAGATGTCCTGTCAGACCCTCTGGGCATCCCAGTCTCTCTGCAAAGACCACTTAGAGCCCAGACCTAGCTAAGAAAGGTCACCTGCTCATAATAAATTGTGTGGGTGATAATTATCTGAAGGATGGTCTGCAGGATGTTTTGGGGCCAACTGAGTCCCAAGTTTCTAAATCCTTCCTCTTAACCCCTCAGTTCAATGGCTGGTACCTGTCCACACCCTTGGTGTATGTGATTTCCTAGAAGTGCCACCAATTAGAGCTAGCATGGAGACTTATCTCTCCTTCAAGGCAAAGTGGTTTGACCAAGGACCCCAGCCAAGTCCCCGCCTGGCCTCTCCTGAGCCCCCTCCACAGGGCAGGGAGGCAGCAGTCAGGGTGTGGTTGTGGATGCCAACAGCCCCAGTGCCCCGTTCCTCTGGTGCTAATTACCACTGGAGAAATAGACAAGGGGGCTTCCCTGGCGGCTCAGTGGTGATGAATCTGCCTGCCAATGTAGGAGACTCAGGTTCAATGCTTGGGTCGGGAAGATCCCCTGGAGAAAGAACTGGCAACCCACTCCAATTTTCTTGCCTGGGAAATCCCACGAACAGAGGAGCCTGGCGGGCTGCACCAGGGAGTCGCAAAAGAGTCGAAGGTGACTTAATGACTAAACAACAACAACAACAAATAAACAAGGGGGGAACATCTTTGAAAAATGTGATTATTGTGTTGGTCAAGTATGGGTGGGTCTGATTTATTCAGAGTCCTAAACCCTGAGCACTCAGGCTGTCCTGGGGGTTACTCTTGTAGGTTCTGCTCCCTCGTCTCAGGACCACCCTCTCCTCTGAGCCTCTAAACATTGTCCCAGCTTTCTTAGACTTGGGCTCTGCTTGTTCCCTAATCCCTTGGAGTCATAGGATTTTCAGAGTAAAGAAACTTTAGAGATCACCTAACCCTATGCCCAAGGAGCCCTGAAGAAGGAACCGGAATGTTTGGGTTCGGCTCCATTCCCCCCACTGTGTTGGTCAAGTCGAGCTCGTCACCTCACTGACCTTTTCCCCATTTTCAAAATTTAACATGGGATAAAAACCTATCCTGGCCTGCCTCATATGGTCACTGTGAGGATAATAAAAAAAAAATGCTGCAAACCACCTCTCAAGCAGGAGGAAGGCCACTGAACAGTCTTTTTAGAGGAGAAACTCATGCTCAGAGAGACTCAGTAACCTCCAAGGACGCATAGCTTTCTCAAGCCGTCGGCTGGGCGCCCACTGTCAGGGAGCACATGGGTCAAACCCTGAGAGCCAGACTGACCTCCGGGCCAAGGTTAGCTGCGCTTGACAATCCTCTGGAAGTCTCGGCTGACTTGCACGATAATCCGGTGTCTGGCATGGAGCTGGTGCACAGAGTGGGGTGGGGTGAGGGCGTGGATGCAAGGGACCTGCTGTATCCTTGTGACAATCAGGCCACAGCTCAGGGTCCAGCCATTGAGTGCCTGGGCTGCCGGGCCCCTCTGTCCTCAAGTGCAGGCAGTGACCTGTCCCTCTTTCTTTTCTCAATGCCTAGTGCAGGGCCTCACACCCACGAGGAGCTCAATCAATGTGATGGAACATATAGGCTAATTGCTAATCAATATTGGTTTTACTTTTCTATGTTTGATTACACGGGTTTAACAAATGAATCGCATGTTAAGTGATGAAACTGCATTTCTTTAAAATGATTCGAGAAGTATCTTCGTGTTTGCAACTCAAGAAAGATGTCTTGGGGAGGGGCTTCATCTCTCTGGAATGTTCCACTCGGGGGACCGCAGGCCCTCTGGGAATCAGGACAAGAGGCTGGGGAAAATGGGCTAAGGCTGCGGTCTGTGACCCCAGGAAAACCTCCCACCAGGGGCCTGGCCTCAGGGCTGCTGAGGGGCTAGAGTGGAGACCAAGCCTGAGGATTTGCAGCACTCCTGGATACGTGGAAGCCCCTGTCCCATCCTTTCCAAAGGGAGCGGTCAGACAGAGAGAGAGCTTGGAGCTCCTACGGGGGAGAGGCCGGAGGAGCTGCCTTGAGCTGTGCTCAGGGCAGGGAGGGGAGGGAGGTGGCCTTTGTTGCCTGGACCACTGGTCAGGAACTCAGCTGGGCACCCTCTACCTGGCAGAGTGGAGACCAGAAAGACCTCAGGTTCCAACAGTATAAGATCCAGGGGATGATAGGGTCCAGTCAACACTGGACCCTGCAGGATTAAGGGCAAAGAGAGACCCCACCCTGCAGGGTTCCTGGCCCGTCTGTTTCTCACGGTCCCCGGGGCAGGGCCAGTTCACGGAAGGATCGGGGGAGGGACTGCGCCCTGAGGTGGCACAGGGGCAGTGCTGGTCCTCTGCAAAGCACTCACAAAACGGCCACTCCCAGCTTCTGGCAGCTGCTGTCTAAGCTCACAGGAGCCAGCGTCTCCCCTAGTCCAGCAGCACGTTGATCCACCAGCTCTTGGCACCCCGCTGGCGGGCTTGGGGGTGGGGAGTGGGCAGAAGACTTTTTAAGTCCTGATCTTGCCTGAAGGAGGCCGGCCGTGCAGCGAGGGGGCACAGGCCCTCCAAACAACGGAAGCAGCTGCAGGGGCTGCTCTCATCTGGTGCCCGATGTCCTGCAGCCGCTGGGAGAGGCCGTGTGGCCTCAGGGTGCCGGCTCAGACCCTGGAGCCAACCCAGTAGGGGTGGAATTCTGACCCCATCCTGCACCAGCCACGTGACTCCAGGCAGCACTTTCATTTCTAGGCGCCTCTGTTTCCTTATCGGGTATAAGGACTTCCCTGGTGGCGCTAGTGGTAAAGAACCAGCTTGACAATGCAGGAGACCTAAGAGATGCAGGTTCGATCCCTGGGTCAGGAAGATCCCCTGGAGGGGGAAACGGCAACCCACTCCAGTATTCTTGCTTGGAGAATCCCATGGACAGAGCAGATTGGAAGGCCTCAGCCCAGAGGGTTGCACAGAGTCGGTCACGACTGAAGCAACTTAACACACACACACATGCACATAAGGGATAACAGCACTTAGCTCAGAGGGCTGCGAGGAGGAGGAGTGAATGAAGCAGCTGAGAATGTGATGCCACCTGTGGACGGGATCCTCGGGGAAGGCTGTGTGTAGGAGGTGGGACTTGCGCCCGTGGCCAGAGGGGGGGCGTGCCTGAGCTCAGTGAGGAGGTGGGATGGGCTGGGAGTCCTGTCAGGGGCGCTGTGTCCCCCTGCTCCCGCCAGGATGCCCTGCTCAGCCAGGCAGGGGTCCAGGTGGTGTATGCGCCCTCAGGATGGCCCAGCTCCTGGCAGAGAACAGGGTCCCCCGCTGGTGCCTTGAGCCTGGGAGGCTGGACCTGCCCAGAGGTATATGAGTGCTTCAGACAACAGGCAGATCAGCGGCTTCTTGAACATACGAAGGGAACTCTCCGAGCACAAACTGCAGACCTGGAGCACCCGACACTAGGAGGAGGTGTGTCTGCAGTGACCCCAGCTCCCCGCCTGTCTCCTGGTCTCCATGGAGCCTCGAGTGTCTGGAAGCCTGTGAGGGACCGCAGGGCCTAGCTTTCCCCAGGAAGAGCCTTGTGCCATGTCTTACAGGCCTGTTCTGGTCCAGCTCGAGTCTGGGGCTTTCCCAGTTTCCTTGGACAGTGTCCCTGCCTCCCCCAACTCACTCGTTGCTTGTTTTCTTTTCCACCATTTTATCCAAGTGTGGGATCCGCTGAATTTTTGGTCCTGACCTTCCCGACTCTAAACCCGCTCTCTTGGCTGTGTGCCAGCCCACATTCTGCCTCCCAGCCCGTGCCTCCTTGTACCCCCAGTTTGCAGAGGTAGAAACGAAAGCTCCGAGAAAGCAGCACAGGCAGCGCTGTGACCAGAACACGGCTCGCCGGCTCCCCAGACAAAGCTCATGCTTCTCTACTTCCCTGGACTCTGGCTGGCCTGGCTGCAAACTGCAGTGGGGCCTCTTTGCTGCTACCCGGGGTTAAAGCTTTTCTTTAACCACATCAGTGCTCACGTATCTCCGCCTGCAAAGGAGGAGGCAGCCTTGGGAGTCCTCTGGCTCTGATCGACGGCCACCCCTTCTCTTGATTGTGTCATGTGTGTGAGTCATGTCTCCCCAGCCAGACAGTGACCTGGCCGCCTGCTGCGGCAGCCACGTGCTCCTTCCTCCAGAGCCCCGTGGCCTGAGCGCACAGTGGGGACTCAGCAGGAGCCGTGAGTGATAAATGGGTTGGAGACTCAGGCGTGAGGGTGATTGAGGTCAACCTTTGCTCTCTGTGTAGACAGTGCGCTCCTGGAGCAAATTAACGGGCCAGCAAACCCAGAACAGTCACGTGCAGCCTCTGGAATGTGAACTGTAAACAGCTGATGTGAATTCAAGCCTCCCTGGGTCCGTGTGGATGAGTGTGGCCTGGTTCTCTCCAAGGAAAGCAATCCTCACGCCTCCCCCACATCCCCCGGTCACCCACGTCAGTGTCTTTTCAGAACCTAGCAGAGTGTGAGCAAACACGGAGGAGATATTCCTGGATCCTTGCCCTTAAGAGCTTTCATTTCCAAAAGCTAGTCCTTTGTGTCTAATTCAAAGCCCTCTTGCTGTAAGAGATGCCACTATGCCGGGGATGACAAATTACTATGCCCATTGGATAGGTGGGGAGACTGAGTCTGGGGGCAGGGGATTGCCTCAAGATCACAGAAGGGGCTGGTCCCTGAGTGGGGACCAGACTCTTTAGCACCCCTCCCTCCATCTGCAAGCGCAGGGCGGTGCAGCTGGCAGGCTGTCTCACCCTGGGATGGCCGGGCAGTGGTGACCCCTGTGGTCCATTAAGAAAAGAGTTGTTTTTTCCCTGCTGCCAGCCAGACTGCCCGTGAAACAAACAGGATATTTACCAGGGAGAAAGGAGGAGCCAGCTGGCTCCCAGTGGCCCCTACCCTTGCACTCCTTGTAGCTTTGACTCCAAAGCCCTGCCTTTATGAAGGGCACCATTCAAAAGGCAAAGCTGCTCCTGCAAGTGTCAGGAATATGTGGGGAAGCTGGGAGTGGAGACTGGAGCCTGGGGGAGGGAGCAGCTGCAGCCAAAGAACGTGAGACTGAATGTGTGTTATTGCGCGTGGGAGCATGTGAGTGAATGTGTGCGAGTGTGGATGTGTGTGTTCCCGCACGTGGGGAGGGGTGGGGAGGGAGAGTCCTGTGACTAGGGGAAGCTGCCTTTTACGGCTGCCCTGGTGATGTTCATGACCACAGAGAAGCCTGTATCCTGCCATGTTTTGTCAAGGAGACTGATCAGAGCTACCCCAAGCTCCTCCCTTGCTTTACTTCTCTAGCAGAAATGATCCACATGTGCTCCTGTCCCTCCTAGCTTCTGCAGTGAGCACAGCCACCCCACAAACCTCTTCTGGGCTTTTCATAGGACATGCAGTACCCTACCCTGTATCTTCTTTTTCCAAGCCACGTTCTCGGATACTCGACAGGACTGGGAAGGATCCAGGAGCAGCTGGTGCTCCCAGTGTGCCGGTCGTTCAGGTAGAATGGACACCCCCTGCTGCTCATCAGCCAAGACAAGCACATGCAGTGCCCCAGGGCAGTGCTGAGAGTTCTAGAAGGTGGGCTGGGGGCAAAGGAAGCTGACATGGGTGGGTCCTGACCTTGGCTCATCCAGGTCTGATTGGGCCGTGCGGGTTTTCCTGGTGAAATAAATGGTGCCAAGGATTTGACTAGAATTTCTCAGGTCTTGGAGGGTCCTGACTCTAGGGAGGACTGGCTCTCACAGGGAAGGGAGTCCCCTGTGGGACCAACCTGGGGTGGGAAGGCTTCCTGGAGGAGGTGGGGTTGGAGGTGGGGCTGGAGACGAGTCTGCAGTGGGGTTCAGAGATCTTGTGGGCAGAGGTGGGGCTTGAATTCAGCGCCCTTGAATTCATCCTTGGTGGAGCACGGGACGCCTGCCTTCCTATTCTCTCTCTCCCTGTTATTGGCACGTGTCTCCTCTGGTCACTGGCCTGTTGTCCTCCTCCAGGCCCCGAGCTGGGAGACGGGGTGAAACTACTGTGGTGAGAAATCAGACTAGTGGAGGTACCTGTAGTCCTGGCAACAGAAGTCAGTAGTCTCCTGAAGGCCCTCTGAAAAAGCAGGGAAGCCTGCCTGTCCTCCTTTCTCCTTGTCGCCACTCAAACCCTTCAGGGGAATGGCTTTGGGAGGCTTCCAGGAGACTGGCCGTGGCTGAGACTGTCACGGATCTTTCGCTGGGGTTCATCATGCTTCCCTGTCCACCTCTTGCTCAGATGCCAGGCTGCTCATATACCAGGCCACCCTCTCCTTTTCTCTGAGTGTTCCCCTCCTCCACCCTCCTAAATCTCTTCCTCTGAGAAGCCCTCCAGGATGCATGGTGCCTGGCCTACTGAGACAACTCCCCGTTCCATGAACTTGGGATGGTCCCAAGTCACAACTTTCTCTAAGGCTGTGGCTCCTGCAAAGCTCTGATTTGCTGGTACTCTCTGCCTAGGAATGATGTGTTCTTGGCTTTATCCCGAGAAGGCCTAAACGGTAAAGTGACAAGATCTAAGACACAGCCCAGCTGTGCACAACATATGCTATGCCAAGGAGCAGTGGGTTATTATGGGAGGCTCTGGGGAGTGGTGACATCTAGAAGGAATGGAGGCGACTGCTCCGCCCAGGAGGAAGAGGTGCAGGGGGACTCAGAACAGGCACTAGGCTTGTCAGCATCAGAGGGAGATGAAGAGGGAAATGTGCCTCCCTCTTTCTCACCCTGGATGGTCCTGGCCTGGCTCTAGAACCTGGCACCTCTTGCCTGGGGCACTCTGAGCTTCAGGAGTGTGTGCAAAAAACACTGTATGCTTGTGGGCTGAGTTGCTTCAGTCGTGTCTGACACTTTGTGACCCTATGGACCGTAGCCCGCCAGGCTCCTCTGTCCATTGGGATTCTCAAGGTAAGAATACTGGAGTGGATTGCCGTGCCCTCCTTCAGAAGATCTTCCCAACCCAGGGATCAAACCCAGGTCTCCTGCATTGCAGGTGGGCTCTTTACCCACCGAGTCACCTGGGAAGCCCAAAATGAAATCCACCTGCGAGGAGGACTACCCTGGGTTGGGAAGATCTCCTGGAGAAGGAAATGACTACCCACTCCAATATTCTTGCCTGGAGAATCCCTTGGCCAGAGGAGCCTCATGGGCTATAGTCCACGGGATTGCAAAGAGTTGGACGTGATTATGTGACTAACACTTTCGGCAAGCAACATTACCCGGGCTATTACTAAGGGTTTGTGCAGTCACCTTGCCCTGGAGGAAGGCTTCCCAGCTGCTTGGAAGGCATGCCTGTGGTCACCATGGGGGCAGGTCTCTCGCGGCTGTGGATGAGGGGTCACATCTGCCATCCCCTGCAGTTCCCCCAGCCCGGCGGTTAGGATGGTCTGCCCCGCCCTCACTCCTAAGCCCCCACTGTCTCCCACCCCTGCCCCTTCACATACCCTCTCCATTCTGGCTGGAAGAAGAGGTCCAGATTCCCCACTCACTCCTGAGGCCTGGGCCCCAGAGACCCCTCTCCTGTTCCGTGACCTTGCTGTCACTGGCCACCTCCCTGGCGTCCTCTGTTCTTTTAGACCCACGCGCATCCTCTCTCCCCCGCCACGTCTGGCCCTCATCCCAGGCAGGTCCCCTTGCGCCCTCCCCAGGAGTGTCCTCTGACCTCTGACCACTGCGGTCCACATGGCCGGCCCTCCATGCCCAACACTTTTCTCTCTTAAAGTCTGGGCTCCTTTTTGGACACTCAGTCTCGCCGTGTCTTGCCGTGGGACCCAGCTGTCAGGTGTGACCGTGGGACTCCGGAAGAGAAAGACAACTTATTCCAGTGATCTGAGCCTCCCATCCTGGCACGGCCAGGGCTGGCACCTGAACATGCTTTGCCCGTGACTGGGAAAATGAATCATCTGACCATGATGTCACCTGTCCCTCGCGGGCTGGTGACTCGGGCAGAATCCCTCAAGTTAAAATGCGGAAATTGTGTACACATCTATTAATATCTCAGCTTTGCAGCAAAGACAAGGCCCTTCCGGGTTCTAACCCTTTCCTTGTGCCTCAGCCAGGATGACTAAAGGGGTCTCAGAACAGCCACCTCAAGAAGATCCCCCCCCACCTTATCTCCCAGTTTGCCACCTGAACCCCCCCCAACCTCACCTCCCTGCGTGCCTCCTGAGCCCCCACCTCCAACTTCACCTCCCAGCTCGCCACCCGACTTTATTTAATTGCCCCCCGGCTTTATCAGTACCTCCTAGATTAGAATACCCGAGACCTAGAAAATTCATAATCATGTGATTTTTTTTTTTAAAGAAGAAAGGACAGGAGAAAAAAAGTGCATTGCCTTTCCACCGAGTTGTTCATAATTACCTAATTAGAGTGGGCACTGTGCACTTGTCCATGGGGAAAGAAATCTCATAGAGATTCAAGAAGGAAAAGTGTGGGTTCCCTGGGAGAGCTCTAGGGGCAGGAACTGGCTCCCCATGGCAAAGGCTAGACCATTTGCATTAGCAACAGCTAAAGTTGCTTGGCGAAAGCAAGCTGGGGCCGCTGTCCTTGCCAGCCAAGGGACGTGGTGGAAGATGGGCATGGCCCGGAGCACAGAACAGGGCTGCCTGCCGAGGGGGCTTTGGTCTGTACGTCGATGCTCTGTTGGGTGCTGGGAGGGGGGCTCCATCCATCAGAGAGGATGCAGGTGATGGCACCGTCAGCGGTGGGGGGACAGATGGCAGGCCGCTAGTGGACACAGCCCCTGCCCTCGAGTGAAGGTGGTCGCCGCTCCCTGTGGCTGCCCGCCCCCTCCTCAATACCTCACCTCCCAGCCCGATCTGCCCCCAGACATGGATCCTGGCCGAGGGGAGAGGCATGCTCCCTGCTTCCGCTCCTGAATCGCGCGCCGTGATTCAACCACCGTAAAACGCGGTAGTGTGCTGTGACGTGAGCTGTCGGGCGGCAGCCCCGACCATTTTTGGTGTCCCCGGAAGAGCGGGCGTGGACAGAGAACTGGGTGGGAGATGGTCTCTGGGGACGCTGGTCCTCTGCCTGCCACGGGCACTCGAGGTGACTGAGGGGAAGCCAGGCCCCCCCCGGGCCTCAGTTTCCCCTTCTGTAAAAGGAGAGCGCTGGCCCCAGGCGCCCGCCTTTTCAGCTCCCAGCCCTGGTCCAAGGCTTTGGTGGTGGGTTAGGGGCTGGACAGGCCCAGGGTCTGGAGGAAGGCAGACTGTCCCGTGACAGAGTCTTAAGAGGGACTCGGGAACACCAAGGCCTTCCTGGTGACCAAGTGGGGGCTGAGCTATGGGAGGGCCCATGGAGGGCCACCTGCCTGCTAAGTCACTTCAGTCGTGTCAGACTCTTTGCGACCCCATGGCCTGTAGCCTGCCAGACTCCTCCGTCCATGGGATTCTCCAGGCAAGAATACTGGAGTGGGTTGCCATGCCCTCCTCCAGGGAACCTTCCTGATCCAGGGAACCTTCCTGATCCAGGGATCAAAACTGTGTCTCTTACGTCTCATCTCCTGCATTGGTAGGCAGGTTCTCTACCACTAGTGCTCCCTGGAAAGCTTTGGAGGAAGCCACGATGGCCCACAAAAACAACAGCAACCTGCAGAAAATTGAGAGGGACAACTTAGCTTCCCAAGCAGGCTGAGCAAGGCCGGGCTTGATGGCTTCTAGAGCACCACCTTCCTTTTTCCATCTGAAAGGCCACGGAACCACTCCGCTCAGGGAGGCGAGGAAGGAGGTCGCAGAGTGTGGAGGGCAGAGGGCAGGGCAGCCTGATGGGGGTCCTGTTTCCTTGAGACTCTCATTAGGACACGTGGACAACAACTGGCCAGGCCGAGTTGCGTCACCGCCTGTGCGGTTTGCTGCACATTAAATTCATTATTTTAACAGGTCAATGCCTCTGACAGATATTCATTTGTGGGAGATGAGCACGGCTGCTTCTTTAATCCCCGTGGATTACTTGGCTCTTCTGAAAGGCGATACCAGTAACTTGCAGAGACTTTAATCCCAATCACTCCAGACTGTTTACAAGGAGAAAAAAAAAAACCTGCTCACATGGAGCTGAGTGCCGTCTCCCAGTCCTGCCCCTCAAGGCTCAGCCTTGGCAGGGACACAGAGAGACTGAGAAGGTGGGCCCCGCAGGTGAAGCCCCTGACCCCAGTAGCCTGGAGCCCACCCTGGTGGGCGTCTGGGGAAGGTCCTTGCTCTGCTGAGGCCTTAGCTGACTGGGGGTCCTAGCTGACTTTCCGAACTCATTCCTGGTTTTCCCTAAAGATCTCGGCAACCCAGGTGGGAAGCAGCACAAGAGGCCCTTCGGAGGGAGACCGATGTTCAGCTCCCCCACCCCCCCACCCCGGGGCTGCTTGGGCTGCTGCTCTGTGGATGCCCAAGGCCATGATGGACCTGCCGGTGTCGCCAGCTGGGCCCCTCTGGGGAGCTGAGTGCCTCGTGCAGTTGCAAAGAGGAGGGGACCCGGAGAGCCTCGGTACTGCAGAGTGCTCGGTGAGACAGTGATACAGGCCGGCCTGCCACCAGAGACCTGCTATGCCACACTCTGCTTCCTCGTGGTCTCCAGACTCCCCAGACCCCTCTGCCAGGCTTGACTTCTATTGGGGAACATGTCCAGGGGGTGTGTGTGTGTGGGTGTGGGTGTGTGGTATGTGTGGTGTGTGTGTTGGGGTGGGTGTGGGTGTGTGTGGATGTGTTTGTGTGTGTGTGTCTGGGGTGTGTGGGGATGTGTGTGGTGTGTTATGTGTGGTGTGGGTGTGTGTATGTGTGTGGGGTGTGTGTGTGTGAGTGTGTGTGTGTGTGTGTGTGTGTGTGTAGGTGTTGGGTGTGTGTGGGGGGGTGTGAGTGGGGTGTGTGTGTGGTGTGAGTGTGTGTGGGGTGTGTGTGGGGGGTGTGTGAGTGTGTGTGTGGTGTGTGAGTGGTGTGTGTGTGTGTGGTATGTGTGGGGGTGTATGGATGTGTGTGTGTGGGGATGTGAGTGGGGTGTGTGTGGTGTATGTGTGGGTGTGGGTGTGTGGTATGTGTGGTGTGTGTGTTGGGGTGGGTGTGGGTGTGTGTGGGGTGTGTGGTGTGTGTGTGGAAGTGTTTGTGTGTGTGGGGTGTGTGGTGTGTGTTTGTGGGGTATGTGTGGATATGTTTGTGTGTGTGGGGTGTGTGTGTGTGTGTGTGTGTATGTGGGGATATGTGTGTGTGTGGGTGTGTGTGGTGTATGAGTGGTGTGTGTGGGGGGTGGGTGTGTGAGAGGTGTGGGTGTGTGTGGTGTGTGTGTGTGGGGTGTGTGTGAGTGTGGTGCATGTGTGTGGGGTGTGTGGGTGTGTGTGGTGCATGTGTGTGGGGGGTGTGTGTGTGTGTGTGGGTGTGTGTGGTGTGTGTATGGGGGGTATATGTGAGTGTGTGTGTGGGTGTGGTGTGTGAGTGGTGTGTGGAGGGTGGGTATGTGAGGGGTGTGTGTGTGGTGTGTGTGGGTGTGTTTGTGCACGTGCATTTCTGTGCACAACTGTTGTGTGCATGACCTCGCCTGTCTGTGAGTGTGTCCAGCCATGTTCTGGGGGCACTGGCTACCTGTCCAGTGGATGAGTAATTAATTGGAGGGTGATAAAGCGATTAGCCCCAGAGCTTTCGAAAATAATGAATGAGGGTCCTGTAGATGTCAATATTTGAAAATACTAATTTAAGGCCTATTAGCTGAAACAAATTTTAATTAAACAGGGAATAATCAGGGTGATGAGAGGAAAATAAAAGCTTCGGCCAGTGACTGAGTCCTCACGAATTCGGGGAAAGAGAGGGATGGTTTGGGTCCGGAGCTTGGACCTGGCCAGTCCTTACTCGGACAAGGAACCCAGGATGGGCTGGGGTCGGGTAAAGGGGCTGACGCCACACTTCTGCTCTGGGTTTCAATCTTCTCATCTGTAAAATGAGAGGGGCCCCCGGGGCCATTCTCTATAGACGTCCGACTGTGAGGAAGGAGGGGTGGGAGGAAGCAGCTAAGCAGAGAGGTTCTACTCTGTGCGTATCCACTGGGCTGTGGCTTGTTCCCAAGGATGTCTCCGGGGTGTCAGCCCACAGGCGCTGGGACAAAAGAGCTTGGACTGTATTCTTGTCCCATGGACTATACTGGACCCACAGAACAGTCCTTGGGACACATAGGCCTTTGGAAGGACTCACTACTTGGGTTTCCCTGAACAGGCTCACGTAATTCCCTACAATATCAGCTTGGTACAAATTTAAATCTGCATGCCCAGGAGGAAGACCTGCTGTGAGTGGGTCACATGGGAGAGGGAGTCTGCTGGACAGGTTACTGTCTACCCCGCCAGTGGGCACCTAGGACTCACGACTGGATGCTTTTCCAGGGAGAGCGCCCTGATTCAGGTTTCCCTCTTCCCACACACACTGCAAACAATGTTCTCACGGAACCCCCTACCCGCCGCCTGCCACAGGTGTGAGTTGCTCCAGAGTGAAGCCAAGGGTTGGGAAGGTGTGTGTATACGTGTGTTTGTACATTTGTGTGTGCCTGTGTCTCTAAACCTGTGTTTATGTAGGCAAGTCTGTGTGTATGCACGCCAATGTGTGCTTGTGTCATTGAATAGCTACATGTGTCCACATGTATGTGTGTGTGTGCATTTGTATGACAAGGGTCCTGGAGTTTCCAGGTGGGCAGCGCCACCCCCCACAGGACTGCCCCCTTCCCAGGGCCTCAGCCCCACCAGGCAGAGGCAAGAACTTAAGCTCACACCACAGTGGCTTTGCTTGGTTATTTATTTATAACCCACCACATTCCACAAATGGTCGGAGGTGGAGATCTTGATTAGTCTGGGGCTCCCCTCTGGCCTCACACAGAGGCTTCCCTCTCAGGCTTACTCTAGGAACCCAGAACAACCTCATCTCTGCTGATGACAACACCCTTGATTTCATCCTTCCCTCCCTCTGCCTCCTGAGTCAGGCACCCCCTGCAGTTTTTGCTTCCCACTTAGCCGCCAGCAGCCTGCCTGGCCCCTCAGCCTCCCAACTCTGAAAAATTCCAGGCCAGCTGGTTCCTCCCAAGATTGCGCCCTTTGCCCCATACTTCTCCTGTAGCATCTTTGCCCACCCCCGGGACTGTGGTAGGGACGCTCACTCTCCTATCCACCCCTGGCTCTGCACCCTGTCCCCAGACACCCCCAGCCTCACCATGAGCCGGCTGTGTGGGCTGGAACCACTCGACCTCCTGCCCAGCCCCTGCCCGCACCTCTGCAGCTGAGCGGAGGCTTGGGGGGGAGGGGGGCAGGTTGGCCCATGCTCTGAGTCAATGCTGCTGGAATTGAAAGTTGCCTAATAACCTGGGGCCCCTTGGAAACTTTTCATCTCAACACGGAGACTGATTAAATAGCAACAAAAATAAATTATGTATACATAGGGTTGTAAAAGCATCCAGAGACCGGAGACTTGGGGTCTGTGCCTCATATAAATGCAAATACTGTAATAGCATTGCCGTGGTCCCCACCCCCACCCCGCACACACCTGGGGAGGGGAAGGTCGGAGCCAGGCAGGATGGTGTATAGCACAGCCGCCCCCGAGCTCAAGCCCTCGGGGACTTGAAACAAAACCTGAAGCCAGGCATGAAACCCAAGCCAGTGCAGAGAGAGACTGACCCCAGATAACGAAGGTTTAAGGCAAACAAAGGGATACAGGAAGCGGTTGATGTGTCTTGACTTTGCGGGCAGGGGTGGGGGTGCAGTGATGGGAGGGGTGATGAGCAGGGAGTCGGGGGACCTGTTTTCCTGACTCCACAGCAGATATCACCCCCTGGCCTCTGCCAGAGACTCCCCCATCCCAGGGACTGAGCCAAAATGACCCCCCTTCAGGATGCCCCGCCCATGCTGCTCTCCTCCTGGGCACCCCGCTCCCCAGAGGAGGTGTTCGTTGCTTCTCCTCACCCTGGGGAGCTTGTTGGGCACTCACATTAGCAGCTCTCACTTGTGCAGAAGGTGGGACAGGAGCTTTTTATAGCTGCAGGTGTCTCTGGGCGCGGCTGCCTCCCTGAGGCCTCTTCTGCTGCCAGCTTCCCCCTCAGCCCTGGTTCAGGAAACGCATCCCTGGGCCCAGCTGCTGGAGGCCTGGGCACTGGGTCCCGCCTGGGTCCGGGGATGAGAAAGGGCAGAAAGGTCTCCAGACCCCAGTCTTGTTGGGCGTCAGTGTGAGTCATGTGCCAGGGGCCCCCTCCACGCTCCTGTGCCCTGGGACAGCTCTCTTCTTATTCATCATCTGCTCACCGTCTAGTCACTCCATGACCTACAGTAGGTACCCAGTGAGAGCTGGCCAACTGATTGGTTACAAAGTCATTCTGTAGAGGACAGGTACTTTTTTTCCTGGAGGGCTACCATCCTTTTCTGATTTTCGTGTCCCGTTCTCCTTCCATGAGACAGCTGCTCTCTCCTTTAAGTTACCTGAAACCTCCATAAACCAGTCACTGTAATGAGATTAAAGTATTAAACATCCATGGCAGGTGAGCTTAGCACTTTATACTTTGCAAAGTGCCATCTTATTAAATCTCTCATCTTCCTAACACATCCGCAAGGCTGTCGGGGCAGGCACCATCATGCCCAATCTACAGATGAGGAAATTGAGGTCCCGAGAGGCTTGGCTGTGCTCACATAATTAGGCCTCCTGAGTCTTAGGCTGCCGTGCTAGGGAAAAGCTGTAGAGGCATGAAATAGGTCTCCCCGCCTTGAATGTTTAATTTTCCACTGATGGCAAGGAGTGAGAAGCACAAATGATGCCTATCCATTGCAGTCTCTGCAGGGGCGGGGAGGCTGGGACACGTGGCCGCTTATCTTGGCTTCTGTCTGGTCTTTCCTTTGGGTTCCCTCCTCCTGGGTCCCTGACACAGTGGCTGAAGAGCAACCAGCACTGCAGTGGACCCCAGCTCTCACCTGTGCACCTCATCTGGGGGTGCTGGGGAAGGCTCCAGAGTTCACCCAGACTGGTCCCATCCCAGGAGCCCCCCATCCTCACCCCTACATCCCAGCTGGGCCCAGAGAGGGAGACGGGAAACAGGAAAGAGGGCCTCTGTGCTCCTATCTATTATTTGAAAAGACTAAATTGGAGAAAGAAGGATTCAATAAATAAGAGAAATCAGGGCAGGCGGTACTGTCCTCCATCTTTATAAACAACAATAAACAGTGTGATGAAGGCTAAGCGTGGCCCAGCCAAGCAAATCCCCACAGCAGAAGGGTGGAGATGAGCTGTAAGAGGCCACAGAGGCATTTTTAGATGGCAAATGCAGGGGAGAATATAACTTGTTCTCACTCACACAGTCTGACATAAGTGTCTGACCAAGACTGTGTGTCCATGTCCTACTGAGAATGACCCTTAATGCTTCAGGGTCAGTGGTATCATTCAAGGCAGGGTCCCGGACTCCTCCTGGAAGCCCCTGAGGACAGCCCCCAGGAGCCATGCCTAGGTACCCTGCTGTGGCCCCCCGGAGAGACAGGCTCTGGGACCCCAGACCTGTGGTCAGCCCTTCCTTCTGATTCACACTCTTCTTATAGGAAGTTTCCTTAGATCGACCTCCTGCCTCTGATGATTTTCTTACCATATCCTCTCGGCACCTTCATACTCTTTATATTTTATGCTCTTTTGATTTGTTCTTGGTTAGATGTGAACTTGTAAGTACTGCCAAGTTTCCTTCTAACATCCGGCTCCTGTTCTAATCATGGGCTGTACAACATAGTAATGACATTGCCATGTACATGTATTTCTGACGCTCGATAAAACTAACGAATGGATTGAGTGAACTGCATGAACTGCCTTCAGAGGTGAGGAGTGATGGAAAGTGTGCCAGTGGGGTGCCACCCTTGCACCTCCACAATCAATGACTCCCACGCTCATCTGTCCAGGGAGGTGACTGTGCTCCCAGGGATGTGAGAACCAGGGTGGGCTTTAGAGACCCTGTGGGCCCATGCCTTCTTTCTGCAGGAAAGGACACTAGGGGCTGTCCAGGGAAGGATCTAGCTCACCCAGCAGTTAGAGGTGGCCTGCCTGCAGACCTGGGCTCTGGTCTTGCCAAAGCAGTGTATCAGGTGAGGATTTCTCCTCTGTGGGGTCAGTCTTTTTCCATTGTCTGGTCCCTGACTAGACTGGATGAGGCCTGAGGCCAGGATCACATCTTCCTCTCTGTCTGTGTCCCCAGAGTGTCCCACAGAGCACAGAACACACAGTAGGCAACTATTAGTAACATCAAAACCATTGTTTTGGGAAATTTTCTTAAAATGCCATGTCCTGGCCATGACTATCTTTGTCTGGGAACATCTATAAGTACCAGCCAACCACAGAATGGGCCACCTGGCAAGTGGGGAGTAAGTAAACCTGTAGGAAGGCGGGTGCAGGTAAAGTCTGGTGACCATGGGTGAGAGATGCCAGGGAGGTATTCCTAGAGCACAGGGGGTGGGACCAGAGAATATTGAACTTTCATTCTTTCCCTGGTTTTATGATCCTGCCCCTCTGAGCATGAAGGGACAGATGGAAATTGGTAGGGTGATTTGTGTCTGGAACCCTGGAAGATGGCTTGCTGTGTTGAACCAGCCCTTGAGATTGGCCAGCTCGTTTAAGACTTGAAATGCCAGTAAGAGGCAGAGTTCGGAAGGCTTTAAATAGAGAAATGTTAAATTGAGTGTCCAGGACATGGGAGGTGCTATTTAGTATCCTAGGTGCCAAGGGTGGAAGTGGTGGTGGTTTAGTTGCTAAGTTGTGTCTGACTCTTGCGACCCCATGGACTGTAGCCCACCAGACTCCTCCGTCCATGGGATTCTCCAGGCAAGAATACTGGAGTAGGTTGCCATTTCCTTCTCCAGGTACCAAGGGTAAGACAGAAAAATCAGGCCTGGTGTCTGACTTCACTGAGCTTACAGTTTTGTTGGGGAGAAGAGAAGCTGCCCATAAACTCTGAAACATAAACCATAAAAGCAAATTAATAATGAAGAGTTCAGAATAAAGAGAGAAGCTGTGTTTCAAGACCATACACTATTAACCACCCAATGACGGGTGTAGACAACAAGGCCTGGGGTTACCCAGAGGAGGAGGGGGCACCCACTCCTGGCTGCAGGGCTCGTGCAAAACTCTGGAGGCTGATTTCCAGCATTTTCAGTCTGTTAACTGCAGTTGTGACCATAGGTATTTGACTTCCAGGGACCATCCAGGGGAGCCCCTTGATGGCTAGAAAGCCCTGAGCCACTCCTGTGGCTTCCCTGGGGGAGGGGCATGTCACCCATCCTCTTCACCCAGGTGGCTGTCTGTGGCTCCTGTCCTCAGAGCGGAGTGACAACCAAGGGGCTTGGCCATTGTTTTCCCTGCCCTGCCTGTCTCTGGGCGTGAGGTCTGTGCCTCATTATACCAGCAAGGTGTGGCATGGACCTGGGGGCCGGCTGGTGCCTCTCCCTAGGGGGCTGAAGGAGCAGTGGAGAGGTTGGGCTCCTACAATGCTGGTCTGTGGACGGCAGGAGACCCAGCTGCAATCAACAAACACCTACAGCCAGCAGACCGTCCCAGCAGAGGGGGTGTGGAGGGGACTGTGCTCCCTGTAGCCAATGCCGAGTGTCCTCACGCTTGGTTTGGAAGGCAGCTCATAAGATCACCCTTGAACAGGCCACCCAGCCCCCAGACCCCACCTTCATATCCCAGCTGATGCCCCGAGCAGGGAAAACAAGCTTGTCTCCCTTTGCTGTTTCTTGTTGTCCCTGGGGGAGGATGGCAGCTCGTTGGTGCTGGCAGTATGGATCTGGATCTTTGGACCACTGCCTCTGAAACCCCGGGTGGGAAGAAGACCAGTCCACAGGAGGGGAAACTCTAGGGGGTGTGGTGAGGGGCCAGAACCAGGCCCTGCCCTCACTTGTAAGGGTTCCCATCTCCCCCAGCCCCTGTTGGGTCTTCCCTTGGCCCCTCTTTGGGTGCTTGGGGTTTGCTGCCTCTCACAGCATCCCACGTGTCAGAGCTTAGATCCTCAGTATTCTGGCTGCCTGGGAACAGAACTCCTTACTAGCCGAGCTGAGACAAGGGGGTATTTTTCCAGCTGCATTTTCTCCAAGAGAGGAACAGGAGCAACTAGAAACCATGGGGATTGCATATCCTGCAGGAGGCCCAGGGATCGGCAGGCTGACTGGTGACCGCTGCCTCATTCCCTGGACCTGGACGGGCTGTGAGTTTTGGGGGGGTGCTCCTGGCTTGTGGGCCGTGTCTGACACGTCACTGCCCTGTGTGTGCAGCTCTAGTCTGGGTCTGGGCAAGGCTGCCACGCCTTCCCTTCTCCACAGCCAGCGGCAGCTCCTGCTCCTCTGGTCTGGTGTCTGCTCCCTTGGCCCTGTTTCTCTCCCTTGTGGTGGAAGGTCTCCCATCCTCGGTTCTCTTTGCCGAGCTGAATGAGACAACTGACAGGTTTTGAACTTAACAAATGATCAAGCTCTTCTCAGCTCGAGATCTCAGCAACACCCACTTGCCTGGGTCCTCTGCGATGATTCATCACTCAGGTGCCTCCCCCATGCCCCCACCTCATCACATACCTACCAGGTCCCAGCTCCCTGGAGACTCCCAGAAGAGGAAGCCGCTCCCTTGGGTTCAGCCTTGATTGACACCCTGGTCTTCAGCGAGCTAGCCCATCCCACTGTGTCTTTCCCAGGGAGAGCCCAGCGGGACCCCTGGTCTCCCAGGCAGAGCCCCACCCCAGCCTTAAGGCCACCTGCAGGGAGGGGAGGTGAAAACTAGTGGATAGGAGGAAATGGGCCCCAGAAGGGGGGGTCACAGAATGCAGGGGATGGAGGGTGGGTGGGCAGTGCTCTGGACCCCTGCCTGGCCTCCCCCCCTCCCCTCACCTCCCCCAGGAGCTGGAGAGGGCGGGCAGAGTGAGCTGAAGGCAGCAGGAGTGACTTCACATCTTTGTTGCTGTAGCTGCTGCGCTGAAAATAGTCCTCTCTAGGGCAGGCTGGCTCGGGGTGTGAAAAGCTTGGCTCCCAGGGAGCAGCAGGAACCAGCTAGAGAGAAAAATTAACCACAGGTCTGGCGCTTGCTTGCCTAGCTGAGGAACACAGGCGTCAACCCTGCCGCCCTGCTTACCGCTGAGTTTTAAGATGTTGGGGGGACTACACGCTCACTCTACACAGTTCACGGCGACCCTCTTTGCCTCTCCGTTTCCTGAGGACTTCCTGTCCTTGGGAACTAGAAGCTGCACACCCGGGCATCTCTACTCTGGACACAGGTGGCAGTGCCCTCATTTGATAGAGGGAAACTGAGGCTCAGAGAAGTTAATCAGCCTGTTTATGGTCACACCGGACCCCCCTGGTAGTTCCATGGTAAAGAATCCGCGTGCCAAAGCAGGAGATGCAGGTTCGATCCCTGGGTTGGGACGATCCCCTGGAGAAGGAAATGGCGACCCACTCCCATTCTTGCCTGGAGAATCCCATGGACAGAGGAGCCTGGCGGGCTACAGTCCATGAGATTGCAGAGAGTCAGACACGACTTAGCGAGACCCCAGAGCTTCCCCAGCAAACACTGGAGGCTGCACAGGGTCTCCAGTCTCTGTTGCCGTCTCCCAGCTGCTGCCTGCTTCCTGCACAGGGGGGCGAGTGGTGTGAGGACCCATGTCCCCGGTGCTCCTGGCAGGGTGGTCAGAGACGCAGGCATCCTCCCCACTGGAGGGAGTCTCTCGGGGCCAGATGGAGCCGGGGCACTTCCCTACCTCGGCCCAGGGGCCGGCATCTCAACCCAGCCTCAGTGTGATCACCGGTAAGTTTGTCTATTCCCAGCACGATCCCCACCCTCCATTTCCACCCTAAAGTACACTAGATAATTAAGTCTCTCTCAGGCCTCCTCAGTATTATGCAGATTAATTTATTATTTAAATCTGAATAGAATATTAGCTCATTGTCTTAATAGTTCTGATAAACGTTGGGGGGGTGGCACAGGATGGAAATCCTCCCACTCACCCCTCCCCCCATCAGAATGGAAAGACCCCTCAGGCAGGTGTGTGTGTGTGGTGGGGGGTGCGGCTCTAGACCCTGGGGTGCACAGGCGGGTTTGTGCACATGCAGGGTCCTGTGTGTGCCCTACACAGCCCTCTCCACACAGGCCCGGCCTTCTGCCCACGGGAGAAAGAAGGGGCAGGCGGGAAATGCAGGAGCTACAGAGAGTTTCTCAGTCTGGAGGCTCTCCCCCTGCTGTTTGGACAGAATGGGGTGAGGGGGCAGGGTGAGAGTGCAGGAGACAGCTTCTGGGTGTCCGTCAGCGGAGGGGACTGTGGTCTGAGAGCTGGGAAGTCTCTTAGCACTTCATCTGCCCTTCTCAGAAATGGTTCTGGTAAGGAAGGACCTGGTCACTAGGGGTGCCCTGGTGGCTGAGACAGTTGAGAATCTGCCTGCAATGCGGGAGACCCGGGTTCGATCCTTGGGTTGGAAGACTCCCCTGGAGGAGGGAATGGCCACCCACTCCAGTATTCTTGCCTGGAAAATTCCAGGGACAGAGGAGCTCTATGGGCTACAGTCCATGGAGTCACAAAGAGTCAGACACAACTAAGTGACCAACACACTTCATCACCAAACAATCAAGAGAGAGCTGTTGGTGGAGTTGGCTGTGTTGAGGGAGGTCCTACTGACATTAGAAGTGTGGGGTGCAAACTGTCCTGGCTTTACCAACATTCTGCCTACCCACCCTATCCCAGGGGACCCAGGCAAGGCCTAGGGGGCCCCTTCCTGTGAGGCCTGCCTCCTCCTCCATCAACAGTCTCTGGCGAAGAGGAGTTCAGGCTCATCCTTGCTGCTGCCACCTCCTGCAGAGATGTCCTCTTGGCCGCCTGATCTCCACAGCACATACAGTGATAATAAGACCCTTAACATTGAGATCAGCACAGGAAAGGAACTGTGGGCCTTCCACCAAGCATGCCTGTTATGGACTGATTTTGTCTCCCCAGATTCATACCTTGAAGCCCTAAACCCCAAGGTGATGGTAATGGGAGGAGGGGCCTTTGATGAGTGGCTGATTTAGATGAGATCATGAGGGTGGGGCCCTCATGATGGGATTAGTGCCCTTGTAAGACCAGCAAGAGACCAGAGCTCCATCCCTCTCTGCCAGGTAAGGTCACAGTGTGAATGTGGCCGTCTGCAAGCCAGGGAGTGTTGGGGGGGGGGGGGCTCTCATCAGGACTTTGATCCTGGACTTCTTAGCCTCTACCACCATGAGAAGCAAATTTCTTCAGTTCAAGCCACTTAGTCTGTGGTATTCTATTACAGCAGCCTGAGCTGACTAAGACAGTCACTCGCTGTAGATGTGGAAACTGAGGCCAGAGAGGTCAAGTGTTGCCCTTTGGCTGCAGAGGGGGTGGGTGGTCACAGAATAAATGAATGTGACTGGTGCTCCAGGTACCGTGCTGCACGCTAACACAGGAGTCAGTGTCCACCTTGGGGGTGCCCCGGGTCGGGGCACAAGAGGACTGCCATCTGGTCCTGTGCTCAGAACCCTGACAGGGTAGAAGGTGTCTCGTCACACATGGAATAGACACAACTCAATCCCTGAAGGATGAGGAAAGTGGGACCACGTCGAGGTCATGGATATGACCTCCACCAGCCCTCCTGGGGGAGCGGAGGAGGCAATGTCATGTGCCTCTACGTCTGAAGCTCCCCTGGCTGCATCCTAATTTGGGAAGGGTCAGTTTAGGGTCATGTTTACACTAGTGCTCCCCACCCCAAGGTCTGGAATCGAGTGGGTGCCCTTGGCACAGACAGTATTGAATCTAGCCAGGAAAAATATATGGGACACATCGTGTGGCTGTGGTTTCTTTGCACCATCCAGTCATACAGCTGGCAATTAATTTCCCCTATAAATGAAACACCTTTCATATCACTTTATCTGGAGAGCCTGAATTGACAGCAGCGGGTGTAATTTATACATACTTTTTACCCATCTGTTAGCATTCAGGCTTCAGGCTGCTTGCGTTTTTTTTTTTTTTTTTCCCCCTTCAATTCTCTCCCCAAATTGAAAGGATTAGGTTAGGATTAGGTGAGTGTTTTAACCAGATATTCACAAAGATGGATGGCGGTGCTTCCAGACGGCCGGTGCCCAGGGGAGGCCCTCACACGATGGTGGCCAGGTGGGGCTCAGTGATCTGGGAAATTGCCTCCACCTGAGAGCCAGCGGCCCTACAGTCTGAGGCTGGAGCTGCAGAGGGCCTCGGGGACTCTCCGGGCCGTCCTTCATTTTACAGACGAGAAAACTGAGGTTCAGAGAAGCAAAGCGACACGTGCAAGGTTGAGCAGCTGGTCAGAGGCGGAGCTGGCCGGGGGTCTGACTGGAGAGAGTGCCAGTGGGAGGCCTGCTCCATTTTACCTGACGGAGCAGAGGGGCATGGATGGGGCCCCGGCAGTGTTTGGCTGGCCAGGGTACAGTTCCTCCTGCCCCTTGGTGTCCAAGGACGTGGACACAACCCAACCTCAGGCTCCCAGGATGTGAGAGATGAATGCTGCGGGCCCGGCCTTTGGAGGTCAAGGGCAGACCTCCGGCCTTCTTGATGGCCCAGCTCCGCCTCTCCCGGCTATTGCAAGGTGTCTGTGATCACTGCCTCCTTCACCCCCTCCCTCTTGCCTAGGTTAGCCCTGGAGCCATTTGCAGTGTGACTCTGTCTGGTAAGAACCAGTGAGATAGTTCTGTATTAACGCAGGGGCCTGAGGAGATTTGGCCATTAAATGTTACATTAGACCCAAGGTGTCCTGTACATGCTCCCAGTGGAGTTTTTCAGGCAGCCTTGGCTGGGGGGCCTCGGCAAGGGGGAACGTGCTGGAACTGACAACCAGGTGGGGCGGGGGGGAGGTGGATGCTGGGCTGTGCACTCCCCCTGGAGCTCTGAGGACATCCTGGAGAACCGCGGAGGAAGGGCAGGCGTGTCCTTGCCTCCTGTTCAGCCCCGGCGGGCCCTGCTGGCTATGGCTGAGTGCCCAGTTTGTCCCCAGCCCAGCGGGGCAGCAGCCCAGCTCACCTCTCAGTCCCGGGCAGCCCTGATTTCGCGTCTCCTACCGTCTAGGAGCTCATCCTCCTTATTGGACCAGATGTCCCGAGTTTTAGCTCCAAAAATACACACATGGAGGTGAGGGAACAGACAGAGGAGAAGCTGTTTCCCTTTCCAGGGAGGACGTGAGACCTGCAGGGAATAATTAGTGAATAGCATTGGCTTAATCAAAATACAACTAACTGTCTCCTACGGGGCAGGTGATTACTGTTTGAGTGGCCAGGAGGGGAGACATGGCTGTTGGCTGAAGTCAGCTAGTCTTCTTGTCATCCTAAGTACCCAGCTGCCCAAACACCTACATCACCCAGCTAAACACCCATCCACCTAACTCCCCACCCACCCAACTAGCCATCCATCTGCTTGTTCTCCTAGGATCCTGGGTAAACCATGCAGTCTCTCTGGGCCTAAGTTTTTCTGCTGAAATGGAGATAAGAATTCTCCTCTGATCTCCTCTTGAGCTTGTTAAAGGATCTTATGGACCCGAGGACGATTCTGGCAAGTGGTGCAAAGAATACAGATATCAGACGGTGGGTATATTAACGATTGTTACCATTACTACCAGGCTGCTGCTGTCTAAACCCTTCCTGACTTGAGATCTTGGCCGACTCTCCCCTCCCTTGGACCGGTGACTCTGCACATCCACGGAAGGGAAGCTTGGGAACTTGTTTTAAAGATCTCCTCCCAGCCCTGCAGGGCGGGGCAGAGCCTGGAGGAAGCTCAGCTGCTCCGCCTCCTCCTGCAGGGCAGCTGGCCCCCCCCCCCCCCCCCCCATGCAGTGACGGCAGGAGGAGCAAAGCCAGAGGGGGGCTGTAAGAGCTTTAATGGCCCGGCAGGTTGGAGGGAGACCACAGACGGTGCTGGTTGTGCTTGTGTTTTCCAACGCTAGGGCCTCAGAACCAGAAAAAAAAACAAACTGGGAGCTTTAGAACCAGGAGGCTAATTGTTCAGATGGGAAGATATTTACAGTAATCGGGCAATGAGGAAGGAGGTGCCCAGTGAGCAGGGTGGTTTTGGCTGGAGCGGCCCAGTCCATCCGGGGGATTTCTGGGGGCAGCCTGGGGGCCATCCTATTGAACCGGGCTGTCTACCTGCGGTTACCCTCTGTCTCACAAGTCACCCTCCTTCGGGGAAGGCACGCATGAAACAGAAGCGGACATCTCCTCGCCCAGGGTTTCTGGACTGGCAGCCAGATCACCTCCCCGGCCAGCACGAAACACGTGGCCCTGGCCCAGGGAGCCTTCTATTCTTTAAGGCCCAGTCAGTCGCCCTCTCTCAGGAAGCCCTCCTGACTACCGCAACTCACAGGTGGTCTCTTCAGACCTCCTGGATCTCTGAGTATGAACTGCAGAGACCCTTGACCACACAGCGTAGAGGTCCGAGCTTCTGCTAGTGATGGGCTCCCCATTAGTGCCCGGCACAGAGCTGGTCATGCTGCTGGGCTCGCAGACTTGGGAAAGGAGGGCCAATTACATCGGGGGGTGAGGGTGGGGGGCGCTTTAGGAAAGTGGTTTAAGTTAGGGAGGAGGAGAGGGATAAAAATCGTCAGCAGCTCAGCTGAAGGAAGAAATTGGAAAATCCAGGTAACAAGGGCTCCGTAGGGCCCCAAGCCTCAGGCCCCTCATTCATCTGCCTGCTCACTGGGTCTTGCCGTAAACAAATGAACACAGACATTGAGAATCCACACTCAACATGCACCAAACTCGATCTTAGATCGATTATGGCTAGTCATTTGAGAATATTAAAAAACTGCAGATCTCAGAGGGAAAAACATCTTTCCTTTGAAGCAGAAAATGGTCCTTTTGCAAATTAATGGCTGGGTGGGTCAGAAGCCCCTCCTGGAAGGGAGAAGGGGGCCCGTCAATATCTCAGGAGAAGCAGAAGGGTCTGGCTGGGGTGATGGGCTCACGGGGCAGAAGACTGCTGAGCAGAGCTAGACGCAAACCACAGGTGTGCTGTGAGAGGGCCCAGCAGTGACCCTGCAGGAGAAGGAACCCAGACAGGCTGCCTTCGGTCGACAGAGCCCAAGTCCAAATGCCAGGAAACAGGTCGTGCTGTGCGTCTCTGGACGTTCCTTAAGAAGTGGCTGGGCGGCCAGTAGCGTGGGCTGCGGGAGGGGTGGGAGCTATGTGCACAGGACTGCGGGCGACTTGGAATCTCAGACTTCAAGGAGCCGCTGGGCCGGGCTCCATAACCTCCCTTGCCTGCTCTGTTAAGCTCTCCCCCTCGCCTGCAAAGTGCCCGCTGCCAACCACAGAGCCGTCTCTGTCTCCTGAGGCGCTGGGTTGGTTTACACCTATCTTCCTGTCTGCTCCATGCTCCAAAATTCTACCTGGTCCCTAAGCTCCCCCGGACTCCCCAGCACATGGCCCTAAGGCACACATGGCCCAACACTGGGCTGCTTCTTGTCTGTCCCCCCAACTGTGAGCTAGCCAGGGGGTGAGAACCCCGGCTCTCTGTGACACCCGGTGTCCCCTGTGGGCCCTGGTGCATTGTGAAGCTGGGTCCCCGGTGGATTTTAGTTAGTGCCAGACCATGAGGCCATGCAGGGGGTGAATCCTCACCCGTATCTGCCTGGACACCTCCTGGGATTTTTTTCTTCTCCTTCCTTTGCTTACAGAAGTGGAAGAAGACAAAGTGGGAGTCATCCTTCTGCTTAAAGGGAAGGCAGCTCTGGGTTAATGAGCAAAGGTCTTCCAGCTGCACCCCTACCTTGCCCCCACCCCACTCCAGTGCCAGCACACAGAGTGGGTAGGAAGAGGAAGATGAGGCATCAATTTCCCAATGGCTGGAGAGAGGCCGCCAAGCTCTGTCCCTTGAAACTCTCAGGAAGAGGAGTCAGTTCTCCTGCCCAAATCTGGGAGAGTGGGGAGCAGAACCCGAGCCCTCTGCACCCACGGCTCCCCGTGGGGTCGGGGGTCGTCAACACGGAGGCCGAGTCTCTTCCAACACCAACAAGCCCAGCCCCGTGTGGGTCCAATTCATCCAACCTTCATCTACCAGGTATGCACTGCCCACCACAAGATGCCGGCAAGCTGTCACCTCAACAAACATTCATGCCTGCATATTCTGAGAGCGGAGCCTAAAACAGATGCTAAAATTGAGAGGTTTATGTAACTGAATATAGCCCGATGACACAGTCATGTGTGTCCGTGAGATTCTCCTTCTGATCTGTAATGCCTGACCTTGAATCCCAGCTCTGCCACTTATGGTGCTGCAGGCCTGTGTAGTCAGTCACTTCAGTTGTGTCCGACTCTTTGTGACTCCATGGACTGTAGCCCTCCGGGCTCCTCTGTCCATAGGATTCTTCAGGCAAGAAGACTGGAGTGGGTTGCGATGCCCTCCTCCAGGGGATCTTCCAGACCCAGGGGTCAAACCCGCATCTCTTGAGTCTCCTGCATTGCAGGCAGATTCTTTACCTGCTGAGAGATTCTTTACCTGCTGAGACACCTGGGAAGCCCAATGCTGGTGTGACCTGGAACCAACTACTTAACTTCTCCCTGCGTCATCACTCCCATCTGTGAAATGAGCCACTGTGCCAATTGAATGTTAGACCTGACCTATTACACTGTCGTTCCCTGGGTTCCTGCTGTGTGTGAGATGCTGAGCCCACCGCCCTGGGCCCTGTGGTGTTTACCCTGCACGCAGGGCCCTCACAGACCTATGGACCCCCGAGCATGGAGGAGACCAGCGTCCGGGTCAGATCTGGGAACACCACAAGCGGTCAGTCTGGAGCTGCTGCTTGAGGCGCTGACGAGCTCCCTGAGAAAGGCCACTGCTCGGGGAGATGGAGGGTGTCATCTCTGAGTCCTTCTGTAGCACCGGAGTCCATTTACGGGGAGGTCACTTATGAATATTAAACTCTTTGCTCCAGGCTCCGAAGAGTCCCGCTGCCCTGCTCTACCCAAAAGTCAAGGTTACAGCCCAAATAAACAAAGCTGCCCTTCTCCAGAAGAAACACACTGTCTCACACACACACACACATACTCACACTCACATTCACACCCGCAGTATCTGAGGGGGAAGGAGGAGGGGGAAGTGCAGGGGTTGGGGCAGCTGTTTCCTCACCCCTGGCTCCATGGGGAGGGGGTGTCCTGGCCTGCAGGCTCCCCCGACTTGCCTCCCCTGCCAGTTTCTCAGACACACCAGGCACGGCTTCCCCAAGCAAGTGGGGTCTGACTTTACAAACAAGAGAGGGAGCTTCCAGGAGAGGGTGCTGTTGGAACATCCTGGGAGTGGGAGGCACTGGGCGGGCCTGCAGCGGGCACACAGGGCCGGCCAGAGCCCTGGGCTGGGCCCGGCCCTGCGGGAAGCAAGAGGGACCCTGCGGATGGGGCTAACTTTGGTGCACTCACCAAAAATGCAGCAAGACTGAGGGTGGGACCGGGAGCCTTAGCGGCTTCCTGAGAGGCTGACTCAGGTGGCCGCCCAGGGCAGGCTGAGAGAGGGTGGATGAGACCCTACTATGGCATAGCCCCCCATCTACTCCCACTCACACCCAAAGAGACAGAGGCCCCCGGGGCTGCTCTCAGCCCCAGTGAGCATGACAAGGGCTTGCCCCGCTCCATCCCTCCCCTGGGGACAGAAATAGGACTAGGCAGGGCTGAACAGCCTTATCAGGAGGCTGAGTCCCCAAGGAGCCTGTGGGGCCAGCTGAGGAGGGGCCTGGGGTCCGGTGGTCAGAGCTGGCATCCAGGTGCGGGTGTGTAACTCGGGGATATCCCCGCGCGGGACACTGCTACCGCCAGACAGCCGGGCTGAGTTACAAGGGCACAATGATTAAGGCGGCTAAGCCAAGGAGAGAGTGAGGGGACAGGGCGAGAGAGGCGGGGCAACAGACACTGGGAGACAGAGGCAGGGAGCGGGGCAGAGGGACAGACAGACTGGCAGCGGGGACAGATACACTGACGAGAACTGAGAAAGAAGGGAGAAAGGGGAGGGATGAGTCGGATTCATCCCGTGTCACCCACAGAGCTTCTCCTGGAAGCTGAAAGAGGATCTGCTGAAGAAGAGACGATGGTGAAGAGACGGTGGCAGCTAGGATGCCCAGGGAGCTTTATGGGGTCCCTTAGTCTGTCACCACGTCACCATCCTCCTCCTCACTATTACTATCTACCCTTTGAGTATCTGAGCCGTGTCAGGCACCCCATGCGCGCCAGCCTTTATCCTCCTACATCCCTACCTCAAAGCCGGTATGAAGATCTCCACTTTACAGAAAGGGGAAGGGGGGCTCTAACCTGTGACTTTCTAATACCATCTTCCCCTTAGTCTTGTTCACTGCTCCAGAGAAGTTTCCAAACAGAGTGTTTGTCTCAGCAGGAAGAGACCAAACTGGGCCTCCTCACCTTGGGGTGCTCCCCTGGGAGGATGGGGACAAGGAACCAGTTAGAACTGGGAAGAGAAAACCTCTTGTCCCTACTCCCCAGCGAGGCTGTGGGTCTCACCACCGCCAGGCTCCCTGTGTGGGGGAAGGCAGGAAAGCCTTGGGCTGCCGATCCACAGGGTCGGGCCTGAGTCCCAGCTTTGCCACTCAGCAGCTGTGTACCTTCAGTGAAAGGTCCTTAACCTCTATGAGACAGCTTCACCAACTTTGAAATGATCCCAGCTTCCGGGGTGGACGATCAGTTGAGAGTCCATGTGATGTACTCGGTCCTGGCACACAGCTGCTACTGCTGCTGCTGCTGCTAAGTTGCTTCAGTCGTGCCCGACTCTTTGCAACCCCATGGACTGCAGCCTACCAGGCTCCTCTGTCCATGGGATTTTCCAGGCAAGAGTACTGGAGTGGGTTGCCATTGCCTTCTCCACTGGCACACAGCAAGACTCGGTAAATATCTGCTGACATCTCTTTAATCACGAGCATCATTGCTTTGGCCTCTCACACCTCATCTCTTCCTACTCGTTAGCCCCATCCCCTCTCCCTCAAACTGTCAAGCCTATTTTCAGAAGGTCTCCAGGCGCTGTGCCTCTGCAATGCTTGGAGCCACTCATGGGAAGGCCACCGGGCGGTGAGGAAGAGGGAGCCAAATTAATTCAGTTCAACATTCCTGAGCATTTTCCCTACAGAACCCTGTGATCAGCACCAGGCATGTTAGACTTTCTTTTCCCCTCAAGGAGCTTCTACCAAATAGGAGGAACATGGGGCATATATGAGTAACTTTCACTCACTCACTCATTCATTTACCACTAAGCTTTCCTTCACGATCATCAGTGATCCAGCAGAGTGTGATCAGTTGCAGGAGTGAGGAAACAAGAGTAGAATTCTGCCCTGGCATGAGAAGTGAGGTAAAAATAAAAGATTCAGTCTCATAAAGGTAGGGTCCCATTCTTGGGAGGCTAATATCACACCATGGGGGCGCCTGTGCAGCCACTGCTAAGGGGCTCCGGAGCCCAGGGGCCAATTAGCAGACACACAGATCCTGAGTTACACAACCTGGTGTTGCCATGGAGAGGATTCACTCTCACCCTCATGGTCAAGGTTTATGAAAAGCCTTGTGTGCCTTTTTCACTGTATCTCTCAACAGCCCTGGGAGGCAGCCGGGTTGGGGCTGAGTGTCCCCGGCTGTTCCTATGGACACTGCATAGACAGCGACACGTCTCACCCGCAGTCCCCCGCAGTGACTGTCACAGCCGGGATGACATCCTAGCCTCCCTTGGGTCTAGGACTCCATTTAGGCCCCACTGTCCCCACCTGGGCTTTCTTCTCCAGGATTTGGATGTGGGGGGTGGGGGGGTGACTGCTTCCATTCGCCTCCCTGGGCAGCTCGCCCCCCATCCTCAGGGTGCCCCTGAGCAGCCCCGGCAGCCCCAGTACATCCTTGGCCCCTGGAAAGAGCAGAACCCTCTGTGAAACTCAGCTGTAGTGCCTGGGGGTCCCAGGGGCCCTGGGGGGCGGGTGATGGTATCTGCACCCTCCCTCCCTTTGGCATTTGACCTTCTCTTCTGATTTGCATCTACCCCAAATAAGGTTTGGAGCAGTGCTCCCGACCTTGTTGACTGTCTTGTTTTTTCTGGGGGCCTCATCGGGTCCTCAGCCTGTCGTCCCACCCACGTCCACGTGCTCCCTACCGGCTGACTGCGCACTAGACGGCCAGCATCCCGGGTGTGTATCCCCCTCGCCTCCCGCCACAGGCAGCTCCGCGTCCCCCCAGGCTCCCGGGGCCCCCCACCCCCATTCTGCTGACAGGAACGTGTCTTCCCGGCCCGCACGTGAAGCCCTCAGCGCATCCCACATTAGAACCAGCCGGAGCTGTGAGGCGGCCGAAGGGCCAGTTGGGTAGAACCTGGAATGGTCGGGAAAGAACTTCCGGGCTCTATGGCGTTACCACGCATCCGCTTCCGGCCTCAGACTCATGGGAACGAACCAGGGTCCCCACGCACAGGCCTCGAGGCAGTGATGACGGCGGGAGTCTGAGGCCTGGGCAGGTCTCAGGGACCTTTTATTTGCCCTCTGGGAGGTCCCAGGCCCGTCTGTGGAGAATGGGATGAGGCGCCCACCACCCCCCGCCGCCTCCCTGAAGCCTCTCAGGCCAGGGCAGCCCCCTCCATGGCTGACGCCCCGGCTCGGCCCACCTGCCACCCCCTAACCCCCGCAGTTGTCTCTTCAGGAAGGTTTTCTTCTTTCCCCCACTCTGCTTGCTTCCCCCGGGGGATGTCTCGCTGACAGGCATTCGCTGGCTGGCAGGGTCGGGAGGGGCAGCCGCCCGCACGCCCCTCCTCTTGCGCGTGGGCCCCGGGAACAGGCCGTGGCCCCCAGCCGAGCTCTAGCATCTGCCTCGAGCCGCTCTGACCGCCTTCAAGGGCACTGCCAGGAATAGATGCGGCCACCCCGCCGCCCGCGTGGGTCTGGCAGCCTCAGCCTGCCCTTTCTCCAGCCTTTCTGTGCACTTCCCAAGGAGCGGTCCCAGCAGCCGTACAGGTGAAGGCTCCGTGGGATGCCGCCGCGTGCTGGGTTGTTCGCCATGTGCAGAACAACTGAGTTTCACATGTGTTCGTATCCCACGAAAGCCCAGCAAACGCTGCCCGGCCACCTCTCAGCCACCAAACTGCAGACCCCCATCACCCTGGCCAGTCACCCAGTGGGTCTGTCCGAGCGGGAGCCCTTATTGATGGAGCTGTACCTCTTGGACTCATGGCCCAGAAACCAAGTCAGGGAGATGAGGTGCTTGCTCAGTCACAGCTGGCCACCAACCACAGCGCCTCACTCCAGTCAGGAGCCCTAGGCGTCTGCAGGAAAAGTGACACTCTGGGGCCGGAAGAGGGCAGGGCGCCAGAGAGAATGGGGCACCTGAACCCCTCTGAGAGAAGAGCAGGGGCTTGGTCCCAGGACGCAGGGATGAATGGGTTACCTCTGAGCACCACTGGGCGGAACAGTGAGGCCTGGGACAGGGGTGCCCATGAGGGACAAGGAAAGGGAGAGGGTGGGCTCTGATTATGTGGAACCCAGGGAAAGAAGTGTCAAGGCACTGGAAACTCAGTCTCGACTCTGCTCTGAGGCTGCCAGTATGACTCCAGCGGGTGGAAGAGATTCTGCCACCAGCCACAGGCATGCAGGGTTTATGGAGTGGCCCCTTGACACCGTGGGGCAGGCCCTGTTCTAGGATCCAGGAAGAGCAGAGAGAACAAGGTTCCTGCTCCCATGAAGCACACGGAGAGAGGTCAGCATGCAGGTCAGGATGGGACCGGTCAGGTGGAGGCAGACACAGTGAAGCAGAGGAACAGGGAGAGGATGGTGGCCCTGGGGTCAGGGCATAGCTGTTTTATACTGAATGGCCAGGGAAGGCCTCTCTGGTAAGGTGACACGTGAGAAGACGCTTGGAGGAAATGAGGGAAAGAACCAAGTGATTGGGTGGAAAAAAGAGTGTTCCAGGCAGAGAGCAGAGCAAGTGCAAAGGCCTTGAGGCGGGGGTGTGCTGGGCTGGCTGGGGGAAGAGCCGTCTACAACCTGTGGAACCAAGTATGTCACAAGAGTGTCTCAGCTCACTACCCCAAGATCAAGCTTCCTCAAACAGAGCCCCTCCTGCCTTCACACTCCCATCTTTCCCCCTCCCCCAGGCAGGAGAGCTGAGATGCCTTTGCCAAAGGGTGATCCAAACATGGAATTTGGAATCTGGGCACAGCCAGGAAGGGGAAAAAATATAAGACTCTGAATTCTTAACCTCAAGGTGTGTCCCTTATTTAGTGTGAGGCTCTTTTCTCTGCCCACTGCTCCTTCCTCCATGTGCAGGACTCTGGGCCTATCCCCTGGGAGGACAGAAGGGGAGGTGAAGTCCCTGAGTGTGGAGGGAGTCTTGGGGAGGAAGGCGTGAGGGCTTCCTGGAGGAGGGCCCCAAGGAGTGTAAGCCTTCGGAGTGGCCAGGCTTGGGGCAAGAGAGGAGCAAAGCCTTAGGGGATGGATGACTCTGTGTGTGTGTGTGTGTGTGTGTGTATGTGTGTCAAGAGCAAGGAGAAGCCAAGAGGCCCCATGGAGCCTGGAAAAAAATTCCCCTGTAAGAAAGGCGGAGGGGTGGTAATGTTCTAGAAGGGCCTCGGCCCTTCTCTGTTAGCTCTTGCTTCCTCCTGTGCCTGTGTCTGTGTTTCTGAGTGAGTCTGTGTGCATGTCTCTTTCTGGTTGTCTCCCGTCCCGTCTCCGAGCCGCCTGCAGCCTCTCAGTCTCCCCACGGTGCTGCTTTCTCTGTCTGGCTGGCTCTGTCTCCCTTGGTCTCCATCTCTCTCTCTCCCTCCCTTCTCTCCTCCCGCCCCCCCCTCTCCTCTTTCTCTCAGAACAGGAAGAGGCCTGCAAAAGAACTGTGATTTCCCTCCCGCCCGCCTCCCCACCCCCTTTCCCTCCCCAGGTTTTTTCTCTGCTCCTTATTCAAGGCAGATAAAGTGCACACAGCTGCTCCCAGCTGAAACGGGCCTTAATTGCACCCCCGTTGCCATGGCGATCCCTGATGATCTCCGTGGCTGGAATGTTGCCCTCCGATCTCCCTGCTGGGGCCTCCAGGCTCCGCAGCCTTGCTGGCCCCGGAGCTGCCCCCACATGGCACCCTGGCAGGGCAGCGAGGTGGCCCTGAGCACCTTCCCCCTCCCCCACCCCGGTCTTGGTCACTCCTCGGGACATTCTGGGGTCCAGAGCAATAATGCACATGCTCCTGGCCGAGGACAAAGCATTCCTCTGTCACTACCTAGGCCCCGGTTTTAGGGGTGGGCGGGACCCTGGTCAGAGCGCTGTGCTCTGGGCTTCACCCCCCACTTACAGATGTGCACAGCCACACCCGGGGTGAGCAGAGGAGTTGTCAACGCGAAGCAGCCTTTTCACTGCAGTTCCCATCTGAAGAGCCCCTGGGCACACGAAGGTGGTGGGCACTGCAAGGGGTGGACCCAAAGACCCTTCCTACCTAAGGCGGCACGGTTCTGCAGAGGGACTGGTGCGGAATCAGGCTGCCCCAGCCCCGCTGTGGAAGACCAGGGTGGGGGAGGGTGGTGCCTACACTGGGCACCTCAGGGGGAGAGGGCCACCCCAGAAGGATGTGCCTTCTGGTGCCTGAGGGGCACCCTACGGTCCAGGTAAGTAAGCCCTATACAGAGTGGTGGGGTGTGTGCACATGCGTGTTGTGTGCTTGAGTGCTGTGTGTGCATATATGTTGAGTGCATCTGTGTTGTGTGTACACGTGCTGTATGTGCACACATGTTGGGTGCATGTGTGTTGTGTGCATACTTGCTGTGTGTGCACATGTGTTGTGTGTGCATGTGTGTGACCTCATCCACATGTCTGCTTTACACTCCCCTCCACACCACCCTCCCTTGGCATCCAAGCTAGACCACACTAGACTCTGTGTTCACAGCTCAGAGGCTCCTGATAGGGGTCTCAGGGAGGGCAGCATACTTAACGCCCCAGTCAGCACACCCTGAGGAGCCAGCAAACTCGAAGTGGGATGGCTCTGACCAGTTCGGCGAGACCTGCCACTGGCCCTGGTCCTCTTTCGTCACCACTCCACCCTCTGGGTACCAAGTCCAGCTCTGGTCTCATGAGACCTACACGAAGTCGGGTTTCTGAGCCCTTGGCAAACCTGGAGGTGGGGGTGTCCCAGCACTTTCTGTCTGAGCTCTCCTCTTGCCAGGCAGGCAGGTGGATCAGGCCCCTCCTGGTCTGTGTCAGAGCCCTGGATTCTGACTGGACACCCCTGGCCCCTTCCCTGGGTGGCATGTATGACCTGCTTGGCGGCCAGTAGGTGAGCCCAGGGGGATACCAGCCAAGATCCCCGGCACAAAGCATCTTTGGTGGCCCTGCTCTTTTCCAGTGATGGTGACAATGGAACACACCCCACCCTTAGCCCCGCTGGGGGTATAATAACAGTAATCATAGCAGTGGGAGTAGCGATAGCTCCTGCTTATTAAGTGGTGGCCACGTGTGAGGGACAGTGGGTAGAACTGCACACTCACCATGGCCAGTCCTTGAGGCCAGGACTGTGAATGTCACACAAATGGGAAACGCATCACCTGCCTAACCAAGGCCACTGTGCTCTTGATGGCTATGTGTGCAGGACCCTGAGGTGGACCCTGAGTCCACATCTGTGCCGCCCCAGCCTTTGGTGAGCAGTTTACCCAGGATCTGGGAGGCTCTTAGGTCCAGCACCTCCTGCCTGCAGTGATACCACATGCGGGTTGTGCTGGAAGCAGCAGGAAGGCTTTCTGCATGATTCTCTGTCAACAACGCCCCCACCATCCAAGTGCCCGCCCCACCATTAACCTTGAGTTCACTGGACGCTGCTCTCGGGTTATCCTCTCTCGCGCGGACCCCACGCTAGGAGGTTTTCCATTAATATTTGCTTTCAAACTGTGGTGCTGGAGAAGACTCTTGAGATTCCCTTGGACATCAAACCAATCAGTCCTAAAAGAAATTAACCCTGAATATTCATTGGAAGGACTGCTGTTGAAGCTGAAGCTCCAGTACTTTGGCCACCTGATGCAAAGAACTGACTCATTGAAAAGACCCTGATGCTGGAGAAGATTGAAGGCAGGAGGAGAAGAGAGCGACAGAGGATGAAATGGTTGGATGGATTCACTGATTCAATGGATATGACCTTGGTCAAACTCCAGGAGGTGGTGAGGGACAGGGACGCCTGGCATGCTACAGTCCATGGGGTCACAAAGAGCTGGACACAATTTAGTGGTTGGAAAACAGCAACAACAACAAAGTAAGTGAAGGCGTGAAAGACCAGTACTTCTTGTCTTGACTTGGGGCCTCAACCTGACTTCCCTTATCTCACCCCTGCAATGACTACAGAATTCATCTCCTCTCTTTCTGCCCAGCTGAGACCCCAACACAGTCCAAAGCCAGGTCCCCACAGCCTGAGTGAGCCTGAGACAGGGCTGGCATGGCTAGTCTGGTCAAGTCTGCTCTAGGCTCCAGAAGGACCATGCTGCCTCCAGGTCAGTCCAGGTCCTCTGGAGGAGACCGGGCCCCTGCTTCCCCTCGAATACTCCTGTTTCCTCAACATGGTTCCTACACCTGGCCATTGACCTCGAGGCTTCCTCTGCCTGAACCACCCTTCCTCTTTTGCTCTATGGAGATAATATTCCTTTTTGGTCTCACTTAGTCACCAGCACCTCCTACTGCATTCGTTTTACTAAACTGACCACCTTAATGCCATGTGCTATTGCTATTGGCTGAATGAACAGATGAACATCGAGGGGCATCCAGAGAAGACAGGCCACACGTCTGGGGTCCTCCCTAACTCTCAGCTCAGCACTAAGATTCTAAGCAAGCCCGGGTCAGCCCTCGGAGCTGTAGGAGGGGATTCCAGGTGGAGGTGGCATGCCCTGCTCTCTGGAGGAGAACCAGTCCCTGCCAGAACCCTTCGCTTGGTCTGAAGGTGCTGTCCAGACTCTAAGGACAAAGGGCTGACACGTGAACTGGGGAAGATCTGGAGGGACCCTTGGGGCGACGTCATGGAGGTGGGACAATGTAGGGTGACTGACAGGGAGCAGGTCGGCCAGCCTCGGATGGCCAGCAGGCTGAGGGTAGGACCACCAGAGCTCCAAGGCACTGGTTATCACCGGATGGACGGCAGCCTGGGAACAGGGGTGGTTGCTGAAAGAAAATGCCTGGAGGAGCCTGTGCCTCACTTTTCCTCCTGATGATAAATAAGGCAACATAGAGAAGCTCATTTCTCTAGAAGGAATCGTGGACTCCTCAAAGATAGGGCCCAATTTTCTCCCCCTCCTCTCTTTCTTTCACCCCCCATCTGCTCTCAGTCAGGCTGACCTTGGGCCTTGCCTGCAGTTGGACGGGGAGACCTTGGAAGGCTGCTGTCCAATGAGCTCACATCGTGCCCCCACCCCACCTCACGCTTTCCTCTCCATTCATCTGTCTTTCTAGCCAAAAACCAATTTCCTTGCCTCCAGACAAACCAATCACATTAGGAAAGGGATGGTTGTAATTCATGCGAAAACAACACAAAACAAAACAGAAAGCAGAAACAACTTTGCAAAGATCTGTCCCTTAGGATGCAAAAAAAAAAAAAAAAAAGAAAAGAAAAAGAAAGAGTAAGTCCCACCGGGTGGAAAGCAGCTTCTCATTGTGAAAGACGCTGGCAGGTGCCAGAAGCCTGGCCACACCTGGACACGCGCTGGGAGGCAGGCGGAGTGGCTGTGTTCTGCAGGGGAGCCTGGGACCCTGGAGGTTCACTGTATTCGGACGGTGCCAGTCAGGCCACCTGACTGCCCAGTGATCCCTTCCTGGTTGGACAAGGTACCGCAGCTCTTTGCAGCTCTCCTTCCTGCCCCCTTAGCACTTGTCTCAGAGCAGCGAGCCCCTCACATCTCACCAGGCTCACAGAACAGGTTCTGGATGTGCTAAGGACCCTAAGGAGGAAAGCAGCCATCAGTTAACTCACAGCCGTTGACCCTGTCCCTCGCTGTGGCCACGCTGGGAGGACAAGGGCACCCACCCCTGGTGTCAGACCCTGCAGGGCCAGCGTCCCTTCCCACCCCTACTGGTGAGAGCGTTCTCCAGGGCTGCTCAGGGTTTGCATTGCTAAGTGGTACTTTGGGAGAAAAATATCTACATTCGTATATATTTCTCTGCCTCTCCACTCAAAATCTCTGGGCTTTTAAATATGAGAGCCTTTTATTTCCTTAAAACAGCAGCTGCTTTCATTTAGTTTGATGGATTTAAAGTCTTTGGAGGCGGGAGGAGCGGACGGGAGGCTGTGGATTTCTCAGGCTACCTGCTCACACCCTCCAAAGGATGAAATGTACCTGGCGCACAGGATATGGAAGCTGGGCAAAAATGCATCCTCCCTCCTTTCATCTTAAGACTTAGGATTTAATTTGTTCTGAGGATGCTGGTGAGTGAGATTCCCCCTTTTAAAAGTTTCTCTAACCAGTCTTCTCCCTTCCCCCTTCCCCCTTCCAAGACTTGTTCCTGGATTCTCCTTGCTGTTCCCCCTGCTATTTCCTTATCCTCCTGGGACAACACGGCCAGGAGCTGGGGCCACAGCTAGGCTCTCCTCAGTGCCACTCTCCTGGCAGGAAGGACCAAGCCTGGGGTGGGGGCTCCCCAAGGGCTGAGAACCCTTCCCTTTCAAGCCCTGGAATCTGAGGAACCAGGGCTGGAGCTCTGAGCCCAGAGCTGCTGCTGCTTCCGCCCCCATCTCATGGCTCGTCTGTGGGTGGGGTCTCAGAACCAGCAACTGTGTAATGAGGCGGAGGACAGACGGTGATCCTTGTGCAGACCCCCCTCTCAAGAGACAGGGCGTCTCAGGTCACAGGGTCATGGGTCTTCCTCGGAGAAGTGGCTGATCATAAACTCAGCTGGGAAAGGCTGCCCACCTCCCCAGGGTTCTGTGGGGAGGCCTCTCCTGACCCCCAGAGAGCTGGAAGTTTCTCCACCCTTGGCTCTTGTGGCTCCTCCCTCCCTTTCAATCTGTCTCCCCCTCCTGACCAGAAGCTCCCCAAGGGCTGGGCATCTCTTTTCCTCTTGTATCTCTAGCGCCATGAATTGCAATGAGAGGGTCCTATGGCTGATTCTGAGCCTGAGGCTTCTGCTCAAGGCCTCTGGAGTGTCTGGAGCTCCCCTTGGCACCCGTGACAGAGGGACCCCGTGCCTCCAGCCTGCTTCGGGGCCAGCACCATCCTCTTCTGCTGCCCACCTTCCCCAAGGCTTGTCTGGACTCAAGTTCTTCTCCGGGCAGCTACCTCGGTCTTCCTCTTCCCTCCTGAGGCCCCGTCTCCATCTCTACATCCTGACACTCACCCTCCATCATGGTTCTCAGTAGGAACTCAAGGAAGGGGCTGGATGGGGGTGGGCCTGGCCTGTTCAGGCCTTGTTTCTAATTCCACTCACTCTGGCCGGCACTTTCTCCATCTCGCTCCTCGTCCTCCTGGCTGGTCAGCCCAGGCCTCTTTTTCCACAAACACTCGGAGCAGGTGCTGGCTTGTTGAAGACACAGGCTGGCTTCTTCCAGCCTAGGTTCTGCCCTCCCTGGATGGACCAAGGAGGGGTGAGGCTGAGCGTCTCCATGCAGGGCCCTGGGTTAGTGTCCTGCTAGTCCTGCCCTGGATGCCACCCCTGTACTCTGACAGCACACGAGTTGCCAAGGAAACCTTCTCCAAGGGCTCAGGGCCATCCAGCTCCTTGAAGAACTTGAAGACAGGACTATATCTTGCTAAAGGGCTTCTGCTGCCCTCTTCTGATTGGATCCTCCTGGGTCAAAGGTGGGGAGGGAGGGTCTTTTTAGCCCTCATTTACAGATGGGGAAGCTGAGGCCTGGGTGATCAGGTGATCACAGTTGGGAGGAGGAGAACCAGGACTGTGCCCTCCTGTGGATGCTCACTCTGGGGCCCATTCCTGATGAACCACAGTGATGCCCAGGTGAGGGGCAGAGATTCATGCTTCCTCTTTCAGCTGCCCATCCAGCGATCTCTTCCACTAGGCAAGGGGAAGGACCTGTGACCCGGCCTGGGGACCCTCCTCCTATTCCAGGGCTCCATGTTCTGGGATCCAGCCTCCATCTCATTTCTCCACTCTATTCCTCATCCTTGGATGTGATGGACAGTGACCCATCCTCAGAGGCCTGCAGAGTGAACTTGGCTCACAGGGCTCCCTCTCCGTGGCCTTCTGTCATTGGCCCTTCCTGGGAGCATCTCTCCTGGGGTGGCATCTCTCCTGAGAGAGCTTCTGCTACCTGCCCCCACCGCAAAGGTACAGTGTGAGTGCCAAGAGGCTGGCTTTATTACTGGATGCTGCAGAAGCCAGGCTGTCTCCTGGGGACTGGCAGGGCCTCTGGGTATTTGTGGCTTTCCTTGAGGGGCGGAGGAGCTGGTTCCACGTGACCGCTGTCACCTCTATAGCCTGCTTGGTGCTGCCTCCAGCAGGCGGCCCATGGTGGCTCCTCTGTGCGCCCTGGACCACTGTTGAATCTGCTGGTCTTCCTCCTCTTCTGAGGGGTGTCCTCTCCTGGAAGCCCCCTCCAGGGGTGCCCTGAGACCTGTGGCCAAGAGTCCTGTTAGCTCTCTGGGTGTGATCAGAGCTTGGAGAGAGGAGGGGGAGGAGGCTTCGCCAACCCACCTCCTAGGCAGCTGCTGAGCAAATCCAGGGAGTTAATAGGAGCCACACAAAGCCCTTGATTTGCTCCAGAGATCAAGGGTCAGCCTGAATAACTCATTAATTAACCGAGCAAGGCTTCCTGCTATCGACAAGGTCTGGGAGCTCGGCCTGGGAGCAGACCTCACATCCTGCAGCCAGAAGACCAATCCCAGCTCCCCCTCCCCCTTCTTTCTTTCTTCCAACTCAGCACCCACAGACCTGGGAGATGCCAAGAAGGCCATTCCACCTTCTGACCTCAGCTTTCCAAGGTTCTGGCAGGGTTATGAACTTTGACCCTTCGGCTTCCCTGCCCACCATGCCCAGCCTTCATGGGCATCATAGATGCTCCAAGGATCCAGGCACGCACGGGCACCCACACAACCTTCCAACACTGCTCTTGGACGTCTATCACCAGGGAGAGGACATGACGAGCTGATTCACACAGAGGCTGTGGGCTGACGGTGTTGGGAGGGTGCGTGGGTGGTAATTTCATTTAAACGAAGTTCACACTTTGACTTGAATGGTATAAGCTCTAATGGTGGGATTTCAGCAACAGGGAAGTTTAGGCGGCAGAATCCTTTTGGTCAGGAGTTCTTCCCTGTGGCCACTAAGATCATGGAGTAGGGGTGGCCTCTTTCCATGCCTATGGCCGAGTCTCTCTATTCTAGGCAGTTTTCCCTCCCATTAGGGTACAGCTTCTTTACCACAGATGTGAATATCTAAGCATCTGCTTTGGCTACCTCCACAGCCACCCCTGGCAGCACCTCTGAGTTTTCCAAGTGCATTTTCACACTCCCACATCTCCGAGTGTTCTTTGCCCTTAAAAGGATGCACCCGCAGAGGAGACTTCTCCATGGAGGAGACTGGCCACCCAAGTGTTGCTGGAGGGAGGACCCTCTCATCCCCCAGGAGCTCACATGAAGGGAGCACCACAGGACTTGGTTTGGACAGAGCTCTCCCAGCATGGATATGGCTTTCTTCAGTCTGCTATTTCTGGAGACCAAGACAGGGGAGACCTTGATGCAGTTTGCAGCACCTCTGTTATTCCTTGCAGAGCTCGGCTCTGCCGACTGACATTTGCACAGCCCTCTGCTGCTTGTAGAGTCAGCCGTTTCTGGAAGGTCTCATCGCTGGCTCTAGAGCCCATTGCTGTTTGTAGAGTCTGTGGTTAGCAGAACCAGGCCCTACAAACCGAGCTCGTTACTAGCCCCAAAGCTGGCTTCCACTTGTAAAGTTTCTTGGAGTTTGTGGAACCTGATATTGCTTGCAAAGCTCAGGAGAATCTGCAGAACTGAGAGCAGTTTGTAGAACCTGTGGTCTGCAGAGTCAGTCCTTGCTGGCAGACTTCTTCACCCACTTTTGAACCAGGTACTGTCCTTAGGATCTGTTGTCTTTAGCAGATGCTGGCTTTGTAAGCTGAGTTCATCAGGAGCTACAAAGCTTACTGCTGCCTGCTGAGCTTGCTCTACTTGCAGAAACATCATTGCCCGCAAAGCTTCTCTTGGTCAGAGAACCTGGGGTTGTTGGCAAGTCTGACATCACTTACAGGGTTCACCACCGATAATAGAGCTTGAGACACATTCTGGTTCTATTTCTTATGCCTGGATTATCCACCTTGTGGTGAATTTTTAAGGACAAGTGTCCATAGCCTCAGGTTTTGAAGTGTTTTCTTGCACTTGTGGGTTTCAGATTCTCTCCAAGATGCCTGGCATGTAGAGACCCCATATCATTCCCTCTGGTCTCCATGTATCCCATGATCTTGGCTCAATGACCAGACTCAGTTTCCTCTCCAAAGCCAACATGCTCTGAGTTCTCTCCCTCTCAGAGCTAACTGTATGATCAACTCTTCCATCTTTGCTCAGAGCTCTCAAACTTCCAGGCAGGTGCCTGGGTTCTCATCATTATTGGCTCAGTAAGATTTGATGTCCTTTAGCCTATGTGCTCTCTTTAGCATAAAGACCTAATGTTTTTGTATTCTCAGATGTTTATAGAATTCATGTAAAGCAGTGGTAAAGAATCCTCCTGCCAGTGCAGGAGAGGCAAGGGATGCAGGTTTGATCCCTGAGACAGAAAGATCCCCTGGAGATGGCAATGGCAACCTACTCCAGTGTTCTTGCCTGGAAAATTCCATGGACAGAGAAGCATTATGGGCTATGGTCCACGGGATCACATAGAGTTGGATATGACTGAGCGACTGAACACACAGCATACACACACAGAATTCATGGATGTGACATCCTGCAATGAAAGAGTAAGGACTGGACAGAAGCAGGGCATCTGTGTCGCATATGAGGCCAATTCCAGGCCCTGGGGGAAAGCCCTGTGAATTTGGCCTCAGAAACTGGAAGGATAACTCATGATTATGTTCATCAGAGCGGCCTTATGGGCCTCTGTGTCCCTCTGGGACTGGGAGGGGGGTTGTTGACGCTCCTTGAACAAGACTGTCCTTGGCTGCAGCTGTTGTTGTTGTTCAGTTGCTAAGTTGAGTCCAACTCTTTGTGACCCCTTGAACTGCAGCATGCCAGGCTTCCTTGTCCTCCACTATCTTCTGGAGTTTGCTCAAACTCACGTCCATTGAGTCAGTGATGCCATCCAAACATCTCATCCTCTGCCACCCCCTTCTCCTCCTGCCTTCAATCTTTCCCAGCATCAGGGTTTTTTCTAGTGAGTCAGCCCTTCACATCAAGTAGCCAAAGTATTGGAGTTTCAGCTTCAGCATCAATCCTTCCAATAAATATTCAGGGTTGATTTAGGATTTAGAGTTTTAGGATGACTGGTTTGATCTCCTTGCTGTCCAAGGGACTCTCAGGAGTCTTCTCCAGCACCACAATTTGAAACCATCAATTCTTCAGTGCTCAGCCTTTGTTATGGTCCAACTCTCACATCCGCATGTGACTACTGGAAAAACCATAGCTTTGACTAGATGGACCTTTGTAAGGAAAGTGATGTCTCCGCTTTTTCATACGCTATGTTTGGCTGCAGCTGGCATGCCCCAACCAGTCCTAGTCACCCACGGACACATTCAATCTGTAAAACTATACCAACTTAGGACCCCTGTGCTGAACTGAGTGTTTTTGCTTATTTATTTATTTTCGGCTGTGCTGGGTCTCTGCTGCTGTGTGCCAGCTTTCTCCAGTTGTGGCAAGTGGGGGGCGACTCTTCGTTGCAGCGTATGGACTTCTCACTGCAGTGGCCTCTCTTGTTGTGGAGCATGGGCTCTAGGTGCACGGGCTTCAGTAGTTGTGGCACCCAGGGTTGGTTGCCCCACAGTATATGAAAGCTTCCCAGATCACAGATTGAGCCCAGGTCCCCTGCATTGGCAGGCAGATTCTTATCCACTGTACCACCAGGGAAGTCCTGGGCTGAGTGTTTATTTTTTTATGGGGACATAGTCTTTTAAACACACCTGTCCTCGGAAGAGTTTGGAGGCATGATTTGTCACATGGAGGGACTTTTCAGAAAACTGGAAGGAAGATCAAATAGCAATTTCCAGTTTCTTCTTACTGAAACCTAGCAGTTCCCATTGTAAATGGATAGACAGCAGTGAGCAAGGGTGATGGAGTACAAGGAACTGACCCTGATGTCACCAGCATTTCTTCAGGGATTTTCCTCAGTATCACCACTACCCAGGACTTGCCACAGCTGAACACAGTGAGTCCAGGTAGAGACCTCAACACCAAGGGTGTCTGTTCTTAGGAAATCTGTGCTACCAAAAGTCAAGTCAGAGGTGGTCACTCCTTTTACATAAAGTGAAAGTGAAATTGTGCAGTTGTGTCCGACTCTTTGTGACCCCATGGACTATAGCCTATGAGGTTCCTCCATCCATGGAATTTTCCAGGCAAGAATATAGGAGTGGGTTGCCATTTCCTTCTCCAGGAGATCTTCCTGACCTGGGGATTGAAACCGGGTCTCCCGCATTGCAAGCAGACGCTTTTACCATCTGAGCTGCCAGGGAAGCTCATAAGGAGTTTGTCAAATAACTCCTGGATACATTTGAAACAGAACAGACTCCTTTCCATAGACCAGCTACATACATCCATCTCTTAGGCTGTGACAGGTTCCCGACCAGCTCTCAGTTCTGCCCCAGAGACCCCAGGAGGCTGCCACTGAGGACCTCACTGGACCAATGACCCTCAATCCACAATCCATGTTGGGGCTTAAACTCTTTCCCTTCCTTAAAGCTCCATTTTTTCTGTCCTTTGTTCTTAGAAGAAAATGAGCTCTAGATACAGTGCACTGTTGGCTTTGTCCACAAGGCCCGAGGCAAGCGCTGCTCAGGAGATAATTCAGAGTGCTAATGGCATACAGATGCATGCTAATTCATGTGCGCACACACAAATTAGGCTGCAATTATCACAGGAACTATTCGCTAATGCTGGTTACCATTCGAACCATTACTCAGCATTGGTTACTGCAGACGGCTGGTCAGTATGGCTCAGCAGGAGGCCTGCCTCTTAGGCAGACTCGGAAACTAATGGACCCTTGAGTCAACGTCAAGTAACAGCCTCTCGCTGCTTCCACGTGGGAAGTGGGCCTCCCAAGGCTGACTGTGGGAACGGAACAAGCCTGTTGGAAAATGACAGTCCAATCTCATTGGGGGAAGGAAAAGCCAGCAACAAATACCACATAATACACTGTGGAGTTCGTGTGGAAGGCCAAGGGGTAATGCAGAGGTATGTACGTTTGTGGCTAGCTAGTTCCTGGCTGTCTCCTGTGTGCTGGGGAAGTGTGAGACTCGGAGGATGAGATGTAGGCTGGTAAGTGACTTGTAAAACAAGAGCCACCCACAGAAGCAGCCAGTTAACCCACAGGCGTGGGGGCTGATTCACTGTTGAGTCCTGGAGGGATTCACCAGGGTCCCTGGAGAAGGCGGGGCTTGAGCTTTAGAGTCAAGGTTGGGACCGATTTTAGCGCAGGCGGGAGGAAGGCGGTCAGAACGCCCGCCAGGCTGTGCACCGAGACACAGCGGGAGCCTCTGCTCCGCCAGAGGCTGCCATTACCACCTTGTCTTGAGGATTCCACCAAAGGAGGCATGTGTGTGCGTGCTAAGTTGCTTCAGTTGTGTCTGACCCTTTGCAGCCCCGTGGACCTGCCAGGCTCCTCTGTCCCTGGGATTCTCCAGGCAAGAACACTGGAGTGGGTTGCCATTTCCTTCTCTGGGGGATCTTTCTGACCCAGGAATTGAACCCGCATCTCTTATGTCTCCTGCATTGGCAGGCAGGCTCTTTACCATTCGCATTACCTGGGAAGCCCAAAGGAGGCAAATTTTATAGCAAAGGAGTCAGAGAAGTTTAAGAGATTACCTCTGAAGCAACACAGTTGGGCTAGAATTAGCTTTCACGTATGTCTGTTGGTGAAGGCACTCAGGACAAGGCAGGGTTGGGGGTAAGTTAGGGGTGGTCTCAGTGGTACTGCGGAAACAGCTCCTGGCATGGCCAAATTCCTTCCACCAGAGAGGGGAGTATGGCCGGTCAGTGATGGATGCTTGGTCCACAGTGTGTGTGCAGCAGAGCAGGAGCTGACAATGAGCTTCACCCTGACCACTGAGTGCTGGATTCCGGGGAGCTCCCAGAGCCCAGCGGAAGTGGGAGGGGATCTGGGTGTTGCCCTGTAGCCATCTAGCCTCCCCTGTATCACAAGGGCTCCTCTGGCACTACCTGATCACCTCAGGAGGGAAAATGAGAGGGGTCCAGTGGCCCCCATGTCCCACTTCCCTTCGAGCAGGAAGCTGGGGATCCCCCTGCTGACCTTGGTGCCACATTTTTTCTCTCCACCCTGCTCCTTGCTTCCCTGGAGGACTTCCTGTCAGGCTGGCCATCTATGAGCCCTGCAGGCATTCTAACTTCTCTGCCAAGCCTCCCCCGTGCATGTGCCCTGAAATCTCCAAGGCGCAGCTGGGTGAGCTCTCGGCCGCCAGAGTCTAGAGTGGAGGCTGCAGCAAAGCGCCACTAGCATCCACTCTTCTCTGCTGAGCTGGGACCTGGGGCACCCGTTTTGCTGAGAGATGGGAGTGTGCTGCAGGGAGATGGAAGAAAAAAAAAAAGCCTGTGTGCATGAATAGATGGCCCGATGTGACTTATCTCAGCCAACTTGGGGCGCACAGTGTGGAAGACCCAGGCTAAACCCCACAATTCTTTGCAGAGCGTTTCGGGGGAGCCCTGCCTGCACTCTGCGGACAGCGGGAAGAAGACCCAGCCCTTGTCTTCAGGGAGCCACTGCTCCAGCAGGCACGATGAATACACAGAAGTCTCCCAGGACTGTCCTTGATGGTTTTGACAGGAGTGGGGACATAGTTTGTGGGTGCAAAGTGAAAAATCTGAACCTGTTGTTGCGAAATTACTAAGAATTTAGAACTGGTGACAGCAGAGCATGGAATCAAGTGCTGGCCCTCTGAGCATGGGGCACCTGCCCGCAAAGCTGACTGGGGAAGAACAGGTCAGGAAAGGAACCGTTTTGCTGTGCCCCAGCTCTGCCCACCCCCTTCCTTCCCTGACCCTCCAGGACCAAACTGGGATCACCCACCGGAGCTTGGACTTTTCCTTGGAAGGAGCTTCGAAGGACAATGGCCTCTGCTTTCCTCCACCCTCTCCAGACCTGCCCAGTGCTCTCACCCTGAGACCAGGGCAGTCCCAGCTCCCACCCTGCTCAGCACCCAGGCCCCTGAGTGATCCTGCCAACCTAGCGATTATTTACCTCTGCCCCCCACCCCAGCTGAGTGCGAGGCAACGTGGGGTTCCTCCCTCCGTCCCTGCAGGGCCATCAAGTCCCTTGGGAGGCCTCCCACGGTTGGTGGTAATGGCATCTCCTGTCCCCTCCCCGACATGGACACACCACGGCCGGTGCCACCCCAGGCCCCCAGGCCCCTCCTCCTGACCCCAAATTCCAGTTGCCCCTCCCTGATAGGCCCCCCAGCCCCGGGGCACATTTACAGAAACGCCACTCAGCAGAACAACCCAAATCGAATGAACGTTCCTGGGAAAGCTGCGAGCTTCCAAATTAGCGGTGCATAATTAGTTTCGTGCAGAACCCTCTCGGAAGCGCTGGGCGCTGGCTGGTGAGACAGACAATTAGTTTCTGTGAAGAGGAAGTGGAGGAGAGCAGGGAAAGATTGTGGGGAGCGGGGCAGGGATGGGGTGTCAGGACAGGGGTGTGCACTGAGGGAAAGGCAGATGCATTCAGGTAGCCGAGGCTCTCAGCCCACCCAGCAAGGCGCAGCCCTGCCCCTCCAGGATGTTCTGGCTTCAGTATACACTTAGGCGGGCCCTTCCAGGCCGCTGGGAAGATTGCACGGAGACGGAGACGCTCTGGATCGCGATTGGGCCCTCAGGGAAGACACCGTGTTTGTGCATGTCTGCCCCGTGACTCAGGACTCTGGTTGGCCTGGGGTTCTGCCGTGGAGGCGCGGCCTGCAGAGCAGCTGGCGGAGACTCAGAGCCCTGGTGCATTCCAGGGCTCCTGGCACTCCGGATCCCAGCGGCCCCACGAGGGGAGGCGTCTCACGGCTGGAGACCATCCAAGCCCGGCTGCAGCTCGCCAAGGCTGGTGCACACGGGGCCGGGGTGACAGCGTCGTCGCCAGACTTTCAGAACCAGCGTGCTCCTCCCACTCCACGCGGGCGACGGGCTGAGAGGAGAACCTTGACCTGCTGTCCTCAGAGACACTCCGGTGATAACCACCTGCTTGGCGTGCATTCCCAGTGCATGAACAGGTCCCCAAAGACTTCTCTGTGGACCCTCCCAAGGTCCCCAGGACCCCTCCAGCCACCCCGTCCAGGCCCTGCCAGGCACTCTCCCCTCTCTGCTCCCACACCTCAGGGGCCGGCACGTCCCTTGAAGCACCAGTAACACCACACAGCTTCAGTCATGTCCGACTCTTGGCGACCCCATGAACTCTAACCCCCCAGGCCCCTCTGCCCATGGGATTCTCCAGGCAAGAACACTGTAGTGGGTTGCCATTTCCTCCTCCAGGGGATCTTCCCAACCCGTGGATCGATCCTCTGTCTCTTAAGTCTGCTGTGCTGGCATTGGCAGGCAGGTTCTTTCCCACTGATGCCACCCTGACAGGTTCATGACAGTTCTCCATCCCCAGCCACAGCTCGAAGGCTGGACCGGACCCCTCTGCCTCACTCACCCACCCCTGCCCCTCCAGGCCTAACAAGAGTGATGGTGGTGACTTTTTACCCACTCAGCTGCATCCTCTCAATGGTGGGGGTGAGGGGGCCCCAGCATGATGCTGACGGCGGAGGTGAGCTTCTAAAGTCTGCTCTCCTCTCTCACCCGCAGGTAACCGAGGGTGGGCTCTGAGTTGGCCCTGGGAAGGATGGCAGCACCAGCCTTGTGTCCTTGGAAGAGGCTCTGCCTCCCATCCCCCAGCCTGACCCACCTATGAGACATCACGGAGCCCAGGGCAAGACAACACTATCCGGGCGCGGCTGCATCTTCCTGTGGTCCCGGGCAGCTCTCTCCACCTCCACGGGCCTTACCTAGTTTCCCTGCCTATCAGTTGTTGATAGCAGTACCTGCCCCACCCCCCCTTCCTCAAGGTTTTGTGGGGTCAGTGGCAGCAGAATATTATAGGCTTTCGATTGATGCCGCTGTGCTCCCCACTCCCAGGGGTGATGGCTGAGCCACGTGGATGCTCAAGTTCACTGCAACGGCGAAGCTGGCTGAGAGCTTGGGAGGGTGGTTATCTCTCAGGCTTGGGTTCTGCTGGGTCTCTGGTCCCAACCATGGGACCTGCCGAGGAGAGCTCTTTACGTGGAGGCGTGCCGTCTTTATTGCTTATTATATATTATTTATTTAGTCTTAATTTATAATTGCATGATTGCCAGAGAATCTTAGCGCCATAGGGACAGAAATGTGCTGCCCAGTCCTCAATAAAGAATGCTTTTCCTGCCATAAATAAACAGAATAGCCAATCAACTACCCATCAAATTGCCTGGCCCTGGCACAAACAGAACACCACTAATGAGACACAACATGCATTAGCTTAATGCTTTACCAGGGGAAGCAGGGTGGCCTCTGAGTGCCAGCCTGGGCCACAGTGGCAACTGGAATGGGTGGGTCTCCGTGTGGGCACTGGGGGCAGGGGCTCCACCTGCGAGCCCCCCAGTGCCAATCAGTCACCCCAAGGAGTTGGGGCTTGTCTCGGTGGGGTCACTGCTGTGGGTTCACTTTGACTCAAGTCATCAGGGATTGACCCGTGTGTGCAGTCGTGTACTGGGTGCTGTGGGCACCATCTGGGGAGTCTGGTGTTTATTTCGGGAGATACGATTCATGAGTATGATGTGGGTTAGAGCATGAGTGAAATCAGGTAGCAAGGGCCAGGGAAGTTTCCTGATATGAGGCGGGGCGGGGCGGGGAGTCCAGGAAGGTTGCCCGGAGGAGGAAGGCATGGGCTCCTTTTTCAAAGACAAGCGAGAAATGAGGGTGAGTGCACTCAGGTGAGAGTCACAACACGGGCCCAGGCATGGAGGGAGGGAGGAACAGTGAGCTGGCTGCCGAGATGGGTGCCCAGGGGCTGACACTGATGCTGGGAACGGCCGGAGGATGCAAGTGCCGAGGGCTGGGGTGGGAATCTGGGCTGTGCTTGGCAGCACCGGGGACTCATGGAGGGTCCCGGAGGTCTGGGGAGATCAGCATGGCAGAGCTGAAGCCTCTGCGGAGCAGGTTTACCCGAGGTCCTTTCCTGCCCGCCTTCCCCCGCCCAGGCCGCCAGAGACTGGGCTCGGGAGGAAGGTGGGGGGGGGGGGCACAGCTCCTCCTTGCTCTGTCTGCTCTTTATCACTGTCAGCTGCTTAAAGCCAAGCCTGAGCAACCACCTCCCCAGCAGAGCCGAGCTCCCCGAAGATAAGATGAATGTCTGCAGGCCACAGAGCTGCGATGCTCTAGAGGAAGTGGAAGGGGAGGAAGAAGGAATAAACACCCGTCACATTAATAAGAGTTGGGGAGAAGTGAGGGGCTGAAGCCAGGAGTCTCCAGATGGTGTTTAGTGAAATGACAGTTTGGTGCTTAAGAGGAAAAATGGAACCGTGGGATGCTGGGAGCTTCGATCTTCGTGGGGTGGGGGTGAGGGGTGGGCATGTGAACCCCGTGTGAGATCTGTGCCCACAGAGGCCTGCCCAGAGCCCGTTCCGGGTCCCAGCAGTGAGGGAGAAACACCTCCAGGATGTCCGGGAGGGGTCCCTTACAGGAGCTCTGGTCCTGAGGTTTCAGGGGCATATCCACTCACACATTCCAACATCCTCCCAGCCTCTGAGAAATTAGCAGGCTAATCCTTGTGCCAACACTGTGCCCACAGGGGTTGGTGGGGCCCAGCCCATATCCTCTCAGAGCAAGTGGTCCAGGGTGAGGGACTGGCCAGGAGGTCATGTCACAACATGGAATTTGAGGAATGCACGGGAACTTCTGGGAATCCCGGATAGGGAGCATCCTATCCAGCCTTGTCCAGACTGGGGAAGGCTTCCTGGAGAAGCCAATGGCTGGGCTGAGTTTGGAGTGTCGACCAGGGCTTGGGATACAGGGGGATGCCAGGCAAAGGGGAGCAACAGAGCAGAGCATGGGGTGTGATGCTGTGCAGAAAGCAGAGAGCCAGGGGTTCCTGAGTCCTGGGGTATCCCTGGTGTCAGGGAAGAGCCGCGAAGACATGCTGGGCCAAGTCAGGGATGGCTGGGGGAGGGCCTGTCCTGTTCACTGGGAGTGTGGCTGCAAAACTACCCAGTCCCCGCTCCCTGGTCTACCCCGAGTGCCCTTCCGTGGGTTAAACACAATGCGCTTTCAGCATCCATCCTTGAGGGTTTAGGCACTTTCTCTGCTCTCCCCTGAGGGCAGAGGCCTGGAGCCTGGCAGCTGTGGGGAGGTACCCAGGGGAGTGGTGGGTCCAAGTGGAGGGAGGCCATTTCTCTTGGCTCCAGCTATCCTAGCGGAGGCTTTGTTTGTTAGCTCTGGGGAGCTGCGACACTCTGGGACTCACAGTCCGGCAAAGGCAAGATCCCCTTGGGGCCCAGGCTGGGGATGACATGGCAGGGAGGCTGGTGTTGGGTGGAGGCTGGTAGGGGGGACAGGCAAGGGAGGGGAGCAGGAGACAAAGGAGAGAGCGAGGCAAGGAGAGTCGAGGAGTTGTCGCCGGCTCCGGAATCCATTCTGCGTCGATTTCCCCCCAAGTCACACAGCTGCCAGGGTTCAGACAGATGCTGTGATTAGCATTTTAATGCATTTCAGAGGACCTTGTCCAAACTACTCTGGAAATCAGAAATCAAGAGTTTATCTTCAGCTGTCCCTGTAGAGCAACCTTCCCTTTTAATTCTAAAAGGAGCCAGAGGAGAGTGTGCATGCACATGTGTGTTTGTGCGCCCACACGCGGGCGTGTGCCTGGGTGCCAGAGTGTGCACGCCTTCCTGTATGTATGTTTATGCATACACACATGCATCTCGTATGGGTACCGAGCTTCCTGCACACACACGTGCCAGGCGCCCCGGTGTATGTGTGTGGGCACCTTTGAATGGTGAGTGTGGGTGTGTGTCTATGCATGCCCATGGACAGTTCGCACGTGCATGCTTATTCTTCACGTGCCTTTGCAAGTGTGATTTCATCCAGGAGCACTCACGTGGAAGCGGGGGTAGCTGGACGCGGGATGAAAACAGGTCAGGGCTGAGTGACTCGGGCTGTCAGGGAGTCTGGGCCTCAGGTCATGGGAAATGCATTTCAGAGGCAGCTACAGTGGCCTGGCTTCATCCCAAACTCGGGTTTCCAGACAACACAGGCCAGCCATATTTTTGAGCAGAGTGGAATTTCTGGAGTTAGAATTCCACTTCCTTTGGACAGTGCTGGCATTGCAGCCCAGCTTCTGAGATGACTCTGGAGCCCCGCACGGGGGCGGTGGAACAGCTCCTGCAGGGTCAGGCATGGGTGGGGTCGGGAAGTCAGGAGCCGCTCCAGACACATCCTGTGGGGAGGGGGCTGCCCCTCACCTTCAGGCTGGTTGGCACCAGCCAATCAACTGGCTTCAGATGGAAGGGTTTCCTTCTTGTTCCTTTGTCACCTTCCCTGACACTCTCCCCTGGGAGATGTAGCTCTCAGCTCTAAACCCAGGTTTCCAGGACTCCCTTCCCAGGCCACGGACAAGGGAACATTGCTTTCCTCTACTGAGGAGAGATACCTATTCACCTGGCAAGATGGTATCGACTCTTAGGGATCTGGGCAATACCAGTGGCTCCCTTCTCAGGGTCAACTAAAACTCCAAGCCTTTAACCCCTGCCACGCCAGCTCCCCACGTAGTGTCATTATGGTGGAGTATTAACTTGTAGTCTCATGGACCCCCGAGGTTGCTCTGGACTCCACGGAGTGGATGGCACAGTGATGGGGGTTGGGGGTGCTTCCATTAGAAGGCAGGCAGGGAAAAAACAGACAGTTCCTTGTGAATTTGTTTAATGTAAATACACCCTCTATTTATCTTCGGATGTTAATAAATTCATGCATTATTACAAAATCCCTCATACCAGCAGACCACGCTGTGTTAGATCAGCTCGCTTTAAGAGATTTCCTGTTGGCAGGATTCAAAGCCCACACCTGCAGCCGGCCCAGGCACAAGGATTTAACTAAACGCCACAGATAATTAGATCAGTTAACCTCGCAAATTAAAACAAGCACATCGCATTAGCTCAGTTTATCCTAAAAGAAAATATTAAGTTCCCCCAGATAAGTCCTTTAATAAGAATGGAGGGAGACAGCACGTATTGTCTTTCAGGACCTATGGGCAGGAGGCAGCGGGGCTCAAACAGTGGTCAGACAGTGGGATTGTCTGATAGGTGACTGATCAGGTTCTTGCCTAGTGATCTAACAGGGTTGGAGATGTCTGCAGAACATCCAGGTGGGGTGTGGGCTGAAGCACACAAAACAGTGGGAAAACTCCATGGGGTCTGAGAGGCGTGAGGGTCATCAGTGGGATCTAGTCTGCTCTGCAGGTTCACAATGCAGGATAATCCCCAGGGACACCCTGGGAATATAGAGAATGGGGTTCACTCCATCAGGGGAGGCTTTCTAGAGAGGCAGTGACCCACCCACTGAAAGTTCCTTCTGTGTGAGATGCTCGACACTTAAGGAGTTGGTTGAAGTCTGTAAAGTTTGAACCCACCAAGTCAGAATGGAAGGGGTAATCTGGACTTGAGGAGAAGTCAGTCTTTGCAAAATCTATAGCATAAAACATTTTAAGCAACAAATAAAGAGTGTAGACAACATTACCGTCTGTAGGAATATGTTGTCTACCTAAGAGACCAACAGCATTTACAAGTGGCTATTTCCACCATCACACCATGGCTGTGCTAATCACACATACTTCGTATCTGTTCATTAAAGCAGGCGTGGCAGGACATTAACTTGGAAGCACTATTGGATTGTCTACTCAGAAGCCATAAAACTGCACTGAGCAACCCTGTCACATGGATGCTGATGGGAATGGGTGTCCCCCTAGTGCTGCTGAATTGGGCCGGGTTGACCAGATGACCAGATTCATCAATCGTGATGAAAGCTGTGTTGTAAATGAGAAAGGACTCAAATGTGGCATCTGGGCAGAGCCATACCCACTGTCCACAGACCTTCACAAGCCACGTACCCTCTTTGGGCTACTGTGTTTCCCATGCACAATGGTGGGGAAGATGGTGCTAAGGCATCACCCCTTCTACTTCTCTGAGAGTCTCTGGCCCTCAGGAAGAAAACATAATGGTAGAGAAGCGTCTCATTCATGGATCAAACTACCCTAGCCTGAGAGGAGGAATGAAAGTCTTCCAACAATGCCAGACAGACAGTGTGGGTGCCCAGGGCTCCCAGAGTTGGACGGGCACTCAGATCATGGCAGGAGCCCTTGTAACATGTGGATTTGCAGGCCCACCCTGACATCACGCCTCTGTGTGTGTGTGTGTGTGTGTGTGTGTGTGTGTGTGAGAGAGAGAGAGAGAGAGAGAGACAGAGAGAGAGAGAGAGAGAGAGAGAGAGACTGAACCTCTATCCCTTGCACTTGTAACAAACTTGAATGTCTCAGAAACTTCCATGTGCAGCCAGGTGGTTTGGGGACCTCTTCAGCACTCTCCTTCAGATGAGACAAGCCCTCCAAGTGGTTGTGTGCGGGGGAATTCAAGTTCCCCTCACCAGCTTCAGGGTCCAGAGGAAGCCAATTTCCCCTCAACCCCCCTCCAGCAGGCCTTCCCAACCCCAGAGAGTAGCCCCTGCCAACCCAGGCCTGAGGTGTGCCAGCTGCACTCACTGAGGCTGTCACTCTCCTGCCCTGGAAGCTTCGATAGCTCCCAAGTACCCGAAGAGACTGAATTGCTCAGTGAGATGTTCAAGACCTTCCCCACTGGGGTCCCAAGCCTCCTCTAACTCCAGGACCCCTCAACCTCTTTCTGAGAGCTCCAGGAGTGCAGTCTCCCTCCCTCCGTCCTCCTCGATATGTGCGTCACCTCCCTGGAATGCTGTGCCCGGCCCCTCTCCATCCACCCAAATCCTGCCAGTCCTTCCCAGGACAGCAGCCCTGGTGCTCAGGGAAGCGAGGCTCAGAGAAGGCACCCCATAGACACAGCTCTGCAAAACTCCCTGACTACTCAGAGCTCTACACTTCAGCCCAGGGTCCCAACCCATTGTCCCCTGACCACATGGCATATGCATCATTTCCCCTCTGCAGGAGGGGAAGCCCCAGGGCAGAGGGGTCCTTGCCTTCTCCCCGTGCCCACCCGCCAAGCAGCACCAATACAGGGCCAGGCTCCTGATGGGTGCTCAGGAAACACCAACTGAATGAAAAACCTTCTCTCAGCCTCTGAACGGTCCCAGCTGTCGGATGCCAGCTGTCAGAGCTGCTGGGAGAAGCCAAATGCATATTCATTTTAGATCCCTGGGTCGCCCTGCCTTGAAGGGCCTTCTGGACCATCCGAAACCACGTGGATGCCGGGATCGTGCAAACTGTCAGCACGGACTTCACTAACACCTCTTGGGGACTGAGGGGCAGAAAGGAGCAGGAGCCTCTCCTTCCAAGCACGGCCAGGCCTCAGCCAGAACAGGACCAGGGGTCTCAGGGACGGTCCCACAGCTCCCACACCTGGCTTCCTCTCACTGAGGTACATCAGTCCCCCACGTGGCCAGCCCTCTGTCAGCCATGGAGCTGTGCGCCCTGGGCCAGCTCTCTGCCAGGCCAGGGCAGGAGGGGTGGGGATGGACAGAGGGGGCCACGCCAGGGGACTCCCTCCTGGGCAGGGTGGGGGTGCAGGTGATGGCCACAGCAACGGCAGCAACAGGGGGCGCCCATTATGGAGTTGCCACGTGCACACAGGGTGTTCATCACTTTGCTGGCATCATTTCATGCAGCAGTCCCTGGGGAGAGGCACTGTTGGCAGCCCAAGGTCTACAAGGAGGAAGCCGCAGCACAGAGGGTGAAGTGGTTTGTGCAGGGTCACAGAGCTCAGAGTGGCGGAACTGGGTTGGCTGAATTTGGGGCCTGAACCTACCCAGAGATGTGGTGGGTCCCGAGTATCCTCAGAGAAGGGAGAGATTGGGAGGGCTGGGTGGCCCTCCTCTTGGAAGCAGGCTGGCAGCACGGGTCACGGGTACAGCTGGGGTTGAGGACTGAGTCGGCACTGGTGCGCGGCAGGGCCATTCATGATGGAGACCCAACCACGGCACAGAAAATCACGGTCTTGGCTCACCTCCCAGAAGTGAGTCGTCCAGCGTGGGGTTGCCTGCGCTGTCCTCCTCCCGAGTCTCCCCCACCGCTCCCCCTCCCCACCCCCCACCTCCAGGGACTCAGTCCCAGCTTGAATGCTTCTGTGGTGGGAGGCTCACTCCCTCCTGGGACAGCCCACGCCCTGGGGAGTGGTGAGGGCTGGGTGGGCCTTTCTGGTGCTGCAGGCTGAGCCCAGACGAAGGGCCTGAGGAGCCGAGGGCCACACAGGCCAGCTGGGGGCGTCTCTCACCCCTTCCCTCCCTATGCTCAGCGCAGCCGGGTGGAAGTTAATCATGCGGGCACATCCTTCCTCCTCAGATAAGCCTGGCACAGAGTACACACGCCTCACTCCACACCCCCGACAACAGGCCAGAAGCACGGCTGCTTCCGTTTCTGAAAAGTCAAGTCGTCACCCCGAAAACTGGCGGGGCTCTTTCAGAAGGCATGCACCCCCTCAGGTCCCAAAGTGAGCATGGGGACCTGACCATGGGATCCCGTGACGTGGGGACAGCTGGGGGGTGGCACGGTGGCTTCTGACTAATATTTAACCCACATACAGGGGCGCAGGATACCAGTCCAAGAGAGATGTAGAAGATAAAAATATGATAGCTAAGGGACTGAAATCTTCATCCCCCATGAAGGATTTCATGGAATTAGAAATCATGTCAGTAGTTGGATGGACGTGCTGAGTCAGCAGTGCTGTGTTGAAGAAGCAGTTCTTAGGATACCCTCTTTCTGAACAACGCTTTCTGAGTCGGCCTCCTCACACAAGCATCAGGTCAGGATCTGAGCACAGGATCTCTGCACGCTGCCTAGCCTGCCCTTCTGTAACCCCACCCATCTCTAGGAGGCTAATAGGGGGGACTCTCTTGGCTCCTACACATTATCCATCCCCTTTCCCCCCTTACTGACCAAAGCAGGTTCGATCATGGCAGATATATGCCTCTTTTGTGGCAAGATATTCCTTTTCTCAGCCTCCTTTGCAGCCAGGGTGGTCATGGACATGTGAGTTCCTGTCTAGTTGTGTCTGACTCTGCAACCCCACGGACTGTAGCATGCCAGGCTCCTCTGTCTGGGCTTCTCGAGGCAAGAATACAGGAGTGGGTTGCCATGCCTTCCTCCAGGGAATCTTCTTGACCCAGGATCAAAGCCATGGCTCTTATGTCTCCTGCTTTGGCAGGCAGATTCTTTACCACTAGCGGACATAGTTCTGCCTAATGAGACCCACAAAGAATTCTACCAGGGAGAGGCCTTGGGAAATCTTTTGCATTCCTAATAAAGTGGACAGACACAACTGGACTTACTCTGCTGGACTGTGCGTATGATGCATGGAGCTGAGGCAGCCATTTTATAACCATGAACAAAGAGACTGATGCTGACGTTATCCTGCCAAGCCAACATCAGATTCCGACTCCATGCTAATGCAAAAATCCAAAGCTCCACTTGTTGAAGCCACTACAGCCAAACACATCTCTAACTCATAGGGCAGTCACTGAAACTGAGGTTCAGAGAGGTTAAGTGACTCTCCAAGGGCACATAGTCAGGCTCCAGGCAGAACTGGGGCTGGAATTCGACTCTGTTCCCCATGCAGAATAAAGCTTCTCCAACCCAAAGGCAGGTTTGGTGTGCGGTGACGGCTGTGGGGCCACTGCCCTGCCTCACGTGGCCCCCCGGGGAGTCTAGCAATCACACCAGAGCCTCCTGTGGGAGCAGCCTGGTTTTGACTTTGGGTGACCCCATTCCCGCCCTTGTGATACTCGGGTTTTCCACAGGCTTGGCCCCACAGGATGCGGTGGAAGAGGAGGGGGCCCTGGAGCCAGATCCCTCCCTGGTGAGTGAGCACCTCCCCCTCAGTCTCCTCGTCCATCAAACAGTGCGGGCGCTGCTTACACGAGAACGCGCCCATGTGGTGCTGTTTTGACAGATAAATGAGAGAATATTGTGAAGCATCAGGCCTTCAGGGAGTCCTCAATGAGTGGTGGTTGTCACCCTGTGGTAATTCATCACTTCCCATTTGTGTTTCTGGGGTCACCATCTGAAAAAACCCACTTGCATTCAAATGCTTTTCTGAAGTCTGCTTCTGGGAATACTTAAACAAAGTGTCTTTGAGAACCTCAAGTTAGGCCAGTGGTCCCCAGACTTTTCGTGCACATGATTCTCCTAGCGATCTTGTTAAAATGCCTCGGGGTGCAGGCCGAGGGACCTGGCTCAGCTGGCCCGGGTGGCGCTGAGGACTCTGAGCATCTAATAGGCACCTGGTGATGATGCTCTGGGCCCAGGTCCACACTTAGCCAGGGCTTAGACCTCCAGCTCTGCTGACCTTGCTCAGACCAAGGGGAGACCGATGTGGCCAGGGGGGGCAGCCTAGGAGAGCTTCCTAGACGATGGTAGGGCTTGGAGCTAAGTCCAGAGGCCCTGGAGGACTGGGGTGGGTGGGCAGGGAGGAGGGAGGCTAGGGATTGCTAATGCCCAAACCACGCCTAAGTGAGCAGGATGTCCAGGACCCATTGCCTGGAGCTGACTGAGGCCTGCAGGCTGTATGGGCTGGACATTCTGAAGGGCAGCAACGTGAGAAAGGCCTGCTGCTTTTCCCACCATAGTTTCTCCAGTCAACTCCTAACTCTGGGAGGACAATTCAGACCATCCTGGCTCCCCAAAGTCTGCCCCACAACTCCCTTTCCAATTTCCTCTCCCTGATGCACACCTGGGTTGGTCTCCCTGTCCACGGGGTCCTTCATGGTCATTCCACTCACAGTCCTTCTCTCTGAGATGTAGTGAGGCTTAGAATTCAAATCACACCGTTGACAATTCCTTAATTTTACCGTCCTGAAACTATCTCATGAATGAGTTAGGAACCACTGGAGGTTACTGTGCCAGAGGACCCTGGTCAAGCACACCCAACATCACTGTTCTGTCCTTCATGGCAATCCCTGGATTTACAGCACTCCACAGCATCCGAAGGGCTGACACACAAGATTCTCACTATGGAACTAGGAAACAGGCCCAGGAAGGTCATGAGGCTCGTCCCAAGTCATCCGGCAGCTTGCTGTCATTCCCACAGGCTGTAAGAGCTCTGGAAGGTGGAGCAGAGCGTTCTGCTGGGCGCAGAGTGGACACCACAGTCTCACAGGTTGCCTTATGTCCACCCCGCCAACAGAGCAGGAGCCCACCTGCATGGCGCCCCCTGGTGGTCCCATTGAGAACAGACCACAAATGCCTTCGCTCAAAACACACACTAGGGCCACAGGGAACTGGAGCCCTGAACTCCAGCCCTTTTCTCTTTATAACTATTTTCAGGAAGATCTGAAAAACAAATAACCACAGTGTCTTCTGCCATCATCACCCAGGGTTGCTCATCTTTGACGGGACTTGGCAGCCCACCGTTCTGCAACGATGCAGGCCCATAACGCAGACGCCTGGCTCTTTATATTCACCCACGCACGCACTGTCTAGAAGAAACCCTGCCAGTCCTAAAACACATCCATTCCCACAGCAGGAGTTCACACAGATAACCTGCTTCCTTGCCTCGTGCTCTGGTGAAAGGTCAGCAAACCCTCAAACAGCTTCACATGGTCTCACCTAGGCACTCCACTGAGACCCCCTCCCTCCACCCCTGCAGCTGACACACGTGTGTGGGGAAACCCCTTCACTCCGGTCACTCCTGGCCGCCCAGACACACGCGTGCCAGCTGCCACTGGCCAGGCCAAAGAGCCTTCTACACAGTGTTTCCTCCAGGCTTATCAGACAGGCTTATCCTGTCTTATCAAGTGTAACCCCGCAGGTTGAGCTAAGCTGAAAACATTCTGGGGAGCCGCGGGGCATGGGGTGATGTGGATGGAAGAGGAGCCCTGAGAATGGATCTGCTGGAATGCTTCCCGGTGTAACCAAGGCCTGCGAGGTCAAGGGGTAGAAAGAGAAGCCGTCCCCTGCCCCTGCCCACCACCCAGCTCTGAATCAGCTCTGGGCAAGAGAGCGGGTACAGAGAGCACTGGGGGGTGGGACTCCAAGCCCTGAGAGGCAGGGTTAACGCTGTGTGTTAGTTGCTCAGTCGTGTCCAGCTCTGCGACCCCATGGCCTGTAGCCCGCCAGGCTCTTCTGTCCATGGGACTCTCCAGGCAAGAACACTGGAATGAGTGGCCATGCCCTCCTCCAGGGGATCTTCCCCACCCAGGGATCAGACAACGGAGCAGCCTGGAAGCAAAGGGCTGGGCAGGAAGAGGAGGCTGAAAGAAGGCCAGGTGCTTGGCTGAGAGCTGGTGGACCTGTGGCTGGTGAGGGAGCTGCGCTCAGCTGGGCCCCTAGGTGACTGCAGCCCGAGGGGTTTCCAGGCAGGTGGTCAGTCTTTATGTCACCATGACAACTGGGCCAGTCTAGGGAGCACGTCAGAGGGGGAGGAGCCTGGAACCGGGAGGCCACCGCGGTGGGACGGGGCGGGCTCCTCCAGGACACGCTGGTTTGTCCTAAGGCCTCTCGCAGCTGAACTTCTGGGCTCTTCATATCACTGCCACTTTTTGTCACACTTTTTGTCATCCATTTTCTGGATCACGAGCGGTCTTCACACGTGCCTCCCAAACCTTCAACTGTGTCTCACTCATTTGTCTGATGCCCCCTTCCCCCAAAAGAAATGAGCACAAGCAGGTAACCTGTACACACTGCTGCTGATGACTGGGCTGATGGCAGTCATGGGCCAAACGATACCTGGGCGAGTGCTGAAGAAAGTAGAGGAGTTTCTGCCTGGTTTCCTTAGGAAGAAACCTGAGCAGAGGGCAGGGGGGAGGCGCGGGGCCCAGGGGCAGGGATGGACACGGAGGCGGGGGTGCAGCCCTTCCCTGAAGCTGTCCTGGAGCCAGCCCTCAGGGGCGGGCAGTCTGGCCGCTCTGCCTCGGGGAGACCCCGAGCTGACCCTTGCTTTATTACACTTGTCACAGATGGAGTCGGGCTGTGGAGGCCAGGAGACACCTTCCTCCCCTCGCCCTCCCCTCCCCTCCCTCTTGGCTTCAGCAAGGTGAGTAATGCCAAGTCTATTAGTCTCAGAATTGTAGAAAATGTCAGAGGGTCCAGAGGCCCCTCTAGATCACACCCCCTTCCACAGTCCAGAAGGTGGAGGTTCAGGGTGGTTGCAAGCTGAGCGTTTTGCCCCAAAGTACCTGGTTTGTTTGTGGCAGGTGGGACCTGGCACCCAGGTTCCCTGACCCCGGCCCGGGCTCTGACCATCACCTCACGTGGCCTCTTATTTATCCCTTCAACTTAGAGACGGTGGCTGTGGACACAAGGCTCTCTGGGTCCTTCAGACAAATCTGTGAGAGAGTCTTGCCGAGGACAGCCCATGGCCAGGCCTGGGTTCTGTTGTGGGGGTCGCAGGGTGGGTGTGAGAGTCACTCCCTGGAAAACTGGGGACCCCCCACACCCAGGTGAGCAAAGAGAAAGGCGCACCCAGACACAGGGCACAGCTCTGGTGGGAGGAGGGCTTCGCGACCTGGGAGGAGGGGAGGGCAGGGAAGACTCCCCACGGAAGCTGAGGGAGGTGGGACCCGGGACCCCGGCGTGAAGAGGACAGGCAAGCTGAGCGTGCTGCGGATGCAGATGTAGCTTCGGATTTCAGGCATTTCTGCCTTCTCTCCTGGAAGCCCGTGCTCCCTCCTGCTGGGAGAGTCCTGGGAGCAGACCCTGTGGGCTCAGCTCTGCCCCAGCCTGCGGTGTGGTCTGCGGGGAGCGGAGGGGTGGTTTGGCTGGGGATGTGCCTGCCCGATCCGCTTCCGGTCAGGATGGGGACTCTTCCAAAGGGGGGGGGGCGCTGGAGACCCCCACACGTGGGTGGGTGAGGGAGAACTGGATTCTGGCCCCAGCTCTGTCACAAGTGAACTGCAACTCATGTCACCCGGTCTCAGATTCCGTGTGGGTAAAACGAGAAGACTGAGAGACGTTGGTGCTGAGACCGGACAGCCTGCAGAGAGGAGTGTGCGAATGGCTGCTCAGAAACGCCTCTCAGCCTGGAGCGGAGCCTCTGTCCTCTTCCGCCGCCCACTGTCTGCTCTGCGCTTACGCCGTTTGAGCTTGTGCCCCTCGACGAACCCTCCCACCTCTAACACCCTGAGGACCCCGGCGCTTGTCCCCCAGGTGATTGAGAAGCAAGGAGTAAGAAAGATGGAAGCTCCCCCCAGGGCCACACTGTGCATTTTCCACCTGCCCTCAGGCCCAGCACAGGGCCCTCGGCACCACTGACATTCTGGGGTCGGATGCTTCTTTGTTGTGGGCTGTCCTGTGCGCTGTGAGATGTTTAGCAGCATCCTGACCTCTACTTAGCAGATACCTGCAGCATCTCCAGACAATGTCCGTAGGTCCTGTTGGGGGCAAATGTGCTCCCTGTTAAGACCCACTGCCCTAAAAGGACAGATGAAGAGTTTTCTGTAGAGAATATGGGGAAAGAGAGAAGACACGTCATTCATTTCCCCCAGAGAGAAAAAGAAAAGAGCATGAGGCCAGTGGGGAGAAGCAGAGGAAGGGCTGGTGGGATCCCCCCACCCCACCCAGTGCCTTAAACACTGCTAAAGACTTTTCTCTCTCTGCCATGGAAGGGCCACAGGGCTGCCCTTAATTCAGTGTTACAGGTTGAATTGCATCCTCCCCTCCCCCCAAAAGATGCGGAAGACCGAACCCCCAGTACCTGTGAATGTGACCTTATATGAAACAGGGTCTCTGCAGATGTAATCACGCCGGGAGGAGGAGGGATCAGGTTGGGCCCCAATCCCATACAACTGGTGTCTTTATCAGATGGGGGAATTGGGATACAGAAAAAGACATGCATACCAGGAACTTCACGTGATGGCATAAGAACACCATTTACCAGCCCAGGAACGCCCCCGAGGCTACCGGAAGTGAGGAAGGAGGCACGGAACAGGTCCTCCTCCCAGTGCTCAGAAGAAATCAGCCCTGCCAACACCTTGATCTTGGTCTTCTAGCACCAGAACTGTGAGACAATACCTCTCTGTCATTTTAAGTCATCCAGCCTGTGTTACTTTGTTACAACAGCACCCCAAACCAGTAGCAAGAAGGACCACTGAACCAGAGAGTTGGAGGGATGCATGGACCTGGCTTGTGATCCCATCATCTAAATCAGAGACAAATGCTGCTGGGACCCAAACTCACCATATAGAGACTGAGCCTACAGGACAGACAAGTGGAAATACATCACATCTCTAAAATGAAACGCTTTGCGCCAATCGCTAGAAGTTGTAAAACTGCCCCGTACATGCTACCTACATCCATCATAAATTCATCTTTAGTTTCTGTTATCATATCACTGTCTCTGGGGACCCCTGTCTTGTCATCATTTGCCCTTTATAATTTATTCATCTTGTTCTTGCCTGCATCCTTTCTACTTATCATTCATCTTTACAGTTATACATAAAATTAGATGGATCCTTCCCAGGTGGGGCTGTCAGGAGGGAGACGGGCCTCACCAGGGAAGTCCCAGGTGAGCTGGTGGCAGTCCCATGAGAGTCCCCTATGGGTGTCGGAGGCAGAGGTGAGTGGGGAGAAGGAGTCAGAGGGAGGGTGTGCGGGAGAGGCCAGTGAGAAGGATAAAGGGGAAAGGATGGGAAGTGAGAGGGAAGAAGAGGAGGAAGGTGACCAGAAGGGACAGAACCGAGGAGGAAACAGGCACACACAGTAAGATGAAGATGGGCCTCCAGGAAACAAACATGGGAGGAAGGGGGAGCAAGGAGGGCACCCCGAGACCTCGGCTCTGGAAATGCGATTGAGTCTTTCCCTTTTTAAATTTTCCATTTTAACATCTTTCCTGGCAAACTCAAAGAAGGTCACATTGAATGTCCATGGAGATGACGTGTCCTGAGTGGCGGGGACCTGAATGGGGAGGTGTGATGGCAGCAATGGCGCTTGTTGACCAGGCTGAACCGGGGCCGGGGTGGGGGTGGGAGACGGCCACGGAGGAGTGTGCGGGCTTGCTTTGTATTCTCAGGTTGCTGGAGTCAGGGCACAAAAGCCAATCTTTAACTAGTGAATTGGAACTTTAATGTTTACCAAGCAGACACAGCTCCCACTCGCCCCCGCCTGCCTCCCCCTGCCTGCCCCCTCTTCTCCCCCTCCAGGCTCCTGCTAACTGGACCACCTCACGGCCCCTCGGCAGCCCTGGTGAGGAACCTGGTCTGCTGCCCATGGAGCCTGGTTCCCCGATCAGAGTCTCCTCCCAGAGGGCCTGCAATCCCAAGTTTGGAAACATATGGGCTCTTCCTGGAAGATAATTCCCGGCGAAGTCCCAAAGGCAGGGGGAGCTGGGATTGAGCAGCAGGGGCCTATTTTAAGGAACAGAATTCTTCTGCGAGGCCTCCTGTGCCTACTCAGGCCCCAGGGAGCCGTCCAAGCAGACCTCTCCTGCCCAGCTCACGGCTCCTGGCCTGTCGTGGGCACCTCGTCTTTTAGGTTGGTTCTCAGACCACTGCTCTTATCTGACACCCCCACCTTCCTTCCAACTTTCTAGTGCCACCTTGCCCAGATCCTGAACACACTTTTGAGCAACTCCTGATAACTTCCCTGGTGGCTTGGATGGTAAAAAATCTGCCTGCAGTGCAGGAGACCTGGGTTTAAGCCCTGGCTTGGGAAGATCCCCTGGAAAAGGGAATGGCTACCCACTCCAGTATTCTTGCCCGGAGAATCCCATGGACAGAAGAGCCTGGTGGGCTACAGTCCATGGGGTCGCAGAGAATCAGACATGACTGAGCGACTAACAATGACCCCATAGTTTTCCGGGTACCCTCTAAAGCAACTGGTGGCCCTAGAAAGGAGAGGTAGATATCCTGGGTTTTGGCAGCAGACCTGGTGATGGTCCTTTCTTGGCCATTTATTGACTGTGTGACCTTGGACAAACTGCTTAATCTCTCTAGTCTGGGGTCTCCTCATGTATGGGGGATACTCATGGCATCTTCCCCTTCACAGGGTGGCTGTGGAGATAAAATGGGGTGATGGGGGTAACCTGCTCGCATCACACTTGTCAGATAGTAAGTGCTTAATAAGTATTAACTGTTATCATTGAGCTATTTTCTACTCTGCCCACTTTATGATAGCGTGCTGTCTTGTATCACTGATGTATGTGTGACTTCTGTCTCCAACTTGATAGACAGCTCCAAGAGAGGTGGGAATGCAATTTTCTTATCTCTGTGTCTGCCTGAATGCCTAGCACAGTGCTCGGCACACACACAGGAAATTCTTGTCGATAGGTTGAGGAACCATGTGGACGGTTACCCTATAAATGATGAACATACACTGGGGATGGAAGAAGGTGGGCTGAAGAGGGCAAGGGGTCAGGAGAGATAGTGAAGTTGAGTGTGAGGGAGAGGTGGAGAGTTTCAGAAAAGCAGAATCACTTCCTGGATGCTGGCAGAAGACCTTGCTCGAAGGGACCCTGATGAGGCTTTGTGGCTCAGTAATCTCATTTTACTGAAGGCATGCCAAATCAAGAAACAATAATCCATTTGTAACACTGGTCCAGGGCTGACTCCATCAGCCATCCCAGAGGCTTTGGTTAGGCTGGTTCCCAGGGATACTGACCTCTGACTTGTACAAACAGCCACTGTAATGTGGTTTCTGAGCTTCCACTGATCCTAACAGAAATGTCAGCTCCTCTTCCCAGTCCCCACGTGAGGACACGTGGGAGGGGTGTCTCTAGCTCTGTCTCTGTTGTTTGGTTATTGTTTTTGGTGGTGGAGGTGTGCATGTGTGTGCCCACAGATGACAACCAAGGCAGTGTTCCCTGCTGCCAACAGGATACTAGCCCTGCAACTTGCTGGGAAACAGAATGGACTGCCAGTCCCATCTCCTCCCCTCTGCCTCTCTCCAGTGAGAAAGTGGAGGACTGATTTTAATTGATTGATGTTAATGGATTTTGAAGTCTGGAAAAGTGCCTAAATTGCTGAGGTTACCAGTTTCCAGGTTCTTTTTTTTTTTTTTTTTTCAATTTTCTTCTTCTTCTTCATCAGACAAGGAGTGCACTCACCAGGGCACCTCGGGTGGTGACTCCAGACAAGAAGAGGCCTCTCTCTGCTCCCTAACCAAGCAGCCAGTCAGCCTGTCTCAGCTGGTGGTGACACCCATTATATGGTCGGGTGGGGGCACTTTGCTTGGTCCTGTCCCAGCATTTGCCAGTGGCTCACTTTCTCTGATCTCAATAATGACACCAAGTCCTGCTTTCTGGAATCCAAATGACTCCACTTTAAAATATGGTCACTTTCTTTTTCATTAATCTCCATGTGAGTTTGTGCACAGACAATGTGCCTTAGGAAGTTTGAGCTGCAATCCTGTCTTTTCTCCCCGTCCCTCCTGCTGTGGGCTGTGCCTGCCCTGAGAATTGTGATGGAGTCTTTGAGGCCTTGCGTCTCCCAGTCTCCCTGTGAGGCCTCCGAAGAAAGGACAGCCTTCCAGGCACCGCCAGGGGACTCTGGGTTGTGTGTTAGTTCCACTGGTGGCCTCTCTCCTCACCCCTCCCACCTCCCAACATACATTCACTTTTTTTTTTTTTTTCTTTCTTCCAAACTTGCCCAACTTGTCTTTGTGGTTTCAGAAAAATGCCACTGGATCTCCCAGTATGAAGGATTAGCACAGATTATGGGGAACAGTGTTAATTATCGGTGGAAGGGGGGCAGGCACGTTGCTCCAATGTGCTGCTGATTTCCCCTGGGCCTTTCTGTCTGGTAATAAGCCTTCTTTAATCTGGCAGGCCCCTTGGTGAAATCAGCACCACGGACAGTGGTATTGATTGCTTCTGAGAAACCATCACAGCTGCTCAACCAAATTACCTTTGATATGTGACCTTTAATGTAATTACTGCAACATCAAAGTATTTCTATAAATTATTAAAGAACTAATACACTCCATCATTTAGCTATTCTATTATATGTAAAATAAACAACCACAAGTTAATGTTAGATCCTGAACAATCCACACTTGCTACTGAAATTCTCCCAGTTCCCAGCCTCTCCCTCTTCAAAACCCTAAGCCTCCCCCCTCCCAGCTTCTCTTTCTGTTTCCCCATCTAATTCCAGGCTTTTAGCCATCACGAAACTCCCCAGCAATCTCTCTCAAGCTGATGAAGGGCATCCCATAACAATGTGGTATTTTCTATTCCATTTGGGTGGCTCTAAAATATCTATCACAATCTCCCCCAAAACAAAGTACCATAAACACTTTATTAATCAGCACAAGCCCTTCTCAGAAGCCTTTGATTATCTTACAATATGGCTTTATGCCTCACACATAACATGGGGCGATGTGGAGCATATTTCTGCCATCTTACAGAGGGCACCCAGAAAGTAATTACTATAATATATGTGCATGTAGCCGCGCCACTAAAAAACCAACTGGGGAACGACCACCGTGCCAGAGCGGGGCTCCACACAAAAACCTGAGCGGTGCACGATTTCCATACATTTGCATCCGCGGGTGTGTTATTAAGATGACTCAGCCCCGTGCTTTGCAATCACAAATAACAAACACAGTACAAAGGCTGTCTTAATGGAAGGGAGGCCCTCCCCACCCCTAAACGGGTAAAGACGGCTCTCTGATGCAAAGGAAGCCTGCCCCCGACCCGGGTTGGGCTTTCTCTCTGTCTACCTGGTTAACCTTTCCCGCTGCGGGGCAGAAACAGAAACGTGTATTTACATACGGTTTGCTTGGTAAGAATGTAAACATGCATGTGTAAATATTGGTGAGCATACATATAGAACACACGTGCTTCCCTGCAGTGTCCATTGTATAAGCTTAAACAAGGTACATTTTAAAATTCTTTATGCCCACAAACGCTCACATCTTTCCATTTATCTTTAGATACTCGGCCAGCCGTATATCTCCCCCCCTCCCGCCCCCGCCCCCATCTCTCTGAACCCACAGGAGAGACCGCGCAGACCCTTGACCCGGTCTACACTTCTTATTTTATGGTGATGAACTAGCCTCGATAATAGCCATGGCTGATATCACACCCAGTTAGGGGGGCCATAAATAATTCTCCTCTCCCCCGCACAGAAGCTATAAACCAGGGCTGAGGCGCGATAGTTTATCAAAGACGAGGGCTGGCTCCTTAAATAAACCGCGGTGATCTCACTCGCGGCGCCGCGCCCGGGCGGGTAGGCGCTCCCTCCCGCCCCGGCCCGGCCCCCACCCCAGGAACCGCGAGTGTCCGACGGAGATCGGCGGGTGTTCGCGCGACTCCGCCACCGGCGGCCCCGCTCAGGGGGCCCGGACATCCTGCGTCCCCACCCCGGGCCGCCCGCGCCGGCAGCGCGCGGAGCCGAAGCCCGGTCGGCGGCGCCCGGGAGCGCCAGGGGAGAAGCCGCGCCCGGGCTTCGCGGCAGCGGCCAAGTTCGTCCCCCCCGCCCGGGGTTCCGTCGGGCCTGGACGGCCGGGTGCGCGGGCCGCCAGGCGAGGTCCGGGCTCGGCGCCCACGCGGCCGTTTCGCAGCCCGGCGCCTAGCGGCCGCCGGGGACCCAAAGGGCGGCGCGCCAGATCCGGGGCGAAGGCCCTCGCTCCCCGCGCCGGCCGCGCCGCCGCCCGGCCTCCCGAAGTCGCCCCCTGTCGGCGCGCCCGTCGCTCGCGCCTCGCCGGGCGCCACTTACCCCGGGCAGGGTCTTCTGCTCGTGCAGTGCGCTCTGGGCCTTCAGCGCTGACTCACGCTCGCAGTAGGTGAGGAAGGCGCAGCCTGGGGAGGGAAGCAAGCGCCGAGAAGGGTCAGTGGGGGCGCCCCCCGGCCGCCCACGCGCCCGCCCGCCCGGCTCCGGCCCCTCCCCGCTCTCCGTCCCTCTCCCCACCTCTCTTCTCTCTCCCGTGCGCTCTACTCGGGCTTTCCTGCCTCCTCGTTTTCCCCGGTGCCTGCTTTTCGTCCCTCTCGTTCGTTGCTTTTCTCTTTCGCTCCTTGGGCGAAGTCTCCCCACTCAGCAACCCCCCCTGCCACGCCCCCTCTCCCCGCGGGTCTCTTACGGTCCCCGCGCCCCCCCCCCCCCGGGGGGGGACCTGCCTGCCTCCGTCTGGGTGCTCTGCTATTTCAGCTCCAGCCCCATACCTCCCAGAGGCGGGCAGCTTCTACCCCGCACCCCCAGCACCTCTGGTCACTCTTGATCACGAACTCCTCCTGTTCTGGCCCCCTTAGGAGAGATGAGGCAGGGACCCTCCAGGCCTTTCAAATAAAGGCTCCATCTGTAAGGAGGACCCCAGGCCAGGCTGTTCCTAATGAAGTGAACCGGGCTGTCCCCCGCCCCAGTCGGCTGTCGAGTCTGCAGTGCTATCTTCACCCCCCTCCTGGAGGGCTTGGAGACCAGACCCCCTGTCTCTAACTCCCTGGGGGACTCCAGCAGCGTCGTGCGCTGCCTCAGTCTCCCCTCATGTGAACAGAGGGGGTTGACTAAAGGGTCTGCAAAGTCCCATTGTGTTTTCCCCTTGCGTGATTCTGACAGCACCTTACCAGGAAATTTGGATTTTACAGAGCACAGTGCCTTACTCAAGGGGTGACTTTTTAATGCTGGCCCTTCAGGCCCAGAGACAAGGGAAAGAGAACGCCTGTGGATGGGAGAGTCGTTGGGGAGTTCCCTCAAATTTCTCCATGTCAAGGCTTCTCTGTGTGCCTGCAGACGTGGCTGAGGGTGTCTTAGGGCACCTAGGGCCTTATGGAAGGTCAAAAAGTCAACTTCAGCCAACAGCAGGCTTGAGTTTCATGGGGGCGCAGTGGCCTCAAACTTTCCAAAGTTACCCGCGGCCCCAGAGAAGGCATCCTGCAAACCGGCCACAGTCTCTGTTTCACTCTCTTCTTTCTCTCCCATATTTCACTCTCTTCCCTATGATCTGACCGCCCAACCATCTGAGTTCACCACTGTCCCCACCTTTCCTTTTTTCTCACAGTCTTCTCACACACTCTGCATTTTCACATCTCCCAATCCCATCCATCTTTCAAGAATCTGGTCAAGGTCCACCTCCTCCAGGCAGCCACCTTGATTGGTCTGATCCACTTTAAGTCAACCTCCCTTCTTAACTGCCCACAGCTGGCCAAGTGGTCATTCTCATGGCCATTTAACAATTATTTCCTGAGTGTCCTTGTGCCAATTTCTGTGGCAGTTCCAGGAGCCCAGGCCCTCTTGTAGGAGGCTGGTAGGAGCCTTATCACCAGGCTCTGTGTAGCTCCTCATTTCCCTGGGCATGAAGTACTCCCAGCGTCCTCTGCAGTTGCTGACTTCTCCATCACCCAGTAAAAAGCTCCCTTCCCAGGTGGCGCTAGTGGTAAAGAAAGCTCCTGCCAACACAGAGACGCAAGAGACGTGGGCTTGACCCCTGGGTCGGGAAGATCCTCTGGAGAAGGAAATGACAACCCACTCCAGTATTCTTGCCTGGGAAATCCCATGGACAGAGCAGCCTGGTGGGCTACAGTCCGTGGGTTTGCAAAGAGTTGGACACGACTGAAGCGACTTCACACACGGGTATCCTCCTCTTCCATTTTAAAAACTGGTCCTGCCTCCCTTCCCTCCTAGCTTCAGAGAGGAGATGGAAGGAACTGTATGTGTGAGGGAGACACAGAGATGGGGAGAAGGAAGCAGGGAGACAGAGTTCTGCGCTCCCAGGGGCTCTCTGCCCTCCCATCCTCCTCCTCCCACCTGTCCGGGGCTGGGAGGAGCTGTGAGTACCACGGAGCCTCTGTCTACTGCATGTCATCCCTCCCCAGCCAGACTCTGGATCACCCCTCCTCCCCGCTCCCCGCTCCTCCTTCCCCGGTCGTGGCAGACGGTTATTGATGGAGACACTTGGGGACTGAAATGAATAGCGGTCAGAGGCCCCCGTGACGTCGGCCCTTGTGCTGTTGCCTGCCTCTCCCGGGGCCTCTTTCCTCTTGTCCCCTCGCTGGCCTTGTCCTCCGCCCGTGCCTGCCTGCAGCCGGGAGGCGGCCTCTGTCTCGCTGCAAGCCAGCAAGCCAGCTCAGGACAAGGTCAGGGGCAGGTTTGGGGGAGGAGGAGGGAGGTAGGAGAGGAAAGGGAGGAGGGGGAAGGAGAGGAGATGGCCACACTGTCTCCGTGGCCCAGGATACCAAGGAAAGGATTCCAGAAAGAAAAGAGAAAGAAAAAAAAAGAATCTGTTGCTTTTGTCCAGCTTCCAGGAATTCTTGCCACAGTTTTTTTCTTTTCGTTTGAGAGAGAGTTCACAGCTGTGTTGTGAAGCAGAATCTGTGAGGGACCCTCAGGCCCTGCGTGACCTCTCCTGTCATCTCCACCTCCTGACTTCACCTCCTCCCCTTGCTCCCCTGCTCACTCGCCCGTCTTTCTCCTGCCTCTCCGCCCTGCCAGGCACACTGTGCCCCCGGACCTTTGCACCCGTGGTTCCCTCTGCCCAGAAGGAGCCCGGTCTGCTGTCTGCATTGCCGTCTCCTTCCTCACCCTCGGGTTTCACTCACATGTGACCTCTTCAAGGATGTCTCTCCTCACAGCCTCACTGAACGCAGCACCCCTCAGCCCCACAGGACACATTCCTGCTCTCTGACCCCTCGTCCTGCTGGTGGTTCTCTTTGGCAGCCCTCACCCCGAAATATTAACATTGTTTGTTCCTTGATTAGTGTCTCCCTGGCTCAGATGAGGTCAGGACTTGACTTTGTTCTGTTTCTGCTTGGTTCTCGGTTCCCAGAAAGGGGCCAGGAGTTCAACGCACGTCTGTTGAGAGCATTGAATCCTGAACACCTCGGCTACTTTGGGGGTGCTAGAGGGTGGCAGGACTTGGGAGTGGTGCAGGGAGCTGATCAAGGCCCTTAAGCCACACTGGACTTCCGTACCAGGGAGGGCAGAGGTTGCATGTGAGAGCTGATGGGTGGCCCGGGCAGGAAGACTTTTGTTCCCGAGGCCTCCTTGAGCCCATCTGCTCAGGCCCTTGACAGCGTGGTTGCCATCATGGTCCTGCTCTCATCCCCAGCAGATCATCACCCCTGACAAGGCTGATGCACACAGACAGGAAGCTGTGCTTGGCCAGGGCTCACTCACCGGTTCCTCTCTCTTGAGTCCCAGTTGTCTTATCTCTAACTCCCTTCAGAGGCTGGTGGAGAGAACTATTAAACAACAAGCGAGCATTAACAACCTCTACAGAGCTCTCTGATCGCAAAGTGTGGTGAAAACGCAGTCACTCTGGTGGATGGGAGCGGGGACTCAGAGAGGCAGAGTCCCTCCTGGCCCTCTGCACCTCCGTGAGGACGGACCAGTCTTACATGGGGGCCAACTGGTGCCCACCCACCTGGCCTGCTCAAACCATCTCTTTGGCCAACCAGGTGCCCTGTCTGATAGTCTCCTTTTGGGAGAACCATCTCACTACAGCTCTATAAAAAACTCAGAGACGGACATGCAGGTGTTAATTGCTGGCTCCAGGGGCTTGAAAGGACCACGTCGGCTCCCTTGCTGGGGGTAGAGCCCCAGGAGCGGCTGCTCAGTGGAGATGGGGCTTCAGGTGGGGATTCTGCCTTCACAGGATACTGCAGAGTGCAGTGGGCCTGGGTAGAGGTCGAGGTGGGGGCCCTTGGTGGCCAGGGGGGAGAGGGGTCCCAAGCCATCCTCCTGGACATTTGCTGAACTGTGACTTCCTGTCCTCATCACCGCTTCTCCCAGGAAACTGAGGAGGGGGCTCCGAGCTATGAGGGGAGTCACTAAATCTCCCAGGCTCGCCTCCTGTAAGAAGCCAAGGTATCCCCAGAGACACGCCCTGTGAGGCCCCTTGGGAATGTTCAGTCTAGTTGGGAAATGGGGTTCTTTGAGGGAAACAGCCTCGTTCTGATCCAAGACTGGTGGGTGGAGGGGAGAGTGAGGCTGGTACCAGGCTCTGCACCTCAAGGCTGAGAAGGTCTGATGATGGAGAGCCCCTCCCGGGGATGGGGCTGGTGGCACAGACATCTAACCTCGCCTTTAGGCCCAACACTTCCCTTCCCAAGCCTGATCCTGCCCATATCATTGTGCTCACACCAAAGGGAACACGGATGCCCTGTGGTTGTTTGGAGAAACAATAAAATTTAAAACCATCTAAAAATTTCTCAGTGCCATAATGCTTTTATGTTTAAACTGTGGAATACTCTACAACAGTCAATAAGATGAAATGGTTCTAAATGTCCAATGTGGAAAGGCGCATTGTCAGATGGGAGAAGCAAGTTGCACAGTAGCAGACACCACGTGTGTACATCAGAGACATCTCCTCGACTCCCACACGCACCCATATCTGTGCCTACACCATAGCACAAGGTCTGCGAGAACTCCCGCCAAGCTGAAAACAGGGACGAAGAGGGTAGCGGGTGTCTCCCATGACTTCAACATTTTTTGTTTTGTTTGACACATTTAGACCCAGAATATATTCATAATGTCACTTATATAATTAACTTTAAAGAAAAGAAACTTTGCTGAAAGAGGAAGATGGAGTGCAAAGGGGGTGGGTGGAAATGAGTGAGCCAGACAGGAGGCAGGACCCATTTCGAGGAGATGGACAAAATTCTCTGGACGTTAGCCTACTGGCAGGTTGTTCATGAAAGGCATTATCATGGTGGGTCCTGTGATGGCCCTGGGTCAAAGCTTCCTCTCAGCTCTGGGACTCGAAGCAGATTCTCTCCGCCCAGCAAGCTGTACACGGTATTCGTTTGGGTCCTGTGGCCCCTGAGTCCCAGAAGGTATCTGGGCTGGGCTGAGGATAGACTCCATGCTAGGACATAGAGGCCTCCCTCCCCCCATACCTGGCCCGCTCTCCAGTTTATCTGAGACCCAACCGGATGTGTGGCGCTGATGGTGGGATCTGAGGTGAAAAGTTGCGGGAGTGACTCGGAACCTCTGGGTGAGGTCTGACCTCCTCTCCCCTCAGCCCCTGTCTTCTCCATCCCCCGGTCTGCGATGTTTGTCCCAGCTCCAGCTCATCACCTGAGTCTCCCACCCTTCAGGATCAACTCTTTCTAGCCACCGCTTCCTGAACATGGGAGTGAGCGGAATAGAACTGCAGCCTAGCAGGGCGGGAGCAGCCTTGGGAATTCATCATGGTGGGCGTGGCAGCAGGCAAGTGTCACACTTGCAGAAAAGTCACGCCCATTGCGGGCACCCGCTGCTTATCCCCTGGCCTCCCTGCAGGAGGAGGACCCCTCTGGCCCCGCCAGACCTGCGTCTCCTCTGCTGCTCCCGGTTCTACTGCATGCGCTGGACACAGGTCCACTCTCACATTTCCTCATGCAGCCTTCTGACCTGTTCCTTCACCGTCCGTATTTACTCATCCTTCTGTCCAGCAGCCTCATGTCCCGTATCCTTGAAGAGGCTGTCAACTCCGTGATGGGTGGAGACAGCTTCTTCTACAGGGAGGCTGAGCCTCTAGCCCGAGGGAACTGAGAAGGGTGGGGGAACCCGACTGAAGGTTTGGGGCTTCGCAGAGAAAGCAGGAAGGGCTGAGGGCGGAGGAGGAGAAGGGTGTGGCCCCCGGGGAGGAGGTGAGCCAGCTGCCGAGGCAAGCGGAGTGGGCGTCGGCGGCTCAGGAGGGTGGCAGACGCCCTACTCCAGTGGGGCAACCGGCGCTGACGGTGCAAGGGCGCAGCTGATTCCTGAGAAGCTGGGCGGGGTTCGGGGGGGTTGCTCTCCCACGTGAGGGAAAAACACAGCGCCGCAGAATTAATTGCACGGAGATGGCAGTCATTTACAAAGCCCCCGTGTGCGGGGATAAAAGGCCTTGTCATTGTGAAGTGAAGGAAGTACAATTTCCTGCCCAGCTCGGAACAGGGCTGACGCCTGCCTGGGGTGTAAGCGCTGCGGAAGGGCACCGAGGCGCACCTCCTCCCACCCCAGCCGGGCCTTGGCTTCCTACTAATTGAATTACAGAATTAGCCAGAGGAAGGTGGCCCTGGAATAGGAAGATCTGGACTTTAATAAAACATCAGATCCTCAGGCCCTGCACGTGGCTGGCCTGGAGGAAGCGAGGGGAAGCTGGATGTGAGAGGGGCCAGGGACGGGGACGGGAAACCGAAGCCCACCAACCAACCAGGTAGACCCAAGGGTCAAGGAGGGGCTGCCTGTTAGGAGTGATTTTTCTCGGCCCGGAATCTCCATGCATCCGCCTGCGGTGGTGCCTGAAACCCCACCCTCAGCGCATCCTTCCTTGGTGATTCTCCTCCCAGCGTTCACAAAACAGACGTGGGCCCCACCGCAGAGAAATCGAGGCAGATTGTCTGGGGGTGGATAGAGCCAGGGCGAGAGGGAATGTCTTCCAGCTTCCCTGGAAAGAGGGTTACTGGCTTTCCGGGAGCAGGTCTGTCCCTCCATCCAGTCCCTGCCCCCCCTGTTCTGGGTGGGCAAGAACTGCCTCCACGGTACCTCTTGGGTCAGATGCCCCCTTCCCGCGTGTGGGACAGACACCTGCAGGGCCGGTCCTCGCATACATTCTGCCCCTGGGGATGTTCCCCCCGGCTCTGGGCCTGCCCTGGGGGAGGCTCTGCGCCTTCTTCGAGACCCAGCGCTTGTGTCCTGCTCTTCAGCGAGGCCCCGAGAGCCTACCTCCGCCTGGTGGTCTCACCTTCTGTGGATTCCTTTGTGGCTGCACCCTTGACCACTATTCATGACTTGCCCCAAAGGTGAGCCCCGTCTGCCCCTCTAGTCTGCAAGCACCTTGAGAGTCTGTGAGCTCAGCTCACAGAGAAATAAACCACGGGGCTGGCCCTGCAACGGTCTCTGCCTCTATTTCCCAGTGCCCAGCCACAGACTGGCTCCTTCTGCCATCTCCCCAGGACCTGTTCTATCCGTTCCAGTTTCCTCAAGTCATTCCATCTGGACCTTACTCCCTCCCTCCCCTCCCCCAGCCCTCCCCTCCCCCAGGAAGTTCTGATGCTCTCTTCTCTCCATAAGAGAGGGACGATGATTGTCCACCCACATCATGACGCTCTTACTTCTCCACCTCCATCAGGGGAAACCTGAGCCTCAGAACCACACCCTTACCACTGTTGCCTCCTCCACGCCTCCCTCCTTTGGACCTCACTTGTCCTTCCAGGGGACTTCCCTGGTGGTACAGACAGTAAAGCGTCTGTTTACAATGCGGGAGACCTGGGTTCGATCTCTGGGTTGGGAAGATCCCCTGGAGAAGGATCCCCTGGAGCAACCCACTCCAGTACTCTTGCCTGGAAAATCCCATGGACAGAGGGGCCTGGTAGACCATGCAGTCCATGGGGTCGCAAAGAGTCGGACACAACTGAGCCACTTCACTTTCATTTATCCTTCCAGGAGTGACTAAGCCTCCCTTCCTCCAGGAAGCCTTCCTTGACTACACCAACATCTCTTAAAGCCCTTAGCAATGGCCCCTCTCATTTGGCAGTTAGAAGACACATCTTTGTCTCTCTCACATTTATATGTGTCTGTCCGTGGGGAAATAGTGTACTCTAGGAGCTGCCAACTCCAGGGTCCCCTTCTCCTTGCAGTGACGGACATCACTGAATGCAGTGGTTGCTAAAACCCACTCTGGGCCTGGCTGGGTGAGAGTGGGGAGATGGCTGACTGCAGGAAAAACTGTGTGGAATGGGTCTTAGATGGGACTCCTCCCGCCCCAGCTTGGGTCCCCCGGAAATGGCAGGAGCCATCTGTCTTCCTTTGAGGAGGCCTGGGGGGTGGGGACGATGGGGCGACTGGCAGGCGGGGGAGGTGGATTGTGCCCTCAGCCAGTGAGTCAGGGTGCTGGCCTGCTCCCTTCTGCAGGGCCCTCCAGCACTGAAACCCCACCCTCGGCCCACAACCTGCTTCCAGGCTCAGCACTGCCCTCCTGCGTCAACTCTCTTTACACCAGAGACTGCGGAGGAGTTTGAACTCAGGTGAGCTCTGAGTTCAAACGTTTCTCGGAGCTAAGCGGGTGGTGTGATGTGAGGGACTGGGCCTGGCTCCCCGAGACTGTCTCAGCTCTTCTGCCCTCTGTGGCCACAAGATGCATGTGAGCACGGGGCTGTGGGACCTCCCCAGACCTAGACTGGGGAGCCCCAGGGGATGGGACCAGCCCTCTCTCTCTTCCTGCGGGCACTGGGCCAGGCCCAGGGAGTTCAGACCCAAGGACCTAACGGGCTGTGGGCCTTGGAAGATGAAGGCCCAGCGGGCAGGCCTTTGCCAAGTGCCTGTCCCTGCCAGTAACCCTTGTTTACGCTCTCAGCGCTGGAGAATTACATGTCTGGTGTTGGCTGCAACATCTTTATGGCACTGTGAAAAAGGACAAGGAGTGGACATGACATATTGATGGCCTCTCCCTTTTCTCAGCAAAGAGTTCTCGGTCTGTGGCTGGAGCTGACGGGCCCTCGAGGCTCAGGGGTTGGGGACGGGTCCCAGGAACGTGTCCGTCAGCCCTTCTAAGGCCCAACCCTCAAGTCAAGTCCAACCTGCTTCGTGACACACGCGCTGGGTTTTGCTCCTGCCGTCAAGCAGCTGCCCCTGTGCCCCGGCTCTGGGCTGGCAGCGCCCGCTGTGCCCAGGATGCACCAATTTCCCCTTTGGTCTTGCAGGGAGTTTTTAACTCTCTGCCATGCTGTCATGCCTGCGTGCTCGTGATTCTTACACCTCAGAGCAGTCTGGGGTTTTATCAGCATCTGACAAGCGGGGGGAGCCTGTGTGACCCGTCTGGTGATGGGACAGAGACCTGGTTTGGGGCTCAGATCCTGCCTCTCCCTTCTGAGCCCCTGGGCAGGGTGTCAGGAAGTGTGAGTGGGGACCCTGGGGCCCCGATGCGAGATGTCATCCCTCCACTCCCCTTCCCCTTCGCAACCGGGATTTGGGGTAAGGGGCCCAGGGATATCTTCTTTCTCTTCCTCTAAGGACCCAAGGGGAGACAGCTGGGCTCTCTGGGGGGCTCCCTGGACCGCCGACCCCTCACCTCCCTCTAACCCCCGGGTGCTGTCTCCAATGCGAGAGTCAGGGAGAGTCAGGTCGTGGGCGCCTCCACAGACAGCTCTATCTGAGCATCAAGGTCGGATTTGAAATGCGCGTGGGGTATTCGTTCCTTCCACAAACACCAAGATAACAGCTCAAGCTGAGAAACTGAACTCTGCCTGCTTCTGATGAACCTGGCTTAGATCTTCCCACTTTTGAATTTTGTTAGTTCAGGGTGCCCCTGCTGAGAAGCTAGGTGGGACTCCATGGGAAGCGACCCCTGCTCACCGGGCCCCATGTGAAAGGGGCTCTCCGGGGGCTCGTTGCTGTGACCCCAGCAGTCACTAAGCCGTGTGGGGTAGGGCCCTTGAGAAAGCGAGTCCGTCTGACTGACCTGAGAGGCAGACCCGGCCTCCGCCTCTGCCCTCTGCCTGCCCCTCTCCACGCCTGCCTGCCTCTGGGCGCCTCTCCCTCCTTGCCTGTTTGGCCAGAAATGCAGAGCCTCGCTGGCTGACTTCGGCCTTGCGGCCTGACTTCTGACCCACTGGACTCCTCAGAGTGCGGGGATGACATGGGGCTGGACCCGAGTCCCCAGCGTCCCCAGTGTTTGCCGGACGTGTACAGGTTCTGTGCCCACAGAGGAGCCAGGTGAATACTTTTTGAGCTGCAGAGAACTCCCCTTGTCGGAGCTTTACCTGGTTTTTGGACAGGATAAATTGGCGGGGTGGGGCGGGGTCACTTCCCCCCTAGGATCCCTTTCCCCATGCCGAGGAATCCCTCCTTGGCATGACCCAAAAGCTCCGGGCCCCCAGCCCGCAGCTGTCCCCAGCCCACCCACAGACAGCTCTCTACCCCCATGATGTCCTGTGGGGTGGGGGTCAACCTCTCTGCCTCCTTCCTCCTCTGAAGGAGAGGCCATCAGACTCGACAGGCAGGAGGCTGACGAGCCCCTTGGTCCCTCGTGGGTCATCCTGAGCCACGCTCCCCACAGCGGGTGTCATGTCACCCCTGGGCCTTTATTCCTGCTCCTCCCTGCACCCCCAGGCTGCCTTCCCTGTTCCTGGGTCCTCTTCCAGACCCGCCGGCCATCGGAACCCTCCGCAGCCTCCCCGCAACGGGCCCTTTCACGTCCAAGTGTCTGAAGCATGAAAGCAAGAGCGAGGTTGAACAGCTTTCCGCTGTTCTCATTTGGGGAACTTCTCCCCAGCTAGACTGCAGCTCCTGGGGCTGTGTCTCTCCTCCTGTAACCATGCAAACCCTGGGATGGGGGCCTCACCAGAGCAGATGAACTGCTCAGAGTTAGGGGGAGGGAGCGCCACACCGCTTTGATAGCAAATGGGCACCCAGGATCCACTGGTGAGGTGAATTAATCTCACCTCTCTTCTCTGGCTCCTTCCTAACAGGCCCTAATTCACTTAAAGAACAACAACAACAAAAAAAAATAGAAGCACACCAACCAAGAAATTCCAACCTCAGCATCCAAGACAGGCTATTTTGAAAAGACCAATAGCCAGGAGTCCTATATTAACAGGATCAATGTTTGGAAAATGTGATTTTCTTTTTAAAAGAAGAAAAACAATCTCACCCAGTGCAGGCAGGCCATGGTCCAGCTCTTGGTGGAGGACGCTGTTCCCTCATGATCCCGGTCACTTAAGCCACTCTTCTGGCCAGGCTTTGGGCCTCACCCAACATCAATAAGATAGGCTCAGTCATAGGCATTTAGCAATATTTAATCTGAGGACTGTGGCCGGGAAGTAGTCAGCAAATGTGACTGGGATGCTGGCTTCAGTGTGTGAGCATCGAGGCTGGGATGACCCCCACCCCACATGCCCACAGAATCCACCAAGAAAGAAGGCTGAACTAACTAATCGGTTCACTGGTACTCAAGACTCAACAAACCCTGTGACTGGGATCAGGGTACTGTCGTCTGTGGATGGAGCAAAAGTTGCTTCATACCTCATTCATTCATTCAGTCCACGACCATTTATGGATAGACCATCATTTGCCAAATGATGAAAGACATACCCCCTTCCCTCTTCTTCTCCTTTCTTTTCCCTTCCTTCCTCCCTCCCTCCCTTTCTTCCCTTGTTTCTTTCTTTCCTGCTTTAAAGGAGCTGCCAGGTAAACACACTTGCAAGGCCAGGTAGCATGCCTGCAATAAGAATACCCACTCAACCAAGGTTGGTGTAGGGCTCAGCAGTGGCACAAATGATAACAGCAAACACTTGGTGATTTGGGGTTGTATGTTGGGCATTGTTCTGAGTGCTTTACATGTACTGTCTCATTTAATACAGTAACTGTACAATGTAGTACAATTCTCCCCATTTTACAGATGAGGAAACTGAGGCACCCAAAGATGAAAGACTTGCCCAAGGTCTTGTGGTCAGGTCCACGGTGGACCTGGGCTGTGAGCTGGGCAGGCTGCCTGTTGCGTCTGTGACCTTAACCTTGGGCTCTGACTCTCGTGGAGGGGGACACTGTGCAAGGCCTCCTGACTCTTGAACCCAGAGTGACCTCCGGCGAAAGATGTGCTAGGAAAGAGCTCTGTGTGGTGGCACTAGTGGTAAAGAACCTGCCTGTAAATGCAGGAGACATAAGAGACGCGAGTTCGATCCCTGGGTTGGGAAGTTCCCCTGGAAGAGGAAATGGCAATCTACTCCAGTATGCTTGCCTGGAGAATCCCATGGACAGAGGAGCCTGGAAGGCTACAGTGCATGGGGTCATGCAGAGTCGGACACAACTGAAGCGACTTAGCATATGTGTGCAAAGGTGAAGACGTGTGGGCAGAGGTCTGAGTCTGGGGCCTCCGGAGTTGTTTAGAAGGCTGGAACCTCTGAGGGTAGGGCCCCTTCAGAGCTCCCCCAGACACCTTCCCAGCACCTTTCCTTGGCTTTTCCCCTTGTCCATTCTTCCTTTCCTTTTCTCTTTTCTTTTCCCTTCCTTCCTTTCCTTGTTTCTTTCTCCCCACCCCCACCCCCACTTCCAGCATCCACCCTCCCTCTTCCTTCCTTTCTTTTCTGGTCTCACGACTGGGGCCCCTTATTTTCTTCTGTCCATCTATTCAATTTCCATCCTGACTCCTCCAGGATACACCATTTTTTTTCCGTCTGGAAACAGCGGTCACATCTGACCCCGGGGTGTGCCTCTGGGAAAACCATTTAACCCCTGTGGCCTGATGGCCTCGATCAGCAGGATGTCTGAAACCTGGGAGACGGCTGAGGATCTGGCTCCAGCAGTAGCCTCTGTCTTCTTCTTGAAGCCCCCTGGAATTGGGCTGTGTGTGTATCCCCTCCGCCGGCCTCAGGTTCCTTCCCCGGGAAGTGGGGACGATGACGCTTATCTGCTGGGGTCGTGGGTGTCCAGCAGAGTGCCTGGCGTACAATTAATGGGGAAGATTACTATTGCTGCCATTTTCAGTAGCAGCAGTTGTGATGTGATGCTAAAGATTCCCCACGGTGTGAAAAATAGCTTTGGCATTTATACTGTCTGCTGGTGTCTGCTGGCTTTGCGTGGGACCTGCGCGTCCCCCGCGTAGACACTCCCAGGGACTGGGGACCCCACGTGTGCTTCCGGCCCCGGCACAGGCCGGCTCGCTGGGGGCAGGCTGACTGATGGCTGGCATTGACAGCCTGGGATGTGAGTGTGTTTTGTTTACCTCATGGATCTAATATGCTAATGACAGGGAGGCAGTAATGAGCTGGCAGGGACCTGGGTGACAAAGAGCTGGCTTCATGCTTCCCCAAAGAGGCACCTCTGTGTCGATTGTTTCTTTTGTGAGAGGAATTGTTAAGACCTGGGAATGTGAGCTGGGAGAGCTGGGGAGAGGAAGTGGGAGGTGGGGGGTGTCTCACTCAGAAGTGGTGCAAGACCTGCCATGGGGGGGAGTGGGCCCCCCCACTCCCGAGGGTGGGCATGGGCTCCTCCACCCTGGTGGGCAGAGGACGGCTGTGGACTGGGCACTCTCATCCGTGTTCCTCCCTGAGTTCTCCGAGGGCCCTGTGAGCTCTCCGATGGCAGAGCGGACCTGCCCACCGTGGACCCTGGTAAGCCCTGCTCCCGGCACGTGTGGTGGCTGGAAACACCAAGTGCCCCGGTTTCACATTTGGATGCCGACCAAAAACAATCTCGCGATAGGTGAACCCCAGCCTCCAGCAAGTCACCAGCTCTCTCTGGACCTCAGTCTGCTTTTCTGTGAAATGGGTCTGATTTCCCTGCCCATGAGTTGTGTCTCCAGCATTAGCACCATCCGGCACAAAGCAGGTTCTGGTGTATATGATGGATTTGTCAGTAAGTGAATGAATGGGTCCATACTAAAGGAAATCAGTCCTGAATATTCATTGGAAGGACTGATGTTGAAGCTGAAACTCCAATACTTTGGCCATCTGATATAAAGAGCTGACTTATTTGAAAAGACCCTGATGCTGGGAAAGATCAAAGTCGGGAAAAGAAGGGAATGGCAGAGGATGAGATGGTTGAATGGCATCACCGACTCAATGGACATGAGTTTGAGCAAGCCCCGGGAGTTGGTGATGAATGGGGAGGGCTGGCGTGCTGCAGTCCATGGGGTCGCAAAAAGTCGGACATGACTGAGCGACAGAACTGAACTGAACTGAATGAATGGGGGAGGTAAGAGAGCGGGCAGTGTACCTCGTTTGTTTACAGGAGAGGAGAGGGACACGTCTGGAGGAAAAGGTGAGGCTCCCATCCCAAAAGCACACAGCTGGTCGGTGAGGGAAACAGCTCAGGCCTGCCGCCCGGCCTCCTGGAGGGTAAGCATGTAAGAGGGCCGCCTTGCAGGGGCGAGCAGGCTGAGGCTGGGTGCTGGGCATGGAAGGTCCCAGAGAGAACATGCAGGGAGCAGGCTGTCCGCAGACGCAGGAGTGTCGCCAAGACTTTGCAGCACGTGGAAGGCAACAGGGAGAGCAGACTCATGCGAGCGGGTGGGGGCTGAGTCCACGCAGCACCCGGCTCCCACCTGGGAGATGGGGGGCTCCGGCAGGGCCGGGGGAAGCGGAGCTGAGGCCTGACCCGCTCCTGTGTCCTAGAGGCACGCGCGGTTCTAGTTTCCCTTCTCACTGCCCTCGGGAGGGCCTGGGGGCTGGGTGAGCAGGGCCAGGTGGGACCAGCCTGAGGTCTGGCCTTGTCACCTCCATCGGGGCTGACTTGGCAGCTGCCCATGCCTCAGTCTTTGCACCCTCAGATTTCCCCTTTCTCTTGGCTTCCTTGAAATGTCCTTTAGACCTTTGCTTGGCCGAGCTGACCGAACCCTGTAGTCAGGAAGGCCAGCTTGGGGAGCTGAGGCCCAGAAGGAGGGTTGGAGCCTTGGGTGGTTAAAGGAATGGCTGCTGGGCCGCCCACTCCCTACTCCCCACCCCCCAGCAGCCGTGGCCCCTCTGCCCCTGAGCAGGGGACCCTGCCCCCTGCTTGACACACCCGGTGAGGGCTGGACACATCAGGATGCCGACTGACCGAAGGCAACCTCTGGATAGGTAAACCCCAGCCTCCAGCAAGTCACCAGCTCTCTCGGGACCTCAGTCTCCTTTTCTGTGAAATGGGTCTGATATCCCTGCTCCCAGTGGGCGCTGCCTGTTTTCATCTGTGGGTCTGTAGATAGCGGTGGAGACGCACGCTGGGGAATTGGCCTCAGAGGTCCCCAGCGGTGCCAGACATGGGGCCCAGAGGTCAGGCTGGGTGAGAGCAGGGGGTCCAGGACTGGGGTGAACAGAGACAGGGATGCAGATGGAGACCCCGGATGCAAAGGCCCCTCAGCACGAAGTGTGGAAGGATCCAGTGGGTCCTGCAACTTGGATCAGAGACCAGACAAGGTCGCCAGCCTTCTGGAGACCCTGGCTTCCCTGCCTGTAAGATCCTGGAGGAGCCCCAGATTCCTGCTGACAAACTTCCCGGGAATGAAGACAGGAGGCCGACTGCAGAGTTCTGGGTGATAATCCTGCTTCACCCTGTGCCTCCATCACCCTGAAGGCCCAGGTGGAAGTGGTTGAGCCCCCAGGTCCTGGCAGGACTCTGGGGCCTGCGGCCCTCAATTCTTTTCCCTCAGTGTCTACGGACACCACCTGCTCTTTGCCCAGACTGGCCTCAGGAAGGAGGCGAGGACAGGAGAGGAAGACAGGCTGCCAGACAGACCCCAGTGACAGCACCCAGCTTGGGACATAGGGACACGGAGGAAGCTGAGAAAGGTGACATCCCACCCAGTGACCGGGGGATGGCCATGGACAGCATGGGGGAGCAGGGGGCCCTAATGGAGGCAGGCATGCACCCTTGGGCCTTTACAGAGCGGTGGGGAAGGAGGGGGCATGCCATCCCTGGTGCCAGGAGCGAGCTTGCTCTGTGTGGGGCCCACGGGGCAGCGGGCACTGGAAGTGAGGTGGTACCTAGTGTCGGGCCGCACGGGGGGTATAGCCCAGCCTTGCTCTCTCCTCCCTTCCCCTTCTTTCCTTCCCTTCATCACCAGGTGTCTCCCCGCCAAACTGGGGTAGGAAGTGGGGTAGACACATGGGGGCTCGACTTTGCACATTCCCCCCTGGTTCCAGGGGCGCAGGCTGCCTCTGCCTCCCAGGGCCAGTTCCCCCTTGAACCGTGGACCACAGAGCTGGCTGTTTTCGTCCGCGGGTCTATATATAGCGATGGAGATGCACACTCTGGAATTGGATTTGATGTAGCCCTCTGGACTCGAGCTAACTTTTGGGGAGTAGTTTTCTTGGGAGCCTGCCAGTCCAATTCCTCCCTCATGAACACTAATTACTGCACAGACCTTCTCCATGAAATCGGCGCTGAAGCCATTTCCATCTAGGCGGCTCTCCAAGACGAAATTTTTCTGCTGGGAACCGACAGCCGCAAATAAACCTACCATCGACTTAGCAACGGAGAGCAGGAGCGGGTGGGAGGCAGGGAGGGAGGAGGGACGTGGGGAGAGTGGGAGGGGGGGAGGACTCCGAGGAGAGGGCCAGGCGTCTTTTCTTCCTTCTGTTCTTTATTTTGCAGAAAGGGTGTAATCAGCACTCAGGAAAGGTGGGACAGGGAGTCTCTGGAGATGGCGCGGTGACCTGGGAGGAGGGGCTCTTGGCTGTCTGAGCCTGGTCAGGACCCTCTGTCCACTGCTGGGCACTGCGGTGAGAGAGTCCCCCTTCCCAGCCTCTCCAGCGTTTATTCCCGCCTTCCCCACCGTAGCCTCCCTGGTACTCCTGCAGGCCAGGCCCATGCCTAGCATCCTTGGTCTTGCCTCACTGAGGATGGCTGCCTTATGAGTTCCACCCATGATCTAGGGCCTGGGTACCATCCTGTCTCTGCCAGGCTGGGCCTCCTTGACCCCACTAGGCAGCCCCAGTCCCTCCATTCTGAACTCCAGGGATTGTACCAAGCACCCAGCAGTGGGTAGGGTCTGTTCTGTTCTCTGCCCCCCTTGAAGTCTGCACATTGACTGCCAAGGAAGGGGTGGGCACTAAGGTTAGGTGGGTAGCTTACAAGGGCAGGTCCTTCTGGGTGCTTCACCACACCCCTGAGATTAAATGCCTTCTTGATTTTTTTTCTCAGAGAGCTCAAGGAGGATGTTCATGGTCATTTGTTACTTAGGAAGGGGCAGGGCTGGGACTTAAACCACATGAGTCTGCATCCCAAGGTCAGATGCTGCTGTGCGCTCTCTCCTGGCTCCCCTGGCATGGTTCTGGGGGCACTGTCTGCTTCCTGCCCACCTCCGTCAAAGGTGAGCCCAGGACTGTGCACTCAGCCCTGGTTCTCAGAATGCTTGCATCTAAAGGGCAGGAGAACTTTCCCGTTGAGGTTTCTCAAGGTCTGGGGCAGGCCCAGCGAGCTCTGTGATCACTGGCCATGTTTCAGGTTCCAGCACTCCGGCCAATAAAGTCAGAGAGGCCCCCAGAGCCTGCAAGGGTCATGGCACGCTGCACCAACCTGGCCTGTCAGCAGAAGCGCTGCTCCCTCCCTTGGCAGAGCCGGTTCTGTGTTCTGTGCTGAGGGACACGCTGCACTACAATCCCACTCCGTAAGTCACCTCTCCCACATCCCTTCTGTTTTCTGAGACCCACAGCCCAGGATAAGGCACCCTTCCGAAGTCAGTTATGCCGCCAAGGCTTGGTGAATCCCTTCACCTTTCTGGGCCTCAGTTTCTCCATCCATCAAATGGGCACAACAACGCCTGCCCTGGTTCCCTTACCCGGGTGGCGCTGGGGAGTGGTGTGTGGCAGGGGCTTCACTGGAGATGGCAGTAGTGTTACCTGGACGCTGGTCATTTCCCTCAAGGCCACTGTCCCACACACCCGGCTTCATGCTCACCCTGGATCCTCCTGGCCCCGCCCACCCATCCAGGGTGCATGGGTGATGTCAGAGCTCACTCTCCTCTCCAGCTGAAGCTGAGAGACCTCCCATAGCAGGGGGGTGGTGAGGAGGGGAGAGGAACCCCTGGAAGAAGTCTCTCTTAAGAGACCCCTGGGCCGAAAATCAAGAAAGTAAGACCCCAGGGCCTTATTCATGAGGAGGGCTATGGGGCCGGACCAGGAAGTCTCTGGCTTTTCCCTCATGGGTGTCGAGTGGGGCTCCCACACTGCTTGCTCTGCCACCTTAGCAGTGGTTTGGGGCAGGTTTCTTAGGAACTGCCTCAGTTTCCTCATCTGTAAAATGGAAGACTAAGAACGCTCGCCTCTCTGGGTCGCTGAGGGCTAAATGAGAACGCCTGTGCCGGTGTGGGGTCAGTGCGCTGGGCAGTGTCTGCTCGTCTGTAGGCCGTATGGTCCTGGCCTGTGATGGAGCACATCCCGGTGAGCACCATGCATGTGCTTCCTCACTTAGTCGAGTAGTTCTGCTTTCATTGTGCATGTGTGCATGTGTGTGTGCGTGTGTGTGCATGCATGCACGTGTGTGCATGTGCGCGTGTTTGTGCATGTCTCTCTGTGTGCATGCGTGCACGTGTATGAATGTGTGTGTGCATGTGTGTGCGTGTGTGTGTGTGTGCGTGCATGTGTGTGTGTGTGCGTGTGTGTGTGCAAACGTGGACTCCCAGAGGCAGGACCAGAGCATTGCCTCACTCGGCATCTACGGAGCCAGTCCCAGCTCCCAGCATCTGGCCGCTGTGAGAGACTCCTCAGAGGACCGACCTGAGCTGCTAGGAAGGCCGGTGACCACCAGGCCTGGGGCCCCCAGGGGCTGTGGTCCTCAGGCTCCAAGGGCCCCTGGGCTGAGCCTGCTGAGGTGAGGGAGGGTCTGGAGGTTTCTGGTTGAGGAGAGGAGGGAGCCAGCTCTCCTGGCAGGGACTGGGGTCCTCTCACCAGCTTTCAGTCTGGGTGGCTTCACCGGGCCAAGATGCTTGAGCCTGATGAAGGCCAGCCCAGCTGACCCAGAGCGCAGGGAAGGCAGCTGGGCTCCGCACACCCTTCCTTTCTACAGCTTTTGTGTGTTCTGGTTTCGTTTCTCCACTTAGATTCCTGGTTTATCTTCTTTCATAAAATCCTAACCTCCCTTCATCAGGGCTAAGCTAAGCACCCATCACAAAGGCTGCCCCAAGGCAGGTGTGGCAGTGGGTACGTCTGTCCTGGATGGACCGCAGGCGCAGTGGGCTTTTGGGGACCAGGTGGGGATGGCTGTGGGGCCAAGCCTTTTCCATCTAAGGTCAGAGCTCTCCTCCCAGGGAAGCACCACCAGGGAGCATCCTTGGGGGGGGGGTGGCAAAGAGAATCCTGGAAGCAGGCAGGGGAGCAGGGCAGTTAGAGATGACAAGTTTTGGTATCAGACAGACCTGGGTCCCTGTCTGGGCTCTACCGCGTTCTGGCTGTGTGATCTCAGGTGACTTACTTAACCTCTCTGAGCCCCACTTTCCACGTTGTACAATGGATTCGATACAGGCCTGTTGGAACAGATGTGAAGCTCCCTGTGCGGTGCTCACGTGTTTTTCCTGACGCCCCTGAGCAAGGGTGTCCTCTGGACTGCGCTGCCCTGGGACAAGTCTGGGATACCAGGGTGACAGCCTTGGCCCTGTTGGTAGGGGTTCCCGCCTGGGCTGTGGGCCCGCTGCGCCTTCCAAAGCCTCAGCCCACGTCTGTGTCTCCCCCTCCCCTCCCCACCCTCTGCCGCCCCCCTGTTCTTTCAGCATTCTCTGTTCCTTCTTTCAGGCAGGCAGCTGAGCAGAAAAACAAATCAAAGTTGCCTGCATGTCTTGGAGCCCGCGATGCTCCCACGAAGCGATCCCTTGCTTCCCATTACCCACCCCAATAACTCTTGTATATGGAGTGTGAAATAATTAGCAGTGGCAAAAATAATTTAGGAAACAAGAAGAAACTAATTGTATGAGCTTGTTTGGGGAAAACACAGCCGACCAAAAAGCCCACAGTGTCTGGAGGCCTGGGCAGTCTTGGACCGGTCAAGTCCCTGGCTGGCCCATCGGAGGGGTCCCTTGTGAGACCCTCTCTCAGGACCGCTTGCTTCACTCAGATCCTCCAGGAAGGGCCCAGTGCCGTGGCCAGGACAAGCCATCCTCTTGGGCCCAGGGTGACTTCTCAGAACACATCCACAACCTCCACTTCGGCCATCCCATGGAGGCAGGTAGTAGGGAGGCAGTTATGTGGGGAGGTCGGGGGCGGTCTATGTGGTCACGTGGCCTTGGCAACCTCCCTGAACTTGGGCTGGGGCCGCAGGTGGGCTGGAACATTCCCGTTCCCTCTCTCACCCGCCTGCTTTCGCTGTTCAAACTCCCCAGCCGGGATGGATGGACGCCCAGCGCACAGTGAGGAGTCAGCGCGCCCGGACCACGTGGAGCTTCCCTGGGAAATGGGGGAAACAGCCAGTGTCTCCTGTTCCCCGGCCCTTCTAACTCTGAAAACTTTGCTTCCTCTCTGAGTACATGTCCAACTCCTGGGATCCTGCCCATCCTCCACTCCAGTGCTCTTCGCTTTCCGGGAGGTGGAGGGTCAGGCGCTCTGAAGTTTCCAAGTGACAGATGAAAGGATTGAGGAATGGACGGTCTCAGGGTCAGGGGAGGAGGGGCCAGGGTGAAGAAACACTGCAGATGATCAGAGTCACCAGCAAGGCAGCTCTGGGTCTGACCCGGGTGCTATGTCTCGCCTTCCTTGCTGCGCTGGATGACTCCAGTCACTGGCCTGGATCCTCGTTGAGCACATTGTTGGCCTACTCTGCTCCTGGGGACCCTGGCAAAGGTCCTTGAGACCCCCTCCCCTCATCTGAATGACAGCTGGGCCCCGGGTGGGGAGGAAGCCTCTTCTTTACCCCACCCCACCCCCTTAGATAAGGAGCATTTATCCAGTTATTTCTAAGGACAGAAATCTCAGATCTCCCCCTCTGAGCTCCCGTCTGCTATCTCCTCGCTCATCTTCTCTTGTCTGGGCTGTTAACGACAACCTCCTCATTTGTCCCTTGACTTCCAGTGTCTGTCTCAGGCCAGCACGGCGATCATCCTGAGGCCAGCTTCTGATCTGTCACTTCCTGGCTTTGAAAGCTTCCGTGACTTCCGATTTCCTCTAAGATCAGCACTTATTTCTCAGCCTTGCCTCCTTGGTGCCATTGGTCTCTCCATCTCTCAGGTCTCGACGTTGGAGAAATTACTTTAAACCTTCACTCCATGGTGAGAAGAAAACTGTCTGAGAGCCGATCTAGGTTCATACCAGGTCGGCCCTCCCCTTTGCTGTTTTTACCTGGAGTCACAGTGGCTCCCCCACAACCCTTAAGCCACAGTGGCCCAGTGTCCATCTCTCAGACACACTGCTATCCGCTGAGCATCACTGCTTGGAGGGCTTGTGGTGCCTGGGGTTTAACTTGTGCAAAGCAGTGACTATTATTTTGCTCATTGCTGTTGTTCAGTCGCCCAGTCGTGTCTGACTCTTTGTGACCCCATTCACGGCAGCACGCCAGGCCTCCCTGTCCCTCACCATCTCCCCAAGCTTGTCCAAGTTCATGTCCATTGCAACCGGTGATGCCATCCAGCCATCTCATCCTCTGATGTCCTCTTCTCCTTCTGTCCTCAACTTTCCCAGCATCAGAGACTTTTCCAATGAGTTAGCTGTTCACATCAGATGACCAAAATTTTGCCCATTCCCGGACCCATTCTCCTGGATCCCAAGCCAGAAAGTAGGGAGCACTGCCTCCTCCTTCATCTTGATGTCCTCTGCAGTCATTGCCAAGGTGGGTATCTGCTCTCCATTCTGCCCCTGTCCAGGCCCAGGTTTCATCATCACCAGCTGCGTTTCTCTCCTGCAGTTCCCAAGAGTGGCCACCCCATCCCAGTGTCCCTGTGCAGGCCTCCTCGGGGCCTCTCCTGTCTCCTACTTCTTTTCCCCGATTTGGCTGAAATCTGGTGCCGAGTTGCCCTGGCAAATGAGACAGGGTGGGTTTGGTCAGGGTCGTGGATCCAATGGAGACTGTGGCTGTTGAGACCCGGGGGCGGGGGAGTGATGTGTGCACGCTGTCCGCCTGGGACCAGCACGTGGGATGAGGCAGCAGAAAGCATTTGGAGTCAGGAGGGCGACTCCCCACAGGCAGGCTCCTCTGGGCCCATTTGCTGTGCTAATTGCCTGACAGAATTACAGGGCAGGTGTCCAGGACTTGGGCTGTGGTCTCATCACACACTCGGCAGCTGAGGTCTTTGTGGGGGTGGGGGGTCGGGTGCAGTGACGCCCTGCCCCCTTCCCCACCTCCTGCTGGGATGATAGATGGTACTAGGTATGCACAGGTCGGGCATGCCTGTTCTCCAGGCTGACAAATGCCACAGGTGCAGCCGCAGGGGACACGAGCCAGCTGCTCCCATCACATCTGTGATGGGATGTTCAAGGTCACGCTGTGAGCTCAAGTGGTCTGGTGGGCTGCGGGCTTGGAGCCCCCTTGCTGCCACTGATGGGTCCCCTCAGCTATCCATCTCTTCCTGGCTGGGGAAGCAGAGGTGGGAGGTGGGGAGGGTCCTTTCTTTCAGAGACAAGCTTTCTCAACTGTGCGTATGCCGACCTAAACCCTGAGATTAGAGTCTCTGTTCTCGGGGTGAGAACAGCCACCTCTGCAGTCTGCAGCTCTCCTGCCCCTGGGGTCACTTCTCCAGCTTCCCCAACATCTCTGCTGCATCCTGCTTACCTTTCTCCTGCCCTGATGTGGTCTTCACACCCCAGAGCCCCGTTTTGTCTTTTCTGGGATACCAGTCTCTCTCTCTCTCCTACTGGTGGGGCAGAGGGGATCAGCCATTGAAACGGACTTCAGCTTAGCTTTCCCCAACTCACTTATACAAACATAAACTTGATGGAAAAATGTTATCCATTTCATGTCCTCTCTTCCAGTTAAAAAAATATTAGCACCTGCAACTGTCCATGGTAGAATGTGGAGGATATCGATTTCATATAGAATTAAGTATTTGGATATTTCGAGTTCTGGAGTGAGCACTGTGAAGCTGGGACCTCTAGGTACTAGGTACTAGGTGGCTGTGTGGAAGAGCTATGTAGAGCAGCAGGGAAATACAGAAAACAGTACCTAAGTGTCTGGCACCCCTCAGACCTGATCTTTGCTGTTGTTCAATTGTAAGTTGTGTCTGACTCTTTGTGACCCCATGAACTACACCACACCAGGCTTCCCTGTCCTTCATGATCTCTTGGAGTTTGCTCAAATTCATGTCCATTGAGTTGGTGATGTTATCTAACTGTCTTATTCTCTGCCACCCCTGTCTCAGTTTGCCTTAAATCTTTCCGAGCATCACGGTCTTTTCCAATGAGATGGCTCTTCACATCAGGTGGCCAGAGTATTGGAGTTTCAGCTTTAGCGTTAGTCCTTTCAATGAATATTCAGGGTTGATTTCCTTTAGGTTGATCCCCTTCCTGTCTGCTGTCCAAGGGACTCTCAAGAGTCTTCTTCAGTACCACAATTAAAAAGCATCAATTCTTCAGCGCTCAGCCTTCTTGATGGCCCAACTCTCACATCCGTACATGATTATCGGAAAAACCATGGCTTTGACCATACAGACCTTTGTCAGCTGACTGGCAGACCTGATCTAACTGAGCCTTAACTTTGTTACCTGTAAACTGGAATAGAACTTACTAGATAGGATAGCTCCTCGGACCAGTGAGGGCATGATACACAGTAGGCATGTACTAAGTGTTGAGTTAAACTGGGTCAAAGTGGAGACCTTGAAACATACAAACCAGCTTGAAAATTTACAAAAAATAAGATGATATCCAACAGTTTGATATGATCCAACAGTTTCTCTCAGCTGTATATTCCAAAGAAATGATGACAAGCCTCAAAATAAATATTTGTACACATATATCCAAAGCAACACAATTCCCAACAGCCCCAGAGTAGAAACCACCCAAATTTATGTCAACAGATGAATGGATAAACAAAGTATGATATACCCACACAATGGAATATTATTCAGCCCAGAAAAAAGAAGGAAATTTTGATCCGTCCAATGTGGATGAACTTTGAAAACATTATGCACGGTGACAAAAGCCAGACGCGAAAGGTCACATATCGTATGATTTGTGTGAAACATCTGGAATATGTACTTCAAAGAGACAGGAAGAAAACCAGTGGTGGTTGGGCACTGGGAGGAAGTGGGGATGAGGATTAACTGCTTAAGGCAGATGGGGTTTCCTTTTGGGGTGATGAAAACATTCTGGAACTTGATAGAGGTGATGCTTGTACAACAGTGATTGTACCAAATGATGCCCAGTTGTACACTTTAAAATGGTTAATGGTTAACTTGGAAAAAAAAAAAAAAAGAGGAAAGAAAGCACCAGGGGGAAATTAACACATTAAAGCGCACGACCTCTGTCCTCCCGCTCAAGCTTGAGCAGAAACTCCAGGCTGGGCTTCTCCGTGCACAGCAGGCACGTCCTTGCCCTAAACGAATCGGACACTCTTTAGGCCTGCTGGCCAAACTACTGCAGGGACACTGACCTTCTTCCCCAGTGCTAGCCAGGGTCCACGGTCCCTAGCTCCTGGGCACTCAGGGTGCCCCAGCTCTGGGGCTCCCCTGCTCCTCCAGGCTTCCTTAGTGACCCAAGCAAACTTCCCTCAGCCACAGCTCAAGCTCTGGTCAAAGAGGTGCCCCATTTCCCTAGTGGAAAGCCTTTATGAACTGCCCGCTCTCTGCCACAAGGATGTCTGAAGCCTGAAGCTCAGCTGGATGCTAACGGAAGCTCCATCCTTGGAGAAGGAGACTTGGCTTGCCCTTGGCCCTGGCTCAGCCTTCCCACTCGCCCTCTAGACTGAGGGGTAGACGTCACATTGCCAAGGTGCCTCCCCGTGAAATTGTACGACAAAAACTTCTCCTCTCTGGGCATCTGTTTTCTCTTTGTAAATACCCTCCCTCCTTTTCCAGATGCTCCCCCCTGGCCTGCGCACATGCGACCCCTCCCATCACAGCACCGAAACAGCCAAGAAGATGTGACCAGTCGGAGCAGACCCCAGGCTGGGCCCGAAAGGGAGGTGGGGGGAAGGGTGGCTCCCTGGGAATGGCTCTGCACGTAGTCCAGCCTCTGGTCTTTGACCAGGGGCACAACTTACCACTCACCACCCCACCTCCTGGTCATGGAGGGCTCCCCAGCCTTCCCGCTCCCAGTTCCCAGGCAGTGTAACTATCTGTTGAACTGGTATGTGTGTTAGTCACTTAGTCCTGTCCAACTCTTTGCGACCCCATGTACTGGGGCCCACGAGGCCCCTCTGTCCATGGAATTCTCCTGGCAAGAATACAGGAGTAGGTTGCCATTTCCTTCTCCAGGGGAATCTTCCCAACTCAGGGATCAAACCCAGGTCTCCGGCAGTGCAGGCAGATTCTTTACCATCTGAGCTACCAGGGCTCCCTAATGATGAAAAAATAAAAGGGGTGGTGAGGGAAGTGCTCACCAACCTCAACGTTCCCTGAAATACATGTGTTTAGAGCCAGAACTACAAGCTTCCCTAGTCACTCATTCACCCATCTTTCCAACACCCAGGCATCAGCTGCTCTCGTAAGTCAAGCACCGTGTTGAGCCCACTCCCGCTGTGCACAGCCCGGGTGACCGATGCCTGAGTCTGGATTCCCAGGGTGCACCAAACACCCTGAGAGGGACCGGTCACCCCACCTCCGGGAGCCCTGCCCAGGGCTCTTGCCCGTCATTCTCATCCCAAGGCCTTTGCTTCCTGTGTTCTCCTCTTGGCGCCCCGCTCAGCCTGCGCCTCCTTCAGCGCACAAGGCCCAGGCCCCTCACCCTATACCCGCTCTCCTCCAACTCAGCCTGGGACCCTGTTGGTCTCACACCCTGGCTGACATCTCTCTTACCCCGTGTACTGCCTCTGACTACCCAGAAGCTTAGCTGGATACTCACGGTCTCACCCACAACTGACTACCCAGGTGTGGGTCTCCCCAAACTGTCAGCCCCAGCAGGGCAGGGGGCACAGATATCGTTCCACCCCCATATCCACCGCAGCACTCAACACTCAATAAATATCTCCAGCTGGTGAAAAAAAAAAAAAAAAGAGTGTCGCTCTGTGAGCTAAGTAGCTAGATTCCTCTTTTCCTCATGGCTCTCTGCCGTTTTCTTCCTTTCTTTCTTTTTTTAACCTGGAGGGAATACAACTTCAGCATCTCCACCCACTTTATAAATACTTTGACAAATGGTTTCTCTGCTGCCATGCTTACCCCAAGCAGGGGCATCTGTCATTTGGGAAGCGACTGTGTACAGCCCTTCCGACCTTGAATGCAGAGTCAGCGGCTGGGGGCGAGGTGGAGGCGGGGGCAGCCGGGCCAGCGGAGTTCATCAGGCCCAGCATTTACAAACTGAGAAGGAAGAAAGAAAGGCAGGCAGAAAAATCCTACCCAACTCACAGAGTAATTGCTGTCTCCTTGGCAACTAAGCTGCAGCCTGGGGGCCCTGGACTCTGGCATCCTTCCTGGGTCTGGGGAGGTGAGGGACAGCTGGGAGGGTGTTTCCCACCCTCCTGTGGCATTTGGCAGGGGGATCTGTTTTCAAGTCACTCCTCAGCCACCTTGATTGTTTCCCGTTGGTGTCTGAGCTGCAGTTCCTGCTTTCCAGCCCCAAGTCCTGGCAGGAAGTGGCGAGCATCTCCATAGGAAGCATGGTGGGAGGCGCCATCTATAGGACCCGCACTCCAGGCCGGCTACCATCCCAGCCATTTTTCCTCACCATCGGGGCTTAGCTCCAGGAGGTAACTGTCTCCTCCACCTCCTTGTCCTTTCCTGCTGTTGTCTTGTCAAGAAATGCACTTCTCCCTGGCAGTCTTGCAGAAGGACTTGGCCTCTGGGGCCCAGGATTGTGTCCTGTGGGAGCAGGGGGCTGAGGGAATGGGCAGTCTGAGATGTGTGGGGGTGCCCGGGGCTAAGAGAGGGTTGGTGTGGCTCGCTAGCACAGGGACCCAAGCAAAAGTGAGAGGAAGGAACGTCCATCTTCCTCGCCACCTCCCAGCCAGTGGACAGGCTGCGTGTGGGCCAGTGGAGACTGAGATGGACCAAAGGCCTCCCTCCCTGGCCCCCCGTGTGGACCCCTTCATCCTCCAACGGTAAGCTCCGGTCTCCCTGCCTCCAAGAAGCCTTCTCTGGCTGCACCAACTCGAACGGCCCATCCTCCCCTTCTGCCTGCCGGGCTCTCTCCCTTAGGGACTGTCTGTTGTCTGGGAGGTGGGGAGACCCCCAGACAGGGTGGGAGCAGCCTGGGAGTGGGGCTGAGCCTTGTCCTCATGGGCTTCTCCGCAGTCTCGTGGCTGTTCAGCAAATGTGTCCACGGTTGGGTTGTGGCGTGGGCTTCCTGCATTTGGAGCCTCCCTTCAAAGAAAGGCTCCCAGAACCATTGGGCAAGGTGAGGACCATTCTTACTGAATGTGTCTGATTTTCTCTGTTCTTACATTCACTCACCCAGACTCTTCTTAACCAGGACCAAACTTCTCTCTCCTATTTCATCTACTAGGTTATTCTATGCAATTCGTCTCCTGCGTCATACCTGCTCATCGCCACCACCATGCCTGTGTTCACACGATCCTAGCTTCTCTACACGTGACACATCATTGACAAGCATTTATTGAGCACCTACTGTATGCATAGGCCTGCGTTAGATGGTAAAGAGAGGAAGAGGGAGATTTTTTTCCTTGGGTATGGTATTGACCTCAGGGAGCTCAGAGTTCACCTGAAGAGCAAAGCTGATGCATGAACAGTCAAATTGTAGTGAAACTGTGTTGGCCACTCATCCGACATTAACCCACTGGGCCCCAGGCCCAGGCCCCAGGAGGCCCTGTGGTGAATAAACAGCTTAAGGAAAGCAAAGGGAATTAGAATTTTAAAAACCTTCCGGTGGTAATAAAATCTGGAGTGTAAAATGGGTTAGGAAATTTATTTTTTCAATATGTGATTTTTTTCCCTTTCTCCTCTGAAAATCCACATATCTATTTCGCTTCAGGTTGGGGCTCCTTTAAACGGTTTTATTAAAAAAATCATTTACTCTGGGCTTTTCAGTTCAACTTTAACTGGACCGGGTGGAAATTAAAAAAAGGATATTTTAAAAATAAATTATATAAATTACAGCCCTAATTATAAAAGAACTTTAAAAAATGTATCCAAGCAGTACCAGAAAAATCTTTTTTTTTAAAAAAAAATGCCCCATTTCCCTGTTCCATTGCAGGAGCATAATTTAGATACTTTGAACAAATCTCTTCCCCTGGAAGAAGCGGGCACTCCAGGCCCATTTGCCTGTGTCTCTTTCTGCGTGCCATTATTATTTGATAACTTTGGGCTTAAATCTGCATGAGAACCAATTATCTCTCTTTGTCATCGAGCAGGCTTGCTGTTCGGCGGTGGCTCTTATAGCGTGGTGAAGCCTGCCGGAGCCCGGAGGAGGCGGATTTGCGGTTTAGATCACGCTCCTCTCACCTCCCCCATGGCTCCCCTTAGTCTTTTTATTTTTTCTGCTTTCCACCACTTTCTGATGCAACAAGTCTTCCTCCCCCTCGGCCACGTGCTTCTCTCTGCCCCCTAGACTTCTCCCTAGCCCGGCCTCCTTCCTGGAGAACCCCATCCCATTAAGGGTTTTCTCCCTTCTCCCTGGGTCTTGCAGACCCAGGCTTCCTGCACAGGACTGAGATGGACAGGCATTTCTCGACCCATCCTCCAGTGGGGGCCTACGTGTGGGTCTTTTATCTCTGCAGCTAAAAGGAGGAAGCATGGGGACCCTAACGCCGGAGGGAGGCAGGGCCCCAGCTCTGTGGCGCTCACTGTCTGCCCTGGAGACAGAGCAGACCCAACCTAAGGGATGGGAACGAAAGGCTGGTGCTGGATCAGGACCTCGGCAGTGAACTGAGGACATTCCTGGTGGAGAGCTGCCCTCCCTGCTGGGCCCCGCTCAGGCCTGGGATGTTGTTGCTTTCGTTCCTCCAGCAAGAAGAGAGCAGAGGTGATGACCACAAAGTGGGTGAGGGACCTCAGCCCTGCTTGATGGACTGGACTGGGTGGAGGGGAGGAAAGAGCTCCAGGGCAGAGGCAGACCCAGACGGGATGGGAGTACTTCATCCCATGGGAAAGCAGGCACTCAGTCCCCTGCTACCTGGATTGGACAGTGTACCTGGAGGCACTTGATATACTTTGGTGGAGTTAATGAATTAATGAATGATTGAGGCTATGAAGGGAAAAGGTCTGGGAGGCTGAAGATGGATTGGTGGGGTTCAGGTGTGTTAGACCTTTCCTGGTCCAAATGGCCAACTGCCTCTTCCACAAAAACAAACAAACATTTCCTGACTTCCCATCACCCTAAGCACAGGACCCCCAGATCCCGCCTTCCTGGTGCACCAGGCTGTCCCTTCTACTCCCTACCAGGCCTATGTACTCATGTTCCCTCTGCTGGAGGACTCTGTCCCCACCTGCCTGGATCTTTATTCCACCACTTTTAGACATTACTACCTCTTGGAATTCTTACTTGATCCCAAAGTCCAAGTCAGATACCTGGATGACTCCAGTCCTCATTCCCTTCTATCCTGGTGCTGACCCTAACCTGGCTCCCGGCCAGTAAAAGGAGACCCGGGGGAAGAAAGGGCCGCCCTGACCACTGCCACAGATGAACCCTTATCCCATTTGGGCATTTCACACAAAACATAAATGACCCTCACCAGTAGCTAGAATTAACTACACGTGGACCAGGCATTACAGTCAGCATTTTGTAAGAGCTGAGAGATGGAGCTGGTAAATGACTGACTCAAGGCTAAACATCATAGACAAGACAGAAAGCTGATTTAGAATGTAGGCAGATCTGGCTCCAGAGCTTTCCGTTATACTTCTGGTTATGAAGGCCTTGGACTCGGAGAGGGCGGCTCACGCCGCAACGGCCATGACATGGGTGGTGGGATCCTGCTACCGCCCTTGGCGGAGAGCTCGGCACCTGAGCAGCTTCACCTGTTCACCAACCTTCCCTCCCTCGGGGGATGTGTTAGGACAATAACAGGCCTGTACCGTCTCCATGTGAGACTGCGGAGGCCTGAGAGGCTGTGGGGACTGTGCCTTCTCCTTTTGGCATCACACCCCCCGTCACACACTCGTGTGCCTACACACCCCATCCCAGCACACACCCTTCACATATTCATGTGCACACACATGCACACACATCCCATCCCAGCATGGGGACCAGGGTGCACATGCATGCGCACACACACCCCATCCCAGCATGGGGACCAGGGTGCACACGAATGCACACACACCCCATCCCAGCATGGGGACCAGGGTACACACACATACACACACATCTCATCCCAGCATGGGGACTGGGGTGTACACACATGAACACACATCCTATCCCAGCATGGGGCCTGGGTGCACATGCATGCACACACATCTCATCCCAGCACGGAGACCGGGGTGGGGCAGCTGGTTTTGGAGGTCTCTGTCTTCCACCTATCCCTGAGCAAGCCAGGAATGCTCTGAAAATGAGTGACTCCCCCCTCGTCTGGGTTGGAAGGCTGCAATTGGCTCACTGAATGCCCTGCTCCCTCTCACCACTCACAGAGTGTCCAACAAGGGGGCAGCTGTTTGCATCTGGGATTCAGGCTCATGTGCATTTTTGCTGGAGGGAATACACTCTACTTTTTTAAATGAGGGCTTCCTGGGAGGTAATGGGAAGCTCCACGATTTTTGCAGGAGGTGTTTTGGGGAAAAGGGTATTGTTCCCAGAGTGGCTGCTAGAAAGGGGCCGGCCAGATCCTCCCAGGAACTGCCCAGGAGAGGTGAGCTCCACTGGGTTTCTCCACCACTCAGCCCACTGCAAGGATCATTCTTTAGCCACATTTTTCTGTTGCACTTTGAACACAGAATGTCACATATGCAGGGACCCTTTCAGTCTGAGGCAAAGCGGGACAACTCGTCACCCTCTTGTCCAGCACACTCCTCTGGGTGTCTCTGGGTGCAGCTCTTCAGAGGGGCTGGGGACACCCCCTCTCCACCTTCACTTGCCTCCCTCACTGGTAGGGAGTCTGGGAAACGACTTGTCATGGGTGCCCAATGGCGTACAACTGAGTGATGGAGCACAGCTCTATGTATACTGTGTGATGACTTCCTGCTCTGTGGACCCCCTGGGGCCAGGGACAGCACCTTCAGTCCAGGTTTAGATCCATCGCCCTTACATGGACCTCGTCGAAGCAGACCCCCTGAGTCTCCTAGAGGCTTTGGATGGGGTGTTGCATGGGGGAGGGCAATTACAAGCATAGGTGGGGGCCGTAACTGGGGGATTTGCATCTTGTAATGATGCAGGAGACAATGCTAGGACTGTGGGGGTCCCCAGGCCTCTAGAGCATGGCCATCACGGGGCGCCGTCAGGCTCTCCACTCTCCCTTGCTTGGCCACCCAGCTCTTGACTCCGTGCTGGCCACCCTTGGGGACTCCGTGGCCCCTGGGGAAGGTCCTTTTGGTGGCTGCTCCCCGGCCTCCCACTGCTGGCTGGCAGGCAGGCAGGCGGGTGGGCGGGTAGGCTGAATATTACCCCTAAGATAAATGAAGAAGAGTTTCAGGCCTTATTGGATTATAGTTTTTATTGAACTTTATAAATTCCAATTAGCAGACCCCTGGGCAATAAGCGACACGCAGCCCATGGCTCACTTTATGGTGTGATTATGACCCTATTTATCCTGCCCTGAACGAGAAGTATTAATGGAGGAAATGGAGGAAAGGGGGCCCAAGAATACATAAAACAGACGTTGGTGACACAGAAATAAACAGACAGGGTCAGGGAGAGGAAATAACCTCTGAGCAGGCAACGGGGGATGGAAGACCAGAGGTGCCAGGAGCCCACGTGCCCGGAGCCACAGCCAGCCAGGATGCCCTCCTGGCCTCCCTTCCAGGGCATGGAGCCCCTTGACCTCTGATGGCTGCTGGGGCTGGGAGAGCACGCTGACCCTGCCAGCCCTGGGCCATTTGTTCAGGCTGGAGTCTGATCTACTAAGTGCAGGGCCTCGGCGCATGCACTTGCCCCGCCGGGCAGTCCACTGCTTCAGGAGGCCCTGACTTCACGGCTGAGCAGCTTCGGGGAAGCCCAGTGGGTTTCTTAATGCTTCAGAAGTGACTCTCGGCCTGTGAGAATCTGATGGACGCTGAAGGCATTCTTCCTAGAAAAAGGCGTCTAGTGCATGCACGTGCCTGAATGCATCCACAAGCTATGCACACAAACAAGATATTTTGCATACAGTTTGGGGGGGGCGGAATTGGATCCCTGAAAACTGATTATGGCTTCTCCCTTCCCCAGGGGACTGAGAGCCTCAGGTGAAGAATCTTGGAGATGGAGGAACAAGACCTGTCTCTTGTTAGTTCTAGTTGGAGATGCTAGGAACCCACAGAGAGGTGGGCAGCCTTTACGGGTCTGACCACGGGATGGAGGAGGGGTGCCCTTTGGATCCCACCTCATTCTCCTTTCTTCTTGGACACTGAGGTTTGTCCCCACCCACTCAGCTTTAAACCTTTAACAGCTGGGACCCAGAAGACGCTGCCTCGCAGGGAGGGCTGGGGTGAATTGACAGGTTCACCCAGAGAGGGCTGGGGTGAATTGAATTGACAGGGTTAGGGGTGGCCACACTCTCCCAGACTGAAACCCTCCCTGTATTTCCCGGGAGGCAGAAGCAGGTTTGGGGCCGCCATGCCTTCCTCTGGTTTGTTTATTCCTTTCTCCCCCTTCTGTGGGTCATCTTTCTTGGAGGCTTCAGCTGAAGATTAAAAAAGGAAGAAAAAAAAATTTCTCCTATCAGCATTTTGCCATTGTGTGCAAGCAGGAACATAGAAGTACCCGAGGAGTCTTTTGTAGTTTGAACAGAATGAAAAATGCTTCAGGTGTTTGTCAGTCTGCAGCAGTATGTAAATAACATGCTGAGATCTGTGGGCAGCCCAACGCGGGTCTGGCTCCCTGGGTCTATTAGGGGTCACTGAGGATCCTCACTCCAAGTGTCTCCCCAGCTGGCCTGGGCATCGCCCGCCCTCTGCGCCGCTGTGATTTATGGAGCCCCGCCAGGCCTTGTCTCACTTCAGATAAGAAGCATGGATGCATGTAAGCTCTGGTGGTCATGAACCAGCCCGGCCTGGACTTTCCTGTTTCCTGTCCTCAAGAGGGAGAGCGAGTCAGGGGGCCTGAGCAGGAACCGGGGACTGAAGGGAGGGGGCCGGCCAGCTGGTGGGAGGCCAGGTGTTCTCTTGAAACCCTGGGAGAATCCTGGGGTAGGGGAGGAGGTTCAGTGGATACTCAGGCAACAAGATGCTGTTGCCCTCACTTCCTTGGGTAAGACTAGGGCTTCTGGAGATCTTTGGCCCCCAAGGAAGTCGGGGGCATGAAGGAGGGACCACCCCTCATCTTGCCAGGTCTATTTTCTCTGCCCTCATTCCCTGGGCACTCACATTGGCTGAGCCTGACCCCAGAAGAATAGGCTGCCCCTTCCCCTGGCCCAAGCTCCTAGAAGCAGCTTCTCCTCACTTCTCCCACTTCCTGGGCAAAGGCCAGCAGTGCAGAGGCCCGGGCCTGGGGCTACAGAAAGTCCCCCAGCGTGCTATGGGCATTTGCACCCTTCGGAGGACATCTTATGGGCGTAGAAAAGAAGGCCCAGAGAGGACTGTTGGGTCAGCCAGTGTGTTAAAGAATTAAAGAGAGCTTTGGATCTGGCTTTGCATCTGGTTTCTCTGGTCCAGAAGGCCTCTGGGTTACCTATGGACCTGGCAGGTGGAGGGTGACAGACTTTAGATTTTTTCCCTGAATACTTGAAGCCAACTGGGCCTGAATGGGCAGGCAATTGACAGGGACTGAGAGCAGAGCCTAGAAGTCACTGGTCGTCTCTGTCCATACCTTCTAGCCTGGCCGGCTTCCTGGAACCCAAAAGCCCTTTTCAAATACCTCGGGGCCTGCCTAGAGCTGCTGGCACAAACCTGGACTAGGGCAGTGGCTTCAGCCCAATCTTACGATGTGTTTGGGATCATCCCTTCCCTCTCAGAGGCAACAGTCTTATGACATCACACATTTCTTGGTGGCACATCATGCTGCCATGGCCCTAGTGAATGTTCAGTCCAGGGTTTGAACAAGTAGAGGGTCAATGCCAAGGCTTCAGGTGTTGGGATGCACGTGAGTGAGCACTGGGGGCTTGGGGGCTTTCCTGGCCCATCTACGATCACATTTCTGTAGCCCTCCAGGTCCTTGGTCATGTGGATGAATCCTTCATAGAATCAGGAGAACCTTGGGATCCTTTGAAACAGTTTAAGAAACCATTTGCCCAGGCAGCCTCCCACACTGGGCTTGGGTGCTGGGGATGGGATTCTGGGAGTCTGGTAGACTCCCAGGGTAGGAGCCCTGGGGCCTGCACCAATGACCCTCTCCCGCTTCTGAAGCCCAGGGCACAGAGTGGGCAGAAAGGCAGGGCTGGCCATCACAAAGCCTGGCTGTAGCCCACCTCTGCCAGCAAGTTACCCAGTGACTGTGGCCCTGTCTCTCCCCTGGCTCCCTCACAGCAAAGCGAAGGAGTTGGCATGGCTGATTTCTGTGGTCCGTGCCAAGCCTAAAATATGTGGATATCCCCCCTCTGATGTTTCAGGCACGAACACAAATTAGCACGTGTGGAAAACTGTGGATGAGTAATAATGGCCCCCCAGCCCCCCCACCCCAAGCACACACACATTCTTCTCTCTCTTCATGCCCCCCTGTAATAGATCATACAGGATGGATTACATTAATTTTCTATAAACTATATCAACTTGAGTGACATGTCCTTAAGGGTTGGCTGATTGATATCTACAATGCGGTCTTATAATCTAAAATCATATTAATATTAATATTAAAGATTTTCTGTCCTTTACGCGCACCATTAAATCTGGAGTATAAGGTGAAATTGACAACATACATTTTGACAGCTTATCTATAATAAATATGCAAATCCTGATGCCCACATGGCATCACAGATGCTCCACAGCTCTCTGAAGATCAGAGCCTGCCTGTCTCCCGCGTGACATTTCCAGCGGAGGATCAGAGCACCCGTCTAGGCGGCAGGAACTGTGCTGGGTGCGCCTCTGCCGGCGGTGACCCCGGCCTCTCTTGTCTGCTGTGAAAGCCTGTCCTTCATCCTGCCAAGCAGGCGGGAGGGCTTGAAGAGTGACAGGCATGGAGAGCTGGACGCCATCTCACGTACCCTCTGGAACACAGAAGACTCCAGCTTCCCGTTTTTCTTAAGTCACAGAAGCACTTTTGATGTCTTCTCTACCCCCTCTGGGTACAGCCGGTTGTCATCCCTCAGTACCCAGTGAGTTTAAGACATGGGGCTCCTGAGTTGGCAGCCCTGGGTCAAACCTCATCTCTGCCACTAACCTATGCTCTTAACCTCCCGTAGCCTGTTTCTGCATCTGTAACGAGAGAAAGGAAATGGGACTTCCTTCCCGGTGGAAATTCGAGGACTGAATGAGATCATAGAAGCCAGGTGGCCTGCACACCGAGTGATGCATCACTAAAGCATAGCTCTTAGATTTTCTAAAGAAGTCCCACTTTCTCTGACCCCTACAGTCCTTCCTGTCCCTAAATCCCTGCCCTTGTTGTTCAGATCCTACCTCTTAGCACAATGAACACCCCAGCTTTTTCTCTGCATCTGTCCTGTGCCTGATGTGAGCTCCAGGATGGAATCCTGCCTCTCCCTGAGCTCCCAGTCCCAGCCCAGGACCCAGCTGGAGCAAAATGGGACATGGAGTGAGATTGGGACAAAGAAGTCAACTGCAGGCGGGCACATCTAGTCGCCTCTCTGCTGAGACTTTCCTAGGTCCGACTAGATAGTTGTGTGTGTGTGTGTGCATGTGAGTGTGTTGCAGGGGGATGATGAAGTGAGCCTGGAAAATGCATTATCCTTCTCACATTAATAGTGAGGATGACAGGAGAGCTGAGGAAGTTGTGTAGAGGAATTTTCAACAGGTGCAGGACTGTTTGTGTGAGAGAGCTCCAGGCCATCTCAGTGGTCCCTACCCTCATCGTGAATCTGCTGACACGCCAGGTCCTGGGGCCGTATTTCTGAGCACTCTCTTCCTTTCAGCCTCTGTGAGCCCACCTGGGCAGGCAAAATCCAGTCTCCGAGGTTTGACCTATCAGTTTGAGCCTCCTCAAGTTTCCAGCATTTTATTCAACGCTTCCCCGTTCACCCTCCTCCACAAAACCCTCCCATATCAGGCCAGCCACACAGAGGGCTTCTGTTTCCGAACTGCATGATTTCAAGTGTGAAGAACCAGAGGACAAGGTTCCTCGTCACCCCCTTGTATTCTTCCGTAATTGCTTGGCAGTGGACAGATTTGTGTTCCCTAGCTAGACTGAGAATGTGGTGGGTGGGGACTGTATCTTTCTTTCTGATCCCCTGAGCTCACCGTGTGGCCAGGGACATGTGCAGGTTTGGACCCTTCAAGACTCTGGATGGGAGCCGGCACAGACATGAAGACCCCATGGATCTGGAGAAGTCTTCAGAGGCTCATTTATCAGGCATCTCTAAAAAGGAAAGGTCAGAATTGTCCTAGACTTACTCCTCTGAGTCTCTTTGGAGGCCAGGAGCAGGGTTCAGAGGAATCCCAGATGTTCTTCTGGGGTATCAGAAAGTCCATTCACACCGCCTGCCTCCCCGCAGGGTGATGGCCTGGAGGAAGCTCCATCGTTTACCACTTGTGCCTCTGTGTCCCTACTCCTGGGCTGCCCGCCTCCCCCGTCCCCCACCACCCCCAGCCCTGGGGTCCTGAGCTACACACCTGCAGTCCTGACCAAGGGTAAGAAGTTTGGTGACCCAGGCTGGGGAGACAGGCTGCAGGAGGAGGAGTACCACTGCTGGGAGAGCCGGCTGGCAGGCACTGGCCCAGCTTCGCTCTGGGAAATTCAGGCCCATCACAGGATGCTCATCAGCTCTCTCCTGCAGCTTAGGCAGCAAGCAAAATGAGTCCTGGGGGAGACGGTGAGATCCCATGGCCTGCGGAGGGGGACCCCACCTGATCCAGCTTTCTTGGCTCCTCTACCCTTTGTCTCAATGAGTCTCTTGCCAGAAATACCTTCCAGTCCTTCATCCCCATGTAAAACTTGAATCTCTACAGTGTATTAATGTATCAGATGATCAGTCATCTACAATTAATCAGCCAGCAAGAGGCGAAGACTGGAGAGGAAGAGTGATGAAGAGGAGAGCAAGTGACTTTGGGTAACTCACTCAGGCTCGCTGAGGGTCCACAGTACCTGCCCTACTGTTACTGCCATATTCGTTTGTATCTTCAATTGTCTTTCAACAGATTCTTACTGACTCTGAGTTACACAAGCTTCTCTGGGTGCTGTGGATGGGCTGGGGAGGGGGGAGGAGACAGACTTGCCCCGGCACCCATGGAACCTGTTTTCTGGGGCTACTGAGGAGGTTAAATGAGCTACTATTTGGTGATCACCAGGCAATGGCACCCCACTCCAGTACTCTTGCCTGGAAACTCCCATGGACAGAGTAGCCTGGCAGGCTACAGTCCATGGGGTCACAAAGAGTCGGGTACGACTGAGCGACTTCACTTTAGACTTCACTTGTTGGTGATCACCAGGCCCAGAGCCTTGCATATAGCAGTATGTTGTATGACATAAAGTTGCTTCCTCTCTCTGCCTTGAATGAGTCTCATCTGGCTGGAGAAAAAAAAAAGCCACTTAAAGTAGGGCCAGATAATATTATGGAGGAGGGAGAGGTAAGGAAGTGGGTCTTGCAGGAGGGGTTGCCTGTGGGGTTGCTGGCTGGAGGCGAGGGTCGCAGGTGACCGGGTGGGTGGGAAGAAGGAAAATGGCTTCAATGCCAACCCCAGGAGTAAAGAGTTTCGCCTTTAAAATTTTTCCTTCTCCCCTCTCACTCTTCTCTTCCCTTCCCCGCCGGTCTCTGCCTCCTGCTCCTCCCTCCTCCTTCGCACAATTAACCCCAGGCTGTCGCGATTGCTTCCCGCGTTGACGAATGTCTCTCCCCACCCCCCACCTCCTTTCAAGAAAAAAAAAAAAAAATTTGTGTTGACTTGACTCGACAAGCCCTAATCCCTGACTCAGCTCCCACTTCTTGTTGAAACCAAAGGTAAATTCTCGGTGGCCGGCGGGGCGGCCTGGAGCAGCAGGATCCACACGGGATCTTGCTGCCGCGGGAAATATTGATATTAGCCGACCTCTGGCGCCGGCCGCCCGCGGTGAAAATAGGACGCGGGGCCAATCAATTACCGAGCCATTAAGGGCAGGGAGGCGGGAGGGAGCGGAGAAAAGACTGGGCTCCCCACCCCTCCGCCGGGCCTCGCCCCCTGGGGGTGCGGAGCCGCCTCCCGCGCGGGGCTGCCCGCGCGCTGCTCCGACCGCGGCCCCCGGCGGTCAGCGTCAGTGACCCCAGCGGGCTGCCGGGGAGACCCCGGGGGCCGGGGCGGGCGGGGTGGCGCGGAGCCTCGCGCGCGGGCTGGTCCGGCGCTGGGGCCGGCTGGCGCTCTCTTTTGTCTGCACCTCCCGCGCTCTCGCTGGGATCCTGCTCTCCAGCCCCCAGCCTCCTTCTCTTTGTTATAACCTCTCCTCCCCGCCTCGGTGCCGCTAGCTCCTCGGACCACCCTTCCGTTGTTTTTGTCGGCCTCTCCCTTCCTCCTGAGCCGGCCACAGGGTGGCTCCTGCTTCCCGTCCCCCCGTGTGTTCCGAGCCCCGCGGGCACTGGACCAGCAGCGGCTAGGCTGGGACGGTGGATGGGGAGAGGTCCCTCGCTTCGGATTTCATGCCCCTCACCATCTGTCTTCACCCCTAGCAACCCACATCAGGCCCTTCCGCTTTGGGGTCAGGGACTTCTGGCAGCCCTTCCCAGTGTTCACGTGTCCCTTCTAACTCAGACAATAGCCCCACGTTAGATGAGGACCTCCACATCGAATCGGGAACCGGCTATGCCTTGGGAAGACAGGGCCCTTGGTCGCTGGGTTTCTGGGGTGGGTGGAGGAGAGTGGGAGCCACTGTCTGTATTTGGGTGGGTGGGGGTTCTGTGATCCTGTGACCAGGTGGAGGCCAGCAGGTGGGAGCAGGCAGGCTGTGGACCTGAGCCGCTGTTTAAAGTTTCTCTTCTGGAGCTGACCTTTCTTAGGGGTGGGGAGGGGCAAGGAGGGGATGAGCTGTTGCGCTCCTTTGGGGATTGGTTGACTGATCTATACTATTTCCTGAAACTTCCACAGCTTCTTAGACAAACAAATGGCATGCATGAAAGCTCAAATTTGTAAGATATGGTTTTGGAGGGGAAAAGTCATACTTTTACTGTTTTAAAGATAAATCCCGCACTTTGCAAAATCTAGAAGAGTAAAAAGCATTCCTTTTCACAAGTTCTCTTGTTCACAGGTCTCGAAGAGTGGCCCCAGACCTTCAATATGGGCCCATGGGCCTCACCTGGGAATCTGTTAGAAAGGCAGGTTCCCAGACCTTACCCACTGATTGAATCAGAAACTCAGGGGGAGGGACCTGGCCATCTGTGTTTAACAAGCCCCCCGGGGACTCTGAAGAGCCCTGAAGTCTGAACACTGCTGACCTCAGTTTCTGCTGGAGGTAGGTGGGTGGAGGAATTCCTCCTCTGGAGGAATGATGGTAGACAGCCCTGGGACTTGGTCTTAGTGTGAGGAAGGCTTTAAGGATGTCAGAGGGGCGTTTGGTTTCATGGCACAAGCACCCCTTTATGGAGGTAAGTATTCTGTTTAGAGATGTGGTATCTGCCTGGCTGTGAGTCTGCTTATGACCTTTGCGAGCTGGCAAGGTTCTGGGTTTTTGAGACCCCTTTGGCCTCCGCACTTGGGGAAGTAACTTGGGGGTATAGCCACTTACATTGGAAAGCAGGCTGATTCTTTAAGACTGATTTTTTTTTTTACTTTGAAAAACAGCTTAAACGCAGCTTGCTGTAGAGCTGTATCGTTCATACCCACAGCCTACCTCAGGGTTGTGACAGGTGTCCTTTGAAATACAGGCTCCCAGGCCCCCTGTCTGACAAATCGGTGCCAAAGTCCAGGGAGGAGGAAGTTCCAGGATCTTGGGGATCTCATGGATGAAGCTTTGGTGTCTTCCAGAGCTTCCATAGAAGGATGGCTATAGTTTGAACCCCCAACTCTCTCCCTAGTGGGCTGTGTGGGACCTTGGACAAGTCCTGTAACCTAAATGTCATGAAAGAGCCCGAATTGTAAAGGTCACCACCGGAATTCAGAAACCAGTGTCTCTGGGCCCCAGTTTCCTTATCTGTAAGTGACCAGTTGGAACCAGGAGCCTCTTGAGCTGTAACAAACCATAGCTAACACTTTTAATGAATATAAGCCCCAAACGGCGTAACATCAATTTAGCAGAGTCCTCAGCTTGCTGCAGTGGTCTTCCCACCATCCCCACCCCCTTCTCAGGAAGATGAGCCAGTCTGCCTAAAATGAACACAATCGTCAAGAAAAAAATAGCAAGTCCTGTGCTTTGTAGAGCCCATCAAATGCCAAAAAATGACACCTGAGCTCCCTAACATCAGCTCATCACCATCAATCAAACTTGCGACCCTCTGGCTACAGGAAGCCTTTCCATGGAGGCCACGGGTGTGGATCCTGGGGTTTTGAGTCTTGCACCAGAGAAGGGTCACCCACCTGGGTTGACCAAAGCGGGAGAGGAGCTCAAACCTCCAGAAAACTTTTTTTTTAACCCTCCATTACCCAGAAAACAGAATTAATTAGAATCCTCCCTTTTCCGAGAACCTGGGTTAATCAAGGTTTATATGCAGTAATTTTTTCCCCCTAGAACAGTACACTGAAGCCATGTCTCCACAAAGAACACGGTACTTAGTGAAAGTGCTGGGATGGGAATATATCCTCGCTGAGCTGGAACCGAGACAACCCTGATGTTTCCCTGAGTTTCAGCTCTTGGTGGGTAAAGAGGCAGACTCTGGGCTCCTGGGGGCGGTGGGGGCGGCGAGGACACAGGCTGGCTTTCCAGGCTGGCTCTGGGTAGGGGTGGGATAAAAAGCTTCCTATTATTTTGTCCAAGAGGCCACATCTGGGCACTGCCCTGCTCATTTCATGCAAGTTCTGCCTCTTCCAAGGAGCCGCCCCAGCCACGGCCCCTTGGTCACTCTTCTGTGACCTTCCACAAGCTCTCAGCCTAAACAGCACAAAGTTGTGCTTGATTTCAGAAGGTCACATGTTTCTCCTTAAATCTTCCATGAGTGTGTTCCCCTGAATCCCCCCCCCCCTCAACTGGGTTTTAGATTCTTTTGGGCTTGGAGAATTCATGGGTCTCAGACAGTTTCAACGCACAGTGGATGCTTACAATCAGACAGACAGAGCTAGAAGGATCCTTACAGATCAGCTCATCCAACCTCCAGTTCACAGGTGAGGAAACTGAGGCCCAGAATGCAGAGTGACTTGTTGAAGGCCTCATAGCTAGTCAGTGTCAGGGCAGGAATTGAAACCCAAGGCTCAACAAGTATTGAGTATTTTTCTGATTATACACTATGTTAGTAAGGAGGTTGGGAAGACAGGAATTAAAAAAAAAAAAGATTTAGTATGAGCTTAACTTGGAACAATCTCTTTGGAAGCAGATATCAATCAAATGTGGGATGCTCAGAAATCATTTTACTTGTAAGAATTTATTTTACAGGTGGAATCACACATGTGTGCAGTTGATGTACACAAAGATAGCAACGAGTGTGCTTTGTAACAGAACTAGAACTAGAAATGGAAAGGTCTCTCAGTGGGGCCTGGCCACATTAATTAGTAAATATTTGGATACCTGAATACTTGGCATGCATGCCAAGTCGCTTCAGTAGTGTCCGACTCTTTGTGACGTGATGGACCATAGCCGGCCAGGCTCCTCTGCCCATGGGATTCTCCAGGCAAGGATACTGGAGTGGGTTGCCATGCCCTTCTCCAGGGGATCTTCCTGAACTAGGGATCAAATTCATGTCTCTTCAGACTCCTGCATTGGCAGGCAGGTTCTTTACCACTAGCGCCACCTGAGAAGCCCAACTGAATCCTCACAGCTACTAAATGGGATACAATGGATCCACATGAGTGTCCGTCTGGAAAGAGCCGAGATGGACTGCAGAGTCAGAAATCAAGGTGCACAGTGGTGTGGGGAACACATCCCAGTCTTCACAATAGGAAGTGTCCGTGGTTGTGTTTGCATTACCTGACTGTACTTGACATATTTCTAGAAGAATACACAGGAAACAACTCCTTCTGACAAGTCGCATGGGGTCTCGAGTGGGAGGGAGAATCTCACTTCATTATGTAGCCCGTGCACTTTTTACCATGTGCATGTGTTATTCTTATAATAATAATAATAATACTTATTTAAAGCCTCAACACCACAGTCTTCCAGTTCAGTGTTTCCCTTCACTGTACCAAGCTGCCTCTCTTGCTGTTATTCTGTAAATTGGTAACTTGAAGTCTAACTGTCATAATTTCAAGTAGGTGTGTGTTTATGTTAGTCATTCAGTCGTGTCCAGCGCTTTGCGACCCTGTGGACTGTAGTCTGCCAAGCTCCTTTGTCCATGGAATTCTCCAGGCAAGAATACTGGAGTGGGTAGCCATTCCCTTCTCCAGGGGGTTTTCCTGACCCAGGGATCGAATCCTGACCTCTAGATTCTTTACTGTCTGAGCCACCAGGGAAGCCCAGTTTCAAGTGGGTAATAAACAACAAACAAGCCATCTGCTCTTAGCTCATCTCTTTACTTTTTAAGCCCAAAATTGTGCTTTTTCAGGGAACTGAAGCTTTAGGGTGGTACACCCCATGTGGAGGAGGTGCAGTAGGGTTAAGAACCAGGATCTCCAGCCCAGTATTTACAAGGCAGGTTCCTCACGTGCTCAGTGCCTCAGCCTCCTCATCTGTAAAATGGGGATGATCACGCTTCCAGCATCCTGGGTGAGTAGGAGCAGAGTTCCTCTCTGTCCGCTGCCCTGTCCCAGACCATGGGAAGAAGGTGCCCGTGAACTTGAAGACACTGTCTCTGACCTTGGGGAGTTCAGACCTGGCTGGACGCCGCTCAGCAGGAAGGAAGCCGATAAACAAGGGCACGGCCAAGGAACCCAGCACCTGCTCCCGCGTGGTGGAAAGTGGGGAGAGGAATAAGGGCAGGGGCAGGGGGTGGGGAAGGGAGAAAAGACACTCCAGCAGGTGAGACAGCTGGTTGCCTCACCTTCCCCCAGGCATGGGAAGCCCTAGGTTTTTGGATTTTCTTTGCAAACAGCTGGCAGATTTCTGGACAAGTCGGGATGACCTTTGGAGAGAGATTGTGGTGTGATACTGGTTGCAGGAAAGGAAACTAGATTCTGTTCCCGAGGGGGGCGGTGTCCAGCACTCAGCTGCCACCCAGCAACCACTGGGGCCTGGGTAGGAATTTGACTCGCTCCTGGTATCTCCAGCTGAAAAATGCAGGTGCCTGGGTCTCACCTCCAGGGATTCTCATTCTGTCAGTGCCGAATGGGGCCTGCAGGGGGCTGAGACATGCAGGTGGGTCCCAGGAGGCTGCTGGAGACCGTCTTGTGGGTTTTCTAGTATGGGGTCCAATCACAGAATGGATGACAGTCAGTGCACTGATCCAGACGATTTTGGTTACATCAGAGCTGACTCACTGCCTAACTGTTCTATTGTCTCTGAAGACCGCATCTCCCCGCCCCAGCCGGTACCCAGTCCATCTTACAAAGAGGCCAGTGAGCCAGACTCTTTCCTCCAGATGAAGGTGTAATAGTGACTATTTATTCATAATAAGACAAACACTCAAAGCTTTTCCTACAAATAATCTCAAATAATTCTCACCATGACCCTCTAAGGTTCTGACAATTACTGTGTCTGTTTTACGGCGGGGAGTGGGGGAGCAGGGAATTGAGGCAGAAAGGGGTTCAGGAACTTGGCTAAGGTGTCTGGTGGGTCACCCATCTCCTCAGTACCCTTGCTGAGTGCCACTCCTGCAGACCCCTGGACCCAAATAGGCCTCCCCATATTGGAGGGGCCTGGCTGTCCCTGACTGTGGGCCTCCCCAGGCAAGAGACCAACTCTCTGCAGCCCCAGAGGATAGGAAAGCCTTGTCTGTCTGCACAGCCAGGCGCTTTGAGAACGGCACGGGGTGGGCATGGCCATCTCCGATTTTTTTCCCAACCCCTCCCTGGATTCCCGACCCGGATGGATGGATGGATCATATCTGCATCCTGGGGCAGCCACTCTTTGTTTCCCTTCCTTTGTTCCCCTTCCTCCTCCTGCTGGTGACGTGGTCACCTTCCCAGGAGATAATGCCCGCGTGGTTCTGTCCTGACAAGCCCTTTCGGCCCTATCTCTAATCTTCTCTGGGTTTAGGATTAATAGACTTTTTCCTCGTTTGGGATCAATAAGCACACAGAGAGAGAGAGGAAAAAAAGGAAGGAAAGAAGTCAGCAGGATTAAAAAAAAAAAGGCTGATAAGAATCTGGTCCAGGTCTTAGAACCCTGATGTTGCCAGTGGTATCTTTCAGCTCGGGAGCCGGTGGAGGAGGGGAGCTGGTGACTGAGGCCCCAGGACCGTCAGCTTCAGGTCAGACCAGGTTCCAGCCTGAATTTTGGCCCAGGAAGGTTCTGAGTCCTGGGTTGCCTGTCCTGTACACCCTCCCAAGTTGGCAAAAACTCTTCTCTCCCAGCAGCTAGTCCCTGATGTTCAGGAGCTGGGTCCCCAAACTGCCATCTCCTACGTTCCCAAGATCCCTCAAGGGTGTGGACCATTAGGCTGAGCTTGGCAACCTGCAGCCTCAGGGCCCGAGCTCTTTCTCCATATTTCACCAAGCCTAATGGAGACTGCACATGTCCCCTTGATGAGTCTGCACAGGGAAAATAAAAATAGCACCTCGCTGCTTTTAGCGAGAATTATATCCACTCCGTGGGGCCAACACTGGTTGCCGCATGCCGATCCGCAGCTCTGATTAGCCTTTGATTAATAAAAAATGGGATGGGAATCAATTATTTATTTAATAACAGCAGTTTGTTTTAAAGGCAAAACCTTTAAGAAAGCAGAGGACTCCGGGGTGGGGGTGGGAGTGGGGTGGGAGGGGACTGGTAGAGGGTCTCTCTGGGGAGAAGTTGGGGAATGAAGGGTTTCCATGATGCAGTTGGTGTTCTCCTGCGCTGGGGCTAGAGGACCAGTTCCATCAGGCTTTCAAGACATAGGATGCAGCACGGAATGAGGGGAGCCAGGCCCTAGCACCGGGGGATCCAGAGCAGCACAGGGGTTCGGGAGGGTTTGGTCCGCTTTGATTACTGTGGGGTGACAGATGCATGACACCAGCCCCCTCGGACCCTCCCTCTAGCCTCTGGCCTTCATCTCTGGCGTGCTAACCCTGGGAAATCTCCTTGAGCCAGGCCTGAGCGTGTGGTCCCTGCCAATGGACGACAACCCGCCTTCCTTGCCCTGGACCACTTCGGCCAGCATGCCAGCTCCCCTCTGCCTGGTCCACCCAGGGGCTTGTCGGCCGGCCCAGCCAGGCCCTGGCTCCTCCCCGCCGTTACTCAACTCGCTTTCTCCTTGTGGAGGGCACTCCTGCTGATCTCCGCATTTCACAATCATATCCATTCATCAAGGCCAAGATCGAAGGACATCCCGTGCGGCAGCTCCCCAAGCCATCCCTCAGGAGATGGCCTTTCTTCTTCTGAATGCTCCCGGCACTTTGAACGTGTGTTCCCGTGGCAGTTTGGGAAAATGAGGCTTTGTACTTGATTTCTTTGTAGGTATTTTGAGGGCAGAGACCGAATCTCAGTCACCTCTGTAACCCCTGCCCAGGGTATGTGGAATAATGGATGGAGGAGGTAGAAGCTCTTTTGGGGAGACTGTACCCCATTTACATCTGGAGTAGCTTTCAGATTAAGAAACTGGCCTTCAAGGGAAATGAGAACAGCCTCTTCGAGGGACACAGAGGAAATATGTGCTTTTGTACTTGAGACAAGCAGATTAGAGTACCTGGTCACGATTTTAACTTTTTTTATTTCTGGAAGATAAGGCAGGAAAAAAAAAATTGACACTGTGCTAATTTTCTAACAAAAATGAACCTAGCCTTTTGCCTATGGAAAACAACTACCCTTCTCTCTCGACCCTGATATTCAGACTCAGTTTTCTCATCTGCCAGTTGGGATGATAATCTCTGCTCCACCCCACTGCGGTGGTGCTGGTGGAGTGGTCACTTAGCTGTGTGTGACTTCTTTGGGACCCCATGGACTGTAGCCTGCCAGGCTGCTTGCTCATGGATTTCCCAGGCAAGAATACTGTAGTGGGTTACCATTTCCTTCTCCAGGGGACCCAGGGCTCGAACCTGCATCTCCTGCATTGCAGGTGGTCTCCTTCACTGGCAGGTGAATTTTTTACCACTGAGCCACCAAGGAAGCCCAATCACCGGGCAGTTACAAATCATGCATGAGAGAAAAGTGAAGAGAGAACTTTGCAAAGGAGAAAGTGCTTCATCCATGGACATGTAGTGTCTGTTTAGATGATTACGAATCACCTAAAGTTATTGTCTTTGGGATCCGTTGAAAAGATGGGTGCCCCACAATTGTTCAAGCGTCCAAGTCCCTTTTCCCGTCTCCATTATCTGGATCGCTCTCATGGAAGTTAAATTTCCCAGAACGGTCTGGGCTGTTGCCATATCTTTCTTCTGAGTTTACTGGTATGGGTAGCCGTTTCCAGCGTGAAGCCTTCCAGCAAGCAGGCTCAGCCACTCCAGACATCATGCCCTGCAGCTGGGGCTGGGGATGCAAGTTTGAGGCAGAACCACACGTTTGCTTATGCAATACTTTGAATTTTCTGAAATGTCTGCTTTCACAGACATTATCCCATGGATGCATCCCTGGCTGGGGCCAGATTTGCTGAGCCTCACAAAGCCTGTGGGGTTGGTTCTTCTGCCTCCAGAGTGGACGGTGAGACATTTGAGGGCGGAGAGTTTTTCTCATGGAGTTGATGTTCCTGCCCCCAAACCTCCCCAACCATTGACCTGCATAGTAGGGGCGATGAGCGGAGTGAGGGATTTCTGATTCAGAGAACCAATCACCTGGTAATTCAGGGGGTGGATTTAAGAAACACGGTCATGTGGGTACGCTCAGCTCATAAACCAGATGAATTAGGGGTGACTATACACATGGCAGATGATTTTCTCCTTTCTAAAAGGATTCCTTATAAGGCTCTTCTGATGAGCAAACACAGCACATTTCAAACGGGATTCATTGTTAAAAAAAAAAAAGAGAGAAGAGGAGGAAGACGACAGCAAAGAAGATAATAACAATTTGCATTCACTATTTCAGGAGCAGCGCTTATGAAACGTGAGGCCCACCTGTTTCTCATCAAAGTGCCTGCAAGTCCCTCTCCTGGAGAAAGTGGGGAGCTGCAGAGACAGGAAGAAAACTTGGGGGACAGGAAGAGAGGTGCTGCTCTGATGGAATCTCTCGTCCTCTGGCTTGGAGGAAACCTGTCACCTCCCGGCTTGGGGTGGGGGCGGGGAGTAAGGGGCGGTCTGGGTATCGGGGCTTGCATTGGCCAACTCCCCACTGTGAGCTGCCCATGGGGTGTGGAGCCCCCAGCCAGCTCCATGGGGCTTATGGCGGAGTTTTTCCAAAGACAGAGCTGCTGACCCTGCCGGGACCACGGACCTGGCCACTGGGTCCTGGTGAGCTCCTCCCCTCTGGTTCATTACTGACGGGCTCCCGGCTTTGGCAATATTTGCCTCATGGCATCAGTGCCGCGTTTCCCGTATTCACATAGTTAAATTAGTTAGCTGGATAGAAACCTCAGAGATGATGTATCTAGTTGTCAGTCGTGACTTGGTGCTAATGGCACTACAATTTGGTTACAGCCCTAGCCGTCATTAATCATCGGCCCCCAGTCGGCTGCATCTGGGGTGCCGGGGACGGGAGGGCGGGGTTGGCAGGGGCGGAGAGGTGCCCGCAACCAGGCTGGGCCTCTCGCTCTTCCTCCGGGCCGCGCTCAGGCCCTGTCCCCGGGCCGACCACTGTCCCTGGGTTCCCACCGCCACCAGCGTTGCACACCTCTATTTATTAGCATCATGCTACTTATGCTAATAGCAGACCGTACACTATTTCTGAGCGAAAACATCTGCTCCAAGCAGCCGACTTTCACTTACAGAAACTGATTTCAGCTCAGTCAAGCAGATAAACAGAGAAATCAGAGCAGGTGGCTGAAAGTGAAGGAGGAATTCTCAATTCCTGCGTTCAACCGATGAACTTCACTAAAGCCATAATTAATATTCAGATAACTATATTCCGACACATAGAATAAACAAGATCATTTAAAGGATGCAAAATACATCCCCAGGGCCAGAGGGGAAGGAGAAGGAGGGGAGGAGAGGGGAGGGAAAGCGGAGGACTGAATATGAATGCAGACACTTCCCGGGCTGGCCTATTGTCTGCCTGGTTTCAGCCTCGGAGAAGTGGAGACACGCCTCACAGAACCCACAAGCCCGGTTGTTTGCAGAACCCCTTCCACAGCCTCAGGGGCTCAGCTGCTTACAACACTCTCGGCAATAAGGGGTCAGGGTGCAGCGCCCCCAGCAGGGCTGGTGGAAACTGCCTCTGCGCCGTGGCTCCTTCCTCAAACGCAGGCCTTCTCCTGGATGGAATACCCTGCTGGCAAGCCTTTCTGCCTACAGTCAGCAGTTCTAGAATTCAAACGAACATCTCTGTGTGATTTGGATGAGGCTGAATCCAATTCTTTATACTCAAAGCTACAAGAGAGTATATACCGTATTGAGTTAAGTGTTTTCATTGTTTTTTCCTAGTTGGTCATCGCAGAAATGAGACTAATGCCACCATCCGGGACAAATTCTGAAGGTAATTATTCCTGTTCTCTGAAGACCAGTGGCCCCAAGGCTCTGAGGAGCAGGCTTGCCAACCAGAAGAGTCCCCACGTGACTTGCCGATGCACGTGGCAAGATCCTGGACCTGACTCACTTTATCATGTTAGCATAGGATGAGAGTGGGAATAACAAGTTAATGGAACCCATCACCTGATATGGTGCCATGCACACTCCTGTGTGTGTGTGTGTACATGTGTATGCTCATGCACATGCATGCCTGTGTATGCATGCATGGGCCATGTGTGTGTGTGCTAAGTCGCTTCAGTCATGTCTGACTCTTGGCAACCTTATGAACTCCAGCCAGCCAGGCTCCTCTGTCCATGGGATTCTCCAGGCCAGAATACTGGAGTGGGTTGACCTTCTCCAGGGGATCTTACTGGCCCAGGGATAGAACCCACATCTCTAATGTCTCCTGCATTGGCAGGTGAGTTCTTTAACACTAGCGCCACCTGGGAAGCCCCAAGCATGGCCTGTGCTGTGCTGCGCTTAGTTGCTCAGTCATGGCCAACTCTTGGCAGCCCCGTGGACTGCAGCCCGCCAGGCTCCTCTGTCCATGGGATTCTCCAGGCAAGAATGCTGGGGTGGGTTGCCGTGCCCTCCTCCAGGGGGTCTTCCCAACCCAGGGATAGAACCCAGGTCTCCCACATTGCAGGCAGATTCTTTACTAACTGAGCCACCAGGGAAACCCATGCATGGGCTATAGGTGGATAATTTATGAGTGAATTTTTTGAGGGTATACATGTGCTGTGAGCTCCGAAGGGACAGTAAGTGACCAAGGTCCTGGCTGTGGGATCCAAACCAGCCCTGAGCCTAGAGGGTGAGGCAGACACCAGGACAGGGGGACCCCGAGAAGCCCGCCTAGGTGAGCCCTGCTCCGCGGGATCTGCGCAGGCTGAGCTGGGCCCCGTCTGAATCCCTTCTTGACATCCCAAGGGACAGCCAGATTCATCCCTGGTGAGCAGGCCCTTGCTAACTTTCGCTCAGCTCTTTTTCAGTTCCCGTAGCTGCAGGGACCCTGTGGCTAAACAACGATGACAACAAAATGTTATTGATGACTTTAATTTCCACTCGGGGGACACATTCCTCTCCCTCCCCACACCCCTGTGCATATGTCCTGGGTATGTCCCTTACTTGGAGAACAGTGTTGACAAAGCGGGAGCCCCAAGCTGCGTCCTGGGTGCTGTCAATGCTCCTTTGGAACCACTTGCTTTGTGGTTGAAATTTCCCCCGATGCCTGGAATTCTTTTTTTTTTTTTTTTTGGTTTCCTTGGAAATGACTCTCTCTCTGAATCACAGCTGCTTGCAGCAAAGGGGGGAGGTGGGAGGATATTCCCTGGAGGGGTGCTGGGAGGGGTGGGGATGGGAACAAGCAGCCTTCCCCAGGGAACGCTGAGCACTGCGCAGGCCAACCGGGCCTGTGGGCTGAGGCTGCCGGTGCTCAGGGAGCCCGGGAGACAGACTTTGGGGCAAGAGGTAGGGCGGAGCCTGGACCACCAGGGACTCTTCCTCGCCTTCAGTGTGACGGGCTTCTGCGTCTTTTCCTGGCTGCCCACTCTGCCCCGGGCAGCAGCCATGGGCTCAGATGGTGTCCCAGGTTCATGGCCTTCGTGGGCTCCTGCGTGGGCCTGTGGTTTCCCATACCTCTTTCCCTAATCTCAGCATCATAGCATCTGTGTGAGGTTAGCCAGGCAGCGGTTTCTGACTGCATTCACAGAGGCCGAGGCGGAGACATAGTGAGGTGGTGATCTGCCTGAGACAGGGAGTGAGTCATCGAGACAGGACGGCAGCCCTGGACCCCGACCCCTGACCCCTGACCCCCAGCTGGCAAGTCCGATGCCTTTGCACACAACCTGCAGACATGCGTGTCCAACTCACGGAGCCCCGGCCACTCCCTGGGGCTCGCGGCCTCGCTCATGCACATACAGCTCTTGCACACACAGCTCCAAGGGGTTGGGGGGATGTTTCTCTGGCTGCCTGGGCTGTGGGGTAGGGAGGAGGCAGACCTCGCCAGATGACTGACTTCCCGAGACTAAGACGCTTACACCGGGGCAGACGTGGCCCGACACGGGCCGACAGCGTCTGCAGTGGCTCTGCGCTCGTGGGCCTGGCACCGCCCTTCAGCAGGGCTGGCTGATGCCGGCCCCCAGCCTGGTGTTCCTGAGCTCCTCTGGTCACTCGGTCCCCCTTCCCCAGCCCCTGTGCTCCTTCCCCTCCGCATCTACCTGGCCCTCCATCTCTGCCCCTTCTCCCCTCGCCTCTCTGGCTCTGCCAGCCAGGTATCACCCCCTCGATCATCTCTGTCATTTGAGTCTCCAGACTGTCATCTCCCAAACCGGACATATGCTGGTGCTCGGAGCCAGGAGGAGAGAAGCTGAATTCAGACCCACATCCTTTGGAGTTTTGACTTTCACCCAGGCTGGGCAGAGGTGGGCCTGTGGATGCTCTGAAGACCTGGGCACCTCAATTGGGAATGGGGCCTCTGTTCATAAGACTGGGGGTCCCTGGAAGTCCTTGGGGGTGTCTTCTTCCCTGGTGGCTCAGCGGGAAAGAATCTGCCTGCAGTGCAGGAGCTACAGGAGACACAGGTTTGATCCCTGGGTCAGGAAGATCCCCTGGAGAATGGCATGGCAACCCACTCCAGTATTCTTGCCTGGAGAATCCTATGGACTGAGGAGCCTGGTGAGCTACAGTTCATGGGGTCGCAAAGAGTTGGACACGACTGAAGCGACTTAGCACGCATGCATGGGCTCATGCTAGCCTCCTGCACGGCGTGAAAACGAAACAATCTGCAGAAGAGCAGCACAAGTGGTAACTGCCCAAGGCCCTTCTCCCTGGGGCAGGAAGGCTCATTTCCAGTAGGGTTTGTAGACGAGGACGTGGCTCCCCTATCTGCAAAAGGACATGCAGATGGCAAGTCTTTGGGGCCTGTTTCAGACTCGTCTCTCCACCTCGACTCCACAGAGGCTGGCAGGAGCTCTTTCTACCCTCTTGGTTGGCTGTGGGGGGTTGGGGAATGAACCCCAGAGGTGGTGACAGATGGAGGTCCCCTCCCTTTGCCTTCTCCAAATAGAAACTACTTAAAACTACCCTCATTTTATGCACAACCAGGCTCAGGTTTATCTTGGGAGGAACCTGTTTTATTCAACTGCAGGTGCCACCTTTGTGGACGTGCCTGATTCTGGGGCGGGGGGCGGGCCATATTTCTCTCGCCCACCCAAGCATGCCCCGGTGAGCCGCTTGGGTAGCTCTCCCGTCTGGTGTCCCATGGCAGGCACACCCTGTGTGCATGTGTGAGTGTGGACAGGTTTGTCCCCACGCCCTGAGGGCCCCAGGCTCTGGACGCAGAACCCCGGGCGGCCCCTCTACAGTCCAGGTTGTGCAGTAGTCCTGACGCCCTCTGCTGGCCGCGTCTGAAAACGCAGCCTCCCGCCCGTGTCTGGGCGGGGCCGTCGGAAAGGGAGGCTTGCCGGACAAACAGGGCTGGCCGGGCGGGATGGCTCTGGTCTCGCCCTGGTCTCGCCCTACGGCCTCGCTGAGGGCCTCGCTCTCCGAACCACACGCTTAGAGCTAGGACCCCTTTTCTCGTCTCTCCATGGGGGAAGGACCTCGTGCCTGGGACTTCGTGCGGTCCCGGACCTCTCTGGACCCCGTTTTGCTCAGTCAGGTCTTGGCCACCCTTCAGAGCCTATTTCACACGCCGGTTCCTGACTGTGATCGGTCCCACACAGGACTCCGGCCACCCTGGAACGTCCGTCTCACCTTCGGTGGCTGAGCGCTTGGATCTCTCTCTCTCAGGCCCTCCCGTCCTTGAGGGCCGAGATCCTTTTCATATCTTTTCTCTTTCTGAATCCCCTGCAGCTCCCACAAGCTGGCTTGACACACAACAGGCACTCCACAAATACCTGTTGAAATGATTTCTGTTAAAATGCCTGCCTTGGACCAGAAATTCCCTCAGGTGCCACCCCGACGCTGATTCTTTTTCGTTCCAATTGTCGCGTGTGGGTTGGTCTCATCTCCCAGGTGAGACTTTGGATCCTGGAGGGCAGGGTGTGAGGGAATAACTGTCCTGCTGCTTCAGTGAAGAGAGGAAGCAGTTTTGACACTGCAAAACAGTTATGCACACGACTCTCTCTCCCTTCCAAGCAGGACATCTTTAGAGCAAAATACAAAAATCTAGGTTGTAAAGAACGTGTAAGGTCCAATTCCTTTTCTGTTTCCACCCACCTCCTCTTCCATACGCACCTCTCCTAATCTGCACCCCCCCGTCACCGCACCCACTGGGCCATCCTGTGCAACTTCTCACCAGCTCATTCCCCAGCCCCTGAGCTGCACGAGTGTGAGGTGCTCCTCGTGTGTCATCAGAGTCCCCCCGCTACGTGACTCTTCTCCAAGGCTGTCCCAGCACAGCAAACACACTGCCTCCTGGAAACGGCAGTAACAGCTAAGGTTTATTAATAGCTCACAGTGTGCCGGGAGCCACGCTGAGAGCTGTGTGTGTGTATCATCTCACGGAATGCTCCTAACAACCCTCTGCCACGGCTCTATTATTATCTTTGTTTTATGAAGAGAAGGCTGAGGTACAGAGAAGTTAAGCCACTTGTCAAAGGTCACACAGCTTGAGAGGGGGAGAGGGAGAATTTGAATCCAGGCAGTTTGATTCTGGAGTCTGTGTTCTTAACACTGCTTCTGGTGGTAGGAGGCCTGGGGTGGTAGACAAGGGCTCGGCACCTCTGGGACACCCACCCACTTACACACACACACACACACACACACACACACACACACACACACACGGCATAGTGAGGCCCACACGTACCCACACACACTTAGGTTGGCATGTGCACGTGACACCCTCGCTTCCTTACCTGCCTGCAGTAGTTTATAGCAACATCATTTGATAGGATTTTCGGCCCCGCACGGCAGGTTCTATGTCTGCAGTGTCTGGCATAGTAGCCACTCGCTACTTGTGGCTACTGAACATTTGGAATGTGCCTAGAGCGACCGAGAAACTGCATTTTTAATTACACGTTAATAAATGGACATAGAAATAGCCACACGTGGCTGGGAACGGCCCAGCTGGTGACATCGTGGGGTGGTTGAGAGGATGCAGGAGTCTGTATGGCCATGTGGGACTTCACAGTAGATGCGTGTTTACTGTTACCACCTGCTAGTGATGCGCTGATGCGTGGGTCAACTCTGCTTCTACCTGTCCTCCCATCTAGCCACCCATCACTTTCTTTTGTTTTCAATGCTCTACTTTACTTTCATTTATTTTAATTAATTTATTTTTAATTGAAGGATGATTGCTTGACTGTACCCATCACTTTCTTAGAGGGGACTTTTGAAGACCGCCCTCCTGTCAGGGGGCTCTGACCCAGACATGTCTATGATGGTGACAGGAAGGGGGGTTTGACTCTGGGGTCCCCCAGGGAAGCTGTTCGGGAGCCGCAGGCCAGGGGAGGGTGGCCTGTGGCCCTGGGGGGCCCTTCCATTCACAGGCTCCTTCACCCGGATCCAGGCTCTCAGAGACTCCCAGGTGCCTGGGGAATAGTTCAGCTCTAATCTGTAAGTAAAATATCAGCTTATTTCCATTGTGCGTTGCTTTTGTTAGTTTTTAGCTTTCAAAGAGAGAAAAGAGGGCCAGCAGTCTGTCTCAGGTGTTTGGCGGTGGCTCTGGGGGCCACATGGGAGTCCCCTGCAGGGTGTTTCTCCTGCAGGGGTTCGGAGCAGCCACGAGTGAGGGTGGGCTGGTGGGTGTGCAGGCCACAAGGACATGGTTGGTGGGGCAGGCGGGGCAGGGCGACTCAGCCACTGCAGCAGCAGGGAGGAGGGAGCCGGGCGACCTACATCTCCGCAGAGTCCGGCTGACTCACCCTGGACAGCTCCTGCTCGCCATCCGGGGTGGGAGGCCACCGTGGCATTTTGGGAAGGAGACACTCCCGAAAAGGGCAGTGGCAGTGGTCTTGGCAAAAGCCAGAGCGGAGGGAACTACAGCATGAGCCATTTAAGTGGGAGCATGAGAAGGACAGATGCAAGATAAGTTCTGTGAGATGGTTCGAGGGGGAACCGAGGCAAGAGGAACAGTCTCCTTTGCTGTGTTCGTTAATGACTAACAGCACCAGAGGTGTCTGGCACGGTAGTAAAACCCTGCTCAGAAGTTGGGGAGGGGTGGAGGGAGGAGGGGTCTCCCAAGACCCTGTCTCAGGCTTCAGGCATGCTTGACTTGGTGTGTATCGTAGTGACTTCACTGCTGCTCAGACCACACCGAGGAAAAATGATAATCACATCTATGAAGTCTTGTTTAATCTGTCTTATAATGAATAACTTTAAGTATGGGCTTCCTGGTGGCTCAGACAATAAAGAATCTGCCTGCAATGTGGGAGACCCCAGTTTGATCCCTGGCTAGGGAAGATTCCCCTGGAAGAGGAAATGGCAACCCACTCCAGCATTCCTGCCTGCAGAATCCCATGGACAGTACAGTCTGTGGGGTCACAAAGAGTCGGACACGACCGAGCAACTAACACTTTCACACTCTCACTTTCTTACATTTATACCGCCAGCCCAGATCTTTACTCAGCTCCAGGATCATAATCCACCTGCCTTCTTAATGTTGCCACTTGGATGTCTAATTGGCATCTTCTTCTCAGCCTGGCCAAAATGGGATTTTGATCTCCCACCCTTAAAATGTGTTCCTTCCTGGTAACTGGCACTGCCAGCCATCAAATGGCTCAAATTATTTGGGGCTCCTTGCTTTCCCCTCGCTCCACATCCAATCCATCAACAAATCCTGGGACCCCATGTCTTCCCAACACACCCTGAACCCATCTATTTCTCTCACCATCACTGTCCAATACACACCCTCATCATCACTCCCCTGGCTCCCTGCCTCCCCGTCTGCTCTCTAAGAGTAGCTGGTTTCCCATAGCAGTCAGAAAGATCTTTGTGAAATGTCTGTGAGATCAGACAGTTTCCAGCTTCTCACTACACTTAGAATACAATTCAGACCCCTTCTGACCAAGGAGATCAAATCAGTCAACCCTAAAGGAAATCAGTCCTGAATATTCATTGGAAGGACTGACGCTAAAGCTGGAACTCCAATACTTTGGCCATCTGATGCAAAGAACTGACTCCTTGGAAAAGACCCTGATGCCGGGAAAGATTGAAGGCGGGAGGAGAAGGGGACGACAGAGGATGAGATGGCTGGATGGCATCACCGAATTGATGGACATGAGTTTGAGCAAGCTCTGGGAGTTGGTGATGCACAGAGAAGCCTGGCGAGCTGCAGTCCATGGGGTCGCAATGAGTTGGGCACAACTGAGCGACGGAATTGAACTGAACTTAACCTGCCAAGCCCGACACCACTCTCCCCTCCCACATCCCCCTCCCCATTATCCCACAATGCTCCGGTCACAGTGGTTTTCCTCCGGTCCCTTGCACACATTTCTGCCTCTGGACCTTTGCATCTGCTGTTTCCTCTGCCCAAAGAGCTCTCTCCCTCCATCTTGACTTGGTATTTGGACCTCAGCTTCACTGTCAGATCCTGTGGTAGAGATGCTCTTGGCTCACACAGTGTGGAACAGCTTCAGTCACTCCATACATCATCCATACATTTTAATCCTCAGCATGGCACTTAATTTTTATTTTTTAATTTGTCATCTAAGTCCTCTCATGAAGATATAAGCTCCAGGAGAGCCAGGAGTTGTGTCTCCAGCAGCTAGATCTGTGCCTGGCACAGAGTGGGTGATCGATAACTATTTGTGAATGAATGAATTATTTAATCCTGATGGTGCTTGTCTGAGAAGGCTTTTTGCCTGGGGTAGAAGTGTGAGCTCATGAATGTGTTTCCTGGACCGGCTCTTGTGTACGAATTGCAAGACTAATTAAACTCATACATATTTGTGGAAATGCAAATATAATTTTATTTACCAATGA